>NC_049232.1:39024520-41729911 GCF_011100685.1 Canis lupus familiaris | reverse complement strand
CCAGAATATAACCTGCCAGCCCTTTCTGGCCTGCCAGGTCTCTGTGGAGAGGTCTGCTGTTACCCTAATACTCCTCCCCATAAAAGTCAGGGATTTCTTGTCTCTTGCTGCTTTAAGGATTTTCTCTTTATCTTTGGAATCTGCAAGCTTCACTATTAAATGTCGAGGTGTTGAATGGTTTTTATTGATTTTAGGGGCGGATCTCTCTATTTCCTGGATCTGAATGCCTATTTCCCTTCCCAGATTAGGAAAGTTTTCAGCTATTTGTTCAAATACATATTCTGGCCCTCTGTCCCTTTCGGCGCCCTCAGGAACCCCAATTAAATGTAGGTTTTTCTTCCTCAGGCTATCATTCATTTCCCTTAATCTATCTTCATGGTCTTTTAATTGTTTGTCTCTTTTTTCCTCAGTTTCCCTCTTTGCCATCAACTTGTCTTCTATGTCACTCACTCGTTCTTCCACCCCGTTAACCCTCGTCATTAGGACTTCTAGTTTGGATTGCATCTCATTCAATTGATTTTTAATTTCTGCCTGATTAGATCTAAATTCTGCAGTCATGAAGTCTCTTGAGTCCTTTATGCTTTTTTCTAGAGCCACCAGTAGCTGTATAATAGTGCTTTTGAATTGGCTTTCTGATATTGAATTGTAATCCAGATTTTGTAACTCTGTGGGAGAGAGGACTGTTTCTGATTCTTTCTTTTGAGGTGAGGTTTTCCTTCTAGTCATTTTGTTCAGTGCAGAGTGGCCAAAAACAAGTTGTATTGGGAAAAGGAGAAAAAGAGAGGAGAGAAAGAAGGAAAGAAAAGAGAAAAAGAAAAAAGAAAAAGAAAGGAAAAAAAAAAAAAAAAAAAAAAAAAAAAAAAAGAAAAAAGAAAGAAAAAAGAAAGGGAAAAAAGGTGGGGAAGCAAAAAAAAAACAGAAAAAAAAAAACACGGGGAGTATCTTCTGTTTCTGTATACTTTAAGTCCCTTGACCTGCCCTGGAACTGGTCCATCTAGCTGGTCTTCTGGGGGAGGGGCCTGTTGTGCTGATTTTCAGGTGTTAGCACTTAGGGGAGCTGCTCTACCCCCTGCCTGGTGCAGGGCTCAGTGGGGGTCGTTTACCCCTGTTGTTCCCCAGGAGGAACAACCACAGTGACGGGGCCAGCTCTGGAGCCCTGGATTCAGCTCCTGCATACACCAGTGGTGTTCTAACTAGTTTTAATTATGAAAATAAGGATATGCATATAACATAAATATGACATATGACAATAAATAACTTGCATATTACAGTAACTCAGCTAGTAATTACTAATTAGCCAATTAAAAAAGCAAATTTCAGAAGACCATTTAGCAACAGATAACTCCTGACATAAATAATTTTTTCACTTATTCAGGGTTTTTTTTACATTCTCAAAGGCTAAACTTCAAAATTTTGTATATATTCCCTTTGACACATAAGTTCAGTGTAAACAGATGTGGCTTGAAGCCAGTTAGGCCAAGCAGAAGCATCAGCACTTGAATATATAGTACACCTTCACACACACAACACACACCAGCTGCTCAAAAAAATCTTTGAGAAAAGTAGAAGACAGATTATTTTTTATATACAGATGAAAGTGTTACATAATAAGTGATTTTAGGAATGAATCCTTTTGAAAGATTGGTTTCAATTTGTTTTGTTACCTTCATAAAATGTACTAGTACCAGAATGTAAAATAGAATTGGTTTTATGGCAAAATTCATTTGAGAGACTTCAGAAGAATATGGCAGAGTATGAGGATCCTAATTCACTTCATCCCATAGATACAACCAGATAACACCCATATCAGTGTAAATAACCCAGAAAATGAACCAAAGATGGGCAGAACAGACTCTCCACAGCTAAATGTAGAGAAAAGGCCACATTGAAGAGGGTAGGAGAAGCAGAGATTTAGTGAAGAGATAAACAGATGGCAAGGCTGTCCATGGGAGGAAGGGACACAAGAGGCACCGAGCAGGGAGAGAAAAAGACCCTCACACTGAGCACCCCAGGCACAGAACCTGCATAGGAAAGATGAATCCTCACAACATTTAGCTTTAAAACCAGAGGAATCTAATTTTACAAAGTTCTTATAATCAGTGGGTTTAACACTTGGAACTTTAAAAATCAGCAGGCAGGGATCTAGCAGCGGTGGTAGACGAGGGGGAAACTAAGTCCCTGCATTGGGAGACAGCACAAACAAACAGCTTCTTGGAGATACAGCATTGAAGCAGCAGTTTGAAAAATATCTGGGGTACACAGAAGGAGATTTGTGTACTAGTCTCAGAGCCTGTGCTGGAAGGTCAGGGATCTTTGGGAGGATTCACAAGGAACAAAGGACGTGGCAAGCACCAATTGCCCCCCAGCCTAGACAACAAACACCTGTGGGAACCAGCATAGCATCTAACTTGCTAATTGCACACCCTGCCTCTGCATTCTTCTGCAGATCTGCCCTTTCTAATATGCCTTTAGCCAGAGCCCCTCCAAAACAGAGCTTGCACAACCCAGCAGGGGTCAGCACCACTCAAATGTGACTCCATGCCCAGAGAAGAGGGGAAGAGAACCACAGACATCAGTCTAACCACACCCCCAGTACTGGGCTGAGGCAGACATCTGGTATGACTGCAGATCCTGCCCACCAGTGAAAGCCTCCCAGGGAACAACATAGAGAAAGTGCCTTGTAGTTTAATGCTACTACTGCAATCTCTGGCAAACACGTGGTCTGACTCAACTCAGAAACAAGACAAGCCCCAGACTGGCCCAGTAACAACACAGGGAATAAACCCAGCCCACAACAGGCAAAGAAAGCCATTCCAGATGACTGGACTAAAGGCAAAAGTGGCTCAGCCACAAAGTAGGACACACACAACACACACAGAAGACACCTCTGAAGCACCAGATTCTGGTGGATAGAAGACATTGCACTGCAGAACACTACACAACCTCTTCTTCATAGGGCCACTACTTTTAATAGCAAAATATATGGCTGACTTTCCTACCACATAGAAACAGACACAGATTTAGATAAAATGAGGAGACAGAGGAATAAATCCCAAATGGAAGAAAAGGACAAAATCACAGCAAGAGATCTAAATGAAATGGATATAAGTAATATGCCTGAGAGAGAATTTAAAGTAATGATCATAAAGATATTCACTGGACTTGAGAAAGGACTAGAGGATCTCAGTAAGGCCCTTAACAGAGACAGAAAACTTTAAGAAGAACCAACCAGAGATGAAGAACTCAGTAACTGAAATTAAAAATACACAAGATAGAATAAATAGTAGACAAGAGAAAGCAGAAGATTGGATCATTGACCTGGAGGATCGAGTAATGGAAAGCGATCAGGCTACATAAAAGAGGGGGAAAAATAATAATAATGAAAATAGACTTAGGGAGCTCACTGATACTGTCATTCATAAGAATATTCGCATTATAGGGACCCCAGAGGAGAAGAAAGACCAAAGAGGGCAGAAAATGTATTTGAAGAAATAATAGCCAAAAACTTCCTGAGTCTGTACAAGGAAACAGAAATCCAGGTCCAGGAGGCTGAGAGACCCCAACAAAATCAACCAAGGAGGTTATCACTAATATACATTATAACTAAAATGGCAAAAAGTAATGATAAAGAGAAAAATTTACAAGTAGCAAGAGAAAAGGAAACAGTTACATACAAGGGAAACCCCATAAGGCTATCAGCTAATTTATCAACAGAAAGATGGCAGGCCAGAAGAGAGTGCCATGATTTAAGAAAAAAAAATATACAGCCAAGAATACTCAGCAAGGCTTTCAGAATAGGAGAGATAGAATTTCCCAGACAAACAACAGTTAAAGGAATTCATGACATTAAACTAGCCGCACAAGAAACGTTAAAGGGGACTCTTTGAGTGGAAAGGAAAGACCATAAGTAGGAGTAAGAAAAGTAGGAAGTGCAAAAGTAGTAAAATTAAGTGTATACATAAAAAACCATTCAAGGGATTCACAAAATAAAAGAATACAAAGTACAATATCATATACCTGGAGGGGCAAGGAATAAACAATGGGTTCAAACTTAAGTGACCATCAACTTAATATAGACTGCTATATGCATAAGATATTACATATAAATGTAATAACCACAAATCAAAAACCAGTAATAAATATTTGAAAAATAAAGAGAAAGGATACAAGTATATCACTAAAGAAAGTCAGCACACTATGAGAGATCAAGAGAAGAAAGGAACAGAGAAGAACTACAAAAACAATCATCAAACAAGTAACAAAATGGCAATAAGTACATACCTATCAGTAATTATTTTAAATCTAAATGGACTGAATGCTCCAATCAAAAGACATAGGGTGCCTGAATGAATACAAAAGCAAGACCCATCTATATGCTGCCTATAAGAGATTCATTTCAGATCTAAAGACACAGGCAGATTGAAAGTGAAGGAATGGACAACCATTTATCATGGATATAGAAGTGAAAAGCAAGCTAGGGTAGCAATACCTATATCAGACAAAATAAATTTTAAAACAAAGACCGTAACAAGAGACCAAGAAGGACTCTATATAATCATAAAGGGAACAATCCAACAAGACACAATAATTGTGAATATTTACGTGCTCAGCAAGGGAGCACCCAAATAAATAAAACAGCTAAAAACAAATGTAAATGAAGGAATCAACAGTAATACAATAATAGTAGGGGACTTTGATACCCCATTTACATTATTGGGCAGATCGTCCAGACAGAAAATCAACAAGAAAACAATGGCTTTGAATGACACACTGAAACAGATGGATATAACAGATATATTCAGAACATTCCATCCCAAAACAGAAGAATACACATCCTTTTCAGGTGCACATGGAAAATTCTTCAGAATAGATCACCACAAAATAAGTCCCAACAAATTAAAAATAGTCCCAACATATAGGGACTGACTTAGGTCACAAAATAAGTCCCAACAAATTCAAAAAAGACTAAAGTCATATCATACATGTTTTCTGACCACAACACTAAGAAACTAGAAGTCAGCTACAAGAAAAAATCTAGAAAGATCACAATACATAGAGGTTAAATAACATGCTACTAAACAATGAATGGATATACCAGGAAATCAAAGAGGAATTAAAAAATACATGGAGACAAATGAAAATGAAAACACAATAGTCCAAAACCTTTGGGATGCAGCAAAAGCTGTTCTAAAAGGGAAATTCATAGCAATACAGGTCTCCTTCATGAAGCAAGAAAAATCTAAATAAATAGCTTAAACTTATAACAAAAAAGAGCCAGAAAACCAAGAACAAACAAAACTCCAAACCAATAGAAAGAAGTAAATAATAAAGATTAGAGCAGATCTGCTCTTTTTGGAAATATCAGAAAGGGAGACAGAACATGGAAGACTCCTAACTCTGGGAAACGAACTAGGGGTGGTGGAAGGGGAGGAGGGCGGGGGATGGGGGTGACTGGGTGGCAGGCACTGAGGGGGGCACTTGACGGGATGAGCACGGGTGTTATTCTGAATGTTGGCAAATTGAACACCAATAAAAAATAAATTTATTATTAAAAAATAAAAAAAATGAAAAAAGATTAGAGCAGAAATAAAGAAAATGCAAACTAAAACAACAACAAAAACAAACCAACCAATAAAACAGATCAATGAAACCAGTAGCTGGTTCTTTGAAAATATCAATAAATCTTTATCCAGACTTATCAAAAAAAAAAAAAAAACCAACACCACAGAAATACAAATGATTACAAGAGAATATTATGAAAAATCATATGCCAACAAATTGGACACCCTAGAAGAAATGGATAGATTCTTAGAATTTTATAACCTCCCAAAACTGAACCAGGAAGAAATAGAAATTTGAACAGACTGATTACCAGCAATGAAATTGAATCAATAATCAAAACACTCCTGACAAACAAAATCTGGGAACAAACAGCTTCATAGGAGAATTCTCCCAAACAGTTAAGGAAACTATTCCAAAAAAAAAAAAAAAAGAATAGGAAAGAAAGCTTCCAAATTCATACTATCAGGCCAGCATGATCCTAGTACCAAAACCAGGTAGAAATACAAGAAAAAAGAGAAGAACTACAGAACAAATCTCTCATGTATATAGATGCAAAAATCCTCAACAAAATACTGGCAAACAGAATCTAAAAACACATTTAAAGAACTCACCATGATCAAGTAGGATTTATTCCTGGGATGTAAGAATGGTTTGATATTCACAAATCAATGAACAAGATGTGTCACATCAAGAAGAGAAAAGCTAAAAACCCTATGGTCATTTCAATAAATGCAGGAAAAGCAACTGACAAAGTACAATATCCATTCATGATAAAAACCCTCAACAGAGTAGGTTTAGAGGGAAAAGACTTTTGCACAGCAAAGGAAGCAGTCAAAAAAAAAAAAAAAAAACTGGGATCCCTGGGTGGCGCAGCGGTTTAGCGCCTGCCTTTGGCCCAGGGCGCGATCCTGGAGACCCAGGATCGAATCCCACGTCGGGCTCCCGGTGCATGGAGCCTGCTTCTCCCTCTGCCTGTGTCTCTGCCTCTCTCTCTCTGTGACTATCATAAATAAATAAAAAATTTAAAAAAAATAATATAAAAAAAAAAACTAAGACAACTTACTAGATAGAAGATATTTACAAATGACATATTTAATAAAGGGTTAGTATCCAAGATACATAAAGAACTTATACAACTCAACACTAAAAAATAAAATAAGCTGATTAAAAATGGCAGAGAACTTGAGTGGACATTTTTCCCAGAAGACATACAAATGGCCAACACACACATGGGAAGATGCTCAACATCGCTTATTATCAGGGGAATGAGAATCAAAACCACAATCAGGTATCACCTCACACCTGTCAGAATGGTTAAAATAAAAAACAGAAACAAGTGTTGAGGAGGATGTGGTGGGAATGCAAACTGGTGCAGCCACTGTAGAAAACATAATAGATTCCTCAAAAAATTAAAAATAGGATTACTATATGATCCAGTAATTCCACTACTGGGTATGAAAAAACTAATTCAGAAAGATATGTGCACATTATTTACGATATGTTTATTGCAGCATTATTTACAATAGCCAAATTGTGGAACCAATCCAGTGTCCATTGGCAGATGAATGGATAAAGAAGATGTGGAATATAGGTGCCTAGGTGATGCAGTCAATTGAGCATCTGACTCTTGGTTTTGACTACAATTGTGATTTCCTGGTTGTGGGATCAAGCCTGGCATCGGGCTCTAAGTGCTCAATGTGGAGTTCTACTTGAGTTCTTTCTCCCTCTCCCTCTCCCCTACCCCCTGCACACTCCCTTTAAAACAATAAATAAATCTTTAAAAAAAAAACAAAATGTGATATACAATGGAATATTACTCAGCCATAAAAAAGAATGAAATCTTGCTATTTGCAACAATATGGATGGATCTAGAGACTATAATGCTAAGAACAATAATCCAGTGAGAGAAAGATAAATACCATATTTCACTCATATGTGTAATTTAAGAAAAAACAAATGAGCAAAGGAAAAAAAAAAAACAGAAAGAAAGAGAGACAAACTAAAAAACAGACTCTTAACTATAGAAAACAAACTGATGGTTACCAGAGGGGAGCAAGGTGGGAGATGGATGAAATAGGTGAAGGGGATTAAATATCACAATTAGTACTGAGTAATGCATAGAATTGTTGAATCACTATATTGTACACCTGAAACTAATACAACACTTTATGTTAACTACAGTGGAATAAAATTTTTTTAAAAAGATAAATTCACTTGAGCTATATATACATGCTCCCTTTCCCAAACCAAATAGATAGAATATAAGTATCATGACTGAAGGAACTATTTTAAGGCCATTTAAAAGAGAAATCAGGCAGCCTGGGTGGCTCAGCGGTTTAACACAACCTTCGGCCCAGGGTGTGATCCTGGGGACCCGGGATTGAGTCCCTCGTCGGGCTTCCTGCATGAAGCCTGCTTCTCCCTCTGCCTCTCTCTGTCTCTCTGTGTGTCTCCCATGAATAAATAAATAAAATCTTTTTTAAAAAATAAAAATAAGAAAATAAAAGATAAATCATGTAAAATTCTGATCATCTCCTAAGGCTGAACACCAATAACACCAATAGTTTGATGATTAAGCTTTTTGTCTCTTTTGAAAAGTTGAGTTCAAATGTACATCTACAGTTTCAAAACTCTGAAGACAGTCCACTTACAATCTCAAAATAATGGTCCCTTCTAGTTTTTTATTTTACAAAGACTAGAAGATATAAGTAAGTATATATATATATATATATATATATATATATATATATATATTTGGTTTTGTCAAAAATTCTCAAAACTTAGAAAAGTTCTGATACATGTTTTATTTCAAATATCTCTTCATCCCCTTTCCTCTCCCATGAAAACCCCAAGAAATTATAAAAACCTAACTTTTGTCTAGGAAGGGAAATATTGGTCAAAAAAATGAAATCTTGGAAAAGTAATTAATTCTTGGATACAAAGAAATATTTGTACATAGTAACATGGTTGACTAATCTTTTGTTTCTCCTCACCAGTCTTTTAAAGATATTCTATAGTAATATATGGAGCTAGGATTTTTATCTGTAATATGTACTTTTTGGAAATTAACAAATGTTAAAGCCTCCCAAGGATGCTTTAGAAAATGTTAATCATATTTTTTGCAGGTCTCAAAGTATTTGGTTGAATCACTATTTTAAACTCCTATGCTGAAAGAACAACAGTATCATAGAGTCATTGTGCTGATAATAAAATGCAAGGATGAATGAGGGAAGGTATCACTAATGATACAATTGACAGCAAATGTATAAACCATGATTATCATAATGGACATTCGCCTAAGACTACCAGATAAACCCACCACCTGTAAAATGAGTTCTTCTATCTATAACTGTTGGGTGCAGACTTTAAAATTTCCAGCCATCTTTGAAATCAGATATTTGTCATGCAATCTCTCTGCACAGCATTGATAGTTATTCATGAAACATCCTTAGTCAGAGAACACTGCCTAACAACAAAGCACTCTGAAACACTAGTGTGGGTAGAGAATGTTTAATGTACCAAAATGGAAACTTTTTGGAAATAATTTGCTCTATTATGTATTCCCACAAGTTTGTAGATTCCTAAAACTTTGTATCACATGGCAACAAAAATCACTCTGCTCTTCCTAAAGCAAATATAGCTGTGGTTCTTAATCGACATCTTTAAAAGCCTACGCCTAGCTCATATATTTATAGATGCAGCCATCCTAGAGATACCATAGGCTAAACTGGGTAAGCCTTGTCAAAGGACTATGTAGCTTTTGCTATATATGCAGAACCAATAAGGATGTGCTAATGCTGTTATCAAACGCAGTCCTATCAGCACTAAACACTTGGTTTGGCATTTTGATAGTAACATTTTAAAGAAAGTGGGTAAAATAGGATTCTCCTTTATATTGCAAACATATAATAAAGAAGCTTCTCTTGCTGGTTTAGCAACTCAGAAAACTTGATGAAGTTTGTAACATAAGAAACATAAAAGATGGTATCTGTGATAAATTCTCACACTGGGGAATGAATACTCTAAATAGGTGTTTCTGAATTTATGCTGTCATTCCAATTAAAGGGCTGTCCACTACATGACTATTTCATAAGTGATATTTACAGGCCTTGCAATGCTAATACAGAAAGGTCCCAGCATTACATTCTACTTAAACTCTAACTTAGTCCAATAAGGAAATTATAAGAAAAGCCTTATTCACAATTTATGGAACGAAACAGCAAAAATCCCTCCTACTGGGAAAGGAACATGATTCGGATATAGTGGTAAGAAGGAAGAAAACCGGAGATATTGCTTGACCATAGCAAACCTGTCTTCATTCACCAGCCTACTTTTCTGCATTCCAGTCAGCCTTTCCATTGTGCCTGTTTACCTCATGGCTTTTCTTGCTTCTTGTTAAAATTAAGAATTGAGGAAAAGGTGTTTGATGATTTTTAAATCTTTCCCTTACTGATATGTTAAAAAAAAAATGACCACTCATTTGAGAGTTGGCAGAGATTTTCTGTATCTCTCAGCAGTTTGATGAGTAAGTGCTCCTACAAGCACCATAACTGACAAGGAAACAAGTCCAGATAAACAAAGAGGCTTGTCCAAAACACAGAGTGAGCACAAGGCACCAATACACTTCCATTCACCTTCTCTGAAAACACATCTCATATTCCTCCCCTACTATCTCCTCTCCAAGGGATGGTACTACATAAGCAAGAGTGCTTGGTGTGACTTTTCTTGTGACCAAAATTTCTAAAGAAACCAAAATCTGCAAAGCTATCCCTGAGTATTTTATGTAAAGTACCTCCTTCCTATAACCACTCTTCTCAATCTCAGCTCTTTCTTTATTTCCTTCTTGCCACCTACTACAATCTATAATTATTTTCCTACTTACTTATCTGTCATACACTGGAACATATTCTCTCAGGGTGGGGCAGCAAGTGTGTTTTATTTTACTCACTGTATCTAGCTTTTAGCACAATGACTAGCACATAAGTAGAGTTACAATGAACAGTTATTAGATGTAAATAGTTCAATTTCATCATAATTTACACAGAAAAATCAAGCAGAGTTCTGTATGATGTGTCAAATCCTCCAAGTGCAAGAATTATTTGGTAAGAATATGAAAAGTGAATTTTTGAACTGTGAAGGGCTTTAAAAAACCACTTAATTTAACCATTTTGTATAACTGATGATGCACTGAATCCCAAAGGCTACTCAAGTTATCCAAAGTCACACACAGCTACAGAGCTGGGACCTGAACCTAGTGTGAGTTTATTACTTTTATTTGTTCACATGTACCCTGCATTACTGAAGAAAAGGTCTAGGAAATTTGACTAAAAATGTTGAGAAAAGGTAGATGTTAGTATCCTGAGACAAAGTTCAATAGCAATTTTTTGTAGCTAGAAACATTTGATTTGGTTTCCAAGTAATACTCATTTATACAGGAGAATATGGTACACTGTATATTACTGATGAAAATGTGTGCTCTGTTCCATAACTTACAACACTGTATTTCAGAATAAAAGACATTTTTTAAAAAATATTTTATTTATTTATTCATGAGATGCACAAAGAGAGGCAGAGACACAGGCAGAGGGAGAAGCAGGCTCCATGCAGGGAGCCAGACGTGGGACTCGATCCCAGGTCTCCAGGATCACACCCCGGGCCAAAGGCAGCGCTAAACCGCTGAGCCACCAGAGCTGTCCGAAAGACGTATTTTAACATGCTTTAGCTCCTACCCCACAAAAATATCCATCCTTTGTGAAATAAAATCATTTAGAAAAGTAGGATAATATATCAAATAATGCCATTGACCAGGACTTTTATGTTCAACCTTCCAATTTTTGCACCAACTCAAAGAAAATATTTAGCCTCTCTGTGGCATACATAAAATGAAAGCAAGTGTTTTATCACTTACCCACTGAAGATGCCACTTGGGTACTTACAAATAACATTTTGTATCTCGGAATGCAGGCTGCTTATAAATATATACCAAGGATTATTAATACTATTTTAAGCCAATACTATCATACAAAAAAAAAAAAAAGGAAAAAACACTTAGACTGAAGTCATCTGTAATTCACACCACAGCAAGGAGTTATTACAGCCCATATGGAGTGAAGATCACCCGCCGCTGAAAGTTCCATGAAAGTGTGACAAGGTGACACACAGGAGTTAAGTGTTGTATGCTGGGTGGCAGCTCATTTCATACAAGCGTAGAACTTGCTATTTGAAAGGGATATACAGAAGCCACCATGCAGACAGGGGTGAAAACTGCAGAATCAAACAAATGTTACTGATTCAAAGTTGTTCTCCTACAATAACAACCAGCACCAAATGAGTTGCCGTGGTGGAGAGCAAGCTGTGCTCAGAGACTAATTGCTACACTTGTTAGAGTGTGCAAGAAGGTGTTTATTTGTTTTACATGTGTTTGGTGCCAAGACATCCCGGGGATCTGGAGCTGAAGTGGAAACAGAATGACAGTGTTTAGAAAACTAAACACAAAAACAAAAGGGAAAGAGAATTTTTTTTTTTTCTGAAAGTGACTTACTTGAGCATTAAATGTATGAAAACCTTGAGGCTCTTATCCTGGGTGATTAATTCTTCAGGCTCCTTCAGATCAACCCGTGGGAGCCCAAGCTGGAATGGAGTGTATTAAGTCTGCGATGCTTTGATGTTGTTACTTTTATTTAGATGGTGAATTATTCAAAGCAGGGAGGATTGATCTAAGAGCTACCAATAGAAATAAAAGGGAATGAACTCAGGAAAAGGAAGTAAAGCACAAAATGTGGGTGTTCAAATAGTTCCACCTGAATGGCAAAGTTTAGAATATGTACTATGGGGAATTTGCCACACTGTATCTTTCCAGTTTCAGAAGTAATAACTCGATTTTGACTGACATTTTTAAAGGTTTAATGATGGAAATACTCCTACTGAACTACCTTGTTTTTCTTTGCTCATACTTCATAGGCTCCCGGAGTCTTCCTTTGGATAGAAATTTGCTATTCCAAATACAAGCCCCAAATATTTCCATAATGTGGTTAACAAGCATTAATTCCTCCAACTAATGAACATGGTAAGTATTAAAAACAATTATCGTTACTTATTATTTTTCTTTTGATATGCAGAGATAGCTGAGCACTAATAAACTCAGCAACAAATGTGGTATGTTTACATTTTCCATATGATTAGCATGGATTATTTTTACTTAAAATCAAGAGGATAGGCGAGGCCTGAGCTCCAGAATCTGACAGACCCGTGACCTCTACCCTCACTTTCTTGCCACTATGGATAATACCTGTGAGTTGCCCACAGAGAAAGGTGGAGAGACAGGGGAGCCAGATGAACTGACCCCTGCTCCTGACCCTAAGGCTACATTTACAGACAGAATCCCGGAGTATACTGATAGGGATAGAAATGGGGACTAGGAAAAAGCTGTGGCCAAGGAAGGTGAGCTCCAGTCAGGACACCTCAGATTTAACAGCAGTTGAAAGGAAAGACTCATCATCACCTACTCCTACAGCCAAAAAAAAAAAAAAAAATGAAAACAGGTACCAAAGAAAAGAAGCAAAAAGCTAAGATGAGGTTTAAAAGATGGAAATCTTGGTTTCTTCTTTTTCTGAGAGGCAGTTGAACCTTTATGAAATGTATCACTGGTCAGCTTTCCCCTTGGCAGCCATTAAAAGGCTGATCCAGAGGCACCTGGGTGGTTCAGTGGACAAGTGTCTGCCTTCAGGTGTAGTCCTGATCCAGAGGTCCTGGGATCAAGCCCCGCTTCACCCTCCCTACCCCCACCCTACAACAGGCTCCTTGCTCATCAGGGAATCTGCTTCTCCCTCTCCTACTGCCCCTCCTCCCTGCTCATGCTCTCTCTCTCTCTCTCTCTCAAATGAATAAAATCTTTAAAATAAATAAATGAATGAATGAATGAGTGAATGAATGGCTGATCCAGTCTGTCACTGGCACCTCTGTGTCTCAGGATGTTGTTATTGCTGTGTCTGGTATTGCCAGGGTTTTCATTGAGGATGTGGTGGAAGAAGCACTGGGTGTGTGTGTGAGAAGTGAGAAAAATGCCACTACAACAACCCAAACATCTGAGGGAGGCTGTCAGATGTTAAAGTTAAAGGGGTAAACCCCTAACTCAAAGCACACACACACACACACACACACACACACACACAAATTATCTTCTTCCAAACCAAAGCCTCCAAAGGCCTGATACTGAACGAAGAAGTAGTGGTTCCAGACTTCTTCCTATTGCATGAGACTCTTGCCCCAGTGCTTTAATATCTCAACCCTCCAAGAATTCCATGACGGTATTAATATTTTTCTCAGAACTCTAATATTCATCACATCTAAAAAGCAGGCAGCCTGTTTCAAACTCACCTTGACTACATATTGGGATCTCTTTGGGCATTTTGAGGCATTTAACGGTCTCTTGGCTTCTGGAAGAAGCAAGCTGCATGGGCCTTAAAGCATCTTCCAGACAAGGAAAGCAGCCTTCAGAAGGAAGACATTTCCAAGAGAGCTTTGGCACTTTCACATTGAAGCATGAAGTTGCTATGACTTAGGTCATTTCTTCCATCTAGTTTTAAGTAGATGAAACAACCAGAAGCTTTTGACTTTTAATAGTCTACAGTGAAGAACATGTTGATAGCAAGAGTAGTGGAAAAGATTATCCCTGTGAACTTACGGATTTAGTGAGTGATCATTAAACTGTTTTCCAACTTGCTAAGTAAATAAATAAAGAAATAAAACTAAGAAATACTATGAATGTTATGTATCATATATCATTTTGAAGCACCTGTTTTATATAAACCATATCACAAAATGGATACATTTTTTACTGGGTTTAATATACCTTCTCTTTGTGTATTTCTTTCTTTGTCTTTCTCCCTCTCTCAGGTATGTGAAAATTTATCATATGGGAGGAAGCAGTAACCTTCATTTTTCATACAAGGACAATAATGCAAATCTATACCCACCACAGATTAAAAACTCCATTTTAATGTCATTTACTTTCTATTTTCCACTGCTTTCTGCCACATATAGTGTGAATGGTTCATTAATGTGTAGTGAAAAGCATATGTCAAATTGGGATTCATGCAAATCACCAGCCCTACACAAAAAGAAAATTTTGTATCCATAAAAATCTAACAATTTCTCCAAGATTCAATTTATATTTAACCTTGAAACTATACCCACATTGTCTTTGAAAAAGTTATCAGGAAAAGGTTATAGTTTTTGTCCTCTCTAATAAAAATTAATTTCATGCTTTTTATCTGGTCTTCTATACACATAAGGGAATACAGTTTGCAAAAACAGCCTTATGGCAAGGAATTAGCTTTTGTCTCTGGTTTAATGCAAAATATATCAAGTAAGTCAGCCACACATTATTAGCCCAACTATTACAAATACATAGTTCTTCTGCCTCACTGAAGTTCCAAAACTAGAAAAGACCCAGAAGAAGAAAAGACAATAAATAAACCTGTATGTATAGGGATGTGTGTATTACATATGTGTGTATATATTTACCCTGATATTTATAATTCTGATCTAATCCCATAGTTGCCCTTTGTTTTCCATATTCCCTATTTGCATCTCTATGCTGTCTGCACCCCCAAAACACACACCCAAGCACTCAGCTCCAAGAGCAGGAGTGTCACTCAAAGAAACACTTGCCACCATCCCAACCACCAGCTCCAGAGTGCTGACTCAGAGATTTTGCCAGGGGGAAGAACAGCCTGTAAAACAGATGGCTGCTGATCTCTTCCCAGAGGAACTGGCTTCATTTGCAACTGCACATGGAGAAGTTTTAAACCTGAGGGTGCTCTCAAGAATAATGGAGGCTGTGATCATGAAAATGAATACAATAAACCCCATTTAAGATGGAGATGGGAAGTCAGAAGGGGGAGCTCTCATGCTATACCACTCCTTGTAGCCCTTTGCAGAACCAACTGGAAGAGGCACACTTTACATTTCAAACAGGAAGAAGCCTATACTTTATTACCCAGGAGGAAGAGGAGGTGGAGGTAAAGGAGGAGGAAGAAAGATTTTCTTCTTGCTCAGCAACAGCCCAGCCAATGAAAGACTTACACAACTTAGCCAATAAAAAGCCACTACAGTTCAAACTCCCAGTTTACTCCAATGGACTTTCTATATAACAGCCCCTCTTACCTCCCCCTTCCTCCATAAAAGAGCACTCCTCTCCTTGCTCTCCGACTTGGCTATGTTTTGCCATAACCTGTAGGTGTGTAACTACAATTCCTCTACTATTCCTGAAGAAAGCCATTTTACTGGTAAAATAACTGGCTGTTTTATTTTTAAGATGAACTTGGTGAAAGAAGATTCAAAGATGAGATTCATGAGCCTTCAGCCTAGACTGTAACAGGAGATAACTAGGAAATAAGACAGCTAGGAAAAATCCTTCTGGGGTCAGAACAAACATCAAACACTGACCCCAGACACTATTCTATCCATTCAAAGAGTCACAATTTGATTTGTTAGTCTGTAGAGGAATGTATGTGCAGGTATTGTTGTAAAGAAAGCGGGCAACTGGAAATCAGTGGCGTTTAATAGCTGGGCGGGGTCAAAAAGAGAATAGAAGACAGTTCTTCCATCCCGTTGTCATCCAGGGTGAGGTGGGCATAATCAAACCTCTGCTTCCATGAAAAGCAACCTCAGAGGTTTAAAATTGGAAGGTGGGGGCAGCAGACTTCACTAATATAATCCTGCCACTTACTAAATAAATTAACAAGTAAATAACAGTATGAGCCCTGGGAGGGAGGGGGAAAATATCCAGAATTGCTACAATGTGTTATCTAAAATGTTCAGTTTCCAAAAAGGAATCTTGAGGCATGCAAAGAAACAAACAAACAAATATGACCCAAACACTGGGGGGCAAAATTGCCTGTGAGAGTGACCAGATGTCAGGGTTAAGAGGAAAAGATTTCAAAGTAGCCATTGTAAACTTGTTCATAGGGCTAAAAGAAAGCATAATTAAAGAAACAAAAAGAGGTATAATGACAATTTGCATCAAAATAAAGAATATCAATAGAGATTGAAATTATACAAAATGGAAAAACCAAATGGAAATTATAGAGTTAAAAACATACAATAATTGATACAAAAAAGATTCACTTCAGCCCAACAACAGATATGAAATGGCAAAAAAAAGAATAACAAACTTGAAAATGGGCTGACAGAAGTTACACCAACCCAACCAGAGAGGGAAAAAAAGTGAAGATAAATGAATAGACTCAGAGAAATGTGGGACAACATTAAGAATATTAAAATATTTATAGTAAGAATATCATGAGAGGAGAGAAAGAAATGAGAAAAAATATTCAAAGAAATAATGGCTAAAAACTTCTGAAATTTATTGAAAAACTATAGCCTACACATCTAGAAAGGTCAACATACTCCAAGTAAAAACACAAAGACCCACAGACACACTCTACCAAAAGTGCTGACAAGGACAAAGAGAAAATCTTGAAAGCAGCAATAGAAAAAAATAACATCACTTAAATGAAACTCCAATAAGAATTACAGCTAAAAAAAAAAAAAAAAAAAAAAGAATTACAGCTAAAATCTCAGCAGAAATCAAAAGGCAGTGGTTAACATATTCAACATTCAAGGAAGAAATGTCAACTAAGAATTACATATCTGGCAAAACTATTATTCTCAAATGAAGGTGAAATGAATATTTTCCATTTTAAAAAGAAAACAAACAAACAACAAAAAAAAAAAAAACCCACCAGAATGTTGGTTTCTAGTAGAACAGCCTTGCTGAAAGCAAGTAATCTCAGATGGCAATTCACATTCATACAAAAAGTACCAGTAGGTATAATTATATAATAATAAAAGACACTATTACTGCATATTTTTAAACTTCTTTTCTCTTTTCTTTTCTCTTTTCTCCTTTGCTCTCTTAACTGATTTAAAAATCAATTGTTTATACATATGTGATTTATATATTATTTATAACTGTTTATATACAACATATATACATATTCTAATAACAGCACAGGGGAGGTAGGAGAGAGAAAAGATGTAATAGATTAAAGGAATAACTACAGATGCTAAAGTTATAATTAATACAAAGTATTTTGGAGTCTGTAACATTAACAGATATAATATGTATAACAATAATAGCACAAAAAGGGGAGAAAAGGAATAGAGTTATATAGGAGTAGTATTTTCTATATATTTTTGGAATTAAGCTAGCATAACCTGAAGTTAATTCTGATAAGATATATATATATATATATATATATATATATATATATATAATCCCTAGAGCTAACACCAAAACTCAGAAAGGATAGTGAGAAAATAAATAATGAATCTTAAATGTTACATTAGAAAATACTCACTCAATGCAAAAAAAAAAAAAGGCAAAAAGAAAAAAGAAAAAAACAAAAAATATGAGACACATAAAAAACAAAATTTTAAACAGCAGGCATAAATGCAACTGTAAAAATAATAACACTGAATGTGACTGGGTTAAACAAGCCAATCAAAAAGTAGAGATTGTCAGACTGGATTAAAAAAACAAGATTCCATTATATGCTGTCTAGAGGAGAAGCACTTTAAATTCAAAGACAATACAGCCACTCTGGAGAACAGTGTGTAGGTTCCTCAAAGAGTTAAAAATAGAGCTACCCTATGACCCAGCAATTGCATTACTGGGTATTTACCCCAAAAATACAGATGTAGTGAAACAGCAAGACACCTGCACCCCAGTGTTTATAGCAGCAATGTCCACAATATCCAAACTATGGAAGGAGCCTCGATGTCCTTCGACAGATGAATGGATAAAGATGTGGTGTGTGTGTGTGTGTGTGTGTGTGTGTGTGTACAGAGCTTTATATATATATATATATATATATATATATATATATATATATATATATATATAAAGAGCTTTCTTGACCAAAAAATAAATTATATATATATATATAATATTCTATGGTACCGTGGAATATTACTCAGCCATTAGAAAGATGAACATCCATCATTTGCTTCAACATGGATGGAACTAGAGGGTATTATGCTGAGTGAAGTAAGTCAATTGGAGAAGAATATATAGTTTTCGTAAATGCATTTGAGACATTCTTCAAAATAGATCATATGCTATGTTATAAAACAAACTTCAATGCATTTAAAAGAATAGAAGTAGGGATCCCTGGGTGACTCAGCAGTTTGGCACCTGCCTTTGGCCCAGGGTGTGATCCTGGAGTACCGGGATCAAGTCCCACGTCGGGCTCCTGGCATGGAGCCCGCTTCTCCCTCCTCCTGTGTCTCTGACTCTCTCTCAATCTCTGTGTCTATCATGAATAAATAAATAAATAAATAAATAAATAAATAAATAAATAAATCTTTTTAAAAAAAGGATAGAAGTAATACTAAATATGTGCTCTGAACACAAGGAAATAAAATTAAAAATCATTAAAAATCATTAAGGAAACTCACAAATATATGGAAATTAAAAAACACATTCTCAAACAACCAATGAGTCAAAATAGAACTTTAAAAATAAGTCCCAAAATACCCCATAATGAATGAAAATAAAGACACAATATATCAAAACTTATGGGATGCAGCTAAAGGGATTCTTAGAGGGAAACTTATAGCTATAATGCCTATATTTTAAAAATATAAATAACAAATATCTCAAGACAAAAACTTAAACTTCTACCTTCATATTTTGGGGCGGGGGGCCGGGGGAGAAAACTGAACCTAGAGTTGGCAAGAGAAAAGTAAAAAGACTTGAATGGAAATTAATGAAACAGAATAGAAATCAGTTTCCTTGAAAAGATTACAAAAAAATTAACTAACCTTATCTAGTTTGACCAAAAGGAAAAGAGGAAAGATTCAAATTGCTAGAATCAGAAATGAAAGAGCAGACATCACATAAATACCAACCTTAACAAATAAAAAGGAGAGTGAAGGAACACTATGAATGATTGCACAACAACAAATTAGATGACGTGGAAGAAATAGAGAAAATTTTAGAAAGACACACTACTACTACTAACTCAAGAAGAAATAGACAATCAGAATAGATCTATAACAAGTGAAGAGACGAATTCATAATTTAAAAAACTAGTCACCAAGAAGCCCAAGCTAATATGGCTGATTTCTAACAAACATTCAAAGAAGAATGAATACCAATTCTTCACAAACTCTCAAAGAACAGAAGAGAAAGTAGCATTTTCCAACTCATTTTAAAGGGATCACCCTGATACTAAAATCTGGCAAAGAAAGTAGAAAAGAAGAAGAAATGAAAACTACACAAGAAAAGAGACTATAGGCCAATGTTTCTTTTGATTATAGATACATAATCCTCCAGAATATACTAGCAAACTAAATCCAACAACATATGAGAAGAATTATACACTATGGTCAAGTGGAATTTATCCCATCAGAGTAGGCTGGTGTAATATCTGAAAATCAATTAATGTAATATGTAATACTAATAAAAATTTTAAAATCACAGTGAATCATCTCAATAGAGAAAAAGTATTTAACAAAGCTAATGCCCTTTGATGGTAACAACACTACACAAACTTGGAATAGAAAGGAATTTTCTCAACCTGATAAAAAGAAAAACTCAGTTAACCTCACATTTAATGGTGAAAGACCTGAATATTTATCTCCAAGATCAGGCACAAGACAAAGTAACCACACTTGCCACCTCTGTTTAACATCATACTAGAAGTTCTTACAGGACAAAATAAATAAATAAATAAATGTTATCCAGATTGCAAAGGAAGAAGTAAAATAATAACTATTCACAGATCAATTGATCTTATATAGAGAAAACCCTAAAGAATCCACTAAAAAAACTACTAAAATAAATGAATTCAACAAGTTTGCAGGGTATAATATATCAATTCTATTTTTACACATTTCCAACAATCTGAAAATAAAAATTCCATTTGCAATAACATCAAAAGGAATAAAATAAAATAAATTTAACCAAAGAAACTCAAATCTTACTTCTGAAAACTATAAAACATTGTTGAAAGAAAGTAATGAAAATCTAAATAAATAGGAAAGTCATCCATGTTCATGGATCAGAACACTTAACATTGTTGAGAAGGCAGCACACCCCAAACTGATCTGCAGATTTAGTGCAATTCCTATGAAAATACCAGCTGATTTTTGTTTTATAAATTAACAAGCTGATTCTAGAATTCATTTGAAATTTCAAGGAGCCCAAAATAGCCAAAACAATCCTGAAAAGAAAAAAGAAAGAAGGAGGACTCATACTTACTTCCTTTCAAGACTTACAGTGCAACAATAATCAGACATTATGATACTAGCATAAGGATAGACATACAAATCAATAGCATATCATTGAAAATCCAGAAATAAACCCAAACACATATGATAAACTGATTTTTGATAAAAAATCAAGATCATTCAATGGAAAAAAAATAGTATTCAGCAAATGGCAAAACTAGATAGCCATAAGCAAAAGAATAAGGTTGGACTCCTACTTCATATCATGTACAAAAATCAACTCTTTTCTGACATGAAAACAATAGTAAGATTAAATTGACTTTTGATTTTTAAGTTTGCTATATTTGAGAATCGTTCCTAAGTTTTTATATCTGTAATAAAATGGATATAATCTTTTCAAATGTAGTAGTTCATGAACAATAAGGGGTATTATCAGTTTACTAGGTTAGAGTTTCAATGAATGAAAAAGTTTGATATTCCCTTAAACTAATCAGGTTCTTAGTTAAGAGGAGCTTAGCATTTGGTACATAATTAAGGTAGCACTAAGACATTACGGCATGCTAAACACAGTAAAAAATAGACAGCTAGTTTTATAAATTCAAACCTACAAAGTGAACGCTAAGGTCCTTATTCCCCATGGTGTTTCTTTTTTATAGCTTTGTAAATTTTATCTTGGAATAAAATGCAGTTTTAATGCAATAATGGAAACTTCTTCAACCATGGTGGCAAGGTCATCTCACACATAATGGGTTCTGAAGTTTGGCTTTTCTGAGTGCAAATCATACTTCCATTATTTTGTAATCTGAATAGTCAGGAAAGTTTTCTCATCAGAAAATGACTATAAATATAATAATAATTCCTACTTCATTAAGTGATCAATAAGAAAATTATTGGCACATATTAAATGCTCAATCAATAACAAACTAATACCTTCTCTCAGTTTAAGGTTCACCAGAGAAAAATAATTTTCTGTATCCTTACATAAGCCTGATCTAACCTGAATTTTATTATGACTAATTTGAATTAATGAACACAAGGCACAAACATGTTTTCTCTGAAATTTCAGTTCTTTTCTGGTTTATCTGTTAGGTGGCAGGTGATAAAAGACACAGACTACAATTTCTCTTCAGTCAAAAAATTCTTCTTTACAGGGAGTCATGCAACAAATAAAATTTGAGCACTTACTGTGGTGTAGGTACCATGCAGAGTGTTATTACAGGTTACCACAATTTTAAGGTTCAGATGTACAATTTTAATGGCTCTTGTGTTTAAAATCATATGAGCAAGTAAACTCTAACAAAAGTACTTACAATAATAAGAGAAAGAAAACTGTGAATTGGAAACATAAATTATGTATTGTAAGAAAGTGAGCCCAAAGAAACAGATTATTCAATAAACCAGGAGTAGAAAGCATTCTGGTCAATGCTCTAAGCTGTTATTCTAGAAATATTATCTCCTAATGCCATAAAATAAATGTTACTGGCCTTTAAATGAAGTTCTACTATTTTCCATACCATAATTACATTTCTAGGCAATATTTTTCCTATCATTATCTTCTCCATTGCGATTATCATCATTGCTATCATTGTTATTATCATTACTGTTCCCATTAGCCAAGTATTTTAGAAATTCAAAATGTCCCCATATCCAAAACATATTTGGTTCACAGATGCAAAAAATATGATCCAAGTCATTCACTGAAGAATGAAAATGTCCAAAAGTATTTAGACTCTTCTCTTATATATTTTAGTCCTCAAATCAAGACCTCCTAAATAATCTACCTACGTAGTTGGCTTAAAAATCACAAATCAAAACATAAAACAACTTCAGATGGTAATCATAAACTATGCACAAATATTCCTGGTCTCATGTTTCTAGGTTAAAGATAAGATTGTTCACCCCTCTGCTCTGCTTTGAACTTCAATATGATAGTAATTTACTTGCGCCAATGAAATGTGAGTGAAAACTTCCAGGCAGAAAGGTTTATTATAAGCCAGCACATGACTCTACATATTTTTTCCTACTACCTGCACCAGTAACTCTCCATTCTGCCTTTAGTCAGACTAAAGGTAATTTAGGTATGTAGTCATTGTTAAACCAAAAGATTTTATTAAAATTAGCTACAATGAAACCAATATCTGAAAAATAGAACACAATTTTCATACCAAACTACAAACATGATCTTACCTCTGTGCTGTATGAACAAATGTTGCTAAAACAAATGATTCGGGAAGTTTGAAAATAAAAGAAGAGTGAAAGGTATAAACCACATAATGCAGGAAAAAAGAAAATACAGGGATTGTGGTATAACTGTCAGATGAATCAGATGAAGGAGAATTCCAGCCAATGTATTAAAAATAAAAAAAAAAGTTAAAAGGATATTTTATAAGTCTAATAAATACAAATCACGTGAATACATTAAAGTCATTAACTTATACGTATGTCATAATATGACAAGCTTTTAAAGCACAAAATAATACAGGAGATAGAAGCAAAATTTGAAATATATTAGTAGTAGAACATGATTAGGTCACACACACACACAAACAATAAATGTTAAAAACTAGAATACTAGAAAGAATACAGACAGTATTCTCTGATTAAAACATAGAAAAATAGGGGTGCCTGGGCAGCACAGTTGGTTGACTGTCTGACTCTTGATTTCAGAGCAGGTCAAAATTTCAGGGTTGTGAAATCAATCCCTGTGGTGGGCTCCTGCAGTGGGCTCCACACTCAGTGCAGAGCCTACTAGAGACCCTCTCTCTCTCTCTCCCCCTCTGTCTCTCCTCCCCACTACTCTCTCTCAAATATATAAATAAATCTTTAAAAAAATATAAAATAAGTTTAAATTCAAAATCAAAGAGTCCTTCTCACATGGAAATTTAAAAAATAAAACTATCCAACCTTGTGTCAAAGGTGTAAATATATATAATATTTGAAGTTTTATTAATAATTACATATTAATAATTGCATATTGTTCATTTGTACCTTTTTAAAAGATTTGATTATTTATTTATTGAGAGACAGTGTGTGTGTGCACATGCATTAATGGGGGGAATGGTCAGAGGGAGAGGCAGAGAGAGAATCCCAAGCAGACCCCACACCTAGCAAAAGTGCAATGTAGGACTCCATCCCACAATCTGGAGATCACTACCCAAGGGGAAATCAAGAGCAGGAGGCACCACCTAGGTGCCCCAGTTCATTTGTGTTCTTATATTTTATATTTCTACATTTATTTTATATTCTTTATATTTGTATATCTATTTTAATATCTTCATAATATTATATATATTAATCATTATAATCACTATATATATGTGTGTGTATATATCAAGCCAGTAGAATAAAACTTGGGACAATTATTTTACTGCTTTGAGGTAGGCAACTTTTTAAGATTTTTTTAATTTATTTTTAGAGAGACATAGAGAGTGAGTGGAATGGGAAGGGGGAGTAGGAGAAGGAGAGAGAATCTCAAGAGGGCACCATGGCCAGTATGAAGCCTGGGTGGGGCTTGATCTCAAGACCCTGAGTGAAAGGTATGCCCTCCCTGAAGTAGGCAATGTTCTAACGTATACTCAAAGTTCAGAAGCTCCAGAGGAAAAAATAAATGTATTCTATTATATAAAAATTATAATAAAAAATAAATCTGCAAAACAAAAAATCATCCTAAGTAAAGTCAATAGATAAAAAAGTTATACATAAGAAATAAAATACTAATCTTTCTAATACAGAATGACTTCTTAGAGTTTATAAGAAAAAAATAATGACCCAATAGAAAAATGAGCATAGTATATACACAGATAAGTCCAAAGAAAAAGAAATAAGGATATACAAATGGCCCCTAAACAACTGAACAGAGGTTTTTAACTCTCTTAAAACAAATGCCAGATTAAAATTTCATTGATAAGCTTTTTATCTAGACATCTTAAATATTTTTAATCTATTAAAGCCCAAAATATTTCTGACCTACTATGTTAAGATGCTCATAAATTGCTGCTGAGGCCACAAATTAGCTTAACCTGTTGAAAGCATTTTGGCAAGATCTTTCAAAATTATAAATTATCTGGATTCGATTTTACAGAATTTATCCTACAAATATAATTGTACACAATCAAAATGACATATATTTAATTATCCATTGCAGTATTATTTGCAATTGCATAAAATTGACAACCACACAGATTGCCTTCATGAGAAACCATTTAAATTGTTACATCCATACACTGAAATACTATGCAGTTATGTTTAAAAGGTAGGAAGGGAAATAAACAAGGAATCACTTTGAGTTTGATATGGTAATATACAATATACAGTATACGTTATTAAATGAATAAAACAAGGTGTTACCTTCAGAATCATATAAAAGGAGAGTGAAGATAAGAATAAAATATAATACCTATTTGCTTATATTTGCATTTAAAAATTGTAGAAGTAGGGCAGCCCTGGTGGCGTAGCGGTTTGGCACCGCCTGCAGCGTGGAGTGTGATCCTGGAGACCCGGGATGGAGTCCCACATAGGGTTCCCTGCGTGGAGCCTGCTTCTCCCTCTGCCTGTGTCTCTGCCCCTCTCTCTCTGTGTCTATGAATAAATAAATAAAATCTTTAAAAAAATTGTAGAAGTATACCAAAGAAATGAATACAAGGGACTAAGAGAAGGAAAAAAGTTATGTCTTATTATATGTCTTTTATATTGTTTACTTTCTTTAAAACAAGTACATTTTTAAATGGGGGAAAACTCAGTTATATATTTTGTTCAGCTAAAATGGTTGTAATTGTCAAAGAGGCTTTATAATCCAAGCATTTTTTTTTTGCATATTTATTTTTGGTTTGACCCTCTGCTTCAAATCTTCACAGAACTATATAACTCTCTCCATGGAAAGTAAATGTCATAATTTTCCCTGTTGGTCTCCAGATTTTGGAAAACAACATCTCCATCTCAAAGCCCCAGCAATGACTATTGCTATCAACTCTACATGTCTTTTGACGTGCATCTAGGTCTCATCCAGGAAGTTCATATAAATGGCTCTTTATTTGTAGAGGGGACAGGCAAAGCATTTCAAAAGGTCTAGGATGTGATTTTATGTTTTTGACATCAGCCCACCAGGTTTGCCTGTCAGTGGTAATGTGTGTGAAAACGTTTTATCCAGTTCTGACATTCTCAAAAGTGATTTCATCAGTAGTCCCTCTGGAGGGCCAAATGAAAGCTTGTTCAACTAGAACTTGAGGCGATGACAGTAGCAAGCCTCTGGCAATTCCTGCTCTTGGAGTGTTAAAGGTCATTATTAAAATTTATAACATATTATCTAACATTAACACTTCTGCTGATGTATTCTCAAAAAATTTCCACTTTGATGTGCCTGAATTAAAGTCTTTTTCACAATCTGGGTTCTTTAACATGTCCCTTTACAACAAGCATGGACAGAACAGTTAATTCATTGGCATATTTATGCAGACACATCCACAGGTTGTGAATTAGTTGGTCCTTTGGTTCTGAGCACAGGTGACATGCCAGACTTCAAAGAAAAGATTATTTTTGTTGTGACTCTAATTATAACTGATTTAGTGGTTTTTGCCCTAACTGCTCACGCATGGCATTTTATAAATAAACGTGTCAATGTAAAGAGATCACAACCACACACACCATTATCACCATCAGCAACATTAATATGGTGGTTTATTCCAATTAAAAAACAGAAAAGTAGCAGAATGTACACAGTCTCTTAAACTCTTTGTCCCACAGAGGTAGCTGTGCTAGCAGCAGGCATAGCAATATTGCATGCAACATGGAAAAGTTCCAGAGAAGGAATCTAACTTCATAATACTCTGGATACAGGAAAAAAGAACAAAACAGTACTGCAGAGAACGTGTAGGTTACCAAAAACCAATAGTGGCTTCCTGGTAAGAGAAGTGATCCTATTAGAAATTATGGGGTACGGAAGAGGCCTCAAGCCTCTAGCATCAACTGTTCTCTTGTACTAAGTCAAGAGCTGTTGAGCCAAAGTTCTTGCTAAACTAACGAGATGGGAAGAAAGGCACTTCCATGGTTACCTAGCACCATTTTCTCTCCTCAAAATGCCTGGAATATATTAACTATATTACATGTAACAAAGCACTGTATTGGCAAAATCTTGAGAAATGCGGACATCTCAGTCAGGCTCTAGCCTTTCTCTGCTGTCCAGCCTCCTCATTCCCATAGTCCTGACACAGACTGGGAATACCTTCTGTTCTTCCCATATGAAGCCCTCCTTTCAAATAGGGCAGGAAATATGCTTTACTCCTGCTCAGCACAATGCCCCGGACACAAAAAGCATTCAAGAAATGCTTACTATTGGTTATGAAGAAAGTGCTCACTTATACAAAGCTCAAGTGATAATTATTTCAATGCTCTTCCCAATCACCTTTCTGTTAATGAGATTGTTCAAGTTTGAAAATTTTTTTAAAAGAGCATTCAATTTGGCACCATTTAAAAAGGGAGAGGTGGCAAATACCAACTAGGTTACCTGGAGGAATTTTTACATATTTGCATACAAATGGAATAATAATGCATACTATCTCTTTTGCTTTTACTTACATTGGGAAATAGTAACTTCATGTGAATTAGTGGCTTAGTCTGCTCTAGGAGCTGATTCTCTATAAATACAAATAATATTAAAGTCTCTACCTAATTGAATTTTACAAGAAATGGGGGGGAAAAATCACCTCTTAAATGGGCCAGGATGCTTTCCTATTAGTTAAAGCAACTCTTGGTAACAATAACAATGTGTTTTGTTTCTAGACAGTAATTTGGTATTTTATTATAGTTTGCCACTGTGATAAAACAGTTGGGTGTGCTGGCTCTGCTTTAGCACATTTATTGCATTATTATTCAGCAAGAAAACAGAATTTCCTCTGCAGACAAATAATTTTATCTGTGTATTTTCTTCATCAGGATACTTAATTTGGACCTGTTTTAAAATATAATCTAAATGTAGTTTTTTAAATATAGTCTAAACATAATCTTATATATATAATATTTGCCTGCTAAATTTTTAAATTACACATACATTATAAATATATACACAAATGCTATATACACATACATACTTATGCACATACATGAGTAATCTATATATACATCATACATATTTGTAAATATGTATATACATTAAAAAGAGAGACACAATGAAAGGATGTCAACCAGTTTTGTAGTTAGGCTGATCGAGGCTTAAGTTTGGGTTTTACTATACCTACTAGCTAGGACAACTTGGGAGAATTACTTAACCTTTCTCAGGCTGTTTGCTCATTTATAAAATAGGGACAAGTATTCTCCTCAAGATATTTGAGAAGATTAATGCAATGTAATGAAATGTCTAAGTGCTTAGCATAGGTCAGGATAGCATCTGCCTGAAGCAACAATCAATAAAGAGAACTAACATAACTTTGGAATACATTGGAAATATGGGATGAGTTAAATCAAGTGTCCAAAAAAGTTCTTTATGTAACTGGACATTTGTGGTATTTCAATCCCCACAGAGGTAGACAGTGCCCTCAAGTGGAAGTTTTAAAAAGCACTCTTTATAGAATGGACCCATTCTGAGCAAGAGGAAGATGGCATAGTACAAATGTGAGTCAACAGCTCACGGCCTCAGGCATCAGATCCAAAATTAGGAGCAGAGGATTGTGCGGCATCATGTTCTTTTCCAAGAACAAGTGAGTTGTTTTATCATCTACATTATAATTCTTTAAAATATATATATAGGTTTCATTTGCAGAGGTTTAATGCCGCTCATTGTTGAAGTGACATAGAAGTGTTATTTCCTAGTTTTAAAATCTACCACCCTCCACCTGAAACACCTCTCTCAGTGAGGTGATATTAGAATCATCTCAATTGTCAGATGAGGCCACTGAAACATTAAAAAGTCAGTAGGTTGGGATCCCTGGGTGGCGCAGCGGTTTAGCGCCTGCCTTTGGCCGGGGGCGCGATCCTGGAGACCCGGGATCGAATCCCACGTCAGGCTTCCGGTGCATGGAGCCTGCTTCTCCCTCTGCCTGTGTCTCTGCCTCTCTCTCTCTCTCTGTGTGTGTGTGACTATCATAAATTAAAAAAAAAAAAAAAAAGTCAGTATGTTGCCCAAGAAAGGTCAAACAGAAAGCAACAAAATCAAGACTTGAACCTTAGGATCTTACTCTGAGTTTTGATGTGACTCGTTTAACTTTGTGATTCAGAAAACCAGAAAAAGAAACCAGAGAAAGAATGAAATCCCCCAAATGATAGGAAATGTCCTGCCAACAGAAAAGATCGAGAAAGGAAATTTCAAATACGATCTAAACAAAACGTGAAGTTCCCCACCTCTGTCCAAGAAAGATGCTTCTCTCTGCAGTGTCAATGACAAAAAAGTGCAACAGATCTAACTGCAAACAGGTTAAATGCTGTGGTAATTAGTTTATGCAATGAGTCCCTTACTTGGAACAGAGGCATTCCATTTTTATTAATCAGAAACAAGTTTCTAACTGCCAAAATTAAATAAATATGAAGTATCTATTTAAAAACATCAGATTTAAAGGGCTCCATATCCACAGTCTGTGCACTTACATTCCTGTTTAGGGCCTGCCACACAGGAGGGGTTGAGTAAATGCTAATCCCCTGCCACCTACTTTTCCTCTAAGATCATTTCTACATTTATCTACATAGCCGAGAATATCGTTTTATATGTGTTGCTTATTGAGTTAAAAAATCAATTAACACTTATGCACGAATTAAGAACCACTTTCTGGCTGCTCAGTTCCTGAACTCCTGGGAATATTTTTAAGACTCTTTTTGCTATGGGAAGGAAAGACAGGGGAAAAATACTTCTTGCTTGTTTGGATCCATTACCAGAGAAACAGTGGGACTGGAGAAAGCACCAAAGTAACTGCTTAACTTCCGTCAAGAACTTGGTTTATAGAATTAAAATTAGTGATCTCACTCTCACAAATCTGAGAAAGTATTTTTGTATTGCATGAATAAAGTGTTCTTCCTTTTTGTTATTTTTTAAAAGTTTTAAAGCCCAGAAAATTAAAAAGAAAAGGTAATACAAGGTAGCTATACTTCTTGAATTAAGTAAAATTGGCATTTTGTCATATTTAAGTTTTAACAAATAAAACATCAGAGATACAGTCAAGGGCCTACGTTACACTCCCTACTCCCATTCCCCCTTCAATCTTAGTTACAAATAACTAATATGAATCTTTATTATAACTAATCTGTTGGTACTTGTACTGCATATCCATCTGTAAATACAAAGTATGTATTGTAGTTTTAATTTTCAGAAATAGAATTATTCCATTATAATCACAATAAATGTATTTCATACCTAATCATTTCATGAGTTTTCTGTATTTCAGTATTTTTTTCAAGATTTTTTTTATTTGAGAGAGAGAGAGAGAGGAAGAGAGTGAGCAACCACAGGCCAGCAAGCACATGGGAGAAGGGGCAGAGGGAGAGAAAGAAGAAGATTCCCCACTGAACAGGTAGCCAGATTCTATTTGAGGCTTGATCCCAGAACCCCAGGATCATGACCCAAGCCAAAGTCAGACCTGAGCCACCCAAGGGCCCTAATTCAGTATTTTTGTCTTAAGACAAAATCCCTGTTGATACATAAAGATCCAACCAGTTCACGTTAACTGCTGTGTAATGGTTTACATCTTCCAATGATTATTTGGCCAACTTTATTGGTTCATAATAGTCATCTTTTGTGTGTTTTATATGTAATTTGTTATTTATCTTTGATTGTTTGCATACTACTGTTTAAAAATTAATTCTACTATAGTTCCATTCATCTGTCTTTTGGGATGTAGGTTTTTAGGATCTTGCTAAAGAAATATTCCCAAACTCCTTAAATATAAAGACAATCTCATATTATCTTTTAATCATTTCAAAGTTATACTTTTCACATATGAGCCTTTATTCTATCTGGGATTTATTTTTGCAATGAGGCTGTACTAGATATGTTCCTTTATACCACAGATCAACTCTCCCACTTCTCCATTCTATTCTGTGTCCCAAAGGTTGATCTATGTGGGCACATCACCCAGCTTCCTTTCCCTCTGGCTTCCAATTGGGTTTATTCAGTGAGAAGTCCCTGTAGGAGATCAGAGGGGGAAAGGCAAGTAAGGTTATGATTCTATTCAAGAAGTAGAACAGCTGAGGAAAAATGACTTAAAATGTGTATCAGTATAGTTCATGGTTTGAAAGTTATAAATTTTAATATTCTTCTTTAGTGATAACCTTTATATTTTCAACGTGCATACTTAAAATATTTCTAAGAAGTCCTAAAATTACTTAAAATCTGTTCTTCTCCACCCCAAAAAAGACAAAAATCTTACAAATACCCTTTTTCCCCACCTATATTTTCCATGTTGTTGCTTAGATCTATAGTCCCACATTTTTTTAATATTTAAAAAGTAGACAGAATAGTTAATAACATTTACTCACATATTTTAATTGTTTCTTTTTCTCTTTCTTCCACTACTGTACAACTGAATCTACTTTAGCTGTTATTCTCCACAATTTCCTTAATTTTCTATTCTTTGGACTCCTATAGACATATTTTGGAGCTCAATAGATTGAGAAAATCTATTTCCCACCATCATTCTAAATACCCATTTATCTTTTTCATTTCTTTATCTCTGTGCTTTCCAGATGAACTTCTCAGTACAATTTTCCAATTAGCTAATTCTTTTCTCAATGTTTTATTCCTAGAATTTTTAATTGTTTTTTATTATCTGTATCTGTTTTTTAGAAATACATTTCAGTCTGAATTTGTTTCATAAATTAATTTCTTTTTAACTGGTTTATCTACTTTTATATCTTTGAGGCTCTTAAATATATTAATTTTAATGTCATCTTCAAATCATCCTATTATTTGAATTTCATGGACATAATCTCATGTCATAATTGTTCCTTGAGATGGTCATATCCTGGAAATAGATTTCCTCATATGCATTAAAATTTTAATTTGCATGCCTATCGTTAGTGGGTAGTTCACTTTGCTTCTCTTCTTATTCTCTGTGTTCATTCTTTAGTACCTAATAGTTTTAAGCTTGCCTACATTGTACCCTCAAAACCTCCAATCTACAACCATTTATTATAATGGCACCTCAAGGCTCCTATTAGTGGTATCAAAGACCATAATAGAGCATGATCAGATACTGTTTACATGACTGTTTTCTCCTTCCTATCATCCCAGCTAAGGTATAACTCTAGGCAATTGTGGCAGCCTTTTTCAGCTTTCTTTCCTTGTCATGGAACCCTAGCCACATCCTCCAACTTTCATTCATCAACTTCTTTCTCTACTCATAAGCAGAAGGCACTATTGACTGACATTAGTCCAAAGCAATTGAATTCCCATTTGCCTCTCACCATTTCCCTAAAGCCCAAGAAATATGTACCTTCTCTTTATTACTGTCAGTTTCTGTTCTTTTCTACAAAAAATTTTATCTTGTTTTTGAACAGGACTATATGCATTTAATTTTTAAATAAATGCATTTTTATTTATCATTGCTATGTGTATTCATAGGAAGAGTAAATTGGCTTAAGCTGTGAACTCATAGCTACTGCTTGACCACGTGTTAAGACACACTGTTTTTTAATCAAAGTTATCATAATGCATTTAAAATCCACAGTGTGTTCCACCCAGGGAAATAGCCACAGGTTTCCACATTTGTACATAAAATAAAAACTAAAAAGACCAAAAATTACAAGACTTCATTTATACTGGTATTTTCAGGAAGTGTCGAGTGTATGTTAGAAAATATAAATTTTCAGGGTATCTGGATGGTGCAGTTAACTGTGACCCTTGGTTTCAGCTCAGGTCGCGATCTCAGGGTCATGATATTGAGCCCCTCATCAGGCTCTGCACTGAGCATAGAGTTGGCTTGAGGTCCTCTCTCTCTTTCGCTCTCTCTCACTCTTTGCCCCTTCCCCCATGTGCATGCACTCTCTCTCTCTCTCTAAAATAAATAAATAAAATCTTAAAAAAATAAAATATGAGTTTTCAAATCAAAAAATCAATAAATTATAAATTATGGAATGTGATACATGAACCAAAGTATCTGCATTAGTTTTGAAACTATGAAAGAGAATGACAAAAACTCAGAATATCAACAAGCACCAAGTCATACTCTTCCTGATTATTTAATTCAATAATAGTAACATTTTCTGCATGGAATACAAGTTGTGTGGGTATGTCCCGGCGGGGTGGTGGTGTATGTTTTGCCAAAGCAGTGAGACAAAAACCACAATTACAATTGGCAACTTTAATACCCTACTCTCAGCAATTCATAAAAGTACTAGACAAAAATCAGCAAGAATATAGATGTACTAGACAATACCACCAACCAACAGTACCTAATGGACATACATAGAACCAGCAACATACAACACAGAACAGTGAATACACTTTTTTTTCAAGAACCCTAGAAGGGGGATCCCTGGGTGGCGCAGCGGTTTAGCACCTGCCTTTGGCCTAGGGCACGATCCTGGAGACCCGGGATCGAATCCCACATCGGGCTCCCGGTGCATGGAGCCTGCTTCTCCCTCTGCCCATGTATCTGCCTCTCTCTCTCTCCCTGTGACTATCATAAATAAATAAAAATTTAAAAAAAGAACCCTAGAAGGGCATGAATACTATTAAAAAATAATAACAACACAGAACTGAAACAGTGTGCCAGAGCTCTTTGGCATTGACTAATCAATCATTGTGTCTCTAGAACTAAAATAGGTAGGAAATCTGAAAAAGTCATATTTCATTTGTCTAAGTAGAAAAATTCTAAGTCTGATAAAACTCCTTTAATCGCCATAAAAAAGTTAGTTTCCTCCACAAACTTCTAGGCTTGAACCTGTTTATAGCTCTAGAGCCTTTTACAGAAATTGAGGATGGGTCCACCTGAGGAGGGACCCTGCCACACTTTCAATACTTTCTTTATCTTTAAAAATATTTTATTAATTTATTCATGAGAGACACAGAGAGAAAGGCAGAGAAATAGGCAGAGGAGAAGCAGGCTCCCTGAGGGGAGCCTGATGCAGGACTCAGTCCTGGGACTTCAGGATAATGACCTGAGCCAAAGGCAGACAAGCAACCGCTGAGCCACCCAGGTACCTTGACTTTCAATAATTTAAACTATAAATCTTCCTCCTAGCTTTCTCCAAAAGGACACGAGCCAATTTACCAGGTGATTACACATCAGAGAAAGATCAATAATCATAATTTTCGGGGTTATTAGACAGTGACTATTTCCTGAGAACCCAAAATTATCACTGTGATCCACCAGGCTAGATAAGACTTAAGGAAGAGAAATGAGATCTAATCATCAATGACATTTTGGCTCAGATAAGTTTCACAGTGAAGTCAATGGATGCCCCAAATTACCCCATGTTTATTTCCTCTACTCTGGAAAGCATATTTGAAAGAGACATACTCAGCAATTGGTAGAATCCACATACTGGATCCCTGACCTACAGATTTAGGATGATTACAATAGCAAGTCTCAAATGGAAGTCTCTAGAACTTCCACTCTCAGCCACAGTAGTTTAAAAAAAAAAAAAAAAAGCAATAGCACATTCCTGGAGAGAATGATGTCAAGATTTCTGTCACCATCAAGGAGAGTCGTGCCATATCCCCACATCCCCATTCAACACACCTATTTGGTCTATGGGTAAGATAGATGGGTCTTGAAGCATGAGAGTGTACTATCATAAACTTAATTAGGTGGTAACCACAACTGTAGCTGTATTTCCAGATGTGCTTGTTTTATTGGGGCAAATCAGCAACTGCTCCGTTTTTCTAGTTTGAGACTATTGATCTCAAAAATACCTTTTCTCAAACTTAACCAAAGAGGAGAAAGACTTGTACTCCAAAAACTATAACATAGTGATGAAAGAAATTGAAGATGACACACACAAAAAGGAAAGATATTCCATGCTCATTGATTGGAAGAACCAATGTTGTTAAAGTGCCCATACTACTCAAAGCAATCCATAGATTCAATATAATTGTACATCATATGCAAAATAAGCTCAAGGGGCAGCTGGGTGGCTAAGTCAGTTAAGCACTGAACTCTTGATTCTGGCTCAGGGCATGATCTCAGGTCATGAGACTGAACACCCCCAGCAGCCTCTGTGCTCAGTGGGAAGTCTGCTGGGGATTCTCTCTCCCTCTGCCCCTCCTTCTGTTCCTCCTCCTCTAGCATGTGCATGCTCTCTGTCTCTCTCACTCTCACTCTTTCTCTAAAATAAACAAATAAGTCTTAAAAAAAAACCTTCAAAATGGATTAAAGATGTAAATGTGAGACCTGAAACCACAGAACTTCTAGAAGAAAATAAAGACAGTAATTTATTTGATGTTGGCCATAGAAATGTCTAGATATGTCTCCTCAGGCAAGGGAAAACAAAGCAAAAATAAACTATTGAGACTACTTCAAATAAAAAGCTTTTGCACAGGAAATCATCAATAAAACAAAAGGCAACCTACTGAATGGGAGAAGATATTTGCAAATAACATATTTGATAAAGGGTTAATATACAAAATATAAAAAGAACTTATACAATTTGACACACACACACACACAAAAACAAAAAAACAAAAAAACAAAAAACAAATAATCTGATTAAAAATGGCTGGGCCACCTGGATGGCTCAGTTGGTTAAGTGTCTGACTCCCGATTTCAGCTCAGATCATATTCCCAGGGTTGTAAGATTGGGCCTGCATCAGGCTTTGTACTCAGTGCAGAGTCTTCTTGAGAGTCTCTCTCCCTTTCCCTCTCCCTCTTCCTCTGCCCCTCTCCCTGCTTGTGTGAGCACACTCACACTTTCTCTCTCTCTCCCTCTCTCAAATAAAATAAATGTTTTAAAAATAAAAATGGCAAAGGACCTGAACATTTTTCCAAAGAAAACATAAAAATGGCCAACAGGGCAGCCCTGGTGGCTCAGCAGTTTAGCGCCGCCTTCAGCCCAGGGTGTAATGCTGGCGACCCAGGATCGAGTCCCACATCAGGCTCCCTACATGAAGCCTGCTTCTCCCTCTGCGTGTGTCTCTGCCTCTCTCTCTTTGTGTCTCTCATGAATAAATAAATAAAATCTTAAAAAAAATGGCCAACAGACACCTGAAAAGATGCTCAACATCACTCATCATTAGGGAAATACAAATCAATACCACAATGAAATATTACCTCATGCCAGGGGAAGTGGGTGGGGGGATGAATGAAATACATAAAGAAGATTAAAAGTACACTTATTATGATGAACACTAAGTAATATATAGAAATGTCAAATCATTACATTGTATCCCTGAAATTAATATGACACTGTATGTTAATAAAAAATAAATGACAAAACTGAAAAAAATACTTTTTTCTCTGTACTTGTTAGTAAAGGCCATCGGAACAGTAATGTACTTTAGTGTTCCTCCTTAGAGATCTATCAACTCTCTCTCTCTCTGATAGTCTAGTCCACTGGGAATTTGTTTCTCTTCTCTTCAGGACATCAAGCAAGCTCACCACATAGACGATATCATACCAATTGAACCAGGTGAGTAGAAAGAAGTAAAAACACTAGATATCTTGTTAAGATGTATGCATGCCAGAGAATGGGAAAACAAACACCATAAAAATTCAGATATGTTATCTGAAAATTCCAGGGTATCAGTGGTCTGATGCATAAGAAATAAGTCTTAAAAATGGTAAGCATGATTCTCCCTCTAAGAGATGGACTTCTGAATTTGGGTTGTGATAGATCCCTGAATTGAGCATCTTACTTCAGCCTATTTATCGAATAACTCAGTAAATGGTGTGCTTGGGTTCCAGATCAAAAAGAAGTTCTGCAGCAAAGTCAGTTTTCCATTCAACCTGTTTCACCATTTGGGTCGCATGACTCTGCATATTTATTAGTGCTTGAAGTGTCTACAGCAGTTAAGGATCCTAAGGGAAAGCTTTGGTTAACTTCTACAGATAAATCAGAGAATACTCTTCTTGGACTTTGAGAAAAGTTATGCTTCCTTTGCAGATAATCCTTTTCATTTGAGAAACAGCTTCTGCCTTGTTACTGGATCCTTCTAGAGTCCTAACACTTAATATTGGCCATTAAATAAACACGTGATTTTATATACTTATAGGTGTTGTCTGACCTGCCAAGCCCTCTATAGCACTACTTAGTCAAGTGGAAATAATATATAGGTTTTTCTCCCCAAGTTTTGAAGTCACAAACAGGTTGAATAAAAAGCGGCTCATATTTTCATGGTTCATACTCCTGCCACACTTCCTCCTCTTTTTCTAATGTGAAGTTGTCTATGACAGCAGAATAAGAAAGAACAATTTGGTACTTATTCACAGATTCTGCACACTATCTGAGCACTATCTGGAATGAACAGTTGCAGTACTCCAGGTATAGCTGTGAAGGATAGCAGTGAAGAAAATCTTTCCAATGGGAAGAACTTCAAGTTGTGCACTTAATTGTTCATTTGGCCTGAAAGGATAGATAGATAGAGGTACATATCTAAAAATGAGTCATGACCAGTGGCTAACAGTTTGGTTTTACAAACAGAAGAAACATAATTGGAAACAAGACTTAAGAAAGAAATATGTGGAAAGAGCTCTCCAAGTAGGCACAAATATAAGAATCTTTTTGTCCCATACAGATGCTCATCAAATGGCAATCTTAGAAGAGGAAGATCTTAATAATCATATGCATGAAGAGACGCATTCTTTTCCCATTCTTTTATCCTCATATTTGCTCAATTGGCTCATGAAGACAGTGATCATGGAAGCAGAGATGGAGCTTGTGTATGGGCTCAGCAACACAATTTCCACTCACCAAGGCCAATTTGGATAGAGCCACTGCAGAGTACCCAACCTGCCAAGAGCAAATATCAACACTGAGCCCCTAAAATGGCACTGTTCCCTAGGGGAACCAGCCAGCCACCTGGTATCAGGTTGATTACACTGGATAACTTCCATCATTGAAGGAGTAGCTCTTTGTTCTCGCTGGAAAAGACATTTATGCTAGATATAGTTTTGTCTTTCCCACTCTCAATGTTTCTGCTTAAACTGCCATCTGTGGGCTTACAGAATGCTTTGTTCACCTTCATAGTATTCCATACAACATTGCTTCTGATAAAGAAACTCACTTTATAGCAAATGAAGTACAACATTGGTCTCATGCTCATGGACTTCTCTGGTATTATTATGTTTCCCTCATCCTGAAACAGCTGGCTTAATAAAATTATGGAATGGCCTTTGGAAGACTCAGTTATGGCACCAGCTGGTGACAGCACTTTATGGTACTGGAATAATGTCCTCCTGGATGTAAGATATGCTTTGAATCAGCTATAAACATGTAGCGATATTTCTCTGATACCAGAATTCATGAGTTTAGGAATCACAAGAAAGATATGGAAATGGCTCTTCTCATATTAATGATATGATTCACTAGAAACTTTCCTTTTGTTGTTTCTTTTTTCTACAACTTTTGGCATTTTTGCTTTACAAGACTTACTTCCTAAAGGAGAAAGGATTTCACCAAAGAATACCACATTTTACTAGAATCTGAGACTATCATTGGCTACTTGGGTACCTCTTAACACTGAAATAACAGAAAAGAAACAGGGAGATTATTTCCAGCATGCAAGAGATCCTCAGGAATGTTAGTCTTCCCATACTTTATGGTAAAAGATAATAAGATCTTACAGCAACTCAATAAATATAGGGCTGTAATGGCACAGATTCTTCAGGAATGAAGATGTTCCATCAAGTAAGGAACCACAATTAACTGAGACACTTGCTAGGGGTGAAGAATATGAAATGGGGAGTAAAAACAAGGAAGTTATCAATACCATCTATGATCCCATTATTAGTTACAAACACGAAGGCACTGGTATATAAGATTTCTTCCTTGCTTCTAAGTAAGTGTGTGCATGCATCCACAGGCCAAATTTCCCTCTCTCCAACATAAGATTTATTAATAGTGGTTAACTATATCAGAACTGTTACCCTTATTTTACTGAAAGGAAACAAATGACTAGGAGTTTAATTAACCTGCCTAAGTCATCTAGCCAAATCCATCCTAAGTCTCAACTCTGGAATAAGTTCTCCTTTTAGAAAAACATACTGATGAAAAATATGTTAAAGTTTAACTTCAGTGTTCTCCAAGTCCTTTTTGAGCCCTTTTCTTCTTCCTTATGCCATGTAGACCAACTGACCTCATGCTAACCTCTATACCACTTAACCCCTTGTAAATCATGCACTGTTCTGTCTCTTCCTTTTGTATCTACTCCTGAGACCATCATATAGGAAAAGTTCTGATGAACAAAACTGCAATGTGTTTTATTGAAAAATAATGGTTGGGTGTTTTCATCATCTTAGAATTGAAAGTCATTTATTTAACAAATATTCATCATTTTTCTGGTTTGCTTTATAAATGATTGAGTTCCAACACTGAAGTAGTACTGAAAATCTCATCAATCAGGTTGCCGAATGGTAATTTCTACATGGTATTTTCAGTGAGTAGAAGACACGTTTGTTATACAAGGCAGCCATTCCACTCTTGGACAGCTGCTAACTGCCAAAGAGTCCTTCCTTGTGTTCCTCTGAATCCTCTTTCCATGTAACTTTTACTTTCCATGCCACTATACTCTACAGAATGACCCCAATTCATTTTTCTCATATGCTAGCTCTTTAAAATGTTTTCACTTATACTATTTCTAACACTTTCACATAAAACACTACCACCACCATAATCACCACTTAGCATCTTATATCTCTGTTTTATTAAGAGTTTTAGAATTACTCTTAGTGTATGCCACTCAGAACTGATCATGACTTCGGCTAATACCTAGCCAACTGATATTCCAGAGTACAAGTACTCTCACCTCCCTCATTCCACACTACTCTTATTCATGTAATCTAATATCAATGGACTTTCAGCATATGCATGTTATATGGTAAACTCATGGTGAATTTACCCATCAGCAAATAACACTACTTTTTGTTCTCCTTAAAATTTGATATAAATCCAGGTCTCTCTTCCCTACGTGTGCAGTTGATTTTTTTTTTTAATATTCCTAGGATTTTGAACACTATATCAGTTCACTTGAATGAGAGTTAGAGGGTGGGAATCAACCATTTAAAACCCATTCTGTCCTCCAAAAGATCAGCTGCCCTTCTCAGATGTGTGTTGTCCATGAATAAGATAACAATGAAATGTATTCCTTCATCTACTTGGTTGACAAAAAATTTAAAAATGGTCAAGTACAGGAATCTAAAACCCTTCCTGCTTGACATGGATTTTCTAATTAATATTTTTTAGTATGCCTGTTCGACTTTCTATATATTTCCTCCTAATTGTATCTATTTCTAGTCTATTTTTCTTTTTTTTTAAGATTTTATTTATTCATTCACGAGATACACAGAGAGAGGAAGAGAGAGGCAGAGACACCGGCAGAGGGAGAAGCAGGCTCCATGCAGGGAGCCTGATGCAGGACTCGATTCTGGGACTCCAGGATCATGCCCTGAGCCAAAGGCAGGCGCTAAACCGCTGAGCCACCCAGGGATCCTCTATTTTTCTTAAATAAACTTGTCACTAAGATGGAGTTTAATAAATATTCAATATTTTAAGCAATTTTTTGACATAGATGTTTTGATATGGCCACATTTATGATCCTTAAAGCTATGAGCATCCTCATAAGGCTACGTAATGTGGCCATTGCGACTTGAGAATACTGCAACAATCTAAAAAAATTAAAACCTCAGTTTTTTTTAATTACCAAATTAGCAAAAGAAACAGATTTCATAGTTTTCTTCCCTTTCATCTTGTCTTTCCTTGAATTTCCCATCACTAACATGGAGTTCAGAAAGGGGAAATGGCAATTCATTTCTCTCATCTGAAGAATACTTAGTAAGCAAAAAACAAACAAAAAAGATTATTTTAATGTTTGGCACAACTGCTCTGAAGTGTCACACCAAAACAGCTTGAATTTGGAGGGGACAATGCCAAATAAGTAAGGGCTAGCTCTGCAATGCAGGCATCTATAATAGGACTATTTATTTGGAGATGCGTGGAAAAGAAGAAAGGATCTGAGCAGGAACTTTTCCCATTATCCTTGACCTAAAGGATGAGCGTCTTCACTTAAGATCACGCTGCCCAAAGGAAAAGCTTTGCTTTTATGAAGCTGATGATGCACTTCATCTCATTTTGTACAGAGGAGAATGATTCTATTTACAGTGGTAAATAATTAAGTGCTTTATGCCAAGCCTCTCTTGTATTGTGAAGGCTTTTTAACTTCAAAGAAAAACAATGGTCTAAGGAAACTGCATTTAAAATAAATAAATAAAGAGATGAATGAATAGGCCACTTCATGTTTCTTAGTTCTAAGTTCACAGGAATTTCTAAGAAGGAAGGTCTTAAAATCCCCAAGATCTTTTTGTTTCAGCAGAAGTTGCAGGGAAAAAAAGTAGATCACTTCACTCACATGCTCTTCAATTGTCCCTGCAACTCTAACCCATTTTCATAGAATAGCCAGATGAGAGCTTAGACCAGGAGGCCTATACATGGACTCAGAGGAATTCCAAAAGCTCACCACTGGGATTAGGAAATATCTTTGATCCAGAGGCCACAAACTAGGGTGACTTCCATGCATCCATTCAATGGAACAAAAGCTTTCTCTTTGCCCACCTCTTTCACTTATAGACAAGTTGTTTACCTCTCAAACAAATTGCCCTTCCCTAAACACACTACATGGAAACAGATACTGTTCCCTCTGTGTAGTCAGTAGTTTAGGAGCTCAGGCCTCAAGCAGTATCCATAGGCATAAACTTCATGATTACACAGAACTCACTGATGTACCAACATTATCAAACAGTACCAACACTGCATAATTGGATGTTTTTGTACACATGGTAACAGAGACTATGAGCACTTTGAGGTGAGGTCTTGAATCTTATTAACCACTTTATCCCCTGTGTGTAGCATAGTGCCTGGCACAAAGTAGGTGCTTAATAAATAGTTGTTGAATAAGCAAAATTCTAAGCTAATAGTTTCTTTTTATGTTTAATTCAGTCATCGAAAACTATTACTTGAACACCTATTATCCACCAGATACTATACAAAGCTGTGATGGGACAAACAGACATGAATCCTTCCCAGACCTTATAGTCTAACTGAAATTGGTGAAGTAACTTCTACTCCTGATGACTGTCTCTATTATGGTAACCTTGGGAATGGGCAATACTACTGCTAAGCCTCAAATTCCTCACATTCAATTTAATGTTGAACAAAATGACCTACTCTATAAGCTTATTTAGTACTAAAATTATTGTAAAGCGTATGAAATGTATAAAGCATTATGTAAATTAACTTGTTTTAAGAGTATAAAATTATTTTTTAAACTTGAATGTGATTCAAAATGGATATTTCCCCAGTTCAAAAGCAATTCAGGGGGATCCCTGGGTGGCTCAGCGGTTTAGCGCCTGCCTTTGGCCCAGGCCATGATCCTGGAGTCCCGGGATTGAGTCCCATATCGGGCTCCCTGCATGAGGCCTGCTTCTCCGTCTGCCTGTGTCTCTGCCTCTCTCTCTCTGTGTTTCTCATGAATAAATAAATAAAATGTTTTTTAAAAAAAAAAAAGCAATTCAGCCTCTCAAATGGATATATGCACATCATTATATAAACCACATAAAATACCCAATGACTCTAGCTAGCATTGTTTTATTTTCAACAAGATTTCTAATGCAAAATGTAACTTCCTTGAGTGCACAATAGTTTATATTTGTTATCCTCTATAGGATCTAGTACTTTTCAAAAAAATAGCATTTGTAAAATGAATCAATGCAATGGAAACAATTTAAGAATCACCAAGAATCCTAAACTGAACAGTGAATGGCATTTAGAGATTTGAGAACCCTGTGAAATTATATGCAAAACTGTGTTTGGCCATCATGCAGAGTTCTTTGGTTTCACCAGTCTCAGAGAAATCTATTATTCAAAATGATTCCTTCACTCAGTATATATTAATTGAATATCAACTACTTGCCAGGCATTGTATTATGGTTTAGGCTTAGAATCTAAAACTTTTTTTTATAAATAATGAATACTAATTACAACAAATCTTTACAAGATCTGCTTTCTCATATTCACACCACTAAAAATAATGCATACTGTATTAAATATATCTACATCTTAAATCATCATCAGATACTATGCATGTAATATGATATTTGCTGGTAAAATATAGATGTGTGTGAATGTGTGTGTACACACACACATACATATAATTTAAGAAATTTTTTTAGTGTATCATGTTGTTCAAACTGTTTAAACTATTTCTAATTCATCAACCATCTTACACCACAGCTGGGTTTTCATTTATTCCTAACAGTAACAATGAAGCTACTATCTTCAAAAAAGTGATGACATATAAAAAAAACTTCATGAAATTGTTTTATAAGCCATTTTCTCAGGAACATTCCACTTACTGAAATAAACAGCTTTTGTATGCTCCAGATGGAGAGCAAAAATATTATTAAAATCTCAAGGAGTCCTCTAAAATTTAATGATAATATTATCTCCTTTATAAATTTTATCTCTCCTCAATGTATTAAGCATCATCTACCTATAGTCAATCAATATTTATCGGAATAAGTATTTACATTTTCTGAATAAGACTATTTTTACCTTTGAGAAGGGCTGCTCCCATATTCTTGCCACAAACATACAGAAAGGAGTATTTCTCCAGAAACAAAGATTAAAATCCTAACCCACAGTAGATGTTCACTTTATAATATAAAAGTTTCTATGTAGCATGATCCAAAATGACTGTTTCAAAAGAAGTTTAGCTTAGCTTATACTACTAAGAAACCATTCATTTCAAATTCCTACACTCTACCAGAACTTAGATGCAATTAATGATAGTGGCCAGGAGATGGTGCAGTCTCATTTCCTAAAATTTACTTCATAGGTTTCGTATAATTTACAAAGTTTAAAGAGAAATGTTTTGTTAATGGCACTTGTTATCACAAATAGTAGATACGAATGAAAAATAAGACAGTCAGAAAAAAATAAGGAATTTAAATTTCCCAAAAGTTTTACTTATTATTAATCACTTATATGTGAATAAAATGCTTTAAAAAAGCTTGAATAGCTTTTTTCTCTCCCATTTACAAGGAATAGACGGAAAGAAAAAGTTCAAAGTAATAGTCATTTGGAATTACCTCAACTTTTTAATTTTTCCTTTCAGTTTATTTTATATGTTGGGTTGCTTTACACTCATAAATGTATTTTACAACTATAAATTCAATTTTTCAATAAAATAAAAACAAGTATAGTTTTAAAATAGGGATTCTACAACCGATATTTTAGGGAGATAATTCATAAAGGTAAAAATATTTCCTGAAATGACTTTATTCAAGGCACATATAATGTTTAAATGCTTCTTTCACTTAATAAATGCTGAAGAAGAATCCTTAGATCTTAAATTTATCATATTGGCTGTAAAAAAAAATAGCATTTTAAGGTCTAGTAAGCCTCTCACATACATAGCGTACATATTAATAGATGTGGGTGTGTGGGTTGTGTTGCCTGCTTCTAGAAATACTCCAGAAAGGGAGAATAGGCAGAAATATTACAGATTGTCCTGATTTGGCCTGGAATACAATCTGCCACCAGTTACTGAGTCTTTGCTGGGAAGGTAGGAAGACTCCCTAATCATTCCTGAAAAGGCATAATCCAAAGCAGGCCGAAAAGGCAATGCTGGTACCAACCCCGGAGTTAGGTAAGGAGACATAAAACCAGAGAGCCCTCTTCCTGGAGAGGAATATGCCAGGCGTAATGGATTGATACCTAGTCTAGGATTTAAGCTGTAGACACCTGAATCACCTCCATAAGAAGCAGAAGCAGTTTGAAGAGGAGAGAAAGCTGATTTATTCCCCAGAGTTCCGAAACCAATTCCACCTAAACTAAAGTTTGAAGCTCTCTGAAAAGCTGTATTTTCCAATTCTCCTGAGTTTGCTAAGTCCCTGGTGTCTGGTTGATGTTCTCTCCCATTTAGGACCTGTTCAATGGCTTGAACCACATCTCCTTTGCAGAAGCGTAAAATGCCTTCTAGCCGGCTACGCCTATAACTTGGGAAAATCCTGGTTAGGATATCAAGAGGGTCTCTTGGTCTTGAGGACAGCGTGGAAAGGCTGGCTCTGGTAGCAGTGAAGTCTTTGGCCCACTCACTTTCATTTCCTGATTCCAGATCAGATGATGACAGGGACCTGGGACTCTCTTCCCCTCCTGATAGCTCCCCGGGGTGAAGAGGCTGAATAATATCTTCCTTGTTTGAGCTTTCTGAAATAGATGGCCTGATGTTTTGTTTTCCAATGACCCCATTAGACTTAGGAGATGATCCCAGAGAACGCTGATGGGATTTAGAGACTGGCTCTTGTTGTCCATTCTGGCATGAGTCACATTTACTCTCTTTTAGTTCTGGAGGAAAAAAAGGAAATCGAATAAAGGAAAACTTCCCAAAATACAGACAGTATTGCCTATTTGAAAATAATGTTGGATAAAATAATTGATTAACTCACAGTATATTATTAATATTTATTTGCTGAAAGAGACCTTAATCAATCAAAATTTTAAAATGTCATTCAGAAATGCAGGCATTGGAATAGCAGGAAAATGCTATCTATTAGGTCATTCCAAGATCACAAAATTATATAACATACAAATGCTATAGTTAATTTAGGAATCAGAAGATAAATGTCTATTATTACCCCCCAACTACTAACGTGAAACCAATATTTCACACTATTTGCCCCATTTAGTGTTTTGAGATTTTCCTAATTTCCCCAAATTTCATTGTTATTCCAGTGAGATTTTTTTCAAAATAACACTATTCAAAGAGAACTAAATAAAATGATTGTTTAGATAAGATGTCATAGGAAGGAACAATCTCAGTATGAAAATGAATATTCTATTTATAACTAAGTTTCAATGTATTTTTTTTTAATGCTCACATTTCAGGTTCCAATTAAGCTACCTGAATAATGTGAAAAACAACAAAGTTCTTCATTTCACTTCAAATCTAAACCAATAATGACCACTGCTGTATCAATCTCAAATCATACCAGAACTCACATTTCATTTTATGTGAGAGATGATGCAGACTTGGTATTTTTCATAGTCCCTTGTGAAATTAGGACTTTCTTTTTCAATCCCTAGGAAATGTCCAAAAGAGTTTACAGTCAAATTGTTTCTTAAAGAAAATTACAAAATGCACTATTGCAATCTGTATGTATCTTCAAAGTGTCTTATAAAAACAACATATGAGTCATTTGCTTCAAATCACAACTCCTTTCCAATATTAAGGACAGTTTTCCAAAAACATTTTATATAAAAATCCAATTTCATACATCAAAATGGTGAGTATATTAATATTCATAAAATAGTAACAGTAATGTCCTTTTGTACAGTTCATGCCAGGAAAATAATAATAATTTATACTTATACTCCACTAAATAAGTTTTATTTTGGTTTACATTTCCTCTATCCTATAGACATATTTTGTCTCTCTTTCCAACAAAAAGAGTAAATTGTCAAGTGAGATTACTCAGAGTATTTCTGTCAAACTTTCTTTTTCTAAAATGTTATAAATTCAACAAAACAAATTACTGCCTAAAGCAGTGATTCTCACACATAATTTGCAACCCTCCTAGGGTTTCTCAAGAAGGAGTCCTAAATTCTAAAGAAGTACCTATATTTTAAAAATAAGTAACTGTGTGCAATTTAACACTTTGAGGGCTAAAATTCTGTCATTGTATTAAACAGATGACAAAAGAAAAGATGTTGCTCCTGCAAAACTACAAATATTCTCTAGTATTTTCAGCTTTAAAAGAAACAAGGAAACTTTTCTAATGAAGTCTACCAAATGGAGATAGATTGGCCTTAGTTGACCATTACATTTTATTTCTAACTATGACTGATTAAATATGCCCCCAGAACATGTAAGGTATCAAAATTTCATGTCTACAGCAATTTACACACAAAACAATTTTTATTAGGGTACTTGTACTCATACGGTACAATATAACGCAATAGATTGCATAAGACGCTGGAAATAAGGTATCTTTAAGATACTATGATATCATTTACATCATCTCTCTGTTTTCTCAACTCCTGTATCAGATTTTATTTCTTTAGTTTTATCATTGTGTATTTTGTCTAGTGTTGGATACATATAGTCTTCCTTCTTTTGTATATAGGGGTTTTTTGTGTGTAGAAAAATCTTATTCACTTCTGAATCACTGTTAGTCTTTGTCTAATGAGTGAGTGAATTAAAAAGACTACTGCAGCTCAAGGATATTGGGTAAGAGAATGCAGTCAGTCTAGAAAAGCTATACACATGGCTTTTCAAAAAAGGAAGTAAACTGAGGCAAAGAATAAAATAAAATACTTGACCCTATCAAACAGAACACTCTGGTTTACTCCTCCCCCCACAAAAAGATCATATAAAATCAATGTCTAGCAGAGAGGTATTAGCCACATTTCACTGTCAATTTACAGTGTTTTAACTTTTACTTCTTTTTATAGCAGTTATTATTTGCTTAAATGAATTTGTTCTCCAGCACTCTGATTTTTTATGAGAAATGTTTAGTCTATTTTGTCCACTGAAATAAACTAGGACATGGGCAAAACATTGGCATAGGTGAACACAAAGTCATATAAGCCTTATTTAAATACAAAGAGTCTTTTTCAAAAATACATCTTGCAATCCAAAAAGATCTGCAACTTTCACAATTCAGGGAAGTGTTCTAATTAATAACTTACTTTTCATTACTATAGAATTTCATTTGCTACAACCTATCTTGAATTTATACAAAAATACTGAAATGACTTTTACACTACTAGTGTTACCTGCAGAGGGCTGGGAAATTCACTAAAATAAACTGAGATTTACATCAGCAGGAAAACTTAATTTGAGGTAACTCTAGTTTTATATATATATATATATATATATATATATATATAAACTTTATATATATATAATATGTATATAATATATATAATCCCACTGTCAAGTGGGATTACTCAGAGTATTTGTCAAACTTTCTTTTTCTCAAATGTTATAAATTCAACAAAACAAATTACTGCCTAAAGCAGTCATTTTCACACGTGTGTGTGTGTGTGTGTGTGTGTGTATCTTTTTTACAGAACACGGGATGAAGATGATTTGTGGCCAATAAAAAAGAGGGAAAAATTAAAATATAAGGGACGATATAAGAAATCTCTATTATTGGATTTTAAAATTCTTCTTCCCAATGGTTTTACAAATCCAGAAAGCCCAAAGTTCTTTCCTATGGGAAAGAGCTGAAACTTCAAATTTAGAGCTTTCTACACTTTTGGAGACTAACCAACAGTTGCAAGGTGGTGCTTAAAAATTTTAAGAGAAGGAAAAGAGGTGAAAAGAGGTTTGGTGGTTTTCAGACTCTTCCCCACTTCTAGCTGGCACCAAAGGTTTTTTGCCCCAAAGATGAAGAACTGTAGTCCCAACCTTCAGGGAATTTCCCAGCAAGACTGGAAGATTAACTCTGGTTTTATTGCTGAAAAGAGTATATATAGAGCAAGCCTAAAACCCAGCTTCTCTCACCAAGCTTTTCACCCAATGCCCACTTCCTTGCAAGTTCCAGCTCACCCGAAGTAATAGTCCCCGGGGTGCAGACTCTACTCCTAGCCTGAGTCGCCCGTGGGACTGTTCCTCACTGCACTCTTACATTGTTATCCTGTCGCCCAAGGGTACAGGGCACCCTTCCTAGTACAGAGCAGTTTCCCTGAACTCGAACGAACGCTTCTTCTAAACAACTTTTCTTGCCCATCGCCGAGGCCTGGCTTCTTGTTTCCAGGAGTCTGTCTGCTCTGCAAAGCGTCAGGACCGACTCACCTTGTTTGGGCTCCGTGTCATCCGGCCGGCCCACCTGGAGAGCAGCGGCCGCCAGACCCGCCTGCCTCGAGGCACCGAGTCCCAGCGGCGTCCCCGTCCCCGTGCCCGCCCCCGCCCCCGCCCCCGCCGCAGGGCCGCTCGGGGCCCCGGCCTCCTCGGCTCTGCCGCCGCCTCCGGCCGCCCGACCCGGCCGCAGGGTCCGGGCACAGCAGCCGCTGCAGCCCCCGGGCCTCGCTCTCCTCCTGCGCCTGCTGCCGGCGCAGCGCCACCTGTGCGGCCATGACGCGCTGGCGCTCGGCTATCAGGGTGCACTTGGCACACGCGCAGTCCCGCCAGCGGCAGAAGCGCTTGTGGCCCTTGAGCGCCGACACGACGCCGTGGTTGCGGCAGCGCGCGCACTTGGGCGTCCGCGGGTAGCCGCAGCCCGCCGCGCCCACGGCCCTCTCCAGCCCCGGGGCCGCCGCGCAGCCCCCGCCCGCCGTGGCGGCCGCGGCTGCCCGCAGGAACAGGCTGGGGGGCCGCAGGAACGTCGGGGGCAGCGGGATGGCCGGGGGGAGCGGCACCGCCGGAGACGGAGACGGGGGCGCGGGCGCGGGCGCGGGCGCGGCCGCCAGCAGCCCCGGGGCCAAGTGGGCTCGGCCGCTGCCGCCGCGGTCCCCGCGGCCACACGGCGACGGCTCCATTCCCGACGGTGTCTGGCGAGCCAAGGGCGCCGTCCGCAGTCACCCTGCCCCGGCCGCGGTCCCGCTGCCTCCCTCCCACACACGGACCAAGTGCGGCACGATCCCCGCGGCTGCTGCAGACGCTGAGGGGCGCAGATGGCCAGGGAGCCTCGCCGGGTCCCGGGGCGCTAAGTTAGTGCCCCTCGGCTCGGCGCGCTCCCCGGCTGCGCGGCCGAAGGCAGGCCGGAGACGCTGCCACGCCCACCGGGGAGCGAGCCGCCAGCTCCCTGGCCGCGGGAGGGCGGGCCGGCCGGCAGCGGGCCCGCCTGCGGGGAGGGACGGGACACACAAGAAACCGTCTTAGGGGCTGGCTGTCAAGGCCCCTTCCCCGGGAAAGCACTTCTCCCCCCGCTTGCCTCCCCTTGAATTCCTCAATGTACATTTTTGTGAAATAATCAAGCCCTCTGCCGGCCTTTTACTGCCCTTCTTAAGTTAAGCAAAATTGGAAGTTCTTTCCTCAGTCCCATGCTTCTCCCAAGCAAGTTTGAAGATCTGGGTGTGGAGTTGTTGTTTTTTGTTTGTTTGTTTGTTTTTTCTTTTCCTTTTCCCAGGTGAAGTATTCAGGATGGTGGCATGGCCAATATTAATGAAAAAGCACAGCTTGATGAATGGCAAGTACCCATCTGGAAGATGCCTTATGTTAAATGGGTCTTAGGACTGCATCAAAACAATGGATAAATATGAAGGGAATTGATTCACATTCCGATTCTTCTCGTTCATGACATTCATTATTTACAAATGCAAATTTGGATTGCATGTATTGCTGTATTTATAAATGCTACTGCCCAAAGAAGTCTATGCATTTATGTGGAACTCTATGCACAACAATTGTGTTAAAGCTGTTTCAAAAGTACTTCATATTTCTATTGTAGAATACTGGAAAAGGTTGCTTAGACCATTCTTTAAATATGCCATCATAATATGCACTCTTAAAATACGCATTTAATGCCCTTAATTATAAGAAAAGATCATACTGCTTTTAAACCAAAAGAGCATTTGAAGCAGAAAATTCCCAAGTGCTTGTTCTTAATGCAAAGGAGAGTTGGGACTCTCTCTCCTCAGTTCTTCAAAATAATATTCAACTACCTTGACAAGCAATTCATATTTTAGCCCTAAAATGGCTATAACAATGACATTTTTACCATCACAACCACTAAGACAACCAAGGCACACATTGCTAATCCATCTGGGCTTTCTCCTGCCTGCCCAGTTCAAATCATCACCACCGTCACCATCCTACCATATCAACATCCTAATATCCTATCATAGAGGTTTCCACTCCTTCCTAAGCACTAGAACTACCTAGGGAACTTTTAAAAGATATAGATACTCCAATCCAAGTATTCTGATTCTTTTGGTCTGAGTCTTTTAAACTCTCAAGGTGATGATTATATACAACCAAAGTTTAAAACTACAACTCTAAAAATGTCTATACCCTCTGCAGATTCTGTACTATTCAAATTTTCTCACACTTCTAGATCTTTGCTCAAGCCACTCTTGTCTTATAGCTAGTTATTCCCAGGAGTAGCTAGGCCACTCCTGGGTGGCCTAATCAGCTGAGCATCTGACTGGATTTTTTGGCTCAGGTCATGATCTCAGGGTCCTGGAATTGAAACCCTGAGCCAGGCTCCACACTCAATGGGGAGTCTGCTTTAGGATTCTCTCTCCTCCCTTTCCCCTGCTCGTGGGTGTTCTCTCTCTCTCTCTCTCTCTCTCTCTCTCTCTCTCTCTCTCTCACACACACACACAAATAACTAAATAAATTACCTAGTAAGAAAACAATTCCCTTTTCTATTATTTTTAAGACTTGGTTACCTAAAAGGAAAAAAAAAAAACAACTTGATATAAGTATGTCTTTAGAATCTCTAGACCTGTTAATTATGCTTTTTAACAATGAAAAAAATTAAGAGCTTCAGCAAGTACCACTCTTTACCTGAAATTTAACACTATTTTTGTTTTTATTTGATTATCGAAGTAACCTTTCAAATTATGGCATGTGATATTGGTTTTCATCCAAGGAAGTGAAAATAATTTTTAAGTGAATGTATTTAAATAAAAAGTGTGTCTATTTAAATGAGAAATAATATGTGAAAAAGCTGAAAATTAATAAACTTTGGTGACAAAAACTAAAGATTTAAATTAATGGAGAGAGATATTATGTCCATGGGGCAGAAGATTCGATCTTGTTAAGAGACAAGTCTACCTACATTGATCTGTAGATCAATTCCATTTCAATCAAAATTTCAGCAAACTTTTTTGGTAGAAATTTTCAAGCCTATTCTAAAATGCATGTGGAAATGCAAAAGAACATAGAATACCCAAGGATAAAGTTGCAAGGCTAACAATATCTTGTTTCAAAAATTATTACAAAGTTACAGTATCAGAACAGTGTAGCATAGGTGAAAAGATAGAAAAATCAACTAATGTGACAAAATAAGAGAGCTTAGACATAGAGTCACCCCTAAGTAGACAACTAATTTTATACAAAGGTACAAAAACAATTTAGTGGATGGAAAATGGATAGTTTTTCCAAACCTATTTTGCTGAAATAACTGGACATCTGTACGCAACTGGGAACAGGTTGTAAAGGGACAGTGAAAGATGGATAGCAGAGACTGCAAAGGATAAAATGGAAACTTTTGGAGATGATGAATACATTAGTTATTCTAACTGTGATAATGATTTGTGTGTATACACATGTCAAAAACTCATCAAATTGTATACATTATTTTTGCAGTTTATTGTTTGTCAATTATACTCTGATAAAGTTATTATAAAAAATAAAACCCGTTACCTCTGGGGTTAAAAAAAAGGCATAAAATAATGTGAAAATACTTTAAGTAAACTTAAGTACTAATCCTAGGGTCCAAAACTGGAGCAATGATTTTAAACACTTGTATTTCCTTCAAACACACTGGAAAGCCTAACTCTCTTCTCTTAATAGTATGACGTGTTCTTTTTTCTCAAATTATACTTTTTTGCTTTATTTTTACTCTAACAGCAATTGAGCTGTTCTTATAAGTCACTGAGAAGATTTTAAAAGCCGCAATTTAGTAGTGGCAAAAGTTTCATCAAATGGAAAGGTGATGAGAAAGAAGAAACATTTTTAATTAAACTGTATGCAAATATCACAAATATGTCACTTACAAATTTGTAAATAAAGTTTTAAAGAGCAGACTGGTCTAATAAATGGGAACTGTAGAGGCATATCAGAAGGAACAAAAGGTATCTGATAAATAGAATCTCTCCCAAGTCCAGAAACATTAACATACCTCCTTTTTAAATTATTCATTTCTACTCAAATTCTTATCCTCCCTAAATTCTTACAGTCAACTGCCATTTTTTGTTGGTTTGTTGAACCAACCAATCAGCATAGGGGAGTGGAAGTGTGAGACAGCAATTGCAAATACAAGCCTGGCTCTGATCTTATTTAACGAAGCTCATACAACTTGAATTGGATAGTTAAGCTCTCAGCTTCACTTTTTCCATTGACAACTGAAAACATTAAGTCATCTTCAAGGATACTTCCAAGTCTGTGGCTCATTTCATTTGCCAAGTCTAGTCTGAAATTATTTTTCATTAATGTCCTTAATCTCTAAAGAACATCATTACTACCCCCTCCAAGGCTCTCTCAAAGCATCTCTCTCTTTTTTTTTTTTAAGATTTTAAAAAATTTATTCATTTGAGAGAGAGAGACAGAGGGAGCACAAGCAGGGGTAGAGGGAAAGGGAGAACCAGGCTCTCTGCTGAGCTGGGAGCCCGATACGGGGGCTTGATCCCAGGATCTGGACCTCATGACCTGTGCCAAAGGCAGACGCCCAACTGCTTGAGCTACCCAGGTACCCCCAAAGCATCTCTCTTGCTGTTAGAATATCCTAGACTAACCTGCTGGTAAAGGAAGGTTAAAGTATATATGCTTAGCTTGGCTAGAAGCTTTTGGCAAGAGGACTGGGGATTTGGGAAGGAAATGCTCAAAATTGTCTCTTTTTTCATGTATAAACATGTACAACTCACTCCATGGCTTAAGCATATATATGAGCACACCTTATATAGTCCATCTACTTCAAGGTTTTCCAGAGCTATAATGTGTATGCTAATGTCACGCTTTATCAGTCTTGAGGGGCCTGAATGAACACATCTCTTTGCCTGGGGTTCTTCAAAAGTAACTGAGCATTAATCCTGATTGAGAGACCACAGTTATACCGACTGACATAAATTTTAGCCATTGGACTATGGTTCATCAAATGGCTAAGCACCCCAAGTCTGGAAAAAAAAGAAAAAACAGGTCTCCTGTGGGACACAGCCTTTCCTAGAGTATTGTTGGGAGAAGGAAGAACATGTTTGGTAATATTTGGTAATATATATAATTGACCAAGAAATGTTACTATCCAAAACCCAGTATCTACAATAAATGCTCCCTCCTGAGAACACCCTGCAACTGAGGAGAGATAGTTCATTATACCAGAGCTATAACTAACCACAGCATTGTGTATTTTAGGAAATAGAACGTTGTTAGAGGACATCATCTCGGATCCCTGGCTCTGGGATGGCAAGAAGCCAGCTGGAGACCATACCCATTTTTCCTCACACCACCACCCCTACCCGAACCATCAATGGGACACAGATTACAAAATAGAATGGAAAGTGTTTTCCTTTGTTGCTTTATGAGCTCTTTCCATACAAGATGAAGATGCTTACCTGTAATCATAAGAAACTAACAAAGAGAATGGAAAAGTACCTATTTTTCCTATATCTACTTCTAAATGCCCAGCAAATAGTAAACACTTAATACATCTTTGAAAATAAAGAATGGATCCTAAGCACACACTTGTAAGATGGGTGAATAGGCACTAATATCACATGACTTTTCCTTTGTATCTTGAAATTTTTGAGAATTTCCAGGGCACTAAAAATTAATCTTTTCCAAGTTTACCTCTAGAGGGTTTATATAAGCTAGAGTGTGATTTCTTTTTAAGTATGGTTTATTATTTACTTTGTTTTCTGTACTTTTAATATTAAATAAGGTACTTTATGACAATTTTTTTCAGAAAGCAGAAGTCTTATGAAACTCCAGTTACACTTCTAATGCCATTGTACTGTATTCAGTACTTTTCAACATGTTTAGATCTAAGTATATACAGTTGCTTGTGAATATGATGCATTAATGCTTATCTTTACTTCTAATCTTTTTTCTGCATATTAAAACTTTATAATATTGCATATATAATATTTTAACTTAATAATATGATAAACATTTCCCATTTTTTAAAGATTTATTTTTTAAAAATATTTATTTAAGAGACAGAGAGAGCACAGTGGGGAAGAAGGGTGGAAAGAGAATCCTCAAATAGAAAAGGATGAGTATTTGACTTGAAAATGTTTTCTATATTTCAAATTACCTACTATAGTATAAATTGCCATAAATAGGGACGCCTGGGTGGCTCAGCGGTTAAGCGTCTAACTTCAGACCAGGGTGTGATCCTAGAGACCCAGGATCAAGTCCCACATTGGGCTCCCTGCATGGAGCCTACTTCTCCCTCTGCCTCTGCCTGTGTCTCTCTGCCTCTCTCTGTGTCTCTCATGAATAAATAAATAAAATCTTTAAAAAATAATAAAAATAAAAATAAATAAATTGCTATAAATAAAAGTACTGAATTAAAGGTTGTGAATATTTTTAAAGTTTGACTTAGGTTGCTAACTTTTATCCTTAAGAGAGCAGATGAATTTTATTTTTTTTTAAAGATTTTATTTATTTATTCACAAGAGACACAGAGAGAGAGAGAAAGAGACAGAGACACAGGCAGAGGGAGAAGCAGGCTCCATGCAGGGAGCCCGATGTGGGACTCAATCCCAGGACTCCAGGATCATGCCCTGGGCTGAAGGCAGGCTCTAAACCGCTGAGCCACCCAGGGATCCCGAATTTTAATTTTAATATGCAAGTAATTTCATCATCATCTGATGTATTTCTCTTTTTTTTTTTTTCTTTCAAATGGCAATGGTTTTCTGACTAGGAAATTGATGCTGTTTTCTCCTGAAATAAAACTGATAACCTAGAGTTCCTTTAGGAAAATAATTCTATAAGGTTTCAATTCATAGAAAGATAATCACCATTTTGTAAATATTTGATTGAGTATTAGGAGGAATTAAAGCAAAACACAGCAAAAGCTCCAATCATTATAACATACCCCAATGGTTCCTTGAGTAAATTACATGGCCTTCACAAACTTGCTGATTTAAACAATTCTTTATAAAGAAGAGAGCTGTTGACTTAGACCATAACAAGAAACCATGGTGCCATCATGGTTAATTGCATAAACACGTGTTCAAAGCTATGCTCTTTATTTAGTTCACTCTAATGGATCTAAGTCTATCATATAAATAGGGCTCAGAACTTACGAAACTCTTATTTTTTTACTCACAGGATATCTAAAGTAAATTCATGCTCAGGGATCGAGATAAGCTCTGTGATTTGTCTTCACTGAATAGAACCCACTTTCATAAATTAATGTATGTGAAAACATTTCCTCAGAGTTCAGTCCTTAAACAAACAGCAACACAGTTTCACTCAGGAAGTATATGAAAGCCCTTTATATGGCTGTTAAAGATCATAACAGAATGAATAGCCCATATTAAACACTGAAGCTTTTTAGTAAGAAGTCTAATTAAAAATTACACCCCAGGTAAGTTAATTTTATTTTATTTTTATTTTTTTTCAGGTAAGTTAATTTTAAAAATAGCCATTAATCAGTAAGTTTCCCTCATAAAATGTTACCATCTTAAAGGAATTTCTATACATGAAGGACATCTCTCTCTTATTATTATAGCTATGTTCTAACAGTTAGTTTTTCTGTGTCATGCACCAAGCCAGGCTTTATATATTGTGTCATTTAATACTCTTAATCACCCTATTGAGGCCAATTTTATTATCCTAATTTTACGAATGAAAAAAAAATTCAAAGAGTATAAGTCTTTAAGATAATCTAACATTCGGACTCCTTATACTCCCAGTTTTCCCCAGAAATTGGGTTAGTTCTACTGTAGTAGGCTCAAAGAGCAAGCCATCAGATAGAGTTGTCCATGATACAGTTTTACTCAGAAGGGATACTTACTGGATGACTCATGAGCAACCTTGAAAATGTACCTATTCTTTCAGTTACCAACAGTTCCATTAAAAAAAAAAATGTGAAGATAAAAAGAAAAGAAATTCAAAGTGCCACAGTTTGCACATCTTCTTTTATAAAAGTTTAATGAAGTTTTTCCCTTTCCTCCCCCAATCTTATCGCACCACCTAAATAACAGTAAAATAAATCAAGGCAAAAATATTGACTGTTATTTTTTTATTCCACCAGAAATTTCAAACATGTTTTCCTTTTACCTTCCAGCATCACGAAGTCAGACTAGATACCAAATTTTACTACTTTCAAAACCTGACATTCAATTCAAAGGTTATCTTTCCCTCCAAAGGAGAGTATTATAAGATCCTGCCATTCAGCATTAGAAAAATGGTGAAAGGCTTTCCCAAAATAAAAATTTACAAAAGAGAAGTTCATATATGCCCATTTGAGAACACAAAAAACAAAATAGTTAACTTGAAAAAGTCGAAACATTTTAATGTGTTATTTCCTACTGTATTCCACTGACTGAACACAGTAAGGATACGAAAATCAATTCCTCAAAAATCCTCAAATCCCCATTTCTTCATCAAGATTTGCCACAGAACTTAGAAAATAATTTTTGTAAGTTACTGTTATAAAATATGATGAAATTAACTTTGAAAGGAGTTACACATTGCTGCCTTTTTCTCTCCTATTCTTTGCTGTGCCAGAGTCTGTCTTCTGGAGTTTTCATTAGAAGTGTCCCAATTAAAAATGTGTGGGAGTAAAAAAAAAAAAAAAAAAAAAAAAAAAATGGCTTCCCTTCACAACAAGGATTCTAAATAAGAGGTAAATTTGGTAAATCAGTTCCTCCCTGGCTCTTAGCCATTCACATCTTTTGGTTTTGAAATTCATTTCTTTGTGAGCATAAGGTGGTTGTTACGAGGTGCTGTCAGGCCTCTGACAGGGTTATTGTGCATGGTAGAAGGTGGGAGTTTTTGATCAATGTCTTCAAAGTCAAAGCTTGGAAAATAATAGGTGCACATCAAAACCCAGTGCTATAATGCAGTTCACATCAGGCTCTTTCAGGTGGCCCCAGGGAATTACTTAATGCTCATGTTGAGCTTTACAATAATTAGTCATCTATAATGGTGTACAGATTTATGTGAAGACTTATAACTTGAGATTCATTATCAAAGTTCAGGAAAATCATTACCAGAAGAAAAATAAAGAAACTTATCTATGTATCGATGTTCTCCTCCCTTTTTCTGAATCCCTGACTGATTGCATTTCTGTTCTTAAGACATCTTTTATTGACTAAATATCTTTGTATTATAAGAATGCCCATGTTAAATTTTTTAGGCCACTTACACAATTATTTCATGATATCCTGCCTACTAGGTCAAGTTACTCACCTTAAACATTTTTGTTGAGACTTTTCTTATATTCTTATTACTCTTCCAAAAAGCCTTAAATATTTACAATTGCTTTAAAATGAGGGTGGGTTTTATGTTGTTTTTAGTTTTTCCTTTTCTAGAATATAGTTATTGGAAACATTTAAGAAAAAAGGCCATTTTGTTCATATATCCATACAAATAGCACAAATGCCATATATGATTATATATATATAATTTCTTAAATTGTCACAGGTGTCACAGGTGGAAAATATACAATAAAAAGTCAAATCCATAGCTAAGAGTTAAATGTGCCATATGTTTCTCTAATACTGAGGCACAATGGGGTGCATTAAGAAACTCATTAAGTCAATGGAAATAGCAGCTGGGCTCTATAGAGATGTCTATTCACTTCTGAAATAGAAAAACACAAAAATAGTGGACACATCCCATTTCTTCTCAGATTTAAACTGATCATGTTAGCATGGGGCTAGCGCAATGCAAAATACTCTCAGTATCTAATTAATAAATTTCATTTTAACAGCCTTTACTTTGTGTTTCCCAGTAAAGGCAAAAATGTCTAACCCCCCTTACTTTTTGAATTTTTTTTATAAATAAAATTAAAACTTTGTCAAAACAGCTAAATAGGAGAGTCACTCATGTTGAGCCTAATAAATAATTTGAGCAGTAACAAGTCTTTTTAAAAAAAGATTTTATTTATCCATGAGAAATGAAAAGAGAGGGAGGCAGAGGGAGAAGCAGGCTCCCTGCAGAGCAGGGGGCCTGATGCAGGACTCGATCCCAGGAGCCTAGAATCATGACCTGTGCTGAAGGCAGACGCTTAACTGACTGAGCCACTCGGGAGCCCCACAAAAGTCTTAACATGTCTGGTTCGATTTTAGGGACTTCGGAATGAATGAATGTCATAACAATATAAACTTTCCCCACTAAAATTTTGTGTGAATTTGAGAAAGGCCTTCGTTCTCAATTTGTTTTTCTCTATAAACTGCAGTTTCAGATTTTTTCTTCTATGTATATCACTTTAAGAATTATGAAACTTCTGAGAATCTGACCTGTACACATATGAACAAAATTTTACATAGTATTTCAAGTGCCCTTTTAGAATGAGAGCCATAAAGCCATAGAAGGGACCCAAAGTCCCTTCCTAGCTTAAAATTCTATGGTTCTATACTAATATCAATGTAAAACTTCCTTTAATTTTTAAAGAAAGATTTTTAAAGCACATATGTAAAACTGAGACCAACAAAGTCTCGGGAGTGTACCCTGGAATGAATTTAATGCAGAATTATAGAATTTTAAGATGTCAAAGTAACCTTAGCATTGATTAGTTTTCTACTGATAGATTGCAATTCATATTATCTACATTCATGTTTACCCAGAACAATATTCTGAAATAGAATGAGAAAATAAGCCTGAAAAAAGTAACACCTCCAGTCATTTTGGTTCAATAGTAATTCATATTCTTGAATTCATTTTCTTCTAATATCATCTTGAAAATTCTCACTGAGTTAGGAAATCTTTAAGAACTTAGGAGACAAAAAAAAAAGAAAAGAACTAAGGAGATAAAACAAAAATGTTTTCTCTGCTTGGTAGTCACCACACTACAAATGTTAAATTCCTCAGAGATCATTCAAGTTTTCATGCCTCAAAAATGAATTCAGAAGTACAAAGCTTAAGTTCTAAAAGAAACATCCACATTATTATCATAATTGGCTTCAATCATTTGAAATCCTAAAACAAATGAAGTGAGGTCCTACAGTCTTTCAAAATTCCAAGCCTCTCAGGGTTTCCCTTTTAAAGTTTTCTGTATCTGTAGAATTTTTTTTTAAGATTTTATTTATTTATCCATGAGAGACACAGAGAGAGAGGCAGAGACACAGGCAGAGGGAGAAGCAGGCTCCATGTAGGGAGCCCGACATGGAACTCGATCCCGGGTCTCCAGGATCACACCCTGGGCTGCAGGCGGCGCCAAACCGCTGCACCACCGGGGCTACCCCATATCTGTAGAATTTTTTAAAAATCAATTGAGCGATATGAGCTTTTAGACACTACTTACCACCCCTAAATTATTTAAGCTTCTGTATTTTTAAATATATCTGTAACTTCATTTTAGCTGAGGGAAGTTTCTGCCCCATTCAAATGTGTGCTCTCCTCTTCTGTGAACAGTTTATCAGACTTCACACACTGTTCAGATAGAGACATGTCTTTATGCCAACAGTTTCTGAGACTGTTAGATTTTCAATCAAACTATGGACATTTGAAATTCAATTTGGGATGGAAAGCAAGAAGAGAAATTTCTGACAGAAAAAAGCAGGTATCCCCTCTTTTTACCATCTATTTAGTCTCATAATCTTAACTGATTCCTTGTCATAAGTTACCAACATGCTCTAGTAGCTGCTCTCTTGCAAAATTCACCTTCAAGCATATTAATAAATCCTTCCTTCTTACCTCTCCTTCACAGGGAAATCTCAGAAAGAGCTGTCTAAAATCTCCACTTCCTCGTCTAATATTAAGCCCCCAGTCTCATCAAACAGGTCCCTACTCCTTCAGTTCATCAGTCACATTAGTAGGGTCATCAATGATTCCCATGCTGTTAGATCAAAGGACACCTCATTCTTCACCTGTTTGGCCTCTCAGAAGTATTCAACAAAAATTAAATATACTTAAAATTCTTCTCTCCTGACTTCCATGACATAATTTCCTGTTTTTGCTCCTACTTCTGTACTTCTCCTACTTCAAACTTATTCATTTATTTCTCCACTTTTCCTTTTTCATATATAAGTCTTTTGGAGTTCATTTGTGTTATGATTATTCCATGCCTCTTTCTTCCCCTAAGGAGAGGAAACAGGACTATTATGTTTCCCACTGTGTTCTCAGTGTCTTAATCACCCAATAGATAATTAATAAATATGTATTAGTGAAATGAATGGAGAAGGCCTGGGAAGGGATCTAGGTATGATAGGTCTCATGGGCATCTGAGATCGTTTTAGGGGACTATGAAAAAAAAAAAAAAACAGTTCATTTCACTATAGATTGCACTTCAAGTGTGTGATCAGAAAAAAAACCCATAATCCATTAATTATAAAGACTCTATTGGTATAAAAAAGTATTTCTAGATACATGGAAAAATGTAATAATATAACATTAATTACTAGGTGGCAATTAATTCTTTTTGTTTAGCATCTGTTTAGCATTCTCTGCATGTCAATTCAGGCTGTCTGGGAAGCAGACATAATGACATAATTAGAAATGCAATAAATTTATGGGGAAGGGGAGCACCTAGGGAGGATAAGAGGAAAGGGAGCAACAGTAGGTAAAAGAGCCTTAGGCCATGATACAGGTCTAACCCCCCTGCAAGTAGAGACAGGAACAGGAGGACAGTGGGGAGGAAGAGTCTCAGAACGTAGTACAGCTCTGAAAATGTTTCCATCATAGCTCTTGGTCATTTAATCCCAAATATTAAAAGGATCTTCCTACGAACTAGGGGTGGTGGAAGGGGAGGAGGGCGGGGGGTGGGGGTGAGTGGGTGACGGGCACTGAGGGGGACACTTGACAGGATGTGCACTGGGTGTTATTCTGTATGTTGGTAAATTGAACACCAATAAAAAATTATTTTATTAAAAAAATAAATAAATACAATGACAAAAAAAATAAAAAAATAAAAGGATCTTCCTTAAACAACGTTTCCTTAATAAGACTCCTCAGAACTCATGGAGATTTTAATAAAGTGTGATAAATGTTATGATAACCAGAATTACGACATCTGCTTTAATCTTTTGCTTTATAACAATTAAGTTCAATTCTCATAATATTCTATACAAATAATAGTAATACCAAAATAAAACTAATAGCATCAGTCTCTTTCAAATATAAATATTTTGCAGATTTACTTAGATAGAATGAGATTCAGTTTAGCCTCTAATTTTACAAGCCATTAATTTCAAAGTTATTTACATTTGGTCTGGAGAAGTTCAAATGAAATTTGGCTGCCTGAATATCAAACTACATTTATATATCTGCCTCATAATACTTTGTATATCTACCAAATTTTCCTAATATCTATTAATAAATAATTTATATTATTTTATTTTAATTGAAAACTGGTATCTAATTTCTGAAAGGCTGAAGATCATATTATCTTGCCCACCTTTCTTCTGAGCTCTTATTAATTTCCTTAGGCTAAAACTATCTTTAGTCTAAAATCTCTGAGCTTTCACAGTAGACATACAGAGAAGAAATTAAAAATAAGAACACAGTAATGTATCCTTCAGTAATTAAAGATGATAAATATAAGCAGAGTAGATAGATTAATTAGGGGTCAGTGCAAAATATTGGTAGCTGTCTCTCAAGGAGCTCAGGCCATTGATATCATAATTTTAGATAAATAACAACTGCTATTTGTGTTTAATAATCATCAAAATTCCCCATTCTAATAACCATGACAAGATGGGGGAATTGAATGACAAAGAATTTTCTTTTTTTTTTTTTCAATATACTTAAGCTTTTCAGGATAATCCCTTTTTCTCTGGAAGGTCAAAGATAATTGTGACTATCTTAGCAACTGGAAAAGAAAAAAAACTCACAAGAGAAGCATGATTATCAATTGAGAATAACGTAAGTCAGAAAAAGTTCAAACCTGACTGTCACCCAATAGCATAACTTAATAGCAAAAAACAGCATAACTCCCCTCAACCTGTGTCCTTCCCATGTAAAAACAGGAAGTATACACAGAAATTAAATAAGATAACATATGTCAAAATACCTAAAGTCATGCCTGACATAAAGGTATTCAGAAAATACAAGCTGGCTCAATTATGTCATATTATTCTTTTTGCAAAACTTTTCAAAACACAGAGGAGTCTTTGCTATATTCTCTAAGATGCTAAAAGTATGAAATACCATCAGCATTACAGAAGAGCATTTGATGTAAATAACTTACATTTAATTACATGTACTTTCAGAGATTTCTAATTTCCATTCTGGCACGTAAGAAGGCTGGAAGTCATCATTCTCTCCCAACAAATAAAAAGTTGAACTAAGGGGTGCCTTAGTGGCTCAGTTGGTTAACCAATCAACTCTTGATTTCAGCTTAGGTCTTGATCTCAGGGTTATGGGATCAAGCCCTGCATCAGGCTCCATGCTTAGCAGGGATTCTGCTTGAGGTTCTCTCCCTCTCTCTCTCTCTGCCCCTCTCCCACACACTCTCTCTCTCTTTCTCTCAAATAAATAAATAAATCTTTTTTAAAAAGGTTGAACTGAAAAATCAACAACTCTTCTTAGATTAATTACAGAACTGAGATCATAAGGCAAACTGCTTCCCCCAAAATTAGAAAGACAGACACATGGATACAGAGAAATCACTACTAGAGAGAAACTCATGAGCAGAAACTTCCCTCAGAACTAGTATTGAGTAGGAAACCTGAATTGTCATTGACAAATAGGTGGAGGCTCAAGATGGACAAATCTGAGAGTTAAAAACTCTGGAAAGACCAGACACTTGTGAGTTTTACCTCCAAGAGCACTATCAGGTTCTCACCGCAAAAGTCAGAGCAAAATCCCCTTCTGCTTCCAGCAGGGATAGAAGAAAAATAACTATCTTGATATATGTCAAAGTATTCTATTTCCTTAACAAAGCCAACCCCCAACAGAAACTATTTTAGCACAACCTAAACTATTAGGGTAATATCAAAGCCTAACCAACCTGGGAGACGGGAAATAGCAACTCCAGCTCCCTCTAGCCATTCTGTCTGACTTAAGAAGGTGGAGAAGAGAAGCACTGTGAAACTCATAACCCCAGCAGCAAAGGCTCACTAAAAGACTGAGACCTAATCATAGGACTACAGAACTTTTCTCCTCTTCCTACATCTTCCCACCAAATTACTAAAGACCTATTTACAACAGTTCCTTCTACATCATATCTGGTTTTCCATTAAAAAAAATCACAAGTTATAATAAAAGGAATAAAACAGAGTTTGAAGAAAAAGAGCAAGCATCAGAACTAGACACAGATATGGCAGAAATATCTGGATTATCATCCCAGGAATTTAAATCATCAGTGATTAAGATGCTAAAGACTCTAAAGGAAAAAGTAGACAACAGGCAAGAACAGATGGGAAATGTAAGCAAAGAGATGGAATTCTAAGAAAGAATTTTTTTTTTAAATGCTAGAAGCCAAAACCACTCTAAGAGAAATGAAGCAAACCTTTGGTGAGCTCATTAGTAGACCAAATGAGACTGAGGGAAGAATCTGAGTTGGAAGCTATGTCATTAGAAACTGAAAAGCAAAGAGAAGAAAAAAGGACTGGGAAGAATAAAGAAAAGAAAAGAACATCCGAGAACTGTGGGATAACTACAAAAGTTATGTATGTGTAATGGGAATATGTGTAATGGGAATATCAGAAGGAGAAAAAAGAGAAAAGAAATATTTAAAGTAATACTGACTGAGAATTTCTCTCAAATTCATGTCATACACCAAACCACAGATTCAGAAGGCTTAGAAAATACCAAGCAGGAGAAGTGCAAATAGACAAGTACACAAACTAAAAATAAACTCACTACACCTAGGTATCCTATTCAAACTGCAGAAAATCAAAGATAAAGAATACATATTGAAAGAAGCCAGAGGAAAAAGCTATCTTACATACACAGGAACAAAGTAAGAATTATGTCCAAATTCTCAGAAACCATGCAAGCAAGAAGAGAGTGGAGTGAAAAATTTAAAGAGTTGAGATTAAAAAGAAAGAAACAAACCACCAACCTCTAATTCTGTGTCTTCCAAAAATCATCCTTCAAAAGGAAAAAAGAAATAAAAACTTACTCAAAAAAATATTGAGTTTATTGCCAGTAGATGTGTCTTCAAAAAATGTTTAAAAAAAGTTTTTCAGCGAAAAGGAAAATGATACAGATCAGAAACTCAGATCTACATAAAGAGCATTAGAGAAAAAATAAGTTAAAACTAAAAATTTTTATTTCTTAATACTTAATTGATCTAAAAGGTAGTATTTTGTTCAAAATAATAATAGGGCAGCCCCGGTGGCACAGCGGTTTAGCGCCGCCTGAAGCCCGGGGTGTGATCCTGGAGACCCCAGATCGAGTCCCACGTCAGGCTCCCTGCACGGAGCCTGCTTCTCCCTCTGCCTATGTCTCTGCTTCTCTCTCTCTCTCTGTGTCTCTATGAATAAATAAATAAAATCTTTAAACAATAATAATAATAATAATAGCAGCAATGTAATTGATTGCTATAGCTTATGTATAAGTGAAATGAATGAGAGCAATGAAGGGAGAAATTAGGACTATTTTGTTATTATAAGGTGCTTGCACTACCTGTGAAGTGGTATACCATTGCTTAAATGTGGTTTGGATTAATTATAAATATATATTGCAAACTCTAAGGCAACTATTAAAAAAATTAAGAAAAAAAGTAAAATGAATACACTAAGAAAAGAGAGAAAATGAAACCAAAATGCTCAATTAAAACTACAATAGGCAAAAATTAAAGGAAGACAAAAGGAGGAATGATGAACAGGGGTAATAAATAGAAAACAGTGGCAAGTATGGTAGATCAACAATTACTTTAAATTACTCTAAATACATGATAAAAAGAGATTGTCAGCATTGAAAAAAGCCTACTTATATATTCTCTATAATAAACTTATTTTAAATATAAAGACACAGACAGATCAAAAGTAATTATATCAAGCTAATGCTAATCGATTAATCCAAAGATAGCTGGAGTAGCTACAATAAGTACCTTCATGCTTAATGTTCCATCAATGTTAACACAATTGTTAATGCTTTAAAAAAATACTCAAACTTCTGCTTCCATCCTTGATGTTGTAACAAGGACCAAATTTATCCTACCTCTTGATATAAAGCAGACAAAAATATATGAAACAATGATTTGCAGACTTTGGACAAGAGAAGAGCATCCAGAAGGAAAATGAGTGTTTACTGGAACCAAAGCAAAAATATTTGAAAAAAAAAATAAATAAGGACATGGTGAAAGTGTCAAAATTCAAAGAAATCAAGTGCATTGATTAAATGCATTCACTGATTTTAGGGGGAAGAAGGCATTCTTGAAAAACAGGAATAAATTAGGCAATACCCCATTCCTACTTTTCTTTCCTAGTTTTAACCCTGGCTATAAATGCTACATCATGAGGTCAAAGAAAAGGAAGAGAAGAGAGAAATAATCATTCGTCAGAATGTGGTAGAGCAATCATCTTACATGATATGGATAAATTAGGACCTTAGCAACATATGACATTACATGCTTTTGAATGTACCCAGTTTCCATCAGAAATCCAAACACAACTAAACAACTCTGATTCTGCAGTCACATAATTCCATAATGTTACATAAAAAAATATGTTCTCACTTAGACTATTTATCTGTGAGTGGGAGAAACTACAGTTCTTTTAAAGATGTTCTATACTTCATTTTTAAATTATTTGTGATATCAAGCACAGATTCTGCTACATAGTATGTGCTCATTAAATGTTTGTTAAGTAAATGAATGAATATATAAGTGAAAGAATAAATTAAATAGATGTCATTGATACTAAGAATTTTCACTACAACATTCAACTATGCCTTACTGCTTAGAGTCTGCAGTTATATTATTATCTTAATTTTTATTTATTTATTCATGAGAGACACAGAGAGAGGCAGAGACACAGGCAGAGGGAGAAGCAGGCTCCCCACAGGGAGGCCTATATGGGACTCCATCTCAGGACTCCAGGATTATGACCCAAGCCAAAGCCAGATGCTCAAACCACTGAGCCACCCAGGCACCCTTATCATTATCTTCATATTTAATCATGCCTTCAAACATTCTTCTGAGTCAGCAGTTTGGTTTTGTAAAAAATACATTAGTGTTTCATAAAAATACACTAGTATTTATTTATGAAAAACACCCATGTCCCTTGTAATCTATCAATCACAAAAGATAATAGTTTCTCCTTTTTTTCTGTAATGGAGTAATGTGACACTTCATTCTGTCTTTGTGATGCCAGTCTCTCCCATGGACTTCAGAGTACATGTCTCCCAGACCAAAATGAAAGGCTAGAATAACTAGCCAAACTAGACAGCTGCTAAAATTTACCTTCCAAAAACAGTGTTAGAGCTCCTTAAATTAAACCACACTATATTGAAATCCATTGAAAGGAATTAAAAATAATAAATACAGTATCCACTGTGCAAGGTGAGAATGGCAGTAACAGGCAGAAAGGCATAGAAGTGTGAATGACTTCTTGTTCTCAATGTCTTTGTTATCCAGTATTATCACAGCAGCATTAATAAATACCTTCTCCACTAATCAGTGTAACATTTACTAATGGCAGTATCAGTTTTAGCCATCAACACAACTACACTGTATCTTGGCCATGTTCATAGTTTGAGGTTTACAGTCCTTTCTTTGTCAGTGGCATAATGAGTCAACTGATTTTGATTCCTACCTCCATCGTTTACCATGAGACTTGTATCAAATTACCTACTCTATCTAATCGCCACTAAAATAGAGACGAAACAGTATTTTCTTCATTGGTATTTGTGAAGATTCAATAAATAATGTATATAAACACCTGGAATGTAATATACGTCCACTTTTACCATCTCAATGCAAAAAAAAAACAAAAAAAACAAAAAAACAAAAGCAGTTTCTATACTTCATGACTACATTCTTAAAAAGATATTTCCCTTAAAATGATAATGTAGGAATCACTTCTTTTGATTCTTCGAGAGTAATGAACTGGCATACAATTGCCTTGCAGGAACTTGTGTGAGTCAGCCTTTATTTCATCTGCCCTCCGACTATTTTATGCCTAATGTGACAGATTTCTTCATAAATTCTCACAAACTCTCTACAGGCCTTTCAGTCAGCTAGTTATCTTTTTATTCTATTTGCTCTTGTATGACTCATCTCCATCAGTTTCACCCAGTACCCAAAAAAAATGATCATAATTCAATTTAAAAAATTTGGAAACTAAAGGAAGAGAGTCTGAAAAAAAAAAGGTTAGATAGGAACTGTAGGGAATATTTCAAGTTGATATTTTACAACCTGTCTACAGTTATTCATTTGCTGGTGATGATAATTCAAAGAATATAAATAGATTCAATTGAAAGACACCACCTGACCACTAAACATCAGATTTCAAAACCTTTTGACCTTTTAGTTGTCTTTATCTTATTTATAGCATAAAACAAGGATGCTTAACCTCTTTTAAATATCAGAAAACCTTTTTGAAAATAGAAACTATGAAAATACAGCCCAGGAAAATGTACATACAAAATTTTACATTTGTTATCAGAGGGTTCCAAGGACCCTCTCGAGGCCATCTATGAATTCTCTGAGCTGCACTGAGAGCAGATTTTAAACTTTTAATTTTGAATATCACAATGTACCTGAAAGTTGCCCTATTACTTTGTTTTAGACTTATATTTTCCCATAGACAAGTAGAATAGTCTTCATGGAACAGATATCTGCACATAGTTCAAGAGGCAGCCCTCTCCCCAGACACATTCACCAACTTAAAAAACATCTTTGTGTGCATATACTGAGTCTATACGTTAACTCCTCCCTAAGCATCCCCCTGGCACAGTGGACCGTGAGGCAGCTAAATATACCTAAATGCAAATATCTCCTAGTATACACTCCAGTGGTGCTATAGTTACAGCCTCTTATCCACAATAACATTGGGTCAAGACTTTTTTTCCTGGTTTTCAGATATTCCTATTACATTTCCATGAAGAGTTCTCCCCTGGGAGTCCAATGCTTCTATTCTAACCACAAAATAGGTTATCAGTAACAATCTCTGAAATTTCCAAGAGAACATACCATTAAACTAATGATGGCTATATTTGTCATGGACTTTATCTACCTAACTTCCAGTTCTTATAACAGCTCTTCAAAGCTTGGTATCATTGCCACCATTTTACAGATGAGAAAATCAGATCTCAGATTCACCCAGTACCAAAAACCAGACACATACTTTCCATTAAATCACTGCCAAACAAACAAACTGAAAAAAAAAAAAAAAAAAAAAAAAAAAAAAAAAAAAAAAACAAAGAAAAACACAAAAAAACAGGTCCTTGTGAAAATTATTCTCTGGATATGTACCACAAAAATTTACATACCCTGGCCAAATGCCCCTAGTGCTCACCAAAACAAGGCATATAAAAGTACACATAAAATATATTCTCTCTCTCTCTCAACCGTGGCTCCCTAGTACTGACTCTTTCCTCTCTGGATATATATCAAAATCACTAACTTGCAGCTACTGTTTCAGATGTCTAATAGTGTGTTATGCTGCAACATTGTTATTTTAAGCCATTGTCTCTATATCTGCAAATCAAGAGCTTACACACTCAGGTCTAGCAGGATTCTTTGCTTCTTCTTCCTAATCTGTCTCTCCTTCCCCCCTAGCTTTCCACTGCGCTCCCACCTCTTCACTAAATGACAGACTGACAGACATGGCTAAAGGTACCTTGTTTAAACATCTGCTTTATTACTGTTGAGTGACTGCCCTATGGGTAGGCAGGTTTTTTTCTTATCTTTCACTCAGGAATTCAGACGGGTCTGATTAGAAAGCTGAACTGCTTGGAGGATCCTGACAGATGTCTCTTACTTTCTTTTAAGACCACCGTGAGTGCTTAGGCGTTGCACTAAGACAATCTTCAGTGGTGGAACAACCGTCTGTTTAGGTACCTGGTTATGTCAAACATGCATTTAGCTGAGGAATCCCACTTCCACACCCAAGGGTTAGTTTTCCCCCTTGGGAAATAACTGGATAAAGAGCCACTTATTCTGTAAATGTTATGAGTATGTTAAGGGTCAGTTGCTGCAATTGTATAATGGAGTGACTGCTAAGAACGACTATTGATAGAACTAAAATAAAACCCAAAGAAACCTAAAGATAGAAAAAAAGGAAGAAAGCAAGCCCCAAATACTAAGTATGTAAGACAGAAAATACAAGGAAGATCATGGGTTTCATAAAATGATGCACAAAGTTTTTAAAAATGTGTAACTATTTTAAAGCTTCCTTGTGAAAATAATTTAAAACAGAGAATATCGTGGGTTCAAACAGCAGAAATAATTTCAGATTTAGTGATACAAATGGATTTAAGTACAGACTTCAAAAACAATACATGATTATACTCTAGAATCTTTCAGGAAAGAAAAATATTACTCATCTGACTTCATGTGAAGACTTATATTCTGCAAAATAAGAGTAATAATAAGAGTTGTATCAGAGAGTTCTAGAATATTCTGTGAAGAAATTGAGGCTTACAGGGTGCTCAGATGGCTCAGTCGGTTAAGCAGCCGCCTTCAGCTCAAATCATGATCCCAGGGTTCTGGAATCGAGTCCCACATGGGACTCTCTGCTTGGTGGGGAGCGTGTTTCTCCCTCTCCCTCTGCCCTTATGCCTGCTTGTCCTTTCTCTCTCTATCTCTAATAAATTTTTTTTAAATCTTTAAAAAAAAAAAGAAAAGAAATTGAAGCTCACAAAAAGTGGTGGAAAGTGTTAACAGGAAATGAGTGAAGATGAAGTATAAGAAGGGGATGAAAAAGAGAGTGAGCAGCAACACTGCCAATAACTGTAGAGGATGTCCTTTATCTCTTTCCCTCAGCTATTTACTCACTAGTCACCCTTGGCTACTTTTCACTCATCCACTATAGTAAGCTCAGTGGCTTGGAGAGAATCTGCCTTCTTTACCAGTGACTCTTCCTCTGGACCTGCCCTCTATGTTTGCCCATACACAGCTGTTCCCTTTCATCAAACTGCATCTTGAGTTGCATCATTCCAGATGCAACTTCAATGTTACCTCTCAGAGAGGCTTTTCCTTACCATGCAATTTAAAGAACTCTTCAGCCACTCTCTATCACATAGCCCTTTATTTTTGTTTTTACTTCTTCTTGACTTCTTTCATTTTTAAATGTTTCAGAAAAGCTATGTCATTCACCACTGTATTTTCAGCATTGAGCACATTGTTGATGCTTGGTGAAAGTTTATTTAATGAATCAAATAAAAATAAAAACATTTATTTTATTTACGGTGGAGCAGTCACCCCCAAAACACAAAACCCCCATGGTGCTAAATTGGTGAAGGTGCCTCCTTTGGTGAATGCACCCTTACTTCTTTAACTGAAGAAAATAGGCTAGAAGACAAATATGATCTGATACACTTTTTCATTACCTGGAAGAGATTCTGCAGAATGGTACATTTCCAACACAGAGAAGCCAGATCTAGAAAATACACAATGGAGTTGATTGACACAGAAGTACCTGTCTCACTTCAGTGCAACTAGATCTAATAAAGTCAAGGAAAAGCAATCCCCACCACCATCATATTGCCTTTCAATGCACTAATTCTGCCCCCTAGAATACTCTGTCCAATAGATAACAGGATCTCTCCAATTTAACCAGAGCATTTATTTGTATTTCCTAAGGGGAAGGAAATTCTAAGGGATATTTTTATTTAATCTATCTTGTGATAGATAATTTGGAATTGTTCATTCCAATACTTCCACCTGTGGAGATTGCATCAGAAATTACCTGCCCTCAATGAAAATGTAAGCACATAGAATAAGGCTCTATTGAATACTTTAATGAATACTGATACATACTACATACTATATCCTATACTATAAATAGTTAATATTTTATTGAAAAATGGAAACAAAATTTAGGAAAGTTAAGGAAAGGAATCAAAGATGAAATGTAACAAGTGCCTATGATTTCTGTTCCTTTATCTGTAAAAAGAAGATAAAACAAAGGAATAGAGTCAAAATAAGAAATTGTCACATATATAATAATAACCACATTGAGTACATCAAAGTGTCTGACAATTTCCTTTCATGCATATTAATAAGTGTGAGCTTCTTCAGGATAGGAGCCAAGTCTTTCATCTTTTGAACCCTTGCCCTTTCCTCTTCACCATCTGAAACATTGTAAAGGCTCAAAGAAATAATTGCCAAATTGAACTGATCACATTTAAGAGTAAGATGATAAAGACTTGCTTGCAACCTACTGAGTTTCTTCCCCCAGCTAGAAAATAAAATATATATACTCTGTTATCACTTTGGAGGACATTTACAAAGTGGAAAATTCAAAAAATATATGGAAACATTCTCTAACAATTCAAGCTAATCATAAACACAACTGATTGTTTATTTGTTGCATTCTATAGCGGTATGACCTTGTAAGCATGACTGAAAGTGTATATACACCAGGGCAGAGTTAGCTCCCCTAACTCCATTTGTCTTGTGAAGTATGAATTATCTTTCCTAGAAACCAGGAAGGAAACATATGAGATATAGAGCCTTCCATGCTCCAGGAAAAGAGATTTTTCAAAGAGCGAGCCAAGATACTGCTAGCTGTTTAGCCCTTCTCCAATAAGAATGCAAACTGCATCCTGTGCTCATCTTTGTGGCACCATGCCTTGAGTCGGAATTCTGGATATAAGATACTCAATAGGATGACATTTTCTATGCTTCCTATGCTTTAAAATTGCTTCTAGCTCTTGGTCTTACATCTGCAACCTCTCTCTCAAATCCATATAAACCTAGTAGGTCACTATATTAAAACACGTGCCCATATGAGTCATGTAGTCCTCTGTTCATCATGAAGTTATTTATGAAATTAAAGTGAATATTTGTGTCTATATTGAAACAAATGAGAAGAAAAATTGGTGGTATTTCTTGATCTTTATTTTGTCAGGCTTATTGGAGTATAAAAAGGTATATCAAAGTGCCTGAATTCTTTCGATAATACATATTAATAAGCTGTGAGCTTTTTGAGGACAAATGCACCGTTTGTTAATATAAAAGTCAGTAAGTTTTAATAAATGTATATAGTTATATAACTGCCACCACCAGAATCTAAATATGGAATATTTTAATCACCTCAAAAATTTCCCTCATGACCCTATGCAATGGACCTCCTAGCCCCATCCTTATCATCTGGCAACCAATTATCTGGTTAAATTTCCTATAGTTCTGCCTTGTTCAGAATGTTATGTAAATGGACACGTAGTATATGTAGCCTTTTATACTGAATTTCTTTTATCTAACACAATGCTTTTAAGATTCACTCACATTACTCATGTAAAATAGTTTGTTCCTTTTTATTGCTGAGTATATGGCACAGCATAAATATAGATCCCCTCCCCCTTACTCATCAGTTAATGGACATTTGAGTAATTTTTAGTTTGGGACTATTAAAAATAAGGCTTCTATAAACATTCTTTATAGGTGTTTGTGTGCAAATCAGTTTTTTTTTTTCTGTAGGATTTTTGGTCCATTGTTGTGAGTATATACTTAATTGTAAAAGAAACTGTCAGTTTTTCTAAAGGCCCTACACTATTTTGTGTCCCTACCAGGGATGTATGAGAATTCCATTTGCTTTGCATAGTCACCACCAATCGGCATTGCCAGTCTTTTAAATTTCAGCAATTCTTCTAGATCTTCAGTAAAATCTCATTATGATTTTAATTTATATTTCCCTAATGACCAATAATGAAACATCTTTTTATGTGTTTGTCATTCATATCCCTTTGGTGAAGTATCTGTTCAAATTCTTGCCCATTTTTAAATGGGTCATCTCCTTGACTTAGAGTTCTTTATTCTAGACATGAGTTTTTATCAAATAGGAACTTTGTAAAGTTTTCTACCATTCTTTGGCTTGCTTTTACATTTTATTAATAATTTCTTTTGAAGAACAGAGGGTTTTAATTTTAATGAAGTTCAATGTATCAATTTTTCTTTTATATTTGATCTTCTGGGAACAAGCTTGAAATCTTTACCTAATTCATCTCACAAAGATTTCTCTCCTGATTTCTTTTTAAATGTTCAGAACCATATCTTGTAAATTTAGGTCCATGATCTATATCAAGTCAACTTTTTTTTGATGCAAGATTTATTTATTTCTCACATGGATGCCCAATTATACCTGCACCATTGAAAGTATACTCCATTTCCCATTGAGTTAACTTGCTCCTTCGCTGAAAATTAATTGACCCTAGATGTACTGGATTATTTAAGGACCTCTATTCCATGGATTTATGTTTATTTGTTTTTTTCATTTTTATTTATTTATGATAGTCACACACACAGAGAGAGAGGCAGAGACACAGGCAGAGGGTGAAACAGGCTCCATGCACCGGGAGCCCGACGTGGGATTCGATCCCGGGTCTCCAGGATCGTGCCCCGGGCCAAAGGCAGGCGCTAAACTGCTGCGCCACCCAGGGATCCTGATTTATGTTTATTTGTAATCATGTCACACTTCCTTGATTAGGTAGCTTTATAGTAAGTCCCAAAATAAAGTAGTGAGAGTTTTCCAAATTTGGTCTTTATTACAAAATTATTTTGGCTATTTATGTTCTTCATTTTTCATATTCATTTTGAAATCAGCTTATCTATTTTTTTAAAAGCCTGTGTTGGAATTTTTTTGGATTTGCACTGAATCTATAGATCAATTTGGGGAGAATGAGCATCTTAAAGATATTCAGTTTTTAGATCCATAACCATGTATATCTCTCCATGTATGCCTTAATTTTGTAATTTTCAGCATACAAATCTTGCAACTATTTGGTTAGATTTATCACTATGAAGTTTAAAGTTTTTAAAGTTCTTTCACAAGAAATTTTTAAATTTCAAATTGCAAGTTTATTATCATCATATAAAATACAATTGAGGGGTGCCTGGGAGGCTTAGTCAGTTAAGCATCTGCCTTCGGCTCAGGTCATAGTCCCAGGGTTATGGGATCGAATTCCACATTGGACTCCCTGATCAGCGAGGAGTCTGCTTCTCCCTTTCCCTCTGCCCCTCCCCCTTGCTTGTATGCACACATGCTATCTCTCTTTCTCTAAAATAAAATCTTCAAAAAGAGAAATTTTTTTAAAAAATATAATTGATTTTTTTAGATTGGATTTGTATCCTGCTACATTGCTAATTTCATGCATTAGTTCTCAAAGGATTTTAAATTCTGTGTAGACAATTATGTCATCTTTTAATACCAATACTTTTATTTTTCCTTTTCAAATATATGTGCCTTTTGTATGTATATATTTATGCCTGATTACTTTGCCTAGTTCTCCAATGTTGAAAAAATATGATGGGAACAATCTTACCTTCCTCCCAATCTTGGAGGGAAAACAATTTCCTCAACCAGCATCAAATATGTTACCTATAGGATTTTTGTAGGCACAGTTTATCAGATTCAAGAAATTCCTCTTGCTGAGAGTTTCTTCATGAATATATCTTGACTCTTGTCTAATGATTTTTCTTCCTCTATTGCCATGATACACTATTTTTTAGTCTAATGATGTGGCAAATTACTTTAGCTGTTTTAAAATGCTGAACCAACCTTATATTCTTGAGACAACCCCCACCCCACTTGGTCATGATTTTTTATCTATTTCACATTTTGCAAGATTTGATTTAGTAATATTTTGTTAAGAGCCTTCGTGTTTATATTAATGGGAAATATGGGTCTTTTTCTTGAATTATCTTTGGTTTTGGCATGAGTTGGGAAGTGTTCTCTACTTTTCTATTTTATGGAAGAGTTTACATAGAATAGGCATTAGTACTTCCTTAATTATCCCACAGAATTCAACAGGGAAACAATCTTGGAATCAAAAAGATTCCTTTAGGGGCACCTGGGTGGCTGAGTCAGTAAAGTCTGATTTCAGCTCAGGTCATGATCTCAGCATCCTGGGATCAAGCCCCTCACTGGGCTCCCTGTTCCCACTCAGCGGGCTTGTCCCTCCCTGCTTCCACACCACCCTGGACCCCTCATTCCCCTTCTCTAGCCTCCTCTACCCCTGCTTGTGCCCAGTCTCTCTCTCTCTCTCTCAAATAAATAGAATCTTTAAAAAATAAAAACGATCCTTTGAAGAAGGGCAGGAGTTATCTACAAATTAATTTATTTAACAGCAAAGTTCAAGTTATGGGTTTCTTTCTGAATGACCCTTAATAGTTGTGTCATTCAAGGAGTCTATTCATTTCATCTACTTTGTGAATTTATGAACATTATGTTGCTTATAATATTTATTATTCCTTTGTATCTGTCAGATCAGTAGTGATTTTCCTCTTTCAGTTATGACATAGGTAATCTGTGAACTCTTTGTGTTTTCTTGATCTATCTGGTTAGTTTCATCAAACTCCTTGAGATCTAATTTATTCTAGTTTTAAATTTATGCCTCAAATGCTAACTACACACTTATTACAGAATTATCATAACCTGTCTCATATGATTTTTTATACATATATCTTCTCCAATAGAAGGGAGCTCCCTGGATACAAAAATTCTATTTAGAATAGTACCTGCTATATGCTCCCTAAGAGACAACAAGATTCTTTTTTAGATACCTTATATTCTTGAACTACCTTGCAATTGTTCCCCAAATAATATTTTTAAATACTAGGTTTTTTGTTTTGTTTTGTTTTACTTAGAACATCATCATCAATTGACACATTTAGTTTTAAAATACATATATCATCTTCAAATCTTCTTCCTTAGAGCTTAGATATTCTATTTTTATCAATGCTGAGCTCTTTTATTGACAGGAAGTCTCCCAAGGTAGTGAAACTCTCAATGGGTTTGCACCTCTGTAGACATCCATTAGTCTAGTCATAGAGAGACCATGGCCTGTCCTGACCTTATCAATGAGGACCCATGTTCTGCAAGTTAGTTTAGATAAAGTAGTCTAGAATATATCATTATCCCTCGAATCTGTGAATATTACCTTACATAGGAAAAGGAACCTTACAGATGTCATTAAGATTAGGATATTGAGACAGGGAGATTATCCTGGATTATCTGTGTATCAGTGTAATCACATGGGTCCTCATGAGGAGGGTAGAAACATGATTAAGAGAACAGCAATCTAGGGATGCCTGGGTGGCTCAGTGGTTAGGCATCTGCCTTCAGCTCAGTATGTGATCCCAGGGTCCTGGGATTGAGTCCCACATCAAGCTCCCCACAGAGAGCCTGCTTCTCCCTTTGCCTATGTCTCTGCTTCTCTATGTCTCTCATAAATACATAAATAACATCTTAAAAAAAAAAGAGTACAACAATCTAGTACTCCTAGACCAAGAATAAAGCAACAGAAAGAGAAGGAATCAATCCCATTTACAACTGCACCAAAAATAATAAGATACTTAGGTATAAACCTAACCAAAGATGTGAAAAACCTGTGCTTTGAAAACTATAAAATACTGATGAAAGAAACTGAAGATGACACAAATGTAAAGATATTCGATGCTCCTGTACCAGAACAACAAATATTGTTAAAATGTCTACAATACCCAAAGCAATCTCTACATTTAATGTGATCTCTATTAAAATACCACCGGCATTTTTCACAGAGCTAGAACAAACAATCCTAAAATTTGTATAGAACCACAAAAGACCCTAAATAGCCAAAGCAATCTTTAAAAAGGAAAGCAAAGCTGGAGGCATCACAATTTCAGACCTCAAGTTATATCACAAAGCTGTAGTGATCAAAACAGTATGGTACTAGCAAAACAAACAAAAAAAAAAAAAACAGATAAAAAGATCAACGGAACAGATTAGAAACTCAGAAATGAACCCTAAACTCTATGATCTTTGACAAGGCAGGAACGAATATCCAATGGGAAAAAGATAGTCTCTTCAACAAATGGTGTTGGGAAAATTGGACACCAACATGCAAAAGAATGAAACTGGACCACTTTCTTACACCATACACAAAAATAAACTCAAAATGGATTAAGGACCTAAATGTGAGCCCTGAAACCATAGAAACCCTAGAATAAAACACAGGTGGTAACTTCTTTGACATTGGCCATAGCAACTTCCTTCTAGATATGTCTTTCTGAGGCAAGGGAAACAAAGCAAAAATAAACTACTGGAATTATATCAAAATAAAAAGCTTCTCCACAGCAAAGGAAAAAATCAATTAAAAAAACTAAAAGGCAATTTACAGAATGGGACAAGATATTTACAAATGACATACCTGATAAAGGGTTAGTATTCAAAATATATAAAGAACTTATAAAACTCAACACCAAAAAAATGAATAATTCCATTAAAAATGGGCAGAAAAATAAATAGACATTTTTCCAAAAAGGACATACAGATGGCCTACAGATACATGAAAACATGTTCAACATCACTCATCAGGAAAATGCAAATCAAAACTACAAAATGATATCACCTCACACCTCTCAGAAGTGCTTAAATCAACAACACAAGAAACAACAGTATTGGTGAAAATATGGAAGGAATGGAAACTGGTGCAACCATTCTGAACAGTATGGAGTTTTCTCAAAGAGTTAAAAATAGAACTTCTCTACGATCCAGCAATTACTACTAGGTATTTACCCAAAGAATTCAAAAATACTAATTCAAAGGGATACACACACCCTAATGTTTATAGCAACATTATCTATAATATAATAGCCAAAGTATAGGAAAAGCCCAAGCATCCATTGATAGATGAATGGATAGACAAGTTGTGGGGTGTGTGTGTGTGTGTGTGTGTGTGTGTGTGTGTGTGTATGTATGGAATATTACTTAGTCATAAAAAAGAATGAAATCTTGCCATTTGCAATGACGTGGATAGAGAATATTATGATGAGCAAAAGCAGTCAGAGAAAGACAAATACCTTATGAGTTCACTCATGTGGAATTTAACAAACAAAACAATGAACAAAGGGGGAAAAAAGAGAGAGAGAAAGGTTAACCAAGAAACAGACTCAACTATAGAGAACAAACTGATGGTTATCAGAAGGGAGGTAGGTGGAGGGATGGGACAAATAGTGAATGGATATTAACGAATGTACTTGTTTTGAGGAGCACTAGGTGTTGCATGACATGTTAAATCACTATATTGTATATCTGAAGCTAGTATTATACTATATGTTAACTAACTGAAATTTAAATAAAAACTTTAAAAAAATAAAGAGTACTGCAATGTCAGAAAGACTTCAACCCACCATTGCTGGCTTTGAAAGTAAAAGAAAGAAATCAAACGACAAAGAATGTGGTGAAGAAGCTGGGAATGGCCCTCAGTTCACAGCCAGCAAAAAGAAGACCTCAATCTTATAAGTACAAGGAATTGAATTCTGGCAACAGGTCAAGCTTTGCTCAGATTGATTTATTGATTTTAGCGCAGTGAAACCAGTGTTGGATGTCTCACCTACAGTACTGAAAGATAACAAATTTATGGTAAGCTGCTAAATGTGCAGTAATTTGTTATGGTGGCAATAGAAAACATATATGCCCAAAAAAGAGGGGCTAAGGATCTAATAAAATAATAGCATCCTATATATGCTTTAAATATTCACAAAGTGTTATTTTTTTTCAAAACCAAAAATGGATGTCATTTCCAAGGCCAAGACAAAAATCAAATATACTCCCACTTAAAACAAGCAAAAAACTACATATTAATTAATTAAATTTTAATGTAATGACTGTTTCCCTACACAGGATACCAAGTTACAAAAGACAGTGATATCTGAGAGATGGAAAGTAAATAAGATGAACACTACATTTGATTGCCTCAGTTTACTATAATAAGAGTTTCTAGGCCATGAAGCAAGAATGGAAAATGCAGGCAGACTCCTGGAGTTGAGAATCTAGGGAGAATGTAAAATCAGTGTTCACAAGACTGAATATCAGGGAGGAGAAAGTTTTACATAGAAAGAACACCAGAGATCTATAATGAGTCTACGGATCAGGGCATGTATGTGAGGAAACTACTGGAGGTTGGGGAGAAAACCATCTAACAGGATTGAAGGGAACAGTGCTGGGCATTCTCACACTGTAAGGGAGAGTGCCTATTCCCATAAGAAAGAATGAAATAACTTATAATTCAAGGGTCATTGAGTAGAGTACTCAAAAGCATCTTTACTTATTGATAGGGATAATTAGCCCCACTCTGAGCCTGCTCACCAAACAAATCATAAAACAACTAAAGGAATCAGGGGATCCCTGAGTGGCTCAGCAGTTTGGCGCCTGCCTTTGGCCCAAGGCGCGATCCTGGAGTCCCAGGATCGAGTCCCGTGTTGGGCTCCTGGCATGGAGCCTGCTTCTCCCTCTACCTGTGTCTCTGCCTCTCTCTCTCTCTCTCTCTCTATCATAAATAAATAAATAAATCTTTAAAAAAAAAGAACTAAAGGAATCAAACTGTTTCATGACACTAAATTGTGTCCCAAGGCAAAATTCAAGACTGTTTAGAGAAATAAAGAATATCCAACAACAAGGTGAAATTCAAAATTGCCAACATCTAAACAAAAATTACTAAGCATACAAAGAAAGAGATAAACATGTCCCATAATGAAGAGAATAATATATTCACTGAAACCAACCCAGAATTAAAATAGATGTTAAGATTAGCATTTATAACTGTATTCTATATGTATAAGAAGTTAGCTATAGAGAAACAAAGGATGTTAGGAGAACACAAAATTCTAACGATGATAACAGAAGTCTGAGATGAAAAATACACTGGATGAGGGGTACCTGAGTGGTTCAGTTGGTTAAATGTTTGCCTTCAGCTCAGGTCATGATCCCAGGATCCAGGGATTGAGCCCTGCATTGGGCTCTCTGTTCAGCAGGGAGCCTGCTTCTCCTTCTCCTTCCTGCCACTCCTCCTTCTTGGGCTTTCTCTCTCTGTCAATCTTTAAACACACACACACACACACAAAACACTAGATGAGATTAACAGTAGATTGGACTTTGCAGAATTCTAGTGAACTTGAAAACATGGTAATGCAAACTACCCAAAATGAAATACAGAAAAGAACAAAGCAAAAAATGAAAAGAGCATCAGTGTGCCGCAAACCAACTTTAAGTAGCTGGGTATTTGTGTAATTAGAATGCCCAAGGCAGAGAAAGGAACAAGAAAAAATATTTAAAGAAATAATGGCTAAAAAATTTCCAAATTAAATGAAAACTATAAACTCTTAGATCCAAGAAGCGCAAGAACCTTAAACATAAGAAACAAAACCACACCGAGATCCCTAATACCAAATTCTCAAAACCAGTGATAATGCAAAAGTCATACAAGCAATCAGAGAAAATAAAAAGACACAATATCAGATCCCTGGGTGGCGCAGCGGTTTAGCGCCTGCCTTTGGCCCAGGGCACGATCCTGGAGACCCTGGAGATCCTGGAGCCTGCTTCTCCCTCTGCCTGTGTCTCTGCATCTCTCTCTCTCTCTCTCTGTGACTATCATAAATAAATAAAAATTTAAAAAAAAAAGACACAATATGTATGAGGGAACAAAGATAAAGTAACAACATATTACTCACTGAAAACAATGCAGACAGGAAAAAAAAGTGAAACATTTTATAGTACTAAAAGAAAAACACTTTCAAAATAAAATTCATACTTAGAGATGAAACAAATATATTTTCACACATGTAAAGGCCAAAAAAATTCATCACCACTAAACCTTTACTAAAAGAAATATTAAAGAAAATCCTCAAGTAGAAAAAAAAGATACCAAATATAAATACAGATTTACACTAATAAAGAGTACAGAAATTATCATTACATGAGTAAATATTAAGATTTGTTTTCTTATTATTTAAAATCTTTCAAAGACAATGTACTTTAAGTTAAATAAAATAATAATGCATTATAGGATTTCTATGATATAAATGAATAAAATGTATAAATACAAGGCCAGGGACGAAAATGAAAGTATACTATTGTAGGCTTCTTAAACAATAGGTAAAGTGATTTAATGTTAGTTTAAAGTAGACTCTGACTGGTATGAGATGTATACTAGAGAACCTAAAGCAATGATTAAAGTAACAAAATTAATGGTTTTAATTAACCAACAAAGGAGATAAAATTAATTATAAAAATATTCAATTAAGAGAAGCAGAGAAAAAGATTAAAAAACAAAGACAGATGCACAAATAGAAAACAAATAGCAAGATGATAAACTCAACCCTAACACTTCAATAATCATATAAAAGATAAGTGGTTTGAATACCTCAATTAAAAGGTAGATATTGTCACATTGGATATAAAAACAATATGCTTCCTAAAAGAAATCCACTTGATGAAATTTGTCAAGAAAATAAATCCTAGAAGTTAATTTTGTATGAGGACAAATGGTAACTAGATTTATTGTGCTGATCACCCATGAAATATACAAATACTGAATCATTATTTGTAAATCTGAAATCAATATTATATGTACATAAAAATCTTTAAATAGTAGAAACCAACATTGTTGCCATATTAATAATTAATAAATTGAACAGAGAAAAAGAAATCCATTTGAAATAAAAACACACAAATAGGCTAAAAGTAAAAGGATGAAAAAGATACCATGCAAACATTGCTCAAAACAAAGCTAGAGTGGCTATATATTATTATCAGATAAAGTAGGTATCGAGACAGAGAATATCACCATATAATTAAGGATAAAGAACTTAATTTTATAATGATTAAAGGGTCAATTAATTGAGAAGACACAGTCCTAAATATTTATATACCTAAAAAGAGAGTCACAAAATACATGAACCAAAATTAGTAGAGCTGCCTGGAAACATAAACAAGTCCACAAATACAATCAGAGATATCTATGCTCAATTCTAAATAATTGTTGGAAGAAATAAACAGAAAATTGGTGAGAATACAGACTTGAATGATGCTATTAACCAGCATGAACAGTCTACCTGATAATAGCAAATTCACATTCTTTGCAATTACATTTGGATTTTACCAATTAGACCATATTCCTAGCCAACTCTCAAATTTTAAAGTATTTACATTATACAATCTATCATCTCTGCTTGCAATGGAATTAAATTAGCAATTGAGAGCAGAAAAATACCTGGAGAATCCCCAAATATTTCTAAAAGGAAAGAATATATTTCCAAATAACTCATTGGTCAAAGAATACCTCAAAGGAGAAATCTGAAAATATTTTTAAACCAAATCAAAATGACATAATAATACACCAGCATTTGTAGGATGTCACTAAAGCAATACTTAGGGGATAAATTTGTAGCACTAAATACCAAAATTAGGAAAAAGGAAATGTCTTAAATAACCTCAGATAATGCCTTAAAAATCTAGAAAAGGACTGGATGGCTCAGTCAAATGAGCATCCAATTTTGGCTCAGATCATGATCTCAGGGTCTCAGGATCCAGTTCCAAGTTGGGGTCTGCCCTCAGTAAGGAGTCTGCTTAAGATTCTCATTCCCTCTCCTCTACCCTTCCCCGCACTCGCAAACCCACACACACACTCTCTCTCTAGAATAAATAAATAAATCTTTTTTAAAAATCTAGAAAACAAAGAGAATATTAAACTCAAATTAAATAAGACAAAGGAAATAGTGACAATCAAAGAGGTAACCAATTAAATAGAAAAAGAAAAAAAAAAAGAAAATCGATGAAATCAAAAGCTGACTTTTTTAGAAAAATCAATAAGCCCATACACAAAGTGAAATAAAAAAAAAAGACAGAGAGAGAGAGAGAGAAGATTTAAGTTAGCAATATCAGGAATGAGAGAAGCAACATTACCGAAGATTCTACAGATAATAAAAAGATAATATGGAAATATTCTAAACAATTTTATGCTTATACATTTGACTGCTTAGATAAGGTAGACAAATTACTTGAAAGACACAACTAGTCAAATTCACTGAAGGAGAAATAAATAATCCAAATAGCCCTGTACAAATTAAAGAATTTGAATTTGTAGAAATTACCACTAAATAAAACCCCAGAACGAGATGGCATCACTGGTTAATTCTACTAAACATTTTTTTACGTTTTATTTATTTAGGTACTCTCTATACTCAATATGGGGCTTGAATTCATGACCGCAGATCAAGAGCTACATGCTCTTCCAGCTGAGCTAGCCAGGCATCCCTCTTTCAAACATTTAAGACAAAGATAATTCTACACAAACTCTTCCAGAAATTGAAGAGGAGAGAATATTTGTTCGTTCTACTCATTCTATGAAGTTAGTATTGTCCTGAAACCAAACCAGACAAAAACATCACATGAATATAGATGCAAAGCTCATGAACAAAGATGCAAAAATCCTAAATAAAAGTTTTACAACTTAAATCCAAAAATAAATTAAAAAGATAATATATCAAGTGGGGTTTATCTTAAGATTGCAGTGGTGGTTTAACATTTCAAAGTCAACCAAAATAATGCATCATATTAACAAACTAAAAAACAAAACAAAACCAACAACATAATGATTGTCTCAACAGAAGTAGAAAAAGCATTAGACAAAATTCAACATCCACTCCTAATAAAAATTCCTCAAGAAATTGGAAATACAAGAACTCCCTGGAAGTGATAAAGGGGATCTACAAAAAAAATAATAATAAATCTACAGGTTACAACATATTTATAAAGAACTTTTCTCCCTAATATCAGGAATAAGACAAAAATGTCTGTGCTTTCACCACTTCTATTCAGTATCATACTAGGGGTTTTAGCAAGTGTAATTGAAGAAGAAAGAAGAAAGAAGAGAAGAAGAAGAGAAAAGAAAAGAGAGGAAGGAGGAAGGAGGAGGAAGGAGGAGGAGGAAGGAGGAGGAAGGAGGAAGGAAGAGGAAGGAGGAGGGATAGTCGTTCGTCGATTTATTCGGACGTGTCTTACGTCTTCGGATGCGTCGTGCGGCGTGCGTCTTCGTCCCGTTCTTCATTCTTCTCTTCCGTCTTCTGCCTTCTTCCTCCTTGCTTCTTCCTTCTTTCTTCCTTCTTCTTCTTCTTCTTCCTCTTCCTTCCTCTTCTTGCCTCCTTCATGTCACTTCTTCTTCCTTCCTTCTTCGCCTTCCCTCTTTTTTTTGCCCTCTTCGCGTATTCTTTCATCTTCTTCTCAATACACGGCTCCAGATTTGAAGGAAGAAGCAACACTATCTTTATTCACAGACAAAATTTTCTTGTAGAAAATCCAATGGAATCTACCAAAAAGCTACTTCCTAAAATTAGCAAGCAAGTTTAATAAGGTTATGAATACAGGATCAACCCATAAAAATCAACTGTATTTCTATAAACTTCTAACAAATAATCAGAAATTTAAATTTGCAGAGGAGCACCTGGGTGGCTCAGTGGTTGAGCATCTGCCTTTGGTTCAAGGTCATGATCCTGGGGTCCTAGGATCAAGTCCCACATCAGGCTCCTGGCAGGGAGCCTGATTCTCCCTCTACCTATGTCTCTGCCTCTCTCTCTGTGTGTGTTTCTCATGAATAAATAAATAAAATCTTTAAAATATAAATAAATAAATTTAGCAAAATAATACAATTTTTAAAGTATCAAAAATAGGACTTACTTAGGGGGAAATCTGACAAAAAATATGAAAGATTTGTACACTTGAAAACTCTAAAACTTTGTTGAAAGAAATTAAAGAGGCCTGAAAAATAAAGGTTCATGAGTCAAATTCATGGCTCAGAACACTCAATATTATTAAAATGTCAATTCTTCACAAACTGATTTATAGACAATAGAATTCCAGTATGCTTTCTTGTGAAATTCTCAAATTGACTCAAAAATTCATATAAAAATGCAAAGGAAATAAAGGAGCCAAAATAATTGAGTAAATAAAATAAAATTATAAGACTACTTTACTTCAAGATAAATTACACCACATCAAAATTAAGAAGGCCTGGGCAGGCCCAGTGGCCCAGTGGTTTAGTGCCGCCTTCAGCCCAGGGCGTGATCCTGGAGACCTGGGATGGAGTCCCATGTCAGGCTACCTGCATGGAGCCTGCTTCTCCCTCTGCCTGTGTCTCCACCTCTCTTTCTCTGTGTCTGTCATGAATAAATAAATAAAATCTTAAAAAAAAAATTAAGAAGGCCTACTCTTCAAAAGACTTTATTAAAACAATAAAAACACCCAACCACTGACTTGGTGAAAACAGTTGCAAAGCACATCTATGATAAAAATTTTATATACAGAATAGTTATAGAACTATCAAAACTCAGCAAGAAGTCAAAATGGGAAAAAGATTTGAACAGATGCTTTATCAAAGAAGATGTGGGCAGCCCAGGTGGCTGAGTGGTTTAGCTCCAACTTTGGCCCAGGGCATGATCCTGGAGACCTGGGATGGAGTCCCATGTCGAGCTCCCTGCATGGAACCTGCTTCTCCCTCTGCCTACATCTCTGCCTCTCTGCCTCTCTCTCTCTCTCTCTCTCTCTCTCTCTCTCATACTGTCTCTCATGAATAAATAAATAAAATCTTTTTTTTAAAAAAAAAGAGAGAAGATGTGTAGATAGTAATAAATGCATGAAAACATGCTCAATATGATTTACCATAAGGGGGATGCCAATTAAAACCACAGTTAGATACCACGGTATACCTAACAGAATGAGTAGAATGAAAAAGATTCACCATACAAGTGTTGGTGAGGCTGTGAAGAAACGAACTTCTGTGAATTCCTGTTGAGTGTAAAATGTACAACTACTTTGGAAACCACTTTGACAATTTCTTAAAAATTAAACATACACATACCATATGATCCAGCCATTCCACTCCTAGATATTTGATTAAGAGAAAAGAAAGCATATGTCCCTACAAAGTCATGTACGTTAACAGCCAGAAAAATTTCATTAGTGATAACCCAAAATTAGACACAAACCAAATACCAATGAACAGATAAGTAGATAAACTGTGATACCTTTTATATAATAGAATACTACTCAGCTGTAACAAAAATATACTATTGGTATATTGTACAACATGGATGAATCTCAACATAATGCCCCTGAACCAAATATACACTGTATGATAACACTTATTCTCTAGAAAATGCAAATTAATCCATAGTAACAGTGTCAGTGGTTTTTTGGAGAGGAGAGAAGAGGGGGATGAAGAAAGGGATTATAAGGATGCAGGAGGAAATTTTAGGGAGGGGATGTATATGTTCTCTATCTCAATTGTGGCAATGGTTTCATGGACATGTTCATGTCAGAACTTATCAAATCAAACTGTTTAAATCTGTACAGTCTTTTATATGATAATTTTATCTGAATTTTATATAAATATACACACATAATCATACATATATAACTATATATATACATACACACATATACAACAAATGGATTCTACATTCATGTTCTCTAAAATAATTCATTTTAATAACTATTTAAAATACTATTTAAAATGCCTGTATCTAAGAACATACAATAATAATACATTACAAAACAAACTATCTCATAATAGCAATGTTTTATACATTTATAAAAACTAGAAGATACAGAAATAAGAAAATATTGTTAAATACCACTGCTTTATAAAAACAAACTCTCTAGTTTTTAAAGACTATTATGACAATAAAAGAAAAAATAATTTCCTTCAAAATAGCCCAGAAATGAAATCAACATCATACATTTTAGATTAGGATGTGGAAGACAAAAGTATTGTAACTTCAGCAAATACTCTTTTTTTTCTCCTCTAGAATATGGGAAATTTAAAACTCATGGAGTTGAAAGTGTTAACATTAAATTGTTTATGTAATGTGTCTGCTACAGTCTGGTAAAATAGCCAATCTTCAGTAAACATTAGTTCCTTCCTCCATCTCATTAAGAAAACATAAAGTCATATTTGCATGACCACAGAGAAAATGTTTGTGGTAGCAAAAGAGAAAATTGTGCAATATAATATTTTGCTAATCCAGCTGCAATCTTTGAATTAAAGGAACAAATTATGCACAATATTCCAAATAAGACTGTGTTTCTGGTGGTTAAAATAAACTTCATGCAGATTCCCTTTGAAATCCATATAATCTCAGTACAGAGTAAGAAAGAATATTTGAAGTAGAAAGCTGAAAAGGGCTATGGATAAGCCCTAATTCTCCAGAGGTTTTTGGGGTCTGTATCTAAGGAAGTCACATTAGTTACTAGAGGAAGAAATGTTTTCAAATGGAAAAGAAGACAGTTGCATTTACATAATATTTTAAATAATCTAGAGTGTTTGACCTTGTTTTAAGGTTGTACTATTTTTAAAAAGAAGCTATGACAGAATTTGTTAGTAAGAGAACAGAGCAGCCCCAGTGGCTCAGCGGTTAGGCACCGCCTTCAGCCCAGGGTGTGATCCTGGAGACTCAGGATCAAGTCCCATGTCTGGCTCCCTGCATGGAGCCTGTGTCTCTACCTCTCTCTGTGTGTTTCTCATGAATAAATAAAATCTTTAAAATACATATATATAAGAGAACAGTCTCAGAGCTAGATACTCAATGTAGGAAAGAAAATATTTAGTAGGAAAATGAGGCCAACCTACTCAAAATTTCCCAAATTAAAAAAAAATCTGAGATACTCCTGATACTGTGAAATTCTAAATTCATATTTTAAATTCAAATATCACAGAAAAGAAAAAAATGTGTATGATGGGAACAGAACAAGAAAATTCACTCTATGGAATATTCTGATAAGCCTTCATTAGAGGTAATTCAACACACATACACAGTGGTCTTAATTCAACACCATAATATATAACAGGCATGACTTAACCTCATCTGTGCTCCGAAATCTTTACTGTAAATCTTTGTGTCTATCTACTTTCAAATATCTCTTAACACATGAAGAGATCGATTACTTGTGATCCTGTTTTTTAAAAAAAGATACAAATTTTGGTTTAGAAAATCCAAACTAACTACAAATAGTTTAAAAAGAGCAATTATCAACTTAAATTGGTTACCAATCCCTTTTCCTGGGGGTTTTTAAAAGATGAAACCCCTGGCTTGGAGTGATGGAGACCGTGTTCTTCAAATTTGAGTAAATTCACACTACAAACATGAGCTGGCCTAAGAATGAGTAGTTTTCTTGAGCAATGTTGGCCTCCAAATCCACAAAAAGGATTTCTATGTGAAAATGTCTTATAATGAGTGAGTTTAATCTATTTCCTTTTTACAGCTATTACTATTATTTTTCACTTGTTTGTACCATCATTTCTTTTGTTTTTAATTTTCCAAATTTTTATTTGCTTGATTTTTTATCTCCTTTCTGTTGCTGTAATTACATTTTCTGTATTCATTTACTTTATACTACTTAAAAACTCTTTTCATCTTTTCCTCACAATGTTTAGGTTTAAATTTTAATCTGATACTTGATTTAACAATATCTAATTATAACAATTATTACTGCCTTGCTCCTGAACAATTAAAGAAATCTTAGAACTTTAACAATGAAACACCTTATCACACTGTTTTCTAGTATATACATAGTTTCAATGTCTTTTTAAATGTCAGAACATTACCTATTGCTATCATTAGTTTTATCAATGCATTTCCACATCAACTCACGTGTTTCTTTGTACCTTGCTTCTTTTTCTGAATTCTACTTTTCCTGAATGAGATCTTCTATTAGTTCTTTCAGTGACAACCTGTGATCAAATCTATTTGACTTTGTCTGAAAATGTCTCTATTTTTGCATTATTCTTATATAGAAGTTCTGCTGTGCAAAGAATTTTTAACATTTTAACTTATTGCTTGATTTTCTTTTGGCTTCTATTGCTGCTTATGAGTAGTCCACATTAAATATAATTATTGTTTTGTAGGTAATCTGCTCAGTTTAAGACCTTCTTGTCAGAGATAGATAAGAACTTTATATTGTTTGGGATTCAGTGTATGTCTTCAATCAGATGATTTTTGGAAAATACTGATTTTGGAAAAATTTTTAGTGATTTTTTTTTCAAAAGTGTCTTTTCTGCCATTATATCTTCTCAATCTATCCTTTGTATCCTTTATATCTCAATCTATTCTTTTATATCTCTTTCTGTACATTCTGGTAAGCTTCTCAAATCTATTTTTAGTTCTCTTAATTCTTGTTCTACTTTTGTGTAATCTGCTATGTGATTATTTTTTAGGGTATTTTTTAGCTTAAATTTCAAAAACTATTTCTACAAGTTCTATGTGGCTCTTTTTCAAATCTGCCAGTTCTTTTTATATAAATCCTATTACTTCATTATAATTTCCATCTTTCTGTCTTGAATTTTATTTTCAAACCTTTTTAAGTTATTAATTACATTTCCTGATGTTCTTTGAGGTGCTAATTTTCCTCTTAGAGTTTCCATGGAATCTCCTTTATAGTAAATTCTTTTCTTATGTGGCTTGTATTTGTGTTGTTTTTGTTGTTGCTATGAGTTCATCCTCAGTGCAGCGTACCTTTTTTTTTTTTTTTTTTTTTTTTTTTTTTTTTTTTTTAAGGAGTTCTGTAACTTTAAATTGTGGAAACAGGGATCCCTGGGTGGCGCAGAGGTTTGGCGCCTGCCTTTGGCCCAGGGCGTGATCCTGGAGACCCGGGATCGAATCCCACGTCGGGCTCCCGGTGCTTGGAGCCTGCTTCTCCCTCTGCCTATGTCTCTGCCTCTCTCTCTCTCTCTGTGACTATCATAAACAATAAAAAAAATTTAAAAAAAAAAAAATTGTGGAAACATCCTCATTTTGTATTTAATCCTACCATGAATCCCAGGAGTTTTCACCAGTCCAGGAAAGTATGCTAATTTCTCAGCTTGAAACTGTTGCACAATGCAAATCGTATGAATCTGTGCCCCATTTGTGGATAATGCTTGGGATTTCAGTTACTTACAAAATTATTTTTCTCCTCATCCTCAACTCCAAGCCCTTACTTTTCAGCAACATGAGGAGCTTTTTAAAGAATCTTTTTAAGAGTTTTAAAGCCCTTTACGGTTCCAGCTTTACACCAGGGTTTCAGTTTAAACTCCCCCCCCCCCCCCATCCTTTTGGCCAAGACTACATCCCTTAGCTTCAAATCCCTAGTGCCTCGTCTCAGTCCCTTATGTTGACCATGGGCACCACCTTGGTCTGTTACACTACCAAGGTGTGCACACTAGGAACTCTGACTTGGCGTTTATTTACTTCTGGCTCCTGTGAATTGCCCATTGTTTCTCCTGACGTTGGCTGTGCGAGGTGTGATGTAACCGAGAACTGGATCTGCACCAGCTTGCTGTCACCTGACCGGAAGTGTCCTGGAACATCTATAGTCTTACTTTTTTTTTTTTTTTTTTTTTTGTATAGAGTCTTACTTTTTAATATCTTCTTGTTTCCATCCCGTAATCGTATATTTACAACCTTCGGTCTTACCTAATTTCATAGCATCATACTATTTCTCCTACACATTTTATCACTAGCGCAGGGCCGGCCGCAGGCCCCGCCCCTTCCGGGGAGCCCCCCCAGGGCACGCCCCCCCGCACAGGCCCCGCCCAGCACGCAGGCTTCGCCCGCCGCCTGCAACAGGGAACCTGCACTCCGCAGGGAGCGGGCTGTGGGCTGGGCCAGAAAGAGACTACGAGGCTGCGACGGTGCTCTCCGGTGTCAAGCCGCCAGAGACAGGAAGCAGTGCTCTCCTGCGACAGATTCTAGAACCTCACAGCCCCAGGGCGGTAGAACTGGTCCCAAGAGCCCTGGTTCGGGTTGCTGTGGCCGCGGGATTCACTTACCCGGAGTCCTTGGCTCGGCTCCCTTGTCGCCTGTCCCCGACGGCCGGAAATCGACAGCCGGAAATCGGAAATCGGCGGCTGGAGCATGAGCATGCGCACTCCCGGTCCCCAGTCGGGTGGTCCTGCCGGGCGATGCGGTTGTAGACCCTGAGAAATCAGGTGTCCTCGGGAAGGAGTCGTCAGTTCCTCTTTTTTGAGAGAGCCTCCTGTTTACCTACATTTATCTATTATCTATATCTTCTCTATTTCTCTATAGAGGGCATCTCTCTGTATATATTCAGAAAGCATATGTGTGTGTGTGTGTGTGTGTGTGTGTGTGTATTTCTCTACTGTGCCAATAATTAAAACACCTGAACGAAGAGTACCTTGAACTGTTTGGAACAAGAGACTTTTTCAGTACCTATCGAAGTATATATTGAAGTATTCCCAGTTGTCCTTAAAACTACTCTCTCGAAAATGAGTGGGAAATATCAGAGAGGGAGACAGAACATGAGAGACTCCTAACTCTGGGAGATGAACTAGGGGTGGGGGAAGGGGAGGTGAGCGGGGGGGGGGGGGGTTGGGGTGACTGGGTGATGGGCACTGAGGGGGGCGCTTGATGGAATGAGCACTGGTGTTATGCTCTATGTTGGCAAATTGAACTCCAATTAAAAAAAAATTTTTTTTAAATAAACTACTCTCTCAAGAGACAAGGTTCTTAGTAAAATGTCCTCAATGACAAAATTAGACTGTCCTACCTTTGAGTCCAGATACAAGGAAGTCCCAAAGGGTCCGCTCAACTTTCCTCAAAATGCCCCAGGCAAGGCTTCATCAGGAATTCAGGAATAATTTCCTACCACTCAAAAAAACCATTTAACAGATTGTAAAAATCTGGCCTTTGCTTTTGGTGTCCCCCCAACCAGTTCTGAATTCTGTGCTTTCATATCGAAAGGAAATGAAGTCCGCAAAAGGGATTTCTAGTGTTTTATTTTTGTTTATATTTATAGTAAAACAGATCTCCAAGCTTGGGTCTTTTTGGAAATCTTAATTCCATTAGCCCTTTCTGGTTTATGAGAAAAATAAACACAAGGAGCCCAACTCTCGTATTTGCAAAGCAAAGCCACAGTAGTTACGCTGAGATTTGGTGGATACTTAACACTATACTTCTTTGTTTCCCAGGAGCTGAGATCTAAAAAATCATCCAGTGTTCTTAACAGCTGGGAGGGATTGGAAATGAGACAAGTCTATCTAATCACAGTTTTGGAGGCCCCTTCACAACTATGAAGGTCCATATCTGTGTCCCTAGGAGCTATGAATGCCGGCCCTGTTGAGATTGTCTACAGAAAACAACAGGTAAGAACCCAGATAAGACTTCAGGTGCAGAGGTAACAGAGCTGCCCTTCTGGGCATAATGGGCTGCAAGGAACTCTTTCCCATTGTTAACAGCAGTATCTTAAGAATCACATTTTGTTTTCTAAAACACATGTAGATGTCCTTATGTAATCTTCTTTTCTTTGTTACATAATAGTGAGATAGTTTGGGGTTAAAAATGAATACAGCACTTATCACATCTTAATTTCAGTAAAAGGAAATGAGAAGAAGGAGGTCTTTATGTAAAAATACACCTATTTATTTACCTTTTGATGCCAGTAGTACTTAAAAAAATGAACTTATTGAAAGAATTATTTGTTTCTCAATCTGTTTCCCTAATCTTAGTAAATCCCAACTGAACAATATAATAGCATGTGTGTGATAAATAATTAAAGTAAAGAAAAATTCAGTTCGTTGCTTGGGTCATAGATTTGATATTTGCATTTATTATTTCACTAATCCAGTCATTCATGCTTTCAACAAGCATCTACTGAGTGCCTGAACTATGCTGTGTGCTAGAGATAAAAATATTTCCACCATCAAGGACATTATAATTTCAGGAGAGACATTGATTCAGTATACTAACAATTACCAAAGTAAAAATACAAAAAAAATAATTTCTAAGATAGAAATACCTTTGGAAATCTAGGAGGACAAAAAGACATGTTGATGGGCCTGAAAAAAGTTAAAGAATATACAATCATCCAAACTTTAAATTCAACTCTGTTTTATATATAAACACAGAAATACTTTATCCACTGAATTTTCCAGAATTAACACGACTATGTAAATTGAGGAAAGACTGGGGAAAATATTGACCAGGATCTCTACCAAGACTAGTTCAAGATTCCATTGAAAAAGCACTCACTACTTGTAATTTTGATGAAGGCAGTATAATACTTTGTATCTGCATTTGCAGTGTCCCATTCTAATTGCATCTCTAAGTATATACAAATGTATCTAGAATATCTTCAAAATGTGATATAAAATAATTTTTGACAATGTTCAAAATTGAAGATCCAAATATATTTATTAATATTAGATGCATACATCTGACTACTTCATTATGTCTTTGGATATTGATGATCTTAAGCATTTATATATTTAAATATATATTATTTTAAAATCCTTTTATTTCTCCTACATATTACTGCTAGAATTTTATAGACTTTAATTTTTACTGAGTTATCCATTATAAGCAATAAAATGCACAAATCTTTGTTTGATGAGTTTGACAAATACACAATCCATATTCAATAATCCATCAAGATATACATTTCCATCACTCTGCTCACCTCATGCATCTATATTGTCAATTCTCTCCCTTCTTCATGCACAAAGGCAACCAGTGTTCTGATATCCCATTGATTAGTTTTGCCTACTCTTGAATATAATAGAAATGGAATGGCAAAAAAATATACACTTTTGTGCCCAAATTTATTCAACTTAGATTTTTACAATTCATCCATGTTACCTTATGTGATCCTCAGTTTTCTCTTTTTTATTGCTGAGCAGTAATCCATCTTATGAATTTTAAGGCTTTATATGTGGGACACTTGGGTGGCTCAGCGGTTGAGTGTCTGCCTTCGGCTCAGGATGTAATCCTGGGGTGCCGGGATCGAATCCCGCATCAGGTTCCCCACGGGGAGCCTGCTTCTCCCTCTGCCTCTGTCTCTGCCCCTCTCACTGTGTCTCTCATGAATAAATAAAATAAAATAAAATCTTTAAAATAAATAAACAAAAATAAAGTTTTATATGTATGCGGGTTACATTATATATACATTTTATTTCACGATAATAGAGGGGAACCTTCAAATATTTTTATAAATGTAGATGAGATTGGGTCTGATAGATTGAGAACCAATGGTATTATGGTTAATAGCACAGAATTTTTTTTTTTTTTAAATGGTCCAGGGTTGGACTGTAGCTCCCAAATCACTTGCTCTTTGACAATGATTCACCTAACCTCTATAAACCTTGGTTTACTCATCTTGCAAACCAGGATTCTAATAATCCCTATCTCACTAGATTGATGCAGTGATCAAATTAAATACCTTAAGTTTTAGATAGATACACATACACACACACACATCTGACAAACATTTGGCATTCAATTCTTTAAGCATATGATATGGTAGAAGATGGTCCATTAAGTATTTGGATGACTTTTAAAACCAACCTCTTTCTCTGAGAGTATCCATCTCCAACCAGATATGCCCACTGACTAGATTCCTAAGGTGGCCACTGTAGGAATTGGCTCCTTGCCCATCAGGAAGTTTATAAAGAGCTGCCTATCTCTATCAGATGGTTACCTCATACCAGTATCACTTGGTGCCTGCTGCTCAGATGACATTTTTGAAAGGAGATGCCTTTCCTGTTATGAGTTGAACTGGATACCAAGATGAGGCTCAGAGAAAAGGAGATAAGCTGAGGCTAGAAGTGACATAAGGATCCCTGGGGTCACAGGAGGTATAGTTCCAGTTCCCAGATACATAACCATATAGAGATTTGAATATAAGATCAAACTAACCATAAATGACTCCTTTGCCTTATTTAGTAACTTCTGAGAAATACATATCCATCAGGGATCAAAGTCAGGGCTGACTTTATGGTGCCAGAGTAGGAGCAAGAATAGTTTTGTGTCTCTTTAGACGGGTGACCTTTGCACAAATATACAGAACATGTATCAAAACAGAAGGTTTAAAACCACGTGTCATAACTTCAGTTTGAGCTGGGTCTGTAGACTTGGTTTCCAAGGTTCCCCAACACCTTGGAAACCTTTATTTGGGCCAAGAACAGTCAGTCAAAAAAGAGCACTTTTCCATGGGGAAATCTTAGGTTGAGTTGGATAAACACAGAAAACCAGAACACTTCACAGTGTCAGATCCTTACAATACGTGAGAAAAAGTAATGGATATGATCCATGAAACAATTTTTTCTTGAATTAATCTACTTAGAAGATAGTAGAAGATGATGTAAGAACATCTCCTCTATTCTTCAAAAACTCTCTATTTTATAGAAAGAATATAGATCAAAAGAGTGAGTTTCTTTGGGTTAAACAGCAACATTCATAATTTTTGTTTTGAAGGGCACAAATAATCAAAGTCAAAGATGTTATTAGAGTCATTTTTTTTCTTCTTATGCTAAGCCTTTAGCATCTACAGCCAGAATCACTTGAATAATTTGTACCATCTCCTACGCATGTGAGAATCTGCGTTCAAGAACAAATTATATTGGCTTTGGGACAAAATGAAACAATCAGTAATTCTTAGAACTTGCTCAGTCTTCTCTACCTTTCTTATCTTGGAAGACGCTTAAAGATAATATTTGTCTTTCTTTTGTTATTACCTGGAACCTACGGTTTACCTTTCAGGGTATAAGCTACATTTGCCAAGATTAAAATTCAGTTGATCTTTAGGTCTTTTGTAATGTTGGTAAAAAAAGTAACTTCCTGTTTCCTATCAATAAAAGCCAACAAGGCTACTGAGGCAGATGCATGTGGGCTGTATTTCCTTTCAAAAATAAATATTGGTTTAAATCTTAAGTGAGAAAGGGTTGGGCCAAATGCATTATATTGGACTTCTGGGACACGTGATGAAACCACTCAACATTTCCCTGTTCCCCTTTCACTCCTCCCACTAACAGATCACCTCCTAAACAAAGAGAGAGATGTTTGATTCTTTCAGAAAAAAATCTGGAATATGTCACTGGCCTTTTTTTTTTTTTTTTTTTTTTTTTTTTTTTTTTTTTTTGTCACTGGCCTTTTAATGGAGAATGAACTTGTTTATGGCCAAAAGTGGCCACTGAATACACAATAGAGAGATTTAAATTTGATTCAGCTTATAAAGGCAAAACAGGGTCACCCTGAGAAGGAGTGGTTGATCTTCACATAAAAATTTTTTTAAATAAAAAGATAAAAATTATAACTCTCTAGCCTTCTAATTCAAGGGACTATATAAACTAATCTTTGTGCTAACCATTGAATGAATTTTCAAAAAAGGAATATTTTTCACGTTGGGGAAAATATCATCCAGAAAACAGAAAATCCCCTAAGTCACTTTAACTTGCACTGCATACTTTAGTATTGGGTTTAGGATTTTTAAATCAAAGTTATATTTTTTGTTTCGCTCCCAGCACACTCTCTTACTCAGATGTCCAGTAAGTGCTTAGGAGAACCCACAAGCCCTGAAACAATAATTAGGAAGATTGCTTTTCTTTTTGAAAAACTCATCCCACCACTCTGCCCTTAAATTTCTATTCTCCACCCGCACTATCCTATCACTCCCCCAGCACAGCTCACACACACACACAGACAAGAGAAACCTTTGGATCTTCTTCTCCTTGTTCCCAGCCAGCTTACCACACCCTGCTGAGGTATGGAGCAGAGAATTCAGAACTGAGAGGACTATGTTCAGGCCCTGGCCCTGGCTGGGTGACTGGGCTCAGGTCGCTATGTTGGAGGGAACAAGTAAAATGATGTCTACATATCATTGTTACGAGTACAAAGTATTATACATACATATTATTATAGCTACCGACTCTGTCCTTAAGAAAGAGATCGTACCTCTGTTGGAGTAGGTCATCAAGAGGTTGTGACCTGTGTGCTGAGCCTGGGCAATCAGAAGCTTCTCATCCCCTCCCTTCTCCTTGAAATGTACATTCTGCCCACAGTACCCACAGTTGGAGCTGTTTCAAGGATGCAAACTTAAGAGAGTAATGTGTTATTGAGACCATCTGGACACAACATGTGATTTAAAACCCCATTAAGTCCTCTATATAAACTTTTAAAATTCTGGTAGGCAGGTGCAGAGATCTACCCACCTAGCAGCTGCCCAAGACAACCCTTGTATGTAAGTACCCTTGTGTATTACATACACTACGAACCTGGAATGGCCTGCTGCTTTCTTCAGCTTTTCCTTGCCCTCCGTGGTGGGGTGCCGGTTTGTGAAGCAACAACCTCTCTTGGAAGCCAGGGCATAAAGGCTGTATCTGCCACAATTTGAGCCATGGTCAAGAAAAATCATAGAAATTACACCTGGAATATTTGTGCTGGTGAGGAAACTGAGGCACAGAGGGGGTAAATCACTTATCAAGGTAATTAGAGCTAGAACTAGGACCTTTACCTCTTTCCCTATATCACTTTACTACATTTTTTCCTGGCTAACTCTGGTCTCACAGAAGCATGAAAAGTACAGGAGAAAGAAATGACTTAGCAGAATAAGAAAGAGCATGCATGAGGAAGGAATAGAAAATAATAGAACATATCCAACAAACCAGGGTACGTTGAAATGTTTCCTTTGACACAACAGGATGTTAAGGTCTGAAACAAACACATTCTCAACTACTTTGAAAAACCAGTTTCAACAGTACGATAGAGGCTGAGGACACCCTGGGACCCTTAGCCTAATGAAGACAAAGGCAATATGAGCTGGAATATGGTGAAGGTAAGGAGGGGAGACTACATTTGGAGTGTTCAGATAGGATAAAGAAGATGACATGGCAACGCTGTCATCTATAAGGAAATCACCTTGGGAAAAAAGTAGAGATTATTGAATTCATTCAACAATATCAAGAGGAAATTTGATATATTGCATACACATATCACATATTTACTCTTGGAATCAAGCAGTTAGACGGAGTTGCTAATATTCCCTCCTCCGTGCAGACTGAAAGAGTCCACTAATCCTCTGAATCAGAAGATTTCATTACATAATATCTGAGGAATAACTTTCTTAAAGCAAATTTAGGCAAATGAAAGAGATCCTAATTCTCAATTGTGTTTACACCCTTTGGGACTTGACAAACTCTTGTTTGCATCTTGTTCCACCATGAACTTTAAAACTTTGAGCAAGTTACTTATCCTCTCAGAGCCTCCATTTCTCACCTGCAAAACAGGAAAAATAATTAGCTTTTGCAGAGTTTATACAAGTGTTCAATAAAACTGCACCATCACAGAGTGTCCAGTACATAACAGAAATGCCTGATGTGCTTCAGAAATGCCAGGTCCCTTTTCAAGATAACGAAAGAAATGATCCTGGAGAGAAAGAAAAAACGTCTAAGCTCAGATTCTTGGGCTCTTAAACCAAAATTTTTCCAAGCAGTGTTTCAGTTTATTATAAGGGAATCAAGAAGCATGACAAATTTTTAAGGTGATTCATTGTCTATAATGTGCACCATACGATGCACTTTGAACATCATCTTTTTTAAAACCCTCACCACCAACTAGTGAATTTGATATTATTATCTGTATTTCAGGTGAGGAAACTGAGACTTTGACAGGCTAAAGAACACTAGATTACCAGGGGTAGATAGGGATTCCAACCCAGGTCTGCACAAAGAAAGCCATGTCAGTATTTTCTTGTCTTTACTTTTGGTCATATTATATGACCAACTGGATATAGCATCACATGAGTGCTGTTTGAAATGTTTCCTTTGACACAACAGGATGTTAAGGTCTGAAACAAACACATTCTCAACTACTTTGAAAATCTAGTTTCAACTTTTTTCTCTGAGTTGCACTGCTTGCCTCCAGCTGTGACAAAGGAAAACCCTGCAACAGAATTTCAGCTTCTCCTGCTTTCAGCTAAATTTTCCTCCCTGGGATTGATGTGAGATCATTATGAGGCAATCAATGCCAAAGATTTTTGTCAGTTTTCCACTGCCTTGGCTTAAATAAACACTTAATGTAAACGAGGGGCATGGAGAGGACGGGGGTTTGCTCACTCACACAGACGCGCTGTTGCACAGACACGCAACCTCACAAAGACACACTTTGCCATGGTTCACTTGGAAAAATCCAAATGAGAAAGGAGTTGATGGATGAATAATAAAGCAAAGGAGAAAAGGGAACTAATTTAGGGATAATGAGTGCAAGACTGCCTCAATAAAGAAGAACAACCATGTGTCATTAGGTGGCAAGCTTAGCCTTTGGGCAAGATTACACTTCGAAGCCCTGCTCCAATTACCTGTTTTTAAGCATAAATGAAGGGGAAATGTAAGGGGGGAGTTGGGGGTGGGAATACTCATTCTCCCTAAGCTGTAGTAACATTCAGAGAGAATTAACTGTTTCTCTTACAAAGAGACTCTTTTGGAATCGCAGCTGTGGAAGCTGGGTCTACTATACCCATGTGAAACTATACATGTGGTCATTGGATAGAACCCCATCACCTCCAATGGTCAAAAAATGAACTGAGGAGTGATGAAAGCATGTCCCCATATTTGTGTCTTGCCTCAACATCTGGGAATCTCAGAAGCCTTTGAATAAAGCAGCAAGCCTCCATCTGAGATGACCTGCTCGCAGCATGGGTCAGTTCATGAGAATGAGGCTCTTTTGCCACAAGGACTAATGACAGAGCAGGAAAGCCTGCTGATAAGAAAGCCCTGAGCCTTGGACAATGCACACAAAAGCCTGGTTAAGACATACTTCCAAAGTCACTCCTTCCTCACCCCACCAGCAACTGTTATGTATAAAGATAGGAGTGGCATGCAGGGATAAAGATGATCAAGGAAAGGGAAGCATCAGAGGTTTATCTCTGAATGACTCCAACTTCCCCCCTTCCCAGATATCAACTCTATTACAATTGATTGCCTTATCTAATCCCAGGCCAATTTGGGGGTAATTGTTGGCTTTTACAAAGGTAAGCAGGAGATATTCTTTTCACAGTTCCCTGCTTTTCTCAAGTGTCCAACTTCCTAAAGTCCCCTTTAATAAAGATTACTTGCAAGTAAGTCAGCTTCCTTTTCTGATGCCATAACAGCAGTGTTCCTTGTAATCTGGCCAAGTACAAGCTATTTTAAAAAATAGCTAACAGGTGTGTACTTCCTGCCTGCAGGTGAAATTGGCAGCTGACCCCCAGATTCCAAAATATGTGTAAGAATTGCCTCCAGGGTGGGTCAGACTCATTTCCTTTCCTTCACACTGTCCTCCACAGGGAAAGCAAAGTTTGAGAAGAATCTTTCCAATGTCCTTGACATACTCGTTCTTGCCATTGGTAAAAGAAGCAAGATGGAATCAACATAGATCTCATGATGAGAATGAATGCATTTGTAAGCCTCAGAAAATTGTATAAAATATAAACAAATATTTTCAAATTCAAATTTCAGATTAGCAGGTCCTTCTAAATTACATTTTAAAAAGTCATATGATTGCTTTTTCATAGTCATTACTTGGCGATGAGATAGGAATTTCAAAATACGGCTTAGAGTAGTATTTCTCAAACTTGGGAATATATCAGAATCTTCTTGAGGACATAATAAAAGCACAGAGATCTTGGCCTTACCTATCCAAATGGGCCACTGATTGCTTCATTAGCTTTCCAGGTGGTTACACCAAAGTTTGTGAGTCTCTGGCTGAGACTAATGTTAAATATTTAGGCCGAGCTTACCCACATCTCCTAATGGCTGGTGTCTTATCTGGCTCCATCTGTCCCATATAGAGGAGAATGTACCATAAGTCAAACCAATCCACTCTTAGTTTTACAACCCTACAAACCACTCTAAGAATAGGGGGAACAGGCCAGAAAGAAGTCAAGATTGCAAGTGCCTTTCACCTATTGTGTACACATCACTGGTGCTTCCAAGCCTTTACCTCCAGTCCTGGTGTCTCTCTCTGGAAGTAAGATCCCATACATCCAACTCCACCTGGTTATATGACAGACCCTAAAAAAGAGCATGTCGAAAGCCACATTCTTCATGTCTCCCCTCAAAAGCCAACTTTTTCACCTGTATTCCCTATTTGGGTATATAAAAGAGGAATGAATCATTATCCTTATAGAGTCTTTTAAGTATAAAAAGTCCATTTAAGAACTCTTATAAATCAGCCTAAAAGTCCAGCAGCCTACTGAATTGGAAAGGTTTTATGTTGGGATCCCTGGGTGGCGCAGCAGCTTAGCGCCTGCCTTTGGCCCAAGGCGTGATCCTGGAGCCTCGGGATCGAATCCCACGTTGGGCTCCTGGTGCATGGAGCCTGCTTCTCCCTCTGCCTATGTCTCTGCCTCTCTCTCTCTGTGTGTGTGTGACTATCATAAATAAATTTTTAAAAAAAGGAAAGGATTTATGTTGATAGCTATTGAGATCTAGGTTACAATTTCGATTCACTCACCAGATAAGAATGTGGGAGAATTTCTGAAACTCTTGGACCTCCTTTTCCTCAGCTCTGAAATGGGGACAATCAAATCTATATCAACTAAATTAAGTAATTAAAAGAGATAATTTCTGTAAAGTACATAAATGGACATAGCTTAAATCAACATGAAACTTCTTTCATAACAGAAATGAATCTAAAGTTATGACAGGTTGGCTAACTTCCAGAGTTGTAATTCCAGCAAGATAGTTATAACATAGGACATAGAGGTAAAGGAAACACCAAACTCACATCTCCATAGCCTTAGGAGAGAAAGAGAAAATGGTGTGTAAAGAGAGTTTTTTCATCGGAGAAAAGGAGTGTTGCCTCTTTTCATTTAAGGCTATATGGAAAGAGAATGTAAGAGAAGACTAGAATCATATTTCTTACCAATTTCAAGGACAAAATAGCAACATTAAGTACTCTGATGTATCCTGTTACATGAAATACATTGATGTAAATATAGTAGGCCATGCTTTGTTCATTTTAAATATAAGCATTCCTTTATTTAAAACCAAAAAGAATATCTGCTGGTTGATGATTAGCATTTTTTCACTCTAGATATACTATTCTATAATGCTATATTTAATCACTAATAAAGGGACCTCCATAGTTAGCTACAAGTATGCTGCTTATTTTTAAAATTTTAAATGCTTCGCTTTATTACCAGTATCTTCCCTCCCAGACTATTAAAAGCACATTCAACTTAAATACTCTCAGTGGGGAAAAAACTTCAGGAATATACAGCACTACATTTTACAGCTCACAAAATTTAAAAAGCAGGCAGTGGTAGCAACTGATGGTAGTACCTTACAACAAAAGAATTGGTACACAATGTTCTCCATCTTCGCAAGAGCAAAATGATGGCTGTGTGCCTGCAAGACGAACCAAGATTAACTAAATACACATAGAGATTTAGACTGTGTGTCATGAGACATACATGAGTCCAAAAATCCTATTGTAAACACAGGGGTCAAGTCTGAAGGCACTTTTAAAAGTAGGATCTCTTCTCTCTGACAGCAAAGCCACTATAGGTATGATTAGTTACTTAAGAATTCACATTCAGGTCTTCTAAACATATAAATACCCAGGTATTTTATGAAGAATCAGGCTGGCTTGAGAGGAAAAAGAGAAAGAATGAAAGAAAGTGTTTATCAAATATCACTTACGTACAAAATGTTTTCATTTACTCACTTTGTTGATCTTTACAACACTCCTAACAGGGTGGAGAAATCCCAGTTTGACAGGTGGAGAAATCAAGTCTCAAAGAGTACAAGTAGGGGAGCCTGGCTGGCTCAGTGGTTGGGTGTCTGCCTTTGGCTCAGGTCCTGAGATTGAGTCCCACATCAGTCTCCCTGCATGGAGCCTGCTTCTCCCTCTGCCTATATCTCTGCCTCTCTCTGTGTGTCTCTCATTAAAAAATAAAAAAATCTTAAAAAAAAAAAAAGAGGACAAGTAACTTGCCTAAAGTTGCGCTGAGAGTTTGTGCAGAGCAGAGACTCAAACTCAAGTTTTCCCGACCCTCAAATTCATGCCATTTCTACTACATGACTCTGTACCATTAGAATTTAATTACCTGTTTTTCATATGTAACTTTGATCTATTTTCTTACTTTTATTTACCTCCTCTGAATTTTCTCACCTAAACATCACTTCCATTCAATTTATCATCAACCAGACCATAACAAGAAATTCATACCTAAATATACACCAAAAGTTTAATTAATAGTACTTTATGCTATTTTAAAAAAATCCCACGTAATGAGATGTTTTCACACATACCACATTTCTACTTGAGAATAGCAGAAAAAGGAGTAAAAGGAATGGCTTTCTATCTTCTTAATAACCATGCAAGTAGTAACCAGCGTATGTATTTTATAGGTGAGGAATTGAGACTCAGAGTGAAGTGATCAGTAGCGTCAATGTTCGAATTCTCTTTTGTCTTTGTTCAATACCCTCTTCTCTTAAGTCATGTAACCTTGCCTTTAAGCCATGTTTAACCCAAAAGAGACACACAAAAAAGGAAAAAGAAAAGAAAATGTACAGTATTTGGAAACATTTTAGACTTTTAAAACTAATCTTAAAAGATACATCCTCTCTCAAAACTTCTCTGATCCCTCTTCACCCTTCTTGTGTTGAGTGTTTTGTGCAGTACGCTTGCTACACTCTGAAGGACCCACAAAATAAATAGCGTATTGCTCCTGTCCTTGAGGAGCTTACCTCCTAGGGAGGTGGGAAAAGATTACAATTGAACTGATTCTAATATCTCAGAGCATACAACCAAATAAATTGAGTGAATTAAAATATTAAATGCAAGCTGAAAATATAAACTAGAAAAAATATGACTGACTAATCCTGAAATGAGGAGGGACTTTATGAGCTTTAAACAATGGAAAAAGACACAAAGAAAAAAAACACAGTAGTCCTGATTTTTTTTTCATAATATAGATCATTTATATTCTTTTATAAATTCCCTCTCTATAATCTTTCCAAATTTTTCTCTTTTGGAGCGTTCTTTTCCTTGCTGATTTGTAAAAGATCTTGATATTTTAAATGCACTCATATTTTATATGCCATATATCCTGGAAATACTGTTCTCCAAGATGGCCTTTTGCTTTTGAATTTTGAGAATGGATTTCTTTTTTTGGATTTTTAATGTTATGTTTAATCTTTTTAAATTATTCTTTCTTCTTTTGCCTCTATTTTATTTAGGAAGATCTTTCTAAACCTGAAACAATTATTTCCCACACTTTTCAATTATTTTTAGATTTTGTTTTTACATTTAACATTCTAATCAATCTGATAGTCATTTTGGCATGCTGGAAGATAACAATCCAACTTAAATATTTTAAGTCACAACTATTGCTTGAAATCTCATTTTCAATTGGTTTAACTTGCTACCAGTACTATATATTTAATTCTTCTATAAAATTTCTTAATTTTCTATTTTTTTCCACTGGCAACTTCCTCCACCTTTCTTTTTTTCTCTTTCTCCTCCTCCTCTTCTTTTCTTTCACTTTCTTTTTCTTCTTCCTTTTAAATATCTCATACCATTGAAAGTTTTCAAGATATAGAATGATAAAATTAGTCCCAATCTTTTTTTTTTTAAGTTTTTATTTATTTATGACAGTCAGAGAGAGAGAGAGAGAGAGGCAGAGACACAGAAAGAGGGAGAAGCAGGCTCCATGCACCGGGAGCCCGACGTGGGATTCGATCCCAGGTCTCCAGGATCGCGCCCTGGGCCAAAGGCAGGCGCTAAACCGCTGAGCCACCCAGGGATCCCTAGTCCCAATCTTTATAACGATTCATTAAGTATTGATGACAAGAGAGGCAGAAAACTAACAGCACCCCAATTTAGGGTAGAGGCAATGAAATAAAAGTAAGACAAATGTGGCATAGTGTGGAAAGAAAAACTGCTTGGTGGAGCAATGATCTAGAGGTAGAGTTTAAGAGAAAAGAGATAATCAAAATGCTTCCCACAGACTTCTAATGCAGTTGATCAAGATGGGTAGTAGTATTAATACTACTAACCCCAGAAGAAGAAAATGAGTGGGAGGAATGGAGAAAGAATAAGATAAGAATAAGAAAATAAGAGAATAAGATAAGAAAATAAGGGATTGATGATTAGCCCCACCTTAGAATCCTAAATGAATAAATTCTTTTCTTCTTTAAAATTTATTTATTTATTTGAGAGAGAAAGAGAGTGCATGATTGGGACAAAGAGCCAAGGGAAAGAATATCCAAGCAGGTTTCCTCTAAGCACTGAGCCTGACATGGCACTTAATCTCAAGACCCTGAGATCATAATCCTGACATGGTAATCTGAGGCAAAACCAACAATCAGACACTTAACTGACTGAGCCACCCAGGGGCCCCCTAATGAGTAAATTCTAACCTGAATTTATGACTTTGAGACTGGTGCCATGTCAACAGAAACAGCATTTGAAGTGCAAAAGAAAAGCTTGCTATGCAAATAAACTAACTGAACAACCATTTAAAAAAAATTTTTTATTGGAGTTCAATTTGCCAACATATAGCATAACACCCAGTGCTCATCCCACCAAGTGCCCCCCTCAGTGCCCATCACTCAGTCACCCCAACCCCCCGCCCACTTCCCCTTCCACTACCCCTTGTTCATTTCCCAGAATTAGGTGTCTCTCATGTTTTGTCACCCTCACTGATATTTTCACCCATTTTCTCTCCTTTCCCTTTATTCCCTTTCACTAATTTTTATACTCCCCAAATGAATGAGACCACATAATGTTTGTCCTTTTCCGATTGACTTATTTCACTCAGCATAATACCCTCCAGGTCCCTCCACGTCGAAGCAAATGGTGGGTATTTGTCATTTCTAATGGCTGAGTAATATTCCATTATATACATATACCACATTAAACTATAAGAAAATAAATATTCCACACACTAGGAAAATCTGTGTCATTTCACTTTCCTGCCTGAAAGTGAAAAGATACCAAGAAACAAAGTGCAGTTTGCAGGGCATAATACTTCAGATTTCAGTTCAGTCTTAGTTTTTCATTCCTTCTAGGAAATACAAAATACGAAGAAACAAACAAAAATGTAGCATCCTGGTTTGAACATCACTGAGTTTTTGGAAACTAGTTGCTTCTCTTATTTAATGATTAACTACAGTCTCTGCACAAATTATTTCTCTTGAAAGGTTGTTGGACCTATTGACTCTGTATGGAGAAGGGGGATCTGGAGCGCTCTTTAGTCTTCCAGACAATTCATCTCCACCAGAGCTTCTACTATCCAGGTCTCTCATACACTGCAAAATCCAACACTCTTCGGTGATGTCTTTCCTTCATTTAGCTGCAAAGCAAGAGGAAGGGTCAAGTGGGATCAGGGACAACAGAAAGGGATAAAAGCTTGACTAACTGAGGCTTTAGATGAAACTGTTATCTCCATTTGGTGAACCAGATGTTAACATTCCATGTTCATTCAAAGAGAGTTCTTTGATTGGTCTGACAAAGGTTTTGAGGAATGTAATTCATTAGTATGAGGACTTTGTCATGGTTCAGTAACCACTAAATTCTTCATTGTATAATCCTGGGTACACCTATGAAATGGTCCCTGATTTATTACAGTAACATTGTTTTGCATTGAAAAGGAAATCCTTCACTTATACCAGCACATCATTCAAAGTAAGATCTTGTAATTTTTTCTCCCTTCTTCATATCCATCCTTTGACAAATTTCTCCACTCTTATGTGACATCTTTTCTTCTCTTCTTCCTTGTCTATAATCCTCACTCATCTTCATCATATTTTTTTAACTTTCTCTTGGTTTTTCCCTTCTTGCTCACTATCTGATGCCTCCTCTGATTTTCTCCAAAACATTATGACAAAGAATGAAAAAATAATAAAGAAAAACTATAGCCTAGGTGCTGGTGCCAGCTCTGTTCTTAATTAACCATGTGACCTTGAACAAATACTTTCACTTTTCTGGGTGTATTAATTGAGGTGATGCAATTTGGCCCCTTCCATCTCTAAACCTCTATTATTCTGATTCAAGCAATATTAAGACATTATCAAGACAACAAATGTGTTCTAATTTTTCTCCATTTGCAATGAATCATCAAGTGAATGAGAGCCGCCATGTTCAATGCAACATTAGCAGCATGTTGCTATATAAATTTAAACTCAAGGTAATGAAAATGAAATAACTTTAAAAATTCAGTTCTTCAGATGCACTAACCACATTTCAAGTGCTCCAAAGTTACATGTAGCTAGTGATTACCATTTTGGACAGTGCAGAACATTTATACCATTGTAAAAAGTTATAATGGACAGCACAGAGCTAGAATAACCTGGTATGTATGAAACACCATTGCGAAATACATGGACATAGAAATTATAATCATTGCCTTCAAAAAACTTGCAATTGGGAGAAAAAAATATACAGACTTGCAGTGTTTTAAATAAAAATGCTCATGGATGCATTAAAAAGGATGTCAAAATGGAGGATATGGCCTGGTTTCCTCTCAATCCTTCCTCATTATTAGAGTTCCACATCTGTACAATGAGCAGACTATACTAGAACATCTTTACATTTCCTTCGGGTTTTAACTAAAAGCCTATGATTCTACTGGGTTTATAAGTTTATATGATCATCTTTAGTCTGAGAAGTTGATAAGGAGGGACACCTGGGTGGCTCAGTGGTTGAGTTCTGTCTTCGGCTCAGGGCATGTTCCCAGGCTTCTGGGATCGAGTTCCGCTGGGAGCCTGCTTCTCCCTCTGTCTGTGTCTCTGTGTCTCTCATGAATAAATAAATAAAACCTTAAAAAAAAAAAAGCTGATAAGGAAATGGTAGGATTTAAACTGAGCCTTGAAAGATACATGAGGTTGGAATAAACAGAGAAATGAGAGGAAGGTGTATTGGAGGATGGTGAATTAAATACAAGATGTACCAAAATACATCAACTCAATCATGAGTTCCCTTTATACTGATGGTTTTAAGGAAGATATAGGGACCATAAGTCAGGAACAGGGCTTCCCGCTTAGGTTGTAAACTTTAAACTAAAATCCTGTTCAACTCTAAGTACCTTAAATTTTGATGGCATGAGTTGGAGTGGATGGATGTAGTGAGAGTTGAGGGCATAGGAAAAGAAAAGGGCATAAATTATTTGTTAGTTTATGGTATCCAAATCAATTAAAAGGTAACTTGTATCCTCCTTTCCCAGTTGGGGGTGGTGGTGCAGGGAAACATGGAGAAATGCAATTGGAATAATCTCAAGGATAAGAAATTTAAGAGAATCACTAAGGTCTCTCTATCCTGTAGAGGAATATTGTATAAAGATAAAAATACAGTGAGCAGCCCCAGTGGTGCAGCGGTTTGGCGCCGCCTGCAGCCTGGGGTGTGATCCTGGAGACCCAGGATCGAGTCCCAGGTCGGGCTCCCTGCATGGGGCCTGCTTCTCCCTCTGCCTCTCTCCCCACCCCCACCCCGTGTGTCTTTATGAATAAATAAATAAAATCTTTTAAAAAAAATAAAAATAAAAACACAGTGATTTGGCTATCTGGAATTCTTGCCACTTCCTCAAATAAACGTAAACTTCCTCTTAGACTAGACTAGTTTAGAATCTCCTGAAGCAAGGCTCTAGTCTCAAGGATGAAAACATGATTAAGTCATTCCAGAGAGCAAAATAATGTACTTTCCCAAGAACAAGGAATGTGTCCCTGCCTAGTTAGAAGGATGTTCTTTCAACGTGTCTACCTTCCTGGTGGGAATGAGTTTCAGAAGTCTGTAATCTCATCAAAGGAAGCCAAGTGGCAGAGACTCTCTCCACAGGGGAAGCTAATCAGCAAATCTTCCTTTCTTTTCTTCCAGGCCCTATTCATTGTTTTCCTGGGGACTAGTTTCCAAGCTATTGAAGTTTTCCTTGATCCCTCTCAACCTTCAATCAGATTTGAGGAAGTGATGATTTCCCCCTTGATTCTTTCTTTAAGCTCAACCTTTTGAATTAAAGAGTTCAGTCAGGTCTTTGCACAATACTTGGTCAGCTTAGCATTTGACACTCTGTGGTCTTGGACACTGGACTGAAATGAGTTTGGATGCAGAGGCTCCCAAAATGGTTACGTTTATGAAGCAAATTTCTCTCAAGTCTTGGCAAATGGTTCTGGATATAAGGTAATCTGGTACCTTCAGGATGTATCAGGAATCTTGAAGACTGAGAGGCTTGTAGAGTGTGCTATACCCCAGTGAAATGATTCAAAGCTGAAACTCTTCAATTCAAAAGAAAGGGGGCACTGTGGCAAAATTGAGCAGCTTTATTAGAAAGGCAATTGAATCCATAAACTTTTATTACACAAATTCACAGGGAACTCCTTTTTTTCTCTTATACAATGAAATGTGGCAATCTTGACTTTTTTTTTCTTATCTTTCGTTTGCCTACCTAACCAGAGTGATATAAGAATGCTTTTCTTCATAGAAAATGGGAGAGTGATGGCTTTTCAACTAAGTATAGCTGGATACTTAGTAGATAAGTCATAGTCTTGCTTACCTACTCCAATGACTACTAGGCTTTTTCTCCCTTTTCACATATATGTTGGAGAACCTGACTGAATGTCATCTTAGGAGTCCTGAGGTAAGATTTTGGAGCATGCATGAAGGGAAAGAGGAATACTGGAGCATACTCTTTTGAGTTAAAAGGCTTATCTTTTTGATATTACTTTGATAAACTAGTACTTGCATGATAGCCATTTTGGCAATAACTTCAGGTCAACAGTTGACCAGCCACCACCTTCTCTAGTCTGTAAAGAAGTGACTGCCCATGAGTACGGCCGTGCACATTTCTCTTCCCCGCTATAAACAAAATGTGGAATTGTATTGTTCCCGATGTGTATTTTCCTTCTACCTGCCATTATATCAGTTATATCACAACACAGTTAGCCAAGACAGACCAGACATTGTGTGGCTTCAAAGGTCTTCTTATTTTGCTTTTCCAACTCCCACTTAGGGGAGGCAGTAACTGAAACCTGAGAAAGAGAAATGCTTCTAAGTTGGTAGGAAGCCTACAGGGACCGCCTACTTAATTATCATCTTTATACCAGACTGTAACACTACCCCAATCACACAATGTTAGCAATAGTCAAATGAAAAAGTTTCTTTCCCTTTTTCTTGTAGATTCCCTAGTGCCAGAAAGGCATCCTGTTTTGTGTACATTTTCTAAACAATGTGTTTAAGACATATTTAAATACTTTTATTTACAAGCACAAGAAAACAGCTGCTCAGCTTCAAATTATAGATCTTGGAGGGTGCCAGGGAAAGAGACACAGAGCCATGTAATGATTCTCATGAACAGTTGAATTTATCTTTTGGCAACTTTTCACAACACCTTCAGCAAACAGGGCACCCATGCGTGAAAGAAATAATCAGGCACATGCCCTTAAGTGACAGGCTGTAGCTTATAAGAAGAAAGGCTGCCTTTTTATTCTTCCCCCCTCCCTGTTACCCACCAAATCCCCACCCCCAATGCCATCTGAGAAATCCATCAGTATACAAATTCAAACAAATCTTACTCCCTCCGGAAACTCTGTTTCCACACCTCAGGATGAAGTTTGCCTCCTGGTGAATCTTCTGAAGATTTGCTTCAGATGCATTAGGGGCTGTGGGGCAATAACACTGTGTCATTTTCTTTTTTATTCGAACAAAAGATGTGGTCTTCTAAGAGTCTTTCCTAGCATTCTCTGGGAGTAGCCAAGAATACTACCTTTGGATGTGAAAATCTCTTGAAATTTGTATGTGTCAGTAGACATTGTAATTGAGGTCTCTTACAAAGAATCAGTAGTTAGGCTAGCATTCTCTGAACATCCAGGTGGTGACCTTCCTTCCTAGAGAACATCCAGTTTCAGAATGGACAAGTAGCTCACCAATCCTATAGTTTCTGAATTTAATATGCTGTCCCAAAATATGACTCTAGGAGTTCGTGACATGCCACCCCAAAATATGCTGCTTTGATGTATTGATTATTTTGAGCTGTAGGCACTTAAAAACACCAAATGCAGGCAGGGAATATTCCTGAATTTCCTCATCTGCCTAAAGACAGATGCTCCAGCAGGAAATCAGCTATCATAAAATCCCTCTCCAGGAGTTTCATCAGCTAGAAAAGATAGACTTTTGTCATAGAAGAGGAGACTAGAAGTTGACGACACTCCCAGACAAACTTTGCCATTAAACATCCTATCTCTTCTTCTAAAAGCTGATTCATCTTTCTTAAAGATTTACTCTCCCCTAAAAGGTCTATAACACCTTTCCTTTTTCCCTATTAAGATGGTATTTAAGCCTGAATTCGAAGTCATTTCAGAGTTACTCATTTTTCCCTGTGTATCTCCTATGTACACATGAGGTATACATATTAGTAAACTTCTGTTTCTCTCTTGTTAATCTTTTATTACAGCGGTCTCAGCTTTAAAAGGTAGAAAGAAAATTCTTTTTCCTCCCCTATAATTGACACATAATTTTCAAGAGAAGAGTTTTTCTGCTTAAGTAAAACTTATACTAGAAAGTATCAAATGAAATCAAAATTCTAGACAAGATACATCAAGTATTCCATCACCCAAATCAGCACTAATGCCAGTGAATGACAGGGAATAACAAAGGTGGGGAATGAATGGAGTTGGGCCCCACCTGACCTGTGTTCACTTTATTGGGAAAAAGAGCCAGCTTTTAGAATACTTGGGATTGTTCCAGAAACTTTATAAATTATCTTGTATGCACATTTGCCTGAACTGAAAGCCTAGAACTAGTACTAACCATTTTGGGGAAAAGAAACTTGTGTTCCAGCATCCTATTGAAAATTTAAGATTCTCCAGTCTAAGCTAACATGGATGGCTCTGAGACATGTGACCATCTGACCTATGAAACAGGCATTAGCCGGCACTAAGGGTCTCTGTCACAACATGGGTCAGGGAAATCTCTGGATCCCAGCCAAGATACCATTTTACATAAAGTGGGTCATCTCTGTACCCATGCAATTCTTTCAGTATTTTCATCATGACCACATCCAGAGAGGTAAGGATATCGTCGAATTTTTATGGCTAAGATATATGATGAACCTAAGGTCACACGGCTACTTAGTGTCCACAGTAGATATAACACACAGTAGGCCACAGTAGGCTCTTCCAATGTCTACCCACAAAGACATCAATTATTGTATATAAAATTGCTTATCTTATTATTCCTAATAAAACAGTGCTATTTGACATTTATTAAGGCCCTAATAAGTATGTAATTTTCTTAATATTTACTAGTCCCATGCTTCAAAACTACACTTAGATAATGTGTGAATGGTCCCAGAGAACTCACATGACTTGCCTGTAATAAGTCATGGAATTAATAAATCATGGAATTATAAACTTAGGCCTACCAGAGGCAACAATGCTTAAGAGGCTGTATATATTTACATCTCACAAATTTATTGGCTATAAAAAGTGATTAATAAAGTCAGGAATGAAAGTATTTTTGGGTGGATAAAATTGTGAGTCTCATTCAGGTATGCTTATTTTAGGATGATGGTTAGACAATCTAATACAAATGTCTTTTAAGGCATTGAGGAGACCCAGAAGAGAGATCAATAGGACATCTTTGGGACACATGCTGGATGAAGTTGAAATTTTAAGCTGTTACTCATTTTTAATGGGCAACATGTACTGATAATAAAGAAGGCTAAAACAGAGATTTGGAGAAAGTCTAAAATTAGGGAAATATTAAGGAAGGAAAATATCATTTCTTGAGTCCCTACCATCTGCCATACAAATATGACCATTCTAGCTCAGTGATTATCAAATAAGGATGATTCTGCTCCCAACCTCAGTAGACATTTGTCAATGTCTGGACACCTCTTTGTCACAACTAAGTTAGTGATTCTGGAATCTGGGAAGAGGCCAGGGATGTTGCTAACCATCCTACAATGCACAGGACAGCCTTCAACAACAAAAATTATCTGGCGAATATGTCCATGGTGCTAAGGTTGAAAAATCTTGCCTCTAGCTGTAGGGAAAAAACGAATGAGAGAGAGAAAGAGAGAAACATTGGAATTTTGGAGACAAGTTGTCACAAGAAGGAAGAATCTTTTGGGGAGAATGGCTTCAGGTTAAGCAAGCAACATTTTCTGTTAAAGAGTTACATTTTCTGATACAGAGTATAACAAGGGCCTTCCCTAAGAAGTTATAAAGAAAAATTAAAAGTATCAAATAAAAATAATTTACATAGAAAGAATTAAGTTTTGGTGGGTCTGGTGGAATAGCAGGTTAACAGAAAAAGAGAGTGAAAGCAAGAAAAAATGGCTTGGAGATTAAAGATTCAGCCTGATGGTGTTCTTTTCTCTAATTCAACCCACACTGAGTGAACTGTGCAACAGACAAGGCAAATTCCCATTAATGCATTCGTTATGTCCCCACCCCCAAATTCATGTCAGAAATCTAACCCCCAGTACCCCAGAATTTGGAGAATAGAGTTTTTGGAGAATAGAGTTTGTATAGAGTTAGTCATGTTAAAATGAGGTCATTAGAACGGACCTTAATCCAATAGCCCTGGTGTCTTCATAAAAAGGGGAATCTTGCCCACAGAGATATACAAGAGACACAAGAAGACAGCCATCTACAAGTTAGTGAGAAAGGCTTGGAACAGATCCCTCCCTCACAGCCCTCCGAACAAACCAATCCTGCCAATGTCTTGATTTCAGACATCTAGCCATCAATAAATCTCTCCTGTTCAAATCACCAATTCATGGTGCCTTGTTAAAGCAACCATAGCAAACTAGCAAATTCACAGATTTATAGAACATAGCAGCTTTTGACTCTGACCTCTTTGGACACAACACCTGAAGGTAACTGGTTTCTCTCACACTACACTTGGATGCAAACACTAAGCATACATGTGAAGCAGAGATAAGCAAGGACATTGCCTACTGTGGCCACTGTTCTATGAAGATTGTGAAAAAATCATATGAAATAACTAAGTCATTATTTTACATATTTTCCTATAGTCAGAAATTTAGCAGTTTGGTAAAAGCAGAGTCTGAGCATCCAAATTTAAATCCTTACTCCACAAGTGAGTTTAAAAATACTAGTGAAGTTCCCTGAGTTTCAGCAACTCCTATATCACAGAGATGGTAGCTATGAGCTATAAATATAAATTATCTTCTAATTCTTGGCTTAGTTCTTGGCACACAATGCCTACTATAAAACATGGGTATAGTTATTATATTAAAAACCTAGCACAGTGATATGAGCCTAACAAATGCCCATTTGTCCTAATTAATTGTATTTTTGAAATTTATTAAATACTTTTGCCAGACCTATGTTAGCACTCAGATGTCTACATTATCTCACATAGTCAGTATAATCCTATGAGATGGAGCCCATGATTATTAGTTATGTTGGTAGTTATATTAGCCCCAAAATACATAGGAAAAAAAACTGAGGTTTCGTAAGCTAAGTAATCTAACCAAGTTCGCTTAGCTAAGAAGGCCAGAAACCAAAAAAAAATAAAAAATAAAAAAAAAAAGAAGGCCAGAAACCCAGACCTACCCAACCCCTTACCCCATCTTTTAACCACAACTACAGAGTACAGTCCTCTTCCTGATCACGAAAATTGCTTCCTTATCAAGGAAAGGAAAGGGAAGAATAATTCTGTAACTGTACTTGGAACTATAGCAAGTTATCAGGAACTATGGTGTTTATCTGAACAAACACAATGTTTGACATGGGCTTGCCAAGCCCTACTTCTTACATACCAAGTTCTAAGAAAAGGTGATCCGGTATTTAAGTTTTAGGAGATAAACGTACAATTAGTTTTAGTAAAACATGGGAATTGTCTTTCATGACATTTCCCAAACAACCAGACCAGTCACTTGGTGGGGTGAGGTGGGGGCGGGAGGTGAGTATCATGAGCTGAGAGAGAAAGGTCTCCTCCTGCCACCCCCTCACCTTCTGGTGCAAGGGCACAGCTGGTGTGTTGGCCTGCATTCCAGGCAATATGCTTTTTTCTGACCTTAGGCTTTGGTCCATATGGCATTACCTCCCCAAGTAGAAAAGGAAAGCTGTTTTGTTTTATTGAAAATTAGGTTCATATATACATAGTGTTGACAAAGGCATTATAGGAGTAAGAACCATTTGTTAACTTGTAACTTAGCAAGATGCCCTTTTGGAGAAGGGAGAGGGCTTCAAGGAGCCAGGAAAGTGCCTGCTTGCTGTTTGTTCAATACTAATCCCCAAAAATCCACTGCCTGAAACCAGACAAAAGACAAATTACATGGCTGTTGAGGAGTTTATTTTTCCAGATGGCCAACCTGAAGCTATAGTTCACTGACAAATTAAGTCTCCTAATACAGAGAAATCCAGCCCAATCATGAGCTTAATAAAAAGCACAAAGTGTGCTTCTCAAACAAATTATTTAGAAATGTGGAAGGTGTGGGAGAGAGTGTACAAAAGGGGAGCCCTTGCCACATATTGAGTTTCATCTTTTATGTTTGGTCAGTTGGTAAGAAAACAAAGCTGTGAAAACTACTTTCCAATTGTCCCAGTGACTCCTGTTTATATTGGTCTAATTCTTCAAAGACAGCCACTTGCCTTACTACCACACTAAGGTCAATCTGTTTCTGTTTCGGAGTTATTTCTCTATGGCAAGGAAATATCTATACCTATATAGATAAATGATACTAGGACATATAAGTAATGTAGGAGATCTACGTATTTATGTATATATATCTCCTAGATGTATATGTGTGTATAAAGTTATGTAGAAGTTATGTATACACACACGTTATCTCTCCTAGACAGATAGATGATACATAAATACATAGATACATGCAAGGGCTTTGATGGTATGAAGGCAAATAATACGAGAGTAAGCTGGAATAATGAAAGAAAAATCAACACATCCTATTGTTCTTAAAGTTTAATTAATATAATCCTTGTTTCCATCAATTTGATTTTTCAAATCAGAGCTATATTGAGCAGCAGAGAGTAGAGGGATGGGAGACAATGATTAGAAATTAAAAGTCCGGCTGTCTTCATGATCATAATATTGATCGTGATAGTGATAGCTCTCATCTAATTAAATAAATGTTTATTGTGTATCAAGGAGTAGGTGAGGCACTTTGCATATATTTGTATTACTTAACCTCACTGCAACACTCTGATATTGTCATTTCCATTTGATAGACAAAGAAATGGGTTTAGAAGGTTGTTATTTTGCTAGTAACTTGGTGGTGGAATAAGGATTCAAAACCCATCAGTTCTACTCTGGGGATCTTATGCTGACCTGCTATGCTCTCATTTGCTTGCTCATTCACATATTCAACAAACATTTACTGAATACCTGCTCTGTGCCACACATTATCTAAATATTGGGCATCTGGAAAAAGACACTCTCCATTCACTGAGTTTTCTATCTACTGTGGGACAAGTCATAAAAAAACAAGTGCAGTGTGGTGAGGTATGTTCTAGAAAGTTGTTGAAGGGTGCCAAAGGCCCAAAATAAAATGATCCCTGCTGATCCTTTGAAAGGGGAGATGGAGAGAGCTCAGAGGCAGAAAACTGACATCCAGAACGCCTATCTTTCCTCTGCTTCAAAATCAAGAAAAATGTTCTAAATAGGATTTATCTGGAAAAAAAAAGAAACACAACTTATTTTCATGTTTGCTCTTCCCTAAGATTTCATTTTTAAACCCTACCAAATAGCCCTATTAAAGAGGTAGGAAAATCTATCTATCTTCAAAACTTCTCCTGTCTCTGTTCCAACTCCACAACCTCTCTTTACCTTGTAGGCCCTCATTCTCTATTTTTTATTATTTTCCCAAAGGGCGTTCTGTTCTTCACCTTATTCTCCATGCAACTCAGCCTCCATCTTGCTACCAACGGGAATTTGCTAATATGAAAAACTGACCATCCCACATGCCTGCTAAATATCCTCCGTGTGACCATCACTAAAGTGTGCTGTTTGGTTCTCCAACTTAAGCTCTCTTCATACTCCACCTTCATGACCTTAGCAGCTATTCTTTCAGTGATGACTGGCTGCAGGCAGTTGATACAGCCCATTTCTAATATCCCCCAGAAACCTTGCAAGGTAAGAGAGTGAATCCTCATTTGCAAATGGGGAAACAGAGGATCAGAGCAACTGAACGACTCACTCAAGTTCATGTCAGTAGATGGCAGAATGACAGCCATTACCTGATGTCTTCCCCACTAGATGTAGACATTTTAAAACAAAACAAAGGCATCTTTTTCACCTGTGTTTTCCATTAGCATAATGCTGGATAGCGATGGAATGGCTGAATGAATAAATGGCTCCATGTTTCCAGCTCTGCTGCATATAAAACTTGGTTTTCAATTCCACCCTCCTTGCATCTTATTCTCAGGCTGACTGCATTTCACAGATTTCCTCAAAAGCCTTATTAAAATGAAACCAGCTTTTGGTTCCTTCCCTTTCTGGGTTCCAACTGGGAATTCCCAATCCACTTAGACTCTCTTACCCACAGGTAGAAAGCCAAAGTATACATGATCATCCCAGGCCTTTGTCATTTATGTTGGCAAAGTGCTGTCAAAATCTCCGAGTTGTCGATACTGTGTAGAGCCAGATTGCCTCAGTCCATATCCCTGCTCTATCATTAAGTTGTATGACTTTTGTGTGTACATGGCTAAATGTATAGAGTCTTGGCTGGACCGTATAAGACAAGTTAGAAAAGGAAGATGTTGCAACTGCCCTGGTAAAACATATAGTAATGCCCACCTTAAAAGGTTTTTAGAAGAATAAATGAGTTAATGTATGTAGAATGCTCAGAGCACTGGCACAGAATAAGCATTCTGTGTTTGCTATTACTAACATAATTTCATTTTATCCTTATGCCCATGCTGCAGTTGATGGTGTAAATATTATTTTAATTTTACTGACAGGGACATAAAGGAAAGATTAATTATGTTCCAAAGGTCATTGAATTCTAATAATTAGAAACCCATTTCCATGAGGCTTTTGACTACATAGTGCATGAGAATAAAAAGGGCACATCAAACAATGAAAGTATCTCTCTCCTGTTGACATGGTGAAGATGCCGCAAATGGGAACACCCCAACAGAGACCACAGTTAGGCCTTTATACCAGAGTTTTGCCTATAGCATTTCCACTTTATTCATTTGAGTCTCAGGCCCTGAGACTTAAATGAATAAAAGAGTTTTTGGAAAAATATTTTATTTCATAAATGGTTGCTGCCAATCACAAAACAAATTATGAATAGGTAGACAGAGGTCACTATATATCAGTCTCCCTCGCTGGCAAGTGCTATTTACTGGCACTTTATACACATTGGCTTATTTAATCCTATTCTGCAGATGAGAAAACTGAGAGACTATGGCTCAGTATGGGTAGAAACAGGATTCAAACTCAGGCTATAAGACTTGCAAGTCTGTTCCCTAAACAGTTTTCTACAAAATATATAATCATAAAAACAGTTCAAAGCTCATGTTTGAGTACAGAGAACTGAAAAGCATTATATCTATACTTCTTTCAATTTAAAGATTTTATAAAATGACAGGCCTTTTTTTATGTCATGTTTGATTGATCTGCTGATACCCATGCTGCAATAGATTTTTCAGGTGCCTAATATAAGGCTATACCAGCTTATGCTAATTCCCAAGCTAATAAGAATGTGCAAAGCTAATCAGAACATCATTTGAAGGGAAGAATGTGATCCAACATGATCCTGCCATTACAGCATCAAAGACATTCTCTCTGTTGATAAGAGAAACTGCAACATAAACTGAATGATATATGTGGCCAAAATTATGGAAGACATGATTTTTTCACCCATTAATATCTCCTGAAAATCCACTTTTTTCAGCAATAATTATGGAGATGTAGGGTGTTCCCTAATGATCGAAGGCCTTCTAGAGGCTACAGACGTTCAAAGGCCCATCCACCCCAGTTCTTCAGTTATCTTTCAGAAATAAATGATCACTCCCAGAGTCATTTTACACTGATAGATTATTCTTAGGGGAAAAGGAGGATAAAAGTCCTAATGAAGAACATGCGAAGATTCTTTTGAGCTGGTAGGCAAAAATGTAACACCTGTCTAGAAAAATCAATTTATAGGACTTTAAACTAACCTTCGTTATCAGACTCATTGCTTCAGAGGTTGAAGGTGGCTCTGAAAAAAAATTATCAAATATTTATTTCTTTCCTCCTACCTACTCTATTCACCACAAATAAACCATCTTCTGTACAATATTCTTTATATGAGGTTCCCCCCCACGAAGTCCCACTGCAGTAATATTTGATACTTGAAGGCAATAGGTAAGTAAGAACTGGTATTCTTGAGAGTTTTGAATAAGAAATAGGAGCTCAAATGTACCCCAAGAGATTCTATTGGCAGCAATCCTCATTTAATAGACAAGTGTTCTCTCAAATCGACATTGGGCCTTTTCTTTTTTTTCTATGTTTCTTATCCTCTCATCCAAATCTATCTATCAATCATGGTTCTCTCTTAATACCCAAGAAGCTTTTAATGATTATCCCAAATCTAGCATATGCCATTTTTGAGTTTATGCATTTGAAGTCCAATATTCTACAAAAATATACTATGTTCCTTAGGCCAAAAAACTGTTTGCACTATATATAATAAATTCTTATGATTTTCTTTTATTCTGCCTTAGTAACCTTCAGTATGCAAGTAGCATCATATGGGGCAGAGAGAATCTTCAATAAATGCATAAACTTGGAAATTGTGATTTAATGGAAAAAGAGTGATTTGGTAACTTCTCTTAAAAACCTTCATTGAGCTCAAAATTCCCACACACTAACCATTTCTTTGGCATGTCTCATTAAGGCTATTTAAAACCAAACATTTTCATGTTGAAGTAAAGAACCACATCTTATGCTTAATCATTAAGTCTTCAGTAGGGGTGCATTTGTCGGACTCAACAAATCTGTAGGTAACTGAAACCCAGAAGTAACCACTATAATAGCTGAAAACTAATAAAATACATTTAAATGCATTCCAGGAACAATTCTAGTTGCTTTACATGCATTAAATCTTCACCACAATGCTATGAGATGTGTTTAATAATTAAATATTTTATAGTAAAACTAAGGTACAATGACGTTAGTGACTTGAACAGATTTACACAGCTTCTAAACTAGGGGGCAGGATTTGGTTGCAGGTAGTTTAATCCTAAAACCCATGCTTTTAGCTACTACCTCTTACTACCAACTAAATTTGGAGGAAAAAAAAAAAAGAGGTATCAATGTCCTGGACTCTTGAGTTCTTCAAGGAGAGACTTGAGTAATACCATGAGTGGTTGGAAGGCAGCATGAAATCCCTATGTGGATAGCCAGCAAGGCCTGCTGTTCACTTTACAACTTTATCTGGTAGTGAACAATTCTGATCAGTATTCACTCAACCATTCATTCAACCAACAAATGCTTACTGAGTATTCGCCATGTCCCAGATGCTATGCTAGATAATAGGACATAAAAATGAGTAAAATCTTGTTCTTTCTTTCAAGGAGCTCATTTTTATGATGTAGCAAACATTAAAGGAAAGTAAAGCTTATAATAAAAGCATATGCCCTAATTCAGATCAGTAGATTGGTTCTTCTGTCTGAAGGAATCAGGAAGACAATCTATATGGAGATAATATTTTACAGAACTATGAAGAATAAATCCAAATTCTCTAAATTAAGGAGGGAAAAGTTAAGCTAGGAAAAATAAAAGGCAAATCCGAGGGCTATATATAAGAAATTACAAGTATCTTCAGAAAAATACAGAGAAGTGTCAGGTCCACAAAAGGGCATGGTGATTGATCATGAGGAGGCAGGCTCAGGCCCAATTAAGGAGTTTGGTGTCCAATCAGATTTGGACCTGATTCTTTGTGCAAATAGAGAGTCATCAAGGTTGATAATCAAGGAAATAAATTTTGTATTTCAGAAAGGCTATCCTAGAAGCAGTGTTGACTTAGGATGGAGTTGAATAGAGTTGAGAGAAGACTGGTGAAAAGGCCATGCATTGGGACAAGACACTGAACTATGTCAGGGAAAGTGGGAGCAGAAGAGACCAGATGTTGATATGAGAAACTTTTTAAAATAAAATTAGAATCGTATGGCAAACCACGAGTGGTGGCCTGGGGGTAGGAAGTAGTCTGATAGAATTCTTCGATTTCTAGAATTTATGGCCAGGTAAATGATAATGATAGGCACTGACACATGAAACACAGTTTGAGCAAGCCAGGAAGAGAAACATGAATCTTACTTACATCCAATTATTATGATAACTTTTTTCTGTTATTCCAGATATAGATTCAAACTGCTATTTCCATTTTTTTTTAAAGAAAGTAAACTATTTAATTTTAGGTCTGCTAAATCTGGCAATGTCACAATAATGTATTTTCAAGTTTTAAACATGATAATGATTTATTTTTTGTTTTATGTTGCATAAAGTTTTGTCATTTAATAATTTATCTTTTCCAGCTTTACTGAGGTATTCTTGACAAATAAAATTATATATATTTAAGGTGTACAATGTGAAATTTTGCTACATGTAAACACTGTGAAATGATTATAACAATCAAGCCAATTAACATGTCTATTACTTCACTTAGATATGAATTTCTTTTGTGTGTGGCAAGAACACTTAGGATTAACTCTTTTAGGGGGACACTGAAACTCATTTTATAAGGCCAGCATTGCCCTGATGTCAAAGTCAGATAAAGTAAAGTACAGGCCAATATCCCTGATGAGTATAGATGCAAAAGCTCTCAACAAAATACTAGCAAATTGAATTCAATAGTACATTAAAAGATAATACACTATGTTCGAGTGAGTTTGACCTTTGGGGTATAACTCATCCACAAATCAATAAATGTGGCACATCACATTATTGGAATGAAAGATAAAAATCATCTGATCATCTTGATGCAAAAAAAGCATTTGACAAAATACAACATCCTTTCGTGATAAAAACTCAGAGTATGGAGTGAACATACCTTAACATAGGGGGAAAGCTCCTTGACATTGTTCTTGGCAATAATATTTTTGAATATAGCACCAAATGCACAAAAGACAACAAAAGCAAAAACAAGCAAGTGCGACTACGTTGAACTAAGGAGTTAATGATATAAGGAATGCTACAATTCAATATCTAACTTCTTAAAATTGGAATTTAGATCATTGGCCATAAGAAGTATGTTGACTTATTTAATTACAAAGTCACATGTGATTAGAACCATGTAGCCTTCTAGAAACACCAAGTTGTTCAGAATAGGGTCCAACTATAGCATAAATGAACCACATCGAAGAGACTGGGCCAATTCTATCTTCACAAGTATTTATGCATAATTGCATAAATTATACAAATAGGACAACTATTGAAATCTTATCCAACTCTCTTTAAACAAACCTGCTATACAATCTTTCAGCTATCTACATGTAAAAATTATTTTGACAACTTTAATAATATATACTATATATTAAAATATGTTAATGTAACATATATTTCTATATTAACATTTAAAACAATTCATTGAAGGAAACATCTTTTCTTAAAGTTTTAAAATGTTGGATTATTTATTTTAACAGTTATATTAATATTCTATCCCCATTGTTCCTGGTGTTTACTTAACGTTAAGATGCTAAATCTGCCATCAGTCATAGACAAACTGAATGTCATAATCATGGCAAAGGAGAAAGCAACCTCTTTTTGAGAAAAAAAGTCTATGCTTCCAATATAAGGTCTCTAACATTTGTGAGAACATTATTCCCTTAACCAGTCATGCTCAACAGAGTTAGCCCAGGGATCTATGAAATCACTGACCATCGTTCCATTTTCTATAAAGCTTAAAAATACATTGTCTCGAAAATGAAACCTTAGAACTTTACTTCCAAGAATTTGGAAACTTGTCTTTTTCTATCAGACAACCATAAGGGAATAAGTAAACGACCAAAGAACAAAGGGAGGAATGAAAAACAGTAAAGATTTTGCAAACAGTAAAAATAGTCCTAAAAAACAAGCTTAAGCAAATGCTTATGGTTCTTTTGTCTCTTTCTAAAGATGTAACACTTTGGGAATCTCCTTGGGACATTCACTCATCTTTTCTCTCACAAAACAAAAACAAACAGAAACAAGCCACCTATAATCTACGCTTTAATTTGGAGGGAGATTGACAGTGTAGGATGAATAATTATTTTACAGAGATATTACCCTGTGAAAGACAACATTTTGATGTATTTATTCAAATTGAATGTGTTTTCTGAAAACAGCATTATTATCTCCTGGTGTTAATATCTTATGATGCTTTTAATTGCATGTAACTCAGTTGCATTCATGATCATTTGACAGCCGGCCAACACGGGCACTTGGTTTTTCAAAGAACAATGTGTGCTCTGATCATCTTTATACCAAATTGTTCATCTGATAGAAAATGAAAAAATATACCTGTATCTTTTTGTGAGTTTCCTGTTGCTTTTTCTGATCTGGAGGAGCTATCCCCAGTTAACCAATGAATTGGCAACCCTACTAACTCAGAAATACTCCCCTGGGGTGATTTGGGTTAAATTAGCGTTGCTGGTAAATGCTTTAAAGAAGACTATACAATTATGGCCAGATGAACACATTCCTCATACAATTTCAGGATTAATATTAGTCTCCTAACAACCTAGAAACCAAGATCATAATTACTGACTGCCATGCTCCTCCATTGTCCAGGTAACTGGCCCTCAGTATATGACCAATTTGAAACCTGGGAATCTTGGGAGCAAGCATCAGGTCTGCTGTTGGGAAATTGAATTCAAGTGCAGCCTTGCTCCCTAAACACTCATATTCTTCTTTCCTCTTTGTGCTATTTGTTCGTCTCTATTGTGCAGAGCTATCGTTTGTGCACACATTCTGTGTTAGATTTTCTACCCGATTGAGCTTGAAAAACCAAAGCTTAAGTACTAAATGTTTCCCTAAGGCCTGAATGGACTTAAAAGGACATAGGTGCAAAAAGAAAAGAAAGGAAAATAGGGGGAGAAAACACGGCTTGTTAAGTTGTTGCAATAATCTCATGCTGAGAAGAAAGACCTTCAGAGTTAAGAGAATGAAAAACACTCTTCTAAATAGATTGCTTGCTTTTGTTGCACAGGTGGCAAGGCCTGGAAATATAAGATACGGGGAACAGCAGGGCAGCCTGCTAGCATTTCATTAAGCTTAGAGAATAGTAGAATTGTGGAGTGGTTTCTTCCCATTTTACAAGGGACACAGGCTTCTTGACAACTTGGACTTCAGAGTGCTAGTTTGCTGGTATGTTTTCTACTGAGAAGTACTCTGGGGAAAGGGTACCTCTCCTGACATTTTGCAGAGATTCACACCCTCTCCCTTTATGAAAATAAAGCTTTTCGTATGGAGCATGGATGTGTGATCATCATTGTTCTGTATTTTCCATTATTTTGTTACTCTCATGCCTTTAAGATAAAGTCAGTATCATCTGCTAGATAACACAACTTGAGAGAATATGCTACCTCTGAACACTGCCACTTAAAGTTCCACAAGGGTAATTGCCTTGACATTGGGCAGTCCCTTTGATTTAGAAACTAAATCGCCCCTCTCGATAAATGAATAGTAACTGAAAACCTTCACGGCAAAGAAAACAATCAATAGAACAAAAATGCAACCCATGGAATGGGAGAAAATATTTGCCAACCATATATCTGACAAGGAGTTAATTTCCAAAATACACAAGGTACGTCCGCAACTCAATAGCAAAAAACTCCCAAACCCAAAGAACAACAACACAACAAAGCACTTTTTAAATGGGCAAAGGATTTGAATAGACATGTCTCCGAAGAAGACATAAAAATGGCCAAAAAGTATATAAAAAGATGCTCAACATCATTAATTATCAGGGAAATACAAATCAAAACTACAATGAGCTATTTGTTGTTGCTACAGAGCTTCCAAGGTTGGATCAGGGAAATGAGTCTAAGTAACACTACCTTTTGAGAATAAGACCTGCTGCCCAGCCACTTCCAGGCTTTCCCCTTAGTAGGCCAAAGATCACTACTTCTGGCTCCAATCAGCTCTCTACATAGTGAAGGTAGCTTTCATTGGTTGCAATATGGGACCTAGAGGTACAGACAAAAGTTGTTCACATTTTTCTGGGGAGCTTAGACTTTTCTATGGATCACAGGGGACCAAGTGTAAATATGTGTTCCCAATGGCCCCACAAGAGATATGCAAATAAAAACTAAAAGAGATCTTGAGATGCCTTCATTATTAATATTCAAAGTAAACATTCAAATTTCTAATAGTTTATGACCCAAGAATCACAGCACAGTTTAGAGAAAGCCATTAGCCAACTTAAGTAATGATGTTCTTTCTCACATTTCCAACTAGGCACATTTTACTTACTCTGCTGCACTAGGATATTAGGTATAGGATGAATTAATGACTCCATAGACAAGTAAATGACACTGAAAACTAGAGATGAAAGGAGCTACTTAAGAAAGACGGCTATTCTAGAAGGGCAGCCCACACATATCTTATTTGAAGAAACAGAATCTATTTATCTATTTTCTAATCTTTTTGAAAGCTCTTATAGGTTTATAATTTTAAAAAGATGGCTCCTGGGGCACCCTTGTGGCTCAGTGGGTTAAGCATTGGACTCTTGATTTCAGCTCAGGTCATGATCTCAGGGTCATCAGATCAAGACCTGTGTTGGGCTTGGATCCTGCTTAGGATTCTTTCTTTCTCTTCCACTGTCCCTAACTCTACCCTGCTTGCACACTCACTTGCTCGCTCTCTCAAAAACAAAAACAAAAAAGAAAGAAAAAGAAAGCTTCTGCATTTGCAACCAGTGAGCACTATCTTCTGCCAAACTGCTACAATGTATATTGTTGGAAAATATAAGATAAATTGTATGCCTACCTTCTCATGTTTGTATCCTTGAACAAAACTTACTGTTATAAAAATCGGTTTGGGAAATAATGTTTCCCAACTTGTTTTGTGACACAATCTGATAGTATTTGCTCATTCTGATCTGTGGGATCAAGAAGGCACTTACTCTACCTTGAACTGCCTTTCGATTTCTTTTGGTCTTGTTATCCTTTTGATTGGTTCTGTCTAGATTCTGCCTTCCAGTTTCTTCTTTACTCAAAAAACAGCGGGCTGTTTTTTTTAATCTTATGTGTTCCTCTAGTTTCAACTAGCATTTAAGCCTCATAACACAAATTTAGATGTTTCACACCTAGCCTTCCTTCTAAGCTCTTTATCTGTTTAACCTCTTGTTTATCAAACTTCTTAGCCTAATAATGCTAAATGTATCTCAAATCAAGCATGTCCTGAAAATTAGACTCATCGTCTTCTCTCTCTTTCCCCAAATGTGATTCTCTTTTTATATTCTATATTCTCTCCCACTTTTCAAGCTGGAAACTTTAAGGCCACCCTGACTTGTTCTTATCTCTTAATTATACATTACACATACATGTAGGAACCAGTTTCTTCTAAATCTATAACTGAAAATTCACCGAAATACACACCTTTATCTAGTTCCCTCCTCCCACTTATGTCTGAGTTCAATAACTTTCTCATAAACTATTACAAGAGTTTCTGCCCATTTATACTATTTGCAATGCCATTTAGTTCTAGGCAGGCCTTCACCAGCTACCCAACTGACCTTTCTAAATACAGAAATGGGGACACCCGGGTGGCTGAGCAGTTAAGCGTCTGCCTTAAGCTCAGGGTGTGATCCTGAAATCCCGGGATCAAGTCCTGCATAGGGCTCCCTGCAGGGAGCCTGCTTCTCCTGCTGCCTATGTTTCTGCCTCTCTCTCTGTGTGTGTCTCTCATGAATAAATAAATAAAATCTTTTTTAAAAACTACAGAAATGATCAGGCCAATTCTAGGGGTAGAAGATTACAAATTTCAAAAGGACAGTATAAAAGTCTCTCTGCTATCTGCGTAAATGTCCCCCTTCTAAAATTATCCCCTCATCCCCTTGATTTTCACCTTATATTCCTTTGTCACAATTGGTTTATCTATGTTACCATATGGTGCGTTTGGTTGATGGTAGTGGGCTATCTGTAGATGTGGTATATTAAGAAGGGATACAAAGTTTCTTGGAGTCTACTTTCCTTCTTGAATTTTGGCAGGCAGCAAAAGTGATGCTGTGCCAGTTTGTAAGCTCAAGATTTAAGAGACTTCTGCTTCCTGTCTCTTGGAACACACGATTTTGAAACCCAGTGGCCATGCTGTGAGAGAGCCCAGGCAGTTACGCTGAAAGGACTTCAGCTGGCAGCCCTGATTCATTCACCAACCAACGAATAGCCAACAAATTGTGAAGCAACCCAGCTGAAGCCACACCAAATAGAAATAAGCTGTCCCTGTCAGGCCCTGCTCAAATCACAGATTCATGAGCAAAATCAATGATTATTGTTGTTTCAAGCTGAGTTTTGGGGGTGTTTTGTTACATGGTAATATCTGTAACAATGCAAAATACCTTTCCATCTTTCTCTGCCTGATTAATTTATTCTCATTCTTAAAGATACAACTCAAACGTTATCTCACTTAAGAGTCTAAAGACTTCCGTAATCTGCTGAGGCAAAATCAATTACTTTCTTCTGTTCTTCTCCAGCCCTTAGTACATATCATCTAGTAGTGATTAATGTCCACCTCCGAAAAAGTATTGTAAATTCCTTGTGAGTAAAGTCTGTAAGTATTAATCTTTGTAACCTAGTGACTAAGACAATTGAGCTCCTTGAACATTCGATGTGGTAATTCCTATCCTGTACTAACTTCTACTTTTAATTTTATTTTAGTTCAATAACCACTTATTGAGCACTGTATGCTTGCAATATGTCATTGAATAACAATATGTAATTTGCATTGTGAAAGGCTGTAGATTCCTGCCCTCCATAAGCAGATGTGGCGCGGAGTTATCACATATCACCTTCACTGTGCTAGATGGAACAGATTTCTGGAATGTCAACCAAGTACATGCCTAAGGGCTCAAACAGTTTCAGGGATCATTGGAAGAAAATATATGTCCTTTCCACTGGCCTCCATGATTTCCAGGTGACTGGTCTGATGGTGACTGGTCAAATATCTGCTGAAAAATAACAACAAAACTCGAATTGGATGTTTAAAAGTTTCAAAGAAAATTAAAAGACTAGTTCTTAAATGTCTAGCAGATGAAGTGCTCAATCATCAACACAAAATATTAAAGACCCAAGGTTCTTGTCTCAAAAATAAGCCACGAATAGCCTATGATCCAAAATATGTGAAAGGCTTGTTTCATACATGTAAGACTTGAGAGAAACAGTGCAATGGACATGTTCCCAAATTCTCTCTGGTCTGGGTTAAGTGTGTGGTCTTGAAAACACTGTCTAAGGGATAACGTGCCTCAATTAAGATATAATATTATGTCCCCCTGTTTATAAAAGAAAAAGAAAAATTCAATGATTTGAATAAAGTTACACTTTTTAAAAACCATTATGCATCATTTTACTTATACCAAGAAGGACTTTGTCTTATTCATCTGTAAACCTCAATAGCTAGTAGTGTCTGATCATATAGTAGGTGCTCAACAAAAGAAGAAAATCAATTAACTATTTTGGACTAGTAAATATATAAGGAACAATAATTTCACCTTCGGTTCAATGTCAGTAAAAACGCTACCCCTGCTCAGAAAATTGTGTTTCCTCTTATCTGACAAATAGCAGTACAAAGGCCAACAGTTTTCACTTGTCTTAGCTGTCAAGAAAGTCTAGGGTAAATTTTGTGTGCTACCATAACTTTTACTAGGGTGTCAAAAGCACAGAATTATGAGGAAATTACAGTGTATTCTCATTCATTCTCATTCATTCTCATTCTCATTCATCAAAGCAGGCATAGGCAAACACTGTTAGCCTAACTCTCATCACTAAATGTACTTTATTTTCACCTAAAATACTCTGTGTTTCCCCATGACATTCTTGGCTCCCTTTTCCATAAACTCAAGCCAGTGAGATTTTATCATATGGATATTCCAACTTACTCTGGCCTTGGGAATAGAATCTAGAACCGAACTAAGAACTCTAAAAGCCAATATGTTAAATATTTCTAGGAAGAAAGTATTAATTGCAAATGTACAAATCTTTTTTGAGGGCCAGATAGACTATATGAACAAGTTGTATATCTGCATAGCTCACCTACGTTCACAGTACAGGGACATGAGAAGGGTTGTAACAGAGTGGGTTCCTCAAAACAGTGAAAAACTTGACACCAGTAATTTCTTATATGGTCCTAGCATGCTGTTTTTCCAAGGAGAGAAAACTGTTCCAACAGAAGCAAGTACGATCATGGTCTCCAAGAGGCAGACAGACGGTAGTGCTGGTCTTCACAATATTAATCTCACAAAAGCATAAGGCTCAAAATAATTCTGATGTTAGCAGCTGTATATAATTCAGTACTTGTGGTAGCTCACCGATAAGGAATGATAATCTCTTCTCCCTTATAAAAGGGATAAATCTGAGTTTGTTTGCACAGACTAAGGTTACAGAGAAGGCCTGAAGTATAGAGGGCTCATAAGCTTATTTGGTTACAGATATGATCTTTAACTTTCCCTAGCCCGAGAAGCCAAAAATAAACATTTCATAACTTTTAATGTGTGGTTAGCAAATATAGCTGGCCCGTGGTCATGTCCCTGCAGCCTGGAGTCCTGGACAGAGTCAGCTTAGCTGGATGCCTGTGGCTGCCTGCTTAGAGCCTTCCCCTGTAGTTTCAAAAGAACAGGGTCTTTTTTATCCGCTTAGCTCAGTAGCTATAAACACTTGCTGTATGTTAAATGACTTCTCAGGTCCATCCAATCCGATTTGCACATCATTAGTCTGTGTAGGATGAAATGGATGCCTTTGGATATTTAGTTTTGTTAAATACTGAGCCCTTTGTAAGTGAAAAGCCCTTTATATAAAATATTACATCAGGCTTGGCTAACATTCCTGTTTCATGAATCACTGGTACCTCCAAGTTGTCCTTGAAATTTCAAATTCACTGTAGATGCTTCCAGACACGTACAGTACCTCTTTTTTTGTTTATTTATTTATGTTTTGATTTGGATGCCAACTCTGCTGTGAAAGAGCAAAATTTAGCATCAGAGCAAATGTCCTTCACGTACATCAAAAGGGAAAAGAAAAGCAGCATTACAGACTCAAGAGGAAAACACTGGTCTAAATGCCCGAAAAATTCATCATAGATCCGTGCTTTCCTCTGACTTACCATACTATTATTCAGAGGCTATCACTCATCTTTTCTATTTTTCATTGGTGATGGCCATATTAATACCTGCTACCAGCCTCTACTTTTTACATGCATTCAAGTATGAGTATGAAAAAGCCTAATAAATTAGCAAAAAGCTTAGTATTTCACATATACTTGTAAATTTTTCATTTTAATTTTGACAGAGCTCACACAATAATTGCTTATAATTACAAGTAGGACTGATGATCGTTTTTTAAAACTACATTCTAATTAGAACAACCAACCATCAGTGCTTTGAAAGCTGCTACTATGATATTATCACAATGAGTCAACTGTGATGCTTCGTGGCCTTTTCTGTGATGCAGCTGCTCTGGGATCTACCTTCCCTGAGATGTCACTGAGGTAATGAATTGCCACTGCAGCAACTACACAACAGAAAAGAAGTTTGACAGTGTGAACAGCATCACTGTCATTTCTTGGGAATACCCCAATATCATTTTTCTCATGAAGTGTTCCAGCTGCTATTAGATTACAGTCATCAGGCCAGACACATCCAGAATACTCACCAAATTTCACTTTCTATCATTCTGCCTGCAGTGTTGCTGGCAGCAGGTTTTACCTGAGAAATTTCAGATGCTGTAGATGCTTTCAGATGATGGTTCTATTTTGCACTGGTGACATTTCCACAACCCTTAGGTCAGAATTTCTTTTTTTATGAGGTGAATTTTTGTTAAGATTTAAGAAAAGGGTTTTTTTTATAGTTATTGAATGTATTTTATGGTAAGAGTGTAAAGATTTGTGTGTTTCATTTAAATTCCAAAATAGACCTGTAAAAGAGGGTTTCATCATCTCGGCTTTACAAATACAGAAACAGGATCTCATGGAGGCCTTGCTAATTTCTTTCTCCCAGAAAATATTTTAAAGAACTCACTGAAAATGTGACAAGAAGGGTGATCACCATTCTACTGAAATTTACCAAAACTGTGGCAGAATGTGTTTTAATCCAAGACAATGTGGAGAAACAAGAAATGGGAGAAATTCCTGCATGGTATTTTTGTTAATATCTGTCAAAACTTAACATTTCCATAGGCCACATGCATGAATTTTACTTCTATATATTTAGCCTATAGGAATTCACATTTGCTCAAAGATTCACACATTAGAAAGTTCATCATTGTATTCTTCTAAAGCAAATAAATCAAATCAAATTGCTGTCAGAATAATTAAATAATACATGGCATGTCAGTTTTATGGAATACAATGCACTTATGAATTATGTTGTAATCTATAGAGAGTGACACTTAAGAGTCACCAAGATAAACTCTTAGGGACACCTGGGTGGCTCAGTGGTTGAGCAACTGCCTTTGGTTCAAGTCCTGATCCTGGGGTCCTGGGATGGAGTCCCGCATCGGGTTCCCCGCAGGGAGCCTGCTTCTTCCTCTGCCAATGTCGCTGCCTCTCTCTGTGTGTCTCTCATGAGTAAATAAATAAAATCTTAAAAAAAAAAAAGATAAACTCTTAAAACAATAATCCATCTCATAGTGTGTGTTTGTGGTAAGATCTCATTTAAATTTTTTAAATATTTTTATTTATTTATTCATGAGAGACACAGAGAGAGAGGCAGAGACATAGGCAGACGGAGAAGCAGGCTCCATGCAGGAAGCCCAATGTTGGACTTGATCCCTGTACCCAGGATCATGCCCTGAGTCAAAGGCAAGATGCTCAATCACTGAGCCACCCAGGCATCCCTCGTTTAAATTTTTTAAAATGTGTGTATGTAACGGTCACCTGGGCGGCTCAGTCAGTTAAACATCCAGGTCTTGATTTTGGCTCAGGTTGTGAACTCAGGGTCCTGAGATCAAGCCCCATGAGGTGTTTGGCACTGAGCCTGGAGCCTGCTTAAGATTCTTTCTCTCCCTTTCCAAAGGTACATTCTCTCTTAGTCTCTCTCAAAACAAAAACAAAACTAAAAAAACAAACAAACAAACAAAAAAAAAAAAACACATGTATACATGTGTGTATATCTATCTGTATGAAAAGGAGTATGTGTATAAATGCCAGAAACAGTGGATTATTTTGAATTAAGTTATTGATGGTAGTAAATGGCTGGAATTGAAAAGAAAACTATCTCTTATAAGGCATGCAGCAAATTTTTAAGTATCGTCTTTCTGTATGATTATAAGTTAAGGTACATAAACTTTTTCCTACATGCCTAAATTAGCCTTTGAATATCAGCTAATAAAAATTCGCTAGTTTATGGGTTTCGCCTAGCAAAAAAAATTATTTCTCCCTATCCCTCATGGAAATTTCATTATAAGAAGTTACAACATTTTTTTAAGATTTTATTTATTTTGAGTGAAAGAGAAAGAGAGCTGGTGAAGGAGCAGAGGAAGAGGGACAAGTAGACACCCGCTGAGCACAGAGCCCAACATGGGACTCCATCTCAGGACCCTGAGATCATGACCTGAGCCGAAACCAAGAGTCAAACACTTAATTGAGCCACCCAGGCGCCCCAGAAATTGCAACATTTTTACACCTACATGAAATCTAGGTGATCAACAATTTTGTTTAAAACATAACATTTGCAGTTCAATCAGTAACTCAAGTATGTGGAATCACTTTTTATGTTTTGCTTCCAAACCAAGAGAGAAAAACATTTAAATAAAAAAGAAAACATTGATGTAGAAGGGGGGGAAAGACTCTAAAAACAACTATGGAAATGTTTCTTTCAGTTTTACTACAGCTTTATACTAGACCTTAAATCATTTTAGCACTCTTTCTACGGATAAAATTTCTAATTTTGCTTCCGTTACTTGGATATTTGAGATCAAGTGAATTTGAAGTATGAATAACAAAAATAATTACTGAAGACGTTCTATTTTGGCTGAGAAAACCATCATGTTCATATTTGGCAAGATTTCCCAACATAATCTAATGTATAGCTAGCTGATGCATTTGTTACTTTTCCTAGAGATAATCTAGTCACCGGTGTTATAAAATAACATTAAAAATGGAGTAGTCTTGCAGTTTTCTTTTAAAAATTAAAGATGGAGTAATCTCTTTATTTTGTTGTAAGTCTTCAGAACTAAGAATAGTTTAAAATAAGCTCTTGTATGGTTTCAATATCACTACTCAATTGCTAAATTATAACTGGGAACAAAACAACAGAGAATGTCATTCTCTTCTGTTATAAAATCTCTTCAAGAGAAAGATTTTTCTTTTTTAATTCTAACCAGAGCCATAAAATCCTCTTTTTGTTTGTGTGTATTAGCTTTAAGTATCTCCACAATGCTCATATAATGTCTGGAATTAGGAGACATGTGGGAGCTTAAATAGAATTTGTCAAATTATTTCTCTTCTTACATTTAGATTTTGAGTTTGTAAAGGATAAAATTCATTTCAACACTACTCACTGAATATTGGTCTTCAGAAACTGCAATGAATGGGCCAGAGGCAAGAACAAGTTTGTGTGTGGAAGGAAGGTAGAAAAGGGAAGATTTTTTAGTTCAATTAAAACTACACTTTAGAGTTTGGAATAAGGTTCACTGATCTTTGAAAAGATATGGAAAGAGTTCACTGCATTCAGACTACATAGTTCAGACTTATAAGTCTGAAATTTTAATGGCTAGTTTGCAAGAATATATTTTACATGTGATTTTGGTTAATGGTCAGGTAATGGTATTCAGTGATAATGTAGACTGCAATGCACAAATTATCTTCCTTTATAGGTCTCTCACCCCTACTAGACCAAGTTACATGAGAGTAAGGATAAGGTTTTGGAATTTTCTGAATCCTTATGTCCTAGTACACTGACTGTTAAATAAAGGGCTGGGAAATTTAATACATTATTGCATCAATCAATCAATTAGAAAGTGATTCAATATACTCCTTTCAAATTCTGAACAATTATTCTGGCTTTATACAAATTAGTAGATAAACCAATACTTATTAAGATTCTACCATTAATTGAGTCATACACTTAACTATATACTGGGGAATATTTCTAAAGTGTGAACAATAGTGCATATCTCAAGAAGTTACAATCTAATGAAGTGAAAGAAAAGGATGACATTGTGAAACAATGACAAAGAACCAGCACATGAGAGTGGGTATGGGACCAGAACTGAGAAGCCACAGGCACACCTGCCTAAAGGCCCAGCATAGATAACCCACACACAGGTGTGTGAGCTAAGCAAATGCTTATGTTGTATGCCATTGACATTTGGGGATACTTATCACACATTAATGCCTAATTAAATACTTTTAATATCCAATACATCATAAAATTCTGAAGTTTACTTTCAAAATTCCCTTACAGTCTCAATCTAACCCACTTTCTCTCACCTGACCTATGGCCACCACCTTGTTGGCCTTCCTGCCTCTGTTTTCCTCCCCCTCATTTTTGGCCATACTATATCCAGAATGATATTTTTAACTGAAAATTGGAATATAATTCTGTTTAAAATCTTTTGATAGCTCCCCATTGAATGTAGGAGAAACCCAAAATTATTTAAAGGCCTACAGGGCCCTATGTGGTATATCCTCTGTCTTGTGTCCAGCCTCCTCACAGGCCTTTCTTGCTCATTCCCAAGTCACACCAGTTTTTGTTTTTTCTTTCAGTTTTAAGAATATACCAGGTGCCTCCCTTTTTCTGGATCTTTGCACAGATTACTCCTTAGCTGGCAATGCTTTTCCCTAAACCTCACTTCTTTTATCCTGATGAATTTCTGTTTATCTTTCATATTTAGCTGAAATCGCACACAATAAGGCTTCTTTGGCCCTCCAGTCTATGATAAGAACTGCCTACTATGTGCCCCCACAGTATCCTCTGTTTTTCCTTCATGTCACTTGTCACAATTAGTCATTATGTAGCTATTACTGCAATGTGGACTAGTAATATCAGGCTTCTGCACCAGACCAGGAGGGTGGGGATCATGTGTCTTTTGTGGCTACTATATATTCAGTATCTCCAGTACATTCTGGCCCACAGTCAGTGATCAGTAAATTGGCTTAATTAGCTCTGAGAGCTAATGGGTTTTTCCAAATTCTTTTCCATACCATGAAGCACATTAAAACTATCTGAAATATTAGAAAAAAAATCTTGCCTCTAGTCCTTGTTACTTTGAAATTAGTACAAATGTCTTGACAGAGGAAGATGCACACTTATGTCATATTGCACCACTCTTCTGCCCTCTTTGTACCTCAAGTCCACAAGAGACTGTTGGACAAATAATATCTCGTTTCCCCAAAACAAGAAATCTAGAATTCATAAATATTTCCAACTGTAATCTATAACAGAGTGTGACATTAGATAGATACAAGAAGAGATGGATAAACTGATAGATCAAAAGATTGATAGATCAATAGACCAAACAAAGGCCGACAAAACAGCTAGGTAACCTGTGTAAGGAAACTGATATATCTAGCTTGGTTTGTTCATACATCTGTTGGCCCACTGGAAGCCAATTGATAGGGTTGGGTGTTGTTGAGACCTCATGTCAGTTCACCTACAGCCCAGGCTAGAGCTAGCATACTGACAGTCCTTCTTTGTTCTACTAAAGCGTGTCACATCAATAAATCTAAGTCAAGGACCAGAGAAATGTGTTCTTTAATAGGAAGAACCATAGTCATGTGCAAAGTGCTTATATACAGTGAAGGGTAAAGGTCTAGATTTGGGACAAATGTGCAATGTACTACAAGAAATAAGAAATGTAAATATTAAAGCAGGGTACATGTGTACTACCAGTTAGATACAGAAGTGTTCTAGTTAGCATGTACGGTTTTAATGGCATTTGTGAAGGATTTGTTCACAAATCTACATCATCCTGTTTTCTATTGTTCTTCAAATATCATGCATAACATTTTATATTGTTTTCTGTTTTATACTTATGTATGAAGAAATTCATATTGTGAACTCTTATTCTAGTGTTCAACTACAAATGGATAACCATTTTTGTCAATTTGTGTTCTATTTTTTTAAGATTTATTTATTTATTTATTTTTGAGAGATTGAGAGAGAGAGAGCACACGAGTGGGAGGAGGGGCAGAGGGAGAGGGAGAGAGAGAATCCACAAGCAGAATCCCCTGTGTTGCATGGCTCCATCCCAGGACAATGAGATCATCACTTGAGCCAAAACCAAGAGTTGGCCACTTAACCTACTGAGCAGCCCATGTGCCCCTCAATTTGTGCTTTAAATCATAAAAATAAAACTGATCCCAATACTATTCCCCTTCAATTTAATGTCATTATAATTTACTATATATTTTAAATATTATATAACTATATATAATTTACCATATGTATTTAAAGATTAACTGTAAATATCAATTATCTTCCTAGGGAAGAAAGAGTTTTTGTTCTCATAATGATGAGACTCAATTTCTTTGACAGTATGATTATGTCTGTAAGATGAGGACATCTCAGAGCCACTAAAGTCAGTGCCCCCACAGAGTCCTACAAAGCTCTTTGGTATTCAATTTTTAGTAGGCTCCCAAATCACAAAGATCCACCCATTTTATGATTTCCAAATCAACATAATATTAACCAACCATACTATATCTGTGTGATTGGGCTGTGTAGAAATAGTCTTTCTTAACTGTTTTCAGTTTCAATCACATTTTTTGGAATTTATTTATTCTGTTTCCAGTACAAATTTTTATATACTCAATAAAAAACAAGTAAATTTTGTCAATCTTTTTTAAAGATTTTATTTATTTATTCATGAGAGACACACAGCGAGAGAGAGGCAGAGACACAGGCAGAGGGAGAAGCAGGCTCCACAAAGGGAGGCCAACGTGGGACTTGATCCTGGGTCTCTAGGATCACACCCCAGGCTGAAGGTGGCGCTAAACCGCTGAGCCACTGGGGCTGCCCTTATCAATCTTTTATAATCATTTGCAGTAGGAGACATCCTAGATTGAGCCACAAATTTTTACAAATTGGACAATGCATGATATATTTAAAAGACAAATGAAGAGAGAAGAGGCCAAAGGAAGCAAATGTATAGAATACATAAGGATTTTAACCTGTGAGAATGTCAATTAAAGTTCAGGGGAAAATAAATGACTATAATTAATACCTGTTAACTGCTTTTGGCCTTCAGGCTCACCCTGTCTAATGGTGCATAATAATTAGAAAACATTTCATTACCAGCTGGTATCAAAGGATTAAATGTGTGTGAAAGAGCTTTGCAAACTGTAAAGTTATAAAACAAGGTAGCTGTTATTTCCATTATTAGTGTCAAAAGATGCACCAAGTGGACAGGCCATTAATACCTCACCAATAAATATTTCGTGACTAACAAACTTTAAATACTATGTATATACATTGTAAGTAGAATACATATTGATTACCCTTTCTTTTTTTTTAATAAAATAATTTTTATTGGTGTTCAATTTACCAACATACAGAATAACACCCAGTGCTCATCCCGTCAAGTGTCCCCCTCAGTGCCCGTCACCCACTCACCCCCACCCCCTGCCCTCCTCCCCTTCCACCACCCCTAGTTCTTTTCCCAGAGTTAGGAGTCTTTATGTTCTGTCTCCCTTTCTGATATTTCCCACACATTTCTTCTCCCTTCCCTTATATTCCCTTTCACTATTATTTATATTCCCCAAATAAATGAGATCATACACTGTTTGTCCTTCTCCAATTGACTTACATCACTCAGCATAATACCCTCCAGTTCCATCCACGTTGAAGCAAATGGTGGGTATTTGTCGTTTCTAATGGCTGAGGAATATTCCATTGTATACATAAACCACATCTTCTTTATCCATTCATCTTTCGATGGACACCGAGGCTCCTTCCACAGTTTGGCTATTGTGGCCATTGCTGCTAGAAACATCGGGGTGCAGGTGTCCCGGCGTTTCATTGCATCTGAATCATTGGGGTAAATCCCCAACAGTGCAATTGCTGGGTCGTAGGGCAGGTATATTTTTAACTCTTTGAGGAACCTCCACACAGTTTTCTAGAGTGGCTGCACCAGTTCACATTCCCACCAACAGTGTAAGAAGGTTCCCTTTTCTCCGCATCCTCTCCAACATTTGTTGTTTCCTGCCTTGTTAATTTTGGGAAGAGCTTTTTTTTTTTTTTAATTTATTTTTTATTGATGTTCAATTTACTAACATACAGAATAACCCCCAGTGCCCGTCACCCATTCACTCCCACCCTGATTACCCTTTCTACTAGTTATTAAAGTACAAATCAAATTTAAGATGTAACCGAGTTATCTCTCTAATTTTGTTATATTAAGGCCTTCAATTTATATTCAAGCATAAATTCCTCACAAAATTAATATAAAGAGAGACTATACTTTTCCTACATATTTTCATAGGTCTAGGGGAAGGGAAACTTCAAAGTATTCCCATATATTGATCGTGATTATTCTCATTTACAAATTTTAAAACTAAATGAAACAGTTCATGGTCAGAGAGTTTCAAGCATTGCCTACTGTCATTCAACCAGTAAATATCGGATATGAGATTCAAATGAAAGGTCAATCAGACTCCTTAGTCCAACATGCCATGCCAATGTACAATATTGTATTAGAGATTTAATGTCATTACATATAGATACATGTATATATATATATATTCAAAATTAATGCTCAAATTAAAATTCCATGTTAATTATAATACAAATGTTTGCTTTAAGAGTTCTGAGGTTCCTGAAAGATGTAGGAGACATATGAAGCTGTTAGGCTACATCTCCAGAGTTGATCCATTGAAGAGGGATCTATAATTGATTACAAATAGTTGGATTTGTTTATTGAGATGTTTTCCAGGTGACCTGATGACCAAAGTACACCATTTCGAACTCAGCAGTTAAACATGATTTACTGACTTCCTTGAGTAAAGTGCTCATGATAGTCTTGCTTCATTAAATCATACAAGTACCTTCTGAAAATCAGGCATTTTTCTAGAAGTGAAGGATACAAGATTGAACAAGTCATATACCTGCCTTTAAAATGTTTATATCCTAGTGGGAAGACATGTCTGTATATTTATAACAACTAAACAATAGGATCATTTTTAATGGAGAATAGATCTTCCTAGAAGACAGAGTTTTTGATTTGAAAATTGATGGATGCATTTTCAGGAGTGTGCCAGAGATATGATAGTGTGGGTGTTTGAGGGGAACAGTGGGTCGTTCTATACGGCTAGAAAATAAAGTACATAGATTATGGTATATGGAAAGCTGACAGGTCAGAGAGCCAGAGGCCTGATAACTGTTTATCTTACTCAAATGTAAAAAGTGAAGAGTAATTGGACCATAGAATATAGTGGGTATTTCTGGGTAATATGTTGGAATAACAAATGCATCTTGCTAAACCTCCTTAGAATATGGGGCCACAGAATATTTAAAAAATAAGCAATAACTTTTATTAGCTGTGGAAACTAGAATTTTATCCATCTGTCAGATATATAAGGAATTTCTGGTAGTGCAATGCAAATTGAAAAGATAGAATAAGATATAGAGATCAATGGCAAGAAATCAAGGGAACTCTAACTGAATCTCACTCTATAACCTTGGACTACAAGAAGTTAGAAAATATCAGCCCACGGCCAATAGGATGAAGCTACCTTCAGAATCCAAGCTCATAGCCAGGAGGCCACAAGAGGGTAGAACAGTAGGTATAGATGGAAAACCACAAGAAAAAAAAGTAATAAAATATATTAAGAACTGTATTTCAAAAAAAAAGAGAATGACATTAAGAATCAGAGAAAATCAATGAGAGGGAGAAAAAAACAAAATTTGGATTCCTATTCTCAGTAATATTCAAGAAAATATACTCGCTTCTAATACCAAAGTAAGTAGTCACAAAGACAATGTGTTCTGAGATCAAAGAAGATGGCCAAGAAACTAAGATCTCAAGTGTAAAATTACCAAATACAATGAAGATAGTAAGCAACATCTGCATTTTGCATTTGTTTTGGAATGAAGCAAAACATGACTTTTCTTTTTTTGTTTTTTCTTAAGGTTTTGTTTACCTGAGAAAGAGAGAGAACACAAGTGGAGGAGAGGGGGCAGAGGGCAAGGGAGAAGCAGACTCCCCACTGAGCAGGGAGCCCGACAAATATGGGACTCATCCCAGGACCTGGAGACCGTGACCTGAGCTGAAGGCAGACACTTAACTGACTGAGCAACCCAGGAACCTAAGACATGGTTTTTCAGGTTAAAAAAGGGTTTTTTACCAAGTAACAGTAGTTCTTACCAAGTAAAAGGTCAAATCCTAGATGTACAGATTGGGAACAATATTTTAATATTGTATTTTTAAAAGCCTTTATTTAAGAGGTTTACATTTACTATCACAAGGGGGGAAAGAAAAAAATAAGATTTTATTTATTTATATGACAGAGAGAGAGAGAGAGAGAGAGACAGCAAGCACAAGCAGAGGGAGCAGGAGAGGGAGAAAGAAGCAGACTCCTTGCTGAGCAGGGAGCCTGACATGGAACTCTACCCTGGGACTCTGGGATCATAACCTGACGTGAAGGCAGATGCTTAACCGACTGAGCCACCCAGGCACCCCAAGGAAAACTATTTTTAAAGATTGATTGATTGATTGATTTTAGAAAGAGAGAGAGACAGAGCATATTGGTGAGAGAAGGGGAGAGGCAGAGGGAGAGAGTAAATCTTGAGCAGACTCAGCTGAGCCCAGAGCTTGATATGAGGCTCGATCACATGACCCTGGGATAATGACCTGAGCCAAAAACCAAGAGTCAGACGCTGAACCAACTGAGCTACCCAGGGTGCCCCTGAAAGGAAAATGTTTTAAAAAGAGCAAAAAAGGAATATGTTTGGAGTCAGATTTGTCTTTATGGGGCAAAATGTTGGGAATGCATGGTGTGGGAGGGAAGTGATTTTGAAACAGTGTATCATGTCCAGTCAGTTGGTATTGTAGATTCAAAATTAGACAAATTTGTAGACAAATTTAGACAGGAAGGGAAGAGGATATGACATCTGTATTCTCTTCCTGAGCAATGCTCAGAAACATACCCTGGCTAAGAGGTAAACCCAAATAAGGAAACCAACTATCCCTTATTCTAAAATAAGGAAATTTTAGAGTAAAAGAACTGATGGTGACAAAATAATCCAATCAAATACTCTTTGTATTTATAAATATGGTTAATCTTGTAATTAAAATATAATTATTAAAAAATTCTTTAACTTCAAAATAAGTATTAAAGTAGTACCTTAAAGTTAGTCTTGAAAGAAATAACTGCTAATCAGAACCTACATCCCAGCTAACATAAAAAAATTGAGAGGATAGAGAAGAAAGGAATGAAATTATTACATGCAAAGGTTTTCATCATAATCATGACAAATCATTAAATATTTTAGCCTTCATATTTATAACTACAGAATATATCTTCAATTAAATGGCCTATACTTTTGAAACTTCCTCCCAATGAAATTTACAGTTTATAACACTAGGAATATAAAAATTTACCACAAATTTAAAGGAATTAAAAGAAAAACAAGAATCAAATGATTACTCTTACCCTGTTTTACTTTATCCAAGTGACAACCATCTGCTAGAACTTTTTTATGTCCTTAGATTTTCTTTGTTTCCATAATACCAAATGCTACATGAATTAAGCTTAAAGAACTCAGGACATCATGTGGTATTTGTCTATTTTTCTTCTTCCTCATGTCATGACCCATCCATAAGAGTAACCTCTACACCAAATATAGAAAAACAAAACAACATTGTGATTGAGTTAAGCATCACCTTAAAATTATGTTACATATTCTTTTTTTAAGATTTGTTTATCTATTCATGATAGACAGAGAGAGAGAGACAGAGAGAGAGGCAGAGACACAGGAGGAGGGAAAAGCAGGCTCCCTGCTGAGAGCCACATGCAGGACTCCAGGATCACGCCCTGGGCCAAAGGCAGGCGCTAAACCGCTGAGCCACCCAGGGATCCCTTATGTTACATATTCTTATGAAAACAAGGTTATATAAAAAAAAGTGCTAAAAAGCAAGTGTACAGCATACAAAAGCATTAGAGAAGAGATTATCTAGCTTTTAAGCAGGTAAGGGTAGGGAAACAGAAAGACGATAAAGCACGGTGGAGGAAGGTAACATTTATCCATAGCTGTGTGTACTGCTCTACAGAATATACACCTGAGGATTCTAGGTCTCTGTTTGAAAACCAATTACAGTTACTTAGGAAATGACACTTCTTGCTCTGGGAATTGGGAATCCCTACCTACAGCAATGTCATTGCATGAATAGTGACAGGGAAGCCTTAATGCATTTTGTATCATAACGCTTCCTCTGGGTTTTACTTTCATTTGTTTAGAATGTTAAATACAGTGTCATGAGCAAATCAGTTGTCTCCATCTAGTCATCACAGACTAATTTGTCTGTCTGAAAGCTCTTTTATTTTATAAGGGAAGAGACTGCTGTTTGAAAAATAGAAGCCACAGCTTTGAGGCTTAGTTTTCACCTCGGCAAAATTAAGATGTTGAATTATATGAGCTCTGAGTCCCTTTGAGTTCCAAATCCTGTAATTCTATGACCATCTGGTCACCACAGGCTACAGAGTTTGGTGAAATACTTACCATGAAGACCAATCGAAAATATTTATGAATAAGTTAAAATAGAAGCACTTTAACATTTAGATTTTTACGTAGTCTATGCTAAATTTTTTTAATAACAAAGATTTCCATTCTTCTTCCACAAAACAAGGCACATCTCAAATAAACATATAGTTCATTCAGTATACTTGTTTAAATTGTAACTGTCAAAATACCTAAACTTCAGGCCTGAAGAAAGAACATGAGTTTTTGAAGATGCTATAGAAAAGTAATAACTAGGGATCCCTGGGTGGTGCAGTGGTTTAGTGCCTGTCTCTGGCCCAGGGCGCGATCCTGGAGACCTGGGATCGAATCCCACGTCAGGCTCCCGGTGCATGGAGCCTGCTTCTCCCTCTGCCTGTGTCTCTGCCTCTCTCTCTCTCTCTCTCTCTCTCTGTGACTGTCATAAATAAATAAATAAATAAATAAATAAATAAATAAATAAATAAATAAATAAATATAAAAGAAAAGTAATAACTATAAATACCATATCTATATCTGCAGGTAATGAACTTGATTAAGTCATAGTTACCTTCATAATAAATATGCCAAAACATGGCAACTCTCCATCAAATTATATTGTGTCCCTATTATATTGGTGTCAGATGTATTTTAACTTGAATTTCAGAAACATTTACACAGTAATTCATTTCAATTGCTATACCTAGAGATTCTATTACATTCGTGATCATCTTCTGTGCACAGAAAACATAACTACTCTTTTCCTTAAAGGGACATGTTAAATGCAAAGAAAATGTGACTCTACCCCACCTCCACTACCTTGCTGACATCCACATTAACTCAAATCACCCAAGCATCATGTTGTAGTGCAAGTGTCAATGAGATGTCAAGTTGTATAGTTGAGACTTGTTACTTTGATGATCCCATATTAGACCTTGAAGAATGAAACTAATTAGAGTACAATCTGAGTGGGAATTATGAGAGGGGAAAATAAGATACTAGGGGTAGAAGGAGGTAGAAGGGGGAAAGGAAAATTTTACATATTGAGACCAAGTTAGATTTTATGTCCAGAGCTCTTGGAGCTTATAGCCTGATCATACAAACTTAGAATGCTTAACCAAGAATGAGGTAAAAAGCAAGAACAAGATTAGAAACCTCGCAACTCAGACATCTTTGTGCTCCAAGGACATGTAGAATTAGTAGTTGCAGGGAAAACACGATTGTGGTGATGGTTACACAGGTGTATGCACAACTCATCAAATTGTGTGCATAACATGTTCACTTTTTTGTGTATCAATAATACCTCAAAAAAGTTGTTTAGAAAAAAGAAACTTTGGATGAATTTACTCTATGGTATTCATTTTGGAAAAATCTGGAAATACGGGACACCTGCACCCCGATGTTTCTAGCAGCAATGGCCACTATAGCCAAACTGTGGAAGGAGCCTCGGTGTCCAACGAAAGATGAATGGATCAAGAAGATGTGGTTTATGTATACAATGGAATATTACTCAGCTATTAGAAATGACAAATACCCACCATTTGCTTCAACGTGGATGGAACTGGAGGGTATTATGCTGAGTGAAGTAAGTCAGTCGGAGAAGGACAAACATTATATGTTCTCATTCATTTGGGGAATATAAATAATAGTGAAAGGGAAAATAAGGGAAGGGAGAAGAAATGGGTGGGAAATATCAGAAAGGGAGACAGAACGTAAAGACTGCTAACTCTGGGAAACGAACTAGGGGTGGTAGAAGGGGAGGAGGGCGGGGGGTGGGAGTGAATGGGTGACGGGCACTGGGTGTTATTCTGTATGTTAGTAAATTGAACACCAATAAAAAAATAAAATAAAATAAAATAAATTATTCACCAATGGAACACAAATTAAAAAAAAAACAAAAAAAAACAAAAAAAAATCTGGAAATAATATAAGTAGAGAAGAAAATATTTTTTCTCCCTGTTTGTCTAGGATCCATCACCACGGCGTTCTCTCTTGGTTTTTCAGGAGGATCAAAGAATTGCGAGGTGCAAAAAAGAGGGAATGTGCCCTTCACGGTTCACTATGATAAACAATATTATAAATTAATATTTGTATAGCACTTTGCGTTTTACAAATGACTTTTGAAGGTTGAGCAATGTTAGGAATTAAATTCTCAAAAACAAACACACTCTGAGCTGAGAAGTGTTTAATAATTTTTTTGCAGAAAGCATTATAACATCCGATTTTTCCCCCAATGGAAGATTTAAAAAAATGATCAGGTTGGTACCTAAACAAAACAGCTATTATTCTTGCTGAGAGGAGTAAGATATATGGACTTTTCAATTACTGAAGTGAGACACCCAACATAAAAAATTAGGAGAAAAAATGTCATTCGTTGCTAAAAAGCATAGTCAGTTATTATGCAGAACTTAGAAAAACCACAACTTCATCAAAACTAAATGATAAAGATTTGAACTTTGGACAATAACATGCGTCTAAAATAATCTGCAAAAAGCATTATGATCCAACGAAGCAAGGAGGCATCACATTCCAGTGAAATTAGAAAACAGGAAAGAATTCTTGCTTCGGAGAAGATGAACCCAAATCAAAAGAAAAACACTTCTTTAGTTTCAATCCCTGAACTTGCCTTACCAATTTTCTCGCTTTGTAAAAAATAACCCAAAAAATGCCCAACTCCACTATTCCACTTCATAGTAGAATAATGTATATATGTGCAGGCCAGCTGTTTCATTATATAAAGCTCCTATTAGGCAGTCTGGCTTTCTCTTTCGATATAGACCAATTTCAGTGCTTGTGTGTGTGTGTGTGTGTGTGTGTGTGTGTGTGTGTGTGTTGTGGGGAGGAGGTAGCTCCTCCTCAACACACCGTTGGGGTGTTTTACAATTCAACTCAATTCTGACACTGTCTCCTCAGAGACAAGTCAATTAGACAAGTCAATGCTTCAGTTCTACAAAACTGACTCCTCCCAACACTTCAGATTCCAATTACAAATCCAGGTTATCGCTCCTGCTTCTGATCCATCAGTTAAGGATTAAGGGTTCCAACAACCCCCTCCTTAGACTTTGGATGCCAGGCACAAGCCCAGGTTGGTGCTTTGGAACAAAGGTCCTCATGACTCCCTCCTTGTTTGGTTACTTTGCTAGGGCAGCTCTCATAACTCAGGAAACCCATTTACTGGTCTGTTATAAGAGAGTATAATTCAGTAACAACCAGATGCAATAGATACATAAAACAAGATAGGAAAAGGGCTTGGCACTTCCATGCCTCTCTAAGGATGCCACCTTCTCCAAATCCCCAATTCACCAACCAGAAGCTCTCCAAACCCTCTCCTTTTGTTTTTGTTTTTGTTTTTGTTTTGTTTTGTTTTTATGAAAGCGTCATTACAAAGATATGATTGTTAACTCATTGGCCATTGGTGATTGATTCAACCGCCAGATCTCTCCCCTCCCCGGAGGTCACATGGGTGAGATTGAAAATTTCAACCCTCTAATCACATCGTTGGTTCTCCTGGCAACCAGCCCTCTTCCTTAGGTGTGGGTCCAAAATCACATCATTGAGTAATAAAAGACACCTTTATTACTCTCAGCATTTAGGAAATTCCAAGGGTTTTAGGAGTTCTGTGCCAGAAAGGGAGAGGAAGACCAAGCATATTTTTTTATATATCATAATATCACACTTCCCTTAATCTCAATTTACCCTTTTATCATCTTCAGAGGGTTTTGACTTAAAGAATCCTTTCAACTATTTTTATGGAGGAATGTGAATTTCATGGACATTGGAAGATTCTTAATAGTTGAAATTTAGTGTCTTCAAGAAATAAAGCAACTTTAATGAAGTTTAATTATCTCTGAATATTTTAAATTATCACAAATATAATCACATTTGGTATTCACAAAATTCATGTGGAATAAATGGGGCAGATATTATTAATTCCACCTTATAACAATGCTATTAAAGGAACTTATTCAAGCTCATACAGCTTATAAGTGTAGGGAGAAAAAATTATCCTTCTACCCTTTTAGGCTCTTCAGCTGATCTAATAATTAAATTGACATAAAACAGATTAACAGGGGGGAAACAAAGTTAATTTCATGTATATAGGAGCCCCATAAAAATATAAGATCCAAGGACAAGTCAGGAAGTTGAGGTTTATATGCCATCCTGAGCTAAGGAATGGGATAGAGTCCTGGAGCTTCAAAGGGGAGGAGGGTAATTCATAGGACAGTAAGAAGAGCAGGTGTTTGGTAATTACATATTTGCCCTGCCATACAGATAGGTCATTTAGATAAAATTGTTTCTGGTAATAGCTCTCTCTCTGAACCAGGCCCCTTACAGAAATTCTTTTAGGTAGTTAAGGGAGAAGTTATTCTTGAGTCTACTGGGTCTTGATTGCCTTTTGCTCAAAATAATCCATATACCAAAGTGGCATATTTTGGGGTCATATATTCTGCTTCCTTTCCTAATCATCATAACCTCTTTCATACTAGCTTTCATAAATCTAGAACCAGTTCTAAGCATAGAACTCTTTCCTTTAGCCAAAGTCACACTGAAAACCTAAATTTGGTGACGGGAGGGGGTGATAAAAATGATTTAAAGGCTCTTCACCCTTCTATTTAATTTAAAAATCCATTGTTCTCAATGCCAAGCCAAATTCTACTAGGGTTTTTTAAAACTTCAATACTTAAATTTTCTGATTTGTATTTCATTTCAGATATTTTTCATAAAAATAAAACTAATTGGTTTATTTTTTGATTGGAACAATCAGTGTAATTTCTATATTCAAATGACAAAATTTGAGAACAATGCTGAACAAAGTAATGCATTCCTTGTTGGATATCTAACAGAATTATGTACATATGAACACCAAAAACTGTGTACAAGAAATTGCACAGCTTTACTCATGACAGTACCAATATTCAAGGGCAGCCCACAAGGCCAACTCCAGACCTTTACTTATTTTTAAATTATTGGAACACAACCACATCTGTTCGTTTACACAGTCTATGGCTGCTTTCATGATACAATGTCAGAGCTGAATAGTTGCAAAAAAATCATATGGTCCACAAAGCCTAAAATACTATCTGGCCATTTACAGAAGTCTAACTGCTGATCTACAGTATACTAGCTTAAATTTTTTGAGGGATATATTCATACAGTGAAATAAATACTCTTCAGCAATGAAAACAAACTACAACTACATGCAGCAATATTGATAAACCTCACACACAAAATGTTAAGGAAGAAGCAAATAATTTATAGTCTGCCACTGATTCCACTTATGTAAATTTCACAAGTTAGCAAAACTTACCTTTGGTGGGATTGGATAACGTTGGGAAAAGGAAGGTATTCATGATTGGAAGGATTATAAAGGAGCTTCTGGATGATGGAAATGTTCTGATTTGAGTGGTATTAGAAACATTTTCTAATAATTCATTGAGATATTCTTTTATATTTTGCATACTATTTAAATCTCTATCATGTCTTGCTATAAAAGTATAAAATCTTAAATACAAATTTTATAGAAATGTAACCAAATGAAGAAAAACAAATTTAATGGGCTTTTTTTCAAGGAAGAAGAACATTGCTCGTTACTTGGGTTGGGGGATCAGATCCCCACCTCCTAAGGGATAGGATAGGGAGAATAATGACACCCTCCCCCCACACACACACACACCTGTGATATCCACATCCTAAAAATCTGGAAACTGTAAATATGTTACCTTAAAGGGGAAAAGGGACTTTGCAGGTGTAATTAAGAAAAGAATCACACAAGATACAATCACACAAGTCTTTAAAAGTAGAAAATTTTTGCTCAGGTATAAACACTGATAAATGCTATAAAGAGGGGGGAGGCTATATGCTATATTTACTGGAGAAGAGAAGAAAACCTAGTTCAGCTACAATAGCCAAGAAAGACCAATCTTGGAAATACAGAGTGAGCAAAATGTTGATTGAGAAAAAAAGCAGCCAGCCAGAGATGTGGAATGAAATGTTCCATGTGCAGGAAAGAGTTGAAGCAAAGACTCAAATGAAGACAGGATCTAAGCCTTCGCAAGTCAGAAAGATTAATGTGACCATTGTGAATGGTGGGAAGTGAGGACCCAAATCTGGTTGAGGTCTTTCAGGCTATGGTAAGGATTGAACTTTATTCTAAATGGATTAAGCTAATGTTCTCCAGTTTACATCTAGAAATTTACATTATGACTAGTGTATAGAAAAAAGATTAGAACAGGAGAGGAGGTGTAAGGGGAGATAGAAGGAAAAGATATCACCTGGTTGCAAAGATCCAGGTCAGAACTGATGGGGACTTGGACTAGAGTTTTAGCAACAGAGATCATAAGAAGTGGCAGGATTGGGGATATTTCTTGGAGGTACAACCAACAGGGCTGGCTGAGAGATTAGGTATAAATTACACAGGAAGTAGAAGAATCATGAATAACTCCTAGGATTTCAAATGGATGGTGACGATGCCCTCATTAGAGCATATCTGCAGACAAATGTATTGACAATTCAGTTTTGGTCATATATGTTCTATGTGGTCCTTGCAGAAAATTTTCTGTTGTAATCCAAAATTTCATTTTACATTATGTCATATGTTCATTAATATGCTTTAGTCTCCAGATGCCTATCAACACCAAGCTAAAGAGTGGAAAATATCATAGTGGCTCTGCATTAAGCTAATTACTACCTCAACAAAAGCCAAAAATTCAAGCTGAAATACGAACCACATCCAAGTTTCAGGAGGCCATGCTTCAACAAATGCCACTGAGATGAATTACTGAACAATGTTCCAATAAAGATCCCATGGATTCCAAATGAGCTGACTCTGCCCTGACTTGTTGAATAATTGCTCACATCCTAATTCACATGGACGGTAAAAGTTCTTACCAGTTGGGTTTGAGACATCCTTGAAGACAGATATCTATTAACTGTGCAAGATAATGAAGAGCTTAGCTCACATTGTTACCTTCTAAAGTATTCTTTCATCCTTCTCCCTTCCACTGGCAAGATGAAATGCCCTTTTCTTTTATGATTCCATAACACCCTCATCAAAACATTTAATTCACTACTTATTTGCTATCTACTCTTAATATTCCTATCCCATTGGAAAAACTATCCCTACAGTATGGAACAATAACTCAAATAGCTTACCTGGAAAAAACCCTCAAGCCATCCAAGTCAGCCTTTTTATTCTCACTCCATGTAAATCAGTCTTCTGATGAAATGTGACTTCCCTTGAAGTTTTTCCTATTAGAAAACAATTCTCTAATCATGTTGATTTTAAAATGCAGGTTACATTTCTCATGGTCTCTTTAATTCATATATCAATCACTACAAGATGGATCCACTTTGAAAGGTTATCCAATCCAGTTTCTGATTTTGCAGCCAGTGAATACCCCCTGCATAGATCCTTTGGGAAGCAGGCAGTTGGCTTCTGCTGGTAACATCACATCGCATTCAATTTAAACTTAAACCCTATGAATTGGCACTTCGTGGTTTGTTTCATTCCTGATTAACTAATGGATAATGAAATATTTTCTTGTTAATGGTTGGTTAAAAACAATCATTATTTTCCTTTAAGTGTTTGTTTTTAAAAGATTTACTGCATTATAGCAATTTTATTATGCAGTAAACCAAAAAAAGTGTACAGTGAAATAATTTTCAATTTTATTTTAATATTGAAGGATAAAAACTCTTTTATATATATCAATTCTGCTTACACAAAGCTCTTCTGGAAACATAGCACTCCATAAAATGATTAATGCTTAAAATATATTGTCTGAATTTGTCATTGTACCTACTTTTCCTTTGTAATATAATATTTATAATAAGGTACTAGTAGCCAAAAACTCATATCTTCCATTGTCTGTGTTGCCTCACAAGCAGAGAGGTTAGTGTTTTTAAGACATCTCTCCTTTGATCATATTTTGTAGCCCTTAGAAGCGTGCCACATCATAAAATGAATAACTTCAAAACTGAGGACTTTCACTGGTGCCTTCTACCCATGGTGCCTTCTACCCATCCTAGCGCTCTATCACATACACACACATAATCTTTACAAAAATACTACAGGCAATCAGCATATTTTTAAATTTGTGTGTCTATACTTCTTGCTCCCTAAATGTTTAACTGAAACAGGCTGTAATTCCCGGTGCCAGAATTGTGATATTCCTGGTTGCCTCACAAAGCTGCCTGGGCTAAGTGGAGTTGGGCATCATTTCTACTGGATCCTCATCTCTCAGTGCTCTTTTCCAGGAAGAGAATACTTGGGATGGATGTTAAGCCAGAAAGACTCATCTAAAATGATAGCACTTTTTCCTTTAAGTAGCTGGTTAAAAGGGATTCTGGCCAGAATTTTCTCAAGAACTTTCAAACACACGGAAGAAGTTAAGTTTGCATTTTCCAAAAATTTTTTCTTGAAGGAGTTCATTTCTCATGATCCATTTTCTGTATCACACTTCACCTTCCAAACTACTATTTTGAGTAAGATACTGGAAAGCTAACCAGCGACTCCTAAGAAGTGCATGAGCTCCCTCTCGTGGGGCTTAGAAATCACTTCTGAAACTTGAATCTCCAGCCATTCAAAAGTTGGTGAAATTTCTAAGTCCTGGTCTCCAAGAGAAGATGTGGCACCTTGTCCCACCCTCACCAATTTGTCAGTCCCCATCTAAAGCTATGCTAAGTTGCTCCAGGGATTTCTCTTGACTCTTCAACTCAATCCTAGAACAATTATTGTGCATTAAAAAATTTAAATTTTCATAAAGGGTTTATATATATATTGATTCTTGAGATCAGTAACTCATTTGTGACCAAAAAAAAAAAAAAAAGCCTACCTCTTGCTTTAGTAAATTTACATTTTACAAAGTACATTTGCATAACACAATTTTATGTGAACCATGTAATAACTGAAAATGTGGTATCAAAATTCTGTTTCAGGTTTGGAGTCAGCAGGGAACAAACATTAATCTGCATCTTCAGGCACCAAATCTAACATTCCTTCCATCCCACTCAACCCTTGCTGTTCCACATTTATGATCTTGCAATTCCTTCTTCTCACGTGATTCTTTCTCAAGTTTCAAAGTCTCAGATCACTGTCTCAATGTCTTCTTCATCAAAACTTTCAGACCAAATGTATAATTGCAAAATTAAAACAAATAATCTGGCTTCAAAGCCAGATGTTTCTAACCCTTAGAATAGGCATCACTTAACACAAATACTTTCTCCACAGTGACAATATTTTTAACAAGAATTTAAGATAATTTTGGTAGGTATGGGACTGCATTTGGGGACAAAGTGTTTGAAAACAGAGTCTCTTGAAAATTCATAATTTAAGGTTTCCATTCCTATATCCTTTTCATGTCTGGTTACTCAGAAGCAACTACTGAATTTGAGGAAAACAATGCAGAATCTCATTTATCCAAACGAGGTCACTGATTGAATCTTAATCAAATGATAAACGAGACCTGTTACACATCAGGAAATGCATTACAAGGCTCATTACAAAGAGATAAGTGACATTTTACTTATCTCCTTATTTACCCAGTCAAGTTTATACCGACTTACAACCAGAAAGCAGTGTTGAGTCTGAAAACCAACTCTTACATTTCCTGACTGTGTCCTTGGATAAGTTACTTAACCTCTCTGAGACTTGATTTCCTCACATGTAAAATTAAGGTGACAATACAGCTTACATCATTAGGGTTATAAGAAGGATTAAATGACACAATTCATAGAAAGTACTTAGTATCTGGCACAGATGAAGTAGTCCATAAACATAATTCTTAATAGTACTATTAATACTATTAACCTATAAGCTGTATAAATGCCTCATTTCTTGCTGCTTTTGTCCCATTCCTGGTATCCAAACATCTTGCCTAGTTTTGTTGTTTTTTTTTTTAAAGATTTATTTATTTATTTATTTTAGAGAAAGCACAAGCAAGAGAAGCAGAGGGAGATGGAGAGAATATCAAGCAGACACCACACTGAATATGGAGCCCCACGCAGGGCTCGATCTCATGACCATGCGATCACAACCTTCTCCAAAACCAAGAGTTGGTTGCTTAACCGACTGTGACACAGATGCCTCACATTTACTTAGTTTTGACCTCTCTCTGCTCACATACAGCTGCCCTGGTCTCTTACACTTTATGCTTGATTTTTGCTACCTTTTATCATCTACTCTGACCCTCAGCAGTCGATGACAGGTGATGCCCAGCTGGGCCTTCCTGCTAAGCTGACTTCCATGCCCTGACACTGGCCCTGCCACATCCTCCCTGGTATCGCTGCGACTCCTAATCCTAACTACATGTGTACAACCTTATATGGCTCCTCCTAAAATCAGGACAAGGATATGGACATGGACCCTTGAATTCTAAGTCTCTGTTTGATTAACAACCCTTTTCTATATTTCTCAAGCATCAGCCATTCAATTTATAAATCAGACCAACAGAAACCCAACAACAAAAGGTATCATTTGGTCATTCATTTTTTCAACCATTCATTATTTGTCTATTTAGGTACAACTAGAAATCAAAGAGCCCACTTCAATCAGAGATATTTCTGCATCTAGCCACATTTATTACAACATTATTCACAAAAGCCAAGAGGTGGAAGCAACCAAATGTCCATTGACGAATGAATAAAGAAAATGTGATATACACATAGAATTGAATACTATTAAGCCTTTAAAAAGACAGAAATCCTAGCTTATCCTACAACATGGATGAGTCTGGAGGATTTTATACTAAGTGGAATAAGCCATAAGGAAAAGACAAATACTATCTGACTCCACTTATATGAGGAACCTAACGTAGTCAAATTCTTAGAAACAGAAAGTAGAACAGTTTCCAGGATCCGGTAGAGGGAAAGAAGGAATTATTGTTCGATGGGTCGAGAGTCTTACAGATGAACAAGATTTGGATATCCGTTGCACAACAATGTGAATATATTTAACGTGACTAAAATGTTTTAAAGTTCTTAACCACTTAAATATGGTTCAGATGGTAAATTTGATATTTTGTGTTTTATTATTTTTTAAAGGGCTACTTGAATCTTCTTCAGCATTCTGTGCCTGTCTGTGCATGTGTGAGTTTCCTTCTAGCTGAGAAAAGTGAGTAAATCACAGTGCCCAACCACCACAACTACTCCAAGCAAAAGAGCCTGTCATGACAACTTTACCGTGGGTGATGAAGGGGCAAGAAATCCACTCACAGAGGAAGCTGGAAGATATGGAAGGACAGTTCCCTCTTTCCCTCCTTAGAGAAGAACTTACAGGTACTCAATGTAGACCAAAGATAGAGCACTTGGTGCCAAGTTATGAGGATTCTATATATATACATAGTATTACATATGTGATTGCAGCCTTTGTCACTTATGATAACATGTGAAATCACTTTGTAAACAATAAAGGGTATTCCCATCCTGTAATATATTCTCCACCAGAGTCCGAGCTCCTTCTTTTCAGTAGACCCAATAGAAAGTTTTAGTCATCTGTCACCCTAAAGCCTCTCTCTGTCTCTCCTTCTCTCTCTCTCTCTCTCTCTCTCTCTCTCTCTCTCACACACACACACACACACACACACACTCCTATTCTAAAGTTTAACATCTTAGGAATCTTGAAAAAAAAAAACCTATCACCATTATGATTACAATGCTGATAAATTTAAAACTTTGGGACAGTTCATATCAAAATGGCTTGGCCAATTTTTGTTGATGTTGTAGCTATCTGTGCTAATGCCAGGCATGCCTATGTTCATTTTATAAAATAAGACACATTCAATTTGCTCAACTTCTGTGTTTCTTATTGAGTCACGACAGTTGGCGTGAATGTAAGTTATTAACAGTATATATCACAAGTTGGAATCTTTGGAAATGCAAAAGTCATTTTGTAAATTTCTTTTAGTTGAAATTTTCTGCCTTTATAAAGCCTCCACTGTAAATATTGATATTTTCTTACTCTCTTTGGGACAAATTCCATTTTTGATCGATAACCTCATAACACATGGCAACTTCATAAATTCTTACAGCCAAGCAATGAGGATTCTGCTAAGTACTTCAAATATTACCTTTTTCATTCCTCAGAGTAAGTCTCTGAAAAAGGTATCATCATTATTAACTCTAATTTATGAATAATATAATTAAGATTTAAAGAAATTAAATAACTTGCCCAAAGTCATATAATAAGTAGAAGAGCAAAGATTGTGATTCATCTGACCACACAGTCTAGGCTTAGTCACAACTGTGCTACCCATAAACCCAATAGCCAAAGCTTTGCAGGAAACCCCAGATTAACCCATTATTCATGCTACCAGAGCAACACTATAACCTCCTAGGTATAATGTAAAATGTCCCAATGCATTCATTCATTTTTTCATTCACTCTCCCATTCCCTTATTCATTCAATAAGCATTGTTCCAGATGCTAGCTGTAGGGTTATGTACACACCTAGTCCCTACTCTCATGGAACTTATGGTCTGGTCTATATTCAAGGACACTTCATATATGCACACGTGGAGAGTCTTCCCATGGAGGGAGACAGAGTGCTCCCTCTCTCACAGAGAAAGAGCCAGTGGAAAAGAGAAAGTCCACATGCTGTGCCATACAAAAAAGCAATCACTTCTGTGAAAAATAACATTTCCTGTATTTCCATTTGGATTAAGATTTATAGATCCAAACTACCTAAGTTATGTGAATTTCACAAATAGTCTTTTTTTTTCACAAATATTCTTAAAACATGTCCTCTATTATAGAGTTCATCATGTATATGTCTATGCAGTTGTGTCTTTCCCTTTAGAAGACGCGTACTCATTCTTCAAATATCTTTTGCGACTGTGATTAAATTCTTAAAGACCATCATCTTAGGAGGATGACTGGGATTCTTTCCCCTAAGTGCTTACTTTTCATTTGCCTGATCATGAGCTCAAAGATGCTCCAGATCCAGCAAATGGGGCTTCACAACACATGGGGCAATTAGAAACAAAGCCAGTATCTTGACAAATGGAGATTTATTTTCTCATCATAACGGATTTTTTTTTAAGTTACAGTTTCCAAGTGACAAAACCAGACATCACCCATAAGTTCACAAGTCTTAAGACTTCAGTATTGCCAACTGAGCAACTTCCTTGCCCCATTAAATGTGCAGACTGGAAAAATCCTGGATTTACCCTTGTTTTATTTCATAAGGGTTGATTAGCTTTGCAATTAAGCCACATAGTTCGTAGGCTTTGCTCTGAAAGAGTACCCATCTACTTATTGCCACTTAAAAAGTCTTACTTTCAGTATAATAGCCTTTTCGAGTAGTTTCAATTGGAAAGAACAGACAATATCTCACAGCACCATTTAACACAAACTCGGTCTACAAGTACACCAAGGAACAAGAAACCCTCTCAGTTTGCAGTTAATGAATCAAAGTTTAAGACGACAAATTGGCTCGCTGAGGCAAAATAGTTAATTAACTTTTAGTCAGAAATATTCATTCTGCTCTCCTGGCATAAACAAGTCTCATAAACTCTGTTTACTTACTCAAGTGTTTTTCTCCTCTTCTACATCCCTAGGCATCATTCAGAGCTCTTAATATATCATGTCAGAGTAGTTCCATAATTTTAATCCAATTTTTTACGTTTTCAGCCTCCAAGACCAAAAAAAAAAAAAAAAATCTCTTCATCATTAATTTAAGTTCTGTAAACACTGGAGTGTAAATTAAAAAAAAAAAAAAAAGAAAAAGAAAAGAAAGGAAAATCTGTAACATTAAACTCTGTAGCCTCCCTCACTCTGGATGCTAATTGAATCAGACTTTGTGTTTCAGTAAGTAAACACATTAATTCCAAATGTTCAGTTAGTTCAGGCTGCTTCGCCTGTCAGGTGAGGCCGCAGACTGATGTTGCCGCAGTAGCTGGCGTGTACAATTAGCAAAGAGGTTTAATGGCAACCACTCCAGACCCTCTTGCTTCTGGTACTTTGCAGATGCAACATTTCCTTAAAACAACATTTTAAATTTTAGCTAATAAGAAAACTGTGTCAACAGCTTTGATAGATTTATATACCTGAACAGCCAGTGCATTATGGACTCCCTCCTCACTCTCCCAAAATCACCTTTTGCTAATTTCCCCCCCAGTTATTATGTTTCTTCTGGAGAAAAAAAAAAAAAAAAGCATACTTTCACCAAGAGCAGCATCTATTTGTTACCCCCTGTCACTGGCGTGTGTTTTCTAAAGGAAGCCTGTCTGCCACAGTGAATGCTTGCATTTAACAGCTACGGACACCGAATGCTGCTTACATTTGTTCCTTGCAGTGTCACACAAAGTTTACTTTTTTTCTCACTCCGTGCCAGGCTTTTTAAACCTCATGTCATCATCATTTTATGAGATGATTTTTCCAAAAGTAAATTATAGGTTCATGAATTAAGTAAGTGTTGGACCAGAAACAGTGCTTATTTTTGGAAGTGACTCACTTGTATGTGTATGAAAAGTTGGGCTAACGCCTTTTTACACACATTTAGGGATAGATGGCGTGTACTAGAGAAGGCCGACTTCAACTAGAACATAAAGTTTCCCAAAGTTTATTTGCAAATTCACATATTTCCCCTAAGTAAGTTAAACATAATCAATGCAAGTATTCAACTTAGGTAGGTCAAACCTATTTTCCTGTGAAATCAACTCTAACCAAGATTGCTATTGTTTAGTTGAACAAACCCGTATTGATCTCCTATGAAGCATCAGGTGAGCTTCTAAGAGCGAGGGGTATTACGATGAGTAAGACAGAGAGCTGTCCTCCAGAATTACAAGGTAATAAGACAGAATTTATTTTTGTGGGAAATCCACTCAAAGCTTTTCTTTGGAAGTCTGAACACCTGTCATCCTTCACTCTGCTGGTGGACTCCTCACATCCCTCCACCTGCCACCTGGAGCAGAGATCTCCTATATATAATTCCAGTGCAGGGTAACAAATGCATAGGGTGTTAGTGAAGCAAAAAGGGGGTCACCCAAGATGGGAAGGGGTGATGGGAGGACAAATGAATGGGAGGGTTTCCTAAAAGAAATGATAGCTCAGTTGAACTAGGAAGGATGGAGAACATTTATTAAACCAGTGGTCCTCAAAAAATGTGAGCTCCAGACCAGCAGCATCAACATGGAACTTGTTAGAAACATAAATTAATGGGCTTTACCCCAAAGTGACTGGCTCAGCATCTCTGAGAGTGAGAGTCAGTGATCTGAGCTTTAATAAGTCCTCAAGATGATTCTGATGCACAGTAAGGTTTGAAACCCACTGTACTGAGGCAAGTTTTCAGGCAATAGAGCAGGAGGAGGGGCTGATGATCCTTCAGGGAGTGCATTATGTGAGCAAACACTGAGAATAGCTGTAGTAGATCTCTGGGCTGCTTTGAGCATTGGTTGTTAGCAGCTCATAGCTGTGCTCTTCTGAGAATTGTTTCAGCCTAAGGGAGGTGACTTAGCTGGGAATGTCTCCCAGGCATTCCCAGGTAAGTCATCTGCCAAGGTTGGCCACCTTTCCAAAAGGGGCCAACAGCCAATGATGGACTGGTAAGGATATGTCCTCAAAATAGAAAAACTCTGTGGCATAATTTGTGCTCCAGAGCTCCTTATAAGATCACCAGAACTCGCACCTTTGCCTGGGACATTCTCTATCCTATCCTGCCTCCCTCATTCTGTTTCAGGTTTCTCCTGAGAGCGCTCCCTCGGTAAATCACTGGCACAGAATCCACATTTCAGGTTGTTTCTAGGGAACCCAACCCAGGACAGTGGCACACAGTCCAAGAATGCATGGGAAGCTGTAGCAGGTCTGCACTGATGGAGCAGAAGGTGTAAGTTAGAGAGTGGTGAGAAACAAAGCTGGAGGGGTGGGAAGAGTCAGTCTATGAGGTTATTTGGGCAACAATCCATAAAAGCAGCACAATACACACACACACACACACACACACACAGATTGAAAGTGAGTACTCATAAAATTTTGACACAGGTGAAGGGGAAGGGAAATCACTCAGAGTACCACTTTGGGTTGCAATTAAGGTATCTTCCCTACTTACAATAAATAATCATCTACATCCCATCTCTCATCCAGGCACAAGATATAAGAAGACTCCTAGATCCAAGCCACAGAGGTCAGGGGCTGTGTGATCACTTCGAGGAAGGGAGATTCTTGGAGCTCTCAAAGGGAAAGAAGGACTGGCAACGTGAAGAACTAGGACAGCCCTCTAAGTGATGGGAGAGAGTAAGGAAATAGACACTGGGATGAGGAAAAATGCTAACAACCCTCAGGGAGGGCCAATCATGGCTTCACTTTTTCCTTTTCGGTCTTCTTTGGCTTCCCTTTCCTTGGCTCCAGGAGCTCCCTGACATCAACCACATTTTCAGTCTAAGGGACTTCAACGGTCACACACATTCCTTTTCTTTCCACTCTATCAACAGCTGCTTTGAACCAAAATCTCCTTTCAGTTTGCTACAGCGCAGTACAGTAATCCAGCCAACACTCTAAGCTTCTCCCCTTCTGCTGTCACTCAAGTAAGGACATACAACTTCTAGAGCATATTATAAGAGTTGATTTTTTTTTCTATTAGCACAGGAAATAGATCATTGAGATGTGCTAGATTATTGTTCTGACATTTTGTTTGTGTGCCTTCCCCAGCACCCATTTCCTCTTCTTATCGCAACAACCCTCAGTTTCTTTTATGGGTCTGCACAGCCTCCATTCACAATTCCTTTGACCTAAAAGTGTCTCCCTCACTAGTCCTACCAAAGAAGGGGTCTCTTTCCTATTGAACTATATCCTGAAAACACGAGTGGCTGAAACTCCCACAGCTGCTAATTGTGCTGCCACAGAGAGGGTGGGCTTCTAGAAGGACCCTGAGAATAATGGTAGGACTGGAGGTGGAGTAGCATTGCCTGATCCTTAAATTTAGCAGTGTCTGAAACCAAATGTACTCTGGACTTTTCTTTAATGTGAAATACTAAATACCATTTTTTTTTTTTGCTTTAAACTACTTTGAAAGTTTTTCTATCCCTTTCAACAGAGAGTCCAAATTGATATAAGATGCCTTATATTTTTCAGAAAGTAAATATGACTGAATCTAATCTTCTTCCAGGCCTCACTCTTTTGCTAAAGAAACCTTTAAATGTGCTCCTCTTTCTTCTTTCATTTATACACCGCATCCCAAAAACACACTCCAAGGAAAATTAGTTTGGACTGTTGTGTCATATAAAACATAAAAGGAAAAAGATGCTTTGTGGTCACATAAGTATGGAAATTACTTCCTCTCACAAAATGCAATGGATTTCTTTACTGCAGAACTTCTCAGAGTCTTTAACATATGATTTTATATTATCTCCAAGAGAAAGTCACAAATGTCTGATTCCCCCAGGATGTTTGGTTGTGGAAATCTTTTCGTTAATTCTAGGACGAGATTACATGAGATACATTTCAGAAAGTGGGGACCCAGCTGGAATTTCAGACTCCATTCTAAACTGCTTTGCATTGAGAGGACTTTTGTTTCTCCCATCTGGGCCTTTTGATCATCCCATCTGGTGAGTCCCAGAAGGGCTCTACCTGAGAATGAGTTTGGAGGACAGGGTGGGTGAACTAGTAGAGGAGAGGAATAAATAACTGCACTTCCCACCATCCAACATGAAACACGATTTCATCACCTTTGGACAGATTGTAGATCTTCAATGTAATAGGGTCATTTCATCTTCATCACTTCATATTGTATCCATTTGTGCAACTTGATATTTAAAAATACAGGAAAACGTCTGAAACCTATTAACTTCATAAAAAAGAAGAAGAAGAAGAAGAAGAAACAAACAACCTTCACCCAGAATATAAAAACTACTATACCATTTAATTATCTTGAATACATCTGAGCAGAACAGATTTTAGAAAGTCACTTATAAGGTTTTGGCTGTACTTCTTGAAATGTTTTTGATGAGCTTTTAATGTTTTAAAAGTCTGACAGCTGCTCCTGAAAATTAAATGCTGTTTGTCAGCAAGCTACAGTTCACTCATTTCAATAAATAGGTAATTTGTTTCTTTAGAAAACAGTTGAAAGCATTCACTGACATTTGAGTGAAAAAGAAAACCTGGGTAATTGGGAGGGATGGGTTCAAATCTGACGCACCATCTCAACTCAAGCCCTCTGAAGGCAAGGCAGGGCTTGGACATGGGCGGGCTATGGTGTCTCTAGGGAAAAGGATCAAATTGCAAATAATTCTTTTTTTAGCATCTGACTTAGTGAAAAGAGGTCACCGTAGAAAAATCTCATTCCTCTCTGTGGCCTTTTGCATTTGCTTTATTTTTTTAATAATAAATGTATTTTTTTATTTGTGTTCAATTTGCCAACATACAGAATAACACCCAGTGCTCATCCCGTCAAGGGTCCCCCTCAGTGCCCGCCACCCAGTCACCCCCACCCCCCCGCCCTCCTCCCCTTCCACCACCCCTACCTAGTTCATTTCCCAGAGTTAGGAGTCTTCATGTTCTGTCTCCCTTTCTGATATTTCCTACCCATTTCTTCTCCCTTCCCCTCTATTCCCTTTCACTACTATTTATTCCCCAAATGAATGAATAAAGAAACCTCATCTGGAGCCTCTCTCTGAACCTCACACTTCCATACATTAAGGAATGTGCTTATCATGGATAACATGAAATTCAGACATTATCTTCCAAGAGCTTCTTGGTCAAGACAATGTCTTCTGTAACAATCCCCTGATGCAGCCAGCAGTTTGCCAGACCAGATCAGAGATGGTTCTGTTTTTCTCCAGCCTTTGTACTTGCAACTGTCTGTCTTAAACACAAAAACACATGCAATCCATTTCTGGTCAGGAAAACAGAAACCACTGTAATATTTCAAAATGTCAAGATTTTAGTACAGGCAATTAGTTATAACAGGTGATGGAGCACTGAAAGGCAGAAGAGGGAGTTCTGAAGTAGCCCAGAGAGGAAGCACCTAGCACCCTAGGGCTGGAGTAAGAGCCCCTGTAAGCTTGGACCAGGAGGCTTCAGGGGTGGTGCTCAGGTCTCTGAGGTGAGGTGCACCCCTGCCCACACTGGATGCTTCTGAGTGCATAAGAAGACTCTAGTTCTTTGAGATCTAGAAGGATTAGAGATTATAACTATCTTTCACTTTGACAACAAATAAAAAAGAAAGTCTCTTCTTTTTAAAAAAATTTTTTAAAATTTCAATTCAATTTGCCAACATATAGTATAATACCCAGTGCTCATCCCATCAAGTGGCCTCCTCAGTACCTGTCATCCAGTTACCCCATCCCCCTACCCACCTCCCCTTCCGCAACCCTTTGTTTGTTTCCCAGAGTTGGAGCCTCTCATGGTTTGTCTCCCTCTCTAATTTTTCCCACTCAGTTCCCTTGCTTTCCCTTATAATCCCTTTCACTACTTCTTATATTCCCCATAAGAGTGAAACTATATAATGTTTGTCCTTCTCCGATTGACTTACTTCACTCAGCATAATACCCTCCAGTTCCATCCACGTCGAAGCAAATGGTGGGTATTTGTCGTTTCTAAAGGCTGAGGAATATTCCATTGTATACATAGACCACATCTTCTTTATCCACTCATCTTTTGATGGACGCCGAGGCTCCTTCCATAGTTTGGTTATTGTGGACATTGCTGCTATAAACATTGGGGGGCAGGTGTCCTGCCGTTTCACTGCATCTGTATCTTTGGGGTAAATAGCCAGCAATGCAATTGCTGGATCATAGGGCAGATCTATTTTTAACTCTTTGAGGAACCTCCACACAGTTTTCCAGAGTGGCTGCACCAGTTCACATTCCCACCAACAGTGCAAGACGGTTCCCCTTTCTCCACATCCTCTCCAACATTTGTTGCTTCCTGTCTTGTTAATTTTCATCATTCTCACCTGTGTGAGGTGTGTACCACATCTTCTTGATCCATTCATTTGTTGAAGGACACTGTGGCTCCTTCCACAGTTTGGCTATTGTGGACATTGTTGCTATGAACATTGGGGTGCAGGTGTCCCAGCATTTCATGGCCCCTGTGCAAGGATGGCACACAAATTCGAGAAGTCTATTCTCTTCTCCTCCCACTTTCCAGTCTCTCTCTCTAGTGCCCCTATTGGCACATCCTAAGAGAGAATCCTCTCAGCAAAGGAGACCCTGAAATGGAGTTTACAGAGTCCCACAGCATCACAGAAGACTTGTAGGAGAGCTGACTTGGAGCTGAGAGGAAAGAGGAAAATAAGCAACCCTACATCAAATCTCGTCCTTCGCCCAGAGCTACCTCCAGGCTTTAGTCTCCACTCTCCTGGTCCAAATATATCCAAACTGGTAGAAGTAAGTATCACAACAGCCTTCTCTAAGAACCAAGCATCACATTCCTTGTCCTGGGGCACAATGCTGCCATCCTAGTCATGACAAATTCCCCTAAGGACAAGCTGATTGACTTTGGGCAAGTGGTATTCAGTTGCTGGCATTAATTTCCTTTTCTGGGATAATTACATCTACTTTGGAACGTAGGATTGTGTACACAAATGGATCGTCTGAATCAAGGCTGAGCACCGTTGGTGTCCCATGATAGATGCACAGTAAATATTAGTTGACTTCCTTCTTTTCCTCCCTGATTTTTCACCCTTCCTTGTGGAATGGGACACTTTATACCTAGTTACTGGAATTTTAGGCATTGGAAAACACCTATGAGATCATTAGCAGGAAAATGTTTCTTTTTCGCCATAGAGGTTTTTCTAGTCCAGCGGGTCACATTCTCAAGAGTTCCAAGGAAGAGATACACAAATTGCTCACAAGGATGAATTCATTGTAAGGATACTGGGGAAATAAAAAGGAAGGTCTTAAAAGAATTATTTCTCACTCAAGAATGTGTGGCAGACAGATTTCTTAAGACACTGGGAAAACCTGCCTAACCTTGCTAGGGACAAGAAATTTAGCTCAGTGACCTGCCTTTTCTTTGCTTTAAATGGCATTTGTATGTCTCCAAAATTATGAATTTGAATAGGTCCTGCCCTACCAGGTGGGAAGCATTGCTACAGAGCAGAATTCACACCAAGTCATCTCAAAGATTATTGGCTTCTTTAACCCAGCCCACAAATGGTTGATTCAAGCTCATGGACCACCGCTGATGCAATCACTGTGCTAAGGTAGCAAGATTCAGACTGGTCTGGGAGAGGCTCTTTCCTCCCCCATCACCTCAAAGCAAAAGGCTACCTAGGTGCTTTCTCACAAGCTAGACCTCACTGACTCCTTCCTTCTATCCCGATATAAGAAAACATTTTCTACTTCTGTCTTTTAACTATCATGTTCCAGAACTATTTGCCTTTGAAGCAGGGCTTCAAGAAGCACTCTGAGCAGGACACCTGGATGACTCAGTGGTTGAGCATCTGCCTTTGGCTCAGGTCATGATCCTAGGGTCCTGGGATCGAGTCCCACATCAGTCTCCTCACAGGGAGCCTGCTTCTCCCTCTGCCTATGTCTCTGCCTCTGTGTGTCTCTCATGAATAAATAAATAAAATCTTTAAAAAGAAGAAGGAGGAGGGGGAGGAGGAGGAGGAGGAGGAGGAGGAGGAGGAGGAGAAGGAGAAGAAGAAGAAGAAGAAGAAGAAGAAGAAGAAGAAGAAGAAGAAGAAGAAGAAAGAAGAAGAAGAAGAAGAAGAAGAAGAGAAGAAGAAGAAAGAAGAAGAAGAAGAAAGAAGAAGAAGAAGAAAGAAGAAGAAGAAGAAGAAGAAGAAGAAGAAGAAGAAAGAAGAAAGAAGAAAGAAAGAAGAAAGAAGAAAGAAGAAAGAAGGAGGAGGAGGAGGAGGAGGAGGAGGAGGAGGAGAAAAGAGTGCTCTGAGTCCACCACAGTAAATGATTTCCAGAACAGAGGATACTTTGTCTTTCAACCACATCATCACAGGGATCTAAGAAGTGGGCAAGAGAGGAGAGGGCAAACAAATGTCTAGATTTCTAAATGGAACAATTAATCATGAATGTGATATTATTAACAGAAGTAGGGAAAACAGTGATAGGACTTGCTTTGATGAATTAGCTGTAGAAAAGGTGAAGAAGGTGTTTGTGGAGCGTCTCAATAGATGTTTAAGCATGATAATGGAGATGATACATTTAAATCAGAGAATGAGTGAGGGATTTTGTTTGTTTTACTTTGCTTAATTTTTTAGTGTAATGATTCCTAAACTCTTCGGCATCATGGATCACTTTGAGCATCTAATGACTATTCTATATACTCAGGAAGAAAGGGAAAATGTTCCAATGTATATACAGCTAAAATCATGTATACCTTTTCAGAAGATTTTCAGACTGCCAGGTCAATACCACCCGATCTAGTGAAAAAATATAAAAAACAGAGACATCAGACCACTGGAAGTGTACTGCTTTAGCACTTAGTAGCTCCTCCTTTTAAATTTCATCTTCCTCACCCCAAACAAGCTAAAATTCCACATGTATCAAATACAACGGTCAGTCCCCTCATTCTCCACGGTTTCAGCTGACCCTCAGTCACCCAGGGCCCAGAAACAGATGATTCTTCTTCTGACACATCGTCAGTTGTAGCTCAAAGCTATCTCATAATGTGCGTCACTCACCTCACCTCATCTCCTCTCCCAGACGTTCTATTATCTCACACCATCACAAAAGGAAGGGTGAGTACAGTACAAGATATTTGGAGAGAAAAAGACCACACTCACAAAACTTATTACAGTATATTGTAACTGTTTCACATTACTAGTAAGTTACTGTTGTTAACCTCTCACAGTATCTAATTTGTAGGTTAAACTTTATCACAGGTAAGTATTTACAGAAAAAATATAATATATAGGGTTTGGTACTATCCATGGTCTCAGGCATCCACTGGGGGACTTGGAACATATCCCCTGTGGGTAAGGAGGAGGGGGAGCACTGTAGCTTTTGCCTGCCAATGTTTTGAGAGATAATGAAAAACAAAGCAGGGCAATTCAATGATAAGAGTTTCCAACCACTGCCAGCAAGAAAATGACCCAAGATGTTCATTTTCTCAATTACTGTAATGCTCATTTTCTTGTTGGATGGGTGGGTGCTCCTGAGCAAACCTTAGGGCTAATTGTATATATCCCAGCATATACTGTGCACCCCAAGCCCAGAGGCAGCAGCTAGTAATTATATTTCACTGATTAATGTGCAATCGTAAATTTACAGGCTTGATGGTCCAAAGAGGCTCCCTGCTATGTGAGATAATGAATAGGAAATTTTCAGAATAATTAGTCAAGTCAGACCTCGCAAGTCTACCTGGGAGTTGAAAGTTATGAAAGAAACAAGAAATGCCCCATCCTTTAACAGAATGAGAAATTGAAAAATGGGTGTTGAGAATGAATGGCATAGTCAAAATATTCCTTCTACCACTTTTGCTTCTTTTAGCTCACTGGCCACAGTGTCTGCATTGAACACCATGCTATGCCTCTCAGAACCCCCTTCAGGTACCAGGACTCATTCCTGTTACTCCAGCTGCTTGAAGTACTGCTATCTTTCCAGTCAACCCTCTCTCAAAGTCAGGCTATCTTCCCCAGGAGGGAAGGGGACAGGCCACATTCAATGACTGGTCAATGCCAGATTCAAAAGGCCTCTCTTGGAAGAAGACAGAAATTGCAAGGGCCAACCTATCTTGAAAACTCCCTAAGGGATAGACTGAAGACGTGGTTGAGACCTCAATGCAGACCAACTCCTCCCTCTGCACATTCGTGGTTCCTTCCCTGAGAAAACACCCCAGTAAACTCCCTACACACTAATTGTTATGTGAATCCGCTTCCCAGAGGATCCAACAGGCAGCAGCGTCCCAATCACACATCAGTGTCAGGAATACTACAAAGAAATGTCCTTGACACAAGGTATAGTCAGGCTAACAGATATTTTTTATGTGCCCACTGTGTGCCGGGCAAATCTGAAACTATACCAAAATAAGTTTTTCCTTGAGAATTTTTCAAATTACTGTTTGCTTATTTCTTTTGTTTGGTCTTGTGAGTCAAATACACAGACACTAAATTCTAAGGTGATTCTTTGAGTAAATTGAACTTCTTTGGCATTCTCTCACAGTCTAAATTAAAAAAAAAAATAACAGAGACTTTAAAAATATGCCCCCGAGGGGAGCACTTGGCTGGTTCAATCAGTAGAGCATGTGACTCCTGATCTTGAAGTCTTTAGTTCAATGCCCACGCTGGGCATAAAGATTATTTTTAAAAAGTAAGTAAAATTTTTAAAAATTTAAATGCCCGCATGTGTAACTATGTGCACAGCTTAACTGTAAATACTTTTTTTTAGAGAATTTTTTAAGGTTTTATTTATTTATCTGAGAGATAGAGTGAGTGAGAGAGAGAAAGAGAGAGAGAGAACAAGCATGAGTGGAGGGGGGCACAGACGGAGAGGGAGAAGCAGGCTTCCTGCTGAGCTCGATCCCAAAACCCTGAGATCATGACCTGAGCCAAAGGCAGACATTTAACTGACTGAGCCACCCAGGCACCCCTTAACTGTAAATTCAAATAGATAAGAGGCGGCATAAAAGAACTTTATAGTCCATCTATGAAGGTGATATTTGATATAAACATCATTATACAATGTCAATATAATAAAGGATACCATGATCTCTCTTAATTATAAAGACCAAGGGTAGTGAATGGCATATATCATTTATGGTAAAGGATAGGCCACTTTTGAAGTGTTATATAAATACAGTTCTAAGTTATACAGATGGACCCCACCTTAAACAAATCTAATATATGAAAACCCAGATTACTCTAGACAGCAGTGATTTTAAAAAGAATATGCTACAGGGTTTTGGAAACATTTTGTTAAAAATATGTCTGAAATTTAAAAACATTTTATTTAACTTTTTATCAGCATGACTTACAGATCTTTGTTTTTGTACTTGAGATTTCCTTTTTTGACCTCATCTTCTGTACACATTCTGTATACATTGTATTACTGACTTCATTTTTTAAAGATTTTACTTATTCATGAGAGACACAGAGAGAGAGAGAGAGAGAGAGAGAGAGGCAGAGACACAGGCAGAGGGAGAAGCAGGCTCAATGCAGGGAACCTGATGCGGGACTCGATCCTGGGACTCCAGGACCACACCCTGGGCTGAAAGCAGGTGCTAAACTGCTGAGCCACCCAAGGATCCCCTGTCTTCATTTTTTTTTTTTACCTGTGGTATCATGATCTATAATAAGAAATATATATATATTTGGTCTTCATCCCCTTTTTTGTCACAAAGCTCCTAAAACTCTGGGAATTTTCTTCACTTTTTAAAAAGATTTATTTATTTTAGAGAGAGAAAGATAGTGCACACATGAGTCAGGGAGGAAGGGTGGAGGAAAAGGGAGAGAGAGAAACCCCAAGCAGACTCTGTGCTGAACACAGAGCCTAATGTGGGCCAGATTGCTCTACTCTGAGATCATGACATGAGACAAAAATCAAGAGTTGGACACTTAACTGACTGAGCCACCCAGCACCCCAAAGGACCCTGGGAATTTTCTAAGTGAAAGAGTGATAAAGGGTTTTTGTTATATAAAGAGGTGACTTTAGAACCCCAACAGAGGATGGTGGCTGGGAGCCAGGAGCTGGTTGCCAGGAGAAGCAACCATGTGATTAGAGGGTTGGAACTTGTAGTCTCACCTCCTGACCAGTGGAGAAGAAGTTGGAGGTTAATCAATCATGTCTATGTAATGAAGTTTCCATAAAAACCCCAAAGAATGGAAGTTGGAGAGCTCCCAGGTTGGTGAACACATGGAAATTTGGGGAGAATGGTGTGCCTGGAGAGGATACGGAAGCTCTGAGCCTTTCCCACATACCTTGCTTTGTATCTCTTACATCTGGCTATTCCTGAATCACATCCTTTTGTAATATTGGTACTCTAGTGAATAAAATGTTTCTCTAAGTTCTGTGAGCTGCCCTAGCAAATTAATTAAACCCAAGGAGGAGGTCATGGGAACCTTTGATTTATAGCCAATTGGTCAGAAATCCAGGTAACAACCTAGACTTGCACCTGGTCTCTGAAGTGAGGGCAGGGGGAGGATCTTGTAGCACTAAGTCCTCAACCTGTGGACCCTGATTCTATCACTGGATAGATAGTGTCAGAATTGATTTGGATTCTCTGACCCCCTGCTGGTATCCAAGAACTGCTTGGTGGTGTCTGGGGAAGCCCCTCCCCCACGGGAATTGGGTCCAAGAACTTGGAAGATTGACATATTATTTACAGTCCTGCCCCTTACCAGCAGTGTGACCTGACAAGGGTCATTTATCTATCCAAAGCCTCAATTTCCTCTTCTGCAAAATGGAGTTAGAAATAGCTAGCTGAGAGCTATGGAGAACTAATGCGAAACAGAAGAGAAAATACCTCATAGTTTTCTATGGTTATTGTTTGTTGACAACAGCATAAGAGGTTCGATAACATTTTCCACACAGATATTTTAAAAAGAATATATCCAAACAACGGGATGACTGGGGACACATCCAAATCCCTCATAGCTTACATGGCTCTCTACATTTTAACACAAAAAGAATATTTTTAAAAATAAACCTTTTAATGCTGCATTTATAAATAATGCCCTGATACAGAACAACTCACTATCCCTCTTGAAAATGTCCTAAAATAAAGGAAACTGCTTTCAGATTAAGAATATCTACAATGTCCTAAAATAAAGGAAACTGCTTTCAGATTAAGAATATCTACTGAAATACATAATGTTCCTTTCACATTTTGGTGCTAGGGGAATAATCAGCTCATGAGAAGAGGCAACAGCTTTGCTAAGTACCCAAGTATTTTGTAATATAAGGATCTAGCAAGTGTAATAGGCCTTAAATAATCTTTATAAGAAGAAACTCTGTACTGTGTTTAGTAAATATTTTTGACTACTGGGATCATTTGCTTTAACGCTGAATTTGCTGAAAAGCCTTGGGCACAATTTTAACAGTGTCCCAAAGCACTGTAATTGGACAACTAGTGCTTAATGATATAGAAGAAGGATACAGCTCTAACCTACATAAAATTGAAAGAAAGGTAGTGCTTGAGCTGTTAAGACCAAGGAAGCATGCATTTTCCACTGTCAGCATTACAAGTTTTCTGTTGCTTTTTAACATATAGCAACAAAAATATATTTAATCTAAAGGCAATCAGTGAACATTTAGAAGCAAAGTTGTACAGATGGGAAGAGGCCTTGATTTTCATGGTCATCGAGAAGTCTAGCTGAGTGTCTCACACATTTATGTATTTGGTGAGCTCCTTCTACTTTCTGCCAGTCCTGTTTCATATATGACACAGGCTTAACTAAGTTTTAGAGTTTTAGAGTTCTATAGTTTTCATACTTTTCCAGGTCAGGACTTTTCTCCTTTATGGAGGCAAGAATTTCTGCAAAATTTAGGAACTTTGAGAACTGGTTTCTTGATTCAAATTTTACTTCCACGAGACCTACGTTGTGACATTTTGAAATATTCAGCCAAACAGACATTCACCCAGTGCCATGCACTCAGTGAGGCATTAGGAACATAGAAAGGACACCGTGTACGAGCAAGAGGCATTCTCTCTGGTGCTCTTGGCAATGTGTTTTTATTATAACTACAACCCATTATACAACTAACTCATAGAAAATTAAGGTTATTCCTTTGTAAGGCTGATGTGAAATGACCTTTCATGGATGAGTTGTTCTGAAAAACTGACATCAAACAGAAGCAGTAATTCATATAGAGAGCATAAAAACCAAAAGAACTGCTTTCTTTATGAGATGAACTGATTTGGAAATAGAATTTAGACTGGTTCTGGCTTTAAATCCACCTAAGGGATAGATAGTTAACTACTAAAAAGACTGAAATATGACCAGGAATGGACCCAAGTTGATATTAAACCACCATAACAAATATTGTGAAATAGTTGTAGTAGAAATATGCTTAAAAAATCATTCAATTTACCAACATAAGTATCAAGAGAAAAAGATTTTTTAAAACACAGTTGAGAACTTAGGCTTCCAAATCAAACCCAGGAGCCTAGAGTGAATCTAAGCTTTCATTTACTATCTATAAGCCTCAACAATTTATAAGCCTCATTCCCTCACCTAGGAGTTTGACATAGGAATGCTTGCCCTTTATTCAAAATACAGATCGGATGTTATGAGATTAATTTTTTAAGGTGGAATAATGGTATTAAGGCTAAAAGAGTTCTTAACTTTATTTATTTATTTATTTATTAGTTCTTAACTTTAAAGACACAAATATTTATAGGTAAAAATACATGCTTTAAATGGGTTTGCTTTGGGGACGCTTGGGTGGCTCAGTGGTTGAGTGCCTGCCTTCAGCCCAGGTTGTGATCCTGGAGTCCTGGGATCAGGTCCCAAGTCAGGCTCCCTGCATGGAGCCTGCTTCTCTCTGCCTGCGTCTTTGCCTCTGTGTCTCTCATGAATAAATAAATGAAATATTTTTTAAAATAAAAATAAAAAAATAACTGGGTTTGCACTGGAGCACCTGGGTGGCTCAGTCAGTTGAGCATCTGCCTTCAGCTTGGGTCATGATCCAGGGATTTTGGATAGAGCCCTATGTTGGGCTCCTGACTCAGTGGGGAGTCTGCTTCTACCTCCCCCCCTCCCCACCCTGCTCCCTCTCTCCCTCACCCTCTCTCTCTCTCTCTCTTTCTCTCTCATAAATAAATAAATAAATAAATAAATAAATAAATAATAAATAAATAACGGGTTTGCTTTAAAATACTATAGGAAAGTGAAGGAATGGGCAGGACTGGCTCTGAATTCCTGATTATTGATGTTGGATAGTAGGAGTTGGGAGTTCACTATACTATTTTCTGAATTTTATCTGTGTTAAAATTCTTTAACTAAAAAACAAAACAATAAGAAAATAACAGATTGGAGCACCTGGGTAGCGCAGTGGTTGAGCATCTGCCTTTGGCTCAGGTTATTTATGATCCTGGATCCTGGGATCAACTCCTGCATCGAGCTCCCCACAGGAAGCCTTCTTCTCCCTCTGCCTATGTCTCTGCCTCTCTCTCTCTCTCTCTGTGTCATGAATAAATAAATAAAATATTTTTAAAAAGAAATAAAATAACATATTACTAATAGGGAACCATTCTGTGACTATTAAATGCCATACAAATGTGGGTAAGCAAACTCGCTGCTATTGGGGGTGTCTTCCAATAGGACCACATATATTTACTCTAAAATAGTACAAGGCTCCCAGACACATAGGTTATTTTAGGAATATACCCACCCTCAATTCTCCTGAGCTAAATATTAGATGGTATTGACTGTGCCTGATGAAAAAAGGGAATGACTTTTTTTAAAAAAGGAATTTTGAAAATAAAATCAAGACATGAAGTGCCTAGACCTATCTTGAGGCAAAAAAGCATAAACTAGGGATGCCTGGATGACTCAGTGGTTGAGTGTCTGCCTTCAGCTCAGGTCGTGATCTTGGGGTCCTGGGATCAAGTCCCTCATCGGGCTCCCTGTGGGGAGCCTGCTTCTCCTTCTGTGTATGTCTCTGCCTCTCTCTATGTCTTCCATGAATAAATGAAAAAAAAATCTTAAAAAAAAAAAAGTAGAAACTAAATTCCTGAATTAAAGAACATGCCCTGAGAAACAGAAAATGTGTGCCTGAGAACAAACACAGTGCTGCCTTCTCTAATCCAAAACCCTCATGTTGCTCTGCAGGTGGAGGATTCAGGTGCTCATTAGCCAATAGGGAACTAGAAGGACATTCATGGAAATATAAATTCCATGCATCCTATGGCTATATGCCTCTTGGCCAGCATTCTAATGCCAATCCTTAGTTTTCTAGAGAGTGTTTTTTCTTATCAGGTTTTCCAACTGAGTTCGAATCAGAAGACTGCTTTGTTTTCTAAGAAAATGTAAAAATGACTAAGAAAAGTATGAGCAGATATATTGCAGTGTGAAAGCCAGTGTATTGAGCACACTATCCCTTAAGATTCAGTTCTCTTAAAAAAAAAAAAAGTGTATTACAGCTTTATGTGGTATCAGGATTCAAACACAAGATTAAAAGTTGAATAGTCCTTCCTATGGCTGTCTTTGGGCACTGATCGCCTAAATTAGCAGTGCCTTACCTGAAATCCATGCACTTCAGGGGAAGACGTATGTCAAGAATGCTCAAAAATCATATGTATAATATTTGTAAATACGAGCATTTTACTGGGGAGGGCATCTGTTTCTGTCATCAGGCCTCAAGATGAACTATGGCAAAGGTAGTAAAGTACTCGTACCTTTGGCTAAGCAGGAATGAGATTTCAGGAGTGTCCTGGCTCCTGTGAAATTGTTTCTTTCTTTTTTTTTTTTTTTAATGCCTCATATCCTGTAAAGGACAAAATGGTAAACAATCAGCAGAAGCTGCTCTTCCCCTATGGATCTCTAATTTCAAGTGATGATGACAGATTATGCATTACACCTTATCAATCAGTAATAGCTCTGCAGCCAGCGTATATAATCTGGGCTCTAACTCATGACATTGTCCCACCCAGCTCTTACTTGTCGGCACAAGGAAATGAGTATGAGGGTTCTTTTCACCCTATTTTTAAGATGAAAAGATTTTTGAAATGATTTCTCTGATCGATGCATACTGACATTTTAATGATTTTTTAAAAAAATATAAGCTCCTTGCTTCCCTAGCAAAGAAAGCATGACTGTAATGAAAGGTTCCAATTAATAAAGCTGTCTCCACTGCTTCAGCTTAGCACTGCTAAAGCACTCACGAACTGAGGTTAAATTACAGTTCTCTGGAACTGCAGCAGATGAAGTCATTTTGGATTAGGAAAAATATCTTTCTCCCTTTTAAAGACATTTCCTTCTTTGCCTATACATGAAACTTCATAGAACCTGAAAACCATTTCCATAACTGTGAGTTTTCAAAAGAAAATATTTTCAGATTAAATATAGGGAAAAGTAGCTTTACAATTTAATGTTTGTCTTTAGAGTGACAGGTTGCTGTAGCAATGGTGCCAAAGACTAACATCAATGCACAACTTTTCTGTAGGAAAATCCTTTTCCAAACATGTAGCTCTACTCAATTTTTACAGTAACAACATGATATTAGTGTTACCCTGGATCTTCAAAAGAGGAAACAGATTCCTTTGGATCCTGCTCTGGATCCTGCATCTTCAGGAAACTGTCTCATTCAGATACTTCTGCCACTAATGGTTTATTAGCTTTAGCACTAATCCAGTAATGTAGTCAATTAGGAGAGAGAGGAAGGGAGAGATGAAGGGGTGGGGGGAGAGAGAGAAAGAGAAGAGAAGGAAGAGAAGAAGAAGATCAAGGAGGAGGAGTGGTGAAGATGATGAAGAAGAAAAGGGAGAAGAGAAAAGACAGAAGAGGGAGGGAGGGAGGAAGTAAAGGGGAGGAAAGAAAGAAAGGAAGAAGAGAGAATGAAAAGCTTTCCAGGGCAGCCCCAGTGGCACAGCGGTTTAGTGCCGCCTTCAGCCCAGGGCGTGATCCTAGGAGACTGGGATCAAGTCCCACGTGAGGCTTCCTGCATGGAGCCTGCTTCTCCCTCTGCTTCTCCCTCTGCCTGTGTCTTTGTCTGTCTCTGTCTCTCTTTCTCATGAATAAATAAATAAAATCTTTAAAAAAAAAAAAAAAAGCCTTCCCAGATCTTCAACCCAAACTTTTTTAAGAGTAGTTAGGGTCCATTTTTGCTATGTTGTAACATCTTTTTCACCCTTAAACTCACTCCTTCAGGGCTCCCATCCCTGCCACACCATCAGAACTATCCCTACTAATATAATGACCCATCTTGGGGTGCCTGGGTAGCATAGTTGGTTCAGCGTCTGACTCAGTTTGGGCTCAGGTAGTGATCTCAGGATGGTGATCTTAGGGCTGTGAGTTCGTGCCTCAGGTTGAGTTCCCTGTTCAGGATGGAGTCTGTTTAAGATTCTCTCTCCCTCTCCCTCTGCTACCACCACCCTCTGCACTTGCTCTCTCTCTCTCTTTCTCAAATAAATAAATACATCTTTAAAAAATATATAATGACTCACCTCTTCTTAACAAAATCACTAGCAATTTTTCAGTCCTCTCATGCCTGGCCTCTCTGCACATCTCATACAAACCTTCCTAACATTTCCAACATCTGACTACCATTTTCATGAACATCTGATAGCTACCTTTGAGTCTTCTTTGAGATTCTCTTTTCCTGTAAATGTTTATGTAGGAATATACACTTAACTTAGGATATACACTTAGCACTCTTCTTTTCTCATTAATTTCTTCTCTTCTGTACACACTTTATGAAATGATCTTATCTGTTATAATGGTTTTAACCCCTAACTGCCTTTTGTTGACTCCCAGATCTTCATCTCTACCTCTAACCTTCCTTCTGAATTCCTATACACATGGCAACTATCAACTGGACACTTACACCTGTGTGTTCCATAATCCCCTCAAGACACCTGGAGCCAAACTCAGTTGTTTGCTTCATCAGATTTTTCTACTCTTGCCACATTCCCTATCATTTTTTTTTTATGATAATCACAGAGAGAGAGAGAGAGAGAGAGGCAGAGACATAGGCAGAGGGAGAAGCAGGCTCCATGCACCGGGAGCCTGATGTGGGACTTGATCCCGGGGCCTCCAGGATCGCGCCCTGGGCCAAAGGCAGGCGCCAAACCGCTGCACCACCCAGGGATCCCCCACATTCCCTATCTTTATGAAGGATGCCAGCTATCAAACCATTTGTCCCAGAAGGAAAGGATCCTGGACTCCTTCCTCACCCTATATTTAATCAAGCAGTCAGTCCCTTTGAGTCTACAGTCTTAAGTATTTAACTTATCTTTCCCCTCCCCACCATCTTTGACCATGGCAACATCTTCCTAGCTACTCTTGCCAATCTATGTTTTACAATATTAACAGAATGGTCACTCCAAAAAATATGTTCATGCTGATGGACACATTTAAAATCTTTCAGTGTCCCTCCATTAATTTTAGTACAAGATCCTAAGTTTTTAACATAATGAAATAAGTTTCACCTACTTTTCCAAATCCATCTCCCACTGATCCCCAATGCACCTTGCAAACCAAGCATATTTCCCTAATTATATCATATTTGGCCTCACCTCTCTCCTTGCACATGCTGCTCTCCCTGCCTGGGCTTTCTTCATCAAACAATAGAATTAAGAAAACCATCATTTTGCAATCCCAAATGAAATAACTGATTCAGGCAATGGTTACCAATTGGTATTAAAGCCACTAGACACAAATTTGATGAGAATCACATCCTTACCATCTCAATTTAGTGATATACTAAGTGTGAGATAACCACATAATTTGATTCCTGGTGTGATGTAATATAAGGTGCTCAGCACTGTCTATGAAGAATTCTTGACCCACCCCCAAAAAAACACAATCTAAGAAAACCTTTAGTTCTAACTTCCAGTATAGAAATAGATTAACACACTAAATGACCTCACGACAACTATTTAACCAAACTTAGACAATAGATATCTTAGGCTGATTCCCCCCAAAAGTAGACCCTGAGACAGGTTTATGGTTTATTTGTAAGATATGATTGGCAGAGAAATGAGGAAGCAAAACAAGCCAGGGAAAGAAAGGAAGCCACCAATAGGAGTATTAAACAGGTTATGGCTGCAAGTAACTGGGGTTCAGTTTCATTTCAGAACTTTGAAAGAGTAGAATGCATCTCAGAGTTATCCCAAAGATTAAAATCTGAATTATTCATCCACTCTCATCAGTCATTTAGTTGAAGACTGCTGGGGGCATAGGGGTGGCATTATTAACTCATGCACAGCTTGTTGGGGAAGAGGAAGGAAAGCCCAAAGAGTCACAGTAGCTTTCTTTTGGAAGTCATTGGGTCAGGTTGCATGAGAACAATGAGTGCCAAAGGAATGTGAGCAGGACACTAATAGCACTGGCTCCAGTGAAATCATCTATAGGACAACTGAAACCAAATCATTAAAAAAAGGGAGTGAGGAAAAGACACTATTCTAAATTAAAGGAACTATGTCAAAAACTTCGGTGATATAACCAAATCAGCAAATGGCTTGGTTTCAGAACCTATCTGTGGTTCTCAGGATGGCACATCCTGCTGGGCTTACCAGAATTTCCTGCTTCTCCCTTTGCTCCTCTTCCCTGCTTATGAGTTTGCTCTCTCTCTCTCTCTCTCTCAAATAAATATAATCTCAAAAAAAGAAGAACTGATGTGGTCCAACATCCCACCCAAATGCATGATATTTTTATTTTTTTTAATTTTTTTTTAATTTTTATCTATTTATGATAATCACACAGAGAGAGAGAGAGAGAGGCAGAGACACAGGCAGAGGGAGAAGCAGGCTCCATGCACCGGAGCCTGATGTGGGACTCGATCCCGGGTCTCCAGGATCGCGCCCTGGGCCAAAGGCAGGCGCCAAACCGCTGCGCCACCCAGGGATCCCCCAAATGCATGATATTATAAAAAAGTTGATGTTTTGTTCAACTTTCCTGTGTAATAATCTTACTATGAACAATCAAAATTTCCGGAGTAAGATGCCTCTCTGCAAGGACATCATCATATATTCCACAGAAGTAATTAGAGGCCACATAAGCTGCCTCACTAAACTAATTATAAAGGGAGAAACCTAGGTTGATACTATAATAAAACATAAATTTCTCTTATTGTATTCCTTTAATTGGACTAAATAGGTTTAACAGTGAGTTTGCATCCTGTAAAGAACTTATTCCAGAGAAGTAACAATAAACTCAGGGCACATTTAGGTCTCTGGTAGCCCATAATTAACAAATGTCTAATAAAAGTCCATAATTAAACAACAGCCAATAAAAGTCCAGAATACATGCTAGGCGAGGACATAAAGAACCAGTCGATGACACAGAACAGGAGAATTTAGGATCAAAATTATGAAAAATCGAAATGAAAATTGTCTTCCAAGTCAATATGATTTGAAATACTCATTCCTGCCATTTTACTGATGAAAATAGTAAATAGGCGACTTACAAAGGTCCTAAGTAAAGTCAAAGGCAGAGGCAGGGTGACAGGCACTAAGGATGGCACTTGGTGGGATGAGTACTTGTTATATGTTGGCAAATTGAATTTAAATTTTAAAAAATTTTGGAAAAAAAGGCAGAGGCAGATTATTAGGTTGAACCATTTACAATTGCTGGTAGTCACTGCTTTGATGTCAATAACACTAAAAGAAGAAGGAGGGAAAAGGGGGAGAAAGAGGAGAAGGGAGAGGAAGGAAAAAAAATGAAAAGAAAGAAAACTCCTTAGTCCAGGGCTTCTTTTTTTCTTTTAACATGCCAGAACTTTGGTGTCTGCAACCACACTGTACTAAAAAAAAAAAAAAAAAAAAAAAAAAAAAAAAAAAAAGCGAGTTGGGGTTGAGACAGAAAAAGATCAGAGATGTTGAGTCTCAATTACAAGACAGAGCCTTCGGGGGACACCTGAGTGACCTATTCGGTTATGAATCTGACTCTTGATTTCGGCTCAGGTCATTATTTCAGGATCACGTGCTTGAGCTCTGCATTGGGCTCTACACTGGGTGTGGAGTATGCTGGAGACTCTCTCCCTCTGCCTCTCCTGCTCGTTCTCTCTCTCTCTCTCTCTCTCAAATAAGTAAATAAATAAACAAACAAATAAATATATAAATCTTTTTAAAAAATCACCAAAATACAAAAGAGAAAACCAGAGCCTTTGGAGCACCTAGGTGGCTCAATTAAGTGGCCAACTCTTGATTTCGGCTCAGGTCGGGATCTCAGGGCTGTGATCTCAGGGCCTAAGCCCCATGCTCAATAGGAATTCTGCTTGAGATCCTTTCCTCTGTCACTTCTCCCTGCTCATGTTCTCTCTCTCTCTCTCTCCTCTCTCTCTCTAAAATAAATAAATAAATCTTCAAAATAAAACCTTCACCTAGATATTGAAAACTGGCTAAATTATTGGGAAACCTGAAGTATAAGATCTTTCCATTTAAAAAATAAGGTAACCAGTGGAGCAAAAAAAAAAAAAAATGCATCAGAGTATAAACGTCATTAAATAACTAGCTGAGGGCAGCCCGGGTGGCTCAGTGGTTAGTGCCACCTTCAGCCCGGGGTGTGATCCTGGACACCCGGGATCGAGTCCCAGGTGGGGCTCCCTTTGTGGAGCCTGCTTCTCCCTCTGCCTGTGTCTCTGCCTCTCTCTCTCTCCCCCTGTGTCTCTCATGAATAAATAAATAAAATGTTTTAAATAAATAAATAAATAAATAAATAAATAAATAAATAAATAAATAAATAAATAGCTGGGTGAAATAATGAATCCATTTGCAAATCTTAAAAAAATAATAATCTTTAAAATTATTCCCAGCACAATCTGAGGCTTGGTTGCAGTAGCTCCGTTTCTTTTGAGCTTTCCTGCAAGGCTCCTTGGTGCCACCTAGTGCCAAGCAATCAAAATTCAGACCACAAACATGATTTGGAAATCATGGTGCAAAATTGCTGCTTCCTTCTTTTCTTTAGTAAAGCAAGCTACCACCTGGGGAATTGTTAGCCTTTTCCCCATAAATAGAAGCTGTGAAGTGTTTTAGCTCATCGTCATCCTCAAGGTTTATGACAACTGGATATAGCTGGATATGTCTGTACACTCATATCCTAAAAAAAAAAAAAATTCAACCCAATGCACGATTCATTCTTCCCACCCACAGACTTTATTGAGCACTTCCTTTGTACCATGCGCTGTGCAACTGGCAAGGGATAGGAAACAAGACCCAGTGGAAGATAGGTCTAGTGGAGGAGAAAAGTTAAGTGATTAAACACAATAGAGTATAATAAGTATTCATTGCCTGAATTAACTTTTAAGAATACAGGAAGCATCCAAGCGAAGAATCAAGGGAAAGGGCATGCCTTACAGAATTCACAGCCTTGTGATGGCTCATAAGCACAGACGGGAAAGCCACGAGGAATGGAGTACTGAGGGGGCCGGAGTACAGAGGGGGCCTGAGAGGTCAGTGGCTAAGAAGGAGGCTCAGAAGCCAGAATGGCCTGGTTTCATCTGGATTCTGCTACTTTAATTCTCTGTGCCTTGGTTTTACCTCTGTCAGACTGGGGTAATATCAGTGCCTCCCACTTGAGACTGAGAATGAAAGCCAGTAAGGCCCAGAACGCACTTAGAAGAGCACCTGCATGTCATGAGCGCTCAGCAGCTCCTGGCTGGAACCGGTTGGACTGGAGTACAGGTGCTCAGAGACTAGAGAGGGAGGCAGTGACTCAAAGACCCATAAATGGTTATATTGTGAACAAACGGGAGCCAAGAGTCCTCTCCGGTCCATACACGTTGGTAGTAGAGCCAACCCAGCGATACTCCCACCCAGGCTTGTTTCCTTTGTCCAAGGACACAATGGCATCTTTTAAAGAACCAGGGGCCTCAGAGGTGTTGGCTTTTGCCTTCCCACCCCAGTAAAGAAGTGCTGTCGGAACCTCCCTACAGCCCTTCGGGGTGCCAAGGCCTCAGTGGTTCCATTGGGCGAAGAGTCTCGTAGTGGAGAACCTTGTGGTCCTCACAGCCTTTTCCCTGTCAGGCTAGAGGATGGCTGACAGGGTGGACAGACACATATGAGAGGAAGGAGAAAGACCACGGCTCACTGGAATGATCTCTTCTATCTCTCTGCCTCCCTCTCCTGAAGTGTCTTGCATATCTTGGTACATTTTTGTGTTCTACCCACCATGGGACCAAGGCAGAAAAGAAGTAGAAGAAGAAAAAGAAGAGGACAAACAGGGAGGAGGAAGATGGGGAGGAGGACAGAGACTAGTATTTACCGGGTGCTAAAGCCCTAAGCCTCTTCTATGTATTAATCTCATTTAATTAGCATGACAGTCCTGGGAGACCTTTCTATTATTATTCACATCTTACAAATGAGAAAACACTCAAAGTCCCAAGAAGATCAAACAATTTCCCCTGAGTCACACAGCTGGTAAGTGGTGAAGCCAAGACTCTATCACATCTTGTCCATAAGGGTACACATGTGTCCTCTCCAGCTCTCTGAGGGCCCTCGGCATGTGGGCAACCAGGCACACCTTCCTCTTGAGCTGTTCCATGCTCCAAAACTCTCTCTCCTCCTCCCTACCCAGACCTTGCCTAAAGTAGCTATTCTTTCAAAAATCCTGAATTCTGCTAAATAAGGAAAGATATATGTCTGTTTAAGCCAATTGGCATTAAGATAAAGAAGAGTTATAATTCTCCCTCAGCAGTACGCACACATGCACCCCCCCAACACTTAATCCTCTCAGAAACATTCAACTTTTGAAAGGATTGTTAATTTGAATTATTCCTGAACAAAACATAAGGAAATCTAATTTTTTCTTAAGAACCTCTCCTCCTATTTATTATTTATTGGCTGTCACTATTTTGGCTGGAGTTTAAGTGCTTATCTTCACTCTCCTCAGACAACTAATATCCGCATGATCAGAACCGCCCTCCACCATGAAATATGCATACAGTCATTCACAGGCGCATTGAAGTTCATGTATTCCTTCTCCTGGGGACTGCTTTATAAACCTCAACTTTATTATAAAATATTCTGTATGTTGGTAAATTGAACACCAATAAAAAATAAATGTATTTAAATAAATAAATAAATACAAATAAATAAATATAAATAAATAAATAAATAAATAAATAAATAATAAAATAAAATATAAAGTTGTCTCCCCAGTAAAAAGAATTCAAGACATCTCTAAAACAACTATTTTTCCTTTAAGGACCAAACGGACTTATGGAAGAGTGAAAACTCAGCTTGAAGGAAAGAAAAAGAAAATAGATCAAAATTCCACAGAAGAATACTTTTTACATTAAGAATTTTGAGTTTGACTCCCCCTCCAATTTCTATGTATTACTTTTTCCACCAAAGGAAATATATGCATGTATTATAGAAGCAATTCAGATCCCTCCAAAGCTGAGCTATAAAAATAGAAAAAGGGAAATAAGTATTAAGCAAGATTATGTGAAATAAACTTTATAAAAGTCATGGTAACGTAATCAGTTCAAAAGTCAATGTAATGTAATATGATCCCTCCATTTTACAGTATACAACAAGGTCACTCTCTTAGAGCCACCAAACACAGACCATTTGTCTCGTGGGCACTCTGCGCACTGTAAGGAGTCCCAGGCAGGCATTGACTAGGCAGGCTTTCAAAATTGGTCTCTTAAATTTGAAAGTTTTTTTTTCTTCTTTATAAATTTAATTTGACTCATCTAGTACATTTTCTGCATGGTTTCTCGTTTCTCACTCCTGTTGAAACAGCTTGAGTCACTACTTTGATTTGAGATTTACAAAAGAAATGCTATCTGCAGACACCTACCAACTTGAGTCATTGATGTTTTCATAGTGAGAGTTCCTGAGGTAGAAATGCAACCTGTAGGTGCTCAACACCTTGAGTCAGAGATATTTTTATAGCCCTATTTTCTCAGAGACAGAAGGAGATTTTAGGGACTTTTCTCTTAGCACTACACAAATATTTTTAAAGCGTGTACTATTTAAAGACAGTACGCTAGACTGAGATGCAGGGTGAGTAAGACATATCTAACTAACCTTGAGGAGTTTGCTGTCTAGTTGAAAAACTAAAACACATCAATTTTATTGAACAGGTATTATTAAGGCAATGAATGCTAATGAAAAACAGGCTCTGTTCCTTTGAGAAGCATGGATGAAGGAGGTGGGAGGTAACCTAAATTTACAGGACAGTGTAGTAAATGTGAAAATAGAATCAGGCACCAGGTGATCTGGGAGTGCCTCGAAGATGGGGGTGGGGAGGGACAGATGTCACTTGGAGTGTTGCCTAAGCTAAACCTTAAAGAATGAGCGAGTGAGAAATTTATCAGACAGAGTCATCAGGAATCAACCAGGTTTAAAAAAAAGGAGAGAGGCAATCCACAAGTAGCAACAGAACAGAAATGAGAGTTGAATGAAATAGCCAGATATCTGGAGGACAGATTCTGATAAAACCCACCGAAAATGTCTAGTGGACCAAGAGCTCAGCAACGCTGAATTTTTAACATTCTTAAGCCATCTTGGGGGAATCTAGACACGCCCCCCCACCACCACCACCAATCACAGCAAGTTCAATAACGTGCCCTCAAATTGGATTTCCCTCCTTCCCTGTCCCCCACTCCCTCACTCTTGAAATCACCTCCCAAGTAAATTACTTACACACAAGTCATGACTTCAGAGCTCTGCTTTCTGGGGAGACAAATCAAAACAAGGTGATTCATATTTTAATTATAGTGTGAATAATCCTTACGGTGAATACCAAAGTTTAGAAAGACTTTCATACTTCCCATAATAGCTCACTGGTAGGTAAGGCTTAGTCACGTGCAGAGTAAGGACTATGGGATTGTGCGTTATTTACCGACTAAAGAACAGGCTTGTACTTTGGGCTTAGCTCTCAACCCACAAGCTGAAGACATGAAAAATCTTTTCACTACACAGAGCTATCTGTTGTGATGGGAACTTGTCCCAATGGAATTTGAGCTATTATAAGTGTGAAAAAATGATTTGTAAGAAACATTCATTGAAATACCCATTTTAAGGAGGGAAAAGTTATTTTTCTGAATGGTAGAAAGATAAAGATTCTTCTTAGGAACTAATTTTTGTTCATTCCAAACAATCAGTAGCCTGAAATGATCTCTGAGGCAAGGGGATTCCCCAGAAGGCTGCTGAACAAAACAAAAGCTTTGTCAAGGGAAACGTTGGGTGTGTTCGTGTGTGGAAGTGATCCAGGAACTTTTTTTATTAGCAGGGTTGGTTTCAGTCATTCAGTAAGTGCCCTTCATGAACCAGACTCCTTGCTAAGTACAGGAAACAAAACAGGCATGTTCTTCTTTCCACTGAGCATATATTTCTAGTGGGGACATAGACAATAAACAAATACAAACACAAACACATAACTAGAAATTATGGCAGGTGCTAGGAAGTCATATAAGGAGAGAGAATAAGAGAAACAAGCAAATTTAGATTAGGGTCAGGAAAGAACTCTTTAGAAGCCAGATTATGCTGAATCCTAAAGAGTGAGTAGGAAGGAGTTAGCCAAATGAAAAGTAGGAGAACAAGGGATCCAAAAAGAAGAACATTGGTGGGCTAATTTAGTAAGAAAAAAAAAAGGGAGTTCAGTTGGTTCAGGGAAGCAAGGCCAAGAGCGGTGCAAGATGAAGCTGCAGAAGGTGGTAGGGACTGTGGTTCCTTGACAGTCCTATTAAAATGTTTGAAGTTTAGGGGTGCCTGAGTGGCTCATCCGGTTCGGCGTCTGCCTTTGGCTCAGGTCACGATCCCCGGGTCCTGAGATGGAGCCCCGAGTCGGGCTCCCTGTTCAGCAGGTAGCCTGCTTCTCCCTCTCCTCCGCTCATGCTCTCAGCCGCTATCTCTGCCTCTCTCTCTCAAATAAATAAAACCTTTTAAAAAATAAATAAACTGTTTGAAGTGTATAGTAAACGCAGTGAGAATAGTGATGCATGGATACCATCTTGTGTAAATGTAAACCCAAATGCAAGAAAATAGGCATCAGTAGCAGATCATGAGTAGATCCGTCATCCCTCCCTGAAACACAACTGCCAGGGAATTTATTATTAAAACATCCAGTTTTGATGCTGGTTGTCTTAATGGGAAGCACTGCCCCTACAGACCTGACTCTGGGTGATTTACCTTGACTTCACAGAATAGAGTTATGAGATGGATCTGGGGCACGCCAGATCTGAATTGCAAGTGAGAACCCTCACTGGGAGTTTGTGGGTTGAGAGCTAAGCCCAAAATACAAGCCTGTTCTTTAGTCAGTAAATATCGCACAATCCCATAGTCCATACTCTGCATGTGACTAAGCCTTACCTACCAGTGAGCTTATGGGAAGTATTAAGGTCTTTCTAAAATTTTGTATTCACCGTAAGACTTGCTCACATTATAATTAAGATATGATTCATTTTGTCTCGGTTTGTCTCCCCAGAGAGCAGAACCTTGAAGTCATGACTTGTGTGTAAGTAATTTACTTGGGAGGTGGTTTCAAGAGTGAGAGATTGGGAGAGTGAGACAGGGAAAGAGGTACATCCACTTATGTTTAGCTTCTAGGATTCAAGATGGGGATAGATGGAGTGAGGTGAAGACAGAGGGGAGGGTCTTCACAATTACTTAGTATCAACCAGATAGAGAACTATCTATCAACTAACCAACAACTGTGTGAGTTGCCTAGAGTTTTTACGTAATCTTCACAACCACCTTATGAGCTAAGTACATTTACTGCCACCTCACAGATGAGGGAAAGCCAAGTCAGAGAGATTAGGTCATTGACTCTATGGACGGACACAGCTGGGAAGGCACACTTTGCCACCAGAAGTCAAGAAGGGAGGGAAAAAAATCCCCTTTCATGTAGATCTTTACCTTGTCTTTGTAACCCCTGCAAAACGTCTGCCTGAAGCCGACCATCAATATCTGGTTATTAGCTGATGAAGTGACCAGACCGTGGCCATTCTGTAGTCTTAAAAAGAGGTCATCGGTGTCAAGTAAACAATGAGCTCATTAAGAACCACTTATGAAACAATTAGGCCAAGGGAATTTCGCTTGGCAAGGGTGGAAGTTAGGAAAGGGGATTTGGCTGCAGACTCTGGCGAGGGCCTGTCTGGCCCCCAGGGCCGCCGCAGACGCGCCTTCCCAATGAGGGCAAGTCCTGGCTGCACGTGGGCCACCCGGAGAAAACTAGCCTCCCGGCCACCCCAACCAGCACCACATCTCGGTGTCTTTCCGTTTGCTTTGAAGAACACAGCGAACACACTGCCGCTAGGTGTCCTCCAAGTGAAAATAACGGGAGAGAAAGTGCTTAAGCACCTTTTGTTTTCGTTCCACTAGTGTTAACACACGGGGCTGTATTCGCTTTTGAGACCTCGCTGATCTTAATTGGCCCAGGTTCTTGGACTCCCGGGGCTCTTGGGGACAGAGTGGTACTTGGCAGTGAAACAGGAACATCGGACCTCTGGGAATGAAAGGGTGCGCTGTCAAGAAAGGGCCATTGAAGCTGCTCATTTTCATTCTCAAGTAGGATGTGTATCGCTCTGCTTCAGATGAACAGGCCGGGGACGCCTGCAAGAGCAAACGCTGTTCTCACCCAAACTGCCTGGCTCTCTGCAAGGCAACAGCCTCTGTGGGCCCCTGAGAACCAGCAATTTCTGAGCTGCTGAGCAATTTTGTGGGTTTTTTTTTTTTTTAAGATTTATTTACTTGAGAGAGAGAGAGAGAGCAAGAGAGCACGCAGAGGGGGAGAGAGAAGCAGACTCCCTGCTGAGCAGGAACTCCTACGTGGGACTCGATCCCAGGACCTCAGGATCATGACTTGAGCTGAAGGCAGATGCTCAACCGACTGAGCGACCCAGGTGCCCCAGCTGCTGACCAATTTCAAATGTACAGAACTGTGCTCTGGCAGGTTTCTCATGTTTAAACATCTTAAAATTTAAATTAGGTGAATGTCAGCCATAGCTTTTTACTGGAAATAGCAGGAGCAATCATCTTTGCTTTCTTTAGTTATGGGCAAATAAAAAAGCACCATTTGGCCAAGTATGTCCCCGGTTGGCAGTTACAAAACAGACTTCTCACCCCTGTCTCTGCAGGCTGAAAATCCCCTCCTTGCCTTCCCATGGTCTCCGCCTTTCTAGTGCTTTATGGCATCCCCACCTTTTCTGTCTCTCCTCTTCTACTTTCTCTTTTAACCGTTTTTACACCCACACCAGGTCAATTTTCTGCTTATGATCGTCTACACATTCAACTTGAGTCAGTGCTTGCCCTGGCTTTAGAGAGTCAAGGAGGGTGAGGTGCGGGGCGGGGGGGGGGGGACAGAAGAGGAAAGGAGAAAAACAAGATTTAGAAAACAGGTGTCTCTACACCTGCCCAAAACTTAAGAAGGAAATTAGGCCACCAGGTTGGGGGTAGCGATATAAGCCAAGAGGGCTGCTTCCCTTCATTTTCTCTGCCTCAAATGCTGGACTCCTATATCATGTTGTAGGAATTTCTAGTCTTACCACAGCCAGATGACTCATACCCACTGACTGGCTCCCTAGGCTTCTGCAAATCACCTGGAAAGATAAAGCTGACCCAGAAAACAATCTCTTGCTCCAGGTTAGCCTTTCAAGGTAGGTAGGGGAATTTTCAGCCCTACCCACCAGCCTTAATCTTTATTTCAGACATAGTTATGTCTGAGAGATGGAAATAACTTCCAAATGAAGTGATGAACTACCATGGACTGGGCTTGCTTCTCCCTGGGGAGGGAAACTGAAATGAGCTAAAGATAACCTTATTTGGGGCCAGAAAGAACTGAGATCTCTGTGGAAGGAAGGGCCCTCTGTCTGCTTTCAGAACCTTGGCTCTCTGGCTCTCTGGCTCCTCAAAACATTCCTCCTCTGAAGCACTTCAGTGGCTCCAGCTTGCCTCTCAGGGACGCATCTTCTTTATCTCCTTAGAGCCTAACAAAGAGGATCTGTCACTAAATTCTCCCTGAATGCAAGCCATAAGGTAAAGAGAAAGTGGAATCTGCAGACTCTAACTCAAAACTTAAATGTTAACTAAACCCAAAGAAACAATCCTATACTGGCTCGCCTCTCCTTTTCGTATGAGAATCAGAAGGGGAAAGGAATTAAGAAAATCCTTTTCAGGAAGTGTACAGAGGAGTCCTGAATTTAGCACCCCTTGCCATAGAAGTAAATCAAAATCACCAGTAAATCACTGGTTTGTATAAACTAGTAACTGCTTGTTCAACTCCTGTTCTTAAGATAACAGCTAATATTTATTGAGTGCTTCAAATACTCCTGGCTCTGTGCTAGGGGTTCTACAAACATTAATTAGTCTAACACTCTCAACAACCCTGAAAGGTGTACATCGTGTTTTAATTGAGGTATAATTGACATGGAATGTTTTGTAAGTTTAAAGATGTGTTAATTTGATACATTTCTAGATTGCAATGGGATCACCACCATATGCCATTGTTATATCCTTAACAGGTGAGACAGCTGTTGCTCAGAGAGGTCTGAAACTTTTTCTGAAGTGAACAGCAATTTCCTCTGACTTAATTTGACCAAGGCCCTGAGCGTGCCTGACAGCCTGGGGGACGTGGTATTAGGATAAACTGAATTAGAACTTAAGATGGGAAATTAGACCTTTATTAATTTTTGGATCTTCAATAATGAAAACGCCTAATATTCCTCATTATACAAAAGAGGGAAACATGTTCTGACCATTGCCTGCTTTTGTCTTTCTCTATTTTATTTTATTTTATTTTATTTTATTTTATTTTATTTTATATTTTATTTTTTTATTGGAGTTCAGTTTGCCAACATACAGCATAACACCCAGTGCTCATCCCGCCAAGTACCCCCTCAGTGCTCATCACCCAGTCACCCCAACCCCCAGCCCACTTCCCCTTCCACTACCCCTTGTTCATTTCCCAGAGTTAGGTGTCTCTCATGTTTTGTCACTCTCACTGATATTTTCACTCATTTTCTCTCCCTTCCCTTTATTCCCTTTCACTAATTTTTATATTCCCCAAATGAATGAGACCATATAGTGTTTGTCTTTTTCCGATTGACTTATTTCACTCAGCATAATACCCTCCAGGTCCCTCCACGTCGAAGCAAATGGTGGGTATTTCTCTCTTTTAGAAGATTACCCATATTCTTTCCCAGTAGACACCATTCCTCATTCCAGTTATCCATGAGTACAGAGCTAGCAGGCAAAGACTCGGAATTTGAGCCCAAGACAATCCAGTTCAGAGACTGGACTCATTCATTTGCCAGGCTGACTTGCCCTATTGGCACCCTTCATGTCCCTGCCATGGAGATCAAGTTTGAAGGGTAGAGGGACTGTAACTTTGAGAAATCTGAATGCTTTTGTGTGAATAAAGGGGAACAACTGTGAAATGCCAATGGGATGGAGGAAAATTGACTGCCACAGCCAACTTGCATTAGAAACTGGCTTGTCTGTAGTACTATAGTCTATCTACAGGGCATTTCCAGAGGTCTTTTACTTCAATGCTACTAAGAGTGGCCCAAGAAACTCTGAGTGAGATAAGGACAAAAGTTTAGAGTATGTAGAAATCTTTGGTAGTACCACATCATCTAAGAAATCACATCATCTATATGTCCAAAAATATCTATCTGCCATGGACTGGAAATAAAGACAAATAAAAACAAAGTCAAGACAGATGGTTTAAGAATCACAAATTTATTTCACTAGGATCTTGGAAGGTGTCTCCAGGTCTCCCTTATATGGATTAAGTATCATTCAGCAAAACCCAAGTTGATTGTCTGCCTCTCCAAATGGAATTTAAGTTCCCCAAAGGTGGGACTTTGTTTTGCCCACTGCTCCATCCCTGGTTCCTAGAATCATGCCTGATACTCAATGAATATTTGTCGATTGACCAAAATGAACTCATATCCCAGTGGGAAATGTCCAAAGTCTTGTCCAATAGTTGTCCTAGTCCATTTTGAAAGTGGATCACAAGACGACTTAGGTGATGGCTGTTCCTCTGCACCCAGACTGCCTGCTCACCTTCCTCCCATCTATACCCCTCACCCAGACTAGACCTCCACCTCCCTAGGAGGAGAGGTAGGAGAAATTACTGCCATTTATTTGTGAGCTCCAGGATCATTTGGGCCTATTTTCCACACTGTTCCATTGAGATTCTTTTTTTAAAGAATTTATTTATTTATTTATTCATGAGAGACACACAGAGAAAGGCAGAGTCATAGGCAGAAGGAGAAGCAGGCTCCCCGTGGGGAATCCAATGTGGGACTTGATCCCAAGACCCTGAGATCACGACCTGAGCCAAAGGCAGATGCTCAACCATCAAGCCACCCAGGTGCCCCTGTTCCATGGAGATTCTGGTTGACATTACACTAAGTATATAAATTAATTTGAAAAGATACACATCTTTACAGTATTGAGTCTTCTCACTCATGAGCATGATATGTCTCCTTATTTTCTTGTATTTTTATAATTCTTTGTGAATTTTGTGGTTTTCATATAGTTTCTGCATATTTATTGGTAAGCTAATTTTAGGATGATTTATTTTTATAGTTATTATCATGCATGGGTCTTCCTACCCTTTTATTTTCTAAGTCTTGGTATAAATGAAGAAAGGAATAATTTTGTGAATGTTTATTTTACATCCATTCACTTTAAATAAGTTTTTACCAGTTCTAAGAAATGTTTATTTGATTATCTTGGGCATAATATCATAATATCAATAGCTGATCATTTTATCTTGTGCCATTTCCTCCCCCTAGTTATACCTCTTTTTCAGCTTTTTCTTGTTGATTCAGCAGAGTGAATTTTTCTTAAATAAACTTTTAGTTGAGAAGATATTTAAAGAACAAAATTATAAGAGTCTGCATCTCAATCTGGGATACCACCAATGCAGAATTAAGAAGAGACTTATTGTTCCCAATGCTTAGATGAGGGAAGATAAAAAGAGAAACAATAAATTAAGTCAATACCTGATAAACTTTGTTCCCTTTAAGTTACAAACCAAGAGAAAGAGAAGAATGAAGTAATAAAACAGGAGAATGAGAAAAAGAATTAATTTAAAAAATTATCCTGCACCACAAATAGTTTAAGAGGCCCTGGTTTACTACACTAAGGTCTTGGTAGGTATCTCTGGATCTGCCTTATAAAGCCTAAGAACCATTAAACAAAAGCCAATTTGTAAAAAGACATTTTCCTTCAGTCAACAGACTACTTTCTAAAGTTTCTGAAGCCTGTAGGTCTACAAAATAAAACCAATTGATACCAATAATAGTAATTTTTGAACTTAGATTCCAATGGTATATTTGAGATGACATACAAAAGTATGATTAGCCACTATCTGCATTTGTTTTATTTTTTTTTTAAGATTTATTTATTTAGGGATCCCTGGGTGGCGCAGCGGTTTGGCGCCTGCCTTTGGCCCAGGGCGCGATCCTGGAGACCCAGGATCGAATCCCACATCAGGCTCCCGGTGCATGGAGCCTGCTTCTCCCTCTGCCTATGTCTCTGCCTCTCTCTCTCTCTCTCTCTCTCTCTCTCTCTCTGTGACTCTCATAAATAAAAAAAAAAATTAAAAAAAAAACAAAAAAAAAAGATTTATTTATTTATTTATTTATTTATTTATGATAGACAGAGAGAGAGAGGCAGAGATGCAGGAGGAGGGAGAAGCAGGCTCCATGCCGGAAGCCTGACGCAGGACTCCATCCCGGGACTCCAGGATCGCACCCTGGGCCAAAGGCAGGTGCTAAACCGCTGAGGCACCCAGGGATCCCCTGAATTTGTTTTAAAGAATGGCAGATTTCATATGCTCGGGCAGCTCAGCCACAGAGTGCTTGGTCATTCTTGATAAGAGTCAGAGCTGTTAACCTGCCTGCCCTGTAAAGAACCCAGTGGGCATTTCTTCAATAGTACCTGCAGAAATCAGCTCCAGGAATTACCTGGATGAAGAGGGTCGATCCAGTCTTCTTGGAGATACAGAGGCTGTGGCAAGAACCCTCATTGCTCTCCATCAGCATGCACCTAACCCTGACTAGAGGGTAAGCAAATGTCATTTAAACTTGCCTGCCCCAGTCCTTTGCTCAGTGAAGAAAATATCTCCCCGATGAATTTTGAAATTCTGAGTTTCCCAACAGGAAAGTCAGAGGTGGGAGGTTTAATTTCTACCTCTGGGATGCCCTGAACGTGAAAGCAAATATATTGAATTAAATGTGCCTCTAGATTGATAACACCCCAGTAACTTGTCAGAATGAAACACAAATCTTTTCTGGAACTTTGGGCATCTTCATCCAAGTCTCTTCGATATTCTGGAGCAATTCTGATGGGCCAAATATGAGGAATAAGATGTTATCAAGAATGAGCAAAAATGTGTGAGAAAAATAAACAGAACTTCCAGGAATGAAAATGTTATTGCCAAAATTATAAACTCACTAGATTATTTACATAGCAGGTAAGAATGAGCCAGAGAAAGAGTTGGTAAACTAAAAACTAGGTCTGAGTAAATTATGCGTAATACTTCACAGAGAGACAAAGGGTTGGAAAAGGTAGGTTAAGAGTTGTGGAGGATATCGAATGAAAAATGGCTAACAGCCATCTAATTAGAGTTCCAGAAAGAGAAAATAGAGAAAATCAGATGGTGTTAGTTAACCAGGTGACAAATTCCCCTAAAACTTAGCTGTTTAAAAAAGCAAACGGTTGTTTCATGTTTTTAAAGAGAAATTTGTTTCACTTTTACTTTCACTTTCAAAAGGAAATTTCAGTTTTGGTGTCAGGAATAGGAAAGCTGCTTACCTGACACAGAGTCTGGCTCAGGGTCTCACAGGAGGTCACAATCCTGCTGTCAGCCAATGCTACAGTCACCTAGAGTTTGACTAGTACAATTAGCCAGGACAATATAAAAATTCTAAACCTGTGTATAGCTATTAACAAGGCCTCATAACATATAAAGCCGAAAAATTAATAAAGCTGCAAGGAAATTTGACAAATCCATCGTCAGTGGGGAGAATTTCAACATACCTTCTGTATGATGAGTAGATAAAGCAAACCAATATAATCATGGAAATAAAGAATATTTGAATAATACAACTAATAATTTATGTAATGGGCACAAATTAAGCTTTATATACATTATGATCAGAGAATATATATTCCAAGCATACATGGAGCACTGATAAAAAACTGACCACATATCAGACCACAAAAAGTTCTCAGTAAATTTCAGTCAGTATCATTCAAACTATGTTCTATTTCTTCAATACAATTTATATTTGGAATCAATAAAAACAATTATTTTACAACAATATAGATTCGGGGAAAATCATAAACACACTTTATTAAAATAGCTAAAAGATCAAAGAAACAGCCATAATAAAAATTAGAATAAAACTAAGACAAGAGCCATGTGTGTTTCTTCAATAACTTTACATTCTAGAATTTAGCAAGGACCTCATCAGTAATTGACAAATAAATATCTGAATGGATTTGAATCATACAAGTTAAAAAAATACTGGCATGTTTTACATCCTTGTTACTGCTTGCATTTCTCTAAGGCAGTTTTTAAAAAGTCTCTAGATTTTGTTATATTGCAAGGTATCCCTGAGTTCTTTTAAAAATCTACTTGCAAGCAGAATAATTAGGCAATTTTTTTCTTCTTCAGTTTTACCAAGATATAATTGACAAGTAAAAACTGTATATCTGTAGGGTGTATGACTTGACATTTTATTATATATACATGTACATTGTGAAATGAGCACCATAATCAAGTAATTAAAATCACCTTATACACACCTTTTCTATTTGTGTTGAGAATACTTATGATCTATTCTCCTAGCAAATTATAGATATAAAAGTATACGATGAAGTATTGTTAACTATAGTCACCAAGCTGTACATTAGATCTCCAGAACTTACTTATCTTGCATAACTGAAGCTTTGTACTATTTCACCAAATTCTCTCCATTTCTCCTATCCTCCCCTCCCCCAATTACCTGACATTCTGCTCAGTGTTTCTATGAATTCAACTATTTTAGATTCTACATATAAGTGAGATAATACAATTTTCATGTTTCTGGAATTGGCCTATTTCACTTAACATAATGTACTCCAGATCTACCCATATTGTCACAAATGGCAGGATTTCTTTCTTTGTAAAGCCTGAATAATATTCTATTGTATAATGCATATAATTTTTGTAATTACTATAATAGTTCGAAGCAACCATTTTATTGAAATCTGTTTTTAAAAATTAAAAAATGGGGGCACCTGAGTGGCTCAGTGGTTGAGCATCTGCCTTTGGCTCAGGTCGTGATCCTGGGGTCCTGGGATCAAGTCCCACATCAGGCTCCTCATAAGGCGCCTGCTTCTCCCTCTGGCTATGTCTCTACCTCTCTGTGTGTGTGTCTCATGAATAAATAAATCTTTTAAAATTTTTAAAAATTAAAAATAAAAAAATGTTAGTTGTATAAATAAAGGAAAAAATAAGAAGCAATTTATTTCTAACCGGATACAACTACACACATAAAAATGCTTTTGTCTCAGAAAATAAGTCATATATCATAGCAAGTTAAGTAGCATGGAAATATCATATTCAGTTAAATCTCCACTCTTCAGCTAAGACAAATGAGGGCCAGAGGGAATAACTGTCTTTCCCAGGGTCTTATAGCTATTTAAGGAAAGGACCCATCTCCTGAATCCACTAATTTGTAACTGTGCCATGTCTATACAATGTGTCTTCCACATGATTCCCACTTTCACATAACATGACCTCCTCTTCCACACACCTTTCCCCAAGTAACCCCTGAAGAACTTGGCCTAAGAGTATAGATAACAATTATAGTCATTTATAGGAATTTCTTGCTAAGTATGCCTAAGTAAATTCTTACAAAATTATGTATATTCCGAAGAAATTCTCAGCTAAATATTGCTATAAATTGTATTTTATCAAAATATTATATTGCCCCTATGTGCTTATCTTCATAAATTCTACCATTTTTATCAGCTCCCAAGGAAACATTGGCACAACTCTTTCTGAACCAACTACCTATGTGGCCAGGAGAGAAAATAGGATATCAATACTGAGTTATGAGCATTTATTCTAACTGAAGATGTCCAAAATTAGCCAGAATGTGCTTTTTTCTTTGCATGGTATAATCCAAGTTTAAATTTTTTTCAAGGATATGACTTGTAAAACAGAAAGGTTTATCTTTCACAGTCTAAAGTATTTCAGTAAGTCATAAATCAACTGGTCATTTCTCCATTTAATGATTTACCACCTTATCAAAAGCATCTCCTTGTTAGCTTTTTATGAGGCTTATCATCTAGAGCCAGCCTCCAAAATTAGAGGCTAATAAATTATTAGCTACATGTCTAGATGTGCAACAGCTGACTGAGGAGTAATAAAAGATTTCTCTTCCTTACTATTCATATGGGTAATTAGTTTGTATTCACCAGCATAATGTTGTAAAGATCTGGAAACCATTCTGTTATTGTGTTCAATATAGGTAACTGGGGGAAAAGCCTGGTCAAAAGTGTTTTGGGAAAAAAAAAAAGTGTTTTGGAGAAAGCAGCTCAGTAATATTTGACTGTTGCTACTGATCACATTTAAAGTCTCAAATTTCTACCTCTCCCTCTGTCATCTGTCTGTAGACAGGGGCAAATATTGCTATCTTGATTTATTAATTTGATAATCATGATCTTTTCAAGTATGTTGTCAGATTTCACTCATCTTGATTTGGCTTCCACCAGTTTTGGAAGTTCACATAATGCTAGCATTAGCTGCAAAAAGGCCACTTAAAAAAAAAGATTTTATTTATTCAAGAGAGACACAGAGAGAGGCAGAGACATAGACAGAGGGAGAAGCAGGCTCTCTGTGGGAGCCTGATGTGGGACTCAATCCCAAGACCCCGGGATCACAACCTGAGCCAAAGGCAGACGCTCAACCACTAAAACACTCAGGTGCCCCAAAGGGCCACTTTAAAAAAGCAAATACTTTCTTTCCTTCTAAATTTGCAGGCAAATTATGTAAATACATTTTAAGGGGTGAAGATGTTTTATGTTCTATTAGATAGTAAAAGTTTTCATGCACTTTAGAAATAACCTTTCTAGCCCAATCTAGATATGTAGGTATGTCCTGCCTTGGAATATCACAGATAGACTAGATAGACAGGTAGATGAATAGAAGGAAGGAAAGGAGGAAGGTAGGAAGGAAGGAAGGAAGGAAGGAAGGAAGGAAGGAAGGGAGGGAGGGAGGGAGGGAGGGAGGGAGGGAGGGGGGAAGTGGGGGAAGGAAGTGAAGGGAGGGAGGAAGGAAGTGAAGAAGGAAAGAAGAATCTATAGGTCACTAGGGACCTAGGACCTACGACTCAGGACTGCAGATCTAAAAAATTGATATGCTCGATTTTCTCAGGATAGATTAGCCTCTTGGAAGCTAACTCAGTCTAGCAACACTATGCAAGAATATTTATATTTATATCCACAGTCATTTTAAAAATTCACTAGAAGTCTCCCTGACCAAGATCTATGGCCAATTGCCAGCCTTCTTAAGGAAAGACGTATTCAGCAGAAAAGTTTGGTCAGTAGAGAAAGAATTTGAAACAAAGGAGTTAGTATGTTCTAGCAGAGGTCTCTTGAAATTATAGAAAAAACAGAGAACATGGTGACTAACATAAGTGAGCTGATGGCTGAGCAAAGGAATACAAACAGCCCTACGTTCATGGGGTCACCACATTCAAGATTCAGTTCAGAGATCTGAAAGGGCAGGAACTCAGGGCTGATAGTAGTCACAGAAGACCAATCAAAGAGGGAATAATGCTTGTTAATATAATTTACAATAGGTGAGTGTATATGTCAACACTTTCCACAAAATATTTCCTGTTTTTCACTTTCCTAACACGTGGTAGGTTTATATTTCCCCCCAACCCATTACTATTAGGCATGCTCATTACTTTAGCCAAAAAAAAAAAAAATATATATATATATAAATAAAAATGAAATGTACCATTTCCAAGCTGAAGATCCAAAAGGCAGGGTGTGATCTGCCACATCCCCAGCTATGGTTATTATGGATGCCCAGAGATGACTACAAGAAGCAAAGCCCTATATCAACCTTTGTTGGGCATGTGTGTGAGAAAGAAATAAATAATTGTTGGGTGAGACATTGGGATTGTTTATTACTGAAACATAATCCAACCTATTCTTCCTGTTGTGGTATATAGCCTGGAATTAAAAATTATTTTAAATTAAGGCACTGCTTTCTTGGAGTCAAGGTACATTGACAACCTAAGTAATACTTAGAAGTTGACTTGTTTATATATTCAGAACAAAGGGAACTTAATATTGTTGTGAGATGCCTGGAAAAGCATAATGAACTACTTTTGCACTATAATCAAGCATACTCTCTGGTGATTGCATTAGACTCACTTGCCAAATGCCATAGCTTATTTATTCATTCATTTGTTCATTCATTCATTCATTCATTCATCCATCCATCCATTCATCCAACAAATATGTATAGAGTGCTAACTACATGCCAGGCACTATGACAGATCCTGGGGATAGGATCCTGAGACAGTCCCAGTCCTTACAAATGTACTTATTATCTTAGCCTCTTTACTCTCATTCTTCTAAATTCCATGAAGGTCATGTACTTCACACCAGCACATATTCCTTTATCGTGATGGCTTAGGCTGCCACTCCTTAGTTATATTTTTGTTCTAAACATACACTCTATATCAATGCTTCTGAAACTATCATGTTTCTTTTCTAATCCATTCCAGACCAATGCTTTTGTAAAATACTGTACAATAAAAATAAGTTACTAGAAAGATACTCCATGTGATTGAATATCAAAGCAATGGTGATAAGCTATAAGTTTCTAAGTGATTACTTACAATTTCCTTACTTCTTTCCTTCCAGGTGGACAAAAGTTCACAGACCATCACTGGTCTATGGATTACACTTTGAGAAGAACTACTCTGGATAAGCAGGTAGGACCTATGCAAACTAAGTTTCCTATTTTCATTTGTAAAACCATCTGCCTCTTAATCACCAAAGTTATAAAGTTTTATATGCTGAGTAATCTCTTCAGGTCAGCCCCCATGGCCCATTCGGCTAATCACTTTGTATGATTATTTAGTTAATATTTTTTTAAACCAGCTCTATTTTTTATATGGATCCATTTTTGCAATGTCTAATCCACACAAGTAGAAAATCAGTTTCACTTGCCATAAATAAGATGTAACTGTGCAAAAAAGTGCTACGAATAAGGAGTTATTCAAGCCTAGGGAGAGAGAAGGTCGCCTGCTCTGAGAAGAGTTCAAATCTTACTAATGCAAAACTAAAACTTCCTACTTGACATAATCAGAAAATTGAGAGGAAATTAAAGAGAGCTTTTACTCATTATGTATTTCAATGCTATGGAATGCCCAATGATGTTTCATCTAAAACCATTTTAAGGATCAAAAGATAATTTCCCTATCTTTTTTGAACAAAAACAGGGCAATATTTTAACTCTCCCCATATGAGGATTATCTGAGTTGTCTACCATGACTATGCACGGCTACAGCCACTAGTCAGGTGGTCCTAATCACATGGATAGCTGCATACACGTGTCAGGTGTCACCACTTCCCTTCCTTGGTAACCCTGTCTTACAGACCACTGATACTGTAGACCACAGGCTCATTTCAATTCTGAAAGTAATACTCTCCTCAGATCTAAACAGTCTTTATGAGCCTTTTTTTTTTCTTTAAGCAGACTCCACGTGCAATGTGGGGCTTGAATTCACAACCAGGAGATCAAAAGTCCCGTGCTCTACAGACTGAGCCAGCCAGGCGCCCCTATGAGACTTTTTTGGAGTCTAGCTGCAGCATCTGACACACCATAAGCACCCAACTAACTTGTGTCTTCTTCCTTCTTCCAAAAATAATCAGTTTCTTTTCCTGATGAGACAAGAAAAATATTTTTTAAAGATTGGAATTCCCCCTTAGGCTCCCTTGTAGCTACGAGGAGAAAAAACTAATTCTTCCCCACTTATTTTTTACCCTTGTGGAGATTTAATCACAATCCACAATTTTTAAGAGAATATTTCACACGATGGATACACAGAAATAATTATAAAACCCACCAAAAGTTAGATATTATGTTAAATTAGATAATTCACAAAATAAAGATGGCTTAAAACACCAACAAAAAAATCACAATCCACAATTATAATATTGGTTACATCCAACAGACCTCAGAGGTTTGGCTTGGTCTCTTGGTTTTCATAGATCTACAACTCTATCCATCTTCGAGCATTACTCTAACATTGGGGAGCAGAGACTCCACTGTCAGAAGAAGAGTCATTCAGCGGGTTGTGCGTGCTCTGTTAATTTCCCCCAACTAAACACCAGACCTGGGCTTCGTGTACACTAGCTGTGCATTGTTACAGTCTGAAGATTTAAATTTGTGTAATATTCCCAAGACGTAAATATGAGCCGAATCTTATAACAATGGAGAGATCCTTCCGCAGGCATTTCTTACCTAATATTGAACTTTTATCAAAGAATTTTTTCCCCCAACTAACAGTTTCAAATAAATGCTAACCATACAGTGTCTCTTCTCTTCCCTCAGGATATACAAACCACAGAATTCCGATGACTCACCCCAAAATAGCTTATGAATATGCCAGGGGCGGAAGGGCATGCTGTTTGGTTCTCTAAAACTTCCTGCCAAACTGAAGAAACTGAACATACACAGATATTTGGGGACTAACTGTGAGTAATAATGAGAATTTAATCCCCTTTAGTCTTCTGAGTTAGCAACAGCTTGCCTAACATGTCTGGTTACATCCTGTTTGCTATGCATGTGACTCCTCGAAAAAATAATAATATAATATTAATAGCACAATGTTTCATTGTTAAGATTGTTATTATCTATGTGAGTGGTTCTCAAACATTGGCAGCCATTTGTAGACTAAGGTCATCTCTTGGAAGAACTGTAAATTCATGGCTTTCTGAAACAAACATATTATTATTATGTTTTTGAAATAAAAAGCCAGGAGTCAGTGGATGGGATTTTCAGGCTGCACAAGCCCTTAAAAAGGAAAGGCAGTTAGGCATATTGATTAAAATCTTGGGCTTGAATCTCCGCTATGTCACTCTTAGCAGGTACTTGACCGAAGTCCTGATTTCTCCATATGTAAAACGAAGAGGATAATAATACTGTCTATGTTCAGGGTTAGGATTCTAGCTAGTTCCATAGGGTGAGGATTAAATAGGAAATGTATGTAAATAAGGAGTACCGCTAAGTAAATAAATTATCTAGTGCAATCTCTTTTCACAAATAATGAGTTTGAAAATCAAAGCCATTAAGTGACCTTGGAACAAACAGTCACACATTCATCACTGCAGTGCCAAGACAGAGCATTATCATGTTGTGGTCAAAAAACATTATAATGTGGAGCCAGTCAGCCCATATTCAGGCCTCAGTTTTCCTACTTGCTAGCTGTATAATCTTGGGCAAGTCACTTAATTTTTCTGTGCCTCAATATCTTATCTATAATATTAAAATAATAATAGTATTTTTCTCAAAGCATTGTTAGGACAGCATGAAAATGTAACATGTAACAGTGCCTGGCATGCACTAACTAATCAATAAACACTACTACACCAAAACTGAAAAGTTCTGGTTCTTCCAAGAGCAAATTTTAGAGTAAAAAAAATGTCAACAATGCCAGATTCTTTAAAATTAAATTCATAAAGGCAACCCAAACCTAAAAAATAAATAAACAAACAACTGAAAAATTTATTTGACACAGCTTACAATGTGATCAGAATATTTGGAGATGTCTTTTCAGATCAAGGTAGGTGTGTTCTTCAATGATGTTTATGTGCCATACTTCCCTTTTCTTATAGAGGAAGGATACCAAGGAACAACTTAATATTTCAAATACAACCGCAATTGCTAAAGAGTCACTTTGATTAGAGTTTGAAAAGAATGCCAATATCCAACTGCTCTTGACATTTGTGGAAGAAGTGTAATGCGATGGGAAGAGTAGCCAACTCCCCTTTCCAGTCCAGGCTCTGCCATTTGACTAGTCATGTTACTAGAGCTCTGAGTCGCCGTTTAAAAAGGGGGCAGTTTCTGCCTTGTTATAAATGCTATATGGAAGCAAGTATGAGACATGTTTCATAAATAGAATATGTTCTATTCATATACATGCTTTAAAGAATCATGGCACTTTAATTGACGAGTTTATTCAAAACTATTCTGCAACAGTTAAGAGTCAGAAATATACTTTCCTTTTCTTTGCTTATTACAAATTCAAAGGATATAGAGATTCTCATTTTAAGGAGCAATGTAGAAGAGAAACGGGAGAAAACCTTCAAGTCCCGAAGAAAGAAAGAATTTGAAATTTGCCAATCTTGACATATGATAAAAAAAGGCATGCAAGACTATATACTTCTACATCTCTTGACAGTAATTAGCATCCATTGTAGGTGCTTAAGACATATTTGTTAAAAAAAAATGGCTAAGACACACATTAAAGATTTTAGGATTTATTGTGTCCAGCCTCTGACACCACTGTATCCGTCCGTACTCCCACCCAATTTGAAAATCACTGACCCAGGTGCAGCCATCCATGACTTCCCAGAGTTAAATGCCTATGACTGTTAGCACCTAACAAAAGGTTAAAATGTGACTGTGAAATAAAGAACTTCTCCCCAACTTATCATTTGTTTTTTAAGCAACGGACTATTCTTTGTCTCTACATTGTCTTGAAATTCTGCAAGTGATTTCAATCCTGAATTGAAACCAAGTGGTAAAAGGACCTGAGAAACCATACTTCCTATCCACAACAGACGTCATTTCCAAAAATGAGAGAAAAAAAATATCTACATGACCTTTGTACTCCACATGTCTCTTAAAGCACCATAAAAAAAAAAAATGAAAAGTGAGGCATTTGGGTGGCTCAGTAGTTGAGCATCTGCCTTTGGCTCAGGTCATGATCCCAGGATCCTGGGATCAGGTCCCAAATCAGGGTCCCCGCGGAGAGCCTGCTTCTCCCTCTGCCTATGTCTCTGCTCTCTCAATCTGTGTCTCTCATGAATAATTTTTTTAAATGATTAAGAATGTTTTGTGATTCAGGTAGGGGCCTGGACAGGTATGGCCCCTCATGGCTCCTCACACACCTTCCCAGAGAAAACTTGGCAAACAGAACTCTGCTTGGAGACTTGGAGGAGCACCACAATTCAGATGGTTCCCCCCTCCAGTCATATCAGAACCAAAGATCAGGTGGAGATTATGCTTCAGGGTTGCAAATGTTTGCTGGCACAGCCCTCTTAGTGCGTCAGAGCCTCACCTGACACTGACTCATTGTTGGATTGGAAGCCAGGGCCTAATTGTGTTGGTCATATGGAACTTGCCACTTGCAGCCAAATATTCCAAGCCCTTCCAGAAATAGTTCCCCTACTTGCTTCCCCACTATACCCTAAAATATTTCTAAGACCGTAGACATGTCAGACCCCTGAATTCTCTTGTCACCATGAGTTTGCTCCTGTCTCTTCTTTTTTAAAAAAAAAAGATTTTATTTATTTATTCATGAGAGACACACAGAGAGAGAGAGACAGAGACAGAGACACAGGCAGAGGGAGAAGCAAGCTCCATGCAGGGATCCCGACGCAGGACTCAATCCCTGGTCTCCAGGATCAGGTCCTGGGCCAAAGACAGCACTAAGCCGCTGAGCCACCTGGCTGCCCCACTGCTGTCTCTTCTGATGCCTCTCCTCCCCCATCACTGCCGACCTAATGCACAAGCTGGGGAGCTCCTCTCTGTGGGCTCTCAGTAGATATTCATTCAACTCAATTCAGTCACTCTCAGAGATAAGAGGCAGCAAGGACTACCAGATTTCCTAAATACATCTGAAAACCCATTACCTGGGGTCAGGGTGACAGGAAGTTGTTTCTTTACAGAAAAACCAATTTTCTCAAATGCACAGCAGTAAGCCTCAGTTCAGATACTGTGTCTTACTCAAGCTTTATAAAAAATTCAACATGTCTGGCACAGAAGCATAAGGCAGAAAATCTAAATCAGTAACAAAATTCTCCCAAAGTAATAGATGGTTCACAGACTTCAAAGAGTCAAACCTAACATGAAATATGTATTGGACAAAAATAGCATAGAGCCAGCTCTTGTTTCTTGATATTTCAGACAGTATGTTTTCCCATCTTCCATGGCAGATTCCTAGTCTTATTACTTTGTGAACACATTGTGCCTGCTAAGTGCTAGGAACATGCATATTTTGGATTTTTTGGTACCGAAATAAAGAATGGATGAATATGTGATTGCAAGAAATAAAAAAGGGAAATGAGAAAGGAAAGAAAAAAAAACTAAACCTGTTGCAAATCAACATTTATTCTATGAGTAAAAGCACTTTGTATTATTCTTGTGTGAATTAACATCTTAATTCTGAAAACGAGCCTCTGAAGCCTAATTCTGTGTATAATGGGGGAAAAGAAATGTAACACCTAACCCTTGAACTGAAAAGGATACACTGGGGAAAGAAAGTTTCACACATTGTTAAAAAAAATACCCAAGTTATTCCAGATAAAAATAATGAGCATGTGAGGGGATCAAACAGCTAATTTACCAAAGACTGGCATATTCCATACTTCTATAATTTGAGAGGCAAGAAAGGCTGTGGTGGGCAAAAGTACAAAAAAAAAAAAAAACCTACATAAATAAATAAACAAATAGACTAAAGTAGGTTGGCCTCAAAGAATTGAGGGGACTTAAAAAAATAGAAAAGATAATTTCAGAGACAAAACCGGGAATGCTGTTTCCCAGGCACATGCAGGTAGATTGGTTTAAATTAATACAAGTGATCTTTGGAGAGTGAGGAGGAGCTAGAACCAGAACTGTTCCCTCCCTTCATGGAGAAATCAATGACTCTCAGTTGTAAATGATAATTTTTAATACTATATTATAAATATTAATGTCTATTAACAAGAAACAACTACAAATCCAGATTGGGTGGTAAATGCTGGAGAAGGAAAAAAATGTTGAGAAAAACTGAGTCCGGCAAGACCATTTGGGGATAATCAGGGAAGGCAAGGGCCATCTCAACTTTTAGTTGCAAGTCTCTGAAGCCATACTTGCCCACACCAGAGAGGGCAGTTCTACCCCGGGGTGCTCACATAGCTCTTTGCATAGATGCAAGCCAGAGCAAGTATTCTTATATATTACTGATTTTGCTGCTTTCCTTGCCAACTTTATCACCTCCTATCATGATGTTAGCTTATAGCAGGCACTTAATAAACAGTTGTAGAATTTTTTTTTAAAAAAGCAACCAATGATATAGACTCTGACAATGACAGACATTTCAAGCAGCTTAAGTGGAAGTAAGTTCAGATTTAAAAATTTAAAACTGATACATGCTTTAAAAAACAAAAAACAAAACAAAACAAAACAAAAACACCCTAGACCTTTCTCTAAATTTAGGCCTGCAGTGGAATACCCTAAACAAGGAAATTCAATAAGAATGGTCTCCCAACCTGCACAAAGCTAAACTCTTATCTATTCTCTGCACCTGTAACCGCTTGATTTATAAATAGTTTGCCCTTTACTTTGCTTCATGGTCAGCTGCACAGCAGAAGAAATGCCAAAGATCACGTTGCTGTTGTGACTAATCTCTACAAAGAATAGTGCTGTAGATGAAAGGGAAAGCATCTCTAGAGCTCTCCAAATCAGGAGCAAGGAGCCCACTAGCTCAACATGGAGAGTAGAAATGCAGGCATCTGTGATGTGACTTGCTAAAAGAGAGAGAGAGAGAGAGAGAGAAAGGAAGAAAGAGGAAAGAAATAAGGAAAGAGAGAAAGAAGAAAGAGAAAGAAAGAAAGAAAGAAAGAAAGAAAGAAAGAAAGAAAGAAAGAAAGAAAGAAAGAAAAAGAAGAAGAAAGAAAGAAAGAAAGAAGAAAGAGAAAGAAAGAAAGAAAGAAAGAAAGAAAGAAAGAAAGAAAGAAGAAAGAAAAAGAGAAAGAAAAAGAAAGAGAAAAAATAAAAGCACTGAAAAGGATTGGGGTACCATGGGACAGAGCACAAGAGAAGAAAGTGGTGGACCAGTTTCTGAGAATTTTTGCCGTTATATAAGACAGATGTTACAATATCTTAAGTTAAACAATACTACCCCTGGGATGCCTGGCTGGCTCAACAGTTTAGTGCCTGCCTTTAGCCCAGGGTGTGTTCTTGGGGTCCTGGGATTGAGTCCCGCATTGGGCTCCCTGCATGGAGCCTGCTTCTCCCTCTGCCTATGTCTCTGCCTCTCTTTCTGTCTCTCATGAATAAATAAATAAAATCGTTAAAATAAATAAAAAATACTACCCCAATTAATCAGCTCAATGGTATGTTACACAGCCTCAAAATTTGTCATTATAAAGATTCTATGGTGGCACAAATAGTAACTTGTTGGTTGATCTGATCAATATTTACTGACCTCTCATGTACAGCTAGGTGGCATGAGGGGGCAAAACAGGCAAAAATTTGTCCAAATGAACCTAACATTCTAGTATAATGTGCATGATATAATGCTAGATATAATGTTGTATCAAGGCCCATAAAAAAAAAATCCAGGACAGCAAAAAGGAAAGAGTATGAGCTGTGGTGTCCTGGCAGACACAGTTTTAAATTCGATTCTGTCCCGACATCAGCAGTCAGCTGCTCTGGCTGATTCTCTTTTCTACATTTATAATCAAAGGGGGGGATATGAGCTATTTCTTAATATTTTTGTAAAGGTTAAACAAGATTTAAAAAATCGATCAGAACTGAACCTGACAGTACAATGTTCTAAGTGTTCAAAGAAATCCTCCCAGTAGAGAATACCCACCCCCTCCACACACAAAAGTTAATATTTAAAGTAATTTTTAATGTAATGCATGGATAAATATGCAAAAAAAAAAGGGAACTTCTCAGAGGCTAGAAACAATGAGAAATACACATGTAAAGATATAAGCAAGTGTTGAAATGACATTTGTCTTGTGGGCATCTGCCAACCCACATTAGACCCAGGATCCAGGACCCAATAAAATGAGGAGAAAAACCATAAGCCTTGATTTCCCAAAGATCACACTTTTGAAGGGGAATTGAACTAGTTTCATCCTTAGAACTGGTTGAAGAATAAAATACCCAGAAAGTTACTGGTCATAATTCTGCACTCACAAAGGTTTAGGACCTTCTGGTCTCAATACCTGAGTGGACCTTAGAGACAAAAACAAAGCTGAAAATTTAATTTAAAAGATGCCTGGGTTGCTCTCTCCCCCATGCCCCACTCCCTTCCCCACCAGCACCTGACAGAAGTAAATACAAGTTCTTTCTAGAGGAAAGCTCTTTAAACTCAGGCTTCAAAGAGCTCCCACAGATAAGGTGACAAGGCACACAGTGTGTACACACAATAAAACTGGCCACCATGAATGCAAATCAGGAGATATAATAAATTTTAACAAGTAGTCCAAATATTAAATAAGCATAGTAAATATTTTAAAGAAATAAATAAGTACAAAAATGTAAAAGGGAATAAGGCTTATAAAAATTACCAGGCAGATTTTTTAAAAGTACAATTCCTAGAAATGAAAACTATAATCATTGAAATTAGAAATGCACTAGGGGAGGTGTCTAGCCAATATATGGGGTCATGTTTATTTTTGTAGGCTTTTATCAGTGATCTATACTTCTTTTAATCTTTATTTTTAACAGCTTTATTAGGTATGATTGATATACAAAGAACTGCACATATTTAACATACAATTTGATGACTTCAGACAGATGTAAACACCTGTAGTATCATCACCATAATTAACACCTCCACACCTCCTAGTTTCCTTGTGTTCCTCTGTTTTTTTTCTTCTGCTTTTTTGGTTTGTTTGTTTTACGTGGGAGGAACACCTCCATGAGGTGTGCCCTCTTACCAAATTTTGAAGTGCACAATTATTGTGTATTGTATCATTACTACAGTTACTATGTTGTATAGCAGATCTCTAGAACTTATACATCTTGCATAACTGAAATTTTTTAAGATTTATTTATTTATTCATGAGAGACACACACACAGAGAGAGAGAGAGAGAGGTAGAGACATAGGCAGAAGGAGAAGCAGGCTCCTCACAGGGAGCCCGATGTGGAACTCGATCCCAGATCCTGGGATCACACCCAGAGCCGAAGGCAGATGCTCAACTGCTGAGCCACGCAGGTGTCCCAAAACTGAAAAATTTTTGAGACAGAGCGTATGCATACCAGTGGGGAGAGAGACAGAAGGAGAGGAGAGAGAATCTCAAGCAGACTCCACACTCAACGAGGAGCCCAACCCAGTGCTCACTCTCATGACCCTGAGATCATGACCTGAGCCAAAATCTAGAGTCAGTCACTCAACCAACTGAACCACCCAGGTGCCCCTATAACTGAAACTTTATAGCCATTGAACTATAACTCCCCATATTCCCCATTCCCCAACCCCTAGAAACTACTATTACATTCTCTGCTTTTATGAGTTTGACTATTTCAGATTCCCTATATAAGTGGAATCATGTAGTATTTGTCCTTCTATGACTAATATTATATAATGTCCTCCAGGTTTATCTATGTTGTCACAGCCACCAGAATCCCTTCTTTTTTAAGATGACGTAATGTTCCATTTCCTGTAAATGTTCACATTTACTTTAGCCATTCACCTGTTAATGGACACATTGGTTATTTCCATTACTTGGCTACTCTAAATAATACTACAATAACATGGAGTGTGATCCATACCTTTTCTATGAAGATATCATAAAATATAATTATTCCTTACAGGGAGGGTTTCTAAGTGAGGCCCATAACCCTTAGAACTCGGGGAGTCTGTGAATTTGAATGAGAAAAAATTTCATGGTTGAGCATCTACCTTATAGTGACCTCCTTGTTATAAAGTGATACTTTTAGGGTGTACATATTACCATATCATGATTTTTACGTTTTTAAATTTGATACCTATGTTTCAAGATAATTGGCTTATTTTTTATAATTTGCTTGTTTGTAGTCTGGTGTACTTTATTTTATCCATTTAAAAAGCATTATTTAGATACGTCCATAGGCTTCATCTAACAGCCAAAGGTGTCCATGACACAAAAAAGATTAAGATCAATACTACACAAAAATAAAGAAAAAAAAAACCAAACAAACAAAAACTACATAAAAAGAAACTCAGGGAAAAAAATGTTATGAATCTGAAAATTTTAATTTCCCCCTTATTTTTTAACTCTAAAAAGTATCTTTAACTATAAGTTACTTAGACAAATTTTATTAAGTATATTTTTGTTTTGGTTTTCAAGTTTTTATACAGATGTTTGTCACAAATTTAATAGCAAAAGAGGAAAGGAGTAAAGAGAGAAAGAAGAAGCGGAAGACACGTTTTGCAATATATCAAGCTATCATTTCTTACCTCCTGTCTTACCCCCCCAAAAAAAACAACCACCGAAAGCCCCCGCAAAAAAATCATTTGAATGCCTCTGCTTTCTTAGTCATTTCCAAATCTCTCATCTAGAAATTTCTACTGAAAACTAGACATATTTTCAACTTCAGGGGGAAGTAAATTACTTGCATTTACAACCTGGCACATAAGACAAAATTTATTTTCAGATGTTTGTCTATGTTTGAGTATTCTATGGTTTGTCTAACAAGCCTGCTTTATTACATTCTAACTTAGATCTGTTTCCAAAATGTAAAAATGAAATTTAAATATTTTCCCTTCCCACTGATATTTTCTTCACTCTAACTCCCTTTCTGGACCTTTTGTATGGCATTCTATTTTAGTCCTTGGATGCCTACATGTTTGTGTCTCAGGTTCATCAAACTCAGCTGACCCACCACACCCCAACCAGAACTTCAAAAGAAGCTGTGAACAGCAGCACTTGTTCTAGCTGGAACATCATCCTAAGTCCCTCCCTGTTTACTCTTGAGATGTTTGGGCCTCCTTTCATCTCCATTTCTCAGATTCTGGCACAATAACTCAGCCCTGACGTCAACCTCTAACTCACCAGATTCCAGGCTGTTGCTGAAAGTTTTATGCCCTGATGATTCTGTGGCAGTGCTCTCCATGCACATTTTGCAGCGTCTACTGCCTTGAGTGAGAAATCTCCTGTCTAGGACGAGCCTTCAAACTCCCAGACAACAGGGATTTGGGCATCTATTACCTCTTTTCACACAGCCCAGCTAGACCTGGAAAGATCTATACTATTAGCCACAGTTGAAACGGGACTTTTAAGTGACCCACTGTATGATATTATTGACCTTTTCCTGTAACTAAGGTAAAATCAGTCTTCTTGTTACACTTTCATATCTATGCAGCAAAGTGACATATCCAATATAAAAGTGGCCTCCCCTGAAGTTTTCTCAGGGGTTGGAAAGTGCAGTAAATTACACCTCACAACCCAGAGAAAAACTTAAAACTTCCATAGAGATGTTTCTTACTCATCTATGCCCCCAAATCCCCACATCATACAGCAATAGCCCCTCTCTGTCACTGTCTCTCCCTCATTCTTTTTCTCTCTCTGAATATCTAGCTCATTGCTGCTTTTTAACTTCCTTGCAGCTATAAAAGAGAATGAGGAAGATCACTGTGAATTCACATGAAGCAACTTCCCAAAGACATCATGAAGTAATGACAGCACAATGCCTAACAGCATATGTATTATGCTCTCGCTTTGTGTAGCAAATCATACATATACCTACATATCTTTACCAAAACAAACAAACAAACAAACAATAAATGAGAAACCTGAAAACCACCATGGTTATCTACAAGGGTTGAGGGGACAGGGTGGAAGGAGTATGCGAGGCAGTGACATTTCCCCAAGGATTCCTATTTTTATAGTTTTGGCTTGAAATCATGTTAATATTCTATATACTCAAAGAATAAATAAAAATCAAAGAAAAAGATAAGACAGAAAAACCTAAAACTGAAAGCAAACTGAAACAAATAAATCCAGTGTTATTTAAAAAAAAAAAAAACCACAAACCACAAAACCACCCCATCATATTCCAGGATGGAATGGTGGTGAAAGGACTCCTCCAAGTCCCTTATGACCATGATACCTGATTCCTGGCTTTGGGCCTGGCATAAAGCAGGGAGTGGAGAATAGCAAACATGTTCTGAATTCTTACTAACAGTTTTGGTTTTTAATGGTATGGGCAAAGAGATTCTGAAATTTTATCTATTATAGGATTTAGCAAATAAACTAATATATGGAGATTGTTGAGAACCATGGTTTTCTCACTGTGGAAGAAAGGGCATATTAATGTGAACCGGAAAGGCAAAACCTTGTGAGGATAGAACTGAACTGGTAGTATCAGCATGGACTCAAGATTTCTAATATACCTATTTCTAAATGCACGTGTATGTGTCATATATATGTATTCGTGTACTTTATGTGTATATACATACAGCATGTATTCACGTGCATATGTGTATATGTATAGCATATATGTATACATACAGATTCTGTGAATCTTAGTTCTAGTCTAGAAAGGTTAAAAGCTATCATAGTAGCAGTGAACAAACACCTCTGTGCCCAGATCTTAATCTTGAATACCTGTCCTCTCTAAAGGGAACCAGGAATTCTATTTCCTTAATACCAGACTTCATTTAACAGCTCAAATTAAAACTTTTTAATTAACTTTTTAAATGAATAGTTATTAAAAAGGATTAAAGATCTCCAAATGCCCTCCATGTTCTTTTGAAAGGCATATAAAGACCCTCAACCTTTAATATTTAAAAATCAAATCAAATTCCTAGAGTACTTTGGCAAATAACTTCTTAAAATCTTTAAAGAACCTCATCTTATAACTTGAAACAGAAATTAACTGTTGATATGAGTTTACTGGGTTTTGGGATAGCAAAATGTCAGAATGCGAGGAGACATAAAACTTTTGTCTATACTTACGTCACCATAGAAATTGTTGAGGAAATTAACTCGTAGACAGAGTAGCCTTAATGTGGAAAACACATAATCTTTTGCCTCATCAAACTTTTCCTAGGTTAGATAAAGTTTATTCAGGAAGATCTGTGATCTATGAGTAAAATCAAAGGTCTGTTATTAATGCTTCTTCTATCCTCTAACCTTGAGGATAAGTGATCTTTTTTTTTTTTTTTAATCCAAGAAAGTTGACCATATAGGGAGAGTTGTACACCTTTTGTTCACCCCAGGCGACCTCCTGTTTTGCATCCTATTTCACTTGATTTAACTTTTTGGCACCACACTTGCAGTTTGTTTGCCAAAAATAGTTAGCAGCCCCAACAGACCAGTAGATTGTGAAGAGTGGCTTATCCTAAAGGGGGAAAAAAAGTATATGGTCCTTTCATGCTCTTCTTGCAATGAAGTGGGACCATAGGTTCACATGGGACCTACCTTCAGATGCTATCAGGAAGGAGCCCTTCAAACCCTCACTAATCCATCAGCAAATGACCCAACCTGCTTCCTACTGATAAGATCAATGAAGGAAGGAGAGGCCAAGTCCCAAGGAGTAAAAACCCCTAATTGGGAGCCAAGGCACAATCCTCCGCAGTTAAACCGATACTCTACCTAGGGTCTGACTGTATAGTCAGTTTGCCAGCAGGTCAGGAAGCCTGGGTGACCTGAAAACAAAACAGGAAAGAGGACCATTCAGGTCTACTACTTCATTTCTCAGAGATCAAAAGTGAGGTGAAGTGAATCGCCGAAGACAAAACAAAATAGTGGCACACCTAGCACTAAAACTCTTATCTTTGGTCTAGATTCCAGAATTTTCTCTGGAAGAGAATTTGTGTGATGCTGATTTTTTTTTTCGTAAGCTGCTTTAATCAGCTAATGGATAGATTGTACACAAGTCATTAAATGTAACTGTTGAAGTGGAATCAACCAATTTGCGAGAACCATTACACATGAAAACAAAGGCAAGCAATGAGTTGTGAAGGAAATGAAGATAACATTCTTAAAGCACGGCACGTTAGCACTGAAAAATACTGGAAAGTGATCTGCTTCAACGTTCTCACAAGGGGTTTGTTGCTGTTGGGTCTTTTGTGGTTGTGCCTTTTCGGGGGAAGGGGAGAAGTGTTTTGGTTTGATTTCGCTCGCTTAGGCCGCTAGAAACAGCGCCCCCAGAGGCACCTTCCCCGGGGACTCCGTGGGGGGGGGGGGCGGGTGGTAAAGCACCCCATCTACTTCAGCTCCTTGTTTGTTTGCTTGTTTTAAGATTTTATTTATGAGAGACACAGGAAGAGAGAGGGGCAGAGACACAGGCAGAGGGAGAAGCAGGCTCCCTGCAGGGAGCCCGACGCGGGACTCGACCCCAGGTCCCCAGGATCCCGCCCTGGGCTGCAGGCGGCGCCAAACCGCTGCGCCGCCCGGGCCGCCCCAGCTCCGGGTTTTACTTCATGGGAACTGGAGGCCAAGGTCATTCCGAAAGCGGCAGAGCCGTCCCGTACTGAAGTAACGAAACAAAGCGACTTTCTCACTCCGTTGTCACTGCGCTGCGAAGGGAGGCGGAGGGGCAAGCGGGGAGGCCGTCCCCACCCTCTGCGCCCCTGGCCCGGAGCCCGCGGAGCCCCGTCGGGGGTGGGCCCTGCACCGAGGCCGGCGAGCCCCCGGGCCGAGCTCCGCGCAGACGCCGCGGCCTCCGGGAGCCGGGGAGGGCGGGGGAGGGCGGGGGAGGGCGGGGAGACCGGGCGCCGGAAAGCTGCAGATCCGCTCGGCGGCCGGCGGCTCGGGCGGGAGGGGAGCGCAGCGAGGCGCAGGCTCGGCCCGGGCGCGCACAGCGGCGGAGCGAACGCCGCGCCGCAGGAGGCCGCAGGAGGCCGCAGGAGGCCGCAGAGGCCCGGGATCGCGTCCCCGCGGGGCCGCCGTTTACAGCCGAGCGCGGCTCTCGGGGCGCGGGCGCGGGGCCGCGGGGGCGGGGGCGGGGGGCGCCACCTTCCCCGCCCGCGAGTGCTTGGCCGCAAGGCTCTCGACGCGTTCCAGAAAAGGGTTGGTGCATTCGGCTATCCCGCTGGAGTGACCAGACCCGGTGCAGTCTTCAAAGGTCTTTGGCAAAAAAGGGTCTGCACATTACTAAGGTCACAGAAATTCCAGCCTGCACCACAATTGCCTTGGAAGAATGATGAATGAAAATGCCTTGGGTCCAGATGTTAATCTTGATCCCGCGGACCATGAGAATCCGGCTTGGTGCTCTGGCTTAAGAAATGACTGAGTAGTTAAGTTACATGAAAGAATCGTATAATGGAAGAGTCATTAAAAAAAAAAAAAAAATCAGACCCAGCGCCCCCCCCCCCTTTTTTTTGGTCCAAAAGTTAAACATTTAAAACAGTCAAAACAGACCTTTATTTATCTTGAAGTTAATACTTTCCTAGGTATATTAATGACTCATTAATCGTCTGTTTCAAGCAACACATTTTCATTGACTGTCATGTTCAAAGATAGGAGATTTAAAAAAAAAAAAAAAAAGACAACTAAGAAGGCCCTCTAACAATCTCCCAAGTGGGTGTAGGGTGGCTCAGTTGGTGGAGCATCTGACTCTTGGTTTTGGCTGAGGTCTGATCTCATGGGTCCTGGATGGAGCCCCAGGGGGACCCATGCTCAGCAGGGATCTGCTTGAAGATTCTCTCCCTCTGCCACGCCACTCTCCTGCTTCCTCTCTCTCTCAAAAAATTCCTGTTCTCTCTCTCTCTCTCATCAATCAATCAATCAATCAATCACTCTTTTTTAAAAAGCTACCGAGAAATACAATTCTAAATCAATGCACCATTATGTGCCAAAGTGGTCATCAAAATTTAGTGTGTAAAAAAAAAAATCTAGTGTGAGATAAAGTTATGACCAAAAAACTAATAAGAAAAGGAATGGTTATCCTTTATATGGTATGAAAATGAAATGATTAGAAGATGTCCTGTCCCTGTTTCTCATCACAACATACTCTTAAATTTAACTCAGAAGGAATAAAGAATAAAAGTATTTTTAAAAATCATAAATCAACATGAAGCAAATTTAAGTACATATTTACTATTTGAGAATGGGAAGGACTAAGTAAAATCTTTGAAAGAAATAACACTAAAAACCACTGACAGGCTTGACTGTAAAAGATCTAAAATTTCTTTAGGAAAAAACAAATGAAATTAGAAGAAAAAATGAGAAAAATATTTGCCAACATAAGACACAAAAAGTTTATATCTTTACTATAGACAAAATACTAACAACTTAGTAAGATAAGCCTTGAAATAGAAAGTTTGTCAAACATTTTAATGGGCAAAAAAATACTTATAGATATTAACATTTGAAAAAATATTTCCCAAAAAACGCTGAAACGTTATTCATTCTCACAAAGTTAAATGAAAGAAAGAAAATAGATGTAATATTTCATAAATCAATTTATCAAAAAAGTTGCATGTAAATATTTTATGCTAATGAAATTGCTTTAAAATAAGTGCTTGTTTTCTGGAAGTTGGAAAATAATTTCTAAGGGATAATTAAGCAATAAATACTGAGGAATTTACAAGTACTCATACTCTGAACACAGTAATTCCATTTTAGGGACTTATGCTATAGAGTAGTCATCGATTCACACAGATTTGTGAAAATGATGATTGTTGTTCAAAGACTTGGGAAACACATTAAATAGAATGTAAATTGCAAAGAGTGGGAGACAATGAATGAAAGCCTATTTGTACACATTGTACACACCCATATGCATCACAAACACATAGCCACACAGAAGACTGGCAGGAAATACTCCAGGACATTGAGTGGTCATCACTGGGTCATGAAATTATGACCGATTTTCCAACATTATTATAAGGAACATGAATTACTTTCATTACCAGAAAAATAAATATTACAAAATGGAAAATGCCTCAAAAGAACAAAAATAAATTATCCAACATTCTCAGGAAACCAAGTAATTCTACAAAAATGAAAAGCAAAAACTTTTAAATGGACTTTCTAAAATACTATGCAATTTAAAGCTAAGGATTCTTGTAACTTAATCCCAGAGGCAGTTACTTTTACTATAATAGATCACAAGTCTATCCTCCTCATCATTACCATATATTATTAGTGTAAATATTTCTTCGAATAAGTGTCTTTTATGATTTCTAGTGACTTTTCACATTATTTTTGCATGATTTTAATAAATGGGACATATTGTTAAAATATGTAAGACATCATAAATTTGAATATGGATTGAATATATTAAAATTGTTCATTTTGTAAGGTGTGATAATGACATGGTTTGCACATAAAACATATTCTTTCAATTAGCAATCCTTAATGAAGTTTTTATGGGTCAAATGACACAGTGTCTAGAATCTCCTTTAATACTCTAGCTCCTCCACACACACAAAAGAGAGGGTCGAAATGAAACAAGACTGTAAAAATATTTATAATTCTTGAAGCTGGATGATAGGTTCATGAGAACTCATACTTTTTTTAAAGAATTTTTTTTTTTTTTATTCATAAGAGACAGAGAGGGAGGCAGAGGGAGAAGCAAAGTCCTCAAAGAGCATGGGGCTCTACGCGAGACTCGATCTCAGGACCCTGGAATCACAACCTGCGCCAAAAGCACAAGCTTAACCAACTGAGCCACCCAGGCATTCAGAGAACTTTTATGCTTTTTTTCCTCTACTTTTGTGTCTGCTTTAGATTTTTCACAATAAAAAGTTTTTTTAAATGTCGACGGAATAGTGTGGGCAGCTACTAATAAATATATTTTTCAGATAGGAAAGCATCATCCAAGAGAAATCCAACAGAATGACAACTTTTAAGGCAGTAGAATTTTTCCACAGTACTTTCTATCTTGTTCAACTGTGAAATATCACTGACTTTGGAGTTACTTCCCCTCCTCTGGACACCTCATGTTCTCCTTTCTGTTAACAACGTTTGCTACTACATGAATACTAAAAATGGGTCAGGAATCATGGTGAAAATTTTTTCAGATCTCAATAGTCTAAATGCTATTTATCATAATTTTTAAAACTATATTCTCCAATTTATTTTTAATAAATAATAAAAGCCTATTATTTAATTCAGATTTTTAAAATAAGTCCATATTCCCATAAGTTATAGATGGAAATAAGAATTTATTTGTATAACAGGCAAGAAGTAGCATCCCAAAAACTGACCCTACCATGCAACATTCTGTAACATGTTCCTTGCTGCCACAGCTGGGAGCAAAGTTCAAAAGGACCATTAAGATGAGATAGGATGATGTAGATCTTGTGCTATTTCAGTTTATGTGTTTTCTCCTGCTATAGATTTGAGATGGCACGCAGTACAGAAATATGTTACTATGGAAGATGAAACCTCTTGCTTTTGAAAATCTCTCATGACTTTCAAACTTGATATAAGACTTCTGCTCACTTATGGCAGTTTGTAGTCTGCCCTGGCCCAGAGTCTGGTTGGTCTGTTTTAGAGGTGAGCATGCCGTGGGTGAGAGGCAAACACAATGGGATTTGAAGCCATCAGGCCTGTTTGATTCTAATACAGCCTCATAGTCCTTATTCATCTCTGAATTCCTGGCTCCATGACCCATCCTCCATCCTGGCCTGTACCACCATAGGTCTTGACATTTATAAGCTTTTCCTACCCTTTGTACTTTCAATTTATCCCTAAAGACATTGATTTATCATGTTTTCAGTTAATCACCTCTACCTTAACCTTGGTTCCAATGAATTCTGCATGTCCCCCTCCCAGGTTTTTAGATTTCCTACCTCCTTGCCTCTCCTCCAGCCACTTAAACTACAACCCCAAATAGCTCGACAGGGGTATCTGATGCCTCTAGGGCTTTGGAGTTGTGATATCACTACCAGCCCTGAATTTGATTCTCACAACCTGTCATTTTGACAAAGACTTATAAAATAAATGCTCATAATATGTATCCCCTGGGGTGTTTTTACTAACCCCTGGTCAGAGGAAAGGATGTGGGTTTCATTTACGGTTACAGGGACAATGAAGCACCTTTAGCCTTCGGTGCATTTCGAAAATGCAGCTTTCCTCATATCCACTCAGTGAAGAAAATGAATAAAACGTAAACTTGAAGCTAAAATCAAAAGCCTCATTTAAATCAGTATTTTCTCATTTCACCCTAACTCAATCTTATACTAGAAAAATTGACAAGATTAAAAGAAAAATCAAAACTTTAATTTGAACTTATTTTCCCTCAGTTTGCATCCAAACATTGTGTAACTTAAAACATTTTATTTTCAATGACTCACCTATTCCATGAAGCTTCTTTTTCCTGTGGACTACTCTATTCAATTCAACCAACACTTGCCAGGCATCAGTTATGTTCAAAATACTAAACATATAAATATGTCATAATAATCATAGCTGACAATTACTGAGTGCATAGTCCCCGTTAGGCACAGCGATTATCATGTATTATTTTAAAATACTTTATTTATTTATTTGAAAGAGAGAGCACAGAGGGAGAAAGAACATGAGTGGGGAGCAGGGGAGGGGGATGGGGTAGAGGGAGAGAGAGAGGGAGAAGCAGACTCCCCACTGAGCAGAGACCCCCATCACAGGACTGGATCCCAGGACTCTGGGGCCCTGACCTGAGCCGAAGGCAGACATTTCACCCACTGAACCACCCAGGCACCCCGTCATGTATTATTTAACCCTGACAGCAACACTATGAGGTAGAGGGACTATTATTTTTCAACTGGTAAACTGAAAATTTATGCTTGGGTTAAAAACCTTAGAGACAGGAGTTTGGAAATATTCTAAAGTGTTATCAAAAAATGAGTTACTGGGATCGAGTCCCATGTGGGGCTCCCTGCATGGAGCCTGCTTCTCCCTCTGCTTGTGTCTCTGCCTCTCTCTCTCCCTGTGTCTTCCATGAATAAATAAAATCTTTAAAAAAAGTGAATTACATTTCTAAACTAAAAAATAACATGAGGAACACATATAGGAAACACCTGGGTGGCTCATTCGGTTGTGTCTGCCTTTGGTTCAGGTCATTATCCTGGGGTCCTGGGATTGAGCCCTGTGGTGGGCTCTCTGCTCAGCAGGAAGCCTGCTTTTCTTTCTACCCCCTCTCTCCTGTTCTGCTGTATCTCACTATCTCTCTCTCTCAAATAAAAAAAAATAAAATCTTAAAAAACAAAAAAGAAACACACATAGGCAAATACATAATCTTGAAGGCAAGTGTGCAGAAGACCATCTCTCACTTACTCAGAGTTTGAGTTCGCCATGTCCTTGCCATGGATGTCCTGTTATAAGAGTTTCATTGTTTGTTAGCACTTCTCTCAGAAGCTGGAAAGGTGTAGGGGGAGAGGAGAAAGAAGACAACAATCCAATTTAAAGTTTTTCAGCTGCTAGACACTCTGGTAAGAAGTCAGTTAGATGATAATCAGAAATGACAGATTTGGCCAAGACTTTGAATTCACCATAATCTCCAAGACCCAGATTTACATATCAAATTTGGACATTGAACTAGAAAGCATTCACTTTTGGCCACTTATAAAAGCCAAGGGCTTTCTCTACATTATCCCATTTAGTAATTACAACTATATGACATAGTAGGTTTTCATATTTCTGTTTCATAGATAAGGAAACCAAGTCTCACAAAGATAAAGTGATGCATTCAAGATACTAAAATTGTGATGTCTTGGGAGAGATGCAGCAGGGAAAAATTGAGTTTTGCGGTTAGGTAGGTGCAAGTTCAAATTAGAGCTCTGATACGTTCCTGCTATGTAACCTTGAACCAGTTAACTTGTCTGAACTTCTGTTTCCTTGCTATAAAGTGGAAATAATAATGCCTAATACATAGACTGACTATAATAATTAAATAAGGTAACATATGTGCAGTAGATGGGAGTTCTTCAATGATAGTTCGAAATGATAGCACAGATGATAGTTCTTCAAATTCCTACCCAGTGTGACTACTGTAATAGAGGGAAAACCCAGGTCTGCTTCAGTTGGGCCAAGACTCTCCCTCAAAGGGCAATCACCATACCCTAGAATAAAAAATGTAGAGAATGACAGTAAATAGAATGAAACCTATACAAGCAAAGGTTGGAGGTATGCACAGGGAGAAGGTAGGGCGGGCCAGGGAGAGCTCTTCATATTGAATGATACTGTATCAAAGCTTCATTCATCTTAAGCAACATAAACCACATCTTTAAAGGAATGTATTGGAAAGCTATGGGATGAAGTAGCTCACAAAAATCAAAGGAAGCTTAAATAATGAGGCTTCTTGCACAACAGGGAAAGGGGAATCCATCATGAAGGCAGGATGGATAGTCTCTTCAGGATACAGCAAGGGGAATGAAGCCTCCAATCATTTTCCCTCAAGGTATTCACTAAGATTCAAGATCCTGGGAAACAGAATCAGTTAGCTTCTGTTGGGTCACATACTTGTCCCTTGGTTAAAGTAGTCTAGTCACCTCGAATGGCAGCCTGGTATACTTCAAATGACAGGTCCTAATTGGGAAGGCATGATTCACCAGGGAAAACTGGAGTCCTGATAGAGAAGACGTATGTGAAAGGCTGAGCAGGTGTAAAGGACAGGATCCATAACAAAGTATGAGCAGTGGATACAAAACATGTGGGCAGTGTGAGAAAAGGCACAGGAGGAAACCTCTTTTATACAATTGATCAAATGTTTTATAAGTGTTCCTTTACCTGGGTGCCTCATGACAACATGGACTCCCTAAGGTCTGGGGGCTTCCTTGACTATTTGTCCTTAGTGAAGAGGGATCTCAGCAAATCTTAGAAAGTTCCTATTTCACCACACGAGTCTCACCATGGAATCATTATTGGTTGGATCCCATAAACAAAGGAAGAATATTCACTTACAAATACTGCATATAGATGAGTAAAACTGAGGATTAGAGGCTGAGTCTAAATAATAAATGTATTAATAATAAAGTTAATAAATAATTTTATAATAAATTAAAGTTCAAATTACATTCTCTAGAATTTGTGAGTGATACAAGTGAGAAAGAAAAAATCTTACAAAGTCTGGTAAACAACAACTTTTATTGTATACTTTGATATGCATAATAAATTTATCCCTGCCTGGTTAGTTTTGAAAGGAAGGAAGTCCAAATTTCATTTAAAAAACAAATGTGATACAACAGAAAGCTCTTGGCCCTTTACATCTATCCACCCCAGGGTGATGACATACTTTATCCGCTACCACACCCCAACAACCTGCAACCTCTGAGTCATTTTCTCACAGGAGCATATGTTGATATGGATTTTCCCATAACTCTTGTCCATTTCCCTCAGTGAGTAAGATGATCTCTCAGAGAGATAGAGATAGAGCTTAAAATGTTGGAATACAGTCTAAAATATGGACCTTAAAACAAAATGGCTGGGAGCCTGGATGGCTCAGTGGTTGAGCATCTGCCTTTGGCTCAGGTTGTGATCCCGGAGTCCAGGGATCAAGTCCCACATCAGGCTCCCTGCATGGAGCCTGCTTCTCCCTCTGCCTATGTCTGCCTTTCTCTATGTGTCTCATGAAGAAATAAATAAAATCTTTAAAAAAAATAATACAATAAAATGTAAAGGCTCATGTGGGAATCTAACTTATATTTATTGGCCATGGATACCAGCAATTGATAATAAATGACTTGTCCTTGGAGATTATTTGTTTTTTTTCTTAAACCTAATCTGAATGAGTTTTAGAGTCAGAATTTAGATGAAAATTTATGAAAATGATTGGAAATTATCATGATTATTGTTAATTCAAATAATCACAAAGTGCCCTTTAACTTTTGTGTAATTAAATAATGAGTCCATTTTTCTAAGAAATTAGAATTATTTTCTCGTCAGCCTTAGATAATAAGACTGAGCTTGGGACTCTATATAGGTTGGTGTATTTATCATCGTGGCTCCGAAACACACAGGAAAACACTTTAAAAACTAGAAAGTAGTTTCTGTCATCAAACAAGACTGTTAGCAATCTTCCAGAGCCCAGTCCAATACCCTTTCTCATCTTCTTTCAACCTGGTCATTGGGGTTTTGAAACCCTGCCTTGTAAGAAGAAAAGCCTGATCATTAGCAATGGACGCATGCATTTTTTTCTAAGGTGGAATTTAATTCTAAGTTAATGGAATTTTTTTCTAAGGTGGAATTCAATTTAAGTTAATCAACAAAACATCAATTAATAGGGTTCCACAACATCAATAGTGAAGCTAAAGGACATTAGCCCTTATCACAAAGTTGTCAATGAAAGGATTGTATGATAATAGGACAAAAAAGAGAAGTGTTCAAATAATGGCACTTACCACCTCGGACTTCCGGGGGGGGGGGGGGGTGTTATAAAATGTTCTTGCTACTTTATGCCTCAAGTGTGAAGCAGATGAGGAGAGTGGCCCTCTCTCTTACCGATTGCAGGCCAATTAACTTTCCTGAACCAACAAAATCTCCTCTCAACTAAGGGTGACATCATCAATTCTCTCTGCGATGGTTAATTTTAATGTGTCAATTTGGCTAGAGGGTAGTGTCCAGGTGTTTGGCCAACCACCAATCCAGATGTGATACTGCGAACCTATTTCCTAGATTGATTAACATTTAATCAGTAGATTGAGCAAAGCAGATTACCTTCCATAATGTGGGAGAGTTTCATCCAATCAGTTGAAGGCCTCCAGAGGTTTCAGGATAGATATGGATACATATACTATTGATCTGTTTCTCTGGAGATCCCTGACTAATATAATATCTTAGAATGTTTCCAAAGTTTTTGTGAATGGAAAGTAAGTGAATCTCTCTTTAAAATTTAAAATAGTTCAAGTAGATTTTTTTTTCTGATTTTATACTTTATAAACTTAAAAATAGCACCACATGTTTTCTCACTTCCTTGTTTAAAACCCACAAGTGGTTTCCCAACTTCCAAAATCCTTAGCATGGTCTACAACACCCTGGGTAATCTGCCCCAGATAGAAGGTTCATTTGAGCAGATTCTCAGACATCACTTCCTACTGTTGGGTCTGACAATCAGTGGAACAAAGGGTGTCTCAGTCTGTCCCTGGTGAACACAGAATTAAAGCATTGAGGCATAGATGCTCTTAATAGTCTCAGTGGAATATCTTAGTGGATTGCCCTATCACTTGCTAGACATTTTTGTTCAGACAACAGGGGCCTGACCTCAGATGAAGATTATTGTTGACTCGGGGAACTGCTAACTACCAATGAAAAGGCTTTACTCATGGGCACTCATTTCTCCAGACCCCATTTCTATAACTCAATCTGTTTGGACAATACAACATTCCCCATAGGTGTGTTGCAATACTATATTCCTGTTTTCCTAGGGTACACACCCTAATCAATTTGATGGAAATTGAGAAACTGTCGGTGCCTATGAATTAATAGAAAGGACATCTTTGTGTCATTAGCACATTTTATCTCTTAGGTTACTGCCACAGAAGGCACCTTACATCTACTTTGGATCTGTTTTTATTGTTTTCAGCCGAGTGAGAAATGTCTTCTAACAGAGTCCCTATAATCTGAGAGAAATATTCTCTTGTGGGATCCAGAGCTCCTTGTGCCCTGATTAGGTTGTCCCATTCCCGAATAATATGGACTTGTGGTTCGTCCCTATCTCTGTGTCATCCAGCACCCTCTCCTAAACCTCTCTGATAACCTTCAGTTGTCAAAATATTGGAAAAACTGAGGTTATCCCATTCCCACCCTTCAACAAGGATAGTTGACAGATATGAAACTTAGTTTTTGAGAGCTATGCTAATAATATGTCCCATAACAGAAGTAGAATTCTATGGAAATTTCCCAATAAAAGACAAGTAATAGAATGAATGTGTGGGAAGTTTCAGCTACACCCACATCCTTCAGGTTGGCTGTACCACCATATCTCAGGCTATCACACACATACACACTCACATACACACCCTCACCATCACCATCACCACCACCACCACAACAAAAACAGACAAGGAAAAGGGACAAGTCTCATATAATCCTAATCAATTATAATCACAGGATTATAAATAGGAAGATCTGGACTGTGTGACTATAAGTAATAAATGAATCAACAGAAGGAAGAGGTTCTGTGTAGGACCTAGAAAAGAGAAGTAAAGCAAGAAGTGGTCAGTGTATCTCACGCATCATCCAACGGGGAAGTGCCTTGAACTTTGAGCTTAGACATATCATTTTTCTAGGCAGATAATAAAGATAATAGCCTCACCCATTTGGTTCCTACTCTGTGCCAGGAAAAGTTCTAAGCAGTAGGCAATTATTAACTCATTTAATAGGCATAGCAGCCTATAAGTAAGTACTGTTATTTCCCCCATTTTCAGGAAGGGAAAACTGAGGCAAAAAAGATTTATTTATTTCACTGGCTCAAAACCAGGAGTGGAGCTAGACTCGATTCTAGATCCTGCGCCCAGGACCTGGTCTCTAATATTATAAGAGTAAAACTGGAAAAGATTGCTTCCCTTTCTGTTTAGGAAGAGAGAAGAGAAAACTAGTTGTTTGTTGGCAAATGCTAGCTGCTGAGGATTGTGCCAGGAGTTTTATATACATTGTGTTGGAAACAATCCCATGAATCAAACCATCTAATCTTCATTTTCTGGAGATAGAAACTAGGCCTCAGGGAGGTCCTTGGAGAATCAAGTACTTTCTTAGGGATTACTGAGAATTTGTCAAAATCAAAGCCAGTGTGTTGGTTTCCTTTCATTCATCTTGAAACTAAGCAACAAACAAATTTAGTATATTAAACAGACCCTGGCAAGAAGATGCAATCTTGAGATTATGGTCCATGTGTTTATCTGACATGGACCAATGGACCACTTGATAAAACATCACACACTCACACACACACACACACACACACACAAGGAAAAAACAAAAACAGGAAATTCAGTTCAGCTGTCTTCTGAACTAGTCAAATTTAGTTGAGCATGACTTAATAGATTCCATTCTCCTGATTATGTAAGAGTTTTATGTCTAATGAAAAAGATGTCTCAGAATCTGCAGAATTGAGCACATTTTAAATCACTCCAATTGTTTGGTTAGCACCATAACTTGTTTAGATGTAGGAGAGAGTTATAATGGAAGTTACAATAGAAGTCAAAGCTGGAGCCAAGATCAGCATCTGTGAATCTCTCCAAGTATAACAACTTATCCAGAGACATTTCCTTCAAACAAATTTACATTTTTTTAAAGATAAAAGTAAATGGATCTTCTTGAAGGGTCTATGGAAAATAAAGATAAAAATTGTAAGACTCTAAAACTTACTATCCTATGGTGATCATTTTTTTTTAAGATTTATTTATTCATTCAGAGAGAGCGAAGAGAGAGGCAGAGACACAGGCAGAGGGAGAAGCAGGCTCCACTCAGGAAGCCCAATGTGGGACTCTATCCCGGGTCTCCAGGATCACACCCCAGGCTGCAGGCGGCGCTAAACGGCTGCGCCACCGGGGCTGCCCCCTATGGTGATCATGTTAATATCTGAGTCTGACATAGTATTTTACAATGCATGCATTTTAGATAATATTTAGATCACACTATGTATACACTTCTAGGTCTTTTTCAGTTAACATTTTATTTGGAATATTTCTCTACGTTGTTAAATATTCTTTGAAATTTAAAAGCTGCACAATATTTATAGCATAGATATTTCACAGGGTATCTTCTACTGTTGGACATTTATGTTGTGACCAGCTTGAACCATAATAAAACAATGAGATAAAGGTAGCAAGAGCATTGACACATCACTCTGAAAAAGTGAAAATAAGAAGAATCAAGCATGTATCATGCCTTTCCAGCATGAACTCTTTTAGAGTAATCAAATTGTTGAAGAGAGAGCTTTTCTTTATAGAAAATTTCCAGTTGATGCAAAAGGATTGGTTGAATTAGAAAAGTACCATTTTGTGAATTTTAATGAAATAATGGATCTAGGGATCCCTGGGTGGCTCAGTGGTTTAGCGCCTGCCTTCGGCCCAGGGTGTGATCCTGGAGACCAGGGATGGAGTCCCATGTTAGGTTCCCTGCATGGAGCCTGCTTCTCCTTCAGCCTGTGTCTCTGCCTCTCTCTCTCTGTGTCTATCATGAATAAATAAATAAAATCTTTAAAAAAAAAAGAAATAATGGATCTAGGCTATGATCATTAATAAATGTTATAACTAACAATTATGTAAAAAGCCAGTAAAGACTTTGAGAAAGAGGGCTCACCAGAACCCACAAATCAATCTTAGAGTCACTGAAAGTGAGGCAACTAGAAATTATGTGCATACTAATATAATACAACAGGAAGTATAGAACACCACACATACAGTATTCTTGCCAAAAAATAAAACTGAAAATGAGCCGGACTAGTCAAGCCTCATTCTGAGGGCTACTTGCAGAAAATAAGAGAGAAAGAGAAAAACATTAAATTATACCATGGGGCAGACCTCAGCTAAATCTAGAATGTATGACATTCTACAGGACAAACGATCTAGTTTATCAAATAAATAACAGTAGAAAAAGAAAGGGGGAACTTTTATACATTAACTTAAGAGATATAACATCAATATGTGCAATGGGCAGATCTTTTTTGGAATCTAATGTGAACAAAACAATTATTAAAAGACATTCTTTAGTCAGTGAAGAAATGTGAACATAAGCCTGTTTAATTCTCTTACACTTAATAATATAGCCTTTGGATACTTTTTAAAGCTCTTACCATACAGAAGTATTTACAAATAAAATAATTTGGAGGTCTTTCATTTGCTTTAAAATAGTCCTGGACAAAAAAACACATAGAAACAGATGAAATAAAAATAAAAATAAAAATAAAAAAAAAAGAAACAGATGAAATAGGAGTGGGAAAATATTAATAATTTCTGGAAAAAAAAAATAATTTCTGAAGCCAGGTAATAGGTACATAGAAATTGACTGTCATATTCTCTCTACTTTTATATTGGTGTAAAATTTTCATTATACAAAGCTTTCCTAAAATATTGAAATAAAAATCTTTGCACATATATGCAAAATTACATATATCATTTTGTGATATATATATGAATATATAGATATATTTCAGTGGTATATTTACATTATATCTTTTTTTGTTTGAAATTTTTACTAAAACCACAGAATATATTCCTAGAAAGAGAATTATGAGGTCAAAAGGCACAAACTTATTTGAGGTTCTCAAAAAAAATTTTAAGTGCTCTCCAGAAAGTTTGCGAATATGTATCCATCTCGCCAGACCATTACCAAAATTGAATATATATTTTGAGACATTCATTCTATTTTGGTAGAGAAAGGCTATCTTGTTTTAATTAATGCTTTTCTTAGAAAATGAGTTGAAATCTTTTAATTAAAATTAGTCTCATATTTTGTCTTCATTGAATTTTCTGATTAAGCCATTATCCATTTTTTATTGCAGTGTTAGAGATTTTTGTCTTTGATCTGCAAGAACTTTTTATATATTAAAAATTATAGCCTTTCTTAATCTGATATCAAGTATTTTCCCATCTACTGTTTTTCATTTTATTTATGACTATTCAAAAGTCAATTTTTATGTATTCAAATCTATAAACATTTGTGCTTTCTTCCATTGCCTTTAAACTTAAAAATTCCTGTCCTCTTCTAAAATGAGGTAAATATTCATGTTCTTAAAGCTTTTTAAAATAACTCTTTACTTTTACATTTTTAATCCATCTGGATTTCATCTTGGCATATGGCTTATGGTGTTAATTGGGATTTTTAGTCTTTTTCAAATAGTAAGTCAATAATTTTCTTCTTTTTCATTTTTTTCCTTTTTCAGGTTTAAGATATCTCCTGATACATAATAAAGTTCTCCAAATACTCTTGTATGTTTCTGACCTTCTTGATGACATGGCTCCCTCTTACTACTGAGTTTTGTGCCTGTACTGTATGATTATGATTTTTTACCTGGGGAACAGAAATATTTGCAAATGACATATCTAATGAAGGATTAGTATCCAAAATATATATAGAACCTATACAACTCAACACCAAAAAAAATCCAAATAATTCAATTTTAAAAAGGGCAGAAAACATGAACAGATATTTTTCCAAAGAAAACATCCAAATAGCCAACAGACACATGAAAAGGTGCTCAACATTACTTATCATCAGGGAGATGCAAATCAAAACAATGAGAGATCACATCACACCTACTAGAATGGCTAAAGTCAAAAACATAAGAAACAACAAGTGTTGGTGAGGCTGTGGAGAAAAAGGAACCCTGGGGCACTGTTGGTGGGAATGCAAACTGGTGGAGCTACTGTGGAAAACAGTATGGAGGTTTCTCAAAAAATTAAAATTAGAATTACCATATGATCCAGTAATTCCACTATTGGGTATTTACCTAAAGAATATGAAAACATTAATTTGAAAAGGTATATGCACCCCTGTTTCCTGTGGCATTATTTATAATAGCCAAATTATGGAAGCAACTCAGTGTTCATGGATAGATGAATGGATAAAGAAGATGTGGTATATATGTTTAGTGGAATACTAGTGAGCCATAAAAAAGAATAAAATCTTGCCATTTGCAACAATGTGGATGGATCTACACAATGCTAAGTGAAATAAGTCAGTCAGATAAAGAAAAATACCATGATTTCACTCATATGTGGAATTTAAGAAACAAAACAAAGAAAAAAGAGACAAAAACACAGACTTTTAACTGGGTGGTTAAGGGGGGTGAAATAGGTGAACACGATGAAGAGTACACTTACAGTCATAAGTACTGAGTAATGTATATAATTAATGAATCACTAGATTATATACCTAAAACTATTATAATATTGTGTGTTAATTATACTGGAATTAAAATTTTAAAAATAAGAATTTTAAAAATGATTAAAAATTACTTTTTAAAAAATGAGATAGGGTTGTTAAACTAAGGTAGGAAACAAAAGAAACAAGGAGAGGACAAGAGATTATTACAGCATGAACAACAGATTCATTTCAGTGTATGTCATCTATATCACTCAATATTTTGTCAGCAGCTATACAAAAGCTTATGTGTTCTAGAAGAGAGAGCAAAGCCCCCTAAGTTGGTTTATAGATTCAGAATCTGATTTTATTTACTACCTGTGCATTCTTGGACAAAGTACATAACTTCTCTGATCCTTTACTGTAAAATGAAGATAATATCTACAACACAAGGTTCTTATAAGGTCCAAATGTAGATGACAGGTATTTTTCAATCTTTTTTAAGGGAGGGCAGAGGCAGAGAGTCTCAAGCAGACTCTACGCCCAGCACAGAGCCCAACATAGGGCTCAGTCTCACAACCCTGAGATCATGACCTGAGCCAAAATCAAGAGTTGGATGTTTAAATGACAGAGCTACCCGGGCGCCCCATTATTTCTCATTTTTTAAAGAAAAATGCTGATAATTCCCAAGGCATTGTGGAAAAAAAGTAACAACTGATTCATTGGGAAGATGCTGAAGATGTTTGCCATGTCTTTTTCAGTAATTTCTGCCATAAAGATTATCCACTTTTAGGACAAATGGGTATTATGTAACCTGCCAGCTATGCTGAAGAAAGCTACAAAACACACAAAGGTCTTGTTTAGCTTTCAGTATCATTAAGGGAATTCAAAATTTTGCAGTTAACTTTGATTCTATTTAGTCAATTTGACTAAAGTATACCATAGACAAAAGTCTAACTTTGTTATCTTGTGCCTTTTGGCCACCACCATCATGGCTTCACCTGTACACTGAGAACTCAAGAGTAGAAGAGAAAAAATCCCCCACCACAGTTGTAAACAGATGGGATCAAAACAGAGTCATCCTTAAAAATACTTCAACAAGTTACCTTTGTAGACACTCTCCTCTGATTGCAGAAGCTGTGGTCTCTGCCTTTAAAAAGATGGAAGCAAAAAAAAAAAAAAAAAAAGATGGAAGCAGGGGCTCATGGGTGGCTCAGTCGGTGAAGGGTGAAGCATCTGTCTTCAGCTCAAGTCATGATCCTGGGGTCCTGGGATCTAGCCCCGCATCAGGCTCCCTGCTCAGTAGGGAGTCTGCTTCTCCCTCTCCCTATGCCCCTCCATACCCCCACCCCCACTCATGTTTGCTCTCTTGCTCACTCTCTCTCTCAAATAAATAAATAAAATAAAAGAAGAAAGAAAGAAAGAAAGAAAGAAAGAAAGAAAGAAAGAAAGAAAGAAAGAAAGAAAGAAAGAAAGAAAGAAAGAAAGAAACCAGCGCAGCTAGGAGGAGTGAAACACAGCTGGCACCTGGGGAAGCAGCCAAGCTTCCAGCAGCAATTTGGAGTGCTTGTCGTCCCTCCTCCTGCTGTCACAACATTGCGGTCTTACCTACAGCTGAGCACCCTGCTGTCATTGTCATCAATCTTCAGCGCTCCCCATGCTGGTTTCTCTTTTCTTTTCTGCCCAACCAGGCTTTGCCTCCTCGCCTTGGGCTTCCCCAACTTCTGCAGTCCTTACTTGGTGTATCTTGGCTTCCTCCCTATGTCAACAAGTCCCAGCATGTGGGACACGAGGAGGCGCAAACTTTCAATAAATATACTTGATGAGTAGAACTGAATTTCAAATGAATAGAAAAAATAAAAAATAAAATGCTACTAAAAAGGTAAAAGATTGCCAGACTCAAAATGGAAGAACATGGTCCTAGGGCACCCACAGCCACAAGTTATGAGAAAGTTGAATCCTAGTAGAGCATAGATCCCCTGACTGCTCACAGTTGCATTCCTCTTAGATCGGAGAGAAGAGGTCAAGTGAAAAGCATATATGCTAAAATGAAACAGGTTCAAATAACTTTTAGCCCAGCTTGGCTTCTCTCACTTTTAGTAATGAAATCTCCAGAGGGATTTATTAGTCTTCTTATGAGAGCAATTAAAAGAAGAAAAGAATGGCATAAGGGATATATATATAAAATAATTTATTTTATAATATAATCTATATAATATATATGTTATATATATAATATATATTTTATATACATATATATAATATATATATTTCTGGAAATCTATATACCATCCAATACTTAAACTTAATTCATTCAATGTATTCCCTGCTGATCTAGATTCATACTCACAGGCATTAAGATTGAGTTGAATGTAAACAAAATTGTTCTGTGCATCTTCCTGTAAAACCACCAAGCACAAACCAGAGCCACAAAATGACTACAGTGCAAACAAATAAACCTTTCTGCTTATACTTAAGTCATGAAATTAGAAGTGCTTCTGAATTATTTTTCCTAATTTCGCAAATACCTACCATGTGACAAGCAATGCCAGGTATTTGCCCAACCATTTTGTCATTTAAATGACATAATAACCATTTTATTATCATTTTGAATTCACTAAAGAACACGAAGCTGAGAGAGATCACACAGCTATGATGAACCGAACTAAAATTTTAACTCAAGGTCCTCTCATTCCAAGGCCTTTCCTGAGTGAAGAAAAGCTTAGCTCTTCTTGCCCAAAATCCTTGCTAAATTCAGGTAGTAACTGGATATAAAGTTTTAGCACCATTAATAATAACAACAAACACAAAGTATCATTACAGAGTATACTTTAAAATGTCAGATTGTTTCCCCTTGTAATTAAAATTAGAGGGGCATCTAGGTGGTGCAGGCAATTAAGGGACCAGCTCTTGATTTCGGCTCAGGTCATGATCTCAAGGTCATCAGATCAAACTTTGAGTTGGGCTCTGCACTCAGCAGGGAGTCTGCTTGAGATTTTCTCTCTTTCTCTCTTCCCCTCTGCCACTCCCCCTGTTCGCACATGCTTTCTCTCTCTCTCTAATAAATAAATCTTTAAAAAAAGAAAACAAAATCAGATCATGGATTTCCAAGCAGAAAAAAGACCAAAATTCAACCATTCTCATCAATATGTAACAGCATAATGAAGGCAAATGACCAAACTCTGAAGAGGTTAGGACATTCCTGAGAAGAAGCTCTGGCTCTGTATTTACTACCTCTATTTCTCTGGGTAAGTAATTTCACCTCTCTGAACCTCAGCTTCCTCATCTAGAACATGAAAAAGATAGTTTCTCCCACAGAGTATTGGCTCAAGGATTAAATCAAATACCACACAATTACCCTAGGACATAGCCAGGAAATCATAGCTGGTACAGTGAACTTTCAGGTTTTTGAGATTTAACTGATTTGCAGAATGAAGATGAAGTTAAACATATACATTCTCATACATAATACTATACTGTATATGTGCGTGCATCTGTATAAATTAGGGCAATATACATGGTATTTTAAAATTATCATGATAATTGTTGCCTCTGGGATCAAACATGCAGTGCAAAGTTGTAGCTTTGTCCAGCTCCTCCCCTTCCTTCAGTCTTACCACCCCCACCCCATCACTCTCTTCCAATCCAGGTCAGGATTTGACCTCTTCTCCCTCTTCTATGATGTCTACTGCCTAACTTCCCCACGTATGCAGTTGAACTGCCAAGGTGACAAGGGTTCAAGTTTCCTCTGCACCCAACAACAGTTAGCTCTCACCCACAAAGCATGGAGCAAATATGATTACATTTACAGATTATTTGGGATTATTCGTGACCTTCCAAAGCCTTGTCCTGCTCTGAGCTCCCACATACAAAACACCATATACCACTATCATCAACGCTTTTTTCCTGGTTAATTCATATATGACTCTTGCATCTTCTTCACCTGGCCTTCCTTATGGCCCTTTAGCTAATGAGTCTACACCCTTAATGACAGGGAAATAATTTCCTCTTAAAGAAGCATTATATTTGATGTTTCGATAACTATGAAAATTTCCTTTCTCATATTAGGCTAAAGTCTCCTTTTGCATAATATTAATCTATGTGTTTTCTTCTCTTCAATGATCCTTAAAAAAGAAAAAAAATCTTATCTAATCCCTTTTCTATGAAGTCAGATGAATTCCAGCTGGAGTTCCTTTATAAATCAGGTTGTGCCACAAGGGTATTATGCTAAGTGAAAGATGCTAATCTCAAAAAATTATATACAGTATGATTCCATTTATATGACACTCTGTAAAAAAGCAAAACTATAAGGACAGAAAACACATAAGTAATAACCAAGGGCTGGGATCTGGGGAAGGAGGTGGTGGTATTAGTATCTGACCATAGGGAGAGCATAAGGGAATTCTTCTGAAATTATTCTGCACCCTGTTGTGTTGGTATATGGATAGCTACAATAATCTATACATGTAATAAAACTCATAGAACTATACACCTAAAAAAAGTGAATATTACTATCTGTAAATTTTTAAAAATTACATTTATTGATTTCTCACTATGGATGTACTATAATTCTTTCATTTTAATCTTCAAAATAACCCCATGAGAGATAAGTAACATTATTATCATCCTCAACTGCAGGTAAGGAAACTGAGACACAGAGATTAACTAACTTGCCCAAAGTTATAAAACTTGATAGAGGCAGAATGTAGATTTAACCCAAGTAATCTGACCCCAGAACTGAATTTCTCCACTGACTCTGAAAGAGAATGAAAAGGAGGGGCATCTGGATGGCCCTTGATCCTAGTTCAGGTCTTGATCTCAGGGTTGTGAGCTCAGGCCTGGCGTTGGGCTCCAGCTGGGTGCAGAGACTACTTTAAAAAAAAATTTTTTTTTAATAAAAAGGAGCTTCACTTACCCTCTGTCAATGAAACCACATGACCTATTTAAGGAGTAGAACATCAGATAGAATTGCATCAACATAATTAGCCTGCAAATGGAACACAGCATATGTCACCAAGACAAACATATTTCTGGACCACAAAAACGTCTTAATTGCTGTTTTAATAACTAATATTGAAACTTGGCAGTTTCCAGGTTTTCTTGCAATGAAATGTCTTCTTGTTAATATACTAAATAAATTGTAAAATCAACTTTTTAATGTCTCTGTACACTGATGGTAAAATCTTTTCTCAACTGTCCCTTAAGAAACCCTGCTTCTGGTGTAAAGAAATTGGAGTATATCAGTTGGAAGCTCAAATAAATTGTTTAAAATTTCAAAACTCATTCCACTCCTTCTCCCTCCCCACTTCCCCAAAGCTAAATCCTTCCGGATATTTTTTAGAACTAAAACCTCTTAGTAATGAGACAAGCAGATAAATACACCCACGTTTGGTGCCTTGTGGTCATTCTTACACATTCATGTAGGTTTCTCAGTGCCTGCGTTCTACATCCCCACAAACTCCATTCCATTCACTTTGCAAAAACAAAGCTATCACTGCAGAAGCGGTGCATGGCATGCCTCAAATTCAGTAGCAGCAGCAGCTGGAAAGAAAAAACAAAGGGAAAGAATTATGATGGCTTTTAAAAATAAGAGTTACAAAGAATGCCTAAATTTGGTAAGCATGATCTTGAGATAATACAGGTTGCTTAGTTCTGATGCAAAAAGTTGGTTCAAGGGGTAACTGAGTAGCTCAGTCGGTTAGGTATCCGACTCTTGTTTTCCACTTGGGTCATGACCTCGGGGTCCTAAGATCCAGCCCCATGTCAGTCGGGCTCCATGTTCCTCTCCCTCTGCCCCTGCCTCTCTTTCTCTCCCCCCCCCCCAAAAAATAAATAAATATTTTTAAAAATTTTTAAATAAAAGTTGGTTCCAATTAGTCTGCTTCTGCATTAGTGTCCAATACTTGTTCACAATGGATTTAATCATTTCAGTGCTTTTTACGCAAGACAGATTACACATACAGTCGTGTATACATTCTCCATCTCCAGGGAAGAATGATCTGAGGTCTCTGTGACATTTCTGCCTCAGATCACCTTCCCTGAAAAATTCATGGAGCTATTCTCAGCCGACTACCATCATCTTCCAAACATCTGTAGCCTGAATCCCCTTACTATTCAGAGATAATTCTTCTAGTAAATTCTATACTTTATGTAAACTACAATTAAGTTTCATGCAAAGTCCCATCAAAAAAGGAACCAAAGAAAGATTTGTAGAATCTAGTCAGTCGTTAGAGTCCAACAGTCCTGGCCACCTTCATCATTCTATCACTTGCCATCAGTGTAATACAAGACCTATTATTGAATTCTGTGGTCACCTTTCTTCTATAAAAGCTCTTTAGCCATATTTATGTTTCAGGGCTACCGTTAGAATCAAATAAGATGATGCTGACCTAACAAAGTTCTTGCTACATCCTAGGCTCTCTGTAAGTGATAGTTATAATTATAACCAAGGAAAGAAATCCTACAAATGGAACAGTGTTCATCTATGGCCATTTGCAGCTTTATTTCACAATGTTTCCTCAGGCAAATTTGCCTACTCCCTGCCTCAATATCAAGTTTGATCTTGTTACAAACTCATTGGCTTTTCAGTGTTAATTATTAGTTACCAGCACACTTCCCATGGAATACAATGGTTTTTGGTTTTTGAAATTAGGTTTAGGAGAGAAATATTTAAGAGATCTGAAATGGCTTTGCAACCTGATGCAGCTAGCAGGCGGATTGCATAATCGTAATTCACAGGCGCAAGCACACACGCCCACACACCCAGGAAATGTGGGGGTTCTTGTGGAAATCAGTAGCTTATCTATTATGTGCACTCCGGAGCTGTAAACAAGACCATGTGAAGACTCAGCTAGAATGCTTCCTCTGAGTCAGTATTAAACAAACTTCCGAACTGTTAGGGAAGGAAATAAAGCCACACTGTACCCCCAAAAGACACCCAAGACAGACAGACAGGGATTATGGGAGTTAATATTGAATTTCTGTCAGAGACTGATACAAGAATTAAAGTAAGTTTTGCCATAAAAATAAAATGTGCCTTAATAATGAAAAGCTAGCATGAATTGGCAAAAATTGTAATCTCCATATAACTGGCCTATCTAATTTGCATGACTTATGTAGAACGGCAGGATTTTTTTAACCTTTGGTATTTTACTCCATGAGAATGCTAGCACAACTTTCTATTTGGTGACAATAACATTAGTGTCATGGTCTCTAATATGGTGTTGGCTCAGAATGAATCAGAGACAAAGATCTCATAAATGGTGAAAAAGAAACCACCAGGAAATCACAGATTCTCGTTGACAGCATAGCATGATGCAGTGAGAAACACACAGGCTTTGAGGTCAGGGGTGTTCCAACTCTGCTTTCTAGTGTTGCGATCTTGGGCATGTCACATCTCCTTACTGAGATCCCATTTTCTTACCCGTAAGATCATGATCTTGATGAGGCTCTTGTTAAGATCAAATTAGATATTAAATGAGTAAGTATTTTGACAAATACAAAGAGCTACATGAATATGAGGTATTATGATTCATTGCTTTATCCTGTAAATGTTCTCATATCAACAAAAAGTCAGAAATCAAGTTTAGAACACCCTAGAGTTGTTGCCTAAGGTAAATAATGAGTTCTAAAATTTATATCCGTTTTGGCCTTTGCAACATTTTTTTTAGAAAGGAAAAAAGATGGATACCACCCTATATCTGGCAAGCCAGAGTGATAAGCTGAATCCAGAGAATGCTGCTCTTGCTTATGTATAATTTCATTTTCGAGTTTTAGAAGACAGAATACAGAAATCACCAATTATAGAATAAGAGGAAATGGGTAAAGCACTTTAATCCTTACCAATGTCCACAAAGTAGGATGTTTTATTAAGTGTTGTCTGGGTGCTCAGACAGTAAAGAACATTACCATTTCCGGCAACCCAAAGCTTGACCTTACACTTGGACTCCTGAAGGTAAACTTCCTGAGAGGAAATTAAATATAGAGAACCTCTTCCAGTTTGAGATACCAAAAACACTGTAAAAAAACATTTAGGCTAAATTAATTTTTTAAAAATTTTACCCCCAAAATATTAAACCAAACAGAAAAGGCAGTGGGGTTTTTTTATTTAAAATGGGAAGTGAAAGCAAATCAAAGATGTCCAAAATATCCTTTTCTTCTTGCCTATGTCCCTATAAAAATGTGCCCTAAAGATGAGCATTCTTCCTTCTTGCCCTATAATATTCTTACTTAAATCTAATCTCCAAGCCTTAAAAATGAAAACATTCAACCAAAAGGGAAAGAAAGGAGAACAAATATGACTTATGTAAATTGTAAATCAAATCAAATATGAAATTTATGCACCCTATTTTCACTACTCAAGCCACCCAGGATGATTCAGATTTGCTTTCTTCTCAGAAAGCAGAAGGTACACCTTCTGGGTTCAGTGGACACTTTGAAAGGTCAAACAGAGTCCATCCTTCAGGCAGATGAAACATTGTTCTATTTTTAAAAGACCTCTAGAGAAGGAAATTCCACAAGCTTCCCCAGCTACACATTCCAGTGTCTATCAAATTGCACTGTCTGAAAATTTTTCCTTTTCTCTTATCTAAATCCCTTTCTGTAATGTAAGCCTGTTGCCTCCTGTCTGGTCCCTGATGGAGATGGTCATCATCCTTCGTAGATCAGTCTTCTCGAATGAGGCTCCTCTCAAATTCCACAAGCCAGAAACCACTCAATTTCTAATCTCCTTTGTCATAGTTCTTAAATCATTGCTGTTCCTCACCTACCATTTTCTGCCAAGTTTCCTTCCTTCGACCTTGTATTCATTTCATATATCCTCCAAAAGTGATATTTTCAAAAGCAAAGGAAATGAAAATTAGCCGGTCACTTTACTGCACTAGAGCAACCTGTTTTTTATTTTCTTTGTTCTTGCCCTCCTCCGTACACATTTACACATTCTTGTAACTGCAATGTGTAATTTTATTGAATTTATTTATTCCAAGGTTTAAAATTTCTCCTTCAGTTTCACAACCCAGGGCATGTATAGCATGAGCTAGCTCATCATTCTAACTTCAATAAAGCTGGGGCAAAGTTCATGAAGAATTTCTTCCTTCATTCAATACAATTGAATGATGGATTATGTAGTACTGAAGCTCTTTCTCAGGTTATGGGAACTAAAAGCATTGGGCATTGACCTTGCCCACACACAGGTCATAATAAGACACATAGCCACACAGCCACTTAATTAGAATGAAAAAGATCCTGTGTAGATGATTCCTGCATCTACCTATAATGTGCAAACTTACGGTGACTGAGAGAGCTGGACCCCAGGGGAGGGCTGACCTGTAGAAGCCAGGAGTGGAAAGTCATTTGGTAGATACTTGGGAGAGACAGGAGCTGTAGATACATTGTCACTTCCTACTACCTATTAGAAGATCAGATCACCTAAAGGACAGAATATTTAGTGCTATCAGAAATTTATATTTCTCTGCCTTCAAATTTATAGTTTTCTCTTTCAGGAACATTCCTCCTCTCCTAGTCCATGTATCTGATTCAGACAATTCACTGTTTAAGACTCAGGTCTAGGAATACTTGACTCAAGAAGCTGTCCCTAAGACTCTAGACTGAGTTGACTGTTCCTCTCCAGAGCTTCCACAGCAACCTCTGCCCACAGCACTTGCCACCTTTCTATTACTTTGGCTTTTTCTATCATTATAGGAGCAGAGATTTCTTGAGTGGAAACTGTCTTCCTTACATTTAAATCACTTATGCTCATATTGCTTCTGCCACCCAAGTGGCTTATTAAATGAAGTGAAATAAATATAAAGAGGTGTTTAGTAGAAAATTAAGTCACTTACAACTGGGTAGATAAGGAGAGCTTTCATGGAGGAATTGACATTTGTGTTAGACCTTGAAGGATTGTCAAGATTGGGACATGCAAATTTAGGGGAAATGTTATTCTAAAGAATTGTTTAACAAAAGAGCAGAGCAAAATAGAATGTTTGGAGAACAGTTCAGTTTAGCGAGGATAAGGGTCTGTTGTGGGGAAAATTTTTTAACTCACTGACAAAAAAAATGGAGTGTATTCGGTCTAAATAAAATCTGTTTTAATCTATAGACAAGGAATAACCACTGGCATTTTTAAAAGAGATACATGACAGAGTAAGAGCTATATAGTAGAAGAGTCTAGTTTTCGAAATGGTTAAATACCTGTATTAGACTAACCCTCCTACAGAGAACAATTATAAACTCCAAACCAGTATAAAAAACAAGTTATTGGGGATCCCTGGGTGACGCAGCGGTTTGGCGCCTGCCTTTGGCCCAGGGCGCGATCCTGGAGACCCGGGATCGAGTCCCACGTTGGGCTCCCAGTGCATGGAGCCTGCTTCTCCCTCTGCCTGTGTCTCTGCCTCTCTCTCTCTCTCTCTCTCTGTGACCATCATAAATAAATAAAAATTAAAAAAAAAAAACAAGTTATTTAAGTTACTTGAGAATATCCAAAAGGAGTCCAAGATGGAAGAGATTTCAACCCTTCACAGAAGGCAACTGCATTGGGTGAGAATTACTTTTAGAAAGCTTTTCTTCTGAGGGTATTTCTCAGTCCATGTGGTTCAGGGCGGCCAAAATTCATGAAGAGAACTACTGTCTTCCTGACTTAAGGAGCCAGAGAATGAATTTCAGGATGCCAAAGTGACTTAAGAAAGGAATAACAGAGAAGAAGGCCCCCTGACTTGCTAAAAGAAAAAAAAATACTGAAAACAAATGAGTCTTAATTTTTCAGAGCCTTCATGACTAAAAAACAATAATATCAAGAGGTCTCCATGCATTTAAGTGGAGCCCTCCAGAGAAAGGAATAAGAAAATGAAGGAGAAAATGTTTAAAGAAACAATGGCCTAAAATTCTCAAATTTGTTTAAATTATCAACCTATATATCCAAGAGTCTAGGTAAATCTTAAGTAGGATGAATATAAAGAAAACTAGACCTAAGTACATCAATAATCAAACTAGTGAAAACCAAAGATAAAGGGAAAATCTTGAATGCAGCTGGAGGGCAAAGAACATTACATGCAGGTGAACAATGATACAAATCATGCCTGACTTCTCATCACTCACAGTGGACACAAAACACAATAGAACATATGAAGTAAACAAACAAAAAATCTATCAAACCAGCATTATATATCCAGAAAATATCCTTTGAAAAGGAAAGTAAGGTGCACCTGGGTGGCTCAGTTGCTCTGCCTTTGGCTCAGGTCATGATCCCAGAGTCCTGGGTTCAAGCCCCATGTGAGGCTCCCTGGTCAGCAGGGAGTCTGCTTCCCCATCTCTGTCTGCTCCCCTGCTCCTGCTCTGTCGTTCTCTCCTTCTCAAATAAATACTTTTTAAACGTTTTTAAAAAGACATAAAGTGGACTTTTTGAGATGAACAGAAACTAGAATATTTACTTTTTCAGGTTGAAGAAAATGACATCAGATGAAAGCTCAGGAGTTATAGGAAAGAATGAAAAGCAATCAAAATGGTAAATAGGAATAAATAGGAAGACTCTCTTTTTTCTTCTTTTAATTTATTTAAAAGACAACTGAAAATTTTAAAGCCTTCCAAGGATTGCCAAGCATTTGTGAAAATGTTTAACATAGAGATCAGAACCAAATAAGAAAGCTTCATTGAGGCACTTCATTTAATTCTTCAGAACACTGGGGACTAAAGAAGATTCTACAGGCTTCCAGAGAGAGGAAAAAGAAATCACATGTAAAGGATCATGAACAAAATTGTTTGGGACTTCTCAATTACACTGAAAGTAAGAAGACACTGCCTTCAAATATTTTAAGGAAATTATTTCTAACCTGTAAGTCCACATCTATTCAATCACATAGAAGGCAAAAATAAGGACTTCCTCAGACATTTAAGGACTCAAAAAAAAAATTACCTCGTATGCATCCTTTCTAAAACTATTGAAGAAGTGTTCCAAAAAAGAAAGCATGGGCTATAAGAAATAGAAGTTTTGGAGCAAGAGTATAATAAGGAGAAATTTCAGGAGAACAGCTGTACACCAGATGTAGGGATAAAAACAGACTATTCATGGAGAAAAACTTCAAAACAATACATTTTTTACCATTTTCTGGGCTATTTAGTGGGTCTTTTCAACTCGGCAGCTTAAGTCCTTGTGGAAATGCTATTCAATTATTTGTTGCATTTGTTCTATTGCTCCGTTTATTTCCCGGGCATATACCAAGGAAGCAGCAAAGACAGAAAAAAAAAAAAAAAAACCAGGATAGAAAATAGAAGCTAGAGATAGATCAGAATCTAAGGATTCTTTTTTAACTTGAATTTTCCTGAAAGTTGTGCTCAAGGCAAGAAGTTCCAAACAGGGGTGCCTGGGTGGCTCAGTGATTGAGCGTCTATCTTTGGCTCAGGTCATGACCCCAGGGTCCTAGGATCTAGTCCCACATCAGGCTCTCCAGAGGGAGCCTGCTTCTCCCTCTATGTCTCTGCGTTTCTCTCTCTGTGTGTTTCTCATGAATAAATAAATAAAATGTGAAGAAGAAGAAGAAGAAGAAGAAGAAGAAGAAGAAGAAGAAGGAGGAGGAGGAGGAGGAGGAGGAGGAGGAGGAGGAGGAGGAGGAAGGAGAAGGAGAAGGAGAAGGAGATTCAAACAGGGAGCAGAAGTGAGGGAAAAGTAAGGGATAAAGTGGAAAAAAGTAAATGCACAGATTCATTATTAAAATAACTACTGTAGGCAAGTGGCACTCAGTCTTGACAGGAATTTTCTAGAGAGGATATAGAGGGCCTTTTGGAACTGTTTACCTGGGAATTGATGTTGGCTTTTTTTTTTTTTTTAAGATTTTACTTATTTATTCATGAGAGACACACAGAGAGAGGCAGAGACATAGGCAGAGGAAGAAGTAGGCTCCTTGCAGGGAACCCGATGTGGGACTCGATCCCAGGACCCCAGGATCACAACTTGAGCCAAAGGCAGATGCTCAAGCACTGAGCCACCCAGGCACCCTGAATTGATGGTTTTGATCCACTGACCAAATCGCACATCAGGTGAAACTTACTTGAGGATATATCAATCCCTGTATATCTCCAGACTGAGCATATCTGCTTGAACAGAGAGCTTTCCAAAGGCATCTGTGGCTTTGGAAATACCCGGGAGCAAAGGCTCATAGCAGCCAGTGCTTGAGAGAAGTTGTGAGTCTGAGGTAAGCCAAACTACCCACTGAATGTGCACAGAGATCAGAGATGAAGCTTGCAGGATGTGAGGCAGGAATCCAGAAGCAATGCATATAGTCTATTCTTTGTATCCCTCAGAGGTACCTATGCCGCTAAGCCACAATCCCTACACATGACTTCATAGGTAAAGATTACTGTGGTAATCGGCAGTCTTCACTGCTACCACTGGTCCCAAAGTTATAACTGATGTTTTATCACCTCCTTCCTCCACTGCCCATATTAAACATCCCTCTCCTTCAGCCACGACTCCTACTTGTCTAATTCTCTAGCCTAGTGGGATGATGGAGCTTTCATCCCTGAGCTGGCTGAGTTCTTGGATATCTTGCTGCTGTCAGGCCAAGGTTGCTGCAATTGTCACTTACCATTATCACCAGGCATGTGATGTGAATGGCAAGAAGTGCCCATGGTTGACCCATACCTTGCCAGTGCCTTAGCTATCTCAAATTGGCCAAGGCTTTTCCTCAGGTCTCCTCTTCCCAAATCACTCCCATTGAGAGTCTAGTACTATATGTCTTAGTTTGGGTTCTACCAGAAAGTGAAGCCCTAGTCAAAGAGATAATTCCAGAGTACAAGTAGGGGACCAGAGAAAATGGGGGAAGGGAGAAATGTATATATAAAGTGCATTTCTGATATCATAGCTCTTGGACTCTGGGGCTAAGTTCTGGTGTCTAAGGACATACAGGAAGTATTTCAGAGCTGTCCTCTAGAAGAAGGACAATTTCAGGAAGCATTAATCCATAGGTTCCCACCCCTCGTTGATTGAAGATTGCTCTCAAAGTTAACTTTCATAAATTTGGGGTTCCATGTATAAGTTTTACAACTAGGGTCTCATTCCCAGCTGTAGCATTGGAGAAGTCCTGGAGCAAAAAGTAAATAATGCGTGGTGTTCTGAGATGAGATGAGACTCTGTTGTGATATGAGTCAAATCCAGAATAGTGATTACCTCTAGGTTGGAAGCAGAGGTGAGACTGAGTAGATGTGAGTTTGGGTCCCAGAGGCTCTGATCCAGTCTACATGAGCTTCTCAAGGAATTTGGACTTAATTTGGTAAAACATAGCATGCTTTGTCATAAGTATATGCACAGACATATATATTTTATAACCTCAAGAAATTTGAAAATCCCTCACACATACCACCTGTTCCCTTTATCCCTGTATCATATCATGACTGGCAACCAGGAACAAGAAGCAATCATGAAATGGGCAAAAGACATGAAGAGAAATCTCACAGAGGAAGACATAGACCTGGCCAACAAGCACAGGAGAAAATGCTCCGCATCACTTGCCATCAGGGAAATACAAATCAAAACCACAATGAGATACCACCTCACACCAGTGAGAATGGGGAAAATTAACAAAGCAGGAAACCACAAATGTTGGAGAGGATGTGGAAAAAGGGGAACCCTCCTGCACTATTGGTGGGAATGTGAACTGGTGCAGCCACTCTGGAAAACTGTGTGGAGGTTCCTCAAAGAGTTAAAAATAGACCTGCCCTACGACCCAGCAATTGCACTGCTGGGGATTTACCCCAAAGATACAGATGCAATGAAACACCGGGACATCTGCACCCCGATGTTTATAGCAGCAATGGCCACAATAGCCAAACTGTGGAAGGAGCCTCGGTGTCCATCGAAAGATGAATGGATAAAGAAGATGTGGTCTATGTATACAATGGAATATTACTCAGTCATTAGAAACGACAAATACCCACCATTTGCTTCGATGTGGATGGAACTGGAGGGTATTATGCTGAGTAAAATAAGTCAATCGGAGAAGGACAAACATTATATGGTCTCATTCACTTGGGAAATATAAAAAATAGCGAAAGGGAATAAAGGGGAAAGGAGAAAAAATGAGTGGGAAATATCAGAAAGGGAGACAGAACATGAAAGACTCCTAACTCTGGGAAACGAACTGGGGGTGGTGGAAAGGGAGGTGGGAGGGGGGTGAGGGTGACTGGGTGACTGGCACTGAGGTGGGCACTTGACAGGATGAGCACTGGGTGTTATTCTATATGTTGGCAAATTGAACACCAATAAAAAATAAATTTATAAAAATAAAAAAATAAATCTTTTAAATTAAAAAAAAAGAAGCAAACACGGATAGAAGATGTAGTAAAAGAAGAGTTAAAAGTCAGTGGACAGAGCAAATAACTTTGGAAATGAGTAGGGTCTCCACCTCACAGTAAAAGATACTGAGTATAAACCCTCTACTCCAATTGCTAATTTTTTTTCTCACAAGAATAAGAGTTCACAGTTCTGATACTGCTATCCATGTACCCTGGATTTGGCAGACAGTGGGAGCAACTTTTGACACTGTTGGAGTGGGAGCACACAGATAAGCAAAGGGGGCAGATGCTAAAATGATACAAGTGGTAACAGAGTGGAGTTAGAAACATCAGTAGGAACCCATGTTTAGGTGGAAAAGCTAGTGTCATCCAACAAACGCTGGTGAACATGTCAATGGTACATAACTTTTTAGTATGTGTTCATGAGAGCCTTAGAATGCTACTCATATGTGACTCTAGTCGTCGATCCTAGGCGTTGTCAAGCTGTTTCTGTAAAGGCCTGAGAGCAACTATTTTAGGCTTTGTGGGCCACATGGGATCTGTGGAGATGTCACCATTCTGCCCCTCGTAACATGACAGCAGCCCTCAGGGAATCTGTGAATGAGTGAATGTGGCTGTGCCCCACTCAGACAGAGAGCCAGATTTGGCCCGTAGTCAGCCAATCCCTGATCTTTTCTAACAAATAACAAAAGTGAAAGAAAATGCACAAACAAAACATGTGCCATCTGAGCTCAACTACGGAAGAAGTACTTGTAGAGAAATGTGTTAGCAGAAACGCCTTGAAGATGTTACCCAGATTTTTCCCTGGATGGTAGACTAAGAACTTTTTCCCCTCCGTATTCCTACAGGTGCACTTTCGGGGTATTGATAATATGAAAAAGATATCCTATAACCAGTGTCTTGAATTTGTACTTTCCTCAGTAAGCTAGAGACTCTCAGGCCAGTTTAAGATTTAGAAATATTCTTACTGGTGATACTTAGACATTCACACACACACAAAAATACTTTAGTCAATTTTCATCCAAGTGTCCCCAGTTGTTTTTGGCATTCATCAGAAGCCATCTTTGGAGATAGTACTTGCTTCTAATCAATTCAGATTATAATTCTGAATCTATTGTTGGTATTTCACAAAATGCTTCACTTCTTCTGGAGCTTCTGGAACTCTCTGAGGATCGCCTACAGCCACAATATTGGAAAATGTGCCTGCTCTCCTAAAGCTCTTTTTAATGACTCATGTTCTTAATAGCCTCTGTTTAAGTGACAAAAGAACCAGTGTTGTTAGGAGGGATGTACTGTGCATTACACAAGTTTACCCTGGCAAGCCACAGGCCCTGATCTGCAATTCCGAGTCAGCACTTTTGGTCTCACTAACATGAATACAGATGGGGGTGCGGGCTGCTCCAGGCTCTTCCCGTGGCCAAGCAAAACATGGAAAAACAAAGGCCTTTATAAGTTCAGTGCTGACCACAGTCCCTACAGTATTGCTAAAGTCACATTTTTCCTTTGACATTTCATCTACTGAACACCTCTCACCTGAGACAAATCAGATTGCACGCACAGCCAGGACTTTGACTTGTTCTAGTGAGGCTATGTGATTGCTCCCTTTGGAAAAGGAAAAATGGGGCATTTTTTGGTCTTTCTCTAAGAACTTACAAAAGAACCCCATAGCTCTCTGAATACAGGCTACACACTGAGGACAAGGGAGCCTAGAGCACAAGCACAGTTAGGCTGACACTATGCAAATAAAGGAAAATGAAGAAAATGAGGCCATCATGTGAGACCATTCAAGGGGGAGAAACATATGCTCACTCGGCATCATTAGCACCCCAAAAAGCCCTACCTTAGCCACCGCAAACACCCTTACTCCCTCCATTACTCTCAGAAGGACATTTGTGCTATTAAAGGACTGTCATCATATTCTGGTTTAAATCTACTTGTTTCTATCTATTTCTTTTCCTAGAAATATGCTCTGTGTGAGGGCAGAGACTATAGTTTTTGTTTTTAGTTTTTGTTGTGTCTGATGTTTTCTGTAGTAAATACGTGATAAGTATTTGTCAAATGCGTAGATGAATAACAGAATAATAGTAGAAAGACACTGGATCACTAATCAGTGAGTGATCTAGTCTGGCTCTAGCATTAGCTGTTAGATGTCATAATGAGATTACCACCAACATCCACCCCAAATCTTAGCAAACTACATCAGAAAGCATTTATTCCTGCCTGCAAGCCTGCAGGCTTGCTGAAGCTTTATTAGGCTTGGTTACAACCAGCCTTCAGGTTGGAGTCAGGTTGGCTCCACCTGTCTCCTCACTCTGGCACCAGCTTCTGCTTGCAGCATGCTTTCATTGTGAATGGCGGAAGCACAAAGCAGAGAACAGAAACACATAAACCTCTTCAAGTGTCAGCTTGGAACTGACACACTCACTTCTGCCTATATTCCATTGACCAAAACAAATCATATGCCCAAGCTCAACCCCAGGGGGCAGGGAAATAGACTCCACGCAACACACCACAGCAAGAATGAGGGGGGAAGGAAGAATTGTGGACAAATAATATCGCCTACTGCATTAGACAAGCAAAATTCATAGTTTCAATTTCAGGGGGAAAAAAAAAGAGAATGAAAATTCCAGTCCTGATAAGCACAGAGCTCTTCAGAGGGCCAAATGCTCTCCTGGAGACATTATATCATTAAAAGTGTTTAACCAAGACCTAAACATTGTATAGGCACCAGATAATGATTGAAAATGACAGGTCATTTTCTTTTCTTATAGAAAAAAAAGACTACAGTCAAAAATACAATATGATCATTGCTTCATGTAAGTTGTGTATAAAATATTGTGGGAACAGGAGACAGAGCTATGAAGTTGGCCTGGGTGATGTTCATGACGTTCTGCAAGCTACTTTAAGATTAAGGAAGAGCAACCATTGTGGAGAACAGGGAAGTGGAAGTGTGTAGGAAGAGAGGAGGCGTTAGCTTTATCAGTAACATTTCCTTTTCAGGATAAAAAGGAAAGATTTGAAACAAATATGGCAAAAACCAAAGTTATCATCTGATAAATCTAGATGTTGATAAAATGGAGTCTGTTACATTATTTTCTGTGTATGCTTGAAATATTTTATAATTAAAAATTGGAATTTATAAATAATTTTAAAATAGGTGCCTGGCAGACAAAGAAGGGAAGGGGGATATTTTGGGCAGAAAGAGCATAGATGGTAGGAAAAGCAACTCAGTCTTAATGGATAAGAGAGTGTGAGGGGGAATGGTGGAAGAGAATAAGACAGAGGAATGGGAAGAGACTGTAGAGCTTTGTAGAGCTGCTGTACAAATAAATACTAGGTGGTTTAGAACAGCAGAAATGTATTGTTCTACTGTCCTCAATCTGAGGTCAAGGTATCATCAGGGCTGGTTCCTTCTAAGGACTCTGAGAGGAATCTGCTCCATGCTTCTGTCCTAGCTTCCAGTGATAGCCAATAATTCTTGGCATTCCTTGGCTTACACATACCTCACCCCAATCTCTGACTCCACCTTCACATGGTATTCTCCTTGTGTGTCTCTGTCTTCACATGGCCATCTCCCCACCGTGCCCATCTCTACATCCAAATTCCCTCTTCTCATAAGGACACCAGTCATGTTGGATTAAGAGCCCACTCTACTCCAGTACAGCCTCACCTGGATTTAACTAATGACATCGGCAACAACACTGTTTCCAAAAAAGATCACATTCTGAGGTAGTGAGGATGAGGACCTAGACAGATCTTTTGGGGAGACACAATTTAACCCAGAAGAGGAATCAAGACATTGCTACTACTTTTTAAGCTATTATTATCAGCAAATTTTTGTATTTCCTAAAAAACATTCAAAGGAAGAGCACAGTATATAGTTAACCAATTGAAAGAGCTCCTTAGGGCACCTTGACTTAGCTGAGTATGGAAAGAAGGAAATCACAAGGATGGTGCTTTCTGCATTTCGTCCACTTTATTCTTCATGCGTCTCCCAGGCTAACCCACATTACGCTCTGCTTCACAGCAGCCCACGCGGGGTGACTCACCATCCTGTCCCATCAGTTTTGTCATCCGGAGAAAAAACCCTCCGGCTACTACCACCACTCTTTGGGATGGCAGTGTTTTGCCCTGAAGTTAATTTTCAACTCTGGGCTCTTTAGAAACTAGCTTACACACCAGCATCTGGCACCAGTGGCCTGCTTCTTATTTTATCTCTGCTTTAGGAAACTTCCTAAGTAAGTTCTTCACAATGTCTGGGCAGAATATTCAGACCCTAATAGTCTGTTTTCCATTTTACGACTATAAAACACAGTGAGCTACTTCAAATCAGTTCTTAGACTACTTGGCCCATCCGTTAGCCTAGCCAAATGCTCTTCCCTCCAAATGTACCATGGAGCTCTTGTCAATTTCTCTATCCCCTGCCCCCATTTCACACCACTCTCTCCTTTGCTCCCTATTCTGAAAATCCACTTCCTTCTTCCTTTTCTTTTCAATGCCTTTTCTTTTCTTTTTTTTAGGGGGGGGGGATATTTTTATTATTTTTACTTTTTTAAAAATTTAAATTCAATTTGTCAACATATAGTATAACACCCAGTGCTCATCCCATCAAGTGCCCTCCTCAGTGCCCGTCACCCAGTTACCCTATCCCCTGCCCACCTCCCCTTCCACAACCCTTAGTTTGTTTCCCAGAGTTAGGAGTCTCTCATGGTTTATCTCCCTCTCTAATTTTTCCCACTCAGTTCCCATAATTTCCCTTGTAATCCCTTTCACTATTTCTTATATTCCACATATGAATGAAACTATATGAAGATTGTCCTCCAACTGATTTATTTCACTCAGCATAATGCCCTCCAATAAATGGTGTTGGGAAAATTGGACAGTCACATGCAGAAGAATGAAACTGGACCACTCTCTTTCACCATACACAAAGATAAACTCAAAATGGTTGAAAGATCTAAATGTGAGACAAGATTCCATCAAAATCCTAGAGGAGAACACAGGCAACACCCTTTTTGAACTTGTCCACAGCAACTTCTTGCAAGATACATCTATGAAGGCAAGGGAAACAAAAGCAAAAATGAACTACTGGGACTTAACCAAGATAAAAAAAACTTCTGCACAGAAAAAAAAAAAAGTCAACAAAATGAAAAGGCAACAAGAATGGGAGAAGATATTTGCAAATGACCTATCAGACAAAGGGCTAGTATCCAAGATCTATAAAGAACTTATCAAACTCAACACCCAAGAAACAAAAAAATCCAATCACAAAATGGGCAGAAGACATGAACAGACATTTCTCCAAAGAAGACATAGACCTGGCCAACAAGAACGTGATAAAATGCTCCACATCACTTGCCATCAGGGAAATACAAATCAAAACCACAATGAGATACCACCTCACGCCAGTGAGAATGGGGAAAATTAATAAGACAGGAACCAACAAATGTTGGAGAGGATGCGGAGAAGGGGGAACCCTCTTGCACTGCTAGTGGGAATGTGAACTGGTGCAGAGATTCTGGAAAACTGTGTGGAGGTTCCTCAAGAAGTTAAAAATGGAGCTATCCTACAACCCAGCCATTGCACTGCTGGGGATTTACCCCAAAGATACAGATGCAGTGAAACGCTGGGACACCTGCACCTCGATGCTCATAGCAGCAATGTCCACAACAGCCAAACTGTGGAAGGAGACATGATGTCCTTTGACAGATTAATGGATAAAGAAGATGTGGTAATATATACAATGGAATATTACTCGGCCATCAGAAGAGACAAATACCCATCATTTGTTCCAATGCCTTTTCTACCTCCAGGTATTTCACAAGGTTCTTCCTCCAGCTCTTCAAAGGTCTACTCTCTCTCAAACTTCACTCTCACTCTCAAATAGCGCTTCTTTGGAGAGGTTGTCAGTACCACTCTTCTCTAGAATAGTTTCTTCATACTTATTGTGTCATGTATTTCCTTCTAGAGTTAATTGTTCATATCATTATTTACTGGTTTATTGTATGTCTCCTTTATAAAATGAGAACATGTTCTCATCACATGGGGGTCGCTGTGTTCTCACCCCAGCCCCGGAGGCCAGCACCCCCACCCGGACCCACAGGTCCCACGGTGGCCCGAGGGGAGCAGGGAGCAGCTCCCACTCACCTGTGGCCTGTCACTGTGTGAGCACTCACACTTTATACACTGGGGTACTGGGGAGAGTGGGATAGTTCGGGCGCTGTGAGCCAGATCCGGAGCACGAGTGCCTCCACCTGCCTGCGGACGCAGAGTAAGCACCAGGCAGCGGTGGAACCCTGAGGCGCCACAGTTCCACCCACAATGGGGCCCCTTGTCATCACTGTAGGTCAGCGGGGTCCAGTCAGCACTAAAAAAAAACACAAACAAACAAAAAAAACACCTCACCTTGTTCAATAATAGCCTCTGCTGCTCATGCAGTGCCTGGCACATAATGGGTGCCTAATAAATATAAATTAAATGAGAAAGGTAAAACTGAGCTCAGGCCTTCTCCAAATCTTCACAAGTTTAGGCTCTAAGCTGTTAGTGCTGGTGTCCTAGACCTCTGATTTTGTTTGCTGGGTTACTGACACTTTATTCCGAAGTCCCTTATCTTGGTTTTTTTACTTCATTCCAAAGTTCTGGATTCCAGACCCTATTTATAAGAGACAGGTACCTAGAGGATCAGCTGGTCTTCTCCTGGCTTCTTTCTGCACTTGAGTTTTTGTGTCCCAAATATAATTGCTGCTTCTATCTGTCTTGGTTAATAACCACAGAATTGACCCTAAAACAGTCAAAGCTCTTCTTGTCTGACTTAGTCCCTGTCTTCCTTCTTTCTTATGCCTATCTTTCCAATCTAAATCTTCCTTCTTTTGTTTCTACCCCAATCACACCATGACAACAAGCATAAAGGAGTGGTTCCTATGCACACATTTTTAAAAGCTAATCATTCCAACTCACAGCAACCTCTATTGGACACTTGTGTAACACTACTAGTACATCTGTCTCACTAAATACAATTAATCTCCACATCAACAATTAGGATCAATGTATTTGCCAACTCCAATATTGATATGGACAAGCCTTGCAATGTTTTCAAGTTTGAATACTTTTGGACAACTTTCAGATACAGCAGAGACCTTTGATATCACTGACAGTGGGTACCCCTCCTCTCTGCAAACCTAGTTCTATCACTTTCCTTAAAATACAGGGTCCAGAAAGCATTTGAGAAAAGCTACTGTGAGTTGCCTGGATATTATCCAAGCTCTGGATACCATAGTTAGTCACATGGAATGTGGAATGGGCTAGACGTCTTGGAATTGTTCTCGTTAAACTGGTGCAAGTCATTGACCCAAAAGCTTTAATAATCATTATTTGTTTAACAAGTTCCTGTGAGGAAAGCTATGCAGTTGTCTTGTGAAGTAGCTTCTTAAAAGGCTTTTATTTTGTCTGGATATGATAAGAATCACTACATGGTATGTCTAACTGATGACTTAGTGCTCTTTCAGTGCATAGAAACTTCTATGGGAAAAAGAATTGGACAATAAGGACCAATGACTTAATACATGCCATGTTTCCAATTCAATTTGCTTTGATAAAAATCAAATAATCCCCAGGAACACAAATATTTATCTACAGTGATTGGACAGTCTGTTAAAATTGGCATTCTCAGTCCCTCCAAAACATTCGTTTGTCCTTTATACGACCCACACATTGTCAAGAGGTTAATAATGTTGAAAAATTCCTGTGGTGTTTTTAGTTTTTGTGCTATCTGGCAGAGAAACATCAGGATCCTTAATTTTGTTTTCAACATAGCACATTCTTTATTCACAATCAATGTTCCTCTGTATTAGTCAACAAAATAGGAAACATTTTTAAATTCTGAAATCACTGTAAATTCATAGCATTTTTCCTTTGAAGTAAAATACTTTACACGACTACAATGAGACATGAAAAGAATTTGTATGATCAGAAAAAAAAAGAATTTGTATGGTCAGAAGGGTCAACAATCAATAGAATAATAATGTGTCCATAGTGAAGTAGACAAGATTTTTTTTATTTTTTTTTTATTTTTTTGCTTTTGAGGTAGATTCTTTCTTTTAGCTTTTATTTTTTGTTTTAATTTTTTATCTAAATTCAATTTGCCAACACATAGTATAACACCCAGTGCTCATCCCATCAAGTGCCCTCCTTAGTGAATAAATCAAGATTTTAAACTTTAAAGGTTAACAGGTATTATTATTTAAGCATTTGGTAAAGTGATTTTTATATGTGCTAGTTTTTATTTTATATTACAGAATATATTTCAGAATATGATTCAACTCTAAATACAAATCTAATATACTGCATTGCTTATGTATAAATATTATTCTTTCCTACTTAGACACTGTTTTAATTATGACATTCTTCCTTGGTAAGCCTCAAATATCCTGGCATCAAGGTAAAATGTACTGTAAAAAATATAAGTAATCTCCAATAAAACTATGACCGATAAATCCTTTTATCGAATATGTCGAGTACATGTTAAATCATAAAATCTCATAGGACTTACTGTAGAGGACACCTTTATATTTTCAAGGTTACTATCTTTTTTCTTTGGGATTTATTTATTTATTTATTTATTTAGAAAGAGAGAGCAAGTGGGTGGAAGGGCTAAGGGAGAGGGAGAGAGAGAATCCCAAGCAGACTCTGAGCCAAGCATGGAGCCAGACAGAGGGCTTGATCCCAGGATCCAGAGATCATAACCTGAGCCAAAATCAGACACTTAACCAACTAAGCCACCCTGACATTCCTTATGGTTACTATATTTATATACATTTGATTCCTAATGTGTTTCAAACAAGACTTTGAAAAAAATAATTTATAATTAGTAAGATATGGCAATAAATAATAGTCATCAAGTTCAAAAACATACATGGGCTTCACTTCCTTCAATAAATCTCAGGTGTTTAGAAGAAAAGTGCAGTGGGAAGAAAACTTCTCACAACAAAACAGCAGGTAAAGAAGTAAGACCCCAAATTCTAACCCATCAGGGTAATGGAAGCCTCTAAAAACAGTAGGTTGTATAGCTTCCCATTAGTCTATAGGATAAGCATGTTGCTATTAAAAAGCAAAGCAATAGACCACCATTTTTCTTAAAGTGACATGTAGGCCAGAGATGTTTCCATTGTCTGCAACTGTCCTCAATTTCTTTTTTGGACCTAATATCTCCACCACTACCTTTGTTTACCTTATCCACTGACCCCACCCATCCTCTCTTCTCTACCACTATTTCCCTATCTCCTTTGCCTCCTTCAAACCAATCTTGCCCCACGAACCCATCCTGACCAACCCAACCCAACCAGCCTGGTTCATGCCTATCTCCACCTTTATCCCTACAGCTTCACTCTCACATATAAGTTTCCCTGTTCACGGCTCTTTTGCCTTGGGTCCATGTTCAGAAGCTTCTGTTTGTGTGTCAGAGCTTGTGTTTTGGAATCATTCTCCTTGTGCTCAAATCCCAGCTCTGCTCCTTTTTTTTTTTTTTAAGATTTTATTTATTTATTCATGAGAGACACACAGAGAGAGAGGTAGAGACACAGGCAGAGGGAGAAGCAGGCTCCATGCAGGGACTCCGATGTGGGATTCGATCCTGAGACTCCAGATCACACCCTGGGCCGAAGACAGGCACTCAACCACTGAGCCACCCAGTTATCCTGCCCAGCTCTGCTCTTACTGCTGTGATGTGGGTCAACCAACTCCATTAAGCCTCGGTGCCCCTTTCTGCAAAGTGAGGATTATAACGGAATTTATCTAATAGTGATATTGTGCGGATGGAATTAGGTAATGCAAGTAAAGCATTCAATAGAGTTCTGGTAGAGAGTAAACACATAATAAATACTGGTTTTTATTATTCTTGTCATATATTTGTTATTTTACTTACATGGAGGCAATTCTCTTTAATGCAAAAGTAAAGTATTCTATATTACTTTGTATTGCCCTGTAAGTACACTGGCTGTTTGAACTAAAATCAGGACAAATGATCCAGCAAATCACACACACTCATACAGCAAAGAAACAGAAGCAGTGAAATAAAAATAGTACCGGGTGATTCAGGACAGGAAAATCACTGTGCCTGTAAGTTCTGTGCTTTGCTTTTTTAATAGCTTGAGTCCTCAAAGAAAACCGCGCCAGGTCTACACAAGGGAAGTAAAGGATGAATTTGTTTGGGGTTGGATTCTGAATTCATAGGCAGATTAGAACAAGTTTTTTTCCTCCCAGCATGGGATGCATAAACAGACACACCTGTGCAGTATCCTAGGTTATTGCTGTTAAAGAAAATCTTATCTTCTCTTCCGACAATTTGTTGTGAGGATAACATCAGGAAAAAACCCTTCCCGGTACCAGGGTGGGAAGGGCCAGAGACAGAACAGAGCCCATGAAACAGACTTATTATCATGTGTAAACTGGAGCTGGAAGAAAGGTATTGATAGAGCTGGAAGCTCTGTTGAAGGAGAATGGGTTAGAAGGTCTATGATGTCTAAGGTCTTCAGTAATTGTATCTGAGAACAGACTTGACAAATACTTTCAAGTCAGTTAACTGGATTGGTTTTGGAAAACCCCAGCTTCACTCTGGGAATCTCATCTGCCTAATTCCCATTCTGTCAATATTTTAAATGTATATTTATAGTATAAGAATCAGGACCTTCTGAAACTTTGCCATTTAGGTCAAACTAGAGAAGGAGACTGAGGGGTGGGGCTGCAGACTGGTGGAACAAGAAAGCAGCTCCAACAGAGACTGGTCATCACAGAATGGTCTTCTGTGGTGTTTAAAGGGAATTTCCAGGATGGACATACTTCATAGACAAATGCAAATAATATGGCAATACATTCCAAAGTCAAATACAAATGCTTTTTATCATCTTCTATAATCCATGCCCCTGTTCCCAAGCATTTATGTGGATAATTGAAAAATGACAGCATAACACATTTCTTTCCTTGACTCTCCATTTCTCTCAAGGCAGATGAGCTACGACACCAAAGGCAAACACTCCATGTAACAAAGGACGGTTGTATCTCTCAGATAATCCAGTGATCTGGATTGTGCCCTTTCAGTCCCCTTCCAAACCCTGAATGGAATCAAGACTCATGCACCCATGGGAATCAACTGGTTCCAAGTAGCTTTTTGTTTCCATGCTCCCAATTCTCATATTCCTCACACTCTTTTCTTGGCCTTTTTTTTATTTTCAAAGTGAAATCTTTATATCCCAGCGTACCTTATTTTGATAGCTGATTTACTGTTGTCTCTCATTATGCTTTTTAAGATGTCCCTATTGCTAATCCACTAAGACTTTGTATTGGAGGGAAAAAATCCTGTACTGGGGTGAGAACTAGGGCCTGAAAAGTAAAAGCATATGGTTCATTATCTACTTACCACCAAACGCAAACACATCACAATTTATGTCAGTATGATATAGAGCATAAAATTAAGGCAAAAATAATTGAAGCCAGGTCGAGGCACCCAATTTTTCCACATACTGTTTTCTCTACTTTAGCATATACTTGAAATTTTCTATCATAAAAAAAAACTTCAAAAACATATATGACATCAGAGAAGGAAACTCAGAAAAGAAAAAAAAAAGATCTGAATGCTACCCTCTGATGTCAGATTACTGTAGACAGCATTCCTATGCTAAGCAGAGCTCTAGTGTTCCTCTCTGCAACCTTGAGAAGCTTGTGGGAGGAAGAGGGGTGTTGATTTTTAGTGGGAGTTATTTTAATGAGTGACCAGTCTTCTTGTTGAGGTGACCCGCACATGAAATGCTACATATTTCATTTTTCAAACTACATGGAGGCAAGGATATAAAAAGAATGAAGGCTTTGGCATTGAACAGACTCTACTCAAACCTTCTTAGGGTTCAACTTGGGGGAAATTACTAATTTCTCTGACCTTTCATCCTCTACAAAGCAGAGCTTCCTATCAGCTTTACAAGGTAATTACAGGAAAAGTGCCTATTGATATGTCTCGCAAATAATAGATTCCCAATGCATGTTCATTTCCTTCCTTCTTGTCATAGTTTCAGTTGTTGATCATATACCGTGTTGAAGAAACTCCAAAGGCTTTCTAGATATAACTCTGAAATCTTTTCAGTTCTCCAAAACAGCAGTAAAATCTTGGCCTATCGAGTCACTGCACAGTATTAATAGCAAGGCTATTAATAGACAAGTATCCCAAGTCTTTAGACAAATTAGACACCAGATTGTGTGGTGTTACTGGAAAAGACAATAAACTCTTGGCTAGGGACATGAATTCTCATTTCCACTTTCTCACTAAGAAGCTTTCCCTTTAAAAGAGACACCTAACCATCTCCTGTCTTTGGTGAAGACATTTTTCAAAAGCATGTTTAAGCTCCCAACTTCCCAAAACACAGAGAATGATAAGCCTGGGAACTGACTCAAACATATAAAATTAATAATTTGATATGTCACTGTACTAAATAGAGAGAAATCAGTTTGGTTGTCCTCAGATCATGAAAACCACCCTTAGTAGATTTGGACAAAACAAAAGCACTATACAAACATAAGGTTTTGACTCGGGATCAAACGGTCTTGGCCAGGGGCCACTGCAAAGAGTCACGGTGATAATTATTGTTTTTGCGATGATGAAAGCAGAATTATGAATTTAATGCAATAAACAGCTGCCAATTAGCTAAAGCCCAGCACAGAGAATAATTAACAGTAAGGGACCTCAGGTGTCAGAGGCAGCAGGCCCCTGGCCTGGCCCCGCACTTACCATAGCCCTGGCAGGCTACTTCATGGGTAAGAGCCTCAGTTACTTCATTGCTAGGATAAAGCATATCTAAGAGTTGTCAGAAGTCAAATGAGAAAATGCTGGTAAAATGTCCTTGGCATTAGTAAATACTTAGGAATCTATTTTCTCCATGAATTTCCACTTTAGAAATACTGATAACATTATCAATAATGTTGATTTTTCTGAGTGAAAATTCAAAAGTTAACTTTTCATATTTATGAATCACTCATTGTTAAATGTGTATGTTTGTGAGAGAAAGAGACACACACACACAGATTACACATTTATGGTGTTTCAAAAGATAGCAACCTCTTGCCTAAATAGTAAGAGGACAGTATTCAGCAGAGCTCTTGAGGCACCTGGGTGACTCAGTCAGTGAAGTGTCTGCCTTCAACTCAAGTCATGATCTCAGGGTCCTGGGATGGAGCCCAGCACTAGGGTTCCCTGCTCAGTGGGGGTCTGTTTCTCTCTTCGTTTCTGCCGCTTCCCTTGCTTGGGCACTTGCTCTCTCCCTCTATCTTTCTCTGTGTCAAATAAATAAATAAAATCTTTTTTAAAAATGTCACAGACGTCTCTAAAGTCCTTGCCACCATAGCCCCAGTCACAGGCAACCTGCACACATACATTGGTCAAGATGATTTGCAGAACTAAAGGTATTACACTAAGTGAAACACATCAATCAGAGAAAGACAATTATCATATGATTTCACTCATATGTGGAATTTAATAAACAAAACAGAAGATCATAGGGGAAGGGAGAGAAAAATAAAGTAAGATGAAATCAGAGAGGGAGACAAACTATAAGAGACTCTCAATCAATTGGAAACTAACTGAGGGTCGCTGGGCGGGGGCAGGGGGGTGATGAGGTAACTGGGCAATGGTCATTAAGGAGGGTATGTGATGTAATGAGCACTGGGTATTATATACAACTGAAGAATCACCAATTTCTACCTTTGAAACTAATAATACACTATATGTTAATCAACTGAATTTAAACAAAATAAAATTTTTAAAAAACAAAAATAAAAAATCACAGACCACAGCCCCAGGCACGGGCAACTTGTACACAACACATTAGCCAAGACGATTTGCAAAATAACACTTGAATGATGCAGGAATCACACCTCCAGCACATCCCATATCTGAAGAATTCAAAGCTAAGAAAAGAAAGAGCCTGCACAACACACGTAAACACAGTTGAAGTATCTACATTTGAGATGCTATATTTTGGAATTGCCAGAGACAGAATTCTCTTCAGTGGAAAATCAGCTTTGATTCAAGAAAGTGCCCCGTAAAACCTGGACAGGGCAGGCTGTGACCTAGCACCCACTGAAACAGATCGGCAGGTGACTCGAAACCCAGATGACAGGAAGAAACATACCCACAGATGGATCAACCCAAAACAAGCATTTCCCGGACCACGTTGATTATCATCCTGATGGGTTGGAACAGAGGACAAGCCACTCTTGGTTATCAAAACCACTCCATGGTGTGTGTTGGCTTTGCTGTATGCGAATTCTGTGTGCAGATGGATATATATATAATATATATATATATTTCCATTGTTTAGGCTGAGTTTTTCTCAGAGATGGCCTACAGTTTTGTTTAAAAAAAAATCAAGTGAACTGATCTGACACCATACAACATTTATAAAGAAACACACATAACAAAAGGTGGTCAGATGCCCTGGTCTTATTTGAGGGCACCACTTCCTATGTGTACACTACAGGTATTGATACTGGCCCCTAGAATTTTTGGGCCTCTCACCACAAGATGGGATTAGAACACTTACATAAGTTGGCTATCTTTACTTAGAGGCTCAATATAACGGCTGGTGCTCCCCAGGGCAGAACAGACACCAGGGCTTTGCTAATTAGGATGAAAAGATTAGGGGATCCCTGGGTGGCGCAGCGGTTTGGCGCCTGCCTTTGGCCCAGGGCGCGATCCTGGAGACCCGGGATCGAATCCCACGTCGGGCTCCCAGGGCATGGAGCCTGCTTCTCCCTCTGCCTGTGTCTCTGCCTCTCTCTCTCTCTGTGTGTGACTATCATAAAAAAAAAAAAGGATGAAAAGATTATTTCTCTGTGTCTCCATGCCAAACTGAAAAAGCAAACATCCACCTTGACATTTCTTCCAGCTCCTAAGTCTTCCCTAATGCTTAACTTTTTTCTTCTTCCTTTCTATCCTCCAATTTTCCTTCCACAAAGCTATTCATCTTTTCCTCAGCTCCTATCAACAAGGAAATCATTCAGCTGCTGACATGGCTTGCCCCTATTGACTGTGTTGTAAAGACAGACTTTGCAAGATGGAATCCCTGCCCCAGAGCCACTCCACCACTACCATCACCTCCTCATCTTTGTAGGAGGACAACGCAGACACCTCTCCGGACCTGCCACTGCCCTGGTCTGAGGAGGCAGGAACGTCCAAGACAAGGGAGGAAATACTGTGGACGACAGCAGAAATTGCACCGTCCCCAGGGCTCTGTGTTTCCACCACACCCAGTGGTGGAATTTGTTCCCAGTAAACACGCATTGCTCAAAGCACCATTATTTATTAGAGATGAAAGAGAAAGACTGTCTGCTTCTCAAGTCAGCTCCGCTCTACAGAGGATACACATGAAAAGTGGTTATCTGTGCTTCTCTGATCCAGACACTAGACAGGGAAGCCCCTGGGCTACCTAAAGATTGCTCTTTTCCATATACCTTGAGCATAATTTCTCCCTTGAAACTCCAAGATGGGCACAGACTTCAAATTAGACTGGAAAGTAATGAAACATGAAAACCCTTGTGGAACACTCTTTGGAAATCTTGCCCCCCCAAAAAAATTTTTTCTTTTAGATTTTATTTATTTATTTGACAGAGCGAGAGTGTGCAAGCAGGGGGAGCTGTAGGCAGAAGGAGAAGCAGGCCCCCCGCTAAACAGGAGCCCAGTGTGGGGCTTGAACCCAGGACCTTTCAGATCATGACCCAAGCCAAAGGCAGATGCTTAACCGAATGAGCTACCCAGGTACCCCGCTCTTGCCAAAATTCTTTAGGAATTACATAGTGTTGAGAGTTAGCCATACTAAGCAACATCTAACCTCAGTGAAACAATAATAAAAAGACTAAGGATGAATAAGGAATAAGAGCGGTGAAAGTACCAGCCATAATGCACATCCTGAAGGGGTCCTTCCTGTCTTAGCCCAGCCAGTCTCCCCATAGGTGAAGCTGCTATAACTGTCAGAACTTGCGAAATCTGTCAGGCTTCTTCTCCTCTTGCATGGTATCTCTCAACTGAGTCCAGTAGCCATATATCCACCTCTCTCCAGCTTCTGGCTAATGATGAGCAAATCATTCACTCGTTCCAGCCAATATTCTGAACAGTTAGCCGTTCTCCCCTGGGTATGTTTTTCAGAGTCAGCACCTCATTTTTTTTTACCTCTTCCGTGGTAACACTTGGTCTTTTAATGACTGATTTGATTTTTCAGATAGCCAAGAGATATTCACAGCCAGTCAGTCCTTCTGGGAAATAAAATTGGTTATCAAGCAAGATAAAACATTTCCTGTTAAAAAATAAAGTGTACTTTACTTTTTTTAAAGATTTATGTATATGACAGAGAAAGAGCACAAGCAGGGGGTGTGGCAGGCAGAGTGAGAGGAAGAAGCAGGGTCCCCGCTGAGCAGGGAGCCCAATGTGGGACTTGATCCCAGACCCTGGGATCATGACGCTTAAATGACTGAGCTGCCCAGGCACCCCTAAAGTGTTCTTTAAAATAATGTGTGTGTGTATGTGTGTGTCTGTATGTATGATAAACTGGGTCTGAAAGATGTTTCCACTGAAAAGCTTAAATATGTTTTATGCCAATATGTGTGAAAAGTTTCCAAGGGTCACAGCTCTGAAGGACAACTCACATTTGGATAGAGACATTGTGCTATGTTTGCTTTAAAAGATTGATTATTTTATAGCTACAACTCATAAAGCCTGTGGTCATAAAACACCTCCCTCTATCTTGGAGACAGACTACACTTGTATAAATAATGTTATCAGGTTCTAACTCAGCTAAGACCACTCCTGGTCCTAAATGTGGCCAGACTCCACTCTGCACTCAAGTAGCCAGGACCACAGAATCTATTCCCGGTATCAAATCTAGCTTATGTAGGAAAATAAAAAAGGAAATTTAATCCCCAAAGAATAAATATTGTGAAAGGATAAGAAGTGACTAAAAAATCAAAATAGCTTAAAGGATAGAGAAATATGCTTAATACTGGTTTGGGGGTATTTTTGTCAGTTACACAGTGCTCGTATGGAGAAAAGTAGCAACTCTATCTTGATTTCACATCTGCTACTTGCCAAGGTGTGGTCATCCATCTTCCACAACCCTGCTTTGTCACCAGTCAGCTCCAATGGACTTAATTGTGCCGTCACTTTCCAGTCATACTTCCCAAATCTGCTGTTTGCCACTTTAAAAGCTCCTTATATCCTACAATGTAGTATTCTATGTCTACTACTTCCACATTTTGTTTACTCATCCCCTTCTTAGTCCACTAAAAAGAGGGATTGTGGTTTTCTGAAATAAAGACTAGACTTTAAGTCAGACAGAGATGGGTTTGAATCTTGGCTTTAGTGGTGACCTCAGAAAATGTAATTAATTAATCTTCCTAAGCTTTTCCAAATTAAAAAAATTATTATAGGTTGTCTTAAATTATTGAATATATGTTCCCTAAAAACTGAAAAAATGACTATATAAGGCAAGTCTTTATGAGTTTGTTCAGTGTATTTTTATATGCATATAAGTTCTATGAAGTGGAAACATAGTCTAATATTTCTTGTTGTGCAGTGTGCTTTGTTTCCCTTTACATTACCAGTAATGCACCTCCACTTATATATCTTTGCAGTGACCAAGAGCCATTAATTATGAAAGTAGTCCTTTCTGTTGTTGTGGCTGAAATGCTGGCATTGTGTTTGTTATTGGAAGGTTCCTCTCCTCCCTCTAGTTGCATACATTTGCCCTTCTGCTGTCCTCTAGAACAACACAGATAAATCTGATCCCTTTGCCGTATAGCAACCCTAAAATATGAAAAGTGAGCCTTCGTATCCCTGTCTTTTCTTCTCTAAGCTGAGCAGCTTTGGTGCTTTTGTTTTGATTTGTTTATCCATTTCTGATCTGATATTGCTTCTGGGTCCTTGCTCATCCTTACTGGAGCCTGCTAAATCTTGGGCTTCTCTCACACCAGAGTGCCATCTCTCACCTGAAACCCTTATCCTCTTAATGTAATTCCTTTCTTCCCTAATTTCTACTGGACTTTATTCTGTTTCCATCCATATGTCTCCTCACTTCGGCTGTACTAGACATGTCTTGTATTTCTCTGGGAACAAACCACCTACCCACTCTTCACCTCTACCATAATCAACCCCATAGGAGAGTATCTCAAAGGTATCTTTGGATTATATTAATTGACTTTAGCAGCTATTTCCTCTTTTTATACAACCAATACATTTTCTGTGCATTGTTTCGATCTCTATAACATTCTCAAAAGCTAACTAATACAGTAATCAAAATGTGCTATGAAGTGAAAAAAGAAGGGATCAAATATAAAAAAGAAATGTGTTTGTCATCTGAGCCTAGTTTTTATTTTTTTCATGTGTATGTGTACAGTATAGCTGCCAAAGTGACTACTCTGGAGTCAGACTGCTAGGGTTCAAATCCCAGTCACCTAACAGCTGTGTGTCCTCTCTGAGCTTCAGTGTCTTCATCTGTAAGACAAGGATAATAGAAACCACTTCATAAGGTTGTTACGAAGATTATGTGATTACCAGTAATGCATGCAAAGTACCTAGATCAGTAGTTGGCACGAGGCAAGCACTGTTTGCTGCTGTGATGAGGAGAAGGATAATGAGGTATGTGCTCGGGAAAATCACTTTCATCTTCCCGGGTCTCAATTTCCTAACCTGTAAAATGAAAAGGAAAAAGGATAAATGCTGACAACAGTGGTAGAGGTCACTGTACTAGAACCCTTGACACTTTATGAAGCACATCCATATGCAGTAGTTCACCAGGAAGCACTCATGAGTAGCCCCTGCCCTCAGTATTTCTGACTTGCCGGAACAGCCAACCAACGGGCTGCAAAGCATGAACACTGACTCTGGCCCTGGGCCTCCATTTAAAAGAAAGATCCAAAGTCCTCAGATAGCTTATGCCTCCTCCAGTATCTTGACTCACTACCTGCAAAATAATTCAGGCCTGTACATCTGGAGCCCCAAATGGCACTGTGAGACTAGAAAGTAAGAGGCAAAGAAATAAAACAAGACAATCATATTATTGAGTATCTTTATTACCCATATTTCTGAGATAATTTCCTCATAGAAGTTCACTATGAGTGTCAAGGTCACACAGCTACTGACTTTAAACCAGGATGGAAGTCTGACGGAGGCCAAAGCTCAAGCTCACTCTAAAGTTCCATGCTGCCTCACTGAAGTTTGCAATCTATTAGGATTGGGGTGTTGGTTGTCATTTAAACTTTTCCACTAAATCTCAAGCCCATTGAGAAGTTCTGCTCTAAAATGGTGCCAAGAACATGAGGTATTTTATCATAAACAACTAGCCTATAGATGGCGCTCTTTTTCACTCATGACTCACCCAATCTGGCACTCCTCAGAAAAGCTTCAAAGCAAAAATGCCACTGTGTTTTGAAGGCCCCCAGAGACAACTCTACCTCACAAGTCTATCTGGTAAGTGATCAAGACAGCTATTGAGCAATGACATTTCTTCCATATTTACAGAATAACAGAACAAACACGTCTGAAGCATGTTATTGTTCCATACAATAAATATTGTCATTGAATGAGCTCAGGCCTCTTTTTTGTTCGTGTTCTTCCTCATTTATTTCCCACCAACACACTTTTTTGCTCCCTGCTTTGATGGCTGCTAGCCCTGAGGGCACATAGGTGAAGTCAGCATAATATATACATTGCTAAAAAGTCTCCAGTCAACAGGTATACTTCCTGCTTAAAGGAAGTAGCATGAAAACAGGAGAGCAATGAAGCCACGTCTTGAGATCCCAAGGATTTCACTGTGTTTGGCAAACTCCACTGAATTAGAACACTTGGCTTAAATAAGCGAAATTACAATTATAGGTTAAGAGACATCTCTATTATCTTCATTGTCATTTCAACAGACAGTTACTAGATACCAGGCAGGATACACTATATATTATTGCATTTGGGCCTCATATATAATCCTGTGAGGTAGGCACGATTATTATACCCATATTTAATGAGGAAGCTGAGGTACAAAAATTTTATATAACTTTCGCATTGTCATAGAGCAAAACAATGGTAGCATGAGGATCCACACCCCAGCAGCCAAACTCCAGCACCCATGCTCTCTCCAAGCAAGTTTCTGATTGCCTCTGGAAAATGGTAAGATACTCAGGTGTGTACCTATAAGCCGGAACTATTTGGCTTAATGGTTTTCATGAGATTTCCCAATCCATTTAAACAACCCTGTACTGTAAGCAGTTGGTGTGATGAAAATGAATACAATCTGCATATGCTAAGAAAACCCAGGCCACGGTGGTCACGTGAATTTCCTCTGTAGAGTCACTTCACTTACCTGTTGGATTGATCACACACAACACTTGAGTTGGAATTCCACTGAGAATTTCTGGCATGGCTGGAGCTAACTTGTTGTGAGTGTACTTAGGGGATTACATTTGATTCTTACTATGACTTTTACTGGAAATCTCTGACAATGAGATGAATAGCTGTTAGGAAAGGTAGAAAGAAAACTGTCAATCCCATGATCCTCTTGTCACTGATATGTTTCAGAGCCCCAAGTTCATAAAACTTCCCCCCTTTTTACTCCACAAAGGCTCCTTCTCTTTCCAGAAAGTTCCCCGTCCCAAAGCCTAGGACCGATAAGGAATGAGGACAGAACAACAGGTGCCTTGTTGTCTCAAGTGGCTTATTGACATTGCTAAGATTTTTCAGACTGGGTAACACCCATTTAGCTCATTATGCCCCTCATAGCAATAATCTTCTTTAGGTACTTTCTCCCTGTTGAGAGAGAGTGAAGTAGGGTGGAGTAAGAAACATATGAATTTTTCTCTCTCCTTCTCTCTCTCTCTCTCCTTATTTTCAAGTTTAATGCAACTCAATTTATGTCACACAAGGGATGACCCCATTACAGGAGCTAATTGTAGGTGGCCACAAGATAGAATTGAAAGACAAAGGGGAATAAAGGTTTGTAACAAAGCACCCAGGAGATGCCACACAATGCTCCCCTGTGTTAGAACCATCTGCCAAGGAAGCATGACAAATGGCACAGTCCTAGGGGTCAAAAGGTCTGGATCCAAGTGTTGCTCACCCCATAATCTTGGGCAAGCTCCTTTTCCTGTTGAGGCTCCAGCTGTCTCACTTTTATAAGGAATAAAGCTTGACCAGAGGATCAGTGGAAATTGATGAGATCTCATGCTCTAGGTCACTCTAGGGCCTGTATCAATGTTGGTTGTGGGTTGATTTTTCAGGGGTCTGGCCTTGTCTCTCACTCTAACCAGAAGCTTGTCCTTGATCCTTGCACATCCTCCCAAGCCCAGAAAAGGTAAAGGTTTGATATTGCCTTGGGTGTGATCCCAGTCCATCTTATGAATAAACATGACTTCCTGTTTCCCTACAGTGAGAAAAGAGGAGGGAAGCAAGGTCTGAGGAGAGTAACAGAGGCCACAGCAAATGAGGGCCTCAGCAGGGGCAACAAGAAACTGTTCAAGCTGACTCAGTCCTGTGTTTTTTCCTGTTAAATGATTCACATGGCAAGGCAAATCAGGCTGAGATGCACAAACTCTTCTCTGCCTTTCATGAGCTTCCAAATGAGTTGGTGATTTTTTTGTTTTTGTTTTTCCTATCTCATTACACTTTCCTTGGAAACATGATTGTACTGTTTTCATTCCAGACTGAGGTTCCCCCCCACCCTCATTTCAAGGTCTTAAAGAGGTGGGGTTATCATATTTAACTCCCCAGCAGTTAAAGCACTATTGGAAACACTGTGCTAATACATGACTTTAAAACTACCTACAGGGCCATTTTAAATGTTATTCATATTCCTTAAACTTCTTGTGTTTTTTTGACTCGAATAGGTTAAATTATAAACAAAATTTCATAGCATGTTGTATATAATGAAGTCTGAGCTTCTTAAAAATCAAGCTCTAGATATATGAATTTTCCATATGTTTCTTAAAAGATTTATTGTTGTATATACCCAAGAATTTTCAGTTTTTTGAATGGGAATTCCTTCTGTAATATATAACAGACAAAATATTTTTCTTCATAACAAAATTGAAGCTTTCATTCATTATTAAAAGTCATGATCCTTAAATCCTTTTAACACTCTCAGCCACCATTTTGTCTTCTCATGTTTAAGTGAGGTCAATTTTCATTGAGGCCCTTCTTCCATATTTTGTTTAATTTCCATGCATATCCATAGCCATAATATCCTTTTTAGGCAAATTATTCAGGAAGAGACAGTGTTACTATTTGATAAAATCTGGACAGTGATGACATTCCCCAGCTTAAGACCCTGTAGTAACTTCTTATTATAGTTAGAATATTAGTCAAACTCCTTTTCATGACCTATAGGGCCCCATATGACATATTCCCTGCCTTTCTCTCCAACCAAACTCCCCTTCATCCACTGTGGCCCACACACTGGCTTTCTCTCTGTTCCTCAAAAACGCCAGTGCTGTCCCAGGTTCCTTGCACTTGCCATTGCTACTTCCTGAAAGAGTCTTCCCTCATCATCATCTGACTGCCTCTTTCTCTCTATTTAGTTCTAAGGTCAAACGTCACTTCCTCACAGAAGCCATCAATGTCTCTCACACTAAGCAGGTTGTAACTACTTTCCTGCTTTGTTTCCCCCCCCCTCCCCGGCAGTTAAAGCACTATTGGAATGCTTTTATTTGTTTCCTTATTTATTAGTTTTTGTCAATATTTATTCTCTATCACCTCCATTATACTTCAGAAGAGGCCTTTATCTGTCTTGTTCACTGCTTTACCACAATTTCTAGAACAGCTCTCAAAACATAAGAGGCACTCAATAAAATACTGTTGAAGGAAAAAATCCTGGCTCACCTCCACACCTACTTAAAGCTCATCTCCATTTATCATGGGAAGTTCTGGTTGTCTTGAGTCTTATTACACATTGGGTAATACAGTCTGAATTATCAATTACAATGATATGCTCAGATGGCTGTCACAACAGTAAAAAGCTGGTAATGTCCAGTGTCATTCATCCACTTTTGGAAAGAGACAAAAGAGCTATGAGAATGTTGATGACACACTCTAATTTCTTGGGTAGTTCTTTTCAAACTTTTCCAACAAAATATAACTAATAGTTTAGAATAGCAAATAATAACACTAAGAAGGGGATCAGAACAGGAGTATAAAGTGACCTCCCAAGGACAATATATCTTTGAAGTTGCACATTATGTTTTTAAAATCCAGATGAGTTTTGCATTCTAATAATCACATATCTGGGTTTGATTTAACATAAAAGTAATTTTCCCTTAAATTTTTGGAAAAAAATATGCTCTCCAAGAAGATGTGTCCTCTTTAGTCTGGAAAGCCACCAAGAATCCCCAGGTACAGATGATTCAAGCTGATAATCATTAGAAATAACTCTGGAGGAGCCTTGAAGGGAGAACAGCCCCTACTCATGCTTTGTTATCCTCACCTGAGGAGTGAGGAAGAACTCTGGAATAAAGACACTTAAGTGAATCTTGAGTCCTAAGGGGTGTCACATTTTGAAAAGGAAAAAAGGCTAAAAGTTTTATCTTTCTGCATCCCTCTTTTTTCAGATATCTGTCTTAAAACATTTCACTGCTCTCTTTCTTTCCATATGTTTGGTGAGGTGAGAGGTATAAGCTTTCCTTGCTTCTGAGAGGAGAGACCCTAGAGTGAGCACATAACTCACTTTTCCCAGGACCATCCTAGTTATGATTATGTTGTCACTGCAGTAATATTTATGCTCTCTTTCCATTTGTATAGTATATGGTCCCTCCAAGGGATGCCTTCCCCACTCTCCCTCCCACTTAAAAGAAGAAGCAGGAACCACTCTAAATGAGTCACAAACATGATATAAATCTTCCAGTCAAACTTCAACCCACCAAGGAAAGGGAGTCCTTGTGACTCAGATGAGCTGTCCATTTGATCCATTGAGAAAAATCACAAAAGTATTTGGGGTCCAAACCTTGGTTTTAGCAATGACATTTTCTTTGTCTAATACATTTCTGCAGTTAGGAATTGGTGATTACTATGGGTTACTCAAAGAGGGCTGGAGATTCAGGATCCAAGCCACCATGCATACATTACAATAATAATATTTATAGGAAGAAAAACAAAAGAAGCAACTAGGATGGTAAGGGTGAATTGAGTTAATTAGTAAAAGCATTTTAAAATAAAATAAAATGTGATGAACAGAAAGTATTCAGTCAGAGATGCCACATGAATTTGAATAATCAGCCCTTTCAATGACCTGGCATTTGAAGGCATGAAAAAGAAGACCGTTATCCCATAGAATATACCAAAAAAGATTGCTAGGATAGTAATTATGGTGGCCACTGTGGGAAGCATAATAGACCAATGGTCCCAGCTGCAGCCCTCTGAAATCCATCACCACATTTGTTCTGAGGCCATGCTTTCTGTGGCTGCTCCTAGCCATGACTAAGCACAGCAGGCCCACTAAGGCAGGCCCATTCCTGAAACATGCAGGACTCCTCTAATGGGCATTGTTAGTTTAAAGACTCCAAATTAGCCTTGCCTAAACTTCCTCAGAATTGAAATCTTTTTTTTCTTAAGATGTTATTTGTTTTTTTTTGGGGGGGGGGGGTCAGAAAAAAGGGGAGAGAGAGAATCTCAGAGTCCACACTCAGCATGGAGCCCAATGTGAAGCTCCATTTCATGACACTGAACTCATGACCTGAGCTGAAATCAAGAGTCGGATGCATAACTGACTGAGCTACCCAGGGGCTCCTTGAATTGAAATGTTAAGGCATTTATTCTTTGCCTTCTTTCCCTCTCTCCTTCACAAGGATCAGTTCTGCATAGCTGGGTCTGAGCTTTCCCAGCCTCCTCCAGCTCCCTCCCCATTTTCTCCCACAAGGTTTTCCTCAACAAGTCTCTTGTATGTCGAACCTCATCTTAGCATCTGCTTCTCAGAGGACCTGAACTAACATAGTTCCAGGTAGGAATCTACTGGAAGAACAGGAAGAATTAGGCCATTTGATGCATTTGGGCTAATTTGATCTAATACTAAGAGGAAAGGAAATGGGTGATCATAAAAGAAGAAGTTTGAAGAGTTTAAGACTTAAAAGGGAAGTTTCGGAGTCTACGTTGTGACAGAAGTGGTTATGATGGTGGGGGTGGAGGTGAGAACAGTCAGGGTCAGAAGTGATTCATTTGCATATTTAATGCTACAGTAGATCCAAAGGCCTGTATGAGATCTTTTTGATGTAGAACTCAGGAAATGTTGACAGCAATGTTTCTTGCCATCCAGAAGAAGCCAATCTACAGTGAAAGAGAAAAAAGTCAACGCAGAGAGGGAAACAATAGCATGAGCTGGAGGGAGATCCTGGAGTGAGTTTTTGACTCTTTATTTCAGCTTTTCAGGAAGTCCACTGCATCCCTATATTGCCATGGTTTGATTGTTCAGCATTTCTTATTTTACCTAAACTAGTTCAAGATGGGTTTAGTCACTTGCAACCATTAGAGATGTGATTCACACAACAGCGAAATTTTATTTTGCTTTCCCTTAAAAACATCTATCATTGTATAGTACAAAAATATCCAAGGCCACATTGTTCATAACAGCAAAAATAAATAAAATGAGAACAATCCAAACATCTACCAATGGTAGAATAAATTATAGCAAAATCATCCAATGGAATATTATAAACTAAGTAATATATAAACTACATAAACTATAGCTACACATGTCAATAATGATAAGTATCAAAAATAAGATTTTGGGAAACCAGTAAATTCTAGAAGAATTCATACTATAAGATTCCATCAAGTTCAAAAACAAGTACAACTAAACCATGTATTGTCTAGGGATACATACAAAGATGGCAAAACTAAAGAAAACAGGTAATGGTTTACACAAAATTTAGGGTAGTGGTTACTTCTAGAGGCAAGAGGGGGATGTAGCTAGAGAGGACACACAAAGACATCTAAGTACTGAAAAAGTTGAATTTCTTAAACTGAGAGGTGTTTGTTATATAGGGTGTTTATATTTCTAATATTGTGTATATATATATTTAATTCACTTACATATGATAATTTTATTTTTTTTTATATGATAATTTTAAAACAAAAATAAGTATTACAGCAACTAACTCACATATTGAGATGATTAAATAAGACTGTAGATGGTTAACAACAGTGTCTAGCATGTAGTAAGCTCTCAATAAATGATATATTATGTCATGGAGATATTGGTACCACTTAGAAGAAAAAAATATCAAAAAGTATGTCTTCATCTGTGTACACCATGCATGTATTCCAAGATACCTGAAAATCTATGTTCGAACCACAGCCCTATTACCACAGCCCTATTGGAGATTGAGACTTAATGGTTTTCAACCTTCACTCACCTAAGGGATGATACCAGGAGAGATTCTCAGTTTCGAAGCCATAGACAAGCACCTAGTAGATATCCATACTAATGAATATAAGGTGTATAGTTGCCTAATATCACATAATTAGCCCAACATTTAAAGAAAAAAAAACTGATTCATATCTACATCTTAGTAGAGAAAATAATAAACAATGGATCAAGTGTCAGCTTCAAGCTATTCTAACTAGGGTCTATTCACAAAATAAGAGAATTGTGGAATTAGTAAAGTAGCCTGACCATCATCTCATTCAACTATTTATTTTACAGCCAAAGAAGGGAAAACCTCAGGGAGGTTCTTTGAATACTTCAAGGTCAACAGGGACTTTGTGATAGAGTGAGGACTAGAACAGAAGTTAGGATAGAAGCTGTATTCCATTTACAATATTCCTGCTATTGGTGTTCACAGACGAATTAGAAGTGAAGTCAGGGATAGAAGGGAAAGTGAGCGAGATCAGGTATGGAAAATCCAACACTCAGTTCCTTTCAAAGGAACAGAGGAGCTGGAATCCATTGAAGGTCCCTGTGGATATAGGCCTAATGTACCACTTTTTGAGTAACACCTTTAAGTGAACTCTTCTAGGGACAAATTCCCAGAAGAAGATATACTGTGTTAATTCTCATAGTAGAAAATATCTCATATGTAATTTCAAAAACATTTCTATCTAAAGCTCATTCTCAAAAAAAAAAAAAAAAAATAAAGCTCATTCTCATCTCTATCACCTACACCTAATGCACTTGTTGGGCTTACAATACAATACTTGCTCTTACTTGATTAACTTTCTCTTGAGTCATGTCTACCCAATTACGTAGAGCCAATCACCAATCTAAGGCTAAATTCAAAATTATTCCTTCAGTTACTACTCCCAGGGATGAAGGCTCTATACTAGGCACTAGAAATTTGATGCTAAGTGTTTAATCAAACTCCATTTACCCAGTTCAATCATGGGAGACAGTGACTTATTCAAAAGAACATACCAACCAGAAGTAACTCAATATAGACAATGTCCCTCAACCATTTTGTCACAAGACAATTAAATAAAAGCTCATAAAGAACCTCTGCTTGCTTCAGAACTTTATCAGCTTCAGCCCAGCTGATAGGGAAAGTAGGTCTTATTGCTAAACTCTTGAACCAGGAAAGGATCAGTCCAAAGTTTCTGTCAGGTGACATGACCTACAAAAGTATTTCCATTCCTTGGCTTATCTTTATGACCGACAAATGATTGCCTCTTATTTGCTCTACATGCTGTAAAATGTGGTTAAATTGCTGAAGCTGTCCCAAACAAGAAGTTTCCTTCTGGGTAAAAAAAAAAGAAAGAAAGAAAAAAAAAATCATCCCCTAATGCAAGGTTTAATTTAATGAAAAAGAAAAAGGAAGCCTAGATGATCAAAGTATGCTTTTTTAAAATAAATTTTTTGGTCTGATGTTTAGTGGCTTGGGAGCTTTCTTATTTTTATTTTTATTTATTTTCTTAATTTAAATTCAATTTGCCAACATACAGTATAATACCCAAGTGCTCATCATATCATGTGCCTCCCTTAACACCCGTCACTGAGTTATGGGAGCTTTTTTCATAAGCAAAAACACTTCTAAAAAGAAACCAGACCCTTCTCTTTTATATTCTACTTTGTTGCCACTCTGCAGTGTTTGTCATAGCTCATAACAAGATAGTATGACCTCATCAGTTACTCACTACCATTCACCAATTTAATGAGTTTCATTGGAAATTCCCATTTTAAGGGAAATTTCTAAATTATAAAATAACTCTTAATTGTTACTTACAAATGAAAAGGCTGGATTGTAATCAAAGTATAGTGGATGATTTCTCTAAAGTAATAATTCAGTGTGCAAAGCCAAGTGTAAGCCTCCCTGTTTGTTAAAGGAAGTTAGATCTAAGATCTTAACATGGGCCTCTAACCAAACTGTGAGCATACAGTAACCTTATGCACTGGCATTAGCTTAACCAGCTTATAACTTCAGAGACTGACAGCAAAAGGTGAAGTTAATCACTATCTATTGAATGACCAAGCCATGTGCACAGACACTGTTCAAACAGTAGAGCGATGCCCTCTTTTCAAGTGATTTATTGTCTGAAACACTGGGTTCAGTGGAGCACCCTCTGTATCTAAAGGAACAGTCAGTGGACAAAAGCTTTTGAGAAACGTCAACCTCCATAGTCCACAGGAAGAGGCCGTAATTTATTCAAAATGTAGCATCAGAATAGAGTTACTTTTCAAAACTTCACCCTTTTCTAAAGAAAACAGAGAAAGAGATTGAAAGTACAAACAAGTAAATAACAGTAAATAAGCCTATCAGACCAGGTCACTAGCAATTTTTTTAATCTCAGAAATTATTCCAGTTTAAATCAAAGAACTTGAAAAGAGAAATATTTTCATAGTTGGAAAAACGAGGTTTTGGAGGTTGTCCATTGGCTTAGGTTTGCTTGTTTTAATTTACTCTCCTATCAAAGGCCACTTTGTTCCTCAGACCTTGACCCGGCTAATAGATTAAAGTACCTAATCAGAGATATGGAATGCTGTATCTAATGACATATTCTTTCTCTGTCCTTTAAAGCACATTTTGTCCCTCCAAAGGAACTTTACCATGAAACTAAATGACACCGTCAATAAGGACCTCAGATGGAAACCCTCCCTCCCCAGGCTGCCTGAAGACCATATTGCAGCACCAGCCAGTCATCCTTTATGAGGACCAGCAAATTGTATAGTTGGTTCCAGTGCTGGGCGGAGGAGGCAAGGACAGTGGAAAGCAGCCTTAGATCATCCTCTCAAGTCCCCCAATGTGGAAGGAACAATCGCCCAGTACACACAAACGATCATTGTAATCCCCGGTGTGATACGAGGGCTTGTTGTGTGGGAAAGGAAGCGCGGCCTGGAATTTGAAAGCTAGCATAGCAAGGTAAGAGATCTGAGAGCTTCAAGAGGAGTCTGTTTTGTTTGTTTTTAGTCTAGACTGAGAGTGCAAGGGCTTAGGAAATATGCGTTAAGTTAGAAGACACCCTGGGGTTGTTTTCTTTTTCCACTTGGAGGCCCTGAGTAATAATGCACAGGCCACTGCCTGCACCAAAGCTGACTAATGGCTATAGAAATTCCCTCCTTTTCTCTCCAAATCCAATCAGTAATCCAGGATGACTGTCACTCATTTCTTAGGACCTCCTCCACCTTTCCCACACTACTTATGTCTGCAATATATCAGATATCTCACTGTTTCTCACCTGGATTAGAGCCCCTGATCTATATGCCATACTGCTTTCGAAAGAACAGGTTTAAGACTGCCCAATTTAAAAACTCTTCAGTGGCTTCCAATAGCCTTCAGGTTAAAATACAAACTGTCCTAGTATACAGGTTCTGATAAAAACAGGTTCATATCCCATCTTTCCTATTTACCAATCTGGGAAAATTTCTTAACCTCTTTGATACTCGATTTCATCATCTATAAAACAGGATAACAATCGTCATTCTTCATAGGTTTGCTGTTTAGCTCAATGAGATACTCCTTTTAAAGAGCTTGACACTGCCTAGTTTTCAGGAACTTCTGGCTACCATTGTTATTATTTTATCAACTTACTACTAGCTACAAAAACCCTCCCCACCTTGGCCCCTTCTTCCAGTCCAGTTATGTATCCTGCTACTAGCCCATCAGTAATCACAGGTTTCGTATCTCAAGGACCCACTTTGTGCCAGAACCCAATGCCAAGGGATATACATATATTCGTTAATCATTCACAATTCCACGAGATCAGTACTAGCATGCTCCTGTTACAGATGAGGAAACAGAGTAAAAAAAGTTAAGGAGCGCCTGGGTGGCTCAGCACATTAGGTGCCTGACTTGATTTTGGCTCACGTCATGATTTCAGGATCATGAGATGTACCCTGTCTTGGGCTCCATACTCATTGTGGGGCCTACTTGAGATTCTCTCCCTTTCCCTCTGCCCCTCCTCCCATTGGCCATGTGGATATTCTCTCTCTCTCTCTCTCTCTCTCTCTCTCTCAAATAAATAAATTGAATAAATATTTTTTAAAAAAATTTAAGCAACTAAGCCAAAGTAACTCAGTTATGAAGTGGTGGAACCCATAGTCGAAGTCAAAGTCCATCGTACTCCAAATCTGTTCTTTTTTAATGACTACACTCTGCTGCATTTATCCCACCTTATTTCCCCCAAAATTACTGAAATGGTATTTCTGGCCCTACATGCGTTTCTAAAACCTCATCACTTATCCATCAAGAGGAGGAATCTATGTCATCTCCCCTTGAATGGGAGCAGCACCTTTTGATGGCCTCAAGTAATTGAATCTGGCACAAGTAAAGCTATGTGATTTCCGAGGCTAGGTCATAAAAAGGAATGAAGCTTCTGTCTGGCAATCTCTTCTAGAGCACGCACCTTTAGAGGCCTAAGCAAGCTGCCATTAATAAGTGTCGGAAGCTTCGACACTGGAGAGACCAGGAGAAGAGATCTGATAAAGATTGAAATGCATGAGGAGCCCCAGCAGCCAGCCATCTTTCAAGCATCTCGGGCAGTCACTGCATGGAATAGAAAGGAGCTGTTGTCACCAAGCCCTGCTCAAATTGCAGGTTTGTGAATTAAATAAATGATCATGACTATGGAAGCTACTGAGTTTTGGGGGTGTTTTGTTATGCACTAATAGAAAACCAGATCAGCCACGGAAACCTCCAATGCTCTTTAATCACTTTCATTTCCCCTGACACTACACCTCTCATGGCCCTCGAATAAGCTATCACTTCTGCCTACAAATCACCACCAGCCCATGATGCCCCAGCCAGCACACACACACACACACACACACACTCATTTAAAGAGTTACTTGGCTTTCAAGAGTCATTGTAGGCGTTGTAGTTTTAGTCATCTTTCTCAAATTTGGAAGTAAATGGTTAAGGACCCAAACTTCTAGTGAGATTGTCTAACGTTAAACTTTTTTTGTTCACTACTTCCAAGCTGTAGGACTTAATCTCTCCAAACCTGTTTCTACAAAAGGGAGTAATAGCCAACCTCTGTCTTGGTATTATAGAGATCCATTTATAGCTCCTAGCAAAGTTCTTGGTATTTAATAAGAGTTCAATACATGTTGCTGTAATTAGAGCATTAATTATATTGCATTGCAATTATCTATTTTTTTTTGTTTCCTCTTCTGACCAAGAACAATGAATGTATCCTCAATGCCTTGGCACCTGAGATATGCAAAAACATTTTTACTAAATATACAAACAAATAAATGAATAAAGAAGCAAACAAAGGAAGGAGGAAATCAACAAGTATGTATACTCTAGCCTCCTTTCAACTCCTTAGATCTAGCATACAAGAGGGATAAAATGAGAGGTACCTGGGTGGCTCAGTCAGTTAAGTGTCTGCCTTTGGCTTAGGTCATGATTTTGGGGTCCTGGGACTGAGCCCTGCATTGGACTCCCTGCTCAGCGAGGAGTCTACTCTTTCCTCCTCCTCTGCCACTCCCCTTGCTTGTGCTCTCTCCCTCTCTCCCTCTCAAATAAATACATTTTTAAAATCTTTTTTAAAAAAAGGAGGGGGTAAAGTGACAGAGGTCTCCAGTCCTATAGGAAGCAGTCCTGGTGCTGAATAGCATTCAGCTATTCTTCATATCAGGACCAATTCTCTTTTTCCAGTAGAAGGGTAGTACTACAGCCATTATTACTAAGACTCTCTCCTACTCAAAGCCATGCAGAGAGCATCCCCACTTAGCCAGGTGAACCTTTTTGCTCCTGACACTCCAAACTAGATGCCAAGATTATAAGGAAAACCAGCATCAACATCTCAGATGGCCTCCAACTGCAGATTCTCTTTCCTCATCTAACTATTTTATAGCCTGCCATCAAGATGCCTGACCTTGCCAAGTAAAACCCAGTTAATCTTTTACAGTGTCAGTCCCCTTTATGGACTCCACGATAGGCAATGCCATATGGTGGCAATGCTATAGAGGGGACTCTGCTCTTACCTGACAAGCAGGTTTATACTGTACTTAAGCAAATAATATACCTCTTGCCTCATGCTTGATATCTACCCACTGATCCGTGTTCAGTCTAGCAAAATTGAGAGAAATTACTAAGCAGCAGCACAGCTTTCATTAATAAGGTGAGAAGTCTACACTTAATTTTCATTTTCACTGTAGAATTTACATATATGCATATTTATACACAAAATTATCATTATAGCAGTTAACAATCTATGGATCTGGTGGCTGAGCTCCAATCACTGCCATTGGAACTCAATGCTATTCCAGAATACCAATGTCATTCTGGTGCACCTTAACTTCAATATTCAGAAAACCCCAATGCACCAGTGAGTCTGTCAGTCTGCCCTCCTGCCTCGACATAAGAGTAAAAGTTTAAATATTTATTAAGTGAGTAAAATTCAGGGTGTTGGCCGTCTCTAGTCACAAATTGCTTTAAAAGCAAATGTGGACTTTGTCTTATTGTTGTTATTGTAGAATCTAAGCTTCTTATAAGTTTAATCATTTCTGCATTCTTTCTCTGGAAATAGCTGTCTGCAGGCTGCAGAACGCTGAGGGTTAGAAAGATTTCTGAGGCGTGGCACCACATTCTCTGATTGGGCAGCTGCTCTCGAACGATGTGGGCCTTTTGCTGTTGACTCACCAGAGGGCAGTAGCTTTGCAGCTTGATGTCAGCACGCAAGAATGTCAGACACTTCTTTTTGCCAGCCACCCCCCACCCCCCCACCCAACCCTCTGGAGTAGCCCAGAATTAAGCCATGCTGTTTGGTTAGCCTTGGACCAGCCTCCTGCTCAGGCTTCTCGCTGCCCTGGTGACCAGGCTCCAGCAAGAAAGTACAGACCACAACTCGGCAGGGGAACAAGAAACTTTTTCCAGCTATGTGTCTCTGGGGATACCGATATAATTGCCCAATTAAGGTTTGGATATTTTGGAAAGTGGGTATATTGAGGGGTCAGGGTCTGGTTTTCTGGGTGCCCCTCTCCCCACCCACACACACAGACACACACATACATCTTTTCTAGAAGGAAAACAGCCCAATACAGAATGAAATCTGCAAATAGGCATTAGTAAAATTTCTAGATTCTAAATAGATTATGTGTTGTTTGCACTCCTGGGATTTGATCTATCTCAATTCCCCCCACATTTCCAATGCTCTCAATTGAAGCCTCAGATCTAGCTCTAGCCTAGCTAGGACTATCCCCTCAGGTCCTTTCCCCCCAACAGTCTATGTTTGCATGACATTAAACAGCTAAGAGCTTTCTGAGATTAGTTTCTTGATGATGCTCATGAGAGCCAGCAGAGTCCCCTGCCCCATAGTAACTAGTCTTAGCTCCACAAGTACCTATTTTTATATGTGACCTAATTTCACATCTCCTGTCCCACCATCTCCCCATTCAACAGAGAAGAGAGTCTTAGTCCTAAGTTAATTAATGTTCATATTTGTTGCATTTTTTAGATGGTTCTTGTGGTTTGGGGCAACTGAAAGCAATAAATAGATAGTAGATTGTATACCCACTTAAGGTAATCATAGCCAAGGTCAAGCAAACAATTAAGTCAGTATAGTTAGGCCCAGATAAAAGCGATAGATCATAGAAACTAAGTCTGCCCTAATTCAACCTGCGAAAGTGTGAAGATTCCAGGTCTTAAGGCTGTTTGATTCCCTTGGTACACTAATATTTGAGGCAAAATCGTTCTCTGTGATCTTGTCTTCATTGCGTTTCTTCATCCTGATGGATGGCACCAGCCTTAACTCCCATTCCTCTTGGATGTCCTCCAGGATTCTCCAGTTTTCTTACTGTATGTAGTGGGCTAAATGGTGTCTCCTACAAAGAGATGTCCATGCCCTAATCCCCAAAACCTGGGAATGTGTCCTTACTTGGAAAAAGTTAAGGATCTGGAGATGAGATCATTCTGGATGATCCAAGTGGGCCTTGAATCCAATGGCAAGTATCCTTACAAGAAACACAAACAATGAGGCACCAGGTGGCTCAGTAGGTTAAGCCTCTGACTTTTGGTTTCAGCCCGGGTCATGATCTCAGGGTCATGAGACTGAGGCCCCTGTCAGGCTCCATGCTCAGCACAGAGTCTGCTTGGAAGACTCTCTTCCTTTGACCCTCCCCCTACTCTTGTGCAAGCATTTTCTCTCTGTCTCATAAGTAAATCAATCTTAAAAAAAAAAAGAAAGAGAAAAAGAAGAAAGAAAGAAAGAAAGAAAGAAAGAAAGAAAGAAAGAAAGAAAGAGGAGAGACACAGGGGTGAAGAGGACAATGCCATATAAAGACGGAGGCAGAGAAGGAGTAATGTAGTTGCAAGCCAAGAAACTCCTGGAGCCAACAAAAGCCAGAAGAGGTGAGGAATGGAGTTTCTGGGGGAAGCACAGCTCTACCAAACATTTTGATTTTGGACTTCCTACAGAATTGTGAATATATTTCTGTTGTTTTAAAGCAAGCAGGTTTGGGTAACTACTTACAGCAGCCATAGAAACAAATACAGTTATAAACTCAAATGCCTTATAGGAATCACACAGATAGTGAAATGAGCAAGCAGTCCAGGTAGGGAAGTCGTGGTTTTAGCAACCCATGTAATTTTTCATGAGATAAAATTGATACTCAATTTTATACTCTCAGAGGCAAGGAAACAACAGGAAGTATAGGCTGTCTTTAGCAAAAGTGAGTATGAATGTTCTAGCCAAAAGACCTATCCATCACCCAGATCCACCTCATTGTTACTATATGAAATCATGAGCCCAGCGTCACCACATCTTCCCATTTTTATTGAATTTTTACCTTAAATCTCCTACATTTTAAGTGTTGGTTTAAAAACCAAGAGGACAAATTGCATACTGTGGGTCCAATCAAATGGTGTGAGGACTGAAGTGTGATCACAAGGAGCCATTTGCTGGGAGTCCCTTGACCCGACTAACGGTATTTAAGGTATATGCCGTAAACAATTCATGACAAAATCAATGACAGGGCCTTGTTTTTCTCTTATTCAACCTGGTATGGCAGCCCAGGCCACTCACATTCAAAGTTGGTGTAAACAGAGAGAAACATTCTGTTGAACCCTGAGATAGTATATAATCCCTTCCTCCTTCTAGGCCTCTCCTCTTAGTTTCTGTATGGTAGGTTAATTTGGATTGTGACCATTGAGAATCTAGAAGTCGTGTGTGTGTGTGTGTGTGTGTGTGTGTGTGTGTGTGTTGAAGAGGATTACCGATAGGTACTTTGCTGTGTGATGTATGATTCCCTTAGAAGGAAAAATAAAATTATTCACCAGGGAGAATTAAAATTCAAAAGCTATTTTTCTGTGCTTGTTTTATCTTAAAGCATTAAAATATATTTTATTAAAAAGATTGGTATTTAAGTCAGATAAAACTGAGGATATAAAACTGACACATAATATTGACACAGTCTCTATATTTACTTTATTAAAGGTTGCTACTTCTGCAATCATTTATCAAATCTCTAGAGCTACCTATTTCCCAATTTTAGACAGTGTCCTGCAGAGCACTATAAAGAAAGACACAGCTCCACTAGATTGAATTTTTCAGTCTGTCTAGGAGGTGATTAGGAAGATAGCTGTGAACTTTGAAAGTTACAAAAATGAATGTGATACAAAGATTTGTATTCTAACTCTTGGTTGAGTCCATAGTAAGGAAAGTTGCAATCAATTTTCATAATTGATCTCCACAGATCAATACTCGCACAGAAATACTCTAAAAATAAATAAGGCAGATTTTTGAAGTGTCCCTTTAAAACATATCAGGATTTAAAAGATTTTCAGAAGTGGGGGGGGGATAAAAATTTTTTAAATAAATAAACAAAAGATTTTCAGAAATAGAAAGAGAAATGAGTTTTCTTACTGGCGGAGAATTTTCCTTAGTCAAATTAAAGTTAAGGACACAAAGAACTCTAACAACTCAGTAAGAAGAAGACAATCCACCTCAAAAAAAAAAAAAAAGAAGACAATCCAATTTTAAAATGCGAAAAAGGTTTACGTAGACATTCCACCAAAGATGTATAATTGGTTTATAAGCATATGAAAATGTCTTGAACATCATGAATCATTAGAAAAATGCACATCAAACCTATTATGAAGGACCACTTCACACCCACCAGGATCAAGCCCATCAAAAATATAGACAATGAAGTATAGACAATGAATATAGAAGTGTTGGTAAGGATATCGAAGCAGGAACCTTCCTTCATACATTGTGGATTAAGGAAGTACGGCGATACAGCCACTTTGGGAAACAGTTTGACTATTTCTTGTAGAGTTAAATATTAATTTCCATGCATACAACATAGCAATCCTACTTCTAGGTGTCTACTGAAGAAAAATTTAAAAATACTTCCACATAAAGACTTGAACATGAATGTTCATAACAGCATTATTAAAAACAGCTAAAAAGTAGGAAGAACTGAAATGTTCATTAATTAGTGAATGGATACACAAAATATTGCATATTCATGCAATAGCATATTATTTAACCATTAAAAAGAATGAAATACTGATATATACATCAACAATTATAAGCCTGAAAAACATTATACTAAATGGAAAAAGCCAGATACAAAACACTACATATTATATGATTTCATTTATATGAATCATCCAAAAAAGATAAAGTCATAAAAACATACAGTTGATTAGTGGTTGCCTGTGGCTGGGTGAAGAGGAGAATAACTAAATGGGCATGAGGAAACTTACTGGGATGATGAAAATGCTCGATAACTATTGTGGTTATGGTTATACAACTCAGTAAGTTTATTAGAAGTCATCTGATTGTGCACTTAAAGTGGATGAACTTATGGTGTGTAAGTTAAATTCCAATAAAGTTGCTTTAAAAAGTTACAAAATTATTTAAAAAAAAGAAAACCTGACATATAAAACACTTTCTTTTATCCTATGACCTAATCTTTCAACAAATTTGTCAATCGTCACTATCATATACCTCTTATTTTTATCATTTTATGTATTTCAAGTGCACAATACATAATTCAAAACATGTACAAAATAGAACACGATGAAAAAAATTTCTTCTACTATTTTCCCTCAGCCACCAAATGTCCCTCCTTGGAAACAATCATTGTTACCAGTTTCTTATGTGTCTTTCTAGAAACATTTTATACATCTCTAAAAATATATGTGTGTGTATATTCTACCCCAAACACACACACACACACACACACACACACACACACACACACACATTTTCCCCACAACTTGCAGTATATTATACATAGTGTTCTACACATTTCTTTTTTTTACTTAATAATCAGTAATATATCAGAATCTGAATATCACTCAAATCTTTTCCCTCTTTACTATCCCACTGCCAAGGAACTGGGTGGGACCCTGAGCACCTCTTGCTTGGACCATTGTGTTTCATCTAATTTGAGATGCCATCAGTTATAAGAAACACTGGTATTTGGGGACCACTGAAAGAGAAAAAATTGCTGCCAATTAAATTATGACATAAAATTCATTGTAAGATACATCTCAATTTCAGGGAAAAAACCATAATGTTAAAAATATAAAATTATATATATATATATAACATGTAAACAATAAAATATGGCAACATGTCCCAACCAGTTCTCCAACACCAACCCTGGCTCCTTTTCAATTCATAGTCTCCTGCCAGAATGTTTTTTATAAGCTCAAAGTTTAATCTTTTCATTCCTCTACTAAAAATCATTTGTGGTTTCCCATTGCTACAGGATGGAGTCTAAATAACTCAGTGTTACAAGTGCCAGTGTTACGGGACCCTTCCCTTTACTGGCCTTATTTCCCTCCATGCTGTAGGCATGCCCAACTGTTGACCATTTCTCAAAAATGCAGCATCCTTTCAGAACTTTGTGCTTTTGTACATGTTGTCCCCTCTTGCCTGGAATACACTTGACCCTAGCTGGGAGGACCTAGCTAAATACCATTTGTCCTCCAAGACTCATCTCCGGGAAAAATGCCATGAACTTCCCTAGTTCAATTAAATATCTTTTCTGTACCGCCACCCTCGCTGTGCTTAATTCTATCCAAAGCACTCCCTGCCCAGTATCAGGCTTCATCGTTCTCTTGCCTGTCTTCACTACTCTCATTTTTCTCACAGCACCAGGGATTGCCACAGTGCCTCATCCAGGGTAGGTATTCCATAAGTAATTATTGAATGAATGTGTACTTTGGCTTCTGGATGTAATCAACATATCTGCAAGTAATGGAGGTGTGGTCAGCTTATTATTATAGGGGAAAGTACACTGGATCTGAAGTCAGAGGACGCCAGTTCCAGGCTCTGACACTTTCAACCCTCTGATATTAGTTGGGTCAGTTCATGTTTCTAAGACTTGGTCTCCTCGTCTACAAACATGGACAGTACTACCTGCCTAGGGCAGCAGAAGGAATTAAACTAGGGAAGTAACTGGCATGGAGCTGGTGCTCTAAACACAGTAGCTTTGATGAGATGAGCACTGGGTGTTTTATATATATATATATATATATATATATATATATATATATATATATACTGGAAAAATGAATTTAAAAATAAATAAATAAATATTTAAGTATTTATTAAGCAGCTTTGATTAGAGTGACTGGAACATCTTACGCTATTGAATAGATTTTATATACCCTGAAAGCAAACATACTGCTGGCACATGTTGTAATATCAAATGGACTTTGTTTTCCTGTTCTTGTCTTATATTATTTAAAATAAAAAGTGATGCTTTTTGACAGACTTGAAAAGGTGATAGAGACCATGTTTCAGAAATCAAGGTGACAAAAAAACACACGGACCCAATTCTTGCTCTGAACATTATTCCTTCCTGTGTTTTATTTGTAAGACAAATACAAGTACATATGAATACATATGATATTCTCCTCCTTCTTACACAAAATATGCCAGGTTCTACATACACTGTTCTGTGACCTTCTAAGTTTGCCCCCAAAGAATTCCCATCAAGTGGACAAATCATGGAAAGAGGGATGCTTTTGCATCACCTCTCTGAACAATAAGCCTTGACTCACAGTCCTCAACCACAAAAAAACTGTATAACCAACATAATGAACTATCTGCCTGCTGCATCAGACCACAGGCAAAAAAACATTGCAAGTAGGCTAAAAGATCTCAGTATTATTTCCTTGAGATCCAAAGAATGCTGCAAAGAGCACAACACACAGGGTAGTCAGTCTTTAGTCAGAAGGAATAGGAAGTAACAGGAGGAATAGGAGGAAGGAACAGGAAACCTACTGTTTCCTACCTGTTTTTCATCATGTAAATGATATGCTCCTCAATGAGTTTTCACCTTGAAAAGAAAAGATTATTTTCAGAATTGTGAAGTTACCTCAGGCTACCTTCAGCAAGTGCCCTGGGACTTGGTGAATAATCCTGTGTCCACAGGAGGGCCCATCACCTTTGTGATGTCCCTCTGTCTTCTCACCTTTCATGTCTGCAGATTGTAGAGTCTGCAGTCTAATGAGGTATCCCCTTAATTACATTTTTCTAAAAAACATTTGCCCTATCTTTATCCAAACTATCCTGTAGGAAGCTTACAGAGGCCAGAACTACATGGTACACCAGGAACAAGCACACAAATGAAAAGTAATGCATTTTTGTCTCATTTACAACATTTTTCAATGGACGATCATGCTTTGTAGGCTTTTGAAATAAAAGCAATAGATTGCATCAGAATCCTTGCAATAACCTCTTCTTCCTTTTCTTTTTTTCTTTTTCCTTTTCATAAACAAGAGCTCAAAGCCCAGTCCAGTTCCCCCCCACGCACAGGTCCTTTCCATGATTATGATCATGGCCACCAACCACTACATACAAGGATTTCTTCCAACTCTGGCTACTGGCATTGTGTTCAACAAGATAGGGTGTACAACTTAATCCTGCCAAGTAGATGAAAAACACAAAACAAAACTGGAAACAACTGATTCTGGAAGTTTTCTATAAAATTAATCATTTTCCATTTTGCCATCTAACTGCTGCTCTCAAGATTTAATAACTAGGATTGTAGCTAATACTTGTAGAATGCTAGATTTATGTCAGGCACTATTCTAAGTGATTTCTATTATATACATATAGTCATCCTCATGAAATCCAGATGAAATTCATACCATTATTATCTCTATTTTGCAAATGAAGAAACAGAGGCATAGGGAATTGAGTAAGTTGTTGATGACACATATTCCAAAACTATTATGCGGCAGACTGGAGATTTTAACCTATGAAGTCTAACTTTTGGCCTAGAGCTGGGGTTTGCTGGAGAGAAGGGGGGTGAGGGCAGACAATTTTATCTGAGACTTTCTACTGTTAATAGTGACTTTGGGAGAATATGTAAACTGGCTGAGCCTCGGTGTTGGTACCTGTAACGTGAGGATAGAAATAAATACTTCACAGTTTGTTGAGAGTAGTAAATAGAAACACTCATGTAAAATATCTGGTTGGTTGAAAGTACTTAACAAATATCATTTCTCTCTCTCCTTCGCCCAAGTACTTCTCTGTTTTTAGATTGTCACAACCCTTTGAGAGCCACCATCAGAAACCACATGGTTTACTTCCCACCCCTGTCCTATATCAGCTGTGTGAACTGAAGCTCCCATTTCCTCTACTGTAACCTGGCAATCATAAAACCCATTGTAGGATTAAGTAGGATCATGTTTGAAAGGCTGCTAGCACAATGCCTGGCATATGGTAAATGCTCAATAAATGACAGCAGCTATAATGATAGCGATAATAAGGAAGAGGAGGGGATTATGAGGAATCAAGGTGATGATGTTTTCAGCTTGATTCTCCCTTTCACCTAAAAAAACCCTGCCATCTGCCCTCTAGGGCTGTAAGAAATGGAAAATTTTGTTACTGTTAATATTTTGAAAATTTTGCTCCTTTGTCACAGGGGGCAAAATTACTTGAATCCCCCCAAGTGACTATATTCAAAAACAATAGTCTCAACCTTCTAGTGCATAAAGTCATCTGAGAGTTTATTAAAATTGCAGATAACAGGGAACTGCCCACAAAGTCTGATCAATATAAAAGTGACGTGACCCAGCTCTCACTCCGGTGATCTTGTTGGTAGCCCTGGGATCACACTAAAAAACACTGCCTTGGGATTAAATCAGCATATTTATTGCTTTGAGCCAAGATTATTTCTAAAAATCTAAATGGGACTTGTAGTGAGATTTAAGAGTGTTGCTTTAAGGGGATTATTTATTAGGAATATTTATCACTGCTTACCAACTCAAAGCATTTGGTCAACTGTGGCTCAGTTTAATTTTTGAATTAATTTATTAAGATTAATAACAAAATAGACAACCCTTTGACAAATAGATGTGTATAAATACATGTCTGTATTGATCTCAGCAGTTCGAAGTATCCTTAAAAGACCTTCCAATGTAGGGGTGCCTGGGTGGCTGAGCTAGTTAAGCATCTGCCTCCTGATCATGGATCAGGTCAGGATCTCAGGGTTGTGAGATCAAACCCTGCCTCGAGCCCCCATTCAGCAGGGAGTCGGCTTGGGATTCTCTCTCTCCTTCTTTCTCTTCCCTTGCCCCTCCCCTACTCATGTATTCTCTCTCTCTCTCTCTCTGAAATAAATAAATAAACCTTAAAAAAAAAAAAGAACTTCCAGCCTATTTTCATTATCTCATACAACCTAACCTTAAATTTCAGTCCCTGCTAGCCTGTAGATGGTTTCATCCAATATTTACCTACCGTTACAAGAAGGATAATGAATTTGTGTTTTCTGTAACTCTGAGAGGGTCTTATTGTCTTCTTCAAACTTTGTTTTATTCAGCTTTGTTTTATTCAAACCTTATTCCTCATACACTCATCAAGAACGTTTCAATGCACTTCATAAAGTTCACCCAATGAACAGTTTCAGTATTAGTAAAGACAATTTATGCATGGATAGTGCCACTTTCTAGATTAAGAAGTTGAGGGGAAGAGTTTACATTTCCACAGGCAGCAAAAGAAGTCAACATGATAAATTGTCATCAAACTGATTCTGCGCCCAAATCACTACTTGTTTGCCATCAACCAAATTTAGCCAATCTTTGTTTGCTTTAGAGAAAAAGAACTCTTAAATATAAAAAATGAAATTTTCATATTTCACTTTTTGCCATTATTATGGTTTCCATAGTATTACTAAGAAGTTAAATCTAAAGTCATTGCAGAGATAAATTTAAGTTCATAAACCAGTGAAGCAGATAAATTCATCTTTACTGATATTTAAAAAAAATTGGAGATATCTGATAATGTTTAGTTCTTTCTGGCCAAACCTAGAGTAAACTAAAGAAAACTGAGAGGTGGTTTTTAATGTAAACCAAATGACTTCATTCAGAGGTAATGAACAGCTCACTTTTTATAAGGTTTTTATAGTATTTTTTCAAACATTTGCTATGCAATGCATTATATCAGGTAAATTGGTGATATATTCCAGATCTCCTCTTCAACATTACTGTGATCAAGGACTTTTAATCCAAACCTTTCTTGTAATATTTGGGGGGCAAAATGTTTTAATTAGCAATTAACAAATGTTTGAAATTAATCACTGGCTTAATTTCATTCCAAATTTAAAGAAAAAAATTTTAAGAAGCTTTAGTTTATGATTTTTAAAATTTCATAGCCCATTAACATTTGTTCCAAAAACTATTTTGGGTCTTACTGCATATTTAATGTCTTAACCCAGAAACATTGAATTTTTAAAATATTATCTTTTAAAATTAGAGATTAAAATGGTCTATTTTAACTTGCTAGTTATCCTATCCCTTTTAAGAGAAGAATTATTTGTAAAAAAGAGGGTGTTTTTAAAAACTAATGAGCCATCATAAATTAGAATCACATGATATCTTTGCTCTGTTGACAATGTAAAAAACAGGTGCCTATCGGGTTTCTCTTTGGTTTGACAAGCAGGTGTGTGGTATGCCTCTACTGCTGATCCAGCCAGATACTCAAGTTCAGACAAAGGCAATCCAGAGTTCCTAATCATTTTTGTTTATTCTAGCTAAGGAACGCTTGTGAACTCCATCCAGTCCTGGGAGTCTGCTTGCTCAGGGACAATTTTACTGGGTACATTCGGTGGTGTTTCAAAGTTTACAAGGATGAATTTATAGGGTTGGTTGATTTTCTTTTCATAGAGCCTGACCTCATCTCTTGCCTCCTGGAAGGCAATATCAGCGTCATCTATGTCTATTCAAAGTAGATGTTGAGGGGAACGTAGTTCTCCAGTTTAGTGCATTTAAATTAAGATTCTTACTCATTTACAGATATATTCAAAAAACCATGTTCTGCACTCAACCACAGTTTGCACTGAACTGAATCCCATGTAAGCTATAGGAGGAAACACACAAAATATGAAGAATGCTGGTTCTTAGCCCAGGATCCCTGGGCCCTCTGATCCTGTGTGAAAATTGTGTGTGTGTGTGTCTGTGTGTGTGTGTAATTGTGGATTTTCCTGAGTAGAAGAACCATAGTTTTCCAGAATTCTGAATAGGGCACATGCAAAAGTTAAAAAAACACTGACACAGAGAGAATAATAAATGATTACTTGTCCTTGCTTTAGCATCAAGTATAATAAAACATTGCAACATTGGCTTCTATGGCCCTTCATAATCACATCAATGAAAGCCTGATTCTTAGGCCTTTCTCCTCTCTTTAGGGTTACCTTGAGCAGCACTCCAGTAGGTATTGCTCAGGATGCCAGGCTCTTTGGAGGGTTCTCTGGGGGGGGGGGGGGGGGGTGTAGTTCCAGGGGCAATCAGAGCACTGGTGGATCACCATATGAATTTAGTTGGCACAAGCATGACACTTAGATACATTCAAATAGTTAACAGATGTCTTCCTTGACCTTCTCTTTTAGTTCTTCTTATTATGGCAAAGAAATAGTCCCAGTTGGTATTAGGATTATTTTACCACTTCTATAACACTCCCTGGTCTCCCTTTTCAACAGAGAGAGCAACCCTCAAGCTCAGTCTTCACAGGCAACTAGATCTGGCAAGAATTTAATAACATGTCTTTGTTACAGTACTTCTTTTTATAATTACCTTCTATTTAAAGGAAATAATGGTTGGTTTTCAATTTATAGCTAGTGAGAAAATTCATTTTTAAATGAATGTATTTAATTTTAAAAAGGGAAGATAATTTAAAATCAAACACTAAAAATTTGGAAAACACAAGACTAAATAACTGCTAATCAGGTCTTGCTTTTAATTTTAGAGATTAACTGTCTTTTGGAAAATTCAATCTAGTTAGGACAAATCTTATAGCCAGCAATTGAAATCTCTATGAAGCATTTCTGGAAAATCTGAGGAATGTGTTTAATATTAGTTAGTTAGGATGTTCTCAGATGCTTGTAATAGAAAACACAACTAAAAGTTACTTTTTTTTTTTAGATTTTATTTATTTATTCACGAGAGACACAGAGAGATAGAGAGGCAGACACATAGGCAGAGGAAGAAGCAGGCTCCATGCAGAGAGCCCGATGTGGGACTCAATCCCGAGACACCAGGATCATGCCCTGAGCCAAAGGTAGGTACTTTTAACTGATGAGCCACCCAGGCATCCCTAAAAGTTACTTTAAACAATAAGGACTGTCTCCTGAGATTTCCAGAGCAGATTCAGTCCATGACTCTGTGGCATCATCAAAGACTCAGGCTCTTGCATACTTTCCTCTGCCCTACTTAGCATGTCATTTTTTCTTCAGATTTCCTCCCCTATGATCTCAACACAGTTTCCATGACACCAACCCCCTTGTCCAACAATGACCAGATTCAGAAAAGTATAACCACTGTCTTTCAGCCCTTTTAAGCTCAAAGGAAACTTATGAAAAGTATCCCCTATTTGCCTTCACATTTCACAAGCAATTTTCCACCCAGTTCCCATATCTAAATAAAACATTGCCAAGAAAAATAAATGACCAGGACTGCCTTAACCTAATCCCCATTTTCCCACTGGAAGGATAATGAAGATGCCAGGCCTAATAACAGAACAATACTGGGGTTCAGTTGGTAACAAGTATGAGGGGGTTAGCTATTGGGCAGGCAATTCCTATTGTTTGCCATGAGCTTGCATTAACACAAGATTTTAACAAGTCTGAGGGGTGCAAAAAGGCTAAAAATTTACATTGGAAAAATCTTATTTCAGCACCACAAAGAGGTAATAGAAATCTGGTTCGTCAACATACATGCAGAAGATGGTAGTTCAGAAAGTAGAAGATTGCAGTTTTTTTCAGAGTCCAGACAGAGTAAATTCTCAAAGATATTAATCTCAGGGATTTAAAAAACATTAATTGGCTGGTAATCCTTCTCCCTAGTCCTGCCCTTCCCCTCAGATCTTGTGAATAGGAAAAAGATATGCAAGGGCAAACAGCAGTAAACAAAAGTGATTATTATTGTTATTCTTAAGAATTTGATCTATTTTTTAAAGTTGTACAATATTTATCAAGGGAAAAAAATAAGAATGTTATTGGACATCATTAGACACTTTCATTTTTTTTTAAATTTCACTTAGATGTGGAATATGTCAATGGGCATCCTTATCTTATCTGTGCATAGAACTTGTAAATGTTTTCATCTGCCCTGACAGGTAACTTTAGTGATAGTAAATGAAATAGGATAAACCTCCAACTCACCTCTTTCAGGTTATTTGTGTTGTAAATGCTTCCTAAACTTAATTCTTGGCTTTATTTCCCACTCAAGAATGAATGGAATCAAATAAATTGTCGAATTAGGATCTAGATGAGCCATGAAGAGATAGGAAAAGCCATCTGACAAATATTGAGATATTGATTGAGCACCTAAGGGATGTCAAGTTCTTTATATTTAGTCTGATTCAATGACTCCACAATACAGATATTTCTGTCCAATTTTAAAGATGTAAAATTGACGACCAGAGAAAAGGAGTGATTTGCTAGAGTTTACAAAGCTAGTAAATAGTGAAACAAAGATTTGAACTTAGGTCTTTCTGAACCCAAATCCCATATTCTTTCCATTGAACTATCCTGCCTCCTGAGGGCTTGTGCAGCCAAATACCAAAGGATGAAATCAAGAGGTTATAAAATGGGATCAAAAGAATAGGTTAAGGGATGTGGAGAAATAGAAAAACCAAAACTCAAAAACAAATCTAGGCAACAAATAGATATTTAACATCTACTGTATCCCAAGCATGGAATAGAAAAGAGACTGGAAAATCTGTCTAGACAAGTGGGGGAAGGAAGGACATCAAAAATCAATAGTGACTCCAAGATACTCTGAGATCTAAAGGGAAGGGCTTTTTATATGTTCTTTGGTGTGGAGCCAGAACAGGGAGTAGGTGTGGCTACGACTTGGGGATAAACAGGCACACCTGGGGAGCAAGGAATGTACTTTACGGGTGGGGTTGGGGGAAACTGACTTTATGGTAAGGTTGCCTTTTCACTGCTAGGTAAGATTTCCCTTACTTTACGTGTCTATGGATCTGGGTGCAAAGTCTAGCTACCTAATTCATAAATTAACTGTCGCTTTTTCTTCTTGATCACAGCCCAGATATTTGCATTTTTAAACAGTGGTAGAAGTTATTGTTATCATACATTTTAGTAACCACATTGTATCAGGAATTACTACAGCTATGATAGTATTTGAGCCCTCTGGAAAAATGATTTTAGGATTTCTTTGTTCACATAACAAAAAGTGGGGCTATGGTTGCCTGAGTTGTCATCTGAGTGTCAGAGTTATCTAGATATCTGTCGCTTACAGAGATTAAATACATTATTACAGTTGTTGGTCCAAATAATACCATGCAGTTTCAGCTGTGTGACTCATCTGTAGAAAACAACGCGATTTCTTTTAGTGTATCAATTTTAACCTGCCAATCTTTATAATAGCCTGAATATTTTTCATTAGTCCTTTTCATACTTATCGGTGCTACCAAGAAGACTTGGCAGATGTCTGTATTTATTCAAAACTAAGGAAAAACAATGTTAGTGCTAGGACATATTTTCAACATGGGCTTACCAAGAGTCCATTTAATTTCAACCCAAAGCTAAGCCATACTCTGAAAAGTAAGGTAAGTTGGGAAAACCCCAGGCCAAACCATGCAACAGAATTTCCAAAGACAGAAAACCAATGCCACACCCCTTGCCCCCACCTTTCTCTGAGTACAAAAAAATGTAGACTACTCCACATGCTATTGGTCAAAGGCCAAAAGGTACTTTGATCAGTCTAATCCTACTGATCTCTGGAGAGTGTACATAAATTCATTCTACTAAATATAATTTATTAGGTATCCCATTTCTCAAAAAGCATTGAACTCATTTTTCTAAATGTACTTTTCAGTATTTAAACATACTTTGGAATTAGCATGCAAAAGTTACCAGTGGTAGATTGTATTAATTCTTTTACAAAGATGATATGAAGACTGTCTGCCTGACCGAAAGCTCTGAGCCTGGAATCAGAAAGACTCTTGGGTTCAAGTCCTGACTCAACCATTTGATTCTGCATTACCTTGGGCAAGTTACAAAACCTCCCTACATTTTTTCATCTAAGACATAAAGATAATAGATTTTATTTTAACAAGTTGTTCATTGGACTCCAATGAGATGGTACAAATAGGTAGATGTAATAGTGCATGACTCTTAAGGAACTATAAAGAAATGGTAACAAATTTAAAAAGCAATAGACTCAAGGGTCAGAAAGGAAATGCATTTAATATATAGAGTGATTATTTGACTATTGAGAGAAAATTTAAGGTTTGGGTATTTTAAAAATTCCTTGAGAAGTATAAAGCAACCACCCTCCAAATATCAAATGATCTCCACATCTTAATCTGCAGCTTTGACCTCTACTCCAAGCTTTAGACTCTGATACTCAGCTCCCTACAGAAACATCAAAACTACTGTTATTTCCTAATTTAGCAGAGGATACCCATAATTCACTTGGCCACAAAATTCAGAAACCTAGCTGTCATCCTAAAATCCTCCCTCTCTCATGTTCCACCCCAAACATCTAGATCAAGGTCAACAGAGCTGTGGTTCTTGATCCTGGCAGAGCTTCAGAACTAGGTTGTTTTATACAAATACCAATCCTCCCCCAGAGATTCTGATTTAGAAGGCCTGAGGTATGCCGTGGGAATCTGCATTCAAATATAAATAAACAGGGACACCTGGGTGGCTCAGTGGTTGAGCATCTGCCTTCGGCCCCAGGGTGTGTGTGATCCTGGAGTCCCGGGATTGAGTCCCGCATCGGGCTCCCTGCATGGAGCCTGCTTCTCCCTCTGCCTGTGTCTCTCTGCCTCTCTCTTTCTCTTTCTGTGTCTCTCATGGATAAATAAATAAAATCTAAAAAATAAATAAACAAACAAACAAACAAACAAACAGGGGTACCTGGCTGGCTCAGCCAGTAGAGTACACAACTCTTGATCTCTGGGTTGTGAGTTCAAGCCCCACGTCAGGAGTAGAGTTTAGTTGAATGAATGAATGAATGAATGAACAAGACTTCACAAAGGATCTAATGTACATCAAGATTTAGGAGCCACTGTTATAGGGCACCTACTCACCAGATCTCATGTCTGTACTTTCCTCCCATCCCTACTGCAACTCTCTTACTTCAGACCCTCATGTCTTTCTTGAATACTGAAACCACTGCATTAGTGGTCACTCTGCATCCAGTACCCTTGGCCCCCTCCACAGTTAATCTACCCTCTTGGTGCTGCCAGATTTATCTGAGCCTAAGCTTTAGAGAAGAACAAATCTAAATTCAAATGCTTGCATTACTAATTAACAGGCCTATAGTCTTGAGCAAGTAATTCATCTCTTAGACTCAATTTTCTCATCAGGAAAATGAGGATGATACGAATACCTATTAAATGAGATTTGGATGGTATAACATACGTAAAGCCCTTAGTACAGGAACTGCAGTCAGTAGGCTGTATAATTATCATTATTGTCTTTGTTATCCAGACAGAAATCTAATCATGTAATTCCTGTTTCATGTCCTCCTCCTGCTTCCAGCCTTTTTTTCAGTGACCAAATCCCTCAGTTAGAACCTCTTGATTCCAATTGCCTTTCTCCAGCCTGGACCTCTAATTATAACCAGTCACGAAGCATCCTATGTTATTGCACGTCTTTCCAGATTTCTTCCCATGGCTCACACCTGAGGCCCAGATTATGTGGTTCAGCCAAACGGGAATATCTAGTCTGCTTGATTTGGGTCTTCCCCTGATCCGGTATGACTTATCCAACTACCAACTAACCAGAGTGAAGTGTCCTAACTCTAAATGAAGTTAATAAGCACAATCCTCTATATGTTTTGTATAGCACCCAATTTACCACAGATATATGGCATACATAATTATATACTCCTCTCCAAACATAAAGTTCTGAATGATTCTTGCCTTAGGCTATACCTAATGTTTAAACTCAGGAAGAAGTAAAGAAGGTAGAAGCTCAGGTAAGCTCAGGTAAAGGGGACCAGTCTGGACAGATGTCATTTTCTGGGGGTAGGTGAGTCTGGTGGTCAGATCAGCGACAGTGCCATTTTTCTTTATCAAGGGTGAAACATCTTGATTTCATAAAGGTACATTGTGGTTGAAGCAGTCCCCCAGTCTGTGGCTGGGGGTATCTGAAGGGCAAGGGGGAGGCAGAGTGAAGCCCTTGGGAACAGAGATTAGTAGAACACACACGATGGTAATGATAATGATAGCTGACTTTCATTGCGTATCCATTATGGACTGGGTGCTATGTTAATTCTTTTACAAACATTTTCTCTGTCACTACAACTGTACAAGTGCCAGACAGAAAAACTGAGTCTCAGATGAAGAGTTAAGAGACTTGACTCAGATTACACAGCTAGTTAAACACCCCAACCCCAACCCCACCCCACCTCCGACAGGAGCCCAGTCATAAAAATACTTGAATGAGACACTTTAGCTCACTGAGCACAGGCATATCTCAGGGGCACTTGTGAATCAGTTTGCATACTATGCTCAGAAGAGCAATTAATGACTGTTTCTTTAATCCCTAGGATTTCCCCCTGCCTTTTTTATTTCACGTTATTATTATTTAAATTCTAGTTGGTTAACATATACGGTAAAATTGATTGTTGGTGTAGAATTTAGTGACTCATCACCTACATATAACACTCAATGTTCATCACAAGGACCTTCCTTAATCCCCATCCCCCATCTAGCCCATCACCCACATCTCCATCAACCCTTAGTTTGTTCTCTTACAGTTAAGAGTTTCCTTTTTTTTTTTTTTTTTTTTAGATTTTATTTATTTATTTATGACAGACAATGAGAGAGAGAGGCAGAGACACAGGCAGAGGGAGAAGCAGGCTCCATGCAGGGAGCCTGACCCGGGACTCCATCCCGGGTCTGCAGGATCACACCCCAGGCCGAAGGCGGCGCTAAACCGCTGGGCCACCAGAGCTGCCCTAGTTAAGAGTTTCCTATGGTTTGTTTCCCTCTCATTCTCTCTCTCCCCCCCTCCCCCGCCTCCCCACCTTTCCCCTATGTTCAGCTGTTTTATTTCTTAAATTCTACATAGGAGTTTGGTTCAAGCCTGATGGGGTTGAGCCTGCTGGATGCAGCTTAAGACTGGCGCAGAGAATGACTCGGATGTCTCAAGTTGCACCTCTAAGTTGGCAAAACGGTTTCAGACACTGGCTTAGACAACACTGTCCTTTGAAATCATGCAAGAGTTCACTCATAAATCCACTAGACTCTGACCACCACATAAAAGTAAATAATCTGGGTAGCCCTGGTGGCTCAGCGATTTAGCGCTGCCTTCAGCCCGGGCATGATCCTGGAGACCCAGGATCGAGTCCCACGTCGGGCTCCCTGCATGGAGCCTGCTTCTCCCTCTGCCTGTGCCTGTGCCTCTCTCTCTGTGTCTCTCATGAATAAATAAATAAAATCTTTAAAAAAAAAAAAAAAGTAAATAATCTCCCTGAGAATCAATTCTGGAGAATTAATCTAAAATATTTAAACATGGCCTCATTTACTATAATCCAAAAAAAAAAAAGAAAGAAAGAAAGAAAGCCCAACAGCACAGGGATGAATAAGTAATTTTTGGCATAAACCTACAAAACAGCCATTAAGACTTACTTGACAAAATGTGCATGACAACTTTGAAACAGACTTGTGATATAAGCTGAAGTTTAAAAAGGAGTTAAAATTGGGACACCTGAGCAGCTCAGTGGTTGAACATCTGCCTTTGGCTCAGGAAGTGATCCCGGGATCCCGGGATCCCAGGACCGAGTCCTGCATCAGGCTCCCTGCATGGAGCCTGTTTCTCCTCTCTCTGCCTGTGTCTCTCTCTGTCTCTTATGAATAAATAAAATTTTAAAAAATAATAAAAATAAAATAAAAAGGAGTTAAAATTGTATCTACCATATGGATATAATTATGTTTTTGTACAAAGTGTAGGAAACAAAACAACGAAAAGAATGCACCACAGTCAGAAGAGGGGTTGATCCTAAGCACTGGGAGCAGAGGTTATACTGCTTATTTTTCCACTTGTTGGCATTTTTTTTTTTTTAAGATTTTATTTATTTATTCATGAGAGACACACAGAGAGAGGCAAAGGGAGAAGCAGGCTCCCTGTGGGGAGCCTGATGCGGGACTCAATCCCAGGACTCCGGGATCATGCCCTGAGCCAAAGGCAGATGCTCAACACTGAGCCACCCAAGTGTCCCAGCATTTTACATTTTTAATGAACATAGGTTAATTCTCAATGAAAAAAAAAAACCACTTTATTTAAAAATAAATATAAAAAGACTTTCCAGCTGGAAAGTCCTAGCGCATTTTGGAATTGTTTCTGAGTCTGGCTCAGGCCACCCTCCTATTTTCGACATCATCTAGCTGTGATCCTGTGATCCAACAACAGCCTGGTGGCCTGTGGTAATCAGAGCTATTAAGTAACTTCCCTGAAGTTTTGATAGTTTCCATTTTCTCCTGTACCTTATAAAGAGCCATCAACAGGATTTTGGCTTCATAAACTATCAGAAATTCAGTCTTCCTCCCAGCAGTCCATTTTCACAATAATGTGGTGAAACACAGGACCACACAAGCAAGGACTGGTTTCAATTGTTAAACATCCCCCGTTGTGTTTGGTTTCTTTTTGCTCCCTGATGGGCTCCACTAGAACTCATCTGTAAACTGCTGTTCCTAAAGGATTCCCAATCCCCATAGGGCCCCCCCCCACCATCACCACGACAGTGTATTCTGAACAGAAGTAGCCACGTCATAAGCTTGCATCAACCACTGACACTTCAGAGTCCTTACCTAAGAGGAGACAGATGCCAGCTCAATCAGAGTGAACATAAAAATATCAAAGGAACTCTTGTTCCAGTGTTCCAGTGGCTGGTACATACTTTTCAAGTTCTGTTCTAAAATATCTTGGCAGCCATTTTACTCCAGAGATCCAGAGAGGGGAAAGTCTGTTCTTGCATCATTACCAAAAGCTTGGGGAAAGCCCAGTCCCTTCACACACAAACAGGGCTGGCTGCATTTGATTGAACAAAGCCAGCCAAACCAGGACTCCTTAACATCTCATGCCTTCTGTGGCCATTCACTAGCATCTCCTCTGAGATTTAGTGGCGAGCCCAAGACACTCCAACAGGGTCCCTTTCAGACCTGTAAGTGTGAGACACACCTGGTTTTTTCCACCTTCTGTCAGCCCTACTTTGGTGAACAGACAGATTCTGTCAAATTCATTTCTGTAAAACAATGCTGCTCTATATGACTGTACCAAAACCACATTAAAAGTATCAACTGGGGGCTATCTGGATTATTAGAAAGACACTTTGACAAACAAGGTTTTCAAAAAAAAGTGTGCCAACTGCAGTGTGAAGCCTGATGAACCCAAGGAGGTTCAGAAGAAAAAAGTGCTAACAGTGGAGGAGGGACAGAGACATCAAGGGGAATATAGATCTAAGAATGATAAAGAAATCAAGAGAAGAGTTAAAAAAAAAAAAAAAAAACTAAAAACCTGAAGCAAATTTCTATTCTGAAAAAGCAAACCTCAATTTTATCTCACTTTGGGTATGCATCTGGGAATGTTAGCAGCATGGAGGAGCCCTGAGTCTTCCAACAAGACTAAGTTCACTTTTCCACAAACCATTTCCTTACCTAGAACACTAACTACCACATCCTCTCTTAGCCTTCCTCTCTCTTCCAATCTTCAATGAAATTAAGGAATATCCAGTATTCATGTTTTGCATTGATTTCTTTTTAACAAAATGAATCAGAACCAAGGAACACAAAGTTAAAATATGATACAAAATCAATTGGAAAAATATTTTTGGGGGGCGCTTGGGTGACTCCATGTCAGGCTCCCGCTCCCTCTGCCCCTCCTCACTTGTGCTCTCTTTCTCACTCATTCATTCTCTCTCAAATAAATAAATAAAATATTTAAAAATTTATATTTTTCAGAGATTGACAAGTGCTTTAATGTTAGTTGCTTCTGCCTCCTTGGGAAGGCCTACATGATTATGGCCTTCCCTAGCTCTCACGGGGAAGCCAAACAAACTCAATAAAAATCAACACCATTTATCAACAGTCTTCATTTTACCAGACTATGAGGAAACCCAAAAGAAGAGTATACATGGCTCCTCTTCCCTTAAGGATCTGAGAATTTAAAAATTCTAAAAGGATTCCAGAAAGCTGTTTTACAGTGAGAAAATGTATATTCATCTGATAATGAATAAAATGTGGAAGAACTGGTTGTTTACAAAACAAAACAAACAAACAAACAAAAAAACACAGAACCAAAACCCAAAAAAAAAAAAAAAAAAAAAAACGCAACCTTCAGATACCCTAAGAATTTGTTACTCAAAATGTAATCCATGGGAGTGTGCTAAAAATGGAAAATCTTAGATACTACCCCAGATCTAATGAACCAGAATTTGCATCTTAACAAGATCTACAACACAGACATTTGTTCAGTTAAGTTTGAGAGATACTTACCTGAGACTCCTTAACCCCCTTTTACTCCCAGTTCAAATTGCATACAATATAGTTTCAAATGTTGGATGGAGTAAAAAGAGATCTAATTGCCTCAAACAGCCTCTATAGAGGCTAGATCAACTTTCCTTTTTTTATTAAAAAAAAAAAAGTGAGGCATTTCAAAACTTACAACAAAATTAAGTACAGGAAGACAGAAAATAGGGGTTTCAGTTACTGATAAGCTTGTTATGAGTCAAGTGACTGTGGCTACCAAAAAAAAAAAAAAAATTGAAAAGCAAGCAAATACAAAAGCTAGAGCTGCATTAATAGAAGCATGGTATCTAGATCAGGATGACTGCCCTGCAATACCTCACGCGGATCAAGTCTTATCTTAAGTACACTCCGTTTAAAGATTGAGACAAACAAGAACATGTTCAGGGAGAGGGTCCAGGACAGTGAAATCAAAGTCATGATCTGGGGTGGGGGAGGACGTTCGATTTTTTTTTAAGGAATTAGAACTGTTAAAACCAGTTACAAAATTAGTTGATGGGGGGCAGGTGGATGGCTCAGCGGTTGAGCGTCTGCATTCGGCCCAGGGCGTGATCCAGGAGTCCTGGGATCGAGTCCTGCATCAGGCTCCCTGCATGGAGCCTGCCCCTCCCTCTGCCTATGTCTCTGTGTCTCTTTCTGTGTCTCTCATGAATAAATTAAGAAAATCTGAAAAAAGAAAAAAGATATGGTAAGAAAAAGCTTAAAAATATAAATGAATGTCACATGGAAAGCACATGCGTGGTCTGTGGACAAGCATTTGAGAACCATTGGTTAAAATATTTGAAGGACGATTCAATCCCCATAAATCCATTGCTATGGGCGAAAACAAATCTTCAAAGTATCTTCTGCAAAAACCAGTAAGATAGAGGAGTAGGTACCATTCTATAGGAGAGGAAAACCTGATCAGTGATGGATCTTGGTTTAGAATGAGGTTTTCTGAGCTTTCATCACCTAGTTTCCCTACCAAGGTAGAAAGTCTGGTATTCATTACAGAAGAATAGGAGCTAAGCAACCCACCCGAATTATTTTTGTTGTTTTCCTTCTATCCTATGATCCAACACATTTGCTGCTTAGCCTCATGTGATATTGTATATCTGAAACACGGCTAGTGGAACTAAAGAAATAAAATGTTACTTCTATCTACCTTAATTGAAATAATCAATATAATTAGATAAACTGACATTCAGTTTGGTTATGGGAAACTTTAAGCATGTTTGAAACATTTAGGATTCATGAATCTACTTTTTAACTGCATATATTATAAAATTGAAACACTATTTCCAGTGATAATTAAACATCTTAATTAACACATGCTATGAGTGGAAAATATGCCCAGATATCAAATATTTACATGAAAAAAAATGAAAACTATTTCAGTGTTTTGTATATTAATTACACATGAAAATATTTTAGACATGAGTTAAAATATATCATTAAAATTGGTTTCCCAGGGACACCTGGGTGGCTGAGAGGTTTTTTTTTTTTAATTTTTATTCATTTATGATAGTCACACAGAGAGAGAGAGAGAGAGAGAGACAGAGACACAGGCAGAGGGAGAAGCAGGCTCCATGCAGGGAGCCGACGTGGGACTCAATCCCAGGTCTCCAGGATCGCGCCCTGGGCCAAAGGCAGGCACCAAACCGCTGTGCCACCCAGGGATCCCAACTGAGCGGTTTAGTGCCTGCCTTTGGCCCAGGGCGTGATCCTGGAGTCCTGGGATCGAGTCCCACATCAGGCTCCCTGCATGGAGCCTGCTTCTCCCTCTGCCTGTGTCTCTGCCTCTCTCTCTGTGTGTCTCTCTGGGTAAATAAATAAAATCTTTAAAAAATAATAGTTTCCCATTTCATTTTATGTTTGTAATATGTCTATTAAAAATGATAAATGTGGTTCACTTTATATTTCTATTAGACATCCCTGCTCTGTTATTCTGAAAGAGCATATTGGTTTTCTATGTTCATGTTCAAAAAAGAACTCAAGCCTCTCCAAGCTGAGGCTGCCAGTAGCAGACTTTTCTATCAAGCGTGGCTGATTTAAGAAGGAAAGACAAAAACTGCTCACTCCCCAGGCCCCTCCAAGGATTGCAGAGGTTTAAGCAGAGCCTCATTCTTAGAAACACAGTTTCCCTGCTCAAAAGTGCAAAGGGCATCCTGACTCGAGTCTAACTAGTTTGTGGGCCTGGGAATGAACAAGGAGCTTCCCTAACCTCAACACAATCTTCTTGTTTTGTACCATACCTGAGATCCTCCAGAATTCTTTTAATATCTACCTTTAAATCAACTCATACTTTTAATCTAAATAAATGCATAAAAACAAGAATTGAAGAAATTAAAGAAACTTTACATCACTGCTATAAATTGAGAACTAAAGTTTTTCACATGCATTTAAAATACATAACAATCAAAATATTTACCCATGTAGCACCTAAAATTTTCTCTTTTACCAGCAACAGTATGCCCTTGAAATGAAGGAACAATGGTCTAGAATGTCAGTGGTAGACCAGAAAAGTCTAAAGTGCAGCCATGAGCCTATGAAAATTTCATGGTGAACTGATCCATATGGTTTAGGAGACCACATAGAGTTTCTTCAGGACAAAGACTCCCTGAACTATGGTCCACAGATGTGCAGATCCTCTCTCTGGACTCAGAGCTGAGGATACGGTGGGGAGTAGGGAAGCAAAGAAATCCAGTCAAGTCCAAGAAAAGCAAAACAACCCCCCCAAATTCATTCCCCGCCCCCAGTTCACTTTCAGCTTTCAGCTTCCAGCAGTGGCATCTGAATGAGCAACATATTGAGAGTCTTGGGATGGATGAAGACTTTAAAGGGAGGCAAGAAGAAATAAGTATTTGAAGTCTGAAGTTTACTTAGAGTGTACCATATACCCCAAAGTGACCAGATGGGTTTCTCAAGTGCTTCTCCCCCTCCCCCCACCTCCTTCATCAAAAACTGTATTCAATGATTGTTTCAAAACCCCCACTTAAGCCACGTTCTGCAGATAAAATAAATTCAGCTTGGATTCTTCTTTTAAGTCCTCTTTCTTATTTGGGACTACTATTCTTCCCAGTACAATATAGTTGCTCTTTGGATCTACATGTGAAATGAAACAAAACTTCTCCTTTTGGAAATAGGATCTCAAAATTCTAAAACTTCAAATTTTATTAAAATCCCCTAGGTGTGTATAGTAACGTTAGATCTAGACTATATTGTAGTTTTACACACATCATCTTATTTCAATCAACTCTCAAGCTGAAACAAACAAACAAAAAATAGGTTTTTAAGAAAAACTAAATTAAATAAACAGATTTTATGTAATATATCCATAGGGATTTAGGCAGTTAGGATGCTAAAGAGTTTCTGGTAGCTAAATGGGTAAGCAACAAGCAGTTTCCTTTATACCAGTAAAACTAAGGGTGCTATAAGCAGATTATTTTAGAGGCAGATTTCCAAGAACTGTCAATCACTCTCAGTTAACAGAAAAATTACACCCATATATTCTTAGAAATCTTTCAGTTCTCTCCTCACTACATAGTGCTAGGGTGGTAATGTTCCTCTTTGAGGTGGTATATATTAAATTCACGTGGCTTGATCTGAAAATGTTTAGGGGATTTTTGCATACTTTCCCAGCCTACATGCACAAATGCTATTAGAAATATTTAGCAGAGGGCACTTGATGGGATGAGCACTGGGTGTTATTCTATATGTTGGCAAATTGAACACCAATAAAAAAATAAATTAAAAAAAAGAAATATTTAGCAGAAAAAACTAAAGGTTTGACACATGTTCCAGAAAATCTTTTTGAATAGTGAAAATATTGCCCCCAAAATAATAGTTCTTTAGAAGGAATCTATTATTTTCTTGGTAGAAAAAAAAATTGACAATAGTTATCTATTTTCAATGTTATAGTTTCTCTTCTAACTCTTCTGCCTGAAACATCTGGCAAATATTGTTTTTCTAGGATGCTTTATAAAGTACAAAGGCAGTATGAGCCTCACAGAAATGAATAAGTGGCAGAGGCCACATGGATATAAGATCATGTGGACTGTGCAAAAAAAATAAAAAGAAAGAAAGAAAGAAATAGGGCAGCCCAGGTGGCTCAGTGGTTCAGCGCCACCTTTGGCTCAGGCGTGATCCTGGAGACCTGGAATCGAGTCCCACGTCGGACTCTCTGCATGGAGCTTGCTTCTCCCTCTGCCTGTGTCTCTGCCTCTCTCTCTCTGTCTATCTCTCATGAATAAATAAATAAAATCTTTAAAAAAAAAAGAAATGATCAATAATCATATTAATTTTTAAGATTAAGTGTACTATATTAACATGAACTTTCACATTCATGTTTTCTATCACAAAGACTTTCATATTCATTATCTCCTTTCAGTTTCTATAAAATAAGATCACAGTATTATGCTTAATTTGTCTACAAAGATATAGAAGTCTAGAAAGGCTAAATAACATTCCTAAAGTTACAAAGCAAAGTAGTAAGTTAACCCAGAACAAACTGGGACTCTTATCTTCTGATCAAAAGAAATTATCAACCTGGGAACCTAATACATTACTTGAACCCAGTTCAAATAAGACCTCACTAATCCTATGTTGTCTAATAACATTTATTTAGTCTGTGCTGTATATACTCACTGTGTTGGGCAATCCCTTGAGAGGGATATCAGTATTCCCATTTTACTGACGACAAAACTAAGACTTAAATAACTTAGTCATGTGTGTAGGGTCACAAGGCCAAAATGGTAAGGGAGGAGACAAAATCTGGTGTTTAGCAAATTGCAGAGCCGGCATCTTTGCCCCTTCCCAAGACTCAAGTGAGGTTATAGAGCTCCAACGTCACTTTCTAGCCAATAGAACTATTTGTGGACAGACTAAGAAACAGACCAAGCTGGTCTTCATCCAAGCTAGAGAATTACCGTGATGAATAACATTAATTGTATATTAAAAAATATATCCAAAATAGTTCATTGAGCAATTAAGTGCTTATAATATCATACAAGGAAAAGTGTTAGTAAGTTGTTTCCAAACATGGAGGGAACAACTCCGAAAGGACCCCTAGGTATCCACAGTGACAACTCTGGTGCTGGTCTTCTAAAGACTTATGATTCAAAACCAAATCTATTTGGGCAGAATGTGTTTTTGTACATATACTTGATTCCCAATCTGCCTGTATTTCTCAACGCTTTTCTCTGTGCCTCCCTCTGACTGCTAGACACCATGGCCTCACTTCTACTGATGCATAGTGACAGCCTAGCCCTCTCTAACCCTGCTCATATTTCCAATCACATGTCCCCTGGATTAGAAAGTATGGTTTAATACTTTGGGGCTACAAACAATATCAAATTGCATCTGTGAACACAAAAGTAAGGAAGAAATACTGACTAGAAATAACTATTGGCTTTTGTAGCACAAATCAGTGTTCAAGAAATATTTGTGGCACTGAAACTAATAATACCAAAAACAATTGAAAGGGAAGATTTCCTCAGGGTATGTAGGAATATGTAAGATCCACAATGGATAACTGAAAACTGAGTTTACTTTTTCTGCAAATCATAGAAATGGAAGAGGAATTAGAGATAATCACATCCCATGAGCAACCCAGGCCCACAGAGATACACCCAAGGTCACAATAATAATTATGGAAAGTGGGCCTTGATCCAATAATGCCAGATAATTGGTTGAATGCTCTTTCTACAATATTATCACTTAGAAATGTCACTGTTAAACCAAATTCAGTCACACTTTCATGTATGTAGTTCCTGCAAAACAGATTTCTAGATAGATGTATACTGAGGCCTTCATATACAGGTGCTTTTAAAATGCTGGATATTCCTAAACCTGGTCTCTGAGTCAAAAGACTTGAGTTTTAAGGGCCCCCACTTCAGGCAGCCTGCTTCTCTCTCTGCCTATGTCTCTGCCTCTCTGTATGTCTCTCATGAACAAATAAATAAAATCTTTAAAAAGAGAGAGAAAGAGAGACCTGAGTTTTAGTTTCAGTTTTTAACTAACCACTTGATAGTGAGTCAGTTTGGCACACTGAAGATTAGTCTCCTGAACTGTAAACAAAGAGGCCAGGTGTATCCGTTAGGTTGCAATTGAAAATATATATATATATATATATATATATATATATATACACACACACACACATATATATATACATATATATATATAATCTATATGTGTATATATAATTTATATATTTTTATAATATATACACCTTGAACTGACTTAAGCAAAAAAATGCAAACTGGCTTATCTCTTATAAAAGTTCAGAAATATGCATGTTTCAGTTGTGGCTTAATCCAGGGGCTTGAAGAATGTCAGCAGGATCTGATGTTCTCCTATCTCTCTGTTGCATCCCTATACACTGGCTCTGCTTTCAGGCCCTACTTGTTACAAGATGGCTACCAGCTACTCTAGGCCTATGTGCTCCCAAAGTTAAGTCCTTGAGGTCAAAATCAATTACACTAGACAAAATACCTCCTAAGTCATTTATGTATGCTCTGGTTCTGCAAGCTCCTATTAATGTCTATCTCAGGTTATCAGAATAAATGAACTGGGACACCTGGGTGGCTCAGCAGTTGAGCATCTGCCTTAGGCTCCAGGCGTGATCCCGGGGTCAGGGATTGAGTCCTGCATTGGGCTCCTTGCAGGGAGCCTCTCCTCCCTCTGCCTATGTCTCTGCCTCTCTCTCTCTCTCTCTCTCTCTCTCTGTGTGTGTGTGTGTGTGTGTGTGTCTAATGAATAAATAAAATCTTTAAAAAAAAAAGAATAAATGAACTATTTTGAGGAAACTCAATAACATGTCCCAGAGGTGGGCACTTGTTAGACTTCTGCTCCCATTGCCATGAGGCATACCTGGCACTTCATCACATGCTCCATGCTTCAGCCCTGCCTCATGGCAGTTTCCTCCGTGTACTCTATTGTCATGGGTCACTCTGCATTGGTACATACTCTTCCCTCTATCTTGGATGCCTTTATCCTTCCTTATCTCTCTGAAAAATGTTTCCTCACTGAACGAAACATCACTTCACTTGGGAAATCGGTGATTACAGTCCTCCCGCAGATGACATTAACCACTCTATTGTACTTAAACCTTCTTACCTCTCTCGACTGGCATACATGTCATATTGTATAGTGTTCATGTTTGTCTATTTTCTTTCTCCAAGGGTTATTGGCACTGGAAAGGCAGGAACCATGCCTTATTCAGCCTTGTATCCCCAGAGCCAAGTAAAATGCCTGAAACATAGCAATCATTCAATCACTCAATAAATTTTAATGAATCAATAAATGAATCAATGAACATTAGTTCCTCCAAACTAGAACATCACTGACTCCCTTTTTGCCCCTAAAACATACAATTATGCCATGGAAACCCCATAGCAGCTTCTTTAGATTCTTTGAATGAGCCACACTCTCTCTCAAATGCAGGCTTCTTCATACTGTTCTGGAACTTCATACTGTTCTAGAACTTCTTCATACTGTTCTGGAACTTCACAGTTCCTCAGGAATACCTCCTGTGATCTCCTGAATTTAATTACACCCCTTTGCATCATAAGCTTTTCCTTCCCTAACCTTTATCATATCTATAATTACTTGTTTAATGTTTGCCTTCCCTAACTGATCATGAGGTCTGTGAGGGCCAGGGCCCTAATGTCTTCACAACTGTGAATGAGAAAAGAGGACTGTAGAGTAGTCTTCTAAAAAAATAAATAAAATAAAATAAATAAAAGATTTTATTTATTTGTTCATCAGAGACAGAGAGAGAGGCAGAGACATAGGCATAGAACCCCAGAATTGTGACCTGAGCTGAAGGCAGACACTCAACCACTGAGCCACCCAGGTGCCCCTGGAGTAGTCTGATTAAATTTGGGGAGAATGAAGAAAAGAACGATGGAAACACAGATTTCGTTTTGTTTTGTTTTAAGATTGATTTATTTATTTTAGAAAGAGAGAGAGAGGAGGAGGAGGGGCAGAGGGAGAGAGAATCTCAAGCACACTCCCCATTGAGCATGAAGCCTGCCTAGCCACTCAGTCTCATGACCCAGAGATCATGACCTGAGCCAAAACTCAAAGTCAGATGCTTAACAGACTGAGCCACCCAGGCACCCCAGAAACACAGAGTTTGAACACTTGCCAATCTCATTGCTTCTTTTACCTTCTTCACCTGCACCCCAACATACAGCCTGCTCTTGGACTTATGTTTTGTAGCTGAATATGGAACATAAAGGCCTGCTTTTTTTTTTTTTTTAAGATTTTACGTATTTATTTGAGAGAAAGAGCAGGGGGAGGAGCTGAGGGAGAAGGAGAGAGAATCTCAAGCAGAATCTGTACTGAGTATGGAGCCTGATGTGGGGATCAATCTCACGACCCTGAGATCATGACCTGAGCCAAAATCAAGAGTCAGAGGCTTAACCAACTGAACGACCCATGTGCCCCTAAAAGCTCACTTCTTAAGATTTAGGCTCCTTGCTCTGTATATCATTGAAAAAACAATTCAGTCAACAAATATTATGGAACTCCTGCTATGTGAGCACTGTGCTAATCACTCTAGGCTGTGCGCATTAAGAAAGACAGACTTTTGTCTTGCCTTCATATCTCACCTCTGCATGTCCTTCCTAGACACACAGATGGTTGTGTGTGTGTGTGTCTGTGTGTGTATGTGTGTGTGTTTATCCTTTTCAATTTCCTTCTAAATCAGCACTCTGTGATTACAGTAACACACTTTGGTGCTGTGTTAGGTGAGAAAGCTGAGGTATTTGCTTACATGACTCAACCCAGCTCATGTTTTCTCCAGAGCTTCATTTGTTTGACATCCCACCCTCATTCAGACCACACCGTCTTGGCAGCACCAACAAGTACTGAAGATGGCAATGTTTAAGTCCAGTCTCCTAAATAAAAGATGTGTTATAGATCTGTTTTCTTGCAGTAAGAAAAATCATTCTAGTCTCTGTCTGAACATTAGAGCCTGTACAATTCTACAAAGAACACTCATGTTAAATTTTTACTGGCCAAGAAAAAAGAAAAAGAGGGTCATCAAAAAAATGTGTTTATCCTTGGCACCTGGAGCCTTTCTTCCAGATGCTGGTTCTGGAGAGGGGGACTGTAACAAAAATCTTCACCTCCCAAATCCCTATGCTTTGAGGGGAACACCCCATGGAGTTTGGAGTGACATGATAAAGGATAAACATAGAGTTCTGGAAATTCTCAAAAAGTCAGAAAACCAACATTACCAAGGTAGAAAATGTAAGTAAGAATTTTCTTACTCAAATTAATGTTCACCTAGTAAATGTCAACTCTTTGTCACCCAGATGGTGCTAACTCTAGAGATGTAAAGCAAATCAGGGGGAGGGAGGAGATCCAAATGGCCAATATCAGAGAGTTGGAGAAAATTCACCATAAGCCATCTGAGAAAGACAGCACCAGGAGGTAATCAGCCTTCCAGGCAAGCATTCAAAGCCTCAAACAAAATTGATGACAGTTCAAAAAACTGTCTCTAGGTGATTCTCCAATGCAGTTTCTACATGAAGATCAAAATGACACTGATGCCCAAAATGAAGAGGCATGGGTACAAATTGACCCTGAATAGAATATATCACATAATGTTGTAAGCTAAGAGAGTAAAGGGAAGATATAGCCTCGTTTTTTACTCCCAAGACTAAATTACATTTTGCTAGCAATAATCGGTGCACTTCTTAATTGTTTACTAAATATGTTGTATTGCTCTAAGCAACTAGTATAGGCTCACCCCATTACCCCCAAGGTATGTGGTTTCTACAGAAAAACAGTCTCCATGTCCCAAGCCATGCCATGTAAGAAAACAAATCACCATCAGTAGAAAGGTGATGATAGAACAAAGCTAATGAACCTGCCTGAGAATTAAAAAGTTTATTCCATCACAGAAGCTTCCGTTCCCCTGCCAAGAATATCTAACATCTCAAAATTCAAGTAACAGTCTCATTTAAATTTCAAAGGGAGGTAGGAAGTATTAATAAAGGAATGCCTTTTGTTGTTGTTAGAATCATATTATCTACCTCTCTCCATGGAAGGCTGAAAGATTTTAGACAGTTTACAACTGCAATTTTCAGAGTCTACTACCACTTTCCTGTGGATATCTTCTGTCAAATCATCCAGGGGAACCTGGCAATCTTGGCTTACGGCTGGCGTGCCAATCAGCTCAGCTCTGCAAGTGAGCCAGGAGCTGGAGGCGTCCTTAAGCCTGGAGCAAGGAACTTGGTGGGTGGTCTAGAAGGGAATCTGGGCTTTGTAACAGAAAGATACAGAGATGGAGCTTTTGGCCATGAGAAGCTGCTGAGGGAGACACTCAAACTCCAGGGAAAAATGCCAGTCCACATCAAGACTACTAATCACCAAAGAGAATCAGCCCAGGTGCCAGCCTAATGCTATAAATAAAGAATCTTGGCTTTGTCAAAGGGCAGCCCTTATTATCCTAGGGAACATGTTACACATCTATGGATGAGCATACAGAGAAAGACATCAAAGGTGTGGGTAACAATAAAACTTAGCACACACATAGCGATTACAGTTTTTAAAGTGCTTTTCCACAAATGACTTCATTGAATCTTCACAACTCCAGGAAGGGAAGAAAGGCAGATATTTTATTATCATTATTGCTGTGACTGCCTTTCAGCTTAATCGTGAGGCTAGAAATGAGATGTCAATGAAAACTATCTTGCATGTGGTCATTCATCACATCGTGAGACCACCCTGGGGATGAGAGGCCTGATCCCTCCACCCTACACACGGGAGACAGCCCATGCTCAAATCCTCCATGACCCCAGTTCCCACACAGCAAGCCCACCCACACAAGACTGGCCAGATCCCACCTCAGACCTTCAGATATCTTTGTCACCAGATGACTCACTTCATCTTTGGAATATCTGTGGTCAATTAATTTCAATTAAGGTTTCCATTGCTATTATCCTCATATGCCAAAAGAAAGCCAAATTATCTTCCCTGTTCTTAACTCCTTAATGCTCTATACTTCCTCTCTGGCTTCTCTCTTCAAAACACTTTGCCTTCTGGAATCTCCTTCCTTTATGTAAAAGAAAAAAAAACCCTATAAGCACAGCATCTCCCCACATTATGCTGTGTATTTCACCTACCATAGAACTAAGGGTGGGGTGACAGTCTCTGAGCTTTTTAATGCCACTTTAGAACCACCACACTTGCATCCTGGTACCCGTTCCATGGTCACACCACCATGTACAGTTCTATGTGTCTATCATCTATTGACCTCCCAGTCACATTTTTCAGGACATGACGCTCCTCTTCCCTCCTCAACCCCACTTATGCCCACACCTAGAAAACTTCCGTATCTTTGTGGGCAATCCACCCAACACCTTTAATCTATTATTCCTTGACCTAAAATACACAGTAACAAATCTCACTCTCACTCCACTTGGGAATTAACTCTCCCACACCTCCAGGGAACATATTCTGAACTTTGTGGGGAATTAACTCCCCAAACCACCAGGAAACACATCCTGAACTTTGTCATCACCAAGAATGGTTCCACACCCAAAATCTTAACTGCAAACATTGTGTTCTCTGACGCAGATGCCTTTCCTCCTATACTCTCAGGATCTTCCCTTGCATACACCTGCTCCTCACTGAGCCTTATAGTGCCTGGGTCTTCATCTCCCCACAGTCTATCAGTTTTTCTCTAAACAAACCACAAGTAGTGGAGTATCTGAACTACCCACCACCAGCACACGTAAATCCTTGCATGTCTCCTCCAATACTGCATCCATCAGGCAGATCCTCCATGGTCCCCACATAGGACCAATGTCATCTTGCTACCTAGAAGTTGAACTCCTTAGGAAAATGTTAGAACCATTCAGATTATTGTCATAACAAACCTATGGGGGACACCTGGGTGGCTCAGAAGTTGAGCGGCTGCCTTTGGCTCAGGGCATGATCCCAGAGTCCTGGGATCGAGTCCCACATCGGGCTCCCTCCATGAAGCCTGCTTCTCCCTCTGCCTGCATCTCTGCCTCTCTCTCTCTGTCTCTGCCTCTCATGAATAAATAAATAAATAAATAATAAAAATTAAAAATTTAAAAAAAATACGGTCTCTGATTTTAGACCTTCAGTACATCTCCTCAATCCTTTCACTTGATCAACCCTCCTTCCTACTTTCCTTGGTCATTATTTTAAACCTCAACATCTCTATTGAGGAATCATACCAGAGCCTGCTCTCCTAGTCTAAGCAGACAACATCATCTTTCACTTCATCTTTCGCATCATCTTTCGCTTCACTGAAAAAAAAAATGGCGTCCAGAAATGTCTGAGGGAAACTTTTATATATATATATATATATATATATATATATATAGTTTTATAAATATAGTTTTATATATATATGTTATATATCATAAAAACAAATTTTATTTTTGAAGAATCTTCTTACTCTCTCTGTGAGCCTTTTAAACAGAAAATTTCCCAAGCCTCACCCTAGGCTCTCTTGTCTCCACATTTTCTCTTCTACTCCTGTAGCTTCAATTGTGTTCTTTATGCAAAGGACTTTTTTGTCTCTATTATCAGTCCAGACCTCTCTTCTATGCACCATTAAAACTTCAACTCAACATTTCCACTTATATACATATCCACAAAGCACCTCAAAACGTCATGTCCAAAATTGACATCTCTTTCTCTGCAAGTCTCTCTTTCTCCATGGTATGTTCATGCATGCAGGCTGGCTCTCTCTCTCTCTCTCTCTCTCTCTCTCTCCTCCCCACACACTCCCCCCCCACACACACACACACAAATCGATTTTCTTATCTCCTCCTCAGTAAAAGGCATCACCACCCAGTTGCCTGAGATAGAAACCTGGTAGTCATCCTTGCCGCCTCCCTCTGCCTCACCCAATTCATCAACAATTTCTACTAATATTATCTCCTGCTTCCCTCAAATCCAACCACATTTTCCTGTTCAAATAATGAACAACAACCTAGTTCAAATAAGGAAACTAGAGCCGAGAGAGAGGTTAAGACATTGAACAATGTCATACAACTAGTAGGTAGCAAAGCCACCTCAGACTCCCATCTGTTTCCAAAGCCCATGCTAAAAATGAGAGAATACTGTCTCTGTTGGAGGAACTCTCACAGCCAAAGATACCTCTATGAAATACATATTACACTATTTCAACTGCAGGATGGTCCAAAACCCAATCAGAGAAGGCATTGGGGGTAATCAGCTTTCCAGAGAAGCATTTAAAGCTTCAAACAGAATCTGTAATTGTTCAAAGAAGTTCTATGTTAAAGAGGTTCTCCTGAGATAGTTTCTACATAAAGACAAAACAAATGGACCTTTGACCAGAATGAAGAGATAGGGGTATAAACTGATGCTGAATAAAAGAAGCCATCGATGTGACCATTAATGAGGATATGTCATGAATGAGAATAATCCTTTGCTTTTTAAGCTACTGAGATTCTGAGGTTCTAGTTACCATAGCATAACCTGGTTTATCATAACTGATTCAATCTCCTTCTGTTTTCATTCATTCAGTGTGGTGCTCGCACTATCAAATCCAAAAAGAAATAAATATTGAAAAGGCTGCAAAGTACTGTTCTCTCCTGGAAATTTTTTCTAATAATTTCACTTATTTTCTTGTTAGGTTCATGTTTCTCCCAAGTTTCTCTCTTTATACTTATGTCACTGAAGGTGTCCCTTGGGGGGACTGAGAAGAAATTAATGTTAGGGCAAAAAACTAAATGAATGGCAATTTTTTTTTTGGCAGTTCCTAAAATAAAATCACCTTGAAAATTACATAAGAATGCATCCTGAAGCCTATGGAAGGTGATGTAAATAGGATCTATTCTTTCTACCATAACATCTTTCTAGAGCTGTATCTTTATGTCTCCCTGAGTGTAGTCAGCCAAAAAAACATTCTTTACACTAGAAGCCGCATCTACTTTTATTCAGTGATTTGTAATGCTAAATTACATTTGATAGAAAGCATGGGCTTTGGGGTCTAGCAGAAATAAAAGTTCAGGTCTTGGTTCTCTGCCACTCCCCAGTGTTGTGATCTTAGGCAAGTCTAAAATGAAGGCAATGGTGTATCCATCCCAGAGGTTGGGATGTGAGGTTTAAAACCCACTGTGAGGGCAGCCCGGGTGGCTCAGCGGTTTAGTGCCACCTTCGGCCCAGGGTGTGGTCCTGGAGAACAAGTCCCATGTCCGGCTCCCCGCATGGAGCCTGCTTCTCCCTCTGCCTGTGTCTCTGCCTCTCTCTCTCTCCCTGTGTCTCTCATGAATAAATAAATAAAATCTTTAAATAAATAAATAAAGATACCTCTTTATCTTTAAGGTTTAAAACATCAGTGAATGTACAGTGCCTATTGCAATGCATGGCTAGTGAGTGCTACTATTAGTAGTACTGCTATCATTTTCATCATTTTTATTTTTGCTGTGTAACAGATACATGGGGACCTGTATTTGTGTATCTAATCCAACACAGCAAGGTCTGAAAGGCAAGAGAATGTGTAGATTCTTTTGAAGAATGGAAGGAATGAATTCCAACATACATGCAAACTGAAGAACACATGGACATCTTAGGAGTTAACTTCTGGAAAGGAATCAAGAGACGATCGCTGTAAAATTAAACTTTTTTAACCTAATATTTAATCAGCGATTCATGTGCTTTTGGAGGCAAATCTTACTACCATAAGCCCTATAAGAAAAAACAATAGCTGCTTGTTTGGGGTGGGGCAGGAGTAAATTCACAATATGCTATTAAGTGGTAAGGGTGAGAGAAAGGCCATATCTGGAATAACTGCAAGTTTGAGGGGCCTAAGCAGCTAGGTGAGTGGCAGGCCCATTAACTAAGATGGGGAAGACTGGTGGAAGAGGAGGATTTCTGGCAGGAAAGCAGAGAGGGGTGGGTGGAAGCAAAAAGATCAAGAGTTCTAATTTGGGCCTAAAAACTTAGACATCAAAGTGGAAATGTTCAGTAGACAATTTGATACACAGCCTAGAGATCAGGGCATGGATCATGGGGAGAGTTAACCATGTAGAGACCATTGGCATGTAGATGTTAAATATTTAATATTTAAATGATAGCAATTGAGGAGAAGAGAGAGAACAGTAGGACACTGAAGCCCTTAAATCCATGGTGCTCAGGCCAAAGAAGAGCAGCCAGGTAAGGTGACTGAGAAGCAGTGGCCGGTAAGTCAGGAGGTGCCATGATGCTGGAGCAAACAGCGGTTCAAGGAAGGCAGCACGGTCAACTGTGTGCACGAGGCTTAGAACTCACCACATAAAGTCAGCCACTCTTCATTTCCCTGCCTCCACCTTGTATGGCAATACCACAGTTCCCTTCCACTTTCTCACACTTGTGCTTTTACTCTTATTCTCTTGCATTGGGATTCCTCTTCACTTGCCAATATCCTATCCTTATGACCCAGCAAGAATTCCATGACCTTGGTAATGCATTTCCTGACACCACTAATAAAAGATGCCCTCTTCTGCCATCATATCCCATAGTCCATCGTACACTGTATTTTATTTTGCTCTCTGCTATAATTATATGTATTCTCTCTTCATCCTTCCTGTATCTCAACTGGACTATAGTAGAGACTCCCAACACCTCATAACGTCGCAGAATGTTTGGCATGTATTAGGTGCTCAAAGATTTTCAACGAGTCATATCCAAAAATACAGAACTCAAATCTGGAGAAGTAACTACAAAGGACAAAATCTTTTATCACTTTAGATTTCTGTTTGCCAGCACATGCGCCATCTGCACCCAAGCCCAGGAATCATTTACACATTTTCCTGACCCTCCGTAGCAAATTGGAAGGGGTGATCATGCCCAGAAAACAAATTTGTTTTAAATATCTTTTCTTTAAAGACCATGTGACCAAAAAATGGTAATGTGGGCAAAGCTCTTGCCACAGGCCTTGGCTATGTACCTCCTGAGCTAATGGCTATTTTAAAAACCATTTTGGGGATCCCTGGGTGGCGCAGCGGTTTGGCGCCTGCCTTTCGCCCAGGGCGCGATCCTGGAGACCCGGGATCGAATCCCACGTCGGGCTCCCAATGCATGGAGCCTGCTTCTCCCTCTGCCTATGTCTCTGCCTCTCTCTCTCTCTCTCTCTCTCTGTGACTATCATAAAGAAATTAAAAAAAAAAAAACAAAACATTTTGACTGATGTTTCCTCCAGATCTCAGGTGTAACAATTTACAAAAGTCTCATGGATGAAACAACCTTTATGATCCCTGAATCTCACACTAAAAAGCTAAAAAGACCATACCATTCCAATCCTTGGGTTAAAAGTCAGGCAGCAATTCTTGAACGTTCTTGCTTCAAACATCAGCATCTACTTGCATTCTCTTACACAGGGGAGGAAGACTGTGGTAGATAGAAGCCATCTGGAAGGTAGCTGTGACCAAGAGTTGGAAAAGGAGGAGAGAGAAAAAACAGGCTATCAATGGGAAACACAGAGTCAAAGCTTCATGAACTGAATAGAATTTCCACAGGTCTAATGATTAATGAGAATTCCCTGCCAAGCTACTATGTGCAACATGCTATAAAAATGGCTGGGGTTTATGGCAAGAATGTCAAGTCTTAGGATTTCCTTTATCCCCTCTTCTCTTGTGCACTCTATTGCACCTCAGGTGTCTTCCAAACTAATCACTTTTTCATGGTAAATGGCAATTCAGAAACACAGATCCCTATACTTTTGCTTAAAAAGTCCAGGTCTTTACAGATCTTTTCAAATAGACAAATAGCCTTAGGATTAAGGATACACCTCCCTTTCAGGTTATTTTCCAGACCCACCACAAATTAACTGTGGGATCGTCCAAACTGGGTGTTTACTTTACAATTCCTACTTCCTATGCTTTCAGACCCCCATATTCAGAATCAGAAATTTTTCAGAGGGTGCGAGGTGAGCAAAGTGACACCTATTGCCAATGCCCAGTAGTAGACTGCCTAAGTATAAATAATCAACCTAAACGCTCTTTGCTTGCTAACATTTTTCTCGCAAGACGAAAGAGTCCAGTAACCTCCTTTTCTTAATGGTGGCGCCACTTCAGCCATGCTCTGGAAGGTATTGGTTTCCTTACGTACTATGTGAAACCATCAGAATAAAAGGGCATCATGAGAGAAAGCAACAGTGTGGGGCTTTGCGGCCTATTGGTTTAGTTGCTCATACAAGAATCTGGGAGGGGGAAACCCCCAAAAAATTAGTCATTTCATTTTGTGTTGCAGAGCTCAATTCAGGTTAACAAAGCATTTGCCAACAAAGGAGTTGGGAGAATGACAGTATTCACTTGCTCTAGACTGAATAAGCAAATGTGGGATTTGTGGGCTGACTAATGTCCTAGGATAAACCAGGCACTTAGCCAAAATCTAGGAGCTTTGATGAAAAAGAGAGCAAGCCCACACTTTTCTTCTTGGAAAGTGACCCATGGGAGTATTGATGTCCACAGGGCAGCCTGGGCCTTCAGCTTGCCTTAAAGTTTCACCCATATTCAGTCATGGGGAATTCTCAATGCCTCTGTAAATCAAAGGCCTAGCTCAAGTGATAGAAGCTGGATTCCGTCTTCTTGAGAAGTCTTAAATATGCCATTCATCTCCTTTTAGAAATGTGTTATCACGGTCCCTTTTTAAATACTACATTACTCTGAAAATATACAGGTAGGCCACTAAAATGTGACTCTGGTTCTATCTTTCCTTTCATTCATTCATTTAATGTGTTGGCCACTTCCCATATGGTGCTCCAGGCACCATGTAAGTGTCTGTGGATAAAATGGTGACTGAATCAGACACAGTCCATGCCCTTGGGAAGCCCCCAGACCAACCTTGAAATCTTTAAGAGCACTGGAAAAAAAAATAAAGTATTGTAACTTTATTTTTGGTTGGAGGCAAGTGTTAAAATTCGCAATTATTTTTATTGGGCAAGGCAAGAAGTCTTTCAATTAAGGTCCAATATAAATTTGTAGGGATGTCAGAAATAAGAATAAGGGTTTGCCCTTTTTTCTACTATGCTATTGGGACCATACAACCATGGTCTAGATGAAAATTGATTTTATTACAAACTGCAGCTAATTGAAATGCCAAGGGTTAAGTTTCACATGTTCTTAACTAACTCAAGAAAAACTTCCCGGCAGCAGCTGATACAATCTTCTTTAAACCAAAAATGTGGCTTATCTACCCAGATCAGAAACATACAGGGCACCTGGGTGGCTCAGTAGGTTAAGTGTCTGACTTCAGCTTGGGTCATGATCTTGGGGTCCTGGAACTGAGCCCTGCATTAGTCTCCCTGCTCACCCGGGAGTATGCTTCTCCTTCTCCCTCTCCCTTCCCCTCCCCTGTTCTCTCTCTCTCTCTCAAATAAATAAAATCTTTAAAAAAAGAGAAACATATGGTACGTGCATGGAATGATTCATTGTGAACAGAATACAAACTAGAAGGAGAAAGTTCATAGTGGTAACTGACATGGTGGTTAACTGAGAAATAGAGAACATTTCAAGGGTCTCCACAAACATCTCCCAACTTTCCTCCAAATTTGGAGTCTTAAATTGTATTTACCTACATCAGAACTTTCATACTTCCCTTATGAAGACCTAATCTTCAGGATTTATTAGCCCTCCAGAGTGCCACAGGAGGCTGCCAAACGGCAAATACAGAGAATTAGTTTTAAGAGGCATTATATGTAACCGCATTTAGGAGGAAATTCAAGTAGATTAGCGAAGATTTTAAGCAGGCTCTTTCGCAGACACACCCACAAAACAAAAACAAAAACAATCCCCCCACAAAACCTGGCAAAGAATATTTATGAAGTCATCAAATCAATGCCAAGTTTAACATACTTTGGTTAGTCTCATAAACATCATTCTGCAGAAAATCGGGGCCCCTGGGTGGGCTCAGTGGTTGAGCATCAGCCTTTGGCTCAGGTCGTGATCCTGGGGTCCTGGGATGGGGTCCTGCATCCTCTGCCTGTGTCTCTGCCTCTCTCTGTGTGTCTCTCATGAATAAATAAATAAAATCTGGAAAAAAAAAAAAAGGAACGTAGGTATTATTAAATCAAGGTTTGGAAAAGGAGCCTAATCCCTGCTTACTTACTCTGAAGGCAAGAGTCAGAGTTGAAAGGGAAAGCTTTGGCCAAACTAGAAACGAGCTATTTCGGGTTCTAAAAATGGGAAAAGAGACCTGCCCCCCGGAGCTGAATGATAAGCGGGCAGCAGAAACCACCCGCAGGAACTCAGAGCGGCAGTCAGGAGCCCAGAAGGCCGGGGACCAAGCCTCGGCCGCAAACCAGAGGAAGGCCTGCGCAGGAAGCTGGGAGGAACGCGCGGGGCTATGGAGTCGGGGACAGGATGAAGCCAGTCCATATGAGGTTCAAGAAAACCGAGCTGGCAATTCAAGCATCAAAGTGCTTCCTTATGTCATTAACTCAGGACCACATCCTGATTTCAAACAACGTGGAGCCACGGAGAGGAAAGCCGTCCGAACCGGGGTCGCTTTGAGTCTGCGATGATCAGAGGCCCCTCTGCGCGCTCTGCGCCCCCCCACCCTGGGCCCCCCCACCCTGGGCCCCCTGCGCGCCCTGGGCCCCCCCGGGCCCCTCCAACATGAGCAGTGTGACCCGCAGTGTCTGATTTCCCAGCAAAATGAGACAGGCGGCTTGACTTGACAAGTAGCACGAAGTTGCATAAAGAGCTTCCCTAGATAGTGCCAGAGAGCTCGGTTGCCAAAAGCCCGGGGTGGTTATTAGAAGAGGTTACCGCCCCTGCTCGGCTGACTACAGCCCCGTCATCCCCAGAAAACAGCCGCGCCAGAATCCGGCCAAAGCAATCACCGCTCCCTTGGGAAGCATTGGCCGTTCACCGCCGGCTCTTGCTAACATCCCTGCCTGTTTGCAAAGCGGCTGGAAGGCGCAGCGACAGCAGTTCCTGCCGTCAATTAAGGAGAAATTGCCCAGTGGGATTTTACCTTTTAATTGGACGTCAGCCACGCTGTTTCCTTTGGTTACCTATCAGCTGGGAGTTCCTTGGCAGCCAAGTTCTAGTGCAATTCACTCCCACACTCATCAGAGCAGTCTGGAGGAAGAAAAGCTGCCCAGGGGTCAGAAGGGCCCCAGATCTTTCCCTAATCAGCTGCAAGGCTTTGGGCTCGCCAAATTGCTTCTCTGTGTTCCCCTTTCCTTTAATTATACAATAGGAAATATAAAACCTACCTCTCACATGCTTATGAAGTCACAGGAGAGAATAGATGAAAGGTGACTGAAGGTATATTCATATAGACATACTTAAGTGTGTATGTGTACACACAGCTTTTTAAAATGTTTTCCAATTGCATAAAAGAGAAGTGTAGATTGATCTAGATATTTCAGAACAAATTGCCACACTTGGTTTTAGGGCAAAAGCCAGTTGTCTCAATTGTTCAGACCATCTTTCTCTCCAACTCTCTGTCATGGAATCTACAGAAAACTGGCTTTCATGCCAGCTAGGAGGCCAGAGACAAAATATTTTGAGGTAAAAGCAGAAAGAGCAACTGATTATTGTTTACTTTATGTTAGCCAATCTGTGAAGTACTTTACAGATATTATTTCATTTCTTCTTCATTACAATCCCATGAATGATGTATTATATGATACCATTATATAGTATGCCAAAGTTTCTGAACAAATGTATTGTCTGAACTGATACTGAAATTCAAACCTGTCTGACTTTGGGGCCCTTGATCTTAATGAGAGCCATTCTAGCTCTGTGAAGGAAACTGTGCTTCTCTTTCGTCCCTGCTTGGGCCTTTGGCATTTTGCCCTGCTATTAAAAGCTGGGCCGGGGAAACCTGGGTAGCACAGTGGTTGAGGGTCTCCCTTCAGCTCAGGGTGTGATCCCGGGGTCCTGGGATTGAGTCCCACATCAGGTTTCCCTCACGGAGCCTGCTTCTCCCTTTGCCTATGTCTCTGCCTCTCTCTGTGTGTCTCTCACAAAAAAAAATAAAATCTTTTTTAAAAAATTATTTTAAATAACAAATAGATAAATAAAAGTTGGGCCGTGTGCTCTGGTTGGTCTGTTGGTCAATCCCTTTGTGGCCCTTCATGGAAGAGCAGATGGTACACGGGGGGTATGGTGTGAAGGAGAGTTCCCAGCAGAGAGGACAAAGGTTCATGAGTAAAGCACCTATGGGATTTAGTTTTGAAGGGCAGCATTTCTTGGGTAAAGGCCACAGAACCAGTAAGACATTTTCTTAGATTCTCCGGTTATTCCATTTATACAAAAACTATCTTTCAGATGTAGGAATTAGCTGTTTGGAAATTTTATTCAATTAGGATCAATGCCTAAAAAGTTGTTGTTTCCTATGCCTACCTGCTACTTCACGTGGTGGCTTTGGAGTTAGATACATTTCAACTAGGCGTTCGAATTTTGTCCTAAAAAGCAGTACTGGCACAGGAAAGGTGTCTAATATGCTTCACCAGGATGCTTTAACCCTAGAAGAACCTCATGGCATATAAGCTTAAATATTAGAAATTATCTAAAAACACCAACTGGGAAGACTTAAACAATAGCGTTTTAAAAGTGAGTAATAACAGTATCTGAATGGCTGATATTTGTTGAGACCTTACACAATAGAAAGCATAGTGCTACACCTCTTATGCAAGTTATTTCATTTGGATTTTGCGACATCCCTCTGAGGCAAGCAGTGCTAGGATTCTCATTTTCAGATGAGAAGACTAAGTTTGTCATCTGTATTTCTCGTTGCCAGAATGACCACCAAAAATGACAAAGGAGGATAGAGTTGAGGCTTATATAATGGAACATTACACTTTTCCAGTGTCCTCTGAGATACCTTATTCCTTCACCAAAGGCAGTCCAAAAATCCATTCATCTGTTCTATTGCTTTACCAAAAGGGATTGCAGACTCAGTATATTCCATGAAATTATCCCCCCTCAAAAAAAAAAAGTAAAACCTTGAAAGAAGCAATTAAAGATATTTAACTTAAAAGGACTTGAGAATGAACTATGACTCCAAGAAAAGGGTATATGCAATTTATGCAAGTTATTGTGAAACCTAACAATCCAATGGAGAACCCTAACTGTCAGACTAGCCCCATAAGTAGTCTCTTCCATGCAATTCGATGAAATTATTCCATTATAGTTATAAAAAAAAAAAAAAAGAAGGGGCGGGAGAGAGCTTTTGTTGAGACTTGCAGGATCTGAAGAGTTAGCCCATTATGATGAGAAGCTTTGGTTGGTATGTGTCCTTTGGCCAGCTCTCTCACTACTATAACCTGCCCCAGCTGAGAGATTTCCTATCAGCATGAACCTTAGAGGTCCACGACCTGGGGCAGCAAGGTTAGTACAGAAAGACACTGGCAGGATGATAGTGACAAGTTGTTGATGAAATCCAGCTCTAAACTATACCCAATGATCTACATTGCCCTTGGGTTTCCAACTTAATATTTGTTCATCTAGTATCTAACCACAGAAAAGGGGGATCTCAAAATCACCTTAAAGGGAAAATATCTAGGAGGAAGTTATATAGTAGGTCCTTGCTTCTTTTTTTTGTTATTATTTTTTGAAGATTTTATTTATTTATTCATTAGAGACACAGAGAGAGAGATAGAGACATAGGCAGAGGGAGAAGCAGGCACCCTGCGAGGAGCCCATTTATGGAACTCGATCCTGGAACTCTGGGATCATGCCCTGAGCTGAAGGCAGACGCTCAACTACTGATCCACCCAGGCATCCTTGTTGTTATTATTAATTAGCTATATTTTATAACACATTTTCCTTAATGAAGACAGTATGAATAAAAAAAATAACAGGGAATTTGGTACCATTGAACCTGAGCTATAAGAATCAGAATAAAAAATAATTATGATACGTTTTAGCATATGTAATGCAGTGCAGCATTATAGGCTGCTCCTGCTTGTTTCAGACTTGCTGCTTGGCTAATCTATCACAAATGATAAGTGCTTCAGCTCAGCAGTTCTTGGAGGCATGGAGTTGCAACAGTGGTGATGGAGTGTTTATCCAATACCTGAGTCAAAGTTAAATCTCAGAAATAACTGTTTCTTTCCCACCAGTTCACAAGCATCCAGACTTTCCTTTTAAAACTTGAAAATAAAATACTTTTTTTAATATATAGTTTTTTTATTGAAGTTCAATTTGCCAACATATAGCATGACACACAATGCTCATCCCGTCAAGTGCCTTCCTCAGTGCCCGTCACGCAGTTATCTCATCCCCCCCGCCCATCTCCCCTTCCACTTCCCCTTGTTTGCCGTCTCCCCTTCCACTTCCCCTTGTTTGTTTCCTAGAGTTAGGAGTCTCTCATGTTTTGTTACCGTCTCTAATTTTTCCCACTCATTTTCCCTCTTTCTCCTATAATCCCTTTCACTATTTCTTATATTCCCCATATGAGTGAAACCATATAATGATTGTCCTTCTCCAATTGACTTACCTCATATGACTGAACAAGAATTAGGTTTATTCTTCCCATCAAAAGAGAGACTGGATGTAGGAGAAAGAAGAGGCAGAGGTTAATCTTGTGATTTGGCTTTGACCTAAACATGGTAGATATATCCTAATCTCCCTTCCTAGACACTTTTATCACCTTGGACAGTGTATGGAGTAGAGAAATCCAGGGAACATGAGATACCTCTACTTGATAAATAGAATGCAGCTAGTTCTACCTTTTAATTGAGCACAGATGTTTACTTGAAACCTCTGGACCAGATCCTCCTACATTTTTCCTCCTCTTGAAGCAACTATCTATACAGGGTCAAGTCTCCAATGACAACCTTAGCAGTTCCTTGAGGGGCAGGCAGTCTAGAGGTTTAAGTACATGGGCTTTCACATCCTATCTGGGTTCAAATTACATGTCCAACACTGATGTGGCCTTGGAAGCTCAAATTATTTTACTTCTCTGATCTTTCTGTGGTTCCTCAGTCTCTAAAATGGAGATACTAATATCTTATGGGATTCCTATTAAAATTAAACAAAATGAAAAAAAAATTCAGAAAATGATGTGCATAAAGTTCCTAGTGGAGTGCTTAAAACATAATAGAAGTCAGTACATTTTTCTCAAATTATTGCTGTGATCTAGTTCAATGAACTGTACTTTGAGGTTGCTCTCAGGTCTGGGGAATCATTCCGATGGCTCCTATTTGCTACAGGGAAATTTATCCGGAAGAAAAGAAGCTGTTCAAAGAACCTGAGAACTTTCTCAAGAGACCTGAGCTATTTAAGTTGTCCCAAATTTGTTTCCGATGCTCTGAGATCAGGGCTAACAAAATTTCAGCCTACTAAATATTTAATAAAGCCAATAAATTCATCTTAGTTTCATTTTGTGATACTGCAATACAGTATTATATTATTGTATGTATACATAAAATATTGTTAAATGAATGTGCATGGTGATTTGCAAGATTCTAAAGAGCTTGAACCATAATTTTGAGGAATTTCCATCATGATAGAACTTTATACTGTTGTATCTTCACTTTTATAACATATTTTTAAGTCTATATGGCCTATTCAACACCAAGATCTTGGTAAAGAATATAAACTTCAAATTTTAAATGAACTACTTTTTAACCTGCAGTATTACAAAGAGGAGGGACAGTCTGTGTGTTTTACTATTTCTTCCATCAAAACCACAGCTACCACCAGCACCCAACAACTACTGTTCCCCAAAACTATTCCACTTATTAAGCATTGACAGTTGAAAGAAATAATTAATTTAATGGGGCTATGTTATTTGTACATTTTCTGAGACAGTTCTATGAAGTACCATTAATAATAAATACTTGTGTTAAAAAGCAAGCTATAGAGGTTATAGCAGTGACTTGGTGAGACTACTGGAGGGTTCAAATCCCACCCCACCACTAATTTAGCAGTATGGAGTTGAATGAATTAAACACTGGAAGCCTTGATTTCTACACCTACAAAATCTAAACAAATTCAAAACAGTGACTATTGCATTCAATCTGATTAGATATTCTGATCAGTGTTTTGTCTAATATATAAGAAACACTCAGGGCACCTGGATGGCTCAATCAGTTAGGTGTCTGCCTTTGGCTCAGGTCTTGATCTCAGGGTCCTGGAATCAAGCCCCGCATCCAGCTCCCTGCTCAGCAGAGAGTCTATCTCTCCCTCTGCCCCTCCCCCTGCTCATGCTCTCTCTTTCTCAAATAAATAAAATCTAATAAAAACATTCAATACAGCAGCTACTGTATGCTAGAATACAAACAATTCATTTTCATTTTATAAATATGCCCATGTTTCCTCCTTTCCCTTTTAAAAATCTACATGTTTTGGGCAGTCCAGGTGGCTCAGCGGTTTAGCGCCGCCTTCAGCCCAGGGCGATCCTGAAGACCCGGGATCGAGTCCCACATCGGGCTCCCTGCATGGAGCCTGCCTGCTTCTCCCTCTGCCTGTGTCTCAGCCTCTCTCTCTCTCTGTGTGTGTCTCTCATGAATAAATAAATATTTTTTAAATAAATAAATAAATAAAATAAAAATCTACATGTTTTTCCTTTCACTCTTAATCCTAGTGTATTGTTTGTGTTTGTAAAACCCACTTACATCCTTTGTGGAGGGGATGAAGTATTAAGAAAAAAGCATACACAAATAAATAAGTTATATTTTTCTATTCCTTTCCTTAAAGAACAGCTTCCTGAGCACTGAGCTTGTGACAGGTACGTGCAGTGGTGGATCATTTGGCAATTTGTCTTGGATACAGAGTGGTGTTCTCACGAGAAGGTCAGGAGGGTTGTGTGACGGATCCGCGTGAAACATCACCAGGCACGTTTTAACTTCGAACCTCTTTTCCCAGCCAAGATAAAAAATGTGGGTTCAACATTTCCACTCTAACTGACTCATTTGGCAGAAAAAGAAGTCCAGATGCCAGGAGGAACCGGAAGGGGAAAAAAAAAAAACAACAGTGGAGGAAAAAGGTACCGGAAGGAGGGGGAGGCAAGAGCAATATGTCATATCTCATCAAGCTATAAAAAAACAATCTTGAGGATTAAAAAGGAGGATGCACTGACCTTCACAAGTAAAAACAGGGCCCTGGAAATAGAACAATTCTTAAAGTATACTTCACACCAAAAAGTGTTGACAACCAACGTGTTTTTTTTTTTAATGAATTATTATGCTGTAATTCAGTTATCCACAGAATAATAACAAAAAATCTGTGTGAACCTTTATGGGAAAGCCAGGGGTAAAACCTCTAAACATTGATGCTCAAATATACTAACAAACCTAAAGTTGTACTTTAATTAAACTACTGTGAAAAATAATCAGAGTTTGGCTACACAAATGTATACATATGTCCAAAATCATCAAATTGTATGCATTAATTATGTGCAGGTCTTGTATACCTATATTTCAATAAAGCTTGAGGAAAAGAGAAAAATAATCAGAGTAATTGATAATTTAATTATATGAAATCACTCATATTTTAATCTTTTTCTAAGCACCTTATAATCTTTAGCTAATCTGTTCCATAATTGCTAAAGATAAAATTCATTATTTCTGGGGCACCTGAGTAGCTCAGTGTTTGAGTATCTGTCTTTGACTCAGGTCATGATCCCAGAGTCCTGGAATTAAGTCCTGCCTGTATCAGGCTCCCCTGTAGGGACCCTGATTCTCCCTCTACCTATGTCTCTCTGTCTCTTTCTGTGTGTCTCTCATTAATATATAAATAAAATCTGAAAAAATGCATTATTTCTTACAGCTCCCACCATTTATGTAAATGTCCAATGAAAATATTTAATCAACATAGTCCATGTACCTTTAGATTTCTCATCTTTCTAGTTTCCACCATTCTGAAATATTATCGTTTAGGTCCAGAATACATAAACGTGACAATGGACAGCATACTATTCCAGCTATTTAAGTCTTTATTATTCACCAAAGTACCTCTCAAATGCACTCACTGTCTTTGACACTTTTACAGGAAGATAAACAACAGAATGCTAAATGAGGTGTAAGTATCTAGAAAGTTCAGTCAAAGAAGAATTAAAAGATAGGTTTATGAGGTATACTCTACTATTTAGTTAGTTGAAAGATGATTATTCAGCACCAAGTACATGGCACTTTGCTAAAAATGCAGAGTGAGAAACAAATAAGACATGGTTTATACTTGGAGTTCACCATGTGTTGGAAGCAAAATTCAGGCATGCAAAAAGAAAAAACAACATAACAAATGCATGTCATAAAATTTATGATGACAATATCAACTATGAAAACACAGGGAAGTTCTCCATAATTATTGCTGTGTTTCAACTTTTTTCCCTCTGTAAAGTAAGGGAGCTGTCTTAGGTCCTGTATGTCTCTTCCAGCATTAATATTTTGTTATGCTAGGGACACCTGGGTGGCTCAGTGGTTGAGCATCTGCCTTTGGCTCAGAATATGATCCCAGGTTCTGGGAATCAAGTCCCACATCAGGCTCCCTGTCAGGAGCCTTATTCTCCCTCTGCCTATGTCTATGACTCTCTCTTTCTCTGTGTCTCTCATGAATAAATAAATAAAATCTTTAAAAATATATTTTTTGTCATGCTATGTTTAGAATAATATTTGTTTCACTATTTTTTAGCAGAAAGCCATAAGAATTTTGTTTTTAGTAAGTTAGGCACTTGTGCCAGAGAGTGCAAAGGCTTTTGAACAAATGCCTTGGGTCAGTAGGACAAAGATTAGCAACTGGAGAAACAGAAAACCAATAACTAAAGAAAAGAAAATGTGGGCAGCCTGGGTGGCTCAGCAGTTTAGCGCCGCCTTCAGCCCAGGGCCTGATCCCAGAGACGTGAGATCGAGTTCTACCACAGGGATCGAGTGCTGCATTGGGCTCCCTGCATGGAGCCTGCTTCTCTCTCTCTCTTTCTCTCTCTCTCGTGAATAAATAAAATATTTTTTAAAAAAAGGAAAATGTGTTTTAATCTCACTCTCTTACTGGATCCTGCATTCCTAGAATGGGTATAATTAGACTGACATCCTTTTTCTGGGGTTATTATCTTGTTTGATTAACAAATATATTTGATTTTAAAAAGTTTTTTAATTTGCCACCACTACATTTAGTTTACATAAAAAAATCAGATATGAAATAGCCAACTAAAGAAAAGAATAAAAACTAAAACATTATGACATGGGTTGGTTATAGCTGCCCAAGGCACAAGAAGGTTTCACTTCTACTCTTCCCTCTTTCCTGACCTTTTGTCTCACATTTCTGTAATATGAATGCCTGTGAGAGAGCAAAGATTAAATAAGATAAAATTAAATGACATAGGTAAAGCCTCCAATAAATAATAGCTCTCATGACCATTACTATGATTATTATCATCACTTAAGCATTTTTCCTGACATTCTTCACTCTCAAAGGTGGGTCCTACTTTTGTAAAACCACCCAAGCTATGATATGTGTCATACTTGAGAGTACCTAAGAAGATCTGGGTATATATATACATATATATATATTTGGAGGATCTCGCCCTGGGCTGAAGGTGGCACTAAACCACTGAGCCACCCAGGCTGCTCACATTTTCTTTTCTTTAGTTATTGATTTTCTGTTTCTCCAGTTGCTAATCTCTGTCCTACTGACCCAAGGCATTTATTCATTCATTTAGTACTAATACGTACTGATTTGTACTAATAAATGAATACTAAATTAAATACATATATTATAGAAACATATATGTTGTATATATTTATTTTCTATTTATATCACATATCATTTATTATTTTATATAATTAATTTGTTTTATTTATATATTAAATATATATGTAACACATATTTAATTTAGTAGTCACATATTTATATTAAAGTATATCCGAAAATTTTAGAGCTAGCACATCAACCTAGTGATTTAAGATATTATTAAATAAATTTAAGTTAAAATAGCAGTATATTTACAGAGGCATAATGGCCCAGGTGGTATGTGACTATAGCAAAAATTATGAAGATGGAAGGCACCTGGGTGGCTTAGCTGATTAAGCATCTGCCTTCAGCTCAGGTTATGACGCCAGGGTCCTGGGCTTGAGCCCCTCATCCAGCTCCCTGATCGTGGGGAGCCTGCTTCTCCATCACCTCTCTCATTCATGTTCTCTCTCGTTCTCTCTCTCTCTCTAATAAATAAATAAAATCTTAAAAACAAAATAAAATCTAAAAAAATTATGAAGGTGGTACATGAACTGAAGCTTGGGAATCAATTAACTAAAGCACCAACAGCTGTTTTCACAATCTAAGCCATGGGAAGTAGTGTCACATTTTGAAAGAGGCAAATGTCTTACCTTCTAAATTATAAGTTCCTTGAGGGTAAATTCAGTCTCCATCTAGGTGAGTATATTAATATGTGCTCGACAACTGAATGCTGCATAGATTTGAAGACAATTGAAACTGTATTTGTGTGTATACATGTGTACATGTAATGATGGGGAGGGCACTGGACAAGGTGGAGTCAGGGTACAGCAGGGAGGGCAGGATTAACTGAACTCACAATGACAGATGAACCGGTCTTCATTCATTCATTAGTTTTATGTTGAAATCTATAAATACATTTCTATGCCACACCTCTCCAAAGAGCATTTGCGTACTTCCTACTTTTTGAAGACAGAAATAATAAAGATTTGGATTACTAAGATCTGTCAATAGAAAATTTTTTCACTGGGTATTATAATTATTCATTATTAAGTCCTTGTAAGTAGAAAATATGTAGTTCACTATTATATTTCTAGAGCCCAGGTCAATACCTGACACATAATAGGTTTTCAGGAAATATTTATTGAATGAATGAATTTATTAATGAATGCTTCAGTCCATAGAGAGTTGGCAGGAGAAGGCAAGAGAAGGAAGAGAGAATTTTCAAGATCCAAAGTGAAGCCATTTATTTCATGGCCTCTTCTGCCTACCAGGTCCAGCAATAAGCCAGCCAAGCAGTGATCTCACCTGTAGAACCTGCTGGGCAAGTCCAGTCAGCAAGTGAGGTGAGTCCCACCACTCATGTGTCAAACACAGTCAACTTGGCTAATAGATTCCCAGAAGTACAGTGTGACTGCTCTCTCTCTACATCCATGTCTGCGCTGGTAAACTAGATCTAATTATCCACCATGGAATTTGGCCAGTACACTGAGATTATGGTATGTTGAGAAATTTGAACTTTAACCACACATAAATAAAAGCACAGGGATCAGGGCCACTCCCTCTTACTTCTGGGTGATTTTTGAATTTTTTTTTTCAGAGAGAAAACAGTTGCTTGGGAGTCTGCAAGTTCTCTTTTTTTGTTTGTTTTTAAAAGTTTTGATTTATTTATTTTAGAGAGAGGGTGTATGTGAGCAGGGGGGGAGTGGCAGAGGGAGAGAGAGAGAGAATCTCTAACAGACTCCTTGCTGAGCACAGAGCCCAACTCGGGGCTCAATCTTACCACCCTGAGATCATGACCTGAGCCGAAACCAAGAGTCCAACAATTAACAGATTGAGCCGCGCAAGCGCCCCAGGAGTCTGTGAATTTTCAACTAGAGGGAAATATAAGTTAAACTGATTCAATTTTTTAATGTAAACTCTTTCAAATGTCTTTAAAATAATTTAAATCTATTGAATAATAATACCTGGAATTTTAAAAAGCAGCACCCTTTATTAATCCTCAAAAAATTGCTAGATGCAGAGAAAGTTACAAAATAAGTAAGATACAGTCCTTGATGCTCTCTTTTCTCAGTCAGATTTCAAATGAAGTAGTTCAAAGCCCTAAGAAAATGTTCTCCTTTGTCCCTCAGCAATAGATGCAGAAAGGTTAAGTCTTTCAAATTTACAATAGAAGGTCACCATGCACATTATTATCACATGTCCATGCAGTAGAATTAAAGATTCTAGTGTTCCTTTTTAAGCAAATTTTCCTGGCAAAGAAAAATTGTCTCAGGGTTATGCTCGTGTGGTATTCTCAAACTTTCTGGGTACATCTGGGCAAAGTCCTCTCCATGAACAAACTAGAGGTTGATCAGAGTTTTCTTCACTTAAAAAAAAAAAAAAAGAGGGGATCCCTGGGTGGCACAGCAGTTTAGCGCCTGCCTTTGGCCCAGGGCGCGATCCTGGAGACCCGGGATTGAATCCCACGTCGGGCTCCCGGTGCATGGAGCCTGCTTCTCCCTCTGCCTGTGTCTCTGCCCCTCTCTCTCTCTCTCTCTCTGTGACTATCATAAATTAAAAAAAAAAAGAGGTTTACAATAGGATCCCAACAGCTAGACAACTTCCACAGTGCCTTATGCTTTTGTCCACCATATGGACAAGTCTTCAGGGTCACACCCATCGAAGAGGCTCAGGTAATAACTGCTCTCCTCACCATTTCAGCACAGACTGCCTTTAATTTTCCCCCATTTCCTTCCCTCCAAATATAGCCCTTCTTTCTTGCGTTGAAGGATACCCCTTGGCAACACTCCTTCTGTATCTGTTTTATCTCCTATACCATCAACGTCTCTGCTATATTTGTTTTCTGTTTTCATGGGAATTTCTGTCTTGACAAGGTTACTTAATGAGAGAGAGGGAGTGGTATAAAACCACAGGAGTGACGAGAAAAGTCACAGCAAGCAAAGCTGATGTTATTGGCAGTGAGAAATGATAGAATGCTGGATTGAAATCAGAAAATCTGGGGCGTCTGGGTGGCTCAGTCAGTTAAGCATCTGCCTTCGGCTCAGGTCATGATCCCGGGGTCCTGGGATAGAGTCCCATGTTGGGTTACCTGCTCAGCGGGAAGCCTGCCTTTTTTCCCTCTCCCTCTGCCATTCCCCCAACTTGTGCTCTCTGGCTCACTCTCAAATAAACAAATAAATAAAATCTTAAAAAAAATCAGAAAGCTTAGGGGTTAGTTCGGGCACCAAGGTTTACCTTGTGGCCTTGGAATTCAGGAAACTTTTTGTGTAGTTCAGTTTCCTCCTCTACATAAGCAGAGATGTGGGGGCTAGTGATGTTAGACACCCAACTGCAAAGGAGGCACTCATACACACCAACTGCTCCCAGCCCTCTGTCTACTCTTGCCTGGGCTGGACCATCTCAGGAAAGTTTTGGAGTTCATTCCTCAGGGCACAAGGAATTCATACCTATGAACAATCCCACCATCTTTAGTAGACTCTGTCCAGTTGATTGGCTTCATAAAGCTTCTTCCAAGCTTGTTTTGTGGATGTGCTGCTGGCCATGATCTTCTTTCAATGTGTAAGCACTGGCCACCCCAACAGCGGCAGTCCAGCCATTTGTGAGTGTCTCGGTTAGAGTAGAGCTGAGTAGGGTGGTGGCTCTGGTATTAGACTGGCTTGGGTTCAGACACTGACACTAGAGTGAAGTACCTGTGACACCTTAAGCTTGTTATTTCATTTCTCTGAGACTCTATTTCCTAATTTGGTTTTTTGTTTTTTAAAATATTTTATTTACTTATTCATGAGAGACACAGAGAGAGGCAGAGAGAGAGGCAGGAACAGGAGAAGCAGGCTCCGTGCAGGGAGCCCGATATGGGACTCGATCCCAGGACTCTGGGATCATGCCCTGAGCCAAAGGCAGATGCTCAACCACTGAGCCAGCCAGGCGCCCCCCCCATTTCCTAATTTTTATAGAGAAGAGGCTAACAGGTAAACTGTAAAGAGATGAGCAAATAAAAACAATAAAGCTTTATTAGACCGCTAAAAGTAGACCCGACCACTAAAAGTAGTATACCTCACAGTATGGATATTTTGAGTTGTCCAGATATTTGAGTTATACTCTTTAAAAAATAAAAGATTTTAAAGATATTTTAAAATTTATTTATTTGAGACAGAGAGCAAGCATGAGAGAGAGAGAACAAGCGTGACTTCAAAGGAGAGAGAAGGGGCACGCAAGAGTGGGGAGGGGGGGCAGAGGGAGCGGGAGAAGCAGACTGAGCAGGAAGCAAAACTCAGGACTCCATCCCAGGACCCTCGGATTCTGACCTGAGGTGAAGGCAGATGCTTAACTGACTGAGCCACCCAGGTGCCCCAAAATAAAAGATTTTAAAGAGAGGCAGCTGTGCAATTAAAATAAGATACACTGCATGCTTTCCTTCAGCTCATAACTCTTGATTAGATTATCAAATCTGTACCGGTACATAACTAAGCCTAATAAGTACTTAGTTATTTTTTTAATAATTAAATAAGTAAATAATTGAATGAATGAATGAGTGAGCAAATGAATAAATGAATGAATCCTCCTGAAGCTGTTTGGAGAAATGTTGAATTCCACATCTCTCCTCTAGGTGGCGAACTGATACTTCCTACTGTGTGTTGCTTTTCCTGTGTCCTCCACAATCAACAGGAAAATGGTACTAAAAAAATCTATAATTTTATGTCTGTCATAGAAGTATAGAAGTAGAAAATCATTAATGTATTTTCTGCCAAAGTTATCTCTTTATTTTTACAACTGTATGCTTCTTGTCAAAAGAATTGTTTATAGAACGTCATTAAGAAATATGATTGTGTAAGTACTATAAAGAAACAGAATTGTGCAAGAGACTTTTCAGGGCACTTCTGCAAGTTTGCTGTGAGGACTTTCCCTTTCACGGCATATTCAGGAAAACATTGTTTTGCCGAAAGTTTGTTATTATTTTTCTAGGGTGTTCATTCTCTTCTAAATACAGGGGGAAATCAAACTAATTCTACTAACAATGACTTTTTTTAAAGTAAGTCTCAAATATATTTTTCTCTTCTAGACTCACTGTGACAGTGACAGATAAAATTGAATAAGAGCTGATATGCATTATCCTGTAAGTTAACTAAAGAAGGACAATCCAATGAGATAAAGTAATCCAAATACTTTAATTTTCCTTCAAGCCAGGATATGAGTTCCCTGAATGATTTAAATAATGCCCCCCTAGTCCCCATTTCCCTTTGTGATGACATAGTCTATATTTTCTTATACAGGAAATATGACTCAAAAATATCTTGGAGTGCCATGAGAGCTGAAGGACAAAGCTAAAATCCATCTAAGAGCACACCAAACAGGAACAACAAGAATTGAAGATGCCTGTCCTGATTCCAAAAGCAAGGGGAGGAGGTGAGTAAAAAGAACAATGACATGTTATAGCCCAAGAGCTAAAACTAAATGCATGTAAACAATTCTTGTTGAAACTAGAAGCCAGTGTAGGTTAGGCAAACCAGGTAAAGTTCTTTCTTGCCAAAACATGCCAGGATAAGAGTCATCTCGCATTTGAGACATGGTTACTGACAGAAGTGAGTTCATACTGGACAATTGCAGGGGATTCTGAACTGGCATGGCAGCTCTTAAAAGGTAGTACGTACCTAAAGCCCATAGTTCTATTTTATCCTATCCAAAACGCTCAGCTCCAATTGTTCAGAGATGGGAATCTGAATGAGAATGTCTAGCATATGTGTAAATATTTCTCTAGTACACATTTCTTAAGCAATGACTCTCAGCCAGGCCCTTGAATAATACAAAAATGAATAAGGCATGGTCCCTGCATTCAGACATGTACACACGTGATTATATGGGGTTAATCAAGGGAGAGGAAGAGCAGGGGAAAAGGAGCTAAGGCCAAATTGGTATGTTGATGTGAGAGCGTGGAAGATCCCACCCCACAGTTGGGTTAGTGGCAACTTGTCTGACCAGAATCCAGCCGTAACAGTAGTTTCTGCTGAATTTTGAACTGAACCTATACTGCTCTGATGCTGCTAAAGCCATGGAAATAGATCTGGAAATAAGGAGATATAAGAACCTAAAATACCTTTCCAAAGGCAATTTGGGCTTATTTCATAAGGTCATTCCCAAAGTTATGTAAGAAGCCAGAGGAATTATATAGAAGAAAACTCTCTCCATTAAATCAATGTATTACTCCTAACTTTGTCATGAGCAGGCAACTCTAAACTTTCCTAAGTAAACTAATAAACCAACTAAATAATCTTAGTAGAAGAGTATAAATAAATCATAGATTATCTCATATAGTAATTTTAAAAGAATGATGTAGCTCTAGGAGAGAAACATCTTCATACGTATAGAAGTAAAAGAAAACAGCCAGGAAGAAAGAATTCAGGCTATAAACTTGCCTTGGTATTTCGCACAATTTAAAGACTTTTTCTAAAGGTTAAGTAAAGCAGAAAATGGCACAAAATATGTTAATAAAGTGTAAACTATGATCTACTTTTTACTTACAACTATTATGTTATACCTCCAGAATTATATTGATTTAAAGTGGATTTTTTTATTTAAAAACCTTGGGGTGTTTGGATTGTTATTTTACCTACAAAAAAACATGCATTTTATCTTGAAGTGCCATGTACAAAGATTTTTTATATTTTCCCTAAATATTACTAGGTTGTTTCAGGCCCTTTCTCAGTAGCCACTTTTGCAGGTCAACACATGTTTAAAGACTTCAATCCAATGAGCCTGGGAACACTCTCATTTCAGTTCAAGACAGAAAATTACATTTTGCCCCCACTTCAATTATTAAGTTGATACCGTACCCCTATACAAGCCTAAGGCAGATCTATTGTCATTTATCTTGACTCTTCATTCCAAGGGGAAAAAAAAGAAAGAAAAAGAGAAGAGAGAAAGGGGCTCAATAAAAGAAACCTTCCAATAGCAAGAATTGAAAGTTTTCTGTTACTTGTAACCCTTATATTTATGGTAAGTCAACAACAAGCCCTGTGGCTTGTGCTTTATTGTGATTATATAATTTTCTCCCTTAGTGAAAAATTCTCTCTAGCTAAGTTCCCTACAATCACTTAAGAGCCTTGGATATGGTTCCAGGAAAATTTAGAAATACAAAAAGCCAGAGTCTTACTTCTGTGAGTCAAACTCACCTCTAGAAATGAGGCAAAATGCCACAGAAAGCAAGCCAGTGTGGCACACTGGGGATGTGGGGCATGGCCCAACAGCTCAAATCAGCCAGTGACCTTTTACCAAGGCAAATACTCAGAGAAGCACCACTATTGGTGCCAACATTACACAAGTACAACAGGTGCATCCACCCTCTTCTGGTGCCACAGCCCAAGCTAGACACACCCAGACTCTCCCACTCACAGGGCCACCAGGGCTAGTCTGAACTCAAGTTAGCAGCAGCTCACTGCCATGGGGATAGGTGAGATCTCTGTTTGATGCCAATCAACATATGCATGATTACCCAACAAGGAAAATACAGAAGTAAAGCAAACAGATACACCCATGTCTGTACAATTCTTTTAAAAAGGGCTTGAAGTATAAAAACTAAACCTAAGAGAGAATGGTCTTTGCTCAATTAGTATGAAATAAGTACCAATACTCTCTAAAACAATTTTCTAATTCTCACAAGAGAATCTTCAATGATGAACCAGGAAAACACAGTTTCAGCTGTCCTCAACAGCATTTACTGGTTTACTGTAAATGCATGAGCTAAACTAAATAACCAACAACAACAAAAATCCTCTAAAAGAAACTAAAGTAATAATGCTATAATGATAATAGTCATCATTAGTTATCACGACCTTTGATCTCTTGGCTTTTTCCTTACCTTTTCCTTTCTCCTACTTGGCCAGCTTGGGTCTTCTCTCTAAGTCACCCTATAGGAAGGCACCCACCCACTCCCTCTGTCCTCCTGGAGCCTGCACCCAAGGCCAGAGGTCAGGGCTGCAGACTGGGTTGGTGCCTCCTCTGCCTCAGGGGCATGGGAGCTGGGGAAGGGGCTTTTAAGAAATAATAAAAGGAACAAAACAATAAAGTCATTAGCAGTTGCCACCTACTCAGATTCTTGAAGACTGCAAGATTTTAATGATCTTGATTAATTAGGAATGTCCCCTTGCCAGCCAGGGCCAAGACCCCAACTTGCAGGGAGCAGAGGCCCTCTCAGTCCCCAGGCTGCCATCACTCCAGTGGCTTTTGTCTTACAGAGGCCCAGGGCTGAGGCTGCCACCATCAAGAGGCCCCTCTCAGAGGTCAGAATTCCTTTGCCAATATGGATCCAGGTCAGGACAACATAACTAAAGAAGGTGCAGTTTGGTTTGAGTTTGGGGGGGGGGGGGTGTTTTTACAACTTTTTTCCCAAAAATAATTTATATTTGTACGTGCAACACTTTGCCCTGATATGTGGGTTCTACAATAAAAACTAAATGTAATTTTTTGAAAAGGAAGCCAGTTTACTATATTTAGCTACATAACTTAATTTTTGTAAGTCTTGTGAAGTAGGTTTTATTATCCCCATTTTACAGATAATGAACCTATATAAATCTAAACTAACATCTCCCAAAATACCCAATTGGAGTGAAAGAACCATAACCAAGCCCTAATTGAATTTTTTCCACTGTACCAAGGGTCACCACCAACAAACTATGACGCTAGTATGCTATCTGTCCCACTACCTGTTTTTGTAAATAAAGTTGCATTGGAATTCAGACATTCTCATTCATTTATGTATTATCTATGGCTGAGATGGTGCTGCAGCAGCAGAGTTGAGTAGTCGTGAAAGAAATCATATAGCTCACAAAAGCTAAACAAATTTCCTATCAGGCCCTTTGGAGAAAAACTTTGTCAACCTCTGATCTTCAATGTGCCATTAAGAATCTTTAGAAGGTTGAGTATAAAAAACATTTTCAGAGAATTATGAAATTCTTACAAGTGGGAGTTCACTGCAATCAATTTCTTTGTGAACAACTACCCTAAGACATTCCATCCATACATGCAGCTTTCTTCCAGTTCCTAAAAACTAAGTTGGGGAAAGAGAATTTTAGAAAACAAGAATCTAAATTTCACTGACCAATTTATTCAAGCTCTCCCCAGTTCTACTTCCAGCTTCTCCTCACCTCAGCTTCTCACAGGACAATTCATCCAAGAATGTGCCTAAGAGAAAGGGAGAGAGGAGAACACAAGGACAAAGTGTTGCTATAGTTTCATGGAGCTTCTATTCCATTTTCAACCCCTGCTCACAAGCCATAGGGGAAATTTGAAGGAAACATTACAAATATCAGGATTTATTGGGTGTAGGCTTGCCAGACTGATGCAAACCTGAGTGGGTAAATTTATAGACTAGAATAATGTAATTTTAATATGAAAGTACATCAGATAATAACCAATTGAGTTGATTCAGCTTATCATCCAAAAAAACAAACAAACAAAAAAATCCAAGAACCCAGCTTTGCTGGGTTACTGACTTCTCCCAAGTTAGCAACAGAGAAGAGGCTTCTCATCCATTCTACCACACATTCAGCAAGACCCAGTTTAAGGCCACAGCTATATCCTATTCACCAGCTTCCACCTATACATTAATTTCATGTCCTTTCTCAAGGCCACACCTTTGTTGGAAAGAGCACCTTTGGGGAAACCAAGCCGATTCAGATTCGAATCCTATTTTGGTCCCTTGCAAACTTGGGAAAATCAGTAAACCAGTGTAGGCCTCAGTTTTATAGACCTAATATATAGTTAATTGTTCCCTGGGTGTAAAGAAGAGAAAATGAGACATTCGGTGCCTAACGAAGTATCTAGCACACTGTAGGCACTTTCTCAATACATGCCAAACACTAGTATTGTTCTTAAAAGACAAGTAAAACTGTATCACCTCAGTTACCACCTAGTGGTAACAGTTGGACAAAGAAGCATCTCATGGTTCAGCAATAGATGATAACCTGCTGGCCACATATTATAGAAGTATTTCCACTCTGAGGAAAATTTAGAATTTTCACCTGAGAAAGCTAAGTGTTAATTTTCTAATCAAATCTTGTACCAGTTGCGTATAATTGTTATTATATGTTATGATTTATGGACAGCCTTGTTTTTAATTATGAGGTTTTTATTGGAGAGACAGGTTTCGGGGTGAGTCTGCTATCTGACTTGCCAGCACTTGTTAAAAGTTTTTATAGTGTGACTCATTTATGTGTGTGTGTGTGTGTGTGTGTGTGTGTGTGTGTGTTTAGGACTACTATTATTAAATGTTGCTGGCATATAGTGAGAAATTTGTGATTCAAGTTTGTCCATATGTTTACCTCCCCACCACCAACTCTATTCTTTCACATATGGCACCCCTCCCTCATCTATCAAGGCTAGTGTCAGATTATTTCCAAGGTTTTCTATAGATAAACTCACTTGGAAGGGTCCTTGGGTAATTCCCTTTAGCTTTTTTGCATGTCAAACAGAAGAAAACACTGCTCAAAAGCAAAAACTTTCAGGTAGTGTGGTGGATGGAAAAACCACAGGAAATCAGTAAGTCAATGTAAAACTGTGAATGTTATTTCTTTATGCTCAACATTTTTAATTTTGTAGAAAGAGTAACTGCAGGAAAAATCATCTTCACATCAAAGTCAGTGAGAGGCACTGATAGAGGTCAGTGCTATAAATTGCCTACAAAGGAAAAGAGACAGGACATGAATACACAAAGCCCACAGAAGACTAAAGATACTTCCAATTAAAAAAAGTGAAAACATACCAAAAAAAAAAAGTGAAAACAAAATGAAATGGATAGCACTGAATCAACTCCATGGTAATTCACTAATACCAACAACCAAACCTTTGTAAGATGTGTGCACCACATGTGCACGATGAAACCAACATAGGAAGCCCGGCACAGGGCATTGTGGAAAGGGATAGATGAGAACAGTTTCCAACTGCTCTATCAGTTAAAGGTATGAAAGAGTAGGAGGAATAAAGGGAAGAAGTGAAAGAGAGAGGGTATGGAGGAAAGAATAGGAAAATAAGAGAGAAAGAAAAAGCATCCAGTGTTAGATATCACACTTCAATAGAACTGCAAACTTGGGGCCCATGCACAGCAGTGATAACCTGGTTCCACCTCCACCAAATCACTTCTAGAAATGAGTCCTCTAGACTTGTGTTATATATTGCTGAATAACAGATTAACCCCCTCCCACCCCCCCCCCCCGCTCAACCAAATTCCCCCAAAATGAATCATTTAAAATACCTATGGTAAGGCTTCACTGAGTCTTCTGCTTCACAGTCTCCCACAAGGCTGCAGGCAAGGCATCCATCAAAGCTGGGTCTCCTCTGAAGGCTCGCCTAGGGAAGGCTCTGTTTCCCAAATAACCACATGGAATTGTTGGCAGGATTCCTTTCCTTGAGGGATGTTGAACAGAGGGCTTCAGTTCCCTGCTGCTGCTGTTCTGGGGTCCCCCCCTCTTACGGTAGCTTGCTTCATCAAAATCAAAGCAAGAGAGACAAAGACTTCTAGCAAGACAGAAGTCACAATCTTTTGCAAACTAAGCAGGGAAGTGACACCTCCTCCATATTCTATTGGTTAGAAAGCAGTTTCTCAAGTGGAGGGGATTACATAAGGCATGAACACTAGTAGGCGAGATAATCTAATCAGGGGCTATCTTTGAGACTGCCTAATATAACTTGGCAATCTACTCGCCTTTTCTTTGCTATTTTTTCCATCTTATTGCTATTCAAATTACCACAAAATTCCAAAATAGTCAGGTCTAAATAGATAAAAGTTTATTTTTAGTTTTAAGTTTTCATTCCCTAAAAGAGTTAGTTGTATAATAGAAACAATGAGTTGGTAAGGAGAAAGCACGAGTACAAGGCCCAGTTCTGGAAATTTACTGGCTATAAGACCTTATCCATGAACTTGATTTTCTCATCTTTGAAATGGAGATAATTATGTTTTCTCTGTTTACTGCACATAACAATTACAAAGACCAAGGACTATAATGTGTGGCAGTGTTACTCAAAACGCAGTAACATAGCACTGGAGGTACTCCAGATGACTATAGGTGGTATATGGACTATAGGTGAAATTTTTTAAAGGTATCTGTCTTTAGAGTGCATTAGAAAAACATAATTTGCACAACAAACCCATGATTTTATAGCGAATGTTGCTCAAATGAGACTTAAATGAGGTTGGAAAAAAGGTAAGTCAATCTGAAGAAAACTATTAAGAAAGTAACAGATGGTCTGAGAATGGCACAAACATCATGATGATATACAAATGATTGCATAAAATGAAAAATGCTTCACAAATGCATCCAGTCCTGTTCATGTTCCAAGACACTGGTTTAAGAAGGAAACTAAATACATTCTTTGCTACCAACAGAGCAAACCTAACTACAATGGTGAAAGAGATGATCCCTTGGGACCAACAGCCAAACCTTTGTTAGATGTGTGCATACCTGCGTGGCTCAGTGGTAGAGGTGTGATCCCAGGGCGTGATCCCAGGTCCGGGGATTGAGTCCCACATCCGGCTCCCTGCGGGGAGCCTTCTTCTCCCTCTGCCTATGTCTCTCCCTCTCTCTCTGTGCCCCTCAGGAGTAAATGAAATCTTTTTTAAAAAGAGAGAGAGGGATGATCACTTGAAAATCCAATTCTAAATGTTTTGCCCACAAAGAATCCTTCCCCTAGTATTTTTTTTCTGTGTCTTATTTGTCATTTTATTGTTTAAGTGCCCCCACAGAATGCCTTGAATCAAGGTAATCAAGGTAATCAAGCTATGAAAGTTTACTGACTTGATTTTATTTTTTATTTCATTTATTTACTTTTATTTAAATTCTAGTTCGTTGACATAGAGTTCAATATTGGTTTCAGGAGTAGAGTTCAGTGGTTCATCATTTACATGTAACACCAAGTTCTCTGCCTAACAAGTGCCCTCCTTAATACCCAACACCCACCTACCTATCCCATCTCCCACCCATCTCCCTCCATTAACCCTCAGTTTGTTCTCCATAGTTAAGAGTCTCATGATTTGTTTCCCCCCTATCTTTTTCCTCCTCCTGAATATTCATCATTTTGTTTCTCAAATTCCACATATGAGTGGAATCACATGGTATTTGGCTTTCTATGATTGACTTATTTTGCTTAGCATTATACATTCTAGCTCTCTCTACATCATCATTGCAAATGGCATGATCTCTTTTTGATGGCTGAGTAGTATCTCAGTGTGTGTGTGTGTGTGTGTGTGTGATTGATTTTGGCCAAGTTATTTAATCTCTTTAAGCTTCAGTTTCCTTATTCATAAGCTATGATAACACAAACTTCCTCATAGGAGAAGTATTCATTAAAATAATATATGTACATTTTAGCACACAGTAAGCCCCTAATAAATTCTAATTATTATTAATATATTACTAGAAAAGAAAATGCATAAGGAAATAAAGGATATAAATATTTTATTAATAATAGAGCCCAAATGCCCACCAACTGATGAATGGGAAAAGAACATAAATAGACACACTTTTACATTTTGGTATTGCAATTTTTTTCCTCTGGAATGTAGGAAAATATATCAACACCAGAGCATTCGAAACAAGGTCAGAGAATGAGTCGCCTTTTGCCAAAAATCCAGACAGGACACATACAGTAAATAGAACAAGAGAAGCAACTACCTACTGGCCCAAACTCTCACCCCACTCATTCCAAGGAGCTGAGGAGCAAACAGGAAGATAAGATTCAAACAGTACCTAGGGCTCTGCCCAGGCAGAGGTGTCATACTCACCACTTCCCCTGAATGACCTCCCAACCACAGACAATTCTATCAGCAAAGAAGAAGTACATTACCCATGAGCTCCATACACCTGCAAACACCTATTTAACTGTAAAGTCTCTCCTCAAAAGAAGAATCTCACTTTTGCTTTTTTCAGAATGACATGTAAGTTTTGGCTGAAACTAGATATTCCAAGTGATAAGGGTAACTGAAATATGTTTAATTCTCTTTCAAGAAGAGCTTTGAGCTTTATATTTTTAGAGCTAGAAAAATAGACTTAAAGCCCTATTTTGATAAAACTGATTGCTAAAGTTATATAGTTCACTAACGAGGAAGTGGAATTCAAGAGATTGCAGAGAGTGGAGTGTCTCATATAGGAAATACTACTTTCTATACTCAAATTATCTACTACCCATTTTGTAACAGAAAGCAAGTTATTGCTCAATTGAATCAGGGAATATTAATATCACAATGCTTTTATATTATGTTTTGCTAGCTCTTTATTTTAATTTGTTTTGAAACCTTCATTTCAACACTGCCTAGGTTTATAACCACATCAAATACAATTCAAGACTAGGGTGTCAAAATTAAAATTCTAAAGCTGCCGTCATAATGATACTAAATTTTGGCTTATGATACTTTTTCTAAACTTTCATTTCAACTATGCCTTGATTTATAATCATATCTAGTTTTTCAGCATTGAATTGTGAGTATGCATTTAGTATGGAAGTAGCAAAATGAAAAATCTAAACCTAACATACCTTATTTTGGTACCAAAGTCTATTTCTTAAAACTTTTATTTTAGTTCTGCCAAGGTTTCTCTGAGATGAACAATCACTTTGTAACCAGTTTATGATTATTGAGGAATTGGTTCTATTATTGATTCATTCATATGATAAAAATTATTTTAGAAGTCTTATTTACAAGTCTTTAGAAGACGCCTGGGTGGCTCAGTGGTTTGGGCGCCCAAGGGTATGATCTTGGAGTCCCAGGATCAAGTCCTGCATCGGACTCCTTGCATGGGGCCTGGTTCTCTCTCTGCCTATGTCTCTGCCTCTCTCCGTGTGTCTCTTACGAATAAATAAATGAAATATTTTTTTAAAAAGAAGTCTTATTGTAATGTGGGTATTGATTTCTCATAGGCCAGACCCTGTATGTTTGATAATGTCATATAAAAATATGAAACAGAAGGAGAGGAGGGCGGGGGGTGGGGTGAATGGGTGACGGGCACTGAGGGGGGCACTTGACGGGATGAGCACTGGGTGTTATTCTGTAAGTTGGCAAATTGAACACCAATAAAAAATAAATTTATTATAAAAAAATGAAACATTCTTTTAAGTGCTATGCCTATTATGTGATTGACCTTACAACAGAAATTGCTGCCCCTGCTGTAACATAAAAGTCATGAAGAAAGGCATCTTTTACTGTTTTGTCACTGATGTATCTTAAGGGTTTAAAAGAGTGTCTGGCATATAACAGATGTTCAATAAATATTTGTCAAGTAGCTACTAGATGAATGGAATAATTAATACAGCTTGTACATAGAAAAGAACAACCATGAAAAAATTCTTCATTCAGAAAGGGTGTTATTTTTAGGTGATTATCTAATAATTTTGTTTTGCACTTTTTTTCATTTGGTAAGAGTAAATATAGAGAGAGAAAATTTTTTTGAGGTTTTATTTTTTTTGTATATTTTTTATTGGAGTTCGATTTGCCAACATATAGCATAACACCCAGTGCTCCTCCTGTCAAGTGCCTCCCTCAGTGCCTGCCCATCAACCCAGTCACCCCATCCCCCTGCCCACCTCCCATTCCACTACCCCTTGTTCGTTTCCCAGAGTTAGGAGTCTAGAGAAAGAAATTTTAGAAGACACTCTTATCAGGACCATTATATAGTAAATACTCTTTCCTGTCTTTTTTTTTTATTTAGTTCTGTGAATTGTTTTCAGTAGATTATTCTAAGTTTCATTTGAATTATGTTTATGTCTTGAGAACTGGTCCTTATATATAAGTAATCAAATAAAATGTTGAATGTGCAATTTTTAAAATAAAGTAGGATTAAAAGTGTAAAGGATTATGAAAAATATCTTCAAAATGAGCAAATTTAGAGACAGAAGAGGTGGTATCAAATATTTTTGGTAGAATATTTTCAGAATTAATTGAAAAGTAAACTAATCTTCTTTGCTAAAATTTGTGCCAGAAATATTCATTTCTTCATTTATTAGTATAAATTAGTCCATATTAGGAATATGCACTCCTCTCTGAGCTACAGACCCATCTTTCTAACATTAAACATTTCCATCTAAATATATCACCATGTCTTGGGGATCCCTGGGTGGCTCAGTGGTTTAGCGCCTGCCTTTGGCCCAGGGTGCGTTCCTGGAGTCCCGGGGTCGAGTCCCATGTTGGGCTCCTGGCATGGAGCCTGCTTCTCCCTCCTCCTGTGTCTCTGACTCTCTCTCTCTCTCTCTCTCTCTTAGTCTATCATAAATAATAAATAAATAAATATTTTTAAAAAAATTTTAAAAATAAAATAAATATATCACCATGTCTCAAGTTCAAGCATTCTGAACTTGAACCCATGATCTTCACCTCAAACGGCATTCTCATCCAGTGTTCCCTATATTGGCAGCCATAATCACCAACCTCTCTAGTGATACAAACCTACCTAACATCTTCTTCCTCATCTGCCATCTCAAGTTTATTGCTAAACTCTGTTGAAGTTATTCTTAAATAGATCTTAAGGGATTCTCCTTCTTTCCATTTTAGATGCAAATGCTTTAGTTCCAAACTACCATAATCTATCCTCTAGCTCCTCCAAACCATTCTCCAAAGTGCATGTAAAGTGATTTTTTTTAATTTAACTGAAAATCTGATCATATCACTTCTCTGCTCAAATCCATCAGTGGTTTCTCCTTTTTAAAGATTTATTTATTTGAGAGAAAGAGAGAGTGCATGAGTGAGTGGGAGAAGGGCAGAGGGAGAAGAGAGAGAATCCTTAAGCAGACACGGGACTCAATCCCAGGACCCCAAGATCATGACCTGAGGTCATGACCTGAAAATCAGGAGCTGGCCCCTTAACTGACTAAGTCACCCAGGTGCCCCAGGTTTTTTTTTTAAGATAAAGATAAAAATGCATCACATGGCCTATACAGCCCTACAATATATTGCAGTGCTTATTTCTCCAACTATAGCCAGCCATATTCTCCTCCATCCCTATGCTCCAACCATAATTCCTTCAATATGCCCATGCCTTCCTTGTCCCACCTCAGAGTTTGCCACGTGCAGTTCCTTGAACCTGGAATGTTTTTCGTTGCAACTACTGCCCCATACCTTTGATTAGTTAATACCAATATAATCCTACAGATCTTAAACCCCTCCATTTCTTTGACCACCAGACCGATTATGCATTCAAGTAGCATCTAGGTCTCTTATTTCACGGCAGTTATCATGTTTTGTAATTAATAGTTTCTGACTGGCTCATCACCTGAATCTAGCAGATAGTATCTGATATTTAGTAGGGGTTCAATATCCGATCTTTTAATGGATAAGTAAATATTTTACTAGCTAATAATTCAAGATTTTATTTTAGCACTGTTACTAAAAACATGGGTGAACTAAATGTAGATTAAGAATATATTTTTAGGGGACGCCTGGGTGGCTCAGCAGTTGGGCATCTGCCTTCAGCTCAGGTCGTGATCCCAGGATCTGGGATCAAGTCTCGCATTGGGCTCCTTTGGGCTCCTTGCAGAGAGTCTGCTTCTCCCTCTGCTTACCTCTCTGCCTCTCTCTCTCTCTCTCTCTCTCTCTCTCTCTGTGTGTGTGTGTGTGTGTGTGTGTGTGTCCCTCGTGAATAAATAAATAAAATCTTTAAAATATATATATTTTTAGGAGGATGTAAACATGTTGGTATTGTTTACATCACATGCATAGCATATGTCATCTGTAATAAATGAAAGAACAGCTTCATGAGAAAGTTTAGAACAGCAAGAAAAAAGGGTTCATCAGAATCCAAAGCTGCAGAAAAGAAACTGAAAGAGATGAAGGCTGGGATTACTGGATCTAGCAACATGAAAGCCATTGGTTACCTTGGCAATTAGTTACTTCACTTTGTGCGAAATTGGTTACTAATTCTGTGTGAAAGCCAAGTTATAGAAGGTTGAGGAGTGAATGGAAATAGGGCTAACATTCCTCTTCTAAGGGTCTTAATGTCTGATTATGCAGTTTCTTGGGCCATGCAAAAACGAATTATTTGGTTGGGTCTGTGCTTTCTTCTCATATGAGAGAAAACTCAGGTTCCAATTCACAATGACTTATAAAGATGAAAGCTGAATGCAGGACTGGATCCACAGCATATCAGATTACCAAATCTTCAAGCTAATTGATTCTGATGAGATATGTGTATAGGTGTTCATGTGTGTATGTACATGCCTTATTTAAACAAAGTAGCCTCCTAAAATTAAAAAAGTTCCAAAAAATCACTAAATTTTATAGAATGGGTTATATGCAAGAGCTCTGGAAAAAAATATACTTTATGGGATATGTATCAATTATCTCTAATAGAAGATTACTCAACATAGGGGCGCCTGGGTGGCTCAGTCGGTTGAGCCACTGATTCTTGATTTCAGTTCAGGTCATGATCTTGAGGTTCTGGGATCCGGCCCGAAATCAGGCTCCATTCTCAGAAGAGAGTCCGCTTAAGGATTCTCTCTCCCTCTCCCCTGCCCTTCCCTACCCCATGTGTGCACCCAAGTGCATGTACTTTCTCTCTCTCAAATAAATAAGTCTTCCAAAAAAATAACATCATTCAGAAGTAACACAATTCTGAGGGGAAAAAAAGCAAATTAAATATGTAATTTATGCTAAATAACAATTTTCAAAAGAAAATTAAGATAAAGTAAAATTCTCAATTTGTTGATCTTTCCAGCATATTTTCTTTTTTTAAGATTTTATTTATTTATTTGAGAGAGAGAGAGCACGGGAGAGTGCATGAACACATGAGCCAAGGGGAGGGGCAGAGGGAGAGGGAGAAGCAGACTCCCAGCTGAGCAGGGAACCCCACACAAAGCTTGATTCCAGGACCAGGAGATCGTGACCTGAGCCAAAGGCAGACACTTAACTAAGTGAACAATCCAGGTGTCCCTCAGCACATTTTCAAGGAATTAAGGTCCCAGAGTCTTTCTCTACTTTGAGAGAATGTTTTCCACTAACTCAGCCTCTCACTCCCCCTCTCGATTTACTATTTACAATAGTAACAGTTGTGAGATGCACTTAATCCTAATATTAATTTTAAACCTCCAAAATAAAAAAGAGAGAGAAGACTGGATACACAACTTAGTTTCACACATAATTACTGACTCCTATATCACTGGGTTATTCAACATGTCTAGCTTTAGCTAAAGTCACTTCAGTAGCTAATGTTTGGATACTGATGTCGTCCTCCTTGGCATCTGATGACCTATTGAACTGTCTTCAACTTGAGAAGGCTCTTTCATCATGAAATTTCTGGAAAACAAGAACTGTACATTACAGGTATTATAAGGTACACAAGCCAAGATTGGCCTGATTTTTTTAAAGACTGATTTTATTTATTTATTCATGAGAGACACAGAGAGAGAGGCAGAGACATAGGCAGAGGGAGAAGCAGGCTGCCTGCAGGAAGTCCAATGCGGGACCTGACCTGGAACTCCAGGATCATGCCCTGAGTCAAAGGCAGACACTCAACTGCTAAGCCACCCAGGTGTCCCTGACCATGCTTAAACAATAAAGGATAATTTTATTCAAGAACAAGCTTCAATGAGAAGATAAAATTTGATAAAATGAGGAAATAAACTATTTTATGAACTGAGTACAGTATACTCCCATGTATATACCTGAAAAACTTCAACTTGCCTACCACATACAAAGTGTGGATTCAGTCACGGGTGTGTAGAAGGGGGGGGTAGATGAATCATAAGAGCAGAAGATTTATGATTTTATAATTAAATCATCTCTTTGATCTCATCTCCCTCTATCCATGTGTCATTTAAATCAGTGACTTTTCTAAGGGAGCCACTCTATGGGGTATTTTGGATATTTTTCAGTGGTATTTTTGGTTGTAACAATGACTTGGGGATCTCTGGGCTCAAAGGCAGGCCAAAAGGCCCATACCATTGAATTTTCAACAGCCCCCTGGACATTCATATAGGTGTAAATAGATGTAAATATTCTGAGTTCAAAAGCTAAATTTATGACTTACATGTAAACATAAAGGCTTTGAAATACAATGGCCTACTGGGTAGCAATAAAATCCCCAGCACTGACGATGTACTTTTTAAACACCATTCTCCACTAAAAAGAACCAATGTTTCTTGGAGAAATGGTTGATATTACATACAGTACAAGAAATATACAAGATAAAATTGGAATACGTTGTCACACCAAAAGTCAAGGATTCTGTCAAAGACTAATGGAGTCACATTAAAAAGACTCAGGAACCAACTTGCAGAGGCTCTCACTGGCTAAAAATAGGACTTGAGCATCAATAGGATGATAATTATAGTGGATTAAAAATACATCATTTATGTTCAAATCCACAAGTTTACAATAATTCAAAACTCATTAGTCACCTTTGAAAGATGCTGGCAACTCAAATTATTATTTTTAAAACCTATAAATAAATTTGAAAATAAAATACTTATCCTGCCTTTCTTATATGTACCTGAGGGCAAACCAGTAGATAGCAAAGAAAGCTTTCTTTTTATGGAAGTATTTCAGCTAGTAAATGAAGAAGGGATGGTAGAATTAGAATGCCACCATTTTGTGATCCCTAAGGAAATAATAGATTTAAGAAATAATTACTAATGGCTGCTGTAATCATAGAGAAGCAACCAGATTATGTGCCTTTTGGTAGAAGTTTATGCTACCTATAAAGTCTTTTTGCCAAAATATCAAACCCGAATCACATCCAGACTCTAGATCTAAATAGTAAATTACAAGAAATACAGGGTGACAGGGGAAAATGTTAAATGCCATCATGAAGAAGCATTCTGCAAAGTACAGACTTCAGAAAACTCCAGGAACTAACCACCTCATTCCTTCAACAAATAAATTGAAATTTTTAAAAAAGGAAAGAAAGAAAGAGGGGAACCTATAGATTAAAAGAGACACAAGGTGGGGCACCTGGCTGGCTCAGTCAGTCTGTAGAGCCTGCAAGTCTTGATCTCGGGGTTGTGAGTTTGAGCTCCAAGCTGAGCATAGAGATTACTTAAAAATAAAATCTTAAAAAATAATAAATAAAATACAAAGAGACACAAGAGACTGGCATCAACATCAATGAATTTCAATGTGCTGAATTATTTTCATCCTTATTCAAATAAATTATTAATAAAAATGATATGTGTAAAAATTGGGAAAGACTCTATTATAGACGGAATTGTATACCTCCAAAATTTATATGTTAAATCTTTAACCTTCAGTATCTCAGACTGTGACTATACTTGAAGATAAAGCATTTAAAGAAGTGATTAGGGCAGCCTGGGTGGCTCAGCGGTTTAGGGCCACCTTCAGCCCAGGGCCTGATCCTGGAGACTGGGATCGAGTCCCATGTCCGGCTCCCTGCATGGAGCCTGCTTCTCCCTCTGCCTGTGTCTCTGCCTCTCTCTTTGTGTTTCTCATGAATAAATTTTAAAAAAATCTTTTTAAAAAAATAAAAAATAAAGAAGTGATTAAACTAAAATGAGGCTGTTGGGGTGAGTCCTAATCCAACCTGACTAGTGTCTCTTTATGAGAAGAGGGAATTTGGACACACAAAAGAGATTATATGCACACAGAATGACTATGTGAAGAAGCAGCAGGAATGTAACCCCCTGCAAGCCAAAGAGAGAGACCTCAAGAGAAACCAAACCATGAGCAAATAAATTTTTGTTCTTTAAATCAATTCTTCTGTGATATTGTTTTATGGCAGCCTTGGAAAACTAATACAGATGCTAAAATGCCCACTGTTCAGTTAAACTTAAGAAATAAATATGGGAGGGGTATCTGGGGTGGCTCAGTCGGTTGAGCTTCTGCCTTTGGCTCAGGTCATGATCTCTGGGTCCTGGGACAGAGCCGCCCTGGGGCTCCCTGCTGAATAGGACGTCTGCTTCTCTATCTTCCTCTGCCCCTCCCCCCCGCTTGTGCATTTTCTCTCTCTCTCTCTCTCTCTCTCAAGTAAATAAAATCTTGAAGAAGAAAAGTAAATATAGGAATATAGGAAAAGATATACTATAAACCCTGAATCATACATCTCAACTGATGAAATGGAGAGAATGAAGCTTCCTGATGGAAGGTGGGTCATATATAGTTTGAAAAGGCCCCCAAAATGATCCTGAAGTTCCCCACTTAGAAATCTTGGATCCAACCATATGCAAAGCTATGTCACTATTTCTCTGGGATACTCAACTAATTTGTATTCACACTTTCATAGTGGGTTCATATATAGTTTCACCAACTAGAATATAAACATTATCACTAGAAATTTACATTATTTATTATATTGAAACTGATTCTACGCATTCCTATTTACCTACAAAATTCCATGCCAATTTACCATTTACTTTCTCTTTCCTCACTTATAAATTATCCACCATATTAAATGGCATAGCTGTGACAATTCTAAGTTTCAGTTGCCCATCCACTTCATCTCCTAAATGTGTTTAAAGCATTAACAATAGGTTGTGTTTCAACCTAGAGACAGCTGGGTTTCAGGGAGAGGTAAAATGTTTCATTATCTCACCCTATTGTCCAAGACAAATGTGCTATTGTATTACACGTGAAAGGTCATCTTTGAAGTCTATTAAGGGTGTGCTGTGAGGTGAACCATCTGGAAAACACAATGTAGACTGGAAAATAATTATAAGCCAGTTCATTGCACCTTTTTTCCAGTTAAGCCTATCATGACAGCTGCTAAAAACACTATGTAGTATCAGGGGTAGAGGCTCTGAAGCACATAGGTTAGACCCTACCTCCAACAATGCTTAACTAGTATGCAAGACTTAATTTCTCTGATCCTTTTGTCTTGTCTGTAAAATGGAAAAACTAATGTATTTTGCATACGGGTTTTATGAGAGTTAAATGAAATAATACTTGTAAAGCACTTGGAACAGGGTAGACATTAAGTGTGATTTCCCCTCTTCTTTTAAGTATAGAGGATATTTAATGTTCTTTACATAGAGAATATTAGATAATCCAGTAATATTTGGAAACCAGATTGAGCAGTCCATGGTAATGAAGTTTCATAAAGAATTCCATCGAGTTTCCGTGTGCGTTTTTTCAAATTTTAGGGAGAGGAAGGGGTTTGGAAGATCAAGTGTGACGCTTTCTCAGGAATTCTCACTCTAGAGTGGGTTAGGACCACCGAGACACGCTTACTAGGCAGGCGCTGTCCGTGGTGCTAGTACTCTGCACGTACCGCTGGCAATATTTCCCCCGCCCAAAATTCTTTTCCGGTCAACTTAGTGAAGCTCACAAACCAGCCTCCTGGAAGATTCTCAGTCATTCTACTAATTGGCTTTTTCCCTGTCTTTAGACTATGTCCCCTTCAACTAAAAAAAATTTTCTTCCGTCACCTTATCAACTCCAAATAGTCTTTATTTTTAAGACACTTTGGCCATACTTACCACACTTAAGAAGGTAGCTAAAAAATTGGCTCAAGTTGGGACGCCTGGGTGGCTCAGCAGTTGAGCATCTGCCTTTGTCTCAGGACGTGACCCCAGGGGGTCCTGGGATCAAGTTTCACATCAGGCTCCTTGCAGGGAACCTGTTTCTCCTTCGGCCTATGTCTCTGTCTCTCTCTGTGTGTCTCTCATGAACAAATAAATAAAATGTTTTTAAAAATTGGCTCAAGCTATCTTTTTCTGACCTTTTTATTAAGTTTCAGAGAACCGCCCCACAAAAAAAAAAAAAATCCGTTTCAGAAAAATCCATAGCTCAATGTTAGAACACAGGAAACAATTTCTGATGCATTCTTTAGAGTCTTCATCTGGCAGCTCCTCTAAGAAACCCCTTGCATCTCTATCTTGAGTTAAGTTCCCCTCTTCTCACTCCCAAAATATCTTAGAGATACATTCTTAGTAAAGTTATTGTAGTTTATTGAAACTCTCTAGTTTTGAGTGCCACAAAGGAGACTCTTAAAAGCTAGCACTCATATCTTATTCAATGGTGGACTCATGAAATATAGGACGTCCTGAGCTAAACTTTGTCAAACAATTTATTACTGGATCCATTAGAGGAAAAATCCCAAAAACACTCCTTTAAAAGGCAACCTGCCTTATTACATTTGGCTATGCACTATATTTCTGGGTAGCCAGGCTGTTCTGATGAAGATATTCTGGACTGAATCCATTTGCTACCACATCTACCAATATCAGTCTGATGACTCAGCCCCTCAGAATGATTACCAAAGAACCAAGGCCATCCATTTCAAAACTCTGACTTCCCACTTCCCATATTTCCTCCTCATTCTCTCATTCTACCAACACACCTGTAATCCCCAATACACGGTGAATGGGGACTGTCCCCAAAGACTGGTCATAAACAGCTCATCTATGCTTTTCAAACACAAGTAGACTTCTAGCCAGACCAAGGAATGGAGCCACTATCAACAAATAAGGGGGCTTTTCTTATTCAGATAAGAGTGAACGTCCAAATAAGAGGGAAAGATAGAGAAATCAAGAAACTGAAAACTAAGAAATGGGGATGGGGCAAGAGAGAGGGGGAAAATGGTTATTAATGCTGCCTCCTTCCCTTCCCTATCCGGGTGGATTTCAACTCTGTCTCAGTTAGTAGCTCTTCACTCCTAACCACCACTTCCATAGGCTCCTCTGTCTTTAAAGAGCTTAGGTCCAAGCTAAGGTATGCTAGAAGAAACATGTGAAATAAACTCTCATTTATGAGTAAGCAAGCAATTGCCCTTCCTTAAAGACTCTTCCTCTGCACTCTGAACCAAAATTAATCTTGTAAATAAGAACTGCTCCATGTTGGAAGAAGCTCAGTCTAACGTAGCTCCTCACCAAAACTTTCAGGCAACAGATACATAACTTGTGGTTCTTTTCCTATTTCAATCAAACATCAGCTGTAATTTCTTAAAATCTTTAAAGCAATGCATATGTTAATTCAAACTCACCTAAGCAGATTGGGAAGAAAAGCAATTGGCCTTTAAATCTTCAGAAGAGGGTTTAATGACAGGTTCAGCCCGTTTAATGACAGGCCCAGCACCACACCCCTGTTTTATTATGTTTCATTATTACTGCATAAATTTCCTTTATTACTCATCATAAATAAAAACCAAATGCTTGCAAAGTGGGTTTAAATAGGTAAGAGTGCAAACAAAAATATTATTCAAACATCATGAAATTGGAATCTCAGATTCTTAAAATACATATTCATATTTTTTAAATGTCTCAAAAACACCAGCTTGCCATTGTCAATCTCAAACTAGGTTTTTGGGGGGTTTTGTGTGTGTGCGCGCGCGCGCGCGCGTGTGTACCCATTATTCAAAGATGAAAAGAATAAAAAGCACATTCAAACAGGATTCTCAGGATTTTTCACCGTGACTGATTTTTGACTGATTCAGCTAAGAAGACACACCCAAAAGAAATTTGCTAAGGTTGATGCAAGATGTGAAGCTAGAGAAGTTCAAGTACTGCCTGGGGATGAATTTAACCTGCGTGACAGGTGCAAAGCTGTCACTTTCAGAAATCTTGAGGGAGACAAAGTTATTTTAAAAGCCTTTCTCTTAGCCAGCCATTCGATCACACAAGAGAGAGACTAACGTCTCTCCGGCGTGAAAGCAGCCGGCACGGGGCTCAAGGAACAGAAACCCTCTGCTCCGCCTGCTGGAGGGAGGGGATTAGGAACTGAGCGCGTTGCTTCAACTTTTCCAAAACCTTAGCTGAGGCCTTGCAGGACGCTCGGCGGGCGGGACTGCAGGCTGCGGGCGCCCCGAGTCCGGCGCATGCGTCCCAGCGCCGTCCGCGCCGCCCTCCCCGCCCCCCCCCCCCCCCGCCCCCCCCGCCCCCCCCCGCCCCCCGCCCCGCCGCCCGGACTCCGTCGGCTGTGACGTCACTGCGGGCCGAGCCTCCCCGCCCGCGCAGTGGGACGCGCCCGCGCAGGCCGGCCGGGCCGGGGGCGGAGCCTAAGGGGGTGGGGAGTGCCCTGCCCGGCCCGGCCGCCCGGCCGCAGACGGGTTCAGTCCGTGCGGGCTCTCCGCCTAGCCGGAGCCACGCTGGGCGGTGTGGACGCGGCGACGCGCCTGCCCTCGGCGGCCGGACGCGCCCTGCGCTCGGCTGCGGCCACCCGAGGCGCTTCGTCCCGGGAGCGAGCCCGGGAAAGCCTATTCACCACGAGGGGCTCGGCCATTGCCCGGGCCCCCAAGCCGCGGAGGACGGCGGAAGAGGGCTGAAAGCTGACCTGAGCTCTCCTCCCGAGGGGAGAGGGCGCCGGGACGAGGAGGGGAAACAGGGAGGCGAGTGACGAAGCTCCGCTCACGGCCCGCGGTGGATCCTCCCGGCCCGTCCGCGTCTGCGGGCTGCGAGATGCGCGAGGAGGCCACGGGCTTGCTCGGCGGCGGCGGCGGCGGGGACGGCGGCGGGGACGGCGGCGGGGACGGCGGCGACGCGGGCCTGGCCAGCGCCTCGGCGCAGGGGCAGGCGGAGACCGTGCGGCAGCTCCTGGAAGCCGGCGCGGATCCCAACGGAGTCAACAGCTTCGGCAGGCGCCCGATCCAGGTAGCTGGGGCCCCGGGGCCTCGCCGGCAGGGGGCGCAGGAACGCAGGGGAGCGGCCTCCGTGGGACGCGACGGGGACCGAGAGCTTCGCCGACGTATCTGCGTGTCTCCTCCGTGAGGCCGTGGGGCCCAGGTGTCGCGCAGGTTCTCCCCCACCGACGATCCTAAAGAAAGGGATCGGAAAAAACAAACAAACAAACAAACAACAAACGCTACTTAAGTTTGGTTTTCTTTGCAGCGGTGGGGAAATGTCCATACTCTCTCTCCCGTCCCGTGATCACAAGTGCAAGGGATAGATTCAGTTGGGGGAAGAGGAGAGGTTGTTTGGGGAGGAAAACTCTCGACTCTCTTTCAATAAATATCGATCAACTTTCATTGATAAGAGATGATTAAACGGCAAGTTACACAATCCGAATTAGATTTAAGGAATAATGCGGAATCGTTGAACTTGAATTACCTGCACTGGGAGGCTGCGATATGAAACTCTTCGTATTCTTTTCTCATAGAGGCAAAATGAATACAAAGAGATAAGCCAGGATTCCTCGACCACAGTACTTAATTCCTTTTACGTTAGCAGTGTTCATTGTTAACACCCTTTATCCAATGTTTATTAATCCAGCTTTAATTAGTACTGATATTTTTTAATTCCCTTAAAATTCAAAGTAATATTTTGTGCCTTATTGTTGACTATAGTGGTTAGTATTCATCTCGATGTCACATTCTAGAACCAATCTGTTATTAAGGAACCCTATTAATCGTGTAGGTTTTAAAAGAAAATATGTTCATTCCTTTTGCATTCTTAGAAAAGTGTTATAAGACTTGAGGGATAGCTTAGGGGCATCTGGGTGGTTAAGTCCCTTAAGCGTCTGCCTTGGGCTCAGGTCATGAGCCCTTCCCTGGTCCTGGAGTTGAGCCCAGCATCAGGCTCCAGGCTCTACAGGGCGGCTGCTTTTCCCTCTCCCTCTGTCCCTCCTCCCTTGTGGGTGCTCTCACAAATAAATAAGTGGATAAAATCTTTTAAAAAGAGTGAAAGAGGGCAGCCCGAGTGGCTCTGCGGTTTAGCGTCGCCTTCGGCCCAGGGCCTGATCCTGGAGACCTGGAATCGAGTCCCACGGTGCGCTCCCTGCATGGAGCCTGCTTCTCCCTCTGCCTGTGTCTCCGCCTTTCTGTGTCTCTCATGAATAAATAAATAAAATCTTTTTAAAAAAATAAATAAAAAAGAGAAAGAAATGAGGGATAATTTAAGATTTCAAATGATATTAATAACTAAAAAGAAATTTTAATTATAGTTTTAATTCATTTTCTGAGATTCTAAGAACCACTTTTTTCCCCTCTACATATGAAATACCTTACATACATCACTAATAGAAATAACATATCATATCTTTAAGGGAGGAAATGGATGTTTTTAATATTCATGAAACAAATAGTATACTATCTTTCAATTACGTAGTACATCTTAAAATACTTAAACTCACAAGAAAAACTCCATTTTGGATATTTAGTTATCAAAAACTGTTTTATTTTTAAAATGAGAAAGTAAATACTTGTATAAAATGCATATACAAAAGTAGATGCTACAGAAGTACAGCTCCAGAACATTTTTTTCTAAGTTATACATTACTCTGATTTGACTGACAACCAAGTTCTTTTATACATAGCAAATTATTTACTATCTAACATTATAAAATCCTATGACATTATAAAATCCTGAATAATGTAAATATACTGTTTATGTTACATGTTTATGTTACATTAAATATATTATCCTTTAAACTTTATCCCTTGCCAGGGCACCTGGATGGCTCAGTGGTTGGGCCTCTGATCCGGGTCCTGGAATCACATCCTGCATCCGGCTCCCCCGCAGAGAGCCTCTGCTTCTCCCTCTGCCTTTGTCTCTGCCTCTCTCTGTTTCTCTTGAATAAATAAATAATCTTAAAAAAAAAACTTTATCCCTTAAAATATTAAACATGTTATAATGTTAACTTAAAATATTAAAAATGATAAGCCATTTGTTAAAAAAATAACTTCATTATCTTATAAGACTAGATATGACTTTTTTCCTTTTTCCCCCTCTATATCCAATTTGGACTCAAAATTGTCTGACTATATTCAATTTATAAGCACAGATATATATGAGAGTGAAAAGTAAAAGCCTCCAACAGGGAATTTATTAAAAGAAATAAAAAACTCAAAGCACTATTTCTCCTCTAACGCCTCTCTTAAAAATATCAACTGCCTAATAAATATTTTTAGAGCTAGATTATGGCTGAGGTGGGAGAGCCACCAAGAGAAATAATCTTAAGATTTTAAAAGCTTTTAAACTTAACTCCCCCCATAAATCATTTAACAAAATAGATGCCCATGTTCCAAGGGAAACCAAAAATTTCTTTTTCGCACAACGACTCTTAGCGCTTTCTATCAGCGCTTTCTCGTCTCCGCGTGTTTGGAGAATAAGATGGAACTCAGAGCCGAATAAGGAGTATAACTGGGGCGGGGGCGGGGGCGGGGCGAGGGCGAGGGTGAGGGTGAGGGTGAGGGGTGTTGGGACTGCATCAACAAAGTATAACGGACTCCTGAGGCTTGTAGCGCCTCTGTGTTAGGTGGATACTTCCTGAATAGGTATTTCTTTGAAATGGTCCACCTGTCCCTGCCCAGGCCTGCATCCCGCTGCCCTGACCACTGCCGCCCTGACCACTCTGCTCTCCCGGCAGGTCATGATGATGGGCAGCACCCGCGTGGCCCAGCTGCTGCTGCTCCACGGCGCCGACCCCAACTGTGCCGACCCCGCCACCCTCACCCGCCCTGTGCACGACGCGGCCCGGGAGGGCTTCCTGGACACGCTGGTGGTGCTGCACCGAGCCGGGGCGCGGCTGGACGTGCGCGATGCCTGGGGCCGCCTGCCCGTGGACCTGGCTGAGGAGCGGGGCCACGGCGCTGTCGCCCGGTACCTGCGCGCAGCCGCGGGGGACTGAGGGCGGCTACCCCCAGCCGCCCACAACGTTTCTCCCCGGTTCCCCACCCCCAGCCCAGTTGAAGGGAGGCTACAAATGTGGAGCGGCGGAAAGCCCGAAAGCCTTCCAGGAGACTTGAGTCACGGTGGGGAGAAGCAGCAGACCGCGAGTAAGTTCGCTTTTTTTTTTTTTTTTTTTTTTTCTTTTTCCCTGGATCCCGCCCTCACACTCACCGTGCAACCAAACGCAGAGGTGATGCAAAAGGACTTCCAGAGAGATTTAGGAGCTGGACGAGAAGCTCCGGAGTGTTGTCGTTCACTTTGCAGGGTTTTCTGGCAAAAACCGGCCAGTTAAGTCCCTAACAACCCCAGGTGCCTGCCAAACTCCACGGGAAAGACGCTGGCGGCAGAGTGGGAGGCGGCGGCGATGATTGGATGATTGGCTTTTGAGGGAGAGGCGGATGATACGTTTGCCCCACTGATCTTGAAGGAGCGTTCCGGAAACCCCTGCTTTAAGCTTTTAGGCTCTGGGGGGGGGCTACAGGAAAGCTGAAGACTGAGGAGACGGTAAGACTAGGACAAGGAAGACGAGTTGGACAGTAGACTCGGGCATCAGCAGGTGCCCAAGCCTTTACATGCTGTGTGTTGCAACGTAAGTCACCTTTGAAGCGCTGCTCGCGGAAAGCCCTGGGAACTTGGCGCCCAGCTCCACCGGATAGTGACGGGGAAAGGAGGATGCCAAAGCCACCTGGAATTTCCCCACATGTTCTGACAGCCCTGAGTCAAGAAGTCCCAGAACAGCTCTTGGAGAGGAGAAGGTGCTCGCTGTTTGTTAGTCAGACGAGGGGAGATTCTTTGGGAGTTCCAGAAGTCAGCGCCCAGGATGACGTGGTGGATCTCAGCGAGAGCAACTGTCGCCATTAACTGTAACAATTTGCTCCATCTATGTAGGATAGGACAAAGAAACCCCCCTGTAAGATGAAAAGATTTCGTGATACTTTGTACTTTTGAGTTGTTCTTCGGTAACACTGGGGAGGCTTTAGATAACAAAATAACTTGTGCTCCTTGGTAAAGAGGTGAGAAAGAACTACAGCTTTTAAATCAAGCTCTGGCACAGTGCCAAAGCCTTGACCCATTCATCCTTCACCTATTTATTTCTTTGTTAAATTTTGTGACACTAAAACAAAGCAAAAAAAATTGTGACACTTTACTGGGTGTCTCGGGAGGTCAAAGTATGAAATATTCTAAATATGAAATATTCTAAATATTTTTTAGAAAACCAATGCACTTACCCAGTAAATTATCTCCGAGTATTTCCCAAATGGTTGCTGGAAGAGTAAATTGAGTATAAAACTGTTGAAAATACATGATGATGGCTCACAGAATGTCTTCATATCTGCTGAACAAACTAAAGGCACACTGCTTTGGGATTTAATGTCCAGTGTTTTTCGATTCCTTACAGCATTGGAACAGCTGATACTTCAATGATTTAATAAAGAAAAAACAATAGATTGGACTCCAGGATGTGGATAATTTGGCTTAAAAATGTATGATCGTGGATTTAATACTAACTCCTGAGAAACATTAAAGACTCAAACCGGTTCACATCTCTCAGACTTTGTAATTATTGATAAATTATACCAACAACTATTTAAAAAAAAACTGCTACACATACTAGGAAAAGATTTATGGGATGTATGTGACAGAGGGGAGACAGAGACAGAGACAGAGACAGGGAAACTGAGAGACCAAAAGAAAGGGTTTCTTTGAACTAAATAAAAAATCTTTACTTCCCCATCAATTCTTTATCCCCAAATGAATATATTTCTGGGGAAAGTTAATTGATAATCAGAACATTTCTTTTTTTTTTTTCTTTTTTTTTTTTGAGAATCAGAACATTTCTTATTGGGATAAATATGTAAGCTCTTATTGACACATAACTTGAGCCAGGCATACATTAGAATACATTTGTTCATTTAACACTTAAACCTGAGAGATAGGTATCATTTCTTTTTTTAAAAAAAGACTTTATTTGTTTATTCATGAGAGACACAGAGAGAGAGGCAGAGACACAGGCAGAGGGAGAAGCAGGCTCCAAGCAGGGAGCCCGATGTGGGACTTGATGCCAGGACTCCAAGATCACACCCTGAGCCCAAGGCAGGCGCTAAACCCCTGAGCCACCCAGGGATCCCCGATAGGTATCATTTCCCAGAGGGGAACAAGATAAATAATAATTGATTATTTTTTATAATAGGGTATAGTTTTTCCAATGTTCAAGACTCTCCCAGGGATGCCTAGGTGGCTCTGCAGTTGAGTGGTTGAGTGTCTGCCTTTGGCTCAGGTAGTGATCCTGGGTCCTGGGATTGAGTCGCACAATGGGCTGCTCCCTGGAGGGAGCCTGCTTCTCCCGCTGCCTGTCTCTCTCTCTCTCTCTCTCTCTGTCTCTCATGAATAAATAAATAAAATCTTAAAAAAAAAAAAAAGACTCTCCCAGAAGAAGAGCAAGTAGAATTAGTAATCTGGAAAAATGAAAGAAATCATCTAAAGAAGCACTTCTGTGAAGTGCCTTATGTAGAAAATGCGAAAAAATCAGTGTCATTTAAAATACAAGAAGTCTGGGGCGGGGCGCCTGACTGGCTCGGTTGGCAGAGTATATGACTCTTGATCTTGGGGTGGTTAATTCAAGCCCCACATTGGGTAAATAAATAAATAAATAAATAAATAAATTTTTTAATTAAATAAAAGAGGTCTGCTTTCATGTATGTGTCAGCAGCTAATCATAATCAAATTCTGACATCCTAAGTTTTCATTATTAACAACCTATTGAGTTATTCTGTGAAAACATGAATAATATGGGGATTGCTAAAATTTCACAGTGTTCAATTAAGCTACAAATAGATATGAACATAGAGATGACACATGATAGAACATATGTAAGAAAATACTATTTTAATTTTAAAAGTTAGTTGAAGGAGCAACAGTAGTTATGTCACAATACTTTCCATGATCTTCTCCTGTTCCATTTATAATACCAGGGAAAAAAGAGGGAATGAAAGAAAGAGAAATTAGGACCTGATTGGAAATGGAAGACCTGGGTCCCAGTATTGGTTCTCCAACTGCATGACCTACTACTGAGTACTATGACTTTGATTAGCCTCAATTCCTCTTATTTCTAAAAGGTGGGAATTAGACTAGATTTAGACTAGAATTAGGCTCTGAAGTTCCCTACCATCACTAAAGTTTTACCCCTTTATGAATTTGTGGCACACATGACTATAGTGGGGTCTTATACTTTATTAGTAATAATTGTGCCATACCATGAGTCAAGGAAAGATACATAGAAGAATAGAAAGGAAAGATATGTTTTAAAATTCTGGAGCCTGGAAGGGGAAAAAAAAATCTTTCTTAAGCACCACCTCCACCAGTCAGTGGAAAAATTACAGGCAAATTTTCAAGAACAAGGAACAAAAAGGATGCTTTGCAAAATCAAGAGTTTAAATGTTAAGGTCTTTCTCCCTTTGTTTTGCCTCTTATTTTTCCTGTTGCTTTTTGTGTTTCTCTTATGCCCCTCAGAGACACAAGAGGAATTATTTCTTAAAGTGAGATAAGCAAGTAGACCAAATAGATTTATAAAGTAATGATGAAGTAGGCACTACAAACAAATATAAACGTTCTGAAAGAAAAAAGTGGGTTTTAAAGTGAGCATATAGTAAGGGAATCTGACCTAGAATGGGTTGGTATAGGAGTTAGAACCAAGCGAAAAGGTTGCACTGGGGCACCTAGCTGATTCAGTCAGTAGATCATGTCTCTTGATTTCTGAGGCTTGATCTTGGGTTGGTGAGTTCAAGCCCCATGCTGGGCTGTAGAGCTTACTTAAGACAGAGAGAGTTGGGGATATCAGAAAGAACAAAGTGTAAAGACAAGAAAATGCTAAAATATGTAGTCATTAGAAGATAAGCAACTATAAGTAGCTGTCATGGATCTTACAAACCCATTTCTAAAGGTCTGCACTTCCTGGTTTGTTTCCATTGGATTCCTTGAAAATTTAGGTCCTTAAATTTTGCCTGGGGGGTCGTAAAAACCAGCTGGTTAGGGAAGACTTCTGTATCACCTATATGTGTACATATCAGTTATTCAGGAGGGCAGAGAAGGAGATGAAAGCAATGAAAGGAACACAAGGAGGAGCAGCTTGGTGGTGTTTTGTGGAAGATGGGTCAATTATCTAACAGAATTAATCAAATCAAACCAAAACAAACTTACATGGTCTACATACTGATGGGATTTGTGAAATGTCCCCAGGCCTAAAATTAGAATCTGCTCATTCCCTATTATGTGGGTTTTTTTTTTTTAAGATTGTATTTATTTATTCATGAGAGAGAGAGAGGCACAGACAGGCAGACAGAGAAGCAGGCTCCATTCAGGGAGCCGACTCAGGACTCTATCCCAGGTCTCTGGGATCACACCCTGGGCTGAAGGCAGCGCTAAACTGCTAGGCTATCAGGGCTGCCCCCTACATGGGTTTTCTATAAAACTTTTCTCAAGTTCAGCTACTACCAACAAGATGGCTCCTTTCTTGCCTCTTGACTCCCCCACTCAAAAGATTTTAATACCATTCTTTGCATAAGGAAAAAAATTACTTTACTTTTAGAAAAAGTAAGTTTTCTTTGTCATTTATATTTAATAATATAATTATATAGTATAATATATATCATGTATAATTATATAATGTATATATTATAACTCCTCTATTAATTTTCAACAAATTTGCTTTGAAACCAGTGCTGCTAATGAAATAATATGTAACTATCATGGATTACATATTAAGCACACTAATATAAATCAACAAATACCTCAGAACTGAGCATCCAACTCTAATTTACAATTTGATGTTTGAAATAAACAGAAACCAAGATTTTGCTAAGGACAAAAAAAAAAAAAAAAAACCCTGAGAAATGTGTGAGGATGACATGCTGACTCACAGCCATCTGTGTTATAGTGGAAGTTTACAAAGGAGCCCCAAACACCTATTAATCCCCTTCCCACTCAGAAGCCCCCCCATAATTCTGTCATTTTCTACTAATCTCTAATTTCTGGACTGGCTTTGATGGAGTTCTCACATATGGATCTATTCCAGGATTGCAGGAGCCTTTGATCTGCTTACATCTCACCCTAAACAAAAGAATTTAATGTCATCATTTCTCTAGGGAAAAATTAAATGATATTTCATTTTACATGCACCTTAGGTATTTCTTATATCTTTACAGTGAGAGTGCTGTCCCTGCCAGTCATTTGAGACCAATATATAGGGACATGGTTCTCAATCCTGGCTCCGTAATAGAATCATCTATATAGAGAGATGTTCTAAAATTTAGATTTATTGACCATCAAGTCTACAGAATTAGAATCTCTAGGTCTGAGATGTTTGTGGTGGTTACTTTAAAATTCTTGCTCATGGGGAGCCTGGGTGGCTCAGTGGTTGAGCATCTGCTTTTGTCTCAGGTCCTGATCCTGGGGTCCTGGGATGAGTCCCCACAGGAAGCCTGCTTCTCCCTCTGCCTATGTCTCTGCCTCTCTCTGTGTGTCTCTCATGAATAAATAAAATATTTTTTTAAAATAAATAATTTTATTTTTTTTTAAGATTTTACTTATTCATTCATGAGAGACAGAGAGAGAGAGAGGCAGAGACATAGGCAGAGGGGAAAGCAGGCTCCCCATAGGGAGCCCGATATGGGACTGATCCGGGTCCCCGAGCTGAAGGCAGACACTCAACTACTGAGCCACCCAGGCATCCCTAAAAATAAATAAAAATTTTAAATTAACCTTCCAGAAACATAGGCACATATAATTGTAAACACCTCTCCCCCAATGCACACATTGGAAAAACATAAATGGGATCATACTATTCTGCAACTTGTTTTCCTTGATTAGTAATAGATCTTTAACAACTTCCATTATAAGGACAGAAAGATGCACTTCATTTTTTTATGGTATGGCTGTATTGTTTTGTATTTTATGGATGAAACTCAGTTTTGAAAAGAAATATATTGATAACACATTAATCTTTTTCCTTTCTTGCTTTTTTTTTTTTTGCTACTATATATGATCCTATACAGAATCTTTTTTGCCTCCTTATATGAACTATCTGCAGAAATGTATAGGAGAGAAACTGCGAGGGTTAAGAATACATCTACTTCTCTCTCAAAAAAAAATACATCTCTCACACACGCATACACACATATACACACAAAGTGTGTATGCATATGTATGTCTCTGTATAAAATCTTTCCATACTTATATGTCCACGTGTATATATGTTTTTATCTTCAATATTACATATGAGTGTATATATGCATATATATGTTTTCACTTTTCATATCAGCATGAGTTACTGAGTGGAATTTCTGAATTAAAGGAACATACATCTTTACATATGTATATAAACATAGATCTGTATATATAAAAATACAAATAATATCATAAATACAAATATATGCATGCATGCATAACATATATTTCTTTCCATACATATATGCACATACTACATATGTGGTATATATTTCCATACACATATTTATGTGTGTGTATCTTTACATACTTACATGAGTTATACGAGAGGTACTGGTAAGTCAAAGGGACACGTATGTTCAATTTTTATAAATACTGTAAAGTTGCCTTCCAAAACAATCACACCAAGTTACAATAATTTGTGATTGTTTTCTGATGACTTTACCAATATTATCACTTCTTTTTTTTTATTTTTGCTACATCCAATAGATATGTCATTGCTTCTGTTACCTTTCTTTACTCATGAGTAAAACTGAGTATCTTTTCATATATTTTTCTGACCATTTGTATATGCTCTACTATAAGCTACCCATTGTACTCTTTGCTCATTTTTCTACTGGTTTATCTAATACCCTCTTCTATCTCTGCCTGTAGGATGAATTTGCTGAGCCAACATAGAAAACATTTTTCCTCCATTAAAAAACTAAGAGAGTTCTGAGAGATCAGTTTTTTAGGCCACAGGAAAAGAACAAAGAGAAAAAAAAATCACATTGATTCTCTATTTGCACAAATGATAGCTCACTCCCTATTGACTCCAGCCTTTAGCACAACAGAAAGAACACAAGGCTTATAGTCCCAAACCCTTCTTGATGATTCCAGCCCAAGCACTTGCTGGCCAGTGGGCTTCAGTTTTCTCACCTGTAAAATAGAAGTGGTAATCCCAAAGTTAAAGGGCCACTGTGAGGATACAATAAGTAATACAAGTATAAGTGTGTACACATACTAATGCTGCATTCTTGATCATACATTTTTTGAAGAGCACATAGCCAAAAGTCATTTGGAATTCCAAAAGTCTTTGTAATACCACAAACTGGTTGTTTTGCTAAAGATTCATCTTCATAATTGTATTTTTGCTTACGGTACTATTAAAATTGCGCAGAATTCCCCTGCTTACCACAACTTACAAAACACAGGTGTTGGGCAGCAGGGGAAAACCAAGATGGAATTTAAGTTCAAATTTTAAAATTTATATTCATTGAACACAGAGCTTACTGTATAATGACGTTACTTAATGTTCTTACTCAAATGTCATGCCTTGGAAGTGGGCATTTTCCCTTAACCCTGGAACAAGTCTAGGGGGGAGATGAAATGGCTATAGGTTAAGCCGTACAGGCCCAATTAATACAGATAGATTTCTGAATTCAAACTTGTCTGGAAAACTAAGGCTTGGTAGACCTCTCAGACATACTGGGATAATATGATATTTAGTACTAGGTGTCCACGAGGCTAGGTTAGAGTACCAGCTGTTTTGTCAAACACCAGTCAAGATGTTGCTGTGAAGGCACTTTTTAGGTATAATTGACATTAAATCCATAGACTTTGAATATAGCAGATTATCCTCCATAACGTGTGTGGGACTCACCAAGGCCTTAAGTGAAAAGATAAGTTTTCCAAAGAAGGAATTCTGTCTTTAGGCTTCTTGACTCAAAACTGCAACATCAGCTCCTCCCAGGGTCTCCAGCCTCACCTACCTGTCTTGCAGATTTCACTTGCCAGGCCCTATAATCACGTAAGCTAGTTCCTCAGAACAAGTCATACACGCAGGCACATGCACACCCATCCTATTCCATCTGTTTCTTTGGAGAACACTAATAATCTCAAGAGATGTGCAATACAAATCTTGCGGTCACCCACCATGGTTTACTGCCACAGCTAATTCCCTGCCTGGAAACCCTGTCTTCCACTTCTCGGGATTCCATGCTGGAACTGGGCAGCACTTTTTCTACCCACACTCTCCAGTACCATACAATGAAATCCCCTCATTATAAATGTATGTTTTTACTAATCCATCTCCCCTTATGAAGTTTTTTTGGGGGCCGGGGGAAGGGTCACTGGTGTAGTGGAAGAGAGCAAGATCTGGCTCCCATGGAGTTTATAGACTACCATAAGAGACAAACCACAAACAAGTTAACAGTTACATAGATAATTTCTATATGCTAAATGCCATGCAGAAAAAAAACAACAACAAAAACAAAACAAAACAAAACAAAAAACCACGGTGATAAAATGGGGCCTGAAAGAGGAAGAGTCTTTGAGCAGCAACTTGAGAAGAGATCTGAAGGAGACAGAGCTACCCTTTATGAAGACCAAGAAAGGGGATTCACTCTGGACGGAGGAGTGGCAAGCAGCCCCAGCACGGAACACAGCGTTCGGCAAATCTTGAGTCACTCCTATCGGAGAGGGGAGAGATGCGTTGTGAAGACCCTGACCTTTCGAGCAGCTTTTCAAGACTGGTAGGTCCCTAAGCCTCACTTCATCCAACCGGCCTGGTCGACGGCTAGGTCATGTGACAGGGGAGGGATGGGGAACGGGAAGAAGCCTGCCGCCAGACCTGGCCTCTCGGGAGCGTGGCTTGGGCAGTGCAAACCTCACTTTCTCCACGTACCGAGGGGCTTGGCACCTGATCTAGAAGGCCCTGTGGGCTCTCACGCCCTGGGTCCTCTTGTGCAGCTAAAGCACCCGGCCCGGGCACAAGTAGAAGCCACAGCGCGGCGGGCCATCTTCAAGGTTCCGCGAAGGCTGGGCCTAGTCCCACATCCTCTGTTACGCGCCGGGCCGGCCAGGCCGCGCCGGCAGCCGGAGAGGCTCTAGATCGATCGCGACTGAGAGCAGGCGCCGAGGCCGGGGCACCGGGTCAGCGCCGCCCGCCGGAGAGCGGCGTCCTGGGCTCGACTTCCCGCCGTGCCGGGGCCCGCGAGCCCGCGGCCGAGCCCCATCCAGCCGGGCAGCCGGGACCTGCCGGGCTGCGCTCTGCACCCGAGCTCCTTGTCCTCAGGCCGCCTCTGTAGCCTCGACTCACCCCTCCTCTGGGCTGCTGCTTCCTTTCCTTCCGCCGCTTTTCCTGTGCCGAGTGGACCACGGCGGCGAAGGGGGCGGGGGGGGGGGCGGCTGGCGATAAAGGATCAGCGGCGTGGAAGGAGAGAGGGGGCCCCTAGGGGGAGGCAGCGAGGAGCGGGCAGGGCGACCATGCTGAGGAGTCGGGACCATGCTTTCGCCTGGGGTGTCGGAACGCCGGGAGGGAGGAGGAGGAGGAGGAGGAGAGGAGGAGGAGGAGGAGGAGGAGGAGGAGGAGGAGAGGAGGAGAGGAGGAGGCCCGCTGCTGGCCGGGAATCCGCCGCCGCGGGGAAACCGGGAAAAGCGGGGAGCAGCCCATGGGGGAGGGGAGTGCCCCCGGCGGAGGAAAGAGGAAGAAGCGTTCAGATGTTGCGCTGCTTCTCGAAGGTTAAAACCGAAAATAAAAACTGCCAGGCTTCCCCGCCCAGCCCCGCGCCCTCGGCGACGCGGGGAGCAGGGAGAGGAAGGGGCGCCCCCGACCCAGCGGGGACCCCGGGCGTGGGGTCCGGCTCCACCTACCTGCCGGGGCGCCGGGTCCGCGCTCCGCCCGCGCCGGCGCCGCTCAGTGTCCAGCTGTCGCGCCCGCGGCAGGCAGCGGTTTCCTTTAGTTGCGCTCGTTTCCCAAATCGAGAAGCGGAGCTTAGCGCCATTTCTTTCAAAACCGACATCCAGCCTCCTGAATGGCTGATACGGCGCCGAGATGACCTTGCTTTTCCTTTCTTTTTCTCCTTTAAATAATCCGGTCTGGAGAGATGGTAGACCCTCAGCGAGTGGCGCGAGGAATAAAGGGGGGGGGGGGGGTAGGGGAGCCGGGGCGCGAGCCGGACTGGAAGCCGCCGCAACGCGGTGGTTCCTGCTTACGGTCGTGTCAGGTGACAAATGTTGCGAGGGGGCGGGGGCCTGGAGATGCGTTCTGGCGACAGGCCCCTGAGCTGTCACCGCGTGGGGCGCCCGCGCGGAGGGTGGGAAGGTGGGGGAGAGCGCGGATCGGGCGGGAAAGAGGAGGTGGGGGAAGGGAGGGGAGCCCTGGGTGCTCGCGGCCCGCGCGCGCGCAGCGCTCCGGGCTTCTCCGCCGGCCTTTCCCGCGCGCGCCGGGCGCAGAGCGGCTCCGAGATCGGAGGAGGCCGGGGGCGCGGGGGCGCGCGCCGGGGGCGCGGGGGCGCGCCTGCGGGGCGGAGATGGGCGGGGGGCGGTGCGCGGGTCCCCGTCCTCGGTCGGGGGGCGGGCGCCGCGCTGCCTACCTCTGATGCCTAAAGGCGGCGCAGCGATCGAGGAGCACAGCAGAGGTGGCGGCGGCGAGATTATGGTGCGCGCGTTTTTGATCACAGTGCGGATTCGGCGCGCTGGGGGCCCGCCGCGAGTGAGGGCTTTCGTGGTGCGGATCACGCGGCCCGCGGGTGAGTGGGCAGCGCCGGGTGTGCGGGCCGCAGCGGCCCTGGTGCTAAAGCTAGTGAGGAGCCGTCGCAGAGCGCATCCTCGAAGAGCAGGTAAGAAAGGCCTCCAGAAGCCCCGGGCGCAGCAGTCCCGGACGCCCTCGGCCTTTGGAAGATTTTGTTTGGCTTGATTTAATACAGATAAACCATCCTCCAGACCAGGACAGGAGAAGGAGGCTTCTAGGGGTGGAAGCTCTTTCCCCCCTTTCCCCGTTCGGCTTACACTTCCTTAGAGGTGCGGTGTCCCCAATATATTAAGCCCGGAGCCCCCTTCACACACCTCCTCGATCCCGTGAAACTCCGGGAAGAGCCGGAGATTCTAACGCCACCTTAGAAGTCAGTCACTCCTGAATTTCCTGGGTGGGAGTCAGTAAACACACACACCACCACCACCACCACCACCACCACCACCACCACCACCAACACACACACACACACACACACACACACAGAAGGTGTGTTTCTCGGGCACTTTATTTCGCCCTGGAGGAAAGGCTTACTAACGGTCTTGGTTTTGTGGGGGCCACCTGTTTTCTCCGCCGCCAGGTCAGCCCTCACTCCTTACCGTAGTGGAGGATGTTGGGGGCGGGAGGAGGGGGGGGCTAGCACATGGTTTGACTTCTCGAAATAGAAACACTGATGGAAGAAGCAAACACTGCTTCTGCAGTCAATAGAGAGTTGGTTGGGCTGTGGTAGTAAGGTGGCGATCTCCTATTTGGAACCCTAACAGGTTCAAACTGCTCGGGATGATGCTTAGCAAAATGTTTAGCAAAAAATAGACCTACGGTGGTGAGTCTGAGAAATCACAACCGATCATATTTTAATCATCTCAGGCCACAATTAACACTTCTTTTAAAAATGAGGCCTACTTCTTGAAAAACAAAATCCTGGGGAGGTTTGTCCTCCCATCAGACGAATCTTTACTCCGTGTAATTTCCTATGACCAGAGTAACTGAAAATACATATTACTACAATAGGCAGGATCCTAGTTAGAATTTGGATATAAACCTAAAAGCAATTTAATGAGGCTTCATTTTTGTGACCTTACTTGTGGTACCCATTTCCCCGGGAATAGATATTTTGAAAAAGCAAAGGCCAGGAGAACAGGAATTATTTTTTATTGTTACGTTAATAGGCCTTTGACATGTAAATGTGAAACTGTTCAGACTACGGGTGTTTAATTAGGTGCCTCGATTTACTAAAATTTGCAAGCAGGGGCGCCTCGCTGACTCAGCCTATAGAGCTGGCAACTCGATCTGGGGATTGTAAATTCGAGCCCCACGTTCGCGTAGAGACTTAAAAATAAGATCTTTAAAAAATTTACAAACAACTTATAGGGTAAATACACATTTTTTTCATATTATTACGAAAGTTCAGTTTTTTTAAAAGAATTAGTAAGAGCTTTTACAAGATTTCATAGCATTTTGCTGGACTTAACTTCAGTCCCATTTTAAAACATTAACAAGACCCTATTTGTTTGTTTGTTTGTTTGTTTGTTTGTTTTATGGTGCTTTATTCTTACCAGCAAAGGTTTAGTCACATGTTTTTGGATATCAGAGTTGTTACTATTACTCTCTATGTAAAGCTATTTTAACTATTAGATTGTTTCTTGAAATCTATAATAAGAGTAGAAAATTTTAATCTATGTAAATATCATAATTACATGTTTTCTATTTTAAGAATACACAATGTAATAGTGTAATTACTTTATGTTAGATACCATATTCATTTTATATATTTTATGAAATGTTAAAAATATAAAAATAGTAAATTCATTGAAAGTAGCCATTTATTTATTTCTTGTTATTTGTATAAATCAATTTTTAGGAATAATATGTGAAGTTATTTTAAAAACGTATTGACTACTTGAAAAGCCCAATTTTTATTAAATATCTGAAGACAGAACACATGACTTAAGTAGAATAAAATATGTTTTAAGAATATGTGCAATTATCCCACTTCATTTGTGAAATTATACACATAAATATGACAAATGGAAGTATTAATTATAAGTGATGTATGATTTTATATTTCATATAAATATATATTATGCCTATGGTTATACTGACTTAAGACTATATGTGGGTGGTAATTAAGTTGGGACTCATACAATTTCTTAAGGACCAAAATGCTAAAAAATTACTTGTATGAATTGCTTAATACAAATATATAAGGTGTAATTATTTTTTATTTTTAAAATTTCTGCAACTGTGTTCATTATGACTTTCTATTTTTATCTGGCTGGAAAATGCATATAATAAAATTCCATATTACTAGTTTCTTATTCACACATGCCTGATGAATTACATTAATTGATTTGTTACTTCTACCTTGGTGTGTTTACAAAACAGTCCTATTTTTATAATATTAAGTATTTATTTCTTTACTACTATTTGGGAACCCTTATGTTTTTTTTATTGCCTTTAACAGCAAAGCGTTCTCTCAAGGTAAGCACTACACAGTTAGCATAAACCTTTATTCCCAATGTGAACATGATTCCTGGGTTGTATGTTCTAAAGAAACAATGACACTTTCAGTCACCAAAACTTAATATTCATTTTCTTCTTTGGGGACTCTTGAATTTTAAAACATCCATTGTCATCCTAAGGCAGTAAGGAAATAAACTTGTCTATGTCCATAATATTTTATAGGTCTGCTAGTTATGTGTTAGTTCATCACTAGTAACTACCATGGTAGAGTTAAGCTATACCATTTTTCCAATATGCGAATGGCTCCTATTAGTAAAAGTGATCCAAATCATCTCAAAAATACTTTCTGAAAGGAAGGCTGAACACTTGACCCAGTATTTTTATCCTTTTTCATTTTTCATCCTTTTTGAGAAGTATAACAATCTCACTTGCCCCCCCCCATACTAAAATACCTTAGGCCAGAGAATCCTGTCTGCTAAAAAATCTAACCTGATGATAAAATATTTTTGTGGTGTTTTATTTCTACAGTTTAAGCTATGTAAAAAATTTTTTTTTAAAATAAACTATGTATAGTTCACTTTCTAAGTATAAAATTATAGTATTGAATAGCTTTTTTAAAAAGCTACAGATCTCTAAATTCTTGTTCTCACATAATGGTCACTAATATTGTGTCTGTTTATTGACTAATAAGATTAGTGCATTTTTTAAACACTCCAATGGCAGGGACATTATTATTGTAGGTATGAAGAATTTTTAAAATATCCACACATTTTTGGGGGCACCTGGCTGGCTCACTCCCTAGAGCATGTGACTCTTGATCTCGAGGTGGTGAGTTCAAGCCCCACATAGGTCATAGAGCTTAATTTTTAAAAAAATTTTAGTAAGAAAAAAATATCCACACATTCTTATTCAATTATTCTCTGTGTAGGCATCATCCAAAGAAGGAAAGATTATGACAAAGATCAATACAGACAGATAAATAGTAGCAAGAAATTGAAAATTACCTTAAATTTGAGCAATAACATGTTAAGTTGTGGCACAAAACCATACTCTGGAATAATGGTCTGGAATATTCTGGACTCTGGCATATAATAGGCAATCATATTTCTAAAGAATATTTAATAGAACTTGAAATGATTATATTATAAAGTTGAGTGATTTTTCAAGATTCAAAATAGTAAACAATACTTACTCTTGCTTTTTCTCTTTTCCTCTCTCTGGACACACACCCACACAACTCCACACCTCCGTTTATGTACCAAAATATCTGTAGTGCTTTCCTTAGGATGGGGGACTAGGATTGGTAATCTTTAATTTCTTCCTTATACTTCTGAGTTTTACAAAGTGTCATGACCATCACCAGTAAAAATATATGTATATTTTTTATTATATATATATGTATATATACCATTTTTGAAGCCTGAAATGATGCACATTAGGGATGAACTAGAGCCTGCTTAACGTTAGACTGGGAGAGGCAGTGAGGAACCAGTTGTGCAAGTATCCTATATAAGAAGGTTCTTGTAAGAGCTGGGGAAAGCAGGAAAGCATTGTGACTTCAGGACTGATGCATGCCCTTGCCTGTTCACTTCCTACTTCGTTTTTACCTAGACGGTAAATGCATAGCTGTGCTTGTTTCCCAAGTGCTCGGGTCTTAGGCCTCTGGTCACATAACTTGCACCCTTTTCGGAATTCCTCTCACTAGTCTTCTCCGGACCTCTTCAAGATAGGGCTCACCGCCTCCCAGAGCGGGGCAGGGGTTGCAAGGGGCCTCTCCAGGACCCCAGAGAGAGCCCGCCAGGGGGAAGCGAGACTCACTCCCCAAGCTACTTGGATCTCGCCTCCCCCACCTCCGGGCTGCTGCCACCGCCCTTCTGGACCCTACCTCCCCACCCTCTCAATTCCTAGAGACGCTGCGGAACCCGGAAATTAAATTGGCAGCTGGGGTAGGACCCTATAGCAAGAGTTGAGAGGACTGTCCCATGATCACCCCACTCCGCGAACGCACCCCTTCTGCTTTTAGCCGCCCCTGGGCCTCGCCCCACACCCCAACTATTTCCTCAGGTAAGATTTGATCAGAGTAACAGACCAGGGGTTACACGTGGAGCGGGAATGGGGCGTCACAAGGTGGACGAGGAAGTGAGGGCCGGCAGAGTCCTAGGTGGCCTTCTGGATTCAGGACAGGTGCAGGCTATGACAGAGGACGTCTCTAGGTCACCTCCCCAGGTTGGAACTGGCTAGGCCTTTCTTCTGGAAGGGAGGGAGCAGAATGAACCAGGTTCGCTGGGAGACACCCTGGGGAAGTGTCCCTTCCGCGCCAGGTAGCCAATCCTTTGGGCTCCAAGTGGCCACCAAAGCATGTTGAAAAGGCCTCCTCCTTTTTGTCCTCCTGTCTGGAGCACTGGATGGCTTGGAGACTAACCCGCAGTGTTTTTCTAGTGATGAAGAATTTGCCTCCAATTCTCTCAACTGTTTTCTTCTCCTACTTCTCCTACTTTCTTCCTGTTTGAGAACTTCTCCTCCGTAAAACATTCAAATGAAATCAATTGAAAAACATTTTTTTTTCACGGAAAAAAAAGTCAGTATGTATTAAAACAAGATCAATTCTATGACAGAAGGCCAACCAATGGAGAAAACCTTGGGGATAAATACAGGCTTTGTTCAGTAGGAGAAAGAAGGTCACTTTATAAGGCTCTCCTCCATCCTAGAAAATGCCCACCAACTTGGGACCTGCACAGATTCACCATGTCCTAATTAATGCTATTTCAATGTGTATTCAGCAAAAACATGTATATTGACAATTGTTGAACTTAGTGTCAGTAGCATTTGTTTTTTAGACAAAGGAAAATTGAAGAAAATCTCTGCTTGTCAGTACAGTTATTTATTTCAGGAGCCCTAGGATGATTGCTGCAATTGGGTAGACCTACATAATCAGAAAGAAATAATAAAAGGGAAAAAAATAAAACCATCAACCACAAGACTGAAAATTGCAATGCCTCAGAGGTCCTTCAAAAAATAAGTTGATTTATATTTTTTTATTTTGTAAGTCACATAATGCTCTGTTCAGGAAAGCATAAAAATTGTATCACAAATGACTTTTTAATTCTTCAACAAATACCTAGTCACAAAAAAAGAAAGAAAGAAAGAAAGAAAGAAAGAAAGAAAGAAAGAGAAAGAAAGCTCAGAATTTACTTAAATGGTTTCAAAGCTAGTAGGAAGAAAGGTTTTGTAGAGGTTCACAACTATATGAACAAAGATATGTAATCTCTTAAACAAACTGAAACTAATAAAATTGTGCAGAGTGATGTAAATAAATATGCCTCTACTTTCTCAATTTAAGCATGAGATTAGTGAGAAGTCAAAGAACTATGGCAAAGGTTATCAGCAGCTTCATTCCCTGGACTGCTGTTTAAAATACACATTTCTCAGGTTTATTCTCAGAAAATCTAATTCAGCATATTTGCTGTGGGTCCCAAGAATCTGCATTTTAAATAAGGTCTTGAGGGAGATTCTGTTACAGGTACCCCTTCTGCAACCACATTTGGCAAATATGGCCAATGCTGCTTTATAAACCTTATTTTTGCCTATTTATTTTTAAATTAAGGCCCTGGCTTTTAGGTACGATTTAAATTTTAGAGTCACACTCTGGGTGCCAGGAAAGACAGTGAGAGTCTGAGTAATCAATGGAGGAGCTATTTTAATAAATAAAAGAGACTGTTTATTGGTATGTGATCCTTCATATCTGAATTGGAAGATCATCTCTTAGATGCCAGATTTTTACTATCAGAACATATTTGGGGGGGAAGGATGTAATGGGGTATACTTGCGTGTTAAAGCTTGTAGGACCAGATGGAACATTTCCACATAAAGCATTTATGATATCTTGTCTTTTTGACACACTATACATACATGTATACATCATCCTATGTATACATCTCCTGCTTATATAGGATGAATAGTTCTAGGTAGATAATAAAGGGTTTCTTTCAGTTTACTTTATTATCCAAACCAGAAAACACGCTGGTAAACAGGACAGTCTAAAATTATGTAAGAGGAAAAACAAAACCAAGAAGTATTTCACAGGTTTAAGTTATATTTATCAATCAAGGCAAAATTGTAGTAAAATGTAGCCATAACAGAATAAAGCACTTGTGGACAAAATGATGGGCCTTTGTATCTCTGTAAAAGCACAATGGCCAGAGGGGAAATATGTATAAACAATATAAGCTAAAAAATAATTAGCCATTATAAGAAAGACTAAAATATTATGCCTTCCAAATTATAAGTTTTCTGACTTTAAAGGACAATTTGTCTAACTAATGTTATACCCACTTTGCTGGCGAATTAGAGAAACTTATGTTTTGCTTTCTTTCTTTCTTTTCTTTTCTTTTCTTTCTTTCTTTTCTTTTCTTTTTTTTTTTTTTTGAGTGCCACCATTTTCTTGCTCTGAATCTCTGAGCCTGCCAGATCATCTGACTCAGCAACTGTACAACTCCTGCATGCAATTTAAAGAAACAGCAGCGATCCAAAGAACAATGACTCCCCCCAGTTGCAAATCTTTCTCACCTGTAGAACAAATAGTATATTTAACTTTGAAATAATTGTTAAATGTCCAAATAACATGGGACATTTTGAATTTTATTCCATTCACTTTACATGCTGAATAATTGTATGTTTTATGTAACCTAAAACAAGATTGATTTTTAAAACAAGCTTATTGAAACTTTCTTCCAAAAGCTTATGGTAGAGTTGGCTTTCTGTTTTCCTTCAAAATAATTATAAGGAGCTTAACAATGATAGAGCACATCAACTATCATAATCTCATTCAATTGTCACATTATTCTTCTGATTTAGAGTTTTATTTCCTCATTTTATAGACTGGAAAGTGGGGTTCAGATAAGTTGTTGTATGGTCTGCTAAAAGTCATTCACCAGTAATTCATGTACAATTGAACTGGGTGTGCTTCTTTCCCTGAGTGCCCACGCTTACCGCTTTATAATTTCCAGATATATAGATAAAGAGAAATATATACACAAAGTATAAATTACTTATTCCCACTTTGACTTAAGAGCAATAAATGGGAAGCCTATGCACAAGCATAGAAATCACTTAAGGCATGAAATAGCAAAGTCACTTTCTTGGAATGCATGACCTGGGATTAGATTGTTTCCTTTACTAACTTGTTGTGTAATATTAGGACTAAGTACTTAAAATATTGTGTTTCCATTGTCTCATCTATAAACCTGAGACAGTAGTCTATAGTATTCATCTAATAAAAACTAGATATAGTATTATACGTAAAGATACATTGGGAACTTTGATCGACATATATTTGTCGGTTGTTAAAGATTCAAATTAAACTATGCCCTTAAAAGCACATTAGTTTACTTTTAGAGTAAGTGCCTACTTAATTTGACTTCAAATATTCAGATTAGCTGAAAATTTTAAAGAATATACATATCATAATAAAAAATATATTTATCAATTCAAATCCCTTCCACATTCCAAGGTGTCAGGTAAAATCAGTGTAAATTTGCCTACTCTTTAAACCTCTACCTGTACAGAAGCCTTATATGATGGCCTTTATGGTAGGACTCTGAACTGTAGTATTCATAATCATCAAGTAGATATTAAACAATATTCATGAACCTCTGTTTTCTAAGATGAGAAATCAAATAGTCTTAGAAAGCTGAAAAAAAGTTATTGACCTGCGTTCAACTTATCAAAACACTCAATGATCCAGAATAATAATTTCTGGAGGGAGTGCTGAGGTAGTAGACTCTTAATTCCTCCAGAAGGTTAGGTTTCCACTAGTCTGAACATCTGAATTAATAGTTTTGGCACAGAATTTTGTAAAAACAAATTGTAGTATAAGAAGTTATGTGTGTGTGTGTGAGACAGAGAGAGAGAGAGAGAATGCAAGGAAAGAGGAGGAGAAACATTAAAGTCATCCTTAGAACCTCAGAATCTCTTCCTTGGAAGGTGGCCTGCAATTATTTACATTTAGTAGGATATCAAAAAGATTAAATATATTATGTAAACTTCCTTATAGCAAAATTGACTTAGGTATGTCAAATTGGTGCAAAGTAAACATAAAATGTATTCTGTTTTCATTGCCTTTTTAAAAATGAAGTATGTAAGTTATCATTTTTAACCATAAGCAAGAAAAATATAAAGCTATACTTTCAACCCAGAGACTCAAAGGAAATCATGAGTGGAGATCTTAAATCTGTCAGTAAAAGGTGCTAAAAATGAGTAGGAACCATTTCCTGATGTGTTCAGAGTTGATGCATATCATTATGAAGTTGATCCCTTCCAGAGGAGTTTAATCACATATTAGGTGAAGAATGTCACTTGAAGAAGAGCGATCCAAAACAAGAATTATCTCTTATAATTTTTGTGATATCAGGTGACATTTTGGCTTCAGAAGTCCAGACAAGGCAAAAAAATTTTTTTAATATAACAGTAGGACTTTAGAGCCCCAATAAGGCAGGTTAGTACTCTTAAAGAATAATTGTTGGGAGAGGGCAACCGTTTCTCCATTTAAAGAGGAAACTTAATGATTCAACTTAAATGATTCAACTTAATGATTCAACTTAAATGATTCCTCTGAAATTAGAATATCCTAAGTCACTGTGAAATCCAACAACCATGAACAGTCAACTCCCCCCACCCAAGAATGAAAACTTAAGACAATATTATTTCTCTGTGAGTTTCAGTAGTTTCTTTGCGTTCCAATAACACATACATACATCAGCAGCATAAGCAAAAAGAGAATATTATATGTGTTGATGCTTAGCCAGTAAGAGGGCAACATGTGTTTGAAAGGAAAAAATCTATCCCATCAGTAGGAAAAAGAGGGAGGTTGGGAATAAAGGTTTCGAGAAGGTAAACTTTATAACCCCTCACTTCTGCCTATAGTGTCCTCATTGTACCTGGTATTTGAACTGCACACTGAGGAATTGTGATGGGTGGCAATGAATGCAGGAAAAACACTGAACACTCACAGACTTCATTGTTACTTCCTATGATTTAATAAAGTTTTTTGTGGAAGTTCTTTTAACACAGCCAACTTTACTACAAAGAAGCTCTATTTGCAGGGGGTCAGAATTTAAAGAAGACAAAATTAATCACACATTTTGAAAGGGAATTTGCTTGTTCAAACACAGGTACCTACCAGAATGTATAGTGACAACAACAACAAAATTCCCTAGAGGAAACTGATTTTGATGACTTACATGAGTAATATGATACTAAATGTCATACCTAGTCTCCAAAAAAAGTAAGTTCTATTTATTAAGAGCCCACTGTGTGCTTAGATTTTTATATATCTGACATTCTCTATTCTTTTTAATAACCCTATGAGGGAGGTAAGCTTTATTTTCCCCACTTTTGAGAGGTGGGAAGATGGAGGCTCATGATGTAATGAGCCCTGAATGTTATATACAATTGATGAACCACTGAACTCTACCTCTGAAACTAAGAAAACACTATATGTTAGTTAACTTAATCTAAAAAAAATCCATAATTTATTTAAGCCCACAGAGCTAGGTAAAGGAGCAATCAAGTCTACAGGCTGTTGAGACTGGGATTGTCCCATTAACATGCTGCATTTGTGTCTTTTCTAAGACTTAAGGATATGGTTGACATTCTCTCTCTTTTTTTAAAGACTTTATTTATTTATTCATGACAGACACACACAGAGAGGCAGAAACACAGGCAGAGGGAGAAGCAGGCTCCATGCAGGGAGTCTGACTTGGGACTCAATCCCAGGTCTTCAGGATCGCACCCTGGGCTGAAGGCGGCGCTAAACTGCTGAGCCACCCAGGCTGCCCTGTGGTTGACATTCTCACCAACCAAATCTGTCCAAGTCAGAATAAGTAGCTGTAACCACAGAAAGATTATGGAGAAAGGATTGATTTCAAGACCTGTAACAAATATTTATGAACTGTGCAATCATGGCAATGTACCACCCCTCCATTTTCTTATCTATAAATCAAGGGGGGTAGCTTTTTGAAAAGCTGTTTTGCAGTATGTGTCAAGAGCCTTATACTTTTTGAAAAACTGCAATACTATCTATTGTAGCAATTAGAAACCCCTTAAATATCTGACAACAGGGGCATCACTAAGGAAACGATAACATTGTTTCAGTGGAATGTGTTGCAGCTGGTAGATTATAAAGTCCTGTTTATAAAGTGATTTTTTAGAGAATTTAGGGAAATGTTTTCATGATAAGTGAGAGGAAAAGCTTATTTCAGAATTGCAAGGAAAAAGAAAATATTTCAAAATGTTAACAGTCATTTTTCTGTGCAGTGTAATTTTTCATTTCCTTTATGTATCTCATTTCTTAAAACTTTTTTACATGTAAACTATCATCAGGAAAAAGTTATTCAAATATGATAGTGGGGATCCCTGGGTGGCTCAGCAGTTTAGTGCCTGCCTTTGGCCTAGGATGTGATCCTGGAGTCCCAGATTCGAGTCCCACATTGGGCTCCCTGCATGGAGCCTGCTTCTCCCTCTGCCTATGCCTCTTCCTCTCTCTGTGTGTGTCTCTCATGAATAAATAAATAAAATATTTTAAAAAAATGATAGTTAAGTGACTTTGAAAGGACATCCAGATCCAAATTTCTGTCATATGTGTATTATTAGCCACCAATACATCACTTTACATTACATTACACAGTAATTCCTGAAAGTGGGGACCCTGTCACCTTAGTCCAGATTTTGCCATCTGCTGGTGGGCACAATTCTCAAAGAAAAGAAAGCATTGTTGAGTTGTCTACCACGTACTATACAAATCAATCAACAGGGAGACATAATAGGGAGAGTGTGGATCTCTCAGACAGAACTGCTAACCTTGAGTTCAAATTCCATCTCCTTGTGCATTGTTCCTCAATCACTCTGGGCATCTTCTTTTCTGATCTGTAAAGGAAGGATAATACTCTCTATCCCACAGGACAGTTGTGGGATTAGAAATGATCTATATAAAAAAAGAAATGATATATGTAAAGCTGTTTAATGCTGGTCATCACATAGATGGAGTTCAACAGATGGTAGCCATTATGATTTTCTTGGCAATTTTGAATGAATTTCCTATCGTCTCTATTTCTGTCTCTCTTCTAATTATATACTTCTAATTATATTACTTACTTTGTTCCTCAGGATGACACTAATTCTCAATATCTGTGCAGCTAAACAAATTATACATACACACAAATACACACTATAGATAGATATAGATTGATAGATGTACATGTACACACAAACTGTGCTAATATTTTAGTTTTCTCAACTGGTGAAATAGTGACAGAGAGTCATTCACCTCAGAAACTTCTCGATATGCAAAAGAGACATTTACAAAACAGCTGAATTCTGGAATGATTATTTTCATGAGCTGCAAAGATTCCTCATTTCATAAGAACTCACTCTTTTTGGAAACTTTTATATATAGAAACTTTTAATAGTAAATACCTTACATAGATTTAAAACCACATTTGTTTTGCACACAACTTAGAAAAGACATCTGCTATATAACATGTAATACACTTCTAAATTGTCCTCAAAATGATCTGGGGAATGATAGGTACTGCAGATTCTATACCCAGTTAATACTTTGGGAACTAACATTGAAAAATTGTGACTTACCTATAATTATGCATGAAATTGATAATAAGTGAAGGCATTTTGAGTTTCATGCTCCTTGCCAAAATCCTGTTTGAGCAGGAAGAGAAAAATTACAGTAATTCTGAGTGAATGGAGATGTCATAAAGTCCCTAAAAGAGTGCCTTACTTATAGCAGATACTCAATAATTGTGCTATTTTTTATTTAATTAGAGAATATTACAAGGGAGAAGGAAATATCCTCCACCTTAAATTTTCAATAGAGCTAATCCTGGATCCCCTTTTCTCAGCAAATGTATTTGGAGGTCTGCTCTGCTTTCTCAGGAGTCTCCCTTTCATGATAAAAGTACCCTTTCTCCTTGTGGAAAAATAATTAAAGGAAAATCTACTCTTTAATTCTTTGCCATTTTCCATGGAAGGAAGTCCTTTCCCATTTAAAATACCCAGATGGAAACTGAACCCTCAGAATTCTTACCTAAGGGCACTTCAAGGGGAGAGCATGTTTCTTGGCAGAACAATAATCTTTTGAGGCACAGTCATTTAATATACTTCCTTTGTTGATGGGGATATTGAAGCCAGAATAAAATAGGACTTGCTTAAGGTGATAGGTAGTGGAGCTAGTCCTGGGACTCTCTTTTCCTTGCATTTTAACTTCTTCTAAATTAAAGGGGTACCTAAAATTATTCTCCCATTGCCTTAGTCTTCCAATAATCCTGTTGCACCCATAATTCATTCCTAGAGCTCATCCCTTCAGACTTAACCCAGCTGTGTCCAGAAACTCTATTATGAAGCAGACCTTGCCCTGATAAGCTATTTCCTAAGAAATCTCTTCATTCAGAGATCCTCTCCAGACCCTGAAATACAACATCTTTTCCCTGGGAAACACAAGTCTGAGGTGTCATTTATCAGATGCATTTTCCTTCTCTAATACTATTAATGTAGACTCCCCTCTAGAGCTCATCCTATTTTCTTTTTAAGATATTTCTTTATTTCTTTATTTCTTTATTTGAAACATAAAGAGAGAGAGGGAGAGACATAGGCAGAGGGAGAAGCAGGCTCCCTGATGAGCCTGATGTGGGACTCCATCCCAGGACTCTGGGATTATGACCTGAGCCAAAGGCAGATAGATGCTCAACCACTGAGCTACCCAGGTATTCCCAGAGCTCATCCTGTTTCAAAACCACCGTCCCCCTCCAGAGAAGTAAACATGTTGATGGTTGTTACCAATACGTCGTCTTGAGTAAGAATTCTTCCTTTTTTATACTCACACCTTAAAACCAAGCACCTGACATACCGTACATGTCTTCCCAGTACTTTGTCAAAGTTATGAATGATGGTTTTCAGAAAGACAACTCGCACTTGTCTAGTAAATTTATTATGTTCAGTTAATTAATTAGAATTCCTAATGTATGCACATAGTACAAAATTCAAACACAACTAGTTGCAGAATGTGAAAAAGAAAGTCTCCTGTCCATCCCAGTTCCTCATTTCCTTCCCCCACAGTTAACAGACTTTTCTGTATCTTTCCAGAGATATTTTATGTATATTTTATTTTTTAACCTCAAACTATATTTTGAACAAGTGTTTAATAACAATACTAATATTGAATATGGTAAAGAGATATATGCTTTTAAAAACAACTTTTGTGTGTGTCTCACTTGGTATAATAACCTCATGAAGTGTAAACAATAGAGCAAGATCTCATTTTAAAGATAGGGACATTGAAGCTAAAACATAGTCTCAAGGGAGTTCACAGTCAAAAAGCAGTTCACTAGTTACATCAGGACTGTCACTTGGTCCCAATTCAGAGCTATTTCTCCAACGCCTTCTATTTTCCTGATAAAATAATGTTATCATGTGATAAGTTTGCACACAGTGCATATTATACCTTGCCAATCCTGCAATGCCTTGTCAGAACCAGAACCTAATTTCGGTGTACTAGTGTACTGTAATTTAAATTCCAGTTTGTTAACATATAGTGTAATATTAGTTTTGGGTGTACAATTTAGTGATTCATCACTTACATACAGCACCTGGTGCCCACCACAAGTGTACTCCTTAATCCCTATCACCCTTTTCACCCATCTCCCCACCCACCTCCCCTCTGGTAAACCATCAGTTTGTTCTCTATAGTTAAGAGTTTGTTTCTAGGTTTGCCTCCCCCACCCATGACCATCTATTTTGTTTCTTAAATTCCACATGTGAGTGAAATCATATGGTATTTTTCTCTAACCAACTTAGTTCACTTAGCATAATACTCTCAAGTTCCATTCACATCATTATAAATGACAAGATTTCATTCTTTTTGATGGCTGAGTAATATTCTAGTGCATGTGTATATGTATTTATCTGTGTGTGTCTCTCTCTATGTGTGTAAGTGTATATATATATATATCACATCATCGTCTTTATCTATTCATCATTTGCTGGATACTGGGCTCTTTCCATAATTGGCTATTGTATATAGTACTGCTGTAAACAGAGGGTGCATGTATTCCTTCAAATTAGTATTTTTGTATTCTTTGGGTAGATACATGGTAGTGCAATTGCTGGATCATGGGGTAATTTTTTTTTTTTTGAGAGATAGGTGGGGAGGGGCAAAGGCAAAAGGATAAAGAGAATTTCAAACAGACTCCAGAGCCCCACACAGAGCTTGATCTCACAATCCTGAGATCATGACCTGGGCTGAAATCAAGAGTTGGATGTTTAGTCAAGAGTCAGACTACCCTGGGGCACTACCAGGGTAGTTCTATTTTTAACTTTTTGAGGAACCTCCATACTGTTTTCCAGAGGAGCTGCACCAGTTTGCATTCTCACCAAGTATAAGAGGGTTCCCCTTTCTCCACATCCTCACAACACATATTGTTTCTTGTGTTGTTAATTTTAGCCATTCTGACAGTTGTGAGATGATGTCTCATTGTAGTTTTGATTTATATTTCCCTGATGATGAGTGATGCTGAGCATTTTTTCATGTGTCTGTTAGCCATCTATATTACTTCTTTGGAGAAATGTCTATTCATATCACTGCCTGTTTTTAAGTGGATATTTGGTTTTGGGGTATTGAGTTGGTAAGTTCTTTATATATTTTGGATACTAACCCTTTATCAGATGTGTCATTCACTCTCACTTCCTAACCCACCATCTTATCCTCACTGCAAACAAGCCACCCTCTTCGTTCATGAAAGGAAGTGCTTCAACTTCCTCCCTGCCCTGACCTTTTATCCTTTCTCAAATCTAGCTATATCTTCTGTGTCCAAATGTATGACCATTCTCTGTACCTTGTATTCCATTTCTTCCTGACTTTTTAGGGACCTCAGGTGCTCAGATATATTTTATCTTGCCTGGGTCCTCAACTTCCTTTCTTTCCTCTTCTAGCTCTCCTTCTCTTGGCACCTTGTGAGCTCAAGCCTCTTCTACCCCTCCCCGCTACCTCCTGTTACCCTATATTGCTGTGAACTATCACAGCTAAGCTGGGAAAAAATAATCTACATGGTGTCCCCACATCCCTGCCATCCCATACACCCCTGGTTTTCCTTCTGACATTCTGAGCAGCCCATCCCAGGCTCCTCTGAAGCCACTTTTTCCAGGAGTTTATTTCTCCATCTTCTCACCATACATCCCAGTGAGTTATTTTCAGTGTTCCCAGACTCCTACACCTTTTCATATGCTCTCACCTCTGCTTGGAACACCTTTCTCCTCCTTTTACACCTTTATACTCCTACACCTTTCTCCAAGGCTCAGGGCAGCATTCAGCACCCATGCAGGCTCTGCCAAAGCCACCAGAAATTTGGATCCTTTTGCATTCTCTTATGTCATTCCCTGCTTCCCTTTGCTCTTCTACACACATGAAATGTAATGCCACATTTAACAACTAAAACAACTCTTTGAGGAAAGTACTATTATTTCACTTATGCAGATGGGAAAACATACCTATATGCATTAAGTAACTTTGTTCAGAGTTATAGAGCATTAAATGAAAAGTACAGGTTTGAACTCAGGCAGTCCTACTCTAGAACCCATACGTCTAACACCCAATCACCACCATGCTCCACCCTTAGCCTCTGAGTTTGTCAAATAAATCAATGTTAGTCTTTTTTTTTAAGATTTTTATTTATTGATTGATGAGAGAAAGAAAGGCAAAGACATAGGCAGAGAGAGAGACATAGGCAGAGAGAGGAAGCTCCCCTGCAGGGAGCCCTATGTGGGACTCCATCCTGGGACTCTGAGCTGAAGGCAGACACTCAACCACTAATTCACCCAGGCATCCCAAAATTGAAACAAGTTTAAATTTCATACCAAAGATTTTCAAAACTGCCGAGGCAGCACAAACCTAAATAAGGCCATGGCATTTTCAAGGAAGAAGAAAAGTCTGGAAATGATAATAACAATATGTAACCACTTTTAGGATTTAGAAGGCTTTTGACTTCATCATCTCATTTTATCAACTTGTGAAATATATTATGATTCCATTTTACATATGGGCAAGTTGAGGCTGGAATAACCAGCAGCAGGATTCTGGGTTTTATATTCTATTTCTTCTGAGGTACTGGCCCTCAGGTCTGAGCTGAAATGGAAGAGTAAATTGGGAATATGGTAGGTTCTTGAAAAGGAAAACTAGGAAAGTTTTATACTATTAATAACTACTTATTTACACAAGATTTCTAATGGAGTATGGGATCAATTTCTAGAACTAAGGGGCCACACCCCAGGAGGCTCTAATCTTTTGGGAGCTCTACTGCAAGTGCCAGACCTAGGATATACCTGTCTAAAATCTGTTCTTGGAAAAAGTCAACCTCCATTTCTATATAATTCATCTAAGGGTTTCTAAAATTTGTTATTATTTTTAAAAGACTTTACATATTTACTCATGAGAGACACAGAGAGGCAGAGACATAGGCAGAGAGAGAGGCAGGCTCCTCATGGGGACCCTGATGCAGGACTCAATCCCAGCACCCTGGGACCACGACCTGAGTCAAAGGCAGATGTTCAACCACGATCCACCCAAGTGCTCCTAAGAGTTGTTTTTATATGGTTCCCTTACTCATTGCCTTCAACAACAGTCCAATACGTTGTATAGGAGTTTAATGAATTTAATGAGAGTAGGAATCCATAGTTGAGTTTTAGAATTTCTGAATTCCCTGTAAGTTATATTCAGAAATACATGTGCAAATAGGGGCATCTGTGTGGCTCAGTCAGCTAAACATCTGACTCTTGATTTCAGCTCAAATCACGATCTCAGAGTCATGAAATCAAGCACCCCCCCCAGCTCATCAGGGAGTCTGCTCCAGCTTCTCTCTCTCCACCTTCCCTTCCCCTCTTGCTTGCACACTGTAAAATAAATGAATCTTTTAAAAAATACAAATTCAAATATACACAGTAGTTTAAAAAATTATTGTATACTTTCATTTTTGAGGAGAGGGTTTGTAGCTTTCAACAGATTATCAAAGGCCCACTCTCCCTGCTCCAAGATTAAGAAGCGTTATTTAGTGATGGAAGCTAATTTTGATACATTATAAGGGAAATTTGTCCCCTCCTTCCCAATACTGCAATTACTATTTTCCCCTTGCCCATCATACAATACCTTAAGCTACATTAAAAGAATTTTATGTTCTCAACCTCATTTTGAATTTTCCACACCATAGTTGCCCAGATAATTGAGAGGTGCCTGGTATAGAAAGCACAATAATCTCTTTTTTATAACAGATTGTACATCCCATAAGTGTTTTAGCTGGTATCATTTTATTTTTTATTTTTATATTTTTAAGGTTTTAAAATTTTGAAATAGAGATAGAGATATCGAGGGAGAGACGGAGAGAGAGAGCAGAAGCAGGCAGAGGAGCAGAGGAAGAAGCAGACTCTCTGCTGAGCAGGGAGTCCTGTGTAGGGCTCATCCGGACCAGGAGATCATGACCTGAGCTGAAGGCAGATGCTTAACTGCTTAACCGCCACCCAGGCCCCCCTATTTTTTTAATCTTAAGTAATCTCTAAGCCCCATGTGGGGCTCCAACTCCTGATCTAAAGATCAACACTCACATGCTCTACTAATAGAGCCAACCAGATACCCCTTTAACTGGCATATACTTTTTAAAGATTTTATTTATTCATGAGAGACACACAGAGAGAGGAAGAGATTTAGGCAGAGGGAGAAGCAGGCTCCTCACAGGGAGCTTGATGCGGGACTCCATCCTAGGACCCCAGGATCACGCCCTGAGCCAAAGGCTGATGCTCAACCCCTGAGCCACCCAGGTGTCCCTAACTGGCACTATTTTAAAATTCCATGATTTGCCTGAACTAACAGCAACTGAAAGTATTTTGGGAGTTTCAAGATAAGTCAACTAGGGATTGAAACATAACTCTTGAGTAGAGCTGTGTTGTCTAGTAGGCAGATGAAGCATGTGCTTTAAGGTATCAGCAAAGCCTGAGCAAGCCAATTTTTAAAAATAATATATATCTTGGGACGCCTGGGTGGCTCAGTGGTTGAACATCTGCCTTTGGCTCAGGGTGTGATCCCGGGGTCCTGGGATTGAGTCTCGCATCAGGCTTCCTACATGGAGCCTGCTTCTCTCTCTGCCTATGCCTCTGCCTCTCTCTCTCTCTCATGAATAAATAAAAATCTTTTTTTAAAAAATAATATATATCTTAAAATATATCAACCACAGGAAAAATAGCCACAGGCAAAATTAGAACTATGCTGAATTTTCTTTTGCTTGTTACCCTCTTAGATCTGTTTAACTTTATTAAATATGAGGGAGGTGGGAACGCCTGGTGGTCAGAGGTTTAGCGCCTGCCTTCCGCCCAGGGCGCGATCCCGGAGTCCGTGGATCGAGTCCCGCATTCCTGGATCGAGTTCCACATCGGGCTCCCTGCATGGGGCCTGCTTCTCCCTCTGCCTGTGTCTCTGCCTCTCTCTCTCTCTCAGTCTCTCATGAATAAATGAATAATACCTTTAAAAATAAATAGATAAATAGACAAATAAATATGAGGGGGGTGGAGGGTGTCCTTTATCTTTTCAGAGATTAAAGTCTTCTTGGCTTTCCCTTTCATATAGTATTCATAATTCTATCCAAAGCATTTTATTCTCTGTGCGTCACAAGATTGTAAGAGAATCCTCAAAATGGGAAACTTAAGAAGTAAGGTATTAGCTAAAGATGTGCCACACTGTTCTAAATGCTTGTACGGTCATCAATTTAAAAGTCACAACAGCCCTATGAAGTAGGGACCACTCTTAGCCTCCCATTTTAACTAAGATAACTTGTAAGGTTTTTTTCCAGTAAGGAAGAAGAGAAGGGGGGGGGGTGCGGCGGGAGAGGAGCGCCTCAAGGACGCAGTGTGAACCTGGTCTCTGAATCACTAAGCAACTGTTTCTTGAACTCTCAGCACTTTTTTCCGGTCTCGAGTAATTAATTATTAAGAACGGAGTCGATCAGCCCAGTGACTCTCTGGCCAGTTTCCTATTTGCGTGTTGGCGGAGATCTCCATCATCCCTCTTAAACAGACCCCGTCTGCTCCGGAGCAGCCCTTATACAGAGCACCAACTAGTTTGGGAAACCTTCGCCCTCGTCATCCATTTTGCAGGTGTGTGTAGGGGCAACGGCTGCCGGCGGGTCTGCAGACGCCCCCAGATCAGCGTGTGCGAGCGTCTCTGGCCTCGCGGGGCCAGCGCGCCCGTCCGGGTGTAGAACGCTGGGTGGGAAAGGGAAAGTTACCTCTCGGGGCGCCTCGGCGTGACCGCAGGACCCGGCCCCCGCAGGACCCGGCGAGGAACAGCGAGCTGCTGCTTCTGAGTAAAATAGGAAGCAATATTTTGTGACATGAAACACCCTGGTTCGAACTTGCTAGTTAGAAATCCTGTGCGGCTTTAAAATGCGGAGGGTTTGTACAGCGGAGGACGGAAACGAGAGAAATGTCGCTTTAATCGGGTTAACTGGCTCCGAGACCGCGTGCGCCTCCGCTGGGGGGGGGGGGCGATGGGCGGCGGGGGGAGGGGGGTGATGGGAGACCGGGAAGGGGCGGGGGGGGGCGATGGGCGGCGGGGAAGGGCGGGGGGGTGGTAATGGGCGACGGGAAAGGGGCGGGGGGGCGATGGGCGGCGGGGGGAGGGGGTGATGGGCGACGGGGAAGGGCGGGGGGGGGTGGTAATGGGCGACGGGAAAGGGGCGGGGGGGGGGCGATGGACGGCGGGGGGAGGGGGTGATGGGCGACGGGGAAGGGGCGGGGGGAGGTCGATGGGCGGCGGGGGGAGGGGCGGGGCGCCATGGGCGGCGGGGGGAGGGGGCGACGGGCGACGGGGGAGGGGCGGGGGGGCGATGGGCGAGGGGGGCGCAATGGGCGGCGGGGGGAGGAGCGATGGGCGGCGGGGGGAGGGGCGGGGCGCAATGGGCGGCTGGGGGAGGGGCGACGGGGGAGGGGCGGGGGGGGCGACGGGCGACGGGGGAGGGGCGACAGGGGCGCAAGGGGCGGCGGGGGGAGGGGTGATGGGCGGTGGGGGGGGCGGGGCGCAATGGGCGGCCGGGGGAGGGGGCGACGGGCGACGGGGGAGGGGCGGGGGGCGACGGGCGACGGGGGAGGGGCGACAGGGGCGCAATGGGCGGCGGGGGGAGGGGTGATGGGCGGCGGGGGGGGGCGGGGCGCAATGGGCGGCCGGGGGAGGGGGCGACGGGCGACGGGGGAGGGGCGGGGGGCGACGGGCGACGGGGGAGGGGCGACAGGGGCGCAATGGGCGGCGGGGGGGGGGGCGGGGCGCCATGGGCGGCCGGGGGAGGGGGCGACGGGCGACGGGGGAGGGGCGGGGGGCGATGGGCAGCGGGGGGAGGGGCGGGGGGGCAGCGCCCGGCTCGGGGAGCGCAGGCGGGGCGGAGCGCGGAGCGACGCGGCGCGAGGGCAGCTGTGGGGCGGCCCGCGGCTCCCTGCCCCCGCGGCTCGGTCGTGCTCCCCTGGGGGAGCCGTGGAACCGAGACGGCAGAGGCCACGCGTGGGGCGACTCGTTTCGCAGCGAGTTGAGAGCGGAGGGCGCTCTCCTGGATTGAAAGAGTCGGGTTGGAGGAGTCGAGGGGCCGAGTCTGGGGGCCGCTTCCGCCGGCCCCGGAGGAGGGGAGAGGAGGGGAGAGGAGGGGCGGGCGGGTCACGAGAGGCTGGGGCGGGCCGCTGGCGCCCGACGGCCGCGGCGGGAAGGAGGGAGGGAGGGAGGGAGCCGGGGGCCCGCGCTCGGGAGCAGCATGGAGCCCTTCGCCGACTGGCTGGCCTCGGCGGCAGCCCGGGGCCGCGCGGACGAGGTGCGGGCGCTGCTCGCGGCGGGGGCGCCTCCCGACGCGCCGAACCGCCTGGGTCGGAGCCCGATTCAGGTGGGTGAGCGCGCGGGCGGCGGGAGGAGGCGGTGGCGGACGACTGTGCGGCACAGGGTTTGCAAGGGAGTCCTCCAGGTCTGCCGGTCGCTGGTCGGGGACGGGGAGACTCCCTGGTGAGGTCCCAGGTGGTGTCTGGAGCCCGGAGCTTCCAGTGTCCGCGTCCTGGGGGCAGAGGAAGCCGCGGGGGGGGGGGGGGGGGGGGGGGGAGGGGAGATGGGGAGGCACGTGCAGGGCAGATGTCTGGTCTGAGATCGGGAGGGGGGAGCCTGTTCGTGTTAATATAGTCCGAGGTGTGCTCTCCATCTGATACACAGTTACGAACGTAAAGCAAGATTTTAAAGAAATGGAAGATTTGTTGGGCCCACTAGGCCGGAACTCATAGACCCCTGAAGGGAGCGGATCATCTTCTGTGCTAGCGGCGATTGTACTGGAAACCTTCTGCTGTGTAAATTGAATAAATATTCATTGAAATTGTTCAGAAGCAACTGCATGTTGTGTTTATTTTTACTTTAACCGTGTATGGCACATCTGTGCTTGTGAGAATTTAGGGAATACAGACAGACATAGATGAAGAAAAACAGTGTGATCTTGCCTGAGATAATGCCGTCGATTTAGCTACCATTTTGAGGGTACCTCCTATTATTTTTGTTACTTTTGACTTGCTATAGATTAACGCAGTTGAGAGAGTTTTGGATTCCTCACGGTTCAGAAATGTGGTTTCTTCCCTCCTGACTCCGGTTGTGGGTGGGGGTGGGGGTGCTGGGTATTTGCTGTTGTTGTTTGCCTTCACTAAATTCCTAAATCCAGGCTAAAAAAAAAAAAAAAAAAAACCCAAAACCAAAAAACCCTATTTCTCCCTGTTCGTCACCACCCTAGTTTTATTCCCAGTGTTGACAATGATTTTGGATTGTGAAAAATAAAATGTATGTGAAACAAAGGCTCACTGCACAAATTCAAGCATAACAAGACAAAGGAAAGTAACTGTACCTGCAATTGCACAGATTTCACAAGTCATCTTCCTTTCCTGAAACAATGCTACATAGGATAAATTTTATATACCTTAACATACATATATAAAAATAAAAACAAAATGCCTTAAAACTTGAGATTATTTGGGATTTTAAGTGTGAAGGGATTTTGAGAGTAGAGAGGTTGTGTGATGGTAGAAGAAAACCATGAGTCCTTTAAAAAGAATGCATGCATGATTTCTCATTTCTCTAAGATTTTGCTCAGAGACTGAGTGTGGCCTTGAAGTTTGGAATATGTTTGAAGAGACTTTGTTTAAATACAAAAAGAAAAAAGTTGGATAATTAGTTTTAACAATTTTTTTAATAGGGAAAATAAGAACATAGAGAAAAGAGTGCATGGTTTTGGTTTAGAACCCTAACCAACCTTGTGTTTAATACAAAACTAATTAGTTTATAGAAAATTATAATTACTTTAAATATCTTATCAAATGGATTTAAGCACTCTACAAATATTCATTTAATCGATTCTTTTTCTTTCAGCTTTGGATTGCTATTTAGATTTAAGTATTTAAGTGTTAGGTTTCTTTCATACTTTAATACTGCAAAATATAATGAAAACCTTTAAAATCAGTTAAGTGTATGTTACCTTACATGGGAAAAGAGGCTTCGCAGATGTTCCTTGGCTTAGAGAAATAATTATTTACGTTTAATGCAGAATGTAATTAAAAATAATTCCTTTTTATACAGTCACTATAAGTCTAGCTAATATAATCAAATAGTGGTTAGCCTAAAAGAAAATTATCTACCACTGCCATCTGCCATGTAACACTCAAATTGTAAGGTTGCTGTGATTGTAGATACTATTTAAAAAATCCTCTTTGGTAATGACTTTGTTTCAAAGACGATTTATCAAACAAATGAAGGGAGCACCTCCTGTTTAATGAACTCTCAGAGTATATAAACTTGGGAAGTTTCTTAGTTTCCTATTTCTGCTGTAACAAATTACCACAACTTTTGTGTCTCAAACCAACATAAATTTATTATCTTATAGTTCTGGAGGTTGAAGTCTAAAATGGATCCACAATGCTGCATTTCTTTTGGAAGTTCTAGGGGAGAATCTGTTTCCAACTTCTAATGGCCATCAACATTCCTGTGCTCATGGTCCCTGCATCTTCTTCTCTCTGACCTCCATTCTTAGATCTTTCTTCTGTAACCTCATAAGGGAATTTGTGATTACATTGGGCCCATCCTGATAATCCATGTTAATCTCTCTCAAAATCCTTAATTTAATCACATCTGGGAAGCCTCTCTTCCCATGTAAGGTATTATATTCACAGCTTTCAAGTGTTAGGTAGTACACATCTTTGGGGACATTCTTCAGCTCATTATGGGAAGGAATTTGGGGGCTGGTTAGAGAACCCTCATTTTATACTTAGAGTGAATTTTAACATTCTGGTAGGCTAAGTGTATATTAAAAGTTTTTTAGGAATTAAAGATTTGTTGTTGTTTTCACTTTCACTTTTTAACAATTATTATGTCCTGGGCTTGGATATACAACAGAAAACCATACAAAATCTCTGGGCCTTATATAATTTTGTATCAAAATGGGTGGGGGGGCTATAGGAGGTTAGGCTATAGTTCAAGCCAGTTCGTCTCTCACTCTTTTGCTATTGTCATGCCTCTGACAGACAATAGGGTGTGGCTGGAATTCCGCAAAAGTTTGGAGAATATAATGGAATTCAATGTGGACAGAAAAATGGAATAAGCAGAACTGTCTAAGGGAGGTGGTAACTGAAAGCAAATAGAATAAATAGACGCCCGTGGCTTGTAGCGGCATCTGCATGGGGTAGGGGCTTCACAAATAGGTTCTTTAAACTTGCCCCTGCCCCCTGTCCCTGTCCTGACCACTCTGCTCTCCCGGCAGGTCATGATGATGGGCAGCACCCGCGTGGCCCAGCTGCTGCTGCTCCACGGCGCCAACCCCAACTGTGCCGACCCCGTCACCCTCACCCGCCCTGTGCACGACGCGGCCCGGGAGGGCTTCCTGGACACGCTGGTGGTGCTGCACCGAGCCGGGGCGCGGCTGGACGTGCGCGATGCCTGGGGCCGCCTGCCCGTGGACCTGGCTGAGGAGCGGGGCCACGGCGCTGTCGCTGCGTACCTGCGCGCAGCCGCGGGGGGCACCGAAAGTGGTAGCCACGCCCGTACGGAAGGTGCGGAAGGTCACGCAGGTGAGGTGCCACATCTGAGTTGGAACTCGGAGAGCTTCCGCAGCCCAGAGCACTCCTTTTTCAGAAGAGAAAGCTGATTCTAGGAGAGCAAGGTCTTGTGTCTCGCTGCAGCTCTCACTGCCAACCTGTAGGACAACCCTATTGTCCCAATCGCGCTGCCTTGCTTGCGCTGCGGATAGGAAATAGCTTAGAGGGATTTCCACACGTTAAAGCCCATCTCATAAATCGTGCCCTTATTTCTCCCAAACACTCACCCTTCCCACAGCTCAGGGCCTAGACTGTGGAATATTGACGACTCAAGAGGCTAGAGGTCTAGTGACCCCCCTCTTCCTCCAGACTAGCTGGCAGCAGCATCCATTCAGCTCTCCTCAGTTTCCGTATTAGCGTATCTAAGTAGCAGGACCATCCCCATAAAAAGCCTTTGCGCGAGGCGTCATCTGGCAGAAATCTGTCCTCCCCCCACCACTGCAAAATTTTACTAAACTCCACCTTCTGCTCTATCCCGAGTTGTTTTCCAGAGCTGCCCAAGGGGGAGAGACCCCTCCAACCCTGGCAGTCTGCACACGGGGATTTGCTACACTCTCTGAGAAGCAGAGACCCTCTCTTAAGCTTTTTCTTCTCTGCGAGAGAGATCGCTGAGACGGGGGAGATGGCCGTGTGATTCTCCTCTCCTTCTCCTTCCACAACCACAAGGCCTTCTTCTCTGGGGACCCCATTCTCCACCTCCACTCCTGCCTTCCTGAAGTATACCCACCTCACTGATCTTTTTCTGAAGGGAGAACCATTAGCTATATAAGAAATTAACACAAATATTTAAGGTAAACCATGGCTGAGAAGATACTGAGATCTAGCCCATGTTGGCTCAGAATCGGGGCATTAGACCCTCTGCACCTTAGTTGGGCGTGAGCGAACAGAGCAAAGAGGCTCGCTCTGGGCCCTAGACCATTGAGGTAGCGAGTTTTGTGCCTTGGACGTGAGAAGCTCGCCAAGATCTCCTTTAGCCTACCCAGCGAGCGCGCGCTCCCTCGCCCCCAACTGAAGTTCGCCTCCAGACACAGCGCGGGGCGAGGGACCAATGGTAGGGCGGGTTGCGCCGAGCAAGAACTGGGAGGAGCTGAAGAGGTGGAAGGGTTAGAGGACAGAACTGGGCCACCCGCAAATAGAGAGGGTAACCCTTTATGAGCAAAACTAAGATTTGACCCAAGCACACAAGTCTACCCACGCCTTTCTTCCTACCTTCCCTTCCTCCTCTTCATCCTACTACGCCATTCGGCTCCATTTAAATGGGACTTAAAGTGAATGAGACAAAACAGGAGTCCTGCCCTCATCGAGCTTACATTCTGGGAAACACACTTTAAGCAATACACAATGTATTTTCACAGAGTTAGTCTGTAAAAACCAATGTGATGGCTAAGAGTCAAGTCTGAATGGGAAGAGAGGCTCAGAGGGGTCGGAGAGCCCGACTGATGAAATTAACCACGGGGGGCGGAGACACTCTCGAGCGCAGGGACCCTAGCGGCTTAGGAGGACCAAAGGCAGGCAGGAGCGCGCACACAGCCAGATCAGAGAGGAAGGCACAGAGGCCAGTTAAAGTTCCAGCCAGTAGTCAAAGAAAGGGTGTTACGGTCGAAACGTGGATTTGGTTTGAGAAACTTTAGGAAGACATTAGTGGGTTGGGGAGAGGGAACCTGGAGAGAAAGACAACAGGACTGGAGCCGAAGGTTCCTACCCTGCCCAGGCGCTCGTGAGCCTCAGGGGCCCCCTGCTTACGGTGTCGCGGAGTCGCTCCGCGCATCAGGTGCAAGAGATGCCTGCGGATACGCGAAGAGCCGGACGGTATTTTCGTGGCCGGCGCCCGGCGGCGCCGCGTGGGTCAAACCCTCAGCACGCGTTATATACTGGGGTTTTCCTGCCGCAAGCCCGTGGGCGGCGTGGCGCGCCCTCCATGCCCCAGCCTGGCGGGCCCGAGCTCGGCGAGCCCGAGCAGCCCGCCGCGCGGTGGACGCGGTGCGCTGTTCGCGACGCTGGGGAGTAGGGCCGCGGGCAGGGTCCAGCCTTGAGGGACAGACCCTGTGCTGACGGGTGGTGGATATTGAGAGGCCAGCGAAGCCTCACGCATATGTGTTTGAATACCAGGTGGGAGACTAACGAGAGGAAGGCGGGATGGATCACGCAGCCTTGACTTCGAGGTTCTAATGTGTTTTTCTTTGTGCAGACAGCCCGGACTTCAAGAATTGAGCTCTAAAGACAGATCAAGTGGTTTTGATCTTCAATCAACAAAAATGAATTACCCCACCCAACCCAACTCTTCCCTGCATGCTTGCCTTTATCAAATACCACTTTTTAACACTGTAGACAGTGTTTAAAAAAATCAGCCTTCCCTTTCCCTTAAATTTCCATTTGTATTTCCATTTATATATTGGTATATAAAAGGTTAAAAAAAAAAACCAGTTTCTGCCTTTTTATTGTTGGGTTAGAATTCTCTGAAGCAAGTCCGTAGGCCCTGAAAACACATCTATGTGGGCACTTCCCCCTTCCTCTTTCCAGCCTCAACACCCGGCAAGGCGCTGTTGTTATTATAGACATTTAGTGAACTAAGGATACGGAACTTAAATGGGTTACATAGCCTTTCCTGTGTCCAACTGCCATCAAGTGGTAGTGCCAAGGTTCACCTTAAAAAAAAAAAAAGTGTGGTTACTCATTTGTTCAGACAATATTTATTGAGCACCTATTAGGGCACCTTGTCATGAGAAAGGAGGGGAAAGGCATCAACTAATGAACATACAAACACATGACTAAAAATTTAAACATCAATTTCATTGACTGGAAGATAGTATTTTTTTCTAAAAGATAAATGGATGCTGCAGTAAGAGTACATAGCATGGATATTAATACATCTGGATTTCAGATGATAAACTGTCAAGAGCTGGATCTTCTAAGATGGATGAAATGGGGAAGAGAAACTCCAGGGAGACTTCAAATTACCAGACTCACACTTGGCCTTCCATTACTTGTCTGGCTATAGGAGATGAGCCTCTCAAGATTTGGGGTATTTTGCCCTAAGCTCCACAGAAATATATGACAGAGTGGTCCACAACCACAAAGCCAGCCTCTGCAGCCTGCTAGGGGTGGGGGTGGGGGTGGGGGTGTCTGACCGGAGCTGCCCCCACCATGCCCCACCCAGCTCTCTAGAACTCCCCCACAGTGGCTACAGAGGGCTGTGAAGTAGCTACTCACCACCACTCAAATCAAAAGCAACTCCAGCTTCTCTGCCACAGCAGGAGGAGGAACATGCATGGCTCTAACTTCCGTGGAGACCCAGAGGCCATGCTGCCTCCTCTGCAGCAGGGAACCATACCTTCATGACTTGTTTTTTGAGGTGCAATTCACAGAAAATTAACAATTTTAAATTGTACAGTTCAGTGGCATTTAGTAAACTTACAATGTTGTGCATCACCATTTATCTAGTTCCAAAACATTTTGATCACCTCCAAATGAGACCCTATACCTACTAACCATACTCATTAAATCCTCCCTGTCCCCATGCCCTGGCCACCACTAATCTTTTGTCTCTATGGATTTACCTAGTCTGTACATTTCATATAATTGGAAGCATACAATATGTCGCCTTTTGCGTCTGGCTTCTTTCATTTGGCATATTTGCAGTTCATCTATGTTGTAGCATATACCACTACTTAATTCCTTTTAATGGCTGAATAGTATTCCATTATTTACTCTATATCATAATGAATATTTGGGTTGTTCCTGCATTTTAGCTATTGTGATGAGTGCTATATTCCGTTATGAGTATTTGTTTGATGGCTTGTTTTCAATTCTTTGGGGTATATACCTAGGAGTGAAATTGCTGGATCATATAATAGTTCTATGTTTAACTTTTTCAAGAACTGTCAAACTGTTTTGCACAGTAGCTGCACCATCAAATATTCTCACAACAATATACGAGGGTTCCAATATCTCCTTATCCTTGATAACACTTGTTATTTTCTGGGTGCTTTTTTTTTTTTCAGAAGCCATCCCAGTGGGGTTTGATTTGCATTTCCTTAATGACTACAGATGTTGAATATCTTTTCATGTGTTTATTGGTTATTTGCATATTTTCTTAGGAGAAATGTCTATTCAAGTCCTTTGCCCATTTTTAAATTGAGTAGTTCTTGTCTATGGCCACACCACCCTGAACACGCCCGATCTCATCTGAGTTGTTTTCCTTTTTGTTGTTAAGTTGTAAGACTTCTTTGTATATTATGGATACTAGACCTTTATCAAATAAATGGTTTATAAACATTTTCTCTCATTCTGTATGTTATCATTTCACTTTCTTGATAGTGTCCTTTCATGCACAAAAAACTAATTTTTATGGAGTTTATTTTTCCCTATAGTAGAAGGTAGAGCTCTAACTTCATTCTTTTTCATGTGGATATCCAATTGTCCTAGCACCATTTGTTAAAGAGGCTATTCATTGCCAGTTGAATGATCTAGGAATCTTGTCAAAAACCAATTGACTATAGAGGTATTGGTTTGTTTCTAAACTCTCAATTCTATTCCATGGAGATATGTTTATCTTTGTGCCAGTTCTATACTATTTTGATTACTGTAACTTTGTAGTATGTTTTCAAAATGGGAACTGTGAGTACCCTTTGTTCTTCTTTTTCAAAATTATTTTAATCTGTTTTAAGCTTGTATCTGGGGTTCCTTGCAATTGCATACACACTTATGGATCAGTTTTTACATTTCTACCAAAAACAAAACAAAACAAAAGGCCCTGGGACTTTCATGGGAACTGCATTGCATATGTAGATCATTTTGGGTCCTACTGCCTGCCACCATTTAATATTAAGCTTTCCAATTCATGAACACAGGATGTCTTTCCATTCATTTAGCCTTTAATTCCAGCAAAGTTTTGTGATTTTTAGTGTACAAATATTGCACATACTTATTCCTATTTTATTCTTTTTTGATGCTACTAAAAATCCAGCTGTTTTCTTTTTTTCTTTTATTTGGACTTTTTCTTGCTAGTGTATAGAAACACAACTGATTCTGGTCTGTTGGTCTTTTATCTTGCAGCTTCACTAAAATTGCTTATTTTATTTTTAGTGGATTCTTCAGGATTTTCTATAAATATGATCATGTGATTATCTGCAAAGAAGGTTAGTTTTACTTATTCCTTTCCAATTTGGATGCCTCATCTATTTTTTTCTTGCCTAATTTTTTAGGTTACGATTCAGGACAATGTAATCTGTACACTTTTGAACAGAAGAAACAAAAACAGGCATTCTTTTCTTGTGCCTGATATTAGTAAGAAACTTCCTAGTCTTTCACCACTGATGATCATATTCACTATGAAAAAAAAAAAAAAAAACCTTAACCAGATTGAAGAAGTTCTGTTCATTCCTACTTTGTTGATTTTTTTTTTCTTATCATGAAAGAGTGTTGGATTTTCTCAAATTCTTTTTCCGCATCAACATGATGGTATGTTTTTTTCTTCATTCTATTAATATGATATATTACATTGATTGACTTTTATATGTCAAACCCTTTGCATTCCTGGGATAAATGTCACTTGATCATGGTGTAATTATTTTAACATTCTGCTAGGTTTGGTTTGCAAAGATTTTGTTGAGGATATATATTTTTTTCATCTATATTCAAAAGGGGTATTGGTCTGTAATTTTCTTTTCTTGTAATGTCTTTGCCTGATATTGGTATCAGGGTAATGTTGGCCCAATTGAATGAGTCAGGAAGTGTTCAATATTCTATTTCTTAGGAGAATTAGAGAAGGACTGGTGTTAATTGTTCTTTAAACATTTGATACAATTCACTATTGAAGCCATCTGCTCCTGGACTTTTGTCAGGAGGTTTTTGAGCAAGTTTTGGTAGTCAGTGTATTTCTATGGGATTTGTCTATTTTATTTAGGTTTGCTAGCATACATTGTTCATAGTTTTCTCTTATAATCCCTTGTATCCCTTTAAGGTTGCTAGTGCTGTGTTTAAGTCATCTTTTTCTTGATCAGGAAGTTCACTTGGTTGCTGTAAATCAGTGACTACTTACTTTCTAGAGTTCCCACAAGGTGAATTCTGACGCTCATCTTTTTGGTGTGTCTGTTTAGGGATGGGCTCTTGGAGCTTCCAACCCTGTTATTTGCACTGATGTCACTTCTATTTTTTGTTTTCTATTCAGAGTAGAAAGGCCAGTTGTCTGATGCTCCAAGTTCCTTCCCCCCTACATCCCGCCTGACTGGGATCCAGTGCCCCACTCCTGGCCCTCCTGCCATCTGGGTATCTGTCCCCCACTATTTCTCTGAATATCTCTAGCTCTGACACTGCGCTACGTTCCTTCAAATGTTTTCCACCTTCTCCCCTCCTCCCCAGGCTCCTCTGGACTGCAGGAGCCCACTCCTTTTTACTCCAGTCTCTTGCGCACACGCGCGCGTACACACACATACACACACACACTTTTTTTGCTAGTCTCTTGCGCACACGCGCGCGTACACACACACACTCTTTTTTGCTCCACTCTTGCGCACACGCGCGCGTACACTCTTTTGCTCCAGTAGCTTGCGCACACGCGCGCGTGTACACGCACACACGCACAGTCACTCACCTACCGTCGGCCAGCAGGCTCCGCTGTGGCTCGGGCGCCTCCGGAACCGCGAGGGCGCCGGCTCCCAGGCCCCGGGGCCTCCACGGGGCCCTGCGCCACCGGGAACCCGCGGCGGCTCCACGTGCGCGTCTCCCGCAGGCCGAGCGCGCGCACGCCCGTCCGCCCGCGCGTCCGTCCGCCCGTCCGCCCGCGCGTCCGCCCGCCGTTAGCCCGCCCGCTCGCCCGTCAGCCCGCCCGCCCGCACGGCCGCGCCTCCGCGGAGGGGCCCGGGCCGCGCAGGTGCGCGCCGGGGGGAACGCGAGCTCGGCTTCTTCTGGTTAGAAAAGGAAGAGCGGGCGAGAGAGAGAGAGAGAGAGAGAGGAGGGTGCGAGAAAGGGAGAGGAAGAAGAAAGCGCGAGGCGAGGCGAGGCCGCCGGACCGCAACCCGGCGCCGAGGCCGGGGCTTTCCCGTGGTAACCGACCGAACGTCCGAGCCAGCACCGGGCCCGGGGGAGTGGGTGCGGGGCGCGGGCGGTAGGGAATGAAGGTAACTGGGAAAGGCTGTGCTGGATGCGGCCTTTGGAAGCCGGCAGCCTGGGCGGGGACTGGGCGCCGGGAAGCCGGCTTGGACGCGCCCGCGCCCCCGTGGGCCCCGCGCACCCCAGGCGGCCCGGCCCGGCCCCGCCCCGCGCGAAGGGCCCGCGCCCCGCCGCTCGGGTCCCACGTTCGCGGGTTAAGCAGCAACACTCAGATAAGCCCAGAAACATAGTTTTTGAATGAACACATTATTATGGGCCACCACCACCACGCCACCCCCGCTTGAGCTTTTCTTGGAGTGAATGGTCTTCCGACGATTTAGTTTCCTGAATTCTCAGTCGTCCATCAAACAGCGGACAGGATCCTCTGGTGTTGCCACAGCCCTTTCTGTACCTGATTTGGTCTTAGAGAACTATGTCTCTGGAGAGATTGCAGCCAAGGAACTGAGAAAACCGCTCTTAAGCGTTTTCTGCCTATGGACTACTCTCTGAGATGAAGTTGACCTTTAAAGTCGTTCTGAACATACTGAGAATAATCATTGCCTAACTTCTGTCTCCATTTAGGTGCGTGATAGAGCTGCCTCGGGTCCTACTTGCGCTCTTGTTTACTAGCAAAATGTGAGATCTGAAGGAGAGGAGGAGAGAGAGAGGTTCTAACGGGGAAAAATTATTGACAGACTAAAATCGTACCTGTTCCCCAACCAAGCCAGCCTTCTTGATGGGGTAAAGATTGCCAACATTAATTTTTGATGAATAAGAGAACAAATCAGCATGTTCTACCTAGAAGAAGCTATTGATAGTATTTTTTCTTTATTGGAGGTGAAGAGAAGACAGAAATTGTGTTCCTCTCATTATAAATCACTCAATGGACTGATTTTTGTTGCTCTCATTAACTTTTGGTGTGAAAACTGTTACAGATGAAATATGAAGTTAAAAAAAAAAAGAAATATGAAGTTAGCCACAACCCAGGAAGTAAATCAAGTAGGAAGATTTAGGACTTACTTCCTACGATTTACTTCCTACCCGCCAACTTCTAAGTGACCAAGTCTGATAAATTGCTATATGATTTTAAAGCTATTTTAACATGTAAAAAGTTGTTTTTAAGATTTTATTTATTTATTCATTAGAGACAGACAGAGAGAGAGAGAGAGGCAGAAACATAGGCAGAGGGAGAAGCAGGCTTCCCTGTGGGTGAGCCTGATGTGGGACTCGATCCCAGGACCCCAGGATCAGGCCCTGAGCCAAAGGCAGATGATCAACCACTAAGTCACCCAGGCGTCCCAACATGTAAAAAGTTTTTATTAGTTGCCATACTCTCATGTTTAGGTAGGAACAGCAAGGCAAAATAAAATTTGGCCTTACACATCAAGGAAGCTATATAGATGGGAAACTGAGAAAACTACCTTGCATAAAACTAGACAATAATCAAATAACATATTTTCTTAAGGATCCTTGAGATGAGATTGACGAAAGGGAAAAGAGAAATGGGGAGAGTGTGTATTTCTTTTTTGCTAGGGGAAGTACCTCCAGTAATTAGTTCTCAGAAAGGGGCAGGGGCAGTTGTCTACTGGGTTCACCATAGAACCAAAGGTAGATACTTCTGGAAAGTGCAATCAGAAAGTGACCCAGGGTGGTGAGGGGCCAGTCTGCCTCAAAGCAAGAGCAGAATTAATCATTTCCATGCCCATCCTATGTGAAATAGATCAATCATGTATAAAGTCTTCAGAAGAGAAGGGAATAGATTTTACAGTTTCAGTTAGAAGATAGTACTTAGTGTTTCAGGAAATGTGGGTGGTTGATGCAACTGCATTACCAACCCCTGGGTAAAGCTAAAAAAAAAAAAAACCTGTTTCATGCCTATATGCAAATAAGATAAAATTTTCTCCCTTTTCTTTCTTTTCCTCTTGTACAAAGTATTTTCATAGTGTCAGGATGTGGATATATTGCTGGGGGGGGGTGGTAAATTTATATAACATCCACAGAGAAAAATTAGTATTGAAAAATTTAAAGGAACATCTCTTTAAGTAATTCCACCTCTAGAATTTATCCACCAGACACATTTACACATTTGCAAAATGGCCCATGTGTAAGAATAGTAACTGTAGCTTTGTAATAACAAAAGATACAAGACAGTTTCAGTGGCCCTGAATGGGGAAGGATCAGTGAAATTATGAGGCTTCCCTAAAATTAATCTTATATAGCTATTAAACAGAAGGCAGCAGATCTAACAAAAATGTAGTTATTTTCAAGATACATTATTGAGTAAAAAAAGAATGGTATAAGATAATGTATATAAAATAGTTCATATTAAATTTTAGAGATATTTGTATATGTGCTTATACATACATAGAATATATCTGGAAAGACACACAAAATGTTGTTGACCGTTGCCTCAGGAGAAGGATGTGGATAGCTGGGGGGGGGGGGGGTGTGGAGGAAGATTTATTTTGAAGATTTATTTATTTGCCATCAGTTTTAAAAGTGTTTGAACTACCTAATACAAATAAATAACTAATGAGATAAGGCAAGCACTGGTAGCAGTAAGTTTTTCTAGAAGTGACCACATTCTGTTTCGTAAGAATTCTGCAACTCTCAAAGCTGCATTAACAGGAAGAGAAAAAAACAAGACATCAGGGTAAGTAATTCAGTTAGTTAGGTCTTCTCTAAGCCTTCTTTTTTCCTCATTTGTAAAATGGGTACAAGGGTGACTATTTTGCAAAGTTGTTATCTGGGTTAGATATAAAGGGTATAAATTATTAGACATACTAGTACACACACACACACACACACACACACACACACTCCTCTGGCTCAGGCCTTCAGTTTAGCCAAAATAGTTCCCAGAGAAAGACCAAGCTGCATTTGAAGCAGGAAGAATTTAGGCAGATTGTGGTATCTTCTCACCAGCACAAGATTTAGCATTAGCAGTAAGTCCCATCCCCTTGGACTTCTTTTACTAAACAAACTACCCGTGCAGTACTGAGCTAGGTTCTTGGATACAATGATGAGCAAGACAAAAACTGTGCTTTAAACTATATTATGCAGTTTATACATGAATGGGTTTGCATTCAGATTATATTGAACAAAACTAATGTTTCCCTTTGCTGCTACCCTTCTCTCCAGAGGTAACTGCTGATATCATAAAGGGGGTGGAGATCCTTTATGACTTGTGGTTTTGTTTGGTGTGTGTTGTTTCCCCCCCTTATATTGCATCATAAAGCTTGCACTGTTCTATTAACTGGCTAAAATATCAGTATGTCTTGGATTTTTTTTTGAAGATTTTATTTATTCATGAGAAACACACAGAGAAGCAGAGGCATAGGTAGAGGGAGAAGCATGCTTCCTCAGGGAGCCTGATGCGGGACTAGATCCCAGGACCCTGGCATCACAACCTGAGCCAAAGGCAGACACTCAACCACTGAGCCACCCAGATGCCCTTTGTCTTGAAGATTTTTGCTTTGTAGGTCATAAAGATTCTCTCCTGTTCTTTAAACTGCTGCAGGTAGCCTGTTGTATGGATAAATGTACCATTTATTCAATCATTCCCCTATGGACGTTTAAGTTGTTTTCAATTTTTATTAATATGAAATGCCCTAAAGAACATAGTTATGCATACATCTGTTTCATGTATTCAAACACTTGTTTTTTCTTTTCCTTTGAGGCTATTAGTCCTTGGTTATACACATTACAAATGTTGTCTGCCAGCTTGTTGCTTATAACACTACTTTGTATATGATACTATTCAACCTACAGAATTTAAATTTTTCCAGGAAACACAAATGTACCAACCAACCTTTAAAGAAGATATCTTACAACTTTGTTGTCATGTTTAAGGTCTTTTACACACCCAGGATTATATGTACACATTCTCCTATACATTCTGTTATTATTTGACATTTACATGTTTTATCAACCTACAATTTATTTTCATTGTATGTTAAGTTGTGGTAGGCAGGATAATGTTCCTCCCCACAAGATGTACATGTTCTAATCTTTAGAACCTGTGAACATGTTAGGTTACAAGGCAAAATGAAATTAATGTTGGAGATGTAATTAAGTTTGGTAATCAGACTGTAAGATGATGTATTAGTTCCCTATTGCTGCTATGACAAATTACCAAAAATGTAGTAGCTTAAAACAACACAAATTTATCCTTTTACTGTTCTGTAGGACAGAAGGCTAAATGAAATAAATTTCACTGGGCTAGATTGAAAATGTAGGCAGCCCTTTCTGGAAGCTCTGTGGGGAAAGTCTCATACCTTGCTTTTTTACTGATAGTGGCTACTTGTATTGCTTGACTTTCTTTGCCTTTGAAGCACATCTCTCTAATCTCTGCTTCTGTCATTGTATCTCCTTCACCTTCCTGTTGTCAAATCTCCTCGGTCTCTCTCTTATAAGGATGCTTGTGAGTATATTTAGAGCTCACCCAGATAATCCAGGATAACTTCCTCATTTCAGGATCCTTAATTACATATGCAAGGTCCCTTTTTCCATGTAAAGTAACAATCATAGGTTCCAGGAATTCAAGTCCAGATATTTGAGGGGACATTATTCAGTCTGCCACATATGGAGAGATTATTTTGGGTTATCCAGATGGGCCCAACATATCACAACTCTTATAAATAAAAGAGGGAGGCAGAACAAAGAGAACTAGAGAGATGGCAGTGTGAAAAAGACACAGCTTAACGTTACTGGCTTTCATGATGGGAGGAGGACACAATAAATCAAGGAATGTGGGTGACCTCTAAGAGAGTGGAAAAGGCAAGAAACAACAAGAAAAAAAAAAAAGAAAAAAAGAAAAGGCAAGAAACAAATTCTCCCCCAGAGCCTCAAAAGGGAACACGACCATGTTATTATTAACACATTAGTTCTAACCCAGTGAGACCTATCTTGGAATTCTTTTTAAAACCTTTAATTTTAGAGGGTGCCAGGGTGGCTTAGTTGGTTGAGCATCCAGCTCTTGATTTTGGCTCAAGTCATGATCTCAGGGTCCTAGGATTGAGCTCCACATCAGGCTCCTTTCTCAGCTGGGAGTCTGCTTGGGATTCTGTCTCTCCTGCCTCCCTTCTCCCATCCTCCCCCCATTCCCCTCCCCAGTCCCAGTTCACTTCCATGTGTACACCCTCTCTCTCTCATAAGTCCTTTTTAAAAGCTTTAATTTTAGTAAGAACAGTTAAGTGAGATTTATCCTCTTAACAATGTTTTTTAAAGATTTATTTATTGGGGTGCCTTGGTGGCTCAGTCAGGTAAGCAGTCTGACTTTGGCTCAGGTCATGATCTCAGGGTCCTGGAATGAAGCCCCATGTCATTGGGCTTCCTGCTCAGCGGGGAATCTGTTTGTCCCTCTGCCCCTCCCCTCACTTGTGCATGCTTTCTCTCTCAAACATTTTTTTTTAAATAAAAATCTTTTATTTATTTATTTTGTGGAGAGAGTGAGAGAGAGAGCACGCTTGCACATGCAGGAGGGGCAGGGGAGAGAGAGAGAATGAGAAAGAATCTCAAGCAGACTCCTCACTGAGTGCAGAGCCCAGTGCAGGGCTTGTTCCCATGACCTTGAGCTCATGACCTGAGTCAAAATCAAGAGTTGGATGCTTAACTGACTGAGCCACTCAGGCACCCCTACCCTCTTAACAATTTTTTAAGTATACAGCACAGTATTGTTGACTATAGGTATAATGTAATTTCATATCTCATGAAAGAAATGGAAATTAAACAACAATGAGATGCCACTAAAACACCTATTAGAACGGCCAGAATCTGGAACAAGGACAACAGGGAAGTGCTGGTGCTAAAGAGAAATGAATTATCAAGCCAAGAAAACACATGGAGAATCTTAAATCCATATTACTAGTGAAAGGGGCCAATCTAAAATGTCTACATATTGTATGATTCCAAAATCTCTAGAACTTACTCATCTTGCTTAACTAAAACTTCATGGCTGTTGATTAATAATTCACATTTCCCCTTTCTCTAGTCCCTAGCAACCACAGTTATACATTTTGATTTATGAATCTGACTATTTTAGGTATCGCATGTAAGTGAAATCATGCAATATATGTCTTTCTGTGACTAGTTTACTCCATTTATCATAGTGTCTTCAAGTTTCATCCATGTTGTTGCATATGACAGAGTTGCTTTCTTTTTAAAGTCTTCTTTTCCATTGTATATGTATACCACCATTTCTTTATTCATCTGTTGATGAACATTTATGTTGTTTCCACATCTTGGCTATTGTGCATGGTGCTACAATGAATGTGGGAATGCTAATATGCTAATATTTTAAAAAATATTTTATTTATTTATGGGAGACACAAAGAGAGGCAGAGATACAGGCAGAGGGAGAAGCAGGCTCCCTATGGGGAGCCTGATGCAGGACTCGATCCCAGGAGCCCAGGACCACAACCTGCCTTGGGTTGACCCAAGGCAGATGCCTAACCACTGAGCCACCGAGTTGCCCCAGGGAATGCTAATATTTTTTAAAGATCCTTTTTTCAGTTCTTTTGGGTAAATATCCAGAAGTTGGATTGCTGGATCATATAGTAGTTTTAATTTTAATCTCCATTCTGTTTACCATAGTGGTTACACCATTTTACATTCCCACAATGTAATGGGTGCAGTGCACAAGGGTTCCAAATTCCCTATATCCTTTACCCACACTTGTGGGTTTTTTGTTTCTGTTTTGTTTATAATAGACATCCTGACAAATGTGAAGTGATATCTCATTGTGGTTTTGATTTGCATTCCCTAGTGACTAGTGATGTTGGGGCATTTTTTCATACCTGATAACCATTTATATGTCTTCTTTAGAGAAATGTCCATTCAACTCCTTGGCTCCTTTTCTCTTTTTAAGATTTTATTTACTCATGAGAGACACAAAGAGAGATGCAGATATAGGCAGAGGGAGAAGCAGGCTTCTGCAGGGAGCCTGATGTGGGACTTGATCCCAGGACCCCAGGATCACAACCTGAGCCAAAGGCAGATACTCAATCACTGAGCCACCCAGGCACCCCACCTTAGCTCATTTTTAAATCAAGTTTTAGGTTTTGTTTGTCTGTTTGTTTTCCTATTGAGTTGTAGGAGTTCCTTACATATTTTGGATATTAACCCCTTACCAGATATATGGCTTGAACATATTTTCTCCCATGCTGTAAGTTGCCTTTTCACTCTGCTAATTGTTTTCATTGCTGTAAAGAAGCTTTTTAGTGATGTAGTCCCACTTGACTGTGATGCCTTTAGCTTTGTTCTTTCTCAATATTGTTTGGCTATTCTGTGCCTTTTGTGGTTCTATTTGAATTTTAGGATTTTTTTTCTACTTCTGAAAAAAAGCCATTAGGATTTTGATAGAGAATGCTTTGAATTGGTAAATCACTTTGGGTAGTGTGGACATTTTAACAATATCAGTTATTCCAATCCATGAATATAGGATGTTTTTTCATTGATTTATGTCTTTTATTTATTTATTTTTTTTTGATTTATGTCTTTTAAAGTGTCATTTATCAATTTTTTAAAGCAGGCTCTGTGCTCAATGTGGGGCTTGAACTCACAACCCTGAGATCAAGAACGCATGCTCTACTGCCTGAGCCAGCCAGGCACCCCTCATTTATCAATGTTCTGAAGTATTTGGTATACAAATCTTTCACCTCATTAGTTAAGTTTATTTCAAAGCATTTTACTCTTTTTGATTCTATTGCAAATGGTACTTTTTCTTTCTACATAGTTCATTGTTAGTGTATAGAAACACAACTGATTTTTCTATATTGACTTTGCATTATACCACTTTACTGAGTTAATAATTCTAATAGTTGGGTTTTTTTAAGTCTTTAGAGCTTTCTGCATGTAAAATTAAGCCATCTGCACAGATAATTTTACTACTTTCTTTCCAATTTGGATGCTTTTTATTTTCTTGTCTAATTGTAGTGACTAAGACTTTCAGTACCCTGTTGAAGTGGAAAGTATAGGTATCTTTGCCTTGTTGCTGATTTTTCAGTTTTAGGAACAACTTTCCGTTTTTCACTGCTCAGTATATTAATCATGGGTTTTTCATATATGAACTTTATTATGTTAATTTTCTTCAATTCCTAGTTTATTGACAGTTTTATCATGAAAGGGAATTGAATTTTGTCAAATGTTTTTCTGTATCGAAATAATCATTGTGGATCATGTTTTTGTTACTAATTTAATCTCTTATTATAGATCTATTCAGACTTTTTATTCTCAAGTCAATTTGTACATTGTGTGTTTCCAGGACTTTGCTTACTTTATTTGGGATATCTAATTAGTTGACATACAGCTGTTCATTAGTATTCTTTTATAATCCTTTTTATTTCTTCTTTTAAAGATTTTATTTATTTATTCATAAGGGACAGAGAGAGAGAGAGAGAGATAGAGAGAGAGGCAGAGACACAGCCAGAGGGAGAAGCAGGCTCCATGCAGGGAGCCTGATGTGGGACTTGACCCCCCGGGACTCCAAGATCACACCGTGGGCCAAAGGCAGGCACTAAACCACTGAGCCACCCAGGGATCCCCTCCTTTTTATTTCTTTAAGAACAGTAGGAGTGTCTCATCTTTCATTTCTAATGCAGCAATTTGGATGCCATCTTTTTTGGTCTTGATTAATCAAGCTGAAGTTTTGTCAATTCTGTTGCTCTTTTCAGAGAATCAGCTTTTTAATTGATTTTCTACTGTTTTATTTATTTCCATTCTAATATTATTTCTTTTCTTCTTCTCTTAAAAGTTTTTAAAAGATTTTATTTATTTATTCCTGAGAGACAGAGAGAGGCAGAGACACAGGCAGAGGGAGAAGCAGGCTCCATGCAGGGAGCCCAATGTGGGACTCGATCCCGGGACTTCAGGACCACACCCCAGGCCAAAGGCAGGCGCCAAACCACCGAGCCACCCAGGGATCCCCATCAACATGTTCATCATACCTTTTTAACTCTTTAATCATGGTTCCCTTTAGTTCACTGAACATGTTTCTAACGGCTACATTGAAGACTTTGTTAAATTTGACATCTGGTGCTCTACAGGTAGTTTCTGTTGTCTGCTTTTTTTCCCCAGTGTATGGGTCATACTTTCCTGTTTCCTTGCATGACTAATCATTTTTATTGGAATTTGGACACTTTAGATAATATATTGTAGCAAATCTGAGTACTGATGCCTCCCCTCTGGTGCTTGTTATTATTGTGCTTATTATTATTTACTTATTTGTTTAGTAACCAGTTTGTTCTCTTTCTCTCTTTCTTTCTTTCTTTCTTTCTTTCTTTCTTTCTCTCTCGCTCTCTTTCTTTTTTAGTAACATTATTTTAGCAGAATCTTTTATTTATTTTTAATTTTTTTTTATTTTATCAGAATTTTTTTGTCTCTGGCATCAATAAGCTTCTGATATTGTTCTTCAGAGAGCATACCCATGGGTTATGCACACAGTCACCCTGGTTAACAGTGAGGGTTTTTTCAAGGTTTTCTCTTTCCCTGATAAGATCCAGCTGTTAAACAATGGCTGGGTGATTTCTTTATTGCCTACAACAATATGCTGAGGCATAAGTTGCTCATAAACTAAACCACTGAAATTCAGATTCCTTCAGAGGGATTGTTCTGGAAGTCAGTTATCAATATTTGTTCTGACCCCAGATAGTCTCCTGTCAGCTATGTTCTTCTAGGTTCTCTCATGCACACTAGCTGGTCTACAGTTTAGCTTATATGTCAAATGGTTCTACCAATATCATCTCAATTGCTCTTCACTACTACCTTCACTGTATTGGGAGGCACCCTTAAGCTTAAACTTCTCCACACTGTTGCAAATGAAGTCAGTTCCTTTAGGAAAAGAATTAGAATCATCTGGTTTATTGCCTACTGTTCCTCCAAGGCAAAATCTCTGACTTATGGCCATGGAGCTGGAAGTGAGGACAATGGCAAGCTTCTTGCTGAATGGCACTCCCAGTTTAGGAGCTGAGTGCTCAGTGGTGGTGGTTGTTGGTGGTAGAGGACAGTACCTTCAGCTTATTTTTGTAAAAATATTTTATTTTAGAGAGAGTGAGCACAGGCGTACACATGCAAGCAGGTGGAAGGTACAGAGGGAAAAGGAGGAGAAGCAGACTCCCCACTGTGTTGGGGAGCCCAACATGGGCTTGATCCCACAACCCTGACCGAAGTGGAAATCAAGAGTTGGATGCTCAACCAACTGCCAGCCAGTCACTCCTTCAGCTTTTTTTTTTTTTTTTTTTTTTTTTTTTTTTTTTTTGACTCTTCCAGCATGTAGTCAGTGCCTTACAGGCTGGGGGAAGGATGATTGGGGTCCCAGTATTCTCAGCAATAGCACACCCAGGGTAGAGTTCCTTATGGGCTGGGTAGAAAAAGAAAGACTCTACCCCTCACCTATGCTTGCCTCTTAGCCTCTTAACCGGCAGATATATGGGGCTAGGATGAGAAATAGTGATGTCCTGCCCCTTCTGGGATGATAGCTCTCCAATTGAGAACTAAAGGAGATGATACTCTGCATTCTTGGCTGCATCAGTCTTAAGTAAATTTCCATCTTGTTGAATTGGGAGGGAGAAAGGGGGAAGCAGAACTTTCAGTTCAAATATCACAGACTGCCATGGTTCCTAATACATTTTATTAAGTTCTCTTGAATGTGTGTTTATTTCATTGCTAAGTGTGCTTCAACCATATCCAAAGGTTTTAACTGGTTGTTTAAAAATAATTTTCACTGGTTTTACTGGTGAGCTTGTCCAGAGTTCCTTATGCTGTCATGCTGAGAGTCAGAAGAATGCCACCCATCTTCTTTATTTCCTGTTTCTGGAACATGTATTCTCTTCAGTAAGCCTTATGATGGAACTTCTGCTGTGTTTTACATGTCAAGCTGTCTGTCATGTTTTCTGTCTCTATTTCTCTGTACATTCTGAGTTTATTTTTAGTTCATAATCCAGCTAATCAATTTTCTCTCCAACCCTAATATTCTGAATTACTCTTTTGAGTTTCTAATTTTATTGGCTATATTTTAAATTTTCTTCAGTACTATTTAGTTTTTTTTAATCTGCCTGGTATTTTAAGATAGTCTCATTGTTTTCTTATATTTTCTCTTCCCATGGCTTTGTTTCTATTTATCCCATATGTATTTCATAGTATATATCTGATCCATTCTTAAATTCTAAGGAATTTCTATTTTTTGTTTACTAACATTGTTTGCCATAAAGGACTGGTGAACTTTATGAAATGCTCTTTCTGTGTATATATTAAGATATCTATTTTTAAAATGTATTTATTTGAGGGAAGGAAGGGGCAGAGGGAAAGGGAGAGAATCTCAAGCAGGCTGATCCACACTCAGCCGCAGAGCCTGTTGGGGGCTCAAACTCATGGCCCTGAGATCATGACCTGAGCCAAAATCAAGAGTTGGACACTTAACCGACTAAGCCACCCAGGCACCCCAAGATATTTGAACTTTTGAGTATTCATTGCATATTTGATGCTATGAAGGAATTTTAATTTATTTTTAAATGTGCACTACTGGTATTGTGACTCCCTTAAAAATACTTATCCTTTAGAAGTAACAATGAAAATACTCATGGATGAAATTATATGATGTATGTGAAATGCTTCAAAATAACATGGAAGGAGTGTAGTAGGTGAGAATATAGAAAAAACACATTAGCTATGAGATGATGATTTTTTTTTTAAGATTTTATCCATTTATTCATGAGAGATACACACAGAGAGAGAGGCAGAGACATAGACAGAGGGAGAAGCAGGCTCCATGCAGGAAGCCCGATGTGAGACTTGGTCCCAGGACTCTGGGGTTACACCCTGAGCCAAAGGCAGACACTCAACTGCTGAGCCACCCAGGCGTCCCTGAGATGAAAATTCTTGAAGCTGGGTAATACATAAAGGTTCATTACTATTCTTTGTTTTTGTATACATTTGGAACTGACTTTCCTAAAACTTACTGCTTTAACCTTGTAACCTTAATTCTTATAGGGAGGGATTTGTAAACTAAGGTGAGGTCAAAAAGAGCAGTTAAGGAACACATCATCACATTCCGATGTGTAGACTTTTTAAATCTGAATCATCGGGATCCCTGGGTGGCGCAGCGGTTTGGCGCCTGCCTTTGGCCCAGGGCGCGATCCTGGAGACCCGGGATTGAATCCCACATCAGGCTCCCGGTGCATGGAGCCTGCTTCTCCCTCTGCCTATGTCTCTGCCTCTCTCTCTCTGTCTCTCTGTGACTATCATAAATAAATAAAAATTAAAAAAAAATAAAAAAAAATAAATAAATCTGAATCATCTATAAAACTGAGAGCATCGTTTGAAAACACCTACAATTTCCTGTTAATTTTCTCTAAATGAAATCATCAAATGCTTTTGTTTTTGTTCTGAAACAAATGTTCTCTGTGGCAAAATACCTATGAAATCAAGCATACATCTTTTTCAATTATATGCTGAATTCTAAAACACTTAAGTATTTTGGTATTTGTACTTTTTCAAAAATCATTTCCTCAAGATCCTATTGATATGACCAGCTGTTCAATTTCTGTGTGTGTTCAATTTAAACTACTGATTGAGGGAACACCAACAACTTTTTATTGGTTGCTCATTAAATGTAAGGCATGGACCAGGCCCTCGGGAATCAGTCCACCACTCACAGAAAACTACAATCTCCTTGGGAAAACAAATTACATGCCAAGATGAACAAGAAAGATGTAAATAATAGTAAAGGCAACAAATTATATATATATTTTTAAACTCAAGATTCAATACCCAGAATTCCTCATTCCCTCCATCTGAGGAATTTTTCAATTGTATTAAAACCTGACTAACCCCCATATCTGCTAAGATAACAAGGGGACATAAATTGGGAAAATAGAAGAGAATGGATACGGGGCTCTAGTAACATTCATTAAGGTACCAACATAATATCTGTAAATATATTCATTCCTTTCTTGGAAAATATGGACTTTCAGTGTCTGCCATGCCAGGACACTATGATTTTTATCATGAATTGAACTATTACAAGGAGCCAGACTCTGGGCCTGGGGAGAAGTTATTTGGAAATGGATGCATGACTAAATATCCACAGGTAGAAGTGTCATGGATTTATACATTTAATCAATATATATAGTAACTCTTATGTGTCAGTCACTATGCTAATTAGACAATGAACTGGGCAATTACAGTGTGACAAGTAACAACTATAAATAGACAAGTACTATAGTAGAGCAGGGCATTTGGGAATCAGAAAAAGGACAGCCAGGCAATGAGCCAAATAAAGGAAGGTGGTGGTGGAGCAGTCTTTCAGGTAGAGACAACAAAGGGCAGAAGCAAGGAGAAAGTCCAGCCTGCTTGGATCTGAAGTGAAGAGCTGCTCTGTCCCATATGATGGCTGTTAGACAAATGTGGTCATCAAACACTTGAAATGTAGCTAATTGAGAAATGGAATTTATAATTTTATTTTTTAAGATTTTAGTTGTTTGAGAGAGACAGAGTGAGCTTGGGGTAGGGAGAAGGACAAGCAGACTCAGTGCTGAGCACAAAGTTCAACTCAGGACTTGATCCCACAACACTGAGATCATGGCCTGAGCTGAAATGAAGAGTTGGACACTCGACCAACTGAACAACCCAGGTGCCCTGAATTTATAATTTTAGTACAGAATTTTAATGAACTAAAAATTGATGTTTCATTATACTTGCAATGACTTGGGTTTGTGGATCTACCTTTCATAGTAAAATTTAATACAGATCAAATTATTTCTGATAAAAATTTAGCACCTGACTTGAGATGTGCTGTTAGTGTAAAATACACAATCGATTCCAAAGATTTAGTATTTGAAAAAGAATGCATAAAATTTTTTGACTTAATATTGATTACAGGTTGACATGGTACTTTGGGTCAATTAGGTTAATATATTATTACAATTTCATTTTAAAAAATGTGGCTTCTAGATTCAAAATTACATACTGGCTCGCATTATGTTTTCTATGGACAGTGCTGGCCTGGAGTGCCATCAGGTGTTGGAGGTAGAGAGAAGAGGCTGGAGTAAGCCAGAAATGTCAGAACATGCAGGGCTTTGCAAATATTGTGATAATCAGTAGGAAGCTGTACATTCAAAACAGTATTGGCTGAAAGTTTACTAAGGCCACATTCTGGCCACTTGGGATATATATCAGTGAACAAGATTTCTGCCTTCACAGAATTTTTATTTTGTAGGGAATGGGGGTGGAAGATACCAACAAACAATAGCAAGCAAGCAAACACAAATATTAAGGGTATGTTGGGAGGTGTTAAGAGCTTGTGGAAAAACAAAAGTTGATTCAGGTGAGAATGGGCAGGAGTACTGGGGATGTGTAGTGAGAATCACTGCCCTGCATTAAAATAGGATGGTTGGGGTTGATCCAGTGGGGTGATTTTTGAGCAGAGGTTTGAAGGTGATAGAGTGAGTGACGTGATTACCTGGGAGAGGTTTCCCAGGTAGAAGAAACATAAAGCAAGTACTCTAGCATTAAAGGCTGAAAAGGGCGTGGTGTGTTCTAGGAAAAGCATGGTCAGTGGTACAGAGGATGGCAGGAAGTTCGAGATTAGGGATACGTGCAGATCCTATGAGGATTCATGCACTACTATGAGGATTTGGGCTCTTATTCTGAGAGAAATGAGCAGAAGAATGACTCATGTTTTACAAGGATCATTCTAGCTTCTGGGTTGCTATTAGAGTAGAAGCAGGAGAACCAGTTAGATTATTGCAGCACCCAGGTGAGAGGCGAGTGACTCAGGCCAGGGTAGAGGCAGTAGCTGATGTGAGGAAGTCAGTTTCTTTATATATATATTAAGATTTTATTTGAGGGAGAGTGGGTGGGGGAGGAGCAGAGGCAAAGGGAGAAGCAGGCTCCCTACTGAGCAGGGAGCCAAACACGGGGCTCGATCCTACAACCCAGAGATCACGATCTGAGCCAAAGGCAGACACTTAATCAACTGAGCCACCCACGCGCCACATTTCCTATATAAATATATATATATTTTAAAGATTTTATTTATCTATTCATGAGAGATACAGAGAGACAGAGACACAGGCAGAGGGAGAAGCAGGCTCCATGCAGGGAGCCCGACACGGGACTCGATCCCGGGTCTCCAGGATCAGGCCCTGGGCTGAAGGCGGCGCTTCAGCCGCCCGGGCTGCCCTCCTGGATATATTTTGGATGGTAGGTAGAGTGAACAAATATCTTGCTGATGCGAATGTAGGTTTTGAAGAGTTAAGAATAACTCCACGTTTTTGATCTGAGGGACTGGAAGGATGAAACTGCCAACAACCGAGATGGGAGAGTGCTGGGAGAGATCTGGGAGGGGGGCTGGAAACAGGAATGAATGAAGAATGAGTGCTGGAGCAGGTGACACTAAAAGATCTGAGAGAACAGCAAAAACCAGAAAAGACTGAATAGCAACCATTGAGGTAGAAGGAAAACCAATTGTGGTGTCCTCGGAAGACATGTGAAGAATATTTATCAAGGAGGAGGGAGGGATTAAATGTATCAAATGCTGCTGATAGGAAAAGAAAGATGAAGTCTGAGAACTCACCAGTAGATTTAGTAAGGAGGTGACCTTGAGGATGGTGGTGATGTTGAAAGTGGGGTACTGGCACAATTTGGATTGGAGTGAGCTAAAGAAACAAGAAGAGGAATTGGAGACAGAGATCTTTGGGGACTTTATCCCAATAAAAGGCAAAGCAATAAGACAGACACCACACTGAATTGTAGCCAAGAATTTTTTTTTATTGGGAGAAGTACCAGCATATTTGTGCCCTCGGAAAAATGATCCAATGAGGGAAAATTTGAGCATGGAGATGGGCAACCACTAGAGTGAGGTCTTTGACCAGCTGAGAGTGATGTAGGAAAGACAGGATTAGATTTTCCTTTTTTTTTTCAAAGATTTTTATTTAGTTATTCATGAGAGACAGAGAGAGAGAGAGAGAGGCAGAGACACAGGCAGAGGGAGAAGCAGGCTCCATGGGAGCCCGATGTAGGACTTGATCCCGGGTCTCCAGGATCACACCCTGGGCTGAAGGCAGCGCTAAACCACCAAGCCACCGGGGCTGCCCGGATTAGATTTTCATTTACACAAAGATTCCTTGAACTTGTGCTAAGTTCAAGGAACTCAGGATCCTAAGTGAAAAAGACAAAGGTTTTCCTTTTATGGAAGTTCATCAGATAGGGAGATGGGAAAGTCCTTAACTGCATACATCCCTTTAAATATTTTATCTCAAAAGTTTTCCTAAGCATTTGCTTATTATAAACAACTCCAGGATGCACTGGGGCTAATTTGCAAAACATTTCAGGTCTCAAATATAACCCTGGTATTCCAGGCTCCTCCATCTTTTCTTGAGGTAACACTCTACAGATAGAACCATTCAGGTTCATCTACAGAATCAATGAAAAACAATGCAAAATGATGCATTACCAAGAGTAGATGCAAATGCACTTATCAATAACTTGGCACTCTCCCAAAGGACTAGGTCACTAAGCCACAGCTTTTCCATTATGCCCATAATCCACTGGGGAAACTGAAATAAACTGTTCACCGTGTTTACTTAATTTTTTAGCTTAAAAAAGAAAAAGTGAAAGATCACATAAGTAAAAAGCACTCCAGGAAGAAATGGTCAGCAAAGTCCTCAAGAACGAAGAAATCAGGAAGATTATGTTGGTTTTGAATAAGGAGCAGCTGATGGGAAATAGCAATGAAACAGGAGTATACTCCATGTGAGAAGTCTGAAAGTGAGGTTGCTACTCGAGACTGCTGAATCAAGAAAAGTGCCCCTTGGGATCCCTGGGTGGCTCAGCGGTTTGGCGCCTGCCTTTGGCCGAGGGCACGATCCTGGAGACCCGGGATCGAATCCCACGTCGGGCTCCCTGCATGGAGCCTGCTTCTCCCTCTGCCTGTGTCTCTGCCTCTCTCTCTCTCTCTCTCTCTGTGTGTGACTATCATGAATAAATACATAAAATCTTAAAAAAAAAAAAAAAAAAAAGAAAGAAAAGTGCCCCTAGAAGTTGGTGAGGGAGAACTGTGCTTTCTGAAGGCAGCAAAATGCTCACATTTTTGCCTTGACATCATCAGATATGTACTAAGAATGAAAGAAAAGTATATATATAGTATTACAGAGTGGCAGATCAGGGTTTACGGAGACAGGGAGCCCTGGATTCAGATCTGTTATGTGATGTGTGTATAACTAATGTCCAGCCAGGGCTGAATCACTGCATTGGGGAATGTGAGAATCATAATCACTTGTAACCCAAACAGCTCAATATTAATGCTGGGGGGGAGGGGTGGATAACTGGTTTATTTTGTTGTTTACAACTAGCAGCTTATTATCTTGAGGACAGTCTCCTTAGACACAAACACACTGACTTTACACTCTTTAAACAGACAAGCTATATGACTAACAGACCCAGTAACAGACCACAGTGAAAAGTAGTAATTCTGAAGAAAAAAAGATCTTTATGACAGAAAACAAAACACATTCCTATAAAACAACAAAAAAGAGTAAGAAGCAAGCTTCTGTTTTATGAAAAAATCCAAACCACCCACCCATGTAAAATAATCAACTCATAAAAAGTAGAAACAAAGGCCAAATATTAATTTTAAAAAAACTTGACACACTAGAATGTCTATTATCTCTCAGAGTTTCAGACTGTGAGGATTAAACTTTTTTTTTTTTAAGATTTTATTTATTCATAGAGACAGAGAGAGAGAGAGAGAGGCAGAGACACAGGCAGAGGGAGAAGCAGGCTCCATGCAGGGAACCCGACGTGGGACTCGATCCTGGGTCTCCAGGATCATACCTTGGGCTGCAGGCAGTGCTAAACCACTGCGCCACCAGGGCTGCCCCTAAATTTTTTTTAAACATTTTTTTTTTTTTTTAAGATTTTATTAAAAAACAAAAAAAGATTTTATTTACTCTGTGATGATTAAACACCCAACTTTTCTCAAGTTGTTGCAAGCCCAAGTATCGTTCTTACTATACAGTTATCATTGATCCTTTTTTTTTTTTTTTTTTTTAACAAAATGAAGATGGAACTCAAACAGAACTCCTCTTAGGATTACCATCTTAAACTTTGCTTCACACCAGTATGTTTTCAAGAGCTGGATCTTTTTATTTTTAAGACTTTATTATTTGGTTATATTCATTGTAGAAAAATGTGAAGACACAGAAAAATATAAAGAAAATTAAAATGATTCAGTGTCCCAACCCCAAATACAGTTAACAAAAGATTATATATCCATTTCTGGTCTTTTTGTACATTAATGTAGAACTTTAAAACAACATTAGCAATGTAAAATGTGTACACATACCCTTTTTTCATTTCATATTATAGAGCAACCATTTCTTTAGGACATCAAATATTATGTGAAAACAGGATCTTCAGTTGGCTGCTTCACAATCTAATTAGAACTATACCATAATTTACCTCTGACTGTTGGGATATTAAGATTGTTTTGAATATTTGCTATTATGACTAATGCTATATTAGACATCCTTCCTTATACACGGTTCTTTGTATCCCTGATAATTTTTTAAAGATAAATTCCTAGGAGTGGGGTAACCAGCACAAAGAGTATAAGTATTTTTAAGCCTTTTGATACATCTTACCAAACTGCCCTCCAAAAAGACTGTATGAAATTTATAGTCACACCAATAAACAGTCTAAGAATTCCCATTTCTTCTTCATATTTCCTTGGTAACATGGGAAACCCTTTATTATTACAAATTTACAAAGGTAAATGAGGTCTTATTTTTTTTTCTAAAGTGTCAGATGTCAGAATTTTTCCACATGTTCATTGGCCATTTTTCTGAAGCAGTCTAACCCTTCTAGAAGGCATCTCTGGTATGTGCACGTGTGGTCTAATATGTTCTTCCTTAGTAGGCGAGGGCATGAGAGCTGCATGTCTTTTCCATGTTTTTTCCAAGTTAAGCTGAAATTTCCCAAATGACTGGAATTAGCAAGTCTTCTTGTCCTCTAGGTGGCCATGCTAGTTTAATGTCTTGGTAATAAAACAGAAAACTGGGCCATATTCTAAAAGAAAGAAAACAGGCACAGATAAAAGCTTGCTATAGGTTGTGATTCTTAAGATCAGGATAATCACCAGGAGTCCTTATTAAAAACCAGATTTTGATTTCAGAGACTTGAGGGCCCAGGGTATCCACACTTTCAATAAACTCAGAAAATTCTCATGTTCATTAAAACTTAAAAATAACCAACTAGACGTGGAACTTGCAATACAGCTCTTAACTCGTAGTTCCTCACTCTCCTGCTAAGTGAGTTTTGTTTATCTCAAGAGGGCTGTCCAGGTTTTCCCAGATCTCCACCCTCTTTCATATCCACTAGGATATGTATTATGCACTAACCTCCAGCCTGGATTAATGTATATCAACCTCTGTCATTCACCTTATCCCACTGGAAAACACCCTTGAAATTTTAGTACATCAGTATCTCTAAACATAAGAGGATCATCTTCATCACCACAGGTCTTATGTACCTTTGTAAACCACAGCTGGCCATATGGCAGGTGCTCACAGTTTCTGAAATGAGTGAATGCATGACACACATTTCAGTGTACAGAGAACTGAACACACTACCCCCAAAATACCCCCAAGAATAAAGGGTTATTAGTAGGGTGTGCCTTAATGTGTCACAACAAAGGCCATGATTCTCAGTTTCGCCTAGAGCAAAATGCTTCATTTTCTTTCTTTAGATCGTATAACTCTTTGAGAATCTGATGAAAGCTATAAATATTAACCCTCTTTAAAAATGCACACATAGGGAAACACACTATAATTGCATACTTTCAGAAACTTCTCAGAAGGAAAGGAGAACATGGATTTCTACCATCTAAGATTTATTTAAAAATGAAGCTGAAATGATAAATTTTACTCCTTGAGAAATTATATTCAAATTCGAAAGACTATGGTCAAAATGGGGTCAGTTGAAAAACCTAAAGAAAAAAATAAAACCCATCACGTCTTGCAGGTGACACTAGCCTCAGCAGCAGCAAAAAGTATGAGTCATATTTCCCACAATCAATAGTGTGCTTATTTAGACAAGCTAACGTCATGCTGTTCTTATTGCACTGCACCCAGGGAGATATAACGGTTTCCAGTTTATTTTTTTTATTTTTTTTATTTTTTTTTTCGGTTTCCAGTTTAAACGGACTTTCCTCAATTCTTAGAATTCTTTTGTTTCCCTTTTCTTTGTAATTATTAACAAGGTTTGTCTCCATTTCAATTATGATGAAACACTTCATGGGGGAAAGAGGGGCTATCATTTAGTCATTTAGAATATTTAGCTCCTAGGTATAAAGGCTGAAACCAACACATGTATTTCCTGTCTCTTATGCACTTGAAGTCTAGTGGGAAAGACTGGAATACAAATTCCAATATTCCTGACTTGCCAGTCCTTAGGGCTGAGAGACACCTTGTTAGAGGGGTGTGTAGTGTAGCCTGCTGTATCAGCTTGCAAGAATCAGCTCTTTGGATCCATCAGTGGTTTTGGATTGATGGACTGAAATCGGCTATGCTGGAGCACTTAAACCATGCAGTCAGTATCTGCTATAAATCATGGCTCCTCTGTGCCCAGCAGCTGTCAATCACTGACCACCATGCGGTGTCTTCATCACACTAAAATTGTGACTCTCATTCTAGGGCTCCTTGGTGGTAGCAGTTCAGGTAAGGAGGGCTTTTATCAACTTTTCAAATCCTCTCTCAACTACCTGTCTTAAGACCCAAGAGTACAGTATGTTCAACACCTTAGGCCATGCTAGCTACTTTCTCTGGATAGGGGACTATCCAATCAATTTGAGGCAACTCCTTATCCAGTGTGGTTAATCAAGAGAATCAAAAAATGTCCAAATAAAAATCATGGGTCTCTGAGTTTAGCACTCAGTTTAAATGATATTCTGGGAACTAATGCTAGAGTTGAAAAGCTACCAATCTACAACCCATCCCATGTTTATCATTAATCACTGTCTTAGTCTGATATAACATCAATCCTAAGTACACTCCTGGCACCGTTTTGGTATTGCTATTCGTGTTTTGGCTTTAAAGGCTGCCAACACTTTGCCTGGGTCTGCCAAAAAGCAAACAGCTTTGTCAGCGATATAAGCCATGTACAGAACAAGCACTATCTTCAACCTTCTGTAGTATGACTTAGGAATATCCTGTAGAGCATGACAATGTTAAGAACTTGGCAGACTAGATAATAAAACTCTTACCACCTCAACTTTCAGCAGTCTTGTATTACTAGCCAAAATCCATAACTACTCAATTTCACACTGGTAGTATGGTAGGAAAGAGCATGAAAACTGGTAGAGAACCTCTAGACTAGTGTAAGGCAGATGATGGTCCATGGAAGTGTCTGCTTGCAGATGGCTGAGGGTACTTACCTTCAGGTTATGGAGGGTTTCTGACCATTCCATGGAACCTATCTGAGGTATGGTAGTGAGGAGTAAACTTTTGGCTTTATTGGCATTTTCTTTCAGGGTCTTTAAGACCCGGTCCACTGAAACCTAGAGAAAAAAAAAAACAGCAGAAAATGTTACTAGCAATTTTATAATTCCACTGCTGTTCACAGAACTGTAGAGTCAGTTCACTCCAATTCCAATCCCCTGGGCACTAGCTCTGCACTTTTCAAGGCAGGCTTGGTCCCAGAGGGGAGATGGTGGAGGAATCCAATGGTATCTCTGAAAAAAACTGCTGGTTTTCAATGTAACGTTTGAGAAACTTTCTCAGATGTATAATATGTTAGCAGGTCTGGAAAGATGTGGCTAATGCTCCTAACATCCACAATAGAATGGATTCCAGTCTTAAAACTGCTGCTACACTGGCTAGCCAATCACAAGATAAGCACATTTATCTTTCAAGAAGTCTTCCAGCTAATAAAGAGAAATGCTGGAATCAGAGTATTGTCATTTTTATAGCTCCCAATGTATTGGGAGCTCCCAAATGTATTTATATAGCTCCCAAATGTATTTAGCTCCCAATGAATTAATGGATGGACAGCTAACATCACAGAACAATGACAAAAACAAATCCCAAAACAAACAATCCACTTTAATGAGCTTCCTTACAGGAATCATATTAATTCAACACTTTTTTTAAAGATTTATTTATTAGTTATTTTTTTAAAAGATTATTATTCATGATAGAGAGAGAGAGAGACAGAGAGAGAGAGAGACAGAGAGAGAGAGAGGCAGAGACGCAGGGAGAGGGAGAAGCAGGATCCATGCAGGGAGCCTGACATGGGACTCAATCCCAGGACCCCAGGATCACGCCCCGGGCTGACGACAGGCGCTTAAACCGCTGAGCCACCCAGGCTGCCCCTCAACACTAGTTTTGACACCTGAATTGGAACAAATCTCTAGAACCAGCTGTCAATTTAAAGGAAATACAGAGGACAGAGGAATCTGTCAAAGGAGATGTCATACCCCAAGGAGATGAGTTCAGTGATCCAGAAAGTTTCCTGTGGGAAACTCTACAGGACAAATGACCTAGTTTCTCTTCAGAACACTTGGAGGTAAAAAGTTGTGATATTTGGGATAACTAGAAATGTGAACTGTGCTTTGAAATATTAAGGAATTACCACTGGGATGTGATAATGATAATGTGGTTATGTTAGGTGTTATGGATAAAATTATGGATCAGAGTCCAGATGAAATATGATTTGGCCCTAAGCTGATACATTTACAATTGAAGCGGGATGTTGATTTACAAAAGCTCATACTATGGTCAACTTCTATATATCACCAAAATTGCTTCCATAAAAACGTTGAAAAAAAGTTGTGAATGTAAGATGGCTATCAGAGGTAGAGTACTTGTCACACCTCATTATACTTAGAGGGAATCTGGGGTTCAAGCGCACAAAGATTACATCTTTCTATTTCTTAGAGTTTTTATAAACTCCAGACCCATCCCACAAACACGGAAATGTATTTAGAAAAAAATGACAAGCACTGTAGCCAATGGGAGTTCCATCACTGTGGGAATTCAAAGCAGTGAATGGGTGTTGCCAAGTACCTGCAGAAGCAAGTTTTAAGCAGAGTCTTCCAGTGCAGGCTCATGAAGCATCCAAGAGATTTACCTTATATTTACTGTTTTTCCTTTGATTGATGTATTTTTTTAAGACTTTATTTGAGAGCAAGAGAGAGAGAGCATGAGTGGGGGGTAGGGAGCAGAAGGAGAAGCAGACTCCCTGATGAACAGGGAGCTCCCAATGCAGGGCTTGATCCCACGACCCCGAGGTCATGACCTGAGCTGAAGGTAGACACTGAACTGACTGAGGCACTCCTTCTTTTGACTGATATTGACTTCTTTGGACTCTGACCTCTCTTTTCTCTTTGTTTCTGCTGTTGGGCTCCATCCAAAATGCCCATTCTACTAACCTCTTCACAGTAAAATCTAACCCTCTGCTTAATGTCCAGCCTAAAAAACAAGTTTTCTTCTCAAACATTTCTGCACCACCTCTCTCCATCATAGCTGCCTGGTGATAACCACCCTCTCTTAGGAGCTGGCACTATAGCAGCTACTCTACATTTGGTTTAATTCTCCCAGAAATCCTGCAAGGTTAGAAGTGTAAGTGAAAAACCTCCACCCCTCACCTCTGGCTCCATCCCACACAGGAGTAGATGGATTAGAGAACTTGTCCAGTCTCACAAGTAAATGGAGCAACAGGAATTTGAAGGTGGGTGTAGGCAACTCAAATCTTTGCACCACACCAGGCCGCACATCTGGTTTAAAGCTCAATGACACACATGGCTGGGTGATGATGTGATCTCCGTCTGTGCTTTTCTTGTGGCATTTAGCATTATCTGCCTTCGTGCCTTACCACTTACACACAGCTTAGCTTCTCTGCTTTCAACTCAAGTGGCTCCAACTGACTTCTTTCCAAACCTCATGTAGTAAAGGAAAGCACCATTTGATCTGCAGGAGGCAAATATTACTAGACTGAGCAGAAAGCCAGAGGCAGGAAGCAACCTGCTCTTAGGGTGTGGCAGAGGCTGGAGCCTCCTGCTAATTGGAAGAAGCTTCTTAACATCCATAAGGCTGAGCGTGTCCCTTAGGTGACCAGAGCTGCCAAGTTAGAGATTATGCTGTGTCAGGATCTGGAAGTTTCTTACACACAAAATACCTTAGTAGTGCAGTGGTTAATTACACTGAGGAATCAGGACAAGGTATCCATGCAAAACAAAGAACCTGTGTTCAAGTACAACCCAAATTCCAAATACATAGATGGACTGACAGATGGATATCTTACGGTTTTACATGAAAATGGACAGCACAACAAGCATCTCTGAGATGGTGGGAAGGGTCATCTTGGAGAAGACGTCACCTCCCATAAGTGTGCTCATAATAGCTACCCGTGCACTTGTTCTTTACTTCAAAACTCCTTGACTGGGGGTGCCTGGGTGGCTCAGTGGTTGAGTGTCTGCCTTTGGCTCAGATCATGATCCTGGAGTTCTGGGATCAAGTCCCACATCAGGCTCCCTGCATGGAGCCTGCTTCTCCGTCTGCCTACGTCTCTGCCTCTCTGTGTGTGTCTCATGAATAAACAAATAAAATCTTAAAAACTCCTTGACTGTAATTTTGTCCCTTTTTCTATTTTATTTTTAAAAGATTTTTATTTATTTATTTGAGAGAGAGCAAGCAAGTGCGCACATGTACATGTTAAGGGGGAGGAGGGGCAGAGGGAGAGAATCTCCAGCAGACTCCCTGAGTGCGGAGCCTGACATGGGGCTTGGTCCCACGACCCTGAGATCATGACCTGAGCTGAAATCAAGAGTCAGATGCTCAATAGACTGGCCACCCAAGCACCCTCTGCCCCTTTTCTCTATTTTAAAATCAGACAGGGGACAAGACAAATGATTCAGCTTCTTCCAGGGAAATGTAAGGAGTGAAAAGACAGATGGGGAATATCAGAAGAGATTTAAGAGGCAGATCATTCAAATGCAATGTGTGGATTATAAGGGACCCTGATTTGAACGGTTATATGAGACAAGAAGGAAAATGTAAACAGTCTGGATATTTGGTTACACTAAGGAATTAATATCAATATTTCTTGGTTACAATAGTGGTATTGAAGTTATTTTGTTATTATTTTAGTTTAAAGAGGAGGCCTTCTGGAAAAATATTTACTTCAAAGTAATGAAGGCAGGGGAGAGAGAAGTGGGTAGGGGCACTATATATAGGACACAAGACTGGCCATGGCTAACTGGAAAGCTGTGTGATGGATAACTGGAGGTTCATCATACTAGACTATCAACTTTTTACAGATGTTTGAAGTTTTCCACAATAAGTAGAATATTTACTGGGACGCCTGGGTGGCTCAGTGGTAGAGTATCTGCCTTTGGCTCAGGGTGTGATCCTGGAGTCCCAGGATGGAGTCCCACATTGGGCTCCCTGCATGGAGCCCGCTTCTCCCTCTGCCTATGTCTCTGCCTCTCTCTCTCTGTGTCTCTCATGAATAAATAAATAAAATCTTTAAAAAAAAGTATATTTATTTTGGAAGCCTGACTGAAGTGGTCTAGTGTCTTCACACATCAGCTGGACCTCGCTATCTTTCCTGCCCAGAACCCATAATTGATCTCCCCTCTGAAATACTTACATAGTCTACTCCTTCTTCTCCACTCCACCCAAGGATGCCTGTCTTTCCCACCATTCTTACACCAGAAAGCCTTTTCAGACTGCAAATATTTGGTTGGGTCAATTGGATATGTACTGTTCACCATACTATTTCTGTAGAACCCTGAGCTTCCTTACACTGGTCAGCTTAACCTCTGCACTTCCCCCCCAACCCCGCAAAAGCCTCAGAATGTTTGCTTCTCACAGGCTTGTCTATCTGCTGTCATATTCCTACACCAACATCATCCAGTCATGGTAGGTTAAACAGATATGAATAGAGTCCTCTTATAGGGAAGAGGTAATAGGTCTTTCCTTTGAAAACAAACATAATAACCAGTAGCACAGGATAAAGAAATGATAACCAAAACACATTTTCATCCTTAAAATAAGGCCCAAGTCACAATATGATTCCCATCACACCTACATGTCCAAAATGTACTGTTTATCCTTGGATCAAAGTGTCTTTTTCTTCCCTGTGGAGATCATATCTTCCAAGGAGAAGTATAAAGAAAATACCTGACCACATAGGGAAAGCTAACTTTAAAACCTGGTAGAAAGGCACTTTCCAGACCCAATACAATGGAACTAATAGTTAAGACACTCCCATGATGCCTGGAAACCCAGGTCATACATGTTGAGAAGAGAATTCTACGTACCACTTCCTCATGCTCCTTCCAGCAATCATAATCTGTTGCCATGGCAATACTTGCGTAGCAAATTCCAGCCTCCTTAGCAAGAACCACCTCTGGAACCGTGGTCATGTTGATAACATCCGCCCCCCAGGTGCGGAACATGAAACTTTCTGCCCGGGAGCTAAAACGAGGTCCCTCGATTGTGACCATTGCCCCTTTTGAATGGCACCGGAGTCCTAACTTTTTAGCCGTCTCTATGAGGACCTAGAAAACAAAGAACCACAAACTCAAAACTTACAAACATAAGTAACAGCTGAGTTATTTTGGGGTTTTCCCTGATGTTCAACATGTTCCATTACTTAAAATTTTTACTGTAAATGGTCAGTACCTCAGGTCCTCAGACAGTGCCTGGAGATCACAGAAGGGTGTTTTCTAGACCCTCACCCACTTACGTAACCCTGTTCCCCCAGCCCCTTGCACACACAGCTTACAGATATAAAAGCAAACTGTGAACTTTTTCTATATACCAGGCATTTGTTTATATACTTTAATTTCACTTATTTCTTTACAGCTTGAAGAGACTAAGCTGGGTTGTGAACATGGATTTGAGTCTGATCCCTTCCCCTCCCAGGCTGAGCGAGGGTGCCAGTCCGACTCACATCTCCTCAAAGACATGCTAAGAATGGTTTCCAAGCTCCTGATTGGTATTTCACACAAGAGCTAAAGACTTTTCTAGAACCCTTTTTTGGTTAGAAAACAATTTCTGGGTGGCTCAGCTAGGTAAGCATCCAACTCTTTGTTTTGGCACAGATCATGATCTCAGGGTTGTGAGATGGAGCCCTGTATCGGACTCCAAACTGGGCATGGAGATGGAGCCTGCTTCAGATTCTCTCTCTCTCTTTCCACACCCCCCAAAAAGAAAATGGTTTCTTCATAATCTCTTTAGCCTGTTGCCTCTCCCAAAACACATACAAAAACAGAATGAAGCTATTCTGGTTTTTTCTAAGAATAAATTTATCATGATACCACTTTAAGGCCATGCATGGGTTTTAAAAACATTATTTAAAAGAATGATCACGGGCAGCTCGGGTGGCTCAGCTGTTTAGCGCTGCCTTTAGCCAGGGCCCTGATCCTGGAGTCCCAGGATCGAGTCCCGTGTCAGGCTCCCTGCATGGAGGCTGCTTCTCCCTATGCTACTCTCGCTCTCTCTCTAATAAATAAATTAAATCTTTAAAAAAAATAAATAAAAGAATGATCACTTTTTCCATAGTCTAATTATTAATACACATCTAATCCTCAGGTTATCAATTTCTAGCCTTTTTTTTTTTTTTAAAGATTTTATTTATTTATTAATGAGAGGCACAGAGAGGGGCGGGGGACAGAGACATAGGCAGAGGGAGAAGCAGGCTCCATGCAGGGAGCCCGACGTGGAACTCGATTCCAGGTCTCCAGGATCAGGCCCTGGACTGAAGGCGGTGCTAAACTACTGAGCCACCCGGGCTGCCCAATTTCTAGCCTTTGCTTCAACATTCCTTTCTAATTAAAAAATAAATTTAGCTGGAAAAAAAAATAAATTAACTGTTGGGACGCCTGAGTGGCTCAGCGGTTGAGCATCTGTCTGTCTTTTTGCTCAGAGCATGACTCCAGTCTGGGGATCGAGTCCTGCATCAGGCTCCCTGTGAGCTTCTCCCTCTGCCTATGTCTCTGCCTCTCTCTGTGTCTCTCATGAATGAATGAATGAATGAATGAATGAATGAATAAATAAATAAATAAATAAAATCTTTAAAAAAATCAATTAATTAATTGTTAACCTGATTAAGCACTGCCAAAAATTCACTTAATCTTTCAATGTTTTCATTTTCTCATCTGTAAAATGGGAATAATTAGATTGTATTATAGAAGTATTGTGAGGATTAAATGAGCTAAAAAATAATACAGCAAAGAATTGTATTGGGCACACTGTAAACACTGGATAAAGCTAAACCAGTCTTCTAACAATTACACTGGCACCTTCTACACTTAATTGCCAAATAATTGGCAAAGATTCCTGGGGTACTCTATATATAAAATAGTGTGACTCAGTGTCAATAAAGGCTCCAATTTAGGCCAAAGTCTAGCCTGCACATGTCAGAACCACATAGGCAAATTAACCTATTTCTTTAAAAATAATTTTCATTATGCTATAGCAACGGGAGAAAGAATTTTAATGAGAGCCCTGGCAACTCCAAATTTAGAAGCATGACAAGTCACAATGAACAGTTGAGGTTATATCATGTTTATTTATTATACTATATATGCTGAAAATAAGATTTTGCTGCTTAAAAACTTTCCCCTAGAGTACAGATTATAAATTTGTGGGCCTAAAGCATTCCTCCTTCCCCTACCTATGCCCCCCATCCCCAAATTAAAATACAGCCAGCCCAGTCCTGTTTTCATTAAATATCTTTTAAAATCCTGAATAACAAAGCTGTATGTCTTAAGCAAACTTCAGTACTTCTAAAGATAAGTGAAGGAATATCACAACAACCTTGTATACTGGGCTGTGGCATATTGAGTCTCACGTCACCCTGGGAGGCAGGTGCCATGATAGTGAGGAGGAGGAAGTGAAGGATTATGGATGTGGACCTGCCATAGAGACAGACTCCGGGGTCTTGTCACTTGAACCAGCACTTTGCACCAAACCACAGGCTAAGAGATCTCTGGGTCTGAGGTGAAGACTCTTTCATTTGCATGTTTGGAGCAAAGATAATGGAAATCCTGAATTTCCCACTATCCTGCAAATGTATTAGCAATATTAAATTACCCAAGCTAAATATATTTTATGTGTCTGGACTTTTGAAAAACTTGGCTTCTGATTACCTCCTAAAATGACTAGAGGTGAAAATATTTTTGGGGTAAAAGTGACATGGAACAAAACATTTACCCCACTACTGTGACAAGTATTTTTTTGTAGCAAACCACACTTCATCCCTTCCAAGGGAAAAAAAAAAAACTACCAGTTTTTTTGGTTCAATTTTCCAAAAACACTATTTGCATGTAAATACTTTCATATTTACCTCTTTATATATACACAAAAATATGGTACAACCACTGTTCACATCTTGTTCACCACTTGACAGTTCACCTTGACAATCCTTCCTCATCCGTACATGAAAGGTCATGTGAATGTTGAAAGTTAAAGAGATAATTATCAAGGGATACAGCATCAACTTCTCTATATTTCTGGATGGTATTTACAAATCTCTTTCAGAGTATGTAGGAATGAGGTCATATTTCAAAGACTTATTTTTTTCCTGTTTTCTTAAACCTAGTGTTCTTTTAGTCTTACATGGGAAGGTACCCTGGCTTAGCTACACCAAGAAGAGCTGAGTTAGCGTGGTCTCAAGGGAGGCCAAACCCTATTACTGGGAACAATCACCAAGCCACCACATTTGCATGTTGTCTGTATACATCATTAGTATTTCCCCTCTCTTATCTTTACTGCTAGTACCTGAAATCAGTGTTCCCTCCCTGGGACAAAATCTCAGGCCTATTCTCTCCTTAGTCTATTTCTTCCTAAGCTGTCCCGATTTTGAAATGGACAAGAATCTTATATACATCTAATACCCTTGGAAAGCAAATCTATTATGTGGACAGATCTGTGTTTCAGAGGGAAGACTACCAGCAGCATTTGATATATTCTGCTGGTATCTGTTAACATATATTTCCCAAATACCCAAATACAAACTTAACCTGCCATTTTTTTTTTAAACAAACAAACAAAAAAAATGTATTTTCACAGAAATCACAGAGAAATCAACAAGCAGTGATATATCTGAAATGGCTCCCCCTGACTCCTGGCTTCAGATTCTAGATTTTTGTTTGGGTCCACAGTGAAGTTAAGGTGCCCTTGCTGTTAACTACAAGAAAACTACTTTTACACACTTACGAGGGCTGGACATAGAAGTTACAATAAATCTAAAAAAAAAAAAAAAAAAGTTACAATAAATCTGCTTTCCAGAAGTAGGTGTTAAAATTCTCTGAATGAGTAACATGCTTAAGTTGTTCCACTGATCTTTGTAGAGCTACCCCCTTAGTTCTAAGATTTTACTATTCCTAGAGAGGAGGCTGAACAGTAATAGCCAAACTCAGCTCAAAGGCCAATGATACCAATCTGACAATTTATAGATTATCAAAAACTGAATTAATAAAAGCAGTTACCAGTTGTTGGATGTTGCATACCTTGACAGGTAGAGTTCAAAGCACTTTGTAAGTAATAACTCATTTACCCCTCACACAGTTCTATGAGGTACACGTTATCATTACCTTCACTTTCCAAACAAGGAAACTGAGGCCTGGGGGCATGGAATAACTTGTCCAACAACACACAACTCTTAAGCATAAGAGCAGAGATTTGATCCCAAGTAATCTAGTTCCAGACTATACACTCTTGATTAATATGCTGTCCTACACTAAATTATTTAAAAGACATTCTGACAGCAAAATCAAAACCTATAAAAAAGGTAGGTCGCAACTTTGAGTGACAGTAGTGGAGGCAGTACTAACAAGGGGAAAGTCTTCTAGAAACCTTGCATAAGAAGCAAGCTTGAGAGGGGGAAAAGGGATCACCTGCTTAGCCAATCAATATAACTCTAGATGCCACCCAAGCCCTCCACAACTTATTTCGGTGCACCTTCCAGAAAGACTACGAACCTCTCTCGTTTTGGGGCAGAACGGTTCAGCCATGGGAATATGGCATACTCCTCTGGCACAGGCATGACTTCCATCATAGAAGGTCTGAGGCCTTTTGGTGGTCCTACAAAATAAAGTGAAAAGTTTTTTTTGTTTTTTTTTTTTTTAAAGCTATCACTCCATCCTCCAGGGGCTGGTGAATCCCCTGTATCGAGGTCAACACCTTGGTCCTTCATCCAGAATCAGGAGCTCTGGATAAGCTGAAGGCAATTGTTGGAAAAGCCCCTTCAGGACAGTATTCAGTTTTTCTGGCTCTGGGTTGGTGGCAACATGCCTTCCAACAGGAATTCAAGGGTGTGGTCTCGTGACTGACAGGACAACTGCAGCGGACTGCAGGTACAACTCAACTTTGAGCTTGGGAGGTTGGGTAAAACACTTAAGGAAGTCACTAGGAAATTCCGTCATTGTAGATGTAGAGAGCTGTACAGTGAGCCCCACACATCGCCATTACCTAGATTCAACCATTCAAATTTTGTCCACCTTGTTTCCTCTGTTAGCTTTTCCATGGTTGCAAATCTCAGACTTTGACGTTTCACGCCTACTTCAGATGTACCAAAATACGGGATTTTTCACTGTAATGTGATGATCACATTCAATAAAAATTAATTCCTCAATACCAACTAATACACAGACCATATGCAAATCTTCCTGATGTCCTCAGAAGTGTCTTTCATTTATGTATTTTAAATTATTATTTCTCTTTAACAAATGCTTTTTTAGTTTCAAGTTCCAAACAAGGTCCTAAACTTGGCATTTGCTTGGCCTGTCTCTGATGAGAGTAGCTCCTGCCCTCCACCCCCAACCTTAGTCTTTCATTCCTTTGACCCACTGAAGAATGCAGCTATTTGTCCTGCTCCGCTTTGGGGACTCTCTCTGCCACATTATTTAGCTTGTTTCTCTACCCGCTAGAATTGGTTCGGAAGTCTCTTAGTTCATCTTTTTGGTAAAACGTTTTGAATCCACAAAAGAGAGGCTAAAATTAACCCGGAGCCAAGTCACCCTGCAATTTTTCACCCAAAGTTTTCAGAATAAAGCACCTTCTATGTCCTTTATATTGTTCTCAACTTGAACTCATGAGTAATACAGGAAAGAGAGTCTTCATCTTTCCTACAGAGGGGAGGGCCGGGGAGGGACAGCCCAAGGGAAAGGAGGGGGAGGCGGATGGCTTAACATCTACTTCCGGGAGCAGGAGGGAAGGAACAGCGTGGAGAAAATATACTGGTTGGGTTCATACAGCTGGTGTGCCCACCTACCAAAATTCATCTGTTACTTCCATCCTGTCACATACTAAAAACAGTAGCACTAGCTGGCACCAAAGTCGCCTGGCTTAATAACGAGGCCTCAGTGCTCTGCAGGGATGAAAACCTAGCCTGTGCTCCTCCCAGCCTTCTGTCCTATGTGTCTTAGGGGAAGGCCAAGTTAACACCAAAGCAGTCCCAGATGGGGTTGAAGCACAGGTCAAATGGCTGTCCTAGCCCACATACACAGAGGCTTTTCTCTTTTTGTACAATTAACCAATAAAATCGTGCCTCGTACTCCAGCTCTGGCTTGGTATCAGCCTTCCATGAGTCAAGGATTAGCAATATCCCCATTTACAACCGTGATGAAGTATGAAAACAGGGTCACAGAAACCTCCAGCAGCTATACACCCATAAATACCATAACACCCCTACCTTACCTATCTATGTCCTCTCCCTTCTTTTTCTACCCCTTCTTTGCCTACTCACTCCACTTCATTCTGAACTCCCATCTGAAGACAAAAACAGGCATTAGTTATGTCACATAAACTCAATACTCATTAACTATGGTTTTCACTCCTCTATCAAGTGGAACATTTTCCATTTTTTTCTTTAAACAAAGCTATAGGGCTTAGAGAGCAAACAGCCATATCTTTTTGATTCTCGATTTCTAATCATAAAATGTAGTTTATCCACCCAGCTTTTTTTTTTTTTTTAAGATTTTATTTATTCATGAGAGACAGAGAGAGAGGCAGAGACATAGCCAGAGGGAGAAGCAGTCTTCCTGCAGAGACCCCGGTGTGGGACTCGATCCCAGGACTCTGGGATCACAACCTGTACCAAAGGCAGATGCTTAACCACTGAGCCTCCCAGAAGCCCCAGCAATGAAGACTTTAATACCATTATTTCTAATGGTTTCTAATATTCCTAGTGGCTATGTTGTTTAAGATCTAGGAAAAGGAAGGAGCAGCACATGAGAAACACCTCTTCACACAGCCTGCCCACCTCTCTGTGCTGTTCCACATAACTAACTTATGCATCAAACATTCAATGAAACACCTAATAACCTAAACTTAAATCACTGTAAATAATAATACTCCTGTCCAGCATAAAATGATAAGGTATGATTAATGCTGAAGGCATTCTGACTGACCAAGAGTGATGGGATTTACAATCACTGGGGCGGTGAGTGGAGCACACTTTTTCCTTAATACAGTATAGTGTATAAATGTATTTTTCTTTTTCTTATGATTTTCTGTAGCATACTTTACCATAAGAATATAGTATATAATATGTATAACAGATAAATAGGTATTAATCAACTGTGTGTTATCAGGAAGGCTTCTAGTCAATGGTAGGCTATTAGCAGTTAAGTTTTTGGGAGGTCAAAAGTTATACATGGATTTTCAGCTCAACAGATATGGGTGTCAGTGTCAACTGTAATTTGTTACAGCAGCAACAGGACACTAATACATGTACTTCTGTGGTTTAAGATATAATCAACCCAGTAATGGCTTCCACAGTAATAAAGAAACAATGCTGAAGGTTGGCCCCCACTCTGGCTTCTTTAGCAAGGGGACTGTGAGGCCTCTGGGAAAACAGATTCTGGGACTGACCAATCCAGTTGGCTTTACCGTTCACTTAGTGACTGTGTGCCTCCGGGAAAAGTCAATCTCATCTCTGCACCTCAGTTGGTATCCATTTTCTCATATTTAGAATGGGGAATAAATAATACCACCTACCTTCCAAGGTCGATATGATGACTTAAGGAGACCCGGGAAGCAAGTGCTCAGCACTACCAACTGCCATTTATGGGAAATCTGCCTCTGCACTTCTCACTTGCCAACTGCAGGGCCTGACACATTTACAGACCTCGCGTTCAAAGTATACAAAAACCGTGGAGGCCAGCAAACAGGGATCCAGGCTAAGAGAAGTCAAGTGTGCTTACACAAAAAAACTGCCCATGGAAGAGTGAAGGAGGCAAAATTGTGTTGTGTATTGGCAAGGGAAGTAAGTTCCAGACTGCCAAGGAGAAAACACTGGGCACTTTCACATACAGAACAGGGACAAGCCCAGAAAAAAACTGACTGGTAGGTTGTTTCTGAATCAAGACTCTTGAATTGGCTCTCTGAGAGCCATTGGTTAATAATTTTCCTCCAAGGAAAAGTTGAGCAAACAACAAGGAAAACACTTGTTCTACCACAGAAGCAAACACAACTGCACATCTCTGAGGAGGCACATGTCCCCAACAAGCCTCAGCATGCAGGAACATGAGTCAATTAATCTACTGGCAAAGCAGGGCCAACGGCTGCTTCTAAATAGCATAGTTTTGGGGAAATGATTCCACTCACGTCTTAAAAGATATCCAAGTAGTAATGCGTATGGACAAATTCAAACTCAGTTTCTAAGAAAACAAAATAAAACAAAAAATCCTCCCAATCTCTCTTTTCTTCCTTTCTCTTTCTCAAGATTACTTATTTGCCCCAAAGAGAGGGAGAGTGGGGGGTGGGGAGAAAGAAAGATAGAATGCAAGCAGGGAGATGGGCAGAGGGAGAGGACAGGATCTCTAGCAGACTCCCCACTGAACTCAAGTCCAACTCAGGGTTCAAGGGCTCGATCCAACGACTCTGAAATCATAACCTGAGCCAAAATCAAGAGTTGGACCCCCAACTGATGGAGCCACCTGGGTGCCCCCAATTTCTCTTTTCATTAAAGCCTGAGCTCAGAGAGAAAGCGGAGGTGTTCTCCGTAGCAAGTCTGTCATAGCCACCCTGACACCCAGTAGCTCTGCTAGCAATTTATCCTACAGGGATATTCACACAAATAAAAGATGAGTGGGCATGACATTGTTACCTGAACCACAGTCAATAAAAACTGATTTCCCACTGAGAAGGCAGCTTAAATAAACCACATACCCAACAATGGAAGAGTGTACATGTGTTAGGAAGAACACAGTGGTATCTGACTACAAGTGTGGAAAGCTAAGAGAGATGGTTAAAAGGGAAGACAACACATTGTGAGCTAGGATAGAATAAAAAAGAAAAACTGTTCTTTTTCTAGCATTCCTACAGTCACATATTGTTTTTTTTCGTGTTAAAAAATACATAAATGGGGGATCCCTGGGTGGCGCAGCGGTTTAGCGCCTGCCTTTGGCCCAGGGCGCGATCCTGGAGACCCGGGATCGAGTCCCACGTCGGGCTCCCAGTGCATGGAGCCTGCTTCTCCCTCTGACTGTGTCTCTGCCTCTCTCTCTCTCTCTCTCTCTCTGTGTGTGACTATCATAAATAAATAAAAATTAAAAAAAAATTTAAAAAATACATAAATGGTATGCAATATTGACAGTCTCACAATATGCTTGATTTAATGATGACAGACCATGAAGACTTTTCTGTATTAGCACATATAAATCTTGTTTAAAGTTTTGAATAGAAGGCGATGGATATATCAGTATATTTAAGTAAATATGCAAAAAAAAAAAAAAAGGTAATTAAAGAGGTGCCTAGGTGGCTTAATAGATTAAACATCCGCTTTTGGCTCAGGTCATGATCCTAGGATCCTGAGATCGAGTCCCTTGTCAGGCTCCCTCCTCCACAAGGAGCCTGCTTCTCCCTCTCCCTCTGCTATTCCCCCTGCCTTGTGCTCATGCTGTCAAATAAAATCTTTTTTTTTTTTTAAGAATTTATTTATTTATTCATGAGAGACACACAGAGAGAGAAAGAGAGGCAGAGACACAGGCAGAGGGAGAAGCAGGCTCCATGCAGGGAACGTGATGTGGGGCTTGATCCCGGGACTCTAGGATCACGCCCTGGGCAGAAAGCAGGTGCTAAACCACTGAGCCACCCAGGGATCCCCTGTCAAATAAAATCTTTAAAACACAATGGGTAATTAAAAATGGCATAACCAGTATCTCCACATGAACTGTCTTGTGCATGGTTCTCAAAAAATGAAGAGGGGATCCCTGGGTGGCTCGGCGGTTTAGCACCTGCCTTTGGCCCAGGACGTGATCCTGGAGTCCCAGAATCGAGTCCCGCGTTGGGCTCCCGGCATGGGGCCTGCTTCTCCCTCCTCCTGTGTCTCTGCCTCTCTCTCTCTCTCTCTCTGTGTCTATCATAAATAAAAAATATAAATAAATAAATCTTAAAAAAAAATGAAGAAAAGGAGCAATTTCCAGTAAAAGGCCACACACATTTTCAAGTTTAATGGCGAGATTTCACCAAATTTCCCTTCAAAGGGCTATAGCAAGAATACACCCACCAGAAACATAAGAGGGTTTCACTTTTACCATATTTCCTTTTTTTTTTTTATTTAAGATTTTATTTATTCATTCATGAGAGACACAGAGAGAGAGGCAGAGACACAGGCAGAGGGAGGAGCAGGCTCCATGCAGGGAGCCCAATGTGGGACTCGATCCGGACTCCAGGATCATGCCCTGGGCCAAAGGCAGGTGCCAAACCACTGAGCCACCCAGGGATTCCCCACCATATTTCCTCCTATACTTTTTAAAATTTATTTCATTATAAATATAAGTATCATTTTTTAAATGCTCTAAAACACAGGTATGTTGGATATCATTTTAGTTTTGGCATACACTAGAACCCTAAAGACAATTTAAGTTAAAAATGTTAAAGTATACAACAAATAGGTGAAGATGGCAAAAAACAACAACAAAAAAAATAAGGCCAAGTCACCAACTGTTTACATCAAAAGGATACTTATATTCTAGGAAATATGAGTAATTTTAAGATCAACAGGATTATGAGAAAGTCTTCTAAATTTCTAGGTGTGGGTGTGCACATGTATGGATGTGCACGCACATATTTATGGACAGCACTGTTGTGAGCATGTTCATTAATTAAAATTTTTAAAAAAGATTTAGAGATAGAGAGCACAAGTGGGAGGGACAGAAAGAGAGGGAAAAAGAATCTCAAGTAGATTCTGTACTGAGTGCAGAGCCTGACACAGGGCTTGATCTCACAACCCTGAAGATCATGACCCGAGCCAAAACCAAGAGTTAGACGCTCAACCAACTACCCCACCTTGTTGTGAGCATGTATGTAAGTGAAGGATCAAATCCTAGAAGATTTGGGTCATGGAGTTAGGGCATATAAGGTTCTTATCTGGAGCAGAAATGTAGGGCACTTAGGGGGAGAAAGAGAGTTTAAAACTGCAGTGGGAAGGGGCACCTGGGTGGCTCAGTCCATTAAGCATCTGCCTCTTGATTTCACTCAGGTCATGATCTCAGAGTCCTGAGATTGAGAACCATGTCTGGGTTCTGCACTGAGAGTAGAATCCACTTAAAATTCTCTCTCTCCCTCTCCCTCTGCCCCCTGCTGCTCCCCTTATTCTCTCTCTCTCTCTCAAAAAAAAAAAAATTAAAACTCAAGTGGAGCGAAGTAGAGGAAACTTTGACATGAGTGACAGGAACGGCAACTCATTATGACATGGAATGAATCTGTTCTATTAATCAGAAGGAACTGAGAGTTTCTGTATTTGGACAAATGTCATTAAGATCTCACTATTGGTCTATCTAATGAGTGATTATGGTGCCATGGGAAAGAAGAAAAATCAATAATGTTTAGATTCCAATGAGGAGGCAAGTCTGCCTAATAAACATGTACAGTTCTCCCTTCTTATTTTCTACTTTTCATGAGGTCTTGCTAAACAAAGCATGCAGAGCAGCAGTGCAAGAACAAAATCCTGGCTCTGACATTGGTGGTGAATAAAGTCTCTAAGGGCCTTGGTTTTCTCATCTGTACAAGGGGGTCATAGGGTACATTAATGACGCTGTGATAATTAGCAGCACCAGGAATATAGTTAGGACCACAGAAGCAGCTTTGTTTCACAATCAAGTATCATGCATATGGCTCCTGGTCAATGTATGATTTAACAAATCCTGTTTACAACTTCACTACATTCCATAGGACGGCTGCTTTAGGATCTTCACTCAAGAAGCCATCACTGTACATGTGTCTAGAAAAATACACCATTTGTTGGTTTTATTCTTAGGACTACAAGCCACAAAAGGGAAGGCTTGTTGGAAAGGCATGCATATTTTAGAACTTATTAGTAACTCAGACTGCCTTTTAATGAGTTCTAGGGGCACCTGGGTGACTTGGTCAGTTAAGTGTCCAACTCTTGCTTTTGACTCAGGTCATAATCTCATGGGCTGTGACACTGAGCCCGGCACGGGGCTCTATACTTAACACAAACTCTGCCTGAGTTTCTCTCCTTCTGTCCCTCTTCTTACTCGTGTGCTCTTCCTCTCTAAAAATAAGTAAATCTCTTTAACAAAATTAAAAAAAAAAAAAAAAAGAGTCCTAACTATCTCTACCAGCAATAGGCATGTGAATGTTAATTATCCAGGACCAAATGGCATTTGACATGTGGGAAGAGCTTAATATTTCTTCACTTAAAAATTATCCAGAAATAACAACTTCATGTTCAGAAGAATAGCTGTAACCAGTTAATAAGCATTAATATTTCACTGGGGAGAGGGAAATGGGCAGGGATACTTAGTACAAAGGCAATGGAAGAAACTGCCACAAAGGTGATGATATTTTTAAGTACATGTCAAAGATCATCAGCATTGATGACAAAAGGAACTAGGAAAAAAATCACATCAAATTACAGGAAGAGCTGAGGTTTTCTATATAGAGAGCTTGTTAGGACATTCTTTCCTCTCAGACTGTGCTTATTAACTCTGAGCTGGTATTAATCGCTGCTCGGTAACAACCTCAATGGAAGATGAAGTTCCAGGGCAAGCCCTCCCAGAGGACCAGATGCTGTTTTCTGCACTTTTTTTTTTTTTTTTAAAGTAGATTCCATGCTGGGCATGGAGCTCAATGCAGGGCTTAAACTCAACCCTGAGATCAAGAGTTGGACATTCAACGGACTAAGCCACCCAGGCATCCCTCCAGCACTTTTCTGATCATATCTTCCTTTCTATTATATTTTCAGGGAGTAGTCTCAAAACTGGCTTTGCAGGAGGCATGCTGGTTATAAAAAAAAAGAACAGGGATATTAAAGAAAGCACTGATCAAGTGAAGGCAGTGGTGACAAAGAATGGAGGATGGCTCCAAGCACCAACAGGCATGACCTGAAGCCAGTCTCTCCATGCAGGGGTGGCAGAGAGCCATAGCAGTTGCCTGCCAGGCCATGGCAGTGCCACAGTACGATCAACCTAGTAATTTACCAAGTAGGGAAGAAGGAGCTGAGGTGGGGTGAGAGTGTTAAGTGTGGGGTTAGAAGGCATCCAAGGGGACTAATTTAATCTTGAATTATAAAGCACGAGGTATCTTTGGGACCCTGTCCCATACCTGGAGGCCAGTGTGAATCTGAAGCGGGGAGAGCAGAGCTGGAAGTCTGTGTGTGAGGGGGTGGGTGAGGTCACAGGCTTTGGACGTTCACAGAATTCAAACTCCACAGGTCCCACTTACTAGGCAATGACTGATATTTTTGGGTTTTAAGCTTCCTCAACCATACACTGCGAATACTACCCTTGTATGAGGTGAACGGATTAAGTGATTTGTGGCACTTGGTAGTAACTCAAAAATTCGGAGCTGATCAGATTTTTATTAAGGGAAGGGCTCTCAGGTGAGGCAGTGATAAGACAACTAGGTTGTGGAGAATGTGGGAACTTTGGGAACATGTCCTGCTTCCAGGACAGGTGTAGGCAGGGAGATGACAAAAGGCAGGCAGGTACACAGCTGGTGAGAGGGAGGGGGAAGGAACATGGCCCGCTGATATCTAATGGTTTCTGTTTTCTTATAAAGAGGTGACATTCTCAACTTAGAGTGCAGGAGATGGGCGGGAAGCTGCGAGAACAGTAAGAGTTTGAAATAGCTGCTAAGAGGAATGGGAAAAGAGCCAAGGGAGGGCTTCCTGTGCAAACTCTTTACCAGAACCCCGACGTAGGTGTATAAAAATCCACCCTCTGCCCCACAGATTCAAAGCTGGTGATTAATGGACATCAGAGCGCATCTCAGCCTCTGCAATAGTCCTTCACAGGGGCGGGTACCAACAACTTACATCATGACATGGAGATCAAGGGGAAAGCACAGAGCTCTGGGAGGGGGAAATAAAGTGACATAATCCCTTACCACTGTTTACAGCGGGACTTTCCTGATGAATAAGCCAGCAAGCATCAGAGGCACAGTTTAGTCAAACCTTGCCCTATTCTAGTGAACAGGCCTCCTAAAAGGGACGACATTAGAACTCAGGAATCGACGCAACACCCTCAGTGTGCAGATGAGGACACTAAGTGACAAAAGAATTTGGGGACAGAGCCAGGAAACAATTCTGGATGTTCCCACTTCCAAGCTGGGGCTTCTCCCACTGCATTCTTCAAGCAGAACCTAGCTGGGTGGCTCAGGCATATCAGGCCAATGTGTTAACAGTGTTTTACAGAAAACATGTGCCTCTAGGCATCACACTCCACTCTGTTTTTCATTTTAATTTTTTTTGGTTGTATTCTTCTCATTGTCCAAAAAGAAAAAGTCCTTATCTGCAAAACATTCCTGATAAAGACCACTGTTAAAAGTATGAATCCCAGGACGTCTGGGTGGCTCAGCAGTTGAGCGTCTGCCTTCAGCTGAGGGCTTGACCCTGGGTCTCGGGGTCAAGTCCCACATCGGGCTATCTGGGAGAAGCCTGCTTTTCCCTCTGCCTATGTCTCTGCCTCCCTCTGTGTCTCTCATGAATAAATAGATAAAATCTTTAAAAAAATAAAGTATGAATCCTATCCTTGTCCTTAATGGATACGTTTGCTGGACCCAGCTTTAGACAGTGACAACAGCCAGAGCAGTTTAATGGGTCCTCCTAATTTGCCTCCTTCTTTCCTTTTTTAAGATCTTATTTATTTATTCGTGAGAGACAGAGAGAGAGGCAGAGACATAGGCAGAGGGAGAAGCAGGCTCCCCTGTGGGTGAGCCTGATTTGGGATTTGATCCCAGGACTCCAGGATCACAACCTGAGCCAAAGGCAGACCGCCAACTACTGAGCCACCCAGGTGTCCCCTGCATCTTTTTTTTTTTTTAACTTAATAGAATGTGGGCATATTTCCAGTTTATAGATATGTGGTGAGTTCCATCCTTTTCCATGCTAACAATCAGAAGTGATGGTGAAAAGGAGAAAGGTCATGTGTTGAAGTGCTAGAATTCTCTACCCTTGTGTACCCTGCATGGCATGGCTCGTCAGTAGTCTGGGTTGACAGGTAATGCTGCACATAAAGGGTCTGTATCATAGAAGAATCCCCAAATTATGGATCTTGGAGTACCTCCCTTGTGAGATCCTTTTAAAGTATACATAGCCTCACAAGGGTCTCCTGGGGCAGAAGAAAGGTCGGGTGCACTCTTTCCCTAGTTCAGATGGACTGTGGAATCGCCATCAAGAAGTGAAATTAGATCTATTCTTAACCAGGTTTTATATCCCAAATTGTCGAATGACTTGTGGCTCTGACAGCAAGGACCTCCATCAAGGCAGAAGAAACAGGATCAGTCGAACCCAATTCATCAGGCACTGAAGGAACTTATCGTGGACCAGCCTCCTGTGAGTTCTTCATATTAACTATTTTCAACTTTGGTACCGTGATTGCATGTGGAGCCCCCAGACCCTGGGGCAAGGGAAGAGTCAAGCAACCCATCACTGTACGTAAGAATGGGAAAGTGACAAAACCAACCCAGTTCTGATATTTAAATTCGAGGCCGAGATCCATTTTGCTTTCTATAGCTGCCCTGATCACAAACACCAAGAGGATTATTTTCACTTTATATATTAGCTAAGGCATCTCCTTGCATGTCTGAGAACGAGACACACGACTGCGCACATCCCCAAAAACACCTGGAGCCACTCCCGTCCCCACCTGTCTGTTGTCCTGTGCTCTCCAGGTCAGCCACACCCCGGATTCCCCTTTTCTCAGGCCCGGCTTTCCACTTTTCACAGGTTGGAACACAGCTCGAGAGAAAACAATTATTTTTCAGAAGACAACAAGCTTATTTTCTTAAAAAAAACCTTCCAGCCCATCAGACTCCTTTAAGGGTATATTCCATTTTTAGAGTAGAAATCTAATGTTTTTAAAAACAACCATAAAATCAGAGCCACCTGTCAGTCTTCAACATTTTAATGGCCTCGAAGGTATACACACATGGCCGATAGACCAGGACGGTGGTGTTCTTCCCTACGCTGGGCACCAGGGGCAGAAGATGTAAGAGAGCTTTAGTTCTGCCATCTAGTAAGAACAGCCACACTACTCCATCCTGATTCTTCATCACAAATTTATGTTAGGAAGATTAAAAAGATTCCTCTAAACCCCTGAAGACCCCCTTAGGACGAGAATATTTTTTTCTAAGATAATGTGCCAGCAAAGTGGTGGCAATAAGGAAACATGAGTTTCCAGATCAGTCCCTGGAGAAGTGACTGGGTAGGGAGAAGATGCCTCAGCCATGGTGGAGCTCAACCTTGGATTCTGAAGAGAGAGCCACAGGTCATTGATTTGCCTGAGGCCAAACAGCCAAGACAAAACCTCTTGACCCAGGGCTCCTATCCCCAGGATTATAATCCACTGGGTGGCTTTGTAAGGTGCTGCAATTTTGTCACCCAAGCTGAGGCTGGGGACACAGCAGTGGGAACCAGGCTATGAACTGCACAGCCTCTAGCCCACCACTGTATGCCTGAGAACGCACCAAGAGGACACATCAGGTGCCTGCCTGAACACACCAAGATTTACCTTAAACAATGTGTTATTAGTACAACACATAAAGGCCATTACTCATAAAAGCAGAAAGTGCTGATTCTCTTCTCTTCTGAGACATACAGTGAATCATGTATGTACTGAAGCTTGGTGAAATGACTCAGCCAGCGGCAGCATCATTCAGAAACACTGTCCAACAGCAATATAATTCAAGCCACTTAACATAATATTAAATCTCCTAACAGTGATATAAAGAAAACGGGAAAAAAACAGGTAAAATTAGCTTTAAATTTTATCTAACTCAATAAACTCAAAATGTTATCATTGTAGTAGCAATATAAAATTTGAGATTTCTTCTAAATGATACTCCCACAGGGATCTTCCTTTTAAGAGAACTTTTCTTCTGCTGTTAACTACAGACCCCTTCAGCCAACACACCATATTCAAAATAATGGCACCCATGTACTGGGCAGGCAACAGGTGCTAGATCCCATAAAAGGCACTTGCTAGAGACTTTGAATTTCCAAGGCAAGAATAAGGAGTCAGGTTATCCACCTGACTTAGGTTTAGGTGACACCACCTAAAACAAAATAGATACCAGAAGATCTTAAGGTTACACGGCTTAGGAGTGCTACGACAGAATGAAACCAGATATGATGGTAACACCGGTTTTCTTTCTATTCTTCATCTTTCTGCCCCAACTACTTTCTTCAAAGAGCCAGGATGTGAAACATTTACATTTGCTATTTGTGAAGAAAAGATCCGGCAAATGTGACAGTGTACAGTTACACCTTTTATGTAACAGATTAATCTGAGGTTTAATACCCAAGTCAGACTTTTCTTTCCAGGAGCATCTATGATACTTTATATATCTGGATCAGTCTGAATAGGAAGCTTTATATTCTGCTTTATTTTTTTAAGTAGTCCCCATGCCGACTGTGGGGCTTGAACTTATGACCCTGAGATCAAGTGTCCCATGCTCTATGGACTGAGCCAGGCAAGCAGCACATACACTCTGCTTTATTAAACAAGCATATTACAATCATTTTCTTAAATCATCACTTCCAAACAAATGGACTTTCACAACCACAGGGATCTTTGTCAAGAATTCCAGTCTTTTCTTCGAATGATCATGTTCATTCAATTGCTCTAAAAATACTGACTAAGCAACTACATGCACTGTTGTGAGTGTTAGGGATAAAGTGGCAGATAGGATTTTTGTCCTCACATGGCCTGTATTCTAGAGGGAAAGATGAATAATACATACATAGTGTCAGGTGTTGAAAAAATAATAGTAAAAGTGATAAGTAAAGGGCGTATGATTTTAGTCTATCCCTGTTATTTATTAGGCTAAGCTACATGAAAGTGCTGATTTTTTTTTTTAATTTTTATTGGAGTTCGATTTGCCAATATATAGCATAAGACCCAGTGCTCTTCCCGCCAAGTGCCCCCCTGAGTGCCCGTCACCCAGGCACCCCAACAATCCCACCCACCTCCCCTTCCACTACCCCTGGTTCGTTTCCCAGAGTTAGGTGTCTCTCATGTTCTGTCACCCTCACTGACATTTCCCACTCATTTTCTCTCCTTTCCCCTTTATTCCCTTTCACTATTTTTTATATTCCCTATATGGGTGAAACCATGTTTGTCCTTCTCTGACTGACTTACTTCACTCAGCATAATACGCTCCAGTTCCAGCCACTTCGAAGCAAATGGTCGTGTCTAACGGGTAATATTCCATTGTATATATAGACCATATATTTTTTATCCATTCATCTTTCGATGGACACCGAGGTTCCTTCCACAGTTTGGCTATTGGGGACATTGCTGCTAGAAACATCAGGGTGCAGGTGTCTCGGTTCTTCACTGCATCTGTACCTTTGGGGTAAATCCCCAGCAGTGCAATTGCTGGGGGCACAGGGTAGCTCTATTTTTAACTCTTTGAGGAACCTTCACAGTTTTCCAGAGTGGCTGGACCAGTTCACATTCCCACCAACAGTGCAAGAGGCTTCCCCTTTCTCCACATCCTCTCCAACATTTGTGGTTTCCTGCCTTGTTAATTTTCCCCATTCTCACTGGTGTGAGGTGGTATCTCACTGTGGTTTTGATTTGTATTTCCCTGATGGCAAGTGATGCAGAGCATTTTCTCATGTGCTTGTTGGCCATGTCTATGTCTTCTTTGGGGAAATTTCTGTTCATGTCTGTTGCCAATTTCATGATTGGATTGTTTCTTTGCTGTTGAGCTTAATCAGTTCTTTATAGATCTTGAATACTAGCCCTTTATCTGATAATATCATTTGCAAATATCTTCTCCCATTCTGTAGGTTGTCCTTTAGTTTTGTTGACAGTTTGCTGTGCAGAAGCTTTTATCTTGATTTAGTCCCAATAGTTCATTTTTGCTTGTTTCCCTTGTCTTCATAGATGTCTCTTGCAAGAAGTTGCTGTGGCCAAGTTCAAAAAGGGTGTTGCCTGTGTTCTCCTCTAGGATTTTGATGGATTCTTGTCTCACATTTAGATCTTTCATCCATTCTGAGTTTATCTTTGTGTATGACGTAAGAGAATGGTCTAGTTTCATTCTTCTGCATGTGGCTGTCCAATTTTCCCAGCACCATTTATTGAAGAGACTGTCCTTTTTCCAGTGGATAGTCTTTCCTGCTGTCAAATATTAGTTGACCATAGAGTTGAGGACCCATTTCTGGGTTCTTTATTCTGTTCCATCGATCTGTGTGTCTGTTTTTGTGCCAGTACCACACTGTCTTGATGACCATTGCTTTTTAGTACAACTTGAAATCCGGCATTGTGTTGCCCCGGCTTTGGTTTTCTTTTTCAATATACCCCTGGCTATTCGGGGTCTTTTCTGATTCCACACAAATCTTAAGATGATTTGTTCCAACTCTCTGAAGAAAGTCCATGGTATTTTGATAGGGATTGCATTAAATGTGTAAATTCCCCTGAGTAGCATTGACATTTTCACAATATTAATTCTTCCAACCCATGAGCATAGAATATTTTTCCATCTCTTTGTGTCTTCCTCAATTTCTATCAGAAGTGTTCTGTAGTTTTTAGGGTAGAGATCCTTTACCTCTTTGGTTAGATTTATTCCTAGGTATCTTATGCTTTTGGGTCCAACTCTAAATGGGATTGATTCCTTAATTTCTCTTTCTTCAGTTTCATTATTAGTGTATAGAAATGCCACTGATTTCTGGGCATTGATTTTGTATCCGGCCACGCTGCCAAATTGCTGTATGAGTTCTAGCAATCTTGGGGTAGTGTCTTTTGGGTTTTCTTTGTACAGTATCATGTCATCTGTGAAGAGAGTTTGACTTCTTCTTTGCCAATCTGAATGCCTTTTATTTCTTTTTGTTGCCTGATTGCTGATGCTAGGACTTCCAGTACTATGTTGAATAGCAGTGGTGAGAGAGTGGACATCCCTGTCTTGTTCCTGAAAGGCTCCCAGTGCTTCCCCCTTAAGAATGATATTTGCTAGGGGGCTTTTCATAGATGGCTTTTAAGATGCTGAGGAATGTTCCCTCTATCCCTACAATCAGAAGAGTTTTGATCAGGAATGGATGCTGTATTTTGTCAAATGCTTTCTCTGCATCTACTGAGAGGATCATATGGTTCTTGATTTTTCTCTTGTTGATATGATCTATCACACTGATTGCTTTATCAGTGTTAAACCAGTCTTGCATCCGGGGATAAATCCCACTTGGTCATGGTGAATAATCTTCTTAATGTACTATTGGATCCTATTGGCTAGTATCTTGTTGAGAGTTTTTGCATCTGTGTTCATCAGGGATATTGGTCTGTAATTCTCCTTTTTGGTGGGGTCTATGTCTGGTTTTGGAATTAAGGTGTAGCTGGCCTCATAAGACGAGTTTGGCAGTATTCCATCCCTATCTATCTTTCGGAACAGCTTTAGTAAAACAGGTATTGCTTCTTCTTTAAGCTTTTGATAGAACTCCCCTAGGAAGCCATCTGGCCCCGAACTTTTGTGTCTTGGGAGGTTTTTGATGACGGCTTCAGTTTCCTCCCTGGTTATCGGCCTGTTCAGGTTTTCTATTTCTTCCTGTTCCAGTTTGGTAGTTTGTGGTTTTCCAGAAATGTGTCCATTTCTTCCAGATTGCCTAATTTATTGGCATATAGTGGCTCATGTTTTTAAATTTGTTTGTATTTCCTTGATATTGGTTGTGATCTCTCCTTTTTCATTTGTGATATTATTAGAGTGTTTTCTCTTTTGTTTTTAATAAGGCTGGCTAATGGTTTATCTATCTTATTCTTTCAAAGAACTAACTCCTCGTTTTGTTGATCTGTTCCACAGTTCTTCTGGTCTCTATCTCATTGAGTTCTGCTCGAATCTTTATTAACTCTCTTCTGCTTGGTGTACATTTTACTTGCTGTTCTTTCTCCAGTTCCTTTAGGTGCAAGCTTAGCTTGTGTATTTGAGTTCTTTCCAATTTTTTGAGGGGCGCTTGTATTGCGATGTATTTCCCTCTTAGGACTGCTTTTGCTGTATCCCAAAGATTTTGAATGGTTGTATCTTCATTTTCATTAGTTTCCATGAATCTTTTTAATTCTCTAACTTCCTGGTTGACCCTTTCATCTTTTAACAGGATGCTCTTTAACCTCCACGTGTTTGAGTTTCTTCCAAATTTCTTCCTGTGATTGAGTTCAAGTTTCAAAGCATTATGGTCTGAAAATATGCAGGGGACAATCCCAATCTTTTGGTATCGGTTGAGACCTGATTTGTGACCCAGTATGTGGTCTATTCTGGAGAAAGTTCCATGTGCACTTGAGAAGAATGTGTATTCAATTGCGTTTGGATGTAAAGGTCTGTAAATATCTGTAAAATCCATCTGGTCCAGCGTATCATTTAAAGCTCTTGTTTCTCCGGAGATGTTGTGCTTAGAATATTAGTCATTTGCAGAAAGTGCCATGTTGAAGTCTCCCAGTATTAGTATATTATTATCTAAGTAGGTCTTTACTTTGGTTATTAATTGATTGATATACTTGGCAGCTCCCACATTAGGGGCATAAATATTCATGACTGTTAGGTCCTCTTGTTGGATAGATCCTTTAAGTATGATATAGTGTCCCTCTTCATCTCTTACTACAGTCTTTGGGATAAACTTTAATTGATCTGATATGAGGATGGCTACCCCTTTTTTTGAGGACCATTTGAATGGTAAACGGTTCTCCAACCTTTTATTTTCAGGCTGTAGGTGTCCTTACGTCTAAAATGAGTCTCTTGTAGACAGGAAATAGATGGGTCTTGCTTTTTTTATCCAGTCTGAAACCCTGCACTTTTTGATGGGATCATTTAGCCCATTCACATTCAGAGTTACTACTGAAAGATATGAATTTAGTGTCATCATAATACCTATTCAGTCCCTGTTTTTGTCGATTATTTCTTAGGGCTTCCTCTTTTTTTACAGAGTCCCCCTTAATATTTCTTGCAGACCTGGTTTGGTGGTCACATATTCTTTCAGTTTCTGCCTATCTTGGAAGCTCTTTATCTCTCCTTCTATTCTGAATGAGAGCCTTGCTGGATAAAGTATTCTTGGTTGCATGTTCTTCTCATTTAGGACCCTGAATATATCCTGCCAGCCCTTTCTGGCCTGCCAGGTCTCTGTGGAGAGGTTGCCGTTAATCTAATATTTCTCCCCATGTAAGTTAGGGATCTCTTGTCTCTTGCTACTTTAAGGATTTTCTCTTTATCTTTGGAATTTGCAAGTTTCACTATTAAATGTCGAGGTGTTGAACAGTCTTTGATTTTAGGGGGGTACCTCTCTATCTCCCTGGATCTGAATGCCTGTTTCCCTCCCCAAATTAGGGAAGTTCTCAGCTATGATTTGTTCAAATATGCTTTCTGGCTCTCTGTCCCTCTTGGTGCCCTCTGCAACCTCAATTATACATAGATTTTTCCTTCTGAGGCTGCCATTTATTTTCTTTAACCTTTCCTCATGGTCTTTTAATTCTTTTTCTCTTTTTTCCTCAGCTTCTTTCTTTGCCATCAACTTGTCTTCTATGTCACTCACTCTTTCTTTTACCTCATTAACCCTCCTTAGGATCTCCAGTTTGGATTTCATCTCATTTAATTGATTTTTAATTTCAGCCTGATTAGATCTAAATTCTGCAGTCATGAAGTCTCTTGATTCCTTTATGCTCTTTTCCAGAGCCACCAGTAGCTTTATAATTGTGCTTCTAAATTGGCTTTCTGACATCGAATTGTAATTCAAATTCTGTAACTCTGTGGCAGAGAGTACTGTTTCTGATTCTTTCTTTTGTGGTGAGTTCTTGTTTCTAGTCATTTTGCTCATTGCAGAGTGGCTGTATGAGTGGGCTGCATCAAGAGTCAACCACAACCTAAGTAAATTTCACCCTAGATGATTCTGCTAAAGTCAGAGACCAGAAATTGAAAACAAAGATCAGAACGAAATAAAACAAAAGAACCACTAAAGTGAAAAACAAATTTTAAAACAAAGTAGTAAAAAATAAAAGGCCAGGAATCCTAAAGAAGAGAGAAAAAGAAAAACAAAGAAAAAAAAAGGGGAGGGGGACTGGGAGATGGTGGTGATGACGAAGTGGTAGTAGAGGGAGAATGTAGTCTACCTGAGGGGTCCTAGAGGGTGATCCTCTTGTTTCTGAGTATATTAAGTTCTGTATGTTAGAAGATGCTCAGTCCCAAATTTATATAAACCAGAAATACTTGTAGAAGGCCCCAGTATTGACCACCAAAACATAATAAAGGAGATAAAAGAGGGAGGCAGAATGGGAATGAAGAATCTCACAGAATGAACCAGCACAGTATACCACTTGGTTCTGGGTGCATACTGGTCATGTTTTAGAAGGTATTAACTTCTACCATTGTAAAACAAAATGAGGCAGATTTCTCAAAAAACAAAACAAAAACAACATATCTTGTATATCTCCCAAAATTAAGTTGCAGGGATCCCTGGGTGGCGCAGCGGTTTGGCGCCTGCCTTTGGCCCAGGGCGCGATCCTGGAGACCCGGGATCGAATCCCACGTCGGCCTCCCGGTGCATGGAGCCTGCTTCTCCCTCTGCCTGTGTCTCTGCCTCATTCTCTCTCTCTCTCTGTGACTATCACAAATAAATAAAAATTAAAAAAAAAATTAAGTTGCATATGTTGAAGAGAATCTAGAAGTGGGAAATATATCTAGGACCTGTAATTGTAGAAATTAATATTAAAGTCAAAAAGGAAGAATCTTAAAAATGAAAAGGTGGTAAAATATTGTAGTTAAGGTGGGAAAAGAGAAAAAAATTGGAAATTTACAGTCTGATATAAAAATGAGTTGTACTGGAAAAAGGAAGAGAAAAAAAAGGAGGGGTATTCTTTGGTTCTACATACTGTAAACCCCTCAACTTCCCCTGGAGCTTTCCAGCACTGCTTGGTCAAGAACTTGTTCTTCCCATCCTTCCAGCTGGCCTTCTGGGGGAGGGGCTGCTGTGCTGGTTCTCAGGTGTGTGCACCTGGGGGAGCTGCCCCGCCCCCCGCTGGGTGCCAGGCTCAGTGGAGCTGTTTGTCCTGTGAGTCCCTTGTTCCCTGGCGGCCCCACCTCTCCCAGGCACAGGGTGACATCAGGAAGAACAACAGTGGCGGTGGCCAGCTCTCCAGCTCTGGAATCAGCTCCCGCAGTAACCATCGCATTCCCCATTGGATTCTTTTTTTTTTTCCCGCCTTCCTACCCTGTTAGAAACAAAAACCCTTCTCTCTGTAGTGTTCCGGCTATTCTCTCTTTAAATCTTAGGTTGAATTCGTAGGTTTTCAGGATGATTTGACAGTAATCTGGGTAAGTTGGTGGAGCCTGGTGAGGTGAGGACCCTACTCCTCCGCCATCTTGCCCTCCCCCCTACAAAGTGCTGATTTTCAGTCATTTCTTCTTCTTCTTCTTTTTTATATTTTATTTGACACATAGAGCTAGCGCAAGCAAGAGGAGAAGCAGACGGAAGGAGAGGGAGAAGCAGGCTCCCCACTGAGCAGGAAGCCTGATGCGGGGCTCAATCCCAGGACCCCAGGATCATGGCCTGAGCTGAAGGTAGACACTTAACTGACTGAGCTACCTAGGTGCCCCTCAACTATTTCTGACCTACAGAATGGTCAATTTCATACGGTTCAACTTAATAGTCTCGCTCCATCAGGAAACCATCAAGAATGCTTCTGATAGACTCTAAATTAGAACAGATCCCTAATAGGAAGAAGACTCAGAGAACTGGACTGAATAAACTTTCCTCCCATGGAAGAGGTAAGAGGCATTTGGGGGTGTAGTAAACTCAGAGACAGCAGATGGGGAGGGTAGGACAGAGATGATGCTCTGGGGACTTCAGCAGGATCCACCAAATGGCTTATACTCTGTGCGACTTCTCCCCACCATTGACTCCAGGCATGGAGTGCAGACACCGGTCTCTATCCAGAACATCTTGGGAGGTGGTTCCTTTCACTAGGAATTGTAAGGGGGCAGGGCGCCGTGGGAAGCAATCCCCTGGAGACCACTCGGTTTCCCTTGTGATTTCTTCAACTTTTTTTTTTCTTTCCTTTTTTTTTTTTTTTTTAAAGATTTTATTTATTTTTTTATTTGAGAGAGAAAGCGGAAAAGGGGGAGGGAGAGAGAATCTCAAGCAGACTCCACGCTGAGGGTGAAGCCCAATGCAGGGCTCAATCTCACGACCCAGAGATCATGACCAGAGTCTAAATCAAGAGCTGGATGCTTAACCAACTGACCCACCCAGGTGCCCCTCTTCAACTAATTCTAAATGTTGAAAAAGCCCAGGATCTTGGCAGTCTAATACTGGTGATTTTTTGGGGGGGGGCGGGGCGGGAGAGTAAAGGAATGTTATCTAGTACTTGTACAATTAAATAATAAAAGAGTCCCTAACTCCCAAACCAATTGGTCAATCTTAACACCAAAGACAACCAGACATTACACGCCTGCTGATTTGATGCAGAAGGGAGGTTTCCTGCCAAGAATTTGAACCCGGTTCTTATTCAGCCCTCAGAGCTAATGCTGGTTTACAAGTAACCTGTGTTGGCAGCAGGGGAAGACACTAAGTGACACTTAAGGATGCGGTCAGTAAAATCCGAACTGGGGACACCATAGGACAACAAAAGAAAAGGAAAAAAGGAGGTGGCCGAAACATTATCAGCTCATGCGTGTAACGAGTGGAGCCCCTCTGGCACCTTTTTTGAAAAAAACAAACAAGGTCTGTGAGACAACAAGGAAAAGGGGAGCACTGTCTAGACAGCCAAGACTAGGGAAATATTAGGTGATGTGCTTGTTTCTAAAAGAGAGTCCTTATCTATTCAAGTTACAGATTGCAGTGAACTGATAAATGGCAAAGCTGGGAACTGGTAACCTGAGAGTGGATTCTTATTCTGGTTTGCAGATGTTTAAAAACATCCCACAATGAAAAGCTAAGAGCAAGTCTGTGGGCCTGCCTCCCCCTTCTCTCCTGGGTCCCCATACAACATCTGCTTGGGTTGGGAATGATTTTACATGAGCCTAAAGCATCTCAGATGACCTGCTCACCTGTCAATGAACTGATCAATAATGACGATATCGCCAGGCTGAATCTCTTCCCTCAAGGAACCGCAAGCTGTGGTCACTATGACATGTGTACAGCCCTCCTCCTTCAGAGCCCAGATGTTCGCCTGGTAGTTGACATTTGAAGGCATGATGCTGTGCTGTCTCCCGTGCCTGCGAGGAGTGAATGCAGAGGGTGAGTGAACAGGGCACTCAAATACCGGTAAGAAGAGAAAACTAATTTATAGCAGTGCCTTCTAGCCCTTTCCATCAGAGCACTTTTATGGTCACAGAAAGAATGGGCAGAGGCGAGGCTGTAACTAGCCTACTGCAAATACAAACTATTTGGTCTTAAAGTGCAGGCTGCCTTTACGTGGTATGTATTTATGTTCCTATCAAGAGCAGGTAAGAAAAAAAAAAAAAAGAGCAAGTAAGGAAGACATAGACGGTGTCTATCCTCTGGTGCACCCACTCCCCCAGAGTCTGAGGCAGATGGTTTCACAGGAGCCCCAACATGGAAAACAAGAGGTGCCAATGAAGAAAGGTACAAAAGAGAAATAGAAACTCAAATTTCCAGTTGACCTCTCCATTCCTTTGTCTGATCTGATCACCCAAGTAAGTCAATGAAACCTTAAAAATAATTCCCTGCTGTTATGACACTAGCAGGTTTCATCCAAGAACTAGTCGCCTCACATATGACCACTGTTAGTGCCTGAATTGTGTGCCTGTCCCCTCGTGGTTCTTATTTTGAAGTTCCAATCCCCAGTATGCCAGAATGCACCTGTATTTGCAGAGACTCTAGTAAGATAATGAAGTTAAAATGAGGTCATTATGGTAGATCCCAATCCAGTGTCCTTACAAGAAAAGGAGATCTGGATACAGACTTGCACACTGGGAAGAATGTGGGAAGGCACAGGCAGATGGCCATCCGCAAGCCAAAAATAAACACAAAAAAACAAAAAAACACACAAAAAAAGAGGCCTGGAATAGGTCCTTCCCTCCAGGCCCTCAGAAGGCCCATTCTGCTGACACCTTCATCTTGGAATTCTAGCTTCCAGGAACTGTGAACAATCAAATTTCTGTTTTCACCTATTCTGTGCCAGCTCCAGCAAACTAATACAACCACCAATGACTTCCTACCATACTTCAAATAAAATCCAAACGCCTAATGATGGCCCTCATACCACTTGGGTACCAGTGTACTACGCAGCCTCAGCTCTTGACCGTGTTCCTCCCATCCTAAGTCAGCCTTACTGGCCTTCTGGCTCATTCCTGGCCTCTATGCTCATTCCTGCTTCAGTCTCTGGCCGGTTTAGGTCTCGACTCCAACATCACCTCTGCAGAGAAGTGCTTTCCATAACCAGTGGGTCAGAATCACATCACTATCTTCTTTTCTTTCTATCACCTGTTGTTAGCTCAAACTACAGTTCCTTTTCCATGTCTATCTTTCCCACTAGAATTAGCCCCGAGAGGGTAAGGCCCTTATCTCTGCTCCTCGCTGGAATGCAGAACACGACCAGGAGTGCCAGTAAATGGCCAGTCAAGGGAACCCAATTTCTAAAATTATTTTTTTAAAATTCACATGTTAGGTGATACACTTATATATATATTTAAAGATTTTATTTATTTACTCATGAGAGACACACAGAGAGAGGCAGAGACATAGAGAGAGAAGAGGGTTCCCTGTGAGGAGCCCGATGTGCAACTCGACCCCAGGACCATGACCTGAGCCAAAGACAGATACTCAACCACTGAGTGGTGCCCTGATGATACATTATATAAGCAGCATTTCATAGAGTTAAAATTATTCTGGGCCACTTGAGAAACTACCAATAGAAGGGTGAAACGGTCCACCACAAAAAGGCAGTGTCGAGTCCAGGGTCCTTTATGTGTGATAATGCAGAAACAGGCTTTCAAGAAGTAGGTGAACACACAAAAATCTCACTTTCTACACTGACGATTAAGTTTGGGCTTTGGAGTAAAACTGCCGGGTTCAAGTCTTAGCTTTGCCATTCACTAGTGGTGGGGCCCCCTCATAGCCACTCAGTGCTCTCAGCCTGATTTTTTTCCATCTGTGAAATGGTTAATAATACTACCTGCACATAGGATTGTTTTTTAAAGATTTTTAAAAAATTTTTATTTATTCATGAGACACAGAGAGAGAAGAGAGAGAGAGAGAGAGAGAGAGAGAGGCAGAGACATAGGCAGAGGGAGAAGCAGGCTCCCTGGAGGGAGTCTGATGTCTGATGTGGGACTCGATCCCAGGACCCCGGGTTCATGACCTGAGCCAAAGGCAGATGCTTAACCACTGAGCCACCCACATGTACCACGTGTTGGATTGTTATTAAACAACCCTTGCTTCATCTCGTATTAATATTGAGAAAAAACTTTTCTGTTCACCAACAGGACTGTGAAAAACATCAGAATGCTCTGTATGTAATTTCAGAGAGGCAGAGCACGTCACGGTTTTTACCGAGCGGACAGATGACCTCTCAGAAGGTGGAGGTCCACGTAAGCCCAGGAAGTGTATGCATCTTCCTAAGGCTAGTCTCCAATACGCTAATCGGGATTCTCAATAGAAATTAAAAAATCCAAAGTCGTTAAGAAACATGTGCATCAGAGGGACAGAGTCCACAGTCCAAGGCGATTCCGTTCAATGAGTGGGAGCATAAAAGCCTCACCAGAGGGCCACACCACCAGCTGCTTTCTCCTAGAGCCTAGAAAAAAAATGAATCAATCCTCCAATAAAGGAGGTTGCCTGAAATGGACTCCATGTGACCATCTAAAACTACAATTTAGTTTTACTGGATTCAGCAAAGTCACTTCCATTTCAGAACTGTGGCATGGCAGACAGATTATAGGGTGATCCTGCCACTGCAGGTGGACCTGAGATTTGCTTCTGGCCAATGGGCTCCACCAAAGGTGCTGGGGGTCACCTCCATGATGAGGTTTCCACCTCACCAGCATGCCCTTGAGAGCCCCTCGGGAACCTGGAGGACACCACATGACCAAGAAAGTGAACAAGCCCACAGGAGCTGAAGGCCCCAGGCCTCCAACTGTGAGGATACCCATTCTGTCAGCAAGCAGGTAAGCCTGAATGAGAACCTGGGGCCCCAGGTGAGAACCAGGCCCTGAGTTGACCTTATGGGATCCTGAGCAGAGGAGCCAGTTAAGCTGCACCCACGCTCCTGGTGCTCAGAAAATGCAGGATGCTATGTTGTCAGAAGCTGCTATATGTATGATCATTTGTTCCACAGCAAGAGAAAACTCATACGTGTAAGTCTGACTAAATCCCAACTGCGTGGTAAAAATGATGTGCCCCTGCTAGTCTTGTCCAGGAAACAGTGTGGATACCAAAGGGAACCCACTCCTGGTAAACCCGTAACTATTATTCCACAAGGAACAAATGAAGCAGTCCTGAATGAAGAAGTTATCTTGTTACTTAGGAGAAAAACAATAAACAAGGGAAAGCATCTCCCCTCTTGCAGTTAGAACTAAAACCAGAAGCTTTGATTTTAATCAGACTCCTTCCATGGCTCACTGAGGATGCTGACCACTTTTCCAGCCTAAGGGGGGGTGGGGGAGTGGGTGAGATCTCTGACCTCCAAAGTCACTACAGTTTGCTCCCAAACTGTGAGTGGGGTATAAAAGTGCCCTAGATGCTCTGGCTCTAACACCAGATACTCACACACCCACACCATTACACTCTCCAGAATTTCATCCCTCCGATAGCAGCAACATTCAAAAAGCTTAAAAGTATCTTACCTTGCAAGGAGGACACAATCGACATTCTTGATCTTCCCCAAAATTAAGGCATCAGAAGGCTTGAACATAAGGGAAAATGGTTACAACCTAAGACTTGAAAACATTCACAGGACAACTTAAAAACCATCATTTCAGTTGTTTGACCACAACAGGATTCATGGAAACTTGGAAGATCCACTGGAAGGAAGGAAGAGTCCAGATTTCACCAACTTAATCACTCAATAAGGAATGCTTACTGAGCCCTCTTTAAGCACAGAGGTGCATGGGACTGGGAGGGTTGTCTTGGGTGCATGAACAGATACTACCTAGTATGATCTATTTGGAGCAAGCACCCCGGGGGACTCTGATGTCACACTGCTCAAATACAGATGTGTCAACGGTATTTGGTAGCTATGAGAACAGATGTGCAAGTGACAGGCAATAAGGAGGCCACTGTCACAGAATTTAAGAACTCAGCATTGGAACCGCTTGTCGTGTTAACCAAGTCTAAGGCTGCCACAGGATACCCTGAGGCAAGGAAGGGGATGGCCATGGGATGACTTAAGGTAAGGGAGGGGGTGGCCATGGGATGGCCTGAAGTAAGGGAGGGGAAGGTCCTGAAAACTGGAGAGGGTTAACCAAACATGAGGCCATGAGATGAGCTAAGCTGAGAGCAGGTCCTAGAGAACATGAGGTCTGAGGACCTGGCTGGAAAGAAGGGTTGGGTTGGGCTGCCAGATGCAGGGATCCTCACAGGAGGACCAGAAGAGCTGCTGTGTTTGGAAGCAGCACTATGGAATTAGAAGGTAGACACCTCATCCTGATGGATGACACAGGAGCTAGGAGAACAGCATCATTTTAACAGAAAAGGGAGAGTGTGTGATTTTTAGTTCAGTTATGCCACTGCTTTCTGGATCCTCAGGAAATCCCCACCTTGGGCTAGGGCTTACTAAAAAAGGGCTACTTTGCATTATTTATTTCTGTTTGCCATCAGTCTGTCTAATGAGCGTGGAAGCCATAGAAGCAAATGAGGAGCTAATGTGAATGCAGAGATCTGAAGAAGTAGTTGCTATCTCTGAAATGAGAATCTGGTTTCTAGAGATAAAAATTATAAAGTCCTATGTGCATGTTCATAATCTGTGAAGTCTAAGGCATTCTTAGGAACACTGTCTCAGCTGTTAGGACCCAAGGACAGGGCCAGTGACCCCTCTCACCCTGGGGCAGACAGCTCTGTGCTTCCAAGATGAAGGTAATTAAAACAATTTTTTTGTGAACTTAAAAATCAAGCCAGCAAGAAGAAGGAAAAAGCTGGTATGTCTCCACTAAATGGATATTAACCTTGCCAAATGGAGTATCCACATATTTTTCAGTTCTTCCTTCTAAGATTTCTGGATCATCCAGGCCTGTTCCACCAATTATCCCAATCTAAAGGAGACAATAAAAAGACAACAGATTTGATCATTTTTCATTAGAAACAAAATTATTGCAAGCAAACTCACTATATATATATACTCTTCTCCATTCCTAAGCCCCAGTTGCTTTTAAAAAAAATTAGTTTCAGAGATAGAATTTAGTGATCTATCAGATGCATGTAACACCCAGTGCTCATTACATCAAGTACTCTCCTTAATGCCCATCACCCAGTTACCCCACACCCCACACCTCTCCTCTATCAACCCTCAGTTTGTTTCCTAGAGTTGAGCATCTCTTAGTTTGCCTCCCTCTCTATTGTCGTCTTATTTTTCCTCCCCTTCCCCTATGTTCATCGTTTTTATTTCTTAAATTCCACGTGGGTGGAATCATATGGTATTTGTCTTTCTCTGACTTATTTCACTTAGCATAATACCCTCTAGTTCCATCCACGTTGTTGCAGATGGCAAGATTTCAATCTTTCTGATGGCTAATATTCCATTGTACATATACACCACATCTTCTTTATCCATTCACCTGCTGATGGACATCTGGGCTCTTTCCATAGTTTGGCTATTGTGGACATTGCTGCTGTAAACATTGGGGGGCAGGCGCCCCTTCGAATCACTATGTTTGTATCCTTTGGACAAACACCTAGTAGTGCAATTGCTGGGTGGTAGGGTAGTTCTTTTTTTAACTTTTTGAGGAATCTCCATACTATTTTCCAGAGTGGTCCACCAGTTTGCATTCCCACCAACAGTGTAAAAAGGTTCCCTTTCCTCTGCATTCTCACCAACATCTATTGTTTCCTGAGTTGTTAATTTTAGCCATTCTGACCAGTGTGAGGTGGAATTTCATCATGGTTTTGTTTTGTATTTCCCTGATGCCGAGTGATGTTGAGCATTCTTTTGTGTGTCTGTTGGCCTTTGGTAGGTCTTCTTTGGAGAAATGTCGGTTCATGTCTTCTGCTCATTTCTTGACTGGATTGTTTGCCTTTTGGGTGTTGAGTTTGATAAGTTCTTTATAGATTTGGATACTAGCCCTTTATCTGATAAGACATTTGCAAATATAGTCTCCCATTCTGTAGGTTGTCTTACAGTTTTGTTGACAGTTTCCTTTGCTGGGCAGAAGCATTTATCCTGATGAAGTCCCAATAGTTCATTTTTGCTTTTGTTTCCCTTGCCTTTGGAGACGTGTCTAGCAATAAGTTGCTGTGGCTGAGGTCAAAGAGGTTGCTGCCTGTGTTCTCCTCTAGGATTTTGATGGATTCCTGTCTCACATTTAGGTCTTCAATCCATTTTGAGTCAATTTTTGCACATGGGGTGAGGAAATGGTCCATTTTCATTCTTCTGCATGTGGCTGGCCAATTTTCCCAACATCATTTGTGGAAGAGACTGTCTTTTTTCCCATGGGATATTCTTTCCTGCTTTGTCAAAGATGAGTTAACCATAGAGTTGAGGGTCCATTTCTAGATTCTCTGTTCTGTTCCATTGGTCTATGTGTCTGCTTTTTGTGCCAGTACCATACTGTCTTGATGATCAAGCTTTTTAACATAGCATGAAGTCAGGCATTGTGATGCCCCCAGCTTTTTCTTTTTCAATATTCCTTTGGCTATTTGGGGTCTTTTCATACAAATTTTAGGATTGCTTGTTCCAGCTCTGTGAAAAATGCTGATGGTATTTTGATGGGGATTGCATTGAATGTATAGACTGCTCTGAGTAGCATAGACATTTTAGCAATATTTGTTCTTCTAACCCCTGAGCATAGAATGTTTTTCCATTTCTTTGTGTCTTCCTCAATTTCTTTCATCAGTGTTCTAATGTTCAGGGTACAGATCCTTTACTTCTTTGGTCTTATTCCTACATATCTCATGGGTTTTGGTGCAGTTGTAGATGGGATCAATTCCCTGATTTCTCTTTCTTCTGCCTCACTGGCAGTGTACAGAAATGCAACTGGCTTCTGTGTGTTGATTTTATATCCTGCCACTTTGCTGAATTCCTGTATCTGTTCTAGCAATGTTGGGGTGGAGTTTTTTGGGCTTTCTATATGGAGTATCATCTATGAAGAAGAGTGAGAGTTTGACTTCTTTGCCAATCTGGGTGCCTTTTATTTCTTTTTGTTGTCTGACTGCTGAGGCTAGGACTTCTAGTACTATGTTGAATAGCAGTGGTGAGAGTGGACACCTCTCTCGCATTCCTGATCTTAGGGGAAAGGCTCTGGGTTTTTCCCCCATTGAGAATGATATTCGCTGTGGGCTTTTTCATAGATAGCTTTTAAGATATTGAGGAATGTTCCCTCTATCCCTACCCTACAAGGAGGGGGGGTCTGGTGCTTGCTGGGCCCTACTTGGAGAGCAGTCACCCAACCACAAAGCAGTCAGGACTGTGCCACGGTTAGTGCTTTATGCCCTCCCAGAGCCGAGATCCCACCTCTGGGCTCGCTGACGGCAGCCGGCTGCCCCTGGTCTTCCTGTGACCTGTGCACTGTCCCACCTAGGATTCAGCCCTGTGCCACCCCAGTGCCTTTCAGCAGGGATGTCCCTCAGCACAGCAGAATCCTTGAGGTTCCCATCTCGGGCTCTGCTGCTCTGTCGCTCCCTAGTGCCGGCTGCCAGAGGCTCCCTCCCCAGAAGGTATTCTCCAACATATCACCCCAGATGCATGTCTCCACACTTCCTACCTTCCAAAAAGTGGTCACTTTTCTATTTGTAGAATTGCACCATTTCTTTTCTCAGATCTCGGAGTGATTTCACAGGTGTTCAGAATGATGTGATAGCAATCTAGCTGAATTCCTGGGACCAGGCAAACTTAGGGTCCCCTACTCCTCTGTCATCCTAACTCCTCTCAGCCCCAGTCCTTTTTAAAAACTGCACATTATTGAAAAACAATCACCCATTCAATAAATATTTGAGGGCCTTCCATACTCCAGAAATAACCAAAACAGGGGTCATGTTTAGGACATTTATTGCTGACTCTGAAAATTAACAAATTAGCACAGAAAGATACTTTAGCTAGCTTAAGTTAGAAAACCAAACCTAGGGGCACCTGGGTGGCTAAGTGGCTGAGTGTCTGCCTTTGGTTCAGGTTGTGATCCCAGGGTCCTGGGATTGAGTCCTGAGCCAGGCTCTCTGCTCTGCAGAGAGCCTGCTTCTCCCTCTGCCTCTCTCTGTCTCTCATGAGTAAATAAATAAAATCTTAAAAAAAAAAAAAAAAAAAAAACCCAAGAAATACATGTGTGGATGCAGACAGTACTTTCTAATGAATTTTATTTTGTCTTCTAAATGGGTTATGAAATAAGGAATGTTCAAAAGACCTCCAGGACAGAAAATATTCTATATACCAAGTTGGTAATGTTTCCTCCTCATTATACCATTTGATAAAGAAACAAGAAAGATTCTCTTTCCTATGCCACTAAAATCACAGAGCTGTAAGAGATCATGAATAAGAGTCTGGAAAAGCAGAAAGTTAGCCTCATGTATATTTATAAAATCAAACCATCCCTCTTATATAGTCAATATGAATAATGCAAAGGTAGCTCTGAATTTTTTTTAAATTTCAAGTGTTGTATTGCATTTTGCAGAGATGAACTTAACAGCTATCTTCGAGGGCTAATGGGAGTTACAGGAATCTGGTACTGTGGGCAGCCCCGGTGACCCAGTGGTTTGGTGCTGCCTTCGGCCCAGGGTGTGATCCTGGAGACCTGGGATCGAGTCCCACATCGGGCTCCCTGCATGGAGCCTGCTTCTCCCTCTGCCTGTGTCTCTGCCTCTCTCTCTCTGTGTCTGCCATGAATAAATAAATAAAATCTTAAAAAAAAAAATTAAAAAAAAAAAAAGGAATCTGGTACTGCAACTCCAGGGTTAATCTAATTTGATGACTAATAAACACAAACAGGAACAGTTACAAAGACAACTAAATATTAACTGAAGTGTTGACTAAAAATTAAGTGACTGAAATCATTAAAGCTTCTCTGGGTTGATAATTCCTAAAGGAAAAATAATTTTTAAATTATCAGTGACAGGTTAGAGAGAGGACACTTTTACTAAAAACTGAATGGAAAGTGACTGAGCATTATTTTTTTTTTTTCAGTGAAAAGCTTTAAGCCTATTTTCGCTTGAGTAAAATTTCTACTAAATGAAAAACACAGCTCCTTGAGAAAGAAAAAAAAAATCCCAGAATTAAGAATTCACTGAACATTTGAATAATTTTCAGATCAGGTTATACAAGTTGACTTTATAGTAATATATGGGGAAATGGTGATCTCTCTGGCTCCAAGTTTTCTGGAAACAAAACAAAACCATAGGGGCAATTTAGTGAGATTTTACTGAAGAACTGCTAGTTACGTGATTCAGAACTTGGAAGTGTCCCCACAACTTCCTAAAGTTGGCTAAACTAGCTTTTGAAGTTGGTGCCACCTTGTGGTAGGTTGTTGAAACCACAGCAGGTTACACATTCTGTGCCAACCCCACATCTCTCTCCTACCTTGCTACCTCATTAACATCCTAAGACTAACCAATATTCCAGTTTTCCCATCAACAGAAGTGTTCATTTAAGTCAGTACACTTAAATCATGCCAATGCACTAGAAAAAAAAACTTTAAATAGGTTTTATAGAATCTTAATCCTTCCTCTAACTGGCTACTCCATTTTATCCTTCATTTCATACATCCGCGAAGCACCCCAGATCATGGGGTGGTGGGGACCCAATAAGCTGCCCAGCCTGTGTCCTCACCCCAGGTCACAAAACTGAACTGCTGACTCTGAAATTATACTCAGCAGTTGGGGGGATTCTGTTGCTCTTGAAAATTTCTGCCTTTTTTCTCCCCTCTTTTTTTTTTTTTTTTTAAAGATTTTATTTATTTATTCATAGAGACACAGAGGGAGAATGAGAGGCAGAGACACAGGCAGAGGGAGAAGCAGGCTCCATGCAGAGAGCCCGACGCGGGACTCGATCCAGGGTCTCCAGGATCACGCCCTGGGCTGCAGGAGGCACTAAACCGCTGCGCCACCAGGGCTGCCCTCTCTCCTCTTTTTAGAGGTTTCTTACCACTTTGACTTGGCTCTTTCTGGAGGTCCCCTGGGCCATGGCATCTCATATTCTGGATTCAACACTGGAGTCTCAGGCTTGCACATACAAAACAAAACTGACTGTGGTGAAACCACCTCTCGGTTTGGGGCAAGCTAGCCCAGCATCACAGCAGTGACTAAGAAACACCCACCAGAGAGGTCCTGCCAAAGTTCAGCACCCTTAAGCCCGAGAGGTCAGCAGCCTCAAGCTTCAGTCCACAGCTCCCAGGCTGCATGACTGCATTAGGAAGCCCTGGAAGAGAAACATGTACTGGCCATGAAAGCAAGACCTGCTACTGCTCCCCAGAAACGCTGGGATGGGGTCTCTGGCGCTGGAATGATCTGTAGGTGAGCGTGTCCAGTCACCCAACAGGCTCCAGTTGTTTACAGACAGTCGTATCTTGCAAGGTACACAGGACAATATAGCCACACCGGGAAATGGTCCACTAACCATCTTCCTGCAGCAGAGGGAGGATCTCAGCGCCAGGATGGGGCAATGTCGCCACCTGCTGGCCCCACAGCAAAGGATAACCAGCATGGAACTCCCAGGCCTGGAGCCTCTGAATCCAACAGCTGACTCTGTACCTGCCTCAGTGATAAAGTCACTGTGTCTGAGTACTGAGATGTGCCAGGCACTGTGCCCAGTGCCCCAGCCACCTTACCTCATCTGATCTTCACAACCACTCCATAAGATATGCCTTACAGTATTATACTCATTTTCCCAAAGACAAAAGAAAAGTATCAAATTAAGAAACTCCTAACAAATTGTCAGAAGCAAAGCTGGAATAGGAGTGGTTTTTCACGCTCAACTGCGATGATTTACTGTCTCTTGATACCCCCTGGAGTCCTTTATATCATACCCCTTTAGGAAAGTCGTATTCTCTCCATGTACTGAGGAATCTGATGCTCAGAGAGGTCAAGTTCTGGGCCAAGGTCACAGGGTAAGTATAGAAACAATGACCCTGGGCAATGACACTTCCAAAGGGAGGGGCCTCTCCATCAGTGACCTCATCCACATTCAGGAAGCAAGGACAAGACCTTACTAGGCCTCCTGAGCCAAAAGCATCAGTCCTTAGTCCAGGTAGTCCCAGGCTGCCTAGAAATATATTTGAGGACTGGGATGGAATTTCTGGGCCAGTCCTACTCAGCTGGGACTTCTTTACACAAGATAAGGTTCTGAAATAGAGAACCCTTGGTCAATCATGGTCATTGCCAACTTTTAACAGCTACGGGTTCATCCCATACTTTCCCACAGCAGGCCACTGCATCATTTTCCTTTAAAAAAAAGAGGGTTTGACTTCCTCCCTTAGAGTGCAAAAGCCTTTTATCTGAATGTTGGCCAGAATGGTTATTTCCAGCAATGCTGAAAGGGCTCATACGAACCCCTACCCTGTGTCTATTTCCCCTAGGACCTGGACCCAGGAAATTACACATATACTACTTGGTTTCAAGAACCACTCACCATCACGTTGAGGCCTAGATACATTACCTTAAAGAAACCAGCACTGCATGACGGCATTCTTAAAACACCTAAGCCCAAGCAATTCGGACTAACTCCTGCTAGGGAGCTGGGCTGCCTCTGAGTGCTTCAAATTCATGATGAGGTGAGAGGACCAGAGCTCAAGCTGGCAGCTATCCCTGATCTGAGCACTTCAGTCCTTCAGCTCTGGTTGCCACTGACATATCTGGCAGGCGCAACAGACAGAAGTTCTCCATTTATTAAGACAACCTGGCTTTGAGCCTCCCAGGGCCTTGTAAAATCCTGAAAGGCCAGCTGTATGGAGAGAGAGTGGCCAAATGTCTCAGTCTGGATGGCCTGTTTAAAACCTGCAATATGGTCCACAGAGATGGCTGGGGCTCTATCTTGGATCTGATGCTCCTCTCTAAGCCACCCTTGTAGGCATTGGTCATGGTGAACTGGCTCAAATTTATATGTTGAAGTCCTAACGCCCATACCTCAGTATGTAACTATTTTTGGAAAAAGATCTTTGATGAGATCATTGAGGTTGAATGAAGTCATGGGGAGGGCCCTAATCTACTATGACTGTTGTCCCTATAAAGCAAGATTAGGACACAAGCACACACCGAGGAAGACCGTGTGAAGCACAGGACGAAGCTGGCCGTCTGTAAGCCAAGGAGAGAGGCCTCTAAAGCAACCAACCCTGCTGACACCTTGATCTTGGCCTTCCAGCCCTCAGGCTATGAAGAAAGCCATCCAGTTTTTGGTACTTTGTTATGGCAGCCTGGCAAACTAATACAGTAAAGCAACATTTTGGTCAGAGACAATCTTATGACACAGAACATCCATCATTTTTACTTAACCAATCTCCTCCTACAAAGTCAGGATGCTATTCTAATGGGTAGACACACCCTCTTGAAGATATAGTTTACCTCTTGAAATGGCCCATTTTTTTTTTTTTTTTGAGAAGTATTTTCCTCAATGTTTATTGTATTCTATAGAGCTCCCTCCTACTTGTGGGACAACAGCAGGAATCCTCCTGGTGCCCCCACCCGGTGAGTTCCTCAATACAAGAATCCCACGGGGAGTTTTCAATACCAAAGCTCAGGTCCAAAATTCTAGAGACTCTTTTTAATCGGGAAAGGAAAAGTCTGTTTTCTTAAAACTCCACAGGTAGTTCTAATGTGCAGGCAGCACTGAGCACCTCACTCTAGGGCCCAGACCAGGAATTTCCAAAATCTGGGCTCACTGAAGGTCACTGTCTGTGACTATCTGTGTCCTAATTCCCAGAACCTGTGAACGTCACCTTACCTGATTAAATCAAAAGTTTTGAGATAGGGAGATTATCCTGGATTATCTGGTAGGACCTAAATGTGATCATAAGCGCCCCTGTAAGATGGTCCAATGAGGAAGAAGGCAACATGATGCCAAAAATGCTGGTGACTTTTAGAAGATGGAAAAGGAAGGAAACAGACTCTCCCTTGGATCTCCCAAGAGAAGCTGCCCAGATTCTAGCAGGACTCACTCTGTACTTCTAACCTCCAGAACTGTGAGAGAATGCATTTGCACAGTTTTAAGCCATCCAGGCTGTGGTGACTGTTATAGCAGCCACAGAAAACTAGTACATCACGAATCACCTGGCGAGCTTGTTAAAAATGAAGATGCCTGGGTCTTCCAAGCTCTCTGGGTCACCACTTGTCACATTTTTGAGGGCATCTGAATATACTGAAGCTCTTCATTTTTTTTTAAAGATTTTATTTATTTATTCATGAGAGACACAGAGAGAGAGAGGCAGAGGCACAGGCAGAGGGAGAAGCAGGCTCCATGCAGGGAGCCTGACGTGGGACTTGATCCCGGGTCTCCAGGATCACACCCTGGGCTGCAGGCGGCGCTAAACCTCTGCGCCACCAGGGCTGCCCTATACTGAAGCTTTTCAAAACCCAGATTGCGGGGCCCCCAACCCAGTGCTTCTGATTCAGCAGGACTGGGACAGGGCCTAATAAGGTGCATTTCTAACAAATCCCCCGGCAGGTGCGGATGCCTCACACACTTTGAGAATCACTACTTTAGATGCTTCTGAGGCACAGACTAGAATACCATGATCACAATCACAGTGAAGGATGAAGGTCCACTGCACACAAAAATTTCTATCACCTGTTTGCTCATCTGTACAGAAACGGTCAGATTCTTCCTTAATCCGCAGAATTATGAGAATCCAATGAAATAACGCATTAGTACCCGTCATTATTTCTGTCTATCCCCCCATCTCCAACAGAAACAAAATAAAAAACATCCCTGCAAGCAACAACAAAAGTCTCCTTATCTCTTGGTCTTTCTCTGCTGGTCAGGATACAAAGTGGGCTCTCATACCTCTCCTCACCAGTCTCTGTATCAGGGATCTGGCCCAGGTCCCTCAACCGAGTGTGTACTGGCTCTCCCGGAAGTGTGTGGAAACCCAAGGGGACATTTTTGGCTGCCACGAAGACTGGGGCATTTTGTGGTGAGGCGTCCAAGATGCGCTATAGGTCTTGCAATGCTCAGAACAGTCCTACAAAAGGAGGGACTGTCCTACCCAAAATGTCACTGTGGACTAAACAAAAACATGAAGGCTAGCTGGTTCTTTGGCTTCCAACTGGGACTTGAGGGTTGTTCCTTGGTTTCTGAGAGTCACTTAGGGACTTTCAGTCCGAAGGCTTTGGCCAGCTATAATCAGGGAGCCAAAAGGAGAGCTTAAAAGGTCTGTCGTCCCAGTCTAGACTCCATGACTTGTCTGTCTCTCAATGCAGTTTTACTGTAGGCCACTACCCACTTATGATAGGACTACATCCCCACCTTGTCCTGAGAACCATGATTAATAAGGCTTATTTTTAACCCTCCAGAACAAAGGCTGGGCAGCTGCCTGGGGGAGCCATAGCCCATTGAAAGAGCCCTTTAGAATGTTCTGTCTGGGTGCCAAAGACCGGTTCATCCCTCTGCATGGTCATGCATACCACCTGCCCATGTCTGACGCTGGAGGATCATGTCTCCCTGAGGTCCTCCCAGACAACAGCTGTCATGAATAACATGGGCAAGTGTCCATGGGGGGGGCAGGGGGGGGCGGGGCGGGGACAGGTGGCATGATCTCCCTACTTACATAATAAAATGGGGCCCAAAGACCCCATGTTAGATTTCAGAACTGCCTCACAGCATCTAGTTGGTGGAACACCAGTTTCTAGGCCCAATTCTCGATCTAGGTCCACCTGTGTAGCTCCGAACACCTTGGTCAACCTCTCTGGGACTCAGCTTTATGTCCACCAAAAGGGGTCTGTGTGGCTATATGGTCTTAAGAAATGTTCCAGTTCCGCAGTCTATGATCAGAGGATAGGGTATGGTTTTTATGAACCTGTTTGCTCTGCACACTGGCACCTGCTGTCTCCTGTAGAGGATGATGCCTCAGCAGTTTGGGGGACTTGGTGTCACTGTCATGGATTCTCAGAGCAAAGCTGTCACCTCTCTAAGCTCAAAAAGCAATCAGCAGGCTGGCCTAGCGCTATTTGTACCTCTTAATTTTATATTCAGCATCTTGCCAAAACCAAAAATATACATCATTCAATATTTACATCAGGGCTCTAATCAGCGCCCATTCTGCACTTAAATGCACTGCACTAATTTTGCAGGGAAGCTGCGTGGCTGGAAAATGCCAAACAAGACTGAAGTGAGACTGTTTTTTCAAAATCATCCCTCTTTGCAAGGGAGGCAAACCATAAAAGACTCTTAACTACAGGAAACAAACTGAGGGTTGCTGGAGGGAATGGGGGTAAGGGGATGGGATAAGTGGGTGACAGGCACTGAGGAGGGCACATGATGTAATGAGCACTGGGTGTTTTATGCAACTGATGAATTACTGAATTCTACCCCTGAAACTAACAATACGGTATATGTTAATTAAGTAGGATTTAAATTTAAAAATTTTAAAAATCATCCTACTCTTAACATCACTTTTAAGTGTATTCCTGTAAGGGAAAGTTGATCACTTCCTGCTTACCCACTGAAAGCTGTGGCCTAGTAACACTTATAATAACCTATAAAACACCAGAACTGCTGGAAAAAAGTCATGCGAGATTAATTTCATACCCCCCCCCCCATTAAGCACTAACTTTTAATAAGTTTCAACCAGTGCCAGACAGATAATTGGAACCATCCCAGCAAACCCTGTAGGAAAATCTCCATTTACAGATTGGCTCCTAAGGCCCTGGCTCACCTACTTCGCACATAAGCTTTGGAAAAACGTTCTGCCTTGTTCTCGGTTACTGATCAGGGAGAGGCGATCTACAAATACTTGTTAAATTCAAGATGCCTTTCAAAGTGGCAAAACAAACTTCATGTCTCTAAGTATGAACGCAGCACTCTCCACCCTACCCCTTCTGCTTCTAAGAGCCAAAGAGCCTGATCAGCGAATCACGGGCTGAGTAACACACCGGAGAGACCTGCAGACACCCGAAGGAGGATCTATCCCAGACCTTCCTACGCCGTCAGGCAAGAATTTCTAAAGTCAAGTTAACTGAGTTCTCAGCCAACCAAACAACCTAGAAGAGATCTTAAGTTCTAGCACCGATTTTTCCATTGCACTGTAATTCTACACACGCTCTCTCCCAAGCAAGACACCCCGCAGGACCCAGGCGTTTGAGAGCCCCAGGGCGGCGGGCCGCGCGCTTCAGCCCTCGCGCCCACCTCCCGGCCGGGACCCGCCAGGTGTGAGGCCCCAGGAAACTGGTCTCTAGCTTTCAGGGCTGCAACAAACCCAGAGGCCTCGAGGCAGGGCGCGGCCCCGGGCTCCAGGCCGGGGAGTCCAGAAGTCCCGGCACTTCCCCAAGCGCTGCCGCAGGGAACACTTCAGGACGGCAAAGCCCCGCGTTTGGAAGAAGAAGAAGAAAAAAAGCCGGAAGCTCGCCAAAGGGCCAGCACCCAGTTCACGTGGGCTCCGCGAGCCGAGGCGGGGCGGAAGCCGGAGTCCGGCGGGCGGGCAGGCGCCAGGAGCCCCGGCCCCCCCCCCCCCAGCCGGCGCCCCCCGCGGCCCCCGCGCACTGCGCCCCCCAAAGGGCTGCCCGCTCCCTGCGCCGCGCGGCTGCCGCGGAGCCCACCGGGGCGCGCAGGCGGGGGCCTACCCTCGCGAGCGTTCTCTCTCCCCCTGCCCCGCCCCGCCCCGCCCCGCCCCGGCGAGCGACCCCGGCCGGGCCGGGTCTCAGCGGCGTCAGGCCAGGCGCGTGGCCCCGGGGCGCGGTCCCCCGGGCGGGAGCGAGCGCACGGGGCCGGGCGGCTGCGGCCCGGGACGGCGCCTCTCACCTTCACGGCCGTGGGGGCGGCCCCCGAGGCCATGGCTGCGCGGCGCGGCGCGGCGGCGGCGGAGGCGAGGCGGAGGCCGGCGGCCGAGCGGGCGGAGCGGCAGCGGCAGCGGCAGCGGCAGCGGCAGCGGCAGCTCCGGACTCGCGGCGCGGAGTCCCGGGGGCGGCCCTGGCTCCTCCTCTTCCTCCCCAGGACAGCTGGATTGGCTGCTAGTGCGGGCTCGCCCCCGCCGCCCCCTTCCTCAATTCGAGGTTCCCGCGTCCCGCCCCTTCTGCAGACCTTTCCGGTTCGCGGTGCTTTCTCTCCCCACGCGGGTTCTGAGCAGCGGGGTCCCGGCGGTGAGCCCTTGCCCTGCCCCCCCACTCGGCGCTGCACTTCAACCGGCTCCGGTAACTTCTGCAAGACACACACACCCCCCCCCCCCCCCCCCCCCCGCTCCGCGAGCAGGCCCGGCGCGCTCGGCCTCCGCGGGGAGGTCGGGCGGGGGCGCCTTCCACAAGTCCTCGCGGGAGGGAGCTCCCCCTCCACCCGCTCCTCCCCCCCCTCCTCCTCCTCCTCCTCCCCCTCCTCCCCCTCCTCCTGGGGGGGGGCTGCTCCGCGACCTCCCTCCAGCTGCTGACGCGGCTCACCTTGCTCTTCCCACCACCTGGACCCCGAAGTCCTGGGAGGCAGAGCACCGACGGCGCTGACCCCGGACTCGGGGATGACAAGAAGGAAATAAACAGACTAACGTGCTCCTGGATAACCTGATGCGCAGACTGTAGCCTGCTCATCTTCAATTTCAGGGGAGGCGGAGACACTGCCACACCCCCCCCCCCCCCCCGCGCTTTGGCTTGACGCGGCCAAGGCCATCCCTAACCTCTCCCAGCTCGGCCAATGTCCAGTACACCTAGACTCAGAATCCAGACTCACGGGTTCATCGTCGTTCCCGTGTCCCCCTCTTCCCCAGCGCATAGCACCGGCCCTCCACTGCGACGGTCCCTCACTCTCAAAGTCTCCATCCCTTCCCCGCTAGGATAATCCACTTTACCTCCCTTGATGGATTAAGCTCTCCTAGAGTAAATGCTGGGTGGCAGCAATGTTCTGAGACACAAAAACTCTGCACATGACCCCGGGGGTGGAGAAGGACGGCTGTGGAAGAGTACACTGCCTTCTTCCCCTACAGCAGCAAAACACTGAGACGAGACACAAGTACAGTTTCATCTACAGTATCACTGTGGGGGTGCCGCCCATCTAACCTGTTCACTGAAATAGTATGGACTTCCACTCTCTTCTATTTATTAATTTATTTATTGCTCGCTCTAAGTCTGACTTTTTTTTTTTACGATGCAAGTTTTTTTCTGTCTCTTAAGTTACACAATGAAATGGGTAATGAATAGATTGGAGTGTTCCTTTGAAAGGGCAGAAGCCGGAGAGTCCCCCAAATGTGGTTTTCTAGGAGTCTGTCTGCTGATTGCTCTATTGGAGACCAGGAAGCCCTCTGATCAGAAGGGAACCATGGCAGGGACCCGCATACCCTGGGGTTTATCACTGCTATGTAATTAGGGGATCTTGACCAATTTAGGTGCTTTGATGTGATCAGCAAGTCCAGTGTCTACTCAGTACTGTGTCTCTGCCTAAGTTAGACCCTGTAAACAGGTCAGATACCATAAGCCTTAGAAGACCCTCAGAGAAGGAGGTGGAAACTTGGAAGGGGTTACACTGGACTTCTGGACTTTTCTACTGTAACTTGTAGGTCTGGGCTCAATCATTTGCTTTTGACCATGTGATATCTGTGAAGGGAAAATTGTCCCAAATCTGGTCAAGTTTTTTGAGTGATTTAATTCACAAGCCATTAATGGGAGACAATTAGCATTTCTAGATAAAATTTAAGCAATTTTCTAACCTCTTGTAAGAAACCAGGCACCTATCCACCAGCTGATTGTGAGGCAGTGTGTGTGTGTGTGTGTGACATGTAGTTTAAGACCAATTCGTTCACCTCCCAAGGAGATTCCTGCAGTTTTCATCATTATGCATTATGAGAAAAAGGCATACAAGTACTTAGGAGCATGGGACTGGCAAACTATAGGTGATTTGAACTCATAACAGCCACTACAGGGTTCTCTTAATCAAAATCCATTTTAGAAGAATGAGTCAAAGTAAATTTTCAGAAAGTTGAAAACATAACATTCAAATAAATATATAGTCAGCCGGTTCAGAGACGCACTTAGCTTATCAATAAAGGAACCAGCAGAGTGGCAAAGCAAATTCAAAGAAGGATATAAGAAGCCGAACAATAGAAAAGAGAATGATAGAATACGGTGGCAAAATTAGAAACAAAACTGATTTATGTTTTACAAAAAAAAAAAAAAAATAAAACCGTAGCCTTTGGGATTATCTCGTCTACCAATAGATACTATTGGGAAAAAAAGTAATCAACCATAACAAGATATTACCACCAGAGTCTGAACACTTTTCAATAAGAAACAATAAAACAAAGTTACAGCCTTTAGGTAAGAGGTCTACAAACCTTGCCTATTAAGAGGCAAAAATCAAGGAGCACATGAAGCTTGAAAACCTAGACCATGTCTAATTGAATGAACATGGCTATATCTCCTTCTTTTAAAGATTTTATTTATTTGAGAGACGGAGTGAGGGAGAGACAGAGAGCACACATGAGCAGGGGCAGAGGGAGAAGGAGAAGCAGGCTCCCCACTGAGCAGGGAGCCCAACATGAGACTTGATCCCAGGACCCTGAGATCATAACCTGATCCTAAGGCAGATGCTTAACTGACTGAGCCACCAAGATGCCCCCAAACATGGCTATATTCCAATACAGCTTTATGGATACTAAAATTTGAATTTTTTTACAATGTTTACATATGACAAAATATTATTCTTCTTTAGATTTTTTTCCCCCAACCACTTAAGATTGTAAAAAAACATTCTTAGTTTGAATCTATGCAAAAACAGGTAGAAAGCTGGTTTGGGTAGGGTGCGGGCCATTGTTTATTACTCCCAGAGGATGATGACCCTTGGGCAAACTTGTGTCTTTTTTGGCTTATTTCCAAGTTTTAGATAATTTTTTCTTACTGAGCCCTAGAATCAATGGAAGACAATATTTGCCATAGTTAGTGGTCTCTCTTTTTCATTAGTAGGGGAGAATCCTCAACAGGACAGCAGGTATCTGAAGAGTCTGCCTATGAAAGTAACATCTTGCTCTCCTCATGTTCTTGCCCTATAAATTCCCTCTGTTCACCTGTTCCCCTGTTTTTCTCACACAATTCTAAAGAAGTACCCAGGTCACCTTACAATTCTGATTATGACAATGCACAGATATTTCAATAGCTTCTTCTTTTTCAGGGAGTCCTTCATCCACACCTCCCCAACTTCCAGCTCTTAGCCAATGATGCACTGAGATGGTGTTGCCAATGGCTGTCCATATCACGTCTTGAGCAATGGTTTTTTATTCTCCCGTGGTCCCTTTGTAGGGAGAGAACTTCCAATAACTTGTGTTTTTAATTATTTTTTAAAGGTTTTGTTTATTTATTTTTAAGAGAGAGAGTGAGCACAAACAGTGGGGAGAGGGAGAAACAGACTCCTCACTGAGCAAGGAGCCCAACACAGAGCTCAAACCCAGGACCCTGGGATCATGACCTAAGCTGAAGATAGATGCTTAATCAACTGAGCCACCCAGGTGCCCCAATTTGTGTCTTTAAATATGACTATATGATATGCTATTTTGTAAGACTTCAAATCATTCCAGGATCATCAAATATCCAAGAGGAAATTTCACGCAAATGTGTGAAGTGTATCATCTCAGTTAACCATATCAGTTTTCCCAGTGAATAATCACATCTCTTGCTCCTGACCAGTGTGTCAGTGCTGGATGGATCCTCCAAAAGAGACCCAAACTGTTTGGTGACCCCTCCTCAAGTAGGCATGTTAAAGCTGTCAAATTGTTATGGCTGAAGGAACCCACATAATTCCCCACCACCTTTTAGAAATTTGGGCCAAAATAAAAATTCTAAGTAATCTGAGAGTGTCTTTGCAGAGCCCCAATTTCTTATAACTCAGATCTTGTTACAGTATTCCTGTATCACAGATACTATGGGTAGTGATGTTTTGGCCGCTGCTTTTATCAGTGGATTACAGTCTGGCATTGGAAGCTAGGAAAAGCCACTCTGGATGTAGAGGCACATTGTCAACTAAATATCTTGAAGAAAATATGGAAATTAATAGAAGTAATAGTAAATTTTAACAAGTGTCACCCCTTTGGATTTCCAGCTGGGCAAGCCCATGATGAAGGCACAAAGATTCCCAGAGATGTCTGAATTGCTATCGATTCAGGTTTGGAAACCTTAATGTCATCATTGTACACAGTGTGGTCATTGAAAAAAAAAATTGATCCCAAATAGACACGACAAACCTTAACAAAACTGTGTCCAGAGAAATTTTTCTATAGGTAATATTCAAAGTAATTAGCTTCTCTTTTCCTGCCACCGGGAATAGTGGCTGGTGCTTATCAGGATAAGAAGTAAAAGATATGCAAATAGGTACCAAGCCAGCCTATAGGTAAACATTCTGTAAAAAAAAAATTAATATTATTTGGTATGTAAATATTTATCTATAATTCAAGTTCTTTAACATTCCTGATTGTGGGAAATAACTGGATGAAGTAAATTATTTTATTAGCTTTTAAAAATACAGTTGTGTATCTTCTGACACCATATATTGTAGGCCATTATACCATGTAACATTAATATTTTAATACTAGAGACTGGGATTAATTTTGTCACAGAAAGCTTAATTTATTTGATCTAAGTTCTTTATACTTGTCTTATAGGTCACTAATTATTACTTAGACTAAAATTTTAAGAAAAAAATAAAGAAAAATGGCTCATGCTCCTGTTGTCAGAGTAACGTGTCACAAAAGGAGAAAATATTATTTAAGTCTAATTTTTTTATTATAAATTTATTTTTTATTGGTGTTCAATTTGCCAACATATAGAATAACACCCAGTGCTCATCCCATCAAGCGCCCACCTCAGTGCCCGTCACCCAGTCACCCCCACCCCCCGCCCACCTCCCCTTCTACCACCCCTAGTTTGTTTCCCAGATTTCATGTTCTGTCTCCCTTTCTGATATTTCCCACTCATTTTTTCTCCTTTCTCCTTTATTCCCTTTCACTATTTTTTATATTCCCCAAATGAATGAGACCATATAATGTTTGTCCTTCTCCGATTGATAATGTTTGTCCTTCTCCGATTGTTTAAGTCTAATTTTTATAATGCATTTATTGCAGGGCACTTAGTAGAAGGAATCAGAGGTTAACTTCCTTAAAAAGTGTAATGCCTGAGAAATGTATTTATAACACATTTTAGGTGGCAATCCCTAATAATGACCTTTAATAAAAGTAGTGTCCAATAATAAAATATAACTTGGCATCTGTATTTATGGTTGAAGGAAGGACTACATGCTTTGAAATGAGATAAGCAAGGTCAATTCCGATCTATTTTTAACTTGGTATGCTCCAGCCACCTGGTGATTCCTGGCTATTTAACTGTCTTGTTCCGATCCTAATCAAATTCCACTCATTCAGTTTTCTCTCTTCCTTCTATTCTAAGTCCATCTGACCCCAGAGATGGCTAGAAATAGCTTCTATTCCAAGTCATCTTATCTCTTCTTCAGTGTTCACTTCAAATTGTATCTATCCTTTCATTTCTGGAGACCCTACTGAAGATGACTCAAGTTTCATATAATTTGGATTTATGGAAGAAAAATCATGTCTAGTTTTCCACTCTCCCTAGAATAATCCCCATCAAGAACCTATTCTGGTTAACAGAATGACCATCTATCCTGGAATCCCAGAGTCCTGGGATCCTCACATCCTGTGAGGCCGATATTATTATTTCTATTATAGGATGAGCAAATTGCTAGAGGAAGCCCTTAACCCTACACACCTCCCTTGGCGAGGGAGAGAATGTTTGAGTTTGTTCTAAAGAGACATGGGCCTTTCTGTGTCCTGTATAGAAAAGAAGCAGGAAGTTGCAAGTGCTCAGATTTATTTTAATATTACAGCTGCAGCATAATCTGTTGTTTAGCATGTCACAATCTGAACTATGTCAAGTATTATCGACTGAGTGTTTGTGTCCTTCCAAAATTGGTATGTTGAAATCCTGCCCCCACCCCTCCCACCCCCCCGCCCCGGTGCTGACAGTATTAGGAGGTGAAGTCTTTGGGAAGTGATTAGGTCATGAGAGTGGAGCCCTCATGAATGGGATTAGTGCTTTTACTTTTTAAAAAATATTTATTTTAGAATGAGTGTGTGTGTGTGTGTGTGTGTGTGTGTGTGTACACATGCATGCTAGCATGAGTGTGAGTTGGGGAGAGGCAGAGGGAGAGAATCTTCAAGGAGACTCCCTGCTGAGCACTGAACCCAAGGATTTGGGGGTCCATCTCATGACCCATGAGATCATGACCTGAGTAGGAAGCTTAACTGACTAAGCCACCCAGGCACCCCAAGGGATTAGTGCTTTTATAGAAGAGATCCCAGAGAACAACCCAGTCCCTTCTGCCATGTGAAGACCAGTGAGAGAGGATGGTCATGTATAAACCAAGAAGCAAGCCCTCACTAGGCACTGCATTTGTCAGCACCTTCGTCTTAGACTTCCCAGCCTCCAGAACTGTGAAAAATAAGTTTGTGTAAGCCACCCAGTCTGTGGTATTTTGTTATAGCAGCCAGACTAAAGCAGGGAGAGACTCATAGGTTGGAAACTTGAGTTGTTTCTGCCCTTTAATCTTTTAGAACTCAAAGAGAACCTATGGGTAGCAAAGAAAATATAAGAACTAACTCGAAGCATTTCTTATTTTCACTGCTAAATCCATGTGTTGTCTGTAAATAGTCTTTTTTAAAAATAAAGTCTAAAAAATAAATTGAGAATGAGGTCATTTTTGTCTTCTATCTTCAAAAGCAACAATAAAGTAGTTAATATTTATTGAAAACAATCTAGTCTTCATTTAATCCTCATATGCTGTTCTAATCTCCATTTCACAGATGAGGAGATTAAGAGACATTGGCTTCCCCTGGCCTCTCTCTCTTTCTCTTTTTTTAAATCTGCCTCTATCAAAAGCTTCTTTGATTGTTTGGGGTCTCCCCGGCCATCAAAAAAGTTGATGAAATCTATTATTCCTGTGAAGTTGTAAGTGTCCAATAGCAGTTTAAAATGTTACTCTCTTAGGGGGTCTGTGATTGCATGAGATTAAAGCAAATTAAGATAAAACTCCAGATGGAATGTGATGCTTGAGAAAGCACAAGGATAGGAGTTATCTCTATTGTCATGTTAAGTCTTCTCAAATTTATGTAACTGGGATCATTGGGATTCAGCCCTAGATCTGTCATAACAGCAAAGTCTGAACTCTTTATTGCTACTCTATGTTTCCCACCATGTGCTGGTTTTAGCTAAGTTCTGAAGATAGAGATGTGTGACCTCTACACTGTTAGCCCTTAAAGAACTCCAGTATGGTGAGAGAAGTCAGAGATTATGAAGAAGTCTGAGACTGCCTATTGGTCCTGTAAAAGCACAGAGCAGGGTTCATTACCTCCTCTTCCTGGAGAAAGTGATATTTGAGCTGAGTCTTAAGGGATGAGCCAATAATGGAAGTGAGGTGTGTGTATGTGTATGTGTGCATGCGTGTGAGGGTGGGTATAAAGGGACCTAAAGTTGCTAGAGAATAATCATTCAGATAATTACTACCATTTGGTCCATTAAGATTTTGAATGAAAATGATTGATTAGATTTGATTATTTGAATTTTAGGAAGTTGTCAATGACGTTTATCCTTAGCATGAACAAAAATTTGTGGTTTCAGATCAAAGACAAAAAAAAAAAACCCAAAAAACAAAAACAAAAAGAAGAAGAAGAAGAAGAAGAAGAAGAAGAAGAAGAAGAAGAAGAAGCAGCAGCCAATGAGATGAGATTAAAATAACTTTATAGAATTGCAAATGGCTGGGAACATTAAAAGGAATCTATGTTGGTGGTGGTAGAAAAGTTGGCCTACCCAAATCAGGCAATAAAAGGGAGAAAGAAAGAATAAAGAATAAGGTAAGAACCTGGGAAATACAAATCACAAAATCACTATGAACCATATAAACTTGAAGTTGCTAATTGATGCAGCAATTGTAAAGAGACCTCGCTGGTCTACCTGTAACACTGATAGAAACACTTAGAAAGCAGTTAACACTCAGGTCTTATCACCTGGTCTGAAATCTCTGACCTATATAACTGTATGTGGTTAGGAACTCATGATCCAGAAAGTTCTGCTCACCCAAATTGGAAACTACTTCCTATACTTGGATAAATATGAGGTGACTTGGCTTGCTTGTGACAATCCTAGTTTATCTCTGATATAAATCAATTAACACATTTTAATTCTTGTTATTATTACCACTTTCCCTCTCAAAAGTGTCCCAATTTAGAAAATACATTTTATGATATCCTTAAGTAAGTAAGTGCCTTGCAATCTGGGGTAAGTTTTGGATTAAATATAGAAATGAAATAAAGTAAACATAGTATTAATACCTTCATGTTAAATTGAGGGTAAATCTCTGTCTCTTATTTAAACTTTGTAAAATGTATCAAATGAATAGAATTTCACAGATTATCCTTAAAATTCTAATTTAATGTACAATTGATTTTAAGCTAAAAGGCAGATAATTTCACTATAAATTTTTACACAGTATCAGGTCATATAAGATATTTTGTATAGCTATTTAATCAATATTTCCTTTAATTGGATGTTCATGTTATTTCTATCTTATGTAAATATTTGCTTAAATATAATTTTTTCCTTAGGATAAATTTCTAGAAGAGAGGTAGAGAATCAAAAGGAATGAGCATTTTGCAAGCACTCGGTAGAGTCAAATATCTTATAGTAAGCTACTGCCACCTTGCACTGCTGAGAAGAAAATGAAATTGTTTCCTACACACCAATAATAAGCATTATATATATAAATATAAAATCCATTTTGAGATTAATTTGTATTTCTATAACTCCTCATAAGTTTGAGCCATTCATATTTCACATTTCAGCATTTTGACTTGGTCCATATTTTGAATTAAAAACATATTAAATAGATATGTGTAAATACTTGCCTTCTAAACCCCAATTTTATATTGTAATTCTACAGAAATAGTCAGCTATACTTTCTAACTTGAACTAGTAAGAGAACTCACTATCTGAAAGGGCATTTATTAAAATAATATCTACCATGTCAATTATATTATGGTTACATGTGAATTACACAACAATTTAATCTCCTAAAAAAATCTGTAAGATAGAAATCCCCCACCCCTTTTTATAAAGAAGAAAACTCAGGATTAAGGGATATCAGGTCACTTTCCGTTTTCCAAAAGGATGAGACATTGGGACATGATAAGATATATATATATATATGTGCATACATGTGTATACATGATGATGGGGCTGGGATTTTCAACTTTGAACAGTCAAATTTCTTAGTGTGTCTTCTTAAAATGGTGAAATTTGTCTTCATATCTTCTTTTTTTTTTTAATTTTTTTTTTTTTTATGATAGTCACAGAGAGAGAGAGAGAGAGGGAGAGAGAGAGAGAGGCAGAGACACAGGCAGAGGGAGAGGCAGGCTCCATGCACCGGGAGCCCGATGTGGGATTCGATCCCGGGTCTCCAGGATCTTGCCCTGGGCCAAAGGCAGGCGCCAAACCGCTACGCCACCCAGGGATCCCCTGTCTTCATATCTTCTTAAGAAACCTGATTGTTCTCTGATGTTTCTTAATTTTTCTATAGAGTGACTTACTTCAGACTAGTGAATTTGTAGTGCAGGGATAGGGCAGCTGGATAGACAGGACTTGGGGAGGAGAGTGATGATCAGAAGAAAGGAGTGCCAAGGGAATGCCAGGGTCTGTCCCCAAGAAGAAAAATGTTTTTGTAGGTTCAAGATACTCAGATCTAAGCAATAAACTAATGACTGAATTGCTTGATCACGTTACTTTACTTGTGGTAATTGACAATTAAAATAGCAAGACTCCACATTTTTCACAAAATGTTGACAGAGTACTTTACATAAATATTTGGTTTTCTCTCATGACTGTTGGTTGCCCTTTATGTTGACACCAGCCTGGAGCTGTTGCATTAAGTTGGTTGAGAGCCTTGACTTTGCAGTGGTGACCATACTGGTTTTTTTAAAAAAATTATTTGTTTATATGAGAGAGAGAGAGCACAAGCAGGAGAAGGGGCAGAGGGAGAAGGAGAGAGAAAAATCTCAAGCAGAGTCTGCACTGAGAGCAAAGCCTGACATGGGGCTTGATGTCCCCCCCTGAGACCCTGAGATCATGACCTGAGCCAAAGTCAGTGGCTTCACTGACTGACCCAGCCACCCAGGCACCCTGTGACCATATTATTTTGGAAGACATTTATCAGATAATCAAATTTTCTAAGAAATAATCTCAGGTAGGATTAGCAACGATCTACCTTCCGTGGACAAACTTACAAAATGCCATATGAGCCTTTGTGATCAGCTGGTTATAAACTAGAGAGTTCAATGGTCCTTGCAACTATTTATGGTACAAAGTAATATTTCTCTGATGGGATGGATAGACAAAGTTGGGAAATATCTGAATGTAAAAGCAACTACTGTTATTTAAAATCATTGCATTCCCTTTCTGGCCTGATTATAGAAAGCTGTGGGGGAAAAAAAAAAGCCCCAAAAACAAACAAAAAAAAATTGGTTTGCTATATTTCTGAGTAATATAGGTAATTCTAAAAGTATATAAATAATTCCATCTAAAAATATTTGAGTTCTTGGAAATGCTTTACTTATAGGTGTTGTAAATGTGTCCTCTCAGGAATGTGAAATGCTTCAACATGAAATAAAATATGTAATATTTTTGAAAAATGTTTAATTGTAAAAAGAGAACTGAAGAAAATTATTCTGTTTGAGATAGAAGTGTTAACCAATAAAAGGTAATGCAATCATCAGTGAAAGAGCAAAGATGATATTTTTCATTGGACCCAATAGAGAAATAGAATAACATTTTTAATGCTATAAAATTTTTTAAGTTTAAATTCAATTAATTTAGTTTCAGAGGTAGAGTTTAGTGATTCATCAGTTGCATAGAACACCCAATACTCATTACATCACGTGCCCTCCTTATTGTCCATCACCCAGTTACCCCTCTCCTCCCCCTCCCTTCCCACCTCCCCTTCCACAACCTTCAGTGTGTTTCCTATAGTTAAGAGTCTCCTATAGTTAAGGTTTGTCTCCCAGTCTGATTTCATCATAAGAAGTAGAATAACAATTTTTCAATTAAAAATAAATGCTTAAGGAATACTTAAGACTTGTTTTTGATTTTGTGTCCTTAATAGATTTAATATTAATTTTAAAACCAAAAAACACTTGTTTATGCGTACAGAGTTCTCAACTCCATCTGACTCAATATTAAACATAAAAACAAAACATTGATTATTCCACCAAGAGCAGAAACTGTTGAAGAGAATAAGTTGTGGACTGGAAGTGAGGAAAAGAGACAGTAGATGCTCCCTTCATAAAGTCTGGATGAAAAAAGAAAGACATTGAAACATAAGAGGATAGGAAGTAAATGTTGGTTTTCTTCCCCTTTCCTAGAATGATGAGAGAGCTTTGAATATGTTTGGGAAGAAGTTCACCCAGAAGGAAAAATGGAAGATACTAACAGAGAGGGACATCTAACGAGGCAGGATCTTGGAGTATTCCAGAGGGATGGGATCAGAAGTACTGATGGGGAGCATGGTCCCATATCAGAGGAAGGAGATACAGGTCTGGAAAAAAGGAGGTAAGAATGAGGGCTCTAGATAAATTTAAGAGAAGGTGTTTTGAACCTGCAGGAAATCCTCCCTGATGGCCTAATATTCTCAACAAAGTAAGAGATGGTGTTGCAAAATGGCTTTGAAGATAGATGGCATATTTTTGGCATGGCTGCAGGACCATGTCAGATTAGGGATTATACATTTGAAATGGTACCAGTCTACAAGGATATATTTTTCCCTGCTAGGCTCCTATTGTCTGACTTGATAGAGTCTCAAGGAATGGAGGGTGTTAAGGGGTGAGTTTATTTCTTCAACCATGAGAGTCTGGCCTTGCAGGAAGCAGGACCAAGAAGGAGCTGGGTGATGGTGAAGGAACAGGGAGACTCAGAGAAGCTTCAGCCCAGTGCTGGTCGGGTGAAGGGGTATGAAAGATGCAGGAGGGCAAGTCCTGGAGGGAAATATTGAATCTCAAGGTTTTACAAGAATTGTAACCCCAGATTAAGGACATCCAAAAAGTGAACAGCTAAATGAGACCATCACATAGGACAGAAGGTGTTTTTTGTGTGCATTGTCTGAGCTCATACTGCATCTCCCCAGCCTATGGCAGAACTCGGGGAAAGGGGAAGGCCAGGATCCAGTTGCTGGAGGGGCTGGCAAGAAAGAGCCACAGGGCTGGTCAGAGATATCACAATAGTATTAGTTTTATAGACATCAGGAAACAAGCCAATCTGGAGTTGGCAGTGAGGAACCAGCAGTCCCATGATATCTGGGGAATGCTGGAACATTTGGCCTCCCCTGGAGAGAATCTTGGAGGGAAATGGTTGACTAGGTTTCGGTAGAGGTAAAGATGTGGAAAGGACCATCCAGAAGGAGGGCGAGGCTGTGGAGGAGCTTACTAATAATTAAACGACCATTCCACAGAGTGTGGTGGAAAATGTATTTATAAAGTGCTGAGAGAAAATGGAAGACAGGAGTTCTTTTTAATCAACTGATAGCTCAGGAAGACTCAGGAAAAGTTTCCCAGAGGAGGTGATAGGTGGATCCTGAAAGACAGTCCCTCTTTACTTAGGTAAAGTGGGGAGGGAGGACGTCAGGGAGAGGTAGGTGATACGTTTCAAGCCAATGGAAATATGTCATGAAGATATTACGCCATGTGGTACGCCATACGGCCCAAGTGGCAGAACTGAAGAGCAGGTTTTGGAGCATTGGCCATCACTGAGGTAACTTCTGGGCAAACTGAAAATATGTTTTTGGCCAAGTAGAGCACAGGTTAGTGAAAAGGAAACATGGTGTTGCTGAGAGTTTCATAGGTCTCCCCACAGATCTTATAGCAGATGCAACATTTTACTCTAGATCATCTGACAATAACGGCCAGAATTCAATGAAAACACTAGACACAAACCTTGCTCCAGAAGGAGCACACTCCTGTTAAATTTGTCCAGCTTCTTACTGAAAAGTTCTATGCTTATCATGGACTTGAAGTAAAAAAGGAAGCAGCTGATGCTTCCCCCTTATGCTGCCATGAATGGATCACACTTTGTTCACTGGGCCTTGCCCACTCTCTTCTCTCCCTCCCTCTCCTTGCCTGCCCTCCCCTTCCTGCCCCTCCCTTCCTCAGACTGTTACTAAGGCAGGCATCACAGATTTGATACAACTGAATTTATGGACCCTAGAGACATTTAAATTTTTTATTTATTTATTTATTTTATTTATAATAGTCACACACAGAGAGAGAGAGAGAGGCAGAGACACAGGCAGAGGGAGAAGCAGGCCCCATGCACCGGGAGCCCGACGTGGGATTCGATCCCGGGTCTCCAGGATCGCGCCCTGGGCCAAAGGCAGGCGCTAAACCGCTGCGCCACCCAGGGATCCCCTGGACCCTAGGGACATTTAAAACGTATTTTCATGTCACTTTGCCTTGAAATGCTTGGTTTCTCTTTCCTTATCTCATTGGTCAGGTCTGTGTCCCAGGCATCTTGCATCTTGCATCCAGTATGGTTCAGAGGTGCAGAGTATGGTTTATAGTAATTCATTGAATGAATAACTGAGTGCGCAGCTGGATCAATAAATACATGGAAAACAAATATATTTATTATGCTTTTAGTTTTAGCAGGAATGAAATCTCAAAAATGCTACAGAACATGAACAGCAGAGGGCAGCAAAAATTAGCTTTTTTTTTTTTTAAACTGCAATATTGCCTAACCTTTGTCGTACTGACTTTCTGAGAGACACGCATACCCACAGAGGTGTTAAATTTTAAAGGTCAATTCTAAAGTGAAAAGTGGACTCTACTTGGGGTTGCTTCTAACAATGCATGTGTTTGTGTGTGTGTGTGTGTGTGTGTGTGTGTGTGTGTGTGTGTGGTGTTTTCACAGTCCTTTTTGCAAGGATCACCAAATTGTTCATACTGAGTTATATACCAATGGCCAGCAGATGGCAGTACTTCTCATGGGTCAGGATTACAGAACAAGATTTTTTTTTTTTTTTTAAGATTTTATTTATTTATTCATAGGCACAGAGAGAGAGGGGCAGAGACACAGACAGAGGGAGAAGCAGGCTCTATGCAGGGAGCCCGATGTGGGACTCGATCCCGGGTCTCCAGGATCACAACCCAGGCTGCAGGCGGCGCCAAACCGCTGCGCCACCGGGCCGCCCCAGAACAAGATTTTTGAGGAGAAAATAAAGCATTTAGAGGGCATGATTTTTTAAAAGATTTTATTTACTTATTTATTTGAGAGAGGGCACGCACAAGGGGAGGAGTATAGGGGGAGAAAAAGAGTCTCCAGTCGACTCTGCACTGAGTACAGAGGGAGGCACAAAATCTTTATTTTAAAAACTATAGAAGTAAGATCAGTATGAAGTAGAGGATGAAATCTTCAAGGTCTCAAATGTCTTGGTGAAAGAAAGGTAGAATTTTAACCATAGGTACATTGTTCATTTTAGAGCAAGGCGATAACGAAAACGAGTTAGTTAGGTAATTGTCAAGTTTGAGTCTTACAAAAGGTGAGCTGTAATTGATGGCAATCATTTGGATCGCACTGTGTACTTTTAGAATGTTCTTTATCAGATTTTCCAACGATCAATTCGCAGATGTTGGCCAAGGGAAAGACACTTGCACACCCACACAATGCTTGGAGATTACTGATTAATAGCAGTAGATGACTTCCTGCGTTGTCCTTGGCTACATTATTGAAGTGTCAACAGAGTACTCACAGGCTCTTACATCTTATCGGGTCTTCACCTTTTTTAAACATTTAACTACTTTAGTTGGCTTTTAATAATCAGATTAAAAGTAGGAACAATATCTGTGGTTGGACTACTTGAACAGCAAAGAAGATTGCAGGCCAGCTGGCTTTGAGAGGGACAGCCGTGGCCCTGACTCTGCACATAGGATGAGAAACTTCCATCTGGGTGAAGGAGCAGAGGCCGGTCTAGGGCTTGGCTTCTTTTTAGATCTTCCATTCCTTAGCCATGCAGATAAACAATAACTGCTTGGATGGGAATAAAAGCATTCCGTTGCATTTCTGCATGTAATGAAAAGTCCCCCCCTCCTCGGCTCTTTGATTTCCCACATGAAGCCCAATTTGGATTTTACTACAATAACAAAGCACACTAGAAAAAACAGAAGGGCATATTTGCTTAAATTGCTGTTTGCACCAAAAGAAACTCCCTAATGGGGTTATCACTGGGTCAGGCTGCACTCTGTTTTTCACCAAGGCTGAATCGAGGGAAGATGGATTCAGAAGGCTAGATGGGTTTAGCTTCTTTGAACACCACTATTTTAATAAAGTTTGGCCTTCTTGGCAAAACAGACTCTGAGCTCTTCTATTTGATTAGCAACTGAAAGGTACATCGAAAGGGATTAGAGATCCTGAAGAATGGCCAACTACCAGGAAATGACCCTTGGATTTCATTTTCTTTCCAAAGAATAACACTGCTCCATGTGGAAGGAAATATGGTCTGGAAGCGTGGCCTCTGACCCTAGAGTATTTTGGTGTCGAATATTGTCACATTCTGTGCTTCAATTTCCTCATCTGTAAAATTATGAGGATGATAGCAGGTTGGAGTGAGAGTTCAAGCTAACACTTGTAAAGCACGAGGCATGCAGTAAGAATATGTGTGTTAGAGATAATGATCTCCCAGGCAGTGCATGAAGTGCTGAGAAAACAGATGGATAAGATGGAAAACCCACTATCATGCCAGGATGCAGACCGATCTGGGCGTCAGGGGCTGGAGAGAAGAAGCAAACTGTGCTACTGAGCTATACTCATCTCTGTGAAACCAAGTTACAACTTCTGAGTCACATCTAGTATTCATTGAACAAACCTAGGGCACCTGCTATGTGCCAAGTTCTTGACAATTCGATTCTGCTTTTAGGGAGTCTCTTGCTATTGGAAATGCTTGGAGGAAGGGTACACTTGAATGAATAAGACACAAATTCTGACCCTCAAGGAGCTTATAACCTCATGGAGGAAATCAAGTCTGCAAATAAATAACTGTAATTCAGAGCAGAGAGACATGAGAATGTACTCGAGAGGCAGAGTAGACAGCTCCCTGCCTGGAAGAGGCAGCAATGAATTCTGATTTGTGGGGAGGCTCAAACAATCAGGTCTTTGAAAAGAAGGAAGTGAGAGTATATTTTCCCCCCAAACGTTCTGTTGAGAATGCCCTAGGAATAATTCCTAGAAAAGAGATACTAATAGGATCTCACAGCCCAACAGAACCAACTAGAGGCAAGTACATTCTAACCTCCCACTTTACGTAGAAACTAAATCCTAGCAAAACTCCCATAGCTTGGGGGCCCCTAGGTGGCTCAGTGGTTGAGCGTCTGCCTTTGGTTCAGGGCGTGATCCCGGGGTCCTGGGATTGAGTCCCACATCAGGCTCCCCACAGGAAGCCTGCTTCCCCTTCTGCCTCTGCCTCTCTCTGTGTCTCTCATGAATGAATAAATAAAATCTTTTTTAAAAATGGAAAAAAACCCACAAACTTTTGTAGCTTGAAGGAATTAAATTTTCATTCCCGTGTCAGGTAGCAGATGCTCATTCATTTTACTTCCTGATTAAGGAAAACCAAACACACTGGCTAAAGAAAATGTACTTTAAAAAAAAAAAAAAGAAAATGTACTTTAGGTTGTTAAAATTTAGAGCTGTGAAATCTTTCCTCTACTTTTGTTCAAGTCAAATTACAAATTTTAGACCAAATCACACTTTATTTACAAAACATCTTCCATCCAATGAATCTTCATGCCCTTCTCTAAATGCACTTACTTTTTATTTTTATTTTTATTTTTATTTTTATTTTTGCACTTACTTTTTAAAACATAAATTTAAGACACTATTTTTTTAAGTGAAGTCCCAACAGGCATCAATTAATATATGTCATGCATAGTATGCATCCATTTCTCCCTCAATATAGCAATGCCTCTTTAAATATATATACATAAAGGTTTCCCCTCAGTACAGCATTAAAGATAGGTAATGTAATTAAGAAGTGTTTTGCCCTTTGTAGGAAAAAAAAAATCCCATTAGGAGAATCTTAAAATGGTTTGTAAATACGCCCTGGAGTAGGTTTTTTTTGTTTTTGTTTTTGTTTTTTTTTTTTTTTCATGAGAGACACAGAGAGAGGCAGAGACACAGGTGGAGAGAGAAGCAGGCTCCGCACAGGGAGCCCAACGTGGGACTCGATCCCAAGACCCCAGAATCACACCCTGGGCCAAAGGCAGTGCTAAATCACTGGGCCATCCCTGGCTGCCCCTTGAAGTAGGTTTAAATCATTGTTCTCTCCCTCATCTGGCCAGTAAAAGAAAGCAAGACTGATTGTTAAAATGCTTATGCCAAGTTGAGAAGCATCAGCAAAGCTTAGACTCTGTCTGCTGACATCATTCTGTCCGGGAAGCCACATTGTCTATAGCTGCTGGTCAATCATTCAGAAGGCATTTCTGGAGTCTCATCTCTAAATGAATTTGCTTGGTAGTTGGCAAAAAAGGGAGGATAAGTCAGTAACTTCTGTCCACTTACTGAACAACTCACTGGACATTTTTTATACTATCTGGGTCACCAAGATGAGAATCTCCGGAAAAAAATCAGCCGAGCCTGAATAGTTTTGAGCACTCCCAGAGAATAAAAGCAATTGCTAACCCAAAGGTAGTTCTATGAGGCTTATTTAAGCTGAAAATTAATCTTTATATCTTCCTTTTTTCCTTCTTCTGTCTCTGATCTATCTCATCATTGCTTAGGACTTGTAGGAAAAAATCTCTGAAATATTTAAATCTTAAAATATTTAAAGTGAAATAAATTGATTCATAGGAATGGGCTCTAGAGGAGGACTAGTTTGGAGTGATAAATCCATATTTTGGGTCTGCTGAAAATTCACCACATCCTGCCAGAGAAATCGGTAGACTATGCCACTACAGAGGAATCTAAATTGTATGTATGCGGGATGACACTCAGATTGACTTTTGGTTATTGAGTGAAAGCATAAAGCGAATGCTGTGACATCTGGCAAAAATGTTCAAGGCAAAATTTCCTGTGGAGTTTTATTTATGATAAATGAAAAAAAAAAAAAACCCCAGTTGTTGTAAGCCGTTTTTTTCTAGCCTGTTTCTCTGCATTTATCCACACAGGAAAACATGATTTTCTATGATTTAATTGTTGTTATTTCTCCAGCCTGGGAGCATTCGCCTGTAATTAAGTGCATGTTCACCAGGTAAGTGAGAACACATGAATATAATCTTTACCCCAGCATGCACAGTGAAGATGATTATTCCAGGGAGCAGAGAGGGAGCAATATTAACTCTCCCTGAGTCAAGTTGTAGTGGAGACTAGAGTCTATTGTATCACATCTTCACTAGCGCATAGATTATTATTAATCCAGTTTGGCTCAATTGATAGGATTAAACTAATATTTTGATTGTTATTTTTTTGTTAATTTTCTTTAAAATTTCTATCTCTGTGTGAAGTCATTGCTTATATCCTTTGAATATTTAATTATTAGGATTATTTTTCTTACACACTTGAATATGGACATTAATCCTTCTTCACATTTGATGAAAATATTTTTCCTTTCGATTATTGTTTTGTGATTTACCTATTTGTGGTTTTATAAATTTTTGCATATTTGCATATTTTCCTTTGAATCTTTTTTATTGCATCCGGGTTGCATCAAGACAGAATTATCCTGTTCTTTATTTTTTTTCTTTTTTTCCCCCTCACACATAGATTCTTAACTTTGGGGTTTATTTTGATATGCAGCATAAGAAAGAGTTTTAGAAAAATAGCATTCTAGCAAACTACCAAATTAGGTTAAATAGCTGTGTTAAATATTTGTGGTTTTGAGATACGATATTATAAACCAGGGTGAAAGACAACAGGATTCTACAAGAGGCTGGGAACAGATAGCTGATTCTTGAGGAGAGAGAGCCTCTTTGCTTTTGCTTTGTGTTGTATTGTCCCGATTCCAAACAAAGGGAGAAATCTCTTTCTTCCTTTGCTCTTAAACAGAGCAAAAAAGTTTAATACTGAAGACCATGTTGAGGTCTTACTATCTCCTTGGCTTAGCTGATCTAATTTATCTTTTCTTTTCATGAAATTAATCTTAAGTGCACACACTGTTCATGCTCCTGAATTAAGGGATGATTAATGTACTTAGTGTGAGCTAGAAATATCGATTTCTTAATGTAATACTTAAACACATATATTATGGCACCAATTCCTGGCAGAAACTGTTTTAATTTAATTCTTTTAATGACTAAAAATAAAAGTGCTGTTTGTGGTTAGAAATGTAAGTGTACTTAGCAATAGGTCCAGCCTGGTAGGGTTACAATCCAGAAATTCTAACAAAATACTGTGTCTCATTTGGTTACTTCACTTAGACACAGAAAGACCTTGTCTTTGGCTTTTTAAGCATTTCATTTCAGTACATCAAACATTTATTAGGTACCTTCTCTTTACCAGGCACTATGCTAGGGTGCTGGCAGTAAAAAGAAAAATAAAGAAAAGATTTTGCTGAGGCAATTGAAAACCCACTTGTAGACAGGCGTATAAATAGCTAATTGCAATATAATTCAAGTCCTGAGATTCAGAGCATTCAAGTGTTTGAGTCAAAGATTTTAAGGGATCATACTCTATTCTTTGCAGGACGATTCTCCTGCCCGCAGTCTAACAGAAAAGGGCTTTAGAGACACATAGGCTCCCCTCCCACTACCTCACCCACCAGTTCCTCCGCCTGCTTCATCGTCATCTACCAGCTAAGCACCCTATCCCATGAAGGAAGCTATACTTAGAATTAATCTCCCCCTTCCCCTAAGAGGCCATGGGACTAATCATCATGTCTCACACTCTCACTGGTCTTAGTCACCAGCAGTCCAAGCCTCTCGGATCAACACTGGGACTCTTATCCATTCAATCTGTATAGTCCTTTATATGAACCACTCTGCTGTTCCTTCCCAAACTGTTGTCCTTTCCAGTATGGTCTTTGGAACTCAGGGCTTGAATAGGAACATCCCTCTTACTTTCAAATTCTTCTCTGAATCCTCTTCCCAAACTCTTTGTTGAATACCTTCATCTTCTTGCTCTAAGACCTGGATCTTCCCTCCACATCTTGCCTACCTGCAGCCCTTTCAAATGGTGGCCATGTTCTGGTTCCATGCCCCATGTTTCCAGGTCCTGGAAGTGAGAATGGAAAATAGGTATTCTCCTTGTTTCTCATCACCACTTCTCTTTCAGAAACTCCAGCTCCCTTGAGGAGTGCTGCTTTCGTTTCCTATCCACCTAGTCACTCTGCTTCATGCATGGCAGATTTTAGCAAACGGCTCACTGCATTTCCTTCCATTACTGCTCCTGACCTCATTTTTGATGACATCAACATCCACATGGATGGTTGGTCCTCAAATTTGCTTGGATATTTGAAACACTTGAGGATGTTTTTAAAGATTACCTGTGCTCAGGCCCTCCCTGAACCTCAGCGATACTGATTTAATTGGTCAAGGTAGGATTGGGGCATTAGGGTTTTTTTTTTTTCTCTTTCTCTCTTCCTTCTTTCCTTCCTTCCTTCCTTTCTTCCTTTTTTCCTTCCCTTCCCTTCCTTTCCTTTCCCTTTCCTCTTTCTTTCTTTCTCTTTCTACAAACCTGCAGGTTGATCTGAACCGGCAGACAGGATTCAGAACCATTTACTTAGGAGATCAATTCCAGTTCCCTAACCTCACTCCAACACCTCCTCTGCACCCACCTTCCCACCATGCTTACTTGCTCCCACAGTTACATCCTAGATCTTGCTATTATCAGCAATCTCCAAACTGCTGTTTTCCATCACCCCACTTTGTTATACCCACAGCATCTCTTCCTCACTCAAAAATGACATCATTCCAGTAATTCAGGGATCCACCCCACGACCTTTCCCCTGTCCAATTCTCACATCTTGGCTTACCCAGCTTAGATTCCAGAGTGTCACTACAACGTCCTTGGATGCACCCTCAACTTTTTTGTCTGTCTCCATCTCCACTGTGCTTCTCTGACAATACCCAAACTCTGCTAATATTCAACTCTACCTTCTCCACATCTGCAGTCAAGCGGCCAAATGGATGGGATGGGAGAAAAAGACGTTTGCTTTACATGCATTGCCACAAATCTCGAGTTCTCAGAACTGTAGGATAATTTTGCTGGAATGCTCTGTTCAGTTTCCTGTCCACTCTTTCAGATGACTGTTGTTATACCTTCTCTCTTTTCAAATCGCCAGCACTCCCTTCCGGTCGTCACTCTCAACTTATACCTCAGAAAATAATTGCAAGCAGAAGAGAACTGCTTCCTTTCCCCTTTACCAAGTCACATCTACCAGCCTCCTTGCGCCACACCCTCATGTCTGTCTTCCCTTTGGTCCAAAGGATGAGTAACTCCTGCTCTTCCTAAGGATGATCTCTCTACTCTGAGCCCATTCCCTGCACTTTCACTTCTCTGCCTCACTGGATCCTCCTCATCAGCATACAAACAGACCTCTCATCTCAGTAAAGCAGTAGCAAACCTTTCCTGGACCTATTCTCACACTCTGTCTTCTCTTCTGGTCTCCTCTTTATATAAAACTTAACAGACTTTCCTGTATTCCCTGTCGTACTCTCTCACCTTGCAGCTCTTTAACTCATTTCAATAGGGATTTATCCTCACTACTTCCCTGAAGTCGTTCTGTGAAAATCACCAGCAATCTCCATATTGCTAAAGAGCAGTGGTCCATTTCGCCGCCTCCTCCTCCTCCTCCTCCTCCTCCTCCTCCTCCTCCTCCTCCTCTTCCTCCTCCTCCTTCTCCTCCTCCTCCTCCTCCTCCTTCTCCTTCTCCTCCTCCTCTATCTCCTTTTTCCTCTTCTTCTTCTTCCTCTTCTTCTTCTTAATAATTTTAAATTTTGAGTATGGTTGACACACGATGGTACATTAGTTTCAGGTATACAACACAGTGATTTAACTTCTCTGTAATTATGCTAGGCTCACAAGTGTAGCTGCCATCTGTCAGCACACCTTACAATACCATTAACTCTATTCCCTGTGCCTTTTATTCTCGTGACTTATTCATTCCTTAACTGGCAGCCTGTATCTTCCACTCCCCTTCACCCACTTTGGTCACACCCCATCCTCCTCCTGGCAACTATCAGCAGTCAATTTTTAGTCTTTGAGTTATGCAGCTTCCCAGCATATTGGACACAACCATCATCCCCTCGGAAGCACTTTCTTGTTGGCACTCCCTGCACACCTGGTCCCCCCATCTCATCTTTTTTGCTCCCAGCCTCCAGAGCTGTCAATGTTCGAGTGGTCCAGCTGCAAGCTCTTGGTCCTGCCCTCCTCACAGGCTGTAATTGCTCCCTCACTGATCTCATCCAGGCAGGTGGCTTCAAATAACATCTTCATGCTGGTGAGAATCCCTCTCTCTCCTTTTCCCTGAGCTTCAGGTTAAAAACAAAATTATTAAATTTTTTCTTCTCAAATTTGCTCTTTACCGACCTTCCTTTTTTAGTAAGTGGCATCACCATTGCCTGCATTGCACAGTCAAATGTCTAGGTGTCATCCCAGGGTGCCTGGGTGATTCAGTTTGTTGAGCTTCTGACCCTTGGTTTCTGCTCAGGTCGTGATCTCAGGGTTTTGAGATCGAGCCCCACTTGCAGTCCCCGTGCTCAGTGGGAGTCTGTTTGAGATTCTCTCCCTCTCCCTCTGCTCCTCTCCACACTCTCTTTCTCTGAAATGAATAAGTAACTATTTAAAAACAATGTCTAAGTGTCATCCTTTAGTTCTTTAAGCTTTACTATTCTTCAGCCACATCTTGTCAGTGGTACTCTCAAAACATGCCCTGAACCTGACAATCCTCACTACATCTACCTCTATTATTTTGGTCCAAGGGCACATGACATCTGGCTGCAGCATTAATTAAATTCCTAACTTGTCTTCCTATTTTTGCTCCTGCTTTTTTCCAACTGGTTCTCCACGCAGCAGCAGATTATGTTTTCAAAACATAAGGAAGCCTGCTTACAACCCTCCCATGCTTGCTATTACACATTGAGCAAGGGAAATTCTTACCAGGTCTTACAAGGCCCTCTGTGACCTGGCTCCTGAATCACCTTCCTGACCTCTTTACCAGCTCCCTTTGCCCGGTCTGTTTAAGTCACGCAGTCTGGCTTTGCTTTCTGGAACGCGCTATGCTTGTTCTTCCAGGTCCTTGTATTCTTGTGCATTTTTGCAGAGAATACTGCTCCCTTCTTCCTTCATACCACTCATTTCCTCATTTGAAAGAAGGGATACTTTCTGTCAGAAGAAGTGCACAGACCTCCTTGTCTTCTCTTCCCTTACTTTTCTTTATTTCCTCCATATTACTCATCACCTGAACTCAAACATTTATATTTACTTGTTTGTTATTTGTTTCTTCTGCTGAAACAGAAGCTCCCGGGGGTAGAAATCTTACCTGTCTTGTTCAAAGTGATATCCCCATCCTGATGCTTAGAAACAGAGCCTAGAATCTGAGAGTCTCAAGAAATATTTGTTCAGTCAATGAATGAAAGGCATAAATCATCACTAAAACTGACTTAAGTATTCATGCCAAGCAGACTCATATTGATATTACCATATTACTCATTGGAAACAAACAGGGGAGGCAGCCCGGGTGGCTCAGTGGTTTAGCACCACCTTCCGCCCAAGGCCTGATCCTGAAGACCCAGGATCGAGTCCCACATCAGGCTCCCTGCATGGAGCCTGCTTCTCCCTCTGCCTGTGTCTCTGCTTTTCTCTCTCTCTCTCTCTGTGTGCCTCTCATTAATAAATAAATAAAATCTTTAAAAAAAAAAAAAAAAAAAGAGGGCAGCCCTGGTGGCACAGCGGTTTAGCGCCGCCTGCAGCCCGGGGTGTGATCCTGGACACCCGGAATCGAGGCCCACATCGGGCTTCCTGAATGGAGCCTGCTTCTCCCTCTGCCTGTGTCTCTGCCTCTCTCTCGCTCTCTCTGAATGAATAAAGAAATAAATCTTTAAAGAAAAAAAAAAAAGAAAAAAGAAACAAACAGGGGTGCCTGAGTGGCTCAATTGGTTAAGTGACTTTTTTAAAAAAGGACTTTATTTATTTATTCATGAGAGACACACAGAGAGAGGCAGAGGGAGAAGCAGGCTCCCTGTAGGGAGCTCGATGCAGGACTCAATCCCAGGACCCCAGGAGCACAACCTGAGCCAAAGGCAGATGCTCAACCACTGACCCGCCTAGGCATCCTGTGACTGACTCTTGATTTTGGCTCAGATCGTGATCTCAGGGTCCTGGGATGGAGCCCAGCATCAGGTTCTGCACTTGGATGTCTGCTTAATGACTCTCCTTTCCCTTTGCCCCTTCCCTGGCTCACGCTCTCTCCCCTTCTCTCTCTTCCCCAAATTAATAAAGAAATCTTTTAAAAACTCCAAAAACCAAAATAAAACAAAAACAAATAAATTCTCACATGTTTTCGTACCACCTAAAATCATCTTGCCTGACTTTGAATACTACTGTGGGTCACCACACCAGCACTATTGTCCACCTTATGATCATACGATCTCTGCTAACCCTGAATTGACCAGGGGTGGGGCCCTGGCTAAAGAACCACCAATCTATTGTTTGATTACTGACCAACTAGTTGGCCTGGCTTATGAATCTGATCAAAAGGGGCATTACTACTTAGGTTGAAACCTGCTGCTGGATAGGATAAAATAGCTAGCAGCAGAACATATCATCAACTGTCTGGTTCATTATACTGGAAAATTTAGAACACCTGGAATTTCCAATATTAGAGGACTGAGTAAATACATAGTATAGAATGTTACACAGCAGGACCCTTGGGTGGCTCAGCGGTTGAGTGTCTGCCTTCGGTTCAGGGCATGATCCCAGGGTCCTGGGACTGAGTTCCACATTGGGCTTCCTGTGTGGAGCCTGCTCCTCCCTGCTCCTCTCTCTGCCTGTGCCTCTGCCTCTCTCATGAAAAAATAAAATCTTAAAAAAAAAAAAAAGAATGTTACGCAGTCACTGGAATGATATCAATAAAAACTTTTGAAATATGCTTACTATATATGGTATATTGTTGAGTGAAAAAGCAGAGAGCAAAGTCGTTAATGTTGTAAAACTTCAATTTTGTTGATTTTCCCTGCCTCACATCTCTCTTCCTTTCTCCCTCTCTCTATATATACTTTCTCTCTATATATATATATATATTCTCTCTATATATATACGCTCTCTCTCTATATGTATATGTATATATGTGTATATGTGTGTGTGCATATATATATACACATACACACTATCTATATCTTCACAAGAAAAAAAGAAATATACTAAAAATTTAATAGGGTTTCTTTTTACTTGGATGGTGTCAATAAGAGTTATAGGAATATCCCCATTATAGGTGATTTTATTTTTTCTTTACACTTTTATAAACTTTTTAAGATTAAATTAATTATGATAAAAAGCCACATTACCTAGACAACTTTCATGAAAAGCTCACTCTAAGATTTAATACATTGTTTGAAAGTATATTTATACTTCTACATTATATATACATTACATACAAAACCATGTGAATAAAATATTACACATAGCTAAATGTTATATATGTATTTGTATCACCTAACAGATTAGAATATGTTGCACATATTATGTTTATACACACACACACATAACTTCATAGATTACTGAATTCCTGGCAGCCTTGAACTGCTACTACTTCAGTTCAAATTCTGAAGTATGATTTTATGATAATTCCTTTAAATGATTGCCAAACATTTGTTTTTTTATTCTAAAGAAAATGCACTAAAGATAAGTAAGTTCAAGTGCAATTATATCATTTAATGAGAATTAAAAAGTTAAAGTCCCATTGTTTAAAGATTGAACTATGAAATAATGAGAGCTTCATTTTAATATTATTATTCATTTTATAAATTCAAATATATCCCTGGTGGATTTTAATGGCCTCCCCTTTAATGCCTAACTGCTGCATGCAAGCAAAGTAGAAAATTGAGCTATTCCATAGTAAATCTCAAAGAGTAGTTTATTATAATTCAAATATTAAGGCCTATGACTGATAGGGATTTGAAATAACTTTAAAGACAATATGAATAAGAGTAATAAAAATGTATTTGGAGTTGAGAAATAAAATTAATGGGCTTAGTTTGTATTTAATTAGGAAGTCTTTCTGCTTGTTTAAAATTCAGGTTTAGTCATTGATTCTTTTATTTGCTTATTTGATAAGTATTTATAGAGCATCTGCTGTGCCAAGTGCTAAGAATACAGTGGTGAAAAAGAAATGAACCATATCTTCTTTTGAAATAGACCGTGCATTAGTCAACTGATTGCACAATTTATCAGGGAGTTAAAATGATGGTGCCTGTTAGGAAGTTAAAGTGGGTTGAACATAAGGTTGGAAGTATAAATGTTAAGGATAAGTATAAGATCTCAAGCAATCCTTTCTTCTAAAGACATATTTAAAGCTTCTAAAACCTAGTCACCTAAAGTACTCTGCCAGGGGGTGAAATCCATTTTTCTTTGTGGCCCAGATGAAAACTAATTATATAATTAGTCATTGACATGCTTGTAATTCTGTACTTATATTTCCCTCCAAGATATACCCCAGGAAAGAGAGCAAAGCCAGGTATTTACCAACCTCCAGATGGTGTGCCTCTGACACACCCCCACAATGTTAGGATCCCAAGTCATTATTTGTCTTGTGACAAATGGTCAAATGTTCAGTGATCATGCTGAACCAACAAACACATTTCTGTGGTAGGGGCTGGATAATGAAGCAGAGACAAGGGGGAGAGGCTAAGGAAAAGAGAAGAAAATAAGTCCCCTTTTTTGATCCCTACTATGGGCCAGAAGGATTGCAGGTTTATGTCCAATCCCCCCAAGAACTCTGTAGCACAGATATTTTCATAATTGAAAGATGGCAAAACAGGTTAAGAAACACAGAAGGACTCATTCAGGGATACTTAGCCAATCTACAGTAGATCTGTGATTCTTAATTCAGATCTTTCAAACTCCAGAGCTAGAATTGTTTTTAAACACTTCAGTGCTAGTAGCAGAGTATCTACACAAGGAGGAAATAGGAGAGTCACTGGAGAAGGTGTGGGTGTATGTAATTACCTACAGATGCAAGGATGAAGGATGCTAGCAATATAATTTATAACTTTATAAAGTTTATAACTGCCTAATTTGATTTATTGCCACTCTAAATAACTACAGTTTGCTTTTTTAACCCTCCTCCAGCCCAGGAACTGTTTTACCAGGAGGCTCAACATCTCCTACACACATGGGCCATCATGGTAGATTGAATTTGAGGTCTCAATTCTTCATTCTTTCCTGACAGATTTCCATCATTCCCTCCCTCACCTTGCTTCCATATGAATGAAATGTATTTTTCCTACTCTTCAGCTTTGGTCTTGGACACGTAACCTGCTTTGGTGATGGAATGATGATGACAAAAGTGAGACCAGAAACATACCTGAACAGTTCTGCTTGCCCTCTGATGCTCCAGTGTTCCATGAGAAGAACATATTTTGCCTGGATAGCTGTTTCCCTGCCAGCCCAGCCCCAAAACAAAGACACTTAGAGCAGACTTGAATTGAACCTGTAGCCAAGAGCCAAAGCCAGCAAGCCCCAGCTGGAAATTAGCCTAGAGTAGCCAGGCTTGGCTAATCTTGTAAAGATCTTGTAAAGATCCTCAAGTGTAAGAAAAAATGTTTATTACTGTGAGCCATGGAGTTTAGGGATCTTTTGTTATGTGGCAATCTTGTGCCCCTAGCTGACTAGTATAGCCATCACGTACTCATAAAATTACTGGAGGTGCAGGAGAAGAAAGATAGTTTTCCTGATCTTAATTCTTTCTGGGTCAACGAGACAGAAAGTTGGAAACAAAGGGCCATGACTAAGCGACTTGTAGACATGGCCTGAGCACACGTGAGAACACTTCCTGTATGTTTATTTGCACAAGTAAGGGAGAGCTAGAAAGTGAGGGGTGAAGGAGAGCCCTGCCAGTGTGGAAAGCTGTTCCCCAGCCAGACTCCAAAAGCTTAGCCCTGGGAGCCAAGTGACTGCTGGCTGTCAGAGGGAGAAACATGATAAGGAAGGAAGGATTACAGCAATTGTCTCGGCTCTCAGCTCTGCAGCCTTACAAATGAAATGAATAAATTGCTAAATGTAGTTTTTATGTTACTAGCTGCCTTCATAATAGTAACCACATCTCATTTCCCTAGAGAATGATATTTGAAGCCAACCAGGGCTTAGGCCTCATTAGATATATTGGCGTATACTTTGCTCATGAAGTAAGCCTTAGATTAAAGTCATTGGAACAAAATACTAAATATGAAGGTGCTTGTGGCAATTTTAGTCTGAGTATAGATCATTGCCCAGTGAAGGATTTACCACAGAAATGTATTATTCAGACTTATGCAGGTGAGGATTTACAGTAATATTTAGTAAAAACAAGGCATGGGGCTTATCATGAAATATGCTCATGTGATATGTCTGACATGCCTAAGGAATTTGGCACAAACACTAAACCTCCACTACGTGATGCCAAAGACACTAATATGAGGTGGTTTACTTCCAGAGACACAACTATTTGATTTATACAGACACACACACACCAAAAAAAAAATTAAAAAGAAAGCACGTTAGCTCAGTTAAAAATATCCGTATGCTGTTCCCAACTTCAATCCATTTTCTGATAGATTTAGACCATTTTCTGATGGGTTTTTTTGCTTGGCTAATTCCTTTTTATTGACTTTTTTTTTAGTTCTTGGACTTCTTACATGGAAAATAGTACTAGAACGCAGAGGATACTTCTGCCACTTGAATTATATGAAAAATTTATCCCATGATTCTGAGATGAAGAAGATTTTCCAGAAGCATGTCTTTAATATGAGCAGGCCAACTTTCTAGTTTGTGAAGCCATGCGCTATATGACTCTTTAGTGCAGCCAACCAGTGCTTCACATCTATTTTTAGGGAGGAGTGGCAGAAAGCATAATGTCATTAAAGAAATCAAACAGAAGTTTCACTTTTTAAATCTTCTTCATAGTCCAAACTGTGAGATTATCTTCCAACAAAAGTATTTCTGTATTGAGGTAATTAGCTTCCCTTGGTTGGGACTCAACATTTCTCATCTCCAATGAAGGGGAATAATAGTATCCCTTGTATCAGTTTCTTGTTGCTATTGTAACAAAAGTATCACAAACTCAGTGGCTAGAAACAACACACATTTATTTTTCAGTTTTGTAGGTCAGAAACCTGATGTGGGTCTCACTGGATTAAAATCGAGATGTTGGCAGGGCTGCACTCCTTCTGGAGATCCTAGGGGAGAATCAGTTCTTTCATCCTCTTCCAGTTTCCAGAGGCTGACATTCTTTGGCTTGTGGCCCCCTTCCATTTCCAAAGCTAGCAAGAGCCAATTAAATCTTTTTCACATTGTATCATTCTGGCATTGATTCTTCTACCTCTCTCTTTCATATTTAAGAACTCTTGTGATTGGGGTGCACTGGCTCAGTCAATGGAGCCTACAACTCTCAATCTCAGGGTTGTGAGTTGGAGCCCCACGTTGGGTGCAGAGATTACTTAAAAAAATTAAAAAATGGGGACACCTGGGTGGCTCAGCAGTTGAGCACCTGAGCACACGTGAGCAGGGCGTGATCCTGGAGACCCGGGATCAAGTCCCGTTTCGGGCTCCCTGCATGGAGCCTGCTTCTCCTTCTGCCTTGTCTCTGCCTCTCTCTTTGTGTCTCTCATGAATAAATAAATAAAATCTTTTTTAAAAATTAAATTAAAAAATTAAATTAAAAATTAAAAAAAAAGAACTCTTGTGGTTACTTTAGGCCCATTTAGATAATCCAGGTTAATCTCCCTATTTTTAAAGTCAGCTGACTAGCAACCTTAATTTCAACTGTTATTTTGTTTCCCTTTTATACTATAACATAACATTCATAAGTTTTGAAGGATTAGCATGTGCACATCTTTTGGAAATCACTATTCTGCCTTCCACACTCCTTTTGTAGGATTGTTGTGAGGATTAAATGAGACAATACATATGTAAATCTGGCCCATAGTGAATACTCAATAAATGCTAAATAACGTTATTATTGCCGCTTTATAAAGGCGAGGTTTCAGATGTGTTACCTCCAATCGAATCCTCACCAATCACAAATACTACCACCCTTTATATTGGGGTAAATATTCATGGGGATTAGATTTTGAAACCCCGAAACCTTAAGCAGGCTTTGTTGCTAGGTATTTGGGACCTCAGTATCTGCCTGGTGTGTAAAGAGTAATCAGGTAACCAGGAAATGCTAAGATTTTCAGAACATGACCTTCATTGATAGGACTGGCATTGTAGACGTGCCTAACAAACCATTTTTCAATGCCCATAAGGACCAGAAAGTAAACTAGTTTTCAGTCTAGGCTGATGTTTGATAGCCATGGAAGACAAAAGCAATTTTCTAAATCATTAGTGTGGCTTCAAGTGGCTTATTTGGTTTGGATCAGGGCCCCCACCAATGGATAAAGAGGGTATAGGATTTACTCATACTAAAAGGCATCTTGATGACTGGGGTCCAGCCAAGGGCAGCCCTAGGCCTAACTGGGCAAATGGTGGAAACTAAAGTTCAAGTTCAACACTGAACCCTAGAACTAAAGAGCCAGTTGCTGAGCAAATAAAGCAGCCAGGTGGGATCCTCTCAGCACACTGATTACTCTGTTTAGGGAAAAAAGACGAATTCTAGACCAAATCAGCGGATCAGCCTGAAGCTACAAATATTTAACTTCTTTGGCTGGATTTGGATCAGGGTGTGGGCAGAGCTTTCCTTGCTGATCACAGGCCATAGCTGTCCAAACTTGGGGAAAGACACCGAGTGGTGTGTCATTAGATTCATATAGTTTAATATTAGTTACTAATTTAGCAAATAGTGACTGAACTCTGTGTACGTATGTGTGTACGTTGAGGGGGCCTAAGGAAAAAGTAGTGGAAAGAGTACAGGCTTCATTTATAGAGAAAATTGTATTTAAGTTCTGCTTCTAAGAGTTACATAGTTTATGACCTACAGCAAATTGAAAACCTGAGCCTTACTTTCTTTGTCTGTAAAGCTAAATAAAAGGTTGTGTGGATTAAATGACCTAGCACATAGTAGAAATCCAATAAATAATGATAAATGTATACCAATTTGACAATTGAGGAGAAAATTCTGTTTTTTTTTTTTTTTCTTTTCCAACTACTTTAATCAGGCATCAAGAATTTGTCCTCATGAGGAGAGGAAGACCCTTTGTAGGGCTTTTGACAAGCTGTGTAAAGTGAGCCTCTGTGCCTATCACTAAAGCAAACTCAAAATATAATTATTTGTATTTATCCTGTTGGGAATTCCCTGAGTTCTCTGGATCTTTGGATTACAGTGCTTAATCAAATTTGGAAAAATGTTGAGCTATTATGTCTGTCATATACATTTTTTTAACCCATTGTTTTCTGCTGAAATTCTAATTACACATTAGACTGCTTGATACAGTTCTAAAGATTATTGAAGCTTTGTTCAATTTTTTCAAACTTTTTTTATCTCTGTGTGCTGAAATTTGTATGATTTTTGTCAGGCAGTTTTCACAATCATTGATCCTTTTTGTATTGTGTGCAATCTACTGATAGTCCCATCAAACAAAATTTTAATTTCAGATATTGAATTCAAATTCTAGAATTTCTATTTTTGCTTTTGTTCTTTTCAGTTTTCAAATTTCTCCTAGAATTTCTCTTCTCTTCACCTACTGAAACCATATTTGAAATATTTACTGATTATCATAGTTTTTTATGAATCAGCATTAGAAGTCTTTCTATTAATAAATTTTTCTCTTGACTTTGAGCCACACTCACCTGTTTCTTTACATTAGTGGTAATTTAAAAAAATGGGGCACCTAGGTGGCTCAGTCAGTTAAGTCCCTGCTTTGGCTCAACTCATGATCACAGGGTCCTGGGATGAGCCCCACATCAGATTCCTTGCTCAGCAGAGAGTCTGCTTCTCCTTCTCCCTCCGTCCCTCCACTCAAGCTCGTGCTCACTCTCTTTTGCTCTCTCTCTGTATCTCAAATAAATAAAATCTTAAAAAGAAAATATTTATATATTTATTTTAGAGAGAAAGAAAGACAGAGAGAGAGCAGGGGGTGGGGTAGGTGGGAGGAGCAAAGGGAGAGGGAGAGAGAGAATCTTAAGCAGACTCCATGCCCAGCATGAAGCCGGACTTAGGGCTTGATCCCATTATCCTGAGATCATGACCTGAGCTGAAACCAAGTGTCAGATGCTCAAATGACTGCATCATCCACGTGCTCCACATTACTAGTGATTTTTAATGGCATATGGGACATTATGGATGTTGCATTGTAGAGACTCTGGGTTATTATATATTCCTTTAAAGCATGAGCTGGAAAAATTTGCTGTAAAGGGGCAGAGAACAAGTTATTTAGAGTTTGTCGGTCACCTGTGGGTTTTGTTGTTTCTTCTTCTTCTTCTTTTCCTCCACCTTCCTTTTCTCCCCCTCCTCCTTTCCACTCTTCCTTTTTTCTTCTTCATCCTCCCCTTCTTTTTCTCTTCTTTTCCCACCTCTGCTTCTGCTACCTCTTCTTCAATGCTTTAAGAATATAAAAATCATTCTTATCTTGAGGGTCGTACAAAAACAGGCCATAGGCCACAGTTTGCTAACCCTCACTCTAAACAGGTTCCCTTCCAACAGACAGTTAAATTACAGGCAAGTCATTTTGAACTTGTGGGGTTTGATTTTGCAATTTGTTAAATCAGGTCTATTTTAGTTTTGTCTTTAGTTCAAGAGAAAATCCCGTAGTCCTGGGATGTAGCCTTTACTTTGAACACTTTTCTGGATTTTCGATGAAAATTCCAAATACTCACCAAGCCCTGCTAATTTGACTGGACTTGAACTCTAAACTGCTTCTCTGCAGCAGGTACTACTTGAAATACCTGATTAGCATTTTTGGCCTTTTGGTCTTTCATCTGTTCTTTTCTCTCTGGCTTTCTTGGATTTTCTTCCCCACACATGAGCAGTTGAGTGGGGAGCCAAGGATTTGTTGGGATATTTACATGCAACTTATGAAGCCTCCCTTTCTGTGGCTTTATCTTTTCTGGGAGGCAAATCCTTAATTTGACTTCCCAGGCCAATAAGACTGCAGATTTCTTTGGAGTTCTATATGCACTGAGACCACAGAGGCCTCATGGGAAACACTGTATAAACCCAGGGAGTCCCTGATTTCTGAGGTCAAAAAGGTTCCAGTGTCTGCCTGCTTTTTGGTCACTCTCCAGTATCTTTAAGCTGTTGCTTTTGAAATATTTTGTGTAGGGTTTATAATTGTTTTCTGAGGAAAAGTTAGTCTGATACAAAATGTGCAAGGTCATAGTGTTTGAAATTTCCTTAAAATTTTTCAAAGAATGAGTAAATGTTACATATTGAAAGAAGTGAAGGAAAGGTGATGAAGGAATTTAGACCTGGTGAGACCTAGTCTATGTTTTCAATTGATCTCCCTGGGAAGCATGCTTCCCAGATTTTTATTTTGGTGCGTATTGACAGGAGCAACCCGTCACCGAAACAGGTAACATGGGAGGATAACCAAATTCAGGGACAGGTGAGGTGAAGAGTTTTGTTACTCTTGTCACATATACATATCCGGGGTCGGCTTTCAAATCCTTACCCATCATAGATTTGCTATAAATATTTTTTAGGGGGCAGCCTGGGTGGCTCAGCAGTTTGGCGCCACCTTCCGCCCAGGGCGTGATCCTGGAGATCTAGGATCAAGTCCCGCATTGGGTTCCCTGCGTAGACCCTGCTTCTCTCTCTGCCTGTGTCTCTGCCTCTCTCTGTGTGTATCTCATGAATAAATAAATAAAATCTTTAAAAAATAATAAAAATAAAAAAATAAATATTTTTTTAGGAATAAAAGGCCCCTAGAAAGCTCAGTATTTCAAGATGATATATTGATGACAAGAACTTCGAATTCACTACGTGTCTCTCTAGTAATGTTGGGTGTCTAGAATATATTCCTCTCACACTGATACTGAGCAAACAGAATTCCAACATTTATTTTCAGTATTTTTTATTTCCTTCCATCTTCTACAACATTCATTATACTTTCTGATAGGAACTCTTGGTAGGTGGCTGTTTTCCAGTATCTTTTCTCATCAATAATTTCTGTAGATATAGAACACATAATAAATATTTTAAAAGAATCGCATATATATAGTAAAAATCCCTTATGCTGTGAGCAGATCAATATTCTGTATTCTTTTAGTAATCCTTTAAAATGGAATCTAATTATGGGGTCCATTAAGATTTTGGTTGTTTCAATTATTTTTACATAAAGACTATGTTAATTCTTCTTATCTCTTAAGAGAATTGATAATTTCATATAGAAAATATGCTTTATTGCTGTGTAATTCAAACTACTTTTCATCAAAATTTTCCCAATCTGTACTTTCTCAAATTATGCTAAGTAGATCAATATTGTACACACATATATTTCATAGTGTTAAAAGTGTGAGCATTGGATTTCTTCCCACATGCGGGGGTAGCTAGCTGGTCTGTATGAGAATCGTTTCACAGATAGTACTGCGGATTTAAGGTAGAGCTAGGGATGACTTGAGAAAAATTAAATTGCTTCTTAGCACTGAATGACTAGGAGATACTTTCAGAACTGTCAAACAAGGCTCTGAGTCAAATTACTTTTAGTCTTTGATGAAAACAAAGCTCTATGCTTGAATTCCTGAAATCATTTTTTTGAGCACAGTAATAGCCTCATTTTTCAAGCTATTATCTTGATTCTTTATTATTCTTTTCCCATCTTCTTCTCTTTCACCCTGCCCTTAGTCAATTTGACTTTCTAGAACTCTCGTGACTCTATGCATTTCCCTCTCTTCACTCTGCCTCTAGCCTAGTCCAAATTACCACTACTGTTCACAGCCTCTTACCTCATCTACATCCTGATTTACCCCTAATCTGGTGGCCACATTGTTGCCAGTGACACTTTTTTCTAAAATAAGAACTCCTTCAATTGTTTCTATATTCCTCAAGGGGTGGGGGGAATCCTTAAGTTGGTTTGCAATTTTCTCCCCCTCACCCTTGGGGTTCAGCTTCATCTTGTACCTTCCACTCTTTCCCTTTGAATTCTAGCCACTCTGAATTTCTGGGTTCCGTGTCCTCACTTGTGTTTTCATTTGCACAAACAAATTAATGCTTTGGTGAATGTTTCAAACATCAGTCTACCCCTACTCCTTCTTTTCCTAACTCCCATCTACCCATCCACTCACCCTTCCGGGTGTTTTTAGGTAGCACTTCTTTGATAAGGTCTTTTCTTGACTTCTCCTTGACAGTACAGTACCCTGAGTATCCTCTGTCATAACACATGTCAAACTTTGTCATAACTTCTCAGTTAATTAACTGCCTTGATTCTACACTGCAAGTTCCATGGGAACCAGGACAGTGTCTTACTGGTTCTTGTTGCTTGGTATTTACTAGGTTCTCAATAAATATTTATACAAAAACATTGTCTGTTTTTTAAAAGACTGATTTACTTATCACTTGAGAGGCAGGGAGAGTGGGGAGGCATGGAGGGAGAGAGAGAGGAAATCTCAAATAGACTCCCTGCAGAGCACAGAGCCCAATGCAGGGGCTCAATCCCTGGACCCTGAGATCATGATCTGAGGTCATGCCCTGAGCCCAATTCATCAAGAGTCAGATGCTTAACTGACAGAGCCACCCACGCACCTCTGTCTTGTGTGTTCTGAGACTTCTTAAACAGCATGGCATACTACTCACTATTCTACTAAGTTTAAAACCTTAAAGTCAGGAATTAGAGCCTTGAACCCAATCTGTACCAATTTCAGACTCTTCTAAATTCCTCTGACTTCAGTGGAAAGAGCTTCCTGACATCCCACTATCATTAACTGTTTTAATTATATCTAAAGGGATTTAGAAACTTGGGGGATGTTTGTCAAGAAAATTGGAGCTGTAGACTATTTTTCTCATTGAACAGTTAATCAGCATCTTTCAAATATGTCTATTGAGGACTATGAACTGGTTAAAAAGCCAAGTCATGGTAGACTAGTCTGAGATCTATGTCAAGAGTGTGCCTTACAGTGTTATATGTCAATTATATGTCAATAAACCTGGGGCGGAGGGGAAGAGTGTCTTAATAATAATCAAAAAATGATGCTACTTGGAATTCAACACTAAGAGAAACTTTGAGGACAGCAGTTGAGTGAGAGCAGTGGTTATACATTCTGAAAGCCACAATGGCATCCCAACACTTCTATTCATGGTGACTCAGACAAGAAGGCTTGAGCATTTGATATTAATCACATAAAAGTCGTATCTACTTCTTGCAATAGAGACCCAGAGAAGAGCACTGTAGAACAGAAATAGAAATGTGGTTGATGAAGTTCACGTGGCTGGAATGGAAAGCCTGCATTTGCAGCTCTGGATTTAGAACAGTTATAAAAGTACACAAAAACTGTGTACCTCTAGAGTACGATCCTGTTACCAGGAAGTGACTGGGGGTGGGCAGTGTAGGGGGATGTAGAAAAAAATTCAAGAAAGGTTAAAAACACAAATTTAGGATGAGGGAGAGGCAAATCCAGCCTAGCAGGGATATGATTCTCTCCTCTGGACACATCTGCTTAAGAACATCACCTCTACCCTGGTGTATGCTGCAGTTATGTTTTTGTTATTTGTCATTAGTTATGTATTTGTATGCTTGAAAGAATCTTTTTTTTTGTTTTTTGTTTTTTGTTTTTTTTTTTTTTTTTTGCTTGAAAGAATCTTAAAACAGCTTTAAGACTCAATCAAAAGATCTCTGGTTATCTGGGGGAAAATTTGAACCTCTGGCCATTAAATGATTGTGTTCAGCACCTAGGCATTTCAGAAACCTTCTGAGATTGATGGACTATTCCCGTTTTCTTTCATATGTTTGTATTTAAGTTGGTAGTATTTCAAATATTTCACATAAATGAATTGGTTTAGCACCTGCATTCTGAGCCAATTTCTAATAAAAATGAATATGAAAACAGATCTTAAAATCTGGACATGGAAATAAAACCTCAAAGCAGTAGCCATATTCCTGCTCTCAGCCTCTCTCTCTCTCTCTCTCCCTCTCTCTCTCTCCCACTATTCCCTGATTCCTGCACCCTCCCTCTAATATGTGGTGGAAAATGGGGCAGCCCCGGTGGCTTAGCGGTTTAGCTCCGCCTCCAGCCCAGGGCGTGATCCTGGAGATCCGGGATCCAGTCCCAGGTCGGGCTCCCTGCATGGAGCCTGTTTCTCCCTCTGCCTGTGTCTCTCTCTTTCTCTCTGTGTCGCTAATAAATAAATAAAATATTTTTTAAAAATATGTGGTGGAAAATGGAATCCAAGGTAAAATTGTAAGTTATTTCTCTTTTATCCACAGCCCGCTCACCCTCAAGAAAATTGAGTCTCTAAATAATTAAGTTAAAGCAATGTGTTGCAATTTTTCCAGCTGTTGGACCAAATTCAGTCCTTAGGGAGGAATAAAAGGTCTAAAGTATTTTGGAGCAATGCCCCATAAGCTATGTGAATAAATTGTCAATAAGGCCCCACTTCTAAAAGTTTATGTATTTCCTCTAACACATGTGCATAATGCTGCTTTGTACAAGAAATGCTAGCATATGTATAGTACTGCAGTTGAAAATCCTTTAAGGCGGTGAAAAAGTAATTATCTGCTTGGGAAAATAGAGCTTTGAAGAAACAATGTTTCTTTTTTCGCTGTTATTCGCAGATTCTTGTTTTGGCGAGCTTCCACATGGTCTTTGTAATGGTGATGGTTGGCAATGGTTGGCAAAAAACTTGATCAGGAGCCATTATCCCTGGAACCCACCTGGAGGTGACATCCCAGACTCCCCTCTGTGGAGTGCAAATAAGTTTCTTTCAAAGTTGGAGACCAGAAGGGGGTCCTGAGGCTAGAAATGAATGCATTCTGGCAGCTTGTCATATTTAGGGAGTGTTTGCTCCACTTTCTTGTTTTCAACAAATTTCCTTTTACTTCAGAATCTATCTTAATAGGGAACGGCTATAGCATGTGAATTGATGCCAGAGAAACTTCTCACCTTGATGTTCAAGTGAGCTTTTCATTCATTCATTTATTTATTTTTGACAAATAAAAGTTGTATATATTTAAGGTATACGATATGATGCTTTGATATACATACATATTGTGAAATGATGATCATGATTAAACTAATATATTCATCACCTCCCATAGTTTCTTCTGTGTGTGTGTTTTGAGAACACTTGAGATCTACTTTCTTAGCAAATTTCAACATATAATGCATTAACTGTAGTCCCCAAGTGATACATTAGGTCTCCAGTCCTTATTCATCCTATAACTGAAAGCTTGTACCCTTTGATCAGTAGGTCCTTTCCCCCTCACCCCCACACCCCCTCAGGCTCTTGTAAGCACCGTTCTATTCTGTTACTATGATTATGCCCCCCCCCCCCCATGCTTTCTGTGTCTGGCTTATTTCACTTAGCATAATGTCTTCCAGGTTCATCCATGTTTTTGCAAATCACAAGATTTCCTTCTTCTAAAGGCTGAATATTACACTGTATATGTATCACATTTTCTTTATTCATTCATCTGTCAACAGACACTTAGGTTGTTCCCATATCTTGGCTACTGTAAATAATGAGCAATGAACATAGTGCAGATATCTCAGATATACGGACTCTGTTGCCTTTATATTTATTCTCAGCATTGTGATTGTTAGATCATATGGTATTTCTATTTTTAATTTTTTGAGGAATCTTCGTGCTGTTTTCCATACTGACTGTACCAATTTACAGCCCCACCAACAGGCAATGAGGGCTGACTTTTCTCCACATCATTGCCAACACTTGTAATCTTTTGATTTTTTTGATAATAGCCACAATAACAGGTGTGAGGTGTTATCTCACTGTGGTTTTTATTTGCATTTCTCTGATGATGAGTGATGTTGAACATCTTTTCATATACCCATTAACCATTTGTATATCTTTTTTGAAAAAGATATCTATTCAGTTCCTTTGCCCATTTTTAAATCAGATTGTTTTCTTGCTACTGAGTTATGAGTTCCTTATAGTTTTTGGATATTAATCCATTATCAGATATATAGTTTGCAGATATTTTCTCCCATTCCATAGGTTCTTTTTTCATTTTGTTGACTGTTCCTTTTGATGTTAGTTTGTATAGTCTCACTTATTTCTGTTTTTGTTGCCTGTATTTTTGGTGTCAATTAAAAAAAAAAAAACAACACTGCCAAGACCAATTCAAGGGATTTTTTTCTCTATATTTTCTTCTAGATGTTTTATAGTTTGGGGTCTTACATTTAAATCTTTAATTGGTTTTGAGTTGATTTTTGTGTATGGTATAAGATAATGGTCCAATTTTGCTATTTTGCATGCAGATATTTAGTTTTCCCAATGCCATTCTTTGCATTTTTGTTGAAAATTCGTTAATTATTTATGTATGGATTCTCTATTCTGTTCTATGGGTCTATGTGTCTGTTTTGATGCCAATACCATACTGTTTGGGTTACTATATCCTTCTAATATAGTTTGATATCAGGAAGTGTGATGCCTCTAATTTTGTTCTTCTTGTTCATGATTGCTTTAGATACTTGGGGTCTTTTGTGATTCCATATGAGTTTTAAGTTTTTCTTTTTTTAATATTTAAAAAATGTATTTATTGAGAGAGACATCATGCACACACATGCACATAAGTAGAGGGAGGGGCAGAGGCAGAGGGAGAGAGTATCTCAAGCTGACTCCATGCTGAGTGTGCAGCCTGACATGAGGCTTGATCTCACGACCCTAAGATCATAACCTGAGCCAAAATCGAGAATCAGATGCTTAACTAACTGAGTTACCCATGTGCCCCATTAAGTTTTTCTATTTCTGTGAAAAATGCATTGGAGTTTTTGTAGGCATTTCATTGAATCTGTAGATCACTTTGGGTAGAAGAACATTTCAACAATGTTCATTTTTCCAATCTGCAAGCATTTATCTGTGTCTTCTTCAATTATTTCATTAATATTTTATAGTTTCCAGCATACACAATTGTCTTTTTGACTAAATTTATTCCTGATATTTTTTTTCCTTCTGTTGTTATTGTAGATGGAATTGTTTCCTTAATGTCTTTTTGGATAATTGATGTTAGTGTTTAGAAATGCAATTGATTTCTCTATGTTGATTTTGTACCCTGCAAGTTTATTGAATTCATTTATTAGTTTTGATAGTTTTTTAGTAGAGTCTTTAAGATATTCAATATGTAAGATTATTTATGGGCAAATAGAGACAATTTTACTTTTTCCTTTTCAATTTAGATGCTATTTATTTATTTATTTATTTATTTTGCTTAATTGCGCTAAGATTTCCAAGACTATACTGAATAGAAGTGATGGTAGTGGACAGCCTTGTCTTGTTCCTGATCTAAGAGAAAATGCTCTCAACTTATCACTATAAAGTATGATGTGACCTATGGGTTTGTCATATATGGCCTTTATTATGTTTAGGTACATTTCCTCTTTACCAGTTTGGTAAGAGTTTTTATCCTGAAAGAATGTTTTTTGTCAAATGCTTTTTCTGCATGTATTGAGATGATTATATGATTTTTATCTTTTATTCTGTTAATGTGGTGCATCACATTTATTGAATGTATACAATGAATCATTTTTTAAAAAAGATTTTATTTATTCATGAGAGACACACAGAGAGAGGTAGAGACATAGGCAGAGGGAGAAGCAGGCTCCTTTCAGGGAGCCTGATGTGGAACTTGATCCCCGGACCTGGGATCACATCCTGAGTTGAAGGCAGATGCTCAACCACTGAGCTACCCGGGAGTCCCTGTTGAGTCTTTTTTTTTTTTTTTTTAAGATTTATTTGTTTATTTGAGAGTGAAAGAGAGAGAGAGAAGGAGGGAAAGGAAGAGGGAGAGGGAGAGGGAGGGGGAGAGAGAGAATCTCTAGCAGACTCTGTGCTGAGTGTGGAGTCGAATGCAGGGCTCCATCCCATGACCCTGAGATTATGACCTGAGCCAAAACCAAGAGTCAGTCTCTTAACCAATTGAGCACCATTTTTTTTTTTAAATCAGTAGGTTTCATGCCCAGCATAGAAACCAAGGCAGGGTTTGAACTCATGACCCTGAGATCATGACCCAAGTTGAGATCAAGAGACAGAAGCTTAACCTACTGAGCCACTCAGGGTCCCTTATGTTGAATCATTTTTGTAATCCAGGGAAATAATCCAACTTCATCATGGTAAATGATCCTTTTAATGTGCTTTTGAATTCAGTTTGCCTATATTTTTTTGAGGATTTTTGCATTTATGTTCATCAGAGATATTAGTGTGTAATTTTCTTTTATTGTGGTGTCCTTGCTTTGGTATCAGGGTAGTTCTGGCCCCATTAAGTGAGTTGGGAAGCGTTCCCTGTTTAATATTTTGGAAGAGTTTGAGATAGATTGGTATTAATTTTTCTTCAAATGCCTGGTAAGATTCACTAGTGAAAGCCATCCAGTCCTGGAGTCTTGTTGGGAAGTTTTTTTTTTTATCACTGAGTCAATCACTTACTAGCAATTGTCTGTTCAGATTTTCTATATTTATTTCTTCATAATTCATTCTTGGTCAGTTGTATGTTTCTAGGAATGTACTCTTTTCTTCTAGGTTGTCCATTTTGTTGACGTATAACTGTTAATTGTAATTTCTTAGGATCCTTTGTGTTTCTGTGATATCAGCTGTAATGTTTCCACTTTTGTTTCGAATTTTGAGTCTTTTTTTTTTCTTAGTCTAGTTAGAGATTTATCAGTTTTGCTTATGTTTTCAAGAAAACCAGCCCTCAAAAAAAAAAAAAAAAGAAAACCAGCCCTCAGTTTTATTGATCTTTCTATTGTTTTTCTAGACTTTATTTTGTTTCTGTTCTGGTGTTTATTACATTCTCTTTCCACTAACTTTAGCTTAGTTTGTTCTTCTTTTTCTAGTTTCTTGAGGCATAAAGTTAGGTTGTCTATTTAAAATCTTTCTTTTTTCCTTAAAGTATACATTTATTGCTACTTAGAACTGCTTTTGTGTATCCTATAAATTTTGGTGTTGCATTTCCATTTTAATTTGTCTCAAGATATTTTTTGATTTCCCTCTTGATTTCTTATTTGACTCATTGGTTATTCAAAATTGTGTCGTTCAATCTTCACATATTTGTTAATTTTCCAGTTTCTTCCTGTTATTGATTTCTAGTTTCAGACGTCAGGGTTGGAAAAGATACTTAAAATGATTTTAATCTTCTTAAATTTGTAAAGACTTATTTTGTGGCCCCAATATATGATGTATCCTGGAGAATGTTCCATGTGTGCTTGAGAAGAAGGTGCATTCTATTGCTGTTGGATGGAATGTGCTGTAGATGTTTGTTAGACTCATTTGGTCTAAGTCCAATGTTTCCTTATTGATTTTCTGTCAGATGATCTATCCATTGTTGATAGTGGGGTGTTGAAGCTCCTTTCTATTATTGTATTGCTGTCTATTTCTCCCTTCAGATCTGCTTTGTATATTTGTATAATTTTGTATATTTGGTTTGTATATTTATGTGCTTTAAGGTTGGGTGCATAAATATTTACAATATTATTTCCTCTTGATGAATTAGCCCTCTTACCATTATATAATGACCTTCTTTGTCTTTTATTACAGTTTTTGGCTTAAAATTTACTTTTTGGATATAAGTACAGCTCCTTTGCTCTCCTTTGGTCTTCATTTATATGGGGTATTTCTTTTCATATCTCTTGATTAGAGAATTTTGATTAGAGAATTTTGTCCATTACATTTAAAGTAATGATAGGTAAAGACATCACTCCTCCTCCCCAGTTATTTTATGTTTTTGATCTCACAATTTATATCTTTCTATATTGTGTACCCATTAACAAATTATTAGAGTTATTTTTGCTCCTTCTTTTAACCTTTATACTAGTTATATGTGATTTAAACACCACGATTACAATAATAGTGTATCTTGAATTTGACTTTATTAAATGTAATTGCCTTTGTCAATAAGTTTTATACTTTTGCATGATTTTATGCTACCAGTTAGAACCCTTTCTTTTCGATTTTGAAGAGCTTCTTTTGTTTTTGTTTTTTTTTCACTAATTAAGGATGCCAACTGCCTATGATGTCCCAGAAACCATTCCTTTATTCAGTGATTTACACATTTCTTCACTAGTTCCTTGAACAAATATTTATTGAACACCTACTATATATGAGGGATTGTACTGAAGGGAAGGGGTGCAATGACTTTAAAGATGAATAATACCATGTACTACAGAGAAAGAGGCATAAGCAAATATTCATAGCATGTTGTGACAAGAGGCATAACCAGAGTGGTGATTGGCTATGGAACAGGAGGTGGATAAGCTAGAATTCCTGATGAGGTGGGAGTAGGGTAGAGGAACTATGGGTGTTTCAAATGACACTCATATTCTGGAAGTTTCAACCCCACAGGAGACAGGGATTATCCCCTACCCTACACCCTGCCACTGCTTTCTCAGATAGAATCCCATTGAGCCACAATAACTACCAGAATCATGCTAGATCCCTGGGGTGCTGAGGCACAAGGAAGGTTGAGAGACATTGAATTCAGAGGATATACAAACTGCTATGGGACACTGAGGGGATCCTGGGGGACTTCATTAAGAAGGTAGTATTTTTGCTGCATTTTGAAGAATAAATTTTTCAGTTCAAAGGATATTCTGGGCAAAGGATACAATGTGCAAAGGCTGGGATCAGAAGAGAGAATTTTTTCTATTTAGGAAACATCGAGAATTTGTATAAATGCAGCATAGATGTGTGTGTGTGTGTGTGCGTGTGTGTGTGTAAATGGGCTGGACATAGTTGAAACTATGTTTTGATAAGTGAAGTGTACTCCACTACAAAGTTTTGAGCCTGTTTTTTTTTAGAATGAGCATTAATTGTCTCCACAGTCAACACCTTCTCCAGAGTCAAATTCAGATTTCAGGAATAGCCTGGATTATAATTACACTTTTCTGGCCTCTCTCCTGCCCCTATCTCTTCTTTTCTAGACAACTGCATCTGCAGATTTGATATGAACCAGTGGCTGAAAAAAATTCCTTCTGTCAACTAGTTTATCTTGTTACTGACATGAATAATCAGATTCAATTGGATTAAACAAGCTGTAACACACTGTCAAAATCCATTAGTGATATAAGAGCTTCCAGCCATAAAGAACTCTTTCTGTATATCTTAGAGTTTTCCTTGTGAAAGGAAAAACTCAAACTGAAGGAAACAATGTTTCATTTATAAGCACTGAGAGTACTAGGGTCTTCTCACTGGATCTCTGGTTTGATTTTTTTCTTTTCTTTTTTTTTCTGGAAATTAGGAGCAGGACTATCTTCTTGACAGTCATATATATATGACTCATATATATACATATACATATATGTATATGTATATATATGAAAGGTGTTATATATATATGAATGATGTTTTCTTGGCAGGATTAAAAACCTGGATACATCAAAGTTTGCATGTTATCTGGATTTTCAAAAGGGAAAATAAATGAGGGAGTATAACCAAAACCAAGGTAGAGGAAACTGATATCTCCTTCTGCCTTTTGAGAGATTATTTTACCCAATTCTGGAACCACTGTGGTATTTTCCCTGACTCAATGGCACCATACATCTTCTAAATTCAAATGCCTGACAATTCCCTGTAGATACACTGGTAGAGAGTTTGGCTAATTGACAAGGTGCCAACAACTCATGGGATTGTCAGAGGTGAAAACTTAACCAAGTTGCAAATGGACGCACATTAAACAATCCTATTGCTGCTTCCAACTGATCATTTTCCTTTAAAGAAAATACAATCGCAGGCAAAAACATTATCTGGTGCCTTCAGTGTAAAAATTGTATTAAAATGGCAAGGGAATAGAGATTACTTATGTCTGCCTTTACAGGTATTTGCAATATACATGTGGTCCCTGATGAAATGATCAAATCAAGCCAGATATTCAAGATGAAATATAAACCCACATCACTATTTTCCCTTTTCTTCTGGAATCATCTCATATGATGATTCTGGATGGAAGTATACAAGATGAAAGGAGAAAGAAAAAAATGGAGGCATTTTAATGCCTCCTGTTGATTCATTTTCACCAAGTCCTAGAGGGTGATACTATAAATAACATTTTTGTGCATTGGCCACCCTTGCTCCGCAGTACCTCACACGGATTTTATCTTTTGTGAAGTTTAAGCAGGAGGAGGCAAGCTCCAGTCTTAAGTGAATCCTCTTGTATCGGAGGTTTAGCTAAATCCTTCAAACTTAATCTTGACCTTTGTTTAGAAAATAAATGGTTAATCTCCAATGGCAAGCTCTGGGAGTGCAGTTTGCAAGGCGTGCTGCCAAGGACCCTTAAACACTATTCACACATTTCTTGTGAGAACATGCTTTGAAGAAGCACTCGCTGTCCAGGGGAAATATGTTGCTAGTAGGCCTCTTTATTCCAAGCTGTGGCATGGGAGCAGACCCACACAGGAATCAGGCCTGCTAAGAGGGTTCTGTTTATCTTCCCTGTCCTACTGGGCACCAGAATATAATTGCAGTGGTCAGCTGGAATTCCCCTGACCTGGTTTCCCATTTTCAATACCTAGAGGGGTCTTTTATCTCTAGACTTTTTGAAAAAAAAAAATAAGGGATTAGTTAAAATAATTGAAACTACACTTTGGAATGGAAACTACAGAGAGTTTACAATACTTTAACTTAACTATAATTACTTATTATAAATTATGAGTACAATGTGTAGGTTTCTGCCAAAATTTCAAATCCTTTCTTTCTGAGACTAAGCCAAGTATTTGTTGGCTAATTGTCTTTGATTTGAACTAATTCTGATTTTTTTTAAAGATTTCATTTATTTATTTGAGAGAGAGAGTGCATGCTCACAAGTCGGGGTGGGGAGAACAGGCAGGGAGAGGGAGAGGGAGAGGGAGAGGGAGAGGGGGAGGGGGAGGGAGAGGGAGAGGGAGAGGGAGAGGGAGAGGGAGAGGGAGAGGGAGAGGGAGAGGGAGAGGGAGAAGCAGGTTCTCCCCTGAGCAGGAAGCCCAGTGCAGAGCTCCATCCCAGGATCCTGGGATCATGACCTGAGTTGAAGGCAGATGCTTAAGAGACTGAGCCACCCAGGCACCCCTGATTTCTTTTCCTTTGTTATCTAGATCCTGTTTATTCTCATCAGTATGACCCTTGCTGTCCTCAGCTGACCTTCACTAAGATGGTCCTTTCTTTGTATATTGGTATTTAACAGTAATAGCAAAAATGTCTGGATCATTGAATTATTTCATTTATGGTCTTTATGAAGTGTATAGAAAGATGATACTTCCCTACCCTGCTGGCCTCTGGGTATCCCTCTGGGCCAAGTTCTCTATTTGCCTGGATCTACTTCTTTCTGCCGCTCTTACGCACTGCCTTATTAGCATCTTTCATTCCATCTGTTTCTTCCATATTCTCCTTAATAGTAGAACTGGAAGGAATTATAATATTTGCACCTTACAGAAAGGAGAATAACTTACAAACTGAGTTTGAGTTAAAAAATTGACCCTCCACTTGATACAAAGATGGATGCTACACTTCCTATATAAACATTATTGAATTTTCTTTGTGGCTGCAGAGGTTCAGGGCATTAGTCTTTAAAGGTCATTCTTATGTGATATTCTACAGGAACATAAATGGTTTTAATACATATCCTGAGGGGGTCCCTGGGTGGCTCAGCGGTTGAGCATCTGCCTTCCGCCCAGGGCATGATCCTTGAGTCCCTGGATCGAGTCCGACATCGGGCTCCCTGCATGGAGCCTGCTTCTCCCTCTGCCTGTGTCTCTGCCTCTCTTTCTCTCTGTATCTCTCATGAATAAATAAAAAAATCTTTTTAAAAAAATAAAGACATATCCTGAGGATGCCTGTCTGGCTCAGTTGGAAGAGCATGTGACTCTTGATCTCAGGGTTGTGAGGTCGAGCCCCTTGTTGAGTGCAGAGATAACTAAGAAAAATAAATAAACTTAAAAAAAGAAAAAGAAAATGAAATATCCTGAAATCCTTTCCAAATGGTCTTGAAACATAAAAATCAATTCATAAATATCTTGTGATAGTTTAGGAAGAAATGAATCAGGAAATCCAACAACTTCCAGTAATTAATCAGCAAACAAACATTTGTTGAACACCTATATCACATCTCTTTTGTCTATATTCTGTTAGGAATGAGAAATTATGTACAAAGCACATTAATGTGCTGTTACATCACTGTGATACAGGGCAACTTTCATGTAATTATAAAACATTTTAAAAATGCATATTGGGGAGATTTCGTCGTGTAAACATGCATTGTGAGTACTGACAACAGACCTATAGTGTGAAGATAAATTATGTGAAAGTACATATAGGAGTATACATTTTGACCGAAATGGCTTTGTTTCCCTCAGTGGAACTGAACTTGAGATAGGCATTAGAGGCCCTGACCTCCATTTTCTTAAAGTATTTGCATAAGAAATCTTGTCATTGTTAATTCTTTCTCTTCCCCTTTGAAAATGTTGTAAGAGCCTCTCACCAGTTTTACACTCAGGACTGTCTTTCTCAATGGCCTGGGAGACGTCGCTTTGGAGTATAATCATCAGGAAAGCTAGCACCCCTATCTCCCAATCACTAAGGAAGGGTGGGAGTCTGCACAATAAATAAAAACCACAATGGCCCGAGTATAGAGAAAAACATGGCATTCTGTTATAGCCACCCAAACTGTGTAATTCGGGGTCCATCTCCCCGGTGACTATCTCCTGAAGTCTGCCATGCTCTGGCCAGGTAGCCTCCACCAAAGGACTTGCTGCCTGTGAGGATTTCCACTAGCTGAAGACCTCCAGGCATCTCCTTTACAATCCATCTCCGCTTTCAAACTGAGGGCTTGCCTTTCTCAAAGTACTCTGGAAGATGACTAAGTAGCTGGAGAAAAGTAAGGTTGTGTGCTTCTCAGGATAGCACAAGGTAGGGGCAGCTTTTCCACCAAGTTCACGATGACGCTGATGAGCAAATCTTGATGTGGAGCTCTCCTTTGGCCTGGCCGGCCTCATGAGCGTGCAAAGTCTGTAGGCTACCTCTGCTCAATCCTGCCTGTTTTCCTTTCACTTTCTCACCCTCCTCACTACATTTCATGGCTTGCTTCCCAGGGAAAGCAACCCCAACACTTCTCCGAAATAATCATGTATATTAATAGACATGAAAGCTAAAACATCTAAATATTAAAGGAGAAAGGAGTAAATGCTGCCTGCAAGCAGGAACTGCCCATGAAATTTCTGATACAAATACAGATCAAGTCATCAAAGGATTTCCACTGTGCAAAAGGGTTAACCACAGGCTCTTATTAAATCCAGGGTTGTATTAAAAATTACTTTAATTTAAAAAATTTTAGAAAATATGACTACTGAGAACATTAAGATTTTTCTTTAGTGTGATTTCCATAATAAGAATAACAAAATGAACTGTCTTTTCTTGAGGACCTACTGTGTGCCAAATATGGTTTTCATTTTACATATATTTTCCTTAAATGTGGTTTGTTTTTTTGCTCAGTGTCCTTCTCCCTCCCCCAGTTTTACTGAGATACAATTATCTTACTTAATCTTCACAATAACTCTATGTTGTTGTCTCTTATTTACAGGTGAAGAAACCAAGGTTTAGAAACTACATAAATTGCCAATGATCCCGCAGAGGCAGGATTCAGATCTAGGTGAGAACAGGACATTCAGGTTCTTGGTCCTTGTGCTAGACTATCAGCTCATACATGCCAATGTTATATGGTTGCTGTGTTGCATACCTTACATGCACTATTTTTAAAAATATTTTATTTATCTGTTTGAGATAGAGAGGGAGAGAGAGCATGAGTTGTTGGAGGGGCAGAGAAGAGGGAGAAGCAGCCTCCCTGCTGACCTGGGAGCCTGATGTGGGGCTTAATCCCAGGACCCTGAGATCATGACGTAAGTCAAAGGTAGACACTTCACTGACTCAGCCACTCAGGCACCTCCTTTCCATGCAGTATTTTTGTTTAATCCTCACAACCTCCCCAAGGGAGGTACGATTGCTATTTACGCTTCACACATAAAGTTATGGAGACCAAGTGAATTTGCTTGATCCGAATGGATTAACCTAACGAGAATGACTGGGGTTTAGAACCAAGGCAATCTGATTTCAGAGCTTATTAGTCTGCTGTGATGCTTCCATCAGATGTAAACACAGGCTGTCCTTGACTTGCACTAATCCAACTTACATAGATCCACAGTAAGAGTATTACCAGGTAAACCAAGTCAAAGTCATCACAGTATCCAGTGTCAGTTTTGCTAAAGGACATACTTTACTTCTTAAACTTTAGTCTCTACTTAGTGTTGACATGGCAGGATCCTATCAATCAACATCATTTGCCTATTAAACCTGTCTTCTGCTTTTATAGAAATTGAAGTTGATTATTCAGTAAGCCCCAGAAAGTTGTGCATGCTTTGATGTGCTTAGAGACTTTCCAGGTGTTCAAATAAGAAATGACAGACTGGTCTTAACTTTCCACTGAAATGTTTAACCAGAACAGTCTTTGGGTCTGAGCCTTTTCTCTTTGAGATGTGACTGAGGAAATAATAGAATGTCTGCCGACTTGCCATTCCTCCAGCTGTTCCCTCCCTCCAAAATTCCTTTAACTTCCTTCCATGTCTGCCCTAATCCTTTTAAGCCTTAAGATCTGGGTTCAAACCTTACTTTCTCTGTGAAAACTCCCCAACCTTTTCCCTCTACAACCACCAGCCATATTCTTTGAGAGATTGCATGACTTCTGTGTTCCCAATTCTAGAGTCTTCCATCAGGTATATGGTGTATGCACATCCTATGGTATGTGGTACTGCACAGGTACATGCACATCCTAGACTATTAGTTTTTTGAAGGCAAGAATCTTATTATTTTAATTATTCTTGAACTTGTTTTTCCTAGCATAGTGTCTGGCACATACAAATACACAGTTTTTAGATTGATATTTAAGAATCTAAGAATATTTTTAAAATAATCTGGGTGTTATTCTGTAAGTTGGCAAATTGAACACCAATAAAAAATAAATTTATTATAAAAAAATAATCTAAGAATATTCAAAGGCATAAGAGGGGTATTAATTATCTAACCAGATTCTACAGGACTGAAATTTCTAGTAGATGTGTCAGGAACAATTCACTAATCCACAAATCAATGAATAATCTTGTCTGGAACAGTGGAAGGCAAGGACCATGTTCATCTTATTTCACAATAGCACATCCAGCGTGTGGCATGATGTCTGGCACATAGTAAGTGCTCTGCTCATCATATAGCTACTGAGTCAACATTGTGAGACCATTATTCTTCCAAGCCTACCATAGAGATACAATGTACACTCCTACTGTACATTATTACTATGAAAATGTCCTTATTTTAAAAACAGTATTTCCATGCCAAAACAAGATGCAGGGTGGTGGTGGAAAGAAACCCTTAGTCAAAACAGGCAATTGGTGACCTGCGCCATCAGTGTACTTAAAAATTTCTTCTTTTAGGGATCCCTGGGTGGCTCAGTGGTTGAACACCTGCCTTCAGCCCAGGGCCTGATCCTGGAGACCCGGGGTCGAGTCCCACGTCAGGCTCCCTGCATGGAGCCTGCTTCTCCCTCTGCCGGTGTCTCTGCCTCTCTCTTCCTCTCTGTGTCTCTCATAAATAAAATCTTTAAAAAAAAAATTTCTTCTTTTAGGTGCTCCATGATATAATTTAACAACAATCCAGATTCCTGTGGTTTTCCCATAGTTTATTGGCTCATATTATAACTAACGGTTAAAAAGAATTCTGATAAGTCACATATTTTTCTCTCTTTTTTTTCTTTTTGGTAAATCACATCTTTATGTGAACAGTGAAGAACAGCTTGATGAGCTAATGGGCCAGGTGTACTGCATCTAAGTCGAACGCCTCTCCTTTTTTGGCAGGGCTTCAACCACTGCATTTAAGTCTAACATGATTTGGCCAGCCTTTCCACACCTGGAGAGACCTTTAATGCTTCTGAACACAAATACAGCCCTTCACATCCACGCCCACCCACGCACCCACCCACAGGTCTTTTCCCAGCCTGAGCTTCATAAAGGATTTGCTGCTTCATTTACAGTGACACTTTCATTGTCCCCTGAGGGTCCTCGTATATTCTTCAGTAAACTTAGTGCCATGCAGTTGTTGAACAAATAGATGGTGAGTCAGCAGTAAGAGCAGATGATAATAGTGTATTTAAAATAAGAATGATGAGAGGACCAGAGAGAAAATAAGAAAGGTGGAAATTTGCCAGAAATCGGCTCAAGAAAATAGAAGTTTTTGTGACTATCCATTTAGAATAGGTTTTAGCCTTAGTAAAACACAAAGTTTTTCCTTTATTTTTTTAAAGAGTTATTTATTTATTTATTTACTTGTGATAGAGAGAGAGAGAGAGAGAGAGAGAGAGAGGCAAAGACACAGGCAGAGGGAGAAGCAGGCTCCATGCCGAGAACCCGACGTGGGACTGGATCCCGGGACTCCAGGATCGCGCCCTGGGCCAAAGGCAGGCGCCAAACCGCTGAGCCACCCAGGGATCCCCAGTTTTTCCTTTCATAAAGAAATTTTCAGGGCTCCTGGGTGGCTCAGTTGGTTAAGTGTTTGCCTTCGGCTCAGGTCATGATCCCAGAGTCCTGGGATGGAGCCCCCATTTGGGCTCCCTGCTCAGTGGGGAGTCTGCTTCTCCCTCTGTCCTTCCCCCTGCTCGTTCTCTCCATCTCTCTCTCAAATAAATAAATAAAAAGGACATTTTCTACATGAATGTTTATAGTTGCATTACTCATAATAGCCAAAAGGTGGGAGATGACCGAAATGGCCATCATGTGATAAATGGATAAACAATGTTTATATTGGTACATTCATGTAAGTCCACATATATTCATATAATAGAATATCATTTGACCACAAAAACGATGTATTACTGATACATGCTTCAGTGATGAATCTTAGAAACCTGCTAAATGAAAAAAGCCAGTCACAAAACACCACCCATGTGATTCCATTTATATGTAATGTCCAGAATAGGTAAATCTTCAGAGAGTATATTAATAGTAGGGGGACCAGGTGATAAGGTGTTGATAGCTAAAGGATACAGGGTGTCTTTTTGGGGTAATGAAAACATTTTAAAGTTGCTGCAGTAATGGTTGAAGATTTAGTATATTTGGGAATACACTAAAATCCATTGAATTGGACATTTTAAATGGATGAATTGTATGGTATACTATCTTGCTAAGGTTACTGTAGCAAAGTATCACAGATTAGGTGGATTCAACAACAGAAATGTATTTTCTTACAGTTCTGAAGTCTAGAACTCTGGGATGAAGGCGCTAATGAAGGAAGGATCTATTCCAGATGTCTCTCTTCGACTCACTGATGACTGTCTTTTCCCCGTGTTCTCACATACTCTTTATGTATGTGTCTGTGTCCACATATCCTCCTCTTGTATGGACACTAGTCATTGAATTAGGGCCCACTTTAATGACCTCATTTTAACTTATTACCTTGATAAAGACCCTATCTCCAAATACAGTCACATTTTGAGATATTAGAAACTCCAACTTCAAAATGTGTATTTTGAGGGAATACAATCCAGCCTATAGTATACAGTATGTGAATTTTATCTCAATAAAAGTGTTTGTAAAAAAAGATTTCCCACTAGACATTGAGCGTTCTTCTTAGATAGAGTTGACCTGGGTAGAGGAAGTTAAATGAAAAACACACCTGTTTGCCACAAAGTGGTCCTTTGCTACTTCCAGGATTGGTCTGGGTTCACTCTACCCTACAAGTCCACAAGTGTGAAACTATAGGAGTGTCGTAGGAATAAACCAAAGTTCATAAAATAAGACTCATAATTTGAGCCCAATAACTGACATATTTTATTTAGCCTGCGTAGTGTTTTCACAATTTTTGAATTTCTATCTTTGAAGTCAAGGTATGCACATACTACAGTTTGTTACAGTCCTCACCATCCCCTATGGTCTGACACGTGGCATGCTTCATTCATTTGTTAACCACTTGAACGTTTTTGAGCTTGAGGCCTCAGGAACAAACAGAATATCAACAGGTCACAACATTTCTTGGTACATCTAACACATAGCACTATTGTTAAAAAAAAAAAAAGGGTTTTATAACTTTCTGATTAAAAGTCACAATGCAGAAGGACACTTACATGACAATTTGGATTCAGACTTACTGTAGAGATTAGTTTTGCTGGACTGTGCACAGCAGTTATAAAGATAGGCAAAATCTAAATCTAACAAATTCAGATATCAAGGGAGGGTTGCGTAGATGGTGATTTCAGACATAAATAATCTTCACTTAAAATTTACATCTATAAGTCCTTAAAATACACACTTTCAAGTCATTTTCATCTTAGCTTAGTAAATCATGTATTTAGGCAAGTAGTCTAGGATTCTGTTACAGTGTATTTACGTATTTGTGAATATACCACATGTTCCATTATTTTCCTCCTATTACATACCATGAAGACCTATCTATCAGAGTTACTCTCTACAAGTGTTCTTTTGAAGCCAAGAGTGCATCATCTGGAAGGCTTGTTAAAACAGACTTCTGGACCCCATCTCCACGGTTTCTGATTCAGTAGGTTTGGAGTGATGTCCAAGAATCTGCATTTTTAAAAAATGTTTATTTATTCATGAAAGAAAGAGAGAGAGAGAGAGAGAGGCAGAGACACAGGCAGAGGGAGAAGCAGGCTCCACGCAGGGAACCCGACATGGGTCTCAATCCCGGGACTCCAGGATCATGCCCTGGGCCAAAGGCAGGTGCTAAACCGCTGAGCCACCCAGGGATCCCCAAGAATCTGCATTTTTAAGAAGTTTCCAGAGAGTGCTGCTGGTCCAGAATCTCACTCCAAGAATCACTGGCCTCAAAGAATGTGAGCCTATCTCTCAATTTCAGCTTAAATGGTCTCATCCTAATTTTTAAAACCTTTGAGAAATTCTGGGAAATGTGTCTAACTGACCATTTTTGTAAGAGCCCAGACCTCCAATCAGTGAGGTTGGCAGTCTATTTGTAGAAGGACACAGGGAAGGCATGCTGAGCAGGCTAACACAATCAATGTCTATACTCTGATTAGGGAAGAATAGAGTTTTAAAGGAAACATTCTCTTGAGTCTTATAGAATCATCGGTTGATTTCCTTTTAGATTTTGCATTTTGAGATTGTCAAATCCAAATACTTCAACAGATGATTAGTATTCAATAGACTTTTGTGTTTGGAATCATGAACTAGCAAACGAAATGTAGACAGATGATGTTTGTGACATGTATGAAGCCCTTCATGGGTCATGAAAATGAGGGGAAAAATGGGAAATATGGAATAATGTGTATTCATTTGTTCTTAGAAGCTAGGCCTTATTGTATGATAGCATAAAATATCTTTTGTCAACCTGAGCTAATCTCAAAACTGTATTTCTTCCAAAGTATGGCCACATCCACTGAGGTTTTATTTCTGTATTTACTAAAAATGCTGACAGTAATAATTGTTCCTGTTAAATCCATACTTTTCACATAGGTGCTTTGTACATGTTAACTAATTTGAGCCTTATGACAACCCTATCAGATGTTATTATCCATTACAGGAATTGAGGCTTAGTGTTTTGTTTTGTTTTTAAGATTTTATTTATTTATTCATGAGACACACACACACACACACACAGAACAGAGAGAGAGAGAGGCAGAGACACAGGCAGGGGCAGAAGCAGGCTCCATGCAGGGTGCCCGATGTGGGACTCAATCCCAGGTCTCCAGGATCACGCCCTGGGCTGATGGCAGGCGCCAAACTGCTGAGCCACCCAGGGATCCCTGAGGCTTAGTGTTTTAATCACTTCCCTGTGGTCACAGTTATACAGTCTGATTTGCTCCAGGGCCTTGTTCTTTTCTGCTTTCAAAACTTCTTACACATGATTTCAAAGGACTGCACCAGATATTCACAGCAAGAAACTGATTGAGGGCATGAGCATAGTAAATAAAGCAAAATGGTGATTCTTGAAGCTTCCAGAAGTTTTGCTCCCTTGAAAATCAAAGTGAACATTGGAATTGTTTTTGGAAAGTATCATCTAATGATTGAAAAAAATAGAATATAATTTATGTATTTTGTTACATTTGCCCAATGTTTTTAAGCCAATTTTTCACTACCTTGCTCAAATTTTGAGAGCAAAAGAGTGATAAGAACCTCAGGGAATAAAGAAAAGTACACTCTGAAAGAAAAAATATTATGACCCAAATTTTACAACAGAGTAAACTTACTTTGGTAGTAAGTCTTCAACTTTAGAGTATTTTACTGCATTATTTCATGTCTGCACGTGCATCCAAATTTGCATTTTTTTTTCCTTCACAGCTCCTGATTGCAGATTTGGTAAAAGCCCACATGATTTTCTTAAGGCTCAGAAAACTCAGTAGCAGACTCCCTGCAAGACTCAACCACAGGCTTGTGGAGGGTGATGTCAACTCCCAATTAACGAGACAGGAATAGTATTTACTGTCATGAAACTTAAATGTGTGCAGACCATATCCTGTCCCTTAAATGACACACTGCAGTAGTTAATTCACGTGGATTTATAAAAGACATAAGAAAATAGCCACCTATTAGCTTACTTTTGTGTGTGGGCATAAACGTACAAATCTATCTTCTCATATTGGGCTTGATTTCTTCTCCAGGTGATTGTACTTATATATAAGGAGTCCAACTTTCTGACTGCTCAATCCAAAAACACTAGGATCCCACTGGACTCCTCTCATTCTCTCCCACTCCACACCTATCCATGAGCATTTGCTGCCAGCATTAGCTGCAAAATGTATTTGAAATCCGGCCATTTCTCACCACTTCCACTGCTTTTACCCTGGTCCAAACCACCAGTGTCTCTCATTTGGATCACCGTGAGGACCTCCTCACTGGATTCTCTGCCTCACCCTTATTCCCTGGCAATGAATTCCAACAAAGCAGCTAGAGTGGTTCCAACAGGGTGATCACACAGCATATATTTTTAAAAGACTCATTAGTATGCTCAAAATCTAATGGTTTCTCATCACTACCCAGGGTAAAAGCCCTAGTACAACAGTCTGCACGACAGCTCCTCTTCCCCTGGGAGCTCATTCTCTACTCCCTGCCCCCCATCACCTCTATGGGGCCTCACCCTCACCTTCTTCTGGTCCTTGCTCAAATGTTGACTTTCTCCATAAAGTCTTTGACTATCTTATTTAAAATTGACAAACTGCCTGCTTCCCGACACCCCTCTTCTTAATTTATTTCTATTGCGATCATCATTTTATCTACTTTATACATTTAGTGTGTTTACTCTTTAGTACCTATCTCCTTCCTCCAGAATGTAGGCTTCAGGAGGGCAGGGATTTTGTTTATGTTCATTGTTGTATCTATAGTGCTTACAATACTGCTGGTTCTTATAATAGGTTCTCAACAAATACTTGTGAAATTAAATGCTTTCCAGACTAAAGTCACTTCCAACTGCAAATATATACTTGGGGGCAAAGTCAGAGATGAGGACATTCTTCCCTTCTGCTTTCTTCTAGCCAGAAATTTGACAGGATGCAGAATCATAGGGTAATCATATCCACTGTGATATGCAGTGTTTCACAGCAGGGAGTATTTTCGGAAGGAACTGTACCAGTCCAACTTTTGCCCCATCTCTGCAATTCACTTGTGAGTTAGATAGTTGTGTTTATGGTTTTGATTAGGATCATGAAAGATAGAAAGTTTAAAATTTAAAAGGACCAAGCCATATCCTGGCCTTTGGAGAACTCTCCCCACCCCCGCCCTCGGTAAGTCAACCAGCCACTTACGCCATTTATTTCCAGGTGGTGTTAAACACTGGGTATCTAATCCAGATTTGGAGGAGCCAAGAAGGAGCAATCCCTGATGAGGCAAAGGCATGTGAGTGAAGTAGCACTGTGATTTCCCAAGGTAGAGGTCTGTGTGTTAGTTTCATGGAATCCCTGGGTGGTGACATCTCTTCTTCTACCTTCCAAGGTCCTAAGCTGACAGCTGTGGCCAACAGCTGCTAAGTGCCAGCCTTCTTGGCCTTGTAAATTGTCACAATCACTAAATAGGCTCTTTTTTCTTTTAAAAGAGACATGAGCTTTTGTGCTTCATAACCCCCAACAAACATGCCAAGCAGCTTAAGCAATTATGCTGAATCAGAAGGAATACAGGCTGCCAATTCACACATGCCAAAGGTTTCTTAGCACCACTCAGTTTGCTTTGACTACCGAAGCCTATGATGGTAGGTCTGAGTTTCCAGCAAGTCTGGAATGAAGAATCTGGCAGAATGTTTTATGTTATTTTTTCCTTGACAAATTTCCCTCTACATTTTCTTGACTCTCCTGATACCCATTATGTCATGCCCCATCATGTTAGGCCAAGCAACATCCCACAATGTGGTGGAAAACAATTTTAAGAAAACTAGGGTGTTAGGTGCCCATGTAGAGTTTGCTTTAGAGCCTCAGCTGAATAGCTCCTGGGTGGGTACACAAGTTTATATGGTCATGGGTGCTAACACCTGAGACTTTGGGAGTGGTCGCTCCATAGGGCTATTAATTCAGGAGTGAAGCAAGGCATTAGGTCAAATTGATGGGATCTTGATGAAATGCACACCAGGCCAAAAGCTAGAGCTATGGGGGAAACAAGCAGAGGTTAGAAAGAATCATGTGTCTGTCTGTCTGTCTTTCTATCTAGCTAGAGAGCTATGGAAGAGTAGCAGAACCAGTGGGAAATCCTTAATATAAATATGTTTTCAAAGCACTATGTTTCCATGGATTTTAATATGTAATCTTTAACTTTTGCTAATTATAAATACCATTTCATAAGGTAGAGTTCTTGAAATAAAGGTAGTAATAATACCAGTGTTTAGACATTGTTTCTTGCTCAGTGTTTTGTCTCATTAACCCTCCCCATCCTTCCTCGCTCCCCCGTCCCCCAGTGGCATTATTCACCTTCTTTGCCCCGCTCTGTGCCTGTGTTTCCTTGCTAGGCCTCTGGCCGATATGGTACTTAGTACCGAGTAGCCTCAGGAAACAGGCCTTCTGGAAAGAATTCTGAACTGAGGTTTGTTCACATATTTTATGAACACATGAATGACCCCTTTGCTGGAAACTGAACTGTGGTGATAGGTGGCATGTAGTGGTGTCATGATTCCTCACATTATCACTGATGATGGTGTGAGATGGTGAGCTGGTGGAAAGCAACATTTTGAGTGACCAAATAGAGGTTACATCTGATAGCTATGCAAGAATGATGGTTACAAAGGTTAGAGCATGTGTTAACTGCATCTGATTGTGTCAGAGAGCTTATAAAAATGAAAACGATAAGCTTAGAGCCTTGAATTCCCAACTCAAAGCAAAAGTGAAGAGCCAGACAACTTTTATAATGGCAGCATTATGGCTATGTGTGAGCTCAGCAGCGTGGAATTCACATCACCAAGGCTGTTCTTTGGTGATGTGAATTCCAATCACCATTGCTGCAGCACAAAGGCCAACAGTGAGACCCTGATATATTATTGTTTCTAGGGAAGATAGCTAGGTACCTGGAGAAGGCAGAGGTATGTCCTTATGGAATAGTATGTGTGCTAGATTCAAATTTGCTTTGAATGCTTTGCCAAGACCACCGTTCCTATCTGGAGCAGGGCTTTTCTTTTTGTGTCGTTGTTGGATTTTTAAAAAAATTCCAGCATAATTAACATATGGTATTATGTTAATTTCAGGTCTACAATATCGTGATTGAATAGTTCTATACATTACTCAGTACCCATCACAACAAGTGCACTCCTTAATCCCTATCACCTGTTTCATCCATACCCCCCTCACCTGCCCTCTAATAACCATCAATTTGTTCTTTATAGTTAAGAGCCTGTTTCCTGGTTTGTCCCCTTTTCCTCCTTTGTTGATTTGTTCATTTCCTAAATTCCACATGAGTGAAATCAGATGGTATTTGTCTTTTCCTGACTGACTTATTTCACTTAGCATGATAGTCTCTAGATCTACCCATGTGCTTGCAAATGGATAGATTTTACTTTTTTGTGATTGAGTTACATTCCATTGTATATATACCACATCTTCTTTATCCATTTATTGATGGATGCATGGGCTGCGTCCATATTTTGGTTATTGTAAATAATGTTGCAGTAAGTATAAGGGTGCGTTTATCTTTTTGAATTGGTGTTTTTTGTATTCTTTGGATAAATACTTAGTAATGAAACCACTGAATCATATGGTAATTCTATTTTTAATTTTTTGAGGACACTCCATAGTGTTTTCCACAGTGGCTGCACCAGTTTGCATTCCCATCAATAGTGCATGAGGGTTTCCTTTTTGGAGCAGAGGTTTTAAAAGGCTTTTTGTTTTTAAGGTTTTATTTATTTATTCATGAGAGACACACACACACAGAGAAGCAGAGACACAGGCAGAGGGAGAAACAGGCTCCCTGCAGGGAGCCCGATGTGGGACTTGATCCTGGGACTCCAGGATCACGCCCTGGATGGAAGGCAGGTGCTAAACCGCTGAGCCATCAGGGGATCCTCCTAAAAAGTTTTTTTTGGTAGTCTCCCTCCCTTAATTCTTTCACAGTCTGAAGTAGAAAGCTTTAATCTGTACCTGAGCATTGTACTTTATAAGAATTAATTAGAGTGCAAGCATCATACTATAAAAAGGATCTTGGTATCTCTTCAATTAGATTCAGATCATTAAATAAGACAGAAGGGCACCTGAGTGGCTCAGTCAGTTAAGCACCTGACTCTTGGTTTTGGCTCAGGTCATGACCTTAGGGTCCTGGAATCGAGCCCCACAGTGGGCTCCGTGCTTGGTATGGAGTCTGCTTGAGACTTTCTCTTCCTCTACCCTTCCTCTTGCTCTTTCTCTCAAGTAAAAATAAATAAATAAATAAATCAGTTTTAAAAAAATAAAAAATAAAAAAATAAGAGTGAGAACAGCTCAAGGCCAGAATATTAGGATATTAGGAACCATTATTGAGTAAGAACCAATCAGGAAATAAAACAAGTGAATATGAAATTACACAAATGAAGATAGATGAATCATTAAAAAATTGTTTCTTTCATTTTACCAGATAGGATGATAAAACATTCATCTGCTCTGTTTAATTCTGGAGACCTAGCAGATTCTTTAAGTGTACCGGACACCACAAACAATTCTTCAGAGGTCTTGGGCTAAATGAGGAGGGGAGAAGATAATGATGGGATTAAGTTGGGCAAAAGAAGGGAGAGACCTCTTGGCATGCCTATGCTATGCCAGAAACCATCTGGATTTCAAGGTTAATTTCATCTTTTAGGTGTTCCAGGCATAGTGCTTGGGGCTTTCAATGCCAATTGTACTAGACATTATTTGTCCTGCCAGATGTGCCCCCTCCCCAATGCCTTTCATCAGCACTCTGCTCCTGACCCTCAGCCTCTGTATTTTGTGCTACTAAAGGCTTCACTGTCTGTCTGAGGACTGTCCTTGGACACATCAGCTGCTTTATCAGTAAGGCAAGTGCCTGGGAATGTTCCCATCCCAATGACGTACTGATGTGAGGGTACAAAAGACTGGCTCTTTGCTTCAAAAGTCAGAACAAACCCTGATGTGTGATTTATGTTCCAGAGGCCCCAGAAGATCAAGCTGAGGCTGGGACTTCATCTAAAATCACACTCCTGCTTGGCTTCTTCTTCTTCCATGTCTTGTCCCTGCCCACTGCTCCCGACTCCTGGAAGCACTTCTGAAATAAATCACCTGCACACGAATCCTCATCTCAGGTTCTGTTTCTCTAGGGTGTGAACCAAGACAACGAATAGAAATATTTCAGTACTAAAAACAAACTGATACCAAAACAAGAAAACTACCAAATTGAAATAAATACATATTTACGTGTAATATATACACAAACACATAAATAAAACTACCAAATGAGATAAATTCCCATAAAATTTGACAATGTATCAATGAACAATTGAATTTAGGAGACATAATTATACATAATGTATTTAATCTATAATGGGAGTATATTTTAATATGTGAACTGTGATCTTCTAATTTATCTTCTTTTTTTATATATAAATTTATTTTTTATTAGAGTTCAATTTGCCAACATATAGAATAACACCCAGTGCTCATCCCATCAAGTGCCCCCCATCAGTGCCCATCACCCAGTCACCCCCCACCTCCCCTTCCACCCCCCCCAAGTTCGTTTCCCAGAGTTAGGAGTCTCTCATGTTCTGTCTCCCTTTCTGATATTTCCCACTTATTTTTTCTCTTTCCCCTTTACTCCCTTTCACTATTTTTCATATTCCCCAAATGAATGAGACCATATAATGTTTATCCTTCTCCGATTGACTTATTTCACTCAGCATGATACCCTCCAGTTCCAACCACATCGAAGCAAATGGTGGGTATTTGCAATGGTTGTTTCTAATGGCTGAGTAATATTCCATTGTATACATAAACCACATCTTCTTTATCCATTCATCTTTCGATGGACACCGAGGCTCCTTCCACAGTTTGGCTATTGTGGACATTGCTGCTAGAAACATCGGGGTGCAGGTGTCCTGGCGTTTCATTGCATCTGTATCTTTGGGGTAAATCCCCAGCAATTGCTGGGTTGCAGGGCAGATCTATTTTTAACTCTTTGAGGAACCTCCACACAGTTTTCCAGAGTGGCTGCACCAGTTCGCATTCCCAACAACAGTGCAGGAGGGTTCCCCTTTCTCCACATCCTCTCCAACATTTGTGGTTTCCTGCTTTGTTAATTTTCCCCATTCTCACTGGTGTGAGGTGGTATCTCATTGTGGTTTTGATTTGTATTTCCCTGATGGCAAGTGATGCGGAGCATTTTCTCCTGTGCTTGTTGGCCATGTGTATGTCTTCCTCTGTGAGATTTCTGTTCATGTCTTTTGCCTATTTCATGATTGGATTGTTTGTTTCTTTGCTGTTGAGTTTAATATAATTTGTCATCTTCAAGGCAAGAGAGCTATAGCCATGCCAGATTGCAAAAGCCCACGAGGAAGGGCACTATCGTTTACCCACATAACTTATAGCATGAATTCTGCTCAGGAAGCAGGGGCCTGTTTGGGAACGACCACAAATTTTACTTGAAGAAAAGTCCCTTTCCTCTCAAATGAGATAAATCTAGTATGACTTGCAGTTGTCTGAAGTCTTCTGAATAGGAGAAAAAAAAAACCTGCCTTCCATTTTACAATTATAGTACAAAGGCAGAGAGTAATGTTGCAAATATCTCTCAAATAATACCTAGACTGACAGTCACACTAAAGTATTAACTAAAGTTTAACCCACTAATTTGGATAGATAACCCATGTCAGATCCTTTCCATTTTGATTGGAGTGGAGACCAAGTTTTTTTAAAAATTTTTTAAATTTTTAAAAATTTTTATTTAAAAAAATTGTTTTTAATTTATTTATTCATGAGACACACCACACACACAGACACACACACACACAAACAGAGACATAGCAGAGGGAGAAGCAGGCTCCATGCAGGACGCCCAGTGCGGGACTCAATCCCGGGTCTCCAGGATCACGTCCTGCGCCCAAGGCAGGTGCTCAACCACTGAGCCATCCAGGTGTCCCCGCTGAGCCACCCAGGTGTCCTGAGACCAAGTTTAATAGGTACATTGAAAGCAATTGGGATCATGAAGAAGGAGTGGTGGTAAAGAGTGTAACATAAAGGTACTCACAGGAAGGTTCTGGGACATAAGACAAACTCAAGACAATTATGTTCCAGCACAATTTATCCTTTCTTCAGTTGAGTGGTGACAGAGGAACCATATTTTGGAAACCAACTCCAAGGAGATTCAATATTATCTCCAAAGTAGTTCAGTATGATGAAAAATCATTGCAGTTTTCTTCTGTTTCCTAATTTAGGTCTTATTTTGTTAGAGTAGTGGTGTTGGGTTAGTTTTTAGAGATCCTTTCAGCCGATGCTCAGCCAGAAACTTAATTAAATATTAATAGTAATAATATTTACCTACTTAATGCCAGAAATGCTTCAGGTACCTCAGCCTGTGTGACTTTCTCTGGGGAACAGTACTCAGTTTGTGGTTGTTCAAATGTGGTCTACAAATTATTTTCGTTGGTCTTTGGATTGGAAAAGACTAAGACCGAATATTTGCCATAAGTGTTACAAAGTGTACATGAATGCTGATGGTTTGCTAGAGATTTTCTTCCCTTGCAAAGAACAGAGACACATGGGACACATTGTGCTGATTGCTGATGTAAGCTTTTTTAATATTATGAAAAACATTCTTTTCAGATTTTCTTGAAATAGAGCCATTCTCCAACCAATCCTCTTTACATCAGCCACTTCAGGATAATATTTCCTTTGATATGTCTTCTTCTTATCCTGTAGATCTCCTTATCCTGTAGATGCTTCAGGGCTTCTCACTACATGAAACAATGGGTTTCGGTGCTTTGGGGGAAAGATGTCAGAGCATAGTCCCCAGTAGAACACAAGGAATCTATTCAACTTTGTCAAATTAAATTTTAGTTTGCCTCTACCACTTGAACATGAGCTCAAAAGGTAGGCTTTGTTAGGAAAAAAAAAAGATGTCATAAATTTCTTTAGCATATCCAAGCTCAAGTCTGATAGACTCAGCTCATTTTTCTCCCATGGCACAAAGAGGATGCCCCTTCCATCTGGGATCCCAGGCATGAAGCTTGCTGAATAAAAAGCAGATATGATGAGGAGTAGGGCCTCTCAAACTATTTAATTTTTCAAGATAATTTGCACCTATAATTTTGTAAAGTATGATAAAAATGAATTCTGGGAGAAATCAAATAGAAAAAAAAGACATAAAATAAGAGCCCTATATTTTTATTAGATTCAACATATATAACATTACTTTGCCAAATTGCTGTAAGTGTATCCAAAAATTTACCCTCAATTTCTGTGTATTTTGTTGTGAGGCAGTAATAGCCCATATCTTGGCATCAGTTTGAACAGCACTGGGGTAGAGGAATTGGAAAGACAGAAATTTACTTTGTGACTGCACCCTCCAGCCCTAGAGATTTTAGAGGAGAGAGAAGCAGAGTGAGAAGATAGAATATAAGGCTCTTGTCTTCTTCATATTCCTCTATCCCCCACATCAGCTTTGTAGAATTCAGCTTTGTAGAATCCCACTGGTATCTACTTCCATCATGGCCAAGGCAATGGTATATCTCATTGACAGAATGTAGCAAGGGAGGCAGATGAGGAACTCAAGAGGTACCTGCATGGTCTTTGGCCAATGCTGAAGGAAGGTGAATTGTGGGTAAGGGATCTACCGTAGTCCCCAAAGCAAGGCATTGAGTCTCTGTGAGATAGAGGCTTTGGGTTGGGTAGCCTCTGCCAAGATATAAATGGAGAACATGCCAGGGTCTTGCAGGGGGGGTCTACAGCACCATCGTGACCACAGCAAAGCCAAATCACTCAGAGGTATTAGGATGTATAAACCGAGAGAGCCAGCTGCAAACCTCAGCCATAGATCCCTCAAGCTCAGGGATGGGATCAGTCATACTCTGGTTTCTAAGAGCAACCAGACTGCAGCTCGAAGCAGCCACTCCAGCAAAGAAAGGAGAGGACAGCACAAAGCACAAATCCATACATCCAGGACCACCTTGGAGAGGGGCTGAGTCTTTGATCTGGAAGATATCAAGCATTTAACCTAATAGGCTATTTATTGTATTAGACTAAACTTATGAGGTTGAATTAAAGCCTTCCTGCCTCTAAGTATTAAGGAAAATCTGATAGATTACAGAGAAAATAAAGAAACTGTATTTTTTCTGTACACCTGGGCTGTAAGCTTTAAAATTGCATCAAGAGGAATGCGCATATCTGTGGACGGGAAGAATGAGCCCTTGGTAAGCCCTTGGTAAATTAACACCCTGTACCTACCCTGACAGCTGTCTTTGAAGAAATGTAGAGACAATAACTTTACCTACAGTTGTATCATTTCTGGGGTAGACATGGTCAGCAGAAGGAGTTCCAATGATCTAATCTCACTATAATTCATTTTCTTTGAGAATGTCTGAAAATGACTGTAAAATGTATCATCTACCTCCAGTCAAGTCCTTGGCCTTTCTTCATGCCATTCATCCAGAGCTTTCCTACAGATGGTGACTACACTTAATCATGGCGAGCATTGCATAATGTGTAGAATTGTTGAATCACTGTGTTGTACACGTGAAACTGATAGAACATTGTATGTCAACTAAACTTCAGTAATAAAATTTTTTTTAAAAAGAATATATTGGAAAAAGAAGAAAAGGATGATTCAAATCCCCAAGGCTAGTAGGCTCTTAGATGAACAGTGAAAACTTCACCTTGAAATAGATAAAAGAAGTATTACTAGGGATCCCTGGGTGGCGCAGCGGTTTGGCGCCTGCCTTTGGCCCAGGGCGTGATCCTGGAGACCCGGGATCAAATCCCACGTCCGGCTCCCGGTGCATGGAGCCTGCTTCTCCCTCTGCCTGTGTCTCTGCCTCTCTCTCTGTGTCATGAATAAATAAATGTAATCTTTAAAAAAAAAAAAAAAGTAAAAAAAAAAAAAGAAGTATTACTAAAGGGACCAATTTCTAGGCTTAGTAAATGCAATCCCTAATAAATGGCATATCTCTCTCAACCTCCAGGGGAAGAGAAGAGGACTCATCTGATTTCGTTTGTCAATAATCTTGAGAGATTATTTTTCTAACATAATCACGGAACAAAATTGTGTGCAAAAGAAAAGTTCTATGAGACACTTCCTAAAAAATTATTTGATACCTAGAACTTAGAGAAGTTAGAATCCCCAAATAAATTAATGAAAAGATTGATGAACCAAAGGGAAAAGACATTTTCTGCTGTCTGGATTGACTTGAATATAGCTAAATAACTACTAAAACACCATAATAGACAATATCTGAAAAGACCTTCTAGTACGGTGTATCTCAAACTTAAATGTACAAAAACACTTGAATCAATAGTCTAAAGTGGAGCCCAAAACTCTGCATTACTACAAGCTCCCAGCTGAAGCTCACACTACTGGTCCAGGAGCTAGACTTTAAGTAACAAGGCATAGAGAAGTCTCTGAGCTTTCTATAATGCAGAGCTACTTCTCATGTTACTAAAGTAAAAAATTGACCAGTGGGGTTAGGGTTCTCAACACAAAAAGTTCTTGAATAGAGGAAGGGAGACACTTCATTTCTTTTTTTTTTTTTTTTTTTAAACTGGGAATTTTCTTTTTTTTTTAATTTTTTTTTTATTATTTATTTATGATAGTCACAGAGAGAGAGAGAGAGGCGCAGAGACACAGGCAGAGGGAGAAGCAGGCTCCATGCACCGGGAGCCCGATGTGGGATTCGATCCCGGGTCTCCAGGATCGTGCCCTGGGCCAAAGGCAGGCGCCAAACCGCTGCGCCACCCAGGGATCCCACTTCATTTCTTTATCTGGCAATGTTGGCATAATGTATGGAAACCTTCCTGAAGGAGGAAAGGTTGAACTCTCACTTCCCCACTGCATTTCCTCTGCTCCTGTATTCGCCATTGGCCTAAGATCGATTATACTGATTCTCTCCATTGGCAGGATTAACTCCCTGTCCATTTCTGATCTAGGTGATCACAGGAAAGCAGTTAATTCTTATAGGTCTGATTCTATATTCTCAATGCCTTTTTGTGCAAGAATTTGGCTGTCCTAAGGATCTATGCCTCATTGACAGATCTTGAATAGAACAGTAACTACTTTTGATTTTTCCAAATGTGTATTCTATGACTCATGATGCCTACTAGTCTATATTATCAGGGTAATATTGCTTGCCATAGTGTTTGCTATCGGTTTTCGCACTTTTTTTTCTAGGCATTTCAAACACATGTTCCCATGAAGAGTAAAATGATTGCTTAGTATGATTTCTTAGTTCATTCATTCATTCATTCCTATTTAATTGAGAAAACAGTGTGTATTAGGTAGTTGAGGGTAGAAGTTGGTAACAAATGGCTCAAGCTCTTGAGTATTAAATTTTAGCAAAATGTTACAAAAAACCTTAAATTTTTTGGTTTAAAAAACATGTGTTTAGATGAAATCAGAGAGGCAGAAAAACCATAAGAGATTCTTAATCACAGGAAACAAACTGAGGGTTGCTGGAGGGGGTGGGGCGGGGAGATGGGGTAACAGGGTGATGGGTGTTAAGGAGGGCATATGATGTGATGAGCACTTGGTGTTATATAAGATTGATGAATCACTGAACTCTATCTCTTAAGCTAACAATACACTACATGTTAATTAATTGAAATTAAATTTGAAAAGCCACATGTTTATTTTTCTCACAGACATCTCAAGGTACGCAACTGCTAGCATTGGTTCCACACCTTGAGAGATCAGAAGAGTGGTCTTCACAACTCTCTTGGCTTTTCTTTAGGTTACCTGATATCTGTTGCAGCTATAGCTCTAGTCACTGTGTTCATATTTCAGTGAGGAGAACATAAAAAGAAGGTGATGTGTGTTCCAGAAAAGTAAAATTGTGAGAAATTGGCACTTAACTTCTGCTTCCATTTCATTGACCAGACCTATGTCATATGACCTATCCTTAGCTGCAAGAAAGACTATCTTTTTTGTTTAGCTTGTTTCATTTTAAGCTGAGCACACTGAAATTTCCCAAAAGTCACAAGTGTTAGGAAGAAGTGGAAAATGTGTAAATGTGTAAACAACACATTTAGTTGTGTCTACTCAGGGACTTAAAGTCCACAGGATATATTATTGATTCCGCCCAATATTACCTTTAAGAGCTATGAAAACTCATTATCCACACTATTGTTAAAACATAGGCTTTAAAAAAAAATGTCTTTGGGACGCCTGGGTAGCTCAGTGGTTGAATGTCTGCCTTTAGCTCAGGTGTGATCCTGGTGTCCGGGGATCGAGTCCCACATCAGGCTCCCTTTGAGGAATCTACTTCTCCCTCTGCCTGTGTCTCTGCCTCTCTCTTTGTGTCTCATGAATAAGCAAATAAACATCTTTTAAAAAATAAAAAATAAAAAGAATGCCTTCAACCAACAAATCAAGAGTCAGTAACTGTGAATTCTGACCTCCCTAGATCACATGCTTGAATATTTGCCAGAAAAATATTGAGGGCCCTATACATGTTTAGTTGAGAAGTTTTGTTTCATTATGTACATGAAAGTCCAGACAGTGTTTCTCTTCTAAATTCCTGGTGTTGGTGGCAGGTTTTACTTAATCATGACTATGCATAGATTATTTTTACAAATGTAATCTATCTGTACACAGGCCAGTACATTACACAAAACAACAACTCAATATTCCGTTTTCATTTTACTATGAATATTGTTTACTTTGCCTGTCCTGATCCAGACTTAAAACAGTACAGAGAAACACTGATTTCAAGGGCATGTACTTTTGGATACTTTATTCTGAAAATTGTAAGCCAATTAAATAAATTAAGAAAACATTCTGTACTTTATATTTCCTCTTCACCAAATCACAATATCAACAACTCATCACTTTCCCCTTTTATAGTAGCCTGCTAATGGATTTCGAGTTAAAAAAAATAGTTATTGGGAGTTTTTACTAGTGTGGACGTGTTTGTGCTCTCACATTCGATGACCCAGAAAATGTGTGATTAAGACCAGAAGAAACCAGAAATGGAGATAAATGGCATGCATCATGGGTCTTGACTGATGGTTAAGCAAGTGTCAAATCAGAGCAAAATTCATACTCACCCGGAGGATGGTTATAAAGTCTTCTCATCCATCCATCTATCCAATCATCCATCTATTCAATCATCCATCCATCCTTCTATTCAACAGGCATTTATTGGAGGGTAAACAACAATGAATATGATGATATATTCTTAAGGAACCTAGACCCTATTAGAAAAGGCAACATAGGGGCACCTGGGTGACTCAGTCGGTTAACTGCTGCCTTCTGCTCAGGTCATGATCCTGGGGTCCTGAGATTGAGATTGAGCTCATGTCAGGTTCCCTCCTGTAATAATCTCTTTCTTTTTTCTTTTTTTTTTTTAATTTTTATTTATTTATGATAGTCACAGAGAGAGAGAGAGAGAGGCAGAGACACAGGCAGAGGGAGAAGCAGGCTCCATGCACCCGGAGCCTGACGTGGGATTCGATCCCGGGTCTCCAGGATCGCGCCCTGGGCCAAAGGCAGGCGCCAAACCGCTGCGCCACCCAGGGATCCCTCTCTTTCTTTTATAACAGGAATATGTGTTTATGTCACTTTTTAAAAAACATTTTATTGATTGATTGATTGATTGATTGATTGCTGTTATAAAAGAAAGTTTGGGTTGGAGTGTCAGGGATGGTTAGTGGTGTGTGACCAGGCAAGTCTTAAAAGGGGTAGAGGCACTGAAGTTCAAACCTGAAAGACTTGAACATACAGAGATTGGGAAGTATGGTGGAGAAGATGTTTGCATTTTAGTCTGAGAATAGCATCTGACAACATCCTAGGCAAAGAAACAGTAGGATATGTGGTCTATTTAATTTGTCAGGAGTAAAGAATTTATTAAGTGGAATAATCAGATAATTTATACTTGTTACTGGTATCCCTGGGTGGCGCAGCGGTTTGGCGCCTGCCTTTGGCCCAGGGCGCGATCCTGGAGACCCGGGATTGAATCCCACGTCGGGCTCCCGGTACATGGAGCCTGCTTCTCCCTCTGCCTGTGTCTCTGCCTCTCTCTCTCTCTCTCTGTGACTATCATAAATAAATAAAAATTTAAAAAAAAAATTTATACCTGTTACCATCTCAGGTGATCTTTTCTGCATGCCCAAGGTGCCGGGAAGGCTTTGCTCTGTCCTCTCGCAGTGTCTTAGGCTTACTTCTATCACAGTCAAATGACTAGAGTAATGGCTCAAAAGTCTGATGGTGCAGAGTTTTTCAAACTGCAAGGGTTTTCATACTCTGAAATAATTTTATTTTTAATCTACTTTTATAGTTAATAATCATTTAAGTTTACTCATCTATTTATTTTTTCTTGTGCTCTTCATTTCTTCTTGTACCCTGAACCTTACATCTGGGATCATTTACCTTTTGTGTGAAGAATTCTATTAAGTATTGCTATAGTAGCAACAAAACTCTCTCAGTTTCTGCTTGTCTAAACACATTTTGCTTTGTCTTCATTTTAGAAGGCTATTTTCCTTTGATACAGAATTATAAGTGGGAGGTTATTTTGTTCCACACTTTAAAAAGAGTATTTCCATAAATAAATAAATAAATAAATAAATAAATAAATAAATAAATAAATAAATAAATATCATTTCATTTTCTTCCAACATTTCTGTTGAAATCTTTGAAAAGTCAGCTGTGGATCTTTTGTTACCTCTTTGAAGGTAATGTGTATTTTCCTCTGAGTGCTTCTAAGATGTTCTCTTTCAGTAGTTTATTATGGTGTATATAAGCACAGTTTTCTATAGTTACAAAATTTGTACTTCTACTGAGGGTACAAAACATTCCTTAGGTTTCTGATGTCTTTCATTAGTTTGGCAAAATTTTTGGCCAGTTATTTCTTCTCTTCTAGTTTAGGAAGTTCAATTACACATATGTTAGATCTTTTCTCTGAGTCCCAAATATCTCTTATGTTCTTTTCCATATTTTTAAAATCTTTTTGTTGTGGTGGGTAACAGCTTGGATGTTTTCTATTGAACACAATTCCAGGTCATGAATCTTGTATTCTGCTGTTATGATATTAAACCTATTTATTGAATTTGACTTTTAAGTTATAGTTATATATTTTAAAGTTCCATAATTTCAATTGGATGCCTTTTGTACTTTTGTATTAGATTCTAGTTCCCTGGTGAAATTCTTTTTTTAAAATCTTTTCTCTTGAAAATATTAATTGTGGCTGTTTTGAAGTCTGTGTTTGATAACTATAGTATCTCAGTCATTTATTGATTTATTTCTATTGTTCATTTTTGCTCTTGGTCTAGCCATTTGATTCTGTGTATGTATGTCTGTTAATTTTGGATTGAGTGTTGGATGTTACCTATGAAAAATTGCAGGAGATGTTAATTTTCTCCAAAGAAATTTTAATTTCCTTTGGTAAAAAGTTAAAGTACCAGCAAGATACTTTGATTCAATTAGGGACTGAAATGATTTGAAGTTATATTTCAAGATTTCTGAAAACTGGTATATTATAATTTGTATTTATTCCTACATCTTAAGATTTTAAGAATATCAAATGAAATCTTGGAGTATTTGCCAGGCTCTACCTCCCTAACAGGCTATGAACTCCAATTTCTGTCTCACTATCACCAATGCACAGCTTGGGATTGGAAAATGCATGCAGAATATTGGCCTCATTTTTCTTCAGAATATTTGTCTTTCAAGTAATAACTGTTTTTGCAGTCCTGAGCTCCAATTTTTTAATCTCTCAGCCCAGTGAGACAGCCCCTCACTTTAAAATTCAGCTTTCTCTGGCATCAGTGCCCTGTGCAATGAATTAGCAAATGTCCAAGAGGAAAAAGTAGCAGCAAATATAGGACCATTGCAATGCATTTCTTCCATCTGCATTTTATATTTCTGGCTGTTATGGCTTTTCTTTAAAAAAACATTATTTTATTTATTTATTCATGAGAGATACAGAGAGAGGGCAGAGACAGAGGCAGGACTCAATCCCAGGACTCCAAGATCACAACCTGAGCTGAAGGCAGACGCTCAATCACTGACCACCCAGGCACCCCTCTCTCTACTATTATATTCCTTATTGATATGTCACAATAATATAATAGTATAACATAGACAGAAATACAATTTCAATATACATTTCACGTTTGGTTTATACAGAGTGCTAACTTAAGAGCTATATCATAGCAGTCTCTTCTTATCATATCTATTAAATACTCTTATTTACCCTCTAAATCTTTTCCCACTGAGTTCTTTATTCTGTGAGTGAGTGATCCTATCCAGCTCATCCTCGACTTACTGTCTCACCTCTCCCAATATATCAACAACCAAGTCCTGTTAGTCTACCTTGTGAATACTCTCTGCGTCTCCCTGTCCACACTGTTTCTCCCTTAGCATGGCCATCGTTACTCTTCCTAGGATAATTGCAACTGCCTTCCACCCAGTCTTGACCTCCAGTCTTGATGACCCCTTATCACAGATAAGATAACCTTATTGGTTATCCATCTGCACCCCAACCTTTTAAATGCAAATGCAAAACACCTTTTCTTTAAACACATCAGTGGTTCTCCTTTCCATTTGTGTAATACCCAGGAAGGGTTTAGTGTCCTTACAAGAGTTCCTAGAGAGCTGACTTTCTCTCTCTCTCTCTCTCTCTCTCTCTCTCTCATCCATCATGTGAGGCTACAGCGAGAAGTCAGCAGCCCAGAAAAGGGCTCTCACCATAACTCTACCAAGCTGACGTCATGATCTTGGACTTCCAGGCCTCAAGACTGTGAGAAACCAATTCCTGCTGTTGATAAGCTACTAAATTTGTGGTGTTTTGTTTTAGCAGCCTGAACTATGATAAAAATTGGTACCAAGAAGTGAAATGCTGCTCTAACAAATGTCTAGGAATGTGGAAGTGGTTTTTGAACTGGGTGGATGAGTAGAGGCTAGGAGGGGTTTAATGCTGAAAAAAAAAATGTACATTGCTGCAAGTGGACCATTAAGGACATTTCTGGTGAGATCTCAGAGGAAAAAAAAGAGTGCTGTCGACAAAGCCTCAATCTTCTTAGAGAATGCATGCATAATCATGAATAGAATGTTGGTAGAAATGGGGATGATAATGATCATTCTGATAAGGTCTCGGATGGAAAGAGGAACTTTTTATTGGAAAATGGAAGAAAAGAGCTCGTTATAAATTGGCAAAAAAAAAAAAACTTGGCTAAATTGTGTTCGTGTTCTAGTGTTTTGTGGAAGTTAGAACTCATGAGCAATGAAATTGGATATTTAGCTGAAGAGATTTCCAAGCAAAATGTTGACAATGTGGCTTGGCTCTTTTTGACTGCTTGTAGTAAAATTTGAGAAGAGAGAAATTACTTGAAGATGAAATTATTAAGCAAAAAGGAATGAGAACTCCAAGATTTGGAAAGTTCTCACCCTATCTATATTGCAAAAAACTGAGAAGGTGTGTTTGGAAGGGGTACTCAGGGAATGGCCAAGCATCACTTTGACAAGGGGTGTATTGTGAAGCCCAGACTTAATCAGCCACCACAGCAGGAAAACTGCCAGTTTAAATTGAAGAGGAAAGAGGTGGCAAGTCATCAAAGATGGACATCAGATCTCTTGGATTTATAGGACGGGACTATAGCGCTATTTGGTTGCAAACGTGTGCTATTCTTCAAGACAAGGGAAGAATGAATTCAGAGATCATATGCTGCCTCCTTGGCTTCAAAACAGGGCATCATTGGCCTGCTTTCAACAAATCAGACATCCTTTGCCCAAAGAGGTACTGAGTTCTGGAGCCAATTCCTTACCAGCAGAGTGTTGGGGGCAATACCGTCACCTCAGAAAGTCTAGATGGTAAGACCCCTGCCCCAGTGGGCCCAGAAGGTGGGATACCTGTCCTAGTAGGGGCCTGGAGAACAGAGCTCATGAAGTTTGCCTGGTTGGTTTTGAACTTCCTTGCTCTCCCCACTGCCCCCGCCCCCGCACCTTCTTTCCTATTTCTCCCTTTTTTTTTTTAAATTTTTATTGGTGTTCAATTTACTAACATACAGAATAACCCCCAGTGCCCGTCACCCATTCACTCCCACCCCCCGCCCTCCTCCCCTTCTACCACCCTTAGTTCGTTTCCCAGAGTTAGCAGTCTTTACGTTCTGTCTCCCTTTCTGATATTTCCCACACATTTCTTCTCCCTTCCCTTACATTCCCTTTCACTATTATTTATATTCCCCAAATGAATGAGAACATATAATGTTTGTCCTTCTCCGACTGACTTACTTCACTCAGCATAATACCCTCCAGTTCCATCCACGTTGAAGCAAATGGTGGGTATTTGTCATTTCTAATAGCTGAGTAATATTCCATTGTATACATAAACCACATCTTCTTTATCCATTCATCTTTCGTTGGACACCGAGGCTCCTTCCACAGTTTGGCTATCGTGGCCATTGCTGCTATAAACATCGGGGAGCAGGTGTCCCGGCGTTTCACTGCATCTGTATCTTTGGGGTAAATCCCCAATAGTGCAATTGCTGGGTCGTAGGGCAGGTCTATTTTTAACTCTTTGAGGAACCTCCACACAGTTTTCCAGAGTGGCTGCACCAGTTCACATCATCAAGATAAGAAGCTTTTGCACAGCAAAGGATACAGTCAACAAAACTCAAAGACAACCTACAGAATGGGAGAAGATATTTGCAAATGACATATCAGATAAAGGGCTAGTTTCCAAGATCTATAAAGAACTTATTAAACTCAACACCAAAGAAACAAACAATCCAATCATGAAATGGGCAAAAGACATGAAGAGAAATCTCACAGAGGAAGACATAGACATGGCCAACATGCATATGAGAAAATGCTCTGCATCACTTGCCATCAGGGAAATACAAATCAAAACCACAATGAGATACCACCTCACACCGGTGAGAATGGGGCAAATTAACAAGGCAGGAAATATTTCTCCCTTTTGGAATGGGAATGCCTTATCCTATGCCTTTTCCACCACGGTATTTCGGAAGCACTTACCTTGTCTTGTCTTACGGGTTCACAGTTGGAGAGGAGTTTTGCCTCAGAATGAATCTTTTTTTAAAAATAGTATTTGGTTAAAATTTTTTTATTTATTTACTTGAGAGCAAGCAAGAGAGAGAGAGAGAGAGAGAAAGAGAGGGCACAGAGGGAGAGGGAGAAGCAGGTTCCCCACTGAGCAGATAGCCCAATACAGGACCCTATACCAGGACCCTGAGAGCATGACTCCTGAGAACGAATCTTACCTTGACTCTCATCCATTTCTGATTTACTAGTTATATATGGTCTATTGACTATTAGAACCAAAAAAGGAGTGTGGCAAGACCCATGCAAAGATCATGAAAACTTAAGTGTGAGAGAAAGAACTCAAGCGTTCTAGTCAATTATATATACCCTATACATCTGTATCCTGCCATATATACCTAAGAGATTTTGGGCAAGTCACTGCTACTTTCTAGAGCCTATTTATCTCTTCCATATTATGAGGGTGGTATTAATTATCAAAGCATATTCCATGGAATACAGATCCCAATGAGTGTTTAGGAAAAACATTTCCATGAGCACATACATATGAAAATGCTGTGTTCTTTAACGCTCTATGAAATAACAACTCTGTTAGCACGTTAAGGGCTCTCAGGATTTCTACAGTAAAGCAATCTTTTTTTCTGCCAAATGCCTAAAAATAACCTGTATAATATGCTTTTGAAAACACCAGACTGGGAATCTTTAACATGAATTTAAATTTTCTATAGACATAAGAGTCTGGGTACAGCGCTATGGAACATGATAAGAGAATGCAAACATTTTCCCTCATGCTCCATTAGCATAAAAATGGGAGTTGGGGGACATGTTGAGAGAAGCATTGCTACCCATTTCACAAAGGATTCACAAGTGGTGAACGTGCATGAGAGATCATTAAAAACAAAGGAATGTGCTAATATTGGCAGGTGAGTGGCAAGATGAAGGAAGGCAGTGACCAATTTCCCAGAAAAGCTCATAAAAGTACGAGCTAGAGTAAATGTCATAGGCTAGAACTTTGGGAGGTCCCCTGTGGTATCTGAAACCTGAGCACTGATGTCACCCCATGAGATATCTGGGTGAAGGAGAAGGGAAAAAACGAGTTTTATTAGAGGGGATAGTAAGAGATAGAATGTTGTTCCTTCTCTCAGCTAGTGTGAAAAAGATTTGAAGCTATGTAGACATGCAGACTTTTACACAATGTTGTCATCATTAAATTTCAACTTCAAAATGGGCTGATAGCTCTCTGCCAGAAGACCAAAGTTAGGGTGAACAAACACTGCTACTAAAAACAATATTAACATATTCTCTCTATGAAATAATATTTTGTTCTATTTCTTTCAATCTCTTTTATAAAGAAACATTTTAGAATTACCAAAAGAAAAGAAAAGAGTATAAACCCCCTGAGGTCCAGCAATCTTCCTGAAGATAAAATAAAAGCATATAATGAAAGTATAATGTGAATCTGGCCAGTATCTGCAACAATCTCTGAGGTGCCCTTCAGATGGAACATTTTCAGTTTATAAGTTTATTTTTTAATCTATAAGCTTCCTTTGTGGGTCTATATGATTGAGTTTAAAATATAACTTCTTTAACTGGAAGGAAATATCAGTCAGAAAAATTGACATGGCCTCATAGACTCAACATATGAAAGAAATTTGAAAAAGGAAAAAAAAAAAGACCTAATCTAAAAGGGAATTGTACCAGTCAGGGTTCTCCAGAGAAATATATATATATAATCATTATATGCATATTTATAAAATATATAAATATTTATTTATATATTATTTATTATATTTTAAATTATATATTTATATTTTATGTTATATTTTATATTTATATTAAAATATTTATATGATTTATATATTTTTTATATATAATATATATAAAATATTATATATACATGATATACATTATGAGGAATTTGCTCATGTTTTTATGGAGACTGAGAAGTACCATGATCTGCCATCTGCAAGCTGGGGACCCAGGAAATGGTATAATCCAGTCCAAGCCTGAATGGCTGAGAACCAGAGGAACTTGATGGTATAAAACCCAGTTCAAGATACAAAGATGTCCCCCCTCAAGCAAGCAGGCAGGAAGGGAACAAATCTTCTTTTTTCCTCTGTGTTCTATTCAGGCCCTCAACAGATAGAACGATGCTTACTCACATTGGGGAAGACAAGCTGCTTTACTGGGTCTACTGATTCAAATGTTTCTTTCAGAAACACCATTACAGACCCCCAGAAATAACCAGCTTTCTCGACGTCCCTTGGCCCAATCAAATTAACAGACAAACTTAACCATTGCAGAGGTTATCCTGAGAGAAAAATAGCATGTTTTTGGAGCCCCCAAAATGAATTACTGAAGAACAGCCTTACCTACCCTTTTTCAGACTATTGTTGCTCTTGGCCTTTCAAAGAGTGACAAAACCAAATGGCCGAATATTTGCTGGATAAAATAACTTTTGGGGAGGACTAGACTAATGTTCCATAGTTAGTAATGATATTCCCATCTACCTACAACATTTTATCCTCACCTCACTGGATCCTTCTAAACTGTTACTCCTTCATACATCTAGTTCTGACATGAATGTTGGGTGATATTCCCATTCACGTTAATGAACAAAAGAAAAGTGAAGAAATGAAGATGTATGTCAGAAATTTACTTGTTAATCATTAATGATGGTGGTGACTTCTTTGCTGACACAATTAATAGATTTTGAATACTGAAAGAATACTTTCATAATTTTTATTGACAATGTATCCACTACAGACCTGACATGTTTTTTGAGTATTAATCTGTTATTAATACTTCCTCCATTGCATCCTTAAGTGCAGAAAATTTACAAAACAATAATCAAGCCCTCATTTATAGCTCTTGTCCATTTTCATGGTATAAATACTCTTACCATGGCTCATTTCAAGCCACTAACATAAGATCCCTGAACAGAGTTGGAAAGAGATGCGTAGTACCACGCCATTATAATAGTATTGCTACCACACAGATACAATAGATGTAATAGCCTCAGGAGCATAGATACTAAAGAATACTGTAAATGTTTAGGAAGCACTTCCTTTTGAATACTTGTGGTCATTTAAATACTCTATACTATATACTCTATATATTCTGGGGAATTTCAACACAAGTTGAATTTTAAAGCTCATTTGAAATTCTTCCTTTTGATGGAATTTCAAGGACTGCTTGTCTGTATGTTAGGGTTCTAACCCTTTTACATAGGAACTGACTTTGGAAAGGCTGCACATGGGAGCTGTTAACGATGGGCAAAGTAATTAGAACAAAGTATTTATTACTGTGTATGTAATAGGTTTAATAGGAGGGCTGCCTGGGTGGCACAGTTGGTTGAATTATTTACTCTTGATTTCACCTCAGGTCATGATCTTGGGGTCTTGAGATGGAGCCCTCTGCGGAATTCCATGCTCACTGTGGAGTCTGCTTAAAAGATTCTCTCTCCCTCTCCCTCTGCCGGCCTCCCAAAATGAGTAAATCTTTAAAAAATATTTAATCAAATTTGGGGTTTAATATTTAATTTTGGATTAAATTAATATCTATTTAAAAATAAAAACATCATCATCATCGATAGTTGAGTGATTCTATGATACGAGACTTGTGATAGGCCACTAGAAAGTCATCTCAATGAAGGTAGTGGCTTGTCTGACTAGTTCCCTGCTAAATACTGAGCACTTACATGATGCCTGGCATATAGAGGACATGTAATCCATAATACACATGTGTAATTTCCTTTAATCCTCAATATTCTCCTAAACTAGGTATTATTAATATCACTGCAGATGAGAAAACTTAATATTTGCCCAGTGTTACCTAACTGGTAAATCAGCCAGGATTCAAAACCAGGTCTGATTTCAGTATTTCTACTCTTAATGAATACAGCATGCAGCCATGTACCTATAAAGCAAGAGTCAAATATAACAGGAAACAGTATAACAAAGTCTTTTACAAGCAGAGCACCCTGACAGCAGATAAAGTGCAGCATTCAGGGAATGTTTAACAAGAATTCTACAAAGTATAAATGGTCACTTAGATAAGTCTCTTTGCAGTTCAGCAAGCATTTTGTCCTTCTACTCAACTTTGGAAAATGTTAAAGACTATGAAAATGAGGGGTTTTTTTGTTTTGTTGTTTTAATCCTAATAGACTCAACAAATGTACGTGAGATCAGTTCATTTCTGATGGGCAGGAATTTAATTTAAAGGAGTTACTGTCCAGGTTGCATGTTCCCATGGTTCATTGAAATTTACCTATTTGATATTCACTAATGGTATTTGTTGAGTCCTCACTGCAGGTGAAATCCTTGAGGCTCCACCTTACTGCTTTGTTCTTGTGTATTCTGGATGACCTAAGAGTGTAGTTGAATTAAATGGCTACTATTAAATTTCTCAAGTATGGCTTTTTATCCACACCCATTCATTTCACCTGTACCCACCTAAATAGATAATGAATGTACATGGTATTCTCACTGTGACATGCTAATTATCTAGAAGACAAGCATATTTTAAACTTATGGTGAAGAAAAATTTCTCTGATAATGTTCTAAATTTATTTTTACTCGAAATAATTATAAGGGAGAAGTGTACATGGGTGATTTCAAGGAGATGATCGATGGGGAAAAGCGATGAAAAAGGCAAGGGTTAGAAACACAAAATGGTGATTACAATGATATATGTTGACAGAAAATCAAGGATTTCAGAGTTGGAAGGGATCTCAAAGGACAACTGGAGCTGTGCCCAACCTTCAGGCAGGTATATTATCTTCATTTCACAGATGAGGCAAAGGGGCTCAGAAAGGTTACATAATCTGCCTAAGGTCAATAGCTAAGAGGGAGCAGAGAAAGCACTAGAAGTAGGTATTGTAGTTTCTCTTGCATTGCCCTTTCTTTTAGATGAGGCTGAAAGCCTTTGGTGCTACATTATTAATTAATTAAAAATATATTTTGGAAGTAAAAAATGTCTTTCCTAAGAAAGACCTCCAGGAATTAGCAACAGAGAGGCTCCCAGATGGTTCTTTGGGGAAGAACTTTTCACCCTCAAGATGTAGAAACCCCCAATAATTGATTAGAAATATGAGAAGACAGGAAAAGTTGGTAAGGTTAGCACAGAAAGAGTTTTCCAGGTATAATGAGCCCATCCTTGGATGTCTCAGAAAGGATAGGGTACTAATAGGTACCAGGGAAGTGCAATAAACCCACTAAGTACAACAAATCCAATAATCACGAGGCTCTAGGTTTGGAGCTAAATATAAACAAAGCAGCAGATGGGTCAGAATACTGATACACAAAAGTTCAAAGCACTTGTGACCTCTGGGTTTAATTTGTATGACTATTACATAGAATATTAAGAGTTTGTAAAAAAAAAAAAAAAAGAGTTTGTATTCAAAGGCCCCACTAGATCTCATATCAGATCTGGGGAGTGTGTATTTGACAATCAGCCTAGATGATTCTAATATAAGTAGTCACTGATTTCACTTCAAGAACTTCCATGAACTAGAACAGTGCTTCTCAGACTCCAATATGAATACAAATCACCCAGGCATCAAGTTAAATGCAGATTCTCATTCAATACACCCAAGAGTGAAGTCCAAGATTCTGCATGTCTGACAAGCTTCCAGGAGATAACCTGTGCTGCACATTTTGAATAGCAAAGGCAAGAATACTGACATGTAATCAAGTAATGTTGTAATTGTTTAATATAAGAAAGACTGGTTCAGAGCATGTGGCTCTTGATCTTAGGGCCATGAGTTTAAGCCCCAAGTTGGTGTAGAGTTTATGTATGTATGTATGTACATATTTATTTATTATTTACACAGATTTTATTTATTTGAGAGAGAGCATGAGTGGGGGAGGAGCAGAGGGAAAGGGAGAAGGAGACTCCCCGCTGAGCAGGGAGCCAGATGGGGCTGGTTCCTAGGACCCTGGGATCATGACCTGAGCCGAAGGCAGAAGCTTAACAGACTGAGCCACCTAGATGCCCCTGGGTGTGGAGCTTATTAAAAAAAAAAAAAAACAAACAAAAGAAAAGAAAAAAGAAAAAAAAAAAAGATTGATGGCAATTTAACAGACCAATGAAAAAAATTTATCTACCATGAAAATTATTTTCCTTTAATATATATGTGTATCTGGTGAAAAAAGAAGATCATGAAAGAAATGTTGAGGGTATTAAGTTTTTGTTATTTTTTTTTAACTGGCAGTAGTATGGTGCATTCTACTAAAATAAAATTAAAAAAATCTGAGTTCTAATTTGACTCTGATACCAGCTGTGTGAAACCTCCATCAATAATATAAAAAACAACATGCAGGTAACGTTTTAAAAAGATTAGAATTTATAAGCTCCAGTATACTTAAATTTGCTCAGTAACAAGACATTAATACCAGCTGCTTATTATGGGTTGTATCATTTCTGGCAAGAGAGATTTAACTTTATCTCAACCATATGAGTGCAACTGAATAAAAGTCATGTTACTTCAGTTTATTAAAAATATGCAAATTCTTATTGTTAGTAATATAACCTAAATAAAGCTGAGCCTCCCTGTGGCTCTTTCTCTGCATGGAATCACATTCAGAGAAACATCAGTCTGGCATTCAAAATAATTGAGGAGCAATTTAATTTTTCACTTCTCTTGAAAATGCCAAAAAAGCTACATTTATGAAACACAGGAAATATTCTTAAAATAAATCCTTTTTCCTCATCTCTATTACTATCAATTTTTCCAAAACGTCCACAGATGCTCCTGTCTCCCCTCTCCTGTTGTCCTCAAAAGCTCTCATAAATCCAGTCTGATTAACTTCTTATCTCTCTCCTCCCTGCCGCCTGGCTCAGTTCTTTATCATGTAGATTAACTTTGTTTCTCCTGCTTCTATTAATTTTTAAGTTCCCTCTTTACTATCTTTGTATAAGACAATGGGGCAGGGGTTCCAAAAGCTGATTCCTGGAGCAAGAAGTCTTTTTCTTTAGAGGTGGGGGCAGAGGGGGAGAGAAGAAGCAATTTTACAGATCTTATGGCTTAATTTTCTTGGTTCTTGTCATAGTAACAAATTATTTGCCATGTGCTTTATAAGTGATCTTGACACATGGCTTGAGAATTTACACTATATTCTACTGTCATGTAGATTTTCTATGACATGGAGCCCATGTGAGAAAACCTGATGTAAGTAGTTTTATATTTCCAACCAGGTAGTTTCCAATATTCTTTTTTTTTTTTTTTAAGATTTTATTCATTTATTCATGAGAGACAGAGAGAGAGGCAGAGACACAGGCAGAGGGAGAAGCAGACTCCCTGTGGGGAGCCCAATGTGGGACTCTATCCCAGGACTCCAGGATCACGCCCTGGGCTGAAGGTGGCGCTAAACCGCTGAGCCACTTAGATGTCCCTCCAATATTCGGGGGAATTGATAACTTCCCAATCTATCAGTGAACTCTTTACCCTTTCTCCCCTCCCAAAATCTAATGACAACTTTCAAAACATGCTTTATTTTAATTCACTTTGAACAAAGACATGCCATCTAAAAGTTTTATTTTGCGAAAAAGTGCTCAATATTTCAAGTATAGGTTTAATCAATCAGGAAAAAGAATGATCTTTTCAGGTTAGAGTAGGCACTACATGTCACTCTGGCAATACCAGATGTTGGGGGGATAGTATTATGAATTTTGAAGTCATTAATTATCTTTTTGACAAGTGGGATTATTATTAATTTGTTATTAATAATTTAGCTCAATTTTAAGATGATGCATAGTTTAATACTTGAATATATAAACCTGAAATTATTTATCAAAGATTCACTTAAAATTTCAAAGAACGAATCAATCCATAAACCAACCAACATAATCAATGATACAGGCCCTCTATATGAAAGGTAAAAAGATTGTCAATAGTCATGAGGGATTAATCAGAAACTGTTGACTATTTTCAAACTCCAGTTCATTCTGAAAATTGTGTTCCAGTTTGAGGTTTTGGTATAAAAGTCATCTTGACTACAAAACTTATTTGGCAGACTTTTGATACGAAGACTATTTTTAAATGCTTAGGGTCAAGTGAATTGAGCACATTTCCAGTAATTCTGGAGATCTGGATCTTCTGACATTCTGACCACTCAATCTAGATCAACTAATAGTCGGTGCTTAACAATTGTTCTTTTCTTAAATAATTTCAATTTTGGCATCATACATAAGATTTTAAAGGAAATGTATTCTAAAGTATATTTTTATTTATTTAAGCTAGTAAAACACCCTGTATACCTTTCTTAAGAACTCTGATTAGGTCCAAATTCTGAAATCATAATTTTTGGAAAGTGTGATTATGTGTCGACATAGTTATTGTGTCTACATTACTAGGAGAATCTGTTGGTTACACTGGCAGTTGTGATCTGGGCTTAATCTAGATTTCCTGAGTATAATTCCCATAAGAACAGATGAATGTGTACATTCATTTGACAGACATACTAGCTCAGTTTTCCAAGAGACATTCACAAGGAGACAAATGTGAAACAGGAGAGCTCTGGCAGACAAAGGCAGTTGATGCAAAATCCTCCCTGGGCTACTGAGAGAACTGTGCTTTTGAGTCAGATTTTAACCCTCCCACTTCAGGCTTGCCTCTCCTACTTCTTCCAGCACATCAGTCATAATCCCCACCATTAGGAAAGAGATTATTATAAACCCCCTATTGAAGCACGTATGAAGTCACTAGACAACACTCAAATAAGCAGAGGAAAGGGCAAACATTGAGACTACCTGTGGTGGTTAACTTTGTGTCAACTTGGCTAGGCCATGGTATTTAGTCAGGCATTGTAGATGTTTCTGTGGAGGACTTTCTTTCTTTCTTTCTTTCTTTCTTTCTTTCTTTCTTTCGAAGGAATTTTATTATTTATTTATTTATTTATTTTTAATTTATTGTGAAGGTATTTTTTAGATGAACTTAACATATTTTATTTTATTTTATATTTGAGGTTAACATTTAAATCAGTAGACTGAATAAAACAGGCTAACGTCCATAATGTGGGTGGGCTTCATCCAATCAATTGAAGGCCTTAATAGAAGAAGACTGACCACCTGGGAAGAAGAGAGGATTCCTCCAGCAAACTACCTTTGAACTCAGACTACAACTCTCTCCCCTGGTTTCCTTAAGCCTGCCCTGCAGATTTTGGACTTGCCAGCCGCTATAATCACATGAGCTAATTCCTTAAAGTAAATTACTCATTCCCATATATATACACACAGAATTTTGATAGAAAGTCTATTTTTATTTTTTAAAAAGATTTTATTGGGCAGCCCCGGTGGCTCAGCGGTTTAGCGCCACCTTCAGCCCAGGACCTGATCCTGGAGACTAGGGATAATTATTTTTTAAGATTTTATTTATTTATTCATGAGAGACACAGAGAAAGAGAGAGAGAGAGAGATACAGAGACATAGGCAGAGGGAGAAGCAGGCTCCATGCTGGGAGCCGGATGTGGGACTTGATCCCAGAACCCCGGGATCACGCCCTGAGCCCAAAGCAGACGCCCAACCACTGAGCCACCCAGGCACCCTGGAAGTCTATTTTTAAATGCTTAAATATACAAAGGCAGTACATTCACACACACACACACACACACACACACACACACACACACACATATCTTGTTGTTCTATTTCTCTGGAGGACCCTGACTGATACTGTGCCCAATAGAAAAATCTAAATTACAAAAATGAAAGACACATATACAACACTGTGATATACATCACATCAGATGTCACTGTGATCTAACTAGATAGGCCAGGATAGAAGTTCTCAGGCTACTACCCTGGGAGGTATTAAAACATGCTGATGCCTGGGCCCTTGGCCCAAGATTGTAATTCAGTAGATCTGGGTGAGATTCAGCCATCAGTATATTTAAAGAGCTCCCCAGCTCCTCCAAGTAATTCTAGCCTGCAACCATGTAATAGAACCCTGGAGTACAAGAATGGTCATACCTTAGGCTATTCATAAAAATATATATAGAGAAAAATATATACCATTTGTATTTTTGTAAGGCAAACTAAATATTCTACATAATACTTTTTATTCATTTACTCATTTAAAAATAAGTATTAAGCAGAGATTATGTACAAGATTTTGGGCAAGGGGCTGAATGACAAAAAATTCAATAAAACTAAGTGCCTTTTAGGTGCTTAAAGTCTGGTAATATAAACAGATAACTACAACGATGAGCTAAGTTTACTTTTTAAGCAAATATTTATTGAGCACTTACTAGGTGCTGGAGCTATATATATATGATATTTTAAAATCCTTACAATAACCCTCTGAGATAAATATTATCCCATAGTTAGTAAATGATGGAAATGAGGTCTGAACCTAGGTGATACTTTGACATCTGTGCTTTTAAGCACTACACTAGAATCCCAGAAACCAAGAAATCCTTAAGAAAGTTCAGCAGAGAAAGCCATTAATACGTTCCACGAAGATAAGAAGTAACTATTAGAATGATATCTTCATGTACTCCCACAATTTTAAGACGCTGAACAGAGTATCTGAGGACCCCCAAAAGTCATATAGTATTTGGAGCATGTCTATGCTAAGCCACAAAAAAATTTAAGGAAACCCTTATTTTACTCTGCGAGAGTTGAGCTTTATGAAGGCATGGTATGAAGCTTTGTGGGTTGTACAATATTAAAGTTGCAGGAGACTTTAGAGGTGACTTAATCTAAATGTCTCAGTTTGGTATGCTATGCAGAGACTGATGCCCAAAGTGGTTAAGTGAGTCGATTAAGACTACCCAATGAGTTAGCAGCATAGGTGGAAGAAGAATTCAGATCTCAATCTTGGTTTTATTCTTGTAACAAGCTCAGGTTCAGGAGAACTGAGTGGCTCAGTCTGTCAAGCATCTGCCTTTGGATCAGGTCATGATCCCAGGACCCCGGGATCAGGCCACATCGGGCTTCCTGCTCAGTGGGGAGCCTGATTTTCCCTCTCCCTCTGCCTGCCACTCCACCTGCTCTCTGGCTCTCTCTATCTCTCTATCAAGTAAGTAAATAAAATATATTTTTTAAAAAACTGAAGAAACAAGCTCATGTTCACATGGCTGATCCTCCAGTGGCCATTTTGTAACAACAATCCACCTCCTTCATCAGAGTTGATTGCATCCAGGGTAGGAATTGACCCATAGGTAAAATCAATCTGATTCCTGAAAATTTGAAATTAAGACAAATGGAGTGAAGTTTCTTTCCCCTTTTAGGGGAGTGGAAGTATCTTTGTAAAATATAAGCATTGAAGCTGCAGTTTGGGAATACTAGCTGCCGTAAAAGATAAATCCCCAAATTTCCACAGCTTGATGGAATAGGATAGCATTTATTTTTCAGTTACATCAAGTCCATGGTGGTTGGGCGGGGGGGGGGGGGGGGGGGGGGGGGGGGGAGGGAGGGGAGGAGGGGGTGAATAGGAGGGAGGGGCATGCAGGGCCCAAGCTCCTCTTACCCTGTGGCTCCTCCTGTCTTCCTCCAGGGTCTCTGTCTTCATTCTGCCAGCAGATGGAGAGAGAATAACTAGAGAGTTGCATAGGTGCTTCCTATGGGCCAGGCTTTGAAGTGGAAGCCAGAATTGAGCTGCATGACCATACCTCATAGGAGATAGAGTCTTGATGTGTCTCCAAAAGAAACAGAAATGGATTTGCTGAACAATCAGCCAGTGCCAGTGCCTGTCACACAAAGGAAACAAATCAATACAGATCAAGAAGAATGAGCAGATGAACTGAGGAAGAGAGATGAAGGAGAGAGAGCATTTTTTTTTTTTTTTGGCTCTCCAGAATTTGGTCTCAGTCTTTTTCCAAGACCCCACTGCATCCCTGCAGCTGGGTTGGTGAGAAGTCCTGTGTCCTCATAATTCCCTGATTCTGCTGAAGCTAGCTGATGTTGGCTTCTAGAGTTTATAGCCAAGACAACTCTAACAAATATTCACGCTCAGGAGGATTGTAACAGCTTGGAGAAAACATATGTCTCTAAAATATCCCACCCCATCTCCAGCAATGCCCTGTGAGTTTCATTTCCTTATATCCACTTCCATAATGACATTAGCAGCCTGGAGATTAGTATTTACAATTGTACAAAACCCCTTCATACAGATGCTGCAGCTGAAGTCAGCAGAAAAAAAAGCAAACCAAGACAGCATGAGCAAGCTGCACCGGAAAGAGTTGATTATTATATCACACGCATTGATTTATAGGTTCAGTTTGCCTTTACCTAAATGTCTAGTTATTTAACAGCTGTTATGAATCAGCCGGATAGAGGATTAAGAAGAGGTGGGGGTGGGGGAAAGTAGGTGAAAAAATGCTTTAATCTTATGCTACAATAGAGGAACAAGTCGAGTCAGGTCCCACCTAGTAATTTTGGTTCTCTGATGCTTCTTAAAGGGGAGCATTGTTCGGCTGGAAGGAGAACAGCTTAGCCTAAGACCATGGGAATGTTAGCCCCAATCAGTGAGTGAGATAGCATTGCTGCGTAGGGGTGAGAACACAAGGGATCAGTAAACTTTGGGAGTAGCTGGCTCAGTCAAAACAGTACTGACTGGGCTTTGGCTCTACATAAATAGCTTATTCTGGACATTTGGATGAGAACAGGAGGACTCAATAAGATGTCATATAGGGTGACATATACTGTTTGCAGTACCAAACCGATATAAGGCAGCATTAGGTCGGGGTGGTTCCTTATAGCAGATCGTGTTCAATCTCGACATCAGGCTTGGACAAAAGTCAGGAAGGATCTGCCTAGTGGGGATATCCCTTTGCAAGAATTTCTTTGACTCAGCAGTTATGAAGGCAAAAAAGGACTTGTAGGGATGTCTGAAATCCTCTTCTGAGATGAGACAGAGGTGGAATTTACTCTCTATCTCCATTTTGCACACGAGGGGGTACATAAGCCCTCTCTTCCTGGGCGCTGAGCATGATCCCTGCAGGTCTGCCCTGGCAGGAGAAGAGATGCTGTGTGAGGATCCTCTTCTGTGTCCCGACTTGCTCTTGCTTTACTCAATTTGGTCTGTGCTCAGATGTTTGTCTTGCTAGAACCTTGGCTGAAGCATGAAACTTGCTCAGGGTACAACATCTTGATTGTTTCTTACTCATTTTCCAATAGGTTTTGCTTCTCTTTGAAACACTCTGCAAATTCCTCGCTCTAGTTCTGTTACCTGAACTTGGATACAACCCTTCCCTCTTCCTCCCTCCTAACACATGCAGTGGCAATAGTTTCGTTCCATCTGGAAACTAAAAAAATGGATGATTTCTGTACAGACTCATGCACCTTGTCCTAAGGTTAAAACCCTCTTCCCCCGTCCTAGCCCCGCAGCACAGCAGAAGCTCTGTGCCTGCCATTTTATCACTTTATGGTAAACAGCAAGCAGGATGGGGTTCTAGAAAAGAACACTAGCACTACCGCTACTGAAATTATCACCACTGCCTACATCCACTACACTTTATAAGTCTTTACAGCCACCCAATGAAAATATTTGCTAAAATGTTCCTATATGAATTATCCCAATGAAAATACCAAACACCAAGAGCTATGAAGGGAGCGATTGCTTGATTTGCCCAGAAGCACACAGCAGGTAGTAGGTGTTTCTTCTCATGCTCTGATTCGCAGTCCATGCTGTCTCCACATCCAGATGCAGGAGAGGAAAATTTTCAGTCTCAGGGGTACCCCAGGCCCTGAGTCTTTGAGTGACCAAGTATGTTGTTGCAAGAGCAAGAGGAACAACACCTGCATTTCCAATTAGTTTGTGCCCTAGCCCCAGGGCTTTTGTACAGGTTGTTTGAGCAGGATACAAACATTGGAGCACAGACCAAATTGGTGTGAGTAGGAACACAGAAGACGACACAGGCATTTGTACAAGAATGCTCCTCTCCTCCTTTGCACTTCACCTGATTAACTCTCATTCTTTAAATTGCAGCACATTCAATTCCTTTTCTGACCTCCAGATGTGGCCAATATTGCAATTATGTCCTTCCATATCTCCATGTCCCTCTCCTGCATAGCACTAGGACTCTTGTAATTATGCGTGCTATTCTCTTTGATTATGATGTATCTCTTTCACTAGACTGTCAGCCCTATCAGGCCAGGGATTGTGAGTTTACTACTGGATCCCCCGTGAGAAAGCTGTGCTAAGCATATAGGAGGAGCTCAGGAAGTATTTGTTAAATGGATGTATACGTAGTTGCTTCTAGATCTATGATATAAAGGTTATGACAAAGTCATAGAATCCAGAAACAAATTATCATGGAGAGATGAAATCAAGCAAACCCACATCTGCTAAGATTTTCACAAGGTGAATAAACAGGAAAAGGGAACCACCAAAAGATATTTCTCACCTGGTTGCTGTTTAGTCAAAATGTTACCCCAGGTAAAGGAAGGGTGGAGGCCAGAGTGAGTTGAGAATGATTTTCCGAGGCAAGCCCCAGCGGCAGGCAGTCCTGCTGAAACCAGAGGCACATTCAGGCTGCCCTCTAGCCTCTGGCGTCTAGGAAACCCATTAAAAGGACTTTATTAGGCACCAAAATGTCTCTTCTCTTCCAAAAGTATCTGTTTTTATAGAACTAGCTGATCAGGTTGTTGTGTTATTGTTCATGCCCCTAAAAAGTGATTTGGAAGTTGAATTTCTCACAGACTACCTTCTAAATTCACCAGGAGAATGCTTCTTAACATAGGATTCATGAAAAAAATGTCATTGGTCTATTTCATAAGATTATATCCAAAATGTGGTTTATGTGTAAATATGTGTTTTTTTTTTTTTTTGAAAGCGAAATTTAGAGCTTTTTGAAAGAGAAATTTGGAGAAAGGGGATTTATAAGTTCTAAGACTTTGGGACACCTGAGTGATCCAGTGGTTGAGTGTCTGCCTTTGGCTCAGGGCATGATCCCAGGTTCCTGGGATTGAGTCCCCACATCAGGCTCCCCAGAGGGAGCCTGCTTCTCCCTCTGAGCATCTCTCTGCCTCTCTCTCTGTCTGTCATGAATAAATAATAAATAAAAATCTTAAAAAAAATAAGTTCTTAGACTTTAAAAATCATACCCAAGGGAATATACTGAAAATACTAACAAATTCCTTTGTAAAGAATTTATCTATTATATCTATCATAGTTATCGTATATTATTTCTATATAAATTTATTTTTATAATATTTACCTATCAGTATATTATTTATTAGTATTATATTTTGTACAAAGTTATCAGAATCATTGCTATATGGCATAATGTATCAGCATATTCATGGCTCTGTGGACCTTAATATGTATAGGGAAATAAAGTAAGTCAGCATTTCTCACAGGGAAATTCTTTTTTTTTTTTAAGATTTTATTTATTTATTCATGAGAGACACAGGGAGAGAGGCAGAGACATAGGCAGAGGGAGAAGCAGACTCCTCACAGGGAGCCCGATGAGGAACTCAATCCCAGGACCCCAGGATCACTCCCTGAGCCAAAGGCAGACGCTCAACTGCTGAGCCACCCAGGTGTCCCTCACAGGGAAATTCTTAAAAATTAACATTTATGTTTATTAGCAACTATTCATTATTATTATTATTACTATCATAACTTAGACCAAAACTGATTCTAAATTAAAAACTAGACTAACCACTAAGGTTTTTTTCACTGATTAATACATATTTTGATTGATTAAAAAATGAAGGGGAACAGTCATCATGTGTGATAGTCTCATAATATGTAAATATGAACTTAAGATATGAGAAAAAGTGACAATGTTAGTAAACTTTTTTGTTGTTTTTTGGTCTGACCTAAAAAACATTGACTTATACCAAATCAAAGATTTTTAGCAGTGTGCCAGGGATAAGCAAAGAACATGGTGTATCTTCCCAGACCAGCAATGTTTACTTCATGTTAACGAAAAATATTCTCATATTAAAACATATATCAATGTATTGATGAAAAAATTTTGCATTAATTTTTAATATAAACCATAACTCCAAAGCAATTGTAAACTTCCAGTGAGTCATTTCTCTTTCATCCTCCTCACTTCAGAACACTGAAGATCCTTTAGACACAATATTGGATGTTAATGACATTCTATACAGATTATTTTTAAAAAGAAATATTTTGTCTTATGGCTTGAAACACACAATTAATTTTCTTTAAACAAATCATTTTATTTGTTTCTATATGGGATTTTAGATGGATGCCATTTAAATGCAATTTTATAGCAATAGATATTTCTAGGTCCTTCAGAGTTCTTATAATTACTGACTTCTTGTTCTACACAATTAAGTGTTGACAAGGAAAATGGGGTAGGGATTTTATTTGTAATCCACATTCACATGCATTGATATCCTTTCTCTCCTACCTTATTAGAAGAGGTATTCCTCTTTCTCTCCACACCCAACTATTGGATACCTTTTTCCTTTTCCACATAAAAGAACATAATCCATCAATAATAATAAAAATAACAGTGACCACCACCTATTGAGAATTCAATGTTTTATGTGCTGAGCTCTTCTATATACATCTTCACTAAATCCTCACAACCACGTTTTATGGTGAGTTTAATTTTACTTGATGAATGAGGAAAATGAGACAATGAACTTAAGGGATTTTTTCCAAATGACACAGTTATGGTAAAAAAAATTGAGTCTCAAATTCAGCTCTGACTCCGAACTCTTTTAACCACTACCTTCTCATTTGATCAACTGTGTATCTTCAACAGTCACAGGGAAATTTTTAATAGAAACCAGCCTGCATAGTGTTTTTACATATTATCTTCTCATTGGTGGCACCTGGAAGATAAGAAGTGGGGGAATTCTTCAACAAGGAGACAATATTTGTGTTGCATCTGGAGTGAGGTAAGCTTTCAGGAAGCATCATAGAGGAGTGGGTGCTAGAAGGCAGGACCAGCATGTAGAAAAGTACAGAAAGTAAAGTAGGAGTTTGGTGTGCCTGGAGTAGAGGCTATCTGATATCAAGTGCAGGAGACAAGGCTCGAGAAATCTATAGGGCTATTTCATGGGTGCCATGTTAAGTAAGGAGTTTGGGGTCTTATCTGAAGGATGTGAGGGGTCCTTTGGAATAATTACCAGAGGGCAACTTGATCGGGTTTTGTTTGAGGAAGATCACTTTGATAGTGGTTCAGAGAATGGTTTTAAGAGGATTAGCCCAGTGTGAAGTCAGACAACTTTTGCAAAAGCCAAGGTGAGAAATGATCGGGGATAATGAAAGCAGTGACCGAGGGGATAGAAGAACATTAGGAATAAAATTAGAGGGACATCCTGAAAGGAGCATGGGCATAGCTTGGTAGCAGATGGACTGAGGGATTTGAGAGAAAAGAAGGAACTGAGGATGACCTAAATATCTCCCTGGAAGTCATACTATCTCCACAATCATTCTCTTGTGAGCATGGATATAACTCTCGGCTTTCATTAAATTTAATTTGAAATTTAATTTGACTCCTTTATTTGAAACTGATGACCTCATTAAATTCAACATGCTATCAAGTTAACACGTTAAAATATAAAGAAGCTAATTAAAATGTATGTACTCTGAAATTTCCAATCATCATAAAATCAGAAAAAAGATCATGAAAATCATCAAACGAGGTATTTTAAGTAAGTTTATCTACTCTCTGCAATACCTATCTTCTAGGTATCTAACACACCTAGAAGACAATTGACAGTGGAATCTAATTTGTATTTATTGTATCATTTACTGTGTAGTGATTAAATGTGAGACCATCCATGTGCCTTAGCACACTTAAAATTTCTCCATTGTATATATACAAAACACCTACCATTTGTCAGGGCAAAATACATACTTTCATAACAAAACTATAATGTATCTCTCAAGTATGAACAATATACACATAATACATGGTATACAGTATTTACAAAATATAAAATATAATACAAGTTGTTGGTTGTAATTTTTTCAACTCATCTTTTGCACTTGTAAGTTACAAGGCAAATTTTCATTTCTGTACCAATTTTCAAGAGTCCAGAGATTTTGAAAACTGACAGACATACTGCAATCTGAGATCTAAGTTTGAGCTTTTAGGAGAGTTTTTAAGTGTACTCTCATCAACTCCCTATTTTGGTTGGAATTTTCTTTTTTTTTTTTTTTTTTTAAACATATATATCCATTATTTTTTTTTTTAATTTTTTATTTATTTATGATAGTCACAGAGAGAGAGAGAGAGGCAGAGACACAGGCAGAGGGAGAAGCAGGCTCCATGCACCGGGAGCCCGACGTGGGATTCGATCCTGGGTCTCCAGGATCGCGCCCTGGGCCAAAGGCAGGCGCCAAACCGCTGCGCCACCCAGGGATCCCCTTGGTTGGAATTTTCAATAGTGCTTCCCATCCAGTGACTAGGAGGCTTTGGGAGAACACTAGGAGAAGGCGGATCACTAAACTTTGCCCCAGTATAATTTTCCTTTTGGTTCACTTCAGTTAGAAATGCTGATTTCTTCAAATGCATATTTTTAATATTCTCAGTATTTTTAAAAGGCTTTTTTTCCTGCTTCTGAATTAAAGCGGATGAAACAGAAAAAAATAAAATAAAATAAATGTGAGACCAGCTGAGGGAAAAGATTGACTCTGAATTTTGCACATTTTTTTTAATCTTCAACAATTCATTAAAATGAGAAGTGGGCAGGGCTCCTGAGTGGCTCAGTTAATTAAGCATCTGACCCTGGATTTCAACTCAGGTCATGATCTCAGGGTGTGAGATGGAGCTCTGCCGTGCACTCTAAGCTGGGCATGGAGCCTGCTTAAGATTCTCTCTCTCTTCTTCCTCTGCCCTTCCCCATCTAAAAAAAGTAAATAAGTAAAATTTAAAAATAAGAAATGATCACATTTGGATTAATTTAGCATTACCTGGACTACAATCTTGTATACACCAACCAGAATGTGCCATATTTTATTCAAGTTTAAAGGCTAGCTGGTGGGATGCCTGGGTGGATCAGTGGTTGAGCATCGGCCTTTGGCTCAGGACATGATCCCAGAGTCCCAGGATCGAGTCCCGCATCGGGATCCCTGCATGGAGCCTGCTTCTCCCTCTGCCTGTGTCTCTGCCTCTCTCTTGGTGTCTCTCATGAGTAAATACATAAAAAATCTTTTTTAAAAAAAGGCAAGCTGGTACCAAAACTGAGGCAAAACATTAAAAATATTACCCCCAATTCAACATGGTGGTGAACTTATTGAATGAACAAACAAGTAGGAAATAAATAAATAGGAAACAAATTCGTCAAAAAATGGTAACTGTAGAAAGGGAGAAGAATACCAACTGCAAATATGGCAGAAGGCAGTAGCTCTCAATCCTGACTGAATCTGGAAAGTTTTTCTATAAGCACTAAGAAAGTGAAAAGTAAAGCAAGCCTAGAGAAAATGTTTGCAACACAAAAGACTTTTATCCAGAATGTTAAAAAAAAAAACCCACAATAAAGAAATAACAAAGATACAAACCCAATATTAAAAGAATGTGCAAAAAATGAAATATTGCATGAGTGGATACATGAATAGTGAACAAGCACATGAAAAGATAAATTCAAATGAAAATCACAATGATACCATTTTATACCAATTAAATGGCAGAAACTAAAGAGCAATGGTGCCAGTCAATAAGAGAATTTAGAGTAATTGGATCCCTCATACTTCGCTGGTGAGACTGTAACAAGACACAACTATTTGGAAAAGTGTTTGGCAGCTCCTTATGATGCTAAACCTTCATATATTCTATGATGTAGCAATTCTGCTCCTGGATATACACACAAGAGAACATGTGCTCACAAAAAGACATGCACAAGAAAGTTTACAGCAATTTATGTATAATAGCTTGAAACTGGAAACAAAAGTTCCCATGATTGGAGAATGGATATACAAATAGTAATATGTTCATACAATGGAATGCTACTTAATAAGAAAGAAGTGAGAATGCAACAATACAGGTGAAACTAAACTACCAAAGAAAAAGAGAGAGACAAGAGAGTATATACTACACGTCGGTTTATTTGAAGTTCAAAGATAAGCAAAACTAATTTATGGTGAAAAAAAGATCAGAATCATGATTGCTCATGGAAGAAGAAGGTTCACTTGAAGGGAAGCCATAAGGCTTTCTGTGTTGATAAAAATATTTTATATCTTGGTTGGCATGGTACTTACAAGGATATATATATATATATATATATACCCCACACTCATTGATTTATATTTATCTGTATATTTCACTCTGTAAATTTACTTCAATTTAAAAAATCTAGTGGGTGGCTTGATACATTTTAGATATAGATTATTGAAGAAAGTGCACAAAGTCACTTTTTTTCTAATGGGCAGCTCATCATCATCATCAACAACAAAAGCAGCAACAACAAAATGCTGATACTCAGTCTTTATCTAAAATCAATTAAATCAGAATTCCTAGAAGTCGGACCCAGGCATTGAAAGCTCTCCTGCTGATTTTAACATGCAGCCAAGGATTGAGAACCACTGGGACAAATGTAACATATTTGAGAACAACTCAAATAGGCCAATAGCTGGACAAAATAGTAGAAAACATATGTAATTTAATTAGTTACTACAATAGCTGTTATGGACTGAATATTTGTGTCCCCCCTAAAATTCATATGTTGAAGCCTTAACATCTAGCATGACTGTATTTGGAGATGGGGTCTATGAGGAGGGGCTAAAGACTAAATGAGGCCATAAGTAGAGGCCTAATCTGATAGGGCTGGTGTCCTAAGAGGAAAAGACTCCAGAGCTCTCGCTCTCTACCTTGCAAGGACATGGAGAAAATGACTTTCTATGACAGGAACAAACTCTCACCAGAAACTGAATTTCCAGAAACTGGCATATTAATATTGGACTTCTCAGCCTCCAGAATTGTGAAACCATAGATTTCTGTTGTTTAAACTACCCAGTCTGTGGTATTTTATTATGGCAGCCTGAGCAGGCTAATGCAATTGCCATGCTTGGAAATGAAGATTTAAATTGCCAAATCAGCAAACAAAATCATTGCTAACTATATTTGATTTCATATATCACGTTAGAACACTCACATTTCTAGTTACTAAATAAGTGAATTTGATTTTGCATTGTAACCTAGGTTCTGATCCAACAACTTACTCTAATTTCTAAGTAGTTGATGAGTCAGAGGAGTTAAAGTAATAAGGCACATTTTAAGTGTGCTCATATGCAGCCAGCATTTAAAATTCAGCTGCATTCACAGGTGTTCTACTGAACTCAAATGCCCTTCCCTGAATTCAATAGAGACATATTTGGTATTACAAGACAACAGTGATTCAATAGTTAAATATAATTTCGATGGTAGCTGCACAAACCAAAGAGGTTTCCTCCTTGAAAGAAAATTAATTTTTATGGAAGTTGAAAGCGTGGTTTCACCTTCCTTTTTAATGTGGAATAAACTATCAAAACTTCATCTTTATTTTCCCTCAATAAATAAGGTATTAAATTAAAATCGGGGAGTAGTATAGCTAATTTCTTTGCTTGAATAGTTTTCAATATCAATAGAATCTTCTAACTCTTAGGGCTTTCAGTATAAATAAATGATACAGCCATAATTCCTGGTAGGTATATTTCAATGGAAAAAATTATGGTTTTCTATTATTGGCTCCGATGAAAAAAGTTTGCAGTACTATCAACTTCCAGCAAGGGGAATTTCTCTAACATGTCATCAGTGTCAAAACTGAGCTGACAAAAGGAAGAGTATTATTTAAAAATCAGTATAATTTCATATTCTTTTCAGGAAGACTTCAAATTTTCAAGGAACATAAAGAACATTTAAAATACTGCATTTTGACAAAATAAAAACCTAAAGTCACTTTTCATCTGAAATGAAGTTTTATCTTTACTACATTAATTTTTTAATGTAGTCTATTTATTTATTTATTTATTTATTTATTTATTTATTTATTTATTTATTTATAAGTAATCTCTACTGCCAGCATGGAGCTCAAACTCACAACCTCAAGATCAGGAGTTACATGCTCCACCGACTAAGCCAGCCACGTGCCCCTAGTCTGTATCTCTTAAATTGAGTGTGTTGTATATGCAAGGTACTATCCTCAGTGTTTTAGAAAAATTTAAGAATGAAATGGACAGTCTAGTGGGTATGTAATGTGGGGAAATAAAACGTGGACACAAATCACCGGCATATTATTTTATGATTCAGACACAGAATTATGTGAGTTCAAAACAGAAGGAATTCCTTCCAGTTGGGAGTCCCAGGGAAGATTTCTTAAGTGAAAAAGAGAGATTTCAAACATGGCATTTTGACTTGAATATAATTTTGACATGTCATTTCATTAAGAGCAATTAAAATTTCTCATTGCCAATGAGCTTTCCCTATAAGCACCTTCACACGCTAGCTTTTCTGGGCCTGGTTACCCTCTGCACAGCCAGCCTATCTCTGAAATATCTGAAAATCTAATATTATGCCTTTCCATAAGAATCTCCAGTTCATCCAGTGAGCTTTTGCCTTCATTTTCATCACTGCTTTGCTGTCATTAATATCTCCAGGTGCTAAATGGAATGACTTTGGAGCTGAAAGACCGGAAATCACGTCTGAGCCCCACCACCTAGAGCTGGAAGCTCTGCTAAGTTACTTATTTATTCTGACCTTTGGCCTCCTTGATTTAAAAATGGTGCTATTGATAGTTCCCATATCACCAGACAGTTGAGCCTATTCAAGTAGATAACATACAAGATGATCATGCCACAAGACCTGGGTTAAATAACACTGGTAACTTGCATGTGTTAACATTTTTATTACCATTTATCCCAGTACCAATGCTGAGGATTACCGCATTTATTTTTTTAGCCCTTTTCTCTTTTCTTGGCCAGACCATCTTTTCAACTGCTGATCCAACGTCTTCACTTTACATTCCAACAATGGCTAGTATTCATTCAGTCAATCAACGGTACGTGTTGAGAATGGCTATGCACTGTAAATCAAGGAGTTGACAGTCTAAGGGAGGTGCAGACGTACAAACAGGCAACATAATGTCGTATGATTCATGCTGTAATAGGGTCAGTTCATGGGAGGGGGGATAATTAACCAGTCTTGGGAGTGGGGATCAGGGTCTCTAACCCCACTTTGGTCTCTAGCACCACACCTGGGACATATGAGGTGCTAAATTTTAAACATTTTTTTGCACCAAGTGGCATCAAAGCTGGAATTTAAGGATGAACATGTCTTACCAAGTGAAAGGATTCAGAGATGCAGGAATTGTGTTCTAAGATTAAGAAATATACCAAATGTTTGAAGTCCTATCGATGGTGAGTATATATGTGAACAGATGGTTACACGTCATATGTGTGCATGCTGTTCCTTGTCACCCCTGAACATAGAACCCTGGTGTGGTATGTGTGGAAGTTCAGCAGGACTCCAAGCAAGTACAAGGTAGTTGTGTTATATTTATGGCTGAGTAAGCTTTTTTTTTCAAACCAGAGTTTTCTTGGAATGCAAACAAGAAAAAAAAAGGCAGTGCTGTTCAAATAAAACACGAAAAACAAGGAACCCTATCACATACTTCTATACTCACGTTATCTCCCTGTACTAGCCAACTTGTGGAATGCTGACATAGGAAGGGGAAAGGTAGTGAAACCTATAGTTGCTTTTCTTTAAAGTCTTTTGTTACTTATTCAGGAAGTTGAAGAGAGTGTGTTGGTAGAATGTGCTTCAGGAAGTAAAATAACAGCTGAATTAGTTTGGGGCAATATTTTCACTATTCTGGTAAGAACAAAATACGTAGGTGTATACAAGGTAAGCATTACTATATTTGCACTTTAAGGCAGTAGTGGTAAATATGAAGATGAATGGGAAAATTCATGCTAACAATTTAAAATTTTCTTTGTTCAGAACAACACTAAATAGCAAACAAGTTGAGAGATAGACTGCCAAAGGGGAAAAAATACTTTATATTATAGTACTTTCATAGCACTTTTCCCTTCCCTTTTTTTTTTAAAGATTTTATTTATTTATTCATGACAGAGAGAGAGAGAGAGAGAGAGAGAGAGAGAGGCAGAGGGAGGAGCAGGCCCCATGCAGGGAGCCTGATGTGGGACTTGATCCTGGGACCCCAGGATCATGCCCTGGGCTGAAGGCAGGCACTCAACCACTGAGCCACCCAGGGGTCCCTTTCCCTTCCTTTTGAAGGAGGTACCCTGCACTTTCCTGTTGCACCTGGCCCTGTATGTTTCATAGCTAACCCTGCTCTCAGCTAGTAAATGGCTAAGCCACAATCTGATCCTAGGTTTTCTGCATCTACATGACGCCCTGTACTACACTTCTTCCTTTTTTTTTTTTTTTTTTTTTTTTTTTACACTTCTTCCTATGATACTCGCTGCATGGTGTTAAGTCGGGGAAGTCTGTGTGTCATTGACCATTTCCAACACCATGGCTTCTCCTGTCTTTGAGGGAAGAAACCACTGAAATTTCTTGTTATGACTGTGGCATTCCTTGCCAGCTCATTGCTTCATTCTTCCAGAGCTCCCCATAGGACCTTTATTGCTACTGAATCACAAGTCAGCTTCTCTTTCTGCCCAATCCTGCCTGCTTCACTCGCTCACAGATGTTACTCCCAAGGAAATCGCCAATAAACTTCCAGCACAAAAAGTTCTGTCTCTCAGTCTCTTCCTTATGAAGGCCAACCTAGGACAGCAACAAAGTAGACGCTGAATTTGAACAAATGTGCCCTGCATTTTTCAAATCAACATTCTACAGTGTGTGAATCGCTCTATAATTAGTTCTCTGCCTTACTTTTACTATAATCATGGCTGTGTTACCTCTACCTCCCTCCATGCTAATGAGATTCTGTTATTTGAATGTTTACTCTGTGGAGACCATTTCTGTACGCTTGCTGTCAGAGCCCTCAGTGAAACCAGAGAAACCTCAATTCCGAAGCAAGCCCTGAACTCCCTTTAGACCTACTCTACAGTGAAGTCCGTGCTCTTGCAAGCATTTTCCTCACTCAAGGGGAGAAATTTCAAAGCCGGTCCTTTAGGGTTGGATCAGTTATCTTCCTGCGTGATTTGAAAGAATTTACCAAATGATTATGTCTCTTTTTCACCTGTTGTGGGGTTAAATTTACTTTGAAGTGTTTAAGTTGAACTTTCTAAACTGTCATTTAAATGACTATCTTTTAACACAGATTTATTAAGGCACAGGTTAGCTGTAGAAATCATTCTTACTCATGTTCTTTTAATTAGAAAACAAACAAACAAACAAACCACTAAATACCTGAATGTCCCAGGCACAAGTTGGTACTGCCCCAGAACACGTTTGCTGTATACAATGACATTTCTCATGAGTAAGTGTACATTCTGTAACTCATTTTGGGAACATTTGGCTGATTCAACCCTAACTTTTGGCTGGCAAGATTAGGAAGATAAAAATATAAAAGCTTTTGAGTCCAGCCCATTGGTAGATATATTTTATAATGAAGAGATAACTGTCCATGTAGAGGCCATTTGATCATTTTTAAGCCTTGCAGATTTCCTGGAGAGTCCAGATCAACTCCTAGGTATTGGTAATTAGCAGAGGGTAAGTATAACACAAATATAAAGAGCCCACATCCTGTTAGCTATAGGGGAATTTAAAAGAAAAGGACAAAACTTGAAATTTTAAAAAATTATTAATTAAAAAATAAAAAAATAAAGAGTTGGAATCCTTTGTTTTGATTTGATAATGAACAACACCCTTTCTCTTTCTTCCCTCTCCTCACTCACTTCCACACACATGTATCTGGATGCACAGCTACTCTATTGCTCAATGTTATCTGTCAAAAATGCTGAACTCCTGATACAGAAGCAGACCAACAAACAAGCTCACTTCTTATCAAAAGGCAGCCTCTGAATGCCCAAGGTGAAACCAGAACAACTGTTTATAACCTGCTGAGCCACGGCTGCTTGCTTTCCTGAGAGTACAGTGGGCAGACACCTAGACATTAGCTGTTGTGCTGAGATCGTCATTCTTGTCACACATGAAAACATGAGGCTTGTGACCATTTATAGAGCAACATGGATGCTCAGCCAGGACAGGAGTCCCCAGGCCCTGAGTTATTCTGTCCAGACTTGGCTAGGAAGAGACCAAGGTAGCTCCAAGGGGATTCCATCTGCTTTAGTAAGTCAACTACCAAGTCAACCCTTCAGGAGGGGTAAAACAAAAACCCCTTCAAGTCCTAGTGAAGCAGCCCAAGTGTGATAAAAGGGTGGAAGAGGTGGATATGGGCATCACAGAGCTCGGGAACTGCACGGGGGGTGGGGGGGCCGTTACTGCTCAGTGTTGATGTCAGAATGTGGTAATTAATGAATATCTGGTGTTGCCAAATCTTATATTTTTTCTAAAGTTATTAGAAATAAAAAAAAAATTTAGAAATCAAAAATATGTATATGAAATATCCTACCTTCTAAATATTAGCAGCTACTTATTTTTTTTTTTTTTTACCCAATGGGCAAACTAACAGAACACATCCGCCATTTCTTCACCATAGCCACCAGCTCTCTGACCTCCTTCCCACACTGGCCTCCTTTCCAAAGCTTCTACTCTCTCCTTCCCTCCTTCCCACCAGTTCTTGCTCACTCCCTTTGGCTGTTGCTTGAATGTACAATGTTCTCTCCAGTCTCAAGGACTTTGCAAAGCACTTTCCTCACCTGGAAAGCCCTCTCCCTAATGGCCCCAGAGCTTACACAGTCACCTCCTTCAGATCTTGTCTTATATTTTTAATTATTATTTTTTTAAGATTTATTTATTTATCTTATATAGAGAGAGCAAGCACAGGAGCAGGAGGGGCAAGGAGAGAAGGAGAGAGACTCTCAGGCAGATTCTGCACTCAGCGCAGAGCCTGATGTGTGTCTCTGTCTTGCGATCCTGAGATCAGGACCTGAGCAGAAACCAAGACTGGAATGCTCAATTGACTGTTAGATTTTACTAAAAAGCACCATAACCATTTAACAAATATATTTTTTATTTGAATTTTTTTCTATTTCTTCCTACAATGGAATGTAAACTTCTTGAAGGCAGAGATTTCAGGTTATTTTGCTCATGGCTATATCCCCAATGCCTAGAACAGAGTCTGGCACATAGTAGAAACTTGAGAAATATTTTTTGAATGAATTAATGAATAGATGGATAAGTCTGCAGGCCGACTTTGCTGTGTGGTCCGGGCTTCCAATTTATGACTTCTGGCTTATACAGAGAATATCATGGCACAACCCAAAGGAAGGAGACATAATGAAGTTTGAGCAGTGAACATTGAAACTCTTCCTTTCTAAGGAAGTCAAGTAATCAAATGGTATCATCCACCATCTCACAGAGCATTTCTGTCAGTTATACTATCCTTCACATGCAAAAGCAAAGCCTATCTGATAATGGCAAACATATTAATCCCATCATATTTTATTCACTCCATTTTTATTAGATGCTTATCCAACAATGACAAAGTTTAGAGTTTAACCTATTCAAAACAGGTCCCCTTGCCCACGGTACTGAGCTTTAAGTGAATAGTCTCTAAAATTAAGCATAGTTCCTTCACTATTTGGAAAATGAAAATAGTATAAATATAAAAGTGAACAAGAGGGAACAAAGATGAAGCCTGATCTTTGTGAAGGAAGGAAGTTTAGCTCACAGAAATGATATTGTCTTATCTTGTTTCTTTACTGAAGCCTATAAGATTCAAAATTTGGATGCTAACTCCACTCATTTCTATCTTTCTCTCCTTTTACTTTCTGCTCAGAAAAAGTTCAGACAAAGACAACTAAATTTAAAACTAAAAGTCAGGTTGTGTGTTTTGTTTTTATTCTCTGATCTAAGAACAGAACACTTCAATTGAAACATATCCATGATGGGATGAAAGGCATAGGGAGATGAATACATGTTTAATTAATATTATACCAGATATTCCCTGGGCCTTGAAATATTTTTTTAAGTAGGCTCTATACCCTCCATGGAGCCCAACACGGGGCTTGAACTCACAACCCTGAGATCAAGACCTGAGCTGAGATCAAGAGTTGGACACAACCAACTGGGCCACCTAGGCACCCCAGGACCTTGAAATATTTTCAGTAAGAACAAATAAATAAAATACACTTCATGACTGGGTAATAAATTTTGTAGTTCATTACCACAAGAAGTAGTATACAATGAAAATACAAAAAAACTTGAAAAGGTTGAGCTCTTAGATGGAAGTACAAGGAAACTTCACAGGTTATCTCAGCTACCTGCAAGCCCACATGGGTGATTTGCAGGAGGACTCTTAGAAGTCACTGGCAAACCTCAGCTTTTATCTGCCAAAGAACACCAGAGCAGTAATGGTGCCTTGCCTTCTGCCTTCTAAATCTCATGCAAGCGTCTTCCAATGGAGAACCTTAAACCAAAACATGGGTCTAGGAAATGTAGTTTTCGGCCTTCTAGGCCCTACTTCTAGGGAGACATAGATCTTATCAGGCTGGGCCAGATGGATCTAACATGACCCAAGATTTGAATCCTCTGTTCTTATGTAAGAACCAAGCATTCTTGGAATCATAGATGGGTTTTAACAATCTTTTCTGTATGATTATTTTCATTCTCTAAGCAAGACAATTGCACAAATGCATAAGGGCCTTCTTTTTACTAATATTAATTGATTCCTTTAAAAAGTTAATTCTGGGGAAGGGTCTTGCTATATAGGATACTTCTCAATTGGTATTCTCCCACCAAGAACAGGGGTAGCAGAGAAAGGTTTTGGAAGAAGGAAAGAACTAGTTTATTTACATAAGGCAGACTGAAATTTTATCAGACTCAGACCAAATTCATCTTAGTAAAATTTGTATTACAATATAGACCAACAATTTCCTCTCCTGCAGCTCTGAAGCCTTCCTGTCCTGTGACTCAGTTTCCTACACTAAGGTGGTGTTGCCACAGTAGTCAGGGGAAGGAAATGCTTGCTCACCTTTGCTGTGTTTGGAATAACCGCTCCACATCAAAGAGGTGACTCATTCTGTCCACTTGCCAGCCCTGAACTTGCTTCCTACCTCCCACCACCCTTGCTAGCTGTGCTGTTCTTGGCTAGAGAGACCTTCCACCAGCAAGTCCAGGTTTGTGGAGTCTGGCATACTTACCTCCCTGAATGACGAGGCTTCCTGAGGTGGGTTGCTCTGCAGGTTGGGACATGAAGGTGACCACCAATTTGCCTGACCTGTGGTTCAAGGTGCAGGATTCAAAGCCAAGAAGCTGGGCTTTTACCTCTGCCTTCTCAAACAGCACAAAGGGAAATGGAATCATTACATTTCCCTACTCCCGTTAACAGTAAACCGGTAACCTGAAAATGTATAGGTACCTATTTTCATTGGTTTTAGAGAAATATGTTGCGGCTTGAAATTCCAGAAGCCATCAAGTTCATTTTGGTGAGTTCAAGAGTGTTTATTATAGTGTGGGGCAGATGGAGAGTGCTCAGAAAATGTTTATTCTATCCTCTATCTGGATAGAAGCCATCTTAGGGTAAATAACTTGCCTTGGAGATTATTAGAGAGGAAGAAACTACACTTCTTTAATAAAATTCACCACTAAATTCAATATTGAGGACAGTGTGGATATGGAAAAATAAAAGGTCTTATAATGATAGAGATGGATTTGAGATTAGGAATTCTGGACAAATCCCTTAAATTCTTTTTTTTTCTTTAGAGAGATAAAGAGAGTGCATGCATGTGTGCATGGGGAGGAAGGGGCAGAGGGAGAAGGGGAGAGAAAATCTTAAGCAGACTCCACACCCAGCATGGAGACCAATGTGGGACTCCATTTCACGACCCTGAGATCATGACCTGAGCTGAAATCAAGAGTCAGACACTTAACTGACTGAGCCACCCAGGCACCCCAATCCCCTTAAGTTCTTATCAAATACATATAATATGATGCTAAAGAAGTTTTAAGTTAGATGGCCTGTGCTAAAATCTCAGCAGACCACTTACTATTGGTGATTTACTTCTCCAATCATCAATTTCCTCATGTAATAAATAGGGTAACAATACATTTTTCCTCTTTAGCTTTTTGCAAGGATTAAATAAGACAATGTGAGAAATGTTCTAAACGCAGAGACTGGGACATATCAGCATTCAATATATTCTATTTATTCTCTGAAACTGCCTTCTCACTTGGAAAAAGGGAAGAACAAAATGCACCATACTCTGTTGCAAAGGGATGTTACAGATCAGATGAAGTAATAGGGAGAAGGTGCTTCTTAAGTGTGATTTCTTAGTGTTATCTAATTCCCTCTTGACAATGAATCCATTCCTTTTTTCCCAGTGTCTGAATATAGGCTTGCTGCTGTTATCTTTGGGCATAGTCCTTGGTAATTTGCTCACAGATTTGACACACCAGCACTCAGAGTGCTTATAGCACATGATTACTTCCATTAATAATGAGTATGGTAATCTGCATGCGTTCAAGGACACTTATCCTCAGATATTTTGCTATTGAATGTTCACCTTGCCTGCTTTCTCTCATGCTAGGATATTTAGGAGAACTAAGATTTACCATGGTGGTATGGCTCAATCATCATTGAGATGGTCCAAGGTCTGACACTTATTAAAACCAGACCCTTCCAGGACTGGATTGGTATGACAATGACTTGCCTATGTTACAGCAGAGCTCCTCTTGTTTCTTCTTTCAGGCTGCCAGTTAGCCTTTTCTGGCTTGCCCTGCTAAAGAAAATGCTCGAGGGGATTTGGAGAAGAGCTGGTGTGAATGGGTTTATATATTACCCAGATTGCCTCCTCATTACTCATAGTCAATTGGAAAATTTCCAACCTTTTCTACTTGATCCTAGCTACCTAAGGGATTTGAGCTGACATCTACTATCAAAGCCCATCTGGAAAGAGAATATATGAGTATTAGATTTCATTCAACAAACATTAAGGAGAACCATTAGTAACAAGGGTGTGGTGTGAAGTAGAAAAAAGTCCTGACCTCAGAAAAAGACTGATCTAAATTCAAATCCCAGCTTAGCCACTACTGTCTGTATATCCCTGAACATGTTAACTTCAGAGCATCACTTACTGATCTATAAAGTAAAACATAACATCTCCTTTTAAGAATTTTTTAATTGAAATTCAATTTAATTAACATATACTGTATTATTAGTTTCAGAGGTAGAATTTAGTGATTCATCAGTTGCATATAACACCCAGTGCTCATTACATCAAGTGCCCTCCTTAATGCCCATCACCCAGTTACCCCATCCTTTCACCTCTCCTCCAGCAACCCTCAGTTTGTTTCCTAGAGTTCAGCAACTCAATAGTTTGCCTCCTTCTCTGTTTTCATCTTATCTTATTTTTCCTCCCCTTCCCCTATGTTCATCTGTTTTGTTTCTTAAATTCCACACCTGAGTGAAATTTTATGGTACTTGTCTTTCTCTGACTGACTTATTTTGCTTAGCATAATACCCTCTAGTTCCATCCACGCTGTTGCAGATGGCAAGATTTCATTCTTTCTGATGGCTGAGTAATATTCCATTGTACATACACACCACATCTTCTTTATCCATTCACCTGCTGATGGACATCTGGGCTTTTTCCATAGTTTGGCTATTGTGGATATTGCTGCTGTAAACATTGGGGTGCATGTGCCCCTTCGAATAACTGTGTTTGTATCCTTTAGATAAATACCCAGAAGTGCAATTGCTGGGTGGCTCTATTTTTAACTTTTTGAGGAATCTCCATACTGTTTTCCAGAGGGCCTGCACCAGTTCACATTCCAACGACGTAAGACCAACCGTGTAAGAGGTCAAATATGGTATATCTTTATAACGTTGTGAGGAATATTAAAGACTTTTGCACAGAAGACTCCTTAATAGTAGTAAGTGTTCAATAAATAGCAGTTATGATTAGTATTGTTTTCTTAATAGTCTGACTTTTCTGGGTGAGAGGAAATGTTCAGAGACATTGATGAGTTCTCCTTTAGGTGTCCCTATAACATGAAGTTGTATTAAATAGGGAAAATGGGTGGTGAAGTGCCTTGAAAAGCCACAAACATAAAGTTACTATCATTATTTAGAGAAAAGTCACTTGAGGTCCAGGAAACCCTGAAGGCTTTACTAGATAGTGACTTCTGTTTCTTTGTTAAAATATAGGACAAGAAGACAAGAAAAAGAGTTGAGATTCATAACTAAAATTCATCTTTTCCATACTTCTTAGATTGATCCATTTCCAATGTGTGTAACTGTGACATTTCTATAAGAAATTTTGTCTGATGGTGTTTATGTGTATCTGCCTATGTGAGCATGTGTGTGTGTGCACGTTAAGGATTTTTATCTGGCTGAACAATTTTCTTATTATTGATCCTTAGGAAAGGATTAGGAAACAGGAGAGAAGAAGAACAAAAGTAGATTTTACTCTTAATATCTTACTAAAAATTTTTTTAAAAATATTTTATTTATCTATTAATGAGAGACACAGAGAAAGACAGAGACCTAGGCAGAGGGAGAAGCAGACTCCCTGCAGGAAGCCTGACGTGGGACTCGATCCCAGGACCCTGGGATCATGACCTGAGCCAAAGGCAGACGCTTAGCCACTGCCACTGCCACTGAGTCACCCAGGAGCCCCTCTTAACTTAAAATTTTTGAGGGAAATTTACCATAACCACAGAGGGAAAGTGAAGCTAAAAATATCTTAACATCATTAGCTGGATGTATTTCCACATTACACCCAAGATATACAAGGCTTAGAAAATTGCTCACATTAATACCAAGGAATTCAGTCTATTCTTTATCTCAGAGTAATGATTAACCTTGGTAAAAATTGGGTTTAAAAAAATTGGGTTTATTTACTAATCAGGAAAAACCCACATTTATTTGGAGGGAATTTATTCCCAATAAGCTCTCTTAATTAAAATTCCAGCACTGAAATTGGCTATGGCAACATAGGTGATGTGACAAGAAGGCTAATAGATTACCTGGATAGCGTGGTCAGTAAAGATAGCTGATGTAGGTATGTAACTCAGTCCTCCAACTTTTGTGGTAAGTTTTATTTTCCTGCCTTGTCTGGGTAATTACATCAAATTTCCACATTACTTGGCTGTGTAGACATGAAGATTTTTAGCAAATATGCAAAGGGTTGAGAAAGCCTGGCTTGCATAATTGGTCTTCTGCGTCTAAAACATCTTTCTACGAATGCTTCACTGAATAATTTGCCTGAACTTGCCTTTTGGATTTCTTAATGTGGGTCAATATTTGCCATCCATGACTATGGCACTCGATGAGCCTACCTGGAAATATATACCCTCCTTACAGCTCTTCCTCTCTCCCTGGCCCACATTAAGAAAACCATGAAATCAGCTCATCTTCTTATTTATATAGCTTTTAATAATTCTTAGATCACCAACTGAACGCAGATGCTTTAAGACAGTAGTCCTCAAACAACAGTACTCATGTAGGGGTTTACAATGATTGCAAGGACACGGATAGTGCTAAAGAGCTTTTCAGAGCCACACTTCCTGTGAGTTCTTCCCTAAAAAAGGGTCTATGGTTAAAGCATCCCTATTCATAATTGCCCCTTTGCCACCTTCCAGAAGAAAGCCACACTTTTCAGTCATTGCATTATCCTGGAGTGAAAGTACATCAGCACTGACACTAAACACATGGACACTTGAAAATACTGTAGTGTGCTGCGGTAGGTGTAGAAGGGCAAAAGAATTTATCTGGGTGGCCGATCACAGGTTATCTTGAAATCTTTGCTTTCCTCAAAAATGAAGGAAAGTTAAAAGAATTTTCAGTTGATAGATCTATAAAAACGGTTTTGCATGGTAGATCAAGATATAAATTTTGACATAGAAGTTGTTTAAAGATCCAAAACTTAAGTGTTATAGCTATAATAAAAGTCCTTCTGCCCTCGTTCACAAATAACATTTTTTAAGCATTACCTTCAATTAAATTGACAAATAAGAATAGAATTAATACTAAACCCCTAACTCGTTCTAGTAGTAAGTGATATTCATATTCAGATGTATGGGGAAAAAGATAACTTGATTTATCTTATTAAGAGATACACGTCCAAAAAAAAAAAAAGAGAGATACATGTCCAAAATGAGGTATTTTTAAAACATTATCTTTTATTACTTTTAATATTTATCAATACTTTAACATAATTATATTAAATATGATTCAATAATAGAATCCATTTTTCTTGCCTGATTACTAGTAGGAATTGTAATGTCACTTAGAAGAAACTTTTTAGCATTTAAAACCTATTAGGAGGGATGCCTGGGTGGCTCAGTGGGTAAGCGCCTGCCTTCCGCCCGGGGAGTCCGGGAATCGAGTCCCACATCGGGCTCCCTGCATGGAGCCTGCTTCTCCCTCTTCCTGTGTATCTGCCTCTCTCTCTCTCTCTCTCTTTGTGTGTGTCTCTCATGAATAAATAAATAAAATCTTAAAAAAATATATATATATAAAATAAAACCTATTAGGAAATATTTTTGCTGCAGAGTGTAATAGGGTCTTAAACCGTAGACTTGAACAAATAAAGTTATATGATTAGAATAAAACTCAGTGAGAAAGGGAAATGAAAAGGGAAGTTCAGTAAATAAAGGGAAGTTTTAGCATTTCTAACTGTTAAATAAGAATTATTTATGATTGCTATTTTTTTTAAATGGGTGACGATAGGGGATTAAGTCACTGGTATTTACCTTCCATGGGATGCATCTTAAAATTATGTAACAATTTTATTTTAAAAGATTAGCATTTAAAATAATGTGTATTATTTACATTTTGGAGAAACTTTAGATGTCACCTTAAAGTTTTGCAGAGGGTTGAAGAGGTTTTTAAATTCCCTCATGGGGCAGCCCGGGGGGCTCAGCGGTTTAGCGGTGCCTTCAGCCCAGGGCGTGATCCTGGAGTCCCATGTCAGTTTCCCTGCATGGAGCCTGCTTCTCCCTCTGCCTGTGTCTCTGCCTCTCTCTCTCTCTGTGTGTCTCTCATGAATAAATAAATAAAATCTTAAAAAAAAATAAATGCCCTTATGAGTGCACAAACAGGAAGTGTGAAGGCCATTGCTTTCAGAGCTGCAACAGGTTTCCCAGCTGCAGAGTGCTTCCTGGAGAATCTGCTACCTCAAACTGGATTCCCAGGAATGAAAGCAGTTCCAGAAGTTTACCAAAGGAGCATATTTGCACCTTTGGATGCTGCCAGGACTCCTGGGACAAGCTTTCAGATACCAGGGGCCCAGGTGATCACGAATGCCCTCAACCTTTGTGCCTATCAGACGAGCATCTGCAAGAAACCCAATAGAAGTTTCACTGGTTATAAAGGAAACTTCAGCCTCCCATACCACTATAGAATGTAATTTCTATATTTACCAGATAAAATAAAATCACTCTTTTTCTCATTCTTACAAAAGTTTGAAAAATCTGAGATAGATAACAAGATTAGAAAGCATTTGAATTAAAAAAGAAAACAGCAGCAAGCATTTAAATGTGGCATATACATAAGACAAATGTGCCCTTTTTAAAATGTTATGTAACCGTGTTTTGTTCAGTGATTAAAATTTTGAAGTTGAATTTAGGACCGAACAACTGAAGTTGTCTTTGAAAAGGGTTACTGCAGACCGTAATTCCTCACTCTAGTAACATATGTGTATAGCTCGTCTATCCCAGGAAAACACAAATTATTTATGCTCTTGTCCAGCAATATCATGTTTCATGTTACTAACAACTTATAATTAGAGGATATACATGAAGTTTCCTTTAATTTTCTTTTCTAATTTTTATGCTTTTTGGTAAAAAATAAAAGAAAAAAAGAAGAAAGGCAAAATTTCCCCATATACTTAAAATGATTGAACTTTTAAATAATTTAAAAAGTATAGAAATGACTCAAAGTAATCTTGATCAAATTAATAATTTTCAATTGAGACTTCATAAAACCTTTTCAACACAATTTTAGTGTAGAGGTGTAGCTTTAACTTTAGGGCATTATGATATGTAGATTTTATTCTGTTCTATTAATTCTTGATTATATTCAAAAGTGGTTGACCTCTTTTTGCCCAATAGTATTTGTCTTCATTTTGGTTTAAACAAAACAGAAAATAATGAAATCTAGCACATTTACACAATCTTTCTACAGAACTGAGAATCTGGAAATCAATTCGCTATTAATGCTAATGAATACACTGCTCTGTGATATCCTCTTATCCTCAATAATCACAATTTTGCCACATGCCACTCATATTCCACTCCAGAATGCTGCAAAGGAGCCATGGAAACTATTATCATTAGGGGAAAATACTTCCACTTAAGAAAATCTGCTTCTGTGCTAGACTTAGAAGGGATTTATTATAAATACCACATTGCTCGGAAAATCAGAAATCTGAAAATCTTCCAAGGAATTAGGAGAAGACATTCTTCTTCTTAAGTATGAATTGCTTTTTCAGACTGAAATAAGTCTTCAAATAATGTTGATAAAGAAAATTGCCAATTTCCAGTTGTCTTACTTATATTACCTACCCAGATGATTTTTTTTTAATTGAATCCAACATATGAGCTGGCATCACAAAGATAAAATACCGCCAAGATTTGTTCTGACCCATTTTGGGAAAAAAAAAAAAAAAGCCTAGGGTTCATCCAAAGAATATAATAGGATGACTTGACAGAGAAGATGGATAAGTAGGATGACATATTTTGGACTTAATCTTAGGGTGGGTGCAGCATGGTATTCAGGTCACCCGCTTCAGAGAAAGGAAATGATGAGTTACACCTTGCCTTTTTGATAAAAATCATATAGTGCTTCATGCTTCATTCAGTGTTTAGTAAAGTTAGTGATGATATTTACACTAACTGTGTTCCAAGTTGTTTAAGGTTTAATCACAACTGACTAAGCAAATGGGCATGAAACAGAGAATAAGTCATAATTATTACTCTCATGCATATCCTTATAATATTCAAGGATTTAGAGGCTCAAACTGATACCCTCTACAGCTAATTTGACCTTATCTTTTCTGGAAGGTTAACTTGAGGCATATAGAGAAACTGAAAGTTCAGAAACTATTTATTTACTAGCATTTGCAGTGCTATCTAGCACTCTGGTAAGTTTTTCATATTGGTTAAGAAAGCCGTATTCCCCAATATGTCAGGGAGAGTAGCTTTCCCTACCTTACACACAGGTCCAGGACCTAAGTCCATTCAGGGCTTTGCTCTGAAGTTTTTATCTGAGATAAAAGCCATCATCCCAGGTGAATGGGAAGAAAGGTAAGAAAGCTGTGCCTGACCTGTTCCACTCTCTCCACATGTGGCCGGAACAGAGGTGCCTGGCCCCCTTGTATGGCCAGGTAGTCTTCTAGCTTCCTGCAGGTTGAGGCAAGCTAGGTCTTCAGCCCACAGTTTGGCAGACTGCAGGAGAGGAGAATGTAATAAACCTAGCTCTTATGCTTTGCAGGGGAATACTACCTTTGAACAAAAATAACAGCTGATAGTCATTCAAACGTTTTTAAGATGTAAACCAAATATCTATTTCAATATTCTGTTTACATTTCATCAATAACAATTTACAGTCTCTAACCTACTTCACGCAGGAAAGAGAACAAAACATTTCCTCTTTACGTTTTGATATTTCTTTTTTTTAAGATTTTATTTATTTATTCATGAGAGACACAGAGAGAGGCAGAGACACAGGCAGAGGGAGAAGCAGGCTCCATGCAGAGAGCCTGATGTGGGACTCGATCCTGGTACTCCAGGATCACTTCCTGGGCAGAAGGGAGGCGCCCAACCACTGAGCCACCCAGGCATCCCCGTTTCAATATTTCATATTAGATTTCCAACGTCTTTGAATAAAATGTTTTGTTTTTCAAATATAATAAAATAAATATCACTTAGCTCCACAATATAGGAGTAAATGAAAAGTGGCCCTGAGATACATCCTTGGGTACACAATGAGATGTATGAGAACATTTACATGTAAAACTTGCAACCCAGAGCATACAGATCTTAGAGAATTTTCTGTCACTTCACTTGATTAGCCCAAACCCCTAATAGATATGGATTCACAAATAATGGGAAAAGGGGAAAGAAAAACGTATCACCTTTTATAAGACAATAACACTCAATAACACTCACAGCAACTCTTACAAAGCCAAGATTCAACTAGCAGTAAAAGAGAAAACCCAACTCCTTTAGAAACTGAAGTCAGAGGTTGACTTTTTTTTTTTTTTAATTGCAAATAAATATAAAGCCCACAAACCCCCTTTCCTCCATCACAGTTTTGGAGAGTACTATAAATGTCACATTAGTTTCTTATATGTTGAAATTTTAAAATATAATAAGTATCACATGATATTTAGCAAATGTCCGTGTAAGGATTTTCCAAAAGGGTGATTGCCTTGCAAGTTCAGTTAATTTTGTTCAACATTCTGTTTAGAAATGCTTTTTAGCATAGAAAGAACTGTTCGTTTGCCTGGAATGTCGCTTGTGGTTACTCTCCGTGGAAATAAGTGTTCTACCTGGTTCATTCTTTCTGCCTTTCGTTTCGTCTTCCCCCTCAGTGATTGTGTGAGAAATATTTGGACAAGTCTAATACTTTCAATCAAAATACAAAGCACTAATCTAACAGCAGCACAATAAAATAGAAAGAAATCATTTCTAAAATAGAAAGCTTTGTTATCCGTCTGTTAAAGGAAGTGTGTTGGATTTGAAACCTCATAATGAGTAAGCTTTTTACCTAGTAATTTTAATAACTGGTGTGTTTATTGTTATATTGTATAAATTTTACTTTTAAGGACTTTTTTTTTTTGGAAAGAATGAAGACCCAGTGTTCATATTGCCTTTTTGGTCTGAATCTAAAGTCATATCTTCCTACAACTTTGAATTTGCACATTCATTCCTGTTATAATTTAAGAAGATGAGATTAAATTAGAGGGGAAATGGTGTCAAAAGGTAAGCATCAAGTAGTTCTATTACTCTTATGCCCTTTGGCCATCGAGACCCTGTGCATATAAAACACAAGTGCTGGAGACAGAAGACATCAGAAATCATCTGGTGGCACTCCTTCCCTTTACAGATGAACAAATTGCAGCTCAAGGAGCCAGCGTGGTTTTGGACAAGGGCATGAGTTTTGGACTCAAACAGAGCCAGGTTTGAACTCTGTTTTAGCATCTGTGTAAACATGGATAAGTTATTTAAACTTTCTGAGCCTTGGTGTTCTCTCTGGGGGTTGGGGATAATAATACTCAACTTCTAGGAATGATATGGAGGATTAAATTAAAATTATGTATTGGAATGTTTGATTAACAATACATAATTAATATGTCATAGTCCTTTTCCCTTTTAAGGTAGTCAAGTAAATTATTGATAGAAGTCTGCTCTAGATTTCAAACAAAATGGACTTCTATTTTGTGCTATTTCTGTCACAACTTGCTAATGAGTCCCCAAGGAATATTCAGTTCTCAAATTGAAATCCCTCACCCTACCCCATTTGCTATTTGTGCCAATGGATAAGACACCTTTATCCAAGGTTGTATCCACTATGGTTTGCCCAGGCAGAGACAGAAAATGCAGAAATAATTTCCCAATTAACCAATTGCCAATGGCCGAAACCAAGGGTGAACATGATTAGATCCTTGATGACAGGTTATCAATCACTAAATGATATACTCTGGGGTTAAGAGCCAAACCTTCATTATGGACCCTGTTAACCCAGAAATCTTTAATTCATGCCCCCTTAAGGACATGTCTACAGAAGATTTCCCTCATCCCACTTTTCTGATTCTAACTGACCTCCATCTCCCTTCCTCGCCAACTAAATTGGAGCCTACTTTTATTTTTTTTAAAAAATCATAATTCATATATACATAATCTATTCCCATCCACTATTCTAGTACTTCTTTTTCTAAGCTTTTTGGAACTTATATTTTTTGGAATAAAAATCTCTCAATCCTTGAATGTTTGCTTGATTCCCTTCCAGTGTCTCTGTATAGCAACATCTTTTATCTTGTTATTCTAGCCCAGAAGTCAGAAAACCATGGGCCTGCAGGCTGAATCCAGCCCTTTTGCTTATCTGTGTATGGTTGATGAGAATGATCTTAATATTCTTAAATAGTTGAAATTCTTTGTCAGGAAGAAGGAACTGCATTTGGACTCCACAGATTGCAGGAGATATTAATCTGAATCTCATGAAATCCACTATTTCTCATTCAATGGAGTGAGTATTATCCAAAGTCCACCTCTCCTGCTTTTGACTATTATTCTACAACAAAATAAAATTCACAGTAGCTAACTTTAAGTCTAATTATCTACTGGATAAAAAAGGAAATCCTACTTACTTTAAGCTATTAAATTTAATAAATACTCCCTCTCTTAAATACAAATTGTACATAGTAAGAAGAAAAAATATAAATAGAAAATAGGCAATAAAGATGGGCTTGGGTGGCTTAGTTGGTTAAGCCACCGACTCTTGAATTTGGCTGGGGTAGTGATCCTGGGGTTGTCAAACCGAACCCAGCATCAGGCTCCAAGCAGAGCATGGAGCCTGCTTAGGATTCTCTCTCCTTTTGTCCCTGTCCCCCTCATCCTCTCCCACCCCCGCTCTCAGTCTCTCTCTTTCTCCAAAAAAAAAAAAAAAAAGGAAACAGCAAGGAAAATACAAATATGATAACCATAAAAGTTAACATAATAGCCAGGTATTTTAATACCTTTAAAATTAGACCTTGATACCCTGCAGCTAAGACAAAAAAAGAATAATTTAGAAGTTGCATACTTGCACTATATACCAAAATTCATTTGACAGATATCATATAAGCTAACATTATAAAGTTTACAGAAAGGGAAAACATAGGAGAATATCTTTGTGACTCAAAGATTTCTTACAAAGGACACAGAAAATATTAATATAAAAAATTAATAGATTTCATCAAAATTATAAATTACATAAGATACCACTAAGAAAATTAAAAAGCACACACTTGCAGAAATGTTCACATTGCATATATCAAATGAAAGATTTATAATTATAATATATAAAGAACTCATACTCCTCAATAATAAAAAGCCCAACAGTCTAAAATGTTTGATGTGGGTAAAAAACTTGTACACAGGAAAGGTGTATGAATGAAATGAAATAATGAGAAAGTGCTTACCATTCTTAGTCATCAGGGAATGTAAATTAAAATCACAATGAGGTACCACTACATACCCACTAGAATGGCCGAAATTTCAAAGACTGCTAACATAAAATGTTGAAGAGGATTAGAAGCTCTCCTATGTGTGTAAAAGATACAATCACTTCAGAAAACATTGCATATACCTGCCCTTTGATTTTCCAGAAGACCCAGAGAAGAATGTTCATATTAATTTTAGTCATATAACCCAAAACTAGAATCAACCAAAATATCCATCTGTAGGAGAATTGATAAACAAATTATAGTATATCCATTCACTGGAAAATTCCTCATAATAAAAAGAAGTGACAGCGAAACATGCAATAGCATGATAAATCTCAAAAACATTACGCCTAGCAAAGCAGAAGACACAAAAGAGCATATACTCTGTTTTTCTATTTACACAAAGTTCTTGAACAAGGAGACTAATTTTTGGTTACCTAAATCAAAATTGTATTTCGTCCTGGAGGGGAGGGAAGGGTAGGAGATGAACTGGGAAGGAACATGTGGGGACTTTTTGAGATGAAAGTTTACGGATTCCATGAGTGTGTGCATTTGTCAAAATTCATCAAGCTGTACACTTAAGAGTCATGCATCTCATGCTATGTAATTAGAAAAGAGACAAAGTTACTTAGTTACTCAATTGTTGAAATAAACAGTGCTCACAACTACAGTTTGAAAGCAAATTACCCAGCAGATTTTATATGTCTAAGGCACCCCAGAGCTTCTACACGTCCCAACTAAGACATCTTTTTGTTCTCATAATCTCTAGACATGCGATCTCAACTAACTTCCCCCTGTTTGGCCACCTTTTGTGGCTGTGGACCAGCAGCATCTGAATCACCTGGGAACTTGTTAGAAATGTAAATTCTCAGGCTCCACGAATCCTCAAACTGGGGTCCAGGAATCTGGACCTCAGCAGCCCTCCAAGTGATGGCGATGCATGTTACAGTAGGAGAAGCTCCTCTGTACTGTAATCTGAGGTGGTGAATTAGGAAAAAGATCTTTCGGGCAGCAGCAGACCACCAGGATGGTGCTTCAGCCTGGAGTGCTGAGTGATACGCAAGGCCTTGATTGGGAAGAACCATTTCAGAGCCAGCTGGCAGCCCGCGAGCGAGCACGAGTATTCTGGGCACAGGGACTCCACTGTGTGGCTGCCAGAGCCTCCCTCTCAGAGAAGCACCAGGGCCAGCCAAGAAACAAATGCCATTTCTTCCACTTCCTTTTTCTTCTCTTTCCTGACCCAGTGGCACTGCTGACCTGCCTGCCAGATTTAATTACAGCCTGGGAGAAAAAAGTCTAGTGTTTGGATTGGATTCCCTAAGGAAAAAATGACTTATTTCAGCTGATGGGAGATATGCTCTCAGAAGGGCAGAGGGACTGCATGGCAGGGCAGCCCAAGTGGTCAGGACTCTGTGAGAGCCTCCAACTAGCCTCCAGGAGAAGTTGAAAGCAGAGTGAGAAATGAACAAAACATGTAGTTAACTTTACTGGGATTTATGGAATAGCCAAGAATATTTGCAGGAGGCTTGGACAACTGCTCATGTCGGGCACCAGCCCACACATCCACTTGAAGAATCATCACTTCCGTATTCCATGGTGCTTGGCAACATATAAAATGTATGTGTTATATATACCAGGAAGATGCAGCAGGGTGAATTCCTTATGAAAAAAGAGAATCTTATTTGGTTTCCAAAAAAGTTGTGTTTCGGGTAACCAGAACAAATCACTGTCAAATAGTTTATGAATGAAGTCAATAGAGAGACAAATAAGCATATTTACCTAAAATAACTGACTACTTAATCAGCATACAAAGAAAAAGATTGTTTCTGCTTTAAAGAGGTTTAAACTGAATACAAATTTATTTATAAGTAAGCCTTTATTATTTGAATACTTTTCAATATGAAATTATGTCTGTTTATACACTGTTTTGCATCATAAAAGATACTAGAGAGACACGTGTAAAGATTCTTTTTTTTTTTCAAAGATTTATTTATTTATTATTTATGATAGACACAGAGAGAGAGAGGCAGAGACACAGGAGGAGGGAGAAGCAGGCCCCATGCCGGGAGCCCAATGCGGGACTCTATCCCGGGTCTCCAGGATCGCGCCCTGGGCCAAAGGCAGGTGCCAAACCGCTGAGCCACCCAGGCATCCCCCACATGTAAAGATTCTTGAATACCCATGTTTATTGTAGCATTATTCACAATAACTAATAGGTGGAAGTAACCCAAATGTTCATTGATGGATGAATGGATAAAGAAAAAAATGGCATACATATTATAGAATATTATTCAGCTTTAAAAGAAGGGAATTTTGTCATATGCTACAACACAGATGAAACTTGAAGACATTATACTAATTGAAATAAGCCAGTTGCAAAAAGACAAATATTGTTTGATTTCACTAACCTGGGATATGTAAAGTAGTCAAACTTGTAGAAACAGAAGGTAGCATGGTGGTTGCCAGGTGCTGAAAGGAAGGGGAATGGAATACTATTCAATGCATACAGCATCTGACTCAGTTGGTTAAGTGTCCAACTCTTGATTTCAGCTCAGGTCATGATCTCAGGATTGTGAGATCGAGCCCCATGTCTGGCTCCCTGCTGAGCATGGAGCTTGCTTAAGATGTTCTCTCCTTTTCTCTCTGCCTCTCCCCAACCAGTCCAAGCTCACACACACACACACACTCTCTCTCTCTTAAAAAAAAAAAAAAGTGGGTATAGAGTTTGAGTTTTGGGATAGAAAATTCTAGAGATCTGTGGTACAACAAGATGAATATAACACTGCTGAACTGTACACTTTAAAATGGTTGAAATGGTAAACTTTATGTTATGTGTTTTTAACCACAGTTTTAAAAAATGTGCCCATAAGAAATCTCATCTTTCTCTTCAATTTAGAGAAGGGTTCTGTCACAAATAAAATTAAAATGAAGCATGAAAAGCTAGTATTAGTCTTTCCTAACATTTTAACATACTCTTCTCCATGTTTACAATGACAGACCTTAACTAAATTAAGTTGAGTTTTAAATGGAAAATTAATTAGAACCCAGAAATACAAGTAGTAAAAACTTGATGTTCAGTTTGGTTTTTGCAATTGCTAAGAAAGAAAATGCTCGTTTCCCACAATCCCATCCAGATTGGAAACCAGCTTGGATGAGTGACCTATTATGATAAGAAGAAGTCTCTGATTACAACTCTTACAAAACGTCAATTTTCTTTCAACACAACAAGCATTACTTTTGACAGTCCTGCTCCACAGGAGACAGAAGCCCTTACAAATTTGCTATCATTCAATCAGCCCCATTCTCTGCGTTAGAGGTTAGAGGTACAGAGGTTATAAAGTTAATGTGAACCTTTTGATGATGTCCAGAGGGTGAACTCAGCCTTACCTGGAGACAAAAGCTATGAGAGAATTTATTGCCTTTGAATATTCTGGATAATTTGTTATTGTTCCCTATAGAAGCACAATGGAACAACCGGGATAGTGAGAAATGTCTAGGGTTTGACATTTAGAAGTCATTTAGAAGTTCCAGATCTTCTCACTGATTTTTTAAGCCTGAATGAGACACATAAAATCTTTTGAGTTTTCATTTTTTCATTCTAGAAAGTAGGTCACAGCAAGTTCCAGCACCACTTTTACATCCTGCACTGTGAACCCTTATACCTTATGCATCCCTCTCCTAGACTTCTAGACCATGTCTCCTATATAGCTCTCCAGCATCCTCTATCCCAAATGGGCCCAGCTCTAGTCTAGTGCTATATAAACATTCTCCCTGGTTGTCCTGAAGGGGCTCTGTGTTGTTATTAGACACTCTAGGCCTAAGAAGTGACCAAGTGGGTATCTATTTGCATGCAGTGTGGACAGATATTAGACACATGGACTGGAGTGTCCACAACCAAGTTTCAAGCCCTTATAGTATAGGACTGAACAGGGAATAAGTAAAGGAAGGGGACAGAACATGAACTGGGAGTTTCCATTTACATTTTTCCCTGGGGTTTCACAAATGTGATGGGCAGTTTTAGCATATCTGCCTCTTTTTGTATGGCTCATTACAAAATCAGATATCGAACACCTATACTTTGTCATACATTGTGATAGACTCCATTAACAGAGAGATAAAGAAGTTTATGCTTTAGAAATGGTCAGAGTCCAGGGCTCCTGGGTGACTCAGTTGGTTAAGCGTTTGCCTTCAGCTCTGGTCATGATCTCTGAGTCCTGGGATCTAGCTCTGCATGGGACTCCCTGCTCAGTAGGAAGATTGCTTCTTCCTCTGCCTCTCCTCTTGCTCCTGCCTTCTCTCTCTCTGTCTCTCTCTCTCTCAAATAATTAAGTAAACTCTTTTAAAAAAAATGGTCACAGTCCATAAGAGAGGTCTATCCATAGGAGGGGTCTATAATTATCAACACAATAAATAGGTCAAATCCCCACCCTCTCTTTACCTCTACAGCAGTTCAATTGACAATAGACCCTAGAATATGCCATGCATCACTGGAACAAATGTTAATTAAGATCATGTTGGGCAGCAAAAGAGTTCCATGAGAAGATTCTGCATACAAATGAAGCTCATTTTGTGTACATGACAAAGGGCATGTTTGTGTCCCCCATTCAGCATGGGGGATGACAACAGAGAAGTCAAAAGCCACCAACTCTGGAGTCATAGAGGCCAGGTTTGAACCTCTCTTCTATCCACTATTTTTGTGGCTTACAATGAATAACTTGTCTAAACTCAGTTTCTTAATTTGTAAAATGGAGCTAAGCTCTCTTCCTCCCATGCAAAATGGAATTTCTGTGAGGATTATATGAAGTAAAATTTGTACAGTACTTAGCATAAGATAGAGCCTATTGTAAACACTCAATAAATGTTAGCTATTTATTATTTTTAAAAACTGGGGAATTCAGTTGAATTTATGTCTCATTTCTTCAAATGCAAAGCATACCTAATTTTTATAACTCAGTCTTGCATTTTCTAAGAGTCAGTGCAAAACAAACCCTTAAGCTAAAGAAACAGCTTCAAGAGTTTAATGCTCCTGCTGGATTAGAAACAACTTCATTAGATAAAGATTGAGCCTTATCTGTAGTTTTTCTTTTCATACCTTATATGGTCCCGGGCATTATATATTTTCATGGAATGAATAAATGAATTCAAAAGAGAAGGGGGGAAAAACATTTTCAAAGGTATATTAAATATTTGTGACCACCTACATTCAACTGAAGACAAGGCAGTAATTGGAAGTTCTCTGATGGCAGATACAACAGGAGCTTTAACCTCACCTCCCAAATTCTATACTTGTTAATAAACTACAGCAATCTAAACTCTTAGCTGACAAGTTCTTAGGTGACTCTCCCACATTGTGAATTATAATGAGCAAATTGGCAATAAAATCATTTTTGTGTGTTAACTAGCTTTATAGAGTCAGCATCCATGGAGTCAATGAGAATCTTCTAAGACATAGCATTTAACTGCATTATCAGTTGCATACTTATTCAAAATATGACTAGATTACACACTTAGCATGTTTTCTGGAACGTAATATGGAAACAAAAGACACCAAGGTTAACAAAAAGCAAAAACTTGTTTTAAAATGGTTGTTGTTTTTCCCTCCTCATTTCCTATGGGAATATATCCCTGAAAATATATTTAGAAGAATGGAAATAATATAATCCAATGTTAAAAATTCCTTTTCATGTAAGGATCTTTTAGTAAAAAACCATTTGAATGATATAGTTCAGAAATGTTAAGAATCAGATAATATCTTATTCCTTTTATACCCAGCTTGTTTTGGTATAAAATTTCTGGGTCTTTTATTTCCCTGGAAAGAAATGTAATTGCCACTCTGATCTTTCAGAGTTGATGTTTACACAAAAGAAATCTGAAAATAATTTGATTTTAGCTTTTTTTTTTTTTTTTTTTAAAGAGAGCAAGTGAGCACATGAGTGAGCAGAGTGAGAGCAGGAAGAGGGGCAGAGGGAGAAAGAATCTCAAGCAGCTTCCACGCTGAGTGTGGAGCCTGACATGGGTCTCAAGACTCTGAGACCACGGTCTGAGCCAAAACCAAGAGTCAGCCATTTAGCCGACTGCATGCCCAGGTGCCACATTGATTTTAGCTCTTTCGACAGTAAGTTGTAATAGGTGGGTTTCTTCGTGGGTGTCAACTTTCACTGGATTAGTCTGTGATGTAAACAAGTGTGTGAAAGGAACTAGAATGAAAGCTGAAGGCAAGACCATGTATAAGTAGAAGAACATACTGGGGGAGGGGTCCAAGGGCACAGGAGTTATTTACTGTATATCATTTTGTATGAGCCTTGTTGAAAGTAGCAGTGTAAGTTCCAAGCTGTGACACACTCTGGGGTGAAAGGAAGAGCACCCCTGACAAGCAGGAAAGTGACCAGGAAATAGACTTACGGGAGAAGCCCTCCCTAAACAGGAGTCAGCAGGATGGAACTGCGGTGGAGAAGTGAATGTTTTAGGCCAGTGGGCACGGATGTGTAAGGGATCAGGAGGCCTCAGTGGGGGCTGCTAGACCTCAGTAATAGGTGGTGTCAGAAAAGTATTTGATCCTATGCCTTGGAAGGTCTGAGTGGATAGAAGAAATATATAGAAGGCGGGGCAGATTTGTGTTAACACAGAAGTATAGGCTCACTGAAACTAATACCCTAAAAATTTTAGGCTTAGAGCCTAATATCAGCCTCTCTTGATTAGTAAAGAGAGGCTCAGACCTCGGTGGTACAGTGTCAGCAAATGGCCAGCCAATGGGGTGGGCAGAAGCTGACAGAAACCTTCGGGGGAGGAGTGCAGCAGTGTGCCCAGAGTGAAGTGCTGCCTATATATGGTGCGCCATGCTAGCTTTTTTATGTTAAACACTTGTAAAAATATCATAGCTGGGTACATGCTTATTTCTGGTCATTTATTGCTCTTGCTAAGGATATTTTCAGTGTTTGATAGTTTGGTTCCATTTCAATGGAATTTCTCTAGAGGAGATTTATGGGTGTCCTTATCTTGCCATCTTCATAGACATCTCCAAGTGACTTCTTTTTTGCAGTGTGTGTAGTAAAGTTAGTCTGGCCAACTAAAAGAGTGGATCTTAAAAAAAAATGATAAAAAAAATAAAAAAAATAAAAGAGTGGATCTTGAACTTTAGTGTTCACAGAAACACCTGGAAAGCATGTTAAAACTGCAGACTTTGTAAAGTTTCCCTCAGTTCCAGTAGGTCTGTGATGGGGTCCAGGGGTCTACATCTTTTTTCTTGCTTTGTTTTGTTTTTTAGAGAAAGAAAATGTGTGTGTGTGCTTGTGTATAAGCACAGTGGGGAGAAGGGCAGAGGGAGAGGGAAAGAGAATCTTTTTTTTAAAGATTTATTTCTTTATTTTAGAGAGAGAGAGAGAGAACAAACATGGGGAGGGCAGAGGGAGAGAGAATCCCAAGGAGACTCTTCACTGAGCACAAAGCCTCATGGTGGGGCTGGGTATCACAACCCTGAGATCATGACCTGAGTTGAAATCGAGAGTCAGATGCTTAACCAACTGAGGCACCCAGGCTTCCTCAGAGATCCACATTTCACTTTATTATTTACTTATTTAAAAAGATTTTATTTATTTATTTGACAGAGTGAGCACAAGCAGGGGGAGCAATAGGCAGAAGGAGAGGGAGAAGAAGCTTAGCAGGGAGCTGGAAGTGGGGCTTGATCCCAGAACCCCAGGATTATGACCCGAGCTGAATGAAGGCAGATATTTAACAGACTGGGCCACCCAGGTACCCCTGAAGGTCCACATTTTAAACAAGCACCAGAAGTGAATTCAGATGCAAATTATCTACAGATTATGCATCGAGACAGACGATATTAAAGCAGTATAAATCTGGAGTAGCATTCATCTCCACATTTAGCCCATGGTCCCGCCAGAATCATTTTATTACAAAATCAAAGAAGTATTAAGTAGAAAAAGCTGCAGGTAGGAGAGGAAGTGAAGAAAGAGTAGAAAAGCTGGTGAAATGTAGGTCAAGGAAGAGCCATGGGATGCTCTTACACAATGTGGCTTTGACTGGCAAATACTAGATTACAAGGTCAAAGCCAAAATGGTCTGGAACCTCTCCAAGCAGAACAGATAAAACCTACAGGCCAACTTTAACAGGAAATATCTGTTAGCAAATTTAATAATTTGTAATTCTGGGGCAAAGGCTAATCATTTATTAGCTTAAGTAAAAACCTGGAGGTTTATTAGGAATTTCCTTATGCTAAAATAATGAATAATACTGGGTTCATGCCAGAAAAGAATATAGGTATACCATTAAATATGTATTTACTCTCACAGTGTTTTATTTTATAATAGAAGTGAATGGCTCAGGCTCCTACATTTTCTGGTAGCAATTTCTTGTTTTCAAATACACATCCAAATTTTTTTAGGTAGGACACTTTTTGCTTAATGCAGCCACCCATACTTTGCTTAATGTAAGAGATTGATTACTGAAAACTTGCTAGAAAATGGACTTCTAGAAATATGATCATACTGAAAGCTTTCCATTCACAGGAATTCTATAATCAATCTTTCTGTGGAAACAAAAAAATGAAACCACCCACTAATTGATCTATCTCAGCAAATCTGGACTTAATTATGTCTCTATATTTTAATGCAAAGTTTGGCAGCATTTGGAACAGTGCAAAATGAATAAGGGCAAGTAAGAAGTGCTTTTGAATAGAGATTTTGAAAGTAAAGGAAAAGATCATATAAAAATTTTATTTGGATAAACAACCCTAAAAATAAGCAATCTTAACTTATTAAGTAAACTTAACTTATAAATAGGTATTTGTGCTAAGAAGAAAACTAATGGAAGTTATAACAGCAAAGTATAAAAGTCAGTGCAATAACCAAATTTATAACATGTTTCTCATGTCAGAGTATACTCTTATCTGAAGACAAGGACAGATCCACCAAGAAGGATACAGCTGAGAGTGCCAGGTGCCAAATTAATGAAGGACTTTTATCAAAGAGGGTGGGTTTGGTGCATCTGGCTTCTCTTTCATGGAAATTGGCAAAACATCACTAGTCCTAATCCTACAAATGTAGTTGTTTAAAACAGGTTGAGGCAGTAACATTTTACAGGCTAGCATGAAAAGAAAAACAATCACAGGAATGATATAATTACAGGGTAATAAAAACATAAACACCATTATTGCATTAATTCTATATTTGGGTTTTCTTCCATAGTTGGCTTACCAGCTTATAAGTGCAAGGTTTTGATTACAGAATCAGTTAGATATTTTTCCATTTATCCACCTTAATACACACACACATATTGGGTTTGATCATTTTGATAGGAGTTTGGTGTAATTGGCCATTGAAAAGAATAGAGGATTTAGAAGGATTTTTACCAAACCTAGAGAGAAAGAAAGGGAAGTAGCAGCCACTTTTTAATTCTTAGATACTTACAAATTAGTACATTGTCAGGAGTAACTGTTCCTTTCTATTGACCTCTTGAGGCCATCAATATACATTCTTCAACTTCTATTGAAAGAGAGGCTTATTAAGAGACAACAGTGTTATTTTTGCAAGTTACTTAAACCCCCCAAAGATTCATTTTCTTTACTAAAATGAAGATATAATGGCTACTTCAGAAGGTTGTTTTAAAGAGAAAAGGTAATGCCAAAGGACTTTATACAGTGCAAAACTCAATAAATGATGGCTATCATTTTAATGTTCGAAGAGAAAGCCTGAGTCAGAAAGAGATGCCTCATTTTGATCCTCTTATGCAGGCCTTGTTAATATGGTTGAGAGCCAGCTCTTCATTGGAAAGTTGGCTCACAAATTCATGACATCAACAATAGTAACAAAATGAGCTCAATTGTTGGATACCAACTGGAAGTGTGGCTCCTACTGGGGAGGCATTTAGTGTGTGTGTGTGTGTGTGTGTGTGTGTGTGTGTGTGTGTGTGTGTGTGTTTGGTGTTGCATGTTTAAATAGAAGAAGGTGTTTTAGGTGCACCTTGGTGGCTCAGTCAGTTAAGCATCAAGCCTTCAGCTCAGATCATGATCCCAGGGTGCTGGGCTCGAGCCCAACATTGGCCTCCCTGCTCGGTGGAGAGCCTGCTTCTCTCTCTCACTCTGCTTGCCGTTCCACCTGCTTGTGCTCTCTCTGTCAAATACATAAAATATTTTTAAAAAGTAAGCATTTTAATAAAAATTAAATGAAATTCTTAAAATAATTCATAGATCACATTTTTTTTTTTTTTTGTAACTGAAGGCCACCAGTAAACCTTGGGAGGCTACACAGGAGTAGCCGCATGCTTCTCGTGTACAAGTGTGTCTAGGCTGTGGGATGGGCCAGCCATTCTAATGTGCCTTATCTGCAGGTGTAGTCACACAGGCAGTCCCAGGCTTTAGCCCCTGGCTCTGCTCTCCTACTTTTAGAAATCCGCTTCATCTCAGATGGGTGAGCTGATTTGTTCTTATTGTGGTTGCTGAGGTATCACAGATGAATACAGATCAACTTCACTCCTGAAAAAAATGACACATTAAAAAAAATCATGTGTTGAAACATGTTTGGAAAAGGTGGCAGATTAGAACTTCATTTCTGGATATTCACACTCTGTAGTAGCATATGAAAAGCTCTGAGATGTCCTGTGTAACTCAGTTTTCCCAAACTATTTGCTCACTTAAATTTTTCTTGCAACCTTATTTGATATCCTGCATAATTATTGTCCTGAAGAATATACTTTAGGAAACACTAATTTAGACTTAACTACCTTGCTATCACAGAGGTTACATTGTTTTTAATGCAAAGATATTATTATACCAATACAGCATTTTAACAAACATCTTGAATTTTTACTCATTTGAGTATATTCCATACATTCTTACTTTACCCAATCACTCCTCTTTATACAAAGGCTCCAAGGTGCCTACAGGAATGGAACAAGATGAGTTTCCCTTTCTGGCTTCTGTATGTCTTCTCCACATTTTATGGCCCAGGCATTGAGTTTTAGTATCTTAAATCTCCTTGAGATTAGATCTGAGAGGGAGAAAAGACAACATCTTAGAAACAGGAGAATAGAAACAGTACAGATATTTTGAAATTTATATATTTATAACCATTAGTTTATCCATTAGGCATAAAGGAGCGTGCACCCTCCATGTACACAGTCCCAACCCACTATGCATCATACTCAAAGGTAACCTTGAGTGTGAAGAGTATAGAACCCTCACATACTCACCCCTCAGATTCTGAACTGGTAAAGAATCCATAAATATCAAGACTGTTTGCAGATTCACAATTCCACTCTAACAGAATTAAATTTTGTAGTGAACTTGAAGAACGCATCTATTACTGCTTCTCAGAAACAACACGCTGAACTTTGCCACTTACATTATAGTAGCCACTTACAGTTTGCCAATGGATGTGGATCTGATGAAGACTTTCTATTTCCAGCTCCCTTCAAAATAGAATACTGTATTTATTATTACAACATAATAATAATTATATTATTATTGGGCTAGATAGAGGCAAATTATACTCATTGGTGGTACAATATAAAGGACATTCTACAGAAGTTTGTATGTGGGATAAGAACCCTCAGCCTACATGCCAATTTTCATATGGTGTCAATTATCTAAAATGGCCTCAGCAAAAAGCTAAAGAATCCTAATGCAGGGAAAAAATATCCAAAGGCAAATCCAAAGAGTAATAAACACTAGGAGATCAAACAAAGCTGACAGGAGATATTGTTTGAACTATTGGCAATTTTCCCCCTAGACCTCTGGTTTCCAACCACAGTCTACCTCATCAGAGCAAAGGGCAAAGAAATTCCAGTGGAATTAACTCATAATATTTCTGAGCACAAGAAGTGCATGAAGCAAATCTCCGGTATAAGTTATGCATTAACTGAACAATATATTAATATATCTTTTAGTATGTAGTTCAGGAGTTTCCAAGCTAGTTCATTTAAGGAATAGTGTTCACAATCTACAACCTCACATCCCAATTTGGTGGCTGAATGAAAGAAACATTCAGGTGTAGAAAGACCAAAATGCTAATATAGATATGACTTTTGTGCCTGTATTAAGAAACAAATGTTTTCCTTTGAGCAAATAATTTCACTTCTCAATTTTTGCATCTGTGAGGTGACAGAGTCATACTAAAAAATATTTAAAATTCTTTCCATCTTAATTTGCCTGATTTAATAACTATTTTCTATTGTTTTTCGCTCTTTATTAGAAAAGTAGTCATTTCCAAATACCACTATATGGACTCGTTGTGTTGAAATATTCTGATGAGCTTTGTAAAAATACACGGTCTTAGTCTTTGTCCCAGAGATTCTGATTTAGTAGGTCTGGGATGGGGTTCAAGGTTGTGCAGTTTTTCGAAGTGATACTCATCCTAACATGTGGCCAGGCTTGAGAATCACTGATCTAGAACTATAGCAGCCAGGAGTAAAATCAATATTTCCCATTTGGAGCAAATCATTCGGGATTCTTCAATCACAAATAACAGAAAAAGTGTCAATTTGATTTGGACAATAAAATAAATTTATCATCTCAGATAACTGGAAGCTTAGAAGTTGGGCATGCTCCATGTTTTGTTCCACTTTAGTCTGACTTGGCAGCTCTCTCTGGTGCTGTCTGCCTCTGAGATATTTTCAGCCTCAGACTTTCAGCAAGTCTCTTTGTCTTGTGTTGGGGAGGGGGGGCAGCAAGAACTCTTTTCCCAGAATTTCCCTGCAGGCTTGCTTTGCATTTTGTTGGCTATAATTGGAGCACATGCTCATTCATAAACTGATTATTAGCAAAGATCATGACATTTCTAAGATCAGTGGTTCTCAATCTTGGCTGAATATTGGAATCACTGGGAAAAGTTTAAAAATTAGAGTATTTTGATCCAACCCCCAGAGTTTGGGATTTAATTGGTCTGGGGTGTGGCCAGGGCACTTAGAGTTCAAAAGGTTTCCCAGGTGATTCTAATGTACAGCCAAATTTGAAAACCACTGTCTTAGATTAATCTTCTGGAGGTGGAAGCTGCTGGGGAGTTAACTACCATGACCACTAAAATTCCTTTAATATCCTTTAGACAAAAAGAGTTTCTACCTTATACCAGTGTTACAATCCCTAGAAGCCTTACAGCCTTACCCCCAGTAAGGCCAATTAGAAAATGCCAGAAACGTGTGTCCTTTGACTCTTAGTCTAATGATTTCTACCATGAGACAGCTACTTCTGTATCTAGCGTCAATGTGGAAAGGAAGAGAGTCGTACAGAAAGCTTTGCAACTCATCTTTGGTGTCTCCAACAACATCCATATCTAAATGATTTCAACTAGAATTTACTATAGCTGCTAAGGAGTAAACAAAGTAAATAGAACAAAAAGGAGTCACATAATAGGATGGCAAAAGATAGATTAAAAATCATAGAAAATGTTCATTTTTGCCATAATATACCATGATATCATCACAATAAGAGCAGGTTCTTTGATATGCATAGAGACAGATTCTTCTTTTAGAAAATCTCTTAGGGGCACCTGAGTCAAAGCATCTGACTGTTGATCTCAGGTTGGGTCTTGATCTCAGGGTCATGAGTTCAAGTCCTATATTGGGCTCCACACTGGGCATGGAGCCTACTTAAAAAATCTTTTTCTTCTATAAAAATCTCTTATTGGTGAAACTTGACAGGCTCTATAAGAGTGCACAGACCTCAGTAAGAAGGGAAGAAAAACAGATTTTTTACGTGGTCTTTAAAATACATACTTTCCCAATAATAGTCATAGAATTTACCAAATTGGCTGTTAACCCAGAGAAAATCATCCTGAGTTATTTACAGGGCTAAAATTACCAAGTGGATTTTCCTAACTATACATTCACTTTATGTTTACAACTTTGAATTTTTTCAACTTGCATGTTATAACCATTCACGTTTCATAAATGTAAATCAAAATGCCTTTCTTGGACTGTTAGATGGTACAGCCTTTGTTTTGGTCTCATTTTAGATGGTCATACTCAAAATGTTGAAAATTCTCTCTCTCAGATTTGAAAGACAAAAAAACAAGATAAAAAGTTGTAATTCCTTAGGCTTGAATGATTTCAGCAAAGGAGCTATGATTAAAGTTTAACAAATCAGGAAGAAAAGAAGGGTAGCAATAAACTAATTTACTTATTAATAAAACCCTTCTTTTAACCCTTCTATTCTAGGAGGTATTCCCTTAAATAGAGATGATTTGGGGACTTCAAATTAAATACTATTAAATAGCTGATATAAATGTTTGACTTTTTGTTAGTTTAAAGAGTGGATATAGGTTGAATACATGGGTTTAAGAAGATGATAGAAAAATTCCTTAATGATTATCATTCATGAGCAGTCATTACAGATGATTAAAGAATTATCATTGTGAGAGACACTTATTCTATCCAAAATGCATGCTGCTACTGCTGGACAAAATTCTTGACTGGCATGATATGATTTTCTTATCCTTAGTTTCTAAGGTACTTGCTCTGGGTGCCACACTGATAGCATTGTTCCCTGCAGAGGAAACCATCCACCTCATGCTCATTTGACAAGTTACAAACATTAATGGGCCACCAACCATGAGCTAAGGGCTGTATTAGACTTTAGCAATATTTGGATTAGAAACACAGATCCCAACATTAAGAACTTTTTATCCAGTAGCAGAAACAGTTAAGAAAACCATGCGCGACAATTCAGCGTGTTATACATCATAACAAAGTAAGCATGGAATGCTGTGGAAACACAGGCAGGGAACTACTTATTATACTGAGCTGAAGGGTAGGGTGAGGGTGGAGAAGGTAGGACTTTTTGGAGAATATAACCCCTAGGTAGGAATTAGCCAGGCATAGAAAGAAGAAAAGGACATATCAGTACCCTGAGAAAATATGTGTAGGAGAGATACAAGTTGCTACGTTTAGCCGCCATATAAGGTTGCAGATAGGGAACAGATAAGAGGGCTGAACAGAGGCTTAGACACAGGTCTCCTCATAGAAGGCTGGGAAGTCCCAACGTTTTAGCCTGAAGATAGTATCTTGAGCTTTTTTCATCAGATTTTAGAAGTTTCTTCACTTATCATGATAAAGGAATTGAATAATTTGAGAGATGTTATAGTAAAAGGACAGAGGCCCTATTTGTGCAAAATCGTAGCAATCTGCTTAATGTAGAAAGTAAGGCAGAAGTGATTGGACACCTCTAATTGAGCTCCTATTGTGTGACAGGCAATGTATTAGGTGCCTTGCATACATTATTCCTAATGCTCACAGTAATTCTGCAAGTTAAGTATTATTCCTACTTTACAGATGAGACAACTGAAGCTTGGAGACATTGAATGGTTTATTTGACATGGACCTGGCTGCTTCCAGTCAGATGAAAAACAGAGTTTATCAAATTGTATCATAAAGGAATATGGTGGGATTGTTTTTGTTCATGGAACATTTCTAAGATTAAAAAAAATATATTGTAGAAGACTGTATTTCCTCCAGAATCAGTGACCAAAGCACAGTTTGAATACCTGTCATTCAGCAAATTAGTAAATGAGTCATCTTTACTCCTTTTCCCAGGCTACACTCCAAAGAAACTTCTCATCATTTTAAAATGAGGAGGGTGTCAGTGAGATTAAACTGCTCACATCAGTTAACTGCATGTACGTTCAGCGTCTGCTGACTCTTTAGTTGATTATAATCAGAATCTTCTAGTCACTACATAAGGGGCAAATACCTTCGTTGTATAGTCACAAAGCTTTGTTCTACTAACATCTTTATAGCAGATGCATGGACAAGTGACCTAATGTTCCCCCAGGACTTTTCTTACAAGATTATTGTTGATTAAATGAGAAAATATGTTTAAAGCATTTAGCATTGTGTTTGAAACTTAATAAATCTGTGATATATGGCAGCTATTATTTCTGAGAACCGATCAAGTCATCTCGCTCTTCTACTACCTCCCTTTAGCCCCACCAATACACACAGAGGATGTTTAAAACTCAGAGTTGCATTTTAGGACAGAACCACTCAGTATGTTCACTGGGGTTTAGACTGAAAGAATGAAGGGATCATCCCCACAGTTTGGATCCATTAAGATAGAAAAATCTTTTAACAACCAGGTAATAAGTTATTGATGCTTATAGTATAGACACAGCATTCACTATAATCTCCCATTGTCAGTAAGTCATCCCTTTGCTTAAGAAGAGAAGTTGAACCTTAGCTTTATTTCCAGATGAGGAATCTAAAACACACAGAAGTTATATAATTTACTCAAGGACTCACAGCCATAGAAGGTTGGAAATGAATTCACACCTCCAGATTGTAGGTCATTGGCTAATCTTCCTAAAACATGTATCTGAGATGATCATTCACTTGCTCACATTTCTCTTGATTCTCTATTAGTTGCTGAATACAATTCAACAATTATGTCACAGTGCAGCCCAAGCTCTCTTTCCATGCTGTCTACTACCACGCTGTCAAGCAACTAGAACCCAACGAAACTCAACTGTTGCCATTCTCTGAATAAGCCCAACATTGGGACATTTTGATGCCTTTGCTCATTCAGTTCGCTCTGCTTGAGGTACACTCGAATCTTTCTTACCTATCCAACTCAGACTTGTTTTCCAAGTGTCAGCTCAAACATCACTTTCTAGAAAAAAAAACCTCACTGGGTATACCTATCTGGAAGTCATCTAAATCAAGTGATCTAAATTTGCACACCTGACTTCTCTATACTGCTCGTTATGCGTGAAGTCTAGTTTTATATATTTAAGTTGCCATGTACTTTATTGAACTTTATTTATTTAATTGTAAGCTCCTCATGGTTATAGGCTGTTTAAATCATCCCTCTATTCCCACAACCTGAAATAGTTCTATACATTATAGATGATTTTACAAAATGTGTTTTGAGTGAATGAAAGACTGAGTGAATGCAGACTCAGATTTCCATTTGCTTATCTGAGTTACTGACAAAAGTATAAGCCACAAAAGATGATCTTCTTATGTAAAGAGACCTGTTTCTATTTCATATTACATATTCAAATATCTCAGTGCCACTCAACAGTGGAAAGACATTGTCTATTTATGCTCTGTTAAAAAGGATTTGAGCACAGGAAGTTTATTAAAGGTGCTTTTAGGAAAAAACAGGTGTGAGAAATGAAGGTGACAGGATTGGTTAGAAGGAGGAGTGGAATGTACCATATACCTTCTCACCCAGCTTCCCTATTGTTAACATCCTATGGTACATTTGTTACAATCAATAAACTAACATTGCTATATTATTATTGCCTAAAGTCCATAGTTGATTCACATTTCCTTAGTTTTTACCAAATGTCTTTTCTGTCTTTTCTACTTTTCTATGAGGAATAGCCACCTCACACTTCATCATGCCTTCCTAAAGTTAGTTAGGAAGTATTCCTTTTTCCTTTGTTTGCTGGAAGAATTTCCATGTAATTGGTATATTACTTATACTTTAAATATTTGGAAAAATCAAAATGTGAAGTGATTTGGGCCTGGAATTCTCTCTGTGAGAAGATTTTAAATTGTATATTCAGTTTCTTTAGCAGATACTCTTCTGATTTTCTGATTCTTCTTGTGAGAAGTTTTTTTCTTTTTTTAATAAAGATTTTATTTGAGAGAGAGTATGTGTATGAGTGTGAGGGAAGGACAGAGGCAGAGGGATAAGCAGACTCCCCACTGAGCAGGGAGCCAAACAAGGACTCGGGGCTCTATCCAGGACCCTGAGATCATGATCTGAGCAGACACTTACCTGACTGAGCCACTCAGACACCCCAAGAGAGTTTTTTTTTTAACTGAGGTATAGTTGACATACAATATTATATTAGTTTCAAGTCTACAACACAGTGATTCGACAACTCCATATATTAAACAATGCTCACCGGGTAGTCACCAACTGCACCACACAAGTTATTACACTATAATTGACTATATTCCCTATGCCATCCTTTTCATCCATGTGATTTATTTTGTAACTGGAAGGTTGTGCCTCTTAATCCCTTTCACTTTTCTTTCCCATGCCTGTTAGAGTTTGGATAAGTTGTACTTTTTCAGGAATTTTCTTGTTTCATCTAAATCGTCAAATATTTTGGTATTGTGTATGTAGTACCATTTGTGCTTTTCGTGTTTTGTTTTTATTTCTGTAGGAGCTACAGTGACATCATTGATTTATTTTTTCCTTTATTAATTCGTATTTTCTTTCTTTTTGTTCTTGATCATTCCTGCTAGGTCTTATCAGTTTTATTAATCTTTTTCAAAGAACTTACTTTTAAATTATTTTCTTAGGGTGCCTGGGTGGCTCAGTCAGTTAAGTGTCTGCCTTCAGCTCAGATCATGATCCCAGAATCTTGGGATCAAGCCCCACATCAGGCTCCACACTCCCCAGAGAGTCTGCTTTTTTCTCCCTCTGCCTCTGCCCCCTGCTTGTGCTCTGTTTCTCTCTCTCTCTCTCAAATAAACAAAATCTTAAAAAAAATATTTTCTCTACAATACACTTTTTTTCTATTCCCTTGATTTTCTCTCTTATCTTTACTGCTATTTCCTTCTATATTTTTTATTTGATTTGTTATCCTTTTCTGGTTTCCTGAGACGGAAATGTTCAGCCTTTCTTCTTCTATTCTGATATGCATTTGTATCTTTTAATTTACCTTTAAGTTGCTTAGCAAACCTGTAAGTTTTAATAAACTATGCCTTCATTATAATTAATTCAAAATATTTCCCAGTACGGTTGATGCTTAAACAACACTGGTTTGAACTACGTGGTTCCACTTACATATGGATTTTTTTTCAATATAGTATAATACTGTAAATACATTTTCTCTTCCTTATTTTCTTAATAACATTTTCTTTTCTTAGCTGACTTTATTATAAACACAGCATATAATACATATAACATACTGAATATGTGTTAATCAATAGTTTTGTGATCAGTAAGGCTTCCAGTCAAAGTAGGCTATTAGAAGTTAACTTTTGGGGGAGCCAAAAGTTATGTTAAAATTTTCAACTGCATGGAAGGTTGGCATCCCTAACATATGCATATTTGAGGGGCAATTGTATTTTGAAACACAAGTGTTTTTTTTTAAATCCATGAATTATTAAGAGATATGTTTCTTAAATTCCAAGATACTTTCCAACGTCCATTTTTGGACACCATTTGGAGTCCTTCAGTTCAGTTCAATTCTGACATTAACTATGCAGAGTTAGCACAGTCCCCACAAGTTATGGGCTCAGTTCTGTTTAAGGCTGCTCCCTTTCAGATGGTAGCCTTAGTCTGGAGTGTCCTTAATTCACCTGCACTTCTGCTTGGCTAGCGACAAATTTCAGGGCTTCCCATAATATCCTCAGATTTGATAATTTGCTAGAATGACTCACAGAACTCATGAAAGCACTATACTTATGCATCCTATTTTATTATAAAGGATGCAAATAAACAACCCTCATAGAGCCACATAGGGCAAGATTGGAAGAATCTCAAATCCAGGAGCTTTTTCTCATGAAGTCAAGATGCAGCCACCCTTTAGGAGCATCCATATTGTCACCACCCAGGAAGCTCTCTTGAGCGTCGTGTCAGAGGCTTCAATAAGGTTTCATTATGCAGTCATGTTGGCTGAAATCACGGGCCATGTGATTGATCTCTCTCCACAGCTCTTTTCTTGTCCCTAGAGATCAGGGCATGGGGCTGACAGTTCTCCCTAATTAGGTGCTTAGTTTTTCTGATATAGCCAGCTCCTCCCTTGATACTATCTAAGGGCTCACTCATAAGTGAGTCATTATGAAAAACAAAATACACTCCTACCGGGAGATTCCAAGGGTTTTTGATTCTTTATGCCATAAACCAGGAACCAAAAAGAGATTAGATACATCCTTTATTATATATACAAATAGTTGGGGATTTACTAGTTATCTTTTCTTAACATTTTCCCTAGCTTATTTCCAGTGTTTAGAGAACATACTGAATTATTTCAATTATCTAAAGTTTATTGAGAAATACTGTGACTCAGAATATGATTGATTTTAATTAATGCCCCATATGCACATGAAAATAATATGTTCTCTACAGTAGTTGAGTTTGCTCTATAAATGTCAATAAGGTTGAGCTTATTAACAATTGCTGGTTAATTTACTGATTTTTCTGTGGAAATTTCTAGGAGCTACTCAAAAAGACATTGATTCTCACTGATTGTGGAATTAACTGTTTCTCCTTCTAGTTCTCAGAATTTTTGCTTTATACCTATAGTGAAGCTATAGTATTGGGACATTCTACTCTAAATTCTAGTACTTCCCTGGCAGATTGATCTCTTCATTATAATGAAATGTTCTTCTCTCTTTCTAGTAGAGCTTCTTGCCTGAACATCTACTTTGCTTGATATTTTTTTCTTCTCATCAGCTTTATCAAGGAAGCCGCCACCACAATCATAATGCACAATAATTTAATTATTCTAAAAAGTTTCCTGGTGCCCATTTTCAGTTATCCCTTATCTCCTCAATACTGACCCCAGGCAATGGCTGATGTGTTTCTGTCTCTATAGTTTTCCTCTTTCTTTTTTATCTAAGTGAAATAATATGGTATGCTGTCTTCATGTCTCCTTTTATCTCATTAAGCATGGTGCGCTTGAGGTTCACCAATATTGTTGTGGGTATCAGTAGCTCATTCCTTTCTATTGTGAAGTAGTGTCTCATGGTATTAATATGACCGAAAATGTCCCAGATTTGACCAGGAGCTCTTTCAAACTTGTTCTGTGTCATTTTGACATGTCCGCATCATTCTTTGATCACTTCCTTGCTTTCTGGCACAAAGTGTTCTAGGGCTCAACTTATACTCAGCTCCAGATTTTAACCTACAACCTAACCCTAAATTTTAACAGTATTTTTGCCTTAGAGAGTTTTTTTTTTTAAACCATGCAAATAATGGGCAGTCAGGACTAAATATGTTGAGTCAAAGATGGCCTTGAAATCTCAGAGGAGGTTTTCTTGTTTTGTTTTGTTCACCTCTACCCAGAGCTTAGAATACAACATTTCCCTTTGCTATTTGCCTCTCTGTGGAGATTTTCATTCAGTTTCAGCCATGTACTTCAAGTAACCAGTGATGTCCTGATAACTGTTCAGCAAATGACTGTCTGGAAGAAAGAGAGAGATCCTAATTTATACCCTATGTGGGTTTCTGTGATGTAAAAACACTTTTTATAGCTGATTTCAAGCCCCCAATGTGAAATAAACTAGCTTGAAAAATTCCTGAAATTTTAACAATTGACTTTTGCAAGCAAGTACAAGTCTTGCTGTGCTTGGTTTTATGTGGGTAGGAATAAGGTAATCTACTCTGCACAACCCAATGGCTTCAGTCACAGTCCTGTCATTCACACTAACTTCTTTGTGTGGAAGCTCTCTGCCACAGAACCCTATATGTGCCCTTAAGGCATGTCCCAGTTTCAATGTTCATTTTCCTCCATGAACTGGTGTGTTCTGCTTTGTTCTTAGGCTCAGGTAATTCTTCTTCCATTCTCTTCCATTGATTTAAAAATGTGTATGTGTGTACATATATGTTAGTCCCATGCCCCACAGTACTAAACGTTTCGTACCTGGAGAATTTCAGGATATTTTGTCTGTCATATTGCCAGAAATGGATACCTCTTATGGCTTTCTCATAAGATGCTAATCCATCAAAATCCTAATCACATCTTGGGCAATAGTTTTTTAAAGATTTTATTTATCTATTTGAGGGAGAGAGAAGGAGCAGAGGGAAAGACAGAAGCAGACATCCCCCTGAGCAGAGACACCCCCTATACAACGTGGGACTCAATCCTGGAACTCTGGGATCACGACCTGAGCTGAAGGCAGATGCTTAACTGAATAAGCTACCCAGGAGCGCCTTGGGCAACAATTTTAATAGATTTTATTTACCAACTGAATGCATCATAATATCTACCAAACATGCTTTATTTCTTGTATATTAACAACTGCTTATTTAAGTAATGGGAAACCATTTAATATCATACTCAGAATGAAAATGCTTCAAAATATCAGTCATTATTATCCATGAATGAATTCATCATATATGTATAATGTACATTATATATGTATAATTATATATGTATAATCCACATTTTGTCATTATTATCCATGAATGAATTCATTATATATGTATAATATACATTATATATGTATAATTATATATGTATAATCCACATTTTGTCTGAAAGAGTGTTTTTCAAACTTCCTCTTTGGAGCCCTGATAGTTTCATCAATTTGTTTAAGGGAACTTGCAAGAGACAAAGAGGATTAAATGAGGAATCTATTCCATATTTCAACTTGTATTAGATTTATGCTATTCGACTTCAGTATAAAGTTTTGTTTGAAGATCAGTTCCATGACTATTAAAAGTTTGCAAAGCCTTTTTCATCTCATTTGCTAACCCTAGAGGCTGAGAGATATAGCTCCTAACAAATTCGGGCATATTATAAGGAAAGTTCCTTAAGTGGGTCTGGGTTTATTCGTGTTGCATGTGCTCACTTGTACAAATCCTATCCTACCAGAAAGTATGACAGGAGGAGCTGGTGAATATTGTTGTTCATGTAGTAAAAATATTCCTTAGTCCTTAGAAACACTTGAAACTTTTGCATGGCTCTTGCAGGCAATTTGCTGCCCTACAAATCTTTTTAAAGTCATCTGAGAAGCATTTTGAACATCTCATTTTCCATGGTGACCTTCTCTGGAGTCTCTATCAAACAGAGAAATCATCAAAGGGATGATAACATGAAAGCAATCCCTTAGCAGGAGAGAAAGGGAAAAAAGAGAAATCCACAAATAACCTCATCTGCTCCTAGAAAGTGAAGTCCTGACTAAGCTCATTGCAAAGGCATAGGTAGCTATTTCTCTCTGAAGTACCTACAGAAGGATTGATTGATTGATTGATTGATTGATTCGCCTGTTTTCCCAGATTTCAGCACTTGATGTTTTAAATACAGTCAAGTGCACAATTTAAAAATGGGACTTGGGGGCACCTGGGTGGCTCAGTGGTTGAGCATCTGCCTTCAGCTCAGGTCGTGATTCCGGGGTCCTAGGATCGAGTCCCACATGGGGCTCCCCGCAGGGAGCCTACTTCTCCCTCTGCCTATGTCTCTGCCTCTCTCTCTGTGTCTCTCGTGAATAAATAAATAAATAAAATCTTTTAAAAATTAAATAAATAAATAAATAAATAAATAAATAAATAAATGTAGTGGGTCAAACAAGAGCCTGGTCATCTTGTCTCCCTCAGGATATCTGGGAGCCCACTGCAGTCTTCATATAATTGGGACGTGATTTAAAACCCAAGGTTATGGGTACCTGAGTAGTTCAGTTGGTTAAGTGACTGAGTCTTGATTTCGGCTCAGGTCATGATCTCAGGCTTGTGAGATCAAGCCCTCCCCACCCCCCACTCCCGCAGGCTCCAGGCCTGTGTAGAGTCTGCTTGAGATTCTTTCTCCTTCCTTCTCCCTCCCTGTCTGCTCCTCCTCCCCACTCACACACATGTTCTCTCTCGCCCTCAAATAAATAAATAAGTAAGTAAATAAATAAATAAATAAATAAAATCTTTAAAACCTCGTAAGTTAAAAAAAAAAAAAAAAAAAACCTCGTAAGTTTCTTTCACTGTCCAACCTCTCTACATCTCTCTTACTGATACCAACCATCCAGGATTTTACAGGGCCTTTTTTCTTTCAAATGTTTAGTACAGTTAACACATTGCTTAATTTGGAACACAAGTTCTTTCAGTTAGTTGGTCCTCTTAGCCCAACAGAGAGAGGAAAATGATACAGCAAAGGTCAAACTCACCTGGAGAAAGAGAACTAAATAAATATACATGTATGCGAGTTTGTAATAACTAGCTTTGATGAATTTATAGTTGCTAAAAAGGAGAGGGTGGATGGAAAACTACTGTCTTCATCTGAAAAGTGGGAAGTGATTTCCTTCTCCTTGCATTGCTGCTGTTGCTCAGTGGCTAATCTCACCAACTCCTCTCAGTGCCCAAACCAGAGACCTGGGCAGCATCACGGCCTGCTCCCTCTCCTCCACCTCCAGCATGTGTGTTAGTCAGGACTCTCCAGAGAGACAGAACCAATAGGAGATACAGATACATATGATAAAGAAGCCCTCAATCTAGGATAACTGCCAGCATAAACCTTCCTTGTTCAAAAGAAACAACCGAAGAAAGAGACAATTTTATTTATAAAATGAGTCACTGTTTATTAAAAAAGGAAAGACATTGAAAAACAGCATCCTTTGCAAGTACGTTTCTAAATAACTCCCCAGGCTCAGTTTTAGAGGTTGTTCTGTGCTATTTTAAAATGCTCAGGAGAATTGGAATAGAATCCACCTGACCTTAGAAACCCAGGTCTCACATTGGTTTTGTCTTTCATACCTTTGCACTTCCCACATATCCTTTGTGTATCTCTAAGTTGAAGGAAGGTTAAATGAATTAATTAGACATAAAACCATTAGAAGCTCTTGAGGGCACATCTGGCTCACAGTAGGATAGTAGGTGCACAATTAAGGGCTTCTCTAACATTACCTTTTCAAATTACTGCAATAATCCTACAAGGTAAGTATTAGTAAAATCCCCTCTTTAGACAAAAATACCAAGGTTCAGGAAGAGTAAGTGAGTTCCCAAGAGCACACAGATAGTAAATGAAAGACAAAATGATCAAACCAGATGGCCTGACCCCAAAGCACACATTCATTGACATCAGGCTCTATGCTTTTCCCTGGGCTGGGTAACCGTCTACATAAAAGACAGAAGGCATTTAACTTACCCTACGCAGAGGCTTTGCATAGCCATTATATACACTTTGATTAATATAAATAGATGAAATTGTTATTTAACAAATGCAACTTGTTTCTGGGTATGCTGGTCTACAACATAACTTTATATATATCACACTTGTATAACACACTTTGTGTCTCTGTCTATATTCTCTCTCTCGCTGATGTAAAGGTCAGGAAACTCAACCTGAGTTCTACTGGTAGTAATAACAATACGGTCCTTCAGATTAACCCTTTCATACAATGGAATATCAAACAACAAGAAAATGAATAAACTCAAACATTCACAGCACTATGGATGAATTGCTCAAACATAGATTGAGTAAAAGAAGCCAGGTACAAAATAATACATACTGTCTAGTTCTATTTACTTATAAACAAAACAAAACTATTGCGTTTAGGGATGCATGTTCAGATGGTAAATAGTGAAGCAAAGCAAGAGCTTGAGAAATAGAAAGTCATGGTTGTGAGTCTCTCCAGGGAAGAGAGGATGTCACGGTTGGGAAGGGGCACAAAGGGGGGCTTCTAGAGAGACTGGCAATTTTCTATTTCTTGATCTGGGTGGTGGTTACACAACTGTTTGCCTTATAAGAGTTTATGAAACTTACATTTAAGTGTTCTCTATGTGTGTGATACTTAACAATAAAAATATTTGGAAAGAAAAGTCAGGAAACTGTTGTAGATAGTAAGCAGTGAAGAACAGTACAATAGTGATGACATCACTGTATATAGCAATGAATAATTTGAAAGTCTAAATTAGGGTTTCTCAGTTGTGGTTGGGTAGAAGGACTTCCTAAAGTATCAGCACCAGGGGAGCTTTTAGAGATACAAATTATTGTGATTCCTCTCTCCTTCGATTTTCATTCATTCAAGTAGCATCACTTGTTAACACCTGTTATGGGCCAGGCTATGTAGGTCTTGAGGATACTGCAGGGAACAAAAATAACAAATCCCTGCATTTATGAAGCTTACAGTCCAGGGCTTCAGAAGGACCCAGAAATCTGTATTCTTCCAGGATTCCTACATGATCCTTAATGTGAAAACAACTGGTCTATGCACTAAACTTTCTTTAAATCCTTCCAAGCCTATACTTACAGGAAAACTCATTTGAATGAAGTTAAAATTTAAAGAAAATTAGTTTTGTGATGTTCACATCACAGAAAACCTGAAGCATTTTTTATATGAACTGAAATTCTTCAGCCAAAATGGGTCAAAAGAACATTCTGGCAATTATAATTTATTTTCTAATTGTCCTTCAAGCCTTTCGTTACCATCTCCTTCTGTCTTTAAGCTTTTGAGCTTTAAAATGATTCCACCTCCACCATTCTCATCTTGCGTGTATTTTCCCCCCTTATCATAAATGGGGCATGTTAAGCCAGTGATTCTTTAAAGACATAGTGAAGAAACTTCCTTGGCTTTATTTTAATTCCTTCTCTATGACAGCTTGGGCAGCTGAAATTTCATTTGGGCAGATCCAAGTACTTCTTGAATACCAACCAGTACTCCTAATCTCTAATGAAGGAATCTAAATGACATAAAAGCAAATAAAGCAACAATGATACCAACAAAAGCCCACAGAGAAATAAGGCACATCATTTAAAAATATCTCATTTCTTCTAAAAATGGCAGAGCTGAGGGTATTGTGCTAAGTGAAATAAGTCAGTCGGAGAAAGACAAATACCATAAGACTTCACTCGTGGAATTTAAGAAACAAAACACATGAACATAAGGGAAGGGAAGAAAAAACAAAATAAGAGAAAAACAGAGAGGGAAGCAAACCATAAGAGATTCTTAACTCTAGGAAAAAAACTGAGGGTTGCTGGAGGGGACAGTGGGTGTGGGGATGGAGTAACCGGGTGATGGACATTAAGGAGGGCACATGATGTAAAGAGCACTGGGTGTTATATGCAACTGATGAATCACTAAATTCTACCCCTGAAACTAATAATACAGTATATGTTAACTAAATTGAATTTAAATTAAAAAAAATTTTTAAATGGGAATGCTGAATGTAACCAATCCTCAACTCCCATTAAAGAGAGAAAGGAACTGACAGAGAAAGGACATGTGATCTCGCATAGGGTCATTCTGCTAAGATAAATAAAACTTCATTCATTCATTCATTTGGTCAGTCAGTCAGTCAGTCAATGTATCAGTACTTTTTTAGGCTCTCAGATTACTGCTATAAACAAAAACCTCTGACCTGATGATGCTCACATTCTAGTGTGTATGTGTAGAGGGGTAAGAGGTAAGTAGATAATAAATTTTTTTTAGTAGATAATAAATTTAAAAGTAGGTTATTTAGGGGTACCTGGGTGGCTCAGTTGGTTAAGTGTCTGCCTTCGGCTCAGGTCATGATCCTGGGATCAAGCTCCGTGTCTGGCTCCCTGCTCAGTGGGGAGCCTGCTTCTCTCTCTCTCCCTCTGCTGCTTCCCCTGCTTGTGCTCTCTGGCTCTCTGTCAAATAAATAAAATCTTTTTTAAAAATAAAAGTAAGTTTTTTAGGTAATCTTAGTAACAAAAAGCATGAGTGTTTGCCTGGGAGCAAGCGTTGTGATGTGGGGGTGGAGGAGTTCCAAATGAGCATGAGGGAACTTTTGAGAGTGATGGAAATGTTCTATATCTTGATTATGATGGTGATTACATTGGGTGTGTACATTTGTCAAAACTCACTCAGAGTGTATAAAAATCTGAGATCATGCTGGTGCTCAATGAATATTGGATAAATAAAGTAGAAGTTAAAACATTTTAAAGTAAGTTATCTAGGGAATTAGAGTATAATAACTGCTATAGGGTAAAATAGAACAGGCTGTGGAAGTTGAAGCTGATGGGTAGAGATGAGGTTTGAAATATTACAGAGGATGGTTAGAGAAGTCCTCAAGAAGAAAGCGGCATTTGAGTAAAAACTCGTAAGAAGTGACAGGGTGAACCATTATGACATTGAGGGAAGAGCATTCTAGACCAGAGGTTTTCAGATTTGCACAAGCCAAGTAAGGCTTGTAGGCAGAGCATGTACTTGGTCACTTTTCAGAATCAAAGTTATAAAATGGACATATTAATTCTCTCTTACCAGAATAATTTCAAAGGTTAGATGAGATAATAGGTTTCATCACAGATGTGAAATTTGGCATGTAGAATTTCAATCTCAAAATTACCAGTCATTTGTTTAGAATCGAATATATATACCAACTTCTGAGTGCATAACTATACATAAGCACTGTTTAATGATATGAAGGAATTCATAATAGAATTACAGAGACAATGGTAAGGGGATAATTTTAATGTGTGGTATTTTCTATAATAAATTTAGGGTGCTAAAGGAAGTACGTAGAGTAAAAAAAAATAATCCTCATTTTAAGGGTGAAGAAATTGAATACACAGATTTTAATGAATACAGCAAGGGTGGTTGATGTAAGTTTCAAATACTGGGTTTCTTACAATAGATGATATGCTTGCATTAAAACACTCCAAAATAATGAAGAAGTCACTAGGATGAAAGGTACCAGCACAGTGAATATAGTCAATGGTACTGTAATAGTGTTGTATGGTGACAGATGGTAGCTACACTTGTGATGAGCACAGCATAATATATACAGTTGTCAAATCACTCTGCAGTACAGCTGAAACTAATGTAATAGCATGTATCCACTATATTCAATTTAAAAGAAACCAGAAACTCTTCAATATAATGATCTCCCAGGTTGAAAATGTGGTTGAGTGAGATCTAGGGCCAACCTCATTGCTCTTCACTGCTGGTGCTGCCACTTTGCCCATTGCTCTAACACTGTAAAGCTGAACAGGGAAAAAACCAAGCCAATCCTCCAGCACATACGAGCCTGAGGGGGATGGATAGAGCAGTCAGGATAGGGGAAAATAATCCTAGTTTTCACTAGTCCTTTCACACCTCTTTTCCCATTTGATCCTTAAAACAGTCTTGTTAACCCAGCAGAAATTGTTTGTTCTCTTTTACATATACAAAAAGAAAGCTTAAAGAATGTAAGCACTTTGCCCAAGGTCATTGGCTAGGAAGTGGGAGAGACTAACATGAAGCTCAGATTTCTATCTCTAATTCCATTATTCTTTCAGCAATCTTATTTAGCTAGGAGATTGAGGCTGGTGCGGCTTGGTTCTCCCAAAAATAAAATGGAAGGGGAAGAGGTGAGTTGGCTATGATGTCAGTCTGTGCTTTTGCATGCATGTGCCTTCCCCACTCTTCTTCACCTCTCTGTGTGCAGACCCCAACAGGCTTTTTAAAAGCCTGAATAAGAAAAATTTCTATATTTAAGAGGAGTTTTAGATTTACAGAATTATTGCATAGATAGTACAAGAGTTCTCATATACCTCAGACTCAGTTTCCCCTATTATTAACTTCTTACCCTGTATGATACGTTTGTCACAATTAATGAGTTGGTATTGACACATTTTATTAGCTAAAGTTCATGTTTTATCTAAATGTCCTCCTTTTATACCTTAATACTTTTTTCTGTTCCTGGTTCCCATGTAGGAAACTACATTGTATTTAATAATCATATCTCCTTAGGCTACTCTTGGTTTTGACAGTTTCTTGGACTGTCCTTATTTTTGATGACCTTGACAGTTTTGAAGAGTACTGGTCAAGCGTTTCGTAGAACTGCCTTCGATTATGATTTGACTGATGCTTTTTTCATGGTTAGACTAGAGTTAAAGATTTTGGAAATGAAGACCACAGAGGTAAAGTAACATCCTAAGCACATCAAGGGTACATGCTTTCAATATGACTTATCACTACTGATGTTAATCTTGATCACAAACCAAAATAGAAAAGGCTTGATATTTTTTTTCCTCTCTCTTTTTCCTCTCTGATGTCACTGGGAAGAGTAGGAAAAATGAAACTAGCATGAGAAACAGTGAAAAAGAAACATTTCAGAAAGATTTTTTTTTAAATTGCATCAGAAAATTGCAGAGTAGTATGAAATTTCTGTAGATCTAAGCAAACAAATTGACAGAATTATGACTAGGGAATATAATTTCTGTATTTTACCTGGAGCATAATTTAATTTGCTTTTTTAATTCCACCAAGGAGACACTATATCAAACAACCAAAGGTAAATTTAAAAATTTAAGAAGTAAGAAGAAAAAGATGTTTTTCATGTTGAAATCTATAGACTCTTTAAGATAACTACATGTCATTCAATAAGATCAGAATGCAATTGATCTTATTCTCAGAGTTACCCAAGGGCTTTTCCACTCAACCTTGTAAATTTTGTTCAGGCAATTTGATGCATCTATTTCTTTTTTCCATTAAAAATTTACGTCTATGGGGGTGCCTTGGTGGCTGAGTAGGTTGAGCATCTGACTGTTGATTTTGGCCCAGGTCATGATCTCAGGGTCGAAATCAAGCCCTATTTTGGGCTCTGCACTTAGCAAGGAGTCCACTTGAGATTCTCTCCCTCCCCCGACCTAAGATAAATACAACTGTACCTATTGGAATTTAAGATTGTAATAAGCACTTATGCCATTCACAATATTCTTCACAATGTTAAAAGCCCAAGAGTGTTTTACTTCATTCTCTTATTTCCACTGATAGTTTGTTGTCATAGCATTCTAGAATGGAAAGGAGCATGGCTTAATGCAAAGGTGCAGAAAAGCCAAATCCACCTCTGCCTCTCGTAAGTAGGGGATCTGGAGTCACTCATCTGAGAGTTATGGAATCTCTGTCTATAAAATGAAGCATTGTACTAGGTGGTCTCCAAGGTCTCTTCCTGCTTCAACAGTCTTTGATTCTAGAGCATCATTTCCAACCATCCACCACCAAATCATAAATCATCCACAAAACACCTTGCTACAAAGATTTCTGTAAATAAAACAGAAATTCACTGTTTATCACTGAATTATCTGCTTTCTGTTGGGAAATTAATAGTTCCAGGATACTTTCATTATTTTATTACCAAAGCAATACTGAGTGCTCGCTTCGGCAGCACATATACCAAAGCAATACTGAATTAAATTTGACTTTTGCCTGTGAAGGTACTTATCTAATCAGAGCAATGTTTTCCAAAGAAATGCCTTAATTAACATATGGTTATTCCCATTCAAGATAAAAATCAAATGAAAAAAATAATCTCCCTATTTCTTTTTGTGAACAACTAGTTTGGTTGTTTGCATTATTTGAAAATTTGAGCACTCATGCAAGATTACCTGTGAGTTTACAATTTCCCTTGTAACTAATAGAAATTCATAGACTGTTCCAAGATGGGCATACTCATTGTTAGTCATTTGAGAGAATAGAGTTGGGCATACCTGTGCATCATAGAAAAACACCCACACATACAAAGGCTGCATTTTTACCCAGACCTGAAATAAGAAAATAAAAGAACTAGAATGCCTTCTTACCACCTCCACCCTAACCACACCTTCCTGTCCCTAAGCTTATTACCCAAACCTGGCTAGGCCCCAAAGTTTGCCTCTTTGAAATTTAAAAAAGATGTTGGAGGAAAAGGTGAGAGAAAGAATAAAGTCAGGAAGAGAAATTGGTGAAAAATAGATGAAGAGCGGGAAATTCTCATGGGTGTGGCTTTGTGAAGCGAATTGCTGTTGTTTGGAAATGTTAGAAAGCAGTTAAGTCTATAAAAATAACTAGGATGTGGCTCATTCTCTTATTTCCACTGTTATGCTCAGAAACTAGATGAACTTGGAACATTTTGGTTGAATTAGCCAAATCAGGATTGTCTTAATAACTTTGAATAAATTTTTATCTCTTCAACAATCCATGGTAGTTCAAGAAATTCAGTCAAATTCTTGCTTTGATAATTTGGCTTGGACTTCTCAAAAGAGATAACTAATTCAATTTAATTCACTTTTCTTTATACCTCCCAGATGGTGCTTGATCACTTCCACAGTGATTATCATGGAACTATCTTAATTCTTCCTTCCTTCTGTCTCTTTGGGCTTTACTTTTAGAGTGTAAGTTAGTTGATGGGGCACCTGGGTGGCTCATTTGGTCAAGTGTCTGATTCTTGGTTTCAGCTCAGGTCATGATCTCAGGGTCATGAGCATTGGGCTCCATGTTCAGCAGGGAGTTTGCTTCTCTCCTTCTCCCTCTGCCACTCACTCCACTCTCACTCTCTCCCTCTCTCTCTCCTTCTCGAATAAAGATAATAGATAAATCTTAAAAAAAACAACAACAACAAAAACCTTTGAGTGTAAGTTAGCTGAGCCTTTTCAGCCCTTATATCTACTTTGAAGCCAAGTAGTCTGCTGAGTCCTTTAAAAGAGCAGATAAGTTCAAAGACAGAACCCCAGAAAAACTGATAGAAAGGAAGGGAAGATGACTTCCAGAGATAAGCACTTTTGACAGGATGTAGCCAATCAGGACTCCAAGCATCTGATAAGCCTGTGTAGATGAGGCAGAGGGAGATGCTCATGGGGCAGCTCAGAGGTGGGGAGACTCTAGTTCCCAAGGTGATCCAGTTAAGTGAGAATACCACACGCAGAGAGCCAAACCGGTTGCTGCTGCACTATTAAGACCAGTATTTGTTGGTCTAGATGAGCCAACCTATTTTGCCTCTCTAAAATATTTGTGAAGCAGAAATTTGAGCCAAGTATTTGGCTTCGGTCACTTTGAAGCAGATTGACCACAGTAATTAAATTCTCAAAACCATTGTTGATTTGTTACTGTATCTCTTGATACAGATTTGGTTTATTCATTTTTCATCCTGAAAAGAAAAAAGCTTAGGCAAGGAATAACTTGTAGCCTGCAGAATGTACATTGTCCTAGGGCGTTTATAATTAATAATCAAGCTGCAGTGTATGCAAGAAGAAAGGGGACCATCTATTACATTAGCATGTACAAACAGTGTGGTTTATTAACTCTGAGCTGAGCCAAAATGTTTGTCATACAACAGTGGCATTGTCAGCGTTGCAGAAATAAAAAAATGAAAATTTTACCAGCGTCAGCATTGATTCATTCACTTCTCATGCGATGACTAATTAATGAGGAGTATATTCCTTGCAAGGAGTTGGAGTTAAAGAGAGATCGTTGCATTTGAAAAATATCTCAGTTGAAAGTGGCTGGAAAGGAATTTGATTGAATTTAATTACAACAAACATTTATTGAGCATTTACATATGTAACACATTGTAATGGCAACAGGCCTCCGAGATAAATAATACTTCCTTAAAAAAAATAACACCTCCTTTAAGTAGTTTATGAAAGATATAGTCACCTAAATGACTACAATGTGAGGTATTGAAATAAAGGCTAGTTGGGAAGCCCATCGTGGTAAGTCAGGAGATCACTAGTCCTGAGCCACAAAGAAATCTGAGTTTGAATCACGTCTCCACTACTTATTATCAATGCAATACTGGGCCAGTTACTTAATCTTTATGAACTTCAACTTATTCATCTATAAAGTGGGGCCCACAAGAATTGCTTTATATGGTTATAAAGATTAAATTGGATAGTGTACGCATACCACTAAACTAGGATTTTCTTTCCATTCTTCCCAGGATTAGGAAAGAATGAAACTAATTCCAGTAAGAAGAATTGGAGAAAGTATCACAGAGGAAGTTGTAGAACTTTAAAAGAAGATGTGATGAGATGATTTCATATGCAGAATAGAATGAGTAGAGGCAGAGTTGTTGAAGTACATACACGTCTGGGCAGTGTTAAATGGTCCAACGTGACAAAACCGGAGAGCACAAGGTGTGAGACCCAGAACATAGATGAGCAATTAGTGATAAAACAAAAAACTAGAAAAGGAACCTTGTTGAAGAGATAAAGGAACCTGAGTTGACATAAGTTTCAGAAAGATATTTTGAGTAGCTCTATGAAGCATGACCATCCTGGAACATTTAGGAGACTACTAAATAGCTTTGTAAATAATAATAAAGACATAAATTCAGGTCATAATGGTAAGAGTAGATATGCAGAAATGAGTATTAGAAAGGATTCCATGGTACAGTTTACAAAACAAAGTAAAAGCTCCTTTCTTTGGGGACCAAACCTTGGAAGATTTAGATCTATCACATGAAAATTGTTTCCTTGCTTCAGGATTCAAGATTAATGATACTATTGCCAATTGTAACCATTGACTGTTGTTTTTTAATCAAATAGGTTGAAGGCATGATGTCCTTTTCATTAAATATTTGCATATCTATACCGAAGGAGGTTTGATAATATATTTAAGTTCAATGCTCAAAGTTCCATGGTTTTGGAAGGCAGTGATCCCAGCCTAACATGTGTCAGATTCACCTGGAGGGCTTGTTAAAACACATTGCTATGTGTGTGCCCAGAGTTTCTGTCTGATTCAGTAGGCCTGGGGTAGCACTCAAGATTGTGCTGATCTAGAGGCTACATTTTGAGAACCACTAGTGTATGTAAACAAAGACTTGTCCCTTTGATTAAGGCCCAGTAGGACTCACATAGATAACTAGTTGGATTAGTTCAGGGGGAAAAACAGGGAAAATATTTCCATCTCTATTCTGAGAAAAATAATCAAGGAATTAGCCCATCCCTTTCCTCTTGCTGGAGCAGTATGTTGGAATTAGAATTAGAATTTTTAATTTGTAGGTTTTGATTCCTCAGTTCTATCATCTGTTCTAATCATGGATAAGCCATGGTAAGCTCAGTCTGAGGACCATTTGGACAGTTAGAAGTTTCCACGCTGAAGCAGAGAGCTAAAAAGCATGTAATAACCAGTTCTTTGTGAGTATTGTACTTGACAGGAGGTAAAATTTCGTGTGAGACTCTTTAATGGGACTCTGTATATTGGTGCATTGAAATTTCCATCTCATTGCAAAGAACCTAAGAGAACAGCTTAGCCACACACATATACACACAAATGGAGTTGTCCCTAATTTGCCGTATTTAAAATAACTGAACATGGTGTGTGAGGTAGAAATGTGTAGAGATGACTGCCAGGTTTTAATTTGGATGACTGGTGGACAGAGCCAACAAGATAGAAGCCGCACGAGGAGCAGTAGGTTTTGGCAAAAAATGAGGCTGACGTTATATTGTCACAGAGGCTTCCAAATAGAGACTTCCCACAAGCAACATGGGTTTGTTGCTCAGGTGTTTATCTGTATAAAAGTAGTAATTATACCTATGGGATTGATAGACTTGCCTAGGAGGGGATCATGAAGTAGAGAAAAGGCACAGGAGTCTTGTTCTTAATTTTCCAAGAAAAGTATATGCTATTTAATTTTTTTGAAAATAACTGAAGAAAGGGTTTGGGTAACTCGAAGTATGAAAAACTTTACCGTTAAGGCAACGTTATAGGCTTTTAAGAGGCATCTCAATGCTTTGGAATTCTTCAGTGTAAGTCAATGTGAATGTTTCACCATAAAACCCCTTAGAGGCCAAAACAATTGGACTACTAAACTGATCCATATTGGACTATTTCTTACCACATGTATTTTTATGTTCTTTGTAAACTAATAGAACATTAAACTTAAATAATTCACTTTCTGGTCAATTGAATATTTTTCAAACATTTAAAATTATTAATAAGACCTCAAACCGTTGGATCAACTCTGTAGTAAAATCCAATCATGTTATTAGAAACACTGACTTGCCTCTTTTTACATTTGGGTTTTTTCCACATTTTTAACCTAAATGTCATGAAAAGAATCATAGCATACAAGAACTGCAGGATACCATAAGGATGATTCGACCTAGCATTTTATAGGTTAGAAAAAGTAGACCCCTAAGTAGTTAATAAACTTGCTAAAGATGATTTCTGTAAAAAGAAAAAAAAAAGAAAGAAAAGAAAAGAAAAAGGAAAGAAAGAAAAAAAGAAAAAGAAATAAAGATGATCTAAATGACGGCAGAGTAAGGATAAGCGTCTAGGTCTCCTGGCCCCAACTCTGGGGCTCCTTTGCCCTATACTATGCTGCCTCCTTTCCCAAAGCACCCCCTGCCCCACCCTAAAAGCATCTCACTACATGTAGGGATTAGTGTTTAAGCAGGCACACATTCTTACCTATTTCTCCTTAAAGCTTAAAAAAAAAAAAAAAAAAAAACCTAATCCAGAAGCAATATAAATGAAGTTTCCTTGGGAACCATTTACATAAACAATGGGATTTTGGGGAGGGGTTAACCCCAATATTCTAAGTTGAAAAATGGACAGAATTATAATTGTGACAGAAGAAAAATTTCTTTCTAGTCTGCACTTCCATTTCCACCTTTAAATAACTTAGGCTGTCCCTGTACATAATGCCAGTTTATTTATTTTTTTTTTAAATTTATTTATGATAGTCACAGAGAGAGAGAGAGGGGGGCAGAGACATAGGCAGAGGGAGAAGCAGGCTCCATGCACCGGGAGCCCGAGGTGGGATTCAATCCCAGGTCTCCAGGATCGCACCCTGGGCCAAAGGCAGGTGCTAAACCGCTGCGCCACCCAGGGATCCCATAATGCCAGTTTATAAACTGAAGCCAGCAAAGCATTATTTTGCCAATAGTGATGCCAGACTGATCTGACTCTATCATTTGGGCTTCATGTAGATGCAACTTTAGCCTACACACACACACACACTTTTTTCTTTCTGTTCCTTCTAGAATGAGTTCCTTAAGAAGACAAGGCAAGACAACAGAACTAAACCATTGTGTTTTTCACACATCCTGAGATACTTCACATGAGGAAAGAGAAATTGGTAGGAGGTTAAAAAAAAAAAAAAAAAAAAGCTTAATTAAATGCCCCATTCAGTCGAAGAGTGTCAAGTGAGTCACCTTCAGATGGAGGCCCTCTGGCATCATGGATGGGGGTTGGCTTCCTATACTAGGCTTGGACTCTGCTGATAAAAGTTGCTTCTGGAGCCATTCTACAGCCCTGCTGGTTTTTCCGCAGCACGGCTCTCTCTCTCTGTAGAGCCACGATTGCACAGGGCCACGGGAGCAGGGTGGGTGCAATGCAGCTTATGTTAGACTATTGGAGGTCAGACAGCCCTTGCCCTCCTCTTTCCTTGTCCATCACATCAGTGCCCTCCTCGGTATCTTCTGGTTTAATTTAATTACAGTTTATCATGACGGGTTCAAAAGGCAGTTCCTTCAACAACTGTGTCTTTTTTTCCCCAAGAGCCTCTCATTTTTTAAGGAATAACTGGTACTTGAACAATGTGGGTGCTACCAGCAAATTCTTATATAATGAATAAATCTAAAGTTATTCCCATTCCAGGCTTTTCAACATGTAGACAAAACTAAGTCATCTTTTTTAAAAGACTAATTTTTACAAATTCTTATGTCTATTCTTTGAATCCAAGGATGACATATTCAAGGACATTTTATCTGTGGCTCCACTAATAGAAGGCAAAACCGGCTTCGTTGTCTGCATAATATTTAAATGCTATGTTCCCAAGTCCGATTCTTCAGGAATGTCCTTTCCCCAAGAGTCAGTCCATCATACACCTGTGGATCCTGCTCTTTTGGGGATCCCTAGACCTGCCTGTTTCTTCAAGTGTAATGTCTTCTAGCTTTACAAATATGGAAGGATGAGAATTCTAAGGACTGGTTTTATATTACATTTCAAGAGCAGGTGAAAAAATATAAACATGAGTCATCTTGATATCCCTGCTTGTTCAAGGAAGCATCAGCAGCAATGTCAATTTGAGTGAAATAGAGAAAAGGCAGGATCATCCCACAGCCCGAACTTACTTTTCAAAGTGCTGACTCATTACCAGTTGCACCCTTTTAAATCCTGTGTGGTTGGCTGCTGGCCGGTGCCCCATCATGCTTGCTCAGCCCTGGACCATTTAGTCCTTCTGGAGACAACACACACAGAAACCTGAGCCTTGGGTTTCAAGGGAGACTCTAAAAGTAAGTCATTCTCTATAGGTGAACACAGCATTTTATTTTCCAACACAGAGACGGGGGACGGTGGGGGGGGGACACCCACAAGGGGCTGTGGACACACCCTCAGCTGGCTCCTCACTCCACCTGCGTCAGTGCTGGCTGGCCACAGAGCTTATGTGCAGACACTCCCTTTGAACCATGAGCTGAAGGCAGGCGGAAATAGCTTCCTCTCTTTTGTCCTCCTGGTCTCCTCTCCTCACTATATCTGGTCAAAAGCCAGCCAATTCATCTAAGTCAAGGACAAGGAGTTAACTCCATGTAAAACAATGTTCCGCGTGACTCATTGTTCTCGATGAGGTCTTAACACAGGCCACCTGTAACGCTGCAGCAAGTCCCGAATCAGCACAAGTCGGCTAAATGTCCTAGGATGTGAGAGGCAAACATCTCTGGAACTTTAAATAATGAACTAATAAGTGTTCTTGATAGGTCAGCTGTCAAGGCGTTGCAAATAGACTAAGAGACTTTTTAAATGATTTCCAGAGAAATCAGGAGTGTAAATTTAACTGTAAAAGCAATAGAAAGCATCTTTTTGGATTGAACAGATTTATTATTTGGGACATCTATGTGGCTTATGTGCCTTTTAATTTCTTCCAGCCTCACTGCGTTTGTTTTTATTGTTTTCATATAATCTGTGATAAACTATTGCTCAAGACTACCTCCTACTACCTCTCCTCTTATGCTTTTGATATTTTGCATTTGTAAAGCACTTCAGAGTTTACGAAGGAATTTTACTCAATGCATTCCTTTTCATTTTCAATCCTATAACCTGCGAGGTCTGCAGCTTTACATCCCCATTATCCAGTTGAAACAAGAACTCCAATGATTTGTTATGGGTCACACTGCCAGCAAGTGACAGGACTGCGACAGAACCTTGGGTTTCTTTTTTTTTTTTTTTTTTAAGATTTTATTTATACATGAGGACAGAGAGAGAGAGAGGCAGAGACATAGGCAGAGAGAGAAGCAGGCTCCCTGCGGGGAGCCTGATGTAGGACTTGATCCCAGGACCGCAGGATCACAACCTGAGCCAACAGATGGTCAACCACTGGGCCACTCTGGTTCCCTGGAACCTTGGATTTCTAATACCAGAGTTTCATTATAACAGCTACTCACTGTTGCCCACCACGCTGCAAGATTTTCTGTTGCAAAGCCTTTGCATACACCAATTTTAGCCTTGCTTTCATAGCCTCTACCTCCTATCCAGCCCACAGATTCTGCAAAGTTCCACATTGTTTGGAAGAAGATTGTGTTATGTCATGAAGCTAGTCTGAGCTTTTTAATTCTTCACAAATTAAGGCTGAGGTGAGGACTGTGTGGATCTCAGGTGAGATGTGGAGGTGTGACCTGAACACTCTGACCTTGGTCAATGCAAACTGTCTCAGTGTGGTGCAGTCAGAGCTGGAAGCCTTCTTGAATTCATCTCTACAATGTAGCCAAGCTGTCTAATATGCCTAACAGCAAAGGGCACTCCTTAAAGGCATGACTTTTGTTTTTTTTTCTTTGTTTTTTATTGCCCTTTTTCTTTTTTCTTATTTACTTCCCATCCATTTTTATCTCTTTCTCTTTCTCTTTCTTTTTCTTTTCTTTTCTTTCTTTCTCTTCTTCTTCTTCTTCTTTTCTTCTTTCTTCTTCTTCTTCTTCTTCTTCTTCTTCTTCTTCTTCTTCTTCTTCTTCTTCTTCTTCTTCTTCTTCTTCATCTTTCCCTCCTCTCCTCTCTTTTTTCCTTTCTGTCTTTTCCTAATATAGGGATGCCTGGTGTGGTAATTAATCTTTAGAGATGGCTCTAAACAATGTTTATGTTTCCTACTCACGAATGTAGGTGGGCACATGAAGAAAGCGATGTGCTGAGACTTTTAACCCCAGGCATTAAGAAGACCTGAAAGCTTTTGCTTCTTTCTTTTTGGAGCCATAATCTACCATGTATAAAACCAGGTTACCCTGATGGAAAGAGAGGCCATGTGGAGAGATCCTGGAAGAAGAGAGGCTCTTGGAGAAACAACAAGGAGCCCAACCAAGTCCTATCTGCAGCCCAATGGCCTCATAAAAAACCATGAGAGGCACCTGTGTTGCTCAGTTGGTTAAGCACCTGACTCTTGATTTAGGCTCAGGTCATGATCTCAAGGCTGTGAGATTGAGTCCTGTGTTGGACTCTGCACTGAATGTAAAGCCTGCTTGAGATTCTTTCTCTCTCCCCCTTCCTCTCTCCCTCTTCTCCTGCTCTCTCTCTCTCTAAAAACAAACAACTATAAAAACCCAAAAACAAACAAAAAACCCCCCTAAAAACCACAAGTGAGACCAGTAGAGGAACCTCCCCCGCAGGCAATACCTAGCCAACCTAGAGAATCAGGAAATATAATAAACATAGTTGTTGTTTTGAGCCACTAAATTTTTAAATAGTTTGTTATGCAGCATAACTGGCCACCTATCCACTAGTCTGAATCTTCAGTGACCTTCAGCAAGTCTTGGAAACATCTGGGGTCAAACAGGCCAGTTTGGAATGGATGTGGGTGACCTAAGGCAGATAGTTCATAGTAGATGGGGGTCAGTGGATAAGAGAAAGAGAGTTTATGCCAAAGATGAATCAAAAACCAGAAAAGGGAAATACAGAGGAAGGAAAAGCAATGTTTCTTAGCATCTTGAATTTAGTTCTATGGAACTGAATCTCTCACTTGTATCTTAGGCTTTGTTTGAAATAGACAAAACTGTTGCTCATTGCACATGTTGGCCTAGGCCTGACATTTCAAGAAGTGCATCTATTTCCTCTTTGGTGTGTGTGATCATTCCTGGGTGCAGGAATTAAAAACGAGACTCAATGAAGAAAATTTGTGGAGTCATGCTTTTTGGGGATTGAACCAAGGAAATAACCACGTTAAGCCGGTGGATCTTTGTGTTTCTAGAAGGGAGTACATTGTTTGGAACACTGGAGGCATTTGAGACTTCTTTTTTTATCTGAACTGACTAGGGTCTCTGCCAGACCCCTGAGTGGGTAAGGTGCAGGCAGAGATTAGTTCTGGGCCCCATCTTCTATCCACAGGAGAAAAACTGCATCATTACTTATTCATCTAGTATTTACCCTTGGAGTATCCATCTATCTAGAATGCCCACAAAACCTTGCATAAAACTAAGAAATTTGGAAGAAACATGTAAGTTAAAACTAGCTCAAAGTCACTTGCTTCTTCTATTTATTTATTTGGTCTGAGATGATTCCCACATTCACTTACCATATGGCATTAAATCATTCTGGTCCTTGAGTTATTATTACATGATTCAAAGAGTATAATTTACAGAATTGCCAGCCCAGGCTGCACTCTGTCCCACACCAAAAAAAGACCACAAGGAGGGGAGAAGAAAAATGACTGTTTCCTGGTAGCCCATATTTACGCAATTTTCTCCCACCACAGATTGTTTTGGCAGTCTAGACAGAGTCTTGTAAAATCCTTCCCTGACGTCATCCACATCCTTCCTTGATAAGTTCAAAATGAGTCCGGAGCAAGCATGGCTCCTCTAGCAATGTCATACAAATAATGAGTGCAGTGCCACCCCAGAGAAGCCTTTGGACTCCGGTAATTTCCACATGAAGGAAGGGATTGATGAGCCGGTCACCAAATTATGTAAATATGTGGCCGAGAATGCAGCTGCTGAAGGGGAGAAAGAAACACACATCTGGACATTTTGTGTTTTAAAAGAACTTTGTGGGAAACAAACAGATTCGAGGGAGAAGTAGACTAGATTCAGGGAAAGAAAGACAGAAGAAATTATTTTCTTAGTAAAGCCAGAGAACACTCTGAAATTAAGGATTCCTTAAAAGACAACGTAAAGTTGGGTTTCAAAGAGAATACACTGGGTCTTATTTCTATCATTCTTGTAGAGAGGAATGATAGTTCCAGGTAAGGATTTAAAATTCAGGTTCTAAGAGGGGATTCTTTTTTTTTTTTTTTATCATTTTATTTTGTTGTTAGCTGAGTAACAAATTACACACACCAACATTTGTATAAATGGAAGATACAAATGCTGTCTTTCTCTAATAGAACATAATATACAAGACACATTCAAACACTTGTCTGGCTTATAGCCTCAACTAAAGTCAATTCCAATTTACTAGAAAAGAATTTCCAAATCAGAAGTCATTTGGTGGCCTCTAAACTTCCTATCATGCCTTTCCAGCAGCCTCTGCTGCCACACTTGCCTGCCATTTTACTGTCCACTGGAGCTACATCTTCCGCCATTGCCTAGACCTCTGGGTCCTTTGAAGTTTCCAATGCTTGGCCAGTTGCTGCCCTCTCTTCAGAGATGTACCACACTTCAATTGCCTGACAGATTATTATTCATTACTCCTCATTCTTTAAGAAACAAACCCTGTGCCAATCTTTCTATCAGTCTGTGTGGTTCTACTGGGACACCTCTCATTGATCAATTCTAGTTACACATTCCAACACTGACACCCTATGAAAATAGACCACTGTCATCCTATACTGGTCACTGCCTCTGACTGAATTCACTACTGGTATGTATTTCAAGGTCATCTCCCCCAGCTCTTTGCCTTCCAAGTCTCTTACTTCTACTCCATCCCTCAGAGACACTTGACTCTTTGACTCTGACCTTTATTTAAAAAAAGTATTTTTATGGAAATATAATTGACATTTAACATTGTGTAAATTTAAGGCATACCATGTGTTTATTTGAAATATTTCTATGTTGCCACATGATTACCAGGGTAGCATTAGCTAACACCTCTATTACCATTTCATTTCATTTTTGTGGTGGGAACATTTTAGATCTTCCTGATTTTTCCAGCATTAGTCACAATCTCCAATCTAGGAAACAACAGAAATGTCTATCAACGGATAAATGGGTAAACCCATTTTTCAATATATACACACATTGGAATATTATTCAGCCCTGAGAAAGAAGGAAATCCTGCCTTTTGAACCAACATGGATAGAACTTGGAGGATTATGTTAAGTGAAATAAGTCAGACACAGAAAGACAAATACAGTGTATGATATGATATTGCTTGTCCATGGAATCTAAATAAGCCTAACTGGTAAAAAGCAGACTAGGATGGTGGTTACCAGAAGCTGGAGGGTGGACTGGGGGGGTTGGGGAGATGATGTTTAAGGATATAAACTCGCACCTGGTATATAAGTAAGTCATGGAGATCTGATGCACAAAGTAATGCTTTTAAACAAAACCATGTTATAAACTTAAAAGTGGCTAAGAGACAAAATCTGACTCTGACCTTTGATGTAAGTCTCCAGCTACCATTTGTGTTATCTTCTTTGATTATCCCACTCTCGGTTGTGGGACTTAATATTTTATCAGACTTCCTAGGCTGGCTCACTGGCTTACATTTACCTCAGCCCCAGCCAACAGGTAATCTCCCAGTCTCCCTGGGGATACCATAAAACTGTGTGCTCTATTCTTCTCCAGAAGATCATGTTGTATTATCTTTATGTTTTTACCCAGCAGTGAGCTCTTAAAAAGCAATTGTGGTGTCTTTACTCAGTTTGGTATCCTTGGGGCATGATAGAATGCCTCATGTAGGCAGTGTTTGTTGAATGAGAGAGCTTCTTGGATTTCTTACCTATACATTTCATTATATCCATTTGCTTTATCAAATTGCTTGGAATATACTGGACCCCCAACAAATGTTTTTGGATTAAATGCATAAGGTTGTTAATTTCCCTCTATACTGCTCAACTTGTTACAATGAAGTGAAAAAAAAAAAGGAAAAATGAAGACATTTTCAAAAACAAAGAAATATTGTGGTTATGTCCCTCTAAGTTCCATTGCAACCTCGCATTAGAGACTAAATTGGGAATACTTCTTTAATTAAAAATTTGTGACTATGTGGGAAAGAGTGCTGAAGTAATTTTCATGGCAAAAAATAGAAGAAGCTTTCCAAACAGGTGCAGCAGAGAAGCAATATTGAAAAGCAATTATTTTCAAGCTCTATAGAATAATCCATTTATTTAAATGTATTTTTAAGCAATTTAATAATAGTGTGAAGAAAAGTAACAATAACTTATTTTTATTTTATTTTAATGATGAGAGAAAATTAATTACAAAGTTATGTATTGACTTGTATAAATTCAAAAGAACAAATATAATAAAAGCATATGGATACTATTATATACATGTAAAAGGATTGAAACTGATTTGCCAGTGTCCATTCAAAACTGACTTTGTTAGCCTTTGGGAAAGGGGGAAGAGAGATGAGCCTCAAGTTATCATATTTAAGAGATATTTAGGGGTCCCTGGCTGGTTCAGTCAGTGGAGCATATGACTCTTGATCTGGCAGTTGTGAGATCAATCTCCACATTCAGTATAAAGCCTACTTAAAAAAAAGAGAGAGATTTAAATTTATTTCAATTTTTATTTCTTAAAAAACACTGGCAGCACCCCTCCTCACTAAGGGGGATTCTTAACTCATCCATGGAAACTTCCATGACTCCCCAAGGAGAAATGATGGCTCCATCCACCTTATAAAAGCTCTATTGTAAAGAATTGTTTGCAAGTCTGTTTTCATGCTAGACTGACTTCCCCCAAAATCAGGGGTTCCATATTATTAATTTCTGTACCCTTGTGTAGTACCGTAAAAGATCTAAAATGGGCATTCAATAAATATTTGATGAATTAAAATAAAGGTTCATCTGCAAGAAAAAGTCCAAGAGAAGAAATAGGAATGATCTTCAGCATTAACTGTTCTTTGGATTATCTATAGTCTTTCCTGTTCTTCATTAATGTAGATAATCAAGAGTCATCATGAACCATAAAACTTTCAATAAAAAAATACAGGAAAATAGCTTTTCCAAGAGGAAATATTAAAAACATGAACATTATAGTAGTGGAAAGACCTCAGTGGGTGCAAACTAAAGAAATTCTTCTAAAGAAATTCTCCTAAAATCCCCCACATAAAAGAAATAACTCACGTAGATGGCCTCTAAAGACATATTGGATCTTACAAAGTTAGCTGATACATACTATGTGCTAAATATTCTCCTTAGGATGTTGCTTCTATTATCTCTCTCTCCTCATTTTAAACATAGGGAGTTAAGTATTATTATGGCACGCATTTCACAGATGAATGAACTGAGGCACAGAGGCTGAGCAACTTCTCCATGTTATACGACCAGGAAGCAATAATTTGAATCCAGCCAGTTTGGTTCCAGACACTAAACCTCTAGTTTCTGTGTTTTAGTACTTCTCATGACTTCCTGTAATTAGTTTGTGTTGTCAGGATTTCATTGTTCTGCTTTGTTCTTCATGAAATTTATTGCTAGATATTCATTTGCTTTATACAAATATCACTTCTTACACTAGTAAAATAGTTCCCACGTGGCAGGAAAGCAGGCACTTCTCTGAGACTCCTGAGTGCCATTTCATTATTCTAGTCCTCTTGACCCACCTGTGCAATATTGACGTCCCCTTTGTGACACACACACACACACGAGTAAAGCCTGGAGTCACCTTGACCCCTGCTCCAGGTCTACGGCCAGTGTGGTGCTGATGGGTTGGCATCCATGTAATTCAGGTTATTAAATATTGTGACTACCATCTGTAAACATAAAGTCAATTTAGTTTATCTGTAGTCAGGCTACAGATAGTAGTAAGGTAGCCATGAAGAGGTTCAGTGAGTTCCTTAACAAAAATTAGAAAAAATCACAAGCCCCTCTCCATCTTCAGGGGTTTGCCACCTGTGGACAAGACATGAGCTCTGATTTGATAGAAATGAGTTTGCGTCTCAGCTCCACCACTCACTAATTATATGGCTTTGAGCAAATGACTTAACCTTGCAGAAACTCAGTTTTTCAATGAGGAATGAAGTTCTTCTTTCACAGGCTATATGAGAATTAAATAATAAAAAATACGTGAAGTACTTAATTTAGTATTTGGCACATAGCTGTTGCTCAGAAATTAATGTGCTAGACATTATTGTTATTATGTAAATATACATGGTAGTAGTGTCCACTTTACAGTTAATAATCAGCTGATAAAAGCCAAGCTATCAGAAACATGCCTGATACATAAGAAACTCAAAATATACATGCTACTTATTATTATTTTACTATAAACTAATTCTATTTAAAGTTTGTAAGTTGTGTGCTATATATATATTTTTTTCTTTTCTTTCTTTCTTTCCTTTTTTTTGAGAATAAACCTTCTATAGTAAATTTTTTTCTCTTAAAAGCATTCTTTTCAGGCTGAAAGAATGCAAAAAAAATCTGTAGAAATAGTATTTTTGCCACCTTTGTATAAGGATTCAAATTCTAATAGAGTTGATATAACAGCTTAATGATGTTTATGCCTTCAGTCTATAAGACTGATAAGACCATTTTTGGATTAGGAAAAGCCACCTAAACATCTCACTTATGAGATCTGCCACAAACATGTTTTAATATTTTATTTCAATATTTTGAGGCAGTGGTGAGTGGATTCTAATTTCAAGAGAAGATTATCCAAAAAGAAGAGGGGGGAAAAATCACATTAGTTTAAATTTTGTTTTCAATTGATTTTGACAAAAAGGAAATGAAGGTCCAAATGGAAAGTCAGGATGGGATCCTAGGGGAGAATTTTTATTTCCCTTCTGGAACATGGAAGTAGAGAATTTTAAGGAGTGGGATGGAAGGGTGTCTGGGTGGCTCAATTGGTGAGTCATCTGCCTTCAGCTCAGGTCATGATCAAGCTCCCTGCTCAGCGGGGAACCTGCTTCTCCCCATGCTTGTTCTCTCTCTCTCTCTCTCTCTCTCTGTCAAATAAATAAATAAAATCTTAAGGGAAAAAAAGGAGTGAGATTGAGAGATCAGGGAGGTAGTCCTGTGCACTCTAACAAACGAATTGAAATCCCATTGAAACCTTAATTGCCCTGAGCAACCAACAGAAACACTAACACAGAGAGAAAGGGTTTTCTGGCTTAAAGATGATGTTTTTATTACATATCATCTGAAAATACTGAATGAAGAGTCAGATCATTGATGCCTGTCCTGCCTCTGCCATTGGTCAGAGCTATGGCCTTAAATGTGTTTAAACTCACAGCCTCCTGGAACTATTATGTGTAATGTTTGTGGGTTGGACGTGGTGTTTTTTAATCTCCATTTTAAGCTCCTCTAAATTTAAGCTTTGAGTAAGCACACGTAGAAGGTAACAAACGTCTAAAACATTTCTAACACCACATATGCTGGGCTTCAAGAGGAGCACATAGCTTAATTCAATTAACTTACAATTACGGAACATCTATGTACTATATAGATATAAAAATATGGATATAAAATGCAAAGATACAGATATAAAAGGCAATAGAGATAGAAATACAGAGAGAAGCAGTGTCTTCTCCAGGCGCTCGCATTGTAGTAGAAGAGCCAGCGGTGTCTGTAGAAGATCTATAACATTGTGCAATTAAACACAGCAAAAGATACTGCTAGGGATGAGGGTCAGAGACGATTCTGAGATGGCCCTGAGAGGAATTTTAAGGATGAATATTGAGCATTTCAGCCATTCTAAAATCAATTAACTTTACACATAAATGGACTAGCTGGCTCTCTCAGTTGATGGTTTCAGGTGTATCTGTGTGAAGTGGTCCCTTTGGAAATAAGGGTGGGTAGTGGACATTTAAGTATTGTTGCTACTCAACAAGTAGTTTAGAGCTCTCTCCAGGCAATTCTGGCAGGGCCATATTTATGATTTTTTTGTAAACAGCAGGACAAACCTCCCACTGCCACCATAGCCTTGCCTGCATTGCAAAGCACTGAGTTCCTGTCAGCTGCCACCAAGCAGGAATAGGGCAGACCCAATGCTATTTTCAGCCAGTGGCACCTCTTAGATGAGTTACCAAGCAAGCCAAGACATAAATTTCAAAGGAACACACTCAGGACAGCAAACAATTCTTATGTGGTATTCTGTAAAGAATCAAAATTGAAAAAAAAAAAAAAAAAAAAAAGAATCAAAATTGCTTCAAGGACTAAGTCAAAGTCGTTTAAAATTTCTAGGGGGCACTGCTTCTTGTACTCCAGAAAGTGAATCCCCTCTTACAGCAGCTAGCTTTTTCTTTTCTTTTCTTTTTTTTTTTTAAAGATTTTATTTATTCATGAGAGACACAGAGAGAGAGAAAGAAAGAGGCAGAGACACAGGCAGAAAGAGAAGCAGGCTCCATGCAGGAAGCCCGACGTGGGACTCGATCTCAGGTCTCCAGGATCAGGCCCTGAGCTGAAGGCAGCGCTAAACCGCTGAGCCACCTGGGCTGCCCAGCAGCTAGCTTTTTCTACCCAAACTCTAGCCATTAAAATTGGTCTCAAGTAATTAAAAACAACAAATTGCTTAAAAGATGAATTTTCCGTTCAACCAGTTGTTTGCCCTATTCTCAAAGAATATCGAAACCCCACAGGGATATGTTATAACCTGTCTCCTCCCAAGTGGGAGATAGTTAATAATGGTAACTACCACTTTTGGAGTCTTTTTCTGAGCCAGGCTCTTTCACAGATATGTTAGCTAAATCCTCTTGGTTATCTACAATGACAGGTACTATTTTCCTTGGAACCTGAGGTCCAGAGACATTAAATGACCTAATGGCAAGTTCATGGTAGTAAGACATTAGAATATTTGTCTAGCTAGAATGCAGCCTAAATCCTTTTAGTTTCTTAAAATAAAATCTGTGGGAATGGGGGCTGGGAATGCAAGTTCATCACAGAGACCCTCTCTTGCCTCTGCAGAGGAGTCATCTGTGATCCAGTTACCTGGGAGCTGCAGTTGGGGAGAAATGTAGGTCAGATGAGATCGATATTTTGACAAGGCAGGAAAATCTTTGGACATTTGTCATGTATTTTGTTAATCTTACCTTTGTTTGTCATTATTCACACTTACCTATGCATCACGTCCCCAAGAGTACCCTCAAATCATCAAGTATGTTTTTCCATTGCTTTTAATGTTAAAATGGAAATATATTTCAATAGAAGAGACAAAAGTTTAGATTTCGGACATAACCAAATGACACTTTCAGGCTATAGCACACTTTTGAAGAGCCTTCTTAAAAATATTTTCTTGTTTAAAATGAAACACAATCTCAATACATAAACAAGAACCCAGAGGGATGTACACAGATATTCACAAAATAACATCAATGGCATTTAAACTATGAATACTGTATCAGAAGGTCTGATTTCCTATGACATATTCTGCAGTGTCAGCAATAAAGACATCAATGTTTCACCAATCTCAAACATCTCAATGTTTTAAAATTTAAATGTATTCTTTTTTTAAGATTTTATCTATGAGAGAGAGAGAAAGAGAGAGAGAGAGAACACAGTGGGGGGAGAGGCAGAGAGAAAGGGAGAAGTAGACTCCCCACTGAGCAGGAAGCCTGATGCCAATGCCAGGCTCCATGCGGGCGCTCGATCCCAGGACCCTGGGACCATGATCTGAGCCAAAGGCAGACGCTTACCCGACTGAGCCATCCAGGCGCCCCTAAAACTTAAATGTATTCTTAATTAATTTTCTTAGCCTATTTCTTAAAATTGCAATACTTGATCTCATTGGATATCTTTTTCCAAAGATACCTGGAAAGTCCTTTTATTTGTTTTTTTTATATATAGTCAATTATATTTTGTCCATTCCCTAATAGGTATCGGGAGGTTTACAGTCGGTATATAAAATATGATCAAGTGTCATAAAGTCAAAAGTGGAATAAAGGAAATAAAACCCGAAACAAAGATTCAACAGAACTAGAATAAAAACCGCTTCTGCCTGTGAGCCTAGGTACACTGGGATAAGGATTGGAGTAAGGGGGCAGTTGGGCAGTCAGCTTGCCAGCAGCTAAGCAAAAAGAATGAGGTCAGTTCCCTAGTTCAGAGTCCATAAGGTAAAAACACACTGACTGCTCAGAAGAATTACATCTGATCTTGGTGGTGAGATCAGGCGGGAACTTCTCCCAGGAGTGTCCTAAAGAGGACGATGTATGATGTGGAAAACACGTTTTGACAACAAAGAGTCAGGGATTCTTTCTTATAAAGACCCCCAACATAAGCTGAGGAGATCCTATTGAAGTGCAGCTTACTAAATTTCAGAGATATTTAAGTTTGTTACAGTTTTTGGTTTTGTTTTGTTTTGAACAGAAGGGGGAGAAAAAAAGCCCAGAAAATTAGGGTGGAAAGTTTTGATCCTTCCTTGGCAGTGAAGACTCACGCCAGTGTTTTCTAGGCAAGGTCAAATCTGAAAGCTTTTAGGCACCAATGCAAGGGTTTGTTTACAATTACCTATGGGTTGATGTAGTCAGTAGAAAGGGATTTTAATACACCTGAAGTGATCCATCGTCAGATGTCCGTAGCACACTCTTAGATATAATGTTGGCTAAATATGGCATATCTGAAATGGACACTCATAGCTCATTGTTAGAGACAGGGCAGCTGGGGGGCTAGAGCTTCTCCACACTTCCATATTCTGTTTACAATGCTTGGACTGGGCCCCTGCAAACCTCCATTCTCCTTTCCCGGCTCTGACAACAGGGAGCCTAATGTGGAGGCGGAGACCGAAAGCCTGGAGAGGGAGGAAGGGACTGGCTCCTTCCTGTGTGTTCGCTGCTCCTGTCAGACACCTCACAGCAGCTGCTCGGTCCACAGAAGCACTTGGTTCCAGTTTACAACTTCCTCACCTTCCTAGACTCGGTCTTCACTTCCTCAGAGGTACCAGCATGAGCGGACTGGTGCTGCCTCCTCAGACACCTGAGCCTCAGAGCTGTGAGGGTGCTCCTTGGACCCCTGAGACACCAGCAGCAGTCACATCCTATCCTCTCAGAGGTTTGGGTCTTAGAGGGCTTTCCTCTAAGCTGCTAACTTCTTTTTCTTTTAATTTTTTATTTAAATTCAATTTGGTTAATATATAGTGTGTTATTAGTTTCAGAGATAGAATTTAATGATTCATCGATTGCATATAACACCCAGTGCTCATTCCCTCATTCACCCACTGATCATTTCCTCATTCATATGCCCTCCTTAATGCCCATCACCCAGTTACCCCGTCCCTCACCTCCCTCCCCTCCAGCAACCCTTAGTTTGTTTCCTATAGTTAAGAGTCTCTATGGTTTGCCTCTCTCTCTTCATCTTATTTTATTTTTCCTTCTCTTCCTCTTTGTTCATCTGTTTTGTTTCTTAAATTCCACATATGACTGAGATCATGTGGTATTTGTCTTTTTCTGACTGACTCATTTCCCTTAACATAAAACCCTCTAGTTCCATCCATGTAAGCTGCTAACTTCTAATAATCCCAACCTGTTCCTTCCTTCCCTGGCCTCAAGGGTGGGAGCTTCTCCTTGCAGTCTTCATTTCTGAAATACCCTAGTGCTCCTTTATTGCCTTTTCAGCTCTCAACCACCCCTATTCGTTTCCCAGAGTTAGCATCCTTTACGTTCTGTCTCCCTTTCTGATATTTCCCACACATTTCTTCTCCCTTCCCTTATATTCCCTTTCACTATTATTTATATTCCCCAAATGAATGAGAACATAATCATGTTTTATTCATCAATTTTCTTTTCCCAAGATCCTGACTGACACAATAGTAAATGCAAGATGGCTTCAAGGGACCCCCAAAATTCCATAAATTGAGGAGTTGATGTTCCCTTAGTGTAAATGTAAAATATAGTTCATTAATACCTTAAGTTCCCGATTTTTTATTGGTACTGGCAGAGGCATTATCTAGAAAATAACCTTTGGCCATCTTTAAAGTAGCACCAATTTCTATGATCATCATAATACCCATCAGGTATACATTAGATTGGTGGATGCCCATCTTGTACCCATTATTACTAGATTTTTTTAGATAGGCTAGGTTTCCATGGTTAATTTTATTGTATTTTCCAATAAAGTACTTTTGTAGGAAATTGGGGAAAAATGGAAAAGCATAATACAGAAAATTTTCATTATTGGTAGTCCCACAATACTTGTTTATATTCTGTTATTATATGTATATGTTATGTATATTTATATATATTCAATAGACTTATTATTATTTTTATAGCCTACTTTCTCATTCATTCAATACATTTATTAGGATTTTCTGAAATATTTTTAATTTACTGCTTCTTTTTAGATGACAGACTGATATAAAATTAAGTCCACAAAAGAAAAAGGCTCAAGCCTAACCTTGAATATGTAGTTGTTTTTTTTTTTTTTTTATCAACCTGCATCTATTTTTAATCCAGAGGTCTTTTAAAGAATAAGAAGAAAGGATGAAGGTCTGAGACAAGGGATGGTAAATAGGCTCCATCATGTATGCCCACAGGATTGGCTGCATATATTTGCGCAATGACAGAAGATTAAGGGTGCTCTCCATGGGACAAACTTCTGGGATCTATTAGCAAAGTCTTCAGTGGGTGTGGTGGCACATGAGCTATGCAATTGCTAGCCATGCTCTGAGGCACGTTATCACATCTTGCAAAGTGGAGTTTTTTCCATTTGCCATTAACTATCACAAGAGAACTCCACTCAAGTGAAGACTTTATTCATTCATCTAATAATAAGCACTTATTTTGGTTATCTATTCCTACATAATAAATCATATCAAATCTTTTTTTAAACACTGTATTCATTTTTGAGAGAGAGAGAGAGAGAGAGAGAGGATGAGAGACAATGACCACAGGGAGACACAGAGGGAGAAGGAGAAGCAGATCCCAGGACCTTGGGATCATGATCCAAGCAGAAGGCAGACACTTAACTGATTAAGCCACCCAGGCACCTCACATTAAATCTTAGTAGCATAAAACAATACCTATTTTATTATGCTCTTAATTCTATGGGCCAAATATTTGGGCAGGATACAGCTCATTTCTGCTCTGGGATTTTGTGGTCTCAGCTGGAGGGGCTGGAATGGCTCCACTGGAAGTTTATGCTGTTGTCTGAGTCCCTCAGCTCTTTGCATGGTGTCTGCTGGAGTCCACTGGACTGAGATAGAAGGAACAAATAAGAATTAGCTAAATCAATCTTTCTCTTCTCTCTCTCTCTCTCTCTCTCTCTCTCTCTCTCTCTCTCCTAGCAGCTTCTCCAAGTGGCTAGCTTGAGCTTCTTTACATCATGGCAATCCCAGAATAGGCAAACTTCTTTCATGGTGACTGGCTTCCCCTGATTTAGCATTCTAACAGTACCCAGTGGAAGCCTCAAGGCTTCCTATGACCTAGCCTCAAAATTCACACAGTGTTACTTCTGTCGCATTCTGTTGATTACATGGGGCCAGTCCACACTCATTGGGGGAAAAAGAGATACTACTTTGGGTCAAGGTTCTTTGGGAACCCAATGTTAAGGGATAGTTACCACATATTATCTTACAGATCAGCAGGCTCTTCCACTAGGATTAGCTTCACTGACATTCATGATGCTCTGTACGGTGGAGGTTTAAGATTCTCATAATTGAAAGCAGAAGGTGAAAAGGGGAATCGCATGGTTTTCCAAACCAAAAGGTCATTTATGGCTGGTAACTCCATGTTTGGTAGTATTTTTTTCCAAGAGTATGAATAGTACTTAGGAGTCTAACGCATAGGATAGGAATCAGAGACAAACATTTGGGTATTGAATATGGAAGGTGTTAGAGAGGAAGCCCAGGGAAAAGAGTGCAGTTAACTACCAAATATTGTATAAAAGAATACCAATTGTCAGAGGGAGAAGTAGGGCGTTTTGGAACAAAATCTTTGAACACCACTCATAATAGTGTCCATTTTCATAGAATTCTTACATGAGTCAAGGGAGAAGAGACATTAAATAAACCTACCAGGTGCAGACATTTAGAAAAGGCTCTATTATTTCTATTTTATAGATGAAGAAAGAAGCATATTAAGTGATCTGCCTTAAAATACTTAGCTAGTTAAGTGGCAGAGCCCAGATAAAAGCTCAGATTATATAACTGGAAGTCAGTGCTCTTTTTTTGCTGCGTCATGAGATCTCCTACATCAGACATCATATACCTTACCAGTTAGAGTTCTTGCTTATAAACACAAAAACTTGCTTTGGCTAGTGTACCCAGAAAAGATATTTATTGGAAGGCTATCAAGTAGCTTACTGTATGGATGGGAATGCTGAAGGATTAATTTCAGAAAATATTAACTGAGACAGTCATGGTCAAGCCAAAGGAAGAGACTGGATAGGGCGCTGACATTGACACTTACAGCCCAGGTCCCCTGTGGTGAGCAGCAGCTGCTGTCATTGCTGTTGTAGTAATGTCACTGATCACAACCCTAGCGAATGTCTTGGAGTCTTTGTGTCATCCCTCAAGATCTAAAGTCCCAGGTGGGAGCATCTGCTTCTGTGAAGCCTCAATCACATGCTCTAGCTGTCACGTAGTTGTTTAAAAAAGGAAACACTTAGGGGTGCCTGGGTGGTGCAGTCAGAACCTGATCCTTGGTTTTGGCTCAGTTTGGCTCAGGTTCTGATCTCAGGATTGTGAGAACGAGCCCTGCAATGAGCACTGCATATGCAGTGCAGACTCTGCTTAAGACTCTCTCCCTCTGGGCAGCCCGGGTGACTCAGTGGTTTAGTGCCACCTTCGGCCCAGGGCGTGATCCTGGAGACCCGGGATCGAGTCCCACATTGGGCTCCCTGCATGAAGCCTGCTTCTCCCTCTGCCTGTGTCTCTGCCTCTGTGTGTGTGTGTGTGTGTGTGTGTGTGTGTCTCATGAATAAATAAATAAAATCTTTAAAAAAAAAAAAAAAGACTCCCTCTGCCCTTCCCGCCATGGTCTCTGTCTTAAATAAATAAATAAATCTAAGTAAATAAATAAGAAACATCTAGGCCTCTTTCGAGGGCCCATATAATGTGGGGGGAGAGGGTTCTCCAAAATGAAATGGGGTTTTGATTGCTGGCTAGCGAGAAACAACAGCAAGTGTCTGCTCCGTGTACTTTTACCTGCAGCAACCACATTTTCACACTGTATTTGAAGTTCTAAATGGAACACACCATTCTCATTAGATACATGATGGCTTGAGGCAAGGATGCTAGGAGATGAAAGTGAGGCAAGCCAGGCCAGCCCCAGGATATTTGTTAGTGAAGTCCACATTCTGAGACTTATTCTCTGTCCTCTGCAGCTAATGAATGAAAGAAAGAAAAGAAAGAGGAGGGAAAAGCTGGATGTGAGCTGAGACTTATTCCTGTGCCCATGACAGCAATGCCTGTGTTTACTTGTCTGTCAGTATAAAGCAAACAGAAAAGATGATGGTGTGAAAGTTGATATTATATCAACCTTTTTTTGAGGCCAAGTTTACAACAGGATGATCTGAATAAGAATTACATTTCTTAGAATGACATGCAAGGACTTTCAGTGAATTCCCTGCATGACATCCTTAGCAGAGTATAAGTCTGATGTGTGCAGTCTATCAAGTAATTCTTCATAGACCAGAAGAGAGGGCTCAGAATGGCATGGGGACGGAGAGCAGGACGATAGTTTTAGGGGCTTTGGAATGAAATCAGAGGAAGGGAATAAGTATATATTGAATTGCTTTATAAATCCAACAGGGAAATTCAAGAAGGGAGTTTGTAAGAAACAGAATTCCAGGGTCACAGATTAAGTTAAGAGGAGACTTATTCAGAGGAGATCATGAGTGAATATGGCTAAAATAGAGATAAAAACAAACTCAGATGATGATGGGCAGAGAGAAGTTAGATTTAGCATTGAACTAAAGGGATATTATGATGAAAAACATAGAATGAATGACTGGATCAGTTACCAGGGGAAAAGAAAGACTTCAACAAGGAGCCAGTTATGGAATACATAGGAGAGGGTGAAAGAGGAAAATAAATTCTTCAGCACTGTGCAAGATGGCCTAGCACATCAGGCCTGGGTGGGATCAAGGCCTTAAAAAAGCAGACCAGTCTGGGGTGACTGGGTGCCTCAGTGAGTTAAGCATCTGACTCCTGATTTCAGCTTAGATCATGGTCTCAGGGTCGTGGGATCAAGCCCTGACTTGAAATCAAGCCCTGAGTTAGGATCCTTGCTCAGTGGGGAGTCAGCTTGAAATTCTCTATCCCTATTTCACTCCCTCTCCCACTGTTAGCATATACTCTCTCTCTTTCTCTAAAATAAATAAATAAATCTTTAAAAAAATTAAAAGGCAAACCAGTTTGAAACCTAGCATTTTAAACTTACTGTCTCATGTCAACCAAATGTTCATCCCTATTTTACAAATGGGCAAATTAAGGCTGAGAGATGTTGAATTATTTTTAACAAAAACATCTATTTTTTTAAGATTTTATTTATTTACATGAGAGAGAGCATGAGCAGGAGGAGGAACAGAGGGAGAGGGAGAAGCAGATTCCCTACTATGAAGGGAGCTTTATGTGGGGCTAGATCCCAGGACCCCAAGATAATGACCTGAGCCAAAAGCAGATGCTTAACTGACTGAGCCACCCAGGTGCTCCTCAAAAATATCTATTTAGCAGTGAGCTAGCTGAGATTTAAGCCCAAATCTGTGTGATTCCAAAGTCCAGGCTCTTTTCACTTTACAATGATGTCTCTTGAATTTAGAAAATTTGAAGTCAGAGGTGATCTGCTCTTGCATTTACTTCAAATCTAAACATTCAGTAGAAGAAAGAGGCTATTGTTGATATTCTTGGTAAATTTTAGAAGGAATAAAGAAAATATAAGAACTTTTTTGGTGAGAAAGAAGTAGAATGGGGGAGACCAGCAAATACATCCTGTCCTGCTCCCCTTCCCTCCATGTATATGTGATCTATTCTGATTTCAAGACATTTTTTTAAAAGATTTTATTTATTTATTCATGAGAAACAGAGAGAGGCAGAGACATAGACAGAAGGAGAAGCAGGGAGCCTGATACAGGACTCGATCCCAGGACCCCAGGATCATGACCTGAGCAGAAGGCAGACGCTCAACCTATGAGCCACCCAGGTGCCCTCAAGACATTTTTTTTGATCACTCAACTAAGGTTGATGTGGGAGAAACAGATGGCTATTCTCCAAAGATTTATTTTGTGCTCCTTTCCTTGGTGTAAGGTTGCTGCCCGTCCAGGGACTACTCATTACAACCCCCCTTTCATCTAAACGGAGCCATGTAATTAGTTAATTCCAGGCTAAGGCCGTTAGGAAGCAGGTGTGCCTTTTTTTCACCATTCCTCTTTCCCTCTCTTTTGGCTGGATAGTCTCACCCAGAATGACCTTGAAAGCCATTTGTTGAAGATAACAGAGCCTCTGTCTGCCTGGCTTGAATAACCACCAGTATCTCCACCTTCTTCCTCTCTCCAAACATGAAGATCAGTATTAAACTATTACTTGACTAAGAAAGGTTTGTGTTAAGCCATTGATATTTAGGGGTTTATTTCTTATAGCAGCTGGCATTGCCTGAACTAACACAATTGAATTAAGTTACTCAGTCTCCTTAGTGGTCTTGCTTCCCTTTCTTTCTTATTTGACTTTTGATGCTTTCTGTTAGAGCTTGCTGTGATAATTTGGACTTAATTCACAAATCTGAGATTCTGCAGCTCCTAGCTCACTTTTCCATGGCTGAGGTAGTTCATTTGTTACTCCCTGAGCAAATATTTAATAAACATGTATCTTGTGCTGTATATTAAGTGCCATATGGGACTACAAGTAAAATTTTTTAAATGTCCTTTTAGGTCATTTAAAATGACTAGCACAGTGTTGCTAACTATAAGGATATTAAGGCAACTTGGCTCATAATATCAAAAGAAAGGAGAATATATAAATGTTTAAGAGTAGAGCAATGAGTAATTAAAACCTATGGTGTATTTGTCTAATAAAACTCAAAGAATTATTTTTAAGGGGACTTGAGCTTGAATTTTATTCAGTAGACTTGGAGATTATTGAAAATTTTTGAGAAGATAAGTGAAATGATCAAATCATACTCAATGAAAATAATCAATATGAAGAGTCAATTGAATTAGTAACATAATCTTGGATGAGATGACCAATTGCTCTTGGTATTTGCTCTTTCTTCCTTTTATTAGCAGGAGAGCTCTAAGTATTAGCTGATCAAAGAGCAGACCAGCTAACGTCAATATTTCCTAGTGTCCTTTGAGATAGATGTCACCAGACAATTAAGTTCTGGCCAGGAATTGCTGTTACAGAAGAGAAGACTGGAATGTCACACTTATCTTCTTTAAGTACCTACCACTGGACATCTTGGTCAGAAGGTGGAAGCCTTTGGCAGGGTGAGCTGCCTTCATATCTAAGCTTATTGTTTCAGTGACCATCATATATTAATTTGAGAAAAACAGAGCAGAACGAGCAGAACACAGAGACCAGTAATTGCTAGTTTTCAAGCACAAAATTTGTGCTTGAGCTGCAGCTAAGCTTGCAGAGTCCTGACACGGTAATGCCTTTTCTCTGTCTAGATGCTCTTGATCTTCCCTCAGTCTCTTACAATGCCCTGCAGGCATTTTCTCACGGACAGGATCTCTTTACAAATGAACACATAGTCAGGTCCCATTGAGGCTTGTTAGAAATTAAGAGCCCCAATGTTGGGAGGTTGGAATGCTTACAAAGAAAGTCTCTCACAAATTCTCTCTTGCTCTCTACTCTTTCAGCTTTTTTATAGCCTAATCTGAGTGAGGGTGTTCAAAAGTTGTGTCAAAAGTTTACAGACATGATAGGTTCCTCTCTCAACTAACAATGAAATATAGCGTCTATTATTTTGCATTGGCTGAAACAGAGACAGGACAAATTCCATTTTAACACACAACCCCACAAATAACAGAAAGCCAGAAGCTAGAAAAAGCACACAAAGAAATCAAGAGATTTTTTTTAAGGGTTATACAAATAAAAAAGCATACCCTACAGGACAGAAATACAGCTAGACTTTAGGAATCGAAAGGAACTTGGTGCTGGGAAGTCAGGATCCAGGGATACTTTCCCTGGATTCTGAATTACTGGCTCCTGCTTCTCTCTAACTGACTTTTATCCCTTTTTATCAGTGTGTAGTCTTTACCCGCTATTCACTTCCCCCAGGTGAAAATGAATGTCTCAGGACTCTACAGTTTTTACATATTCTATGTTCATTTTAGATATTAATCTAAAATGAATTCAGATTTCTCAGTCCTAATTCCAAATTCCCCAAAGACAGAATGTGATTGGCACAGCTTTGATCAGTATCCAATCAACTTTGGACATGGGGGCAGGCAATGAACCTAGCTTCCTGAAACCTATCCTGTGAGTGAAGGATTGAAGATCACAGGTCATTTTGAGCTGGATAGATACCCCAAAGTACCTTCTTTATATAGTGGCAATAGATCATGGGGAATTGAAAGATAGTGTGGAGATAGAATCAATAGGCCTCAGTAAAGAAAGAGGAAAAAAAAAAAAAAGAAAGAAAGAGGAGAAGGAGTCAAAGATGTTGAAGGTAGAGTCAGAATAATTCAGAGGAGAGCAGAAACCATTGATTTCAATAGGGGATAAGGGGCACCTGGGTGGCACAGTTGGTTGAGTGTCTAACTCTTGGTTTTGGCTCAGGTCATCATCTCAGGGGTGTGAGATTGAGTCCCATGTCAGCTCCTCAGTCAGCCTGGAGCCTTCTTGAGATTCTCTGCCTCTCCCTGTACCCCTCCTCTCACTTGCATGCACGATTTTTCTCTTCTTTCTCATAAATAAATAAATAAATAAATAAATAAATAAATAAATAAATAAATAAAATATTTTAAGAAGCAAATAAATAGGGAACAAAAGTGAAGGGTAATGGTTCTGTTTGGGTATATTGGGCTTAAGATTCCAACATGACATCTGAATGGCAGTTGGTAAAATGGGTTAAGAATTCAGGAGAGAGCTAAGAGTCATTTGTTTAATGGAAAAACTGATTCTGAGTGCCGGCTCCTGATACTGAGTCCCACACCCAGGTCCTGGGACTGAGTCCCGCATCCGGCCCCCCACAAGGAGCCTGCTTCTCCCTCTGCCTGTGTCTCTGCCTCTCTTTGCATCTCTCATGAATAAATAAATAAGATCTTTAATAAAAAAAAATGGCTTAAGAAACTATGAACCTCTTCAAACAATGAAAAAACTCGTATGTACAATGGAATGAATGTTTGTGTCTCCCCCAAATTCATATGTTAAAATCCTAACCCCCAATGTAATTTTATTAGGAAGGGGATTTTTTAGGAGGTGATTGGGTCAGGAGGGTGGAGCCCTCATAAATGGAATTAGTGCTCTTAGAAAAGAGAACCTGGAGAACTCCCTTGTCCCTTCCACCAAGTGATGACTCAATGAAAAGACAGTGGTCTATGAACCTGGAAGCAGGTCAGATATAGAATCTGCCAACACCCTGGTCTTGAACTTGCTAGCCTCCACAACTGTGAGAAATAAATGTTTGCTGTTTAAGCCACGACCTAGTCTGGTTTTTTAAATCATAGCAGCCCAAATGGACTGAAACAGTACGCATGTGCTTAAGTGTATTTTTCCGAGAAAAAAGTCCCTGGCTTTTAACAAAATCTCAAAAAGATACAATGACCCCCAAAGAAATGAAGAATTACAGGTATAAAACTGTATTTAGGCATTAAAAGAAAATATATGGAAAGAATAGTTCAATATCTTTTAACATCAACTGCTGACAGTATGAGAAAATGCAGAGAAGCCAAAAAAGAAGCAAAGACAATCTAACAGAATAAGATTTTGAAACGTTACCTAATGTATTGTATTTTTCCTTCTCACCAATTCCTTTTATGCACAGTTGACTATAAACCCTGAGGCTGAGGCTTAATGTGTTAAGGAAACAAAGAATAAAGGAAGAAGGAGGGGGGAACCTCAGCAAAAGAGAGATTTGTTCTTTTTGAGTTCCAAAAGAAGTTCTTCTTGAAAGTCAGTGATAGATTAACTCTGAAAAAGAAAGCTTTTTTTTCTTTTTTTTTAAACTCCCCACCCCAACACACAGCTAAGAGTCCAGTGGACTCAGAGTACTTTCTTCTTTAAATTACAGAATCTGTAAGAGTTTATGATAATTTTTTTTAAAGATTTTATTTCTTAGAGAGCACACAAGCAGGGGGAGCAGCAGGCAGAGGGAGAGGGAGAAGCAGGCTCCCCACTGAGTGGGAAGCCCTATGTGGGCTCCATCCCAGGACCCTGAGATCATGACTTGAGCTGAAGGCAAACCCTTAACCGACTGAGCCACCCGGGAGCCCAAGAATTTATGATCATTGAAGAGCAGATTTACACCATCGAAAGAGAAGTAGGAATCTTTTCTGGGATGAAGAAAGAAAGAGGCCTTGAGAGGATTAGGGAAGAAAAAAACAAGGGAGTTTGAATACTAGAGTTTGAATACGAGATTTTCTCTTGAGGTCAAAATCTGGGTGAGAGATAGAGATGCCCAGATGGGTTTGGGAACTGTAAAACAAGGAGCCCAAAGCTCCTCTTTCAAACTCAGGAAGCAGATAGATTTCCTAAGGGTCTTCTCTCAATGAAATAGCAGAAAAAGATGGAAATGTTTTCTGGACAAGTGTAAGCAGAGTGTGGATTGAGATGGCCTCCCCCTACTGTCTATATCCACCTCCCAGTTTCTTTGGATTTCCTTGTGATATATAAGAAATACTGAAATATTTAGTGTGTCTTATGAAGCATTAGAATAGCTAACGGCTGAGACATAGACTTCCTGAAAGGGGTTACCACAAGAGATAACATGTCAAAGGCCAGCAGAGCTGTTACCGAAGCTGAAGGGTGGCTAGCCAAAGCCGTGAATGAAAAGAAGATATGGGTAACTCTGAACGGATCACAGTGCCAACTATTGTGAAGTAGGGGTGAGTCAGCAGAGGCAGACTACTGAGTTTCCAGGAGCAGTCACCAGGTACTTGCAGACCAAGAGAACAGGAGTGTCATCAAAGGCAAATTCCAGCAAAAACTATCTTTTCCAGATGAGAAGCAAAGATAAGCCCCTCAGAGCTTTGATCACTCTGGGGAGAAAGAAAAGAGGATGCAGAAGGCAGAAATCAAAGAGATTTGTGTTCTAAAACAACAAAAACAAACCAAAAATCCACAAAGCCCTCAATAATTCCAACTCGGTAAACTCAAGTTTTTCACCATTAATGCATATGAAAGTGACTAGATGTATTTGGAGTGAAATAAAATTTCAACTTTGTTTAAGCTACATGGTAGGCAAAATTTATACCCATGCCATCAAAATTAAATTAGAAAATTTAGGTGTCAGAGGAGCCTGGCAGAAGAGGATTTCAAGAGAGATGTTTAGCTCTATCAAATCCTGAGAAGGTTGAACAAAGTTTTCTATTTTGGTGAGAGTAGAAGGGAGATGGCAAGTAAGGACTGTGTGCATCATGAACAGAGAAGGTGCGTATTTCAAAAAAGATTAGCAATTAAAGAAAGATGAACAATAGCTAAGTTCTTGTGGCCTCTGTTTTCTTATCTGGGAAATAAAGGGAAACAATATTAAAAATGTAGAGTTGGGGGTGCCTGGGTTACTCAGTCAGTTAAGCATCTGCCTTTGGCTCAGGTCATGATCCCAGGGTCCTGGGATGGAGTCCCAAGTTGGGCTCCCTACTCTGTGGGGAGCCTGCTTCTTCCTCTCCCTCTCCCTCTGCCTGCTGCTCCCCCTGCTTGTCCTTGTGCTCTCTCTCGCTCTCTGTCAAATAAATAAATAAAATCTTTTTTTAAAATGTAGAGTTGATATTAGAATTAATGAAGTAATGTAAGAAAACTATGCTTAAAATAGTGTCTGACCATAACAGATGCTTTATAGAATGTTCATTTTCTACCTTATATTCCAACTTCTTTTCTTTCCATTCTGGAAATGAAAGAAATCAACATCCTTACAATATTCCTACATCTGTTTAAGCATTATTATTGTCACCCTCACCTTATTTATATGAGGAAGTAATACACACTCACACATGATACGGTAGGGCTAAGAGGAGTTGTAGATCACTAGAACTTAAGAAATTAGAGGTTTAGGTAAATGAAGTGAGGTCTCCATAATAACACTAATAGGTAGTAGAGCCAGAATGAGAATCAGGGTAAATGGTTTCCAGTGCAATGTTCTTTCATTTAGTGTTTGATCATTTATTTACCTAAACCTCTAATTTCTGAATTAGATCATTTTCTGAATAGTCACGCTAGGTGCATTACTAGTCCAATCTCCAACTTGTACAAACACCAGCATGGCCTAGATCCCATGTCTCTTCCACATTGTTTAAAGTGCTGGTTTTAATCAAAACTCAAAAGATACCAAACTATGCCCCTCCCTTAAGTCATCCTTACCTGTGTGGCATAGCAGTCTGTGTGGTTGGGTTGGAACAGCTCTTCATTAAACATTGATCACTACCCTGTGATCAGTTCAATCTGACATTAGGAAATCCTAATTTCAAGTGCAATTTTTGAAAATTTTCAATTTTCCAGTGCAAAAGAGACCATCTTTAGTGCGCATAAGGTATTTGGCACCACTAAAAATTAAGGCAAACTGGGAAATAAGAAAACTATGTCTTTGTCATCTAGCCACCTCTGTGAGTCTCTTCCACTTTTTTCAAAAGAAGACATTTGTAAGGAGAGCAACAGATGGAGCCTCCGGTTTCCACTGAGGTGTCACATTTTCACAATGAGTCCTGGACTTAAGCTAAATTCCAGTCATTATGATCCCTGAGCACTGGGCTATGGAGAAGCCCAAATGCCTCCTCTCTTTCTGGGACAGGGAACTAAAGAGATTAGGCATGAGTAGCTCTAAAAATAAATTAAGATAAAGACAAACTAAGAAAGATCAGACTTCATTTCTTTTTCATTCTAATGAATGTTCATGATTGTTATTTTTTAAGATAGCCGCATCTTTTTAAAAGTTTGGAATTTCCCCTTCTTTAACTGTGCTGACCTAACAGATGAGGTAGTTAATAGCAATGAAAACAATTGTGATTAGCTAATGGGAGGTGCTGGTAGCAGACTGGAAGGAGGAGAGAGACCAAGGTATTTCTTTCCCAGTCTCCTACTGCTTGGTGCTGCAGTTTGGGTGCTGCAGTTTGGGTGCCATGGGTATATTTTGCTGGATATTCTTCACTTTACATAATTTGGTATCTTTTGAGTTTGGCTTATATCTCTTTGGAAATATTTCAACTCTTCTCTGTCCTGCTATGGGCCCTAGAAGACTGACCTCTGTGGACCATATCACTTGAATGCTGTTGCCTTTTGCCTTCTCCTTGGGTTCAGTTAGTAAAGCAGTATCAGGAAGAGACCAAGGCAAGGGTGTTTCTCCTTTGCTCTCTCTCTTTGGTGCTAGAGTTACCACTTCCTTCCTCCATTGATTACAGTGCTAGTTGGATGATCCTCTTCTATGGCTCCAGTTCTCTTAGGCTTCCACCACACTATTTCCTCTCCATTGGAATGGCTTCCCAATGTTGTTTGTTCAATTTCTTAACTATGTCTAGATCATTTTCTGTAAATAATCCTTTTATTAAATCATTTCATTTAAAACATCTGAGAGGAAATCTGTTTCCTACTGGGATCCTGATGGATACATCTGGGAATGGAAGACATACCCAAAAGTCAAAATACTACACTTCATTCCATACAAGATTTGAGAGAAGAGACAATCAGATGGAAGAATGCAAGGCAGCATCCGAGAAAAGTGGACATAGGACAAGGAGATGTGCTTGAAAAAAGAAATTGATGAGCTTGAGCATATAAGTCAACTAGACCAAAAAATATCTCTCAGGATATGACAGTGGCAGTTTCTGACATACTGGTCGTCTTCTTTGATTCCCAGAATCCAAAGTCTTACTGAATCCTTGGAATGCATTTCCAGATTCTATAACAAAGGTCACTCTCTTGTATCCTCCCCATTGCTATCTCCTGCTCAACTCAGGCCTGGGCTTTGATTATCACCTAAGTACTATCTTATTAGGTAACACCTTCTCATTGTTCTGGATATTGGGTCACTGCTTGTATCATTTATAAGATTTATATATAAGTTTGCATAACTTTATAACAACTTATAATTATTTTATGCATTTGTTTATTATTTTTGTCTACCATTCCCACTAGAATATAAATTTCACGAGGATAGGAACTATGTCTGATTTGTTCAACATTATATACCTATAGTCTAGAATAGAGCCTAGATGAAATATAACCAGTAAATATTCATTGAATGGAGGAAGGAAGGAAGGAAGGAAGGAAGGAAGGAAGGAAGGAAGGAAGGAAGGAGAGAGATTGATAGCATGCATACTATATTTTTAGCTTTATCCCAGCTAATTGTAACAGGCTATTTAAGCTGTTACTTTACGAAACTATCACTATGTTCCAAAAAAACTCATTCTTCAGATACAGGGAATAATAGCTGGAAATCCTAAGGACTTAGTTAAAAGAATGTCTGAAGGAGACAGCTGGGTGGCTCAGTCAGTTAAGTGTCCAACTCATGATTTCGGCTCACATCATGATCTTATGGGTCATGATCTCATGGGTCATAAGATCAAGACCCAAATTGAGCCCCTTGTCTGGCTCCTCACTCAGTAGGAAGTCTGCTTGAAGATTCTGTCCCTCTGCCCCTGGCCCTTTCCCCCTCAAAATAAATAAATAAATATTAAAAAAAAAAAAAAAAAAAGGAAGAAGAATGTCTGAAGAGCAGTAAAGCGAGCATAGACTTTGGAACCAATAGTCCTGGTATAAACTCTAGGCCCCTCAAGCCGTAGCTGTTTGGCCTTGGCCAAGTTGTTTATTATTTCTGAACCTCAGTTTCTTCATCCATACCTGGAGCTAATTCTAACTTGTGTGATAGGCGATACATGTGGCAACAATGTGCATTCAGTAGATGATTCTCTTAATGGCAACACAATTACTTGTTGATAAACTAAAGTTGTTTACATTTCCATTGGTTAACAATCTTGTCTGTGTTCTCACAGTTGTATTTTTCTGCCTGTAACAGTGCCTGACACTTCCAGATGCTCCCTGGATATTTGCCGAATTCATGTTATATTTGTGCTTTAAGAACAACAATTAAAATAGATAGGATTTACTCGGATATCCTGATAAGCACTTTATACACACCATCTTATTTTACATCTGCACGAAGTGCATACTATTATTTTTTCCCATTTTATAAATAAAAAAGATGAATGTTAGAGAGAAAAAAAGAAGTTACTAAGTAAAGAATCTAAGTGCCACCCTGCCCTGTCCAATCAGCTCCCATCCCTCCTGAGAAGGACAGGCCACCAGTAGCTTAGCAAGGCCTTTTCAAAAGGTTGCCACATCGTGACCTTAGGGTTTTTAAATTGGATTATAACTTCTTTGGGATTTTCAGAGGTCCTAAATCTAATCTGCTTTATATTGCATTTCCAAGGCCATTTAGTGCAATTACGCACCTTCATTTCAAACCTGTATAATATGTAAGAGCTTTGAATAATAATGTAGCCACTAAAAGAGTATATCTGCAGAATGAATAAATTATTAACTTTACTTATAATGCATTAAAAATGTATTAAAATGAGATATTCCTGATACCTCATCTTGGTAGCTCAGGTACATCTTGATACAAAACCAACATAATTAAAGAGCATGGAACATGGAGTTAGATAAAACTGGGTCTGTAGGCTGGCTCCTCTGCATATTTAACAAGTGATCTCGTCCACAGATCTTGGGCTCCATAAGCCCCAGTTTCTGATCTGTAAAATAGAGTTCATAATGCCAAAGTCACCTAGTATTAGATCATTTACATGAAAGCAATTTGCACATAGTCCAGTAAATGGTGAAGTTCATGGAAATGTTCGATTGCCTTCACTCTCATGATTTTACGTGTGGTTTTAACAATTAAGTAAATATTCTATATTTGGTATTTTTCACAGGTATCTTTATTTAGTCTTCAAGGTCAAGGTCAAGTACTTTAATACAGCAGTTTTGGAGAAAGTTCCCCTGCCAGTTGTTTTTTTTTTTTTTTTTTTTGGTATATTTTTGTAGCGGAGTTTGATTTGCCAACATAGAGCATAAGACCCAGTGCTCATCCTATCAGTGCCCATCACCCAGTCACCCAACCCCCCGCCCACCTCCTTTTCCACTACCCCTTATTTGTTTCCCAGAGTTAGAGTCTCTTATGTTCTGTCTCCCTCATTGATATTTTCACTCATCTTCTCTCCTTTCCCCTTTATTCCCTTTCACTATTTTTTATATTCCCCATATGAGTGAAACCATATAACCTTCTCCGATTGACTTACTTCACTCAGCATAATGCCCTCCAGTTCCATCCACATTGAAGCAAATGGTGGGTATTCATCGTTTCTAATGGCTGAGTAATATTCCATTGTATACTTAGACCACATCTTCTTTATCCACTCATCTTTTGATGGACACTGAGGCTCCTTCCACAGTTTGGCTATTGTGGACACTGCTGCTATAAACATTGGGGTGCAGGTGTCCTGTCGTTTCCTGCATCTGTATCTTTGGGGTAAATCCCCAGCAGTGCAATTGCTGGGTCACAGGGCAGCTCTATTTTTAACTCTTTGAGGAACCTTCACAGTTTTCCAGAGTGGCTGTACCAGTTCACATTCCCACTAACAGTGCAAGAGGCTTCCCCTTTCTCCACATCCTCTCCAACATTTGTTGTTTCCTGTCTTGTTAATTTTCCCCATTCTCAGTGGTGTGAGGTGGTATCTCATTGTGGTTTTGATTTGTATTTCCCTGATGGCAAGTGATCCCCTGCTAGTTTTTATTGTGTCTTTTTCTCAACAACTTACAAAGCCTAGCTTTCAGATTTACAGGTCAGATTTTTATGAAGAGAGCATTTACTAAAATAAAACATGGAATGATTAAAATCTTTGGCATTTGCTTTTTAGCATATCATGTATAAATAAAAACTCCTCAAACCTGCTAAAAATCTTTCCAGAATTTAGAGGATTTGGATTGATTTTCTTTTGTTATTTTAAGGCTAGAGGTGGAGGATTGCATTATCTAAAACAACAGGAAATGATTCAGATCAGGGCAACCTCTGATCCCTCAGGTTCAGGACCTTATATCAGAAGGTGTTTCCTTTGTTGATTCATTTGTTCAAATCTATATTAAGCATCAGTTATGTTAGTGCTCTGTGCAAGGCACTGAGATGAGCAGTCTACCTTCTCAGGGAATCTCTGATCTGGAAGGGAGAGAAAACATGTATTTAAGTAGCCATAATGCAAGGTTAACTTTGGTAAACACCACGGGGATGCTGAGGTAGAGTATTACAGGATATAAAGGAAGGAGAAAATGTTTTCCATTGAGGAAAGATGGGAGAGCTTTTTAATGTTTGCTAAATGATAAAAGAACCACTCAGGAGATGGTGCTCTTAGGTCAGACCCTGGCAATGCATTAGTGATCTAGAATCTCAGTCATGAAGACAGAGACTTAAAGAAAGTCTCCAAGGCTCTAAGGGTGAGGCCAGTCACTCTGTGAACTTGGTCCATCCTCAGCCATGGCGCAAGTGAGTCATGCTGCATTCTAGTCATTTACTCTTCTGACTTCCTGGTTAACTGATGAACTGGAAAGCAGAGACCATGTCCTCCTCTTCCAGAGAAGCCAGAAATGAAGAATGGATTTCAATGTTGCCTATGCAGTTTAAATTCTTCACAGTCAGGAGTTTTGGGATTTGGCAGGGATCTTGCACTCAGGTGGCACAGGCAGGAGAGTAGGGCTAGACCACTTCCAGAATGGACGAGAGTTGGCTGGGCTCCCATGGCACCCTGAGCCCGGGGAAAGGGGGGGCTGTGGCATTTCTCAGCCTTGCTTAGTGAAAAAAGAAAACTCCATTCTTTTCTCTTAGCCTCTCGCTTGAGGTCAGTGGTAGTGACATGAGGCTTGAATTCAGGTGTTAGTGTGAAGATGCCTGAATGAAAAACAAGAGGTGCCTGGGCAGCTCAGTGGTTGAGCGTCTGCCTTTAGCCCAGGTTGTAATCCTGGGGTCCTGGGATTGAATCCCCCAGTGGGCTCCCCCAAGGGAGCCTGCTTCTCCCTCTGCCTATGTCTCTGCCTCTCTCTCTCTCTGTGTCTCTCATGAATAAATAAATAAAATCTTAAAAAAAGAAAACCACACTCAGGAGTACTCACTTGAGAATAGTTTCATTTTTCTCCCAAACCTTCTGGCTGCTTAGTCTTCTAAAAGGATAAGTGTGCTAATTCTGAAACCACCTGAAATTCTAAAGAGGTAAGAACATAGAAGAGTAATCTGGGGAAAGTCTGGGCTCATTCCTGTCTTCTGACAGGTAAGATACTGACAATAGCATCACTGGCCACCTTACGGGGTGCTGTGAGAATTCAGTGGTGAAAAATTCTAAACCTGGGGAAAAAGCTATCTCTACACACTCCTTCTCACTGTAAATTTATTTTTAAGCACAATTAGTTGACCCAATGCAAAATGCTTTTCAGAATACAAGAAAGGTGTTTGTTCATAGAAGAGGTCAATACAACGTGCTATATATACAAGGTCAGAGATTTAGTTAAGTGTCTCTTTCTCTCAGATTAATGTTCTTGGACTGCCCACATCAGAATCACCTAGCAAGTGGATTAAAATGCAGATCCATCATGCCCATCTCAGACTTAATCAGAATCTTTGGGCAAGCAGTTTGGAAATCTGCATTTTAAACACATCAACATTTGATTCTGGTGTCCCCTAAAACGTGTGAATCACTGCTACATTCTTTAGCCTTTATGAATTAAAGGATGGCTTCCCCTTGTGTTTGGAGATTAAGCTACTAATTAATGTTTTCTAAGGCCTCCTTCTGCTACCAACCTGGAGCAGGACCTCAAGGAAGTGGATGTGAGGCTGAAAGAGACAAAATAGTCATCAAAATTCATGTTGGCATCATTTAAGGGGCTAAATACAAGGGTTAGAACAAGCTGGAATTCATAATTTTGGCAGGCAAATAGCCAAAAAGAGGAGGATACAGTTGCCAAATGGCTAATCAATGTACTTGGTTAAAAATCCAAGTTAAAAAGGTATTATGCTGAGTGAAATAACTCAATCAGAGAAGGACAATCATCATATGGTTTCACTCATACGTGGACTATAAGAAATAGTATAAGGAAAGGAGGGGAACTGAGTGGGAAAAATTAGAGAGGGAGACAAACCATGAGAGACTCCTAACTCTGGGAAACAAACAAAGGGTTGTGGAAGGGAAGGTGGGTAGGGGAATGGGGTAACAGGGTGACGGGCAATGAGGAGGGCACTTGATGGGATGAGCACTGGGTGTTACACTATATGCTGGCAAATTGAATTTAAATTAAAAAAAAGTTTAAAAAAACATAGGCATCAGCCTGCAAAAATTAAAGAAGCCCAGACGAGTCAGAGAAGTGGAAGACCAGGTCTGGGACAGCAGTGACATGTTAGCCTGTGTAGGCTAACTTTTTCCTCAGCCAACGGCCTTTAAATGTGTTCTGTAATAATAGAAACCACAACTCAAATTGGGCTAGACTGAGACTCATAAACAATGAAGACATAGGTGAAGTAGAAAATTAGAATGTGTGGTAATACACAGACATTATTTCTCAGCCAACAAACAACATCCATGGGTGTCAACTATACTCAGAAAAAAAAAAATTTTTTTTTTAAAGAAATAACACCCAGTTTGAGTTTCCAAGTGCTGCAGAATTGCTTGACCAGTAATGATAGTTAACTTTTATTGGGTAAATCTATGTACCAGCCATGGTTTAAAACATCTTGCAAGTATTAACTCATTGAAACCACACAACCACCCTCTGAAATTGTTACCATTGACAATGGCTGTTGTACAGACAAGAGAACTGTGGTAAAGAGAGGTAGCCATTTGCTCAATGCCATTTAGCCTCCAAGGGCAAAGTCAAGACTGAAACCCACTCAGTGTAGATCTCGTATCTGAATTCTTAACCATTATTTCATGCTGTCAGAGGCAGAGTAAACACTTCTATGGATTTTACATAAAAATCAACTCTCAGTTGCAATGAACTATTTACTCAGTCATTACGGTCACTGTTACAATGTCTATAAAATCAGGAGAGGAATTCAGAAGTTCTCTGTGTAGCATGACACACTATTAATACTTAAAATGCATTCATTCAGTGTCTTATGTACGAATGCTCACATTTGGCATCACAAATAGCAGATCTGCAGCATGATGTGGTTTTCACAAAAAAGCAATGCCAACATAATTTTCATGGTGAGAAGGTAACCAAAGAACCTCCAAAGACCCAACTCTGTGTATATGTGTATGTGTGTGTGTGTGTGTGTGTGTGTGTGTGTGTGTGTGTAATTGACCTCTAACTCTTTTGTTCTGTATGCATTTTTCTTCATTCATTTCTGGCTCAGGTTATGTGGACTCGTTCAAACATTTTTTTTTCAATATACTTGTGCACGTACACAGAGGAAGCTATTCCTTTTACCTCACATCTCTAGAGTTTGTCTTTCTGCTTGAGGCTCCAAGGCACACCATGGTCATGGGGAAACGGAGAAACAAAGCAAGCCTAGGTTCATTAAGAAAGTCTTATGATTACAAAACAAAATGGAGCTACCTTCAAACTGAATGAAAAATAAATGAAACAAGAACATTTCCTAAAGGTTTTTTTTTAATCATGCTTTTATGACACCCAGAGTTTTATTTAAATTTATAGATCATGTTTTCTTCTTACTGTCCAGCATTCAAGGATGTCCCTGGTAAAGTTTAATCTTCAAAATGCCCTGACAGTTGTTAATCACTGGTCTATAATTACTGCAACTAAAAGCTATTCTTTTATCCCCCCTGCAGAGTTGAAGCCCCTTTTAAAATAGCAGCAACTGAAACCACATGCACACACAAATACACACACACACAGTCCAAATACATTAATAAAATATACCTCTGGCTAATTTGGTAAATTATAGGAAGTATAATAATGTGGCAAGAAGGAGCCAAGATATAATTCATTAGATCAAAGACATCCAAAAAAAAAAAAAAAGACATCCTCAGATATCTCTTCCTATAACCTTCTGCAAAACAAAACAAAAAGCAGTGCTCTGAACACTATGGGGAGTGGTCTCATGATGATATCAGATAAATAATGTGGACTTAGTTTTTTAAAATTTAGTTCCTCCAACATCTTTCAATATTTCCTAGACTTCATTTTATTTTTACTTTTTACTGTTAAAAGCACCTGTTGATATTATGAATTACAAGTTGTCGGGGAAAGATGGAATCAAAGGGAGGATTAGTCAGCGCTACTTTTTATATTCTTTAGAATAAACTGAAGCTAAGCGAAGTGAGAAAGGTCGAAATAACTATAGAAAGCAAAGATGCATAAGTGAATCTCATTACAACTCCTTTTAGAACATGTTAAAAATCAGTTTGAAATCATATAGCACTCTAGATCATTTGGAGTCATTTTTCTTTCAGACGTAGCCACTGTCCTGAATCCGGATTGTATCATGCAATCTGTTTACACACATATGACATGTTACATGTGTGTATGTTGCAAGTTGCATGTGGAAAGAAAATGGGTGAGGGTAGGAAATGATAGTGGTTCTTGCCTTGATGCAAAAAAGAAGTTATTACCTTAAAGATGTGACCATCTGGAATGGAATTGCTGGAATTATTTGTGCAAGTGTTCATTTTGGCTTTTATTTATGAAAGGACAAGGATCCAGCAAATGCCTCGCAAAGGACAAGAATTGCCTGTACTTGGAAAATGCCAGGGCAAAAGATTCTTATCACTTTCTGGGATTCTTTTTCAAATGTCTTACATACTACCTGGCCTTGAGACAAAACACACTTGCTCGGGATGGTGATGGAGTGCTTTGTAGAAGGTTCGGAAAATATGCAAATTAGTCAAAACACATCTATATCATCCTAATATTTTTTTCCTTTTTCTTTTCTTTGTTTTTCTTTTCTTTTCGTCTCCTCCTTTCTTTTTTCCTTTTCTTTCTTTTCTGTTTCTTCCTTTTTTTTTTCTTTTTAATTTTCCTATTCTGCCTGACGTCTTAAATATCTGAGACTTGTAAACCAGACTTTTTACTAATGATGGTCTGCCCATCAGACTGCACTAACAGTTCCCAGATGGTCAGGTATACAAGTGAGTGAGGAGAACCAGAGGATTTAAAGCATAAAGGTAACAAAAGTACATTCTACAGTTCACTTAAGATGTAGCTTTTAATTGAATATTGGTAATATCAGTTGGAAGCACCAAACACTCCACCTGGTGTTTACGTACGTGGTTAGTTTTTTTTGAGAACAAAGAGCCTCTATTGAAATTATTTAATGTGTCAGGCCTATTTTTCGAAATAATGGACAAAAATATTCCGAAATCTAGTTGATCTGAGGGGTCTGGAAAAAGATTAGGAGTGCACAAATTAAGAGAAATGAAAACCAGGTCTGTATTTCTCCTGTAAGTGTCTTTCAAATTAAAATTTTATCCTAGTTTAAGAAAACAATTCCCTCCCCATCTTTAAAAAAGATTCAGGGACTTCTATGCAGGCAATTATCATTTTGTAGGTCATAAAACACCAGTTCCTATTCTGTTAAGTAAAACAAGTCAGGTAAGTGAGAGATAATCTCCTCTCTTGCCATTCTTCTCTAAAATTTAATCTCTCAGTTTTGCAAGGCCTTAAGAATACACATCTTGAAAATAAAAAGTAATTATACAAGAAAAATATGAATCATAAGAGCATTAAAGTAGATTCATAAAAGTTTATTTTACTTACTATTAAAATCAATCTTGCTCCAAGAAACTTGATGTTATGAATATTCCACAGAGAGTTATGTGGTCGATAATCTGCCCTGTGCATAAGAGATGAATCAGCAATTCTTCTGGGACCAAATGATTTACTCTTGTTATTTGAATTTTCTTTTTTGGAATGTCTTGTCAGCATAACACAAAAATAAACCATTACTTCTGGCAATAAATGGTACCATGGTATGCTATAAGACCCCATCTCTATACTTAATTAACCTAACAAATATATATTTTCTCTGATTCTTCTGGACTATCACATGGCACATTTGCAGAGTTGATCTCACGCATATCACAGTGCCACATGATCACTGTGATTATTTCTTGTTTCCAGGGAAATTTTAGGTTGAGAGCAACAGAATAAGCTGTAGACCTAGTGGTAAAATGAAGTTGATGAGTATTTCTCCATGTTTACTCACGATTTTCCAATACTGCCTTATCAATGCAGGAAGAGAGTTTTATTACTCTCTATGACCAATACCTTGGAAAGACTAGCCACACATTTGATTCTTGAGAATGTTTGTTGAATAAATGAATGATATGCAAAATTCAACCACTACTTATTTTTCCATTCAGATATCAGCAGGAATGCTATTGGATGTAATGTAGGATGTAGGATGTCCACACTAAGAGGCACATATGTTTTTTTCTCAGGAACTACAGTCTTTCCTGGCTTGAAACAGGAGTGAGAAGCAACATAGAGAACAGCAGCCTTAATCCAGCATCTCCTATAGTTGCTGACTCTAGTCTTGGTACTTTACATACACTATGGTGTGTAGTCCGACAGGAACAGTGCAAGAAGAGCATGAGTATCCCTATTTTATAGATGACAAAGTAGGTTTTGAATAATGTGATTCCTAAATCCGTCTTTTTTTTTTTTAAGATTTTATTTATTTATTCATGAGAGACAGAGAGAGAGGCAGAGACACAGGCAGAGGAAGAAGTAGGCTCCAAGCAGGAAGCTCAATATGGGACTTGATCCCGGGACTCTAGGATCATGCCGAGTCAAAAGCAGACGCTCAACCACTGAACCACCCAGGTGTCCCTCCTAAAATCCTTCTAAGGACAACTGGGTTAAGACTAGAATTTAAACAAAAGTTATAACAAATAATAAGTTAACATCATCTGATGGTGGCTGAGAAGTTACCATGTAACAGAGAACAGTTTTATGAATCTTATTAATTTATTCTCTGTTTAATGAAACATGCATGCTCACACACACACTAAAATATGAAGGCAAGTCTTGGAATTCAGTCTTTGCAGGTCCCAACTCATACCCTCAATTATGTTTTTAAGTCCTTAGTTTTATTAGAGAAGTAAGACTCTTCTCGACTTACTTCTAACTGCATTTGAAAGGATTTATATAAGATTTATTTAGAGTGAAGCCCATGAAAGCTTCTTTTTCACTTGACTTTTTTAAGTCATGTCAAACTGAAAGAGAAAGTAAATCAGGTAAGAAAACCTCCGTATTTTTTTACTATGATAGCACTTAAAAGGTATGTGTACAGATGGGGCTATACTTTTTGATCTCTATTTGTTTAATCACAAAAATAATTTAAAGTTCCAAGTAAATTGGGATGAATACTTATAAAAGCTATGATGAATTGAGGATTTAAATTCTTATAGAAATTTATAAGAAAATTTGTAAGACCACCATGCACACATAAGAAAAGGGTAACTGTATTTTACACAAAATGAAATGTAAGTGGTTCAAACATTTTAAAATCTTTAACACTGCTGGTAATTAAAAATGAAAATTAAAAGAATAGCTTAATTCTACTTTCTCTTATCAATCAGCATGGTTTATTTCTTTAGAATTCATAATGCAAGTAGAAGTGTAAATTTTAATTAGCCAAATCCTTTATGGAACAATTTGTAATTATGTATCCAAGAAGCTTTAAATATGTTTCTAGGGTTCTACTTTGAGGAAATATTCTGAAATGCAAGCAAATACTTAAATATAAAGATACCCTTTTAAAGTAAAGTAACCGGAAACTTTAAATGTCTTCCAACAAAAGCACATATGAAGCCCATTAATGATATTGGAAATGAAATTCTTATGACTTACCAATAATGAAAAAAAAACCAGGCTATTATATTACATTAAAGTATAAGCTCAAGCATAGAAAGTATAGAAAATTATATTTAGAGATATAAATAGCAGTAATGATGGTGGTTATTTCTGTTTGAATATTATTTCTATTGGTTTGCTATATTTTTCTTTATTTACAAGTTTATTTTTATAATGTGAAAAAAAAATTAGGAAAGGAGGATACAACAGAATGAAAACAAAATCCTTTAGGGATACCTGGGTAGCTCAGTGGTTGAGCATTTGCCTTTGGCTCAGGGTGTGATCCTAGTCTGGGGATTGAGTTCTGCATCAGGCTCCCAGCGAGGGGCCTGCTGCTCCCTCTGTCTTTGTCTCTGCCTCTCTCTTTGTCTTTCATGAATAAATAAAGAAAATCTTAAAAAGAAAGAAGAAAGAAAAAAGAAAGAAAGAAAGAAAGAAAGAAAGAAAGAAAGAAAGAAAGAAAACAAAATCCTTTAAACATACAGGCTCAATAAGATACAGAAAGAGCAGAGGCATTTAATCCTGGACATCTCAATTGACATGAAGTCCCTTTGCAGGCCATCTAAGGTCAAAAATCCAACCCAAATCAGGTATTGTTTAATTGACCACAGGTTCTATGTAATACACCACCATGACATAGGGACCATCCAAAGAAATGCACTATTAGGAGGAAATAGTCCAATGCTCAGAACAAAGAAAGCAGTTGGATTCGGTCCACTCTGAACTCACCAGACTCTGTCTGGAGTGTGCGGTTAGTGCTATGCACCACATCTGAAACAGAATGGTAAATAACTGGAGTCTGTCCAGAAGAGGATGGCCACAATGGTAAAACGTCTGGAAACACTATGACTTCTCAGCTTAAAATTATCTCCTGGTTTCTTATTACTCTCAGAATAAGGTCCTAAACCCTCTAAAGACCCTGCCTCATCTTCTAAGATTTCCCCCTTTGCTCTCAAAGTTCCAGTCACAAATATTTCCATCCCTTCAATGTATCACACTCCTCCCCACTTCAGAACTATGACAGGGAGGAGCGCCTGGGTGGCTCAGTGGTTGAGCATCTGCCTCTGGCTCATATTGTAATCCAAGGGTCCCGGGATTGAGTTCCACAGCAGGTTCTCTGTGGGGAGTGTGCTTCTCCCTCTGCCTGTGTGTCTGCCTCTCTCTGTGTCTATCATGAATAAATAAATAAAATCTTTAAAAAGAAAAAACTATGACAGGGACTGCTTCCCCAGCCTAGACCTTGTCTCTTCCACAAACACACTTTCTTACCTGGTCAATTCTTGCCTTTTTTCAAGTCTCCCATCAGACATTTCTTTCCTCTGACCTCCCACCTGGGAAAAGTGCCCGTTACACACTCTTATTTTACCCCCAGTTGCCTTTGGTTAATTATCTTCCTTATGTCTGTATTTCTTGCAAGGTAGTGAACTCTGAGGAGAGTGTTGTGTGACTTATTATGTGTCTTAGTCCATCTAGGCTGTTATAACAGAATATCATAGACTGGGTGGCTTATAAACAACACAAATTTATTTCTTATAGCTATGGAGGCTGGGAAGTCTAATATCAAGGTGCTGACAGTTTTGGTGTCTGGTGAGAACCCTCTTCCTGGTTCATAGATGTCCAGTCTCCTTGCTGTGTCTTCACATGGCTGAAAGGCTCTCTGGGGTCTCTTTCATATGGGCACTAATCCCATTCCTGAGGGCTCCACTAATCAATTACCTCTCCAAGGCCCCATCTCCTAATACTATCAATACGGGGTGGGGGGGGGTTAGGATTTCAACATATGAATTTTGGGGGAACACAAACATTCAGTATATAACACAATATATCCCCAGAATTCAGTACAGTGCCTGGCCCATACTTCGGGCTATTTGTTGGATGGATGAATGAATGAATTCTGTGATGTCCATCTGTCTGTATGTTTTTATGGCTACCCTCTACTTTTACACATTATGCCTTAGTGTCTCCTTCATTCTTAGAAAATGAGATTCTTTTTTTGAGAGAGCAAGAGAGAGAGTGCATACCTCTGTGGGGGGGTGGGGGGCAGAGGGAAAGAGAGAATCCCAAGTAGGCTCCACACTTACCATGGAGCATGACACAGGCTCCATCTCATGACCCTGAGATCATGACCTGAACCAAAGTCAAGAGTTGGGCACTTAACTGACTGAGCCACTCAGGCGCCCCTAGAAAATGAGATTCTTAATCTGAAAAATGAGAAGACAAGTAGGAGAGGAGGGAAGATGATAGCTTCCCTACAACACAGACGCTCTGTGCAACTCTATGGTGAGAACTAAGACTAGTTACCGTTCCAAAAGCATAAGGAAGAACTTCTCAAAAATTAAATTATCACTCTGCATGGTAATGAATTCCCTTTTATGAAGTGGGTGCACGTCATATTTTAATATAAGCGGGAATTGGAGTTATTGTAAAAGAGATTCCTATACTAGATAGTCAGATTTGATGACTTTTAGGATTGCTTAGAAGTATATGATTCCGTGACCCAGCAATCTCTTTGGCTGCAGAAGCACTACATAAGGAAGAGAAGATTTAAGACAAAACAGGGCATGGAGCTAAACAAAGAAAAGCTGGGGAAGAAAAGGAAATGTAACACTGTCTTAAAACATTTGATCTCAATCATTTCGAACCTTCTCTGAGGATGGGGTTGGCAGGCCTCCCAGAAAAACCAAAACAAAGCAACCTAACATGGCATCACAAACGAAAGGGGACCTAAGCTGGGAGATGAGAAGATGAAAGCCCTGCCTTTAGACTCACTGAAGAGGGAGAGAGGGGGTATGAATGGCAGGCTTTCTCTTCAGGGTCCTTTTCAGTTCCCTTAAAGGCGCACCTCTGAAACAAGCATTCTCCGTAGAGAGAGAGAGCAGTTCCCCGAATCCAGAAGTCTGGGCATGAACAGCCACAGCTAAAAGAATAGGATGAAATGTCAGCACAACTACTTTCATGTCTTCACTCTCCTTAGCCCAAATGTGTGTCATCATTCTGGAATGAGCGTGGCCTGCTCAACAAACCCAGCTTTTATCATCTCCTTTGTATTTGCTTATTCACAGTTCAGAAATTGTCCAGTGGCCTTCTTACTCTCCATCAAAAGAATGAACATTGCTGTGGAAAGAAAAACCAACTTCCATTTGGTTTGAGAGAAAGACCCACAAGATGTCTCTGCTTGAGGGACAAAAGATGAAAATGAAGCTATACCGCATAGCTTTGCCGTAAGGTACGGATTTCTTTCAGCTATAGTGTGGAGACTCCTCAGGAAGTAGGGAACCATATTTTTTTTTTTCTATTTTGACTGCTGCTAAAAATTCTTAATACTTATCACATGCTATGTTTCAAGCAATGTGCTGAGTGATTTGTACACATTATCTCCTGGGTCCTAAAAAACAGTCTGGGGGCACCTGGGTGGTCCAATGGTTGAGCATCTGCCTTTAGCTCAGGGCGTGATCCTGGGGTCCTGGGATAGGGTCCTGGGATGGAGTCCCACATGGGACTCCCCATAGGGAGCCTGATTCTTCCTCTGCCTATGTCGCTGCCTCTCTCTGTGTCTCTCATGAATAAATAAATAAAATCTTAAAAAAAAAAAAGCAGTCTGGAAGTATGGGGCTCGGGGTGCCTCAGCTGGTTAGATGTCTGCCATAGGCTCAGGTCATGATCTTGGGGTTCTGGGATCAAGGTCTGCTCAGCAGGGAGTCTGCTTGTCTCTCTCCCTCAGCCTCCCTCCCCACCTCACCAGCTTGTGCTCTCTCTCCCCCTCTCAAATAAATAAATAAATAAATAAATAAATAAATAAATAAATAAATACAAACCTTAATAAAAACCAGTCTGGAAGTAGATGCAATTATAGTCCCTATATCTGGAATCTGTGTGCTCGCTGTTACTATAAGAATTGAAAAAGTATGATAGTATCTGAATCAGAAAACATATTACATTTATTTTAACTTTATTATTAAAAATTTTAACACACTACAAAGAAGAGAGAATATTCAAGTCCTACCAATCAGTCATCTCCCATTTTACCATATTTCCTTCATCTCTTTTCTCTTGACCCCAGACACCATGACGTTTAGCCTCTAAATGTCTCAGTATACATCTCTAAAAATTAAAGATATTTTCTTACATACTATTATCACTCTTAAAATAATCCACAATTTTTTCATTTCATATCTAGCTTATTTTCAGATTTCCCAGATTGTCTCCAATTTTACCATTGATTTTTTCATAATCAGTAAGTTAATTATTAAATTAAGTTCCTCATGTTAATGATGAAGGGCTATAAGAAAACTTGCTTCTACAGACAAAGCAAATGTGGGAGGGATTTGGAAGCAGTGAAGTGGGATCGATACCTGCTTGCCCTGGGTTTACCCAGTCATTCTGGGAACTCACCCTAAGTCACAAACACTACTCTCAGACTCCACCTGGATCTGAGCTCAAAGTAAAAATCACAGCACAAGGGTTAAGAGCATAGACTCTAGAACCAGACTGTTCAAATTCATTAATTAGCTGGGCAACCTTGGACAGATTCATTCATCTCTCTGTATTTTAGTGTCATTACATGTGTAAGAGGAATATGAATAGTATCTTCCTTATAAGTTATTAGAAGAACTAAATGAAATCATATGAGAATTAAATGACACTGAATAGTGTCAGGTAATTAAGTGCTCAATAATGTTAGTCATTGTCTTCATCGTTGTCATCATCTTTGTCATCATCATAGCTACCCTTTTAGACACTACTTTAGGTTAAAAACTGATCCTACAGTTGCTTAGGATACAGAAGTGATAGAAACTGAGAATTAGGGATCCCTGGATGGCTCAGGGGTTTAGTGCCTGCCTTCGGCCCAGGGCGTGATCCTGGAGTCCTGGGATCGAGTCCCGCATCAGGCTCCCTGCTTGGAGCCTGCTTCTCCCTCTGCTTATGTCTCTGCCTGCTTCTCTCTTGGTGTCTCTCGTGAGTAAATAAATAAAATCTTTAAAAAAAAAAAAAAAAGAAACTGAGAATTAGGATAATAGCTGGATTTCAGTGACTTTATACAATTCTTTTTCCAAATTCCTTTTTTATATTGTCACATGATCCTTTCCATAAGAAGTTATTTTAAATCCCCATGCTTAAAGCTGGTGAAAACAAACACCCAAGCAACCTACTGTGTTGAGCTAGTGTCCAGCCCCTTTGAGGCCCCCCCTCCAACCAAGCATCCACCACTGGCCTCTGCAGAGGAGGAAACTTTTGGCTGATTCTAAACCAAGGTCCTCATGTGTCTCATAACTCCCACCTTGCTCCCTCAGCTCTCCTTACTTATCTCCTTACTCCTTACTTATCCAGACCACCAACCTCTCACTTCCCGTCACTTTCTGGCCTTGTCTTTTCACCCATCTATCAATTCAGATTCTCTTATTTGAACCTGGACCATCCTCTTCTTACTGTCTTATTTCTTTACTGTGTCTTCACAAAGGCAAGTCACCCAACAAGCCCTACAGAACGCCACACCCTTCGGTAGGCACTATAGTCAGCACAGAGAATACAGAAATGAGTGACACAACATCTCTACTCCAAGGAGCTTGGGATCTAAAGATCTCAGAGAAGCCTTCCATGATCTGTCAGCTTCCCATATATGGTTACATGCTACTGGCTAGAGAGCTTCTTGCCTGGTCTGTTCTTGCTTTATGGGCATGTCACAGGTAAAGAGACATAACAGTTCATGTTATCAATCACTACCAGACAAGTTACATTGTACTGAATTGCATATTTGGTCAACTATTTAAAAATGTTTTCCATTGGGACGCCAGGGTGGCTTAGTGGTTGAGCGTCTGCCTTTGTTTGGCTCAGGGCATGAACCCAGAGTTCCAGGATTGAGTCCCACATCAGGTTCCCTGCAGGGAGCCTGCTTCTCCCTCTGCCTATGTCTCTGCCTCTCTCTCTCTGTGTCTCTCATGAATAAATAAATAAAATCTTTTTAAAAAATGTTTTCCATTTAGTCTACTAATATGTATGATTGTCATACAAATAATTTTTGACAGTTCATGTTATGAGAAAAGTTAAATTCAGTGTTGTAGCCCATTAAGCAGAACTGGAATAGTAACAAAGAATTTTAAATTGGAACTGCTCCTGTCCTACCAGTCACGAAGTAAGGAAGTTTTCCAATTACAGATACAGACTCCAATTCTGCAGAATTCCTGTAAAAATCAATTATTTCTCTTTCCTCCCAACACCTATTTCTGAGACCTTATTGGTTGTGCTGTTGTAAAAGTACTTAGCAAAACTGGACTACTGTCCACATTTTCAGAAAATGGAAAATTGAAAACAATTCAAGTTGAAGCTCCATAAGCTTCTGCGTGAGCCTCAGAGAAGATTCTCAGTAAATAAATGACTGGCTCTTTGGATGTAACTGGTCCCCTCCACCCACAGATGCCTTCACCAAACTTCTCCTTCTTCCACCTTAGGAAGATGTTTCCATCTACCTCTACTATGCACCTTTAAAAAAAAAAAAGATATATATTTGAGAACAAAATATGAAACTTGGTTTGGGATTGTAAGCAAGAAGCCTTAGTCAATTCCTGATATGTTGAGGCACACACCTCAAAATTAGAAAGAATGATTAGAGTCAGTAAGCAGAGATCCAGCAGAAGTACTGAGAATGCAAAGAGAACATGAGGGCAGAGACTGAAGAGTCCTATCTCAGGGCAGGCAGGCGGTACAGGCAGGCGGTGCAGGGAACTGGAGGCTGGCCAGAAGCTAAAATAGTCTGCCTTATAAAAACCTGCTTTGTGACAGACACTGGTCTAAGCTTTAAGCAAATACTATATCATCCAGTTCTCAAATGAGTCCCATATAGGCAGGGAAAGTGCAACTCAGAACTGTGCTCTATTGTTAACCTACCAGAAAGGCAGCACAGGAGACTCCAAAGACGGAGGAAGTGGACTAAAACTCTAGACAACCTTGAGCTACTTGCTTAGCCTCTAGGGGACTTCATTTCCTCACCTAGGAGGAGATATTAATAGGCCCAACCTCATAGCATATATGAGCATTTTTTTTTTTAAGATTTTATTTATTTATTTTATTTAACAGAGTGAGCGCACAAGCAGGGGGAGTGGCAGGCAGAGGCAAAGGGAGAGGGAGAAGCAGGTTCCTGTGGAGCAAGGAGACCAAAGAGGGGCTCTATCCCAGGACCCTGGGATCACGACCTGAGCCAAAGGCAGATGCTTAACAAACTGAGCCACCCAAGTGCCCCATAATGAGAGCATTTAATGACCATTCCATGTAAAGCACTCAGCACATATTGAGAGCTCTGTAAATATTAGCTATTTTTATCAGAGAGGCCTTTCCTAATACCCTTTATAAAACTTTCTGTCACTCTCTGATCCCTTAGCCAGCTTTATTTTTCCTCTTAGATTCATCCCACTAGACGTTGTAAATGTTTATCTGTTTTTATTCTCCCTTAAACAGAATGTAAGCTTTTGTTTGCTACTTACCCTTAGTACGTATAAAAAAAAAAAAAAAAAAGGTAAATGAGATTATATAGTAAGTGTCCAATAGCCATCTGGCAAGTGAATAGATGAACTTGTCAAGGTCCTATAGCTTATTAGAGCTGAGCTGAATAGAATTCCAGCTCAGGGCTGTTTGGTTCCAAGTTAAGCACTTTCTACTATAACAGAAACTGAAATTTCCAAATTTGTAGGTTATTGCTCTGTGTGAAGTGTATCTTTTAAGTATGAAAATACTGCAACTGGAAACAGCACGGTGTCCACCGAGCCTAGAGACATGGAGTCTTATCAGTTTTTAGCTACATGACCATGAGTATCTCAATGCATCTCGTCGGTCTTTGTTTCCTCATTTGTAAAATGAGAAGATTAAATAAAATTATTTCTCTGCTTCCCTCAGTTCAATTTTTTTCTGATTCTGTTCCAAAGAATTAACTAAACCAAAGTCATTAGCAGATAGTTTTATACCACGGTATATTTTTGTATTCAACACATTTATCTCTGTACTTTTTCCTCCTACAGTGAATAAAGAGGAAAGTTAGAAAAGAAATTACAAAAAGAATTTTGTAGCAGCTAGCAATCTAATTGTGCTATAACCTACATTGATTTTTCTCCTTGAAATCAGCCTTTACGATCTCTGCTATTCCAGAGAAATCACTCTTTGCATATTTGGCTGCAATGACAAGGGCCCAAATAGCAAATAAGTATTATCACCGGTGACAGAAAGAAGTATCTGGGAACAAAGCCAAGTATAAATCTAACCTACTCCCAAAGGCCACCAGTGTTCTTTGACTGCTTACTATACTAAACTCCTCTGACTCTTAAGATCTTTAACATAAAAGAAAACTGTCAACCATTGTTTACCTAGGTTAAGTGTGTCCACCACCAAGAAGTGAAATTACTGAGGGGTCCTAGCTTATATTTCTGTATTCTTAGCCAGTACTTAGTACAGGGCAGCCATGTCAGATGCCCAGTGAGTAATTAATTAGTAATCATTCTTATCTGTGGGATTCCATTTGGTCTACCAGTTGAATACCTACTCTACTTCCCTCTGATCTTTCATTCTGATTCCTTCTCCTTTGCCTTTTACCTTATGTATGACACTAAGTAAAGTTGGTTCCTCTTTTCCTGACTGCCTTCTTTCATGTTCCTCGGGAACAATCTGCTTCTGTCGATGGCAGCCCCATGCCAGTTTCTGACTTTCTGAAGGAAAAAAATTTATGTTCCAGATTTTGGGAGGAGAGGTAGCTTGAATGTTGTTGGTGGTAAAGAGATAAATGCTGAACAATACAATGAGAAGCTTAATCCTATTTAAGCAGATTTGCTTTTAAGTCCCATTTCCTGGTGCTCTTCTTGGGCTTTCTTCTGTTCTCTTACTTTGTCTTTGAAAAGCTAGGTAATCCTCTCATTCCCTCCTCTCATATCTAGAAACAAGAGCAGAAGAAAAGCCCCTGCCATACAAATATGAAGTGATATTTTGATTACATATGATAAAAGTTATACCTAAACAGCAGAAAAGAAAGTGGAGAAAGAGCCCAATTATGAGAGCTGTTGGTATCCTGGATAATTTCTGAAAGATTTAAATACATGAAGAAATAGAGGCAAATTACACTCTCTATAGAGCAATCCCATTTTGGTAAGGGTTTGGCGTTTGGATAGCCTGCTTGGGCCCTTTCCATCTCCAATTTTCCATGATTAGAGGATTCAAGCTCTTTAACATTGAACTTCTACTGTAAATGTGTCTTAAAAGATTTTATTTAAAATAAGCTGACAAAGCAAATTATAAGAAGAACAGATTTCTGAAAAGGCACTTAGCTTAGCAAACCAGCAGTTGTATGCCAGCACAGGAAAAGAATGATGTCATATCATTCAGCAAGCTGTACTTTCTTAAATGCCAAAGATAGCAATATCTTAGCAAGTAAGGAATGTATTGAGTTGGTTAACTAATATTGTCAGTGATTTAATATAATCTGAGCAAAGCTTTGACATACTAATTCCAAGATATTGAAAAAAGGTACAAAAATATCACTAAATTCATTATGTATTAATAATTACTTTTCAGGGATGCCTGGGTGGCGTTGAGCAGCTGCCTTTGGCTCAGGGTGTGATCCCAGGAAGGGAGTCAAGTCCCGCATTGGGCTCCTTTGCATGGAGCCTGCTTCTCCCTCTGCCTGTGTCTCTGTCTTTCTCTCTCTCTCTGTCTCTCATGAATAAATAAATAAATCTTTTAAGAAAATAATTACTTTTCATTTTTTATTGCTGAGATGCACTTAAATAAAATGAGAAAAATGGAACTAATTTGGTTAGAAGTATTTGATTTCAGAAACTCACTTACTTTTTCTTCACATTTTAAAATGTGGACCAAGGCAAAAAAATGTTCTTATACAAAATGTATATAATTTAATCAATATATCCAGCTTTCTCCCTAACTCTTTTGGAAGCATGATGGGTATTTATACATAATCGGATTAGTATATATCAATTTCAAGAGCTTAAATATGAGGAAAAAAGAAATGTTACAAAGAGCTAGTGGATACTAGCTGGATACTTTCAGCCTCTTTGCTTCACCTCCTTTGGTGGTGTTCTATTGTTAGTCCTAAAACTAGAAATGTCCCCCAACTATCTCTAGGTTACATGATAGTTGCCTTTACAATCTCAAATCCAAGTAAATCATTTTTGAATCTACTCATTTTTCAGGCACTACCTATTGAAATTTTTAAGTAGAAAGTTTACAACTCTTCATATGAAGAAAAATATCTTTCCTTCTTAAAAACCACAATAAAAGCGGTTTACCTAGTAACCAACAACTTGCATTTATGTAGCATTCTGTTCACTAGAACTCAATAACCAGCACTTATGGCCATGCAGAGTACCAAAGCATTCAATTGTCATAATGACACCTCCATGGTGTTTAGCATTTGAAAAGAGACAACAAACTATGGTTAAAACAAACACATCATTCTATTTTTTTTTAAACTAGTGAGTTTTACATATTATAATTATTATTATCACACTTGTGTATTTGTTCCTGACTTCGTTATCCACATATAGCATTTTTGGGGTACTTTCTCAAGTGTCATGAATTCTGGGATTCAGAGAACAAGTCCATACCCTTTGTTGTTTTATAAATATCATTCATCTTGCTGATTCTACTATTCTCTCTTCTTATCATCTTAGATCTTTTTACAACAGAGTGAAAACTGTACGCCCATTGTACAAGCTGTGTGCCTGCATAAACACTTAAGGCACATTTAAAAAATATCCTCTCATTCTCATAAAAGTTTTATTTTCTATTTTTCCTCCATATCCTTCTTTCATTTTCTATTCTGTCTCATATCACCCTTCCCTTTCTGTGTAAGGAAATAGTCTAATCTGTGGAGGGAAAAGGGTGAACAAACTATCCATTAGAGAAAACAGAAGATAAACCTGCTCTGCACAGATGGTCCACTTTTTAACCCAAGAGCAAATACTTATATGCACTCCATAGATCAAGCACTAAGGAAAAGCAACAGCAAGCAAATAAAATGGAGACTTGTGTTGGGGCCAAACATACATCTGTTTGGGGATGTATTGTTTTGGATGAAAAGGCCTAGATTGGTTTCAACTCACATTAGACAATAAAGCTCATTCTGATGTTAGAAATGCAACATAGAATGAATTATACTAGACTTGACATGTGTTTTATACATGTTAGAACCCATTTCAACTTTAAAATCAATCAGGTGAATAGTGTCTAGTGACATAATAGTTCTATAGTGACTTGTTTATGTGTATATGCCATCTCAACTTTTTTTCTTATGTTGATTTGTTCGCTTGGTGGTGATGTAAGATAGTACTGAGTGTTGAGTTCAGAGACTTTAAGGAAATGTGATTAATTTGTTAGCAAAGATGAATTTATCAGTAGTTCCTTCAACCTGGAGTCTTAGGAGCTCAACTGCTGACTTTACAACTTCCCCAGTGTTATCTTAGGCAAGCCACCTGAATTAGTTTAGTCTCAGCCTTTCCATTGTAATAGAGATTGTGATTCCATTGTTGCAAGGGTCAGATATGAATGGTTCTTCAAGTCTACCTGTAACAAACAACTCAATGATTAGTTTTTCTTCTTCAAGCCAGCCAGATGATAAAAACAGATTTCTAAAGGATCATCATTTTATGTGTAAGTGATGAATTGCTAAATTCTACACCTGAAACCAATTTTACCATATATATTAACTGACTAGAATTGAAATAAAACTTAAAAAGAAAAAAACATTTTATATAAGCAATAACCATGTTTTTGTAATTTTGGAGCAAACAGAATACAAGCAAATTCATTTCTTTTTTCATTAGGAAAGACACTCTCAAAAAAAAAAAAAAAAGGAAAGACACTCTCATAGTGTTTTCTTTTTGAATTAAAGACATATACAAGAAACATTCCCCCCACTCTTCCCGTGCCTATATAAATTGAATATTCAATGAAAAATTGATATGAAAAAGTTCTTAGGAGAGAAATTTCCAAAAGTGAAAAAGTGCCTTCAGAACACCAAGAAACCAAAGCATTCCATGATGTCCCAGCACTGCAGCTCATCCTGCTGAGTGTGGTTTTGTTGTACTCCCACTTCCAAATTTAACCTCCTTTCCCCCTTATTTTTCCCTTTTGTCCATTGCCTCAAACCTAATTATAGACTGGCGCTGATGTTTAAGTTAGATAAAAAGAAATAATCATGACTTCATTTTAATTTGCCTCTTAATCATTTTGTGTTCAATAAATTAGGGAATTAGATACTAGAATAAAAATCTTGCTCCTGGCTCTATTTATAGGGCCCAGCATGATGCCTAGTACTTGGTAGGTACTCAGAAAAAAAGTTACTGAATGTAGAGTAGATGTGCATCTAGTGTGCACTGGTATGACTAGTTTTATTAAACCCTGATACAGTCCTGTACTAGAGGTAGACAGCTACTATCCTGTGGCCCCTCTCATGCCCCTTCTACATTCCTGGCCTCTTTCCTTGGGGCATCCCTCTACTCCTTGATTTGGCAATTAGTGGGTTAAGTCCTGACAGAGGGGAGAGCTTTTTAGACCTCCAGAGCTCTGGCTACCTTCAGCTCTGGTTGGCCAATGCTCATGTTATACTAGTTGTGATAGATTTCTTTTAAATATTTATTTATTTTATGAGAGAGAGAGAGAGAGCACAAGCAGGAGAGGCAGAGAGAGAGGGGAGAGAACCTTAAGGAGACTCTGCCCCGAGCTCAGAGCCTGACATGGGACTCCATCCCACGATCCTGAGATCATGACCTGAGGCAAAACCAAGAGTCAGATGCTTAACCCACTGAGCAACGCAGATGCCCTGAGTTGTGGTATGATTTTAATATTATCTTTGATCAAAACAATATTCTAAATGTTAATTTAACAGTATCTGCCAGCCCTGATGCAACAAAAGGTGGAAAACTACAGTATTCTGAGGAGCATAAGACAGTAGAATAGAGAAGAGGTAAAAGCCAACCATGGGAAGGTAGGAGAGGTAAGAAAAATGGAAAAGCAGCAGGAAGAAGACCTAGTATAAGAGGATCACCACCCACAGGGATCTGTTCCATACAATCACCTTTCTCATGTGCATTCCATCAGTTCAAACTGTCTCTCCAGGACAGTGAGTGCAAGCTCTTTGACAAGTATATGGTACCCGTCTAGAACCAGAGCTGTAATTACTGTGTTTGCTATGCTGACACCATTGTCTGACAAAATATTGTGCTGAACATTTTTTTTTCTTTTGCCCTTTGTGCTGGCTTACTTTAGGTAAAATAACATCAGTCAGATTCATATCCACCCCAGGTGAAATCCTATTACGATCTAGTCAAAGGCTGGTGTCTACATTATTTCTTTGTGCCAGGATTTCATTGTATTAAATACTGTTGGAAATCTGGTACTTGTGAATCTTTTGGTGTTCTGTCGAAAGGGTATTATTACACACTGTAATTTAGAAAGCATTAAAGAACCGTTGCTGAATGTGTGAATTGCTTTTGTTTGGATTAGAGCTGAGTTTTGCAAATCGTGCCCTGCTAAACTCCAGAAGAGTGAAAGTGGGTTCGATGGCCAAAAATGTTTGGGAAGTACAATGCATGTTAGAATATTAAGGGCTCTGAGAAGTCATGTATTTAAAAAAGTGTTCAACTTTTATAAACCAAGATTTATCAAATATATTTGACCCTTCTCCTCTTTCTCCCGCTCTCTCTTTCTTTCAATTTTCATCATAAAATTCCTAATGTGGGATACCAAGTTTGAGGAATGGAAATGCTGGGTCAGGGTATTCATTCTTGCATTTATAGGGCACCTGCCATGTGTTGGGAAATGGGCCAGGCTGGCAAAACAAAGACAAATAAGGCACAGTGCTCGTTCCTGAAAGGCTAGCAGAGGAGATGCAATGCAAATGATATTACAGAGTTGTTTTGTTTTACTTTTTAATTGTGGGAAAACAGGAGACAAAGCAACTGAACAGAAAAGAAGAGAGGTTAGGAACATGTCTGGGAAAGCTTCCCTGGTGAGGAAGTCTCACTGTAAGAATACATTCATGCAAATGTCAGGTACTAGAGATCTATAAAATAGCCAATGGGGGAGAGAGTGGGGGAGGGAAGACCCTCTCAAACATCCTCTACTAAACCATTTTTAAGATAGATTCTAACAACATAAATTCTTCCTACCTCAGGACATTGATTATGTCAACATGTCTCCTTTAAGATAGCTAGCTCTTATTTCAGGGAGTTTCGTAGAAGATGAGTAGTGGCCACAAAGATAATCTGCATCTTGTTTTCTTCAACACATATACACTAACCATTTTGGTCTTAATTGGACATCTGTTGAGATCCTAGCTCTCTTGCCATAGCTGGACAGGGATTTAAGGAATGTGCCAGGTTTCCCTGGCTGTGAACTTGTTTTTTCTTGTATCCAACATGCATACTGGCATAAGCCTTATTAACTAGTTATTCATTGGATGGGTAGTGGGAATGGGTTGGAATCCTTGATGTGGTTCCAAACATTGCTGGCTCTCTCAGCCTTAAAACCAACAGCCCAAAGACATCTGAACATCTTTGATGTGTCCCATATAGTACCTAACACACTAGGCATGCAGCAGCACCATTATAGACAAGTGGAATGGAAATGAACTGGTGGTGTTCTCTAATAAAGAAAGATGGTATGCCCTCCACTCTGCCAATCAATTCACACACATTATTTTGTTTAATCTTTACAACTACCATGTGAGGTAGATATGGAAGTGCTTTTACCATTTTTACTGGGGCGAAACTGCAGAACAAAGATATTGGGCATTTATCATTTATTCATTTTTAAAATATTTTATTTATTTATTTGTTTGAGAGAGAGAAAGAGCATGAGTGGGGGTAAGGGGCTGGGGAGGGGCAGGGGGAGAGAGAAAAGTAGACTCCCGGCTGAGCAGGGAGCCCGATGCAAGGCTCTATCCCACGACCCCAAGATCGTGACCTGAGCTGAGGGCAGGTGCCCAAGAACTCTCTTTTTTGAGAAATAGAAATATACAGTCACATTTTTTGGTATACTTTTTATTGGAGCTTGATTTGCTAGCATATAGTATAACACTCAGTGTTCATCCCGGCAAGTGCCCCCCTCAGTGCCCATCACCCAGTCTCCCCATCCCCCACACCTACCTCCCATTCCATTACCCCTTGTTTATTTCCCAGAGTTAAGAGTCTTTCATGTCCTGTCACCCCCTCTGATTTTTCCCTCTCATTTTCTCTTCTTTCCCCTTTAATCCCTTTCACTATTTTTTATATTCCCTGAATGGATGAAACCATATAATGTTTGTCCTTCTCTGATTGACTTACTTCACACAGAATAATACCCTCCAGTTCTATCCACATTGAAGTAAATGGTGGGTATTCGTCGTTTCTAATATACAGTCACATTTTATGTTTGCTGAGTTTGTCAGTCCCTGTTGCTCACCTACAGACCCCACTTAGGAGGCTTTGATGTGGCCCTAAAGAACTTGAAGAAAAAAAAAAAAAAAAGAAAGAAAATTGCACGGAATGAAGAAGGGCAAAAACTGTATGATTTCTCAAGTTACCCTTGTGTCTCTATTAATATATGATTCCAGTGGCTCAATTTTTAAATGTTGCTCTAAAATCCTTGCCCTGAGAGTCTTGTTTCCTATTAAAGGCCTTAATAAAAATTCCAGGAGTGTTAGTGACCTGAAGATTTCTGCCTTTCTCCAGCAAGAAAAGCCAGGCAACCAAAACCACAGAATAGGAAATGTTTCTATCAACTATGCATCTCTTTAATATTTGTTAAAGTGTTTCCCAAATGTTAATATGCACACACATCAACTGAGGATCTTCTTAAAATGCAACTTCTGATTCAGTAGATCTGGGGTGGGATCCAGGATTCTACATTTCTAACAAATTTCCAGGTGATGTTGACCGTGTTAGTCTGACAGTGAACATTCTGATTAGTAAGACTCTAGTAGTGGATCTATACATACCTCCACAGCAGAGCACTTTAGAACAGCCCTTTGCATTGTTTGCTCATATATGTCCTAGAGCTACTTCATCTCACCACTCAACTAGAGCTTAAATCTACACAAAGAGGAAGATACCGCCAGGGCATTGGGTAAGAGAGAGTAAACTGACTTTTTTCCTTAGAATAAGATTCAACGATCTGAGTTTTGCATTACATATTTCTCTTTCTACTTCTGTGGTACTTAACATTTTGATGCGTCTCTGTAAGATCTGAGATGGATTATGAGTAATGTCTATAAGTGATTTATCTTTTTAAATTAGAGCAAATTTAATATTATCCCTTCAAAAACATTGCTCTCACTTGCTTTCAAGAGAGGAGCAAGAGATGGAATCAGAGTTCGTAATTACTGAGAATTATAGTCAAAATCTAATCATTGATGCCAAGCCCATAGATAAACCCGTATCATCCATATGTGGTTGGAGTTGAGAACTACTGCTCTTTCTTATAAGTACCACTGCCAACTTCTGATTCTTCAAAATATGGATGAGTCAAAGATGAATAAGGCCACAGATCAGAAAGATTTATTTCTGAGCCAAAGATTAACTTTCTATTTGTTAATGACTCATGAAATGTTTTTAGCTGCTGGTGTTATTGATTACATTTTCAATAAAAAAAACTCCATGACAGTTCCTAAGATGGAGGTTGAACAGGAAATGTCGAAAATTTGTGAACACTGATGTAGCATTTAATAAATGTATGTATACCTGATGATAATTGTACAAGCCAAAAATATGTCACTTCATGTTTAAGGGGGTGAAAAGCACGGCATCTATAAATATTCTTATAAAAACCATATAAAGAGCAAAATCGGCCATGGCTCATTTTTTCATATTCAGTTTATTTCAATTATATATATATAATATATATATATCTTTGTGTGCATATATATATATCTTTGTGTATATATATATCTTTGTATATATATTTATTTGTTATATATATTCCTTTGTGTGTGTGTGTGTGTATATATATATATATATATATATTTCTTTCACTATTCCCACTTTATGGAAGTTAGGTAAAATAAAATGTGTGTTTTTGACTACTTGTTCAGAGAAAATAACACTACCATGCAAAATAACTTTCCAAACTCAGCATGGAACAAGATAGAAAGTCACAAAACACTTCAGCTTGCTCCTATTTTAACTACAACATTTACTTTAAAAAGTGTGGCAATGTTTCTTTCATAAATACGCATTTTCCCCTTTCTCTCTGCACCAAAAGGATTCTTTCCCACTTCTTTCCATAGTTAGAACTCTGACTCAGAAAGTGGCGGGCATGAGATTGCAGCCAGCAAAGAAATGTTTACAAATGAAAGATAACCAAAGTGTGAAAAATTGTGTAAGGACAAATAGGAAATCCTAAGTAATTGTTAAATTACATCAATGTTATATTTTCTTGAAATATTTATTTCAATTTTTATTCTTAATTATGAGACATTTCAAAATGATGTTAGATATTCATACACCCACCATTTAGTTTTAACAGGCTTTAGCATTTTGTACAGGTACCTTCTGTGTCTTTTAGCAAGATTTTATTCACTAAAACGAAGACATTAAAACATTAAAAATATTTGTCAATGTCATCAAAGAGGTCAGTCACCTCAACTGAAATTATCTGCTAGCTTCCATGTAAAACTCATCAGAATTTTAAAGGATGACCGAATTTCTCTATCAGAAATTTTTTCCCATGCCTCTTGCACCATGTTAATGTTCAAAACTAATACCAATAATAATCAGAATGTGGGTTTGCTTATAGAGGAAATTTTTCTCTGAAGAAATGAATTAAAAACAGAAGGTACATTTTGTAGACTTTCTGCTAATGATTTGTTTCATAATTATTGTAAATACATATTTTTGAAAAAGGTATCTTAGTCCTACTCTCATAAGTCCGGTATATCATTTGTGTGGGAAGGTGGGTGGGAAAGTACATGTGTGTGAAATATATTTATGTGTGTGTAACTTTAAGTGTTAACTTTTTGAAAACTTTAAATGAGGTAAAGATTCTACTCCATTCTCTTCAGAAAGTCGATGATGGCCAGTAGATATGGAAAGATGTGATAAGTAACCCAGAACAGTTTTAAAAAACAAAAATTATTGATGATTGAAACAATAATTTGACTTTTGTGAGTTATAATCTATTTAGAGATTATTGAGATACCGGGAGAAAATATGGCCTTGGTGCTCATCTTTAAGTACAGCTAGAAAGTAAATGGTAGTTCATCTTTCCCTTGCAGGTAAAGATTAAAAAGGAAATTCTCCAATTTCAGACACTGCTGTCATTATTATGGAGTAAAATGTGAACAAAAGTTGTATATTAAATGCCCTGGGCCAGCCCTTTCGATAAACTTGACGATGCCTACGTGATTTGCCGTGTGAGCCATTTATGGCTGTGCTCTATTAATTCTGGGTTTACTGTAATATTATGTGTATTTGTCTTGGGGCAAACATACTGTTTGCCTCAAATCAAAGTCTAAAAGAGAATTCTTTCTCTTTCTCTGGGCTTAAAATAGTTTTTGTTTGGATTGATACTTACTGCTTGAGGTGACTTATCCCTTCATTGGCTCTTTTTATTTATCATATTATGATACATAATTTTGGTTAAGCAAATGTCTTTTCTATAACATTATTCTAGGCTTTGTATAAAAGTTTTAAAATGTATTCCACAAATGAAATGCTTGTGCTTGCATATTCAATATCTTTCCTGTAAGACTTGATACAGTCTTGTGTAATGGAACTTATTTACAATGAAATCTTTTTTTCTTTTTATATATTATGTTTAAAACAGCTATTTTGAGCTTAATGATACTGTATTTTTTCACGATAAAGTTAGAGTAGTATTTTTTTTCACTTCAAAGGATGCTTTTGAGTTTTCTATGAATAGGTTTCACTAGTTAAATATATATGTATATTTATAAATATATTTATATATTGTTACATGTATATTTAAAAGCACGTAGCTCTAAGTTTCATAGTTGTTTACATCTTATGGCACTTTTTTCACGACTTGCAAAATATTTGCTTTTTCCTTTATTCTGTGACGATACATTTTGAGAACTCATTTTCAAAAATATTGGGAATATTTTAATAGCAATACCTGTTCATATTTGTTCTTTATTTCTTGGTCAAGATACTCAAGATGGCTTGAGATTTCTCAGTTCTTTAAAAGAGATTTCATCATTTCGACTTGTTTTAAGCTGAAGTGTCGAGTTTCTTTGATTCCTACCTGTTTACGTAATACTATTAACCATTAAATACGACTGACCTCGAAACTCAAAACATACACTTAAGTGTACAAAATGACAAATGACATAAACATTTTATTCAACTGTGTTACAGAAAGCTTAAAATTTGAATCTTTCATATAGTCCTTATCCCAAATGCTCATGCAAAAATAATTTATGTGATACATCATCTGCATTGGAGTTATACAGTCGGTTAAGGAGAGGAGCCTATAGGAAATATCAACTTATTAGCAAACATATGATGAGTATTTTTCATTGCGATTGAATAAACGATTTTTTACATGGAGGTGTATTCCACCATCAATAAAATACCAGTATGAACTTTGCTTCGCCACCTCTCCCCATGGAATTTTTCTTTGTGGTAGTTTCTTTGTAGGTGGACCGACCTTTGCCAAAAACAAATTACCTTCACACACAGAAACACGACTAGCTACGCTTTATCCACATCCCCCAGCCCCCCCCCTCCCCATCCGTCCAGGTGCGAGGCCACGCTGGGCCCCCGGAGGATCTACAGCAGCGGGACCGCCTGAGTTTCTGGCCAGGTCACGTGGTGCGACCACCCCGCCAACTACCGTTGGTCTTTACTTGAGAACTTCCAGAGATGAGCAACTTATTGTAGCCCCTGCCTTCAAAGACTTTAAAGCCGAGTGGAAAGGATGGTGTGAGTACTCTAGAAGACCAGCATAAATCTATGGTGCTGAATACGGAGTCCACACAGCACAGTAAAATAACTAACGCGGTTAGAGCAGACCCAAGGCATTTCGCGAAGCGCGCTCGGCCAAGGCAGGGCCGCTGGGCGGGCTCGGAGATCCCCGGGAGCCAGAAGAGGGCGAAATCAAATCCCGGCCGCGGGTGAGCACCTGGAAAAACTTGGCGGTGCAGATGGCATCGGAGAAAGGCCTCGAAGCGCCCGCAGGGTTGCGGATGCAGGCGCGGCCACTGCAGATGGAAGGGCCCCCCACCTGGCTCTACAGCCGGTCAAACCGCGGGGCGCACGCGACCGGGCAGGACTTTAGGAGACCCTCCACCTGCAGGGGCCCCGTCCCGGAGCACTTCCGCCGTGCACTGGGCTGAGTTTGGCTCGAGAGCGCGCGGAGGAGCCCCGGCTCGCGCAGGTGGGAGGGAGCCTCGCCCGGCCTCAGCGCCGACCGCCGCGAGGCGCTCCCGCCCGCCGGAGGCTGCGGTGGCCGGAGGGGCTGGGGTGACGGCCGCTCCCCCACCACGATCCGGCGCCCGGCAGCCGCGCCGCGGCGGAGGGACCGGAGTCCCGCCCCAGCCCGAGGGAGGAGGCGCAGCGCCCCGGCGGGCGCCCCGCGGCCGGGAGCCTCCTTCCTCCCCCTCTTTCCCGCGGCGGCGGCGGCGGCGGCGGCGGCGGCGGCGGCGGGCGGGGCGCGGCCGAGGGGCGGAGCCGGGGCGGAGCCGCGGCCGAGGCGGCCCCGCGGCGGCAGGTGTGGACGGGGAGGAGGTGCGGCGGCCGTGCGGGGATGTCCGCGGGGCCCGCGCCCGCCGGGGGCCGGGGCTCGGGGGCCGGGGCCGCCTCCCCCCGAGGAGCTTCGAGAGCTGCTTCGACCCGCGCACAACTTGGGGCGCGGCCCGGGCGCGCAGGTTCCACGTCCGGCGCCCGGAGGAGAAAGGCGCGCGGCCCCGACCGCGGCGCCCGCGCGGACCCCACGGGTGAGGCGGCGGCCGGCCGGGGCCGGGGCCGGGGCCGGCGCGGGGGTCGGGGGTGCGGCCGGGTTGGAGGGGGCGCGGGGAGTCTGCGGCCCGCCGGTAAGCGACGAACGCGCGAGCTGCGGGGCTGGGGCGCGTCCCTGACCGAGTTAAGAGGGGGCCTCGGGCGCCCGCCCTGGGCGGTGTGCGCCGCGGGCAGCCGGGCCGAGGATGCTGCGGCCGGACCCCTCGGCCCCCGCGGCCCCCGCGGCCCCCGCGGCCCCGGCTCTGCGCACCGCCTTCTCCTCTAGCCCAGGTGCCAGGTGGTTTCCCTGGCCTGACCTCGGAAGCCGCGGGTCCCGCTCTCCTCCCCTACCCCGCGAAGGGGGAGCCGTGGGTGTCCGGGAGCGCGTCGGGGCCGAGCGCTCGCGCCCAGCGACCTCTGGGGAGAGCCCGTTGGCTGCTTAAAATCCCCGTCACTTTGCAACTTACTCTGTTTGCTTCCCTCTTGGCGGGAGGAGAGGTCAGGCGGGTTTCAGATCCTCACCTGGTAGGATTCGAGTTATTCTCGCCATAGGCAGGTGGAGAAATGATACTGGGTAAAATCCTGGCTTTTGCAACAGTGCTTCACTTAAAAAAAAAGCAAGCAAGCAAGCAAGCCTTCTATCCTGCGACGAGACAATAGCAGTCGTGAAAACCACAACCGAAGTGTTCACCTAGCGCCGCGTTGGCAGGGGAGAAGTTAAGGAAAACTTAAGCATAAGCGACCCCCGAATAGGATTCTTGCGCAGTCGTGTTTGCCCCTGCACGAGTGGGATTAGGACTGAGAATGACAGCTCGAGACCTACACTTGGGTGGGAGCTGAGGCTGGGCCGGACACCCCTCACCGCCCAGGGACTCTCGTCTCTGGAATTGGGCCTCTCTGCTTCCTTCGTTGAAATCATGGCAGCTTGAAGTGAAATGAGGAAAATAATACTCTTTTTTTTCCCCCTCTGGAGTTTATTACCTCTGCATTAAAATGTGTCTCTCGTGGACAGAAATTTAAACAATATTCTGATTTATGCATTGTTTTAAAGAAATTGTGCTTTAAAAAAAAAAGGATTTAAAATGGACAGCCACGTTTAGGTTTATTTGTTGTGGAGTTTTGTGTTTGGTTGAGGAAGGGGTGACTGTTAAGTTATGTTTTCAAGTCTAGTGTTGATTATTTTTCATTGTTTGCGGACGTTAAGCCTTCAGTGAAGGCCTTTTAGGGAGTAAATGCAAAAATAGCAGTGGTTTGAGCCCACCTATAAGAACTGTAGCCTGCCTCTGCTTTTTTGTATTTAACTTGTGACAGAGCCTCATGAAAGTTGAGCAGCTTCCTTAATCTTGGGAATGTAAAAAACATCTTAAGTTGAATTTTAGGCCTCCAAATGGAAAGTATTTGTGTTTATCTTAATAGAATTATCAGACTTTATAGAATTATCAGCCTATGTTGATTTTTTTTATTTATATCACATTGATGCTTTACATGTTGATACTGTTTACCTAATTGGCAGATATGCAGAAAAGTCAAGAAGCTCCTTGAAAAGATAGTTATTCTCTTGGTGAAATTTTATAGTTCCGAAAAACATGTATCAGAGACAAAGCTCTTGAGTGATAACATTGATTGTTGGGTCTTTTTGAAATTTTAAATAGACTATTGAGAAGGGAGGTATAAAATGCTTCACACTTGAGCATAGTTTTTATAAAAATGCAAGTGGAAAAAAAGTTAAGGATATCATTTTTTGTACAGTGTAATAACTAGGTAGCTATTCTAGATGCTGTAAAAATGCTTGAGGAAGTAAAATAAAAAGTTAGCATAAAATCATGTATTTTAAGAATTTTAAGGTAAGTGCATACTTATAAATCTCAAATACACAAGTGAGCAGTATTAAAGTGGATCAAATAGAAGAATTTTCCTGCATATGATTTTTCTCAGATTGAAAAAAATATGTATTTATTTTTGTTTGTCTTAAAATCAAAGTTATAGTTAAATTTTGTTGGTACCTACATGGGATAATTCAAAGGATAGTAAGATGCCTTTTGCTTGGGACATTAACATTTAGTAACAGGTGTCCTTAAAATTTTCATATAATTTCCACAGTTTTTCTTCAATTGATGTATCAATTGATGTATTTTTAACATATAAAACCATTGGTTTCTTAACAAACTGTAAAAAAGCAGTTAAATCCTTGATTATTAACATTTCAGGGATAAAAATCTAGCTTTAAGATAAAAATGGATTTTTAAAGACATTTTAGAATACATATAATAATATGATTCTGGGAGAATGTTTTTGATAGTTCTTTTCCTATTCTTTGAAATAATAAGGTAAATTAACAAAAGAATAATTACGTTTTAACAATTTCTTGATATATCTAACAGATGGTTTCCTTAATAGCAATCTCCCAAGTGTTTAAAAAATTTTTGTAGGAGCGAGAAAGTGTATTTCCTGTTACGATATATTTCTGTAGACTAGAAAAAAAAAAAAACTTTTTTGAATTTAGGCCAGTCTTAAATAAGAAACAATGAAATTTGATCTTTATTGTGAAATGTATTTTCACTAAGGACTTTTTAACTATGTCCTCTTTTTAAACACCTAAGTGTACAGAAAGTCAGATATTTCATTGGTAAAATATAAGTGCTTGCTTTGCTAGTGACTATTGAGACTTTTTCTCCACATCGATGAGAGCCCTGGGGTCCAGAAAATTATCAAAATAATTTTGAAGAAGATTGAGATGAAGCGAAAAAAATCCAAGCATGATTATGGTGTATATATATGTGTTGCTTTGCAGCAGGGAAAGGATGAAAAAGAAGAGTTTAGGATCAGAATTTATCTACATTAATCAGATTCCCTAGCACTTTCTGCTTTATTGTGTAATTGACTTTTTAGCTAGTAAGTAGTTATTGAGTGTTTTAATACAGCAGACATCAGAAAAGAATAAATCTCACTTGAAAATCTTTAATCACGGCTTTATCAAATATACAGCCTACTCTGTATTATCTAAATACCAGCATTGAAGCTATTCAATATTTGAGACCAATTTATAAATTAAATATATTATAACAGTTAATTAAATAAGAGACCTGCCCCTTTTGAGCGACTATTTTTAATATTACAAATAGCACTATCCTTTGAGGAAAATAAGAATGGTTAATTACAAATTATACTTTTAGCAAGGGGAAAATGCAATTTTTATTGGCCTTGGGAGCATTTATGCTAAGTAGTTTGTGGCCTAGTTTCCATTTCTGTATCTGTGCTGCCTCTGACAAAAGATTGAGTACCGAGGGATGAAAAACCATGAGGAGAAAATTAATAAAATAAGCTACATGGGTTGATCATAGTTCTGCTCAGAAGCCTGTGTCCACATGAATTCTGAACCAGAAGAGAAATTCTGACAGTCTGATTCCCCGTAGCCCTTTTACGCTGAGTCCCATGAGTTAGCAGTGGCAGAGAGTAGTCCTCTCTGCCATTGGCAAAGCCGACTACTTGATCCACAGCAAATCAAACCCAGGAAATCTTTTAGTCTTGTCCAGTTCAGCTCCACTTCCTTGCCAGGGGCATAACAGCTGAAGTTAAAAGACTTATACCCAAATGGGAAAATTGGTGCCATTTGTGTAGAGGCAGTAGCCTTATTCAAACTGCTTTCAACCTAATTGAAAAAAAGAGACAGAATATGACTTGATTACATGTCCTCCAGGGTGGGTGGCACGTGGGAGACTGCGGCTCATGAATGCCTTTAGGTTTTTCACTTATTTTAAATTAGTTATAATTTGCATTGTGTTCTTGGGTTTGTGTGTATGTGTGTGTGTTTTGTTTACTTTAACTTCTACAGTTTGTAATAGGTGAAAAGTACAACAGAATGGTGAACTTTAAAGTGACTGAGATGTCACTTTAAAGTTCTTCCACTACTGCCAGTACTTCGATTACTAAGATAATCCTCTGTTGGATTTTCTTCTGTGTATTGTAAATCTCAGCTTTTTGCTTAGAAGAAACCCTGATTTTGAGAAGGGTAGCAAAAAAGGAAAAGTTTGTCTAAAAACCAATGCCATCTGACAACCTATGTCTTAAGTTAGGTCTCTCAAATCTCAGGTGAATGTTGGCCCTATTAGTGAATTGGAAATATATTAAATAAGATTTTTTTAAAAAATCAGCTCAGAAAGGCCTGCTCCAGAAACTTGTGGTATGTGTACTTTCCTAACTGATCTAAATGTAACATGTAATTACCAACCAAAACCAATATTATTATGCATTTGAGGTGAAACTATTCTGGAATCCAAATGTTAATGTAAGAAAAGAATTGGTCCCCAAAAAGTCAAACTGATAAGATCTTACTAAAATAACCTGAGATTTTTGAATTACAGTGCATGCTCATGTGGAAATTCAAGTCATAAAGGCATTATTGAATAACCGTGTGGGGTAATTTTTTCCTTCTTTAAACCTGACCTTTTACCTATTATCTCAACTTCATTAACTTACTTTTAAAAAGTCTCAAGTAAGAAACAATAGGCTAAAGGAATAAAGTATGAGATCTCTGGTAGCATCTACATAAAGTGCACAGAGTCTTGTAAGTTTGGATTTAACTGGCTTTTAACTAGAGTGCGCTTTTAAGTAACTAAGTGGTAATATTCTCACCTGACATCTCCTTTTCATATTCTGTTCCATAACTCAAAGCCAATTTCCTTTTTTATGGGTAAGAGTAGGACTATATTAAATTAAAAAAACAATCAATTTACAGTTTATAACTCGACTTTAATATAGAACACCACTACATGTTTACCAGCACCTGAAAAGATTCTAGTGTGCTTCATTATTTATTTTGTTTCTGGCATTGGGATTAGGTTGATTTTTTTTTAAATGAAAGTAGCTTTAATTTTCTTTTTAGATGACTACCTATATGCATATTAACTGTTAGTTACAACAGTCATTTGAATTGTAGTTCTAAGTAAAAAAAATTATAATTAGCACCTGTACTAATGTCTGGTAAGTAACATTCTGATTGTTCCTAATAATTGAAATTTATCATAGCTTCTTTAAATTCTGAAAAATTTTCTAGATTCATATAAAAGGGGAAAAATACAATATGACATCTTAATCTTGTTAATTATGAAGTCAGATTAGCCAAAGATATTTTCTTTTGGTGATTTGTGGTTTTTCAGCCAGAGATACTGAAAATATCTTCATAGACAAAAGAAGAATATATGAAAAAAAATATAAAAGACTAACAAGCTGGGTTTTTTTTAAAGAACTAAATCTTCAGCATAATTTTTACCCTTGTAAAAATTAGTTTTACAAATTCTGAAGAAATGGCAATGAATCATATTTTATGACAAAGATGATCAAAGAATTTGACAAAATTTGGTTTCCCAAATGAATGTATTTAGTAGTTAGTAAAAGCTAATGTTCTATATTTCCTTTTGCTAAATAAGATTGTCACAAAGAAACCAATGAAATTGTAAAGCTAATTATACATCAGTTAAGAATAATTTGAAAAATCAATTTATTTGAAAAGTAAATCTTCCTTCTGAAGGTGGAGTTCACTGTGCCAATCCTAAGTGTCAGTGGAATTTTCTTTTGCAGAATTAAAGTAGAAATGATAAGACAACTGCTTATTTCAGAATAGTAGACAAATTACTGTGTGTTAGATAGTTCCATTAGCTAACCTAAAACTATAATTCATACTAGGAATACTAAATTATAAATGAAACAGTATAATTTATTATTGCCCATTTGTATTCCAGAACTCATGTCCAAATTATTACCAAGAACCAACAAAAGCGATTGTCCTAAGCTTCTAGGGTTTCAGTGTCATTGAGATTTTTTCAAAAGGAAATATTATAATAAAATATATCCAACTCTTCTACTTGCCAGAGCAATAAGAATGAAAATTAAAACTCTGTGTATTGATTATTTTCTGTGACCCCATGCTTTGTTCCACATGCTTTATCGGCATCATGTCCAAAAATCTTCATAGCGGCCTTACAATCCAAGTGCCATGATCACTTCTATTTTACAGATAAGAAAACTGTGGCCTGGCGAGATTAAAGAGGTCAGACCGCTAGTAAATGATGTGGCTCACAGACTCAAACCTAAGTTTTTCTTATTCCCACTTCTCTATTCTTGCTTACTTCACTATCCTTCACAGTAGTTAAGCAGAATATTTGTAGAACTCCTATGAAAGCTGTTTGGGGAGTCACTTGTCCTCAGTTACAGCACTTCTTTGTCATTGATTTTTTTAGAACCAGGTCAAAGTCTTTCATGTCTAAGTCTGGCAAAAGATGTAGATGATATAGGTAGTAATGTTTGACCAAGAGAAAGGTAGTGTCTTTAAAGTACTGAGCCTGATGGGGCACCTGCATGGCTTAGTGGTTGAGGGCTGCCTTCGGATCAGGGCATGATTCCAGGGTCCTGGGATCAAGTCCTGCATCAGGCACTGTGCAGGGAGCCTACTTCTCCCTCTGCCTATATCTCTGCCTTTCTCTTTGTGTCTCTCATGAATGAATAAATAAATAAAATCTTAAGAAAAAAAAAAGTACTGAGCCTGATAATTCAGAATGCATTGTAAATTTTCTCTGGAGATCATTCCAAAAGAATCACGTAGACAATTTGTTTTGTTTTTTTGGAACCATGACACTGGAATTGAAGTACAGTTAAAGCTTTTAGGACACACAACCCATAATAGGTGTTCAGAGACTATTTTTTTTTAAAGATTTTATTTATTCATGACAGACACAGAGAGAGATTGAGAGAGAGAGAAAGAGAGAGAGAGAGGCAGAGACACAGGCAGAGGGAGAAGCGGGCTCCATGCAGGGAGCCCGACGTGGGACTTGATCCCGGGTCTCCAGGATCAGGCCCTGGGCCAAAGGCAGCATTAAACCGCTGAGCCACCTGGGCTACCCCGAGACTATTTTTTAAAACAATGAGGGAATGAATAAAAAGGTAGCATTTCTCTGCCTTTGAAAGTTCTAATATGCGTTGTGCGTCGAAGTGTAGTACTGAGTGTGGGTCACTTACCGTTCACTGTGCAGCCTCAGACAAGTCACTGTACCTTCTTGAACCTCAGTTTCATCTTCTGTGAAATGAGAATAATTACATCTTCCTCATTTAGTTTTGAAGATTAAATAAACGATAATTGCTTTTCCTTTGTTACTGCACCTGACCTTTTGTGTGGGTAGAAAGCCTGCTGGAGTAGTGAGGATTGACGGAGAATTGTCGGAGCCAGCCATAGGGAGGCCTGAGTTGAGATAAGAGTCCATGTAACTAAACTCACCAGAGAAAGAGTCAAGGCCAAGAAGTAAGATGAAAATGGTGCTTTGTTGGTTCTGGAGTTGGTACAAGCCCAGGCAGAGAGTAGCCGAAGAAGGGACCTGTATCCCAGTGCTGGATCTCTAGTGTTGACTGTGGGTTTAGACAAGTTGCCTGGGCTGTTGATGTGTAAACTTAGAGCACACTTCAGGGCCACCTGACTCTCTCAAGCATGGTCCATCTGTCTACAAAGCTCCAAAGTGCCTGCTGTTGCTGTACCTCTTTTAGGGGACTTAAGGGAACTCCCCATAGGAGGACATTAGCATTTCAGAAACCCACCCTCAATTTCCAGATCCAGGTTAGCACCTCTTGGACCTAAACCTTCCCCTTATCACTATCCTCCCTTCCCCCTAGCCTCTTTCACTGCTATCTAAAAGGAGGTAGGGAGCAGTTTTTATTTTGTAGAGGTTAAAGACTCCGCATGGCTGTGGAGGATAATTGCAAAGGCCCCTTTCCAGGCTCCCATTTTGCAGTGTCTGAAGTTCTGCATAGGTAACACAGCGAAAAGCAGAAAGCTAAAGAGTGAACTCAGTTTGCAGGGTGGACAAAACAAGGATTAAAATGCAGAGAAATGCAAGGAACTTTAATAGCAAAGAAATTTATATGGGGTGGGGAGTGTTAAGATGAGTGCGAAAGTCAAAGCAAAAATGTTGAAGACCAAATTAGACAAATTAAATTTACATGAGAAGAAAATAAAACTATAAAAAAAAACAAATTTCATAATGGGAAAATGACTTTTAAATAGCAAAACCAATGAAAACTTAAGGCTTTTCTTCATCAGAGTCCCTCTTTTGAGGGCTATTGGAGCAGAGTGATTATATTCTAGGAAAGCAAAGCTTTTCTGTGCATGGGGAAAGAGAGGTTAGGAGGAAGATGATGTAGAAAAACATCGTGGGACACCACCAAGTCCAAATCTAATAAGAATTTTGAAAGAGAGATATTTGACAAAAGAATATTTTAGAGTTACTTGAAAATAGGAAGCCATTCTCTCTTTTTTGTGCCTGAAATGGAAAAGAGGGACTACACAGATTGAAAGTCACCTGAAATTTAAAGCATTTCAAGAAAAACGGAAAGAATTTGTCATCAGAAATGTTTCCAAAAAATCACTGGAATCAAAAAGTATTAAAATAGAGATAACATGATAAATAGAAAAGAAACTTCCAAAAATAATAGCAAATTCTGCATTCTGTTTGGGTCAGAGGGACCTTATATAGTCGCTGGAACCTGTGGCATTCTAGAAAATGACACTAGTATATGCACAATCATGGGTGAGAGTGAGCAGGGAGGAATGAGCTAACATTGCCTACCGGTTACCAGGGCCTGCTCAGTCTAGCGATAACTAGGTTAAGTAGGTTGCCATGGATAGAAGTCTTAACATTCACCTTTGTTGTCTCCCTCCCTGACGCCAACATTATAGGTGCCCCACAGGCGTTATGGATTGGATATGGACTTGAATGTTGGAAGTGCTATGTTTGAGGCCCAGCTCAGCATATACCTCTGGCCATGGGATGTGGACACATTGCTTTCCACATTTGCTAACTGGGGTTAATGCTAATCCAGTACCTTCTTCAGGAGGCTGTTGTGAGAATCAAATGAGCTCACAAATGCAGAAGTATTTTGTAAGTGTACCTAAATGTTTTTACATTTAGGTACACTTAAAGTACATTAAAGGTACATTTAAAGTGAGATCTTTTTGGAATTACTTCCAAAGGTACATTTAAAGTGAGATCTTTTTGGAATTACTTCCAAAGAGAAGAAGAAAAACGTGATGAGTACATTTTTTGTTCTGTTCAATCACAAAGTCTTCTCAGCCTTTATGACCTCACCTAAATGTAGGACTTCTAATCTGGAGTCCATGAATCACAAGGGGCTGATGGATAGAATTCAGAGGATCATGAACTTGGATGCAAAATAGCAATGTGTTTGCATGTTATTTGCACTAACCTCTAATTAAAATTTAATGTTTCCTTCAATGATGAGTGGAGACAACAAGTTACAATAATATTTTAGCAGGACCTGTGATTTTATCACCAGTAAATATCACAGGTACCTTATATCACATTATATATACACACGTTTAGAAATATCATCTATGTGTGACACAGCTTTGACATAATGTTAATTATTAGACACACTACTAGATCTGTTATTTAATATGTTAAGAATCACACAATATGGGGATCTCTGGATGGCTCAGTGGGTTGGCACTTGCCTTTGGCCCAGGGCATGGTCCTGGAGTCTCAGGATCGAGTCCCGCATCGGGCTTCCTGTGTGGAGCCTGCTTCTCCCTCTGCCTGTGTCTCTGCCTCTCTCTCTGTCTTTCATGAATAAATAAATAAAATCTTTTAAAAAAAGAATCACATAATATGTTATTTAATATGGTATTTTATGTACTAAAATATGCATTTTAATATATAGATATTTCAATGTAATCGGTTTCCTTTATAACCTGGTATACTTTATTTTATGCATTTTATGTGAGAAGAGGTCCATAGATGCAAAAAAAAGTTTGGAGGTTTTTTTTTTTAAGTTGTTCTTCTGACAGGGGGCCTACCAGTATCCCCAGATACTGTTAACAAAAGAAGGATTACTGGTACACTGGCTACTCATATAGCTACAGCTGATAGTATACTCCAGAGTGAGAAATTCCAGTTATACAAGTTAAAATAGCTTAAAGTTATAATATAATGAAACAGTGCCCTGGACAATACAAGGCACAGATCTCTTCATCCAGGGCCACCTCTGTCATGCATGGTGGATTCAGGCCAGCCTGTGCAGTGGACCCAGAGGGGTGAAGATCACAGTGCATGACGCACCACATACACACCCTTCAGTTTCAGTGCTTCCTAACACCTGCAGATGACATCTGAACAGCAGGCAGTAAGAATGTGCAGCTAGAAACCCAAACAAGAAGATAGATGTTGACATTTCATTTTTAAATTTTATTTTGTGTTTTTGCTGTCGTACATTTGACTTCTAAAAAAGTGGCAACACCTAAGATTACTCCCATGGGTCTTTGTATAAACATCTGTCAGAAAACCTACAGGGTGCCCTATATATTTTCATCTTCTTCCTCATGTAGAGTTTGAATTCCTTGAGATAGCAATACTGTCTTGTCATATCATTTGCTGATTTTAGTTAGCACCTAATTTGAGTTAATAAATTATATGGCTGTATAGGTTGAGTGGTTGAGACTGTTTTTTTTTAAAAGATTTTATTTATTTATTTATGAGAGAAACAGAGAAGCAGGCTCCCTTCAGGGAGTCCGATGCGGCACTTGATCCTAGAACCCCAGGATCACGCCTTGAGCCGAAGGCAGGTGCTCAACCACTGAGTCACCCAGGTGCCCCAAAACTTTTTTTTATTGCATCCATATTCTTTTTTGCCATCCCTGTTTTCTGTTTAAAAAATTAGGCTGCATTCACCTTTTCATCTTGATTTCTTATATTGGATATCTGAGCTCCTTCAAAAACAAAGATTTGGTAAGACATGATTGTCCTGGGTTTTGTCACAGTGCTTGATTTAATTATGATGTCTCAGTCATCTGATAATGCAGAACTTGGAGATCTACTAATGATATTCATTATGCAGGCACATGAGTGAATCAGAGCCTTTCAGAACTGGAAAGGCCCAAATTCTGTCTTGTGTTGGTCATCACAAAGGCCAAGAAAAGTCAAGGGACTTACCCAGCTTTCAGAGTGGGTAAGTGGTAGACTCAAGAGCTAATTCCTGTCTCAGTCCACCACCCTTTCACCACACTGGCCTTTCCTTAAAGTGTGTTCGATCCTGCAAGATTCGGCATAGGATTCTTGAGTGCATTAGTTGTGAAAATTCTGCATACCATATATTTTTACCTAATAAAGATTCTGAGAAGTTCTGCAATAAAGAAACATGTCTGATGATAATCTACCATTTTTTTAAGTTTATTTGACTACAGAATCCTTTTTCTCCTCTCCTCTCCAGAATTCCCAGAATACTTTGGGAAATCTTGCCCTGCACAGTAGTGAGCTTTAGTGATAGTGATGGTAACAACAGCATTTACTGAGCATTTACTACTATGTCACAGGCACTGTTCTAAGTGCTTTACATAATAAGACTTAATCGTCACAACAACCCAGTGAAGCAGGTTCTATAATCATTGCTGTTTTGCAGGTGAGGAGACAAAAGTCAGAGAGGCAGGTGGAGTAAAGAAGTTGTATCACTGAGGCAGTTGCATCACACTGCAAACCAGGGTTTCTTAGCTTCATCACTGTTGACATTTTGGCCACCTAATTTGTCCTATGCAGGGCAGCCACCCTGTGCATTGTACAATGTTTAACAGCATCCTTGGCCTATACCAAGTTGTGCCAACTAAAAATGTCTGCTGACATTGCCAAATGCCCCCTAAATTGCCCCTAGTTGAAAACAACTGCTGTAAACGTTGCAGCAGAAATATACTTTCCCAGCTGACCTTCTTAGTAGCTTTTACAGTGACTCATGATCATGATTGGGCAAATTACACATTGCGCGTTCTGTGACTGTGTGAGGTTGCGTATACTTATATGGGGGTGGATGTGAATTGAACTTGACCCATGCTGTTCTCTTCCACTCCATTTCCGTACACTGCTTCTGGTGAGAGAGAGCCAAGAGGCCAGTGTTGCTTTTGCCTGCAACTTTTTATAACTCCCCTGTACACACACACCTAATTCATATATTGTTTCCATTTTATACTTCCCTTGGACCTGATGCCCATAAACACACAGAGTCTTGTTTTTTTTGTGTGTAGTAGAGGACTTAACACATTTGAATTACTCTACAGTAAGAAGTTATGTCTGAGCCAAGATTAACTGCTGCCAAGGAAAACATACCCAACAGTGAATAACAAAGATTTTGTGAAGAAAAAATAAAGTTATATGATGAAGTACTGGGTTTTATTTTTCCAGTGTGATAACCTGTTAAATTCACACACTACAAATGGATTCAAGGCTTCTGGTAATTGTTTCTTTGTAATTTAATATGCGATTTTTCAGGAACAACCGAGGTATAATAAAAACAGCAGTGAAATACCTAGGTTTAAATCCTGGCTCTGCCAAACATTTACTAACTGAGTGACCTCACCTTTTTTTTTTTTTTTCTAAGGGTTTGGTTCCTCATCAATAGGATGGGATAATGATATGAAGCATATTGTTGAAGGGTTGAAAGGAAAGAATATATACCCAATATCCAGCCCAGGTCCTTCCAGGACCAGTTTTTCAAGGAACTCTATCTACCATGGTTTGAACTCCATAATCCTTTTCGGTAATTCTTTAAGTATAAACCAATTGTCTTTGAGAGTAACAGAGATATTATCAAGTACCCCAGTTCAGATAACTCTTATTACAAGATGGGGTGTGGAAGGCAGAGAGGATACATACGGTACTCAAAGCCATTGAAATCTTGAAAGCTTTGCTTCTAAAAACAGCAACAAAGCAAAGCGTGGGAAAGAAAAGATTCACAGAGGAACCTTAGGAGCCAAAGCTTATCCTCTACTCTTGGTGGCCATTTACGGATTCAGCCTTTTGATAGTTGAGTGCCTACTGTGTGCTGGACACTAAGTAAGCACTAAGTATACAAAGAGAGCAAATAACAAAAACAGCCACTCTAGCTCTGCATCTGTCCCCTTGGAGCTTAGTGACTGTGTCATGTCTTTTTCCCAACTCCGGTTGATAGTTGTTGCCTAGAATGCTGGTTTGACAAGAGTGCTCAGGGCTGGCCAAACTCATCAGTTAGAGTGCTGTGGTCCATTAGTATTGGCTGCGTCAGACAAGAGATAAAGGCAGTGACTGCACAGTATTTGACAGTCCTCAGACAATGTGGGTCTGACCCATTAGTGTATCATGAAACCAATTTTGTGGATCACCATGAACATTATTCAAGAAAAGAAGTAGAAAAACAACAGAGTGCATTGCACGTAGTAATAAATATTGCTTTGTAATACTTTCGTTTTAGTTATATACATATTGCATAACAGGTCATGATGGAAAATGGATTTCCTACAATGGATCTTGTCACAAATGTAATTTTGGTGGTTACATGAACTCCTACTCCTTTTTGTCTATGTTCGTACCATTTTTGTTCTTCTGAAACTGTATGTTCGATAGTTTTGTGCTTGATTAGTGAAAAACAGAACAGTTCACACGTTCTAGGAGTCATTCTTCAATACATCATGTGTTTATCCTTTGAGTCTACTACCATTAGAGTCTTTGTATTTTCTGGGGTCATTAACAATTTTATTTAGAACCTTGAACTCCATTTGAACCTTTACATCTTAAGATCCTGTGGTTCTTCCTCCATTTGAATTGCAATCCACAGTATCTCTGCTATTTTTTCTTCTAATTTAATATCTTGAAGATTTTTCAGCTTTCACTTGGCTTGGGCAGTATCTATACCTATGATTAGAACATAGTGAACATACCTATAACATATTAGAACATATCTATACCTATGATTAGAACATAGCAAAGTGACTGTTCTATCCTGATCCAGCCCCTACCTCCTAAAAGTCCTTGTTTATATACCACAGTATTTTTTGAAAGCAGAACTTCCTTTTCAAGAAGTGCCAAGTGCCAAGCCATACTTGTATATGAGTACAAACAAGTGGTGTATTTGTCAAAACAGGTGCCTTTTATGCATGCATTTTATAAAAAATCCTGGAAAAATGCACCCCAGTGCTCAGAATGGGCACCTTTAAAAATAAACATTCACTTCGCTTACTGAGGATCAACCCAGAGCTGACCTTGCTTGCCCAGGCAAAATATGTTACACCATGATTTCTCTCACCAGTCCGAGAGTTTTCTGCCCTTTCTCTATGAATGACTTTGGTGTGTATTTCCTTTTCTACTGGCTCCTCTATAGTTTGGCATTAATGTATCCAGCCATTCTTAGATTTGTTTAACTATTTCTATGGAAGTGTTGTGCTTCATTAGTTAGGAGTTTAAAAGATGTTGGAATACTGACTTTATGGGAAGGTTTCGAAATTGCCACCCTGTAAATTATAGAATATTTCATCACTACAATTGAAATTCTAATAGGTACTGACTGAGGAAAAAAACAAATGTTATTCTGGTAACACAGAAAACAGTTATTGTATCATTTTCCTGAACGTGGGGATATATTAATTTCAAGTCTGCACTGCTTCAAATTTTGGAAGTTCATGACTTAGCTTAATTTTGCCTTTTAGGATTCACTAATTCAGGAGCATGATCTTTAATACAGATGTCGTGAAAATTTTAGAGATTTATTGGCAAAATACTGCAATTATGAGTCCTAAAGGAGTAAATACTTTCTAAAATTCTATTCACTTAGCCCACTCTGTTACTCCTTTTATACTCTTAATATTATTTATCTCAGATTGTTAGAAGCAATGTGCTTTTCACTGAATTTTTGAACTCTTGGTTATAATTTTAGGAAATGCCTGCTAGATACAGACAAAAGCTAGTCTGCAAAAATCAATGTTGTTTTTTAAATAGACCCAAGAATTTAAAATGTTTCAATTGGGCAGCCCAGGTGGCTCAGCGGTTTAGTGCCGCCTTCAGCCCAAGGCCTGGTCCTGGAGACCCGGAATCGAGTCCCACGTCAGGCTCCCTGCATGGAGCCTGCTTCCCCCTCTGCCTGTGTCTCTGCCTCTCTCTATCTCTCTGTGTCTCTCATGAAAAAATAAATACAATCTTTTTATAAATAAATAAAATGGGGGATCCCTGGGTGGCGCAGTGGTTTAGCGCCTGCCTTTGGCTCAGGGCACGATCCTGGAGACCCGGGATCGAATCCCACGTCGGGCTCCTGGTGCATGGAGCCTGCTTCTCCCTCTGCCTATGTCTCTGCCTCTCTCTCTCTCTCTGTGACTATCGTAAATAAACTAAAAAAAAAAAAAAAAGAAGAGGTGGTCCTTTGCTTCAGTTGGGCCAGTCTCATAAATAAATAAATAAATAAATAAATAAATAAATAAATAAATAAATAAATAAATAAAATGTTTCCATTTATTTTGAAGAAGATGGTCATTCTTTAAAATCTTCAAAAAAATGTTTGACACTCATCATCAAAGTGAGAAAATTTAAACAATTCAGTTTCTGCTTTTGCCAGTAGGCATTTTATGCTAATCAAGTTTAGTACCTTGGAAGGCTGTCAAGGGTTTGACAAGCTGAATGCAATGAGCCATTTTCTCCAAAAGACAACTGCCCCTAAAAAAAAAAAAAAAAAAAAAAGACAACTGCCCCTTCCCCAACTCCACTAAATGATTTTCTAGAAGGAAGAGTTTCTGATGTGCTCAGATTCAGTAGTGCTTCCCACTTCCTCTACAAATGCCCCAGACCTTCATAAACAACAATCATGTACTCACTTCATTAATGTAATACATGCACATACTGTATGGAAGCCACAAGTGTGAAGGCTTAATACCCAGAGGTACTGGCAGGTAGGTGGGCATCTAACCTTGGCCTCACCAAAGTTTATAATTTCCTACGAGGAAATCATTGGATTCTTCTAGCTTTTTAAACAGGTTCTTATTTTGAATCGACTAGAGTGTGCCTTTTGAGAGATGATCTTTTTTTTTTTTTTTTTTTTAATTTGGCTCTACTCCCAGTGTGGAGCCCAACCAATATGGGGCTTGAATTCATGACCCTGAGATCATGACTTGAGCTGAGCTCAAGTAGACACTTAACCATCTGAGCCACGCAGGTGCCCCAACACTTTAAAAAGAGTCTTAAAAAAAAAAAAAAAAAGAGTCTTAAAAGCATCATCTCTCAGGGCGCCTACGTGGCTCAGTTGGTTAAGCATCACTCTTGATTTCAGCTAAGATCATTTGATCTCATGGTTGAGGGATCAAGCTTCACATTGGGCTCCATGCTCAGCATAGAGGCTGATTGTCCCTCTGTATCTCTGCTCCTCCCCTACCCCACTTTTGCACTCTGTCACTCAAAAAAATTTTTTTAAGTGTTAGTAATTATAGAATTGATCGAATTCCCACACTCAGTCACAATCATGGTGTTTGATGATTTGATACATAGAATAAATAGGCTGATTTCCAACGCTAGGTTATTTGGGGTAGGACAGATGCAGTGCTGAGGCTGAGTGGGTGGTGTGTGTCTGCACAGAGTATATAATCCACCCCTCCTACTTTAGTTATGGGAGTTGTGACCACAATCATGGGCACTTCAGAGTCAGAGTTAGGACTTAAAGCTGATCATTTTCGTTCTCATGGCTTTTTGGTGCAATACTTCTTCACACTCAGAATAGTGCTTTTAAGTGTGCCTAGTGTCCAAAAGTTGTGGAGAGCAAATGTGGTTTGAAAAGTATATTTTTTTTTTGCCTGACTTTGCATAAACTTGAAAGAAAATACAGCCTACATGCTTATATCTGCACTGCTTCCTGACATTAGGGGACATTGAAGTGTGGATTTAAAAAAAATAAAGACACACAAAAAATTTATGGAAGGATAGCTCCCTGTGATTTTATTTTTTAAAATAATTATTACTCTTGACACATTTTATCTTCAAAGCGCACAGCAAATATTAATTAACTTTTTAAAACTTTAAAGGAACTCAACTCAACTTGCTTTTTCATAGAGAATATCCCATTGAAGTCAGGTGGTCTGAGATTGAGCTATAATTGAGCTATAATAGAATTATTAAAAGATTCTTAATAGAGATGCCTGGGCTTCAAAGAACAGAGATCTAAGTGGAGTAAAGCAACATACATCTAAGAAATTAATTTGGTTCATAATGAAGAAAAACTGAATTTATTGTCCTGGCCAAATAAATTCATGCCCAAATAAAATCCCATAATAGTGAGAAATGGACTGGATTTAATTTTACCTCTGTACTATTCATGAGGTTGTGGAGTGACACTTGGTCTGATATCCACATTAAACATTTGAGACTTTGGTACATGTAGGCATATTATTAAAGAATTACGATTTCCATATTGACAAGTAGCAAAAATTAATATGCCCAGAATTAACCCATTCTAATAAAAACAAGTGGTCTGAAATGATGGTGAGCATTGAAAAATGTTTTCAGAACAGTGAATACAAGTATTTATCAATAGTTTTGACCAACTCTACTAGATCTGGAGTTCAGAACATCCTATATAGTCTTAAAATAATTTCCCATATTGAACGTAAAGATTTGCTTTCATTGAAGGTTTTACCTTTAAGGTGATTATTCCAATATGGCACACATCATTTCCTGACTAGTGGCTCCCCAAACTGCTTACATTTATGACATGTTCCATTCCTTCCTGCCCCCTACACACACACACACACACACACACACACACACACACACACACCACAGACAGGTATCAGCAGAGAGTTAATATTTAACTCTTATGGCAATGAGGAAGTGCTCTGGTGGGTAAAAACCAAAACCCTGCATGCTAGCAGTTCTTCATAATCCTTTCTATGTGATGAGAGCAACTGATAGAATACAGTATATATTTTTAAAAGTTTCACATAAGCAGAATAATATAAACAAAGTAATTGAGGCATAATTAAGGTGGGATAGCTGACGTAGCCCTTACCTACCTGAGACTCAGTTTTCTTATTTGTAATATGGCTGCAGCTTAAAAAATAAAACACAAAAAACCCAACTCAGTCTTTTTCATTTAATATGTTTTTCATAAATGCATACTCCCTATTCTCAAAGTCAAGGTCCTTGCAAGTTTCTATTTTAGGAGAAAGAGAGCAGAGCTAATTCTGTTTAGTTCCTGGCTGCTTCATGCCTGAGATCATTTGCATGAACGGTTTCTCTCCTAGCAAAGTTACATCCTGCCTTATCTGGTTTTTGAACTTCTGTTTAAAGTCCTGCTCAGTCTTTAGTTCTTCTGTGAAGCTTTCTATGACTTCTTTCCAGACAAAATTCATCTATCTTTTCCCTGTGTTTTTGAATCTTTAGGTAGTTCTGTTCTTGCCTGTATCAGAATGATGTGTTATTTTTTCATTATTCCACCTTTTCCACTTGGTTCTTGGCCCACCAAAGCTGAACTGCATTGGGTTAGTGTCTGTTTTTTATTCCCTGATATATAAAGATTAAGCAATAAATCTTTGCTGAGATGAAGTGAAAATGTTCAATATAAACACAAAAAGGTCTATAAGACTCAGTTTAAATGTAACAATTTTTATAACACTTAAAAAATAATGTTACCTTATTTTTGCAATAAAAATTAAATCCATTTTGTAGGAATTTTGGAAAACATATTTTTGAAGAAGATAATTAAAATCATTTATTATTTTGCTACTCAGATATTAAACATTATTGACATTTTTGATAGATTGGGAAACTATCAGTTCCCCGTAAGAATATTGGAGGGATGCCTGGGTGGCTCAGTGGTTGATCTCAGTGGTTTGGCTCAGGTCATGATCCCAGGGTCCTGGGATCAAGTCTTTCATCAGGCTTCCCTCAGAGAGCCTGCTCTTCCTTCTGCCTATGTCTCTGCCTCTCTCTCTGCATCTCTCATGAATAAATAAATAAAATCTTAAAAAAAAAAAAAAAGAATGGGGGAATCTGTTTATATAGTCTTTTATAGGTCAGCTTCCCAGGATGTAAAAGGGTAGGGTATTAATTTGGAATGGTAAATCCAGAAGAGAGCTAGTACACATATACACCTCTTTATTCCATAATGAAAATTTGTCTCCAGAAAAAAATGATGTTTTAGAGCCTCAGATATAGGCTACAATGTGGATGTCTGTTGGTTATATTTACAGATAATCTGAATGGACTTAGAGGGAAGGCAGCCTCCAACCTCTTGTGTCTACAGATAGAGCCTTCTCCAGTCATTACCAATTTATCACAGAGGCTTCCCCTCATTCTTCCTCCATTCAACATTCACCAGCTTTTTAACAATAATAAGCTGACCACGATGTGACCATCCATCTATCTCAAAGCCTTGTATCTGTGGTTCTATACCCTGGCTGTACATTATAATCATGTGCGGAGCTTTTATGAACATACCAATGCTCAGGCCCTATCTGTAGAGATTCTTCTGATTTATTCACTGTGCTGCAAGGGTCCAGGCATCAGTGGTTTTAAAATTTCAGAGGATTCTGGTGAATATGAAGGGTGGAGAACCCCTGTTCTGCTGAAGGCTCAGCAAGCACTAGAATTCCCAGGAAGGAGGGGAGTCTGCTCTGCTCCAGCTTCTGGCAGCAGCTTGTACTCCTAACACCTCCACCAATCCACCTGCTCACAGATGATGAAGTTTGGAAGAAATGAAAAATCAGTTTCTGATCTGGAAAAAGATTGGAGTCTCAATTCTGACATGAAAGTTGGGACTAAATTGCTCATAACTTTGCTGCTTTTAAGACCTTTTGTAAATCAGAAATAAACTGAGTAAAAAAACTCTAGTGAGAAGCAAATGTCTGTGCTTGATAAAATATGGAGACAGAGTTCTGTTTTCCAAAGATTCATCCACTGATACTCCATCATACACCTGAAGTGGTTACTATATATTGTGTGCATAAATGAAATATAAATGTCATTCTTTATGTTTACATATTTTGGGGAAAATACACATTTTAAATAGAGGTGTTCATATTTTTAATGTTTCCAGATGGCTCAGGAGAATTGTCTTAAGTATATAGAGTAAATTTTTAGTACCATTTCTAGTGAAGACATGATATTTCTAAAAATCATTTCTCCCTTGTAATAAATATTGTGAAAGTTTAAGTGTAAGACTAATTTATTATTGAAGACATTTATGTTATCTGCTACCTAATGTTTTATTTTACTTTTTTTTTCTTAGATTTTACTTAGTTAACATATAGTACAATATTGGTTTCTGGAGTAGAATTCAGTGATGGATTGTTACCTAATGTTCTAAATGAAGAGCAATGAGTTATATTTTTTGGTTTACATTTTCTTTTTTTTTTCTTTTTTTTTTTTTTTAAAGATTTTTATTTATTTATTCATAGAGACAGAGACAGAGGCAGAGGGAGAAGCAGGCTCCATGCAGGGAGCCTGATGTGGGACTCTATCCAGGGTCTCCAGGATCACGCCCTGGGCTGCAGGCGGCGCCAAACCGCTGTGCCACCGGGGCTGCCCTGGTTTACATTTTCTTTTTACCAACAGTTTTATGAAATCCAAGCAGCCTTGGTTCTAGTCTTCCTATCCCATTGTGTTTGAAGAGCGCCTTGTCACCTATTTGCTTTTTCCAAGTATGCCCCAGCTGCTTCTTTGTTTCAGGATCTTTAAAAAGTCATCATCCAGAGGTGGTGCCTGGGTGGCTTGGTTGGTAACTGTCTGCCTTCAGCTCAGGTCATGATCCCAGGGTCCTGCGATTGAGCCCTGCATCAAGTTCCCTGCTCAGTGGGGAGCTTGCTTCTGTCACTCCATCTGCTTATGTTCTCTCTCTGTCAAATAAATAAAATCTTTCTAAAAAAAAATAAAATAAAAAATTAATCATCTTTGCAGTACCAGATACTTTGCAGTTTAGTAAATGGACAGTTTAGTAAAAGTCTCCTCTGGACATCAAACATGACAGAACCAAAGTTGAATCTAGTTAAAATATTCTCCATCCCTTTTTGAGTATTTTTTTCTTGCTAAAAAAGAAAGACTCTAGAAAATAATTGCAAATTAATAAGGAAAAGATTGTTTTCATATCTCTGTCTTAAAAGTGTAGCAATATGTTTGTCTTAGAAATCCATGTACTAATTAAATCCATTAATGGCTGTCATCAAGTATTAGAATTACTTTGATTTTGTGCTTCTTGCATTTCAGAGTGAAGGTTCTCAGGGTGACATCAGTAATCAAGACATCAAGCTTTTAGTAAAAAGATAATTCCTGTCAATGCAAGTAGAAACATAATTAAGAATATGTACATGGATCTTTATTGTGATAAAAAATAAACATTTTTGTGGTAACCTAGTCCTATGAAAAACAAAAATCCTGAGGGCAGAGGCTTCCTCACCAACTGGGGGATAAGCACTTTTCCCTTGTGGTTGTGTCAGATTACCAAATGCTGGTAGAGTAGTGTGAAAGGCTGCTGATGACCACTTAAGAATGATATTGCTCCTGTGGCCCAGACAGCAGTGCCCTTAGTGCACTGCCAAGTTCATTACTGGTTGGGCTTAACCTCTTCTTCACCTAAGCTGGACTTATGTCTTTACTTTTCCAGGTTTTCTTTCAGTCTCCTGTTCATGTTTTTCTGCTTGTTGAGTTTATTTGAGAATCTTGTAGGCATTTACTGGGAAAACAATTTATACTCTTCAAGAAGCATTTCCAGAGCACTCCAAGTTGTTTAGAGGAAATACCTAAAAATGCACACATTTGCTCTTTTTTTTTGTTTGTTTGACATCTACTAATCTTTATCTTTCCTTGGGGAGTATTAAAGAATTTTAGCCCTAGACAGGACCTTGGTGATACATTTCTTGAAAGGGTAGCATAACTGGAAAAAGTGCAAAGGAAAAGCATAGTATTATTTTGTTTTTAAACAAAGCAGATTTCCTTATGAATCAGATTTGAGTTACAAAGCATCAATTCTGCACATTCTCTACAAAGAGAATAAAATAGGAATAATGATGCTTACCTTGTAAGGAACTGGGAGGATTGGAAATAATCCAGTAACATGTATAAAAGCCTAAAGTAGAAACAAATGACAGCCATTGTTGTCTCTCCTGCAGACAGTCCACCTTGCTTCCCCTAACCCTCAGTTACTTGTGCAGTATGACCTTCACTCCATTAGCCTTGATGTGGTCAGGCCATATTTCTTCCTAAAGCCTCCATTTGGGTTCTAGCTCTTCTTGGAGCCTCATAGTCCTGGATCAGAACACTGCCCTGTCATCATTAGCTGGTCAAGGCATTAGATTTTAATTAGGACAAAAGCCTGGCAAAAGCCTATAGAGATTGGGCCCAGTGTGCCTCCAGCAGCAGCATCAAAACTACCTGTAAGGGAAAATTTGAAAAACAAAAACACAGCCTCCAGTAAATATAACTTAGCATGCTTTAGTCTGTTTCCTTTGTTAGAATAGGGCATTTATCATCATCATCATCACCATCACCATCATCATCGTCGTCGTCATCATCATGACACTACCTGAGGAGAGTCTTAAAGATGAAACCTCGTTTGCCAAATAGAACAAGGGGCATGTTAGGAGGGTGTTTATAGATAGGGAACAATACTTGCAAAGGGCTAGAGACAGCATTCTAAAGGAATGCCACTTTCAGGTCACGGAAATAGTTGGGAGCCCTTGGTGTTTGGATTACTTTGGAGATTTCCCTACCATGTGTGCTTTGTCTGACTTTGGTGGTATTTGGCTCACAGGTAACCATCTAGTCTGATAATAAAATGTTTTACACTTTAATTATATGTTTAGACAATATTTCCGAGATTACTGACAATTAGGAAAATGGAGTCATTTATAGTTTTGTTGTTAATCAACATGGAGGAGCATTCCTTTGAGTTCAGAACGCTTCCTTTTGGATTTATAAAGCAGAATGATCATTTAGAGGAATATGTGATGAGGGGCAGGAGAAAAGCTATGAATAAAGTGGAGCTGAGGGAGGTGGTGAGGAGATAAATCTAGCCCCACCCAGAGGGAGAGCCATGTTGGTGAGTAGAAGATAAGGCTGGTGAGACTGGAAGTTAGTATGGGGACACAAATAGAGTGCAGACCTCTGGAAAGATTTGCTGAATTTTTATTCTGACATTTACTGGCAATGTAATTATAAATTAATCACTTAACCTTTCTGAAGTTTAGTTTCCTCAGGTATAAAATGCAGATAATTTTCCTCAACAGCTCTTCAGTTTGAAGTTAGGGTTTAATAAAAAAATAAATGTAAAGTGTTTGACACAATATATTCTAAATTCATCCTTCCTTTGGTTTAGGCTTTGGAGGATCTAGAATATGAATTCAGTGGGAAACTCAGTCATTACAAATATTTTATTTTTTATGATATTCAGTGGGCTAGATCTTTTAGTGTGGTGGCTATCCAGTGATTGAAGGGGTACCCTTGTGCTTGGCTGGGCTTGGGGAGGCACCATATTTTACAGATAAGTCATGCAGCTCCTCCTGTGATTCACAATAGCACCACATTCTCTACCTTTTTCACACATGAAAGTATTGCTCACCCACCATTACAGTACTTTGGTCTCTTTCTAGAAGTTTTGATAGATTTACACATATCTATCCCCAGTCTCTTGCAACCCTGGCTCCTGTAAGACCACAGCACACATTTTTTTTTAGGTGATAGCTATGATTGGAGTGATGGTCCATGGCCATAAAGTCCAGAGAAAGAAGAATGACTTATGAATAAAATAATGACCCTATTGTAGAATAAACATTTCAATTTAATAAAGTACATATTTTTAAAGGCTTGATGAGGGCTTAAATCTTTAGGAAAAGATGGCCAGTTATCAATGCAAGCCAGTGTTTTTACACCAACATAGACCACAGTGTGGTGGCTATACTGATCCTCAAAAGGGTAATTAAATCATAACCTTAAACAATTGGATCTTTTATAAGTAATGGCATTAAGTGAAATTCTAGGAAGATAGAGTTTAAGATGAGCATAAGGTAGGAAAGCAAGAGTTCATATTTTGTGTGTATGGAAATGTTCTAACATCTAGTTTAATTTTTAGGCCCATGGAAAATTTGTTAAGCAGGAAAGGATTCAACCTTAGCCTCTGAAACCAATTTTACATGTGGCATGTACACTCTTTTCCTTCTTAAGCTCAATTTCCTTTTAAGATTTAATATAGTTCAAAAAGTCTTCATAGTGGGGCTGTATTTTGCCCTCTTACAAAGATCCAGCACAGCCTTACTTCAGACCATTTCTGCTACATGAGGCAAATGAATTTATCTAGTATCACAGGGTACAATTAAGTGTCCCAGAAACACCAATCTTCAAGTAAACTGATGCCACAGATTCTTTAAATTGAAGTTCCAGGTGGTGGCTTTAGACAAGGATTAACTCAAGATCTCTCTAATCAGGAGTCTACATTTTTAAAATATTTGTCCTCTTCCAGGGTTCCCTATTTCAGTGAAAGTCTCTTCCACCCATCCCAGAGCACAGACCAGAAGACTGGAGGGTTGTTTTTTGTTTTGTTTTGTTTTGTTTTGTTTTTTCTCAGTTCCTCCCTTTCTTTAGGCCCTTAAGTCCTCAAGCAAGTTTTTTCTGTTCTGCCTCTCAAATATATCTCAAACTTCTTCTTTTCAACCAAACTAACACGAACTCTGTCTGAACAGCTGTGGTGGCTCCTGGTTAGTCTTTGTGTATCCACTCTGGCCCCTCCTATCTTTTCACCACTGAAGAGCAGCAATTGTGCCAAAACACAGTTTTAAAAGTAAAGTGATTCAGAGTGTTGAAATTTAAAACACACACACACAGACACACACACACACACACATCTCGTCTCATTGTTTCCTTATAGCCCTTTGGCAGCTTCCCGTTGATCTTGGTAAAATAACCCAAATCTTTATTCTTCTTTCATTTAACAGATACTGATGGGCCTTTCTGGTAAAGGCCTTTTTCATCACATTGTATCCTGGGGATGCAGAGATAAATCAGTCTGGTCTCCAGCCCTCAAGGAGCCCATTGTCTAGCAAAGCAGTGCTTGATTAAAGTTGACTTATTTATCCATAAATATTCACTAAAATCCTGTAATCTACCAACATAGTTACAGAATGAATTTAGGTGTCTGTTGACTTTGTTGTGCCTTTTAGTGAAATGGGTGGCTTGAACAAACATGGCCTGTGCTTCTGTAAGGATAATTTTGACCCACTCAGCCTAAATCCAGAGCACATAGTCTTTCTTAATCATTATGCTTATGTCAGTCATCTTTATACTGTAATACTGCATCTCAAACAACTAGAAAACCCGAAGGAGTTCAACATTAAGTCTTTATTTGCTAACACATTGGAGTGGTCAGTGAAGCAGCTCTGTTCATCTTGGTTGGGCTTGCTCACATATTGGGGTTGGCTGGCTGTCAGCTGACCGACACTAGCCTTGGCTCGGATGATCAGGGAGACTGTGCTGTCCTATATGAGTCTTATTTTTCCGTAGAGTAGCTGGATATGTTCTCATAGTGATGGCTAAGGCTCAAGAGAGAGCAGGTAAGTTTGGTCTCGCAAGTACTTTTGAAGCTCTGCTGGCATCATATCTTACTAACATCACAAATTGACTAAAGTGGATTCAAGTAGAATTGAGGCCATAATTGTAATCCATCACAATCCCATGATTTCTCTTATTATACTTTGTGTGTAACCTGGTCATGGGACTTAAGAAATTAAGTAAAAATATATAGTGTGTTAAGGGTTTACCCTTTCTTAGTACCCAACTTGGCAAACCCACTATGGACAGAGACCCTGTCTTCAGCACAATGCTTGGCATAAAGTGGATGCCCAACAGATGTTAAGCTAACAGAATAATTAATAGGCTGGTGACATTGGGCTATTTACTTGAGATAATTAAATGTACTCAGCCTCAGCTTAGTCATTTATAACTAGGGAATAATAATACCAACGGCAACTACTTTTCTGAGGATTAAATAGGGGAGAAAATGTAAAAGTACATACTGTTTTCTCCAAAAAAGACAGTTACTTCTTCACCCCCTCCCACCTGCCTGCCTTTCTCACTGGGAAAATACTAAATGGTTTCATCTTGGCCTACTTTAGGCAAGAATTTGTAGGACAGAGAACCACCTATTGAAAATATCTTCCATATCTTCCAAATGAAAAGGATTTTGTATAATACCCATATGCTAAAGAATTTAGGTTCCCTTGAAGGCTTAAGCCCATTAACTATTTGCAGTTTGTCTTAAATTTCTATACTGAAGGGATAGGTGTCTTCTTTCTCATTCCCATAAAAGGCATGTGCAAAGAGGAAAAGGGAGTTTAGAATGGGTAAAGGGATGTGATTTGGGGCAGTGGGGCTCTATGGGGGAGAAGAAATCTGGTAGGTACCACAGTCTATGGGGGGTGCATTGGACAGACAGATGGGAGTATGGGGCATTACAGCAGAAATGATGGGGCCACTGGGGAGGGCAAGGATTAAAAACCTAACCCCTTCTGCCAGTTCCTCTGTATTTTAATGGAGTTTAGAGGTTGTTTCTGATGCCTGATCTAAATATTCAGTTGTGCTTTATTGATATTCCTAAGTTAAAATTTGTATAATTTCAATTTATATTTAGTTGCATATATTTATTTTTATTTAACTTTTATATTTAGTTTTTATATGTAGTTATATAAATATATTGCTATATAAATTAATACATATCAATTATATACAAATAAATATAGTAAATTATATCTGTAATTCCACTCTTTCTAGTAACCCCCAAGATTTAGGGCAAACACACATCTGGCTTCTATCAGTTAGGGAGTAGCTTTAAGCACATCCTGTCAAATTGTCTGTTCCCAAAAGCAATACCAACACATTCAGTGAATGTTATTTTTTCCCCACAGTTATGTTCTTGATTGGACCACAAATTTTTCCATAATACTGTACTTGAAAAATAGGGCATTCTAGTTCTTTATACATAATCAGCTCCCTACCTCCATCCAGCCTTTTTTAGAGAACATTTTTTTAAAATGAGGCATTATGTAAATTGTATTCTGACTCTGGAAAAACATTGAGAATTAGTTACACCATTTTTTTAAGTTGCTGTGATTGAGTTCTCATTCTTTATATTTGTGTACTGATTGGGGTTGATATAGCTAACTACCTTCTGTCCCCCACATGTCTGGGACATGCTGAATTTTCTGCCCGGTCATTTAAAATCAGCTATTTACAGGGCTCCTGGGTGGCTCAGTGGTTGAGCATTTGGCTCCTTTGGCTCAGGTTGTGATCCCGGGATCCTGGGATCGAACCCCATATTGGACTCCCCACAGGGAGCCTGCTTCTCCCTCTGCCTATGTCTCTGCCTCTTTCTCTGTGTCTCTCATGAATAAATAAATAAAAATCTTTTTAAAAAATCAGCTATTTACAAAATGAAATCAATTATTCGTTTATAATTTTTTTTAACTTTTGGGGAAAAAATCATAAATAGGCTCCTTAATATCCAGGACATTTTACTGAATATTTTTTTAAAGTTGAACCTTAACTGCTAAAGGCTATAATTAGGTACCCATAATATTTTTCCAGGTGTAACATAATTCATGGATAGGTTGTATTTTTGCAAGAAATTTGTCTGAGGTGCGTGTGGTGAGGAGGTGCATTTTATCAGTGACCTGATAGAAACCATGATTCACTGAATACATCAGAGAAATTAATGGAAAGAACCCAAGTTTCAGCAGCATCTTTAATAGGGGAAGGGTATAGTCTTCTAGACTTTTAAATTATATATTGAGAAATTATCTGATAACTTACAAAGTTTTTAAAGAAAATATGCACATAAATAGGAAGAGGGGGGTAGTGCATCCTATCTTTTATCCTTTAAGTGATCCCTATACAAAATAGCCCATATAACTTCTTAAGGATCTGCTGGATCTAGCTGGTAAATCAGATAATTACTAGCATTCAGTTTTCTTTTGCATATGCAAAATAAACCTAAAAAAGTCACAAGAAAATACTGTTTTCAGATATAGTGTCTACCTTCTAAAATGGTACAATCTACATCAGCCTTTCAATTATGAATTTAAATAATGAACTTTTGGAGAAATTGGATTCAATTAAATCTTCTTGATTCAGTGATGTATTTTTTTACCTGTATTTTGTAATCTATATTGTATTTACCTTTTTTTTTTAAATTTTTTTTATTTATTTATGATAGTCATAGAGAGAGGGAGAGAAAGAGAGACAGGCAGAGGGAAAAGCAGGCTCCATGCACCGGGAGCCCGATGTGGGATTCGATCCCGGGTCTCCAGGATCGCGCCCTGGGCCAAAGGCAGGCGCCAAACCGCTGCGCCACCCAGGGATCCCTGTATTTGCCTTTAATCTTGATCCAATGTTCCACTCTTGATGAACCAAAAATTCCTAAATACCTTTACATTAATATCATGTTATCAAGTTGAGCTAGGAAGTCAACCAGTACTTCTTTCACCAGTTACCTTGCCCCAGCACAAATTTTTATAGGATCTTGTGTGATAGAATCCTCATAACCTCCTGTCCTCCCACAAGAAATATATGCCACTTATGGAACATGTGGAAGTGAATGACTGTGTGTGTCTATATCCAGTTCCAGACTTAGGAAACACTGAATTTTTGTTTCTGGTAAATGCAGTTGATATTAGCCATGTTTAAGTGGCTTCCTTCTTATATGTACCTTGATAGTGCTATGTAACTAAATGTTTTATCCTTATAGATATATTTTAGGTTCATTTTTGTTTATAAATAACATTTGTTAGTGCTTTTTTGTCAGGAACGTATAAAGAGGAAAACAAAAATATAATGCTATCATCCAATTATTTTTAAATTAATAAACCTCTACTTAAAATAATAAATCACTCATGTATCCTTTAAGAAAAATTTATATGAATCAGCTATGATATGTGTATGCATACACATATTTCATACTTACAGTTGACCCTTAAACAGTGTGGGATCTGGAAGTGCCAACCCCCCCATGCAGTCGACAATGCACATATAACAGTGGACTCCCTAAGAACTTAACTACTAATAACCTACTGTTGACTGGAAGCATTACTAATAACATAAACAGTAATTTAAGACATTTTATATATGTAGGGGTGCCTGGCTGGCTCAGGCAGTAGAGCTTGAGACTCTTGATCTTGGGGTTATGAGTTTGAGCCCCACACTGGGTAGAGATTACTTAAAATCTTTTTTTAAAAGACACATTTTGGGCATGCCTGGGTGCCTGAGTGGTTGAGCATCTGCCTTTGGCTCAGGTTGTGGTCCTGGGGTCCTGGGATCAAATCCTGCATTGGGCTTCCTGCAGGGAGCCTGCTTCTCCCTCTGCCTGTGTCTCTACCTCTCTTTGTGTCTCTCATGAATAAATAAGTAAAAATATTTTTAAAAGACACATTTTGTATATATATTATATATTCCATTATAATAAAATATGCTAGAGAAGAGGAAATGTTATTAAGAAAAAATCAAGGAATGGACTTTGACCTTAGCAACATAACTATGGATATGTCTCTTCAGGCAAAGGAAACAAAAGCAAAAATAAACTATTGGGACTACACCAAAATAAAAAGCTATTACATAGCAAATGAAATTATCAACAAAACAGGAGGCAACTTAGAGAATGGGAGAAGATATTTGCAAAGGATATCTTTAATAAGGGATTAATATCCAAAATATATGAAGAACTTCTACAACTCAACATCAAAAAAATGCAAAGCACTCAAAAAAATCTGATTAAAAAATGGGCAGAGGACCTGGATAGACCTTTTTCCAAGAAGACATACAGAGAGCCAGTAGACAAATGAAAAGATGCTAAACATCATTAATCATCAGGAAAATTCAAATCAAAATCACAGTGGGATATCAGCTCATACCAGCTAGTATCAAAAAGATAAGAAATCATGACTGTTGGTGAGGATGTGGACAAAAGGGAACCCTTGTGCACGTTGGTGGGAATGTAAATTGGTGCAGCCACTGTGGAAAACATCATGGAAGTTCCTCAAAAAATTAGAAATACCATATGATTCAGTAATTCTACTTGTATTTACCCCCCCCAAAAAAAAAACAAAAACAGTAATTCAAAAAGATATATGCACCCCTATGTTTATTGTAGCATTATTTACAGTAACCAATGGAAGCAACCCAAATGTCCATCAATAGATAAATGGATAAAGAAGATGTGGTATATATACATGGTGGAATATTACTCAACCATAAAAAAGAATGAGATCTTGCCATTGGTGACAATACAGATGGACCTAAAGGCTATTATGCTGAATGAAATAAATTAGAGAAAGACAAATACCATATGATTTCATTCATATGTGAAAACTAAACAAATGAAATAAAACAAGTAACAGACTCTTCAATATAGAGAACAAACTTGTTACGAATGGATAGATACATAGATAGATTAAAGGGATTAAGAAGTACAAACTCCCAGTTATAAAATACATAAGATATGGAGATGAAAAGTACAGCATAGAGAATATAGTCAGTAACACAGTTACTTATCATGGTAAGCACTGAGTAATGTATAGCACTGTCGAATCAATATGTTGTACCCCTGAAACTAATACTAATGTACTTCAATTTAAAATTTGTTTAAAAAAAGTCAGAAGGAAGAGAAACTACATTTATAGTATTGTATCTATTTTAAAAACTACATAAAAGTGGACCCATGCAACTCAAACCCATGTTCAGAAGTCAACTGTACACAGAAGTGTTTTTTTTTTTAAGATTTTATTTATTTATGAGAGACACAGACACAGGCAGAGGGAGAAGCAAGCTCCATGCAGGGAGCCCGATGTGGGACTCGATCCCAGGTCTCCAGGACCTGGCCCTGGGCTGAAGGTGGCACTAAACCGCTGAGCCACCTGGGCTGCCCCACAGAAGTGCTCTTACACACATCATTATTCTTATGCCTTAAGCTTTGGTAAGGATGATAAAATACTCTGTTGTGAGATTATATCATAATTTAGCCAGTATCAGTCATACTGATGGACACTCAGGTTGTTTCCAGTTCTTTGGCTATTTAAAAACAGCATCACAGTGAACATCCTTGAACATGGAACTTAGTGGTGCTTTTGCAAATGTATTTGTGGAGTAAGTTCTATCTGGGCATTGTTGGCTGCCAGAGCACCATTTCTAAGGGCACACAAGGCAGTGAACTACATACTGCAGGATGACAGTTTGTTATTCTTCAAGTACATATGAGTGGCAGAAATTCACTAATAGAGTTATTAGGGTAAAAAATAAGTGTACTAAGTAGTCACTGGGATGTACAGAGGGCTGTAAATATGGTGGTAATAGCCTGTAATTAACTTTCATCGACTTTAGACTTTACTGACTTAAAATTTATGTCAGAATTTTACTCCTGTCGTTTGACAAGCAGTCAGTAAACATTCTCAGGGTTCATTTTAGATCAAAGGCCATGAAACAAAGAAGCCACAACCTTCCTGTGCTTAACTACTTCTTCAAAATTGACCACTCTAAGAAGACTTTTGTAGTGTTCAGAAACAAACTTGCATTTTTAATTAATGAGTGTGTTTTCCCTCCCTCAGGAGGAAGGGAAGATTATGGAAAAGTAAACCACCGAAGAGGCATGGTATTGCTCCTGTAACTTAGAACTGGAGAGGAGGCAAGATGCTGGCATAGCTGTTGAACTGAGAACCTGCTATGCCAACATATTGCCATCTTTCTTGTCTGACAGCAGCCATGGCCACAGCCTGCCACCCCTCATGTATTACTACGGATATGTGCCCTTCTGTGGATGTGGTTTCCATGACCTGGCCCTGCTCACCTCTCTGACTTCTCTTCTACCACACTCTGTGTCACTCCATTTTAGCCACACTGGCCTTTCTGGATGTTTCTGCCTCTTTCTTATCCTCTGAGTCTCTGAGGGCGTCAGCTCACAGAGAAGCCTTCCTGGGCCCCTACTAAAATGGCTGTCATATACCCCAGTTGTCCTTCATCCCTGTATCCTGTATTTTTTTTTTTTTTTCAAAATATTGGTCACACCCTGGAACATACTCATTCATTTGTTTAACTCTCTTTATCTCTCACATTAGAATGTAAGCCCCTTGGGGGTTAGAGATCTTGTTTGTCTTGTTCAACCACTGAATCTCCAGAGCCTGACACACAGTGGCCCCTCAGTACATAATTTTGAAACCACCCTGGCTTTTATGGTGCAAGAGAGATGTCAAGTAATAATATTTTCCCATTACAAATGACTTTGGTGAAACTCTGACTCACAAGTAACAATAAAAAGAACTAAACAGTTGTTTGGTTCTGGAGCTGTAAACCTCACTCCTTAAAGTCATCAATATGGTATCATTGGGTCCACAGATTATATCAGTGTATCATAATGAGAAAAGCATGAGCTTCAAAATAAAACCTATGTGAGACTCTCACATTGGAGTTGCTTATCTATGGTTCTTGGACAAGTCATTTAACCTTTGAGCTATGGTTTTCTTAACTGTAAAATGAGAGTATACTAATTCCAAAGGATTCTTGAGTCAAAGAGGTAAGATATTGTAGCCAAATGATTCTTCCTCCCTGTTTGAAAAGTTAGTGTCTGTAAAATTCAAGTTAATTTTTCTTTAGACACAGGTAATCTGACATAAAATATGTGGAAGTGCTATGCCAGAACTATAGCACATGTGGAATTCTGTGTTAAAACACAAGAGCTCGGGGATCCCTGGGTGGCGCAGCGGTTTAGCGCCTGCCTTTAGCCCAGGGCGCGATTCTGGAGACCCGGGATCGAGTCCCACGTCGGGCTCCCGGTGCATGGAGCCTGCTTCTCCCTCTCCCTCTGCTTATGTCTCTGCCTCTCTCTCTCTCTCTCTCTCTCTCTCTCTCTCTCTCTCTCTGTGACTATCATAAATAAATAAAAATTAAAAAAATTAAAAAAAAAAAACACAAGAGCTCTAGGGAGGCCAAGAAGCTGATTGTCTAAGTACCTCAGGTTCTTCTCTTCTTCTGGTTAGTTCTCACTCCTCTACCTTCCTTTATTCCTAAAGCTACTGGTCTTTGGATCTCTTTCATATTCTGTATTTTTTTCCTCTCCCTCCCCTCCCCCCTTTGGATGGATCTCTTTTAAAAGCAACTATCATAGATTCAATTTATAAAGGAAGAATATTTAATAAGTACTATTTGTTGTTCATACTTCTCAGCATTGAAGTTTCAGTAAAATATTTTGCTTTTAAAATAAACTAAATTCTATTTTAATTTTGATGCTTTTCCAAGAAATAAAACAACTATTAGTACTGTTGACTCTCATTATTTATTGCTACTCATGGTATTATAACTCTGATATCCAAAAAGTGTGCATGATCCCTTTATTTTGTGCCTTTGAGAGTTTATTAATCTGAGCTAATAATTTAACAAGAACATGTAGCACGAAAATATGGCAATTTTAGTCTACACGTTTTATAAACGTTCTCTTTATAGCTGAGGATGATTAGTTTAGAGACATCATTTAGAACTCAATATGATAATTAAGTACCTTAAGCTTTTAAGCTTTAAGCTTTTACTTTTCTAGTCTGAGGTATTTACAGATTTATTCCCATCTTGATGGTTTGTGTATTCATTACCTTGTTTTGTCCTTCTAATTCTTGAAGGAACCAATACACGGAGCACCAGCCCTGGAGGGTCACTGCATAAGCTAATATTGCTCACAAGGAGTTTTTAGAACCCACACAGTAGCTACAGCTGAAAATTGACATCTGCATTGCCTTATTCACTCCCTATCTTGCTAGTGAAAACATTGGTGCACAATTTAATAGGCCAGGACATATTGCCTGTTTTAAGAATTGTTGTTATTTAATACTTTTTTTTTTTTTAACCTACAACTTTGTTCTAAAACTTGTTTCATGAGCTTGTTTGGATTTCCTTCACCTTTTTCAGCTTTCCGTTTACCCTCATCTACATCAGTTGACTTGACCTCAATACAAGGTGAGCTGGATCCAAGCATGGATATGAACACGGAGCTCACTTCGATCGATCCTCTGCATCTTAATGTGTTTTACTGTAATTTGCTAAACACCTGAACCTTCTTTTTGGATTCCAAGTGGTCATGGGGGTGGAGGGATGGGGGAGGGTGGACGGAGGGATAGATTAGGATTTGGGAAGAGCAAAATGGGAGACTAAGAAATTACTATTCTAATGTATCCAGTAATTTCTTTAAGTCTGAGGTTTCAACCTTCAGCATTCATTATCAGTTACCTGGAGAGCTTGTTAAGAAATGCAGCTTCCAAACCATTCCCCAGACAATCTGATTTAATGGGTCTTGATTGAGGCTCATGAATCTTCTCTAACAAGCACCTTACTTGACAGTTTGACAATGTACTACACTTTGAGAACACTTGTCTTCAGTCTTAAATTAGAGGGCAAGTTTTTAAAAATCTCACACAGTTCCCAGTATGGAACTTGGGTGTGGTCTTGAAAGCAGCCTGCTTTCCTACTACATCTGTGCTTATGGAAAACTAGAACAGTGTTTTGTAATTGTGCTTTCTTCATGCTCTGGAGTTTCTTACGTAAACAGCCCATATCACTTCATACAAGAGCACCATGGGCTGCTGATGTACTTCTGCAGACTTGTTTTTAATACAGTCGTCTTGGGCAGCCTGGGTGGCTTGGCGGTTTAGCGCTGCCTTCAGCAAAGGGTGTGATCCTGGAGACCAGGAATCGAGTCCCATGTCGGGCTCCCTGCATGGATCCTGCTTCTCCCTCTGCCTGTGTCTCTGCCTCTCTGTCTCTCTCTTTCTCTGTGTCTCTCATGAATAAATAAATAAAATCTTTAAAAACAAATTCAGTCATCTTTTCTCCACTGGTTCACATTATGATTTCTAAGATGTTTTCTTTTCTGATTGATGTGATATTGACCCAAATCCTTTATCTCTAAATATATATTCTTATTTAGAATTTGTCATATTAAAATGATATATGAACTCCTCGAGGCTAGAGACTAGATCTAATGTAGAGGGGAATTTTCAACATTTATAGGACTCTTTTAGTGGCAGACCTCTCCACAAACTAAAGGATCATATCTTAGTTTGATCTATTAAGTTTAAATTTTTGTGGATTCTTAAAAATTGAGACATCTTTTCTTTTGTGAGACAGTATGTATGTATAATAGAAACAGCTTCAGAATGAAATGCAAAAACATCTAGGCTCTAGTCCCAGACCTGTCATTTTCTAACTGTACATGAATTTGGGCAGAGCATTTAATCTGTCATCTTATTTGGAAGTAATAGCAAGGGAGACTATATAATGTATTAGAAAGAAAAAAGGGAAAGCAAAATACAGCTGTGAAAACAGCAGGTAGGCAAGCTTCAAGGGAATCCACAGGAAGAAAATAGTTGGAGATTTTTAGTAATTAATTTTATTTAAAAATTTTTACAGCGTTTTACTGCTTTGTGTTATTATCTAATTTCAGTGTGAGTAAAAAAAATAATGAGTTTTTGTTAAAAGGCAGAACTTTGTTCTCATCCAACCTGAACCATTTATTTACTAACTAATCCCAGTCAGAAGAGATGTTATATTTTAGTTTTATCTTGAGGAAAGATTTGGCTTCTCTTAGACTGTTGAAAGCCTAGAATAGCTTATTGGCCTTCAAATAATGATGGTAATGATTCTGTGACACATATACCTTTTTTCTATGCCATGGCTTATTATGAGATTCAATTTATTTAAGGTATATGAAGCTGCTTTGAAATGGTTAGAAGTTATACGAAGTCCTGAGATATTGTTAAGTCCTTCACCCCTACAAATGTTTACTTTTGAAGTGATTGAAATTGAAATATTTTATTCTAAACTGGCTATAAAGTTTTAATTTATAAGATTCCAATCATTTACCATTATATTTATAGCAGCTAAACTGACAGGAGATGTGGGCCCATGTTCTTTTAGTTCTGCTCATCTGGGAATGCAGAAGTAAAAAAGTGGGAGGCCTAGAGCTTCTACTACAGGGGATTCCATTTTCTATCAACACATAGCTTGAAACCACATTCAAGCCAAAGGACTACTTTTAGTTTTACTGAAACTAAGATGATGTTTTCATTCCCATATAAATATTTTATGTATTTATTTAATGTATGTTAGAAAAATATACATTTGAGTCTACTTTTGAGAGTAAATTTGTTTTGGGGCACCTGGATAGCTCATTTGGTTGAGCAGCTGACTTGATTTCGGCTCAGGTCATGATCTCAGGATCATGAGATGGAGCCCTGTGCCAGTCTGCTCAGCATGGAGTCTGCTTGAGATTCTCTCTCTTCCTTTCCTGCTGCCCCTCCTCCCATCTAAAAAATACTAAAATAATTTTTAAAAAGAAGTTGTTTTATATTGTAAAAATAGTTCTAATAAAATGTAGTAAAGTTATGGTAAGCAAAAATGAGAAAAATTATGAAAGTGGCCCACATAGCCAAACTTTGGGAAATAGGAATTTGGGCGAGCAAGATCCTGCTGTGGAGAAGTAGGGAGAATTTTTTGCAATGGGATAGATGTTTCTTAAAGTGGCTTCAATGTACAGTTCAAATTGAGAAGTTGATATATTATTCTTGGAAGAAGAAAATTTTTTATTTAAGTGAGAATGAATGGACTTCACTTGTGCATTGTATATATGGTCATATACGTAGTTGCTTTTGAGAATTACTAGTACTTGTGTGATGTAAAGACCTTGCATCATCTGTCTTTGAAAGCAAAGCCCAGTTGGTAAATATGAAAGTCTATTTGTAAATGACTAGCCAATCTGAGCAAGTATTTGAGGATAGGTGTCTGGCCTTCTGTGGAGATAAGAGGGTCCTCAGTGCCAAACTGGCAGTTTCTGTTGACAGAGCAGGCACATAATCTCTATACATGCAACAAAAGAAGATATTCTTTCTTAAATAGTCTAGAGAACTTTCAAAGGCTCATATGAGAAAATAACTGGGAGATTTGCCTTACAATGCCTACCCAGTGCCATGGGAAATGCAAATCAAAAAAATGTCAGCAAAAGTAATTAGCTAAATTTGAAATTCAAAATCTAGAAATCTAAAAAGATCTGTACAGAGGAGAATCATCAAGAATCCATGAAGAAAGGAACTAGGATGGCATTACAGGAATATGATGTAGTTACTGGAAAACAGGCTACCATCATAGTTTGCATACTTTGGAAATACATTCTGTCTAAATGTTTGACTTTCCAGAAAAATGAATACTTTGATTGCTGATTCTAAGTTAATTACCTAGTCATTAAGGTAATTTATAGAACACTCATGGATTTTGTGTGACCAAAATTACCTGTTCATGTTTCCTGATCTGCCTTTTCACTTGCAAATCTTTCTTAATTTCTAAAACTGTATAAGGGTCTCATACTGGACTTTGAAGACTGGATTGTGGAGGTGAGGTGTGAGTGGAGAAAGTAGAAGAAAGAGAAAGATCATTTCGGGAAGATCAAAGTCTAATATAGTTTTTAAAGATTTATTTATTTGAGAGAGAGCATAACAGGGAGGGGCAAAGGGAGAGAGAGTCTCAAGTAGACTCCACACTGAGCAAGGAGCCTGACATGGAGCTTGATCTCACAACCAGATCACAACCTGGTCTGAAACAGTGTGGGATGCTTAGCCAACTGTGCCAACCAGGCATCCCATGGTCTAATATTGAAAGAAAGGTGAGTACTTGAGAATGAAGAAACGATAAAAACAAAAGGAAGCAGATATAAGTAAGTAGTGACAAGGCCACAGACTAAAAAGTAATTGAAACCTCACCTTGTAAAATTCAAACAATTAGTCTTTCAGTCAATACTTTTCCTGAATGTAATACATTCAAAATAATTGTATAGTGCTTTTAATTATTTTGAATTACATGACTCTTATTTGCATCACTACAATATAAAATGATACCAGTTTTTTGAGAATTACAGAAGTCCTTTACCCAACTTTCTATGTCATGGCTCATTGTTTTTTCACTTATGTATTCATCATTCAACATTTATTAAGCATGTGCCATGTTCCAGGAACATCAAACCTTCCATGGCTTACAGTCTAAGAAAATAGAGAAACTTTTGCAAGTTTGATTATGGCAGGGAAGTACTTTTGTGTGCATAGAGACATAACAAGGCAACATAATGTAGACAGGAAATGATGAAAGAAAATAATTACAAAGAAAAGGTGTTTTAAGTTTACTTAAGTCCTCTTAAGAGTGTGTTCTTGGTAGGAGAGTGTATGCATTACTTCTTTGTATATCTCCATGGTATCCAGGACAAAACCTAGCACATAGATCTGATGAATATCTGTCATTATCAAGTGTTGTTTGATGTATCAAGTGTTGTTTGATGACTTTAAAGGGATTGGCTTTTATTAACTTGAATTTTCTCAGTTTCTCTCTCTCTCTCTCTTTCTCTCTCTCTCTCTCTCTCTCGCCACACACACACACGTGAAGTGCTGCCGTCACTTTTGCTAAGTGAGGACTCCTTTCCCTGCTTAGGCTCCTGAGTAGTGCTGTATTATAGAAGCTGCTGTGGTTAAGCTTTGTTGATTTCAAGGAGTAGAGTCTTGCCCAAGTTACCTCCGTAAGAGGGGTCTAGTGTAAGAATTCATAGCTGGAACTAGAAGATGTCAAGAACCAAAGCAGCTCTAAAGAAATGCTCTTCTTTCTACCTGTTAACTCCCTATACAGCTATTGTTAATTGCTTCCCCACTCTGCTCTAAAAAGTGACTTCATTTTCTTCTTCAGGTCATCTTTGTATTTTTACTCATTTTTCTCATAGCCTTGGATTAGATGGGGCTCTTTCAAGTACCACCACCCACTTTTATGGACTCTGTCTCTGTCTCAGTTTCACCTCTCACTGTTAAATACTCCATGTATTACAGTTCCAATTACCAACACTGAGAAGTTGATGGGCCCAGCTCTCCTGTGCCAGACTATGTCGTAGAGTTCTACCACAGGCAGTCTGTGGGTCATGGACCACCTCTGGTACAGTCACCTCTAGCCTGCTACAAAACATGGTTATCTAGGTCATAGGTATTATGGACAGGGCTCTCCCTTTGTAAAGAGTGTAAGCAAGTGTTTACCTAAGCTCACCAAATGCCATCACTGAATATCTACATACACTTAAAAACTTAGAATTATTTTCCTACTCTCATATATCCTAACCAAACTTCCACAAACACTAAAATAATTTTGTTAAAAAAACATAACCCCAATTCTTGTTTTCCCTTTTGTTTCTCCTCTTTTTCATGATGTGCTTTGTTCTTCAATCCATTCACTTATTGGACTTTCTCATACACAGATATGATTTAAGTTCCAGAAAAGATTAAACCTTAGAGATTCGTTGTCTCTCCTCTTTCTTATCTTTTCATAATAGAGCCCATGTAAGTTTCCATTTGTTGATGTTTGCCCTGTTTCCACCTTTATCTTATTGCTTCCAAGAATTCTGTATAAGCTCTTTTTGGAGAACACGTCAGACTAGGTCTCTTCATTTCACCTTGTTACTTTAGGCCAAGTTCTTTTGACATTTACCCCACAAATGAATTCCATGTTCATTTGGATTTGCTGAGTTAGAGAAGTCATGAGAAAAAAGAAATACTTTCTAGATTAAAGAAATCAAGTCTGAGATCTTGTGAAATTTCCAAGATCGCTCAACTTTTATTTAATTCTGAAGTTACGTAATACAGAATATCTCAGTAAAAGACATTATGACCATAGCACAAATAGCCCACATTTCTAATTTAGTTTTACAGTTTTCTTCATGTTCTCAAAACATCCTTTTATGGTAGTAACAAAATCAGAGTAAAGCATCCTTTTATTTTGAACTTCCCTAATTTATCATTTTTATTTTTTTAGAGAGGGAGTGGGAAGGGGGCAGAGGGAGAGAGAGAATCTCAAGCAGGCTCCACATTTCAACATAGAGCCTGACGCCGGGCTTGATCTCACAACCCTGAGATCATGACCTGAGCCAAAATCAAGAGTAGGATACTTAACTGACTGAGCCACTCAGGTACCCTGGCCTTCTTCAATTTGTATAAATTTAATGGATGAGATTTTTTTTTAAAAAAAAAAAAAAAACAGTAATAAAGCAGTGTGCCGATACGTACTCTTCCCTGGCATTTCTCTCGCCTTTAGCTAATATTTGTAATTCCTTGTTAATGTGTTTTGGTATGTAGGTTTATTCTCCAGCTCTTCTTACAAGAAACATTACAAGAAAATCTAAAAGCTAACAACATGTTCTTTCTCTTGAAAAGGTCAAGAGGAGTGATAATTTAGAAAAAGGTGCAATGTAACATTCAAAACCAATTTTTAGGAATCTTATGAGCAGTATGTAGGTTTCACTGCTTGCTTTGATAGGTACTCAGTAGATATTTGTAAAAATGACTGACAATATTCATTCTTAAATCTAAAAAGTTTATGGTCATTTCAAACCCTCATAATCTGGATTTTAAGGGAGTAACAAGTACTTAAAAACCAAGTTTTCTTTTAGAGGAACATAAAGAGTAATTAATGACAGCACTACCTTCCAGAAAAGTCTCAAAATTAACTATGTAGGACTTGCTGAAACTTCATCCTTTGGAAAGACTGACAAAAGGTATCCCCTTGCCTTAAATGCAGGGCACCCCCTTTTTCATAGACCATATGCAGGGTTTTATTTGGGGCTGATAAACACATCTGGATTCTTTTCTCTTTATTCATTAAGCTTCAATTTGATTATCTACTAATAGATCAATAGTCTTAGTCTATTGTTTTCTAACATCTCTAAGGGAAAAAACATCTAGCAGTCATGGTGTTATTAAAAGAACACCATGAATTATTGTTATGACAACTTTAATTGTATGTTATGAGAAATCAGATACCATCTTGAGAAGTCAAGGTAAATCATTGCCACATTAATGGTTTAAGACCAACGAGTGATAAAAATGCTTACAATGTGGGAAGTTCTTCCATTATTGAATATGAATTGGGAAATACTTGCTAGAATTTGATTTTAGCAATAGATCATCTAGATTCCACTTGCAAAACCTTTGTTTCACTGAGTCTGAGAACCAATGGTCTTAATTATTAACTTCTTAATAAACTGAAAAATAGCATGTCAGTCAAGGTAGAGTCTGATGTAAAAATTTTAGACTCGAAATTTATCAATGCTTTTATTTTAAAAAGTGATTGTGGGGTGCCTGGGTGGCACCGTCCGTTACACCTCCAACTCTTGGTTTCATCTCAGGTCGTGATCTCATGATTGTGAGATTGAGCCCCACGTCAGGCTCAGCATTGAGTCTACTTGAGATTCTCTCTCCTCTCATGGCCCTTCCAACTTGTGCGTTCTCTCTCTAAAAATAAATATATTTTTTTAAAAAGTGGTTGTGCATGTACTTATATCTCAATAAATTACAAAATGTTTTGTTTCTATTGCCCATCTTTTAACACCCTCAGCTTCCTACCATCCTCCTTCCCCATCATACATATATGTACTTTTTCTTCTCACATCTGTGTATGATCTTCTAATAATGGCTGAATAGACATGAATTCGAGATGGAAAAGTTCAATTTTTCTAAAATCTAAAATTAAGCACTATAGTATTCAGGCTTATACTTTTCTTTAAAAAGAAATCACTGTCCTTAAACCATGTAGGATGGTAATGTGAAAGGATGTGGCCATGAGCCACTATTCAAAATCACATATATTTTTTTAAGTCCCTGTGATGAATGTAAAATGATCTCCTTGGTCTCTGAAATTCCAACAAATAACCTCAAAGTCTTGTAGTACTACAATACTTTGTGTCAGCACTCAATCCTGATTGACAGCTGACCGGCAACATTTCATAGTGCCCATTTTCCCTTTTCAATGATATAAGGTGTTTTCTTTTAAAATGTTCTTTTCTTCTTGGTACAGCAGGCAAAAGATCATGCCTGCTGATGACTCAAAAAGAAAAACAATTCTGAAGGCCTCAGAAACTAATGTAACTAAGCCATCTTCAAAGTGTCAGGACACCACCAGTCAGGCAATCGGTTCCTTTCAGGGTGATCTTAATCTTGTTCTGACCTTCAGGAAGGTTAAGATTAGTAGGAAGAGGCTCAGTTTATATTCCCAAGGCTAATGAATGGTTTTATTATATGACCTGACCGTATCTGTTGCACAGTCATAGTGACAAAGAGGACATTTGTTTCTGTGTCTAAAGTCTTCTTTTAAAAAACCTTTATTCTTACCCCAAGGAGAACTGTCACCACACAGGATGCTTATCAGAGACACTGTCAAGGTTCCAACCTTACTCCACCCATGCCCCAGTTGCTACCTGTTGGGTGTGTGTGTCACCATTTCCAAGCCATCTTCTCTTGAATTTCAAGAGGGGCCACTCTGGGCAGCTGTCTCCCAGTTTTATATGTTTAGAATGACCTTCCTCATCTTGCATTCACATACAAACCAAGGAACACACAGATTGGGTTTCCTGGCTTCCTGGGTTAGAATCAAGTTTGACGCTGATAGATGGGGTCAAACTAAGGTGCCCTTAGGAAGTTGATCATGAGATATGTCAACCCAAAGAATGTTAAAAAGTGTCATTATACCCCCCCAAAATTGAAATTGAATATAAGTAAATCTGTTAAATATTCCTCCCTCTTTGAGCTCTAAAGCATAGGTGTCTACTCTTTATAAAGAACCTTACAAATCTGCTGCACCTTTAATAAGATTTTTTAAAGCAGTGATATTTGTCTTAGTTTTTAGTTTATTTATTTTGAAGAACATCTTGTGTATTTCAGACAATAATTTTTATCTTAGGCCACAAGAGTATTTTTATCTGGAGTCGAGGTGAACTTGGATTCCTGGCATAGCAGTCCATAGATCATTTGCTATTCTCTCGTCTCACTGGTCTTTTGATAATAATCTGAGAATTTCCTGGAATCACTTTAGGCCATAGCCTTCCCACTAGTGGTCCTTCCAGTCCTGGTTATTGACTGTGTCAAGAGAAATGTGTGACCAGGTAGTCAGACTAAGTTACTCAGCAAACTCATTAATCTCTAGACCAGCTCAGGCACCAGTCTTCATATCTGCTTTCTGGTGGTTACACAAGGTAGCAGTATTGATTTTAGACAACTCTGTCACTTGATAATTGCTTAAAGCCCTGAAAAATGTCTGTTAGATTAAGAAGGCAAAGGGCAAAGTGTACTGTTCTTTAATATTTTATAAACTTCTGATTTATTTTTCTCTTTGCTCTACCAAGGAGTGAAGCCTATTGAGTTCATCTCAAAACTCAAAGAATAATGAATCCCAAGTGTGAAGAGTCCCATCATAACAGTAGCTTCTCTAGTGTTTGTCTCTTTTGGTCCTTCAAATGTTTCTTCAGGAAAAGAAGCAGTGACAAATCTAAAATGAGAGAGTTGACATCAGGGACCAATGGTATGGAATCTTAGTTCACTTCCCATATCAGAAAGATTTTATAATATCAAAAAAATAAATAAATATGAATTGGAGGGGGAGAAAGGACTCCAGAAGGACAGGAAACAAATTTTAAATTACCAATAGTAGGCAATTTATATATGTTACTTTATTCAATCCTTGTAACTGCTCTGCAAGGTTATTATTACACACCTATTTTACAAAAACTGTGGCTTACTGCAGTTAACCGGCTATCCAAAACTGTGCAGCTCATGTGCTACTTCAGAGCTAGTACTATCTCAATGCAAAACACAGACTCTTTCAAATACATAATTTTGTTCCAAGGAAACAAGACAGCATTCATTATAACAACGTGAAGTCGACTGGCACATTTCCTAAAATATATATTTTGGCAGATCTTTTTCTATAATGACTTCCATCTAGAATCCCTGTTAACTTTTTTAGGTCAAAAGAGTAGTAGCTCGTAAGACATTGTATACCAGTCTGGAAGGAATATTTTTATATTTTTACTAACATTATCTGGCCCATTAGATTTAAATGCAGCAAAAGTTTGGTGTGAAAGGACCCAGGACCCCTCGGCACCCAGGACCACCCCCTTACACACACACACACACACACACACACACACACACACATACACACCACAGCTTTTCCTAAGCCTTCCAGTCAGTCATATTTATTTACTTTCATGAGCCCAGGTAAGAATTTCAGGATTTTCGCCCACCAGCTATTGAAAAACAGGTATGTGTCTATGTGCCAAGCATATGGTAACTAACTTCTTACATGTTATCTCAATAATTGCTATGTATTATTATATATAAGGACTTCTTTATATCCCAATTTTACAGACAGGGCAATGAACTCAAAATTTTAGAAATGTGTGCAAGTTCACCTAGCTAAATTACAGAGCTAGAATTTGAGTGTCTGTCTTGACTCTAAAATCGTTCTCTTAATAAATAAATAAATAAATAAATAAATAAATAAATAAAATCGTTCTCTTCCTTGTGACATGTTTACATTTGCCCTTCTACTCACAGTCCCTCTGTTTGGATGATATTTCTACCTTAGTTGTTAGCTGTGGCTTTTTAAAGCCATTGTAAAATGAGAAGCACCCACCGAAAGTGATAATACCTTAGAGTCACATGGAACTGGGTTTTCATTCTACTTATGATCTTGGTTGTTAATCGCATCTAGTGAGTTTCAGTAGTTTTCAAATCTTGAATGTCTCTTTGGTTCCATTTTTTGCTGTTTTCCATTTCCCTTCTCATAGTATTTATGTTCATTTTCCATGTGGATCTTATGTATAATAGCTGCTTTAATATCTTTGTCTGCTAATTCCATCATCTCTCAGTCCATTTCTGTTAACTCATTTTTTTCCTGAATATGGGTCACATTTTCCTATGCCTCATAGGTATAGTAATTTTATATTGAATGCTGTACATTGTGATTTTATGTTTTAATGTGCTGGATTTTGTTGTTTTTCTTTAAAGAATTTTGGATTTTGTACTGGCAGTGACAGTCAGTCACTGATTGTATATTATTTGGTTTTCTTCCAGTCTTGTTCTTAAGCTCTTTCAAGACAGGTCTAGACTAGTCTTCACTTCAGGATTAATTTAGCCTCATATTTAAGAGTTGCTCTTTTGGGGTTCTTTATTGAATGCCCTATGTGTTCAAGAAAGTCTCTGCTGGGTGGCTGGTGGGAACTTGAATGATTTCTGACCCTCATTGTACTCTTTGGCTTCAAGCTCCATGATAATTTTTTTTTTCCTTCTCTGGACGTCATACTTGTTGGGCCTTGTAGGGTTTCACCTGATGTGTGCACTGACTAGTATTCACCAAAGACTCAAGAATAACTGTATGAAAATTTCTGGAAATCTCTGGATAACTAGCTACCTCCTTTTGGGTACTCTGCTCTGCAGGTTCTGCCTGCTTTGGCCTCCCCAAACTCTCTGATCTCTTTTTCTTCAACTCAGAAGAGATTGTCTAAGGAGGCTCCTCCTTACAGCCTAGTCTACAAGTCCTAGTCTGATCAGAAAGCCTCATTTGCTTCCCATCTCCCAGGAATCACAGTCTTCCACTGCCTGTCATCCAGCAAATACAAATAGTTGTTGCCTATATTTTGTCTAGTTTCCTAGTTGTTTACTATGGAAGGGTAATTCTTAACCCTGTTACTTCCTCATAATCAGAACTCTAAGTCCCTGTGGATGGAAGTGTTTTTAACTTCTGTAAATCACAGGTGGCTTTTTCTTTTCATTTTTAAAGTGGAGATAAGACCACCTCTCAAGCATATTATAAAGATTAGAAATAATATTGCTATATTCTCTTTGTCCTGCATGACATTGGATATAACATGTCTGTGTCATGATTTCCTTATTTGTGCAATGGGAGTTGTAATAACCCTTATATCATAGAGTAATTGTGTGGATTAGAGTGAACTAATATCTGTAGTTTGCCAAAAGTCATGTCCTTGCACACAGTAAGAGTTCTCAGCATTAGCTAAATAAATAATTTTAGACAATCATGGGGATGTTGTCTGCTATCAGAAAGAAAACAATCCTACCACTAACCAATAGCAAACACACATGGAATTCAGAGGACATGTAAGCAATTTCTTAACTTATATATTAAGTAAGTGGTGGCTGTTATTTGGATATTGCCACAAGTGTTGTTATCTAACCAGGTATTAATATTAAGACTAGAGAAAATAGGAAGTCAATTGTAAATATGATCAGAGGGGTTTAGGTGGACTATATTGCCCCAAGCTTGATCATTTAGGTATAATCCAGACTCACCTGTTATCAGTTCCAGGGTTCAATACTTCCACTACTCTCTTATTAATATCTTAGACTCCCTTGTTTCATTGTCACTCAGTTCAATACCTCCTGGCAAAGTCCCAATCCTGGATGGACTGTGAACCTTCTCTGCTTCTGTTCAAAGCAAAGTGAATTGATGTTATTATTAACTAGGGTCACCAAGCAAGCTAACCAGGTTTGTTAGTTAACTAATACACATATATACATTAAATATGAAATATAATTATATATTATTTTGATGCTGACTCTTTTATCCATCTCTCCTGCTAAAGACCAGCCTGCCATGAGTTCCATCTCTTTCTCCTCCCTCTACTGGCTTCTTCCAGTCAACAAGTTGTCTTTCTTACCTTAAAAACAAACCAAAATAAAAAAATAAAACAACAAAGCCTTCCAAGATTGAGCATCCCATTCTTTCTTTCACTGTATTTTTCTCCTCCATGGAGTGATCAAATTTTTATTGGCATCACCTACATTGTTTTTTGCATTTCATCTTAAAAGCATTGAAATCTGTCTCCCACCCAGACTACTCTGTTGAAAATTCTATTTGTGAAAGTCACTAATGACTTCCATGTCATTAACTTCAATGTGTGCTTTCAAGTACTTTCTTTGCTTATCCACTCAGAAGCATTGAACACTGTTAGACTATCCTTCTTTCTTGAAAACTGGTTTCCTTTCTACTATCTAGACACCCTATTTCCTTTTGTGGTATCCTCTTCCCATTCCTTTAAAACTAGTTGGTCTTAGGCTACTTCCTTTTGTCACTCTGTATATGGAAGTTCGACTGCCAGGTGGTCCATAAATAGAAAGAAAATATGGTCCCAACTGATCTTATTCTAATCCACTTTTATATTATGTTATGCTGGTAATTTGCTTATACCTTACTGTTTTTCCTTTCTCACCCTACCTAATCTGATTAAGCTTCATTCCAGGGATCTTTATCGCTGGCTCACAGACAGGCCTTAACAGTGATAGGAAGATAATAAGCAATCAATAAAAATATGTTGAATATTTTAACATCATGAGGACCAGTACATATTGTATAAGTGCCTTTAGAGCATGCACTCACTTGATCCTTCTTTCTTTGGATTAATTAGTATTTATTGAAAATTGAAAAAAATATTGATGGAAGATAGGCTTCAACTTATTTCCATCTGTGATTGATTAATAGGGGACTGTGCTTAGAGAGCTATGTTGAACATACTTGTCCAGGGGTCAGTGGAAATGAGTGTTGCAATCTATTAATATTGTCATGCCTCATACAAATAACATAATATCATTTGTTGAGCATGGACCATGTGCCAAAGACTCTGATAAACAAACACATTACTTCAATTAGAGGTCACAACAGCTGCATGAGATACTGTTATTACACTTGTCTTTGCATTGATATAACTGAGATAAAGAGATGTTAACAGCTTGCCCAAGACTACACAGCAAACAAATAGTATAGTTGAGATTTAAATGTAGTCTGTCACACCTTAGAGGCTATGGGCTTAAGTATCATACTGTACTCATAATGTGGATTGGTGGCCTTTCCTTTCCTTGTATTTTTGCCATTCTTGGCCTAAATTAAACTATGAAGAGGGGACAGAAGAACAGTATAGGTGATGTTAGTATGGAGAGAGGTTACTCTACACTATGAAGCCTCAGTTATCACATCTCAAAAATGAATTATTTCATTAAAAAATATGTACACACAATACATACTGATTTCAGCTCAGGTCATGATCTCAGGGTTTTAAGAGGACCCCAAGTTTGGCTCCATGCTGAGTGTGGAACCTGCTTGAGATTCTCTCTCCCTCTCTCTCTGCCTCTCCTGCATACTCACACACTCTCTCTTTAAAAAATTAAATTATAAAAAACAGAAATTAGCATTGTTACATTAGAACCGTATAATACTCAGCCTTCATATTTAGATTTGTCCAATTGTACCAATAATATCCTTAATAGCAAGTGGACACAGCTAAAAAAGTCACACTGTGTATTCAGTTGACATATTCTTTAGTTTGATGGAGCCTCCAGCAATCCACCAAACCAAAATTCAGATATCCTACCCCAACACTGGTTCCCACAGTGGTTTCCACTTGAGTGTCTCTGCCTTGGTAAACTGGATTCTCCCCTTCTCTCTCCAATTTGAGGAGCACTGGTTTGCCCTGTGTCTTACCTCTATCTTATGGATCCACAAAGAATGATTTTTCAGTCTGTTCAGCTTTTTTTACTTAACAAGATAGAGTGATGACTTCTAAGCTCCTTATATGCAGAACTGGAGACCAGAAGCCCCTTTAGTCTCCTTTAATCTGAAACAGTTCCTGTCTTTCTTTGACTTTCACAACCCTGAACAGTTACAGGGCAATTATTTTGTAGAATGTTCCTCAATTTTGGTTTAAGTGATGTTTTTTCATGATTAAATTCAAGTTATTTGCATTGGTGAGAATAGCCCAGAAGGGATGTTGTGTTATTTTGAGTTGAATCTTAATAGGTTGGTGCATGATTTCAATTTGTCCCAGTATTGATGAGGTTCACTTTGATCCTTTGAATAAAGATGACATCTAGGCATTTTGATGTGACTGCCAGGCTTTTCCACCATTTAACTCATTAAAACTAATAAGTATTTAGGTAGCTATGTGAGGTAATGGATATATTAATTAGCTTGACTATAGTGATAATTTCACAATGTACATGTATATCAAAACATCATGCTGTATACCTTAAATATATACAACTTAAATAAGTAAATAAATATTTTCTAGGGTAGCATTTTGAAACTTTGTTTGCAAGAGCTTTGCTCTCCTTACCCCACTTTGGCTGTGATTTCTACTCACTCTTCTCAGGCTGCAGCACCCCATGCCAGGTTAGCTCTCCATATGGGCACTTGCCCCATTCTCTTTGAATCCTGACATCCCTCTCTGGACTAACATGCATCCCTGTCCCTTCCAGCAGAATGCTTACTTTATTTCTGCTTTAGGACTGAATTTTTCAGGAAGGGAATAGAAAACAGATTATATGTCATTTAAGATCACTTCTAACTATTGCATTCTATGACAGATAAATTAATATCATTAAATATTTGCAAGTTTATGCTCAGGAAATGGGAGTGGAGGTGCACTGAGATCACTGGGACAAAGGACCATGCCTGAAATAGTCATGGAGGCTGGGGAAAGTAAGGCACTTAGTAGCTTGGACAGGGCTGGATGTGTCAAATAGGGACTCAGGCCAGAAGCACAAAATCCAAGAGGAGGCAGAGAAGTCAGGCTATGCATACCAATAACCCTCAGAAAAGGGAGAAGTGATGACAGTGAATAACCAGAATGCAGCAAATGTCCATTAAAGCAGTCAAAGCAGGAAAAGGGAAATATTTAACAATACTAACCAGCCAAGTATCTTTTTATTTTTTTAATGATAGTCACAGAGAGAGAGAGAGAGAAGCAGGCTCCATGCACTGGGAGCCCGACGTGGGATTCGATCCCGGGTCTCCAGGATCGCGCCCTGGGCCAAAGGTAGGCGCCAAACCGCTGCGCCACCCAGGGATCCCCCAGCCAAGTATCTTAATATGAGTTACAGTGATTAGTAATCTTATGCATTATGGGAACAATTCATTTTGTCAAAGTAATAATATGTTGCTGACCACATGTTATCAGACCACTAGATGCCATAAACTTTTTTTTTAATAAATTTATTTTTCATTGGTGTTCAATTTACCAACATACAGAATAACACCCAGTGCTCATCCCATCAAGTTCCCCCCTCAGTGCCTGTCACCCATTCACCCCCTCCCTCCTCCCCTTCCACCACCCCTAGTTCGTTTCCCAGAGTTAGGAGTCTTTATGTTCTGCCTCCCTTTCTGATATTTCCCACACATTTCTTCTCCCTTCCCTTACATTCCCTTTCACTATTATTTATATTCCCCAAATGAATGAGAACATACAATGTTTGTCCTTCTCTGATTGACTTACTTCACTCAGCATAATACCTTCCAGTTCCATCCACGTTGAAGCAAATGGTGGGTATTTGTCGTTTCTAATGGCTGAGGAATATTCCATTTTATACATAGACCACAGCTTCTTTATCCATTCATCTTTTGATGGACACCGAGGCTCCTTCCACAGTTTGGCTATTGTGGACATTGCTGCTAGAAACATCGGGGAGCAGGTGTCCCGGCATTTCATTGCATCTGTATCTTTGGGGTAAATCCCCAACAGTGCAATTGCTGGGTCGTACGAAGGGCAGGTCTATTTTTAACTCTTTGAGGAACCTCCACACAGTTTTCCAGAGTGGCTGCACCAGTTCACATTCCCACCAACAGTGTAAGAGGGTTCCCTTTTCTCCGCATCCTCTCCAACATTTGTGGTTTCCTGCCTTGTTAATGTTCCCCATTCTCACTGGTGTGAGGTGGTATCTCATTGTGGTTTTGATTTGTATTTCCCTGATGGCAAGTGATGCGGAGCATTTTCTCATGTGCATGTTGGCCATGTCTATGTCTTCCTCTGTGAGATTTCTGTTCATGTCTTTTGCCCATTTCATGATTGGATTGTTTGTTTTTTTTGGTATTGAGTTTAATAAGTTCTTTATAGATCTTGGAAACTAGCCCTTTATCTGATACGTCATTTGCAAATATCTTCTCCCATTCTGTAGGTTATCTTTAGTTTTGTTGGCTGTATCCTTTGCTGTGCAAAAGCTTCTTCTGAAAGAAATTGAGGAAGACACAAAGAGATGGAAAAATATTCCATGTTCATGGATTGGCAAAATTAATATTGTGAAAATGTCAATGTTACCCAGGGCAATTTACATGTTTAATGCAATCCCTATCAATATACCAGGGACTTTCTTCAGAGAGTTAGAACAAATTATTTTAAGATTTGTGTGGAATCAGAAAAGACCCCGAATAGCCAGGGGAATTTTAAAAAAGAAAACCACATCTGGGGGCATCACAATGCCAGATTTCAGGTTGTACTACAAAGCTGTGGTCATCAAGACAGTGTGGTACTGGCACAAAAACAGACACATAGATCAGTGGAACAGAATAGAGAGCCCAGAAGTGGACCCTGAACTTTATGGTCAACTAATATTCGATAAAGGAGGAAAGACTATCCATTGGAAGAAAGTCTCTTCAATAAATGGTGCTGGGAAAATTGGACATCCACATGCAGAAGAATGAAACTAGACCAGTCTCTTGCACCATACACAAAGATAAACTCAAAATGGATGAAAGATCTAAATGTGAGACAAGATTCCATCAAAATCCTAGAGGAGAACACAGGCAACACCCTTTTTGAACTCGGCCACAGTAACTTTTTGCAAGATACATCCACGAAGGCAAAAGAAACAAAAGCAAAAATGAACTATTGGGACTTCATCAAGATAGATGCCATAAACTTTTTGATTTCTCTTGCCAACCGAGTAAGAGCTCTGGTCAATACAGGCTCTAAGTAATTGATGTTATGCTGCCATCCTTTGGTCGAATTTAAAATATCTTCCTTACTAATGAACTATTTTGGTATGTTTTTAACACAGAGAGATAGTAAGAATTTTAAGCACAGCATTATATTTTTTAGATTGACAATAATGTTAAATTTGTGGGGGGAGGTGAATATATTAAAATGTATACATTTTAAATAAATTTAAAAGTCACAAAGTCCATTCTAGTCAAAGATAGATTGCCACTGCTTGTTTATTGCATTTTCTTCAAAGGCTTTGTCTTACTCAATGATGCTTTAAGACTTAGCACTTTTTTTTCAGTCATGATACTTTTCCATTGTTTTTCTCTAAAGTATTATAAGCTTGCAGTGGATTCCCTTAATGCTGTCCTTAGGTTTAGACAGAAGGGACCCACACACTAAGCTTTACTATTTCATGGGCTCTGAATGTCATTCATGACCCTCTACAGGCACAGGCATGTGTACAGGCACACAGTCAAGCACATGTACACACACATGCACACACACAACTTTTTTTTTTAAGAACACCCATGCCCATGTCACTTAGGATCTCTAGACTAGAGAAAGAATGCACCAAAAGGAATAGGCCAATTACCTCCAAGGTAGACACAGGGCTGGGAATATTTCATGTTTCTTCCAGCCAAAGTGCAAAGATTTCCTAGTATAGAGACCAGTGAGTAGAATCCTTATGAGGATAGTCCCTTGATAGTGAGATGACATTGTCCTAGACAATGAAGTCTGCTTTACCCATGCTAACGAAGTGTAAAAACAAGCCCCAAAGGAGTAAATTATGTACCTATGTCCTCATAATAACTATGTCTTTATTTTTTTAATTTATTTTTATTGGTGTTCAATTTACCAACATACAGAATAACCCCCAGTGTCCGTCACCCAATTCACTCCCACCCCCCGCCCTCCTCCCCTTCTACCACCCCTAGTTCGTTTCCCAGAGTTAGGAGTCTTTATGGTATCCCTATCAAAATACCATGGACTTTCTTCAGAGAGTTAGAACAAATTATTTTAAGATTTGTGTGGAATCAGAAAAGACCCTGAATAGCCATGGGAATTTTAAAAAAGAAAACCACATCTGGGGGCATCACAATGCCAGATTTCAGGTTGTACTACAAAGCTGTGGTCATCAAGACAGTGTGGTACTGGCACAAAAACAGACACATAGATCAGTGGAACAGAATAGAGAACCTAGAAGTGGACCCTGAACTTTATGGTCAACTAATATTCGATAAAGGAGGAAAGACTATCCATTGGAAGAAAGACAGTCTCTTCAATAAATGGTGCTGGGAAAATTGGACATCCACATGCAGAAGAATGAAACTAGACCAGTCTCTTGCACCATACACAAAGATAAACTCAAAATGGATGAAAGATCTAAATGTGAGACAAGATTCCATCAAAATCCTAGAGAAGAACACAGGCAACATCCTTTTTGAACTCGGCCACAGTAACTTTTTGCAAGATACATCCACGAAGGCAAAAGAAACAAAAGCAAAAATGAACTATTGGGACTTCATCAAGATAAGAAGCTTTTGCACAGCAAAGGATACAGTCAACAAAACTAAAAGACAACCTACAGAATGGGAGAAGATATTTGCAAATGACATATCAGATAAAGGGCTAGTTTCCAAGATCTATAAAGAACTTCTTAAACTCAACACCAAAGAAACAAACAATCCAATCATGAAACGGGCAAAAGACATGAACAGAAATCTCACAGAGGAAGACATAGACATGGCCAACAAGCACATGAGAAAATGCTCCGCATCACTTGCCATCAGGGAAATACAAATCAAAACCACAATGAGATACCACCTCACACCAGTGAGAATGGGGAACATTAACAAGGCAGGAAACCACAAATGTTGGAGAGGATGCGGAGAAAAGGGAACCCTCTTACACTGTTGGTGGGAATGTGAACTGGTGCAGCCACTCTGGAAAACTGTGTGGAGGTTCCTCAAAGAGTTAAAAATAGATCTGCCCTAGATCCAGCAATTGCACTGTTGGGGATTTACCCCAAAGATACAGACGCAATGAAACGCTGGGACACCTGCACCCCGATGTTTCTAGCAGCAATGTCCACAATAGCCAAACTGTGGAACTAGCCTCGGTGTCCATCGAAAGATGAATGGATAAAGAAGATGTGGTTTATGTATACAATGGAATATTACTCAGCTATTAGAAACGACAAATACCCACCATTTGCTTCAACGTGGATGGAACTGGAGGGTATTATGCTGAGTGAAGCAAGTCAGTCGGAGAAGGACCAACATTATATGTTCTCATTCATCTGGGGAATATAAATAATACTGAAAGGGAATATAAGGGAAGGCAGAACGTAAAGACTCATAACTATGTCTTTAAACAAAGCCCAACCCTATATGAAGGACTTCACAAATCCAGTACCCAGTGGTGAACTTACAGTGTTCTGAATCCAGTCAAAAGCTATCAGGCAGTGCTCGCTTCGGCAGCACATATACTAAAATTGGAACGATACAGAGAAGATTAGCATGGCCCCTGCGCAAGGATGACACGCAAATTCGTGAAGCGTTCCATATTTTTAAAGATTTAAAAGTCTGTTTAAAAAAAAAAAAAAGCTATCAGGCATGTAAAGAAACAAGAAAATAGGATCCATAAGCAGTAGAAAAGAAAATCAAGAAACAAGCCCTGGAAATAACACAAATGGCAGGATTAGCAGACAAAGAGGTTGGAACACCTATCATAAATACATGTCATAAGCCCAAAAAGAAGAAAAACTGAGCGTGATGAGGGAAGAAATGAAAAATATCAAAAAAGAGCAAAGTGAACTTTTAGAGATGAAAAACATACTACCTATAGTGATAAATATACTAGATGGATTAACATTCAGATAAGATGTTAAAGAAAAATAATATCAAAAAAAAAAGAAAAATAATATCAGTGAACTCAAAGACATCACCATAGAAACTATTAAAAATAAAGAGGAAAAATATTGAGTGAACCTCCATTGCCTGTATGATCATGGGTCTGATATATCTGTAGTTAGAGTCCCAGGAGATAAAAAATGTTGAAAAAATAAGATCTGAAACATTTCCAAATTTAATTAAAATGATAAAACCACAGACTCAAGAAGCTTGAGAAATTCCTACTAGAAAATACAAAAAGAAAAATCACACAAAGGCACATTATCATCAAATTGCTGAAATATAATGGTAGAGATAAACGCAGTTAGGGAAAAAGAAGACATATGATGCACAGAGAAATAAAATTAAGATGACAGAAGTCTTCTCTTCGGAAACCATGCAAGCCAAAAGACGGGGAAAACATCTTGACAGTATTGAAAGAACTATCTCCAGTTGGAATTCTGTTCTCAGCAATACCATATTTCCCAGCTGAAGACAAAGGATTTTTTTCAGACAAATGAAAACGAAGAGAATTCATTGCCAGCTGACCTGAGATACAAGAATTATTGAAGTTATTCAAGAAGAATAGTTTCTCAAGAAAAGTGATACCAAATAGAGAGTTAGAGCTACCAAAAGGAATGAACAAAACCAGAAAGGGTAACTAGGTGTGGATAAATATATGATAATGAGTCACTATAGATGAAATATTTCCTCATTTTAAAAATCCTTTTAAAATGTAATTGACGGGCACCTGGATGGCTCGCTTGGTTAAGTGTCTGCCTTCAGCTCAGGTCATGATCCCTGGATCCTGGGATCAAGGCCTACATAGAGCTCCCTGCCCAATGGGATGCCTGCTTCTCCCTTGCCCCTCATCCTGCTCTTACCTCTCTCTCTCTCTCTCTCTCTCTCTCTCTCTCTCTCTCTCTCTCTCCCCCCCTCTCTCTTTCTCTCAAATGTTAGTGTAAATTTAAAGTCCTACTTGCAGTTTTAAATTTAGTAGTCCATATAGATTTTAATTTTTTCCCTTGAGTGCCCTAGAGGTGCTGCTAAACCTCTGATAAACATTACTCATGAAAGAGTATTCCTTTAAAAAAAATACTCTCAAAAAAGAATTTTAATAAGCTTGACCAAAATATATAGAAAGTGTATTGTGTTGAGTGAAACTTTGTAGGTAATAATGAGAGTAATAGAAAATCATATTGGATGACTAGTCTGTAATTATGTCAAGGAACACATACAATGAAACAAGTTCTTAAAAAAAAAAGAAACAAGTTCTTTTGGTTACTTTGTCAAACAGCCAACACAATGGGGAAAGGTGGAAGAAATGTCCCATAAACACAGTGAAAGGGAACCAGAAAACCGAATATGTAATCTTGGAGTAATGACAGCATTAGAAAACAAAACCAACAAAGGACAACACCTTCCAGATCAATCTGAGATGCGTGAGAGGCAAACTATTTACTAAAGTTGGGGCTTTACTAATCCTGTACAGAGATACTTGGAATATTTGACCTTCAGTATGATTAACAAGCATTGCTTTGAAATTGTGTTGGTGCTGTAGGCTTCTTCTACTATCTTCTCCCTAGAATTGAAACTGGCTTTCTTCCAACAAAGAGTAAACAGAGAGAGTTTAAAACTCTTGAATAGATTTCAAAAATCATCCATTCAGCAGTGTCTAGCACACAGGAAAAACTTCCTGCTTCCCCAGCAGTCTGTGAATCGTCACCAGTACCAGAAAGGACAAGCACTGGCCATTCTTCATGAGATGCTTCAGCAGATCTTCAACCTCTTCAGGGCAAATATTTCTCTGGAGGGTTGGGAGGAAAGACACATGGAGAATTTCCTCACTGAACTTCATCAACAGCTGGAATACCTAGAAGTGCTGATGAGCCTGGAAGCAGAGCAGAACAGTGGCATCCTGAGAAGTGACAACCCTAGATTACAGATTAAAAGGTACTTCCAAAGGATCCATAATTACCTGGAAAACCAGGAGCACAGCAGCTGTGCCTGGACGATTATTCGAGGAGAAATCAACCGATGTCTGTTCTTTGCATTCCAACTGATAAGAAATCTAAGCAAATAAGGAATGGATTCTTTGAAGAATGTGGACCAAAGCCAACTGCAGGCTTTAAAAGCATAGGGTAGGTGGGGGGTGGGGGGGGTGGGAGGACTTTTCCAGACACTCTTATTTCTTTTTGTCATAAATTGGTAGTATTGTTTTGGGGGTTTATATATATATATATTTTTTTGCATATATATTTGCAAATATATACAAAATTATATACAATTGTATACAATATGTATGAATATGTATCCTTTAAGATTATGCATATTAACTATAATTGTCTTATTGTGTAATGTCACTTTGTATTTTCTATTCATCTTAAGTTTTATGAGCTAAAGTAGATTCATTAATATTTCATAACTGGTTCTTCAAATGGGAATATTTTCATCAAAGTTGACCAGGTAAATAAAACACTCCACCGTAATAATACTTTTCTTAACATAGAACATCCACTCCAATGATTTCTTTGCTAGAAATTGGTAGAAACAATGAGAAGTACTAAGGATAATGTACCTTGCAAGATTTGAAAATATCAATACACATTGAATATTTGTTACAGGTGATGCAATAGAAATAGGGTGAAGGGACATGAACAAACAGATTAGGAGGGAAAACATGCACGAGAAGAGATTCAACCTCATTCATATTAATAAAAAATGCAAATTAACAGTGAATAACATGCCATTTATAACAGGTGAAGGCCCACACTCTTGTGGAGACTTTGGGAGAGGGATGCCCTTACAATTTGCCAGAGCACTGAAAATTGGTAGGATTGCTATAGAGGCAATTTGGTGACACTTATTAAAATTACAGTCTTTGCAAACCATGAGAGATTCCTAACTCTGGGAATCAAAAGATTGCAGAAAAGGAGGTGGGTGGGGGGTGGGGTAACTGGGTGACGGGCATTAAGAAGGGTACACGATGAATGAGCACTGGGTATTATACTATATGTTGGCAAATTGAATTTAAATTAAAAATTTTTTAAATTAGTCTTTTATCCATAAACTCTGGGCTTGAAATTTATCTTATAAAAACACTGCACATGTGAGTAATGACTTATGTACAATATTATTCATTGCAGTATCATTTATAATATCAAAAGACAGGAAATCACACAAACTCTTTTATTTTTTTTAAGATTTTATTTATTTATTCATGAGCAACACACAGAGAGAGGCAGAGATATAGGCAGAGGGAGAAGCAGGTTCCCTGCAAGGAGCCCAATGCGGGACTTGATCCCAGGCCCCAGGATCACAACTTGAGCTAAAGGCAGACACTGAACCGCTGAGCCACCCAGGCATCCCCAAAAGCTTTTAATTAGAGATAGTTAAAATATATTCACACACACAAAAAACACACTCAGCTGGAGAAAAGGATGAGGATGCTCTCCCTATATTGAAGAAAAAAAGGTAAAAAAAAAAAGGTCAAGATGCAGAATGTATTTGACATTAAAATGTAAAACAAATTTTACATTTGACCTAACTGGTATATGAACAAATAAAGAATATATAAGAAATAAATTACAATGATAACCTTTATTTTGGGGAGGAGAGACTAAGGGAAAAGGACAGGGCAGAGGTGGTTTTACACCATATTTTTACATTTTAATTTTTAGCCATGTGGACATAAGAAATCAAAATGATAAAATGTATCCAACAAGTGACAGCTATTAGAAATATGGGTGAAGGAGGGGCACCTGGGTGGTTCAGATGGTAGTGTCTGCCTTCAGCTCAGGTCATGTTACCCCAGTCCCAGGAGCAGGGCTGCATAGGTCTCCTTACTTGGCAGGGAGTCTGCTTCCCCCCATGCCCCCACCCGGCTCATTTCTCTCTCCCTCTCTCTTGTTCTCTCTCTCTCTCTCCTCCAAATAAATAAGTAAAATCTTGAAAGAAAGAAAGAAAGAAAGAAAGAGAGAGAGAGAAAGATGCCTGAAGTGCTAAATGAAGATTAGAAGAAACCAGACTGCACCAGCCTTCCCTCGGTAGGGAAGGGAATGCTGGGGTGGGGGTGGGGGGCGGGCAGGAAGAAGGCTGGACAGGAGGGCCCCTATGCTAACCAACCACTCTGTCAGAGTTGCTGGTGATGAAGGGATTCCAGCTCTTTCAGCCAGGAACTCTCAGAAATCCTTGTGGAACAAACATGGGGCCAGAGAAACTGATGTCCCCTGAGGTTTGGTGGCTTTCCCATAGTCACAGTGACTTTTGCCCAATGTAAGAAGCAGAGCCACAGCCCAAAAGTCTCGAGCTAGTTCTACTACTTTACATCATGTTCTGTTTTAGATTCATTGCATAATTCAGGAGAAAATTTATCACTGAATGTGGAAACTTCGAAGAACAAAACATCTCATCCCAGTTTAATTAGTGTTGGTAAATGTATTAGCTGTTGGTCCATACTTTCAAATTTGGCATGGAAGGGAGGAGGATGAGCAGAATAGGCTCAGGGTCAGCTGCCAGAGAGGAAAGGACAGGTAAGCAGAGGCTGGGAAGTCAAGGGAAAATCTTTGTCACATTTCAGCCCAAGTGTTGACCTGTTTAAGGGAAGTGGAGAGAGGAGAGGGATTTACCACACTTGACTGCAAATACAGGTCATTTGCTTCACATGATCGGTAGAATTTTTGTTTTCTTTAAACCAGGAAGTTTTCAGAACAAAATCCTTCATTGAACACATTATTCAATTCCCAAATTAACCTAGCAAACTAATTTCTCTTATTATATTCTTTTCTCAGGCTAGAATAACAAGACTTTAAAGGAGAAGTAACTTGCCCAAAGTAATGTAGCAAGCCATGGAGCCAGCAAATGCCAGAATAAAGATTCTCAACCAAATCTGCTTGACTCAAAATCATTCTAGACCTCACAAACCTGAACGACACTGTGCGGTATTTCTGCAAAATAATAATGGTAACAAGAATGATAATTTGCTCTGGCTTTCTTTATTCATGTTCACACACTGTCTGCAGCCTTGAATTAAAGAAAGAACATTTTCTCCCCCTGAACATTTCTTTCCTGAGAATTGAGGGGAACAGAATGGAGGAGGTGCGATGTAGAAATTCATAGCCAATAATACGTACTCATATTTAGAAGTTAAATCGATATTTTATATGTTAATGTTTCCCCAAGCATTTAGCTTTATTAAGTTGACCTCCTGCTTGTATAACTGTTTTCACTGCCTAATACAAAATAAAAATTGCTTGATGTTAAATATATATTCCCTCTTAAAACTTTAAAACCAGAGTTCTAAGCTTGGAGCTATTGAGAAAGATAAATACTTTAAAGAGATGTCCTGCTAGTAGTGCATAGGTGGGCTCAGAGTAAAGGTAAAACAATTCGTACTCACAGGCTGGGTCATCTGAGTTATCCTTGTTATGTCTACATGTATTGAGCTAAATAGATTATTAAATCAAAAAGCAGGTTACAAAATAACAAGTATAGTATCATCATATTTTCTATAAATAAAAAGGCACGGGGGTGCCTGGGTGGTGCAGTGAGTTAAGTGTCTGCTTTCGGCTCAGGTCATGATCCCAGGGTCCTGGGATCCAGTCCCATATTGGGCTCCCTGCTTAGCAGAGAGTCTGCTTCTCCCTCTTTCTTGTGCTCTCTTCTCTCTCTCTCAAATAAATAGATAAAATCTTTTTAAAAAATGTATGTAAAATGTTTGAAAAGAAATGCACTAAAATGTTCACAGTGGTGCTAATCTGAGTGACAGAATTTTCATTCTCTTTTTAAATTTTAAGTATTTCTTCCATGAATATGAATTCATTTTAAAATCAGGAAAAAATTAAATTATTTTATTTTTGAAATTTAAAAAAAGAACAATAAATATGGCTCCTTGTAGAGATTGTTTTAGGATACTTATCATCTGCAATAAATTAAGCCCCACCTCCAGTATGTATCAGAATCATCTGGAAGGCTTGTTAAAACACAGATGACATGGCTTCACCCCCAATGTTTCTGATCCAAAAAGTCTGTAATGGGGCCTAAGTGTTTGCATTTCTAACAATTTTCTAGGACTCCATATTACAAAGCATGCCTCTATTTCTTGATAGCCTTGGTAGACAGATAAAGGCCTAGTCTCCTTGAGGTTACTGATCTCATATTTTCCCACAATAGAGTCCTAGCTGAGAGATGGCTGGTAAGGATCATTTTTTTCTTTTCTATCACTGCATTTCCACAGCAGCAGAATTGATGGTCTTTCTCCTTCTTAAAGAAGCTGGATATAGAGACTGTAATATCCCAGTACACCCCATGACAGTAATTGCCTTCTCAGAAAAGTGATACAAACTAAATTTTTGTCTGGAAGGGTTTCCATTCCTCATGCCTGTGATTGTGTGAAGTCAAACCTACAACCATAACAATACCTGACTGGGTGAATAATATGATGTGAACCCAAAGGAAATCAAATCTCTGAAAGAGGATTCCAAGGTAAAAGATGGCAAACTGGTTCAGTAATCACTTCCATTGAGAAGTAAAGATGTTTGGTAAATACAGAGATTTGAGGGTCATTCTTGGAATTGCCTTTGGCAGAAATGAGGCATTTAGCCCAAGTTTTCTCCCCTGTATCCAATGATTGGATGTGGGGGATTAAAGGCTCAGACCCCTCACTCCACCTCTCAAGGGTCATTGCAGCTTCAGAGCCTCCTCCACCCTGGTTTTGACGAAAGCCACATTGTGACTGGCCCACAGCTCAGCTTTTCCTCTCTTCCACCTCCTGCCTTCTCTTCTCACATGTGTTGAACCCATAGCCCTCCTTAATAAATTCCTTGCATGGCAATTTTTGTCTCAGAGTCTGCTTTTGCAGCACCTGACTTCTAAAAGCATAACCTACCAACATTCCGTTTGGGGCCATAGAAAACCCAACTCACATATTGCCTTGGCCAGGTATGTATTCCTAATATGGGTTAATATCTTATTCTTGCTATTTATAACTCCTTAAAATTTCTCACTTCACAGAAAACCCTCAGAGTGTGATTTGTCTAAATCTGTTTGCCCCTCCAGAGCACAATTCCTATCACATCGTAAACCCACTGTACTATGATGGATTAATTCTCCTTCAACCAGAGTATGCCCTACTTCAGGGTAGGAAAATGGCTTCTTACCTCCTTGCCTCGTACATTCAAGTACATTCTTGAACACATAAAGGTACAATTTAAATATTGAATGAATAAAGAAATTTAAAATGGAACATAAACAGAAAGAAAATATATATGAATGACATATTGTCATGGTCCACATTATACATGTGAGAAAACACTCTAGCCAGGGATGAGGAAGTCTTGGTTATGAAGTTAAATTCTCATTTTTGTTTTTCAGTTTCTCTACTTTTCCAGGATGGACAATTTGGATAAGCTATTTCTTGCAGTAAGAAATAAAGTTATCTTTCTTTCTCTAATGAAAGGCTGGTTTTTATCCCTGTATGGTAAGTGTGCAATAAGACAAGGACATAATATGTAGGGCAGAAGTGTTGGTGGGAGCCTGTTTTTTAACTAATTATTCTGCTTATCTGAGAAAATCCTTTCCTGAACCCACTTTTCATAGGCATTTGGTCCTTGTCTGCTGCTGATGGTTAGTCATGCTTCCAATTGCCAATTAATATACAAACCACTGACACCAACCACAATATTTTCTATTTTTGGTTGAGTTAAAAAAATATAGTAGAAAAATGCAAAACAATACATGTAAATAGTGTATATGGCTCACTTTAATAGTTGTATAAAGTAGAATAGTCCTCCCATTTTTCTGTTCAAACACCACTTGTCTTATGATTGTCCAAAGTGGGTGACTGCTGAATTAGTTTTTCCACCTGCTATTAGTAGAGACTTGATGACTATTTTCCCTTGGTTTTTTGGCTTGTGTGCTTGAAACACTATGGGTAAGCAGAAGATAACCACCATGCAGTATCTAGAGACAAGAAACCAGAGTCACATTGCAACGATGCAGGTATGTGATCATAACATAAAAATGGTCCCATGGTTTTACCTTCAATGCAAGAATAATCCATCTTCTTAGAAGTATGGAAATCCATACAGCAAGTTTTAATCACTAACAGTAGAGATGTGTACCTCTTGGGAAGGGTGAAGCAAGGTTCAAGCAAAACAAAGAACAGGGTTACTCTTGACCCATAAATCACGTGACTTTTTCTACGTAAGAGATCTAAGTGCATATTGTTGTCATGAAACTTATTCCAAGCTTCAATATAAGCCTTACAATTAATAAGGTATTTCCCTGGGAGAAAACTTAATTATTTCCAAATAACATAAGTTCATGTGGGTTCTTGTCAGATGAACAAAGTGGTTATCACTGTGAATAAAAATACTTTTTATCGAAATTGAATTAATTTGAGAGCATCAAAATTGATTTCTTAGCTGGCATATTATTCAATATAGTGGACTTATTTTAGTAACAGCTCCTAATCTATTGTCACTCCTTGGGAGGAAGGTTTGAGTGGAAGAGAAAGAGGTTCAATGAAACTGGGAAGAAAATAAGTGTATTTCCAGAGCAAATTATGGGATTACATGAGAAATACCTTGAAGGATCTATTTGTGCCCACTGGAGAGAGAGGAAAAAGAGGATACACTCTCTGTGGGTGGCATAGGGTTCAGGAGCTGAAATAAAAATGTCCTCAAAATACCTCTGACTAAGTGGATTTCTACTATGTGTTGAAATTAGAAGGGTAAAGAGAGGTGTTTGGACATTTCAGGTTTCAGCTGTAACCCTATATGGGGAAATAGTCTCAGAAGACACTCAAACAAAGGTCCTGTGCAGAAAGGATATTAGAGATTTCACCAGAAGATTCATCTCTAAGTTTTAGGCAAAAAGTTCCTGGGAGCACTTGGGCCCATACCTAAGGCCTTACACATCAAAACCCACACATGGCACTATACACACATGGGGTAGAGTGCACTGTTCCAGAGGAAAGATTTCTTCCCTAAAGCATCTTAGATTGTTACATGCATCTAATGCCTGACATATTAAAAATAAACAAAACAAAACAAAAAAAACCCCACTAACTACCCTTCTTTCTCATAGCATTTTTTTTTAAATGGGGACATGACCCTTTTTTTTTAATTTTTATTTATTTATGATAGTCACAGAGAGAGAGAGAGAGAGGCAGAGACACAGGCAGAGGGAGAAGCAGGCTCCATGCACCAGGAGCCCAACGTGGGATTTGATCCCGGGTCTCCAGGATCGCGCCCTGAGCCAAAGGCAGGCGCCAAACCGCTGCGCCACCCAGGGATCCCTCTCATAGCATTTAGATACAGCATTATGAGTTGGGCCAAGAGTGATCCTGGTGTCACCACAATGGATTTATCAGAATTGGCTTTCTACTCCCAAGCTGGGTAATTGGACCTGGTTGTGGACATAACTATTTTTCCTCAGGATAGGTTCTTCTTAGAATGTTTGTTGCGATCTTATATAAATGTGAGCCCACTCTAAGACCCCTGTTAACCCACTCTAAAGTCCCTGACATAAGCCTACACTGGTATGAATCCAAAGGTATCAAATTAGGTATCTTCATTACTTACGAAAAAATGTAAAATATAATACATTATATAAATATGTTTAGACAATTCAGATGATGAGTCAAATCTTGGATATACATTCAATAAACTGTGAAACTCATACCTTGTGAGTGTGAAAAACACGTTTTTCAGTAAATAAATACACCCTTACCTGAATCCCAACTCTGCTCCAGCCCCCTTGCTTCCTCGGCTGGGTTCAGACTCAAGGGTAGGATCTGGGTAAGAAGGACACCTTAAAACTTCTGTACTGAATGAAAATATTGTTTCTGTTATGCCCAGAAAATAGAAGGAACTTTCCCTCAGAAGCTGTTGGAAGATAGCTAGTCACTGACAAAATACCAAGCCGTTGTAAGGCTTGTACCCTCTCTCTGAAGCACCAGCAGGTTTTCAGCCTTACAATACAGAGGATCTCATGTTGTTTGGGATGACCCCCAGTTGGAGAAACTCCTCACTGGGCTTCATCAGCAGGTGGTCAGCTGGAGATGTATTAGGGGCAGGAGAGGAGAAAGAAGAGGTCCCCCTCCTAAGCAGTGAGACACTAATACTGGAAAATAAGAGGATTTTCCAAGGAATAAGCTCTATGAAAGCAAAAGAATACAGCTGCTGGCTTGGGAGAATGTCAGGGTGAAATCAGGAGGGGCTCTCTTTCCACTAAAAAATTTGCTGAAGGGCAGCCCAGGTAGCTCAGTGGGCAGCCCAGGTGGCTCAGCGGTTTAGCGCTGCCTTCAGCCTAGGGCGTAATCCTAGAGACCTGGGATCGAGCCCCACGTCGGCTCCCTGCATGGAGCCTGCTGCTCCCTCTACCTGTGTCTCCGCCTCCCTCTCTCTCTCTCTGTTTTTCATGAATGAATAAATAAAATCTTTAAAAAATAATAAATAAATAAATAAATAAATAAATAAATAAATAAATAAATTGCTGAAAAGTTAAGGAAATAAGGACAATTGTCCTCTGGTGTCTCTTTGCTAAGAAGTATATTGGAATGCCTGGGTGCTGGTTAAGAAAAAAAAAAAAAAAGCTTTATCTGTGTTCATTAAGGATGAACATAACATGGTGCTATGTTAATTAACTAGATGCACTAAGGTATGTTGATACCCAAAGTTACTTTATTTCTTCTTGTTGACACACGGAGTAAACCATTCTAGTGACTGATGTTATTCTGTCCCCTAGTGGTTCAAATTGAAAATCCCTGTTTGGTTACATTCCAGGAAAATAGCCTAAGGTAGGATCTTTATGAAATTCTCCCCTTAAAAAGGAAAGTAAGGCAAAAAAGAAAAACAACATGGAAAACTTGATGTATATATGTCATCAAATAATCAGAGAAGAAATATTTTGATCTCATTGTATTTCAGATTTCCATTGTTTGAGCCATTATGTCATTCAAAAGTTTTCAGAACTGCAACATTTCCACTTGATTTTAAGCATTCACAACCAAAGGTGGAGTTCAACAGAGGCTTCTCCATGCGATTTTCTGAACAGAGTACCATCCCTTCAAGCATTAAGAGAGTAAGATTTCTTGAAGGCAGAAAAAAGGGATTATGCTGTGTGTCCAAACATAAATAAAATTGACAAAGTCTTAATAATCTAAGTGCTTTTTATACACTATGTCCTCTGAAGGCACTAGGATCTTTGCTGCTTTAGCTCAATAGTTTTCATCTAGTTCACGCAAACACACACACAGACACACATGCACACACGTATGAATGACACAGAATGGCTTCTGAACCAGCTAACCCAGGTTCTCCCAGGGCTCATATATGTTTCAACCAAGGTCATTTGTTGGTCTTCTACTTAGTCAAATGACACTGATCATAGCCGCCATTCTCCAGCCTGTTCTCGTGACTTGGTGTTCTCCTGTACTAAGCATTGTCTCACTTAGGGTGGATATGGTTTGTAAACACATGTGCTATTTCATGGTGCTTCCTAAACCTCAGCTTGCCTGAACAGATTTCCACCTTTCTTTTGTAGATATGACCGAAGGAATAGTTTAAATAAGAAGCAGTACCAGAGGGATCCCTGGGTGGCACAGCGGTTTAGCGCCTGCCTTTGGCCCAGGGCGCGATCCTGGAGACCCGGGATTGAATCCCACGTCGGGCTCCCGGTGCATGGAGCCTGCTTCTCCCTCTGCCTGTGTCTCTGCCTCTCTCTCTCTCTCTCTCTCTGTGACTATCATAAGTAAATAAAAAATTTAAAAAAAAGAAGCAGTACCAGAATAAGATCAATATACATCAGATGTGAGCTCTGAGGTCTATGACTCAAGCTGTGCTGTTTTCTTATGAACAGTCTCCATTTCTAGTTCTTGTCTATAAAAGCATGTCCATGTTCCCAAACTGTTACTGTAAAAATAGGGGCTTCTCATTCTTTGGCTTATTTCAGCTAAAGGCCAATAAACAGCTTTGGGGGCATATATGAGGAGGTTGGGAGAGGGGGATTATACTTACTATTGACACATCTACTATATTTTAGTAAGCGGAGAAAGCGTACTCAGAAATGTTCTGTAAGTCAAAATATACCCATCAATAAGAAATTTTCTCTCGGCCTGAATTTTAATTTAAAAAACTCAGTATTGGGATCCCTGGGTGGTGCAGCGGTTTGGCGCCTGCCTTTGGCCCAGGGCGCGATCCTGGAGACCCGGGATCGAATCCCACGTCGGGCTCCCGGTGCATGGAGCCTGCTTCTCCCTCTGCCTGTGTCTCTGCCTCTCTCTCTCTCTCTCTGTGTGACTATCATAAATAAATAAAAAAATTTAAAAAAATTAAAAAAAAACCCTCAGTATTGACTCATAATTCACAATCCTTGCAAATTAAGCCACCGGGCTTAAAGTTTACTCCATTCTTTCTGTCATTCCTTCTGCCCACAATCTTACACCTTCCTCAAGATAATAATTACACATTTTACTTCAGGTAATATCCTATAGTTTGTATATATCAACACCAACTTGGGTAGGTCACATTATTTTAGTTCAAGGAAAAACACAGACATAGGATTCTTCACCCTTGGTGGCTGGGTCTCCTGCCCAAGGCACAAGTGAGCACACCCAGCATACCCTTGCTCTTTCGGATCCATTCTTCCTACCTCTTAGCCAAAAATATGCCCTCCTGTCCAACATAAAAATCCCACTGGCTTGTTTTAGCTCCTTTACAATTCCGCTTTTCTTTTCATGCAATGCATCATCCAGAACACACAGGATAAAGAATCAATCAGACAAATTCAAGGTTTTGTTTAGAGAGAGTCCCTAAGATAAGAAAGAGAGTGAATGAATTTTCCCATTTTAGTAATTTCTGTATATGTTGCTTACCTAATAAGCTTTTTTCCCCTTTTGCACTGTTATGTGCATGTGTTATTTTTATGTGTTGTTACAATGAATGAATGAATGAATGAATGAATACAAATAAATCAACAAGAGTGTCAGGATCTTGGCAGGAGTGGTAGTGATTAAGCACTTCACATGTACTGACATACTTTTGAGGGCCACTACTTGTAGATGCTGAATCCAGGAGATTTTTCTAGTAGACAGCCCATGTTCCCCAGGATTTCAGAGTCTGAAGGGAAGCCTGCCTGTGCTACAGCAACTCTGGTCTGGTATAAGAGAAGCCTCTCAGGTGGCTGTAGCATTCTTGGAGTTGTCATAATAAGCCATCTATTTCTGCCTGTGAGTTCAATCACCACCTTCAAATAGACACAATAACAGGCTTAAAGCTCTCTTAGAACTAGATTATTTTGCTACCTCATTCAGGTCAGGAACCTGAAGATTCTCCCTCATTCCAAGAACTTAATGTGTCTATTGGTCCTGAACGAAAATGCTTCACTGAGATTCTCCCCCAGAATCATTCTGGGAAATACAGGTATTCCTTGTTTCTTGTTTAGGTCTCTCCTGGAAAAAATTCACCTCTCTTGCACTTTGTGTTTGCATGGACTTAGATGCAAAAAAAATTGAACATATGAACACATAACTTTGTTATTCAAAATTGCATGCATTGTAACAAAATAAAGTTCTGCATTGTAATGAAACATTGCTCTATAAAATATAAATACCACATGCAAAAGAATATATGTTAAAAATTTTTTAACCTGTCAGAAAATTTATATTTCTCTGCTTTTAAGGTCACCATTGTTGATTCCAGGCTTCAGTTTTCAGTTGGGAGAGCACCTTCTCAAATGCATGACTCCCCGGACTTTGTACAAATCATTTGTCACCGCTTTGTGAGAGCCTACTTCTCTTCCTTTTTTCCCTAATTTTCTTTACAGGTTTCTTATTGAAGAGAAAGCACCTGCTGGTTTACCGCTGTGACAATTTCTTAAACACGGAGATGTTAAGCCACGTTTTTCTTGAAGTAACACCTTATTTGTCTCCTCCATTTCACAAACATGCTTGCAGAGATAATATTCTATACACAGTATCCCTAATTCTCATTCTTGTGTTTCCTCTTCCACCTACTTCCATCTGGATCCTGTCCCATCAGTTCCTCGCAAGTCACCAGTGGCGTCTGTTTGCAGATACCCTGAGACAGATCATCTGCAGCTGCCCTGCAAGCACCACTCTGGCCTTCTTCCCTGTAGGAGACTCTCTCCCCATGTGTCCTCCCCCCCACCCCGTGTGTCATTCCCACTGTGCTGGCCACTCCCCTCAATGCCCTTGTCAGACTCTCCTGTGCCTGACCTTACAATGTTGAGGGTCTGCAGGAGGAGCACATGTAGGTCCTCGTCTCATTGTGCTCTCTATGTAGAAGTGACGACCTCCACTCCCATGTCTCATTCCCAGATATGCAATAAGGAATCCCAAATTGACACCTTCCTCATGGCATTTTTCTAAATTCCAGAACCACATTCCCAACTGCCAGTAAGACTTCATCATTTATATGTCTCCCAGGCACCTTAGAAAGGACATCTAATATTATTTTTTCCTTTCTAGCATTATTTCTAGCTAAAGTTTCTTGTGTCAGGGGCCTGGGTGGCTCAGTCGGTTAGGCATCTGACTCTTGATTTTGGCTCAGGTCACCATCTCAGGATTCTGAGATCTAGCCCCAAATCAGGCTCTGTGCCGGGTGTGGAACCTCTGGAGGTTCCCTCTCTCCCTCTCCTTCTGACCCTACCGACCCCTCCCTCTCTAAAAAAAATAAAAAATAAAAGTAAAGTTTCTTGTGTAAGAACATTATTTTCCTTTGCTTCTCTTTGTAGTTTTAACAGAACTGAAGTAAGATAAACATTAGTACCATTTTTATGTCTCCTTCTGTGTCAGACTAAGTATCAACACAATAGGAACTACATGTGCTTTATTTACCTCTAAGCGTTTTTTTTTTCTTTTTAAATAAAGATTTATTTACTTATTTATTTGGGATAGGGAGGGACAGAGGGAGAGGGAGGAATCTCAAGCAGACTCTCTGCTGAGCATGGAGCCTGACCTGGGGCTTAATCTCATGACCCTGAGATCATGACCTGAGCTAAAATCAAGAGTTTGATGCTTAACTGAATGAGACACTCAGGCACTTCTTTTTTCATTTTTTTTTAAAGGATTTTATTTGTAAGTAATCTCTACACCCACCATGGGGATTGAACTCACAGTCCTGAGACCAACAGTTGCCTCTCTACTGACAGAGCGGCTAGGCCCCAATTCACCTCTACTTCTTGACTACATTACACATTTTTCATTTAGATGTTCTATTTTGACATATACTCTGAATGGAAGGAATTAGTAAATAAATTTTACTATCTATTCTTCAATAACATTTACAAAACTATTTGGACTTTGGTTTTAGAACAAAGAATTCAAGAAGTTTTCTTTATTTTTTTAAGAAGTTTTCTTTAATAAGTATTTAATATATAAAACAAAAGTGCAAATTTAATAACATGGAAAGGTGAATATGTTTTCTAAATTTTAATGCAGTGTAAAGATGAACAGTTCATTATATATAATTTCTGAATTCTATAAGCATGATAGATGAAACAAGAAATGAATAAGTAAGTAAAAATAAATACAAGAAACAAACCATTAGGGTAGTCATCTCTTAGGGATTGATGGTTCTGAGGCTGGAGTTTTTACATATTCTTGCTTCATACTATTCACAAAATATTTGTTGAGATAAATTCTATAACATCTCTACTAAAGCAGGAATGGGAACCTCTTGCAGTCCCCGACGTTCGTGCGGGGGAGATACGGCACATCCATCAGCCACAGTCCTGTCACAGGGAGCCCACATCTCCATCCTTAGTCCTTTATTTTTTTTATTGGATTTCAATTTGCCAACATATAGAATAACACCCAGTGCTCATCCCATCTAGTGCCCCCCTCAATGCCCGTCACCCAGTCACCCCCACCCCCTGCCCACCTCCCCTTCCACTATCCCTTGTTCATTTCCCAGAGTTAGGAGTCTCTCATGTTCTGTCTCCCTGTTATATTTCCCACTCATTTTCTCTCCTTTCCTCTTTATTCCCTTTCACTATTTTTTATATTCCCCAAATGAATGAGACCATATAATGTTTGTCCTTTTCCGATTGACTTATTTCACTCAGCATAATACCCTCCAGTTCCATCCACATCGAAGTAAATGGTGGGTATTTGTCGTTTCTAATGGCTGAGGAATATTCCATTGTATACATAAACCACATCTTCTTTATCCATTCATCTTTCGATGGACACCAAGGCTCCTTCCACAGTTTGGCTATTGTGGACATTGCTGCTAGAAACATCGGGGTGCAGGTGTCCCGGCATTTTACTGCATCTGTATCTTTGGGGTAAATCCCCAGCAGTGCAATTGCTGGGTCGTAGGGCAGGTCTATTTTTAACTCTTTGAGGAACCTCCACACAGTTTTCCAGAGTGGCTGTACCAGTTCACATTCCCACCAACAGTGCAAGAGGGTTCCCTTTTCTCCGCATCCTCTCCAACATTTGTTGTTTCCTGTCTTGTTAATGTTCCCCATTCTCACTGGTGTGAGGTGGTATCTCATTGTGGTTTTGATTTGTATTTCCCTGATGGCAAGTGATGCGGAGCATTTTCTCCTGTGCTTGTTGGCCATGTCTGTGTCTTCCTCTGTGAGATTTCTGTTCATGTCTTTTGCCCATTTCATGATTGGATTGTTTGTTTCTTTGGTGTTGAGTTTAATAAGTTCTTTATAGATCTTGGAAACTAGCCCTTTATCTGATATGTCATTTGCAAATATCTTCTCTCATTCTGTAGGTTGTCTTTTAGTTTTGTTGACTGTAACCTTTGCTGTGCAGAGCTTCTTATCTTGATGAAGTCCCAAGAGTTCATTTTTGCTTTTGTTTCTCTTGCCTTCATGGATGTCCATCCTTAGTCCTAACCTGTCTTACAAGTTTGCCCCAGAAGACAAGGATCTCCTGCTTTGCGCCCTGCTGCTTCCCTGCCAGGTAGAGACGCAGGTAGAGACGCAGGTCCCAGAAGGGCCTCTTGGGGCCGGGTGGGGCCTGCGCTCCCGCGCCCCCGCCTGCAGCCCCCAGCCCCAGCCCCCAGCCCCCAGGCGCCCAGCGCTGCCAGCTGCGGGTGAGGCCGGAGCGCGGTGCGTCCCGGGGGCGCCTCCAGGGCCCGGGGCGCGGCTGCGGAGGCGGGCGGTCTGCGGGAGCAGCGCGCGCTGGCCCCGGGCGGCCTGGGCCCCGGGGAGCCGGCCGCCCTCCGCCACGTCCCGGGGATCTGCAGGCTTCTCTGTCCTGCGGGCACACGAAAAGGGACAGGGGACAGGCTCCTCGTTTGGCCCAGAGGCACGACGTGCTCCCCGCTGCCGGCGCCTGGCTCCGGGCAGGGCCCCGGGTGGGCGGCAGCAGGGCGGGCAGCAGGGGGCGCGGGGGCCGGCGCGGCGAGGGGCTGCGGGCCTGGCTGAGCGGGGGCGTCCGCGGGGGCCGGGGCCTGGCTCTGGACAGGCAGCCGGAGCAGGGCTTTCAAAGACGGAACACAGACGTTTTCATTTTGTACCCTCTGCTTTTACTTCCCTATTGTGGTTTTCATTTACATTTTCTATTATCTAAGAAGACGTCATCATCGATCCAAAGGAATAGTTTTGCAATAGAAGTTGGTTTTCCCAGTGAACTCCCGAGGCGGCCGTCCGCGTGGATACCCACCCGTTACACGCGAAACATCTCTGTGGTGCAGGTTTGCAAGGACTCGGACACATGCACCTGCGCAAACATCCGTTTTAGTATATGAACATTGGTCTTCTCTGTCTGAGAAACAAACCCTGGCCTTGCTCCTGGACTCAGTTTTCACCCTCCTTTCCTTACACAGGGGGGCAGGCTCCTTCGGCCCTATGGAATTCGTATCTTGGTATCTTGTTAGGTACTGACCAGACCATGTATGATGGTAGTCTTTTAAAACATTTGCCATAGGAAAAGTTCAATAAAGAAAAATAATGATAAACTGATTAAATGCAAAGAATGTTTTATTATATAGCCACCACGTAAAGGTGCAAATAATATTATATGAAAAAATATAAATATTATAAAATTTACATAAATAAATATATAAATACATAAATATACATCAGCATGGTCATCTGTAGCCACTAGTGCTTGTAGAGTTGACATGGATTGCTTAATATTTTTGAAAACTCTTGACAAATTGATTTTGTTCATGTCACCGTTACAGCAGAAATGAGTTTGACACAGCAGAACAGGGTAAGTGTGATATCATTTGTCAGAGGGAATCATTTCCATGTTGAACCTGGTCTCATTCCTTCCTCCTGATTCTTTCTTGCAAGATTGTCGAGGAGAAGAAGGATCTCCCGATTTCTGCTCGGACCATCTCCCAGGCACACGGGCTGTGGTTCCTGTCTTGCAGGTAGAGGGAGATCCTTTGGAAGTAGGTCCTCAGGGTGGAGTCCTCATGCATGAGGGGGGTCTCGGCCAGCCCCGCCTCCTGCAGGGGACAGGCCTCCAGGTCATCCAGCTGCTCAGAGAGCCCCGAGCACAGTTCCTCCAGGAGAGTCATGTTCCAAGGAGCAGAGGACGTGTCTGGGCAGAAGAGGTGGAAGACCTTCTGGGTCATCACGTGGACCACAGAGAGGGCCTGCGCCTCCTGGAGCCGCTGGCCATCAAACAGCTCCTTGGGGAAGGCAAAGTCATTGGTGTAGTGGTCACAAGAGCCGGCGGAGAGTCTCCTCATCTGTCCCAGGAGCGTCAGGACCCTCCAGTTGCGCAGGCCGTGGGTGTCGGGCAGGTGGCAAGCCAGACAGCACAGGGAGTGGCAGCTGAGCAGCACCAGGGCCACCGAGAAGGAGCAGGGCAGGGCCATCGGGGATCCTGCAGGGGCTGTGGGCCTGGCTGCGCTGGGCAAGTGTGGGAACCGCGGCTCCAGCTTCTCTGAGCATCTTCCCTTGTGCGTGGGGCTTAAGTAGGGAATAGAAGAGTTTTCAATTTCTGAACATCTCCCTCACTTTCTACTTCTGCTTTTCCTTTCCTTTATGCACTTTCTACTTGGGTTAGAGCATGGGTTTTTCAACCATTTATTATTTTATTGCCTCTTTTCTTAAGAGTCTTTGATTATTTATGTAATGGAACCTTCCATGAAAACTTAGTAACACAGATATACAGTATATATATTTATGCTGTGTTTATACCCCTGCTTTATACATAAAAAAAGAAAGTATAAATTTTGCTGTTTATTCAACTGGGGTGTAGAATGACTAAAAATTTAACCCTGAAAGTTAAATTTGGGGGTACTGATGCTTCACTGGATAACTAGATTTGATTAGCAACTTCTAATTTTTACTCACCCAATTGAAATATAAAAAGTACATATGCAAATTAACAATTTCTAGAAAGACATAATAATGATGTCAATGTACTTAAATATTTAGAATCACTTCCAATTACTAAAGCAATTGAAAAAGTAATTTCTTTACTTAACATTTGTTTTTAATGTGTTGAATTAATGTGGCTTTGAAGAGAAAATAATTTTTGACTTCCCCTCCTACCAGATTCTCATCAAGTTATTTTCAAAATAATTTTTTCTCTTTAGCCCTAGATAGAATTACTGATATGTGGAATAAAGTTAGCAGAATTCAATCATACCATATAACCTATTTGTATTAAATTTCCAAATCCCACCTCACAAGGAGGCTCAAATATCAGCAATGTCGTCTAGATAGACAATGGCAGCTCACAAGTATGCAAAACACCTCTGCCAGTGTGACTTTCAGATCCAGGAAATGATGGAGAGCAAGTCCTCCAATTCTAGATTATTCTTGTTAGCCCTAGGTTTGTGACTCTCTCTTGCAGACATTTTGTGTATCTTCCACAAATTCCATGCTTCATGAATGATGCCCAGTAAAATCCAATGAGAGACAATAAATACTGAGGACTAAGGTTTTGTTAGACCCCTAAAAGGCTGGGCTTCAGAGTACCACAAACCTTGTAATGCTAAAGATTTGTTCACAACCCTAAAACTACTTGTTACACCTTGGAAGCAATTGTAATGATAATGGGAGAGACTATGAAGATACAGAAGCAGAAAGGATGTGAAACATGTAGCAATCTGCTCACTTTTGCTGTGAACATACCTTCTCTTTTTAGAAAGTGTATTTTTGTAAAAGGTCATAAAAGCCACTATGATTGGCTTATTATACTTGCAGAGTCAGTTAATTCCAGAAAAAGAGACTTTTTTTACTCTGGAGGAAAAATCTCCAACCAGCAGACAGATTTATACAAAGAACATAAGCCGCCTTTCCACCCTTGCTCACTGTGTTAGTCCCCTGGAGCCACGAGGGGGCACTCATCCCTTGTAAATATTGTGCAGGGCCACCGAACACCAGTCTCCTGCTTCTGTTTCCTTTTTACTACAGCTACACTTACATTTCTGCACCAGGGACATTCCCTTTGGTCCAAAAATAGTCACCAGGAGAAAGAAGAGAACAATTCTTCTCCTACGAGAGTTTCCAAAAAACCTAGAAATTTCAAACAACTTTTGCTCTTACTTGGTGGCTTTGTAATGGGAAATACCATTGCCAGAGAGAAACCGCAACGGAAAAGGAAGCAGCTGTGTGAATGGGCAGGAGACGCTCTTAAGAAGTAAACAAGGAGAGCAGAACTCACTGGGGGTTTCTACACTGGGTGGGGCGGGGGGAGGGAAACTGTAATTCGGGAGGGAAAGGATGGGGTCTAGGGAAATAGGGAGGAAGGGAGAATGTACTGTATCAGAATGTATAGGGGATATGTACCTATATATAGTGCATATGTACATTATTGTGGATATAATAACATACAAATGATGACCCACCTGTTCTCATTTGGGTATTTAGACCATCAGCAGTTTTAGTTGCTTATAGAGAGAAGGCTAGGAGAAGCTCATTATTCTCTTATTGATTTCTATGAAAAAAAGAAGAAAACAGTCATCATCTGTTAAACTCTCACTCAATGGAAGATGTGCTACTTTGCTATTTTGACAACAACTCTTGGAATATTCCTATCCTACTTTACATTTGAGGAAACTGAGTTTCAGAGAGCTCAAGAGTGTTTCTCAGGAGGAAACAACTAGATTCGTAGCAGAATCCAGAAGCAGTGCTCAATCCTATAGCACATGTCATAAATTACTCCTTAAGGCTCATCTTGGGAAATTCTCAAGCTTCTCTTCTTCCATCCTTTCTGAAGATCGATCTTCCCTGGTTGTGTCCCACCTACACCAGCTGCACTATCTCTGTGCCCCTTGCAGGCTCTTCTTCTTTTTCTCAGCCTCAAAAGTTGAAGGATCTCCTGAGCTTCAGGGCATCTTCTCATTTCATACTCAACTCAGAAGGAAGGACATTCAGTCCTGTGCCTCGATGTTCAAATATGCAACCAACCATTGCAATTTAATGTTTCCAGGAAGTACGCAGTTGGAGATCCCAGATTCACATAGGCCTCTACCAGTGGGAAGTCTGCTCTCCCCCCTTCCTGACCTCCCTCATTCAAGCTCCTGCTGAAAGGAATCCTGTCCTCTACCTCTCATTCTACCATGAAACAAAATTGGGATTCATTAGGCTTGATGGCTGCTTTTAGATCTCTTGCATCTTCCACATGGAAAGCTCCAAATCTGGCTTTGCATTTCCTTTTTTCACCTCCATATTCTCAGAAGTATAACAACCTAACTTAGAAATAGACTGTTCACTGTTGGAAAAGTGAATGACTGTGTTGAATTACCCATGGATTCTTCAGGGTGGGTTGCAACTTCAGGCTACTTCTTCTCTTTAGAATAATGAAATCAAAAAGTCATCTGAGGAAGAATATCATAAATTAACCAAGAAAATAATTTGACAAAAGGCAAAGGTGGACATACTTTGTTATATCTGAACATACTATAAAGTGAACGTATTATGTGAACAAAATTATTATTTCATTTTTTAAACCTATCTCAGAAATGGTAGGTACTCTGGCATAGATTATGCGAAAAATGCATATATGAATACATTGACCCCTGAGTACATTGGTCACATTTATTTTAAATTCTGGGTCTGATAATCCCTAAATTTCTAGTATATCCGAGTCTAGTTCTGATGCACATTCAATCTCTTCTAACTGTAGTTTTCACCCAATGTATGATGTGTAAGTGTTTGTGGATAGACAAACAGGATGTACGTGGGTAAAAGGAACCACAGAAAATTGGCCTTTAGGTTTGTTGCAGCCAAGCTGTCAGAGGCTACATTCCTCTGGTGTCCCTGCTTCTGTGTCCCCTAGAGACTTCTTGAGGAATGTCAGACACTGGCTGTCCTTTTCAGTTGTAGTCCCAGTATTATATGGGAATCCTGTTGATGTGCTGATAGGTATGGAGAAAGAGCTATAGAAAGCTCTATAAACCCAGATTTCAGGGTCACGCTCTAAGTGAGCTTGTGCTCCTGGCTGTGTCATTCTCAAGAGCTCCTCAGCTTTTCTGTCACCCTGCTGGGAAGACAGGAGAGTTACAGTGGCTTGGGATCCTGATAGCCCTTGCCCCAGGTCAATTAGGCTCTGGAAGGTTTCCCTGAGGAAAGGCCTTTGGTAAGGAGAAGTGGAGACTAGGAGTATTTCAGAGTGATTACTTCTCCCCTCCCGCTGCTGGAAAAGCCATCAGATTTTTCTCTGATGTACAGAGGGGGAGCCTAGTGGGGATTCTGAAGGCAAAGCTCACAAACCTGTGGGCCTCACTAGGTCTGGAGCCCCGGAGCTTGTAACTTTCAAGGTGGAGGACACAGAGCCTGAAACAAGCTTCAGTTCCAGATTGTGTTCCTACCAGTACCTGCTCCTGGTAAGGTGTGGTTCTCTGTATCCTCCTCTTCCTCCAGTTCCCAGGGAGAGGCTGGCCTTGTGAGCTCAACTGGGAATGGATCTAAGAAGGGCTGTTGTTTTCCAATTGTCTTGCATTTTGTCGTTGTTGTTGCTGCTGTGAGGTCAGGACTAAGTTTCTAACTGGTTACGTGTTGAACAAGACACCCAAGGATCCTGGGATATGTGAACATGAGAACGACCTCCTGTAACTGTCTCCAAGGGAGGGATGCCCTTACACAGACTCATTTCCACAGAAGCACTGTGACCTCGGATTGAGTCATTTAGCTCAGTGCATTCTATGACTGAAGCAGAAAGAGAGTCCTTAGAAAGACTGAACACATGGGCATGTGACCTGGTGCTGTAGTAAAGAAGATCATTTCCAGGTCCCTTTCCCACTTTCTTCCTTTCTCAATTTTCCCTTTCCTACTTTCCTCATTTTAGTAGGAAGAGAAGTATCTCATGATTTGGACTCAGACACCTGCCCAGGACAGTCGCTCTGTTTCTCTCTGTCAGATGGAGAGGGAATCATGGCCCTCAACCCCAGGGGAGACTCTGGGCTCCCAAGGCAGGCAGCACACAGGTGTCGGGGCTTCCAGTGCCCCCTGGAGCCCCAGGGGAGTGTGGCCAGCAGGGCCGGGGCCAGGCAGCACATAGGGGTGGAAGGAGCGAAGGGGTGAAGGTGTGCTGGAGGGTCTCCTGGAGGACAGAGGTGGCCCGGACCCTCTGGAACTGGTGGCCACCCACCATGTCCCAGGGGAGATGTCCCTCGTCAGGAGAAGGGACACAGCTTCCTCCTCTGTGTCAGAGGCAGCAGGTCTCCGTGTGAAGCCGCCCGGCTGGGACATAGGTCACAGCCCAGAGGGGAGCTGTTGCCACATGGAACCAGCAGGTGTCCGCAGGGGGACCTGGGGCTCCCGGGAGCCTGGGTGAGCAGTGAGGGGGTGACATGGCCACCAGTTCCTCTCAAGGTCTTTCTATACAAGTCTCTTAAAGAGAACACGGTACTTTTCATTTGTAGAATGTTCCTGTACACTTCTTAGGCCTTATAATCTTCGTTTGCTTTTCTTTACCTATGCTTTACGTGAGTTCGAATAGATAGGAAGACATCACCCACTTATTATTTTTTCATTTTTTCATTGAGTCTTATCTGCCCAACACTTGAGATGTTTCTATGTAAATGGAGTCAAAGTTTTCGAATGAGAAAAAAGTTCGTGTTACCGTCACACGTGTGCGGCTTGTTCTTGCTCCGACAACATTGCACCTCTGCTCCGGGTCCAGTTAGCTACCATGTGGTGTGATGGTAGCTTCAGGTGCACAACATAGTGATTCAGCAGTTGCAGGCATCGCCCGCTGCTCATGGCAAGTGCCCTCCCCAATCCCAGTCACCTGTTTCCCCCATCCCCCTACCCCCTCCCCTCTGGTAACCATCATCCTTCTCTATATTAAGAATCTGTTTCTAGGTTTACCTCTTCCTCCCCCAGGAACCCACTGTGCTCCTTTGTTTTGCTTCTGAAATTCCACAAATGAGTGGGATCATAGTCTACTTGTCTTTCCCTGACTGACTTATTTCGCTTAGCACAATCCTCTCTAGCTCCATCTTGCAAATGGCAAGATTTCATTCTGTTTTATGGCTGAGAAATCCAGATTCCTTCCCATTTCATCTGGAGTTCAGTACCAAAATAGCGAAGTAAAAATGGAAACAGGAAAGGCCTGTACCATTAGTTTCCATCGCTTTCAATGCTTCATTTTTTTTTTCCTCCACTGAGCTTTCCTAGAAAGCTGTCATCGCATTTGGATGCACTGGGGCAACAGGAAGACAAAGGCCATCTGACCATGATGGAAGTGACCACACTGAGGTGACTCCCAGGTGAGAGAAGGACATCGGCAGCTCTTCTCCTCTCTGACCACCTTCCACCCACTCCTCCTGTGGCTTCTGCTTGTGGATTCCACCAAAGCAGCTCCCCCTATGGCCAGGTCCATCTCCCCGCCCCCTCTCCCCCCACTGTGCTGGATGGTTAAAGTCCACAGAGCAGCTTACTGACCTTCCACACAGTGCTGATCAAAACAATAGATACTAACAAATAAAGAATATGATTGCAAGTAATGACATATGGCATGATGCAAAATAAATGCAATATTAACATGGTTTGTTAGTACATCGGATTCATGAATCTATCCAGAGACACAAAAAAAGGGAAAATTCTGCTAAAAAATACACATATTTTTCCATTTCCATTGCATTTTCCTGTTACATTTCAGAAGGCAGATCTCTCAAAACTGTCACTAGCTTCTCTTCTGTTCTTCACCCTTCCTCCTCTTCCAATATGGTTTCTGGTGATTAATTCGGTCAAACTAACTCTCACCCAGGTCACTACACCCTGCACTTCCCAGCCTCCTGGGCACTTTCCATTCACCTTCTGCAATGAGGCAATTCCTTGAAGCCTTTTTAGGCTTTAAAATAGACTCTTTAAAGAAAAAGATTTATTTGTTTTAGAGAGAAAGAGAAAATGCAGTGGCAGAGGAAGAGGGAGAGTCTCAAGCAGATTGTACATCAAGTGCATAACCTGACTGGGGGGGCTCAATACCACAACCCTGAGATCATGACCTGATCTGAAATCAAGAGTCAGACGTTTAACCAACTGTGCCACCCAGACACCCCAACTAGACTCTTACCCAACATTTACTCTTATCCTACTGCCTAGGGCCATTCCAACTTGGTTTCCAGTATCACTCTTTTCTCCTCTAACCAGTGGAGGTTTGAGGAATCCATCTTAAGTCCTTTTCTCATTCTAGGCTTTCTTCCCGTGAGAGTACTTCTATTCCTGGACTTTAATTTAATGGAATGGCTTGTAAATGGAAGACTCAAATATCCATTTTTTTTTAATTTTTTTTATTTATTTATGATAGTCACACAGAGAGAGAGAGAGAGAAAGAGAGAGGCAGAGACATAGGCAGAGGGAGAAGCAGGCTCCATGCACCAGGAGCCCGATGTGGGATTCGATCCCGGGTCTCCAGAATCGCGCCCTGGGCCAAAGGCAGGCGCTAAACCGCTGCGCCACCCAGGGATCCCTCAAATATCCATTTTTTGAAGAATATTTGCACTGAGACATCTACCAGCCTGATATGGAAGGTATCTAGTGCTTTTGATTTTACTTCTGGGTATGTCTGCTTCCTTTTCTGCTTACAGAATTCCTATTTGCCCTTCTTATTATTATGCCTTTGAACAAAACTGATATTACTTCACTATGATTATTGTGGAAGGTTGGTTTTCCTACACACTCAAAGATACAGAAGGGGATTGGATCTTTTATGTTCGCCTTTACCCTGAAGATCACATACAAACTGGCATTTGTGAAGTCTATGGCTTTACTTATACTGTGAATAACAAAATAATGAATGAGTTGTACCATCCATTCTTTCATCAGGTTATATTCAGAATTCTTTAAATAAAAAACAAATAAAAGTTTTTGTATATAAAATTTAATGAACAAAAAAATAAAAAATTGAAAAAATAGAAAGCATCTCCACTCCCCCTGAATCACAGAGTGAGGGTACACCTACTAGTATACAAAGAGAACCCAGTTAATCTATAAATAGTTATAAATAAATAAATAAATAAATAAATAAATAAATAAATAGTAAAGTAGAGAGATGGGCAAGGTTATCTGAAAGTAAGCGGTGTTTGTCGACTTGACTTGATGGTGCTGCCCCGTCCTGAACACGTTGGACACCCGATTGCCTTCGTGTCACCGTGACGGCAGGCGTGAGCTTCTCTGAGGCGGCAGGACAGGTGCAAGTGTGCTCTGATCAGTCAGGGAATGTCATTTCCGTGCGGACCCGGGCGGGTCTCATTTCCTCCTCCTGATTCTTTCTTGCAAGATTGTCGAGGAGAAGAAGGATCTCCCGATTTCTGCTCGGACCATCTCCCAGGCACACGGGCTGTGGTTCCTGTCTTGCAGGTAGAGGGAGATCCTTTGGAAGTAGGTCCTCAGGGTGGAGTCCTCATGCATGAGGGGGGTACTCGGCCAGCCCCGCCTCCTGCAGGGGACAGGCCTCCAGGTCATCCAGCTGCTCAGAGAGCCCCGAGCACAGTTCCTCCAGGAGAGTCATGTTCCAAGGAGCAGAGGACGTGTCCGGGCAGAAGAGGTGGAAGACCTTCTGGGTCATCACGTGGACCACAGAGAGGGCCTGCGCCTCCTGGAGCCGCTGGCCATCAAACAGCTCCTTGGGGAAGGCAAAGTCATTGGTGTAGTGGTCACAAGAGCCGGCGGAGAGTCTCCTCATCTGTCCCAGGAGCGTCAGGACCCTCCAGTTGCGCAGGCCGTGGGTGTCGGGCAGGTGGCAAGCCAGACAGCACAGGGAGTGGCAGCTGAGCAGCACCAGGGCCACCGAGAAGGAGCAGGGCAGGGCCATCGGGGATCCTGCAGGGGCTGTGGGCCTGGCTGCGCTGGGCAAGTGTGGGAACCGCGGCTTCAGCTTCTCTGAGCATCTTCCCTCGTGTGTGGGGCTTAAGTAGGCAACAGACGCGTTTTCCATTTCTGAACGTCTCCCTCACTTTCTACTTCTCTTTTTGCTTTCCTTTATGATGCACTTTCGACTGGCTCTAGAGCACTGTTTCCCAACTACATGGGCGTGCTTGTCATGACTGCCCTTGCCTCCAGAGTCTTCTGGATTGTTTTTTCATGCATCATCCAGAAAAGTTCAGAACCGGATGCAGTGTCTCTAGAGCACAGTGTATGTACTATGCTTCCATTTGAACTTTGGACATACACAACAAAGTGTAAATCTTGCTCTTTTTATTGTTAACTCAACGCAGGCAGGGTTAAGAAAGACTAAAAATTTTTAACTTAAATTTAAAGTTTAAAGCTTTTGATGTGTAAATGTATACCTAAAGTTGAATAGAAACCTATATTTACTTATAGAATTTGTAATATAATACATAACGCACATATACAAATTAATAATTTCTACGAAGACATAATAATGAGTTCAATGTACTTAAATATTTAAAATGATTTAAAATGCTAATAGGGTTGAAAAGTTAAATTTATTTAGTTGACATTTGTTTTTAGTGTACTGAATTTTACTGTTGCCTCAGTAAGAATGTAATTTCTTACTTCACCTGCTACTAGATACTCATCAAGGTATTTTCAAAAATATTTTTCTGTTTCACACTATATATAATTACTGATGTGCTGAATACAGTTTGTATATTTAAATAATAATATATAATCTATTTGTATTTAATTCCATAAGCCTACATCATATGAAGGCTCAGACAGAAGCAATATCCACAAGGCAGCCAATGACAGCTCACAAGTCAGCAAAGGCCACTTTCCAAGTGTGACTTGGAAATCTAGGAAAGAATGGAGACAAAGTCCTCCAATCACAGGGGCCTGTTATTACAGGTTTGTCGCGCTCATCTTGCAGACATTTCAGGTCTCTTCCACAAATTCAACATCCATGTTTTTTGTGTGATACTCAAGAAAACCCAAAGAGAGATAACAAATACTAAGGAAGAAATTTTTTGTTGGACCGCTCCAAGGTTGAGCATTAGAGATGCACAGACCATTGTAATATTGAAGACTAGTTCACAGCCTTCAGGGCTTGGAAGCTCTATAACAGTTGTTCCCTCTGGTAGGGGAATATTGATTTTCAGGAACACTATGCAAATACAGAACCAAGGATATCAGAGAAATCTCTATCTCGTCCTCAATTTTCCTGTGAAATTAACTGCTCTTAGAATATTCTTTAGTTTTGGAGAAAGAGAGAGACAGGGAGAGAAAGAGAGCATGAGCAGGGGAGGAGAGGGAGTAGCAGATGCCCCATTGAGCAGGAGCCCATTGAGGGGCTCCATCCCAGGATGCTGGCATCATGACCCCAGCCAAAGACAGACGCCTAATGGAATGAGACACTTAGGCACCCCAGGGAGAAAGAATCCTAAGCAGACTCTGTGCTAGTGGGGAGCCTGATGTGGGTGGGGCTCCATCCTACCACCCTGAGATGAGGATCTGAGCTGAAGCTGACTTGGATACTTACCCAAACTGGCCAACCAGACTCTCCACATAATTGTTCTTTGGAAAACTATGTTTTCCAAGAATATATATAAAAGCTAAGGAAATTGGCTTATTACACTACTGGAATAAGTTCTTTCTGAGAAAAACCCTTTTTTTCCTCTGGAGAAAAATCATCCAGCAGGAGCAGCCTGATGCAGAGAACACAACCCAGGTGCCCAGACCTGGTCACTATCTTAGTCCATCACTGGCTGTAGGGGACAGTCTCCTGTTGTAAATAATTGGACAGGCCACAGAGTTAAACCATCCTGCTTTCTATTTCCTTTTTGCTACAGCCACTGTCCCATCATTGTAACAGGGATGTTCCCTCATGTCCAAAAATAGTCATCAGTTTAAAGTTTAAAGCTTTTGATGTGTAAATGTATACCTAAAGTTGAATAGAAACCTATATTTACTTATAGAATTTGTAATATAATACATAACGCACATATACAAATTAATAATTTCTACGAAGACATAATAATGAGTTCAATGTACTTAAATATTTAAAATGATTTAAAATGCTAATAGGGTTGAAAAGTTAAATTTATTTAGTTGACATTTGTTTTTAGTGTACTGAATTTTACTGTTGCCTCAGTAAGAATGTAATTTCTTACTTCACCTGCTACTAGATACTCATCAAGGTATTTTCAAAAATATTTTTCTGTTTCACACTATATATAATTACTGATGTGCTGAATACAGTTTGTATATTTAAATAATAATATATAATCTATTTGTATTTAATTCCATAAGCCTACATCATATGAAGGCTCAGACAGAAGCAATATCCACAAGGCAGCCAATGACAGCTCACAAGTCAGCAAAGGCCACTTTCCAAGTGTGACTTGGAAATCATCAGGAGAAAAAGGAGAGAACAAGGCTTCTCATAGGAGAGTTTCCAAAAAGCATAGAACTGTCACAAACTCTTGGTTTCAGTTAGTTGCTTTGTACTTGGAAGTAAAATTGCCAGACAGAACCCACAAGGGAATCAATTTTAAGTCCTATTCTCATTCTGTACTCTCTACATGTGACCACTTCCATTTCTGGCCTTTAAGTTAATGGAATGGCTTGTAAATGGCAGACTCAAATGTCCATTTTCTTAAGAGTATTTACACTTGGATGTTACCAGTCAAATGTGGGAAATATCTAGTGCTTTTCATTTTATTTCCTATCATTTCTGCTTCCAGTTTCTACTGGGAGATTCCATTTTTTCCCTTTTCATATTATAACACTTAACATAACTGATACTAACGAAATAGGATTATTGTTTCGAGGTTGGTTATCCTACTAAACTCAAAGATACAGACAGAAGATTGGATTTATGTCCAGATTTATCCTGAAAACTACATATAAACTGACCTTAAGGATTCTATTTTTTTATTTAGGATGTAAATAAGGTAATAATGAAGAGGTCCTGGGTGGCTCAGTCAGAAAGTGTCTGCTTTTAGCTCAGGTCATAGTCCCAGGGTCTAAGGATTGAGGCCTTGGTCAGGCTCCCTGCTTTATCCTCTGCCCCGCTGCCCCACTTGTGCTCTCTCTTGCTATCTCTCTCTCCAATAAATAAAATCTTTAAAAAGCTTTTTTTAAAAATAAGATAATAGTGAGTGAATTGTACAATCCATTCTTCCATTAGGTTATAATTAGACATGCTTTCTCTTTAAATAAGAAACAAATATAAGAATTTTTCATAGAAGAATTTAATGAACAAAAAATTAAAAATTAAGTAAGTATAAAGTATATACCTTTTCTCTTAACCACAAAGTGAAGGTACAGCTAATATTACACAAACAAAATATTATACAATATTTTATATAATATTGGGAAGGTGTAGCCAATATTATGCAAACAAAAATAATTTAAATATTATAAATAGTTAAATAGATAGATCTTCATGGTCAATTGAATCAACTAGGCCTTGTAGAGTTGACATGATGTCACTTAATACTCCTGAAAACACTTGACAGATTGATTTCCCTCATGTTACCATTACTACAGAAATGAGAGTCTTTGACATGACAAAACAGGATAAAGTGTGCTCTGATCAGTCAGGAGATTCATTTCCGTGGGGACCCAGGCGGGTCTCATTTCCTCCTCCTGATTCTTTCTTGCAAGGTTGTCGAGGAGAAGAAGGATCTCCCGATTTCTGCTCGGACCATCTCCCAGGCACACGGGCTGTGGTTCTTGTCTTGCAGGTAGAGGGAGATCCTTTGGAAGTAGGTCCTCAGGGTGGAGTCCTCATGCATGAGGGGGGTCTCGGCCAGCCCCGCCTCCTGCAGGGGACAGGCCTCCAGGTCATCCAGCTGCTCAGAGAGCCCCGAGCACAGTGCCTCCAGGAGAGTCATGTTCCAAGGAGCAGAGGACGTGTCCGGGCAGAAGAGGTGGAAGACCTTCTGGGTCATCACAAGATCCAGCTTGCCACCTGTCTCCTCTTCCATCCACTGAGGAGACTTGTACACAGCAGAGACCAGCCTGCCCTGTGTCTCATTCCGGGAGCTGACCCCCACGGACCAGTGACTAGCCTACCGAGTGCCCCATCCCCATAAACGGAAAATTTGGTGTACTAGAAGTGGCAGGACCACACTTTATTCTGGAGCTTTGGTCCTTTGCAGAACTGACCATCCATCTCTTAAAAGCAATTCCAGCATCCTGGAATTGCCACTAGGGGACATCCATCCAGTAGTGGAAAAGAGAGAGTTAGAAACCTAACATGTATTCTAATAGGAAAGCATGGGGTAAATGGAATATGCTGTTTATGGAGAGAATGTCCCAGAGATGAGTCACCAGTTGGTCACCTTTCCCTTCTGGAGTGTCTTGGTTTCATCCAGCAGCAGTCTACAACCCTCATGGGGGCTGGGAGCACTGGACAGTCAATCCTTATGTGTGTGTCCCTGGGCAAACCATAATTATCCTCCAGGGATGATTGATTATTAATTATTTATCATGGGGGGGTATAAGATTTTTCTATGAGACTACTACCTGTCTCCAGGAAGAACTTCAGGCACCTCCTCAAGGTTCTTAGTCTCTAAGAACATCTTTTGGCAGGAAGGGGTGTCTCTTTACTTCAGAGCCAAATGACTCCATTTGTCATGACAACTAACCACATTGAAATGGTCTAGAAACTGGAATGAGGATAGTTGGTTTGCAGTTAAAGTGAAAGTTAACATTTCAGAGCCAGCAGAAATAACTCAGAGCACAAAGAGAATAGGAAGTGAGACCAAGTCCTTATGTTGATCCCTCCAGGTTTCCATCCTCCCAGGAGACAAGACCAGTCACACAGAAAAGCAGAGAGACAGAAATTATGTTGGCACTAAACCAACTTTGTTTCCCAAAGAAGGAACTTACCGGACCTCAAAGGTGGAATTGTGCTGCTGCACAGACTCAATTTCAGGGTACTGTTGTTCTTCTGAGGGTCCCTTTGTGCTCACCAAGATTATTTGGACAGGCCAGGTCTGAGGACACCGAAGAAGTATGGGAGGACTAGCAAGGAGACTCCTTGGCTACACAGGATAGAAACGTGAGCCAGCAGGAAGGAGAGCAGGATTTCTTGAATAGAGCAGTGACAGAGTGTCACTGTCAGAGTGGCACATGGAGTGTCTAGGAGACTCAGAAAGGAAAGATGAGAGAGTCTCATCTGTGATTGGGGTCTGGAGTTTTTATTGATGATTGTAGTCTGCTGCACATGATCTCTCAGGCATCCAGGAACTGGTCAAACAAGGACAAGGTCCTAACCACTCTAATCTCTGGGGCCAGGAAGTCTTGGCATCCAGATATCTAGCACCAGTGGTTGGGAAGAAGCACATGATGGCCGGCATGCTCATTATGTGTACTCATTCCCAAGATATTATCTAGTATGCTTGAAGACTCAGAAGAAAATCACTAACTCCTGGTCCCTTACAAGGAGGACACACCGTAAGGCATGCACAGGGTGGAGTGCAAGTTGTAACAGGAATGGGAGAAAGAAAAACAACAAAAAAATGGATTTCCTGGGGTCTCTTTAGTTTTCCTATGTCAACTCTTCATCCTCAGCACGAGGCCCAGTGTCCTGGCTCAATACATCATGTTCACTACACAGGCTCTGATTTCCTGCTCCTACCAGAAGGTGTTCACAAATCACCAAACTAGTTTGCTTCATCACAGCCATATTTGTTAGGCCTGTGCAAGACACTGGCCAAAATATCCACTCTACTCTTACTGGCATCGACCACACCTACTGGGATTATTGCTGAAACCACTGGGACTCTGGTTGCTTTCAGGTGCTCAGGGCGTTGGGGTTCAGGCTGCAAGAGCACAGTTGTCAGCCTTTGCCCAGCACTAGAGGAAACCCCCCAGGATGGCCTCATCTCAACCTTGCCCACAGCCTGGCCACCACAGGAAAATACCTCGCCTGGTGTCCTACACAGAGCCACACATCTAAACTCAGACTCTCCTTGATTCACACAGCTCAGGGCAACCGGGCTATTGATCCACAAGTCGTGGTGAGTCTTTACTCAAGTGACACCCAACGACTGTCTTCCTGAGATGCTCTGGAGACAACTCAGAGACAACGATGAACCCCCATCGCCTGCTCTTATCTCCATCCATCTCTGGGGGAGAGAAGGCTCCATTGCACTCCGATATCTACAGTGTGGCAGGTAATAAGCAGTGTTACCTCAGGCCAAAGCATGAAGGTGTGTATTCTCAGTCCTTGGCCCTGCTTGCTCTTGCTTGCTAACCTACCTACTCACTCTTCTTCCTTGTTACTAAACTTGACTGTATTCATTCTTCTAGAAGGCAGGCATGGAGCCTTTAATGACCTGCTATGGTCTGAATGTTTGGATGGCCCTTTGGAAGGTGACAGAGCTCAAGTGGGTAGCCATCATGTTGGAATTGGGGCATTCATAAGAGTCACTCCAATCTAGGATTTTCTCTCTACAAGCTACCTAGCATGTACTTTGCCTTTTTTTTTTTTTTTTTTTTTTTTTTTTTTTTTAGCAGAAGGAAAGGACTGAGCCCTGAGCTACCTTATCTTCTCCTTAGAATACCTCCCGACAGAGGTCTGTAAAAGACCTTAAGGGGAGAGAAAACATCTCACCCAACTTGTTTTTCTAGGCAATTGGTCCATTCCCCATCACTTCCAGAGCTCAACTAATATTCATGGGGAGAACAAGTAGAGTAATTATAGGAGAATGGACAATACCAATATAGACTAAAGATACAGGATTTGTGTGATGTGCCAGACAATAGACCTGAAGATCCTTTATAAATTCCTTGTGATTCTACAAGGGAAGTTAATAGAATACCCTATAGGGCATTTAAGAATAAAAAACAAAATCAGTTTGTGTGGGAGGAAATTCCCTTCAAGTTTGTGTTCTCAGTTTTTCGAATATCGAGGTGAGGGTACCAGGCCTGGTCATCAAGAGAAGACTCACTCTAGGTACGCCTGAGTGGCTCAGTTGTTGAGCATCCGACTCTTGATTTTTGCTTAGGTTGTGATCTCAGGTTCTGAGATGGAACGAGACTTCTGGCTGAGCGATCTGTGGAAGATGACCTCCTCCTTTTCAGTTGAAAGATCTGTATTCTTGACAATTTGGGTCTCTGTGAATATCTTAGATATTTTTTGTGTAACTTTTGGTTAGTGAAATGTCTTTCCTAGGATCTCCTCTTGACTGTACTCTTAACGAGAAAAGGTAGTGTTGTGCACAAGCATCGAGGACATTTAGGTCAGATCTTTCCATTTTCTTGTGTAAGAATTTGAACAGAATTTACCAAAATGTCATATGTGCCCTGCTCCCCCTTGAAAATTCACAGGAACTTTCAAGGGGGGTCCTTTCTTTTCTTTACTTAAATTTCTGCTATTAGTGCATCATGAATGTTTTAAAAGCACTAATTTATATGGTTTAATATTAATTAAAGGTATTCTTTACATAAATTACTTGCATTTGTTATTGATGTTGGAAAGATGTTAGGGTTCGAAGTAGATGGCCAAGAAAGAATTTTTGAGACGTCTTTGGTGCAAAAAGGTGGTTTTATTAAAGCACTGGACAGGACCTGTGGGCAGAAAGAGCTGCCCTGCCCTTGTGAGGAGTTTCAAGTTGGGAGAAGGTTGGGGATAGCTTAAGCTTCCCAGGCATTTTGGAAACAAGGTTTCCAGGCTCCATGTGTAACGTTTTGATTTGACATGTGCTGTGAAATCCATGGTATTACTGTTTAGTAAAAACTCAGTCATGAGACCCTTCAGATATGTATCGGTGAGTCATATGCTTGGAGGATGATTGCCAACATGTATCTTGGGTGAGTAGAGGTAAAGGAAGTTTCCAATGGAATTTTTTTCTGTTAAAGTAGATTTACAGGATCCTGGGGTTGAGGTATGCTCGCCTTTTGCCCTTAGCAGTGTATTAAAATGGAGGCAGCTGAGTCCCTAGAGGAATGTCCCTCTGCCTATGTCAAGGACTTGTCAGTGGGCTGTAGGGAGTAAGGAAGTTTAAATTTTCTTTTGTCCTTGTTTCCCACATTAGTACCACCTAAAATTCTGTGCTGGAGGAAAGTACTCACTTTACCCTATTACTGACACAGGAACTAGGTGTGAGTTAGTGTCGTTAATGAAGGATAATTGGTAGAAAGGCAGGCAGGGACAAGGGGCCCTGCCCTAAGAGGAAATTACTCTTTTTTTTTTTTAAGATTCTATTTATTTATTCATGAAAGACACAAAGAGAGAGGCAGAGACATAGAGGGAGAAGCAGGCTTCTCTCAGGGAGCCCAATGTGGGACTCGATCCCTGGGCCTGGGATCACACCCTGAGCTGAAGGCAGATGCTCAACGACTGAGCCACCCAGGCATCCCAGAGGAAACCATTCTTAAAAGGACTTTACAGAAACTCTGGAAGGCACCCTCCACCCTGTGCCACAGGAAGAACTACCTAGAAGGTAGATGACAAAAACCTAATTGAATGACAGGTCCATAGGGGCTTAATCAGATTAAATATCTTTGAGTAATTCACTTGTGTTTGTGACTGTGCTAGTAAATAAAAATATTGATTTTCTTTAGTGGAGCATTGTGTCAGAGAAGACTGACTTTCAGGAGTAAGTAATGATGTAGGAATCCTTTCTAGAACAATGTAGGAGATGCACCAGACCCTCTGACAGATTATAGCAGTGGGAGCTGGTCCTTTTGACTTACTTTCTGGGAGAAATCATGTCTCATGAACGTTGGATTCGATTTCAGCAATTGCATGAACTAGAAAATAAAGTGAAGGATGTTACACAATCATAGAACTTACATTTCAACACATAAGCAGTGAATACATCTCCTATTTGTCAGTACTGTGTTGGGTGCCAGATACAATGGACAAAGTGGACCTATTGCCTGCTGTCACAGAGCTTCCAGTCTAGGGGTGTCTGGGCAATTGAGCGTTCTAGTAAAGTAATGCTGGTGGCCAAGACAGGGTAAGGACAGGACACTGGGGGCATGTAGGAACATGGAAGAGTCAGGGAAAGCTTCTAGAAGAAACAGCTACTAAGCTGGCATCCCAAAGATCTAGGAGTTAGACAATAAATGCATGATGATCAAAATGAGCATATGAAGTCGAGATATCCTAGGATAGCTGATAAAAATAGGGGTTTGGACATAATGACTAATGTTGGTGATACAGTTCTGGATAAATACATACACTTGGAACTCATCATCTTAAAGATGACATTCAGAACTATTTGGGAGGTTGAGTCTGTATGTGCAGACAGGATGGAGGGTGGCACCTAGCATAGATTTGGAAGAACACCAAATTCTCCCAACTTGAGAGTGGGGGATCCCCAAAATGAAAGAGGAAGGAGCAGAAAAGCAGGACATAGTAGGACATAGATATGAGCTGGAGGTCAGACTTGAAAATGGATGTTGTGCTCAAGAGGGGCAGACGTGTGTGAAATGTCAGCCAAGGGGACCCACAGGCATGTCTGAGCTCGGGAAGACCTAGTGTATAGGAAAACCGTGGCTGAGCGGGGAGACCTGGATGTGAAGCAGGAACCCACGGGAAAGAGAGCTTCAAACCATTTGGGTTTGAACAGAAAGACAGGAGCAAGTTGATGCCTGCAGGTGCTTGTGGGGCTGAGGACAGAGAAGATGGAAATTCAGCACATGTGGTGTTCCCTGCCTTTGAAGGGAGAAGGGAAATGTGGGTCCGGATTGGAGAGCAGAGGTCAGTACTAAGCATCTGACTGGAGCCTTCTCTACTTGGCATCAAGGGAATCTCTCCCAAAGCTAAGCCTTCTGGAATCGTCCCTCTGTTGGTGTCGCAGAGGTCTTGCACCCAGGGGCAGTGCACCATCTGAGGCTTGGGATGAGGAAGAGGGATGGTCTTTCATAAGTGAGGGAAGGTATAATGCCAAAGTGGGAATGCAGATGAGCCAAACTCCTTGTCTCAAGCAGATCAATTCTATGCAAGCAAGTTCATCAGTGCTGAGGCTGAAAAACCTGGCGATTGCAAAATGTAAATGAACTTGGAAGACTTTTTAAGAAAATTGAAATGGAACATCTTCTGAATAGTTAAGAAGTACAAGTGTTTTTCATAGGAAAAACAGAATTTTCCCAGTCATGTCGATAAGGACTTTTGTGTAATTGGGGGATAGGAGTTAATATTCATCTCATGAATTAGTAAAATCAGATAGCAAATTAGGAGATATTTTTACCTGGAAACCAACCACAGTCACATACTGAATACGTCTTCATACGCAGAAATATTTATCATAGTTGTCAACATACAGAAATATATTGTACTAGGAAATAGATCTTCAGATTGGCATATGGTAAAGTGTCAGATTGAAAAGTTTAAACATTTAATGAGTCTGGATTCAGCAGTACATCCTGTCTTTCCTTATCAGCTCCTGTCTGACTGATCTGACACACCGACCTCGGCTCTACAGCGTATGTGGATTTCCTGAGAACCCAGGCAGGATGGCCTACTGCTTTCAGAAGATTATTCCATGAGCAGATTACATTGAAAAGAAATATGTCCTCCTTCTGCATTTTCAAGGATAATAAGAAAATAAATACTTTTGGCCCTGGCATCAAGTAAGTTTTTCTTTCTTCATTGACAACTTGACAGGAAAACTGAGGAACTAAGGAAAATTATTTTGATCCTGGAGATACTGAAAATCACTTGCATTCACTAGTACATGAAATCCAGCAAGTGGCTAATTTCACTATCATCATTCTTACCGGTTAGTGATGAAAGGACTGGGTGATGCAAATATTTAGAGCAGGCCATGGTTAGGGAACAAGTGGTATGGCCTCCAATATTGTTTCAAGCCTGAAGACTAGAATTTATTTTAAAACTGAATTTGGAGGCAGCCTCGGGTGGCTCAGCAGTTTAGCACCGCCTTCAGCCCAGGGCCTGATCCTGGAGACCCGGGTGGAGTCCCACATCGGGCTCCCTGCCTGGAGCCTGCTTCTCCCTCTGCCTGTGTCTCTGCCTCTCTCTCTCTCTCTCTCATGAATAAATAAATAAAATCTTTTTTTTTAAATAAAATAAATAAAATGAATTTGGGACAAACCTCTGTGGGGAGCCAAACACCAGCATCTTCTTTCTAACAGTGTCCTTCTTGTTTCCTTTCTCACTATTATCAAGCCTTTAGATGGGGCCATAATTTCCCTTCTTTCTTGAATTCAGCATCTGCATTTTTCCCTGTGAGCACTGTTATCAGATCTTTTAAGGTACGGGTTGAGAATAATTATACATGACAGTTTCATCTCTGTCATGTGCTGTTTCAGGATTTCTTTTCTTATAGTGTCAAAGATTCTTAGTCACGCTGCTTCAAAGAATGAAGAGGTAGACCAGATGCCAGAGGAGTGGCAGGCAGCAAAGCAAAGTTTATTGAGCAATAGTACAAAGCTCCTGAGGAGGGAGGGGACCAAGAGGTTACCACTGGAGTTTTTTTTTTTTTTTTTTTTAATTAATTAATTTATTTATTTTTTATTTTTTATTTTTTTTACCACTGGAGTTTTTAAGTCTGAGGGTTGTTATGAGATTGTTGGCCGGCTCTTTAATCTGATTGACCCTCCATGCTCCTGCCACCCAATCAGGTTTTTGTCTACAGGCTCACCTGCCCATCAGGTCGCTAGCTGTTCACGTGGAAAGGGTGGAGGACTCCCTCCAGCAGTGTTGCCTAGCCTTCAGCCTCCTGGATCAAGAGGGCAGCAGCAGCCACTGCCCCAAGGCATGCGGGCCAGCCCCAGGCCACCAGATCAAGCCTTAACTTAAATATCCCACTGGCTGTTGACCTGACCCCTGGGTCTGGGTTAAGACAACCAAAGCCATTCCCTTCCTTTCTGTCACATACAAGTTGCAAGTCCTCCCAGTAGGAGTTAAAGCTGGGACACTGAGTAAAGCTAGAATAACAGGATGAGATCTTTTTCCTTGTACGGGTAGTTTCCTCTTAGGAAACTTCCCCCTTACCCCTGTCTGCCTTTTTTACAACTATCCTACATTAGTATGATGTGAACTTGACATATTTAGGTATAACCAAGACTAGTATATCTCAAGTGCTAAGTGAATGATGCCCTGAGTCTTAATGCAGGCTGCTATGACATAGTACAATAGATTGTGTCTTACAAACAACAGAGATGTATTATTTGTCAGGATCCCAGAGGCTGGAAGTCTAAGATCAGGGTGCCAGCATGATTGAGTTCTGGTGAGAGGCCTCTTCTAGGTTGCAGATGGCCAACTTCTCTTTGTATCCATGCCTGGTAGAGAGCAGACAGAGGAAGCAACCTCTCTTGTGACTCTCATAAAGACATTTATCCCATTCATGGACCTCCTCCCTACACCCTCATGTAATCCCAATTATCTCCCAAGGACTCCCCCTCCTAATACAATTACACTGAGGGGTGGGGTTTCAATGTGAATTTTGGATACACACATTCAGTCCAGAACACCCTGATAAGAAGATCCCCAAATATTGTGGTTATGGTAAAGTTTTATTAGAATATTATTAATTTTCCATGTTCATTTGTGTTCATGAAGAATACATTTTTTGATGCTGACTTCATTTTCTCATGGCACATTAATCTTAATTGCTTACTCATCAAATGTTATAGTGCTACTCTGAGCATGATCCCCAAGGACCTACCAAATTCCATAGACTTTAGCAAAACTGAAGCTGATGCTGATGATGATAGCAACTACAAATCACTTTACCCTTGTAGGGGACCCATTCATCCTTTCCACGTGGTTTTTAATAGTATTATCTCCAAACAGCACCTGCTAAGAGTTAGATAAATAAAACAATCTAATAAATCAATAGCAAATCCAGGTTTAAAAACCTACTATCTTAGGTAATAAATCAATAGCAAATCCAGGTTTAAAAACCTACTATCTTAGGTTCCAAACTCCACCTCCCCATCCACAGCATTAGACAGTTGTGCAAACTGCATGTAGTGAACTATCACTTATTTTCTGGAAAGCCTAGGCTTCTATTACATTGGTGTTCCCTGATTGTCTCATACCTCACTGATTACAAATTCTCTCTCTTGTCATTAATTTGTCTTCTACCTCCAAATATGTTCATGCATAGACCAAATGACAAAATATTTTGATTATTTTGCATAGTCAAGTGAAATAATCAATTGGTAACTATTTCTCAGAGCCTAAAATGTGACCAACAAATGTAATAATTCTCTTGATAATTATAACTATATTTGATATGTCTCATATCTCAGATGGCTCATTGAGATTGCTTAGTTAATTCTCACCATAAATTTGTGAGAATTGTGACACACAAAACCCATGAGAATTCTGGCCCCTGCACGGGGCCAGAGACGGACTGAATTACAGACATTTCAGTGACTCCTGTGTAGACAACACTGAGCTAGTGGCTCTTATGGATTAAAAGGTAAAAATACTCATGCTACCAATTTAAGTGAATACGGGAAATGATTGGGAAAGTGTAAGATGCCATATACTAAGAGGTAAAGTGTGAGAAGTGGAGCAGAGCATCACCAGGGCCAATAGCAGAGAAACTAAGGAGTCAGAGATGCATGCTTCTCCTGGACCCCAGTGAAACCAAGCATGCAAGGCTCCCTGAGCCCCAAAAGCCAAAAGGGGGGCGTCAGAACTCACCACAATCACCCCATCGGGGCCACCTACTACCAGGACCAGCCCAGCTGGCCAGCGCCCAGTACCAAGAGAACCATAGCCTCCAAGGCAGTGGGAACCTAGCCTGGCAAGGCTCCATCTGGCTCTAGGACCCCATGGTGCCGTGAGGACAGTAAGGGACTCTCCGTTATTGGGCCTGGATGCCAAGGGGTGCTGTACTATGATTTCCACGCATCCTTTCCTGCTCTGGATTAGCCCCTGAGTGGATCCTCTCCTTTGTGACAGTATTTTAGCCAGAACACTGTAAAAAGGGCATCTTTCCCGGGATGCAGAGCAAGCTGCATAGAGTATGTTTGCAGATCCAGGCTTGTTTCTGGGGTGAAAGACACAAACTCAGGGAAAAGTCATACACATCTGTAATCTGGACATGAATCTCAGAAATACTGAAACCCTGCAGTGGAATGACTGGGTTATACCACCAATGCTCGACTGAGATTTACTGCAGCCCAAGGCAAAAGGCAAACTCTGTTCCTATATACTTGAATTTATTATTTTTACTGTTTTTCATAGTTCTTTTGTCTTAGAGGTGAAGATTTGAAAACATCATTCTCTCTTCAGTGTCATTGCCCTACATTTGTCAAAATTATCAAGGTCCTCAGAGTGAAGAAATGTTCAGTTAAGAGAATAAAGAAACACATGGGGACTGGGTGAAAGACATAAGCCTCAATTAAAATCTTTGAATAGAAAGGAATTGGGGAGGACAACTGGCATGGGATGCTCTCTGAGTAGTGGGTATATGTGATTTTTTTCTACTATTCTTTCAACTTTTGTATAAGTTTGAAAATTAACTCAAAATAAAATTATTCTAAAATATGAATGCCCATCCCTGCCTCCCCCCAAAGTGTCTGATGTAATTAATCTGGCAGAGAACTTAGGCAAACTTAAAAAAAAAAAGCTCTCCTATTTATTCAGTGATGAAGCTTAGGTTCACAGCCAGAGCACTAAACCTAGAAATCCAGAGATCATGTAATCATACAATAAAAGGGTGCTAGCTTTCATTTCTTAGAAAGACAGAGCTGTTCCCAGATGATGGGGAGTGTGTGGGGGTTGGTGATGGAGAAGATGGGAGAGATGTGAGCAGAGAACAAGGAAGGAAGAAATGTGTAGAAGAGCTCTGGTTACAGAAAGACATTTAATTCAGAAACTCTAGTAGAACGTGAGGAAACAGAATTGAGGTGGGTGATTTAACAGGATAAACAACCACGAAGTGAAGACATTTGGAGCTAACCTCAAGGTGGGGTTAATTTTATTAAAAATGTTTTTTCTATGTTCTCTTTAGTGCCCCTTGGGGAACTTGTTGACTCTCCAGCCACAGACATTATTGTTCTTGGCTTTCCCTGGCTTCTACCATGTTTCCACTATAAGAATCCATCCATCCTTCCTTACTTTCTGATGATATATTCTTATAGATAATAATTTTTTATTATTTTCAAAGGATCTGAAAGAAATTTTGTCGTGAGGAGTAATTCGATTTTAGATAAAGTGTGCATTAGAAATTAATAAGAGGGACACCTAGGTGGCTCAGTGGTTGAGCCCCTGTCTTCAGGCCAAGGCATGATCCTAGAGTCCTGGGATCAAGTCCTACATCAGGCTACCTGCATGGGGCTTGCTTCTCTCTCTGCTTGTGTCTCTGCCTCTTTCTCTCTGTCTCTTATGAATAAATAAAATCTTTAAAAAAATAGAAATTAATAAGGGAGGTAAAAAGTTTTCAATAAATGGGTGCAGTGGGAGATTCCAGGATACTTTCCAGCAGCTGATTGGGGGTCCCTGTATTGGCACATTAAGTCATCCATGGAGAAGAAGTCTCTCAACCTTTGTTCATCGGGCAACTTCCCATCTCAGGAGTCTCTGGGCCAAGCCCCTTCATTGTGTCAGTGACCCTATGAAAGAGAGGAGAGCACTGCTGAGTCCCTGAAACTCTCCCATCAGATGTGACTCACTCTGTCCTCAGAGTAAAATCCTATCAAATGGAGGCATACATGATCCCAAAGACTTGACATTCTGTGCCTTTCCTAGACAGAGGGCTCATGCTTGAAATATACTAAAAGAAACATATGCAGAAAACCATTTCTTGAGTTTTTCAGAGAAGGCTTAGTAGAAGATATTGTTATCCAGACCCCACGTTGTCTTTGGACCACACCTCATCACCTGGCACCCTCCTACCCTGATCTCACTCTCTCTCAGGATCTCAACAATTCATTTAAAAATGAATGACTTTGGAGGAGGGGCAAGATGGCGGAAGAGTAGGGTCCCCAAATCACCTGTCCCCACCAAATTACCTAGATAACCTTCAAATCATCGGTCTGAGATTTAAAGAGAGAACAGCTGAAACGCTACAGTGAGAAGAGTTCGTGCTTCTATCAAGGTAGGAAGACAGGGGAAAAGAAATGAAGAAACAAAAGGTCTCCAAGGGGGAGGGGCCCCGCGAGGAGCCGGGCTGAGGCAGGGGCGAGTGTCCCCAGGACAGGAGAGGCCCGTCCCGGAGACGCAGGAGCTGCACCGACCTTCCCGGGCGGAAAGGGGCTCGCGGGGAGTTGGAGCAGGACCCAGGAGGGCGGGGATGCCCTCGGGTTCCCCGGGACAGTAACAGACACCTGCGCCCCGGGAGATGCGCCGAGCTCCCTAAGGGCTGCAGCGCGCACGGCGGGACCCGGAGCAGCTCGGAGGGGCTCAGGGGCTGCTGCGCGGAGGGGGCTGCGGGGCGGGAGCAGCTCGGGGGGGCTCGGGCGGAGGAAGGGGCTGCGGGGCGGGAGCGCGAATCCAACAGCGCAGGCCCAGGAGCACAGGGTGCCGGGACACAGCCCAGGATCTGGCCTCCCCCCCGGGACAGGCAGAGGCCGGGAGGGCCCAGGACAGCGAGGACGCTCCTGCCCCAGCTGAGCAGATCAGCGGCCCCGCCCCGGAGCCTCCAGGCCCTGCAGACCGAGAGCTCCTAATAGTTACTGTGGGAGATGACTCCAGGGCTCCAGAGCTGGCCCCGCCACTGGGGTTGTTCCTCCAGGGACCTGACGGGGTAAACAACCCCCACTGAGCCCTGCACCAGGCAGGGGGCAGAGCAGCTCCCCCAAGTGCTAACACCTGAGAATCAGCACAACAGGCCCCTCCCCCAGAAGACCAGCTAGATGGACAATTTCCAGGGGAAGCCAAGGGACTTAAAGTACACAGAATCAGAAGATACTCCCCCGTGGGTTTTTTTTTTCTTTTTGATTTCTGATTGCTTCCCCCACCCCCCTTTTTTTCACCTTTCTTTCTTTTTCTTTCTCTTTTTCTTCTCTTTTTTCCTTTTTTTCTTCCGTTTTTCTTTTTTCTTTTTCTCTTTTCTTTCCTTCTCTCTCTCTCTTTTTCTCCTCTTCCCAATACAACTTGTTTTTGGCCACTCTGCACTAGCAAAATGACTAGAAGGAAAACGTCACCTCAAAAGAAAGAATCAGAAACAGTCCTCTCTCCCACAGAGTTACAAAATCTGGATTACAATTCAATGTCAGAAAGCCAATTCAGAAGCACTATTATACAGCTACTGGTGGCTCTAGAAAAAAGCATAAAGGACTCAAGAGACTTCATGACTGCAGAATTTAGGATCCAATCAGGCAGAAATTAAAAATAAATTGAATGAAATGCAATCCAAACTAGAAGTCCTAAAGATGAGGGTAAACGAGGTGGACGAATGAGTGAGTGACATAGAAGACAAGTTGATGGCAAAGAGGAAACCGAGGAAAAAAGAGACAGACAATTAAAAGACCATGAAGATAGATTAAGGGAAATAAATGACAGCCTGAGGAAGAAAAACCTACGTTTACTTGGGGTTCCCGAGGGTGCAGAAAGGGCCAGAGGGCCAGAATATGTATTTGAACAAATCCTAGCTGAAAACTTTCCTAATCTGGGAAGGGAAACAAGCATTCAGATCCAGGAAATAGAGAGATCCCCCCCTAAAATCAATAAAAACCGTTCAACACCTCGACATTTAATAGTGAAACTTGCAAATTCCAAAGATAAAGAGAAGATCCTTAAAGCAGCAAGAGACAAGAAATCCCTGACTTTTATGGGGAGGAATATTAGGGTAACAGCAGACCTCTCCACAGAGACCTGGCAGGCCAGAAAGGGCTGGCAGGATATATTCAGGATCCTAAATGAGAAGAACATGCAACCAAGAATACTTTATCCAGCAAGGCTCTCATTCAGAATGGAAGGAGAGATAAAGAGCTTCCAAGACAGGCAGGAACTGAAAGAATATGTGGCCTCCAAACCAGCTCTGCAAGAAATTTTAAGGGGGACTCTTAAAATTCCCCTTTAAGAAGAAGTTCAGTGGAACAATCCATAAAAACAAGGACTGAATAGATATCATGATGACACTAAACTCATATCTGTCAATAGTAACTCTGAACGTGAACAGGCTTAATGACCCCATCAAAAGGCGCAGGGTTTCAGACTGGATAAAAAAGCAGGACCCATCTATTTGCTGTCTACAAGAGACTCATTTTAGACAGAAGGACACCTACAACCTGAAAATAAAAGGTTGGAGAACCATTTACCATTCAAATGGTCCTCAAAAGAAAGCAGGGGTAGCCATCCTTATATCAGATAAACTAAAATTTACCCCGAAGACGGTAGTGAGAGATGAAGAGGGACACTATATCATACTTAAAGGATCTATCCAACAAGAGGACTTAACAATCCTCAATATATATGCCCCGAATGTGGGAGCTGCCAAATATTTAAACCAATTAATAACCAAAGTGAAGAAATACTTAGATAATAATATACTTATACTTGGTGACTTCAATCTAGCTCTTTCTACCCTCGATAGGTCTTCTAAGCACAGCATCTCCAAAGAAACGATAGCTTTAAATGATACCCTGGACCAGATGGATTTCACAGATATCTACAGAACTTTACATCCAAACTCAACTGAATACACATTCTTCTCAAGCGCACATGGAACTTTCTCCAGAATAGACCACATATTGGGTCACAAATCGGGTCTGAACCGATACCAAAAGATTGGGATCGTTCCCCTGCATATTCTCAGACCATAATGCCTTGAAATTAGAACTAAATCACAACAAGAAGTTTGGAAGGACCTCAAACACGTGGAGGTTAAGGACCATCCTGCTAAAAGATGAAAGGGTCAACCAGGAAATTAAGGAAGAATTAAAAAGATCCATGGAAACTAATGAGAATGAAGATACAACCGTTCAAAATCTTTGGGATGCAGCAAAAGCAGTCCTAAGAGGGAAATACATCGCAATACAAGCATCTATTCAAAAACTGGAAAGAACTCAAATACAAAAGCTAACCTTACACATAAAGGAGCTAGAGAAAAAACAGCAGATGGGCCCTACGCCCAGCAGAAGAAGAGAGTTAATTAAAATTCGAGCAGAACTCAACGAAATCGAGACCAGAAGAACTGTGGAACAGATCAACAGAACCAGGAGTTGGTTCTTTGAAAGAATTAATAAAATAGATAAACCATTAGCCAACCTTATTAAAAAGAGAGACAAGACTCAAATTAATAAAATCATGAATGAGAAAGGAGAGATCACTACCGACACAAGGAAATACAAACGATTTTAAAAACATGTTATGAACAGCTATATGCCAATAAATTAGGCAATCTAGAAGAAATGGATGCATTCCTGGAAAGCCACAAACTACCAAAACTGGAACAGGAAGAAATAGAAAACCTGAACAGGCCAATAAGCAGGGAGGAAATTGAAGCAGTCATCAAAAACCTCCCAAGACACAAGAGTCCAGGGCCAGATGGCTTCCCAGGGGAATTCTATCAAACGTTTAAAGAAGAAATCATACCTATTCTACTAAAGCTGTTTGGAAAGATAGAAAGAGATGGAGTACTTCCAAATTCGTTCTATGAGGCCAGCATCACCTTAATTCCAAAACCAGGCAAAGACCCCACCGAAAAGGAGAATTACAGACCAATATTCCTGATGAACATGGATGCAAAAATTCTCAACAAGATACTAGCCAATAGGATCCAACAGCACATTAAGAAAATTATTCACCATGACCAAGTATGATTTATCCCTGGGACACAAGGCTGGTTCAACACTCGTAAAATAATCAATGTGATTCATCATATCAGCAAGAGAAAAACCAAGAACCATATGATCCTCTCATTAGGATGCAGAGAAAGCATTTGACAAAATACAGCATCCATTCCTGATCAAAACTCTTCAGAGTGTAGGGATAGAGGAAACTTTCCTCGACATCTTAAAAGCCATCTACGAAAAGCCCACAGCAAATATCATTCTCAATGGGGAAGCACTGGGAGCCTTTCCCCTAAGATCAGGAACAAGACAGGGATGTCCACTCTCACCACTGCTATTCAACATAGTACTGGAAGTCCTAGCCTCAGCAATCAGACAACAAAAAGACATAAAAGGCATTCAAATTGGCAAAGAAGAAGTCAAACTCTCCCTCTTCACCGATGACATGATACTCTACATAGAAAACCCAAAAGCCTCCACCCCAAGATTGCTAGAACTCATACAGCAATTTGGTAGCGTGGCAGGATACAAAATCAATGCCCAGAAATCAGTGGCATTTCTATACACTAACAATGAGACTGAAGAAAGAGAAATTAAGGAGTCAATCCCATTTACAATTGCACCCAAAAGCGTAAGATACCTAGGAATAAACCTAACCAAAGATGTAAAGGATCTATACCCTAAAAACTATAGAACACTTCTGAAAGAAATTGAGGAAGACACAAAGAGATGGAAAAATATTCCATGCTCATGGATTGGCAGAATTAATATTGTGAAAATGTCAATGTTACCCAGGGCAATATACACGTTTAATGCAATCCCTATCAAAATACCATGGACTTTCTTCAGAGAGTTAGAACAAATTATTTTAAGATTTGTGTGGAATCAGAAAAGACCCCGAATAGCCAGGGGAATTTTAAAAAAGAAAACCATATCTGGGGGCATCACAATGCCAGATTTCAGGTTGTACTACAAAGCTGTGGTCATCAAGACAGTGTGGTACTGGCACAAAAACAGACACATAGATCAATGGAACAGAATAGAGAACCCAGAAGTGACCCTGAACTTTATGGTCAACTAATATTCGATAAAGGAGGAAAGACTATCCATTGGAAGAAAGACAGTCTCTTCAATAAATGGTGCTGGGAAAATTGGACATCCACATGCAGAAGAATGAAACTAGACCACTCTCTTGCACCATACACAAAGATAAACTCAAAATGGATGAAAGATCTGAGACAAGATTCTATCAAAATCCTAGAGGAGAACACAGGCAACACCCTTTTTGAACTCGGCCACAGTAACTTCTTGCAAGATACATCCACGAAGGCAAAAGAAACAAAAGCAAAAATGAACTATTGGGACTTCATCAAGATAAGAAGCTCTGCACAGCAAAGGATACAGTCAACAAAACTAAAAAGACAACCTACAGAATGGGAGAAGATATTTGCAAATGACCTATCAGATAAAGGGCTAGTTTCCAAGATCTATAAAGAACTTCTTAAACTCAACACCAAAGAAACAAACAATCCAATCATGAAATGGGCAAAAGACATGAACAGAAATCTCACAGAGGAAGACATACACATGGCCAACACGCACATGAAAAATCGCTCTGCATCACTTGCCATCAGGGAAATACAAATCAAAACCACAATGAGATACCACCTCACACCAGTGAGAATGGGGAACATTAACAAGGCAGGAAACCACAAATGTTGGAGAGGATGCGGAGAAAAGGGAACCCTCTTACACTGTTGGTGGGAATGTGAACTGGTGCAGCCACTCTGGAAAACTGTGTGGAGGTTCCTCAAAGAGTTAAAAATAGACCTGCCCTACGACCCAGCAATTGCACTGTTGGGGATTTACCCCAAAGATTCAGATGCAATGAAACGCCGGGACACCTGCACCCCGATGTTTCTAGCAGCAATGGCCACAATAGCCAAACTGTGGAAGGAGCCTCGGTGTCCATCGAAAGATGAGTGGATAAAGAAGATGTGGTTTATGTATACAATGGAATATTACTCAGCCATTAGAAATGACAAATACCCACCATTTGCTTCAACGTGGATGGAACTGGAGGGTATTATGCTGAGTGAAATAAGTCAATCAGAGAAGGACAAACAGTGTATGTTCTCATTCATTTGGGGAATATAAATAATAGTGAAAGGGAATATAGGGGAAGGGAGAAGAAATGTGTGGGAAATATCAGAAAGGGAGACAGAACATGAAGACTCCAAACTCTGGGAAATGAGCTGGGGGTGGTGGAAGGGGAGGAGGGCCGGGGGTGGGGGTGAATGGGTGGCGGGCACTGAGGGGGACACTTGACGGGATGAGCACTGGGTGTTATTCTGTATGTTGGTAAATTGAACACCAATAAAAAATTAATTTATTAAAAAATAATAATAATAAAAATTTAAAAATGTATTACTTTGGAAGAAGAGGGGTCTCAGATCAGTGTAGAAACTCATGTTATTCACTAATATTGACTGGCTGCTGCCTTTTAGACAGAGGAAAGTGAGATTGTCTTACATATCACTTTTCCTTGTCTTTCAGCATCAACATAGAGGCAGGAAGAAAAAACTGGAGCCTTAAAAAATAATGTTGAATGTGAGGGTCTCCCAGGATTAACCTTCATATGTTTATTAAGCAAGGGCTCTGGTCTATAATCACTGAGATCTGTTCCTAGAACCAGTGCTTCTCAGAAATTAATGACCTGGTAGACCAGTCCCTTAGGAAGGGAACAAGGCCCTATCCTGATCACTATTTTGCTCATCCATTGGAATAGACGAATGATTGAATTGGGCCATGGATCTTGCCTAGTCGGTGGGTTGTGTGAGATGCAGTGGAAGGAATATTGGTTTTGGAAGCAAAATGTATGGGTCCTACCTTTGGACATACTCCAGATTGGTAACTTTCCCAAGCTTCATACTCCTCTTTGGAGAGAGTACTGGCCTGCAAATCTGGTGTGGTTGTTGTAATGATCACTTGGGACCTTGTGTCTGAAACAGTATTAAAATGACAGAGCCCTGTCCATAAGTGAAGCTTACTGTAATTGTCATTGAATTTTGACTTTGCATCCTCATCCCTGGGCATTCAGAACCTAATCTTGAAAGAGGTTATGCCAATGGAACATTCTACTGAAGTTCCTACAAGATGCTACTTTCACCCTGATGTGACCCAGGGTCTTATTTCCTTTTGGGGAGCCCAGAGCAAAGGTGTTAAGGGGGCATCAGACCTATTTTGTCTTCAGAAAAACTGATTCATCCATCCTATTATTTCAGGCATGCCTCTTCCAAGGTTGAGTGTGGAATGCCAGGTCTCCAGTGCAGCCTGGAGTTGACATTAGAAGGCAAATCATAAATAGATATGAAATCAAGCCATGGAGTGGGATAAAAAGAGTATTATGAGGTCAGACATGTGGCCCCCACTCTCTGATTGGACTCTACTACCCACTTTCCCTTTTTTCACCATATAACCATTGGATGCTTTTCTTCAAACACAGCCTGCTATGTCATTGGATCCCACATTGTCAAGTCTATCTTTCACCCTTAAAAATTGACCTTTTCCTTTCTGCACTGGAAAGACACTTAGATACAGATCCTATTTCCAATCCAGACCCCACGTTGCCTTTGGACCACACCTCATCACCTGGCACCCTCCTACCCTGATCTCACTCTCTCTCGGGATCTCAACACCTCTCCTAAGGTAACCTACCCTTTGGATTCCACTGGTTCAGTATGCTCTCTCCCTAGTCTTCCAAGACTCTAAGCGAGGGACCCCCACTCCAATTTTTCAGCTATGTGAAGCCCTGGACTGTGGCCTCGTGGATGACTTCAGGCATGTCCCATGACACAGCCTTGGATCCATCAGGCTTTCCCTCACACGGCCCCTCACTCTGCCTCCAGGAGCATGTTTCCTTAGGTCAGCCAAACAGTCTTCTAGCATCCCCACTCCCTACAAAATTTCTCTCAAAGAAATGTTTCCATAAAACTGGAGAAAATTAATTGATTCTGAAATAGTAGTCTCTATTGTGAGTAGAGATATCTATTTCCAGAATATAATTTTCTTCTGAAAGGAGATTTATATCTTCTGCCTCAGCCACATTAGGGTAAGTTCAAGGTTCGCCAGGAGCTCAGGCTTAGAGGAACAGAGGGCCAGCTTCAGTTCATAAGGACAGCCAGCTTTGACCTCCTGAAGGTGATCAGGATTAGGGAGGAATGGAGACAGTGGCATTCTACACACACCAGCATCTCAGCTTCTTTCATTTGTGTTTGTGAAGGTATCTCAATTTTAAGATCTTGTTAGTATCAACCCAAGAATATGGGCACCTGGTGGCTCAGTGGTTAAGAGTCTGACTTCAGCTAAGGTCAGAATTTCAGGGTCCAGGATTGAGCCAAGCTTAGGGCTCCCTGCCTAGTGGGAAATTTGCTTTTCCCTCTCCTTCCACCCCTCCGTTTGATCATGCTCTCTCTCTCAGATAAATAAAATGTTTTTTTTAAAAATACTAACACAGAACTAGAACAAGAAATACAGGGGACTTTAAAAGTGAAAAAACCAAAGACCATGACCCAGGACAGAGGCCTAACAGTCCTTCCCTGTGCTCCTTCATTGTCTAGAACATTGTATGGTCATGGAGTGGAGTAGTTGGGATGGCACAGGCAGCATAGGGCCAGAAACTTCTCACTCAGCCTCCAGAAATGGTAAGAGACAAGAAATGTCACATATCCCGAAAATGCAGCTGGACTCTTGGGGCTCTAGGTTGAGATGGGAAAGGGGAAGTCCTCATGACCTTGAATCTCTTAGTGGGGGACAGCTTTTCACCAGCTCCCATACTTCCCTCTATTCTGGACACAGGCTGGGAGATGAGCACTGCTCCCCAACATGCATTTACTAAACAGCTGTTTCTCAGGCACCTACTAGGTCAGTCACTGGAACACATGCCAGTTAACAGAATGGGCCAGAAAGAATCCTTCCATTGTGCTCATTTCATGAAGAAGGAAACAGAGCACATGGAGATGAAGGTCATAGAGACAGTTGGGAAGGTAGGTCTTCTGTCTCCCCAGTCTGAGCTCTTGACCACATGGTGGGACAATCACTGTCCACAATAAGCAAAGAGGCTGCTGAGTATCTGAGGGAAGCCTTTGGGATGGTTAACTTTATGTGTCAACTTGAGCGTATTACTCAGATATTTGGCCAAACATTCTAGATGTTTCTCTGAAGCTATTTTTTATATTTATTTATTTATTTATTTATTTATTTATTTATTTATTTAGATTTTATTTATTTATTCATGAGAGACACAGAGAGAGAGAGAGAGAGAGAGAGAGAGAGGCAAAGACACAGTCAGAGGGAGAAGCAGACTCCATGAAGGGAGCCGGACTTGGGACTCATCCTGGGTCTCCAGGATCAAGCCCTGGGCTGAAGGCGGTGCTAAACATCTGAGCCACTGGCACTGCCCTGAAGCTATTTTTTAGATGAGATTGACACTTATATTAGTAGATTCTGAGCAAACCAGATTGCCCTCCATAATGTGGGGGAGCCCCATCCAATCCACTGAAGACCTTAGTAGAAAAAGCCTGACCTTCCTGGAGGAAGTGAAACTTGTGGCAGCAGACACGTTTGGACTCAGATTGCAGCTCTTCCCGGATTCTCCAACCTGTGGGCCTCTCCAGATATTAGACTTGCCTGTCTCCACAAACTCATGAGCCACTCCCTCAAAAGAAATCTATATGTGTATACACAATACTGGTTCTGTTTCTCTGGAGAACTGACTAATACAGTCTCAGATAGAGAATAGGTTCCCTTTCCAATTCCCCATTTGTGCTAGGCACAGCAGGCACCCTCCCCTCATGACAGACATTAACAGTATGATCATCTTTGTCATCACGTTCCTCACAACTGTTACACACCATCTTGTCTCCTTGAAGATGGTGGCATTTGTCAAACACCATGCTTGGCCAGCAGTGTTTTCTAAAACCTGAATTTGGATGGGTTTGGTGTTGCTGTATAAGAGATGTTATACTAAAGTCTCTTTGTCTTGATCCCTGGATTTCCTCTACTTGACCTTACAATGTTGAAGGTCTTCAGGAGCACATGTAGGTCCTCGTCTCATTGTCCACTGCCTTAGAAGTGACCACATCAACTCCCATGCCCTCACTCCCAGATATGCAATAAATAATTTCAAATGAATACCACCCAGGGCATTTGCTGTTCATCCTAGACCCAATGCCCAACTGCCAGCAAGACCACTGCAATTCCCTGTCTCCCAGGTGCCCTAGAGAGGATATCTACCCTCCCACCCTCCACTTATTTGTATTTATTTATTTTTAAAGATTTTATTCATTTTTTTCATGAGAGACACAGAGAGAGAAAGAGAGGCAGAGACACAGGCAGAGGGAAAAGCAGGCTCCATGCAGGGAGTCAGATGCGGGACTCAATCCCAGGTCCCCAGGATCAGGCCCTGGGCTGAAGGCAGCGCTAAATCGCTGAGCCCCCCGGGGCTGCCCTGTGGGACCCAGGAAATTTAACAAAAATCCCCTACCCCTGGACAAGCAGAGCAGGACTAACTCCATTTTTTGCTACACCCGCCACCTCCTGTTATCACTCCCACAGGACTTGCTTATTGCTTAAGGCGCTGCCCCACCCTAGTCACGCCGCTGGGCACACCCTAATCGGAAATTGGCTCTTAACAATGTAACCCCGCCTTGTGCCCCCCAAAACTGGGCGCCGATTCTGACCAAAGTAATAGTGCAGCTCAAATGGATACTATAGGGTAAGATGTAATTCAATCGGCCACCTGCGTGTGGACCGACATGACTGTGCAACTTTCTGCATCCCATTGGCCACTGGCCCCTATAAAACTGCTCCGCCTCTTAGCCTCGGGGTCCAAGTCCCTGCTCCGCTGTGTCGGATACACTTGGACCCAAGCTCGAGCTTGTAAATAAACCCTCGTGTGTTTGCATCGGTGTCGGCTCCTTGGTGGTTTCCCGGATTCGCAATCTTGGGCACAACAGCCCTACTTATTTGTATTTAAAGCTTCTATGTAACAATATGATTTTCCTTTGCTGCTTTTTGCATTTTAAATATAGGTGGAATTTATTTTTTTATTTGAAAAAATATTTATTTTAGACATGGAGAGAGAGCAGGAGTAGCAGAGGGAGAGGGAGTGAGAACTCACTGAGTTCAGAGCAGATTGCGGGACATTGAGATCATGAGCTGACCTGACACCAAGAGTTGGCGGCTGAACTGACTGAGCGACCTAGGTGCCGGCAATATAATTGGAATTTTAAAAATATTTATCCTCTTTTTATGCCTCTTTCTTTGTGAGACTGAAAGTTTCAACGCAAAAGTTGCTGTGTTAGATTACTCAGCTGTGGGGACACCTGGGTGGCTCGGCGGTTGGGCGTCTGCCATCGGCTCAGGGCATGATCCCCGTATCGGGGATCGAGTCCCACATCAGGGCTCCTGGCAAGGAGCCTGCTTCTTCCTCTGCCTGTGTCTCTGCCTCTCTGTGTGTCTCATGAGTAAATAAATTAATCTTAAAAAAAAAAAAGATTATTCAGCTGTGTTTCTTGAAGGTAATTCTGCATTTTGCCCCGTTGATTCCCAATTTACATGTGACATGAATTGAATGAATCAATAAGCAGATAAATATTACTATCCATTTTTCCATTTGGTTTGGAAAACCAGGATTTATATTTAGTATTTCTTTTATAAAGAGTTTTTTACTTACTTAATTTTTAAGATTTTTGTTTATTCATGGGAGACACAGAGAGAGAACCAGAGACATAGGCAGAGGAAGAAGCAGGCTCCCTGTGGGGAGCTAATGCCAGACTTGATCCCAAAACCCTCGGATCATGACCTGAGCCGAAGGCAGACACAACCACTGAGCCACCCAGGTGCCCAGATTGTTCATTTACTTTATCTACTGAACACTTGTTAGGCTCACAATTTTGAGCTGGACAGAGGGAATTCACTGATTGTGTCTCTCCGTAGAAACTTCTAATATAGAAACAAGTGACTTTAGTTGTTCGTTAAGTCTGTGTATTTCTATTAAGCTTCTGAATCTGCTCATCTGTCTGATGCTCAGAATGCAGCAGGTGAGGCCCAGGCTATTATGTCAGGGAGAAACAGCCTTCCTGCCTATACTCAGTCATGGTGTTTCATTTTCATTTTAAGTAATAACAAGAAAATGGATTTAAATAAGTTCATTTCACACAGTGATTCACTGGACATACTTCGACCTGCTCCTTCTGTGTCATGTTCTACGTCACCTTGAGGATCATACAAAGGGAAGTGAAAGAAAGGCCCAGGGGCTGGACTGGTTTTCTCTATCATTTTCAAGACATCAGTTTTTTGCTTCTCATTTCAGCTTTCCTAGAAGGCAACACATGCCAGTTGTGGGTGGGCAGACAAACAAAAAAGTTTAATAACATTGAGTCTGAATGTCACGAAAGTGAAAGAAGAGGGCTTTCTGCTGACAAAAGGACAAAGTCTGAGTTAGTAAAATTCAATGCACCCCCCCCCCCACCAGGGAGCAGCTGCTCTGAGAGAAGGGAGAAGGAAGTGGGGGCTGAGTTACCCCAAGGCAGGGGTAGGCGGGATGGGGGGTGGGGGTAGGGGGTAGAGGCTCCAACAAGACCAACCCCTGGGTCCAGGGGTGGCCCCTAGCTTTGCCAGACCAGCCACCTGATTTTTCTTTCATTTACTCCAGGTTTGATCAGCTCTGAGGAGAGATGAGAGTGTCTCACCAAGCAGCTCATGACAGCCTGGCCCCCAGAACCCCAGCAGCTCACCCTCTGCAAGGAGAGCACACACTCCCCTTGCCTGAGTGCTCTGCCTAGGTGATCAATGCACTCAGGCCATGGAAAGATTGCCTTGGGAACTCTAAGCTGAGGACAAAGGGACCTGGAGGAGGTGAAAGATTGTGCCCTTCATCTGCATAAGAATAAGGACGGTGATGCTGTTGGATGGTAACACCCAAGCTGATTGCATGCTTACTATTCTGATCTTTGAAATCATTCACTCCGTCTTCTCAATGACCCTGTTTGGGTCACACTCATTTATTTATACAGCTGGTTACAGAGAAATAGCAACAAGGAGGGGTGAATTACTCTGAAGGTGCCAGAGATACAAGATCAAACACTAAGTAGTTTTGAGATAATGGCTTGTCTCTGTTAAAAGAAATGAAGGACATAATGGACAGGGGAATTAAGAATCAGGACAGGTCAAGGCATAAAATCTGGAAGGCAGGGAGGGTGATGGGATCAGGATTCCAGATTCTGGAGTCTGTTAAAGGGCTGTTGCTCCTGTTTTGTATGGTGACAGAGGGTGTGGGATGAGTCACCTGGATGACTGACTTTTAAGTTTAAGGGAAAGTTGACAAAATCCCTTATAAATACTCCTAAAGCAGTACACTTTAGAAACAGAAGTTTGCAGCTGGCCCTGGAATAGCCCTCCTCCCCTCCAATACCCTAGACGATGCTGTCATGTCAGTGTCACCCGTGCTGGGGACACTGCTATTGGCCATGCATGTGTAGGAGAACTCTGTGCTCCCAGAGACCACTTGCATCTTCTCAGTCTCGGGAAGGACGTGGAGAGACAGTTGACTCAGTGCTGCCCGTTCCTATCGTTCCACCTGCCGAGGACATGTCGCTGGGCCAGTGGACACTCTCACAGCTCTCCTGTTCCAGGAGACCCTGGAACCCTGGTGTTGCTGACCCTCAACACCTTCATGTTTCGAGACATGCAGCTGCACTGTTTTGAGTCAATGGGCATCTTGCCCCTTGTGTAATCCGAACATAGCTGCTCCCCTGGCACAGATGAGCCCCTGGATTCCTTGGGTGTAAATGTGTGAGCTGTGTTGTGCCCAAGATCGTGAATCCGAGAAACCACCAAGGAGCCGACACCGATGCAAGTACACGAGGATTTATTTACAAGCTCGAGCTTGGGTCCAAGTATACTCCAACAGCAGAGCAGGGGCTTGGACCCCAAGGTGAGTTACAGCTGGGTTTTTTATGGGGCTGGTCTAGGGGATTTTCAGAAGGGGTGGAGGAATTTTTTTTTTCCAATATGGGGGAAAGGGTGAGGGAGTTTCTTAAGATCTGATAGGGGATTCCCTGCCGAGGACATTCTGCAGTTTTTCCTATAAAATTCAGCTCTTATTCACAGGGGCCTAAGATGGCTGTACTTGTGCTAATGCTAAACTTGAGGTGGAATGGCCTTAATTTTTCTTGGCCTCCACAAGCTGGGTTTCCTGTATGTAGTGTGTTTCTGTGTGGGACTGGACATCTGGGGGCCTTGAGCCCCACAGCACAGGAATCAGCAGGCAGGGAGGGTGGTGGGAGGCCAAGGGTGCTCTGGCTTCTGAAGCTGGCTAATCTTGGCTGCTACCAGCTGGTGCTGCACGGTGATCTCCCCCAGGCCATCCTTGAGCACCCGAGTGCTGAGCCCTGCCTCCCCCACAACCTGGTAAGTGGACCAAAGGCTACTGGGGATGGAAAGATGGCATTGTTGTGCTCACTCCCCTTGCCCCTGTCTCTGGCCCTGAAACTAGGTTCCCCAACACTTTCCAGGATTTAGAAATCAATAACTCAGGGGCACATGGGTGGCACAGTGGTTGAGCATCTGCCTTTGGCTCAGGTCATGATCTCAGGGTCCTGGGCTGGATTCCCGAACCAGGCTCCTTACTGGGAGCCTGCTTCTCCCTCTGTCTATGTCTCTGCCTTTCTCTATGTGTCTCTCATGAATATATAAATAAAATCTTTTTAAAAAATCAGTAACTCAATAAATCAAATGTGACAAATGGTGTTTTCAGGACAAGATTTAATCTTTGTCTTAGAGTAAGGAAACAGGTTTTGCCAGAATTAAAATTTCTTGTTGCCAACAAGTAGCCTTTTTATCTTGAAGGGACATCCTCAGAAAGAGATCCCATTTCTTCTGCAGAGAACCCAAGCCCGCCTCCAGCCTTCCTGGAGGGCCCTGGTCATACATGGTGCCAGGGGGCGGTCTTCCCTAGGCAACTCCATGTACCAACCCTTCAATCTGACCCCGCTTTCTGTTTCCTTTCAACCACAGCTGCTATTGCATCACATATGATGGATATCAGAACAAAGCCTCTGTTACCGGTGTTGCGACAAAACCTAGATATTTCATTTGTTTTGTTTTGTTCTTTTTTCTTTTTACTTCATGAGGAGTTGCTCTTTAGAGAAACCTTTAACCAACAATACAACCAAACAGCCATTGTGTGAGCAGGCTAGGAGGTCAACAGGGTGAATGCCCAGGGTGTTGTGGGGACTTCTGCCTTGGAGAGGAAGGAAACTGTTAGTACAGGGGAATGTGTTCTGGAATGTGGAGGGGAGGGCAGGGGCAGGTGCCAGAAGGTTAAAGAAATACCATGTTCCTTTGCATTTCCCCCTAGTTATGTGTTTTTGACTCTCAGGATATTCATACAAGCCACCATGTCATCACTGAATATAAATAAGAACATTCTTTGCAAGGAGGAATGTATTGCTCAGGCTTCTCTAGAATTCATGACAGAGTTCTGGTTTTTGAGGTAGCCTCCTTTGGAGGTTAGTTACTGGAGGTAGGCCACAGTTCCCAAGAATTTTGTAGAAAAAGACAAATGACATTCTCATATATAGCCACCTGAAGAAAAGACAATATGTACCACATTTTAAGTGGTTACTCTATGGAAGATTGTCAGGTTTAATCCGATGGGTAGTGAAATGGAATTGAAAGGCCAGGCAAAAGTTGGTCCAAACAGGCTTTTAACGGGACGTGCTCTCCAACGGGGTTCCGTGGGCCAGCAGGGGAAGGAGAGAGCAGGGAAGTCTCTGCCAGGGAATTCGCACCCAAGCAAACTGCAGGGGGTCTATAAAGAGTTTTCAGTGGGAAGATGGGGGCAGGGTGGCATTCCGATTAGGGCAAGGGTTAGGGGTCTTTGTGTGCTAAGTTAGGGTAAGGCGGCAAGAGGGCCTTATTGGGAGGTTGCTGGCCTGGGGTCGGCCCTTTTGAGGTCCCCAGTCTCGCCAGCCCAACAAAGATGCAATGTAGGCACCTTTGAAGTCCATGAGTTCAGTTAATATTCACAATATTCTGTTATAAGTGTTAAATCTGTTAGTAGTTCTGCATTATACAGAACTCGCTCTTGCTCTACGGATTTCTATGATTCATGTATTTTTAGCTGACTTCATTTTTTTCCCTTGCTTTACTTTGAGAAAGAAAGAGAATGCTTAACCCAACTTCCCACTCTCATTATTGAAGAAAGTCTTCAGTCTTTCTGGCCATGAGAATTTTCTCATTTGGGGATCCACCAAAATTGTGATTCATAACATTAGGAACAATTACCAGCAAGTAACATAAAAGAATTCTTATATCAAACTCTCTTTGAAAAAGAACTATGGTATCATGCGCTGTAGTAAACCAGGGTCACAATGATGAATTAAGTAACCTAAATAAAGGCAGTATTTTTAGGAACATTATTTTGGGTGGTACGAGATAAAGTGATGAAGGATTGATGAGTTATCTATTTCTGCCTCGTGAATTCTTAAAGATGAACAGTTTGCATATTTACAAGTTAGAAATGACCAAGACAGGATAACCATTGTATGTAGTTAAGTCTTGATTCTAAATAAATACAATATGAAACACATTGAGGTGATTTACCAGAACATCAGTTCCATGAATTCACTCAGAAAAGACATATGGCATAAAAGGGCAAAGTAAGCACAGAAATACTAACACCATTACTCTCAGATCTACACTATATTCTTCTGTACTTCAGAGGCACTAATTTCTGCTTATTCACCCACCAAATCTACACTCAGGAAGGTCAGCAGTGACTTCAACTTTTCTGATATAGTGGGCAGATTCAACCTACAACTTCCATGAATCCACTTTGTTCTTCTAAGCACATTTATTTCCTTAAATACATTCAGCACCATTCTCTCTTGTCAGTACACTGTGTGGCCATGATTCCACTGTCTCCTTTGTGGCTCTTCTCCGGCCTCCCTTTGATAGATGAAGATCCTCAGAACTACATTCATGTCTTCTCACACTACACTGTCTCCCCCCATGGCCACCTCTGTTTCGGGCTTTCCCCTGCTAGATACAGACCTCAGCCGTAGTGTTTCTTGCCTAATGCAAGCTCACCTCTCCCCTGACACTGGGCGTTTGTGCTTCCATGTCTACCAAGAGAGTCCACAGGTTTATGTGTATTTCCTGACATTCTCTGTTTTAGAATCAGTAAGAGAATTCACTTCTTTCACTTCTTCACTGTGAGACTAACTATGAGGATTGTTTTTAGTTTTCTATCCCTACAGCAATCAAAGATATAGACACCAGGAACTGTATTTATCATATCCTATATTCTAAAGGAAATAGATAATTTATCGTAGAAGAAGTCAGTCAACACTTCTGATGTTAATGTAACATGAGGGGTCAAAGCACTCCACCAGCCAGTTTTCAATCAGGTAGTAAAACTAGACTTTGTGATAGCCTTTCAAAACACTTCCTGTACTAAAAATTCAATAAAGAAGGAAATTGATAACTTATTAAATATAGAACATATTTTATTATATTGCTGCCACGTAAAGATGCATATATAATATGAGAAGATATAAATCTTATAAATAATTGCATAAATAAATATTTAAATATATAAACAGACAAGACCATGGTCACCTGTCGACTAGTATTGGTACAGTTGACATGTCCTTAATATTTCTGAAAACACTTGACATATTCATTCTGTTCAAGTCACCGTTACAGCAGAAATGAGTCTTTCAACAGCAGAACAGGGTAAGTGTGATATTATTTGTCAGAGGGAATCATTTCCATGTTAAACCTGGTCTGATTTCTTCCACCTTATTCTTTCTTGCAAGAATGCGGAGGAGAAGAAGGATCTCCCGATTTCTGCTTGGACCATCTCCCAGGCACACGGGCTGTGGTTCTTGTCTTGCAGGTAGAGGGAGATCCTTTGAAAGTAGGTCCTCAGGGTGGAGTCCTCATGCAGGAGGGGGGCCTCGGCCAGCCTCGCCTCCTGCAGGAGACAGGAATCCAGGTCATCCACCTGCTCAGAGAGCCCCGAGCACAATTCCTCCAGGAGGGTCATGTTCCAAGGAGCAGAGGACATGTTCATGCAGAAGAGGTGGAAGACGTTCTGGGTCATCCCGTGGACCACAGAGAGGGCCTGCGCCTCCTGGAGCTGCTGGCCATCAAACAGCTCCTTGGGGAAGGCAAAGTCATTGGTGTAATTGACACAAGGGCCGGCGGAGAGTCTCCTCATCTGTCCCAGGAGCGTCAGGACCCTCCAGTTGCGCAGGCAGTGGGTGTCGGGCAGGTGGCAAGCCAGACAGCACAGGGAGTGGCAGCTGAGCAGCACCAGGGCCACCGAGAAGGAGCAGGGCAGGGCCATCGGGGATCCTGCAGGGGCTGTGGGCCTGGCTGCGCTGGGCAAGTGTGGGAACCGCGGCTTCAGCTTCTCTGAGCATCTTCCCTCGTGTGTGGGGCTTAAGTAGGCAACAGACGCGTTTTCCATTTCTGAACGTCTCCCTCACTTCCTACTTCTCTTTTTGCTTTCCTTTATGATGCACTTTCGACTGGCTCTAGAGCACTGTTTCCCAACTACATGGGCGTGCTTGTCATGATTGCCCTTGCCTCCAGAGTCTTCTGGATTGGCTTTTCACGCATCATCCAGAAAAGTTCCGGACCCGGATGCACTGTCTCTAGAGTACAGTGTATGTCCCTATCTGCTCCTATCTGAACTTTGTACATACACAACCCCGTGTCGGTTCACCCTTCTCATGTGAAGGCGAAGCAGGGTTAAGGATGTCTAACCCTGATAAACATGAAGGCCATTGTCAGGCTAACGACGTGGAATGGGATGGCCAACGTTGAAGAATGACCCATCGAGTACTGATAGGTACATGATTTCTGATACGGAAAGCACATATGCAGGTGAACCATGTCTACAAAGACAAGAGAATGAACGCAGGGTCTCTCCCAATTTAGAACGATGCCGAACTGCTGATCGGAATCGAAGAGTTGAATTACTTCCTTGACATGTGTTTCTCCAGTAAGGCCATTTCATGTTGCCTCGGGCTGACAAAGTGATCTCTTGCCTCACCTGCAACTCCGTACTCATCAAGGTGTTTTCAAACTTCCTTTTTTTCTGTTTCTCACTGTGTACAGTTAATGATGGGTTGACTGTCTTTCGTAAAGTCAAACCATGTATATATATAAAAAAAACAACGATCATGTATAATCTCTTTGTTCTGAAATGCTGAAAGCCCACATCACCTCCAGGCTCCTACAGAAGCCACATCCAAAAGCGCCAAAGGCAGCTCCCAAGGCAGCCAAGGCCACCTATCCCAGTGACTTTGAGATCCAGGAACGGATGGAGAGAAAGTCCTCTGCTCACAGGGGCCTGTCATTCCTAGGTGTGTCGCCCTCCTCGGCACACATTTCAGGGCTCTTCCACTAATTCAACGGCCATGCTTCTTGTGTGGTACTCAAGAAAGCCCAAGGAGAGACAACAAACAGGAAGCAAGAAGCTTTGGCTGGGGCCCTCCCAGACTGAGCTTTGGAGAGCCTACAGACCACTGGACTATCTAAGACTAGTTCACAGAGCTCAGAATCTTGGAAGCCTTGTCACAGGGATTCTCTCTGGTGGCTGAAGGTTCATTTTCAGGGACACTATGCAGATATAGACTACGGAGGTGGGAAAAATCTCTCTACTTCGTATTTATTTTTCTGTGCAGCTAACTACTCGTAAAAGATATCTTGATTTTTAGAGAAAGAGAGAGAGAGAGAGACAGTGAGAGACAGAGAGAGAGTGAAAGCAATATATAGAGCAGCATGAGTTGGGGAGGAGAGGGAGTAGCAGACACCCAACTGAGAAGGAGCCCGATGACAGGTTCCATCCAAGGACCCTGGGATTGGCGATCCAGCCAAAGACAGATGCCTCATGGAACAAGCCACCCAGGTGCCCCAGGGACAAGGAATCCTCTGCAGAATCTTTGCTAGTGGGGAGCCTGACATGGGGTTCCATCCAACCACCCTGAGCTGAGGATCTCAGCTGAAAGCAAGATCTGGCTGCTTATCCGACCTTGCCAACCACATTACCTACCCACTGCTCTTTGGAATACTGTATTTTCCAAAAAAACACCGAGAGAGAGAGAGAGACATAGAAAAGCTAAGGGAATTGCCTTATTACATTCTGTGAATCCGTTCTTTCTGAGAAAAACCTGTTTTTTCCTCTGGAGATGAATCATCCAGCAGAGGCAGCCTGATGCAGAGGACACAAGCCAGGTGTCTAGACCTGGTCACTATCTCAGTCTATTGCTGGCTGTCGGAGGCAGTCTTCTGTTTACATTATTGGACAGACCACAGAGTACAATCCTCACACTTTCTCTTTCCTTGTTGCTACAGCCAATGTCCCATGGTTTTAATGGGGAGGTGCCCTCCTGTCCAAAATGATCTGTCATCAAAAGCAAAAGAATTCAAGAAGGCCTCTTGGAGGAGAGTTTCCAAAAAGCATGGAAGCTTCACAGACTCTGGGCTTCAGTGAGTGGCTTGCCCTTAGAAGTCACATGGCCACACAGGATCCACAAGGGAATCCATCTGGAGACCACTTCTCCTTCAGGACTCTGTTCTCATGGGACCGCTTCCATTGCTAGGCTTGAAGGGAATCGTACGGCTTGTAACTGGCAGACTGCAATATGCATTTTTTTTACGGATATTTGCACTGGGACATACACCAGTCTTTTAGGGAAGGTATCCAGTGCTGTTCATTTTATATCCCCATATGTCTGCTTCCTTTGCTATGACTGCCATCACTTCACTCTGCTGGTTGTTTGGAGGTTTTTTTTGTTTTTGTTTTTTTTTCTCGACAGAACTCAAGGATACGAGGTAGGAGTTGGGATTCATTGTGTGCGCCTCCATCCTCGCAGGCACATATGCACTGGCCTCAAGGAAGACTATGCTTAGACTTTTCATGAGAGTAACAGAATTTTGAGGAAAAGAGTCATACGATCCGTTTTGTCAGATTCTATTCTGTCTCCATACCTCTCCAAAGAAACCACAAATGCAAGAATGCTTGCAGAGAACGGTTTAATGAACAAAAGAATATAAAAGTGAATAAATAGAAATCATTCCCACTCCAGCTGAATCACAGAGTGAGGGAATGCCTACTAGTATACAAAGAGAACCCAGTAAATCTATAAATATAAATAAATAAATAAATAAATAAATAAATAAATAAATAAATAAATAGTAAAGTAGAGAGATGGGCACGGTTATCTGAAAGTAAGCGGTGTTTGTCGACTTGACTTGATGGTGCTGCCCCGTCCTGAACACGTTGGACACCCGATTGCCTTCGTGTCACCGTGACGGCAGGCGTGAGCTTCTCTGAGGCGGCAGGACAGGTGCAAGTGTGCTCTGATCAGTCAGGGAATGTCATTTCCGTGCGGACCCGGGCGGGTCTCATTTCCTCCTCCTGATTCTTTCTTGCAAGATTGTCGAGGAGAAGAAGGATCTCCCGATTTCTGCTCGGACCATCTCCCAGGCACACGGGCTGTGGTTCCTGTCTTGCAGGTAGAGGGAGATCCTTTGGAAGTAGGTCCTCAGGGTGGAGTCCTCATGCATGAGGGGGGTCTCGGCCAGCCCCGCCTCCTGCAGGGGACAGGCCTCCAGGTCATCCAGCTGCTCAGAGAGCCCCGAGCACAGTTCCTCCAGGAGAGTCATGTTCCAAGGAGCAGAGGACGTGTCCGGGCAGAAGAGGTGGAAGACCTTCTGGGTCATCACGTGGACCACAGAGAGGGCCTGCGCCTCCTGGAGCCGCTGGCCATCAAACAGCTCCTTGGGGAAGGCAAAGTCATTGGTGTAGTGGTCACAAGAGCCGGCGGAGAGTCTCCTCATCTGTCCCAGGAGCGTCAGGACCCTCCAGTTGCGCAGGCCGTGGGTGTCGGGCAGGTGGCAAGCCAGACAGCACAGGGAGTGGCAGCTGAGCAGCACCAGGGCCACCGAGAAGGAGCAGGGCAGGGCCATCGGGGATCCTGCAGGGGCTGTGGGCCTGGCTGCGCTGGGCAAGTGTGGGAACCGCGGCTTCAGCTTCTCTGAGCATCTTCACTTGGGCCAACTCTTAAATGTAACACATTACTTTCCTTTTTCTGAAAGTTCCTCTTCCTTCCTAATTTGTTTTTGTTTTTAATTTTGCATTTTCCAAATGGCTTTAGAGGAGTGTTCCTGAACTATTTTATTTCATTATTGCATTCCCTTCCCCTGACCCCAGAGTGATTTTAGGTATTTTTTGCTTTCAAATCCCTCGTAAAAATTTAATGACAGAAGTATCCTCTATATCTATTTGAGTCCTTTCTCTGTCTGTACTTTATATAATGAGATAGTGCCAAACTGTACTCTTTTTCCAATCCCAGATTAACACTGACAAAAATTTTAAGCTAAATGTACATTTCAACGTTTTTAACATTTTATTTCACTTTTAAGTCTAGTTTTCAGATCAAATTTTAATATACTTATGTAAATAAGAATGTATTAAAATTATACTTATTCAAAGTTATATAAATATACAATAATAATATATCTGGTATAATATACTTAAAAACACTATTTGTACTCAAAATTAGTGAAAATTTAGAGTATTTTTCTGACATGTATTTTTTTAAGTCTTCACTTTTTATTTTGCTTTGTATCAGAAAGTAATTTTTAATTTCACTTCTTGATAGATATTCATCCACATATTCTTGGCATTTATTTCTTTTCAGCATTTATTTCTTTTCTTTTCATAATTATTCATGTGTTGAATAAGTTTAGTATAATTAAATGATCAAATATAAAATACCTGCATTTAATTCTGAAGTCCGGTCTATACTCGGGCAACCAAAATAGACCAATGGTGCCTACTGCATATTTGAAGATCATTTCTCAGAATATAGCTTTGAAATCCAGCAAATGATGGGGGAGAGTCCTCTGGTGAGCCTTGTATATGATGTAAATTTTAAGGCTCTAGATTTGTATACTCCAATGTCAATACTTCCCATAAGATACTCAAGAAAAACCAGTAAGATATAAGATAATGAGAAAATAAATATTAAGGAATTAAATTTTGTTGAATCAACAGGGCTGATTTGAAGAGCAAGAAACTATTGTAATATGTAAGATGTGTTCACTCTCCAATAACTAATTTTTGCACCATTGGTAGTGAAAATAGGAAAGTAGGAGAACATATTCGATTTGAATCTTTCTTTTTTAAAAAATTACTTATTTATTTATTTGAGAGAGACAATGAGAGAGCAGGAAGAGGGGCAGAAGGATATGGACAGAATCACAAGCTGACTCTCCACTGAGCCCGAAGCTTGATACCATCACCCTAAGATGATGACCTGAGCTGAAAGCAAAAGTGGGACACTCAACCAACTGAGCCACCCAGGTGCCTCTGACTCTCCCTTTATATTTTTGCATATAATTTCAAATTTCCCAAAGGACTTTTAGAGATTGGAAACCAGAATAGTTATCTTCAGAAAAAAAAAGATACATGTTTGTCCTAAATTCAAAACTGTGTAAATATCGATTATTATCATGTGAAGAACTTCCTCTCAGTTCCTATCCTGAACTCTTGTCATTTTGCATAGAAAGTTACCTTGGCTAAGTCCTCTACATTCTTACTCTTCACATGGAAAGTAGGTAGCCATCTTTGATACTCTAGCTCTTAGTCATGGATTCTGTGTTATTCACTCTAACATCCTCGGCACGACGCCCAGCATCCTGGCTCAATACATCATGTACACTACATGGGCTCTCTGATTTCCTGCTCCTACCAGAAGGTGTTCACAAATCACCAAACTAGTTTGCTTCATCACAGCCATATTTGTTAGGCCTGTGCAAGACACTGGCCAAAATATCCACTCTACTCTTACTGGCATCGACCACACCTACTGGGATTATTGCTGAAACCACTGGGACTCTGGTTGCTTTCAGGTGCTCAGGGCGTTGGGGTTCAGGCTGCAAGAGCACAGTTGTCAGCCTTTGCCCAGCACTAGAGGAAACCCCCCAGGATGGCCTCATCTCAACCTTGCCCACAGCCTGGCCACCACAGGAAAATACCTCGCCTGGTGTCCTACACAGAGCCACACATCTAAACTCAGACTCTCCTTGATTCACACAGCTCAGGGCAACCGGGCTATTGATCCACAAGTCGTGGTGAGTCTTTACTCAAGTGACACCCAACGACTGTCTTCCTGAGATGCTCTGGAGACAACTCAGAGACAACGATGAACCCCCATCGCCTGCTCTTATCTCCATCCATCTCTGGGGGAGAGAAGGCTCCATTGCACTCCGATATCTACAGTGTGGCAGGTAATAAGCAGTGTTACCTCAGGCCAAAACATGAAGGTGTGTATTCTCAGTCCTTGGCCCTGCTTGCTCTTGCTTGCTAACCTACCTACTCACTCTTCCTTGTTACTAAGCTTGGCTGTATCCACTCTTCTAGAAGGCAGACATGGAGCCTTTAATGACCTACTATGTTCTGAATGGTTGGATATTATCTATTGAAGTCCTAACCCCGAAGTGATGGTATTAAGTGATGGGGCCTTTGGAGGTGATGAGAGTACAAGGATGTAACCCTTATGGTGAGATTGGGGCCCTTATAAGAGACATCGTCATATTGGATTTCCAAGCCCTAGAACTGTGACCAATGAATTTCTGCTCTTTACAAGTTATCCAGGATATGCTATTTTTTAAAAAGCAGCCCAAAGGGACAGAGCCCTGACCTGCCCTATTTTCTCCTTAGAATATCTCCCTCTGGGGATCTGTAAAATACCTAAGGGGAAGGTATTCAGCTTACCCAACTTATTTTTCTAGGCATCCAGTATGGTCCATATCATTTCCAATGCACAATCAATATTCATGAGGAAAACAAGCATAATCATTATTAGAGAAAGAGTAATACCAACAGATACTACAGAGATGTGATTTATGTGATTTGAGAGGACAACAGATCTGAAGGTCTTTTATAAATTCCTCATGGTTCTACAGGGGAATTTATAATGGAATAGCCTGTGGGGCATTTAAATACAAAAGAAAAAAAATTTCTGTGTGAGAAAATTTCCTTCAAGTTTGTATTTCCAGTATTTAGAGTATCAGGATGAGAATCACAAGCTTGGCCATCAGAAGACTCATTCTCCTCCTGTATTTTAGTGAGCTTCAAGTACCTCCAAGGAAACACCTCACACTGTGCTCACCTCCTTCACTTCATGAGCAAATAACTTTGAATTTTACAAAGTATTCCAAGACCTCATCTCCACCCTTGTGGCCAGTTTCCCATATCAGTCTATGCCTTTGGGAATCAACCTGAATGCTTCTTTCAAATGATCAGTGATGCTATGAACTCTAAAAAATGACATCCATTGACTCACCCCCTGATTTAATTGTGTAATCAGGCTGTGGGTCTGTTGTTTTGGACTTTTCAATGAAGTGTGTGTTGTCAACATATTGGCTATTTTTCCCTTTCAAAAAGCATTAGTATAAATAATGTAACAATAAAGACTGCTCTTTTTTCATTGAACTTCTCTCCTCTTGCATTAGCCACCCGAGCAGAGTCTATTTCCCAGTGGATCTGTCTTTACACTGAGGCAGTCCATGAGAATAAATTCAAACCACACAAATGTCAATGGAAATGTTATTCTCCTGCATAGTATAGTCTTGGGCCCAGAAATTACCACCTTTTTCCCTTTGCAACTGATTGGGATAGACTCAAGCATCACAGACACATTTGGAGTCCAGTGTCATATACGCAATGTCATGGAAGAGAAGATCCTGGCGTCCCTGAATCACTGTTTGAGGAAGAGCCAACTGGAAGAGTCATCTAAGCAGAAATTCCCCATCACACTCTCCTAGTTTGGTGTAGATCAGTTACAGCAGCTGGCATTAACTTAATAAACACATGTCTTTCTTTTTATAAAGATTTTTTTTTATTTATTCATGAGAGACACAGAGAGAGAAGCAGACACTTTGGCAGAGAAAGAAGCAGGCTCCCTTTGGGGAGCCCGATGCGGGACTCAATCCCAGGACCCCAGGATCACAACCTGAGCCAAAGGCAGATACTTAACCACTGAGCCACCCAGCTGTCCCCCTCCCCTTTTTAAAAATATTTTATATTTTAATTTATTCATGAGAAACACACAGAGTCAGAGACATAGACAGATGGAGAACTGACACGTCTTTAACAAAATCACTATCCTCAAGTACTTTTCCATAAAAAATTGGACTTTATATTCTGGAAATGACAAAAACGCCCTCAAACTTAGGCCTTAAAAAATTACATCATAAAACCTTTTAAGAAAGCAGATCATGTTCTCTCTAAACATGTTTTTGTAAAATCATTCTGAACAATACATTCTTTTTTTTTTTTTTTTAAGATCTTATTTATTCATAAGAGACACACAGAGAGAGGCAGAGACACAGGCAGAGAGAGAAGCAGGCTCCATGCAGGGAGCCCCATGCGGGACCCAATCTCTGGACCCCAGGATCAGCCCTGAGCCGAAGGCAGACGCTCAACCACTGAGCCACCTAGGCGTCCCTGAACAATACATTCTTTTAAAAGTCTGTGATTTTGGTTCAGATATTTCTTATCTAATGCTCAGGCACAGCGGCTGCGTTTGTTGCCCTCCTGATAGAGATGGATGCTCTGGAAACCCTTCCCGACAACCAGTCCCGGACACAGGCAGGCCCGACCCTTCTTTCCTGGGCTCCAGGGGCTCCCGGCCGCGATCAAGGCTGGAGAGGAGGTGCTGGAGGGCGGCCTTGCTCCCCCCAGCCTGGCTGCGCTCTGCGCCCAAGAGGCTGAGGATGTGCTGCAGCAGCTGCAGGTGCGAACGGGCGCTTCGGGGCCTCTGGATTCGGGGTGTGCTCTAGTCCCCGAGGAGCTCTGAAGCAGGTGCGCCCCGGAGGCGCGCGTGAGGGTGTGCGCGCCTCGGGCGGGGCTCGGGCTCCCAGGCAGGGGTCCCGCGGGGGAGCCCCGGGGCGGCGGCGGCGGCGGCGGCGGCGGCAGCCTCCTCCTGCCGCCCAGGGATGGGGCCCCGCGGCGGCGGTGGTGGTCCCGGCGGCCGCTGTGTGGGGCCCGGGCTGCGCGGGGCGGCCTGGGGGGGCGGCTCGGGGCCGCGGCCCGGGTCCCCGCAAACCCGTCCTCCCGCCCCCTCCCCGCCGAGCGGGCGGCCCGGCGGCGCTTGGGGGGGCCCCGGTGGCCCGAGGGCGTCCTGCAGCCTGCGCTTGCGGCTCGGCCTGGGTCCCGGCGCCCCTTGGGCCGAGAAAGTGCAGCCAGAGGACGGGCCGCAAGACGCGGTTTCCCGAAGGGATTTGAGCCGAAGGGATTTGAGCCGCGGCGCGCGCGGGCGGGTTTGCAGCTTCGGGGTCGGGTGTGCGCCCGCCGGCGGGGCCGCGACCGGCTCGGGAGGGCGGGGGGGGCGGGGGCGGAGGATGGGGCGGGGGTGCGGGGGGACGTTAGGACGACGGGGCTTTCAGAAGACAAGATGGCAGTATGATGAAAAGGTTAGGCCCTGGGGGCCACAGGATGACAAGTGAGGGGATGGTGCAGCGATGGGGCGATCAGGCGATGGGGTGATGGGACAAGCTGGAGATGAAGGGACAGATGACTGGACGATGCAGTGATGGGAAGATGCGGCAATGAGAAACGAGGTGATGGAGTGATGGAGCGATGGGGCTTTTGGAGGTCGGGTGACAGGACGATGTGACACTGGGGCGATGGCACATGTGGCTACGGGACAATGGGAAGAAGGGGCGACAGTGTGACGGGGACACTTGACAGGGCTACTGGTCGACAGGTAAATGGGTTGAGTGGACGCTGAGATGATGGGACAGCAAGGGGCCGATTGGACAATGGGGCCTTGTGTGGCTGATAGTATGATGGGACTACGGGGCAATGGTGGGACAGGATGATAGGACGATAGGACGATGGGGCATTAGGCGATGTGATGATGGGGCGAAGGGATGATGGAGTGACACAGGACAGTGTGGATGGTATGACAGGACGATGGGATGATGGGACAATGATGCGACGGGAAGGTGGAGCTGCGGGATGTCAGAACGACTGGACTGTGGGACAATGGAGCAATGGTACATCAAGAAGATGGGACGATGAAGCGATGGGGAGACGGGACCACATGGTGATCTAGTGAGAGGATGAAGGGAACATGGGATGATGGGATGATGGAGTACAGGACGATGAAACGCTAGGGAAATGGGACCATGTGGCTATGGAATGAAGGGACGTCGGGACTCGCCTGGACTGCAGTGAGGATGCAGTGGGCAGAACTGGTCACCAGCCAGCCTAGTCCCCATGGTCGCTGGAAGGATGGGGAGCACCCAACATGTACCCTCCTCACTTCTAGGCATATCTGCAGGTGGGACGGGGGTGTCTGTGGTGGCAGCAGGGCCACACGAGGGCCACCTGCAGATTAGGACCCTGGACACTCATTGCACATCCCAGTCACCTGCGCCCACACCACAGATTTCACAGCACATGTCAAATCCAAACTTTACACACGAAACAGCAAAACTTCTCATATGGAAAATACTCAAACTCATACATAATTTTGTAGTCAACTTTTTCGGTGGAGTAGAAATTACATTTTATTCACAGCAAAATAATAATTGAATATAACTTCACTTTTCTACCTTTGATGAAACAAACTCAATAATATAGTCAAGATTATTTCTTTTCAGTTCAGTTAAGTAGCTTTTTTTTACCTTCTGGTTAGTGAAACATCTTTCCCCGGATTCCAACTTGACTACATTGTTAAGGAGAAAAGTTAGTGTTGTTTACAAGCAGTTGAGAACATTCAGCACATTGGATCTTTCCATTTTCTTTAGTAAGATATTCATAGAATGAATGGGATTTGTTGAAATTCCATATATACTCTGCTTCTTCCTTTGAAGACTCTCAGGAACTTCCAAGTACAGGTCAATTTTCTTTATTTAACATTTTGATATTTTGTACATCCTGGAGGTTTTGAATTAATTTAGAGTTTAAAATATTGCATTAAGTTATTTATCTTGATTACTTAGATTTGGTGCCTTTGTAAATTGGGTGCTAGAGGGGTATACTCACTCACTATACCTTATCACTAACACAGGAAATAGCTTTTGAATTAGTGTTGTGATAATCAATGGTTGAAAATCTAGGAATATTCCATATCTCATCACCCTGTCCTTCATTTTTTAAAAACTCTTTTCCTGTTTTTTTTTTTTAATTTTTAAATTTTTTCCTATTTTTTTTTCCTACACGGTATCTTAAAAAATATCCCCAGAAGAGGTCTGAATGTACCTGAGCATGAGAGAAGGGACTCTTACTCCTTTTATACTAGTCACAGAGCAGCCATTTCTGTCAGATAACTTTCAAGGTGCTGGTTCTCTACAAAGAGCTTCAAGTGTGCTGTGAGATCTGTCTCCTGTGTGTTCCAGGGACTGATATCTGAGGGAATATTGGGCTCTGCTCCTTCACAGTCCTGGAACAATGTCCCCTTCTGGAGTTTATTTGGGGGCAGGAAGCTGGCCATACACATCTCTAAGAGTGTTAAGGGAGCTGCACTGAAAGCCTGTCTTGGCTTGGCTGAATGTGGACTCTACCGAGTATTATTTCTCGTATTAATCTTTCAGGCAGCTATCATTTACTAAGGTCAGGTTTACTCTCATTTACTGTGATTCTGCATTAGGAGTCTGTAATTTGCAAACTTTATTCCATTTAATCTTTACAATTTTCTGCATGTCCATTACTAAAGCTGTCTCAATTTTTTTGAGGAAGAAATGAAAGTCTGGTGTCATTAATGTTCAGGAGCCACAGATTTCTTTAGAAAGTGGAGCTTCCTGTTGCCCTCCATGTCCTCCTCTTCATCATCTCTAAGCACTTGCCCTTTGCTACATTGACGATGCTGGTGCTCCCTTGATCCTAACCATGTCTCTACTACGTGCTTTCCCACTCCCTGGAAGGTAGTCATCATCCCTGTCTTACCTTCCTTGAATCCACATTTCCAAGCACATTGTCTTTCACATGTGTGCAGTCAGCATGTTTTGGGGAACAGTATAAAGAGAATTCTATGATTTAACCCTTGGTGTTGGGTTTTCTGCCATTATCATCTCTAGTGTGTGTCAGAATATAGGAGCCATGGCTCCCAGAAAGAAATGTGGAAAATGTCAAATTTAATGTTTATCCCTTTAAAAAGGAAATGCTAAGAGTTGAGGCAAGTTGTATTTCAGTGCATTTGAAGTGTAAAAATGGTACCCAGGATCAAACCACTGAGAACTCTTATTAGAAATGAAAAAGATGCTCAGTGGTTGAGCATCTGCCTTGGGCTCAAGGTGTGATCCCCAGGGTCCTGGGATTGATTCCCGCATTGGGGTCCCTATGGAGAGCCTGCTTCTCCCCCTGCCTGTTTCTGCCTCTCTCTCTCTCTCTCTCTCTCTCTGTGTCTCTCATGAATGAATAAATAAATAAAATGTTTTAAAAAAATGAAAAAGAGATAAAGCCTAAGACTCGGGTTTTTACTTCCACCTTGGGTCTCACTTAGATGAATACATCTCATTGGTCTGAGACTTCCGTCATCTTCCTTGAGTGTGTTTAATTTCCAGTGTCATAGTAAAAAGAAGTGTTAAAGTCATGATGTTGTCTGAGGCCCAAAAATAGAAGAGAACTTGACAAAAAGTGAAAACAAAATTGGGATAAGTATGGAAGTATCAGTCTTACCCTATGTAAGAATCTCATTTGCAAGAAGGTACTCAGAGCAGCTAGGCAAAGTCCCCCATAGCCAGACATTTGCATCCCCCCCACTCACCTGGGGCCTGCCAACCTCCTCACCGATGACACCAAGTCTGATGCTCTCTAGTTCTGTACCCTTAGCTGTCACCTGGCCTAGAACTGTGGCCTGCCTAAGCAGGAGACATTCACAGACCTGTGAATGGGGGAGGATCTTCCTTTTTCTCCTGCCTGAAGGACCAAGAATATTTTTACTTCTTCTTAGAAGCAGTTGGATGGCAGCCAGTTCCAAACAGCTCAGGCCACCTCTCTCTTCATGAGATGATCCAACAGATCTGCAGCATCTTCAGCATGAATGGCTGAAAGTCCTCACTGGACTTGATCAGAAGGTGAAAGATCTGGTTACCAGTTTGGTGCAGGAGATGGGGAAGGAAAGACCCCCTCTGGGCAATGATGACTCCTGCCTGCCTATGGAGAACTAATTGCAAAGTATCAGTCTTATCTGAGAAAAAAAGTATATAGCTGCCATGCCCAGGACACGGCCAGACAGGAAATTCAGAAGTAGAAATCACTAAGTGCTTTTTCTGTGTGAATAGGCTCATAAGAAAGCCAAGGAATTTGAAAAGGAGACTTGGCCCCAGCCTTCCAAAATTGAGTCTCATCTACTTCTAAATGGCCTTAATTTTGTAAATATTCACTAAAATACTTTTTTGTCTGGGTCTGATTTAAAATGTAGTGAGTAATTTTTAGCGGATTATGTAACAATAATAAGAGACTATATTTTTAGAGATGTTCTAGGGTAGCAGGTAGAAATATGGGTCTAACGTTTGGCGATATGACTGGGTAAAGACTCATGTGAAAGTCATATTCATAGAGAGAGGCAATGTTTGGAACTATTTGGGAGGTTGAGACCATATCTGCAGAAAGGATGGAGTGTGATGCCTAGCATAAAATTTTGAGGACCCCTTAAGGACTCAGTCCCCTCCCCTGACAGCCAATGGACCTCAGGGTCCCACAGGCCCAAGATAGCCCTCTGCCTCCAGATCCTCTCCAGAGCCCCTTTGTCTGCCTCCCTCCAGCTCACAAGTGCATCCTTCTGAATCTGGTTTCTGTTGTGAATGGCAAGTCCTTTCCGTATTCTGCTCTGATAGGTCCTGGGCTGGGTGGTTTGGTCTTGGGAGTAATTTTCTCCCCACAGGGCCATGCCTCTCTCAGCAAAGACTGACCCTGCACTCAGTGCTCTCACAGTTCCTTCATGTGTCAAAAGCTCTACCTCTACCTCTTCCCTGCCTAGGCTCCTTACCCTCCTTTAGTCCTGGGAGGCACCCAGTAAAAAGAAAGTTGGCCAGTAGTAAGATTACCTGGGGAACGCAGGGGTGGGAGACTGAGCTGGTAGGCTTATGTGAGCGCTAAGGCAGCTTCTCCACCCCCAATTACTTAGGTCAATAATGTTTATTTTTTGTTCGTTCTCTTTCATCGTGCCTCTATCATTCACAGCTGAAATAATCATGAGTAGGACAACTGCGGCAGCACAGCTTCAAGAGTGTCATTCTCCTCAGTGTGAAGATCTACAATCCAAACAGAGAGGTGATTTGTCCCTTTACTGTCTAACATACAACGTCTAAGACAGAAATAAGGTAACATTACCGGCACCCCCATTCAAACTGGGGGAAAGCGGAAAGCACACAGCTCTCGCTGGTCTATTGTAAACCTGATGCCCATTTGGGCAGGTGGTGTGGGTTTTCAGATAGGAGCTCAGGCTAACTCTCTGAGAGTTACTCTCCAGGGCTGATTTTTCTCCTCTCTGCACTTCTTAGTTCTCCCTTTAAGTTATCCTTCCTTTTCCACAAGAAGTGGCTCCTGGCATAGGCTACTTAAAAAAATATATATTTTATTCATTTATTTGAGAGAGAGAGAGAGAAAGAAAGAGAGAGAAATAGGGGGAGGGGCAGAGGGAGAGGGAAAAACTGACTTCCTGCTGAGCAGGGAGCCCAATGTGGGACTCAATCCCAGGACCCTGAGATCATGACCTGATCCAAAGGCAAACACTTACCCGATTGAGCCACCCAAGTGCCCTATTTCTACTGCGTAGGCTTCTCAACCTTTTTCCTTTCTGGAAAATTTTGAGGCTCCAAAGCCTCTTTATTTTGTGTTATCTCTTATTTTCAACCTAAATTGATATATTACTCTACACATTTAGTTGGTTAGCTGTATATCAATTTATAATGATTGTCATTGGATAGGAGGCACACCCACCAGTCTCTTCAAATACACCCTTTTTCACTTTGGGCTACTCTCAAGGCTTCTGTGAGACAACAGTTTGGTCTCATAGAGTCCTCTTATTTAATGACAAAAATCCATGAGGCACTACCTTATGATTCTTAGAGGCCTTGTGTTTGTTTGAAAATCTATAAGGTGTGACCTTAGACCTCCTTTAAGTATTAAAAGATTTTACAGTCTCCTACTCAGTATGATCTGATAAATAGGGTTTGTTATTTACTTATTATTTTCATCACTACACTCCCAATACAAAATATCCCCATTATTACAACTTTGAAACAATTTACTCTAAAATGTATTATCCTAAATAACAATTGTCTTATTTTCACAGGTTCTGTGAATCAGAGATTTGAAGGAATGGCTGATCTCTGCCTCACAACATCTGGGGCCTCAGCTTGGAACACACCCCACTGGATGGCTGGGGGTGACCTGACAGTTGGTAGGCACTCTCACTTATATATCTGATGCTTATACATCTCAGCTGGCACTGGGAACAGGAGCATCTCACCATAACTTCTCCTTGAGGCCTGCTTTTTCTGACAGACTGGTGAACCCAGGACACTTGCACTATTTATGTGAGGACTGAGGGCTCAAAAGTGAGTGGCCCAGTGACAAAGCTGTATCACTTTTTATGATCTAACCCAGTGGTTCTCAGTGAGAATGATTTTGTCCCCCTGGAGACTTTGGGCAATGTCTGGAGACATTTTTGGGTGTCACAACTGAAGAGGGATGCTATTGGCATCTAGTGGATATAAGCCAAGGATGCTGCTAAACATCCCATAGTGCAGAGGATAGGGCCCCACGACAAAGAGTTATCTGACCTCGAGTATTAGAGTAGTGTTAAAAGTGATAAACTCTAACATGATCTTGGAAGTCACACATGATTTCTAACAAATTTTTTATAAGCAATTTCCAAGTCTTCCCATATTTAAGGGGAGTTAAATTAGATTCACCTTTTTGAGAAATGGCAAAGTCCTCAAGACACTGTGGAATGGGAGATACTGCTGTGGCCATAGCCTGTCACAGATCTCCCTGTGATTTTTCTTATTCTGCAGTGATTTTGTTGTACTCACCTTGAAGGCTATGTGTTTCTGCTCTTATAAGCAGAGCCTTTCAAAGCTGCTTTTAATCTCCCAGGAGGTCTTCAAAATCAATGTTTCAAGTAGTTCTCTTTTTATTTCAAGGGATTCGGGTATAAGATGTGATCACATTGCTGATGTTTCAATATTTAAAATACTTACATGATAGCAATGGGAAAGTAATAGATAAGGCTTTTTTGTTATGGGTTTACCCCCATCCTCACTTTTTCTTTTCACATTAGTTGAAGAAGAGATTTTTTTCTTCTAAAACCTTTCAGATATTTAAAAAAAAATTTTTTTTAAAGATTTTACTTATTTATTCATGAGGCACACACACACACACACACACACACACACACACACAGAGGCAGAAACACAGGCGGAGGGAGAAGCAGGCTCCATGCAGGGAGTCTGACATGGGATTCAATCCCAGGTCTCCAGGATCACGCTAAACTGCTGAGCCACTCAGGCTGCCCCCTTTCAGATATTTTAAAAACAGTTTAAAACATTATTTGTATGTATAAAATAAAAGGGGTCATCTGCTATCCTCCTCACCCCCCCCAAAAAAAAAATTTAGCACTGAATTATCTTCTTACCACTAACAGCATAGATGGGGCTGAAGATTGTGCCTGTTCTGGTTACTCTCACACTCCTTCCTTTCCTGGAATATAAAGAAGCCCAGCAGGTGTAGACCAACAGCAGCGAATGGATAGTCAAACTAAGTCAGATTTCTTAACCTTTGCTGTGAGACCATTCCCCATAAAGAATCATGACAAAGTTCAGTAGGAAGGGGTAGGAAGGGATTCTTATAGTGTTTAAACTTGGAAAATACATGATTCTAAGGAAATCAGGGAAAAGAATATCAGCTCTGGACTACAGTGCTTGAGCTCGTATGAACAAGTGTTCATCCTGGAGGTTCTAGGAACACAATGGAGCTGGGGTAGTCATTGGTAAGAAAGCAACCACTCGAAAGCTGAGAGGGTTGTGTGTTGTTGGCCACATTCCCTTATCAACAGGATTGAGGAGAATCCTGTTTCCTTGGAAATTATAATGCCAGGATGATGTGGAATGTAAAAAAAACCACTATATGAAGCTTTGCATTAGGGATGGAAATTGGGTTGCTGTTCTGTTGTGTCAAAGGGCCATGTGGCTCAGAGTCTTCAAGAAGAGAATAATCAGAAATTTATCAAATAGATGCTAATCTATAATGTGATAGAACAGTGTTTCTCAGTACTATATCCTTGATATTAAGGATATTGCAGGTCAAATGCCCAATTTGGGTAGAAGAATAGACTTGGATTGTGGGGATTGTGGTTTAGGTTAAGTCTAGGGGGAGAAATCATTCGTAGGGGATGGACAAGGCTGTTATGGAGTTAGACTATTGCTGAGATTTTTCTCTGTGCTCCTGGTCTCCTGAAAGACAGAAGCAGGGGGGTTATAAAGTAAAGTAGACTAGAGGAAAACCAATCACTCTATGCAGGCACGGAGCTTAGGAGTAGCAGGTTCTGCATGTTTCTTGTGCCTGATACCACTATCTCTAGTTATCTCCCTAATGGCACCCTGAACGTTTCTATGATTAAGTATTCAAAAACTGTACACGTCTTCAACTAGAATGGCTTGTCCTGTGACATCACTGAAATGTAGTAACTACCCCAGGGAAGTACAATTATGGACCAGAATGATCAGTTGTTTTATTATTTTTAAAAATAAAACATCCAGCTAGTGACTTGTTTATAGTTCAAGACTGGTTCATAGCTATAATAAGATGGCTAATCCTGTCGTTTCTGCATCCAATAGATACTCCACATAATCAGGATGTTCACTGGGAGCTTTGACTATCTTGAAGTGTCCAGCAGAGGATCCTAGTCCATTTCTAGATATTGGGTTTGGGAGCTAAGTTGAGAGGGATCTTGAGTTTGGTCTACACATAGAGGTATTCCCAAATGGTAGCTATGAACCTGTTGCACATGGCTGACTAGCTACCAGATAAGTGGTGAGGGTGAATATAGAATCTATTGAAACCCAAGAAGTGAATGAAGTAGACAGTGTCAGTGGAATCTATAACCTATTTCCCCTTGTAGGATAAAGCAAGACAATTCAGGGCATGAGTGAGCTCATTAAGGGAGAGCTGCCTTACTGGGTGTTATGCTATATGTTGGCAAATTGAACTCCAAAAAAAAAAAAAATTTAAAAAAGGGACAGCTGGGGTATCCCTGGGTGGCTCAGCGGTTCAGCGCCTGCCTTTGGCCCAGGGTGTGATCCTGGAGTCCCAGGATCGAGTCCCACATTGGGCTCCCGGCATGGAGCCTGCTTTTCCCTCTATGTCTCTGCCTGTGTCTCTGCCTCCTCTCTCTCTCTATGTCTATCATGAATGAATAAATAAATAAAATCTTTAAAAAAAAAAGGGACAGCTTCCTTGAAGGTTATAAAACTCTTTTCCCAGTCTTTGAACTTATATGACATCTTCAAGTATATCTGAATACATGATATATGGAAGGTTTTGTGAAATCCGTGATTTTCTCTCATCTAGAGAAGGATGGAGAAATTAATAAACTGTAGTAAACATTTTGCCTAGTATGAGGAAATAAATCTTATTACTGACTTTAGGATTTTATATTGAGTATGTTTTTGCTTAACTATTTACCATGAATTTGAAGTTCCTGGATGGAAGAATGTTTCCTTCACTTCTAAGTGATAAACTATGATTTCTAACTAAGATAAAATTGTTTGAGTCAGTAAAAATTAGACCTGCCCATTGACCTACACATAAACTGACGGTGCTGACTGGTTCTTGGGTGAAATGAGGCCAAAGATGATAAACCTATACTATACAGTAACAGATTTCTGGAAGATGGACCAATAAAGGGCCAGAATACTCTATGGACTTAGACTGAAGAGGCTGTACACAATGATACATCTGACCTTGGCTGCTGTCATCAGCTTTATACTCATCTTGTTCTTTTTTTTTTAATTTTTTTTTAATTTTTTTTTATTTATTTATGATAGTCACAAAGAGAGAAAGAGAGAGAGGCAGAGACACAGGCAGAGGGAGAAGCAGGCTCCATGCACCGGGAGCCCGATGTGGGATTCGATCCTGGGTCTCCAGGATCGCGCCCTGGGCCAAAGGCAGGTACCAAACCGCTGCACCACCCAGGGATCCCTCATCTTGTTCTAAAAGAGCATGAAATATAACTTTGATCCTGCAGCTGTATCTAGAAAAGAAATATGGAAATATGCATACCCTTGATAGCCTTCAGGAGGCCACAGTAAGAAGTTACCTGTTTTCAGTCATATCCATCATAGGAAAAGAATGCTTTATGTATGAGAATATTTTACTCTGAGACAGATTTGGAGAATTCAAAAATGGGTAGTTATACCACTCTTACTGTTCCCATAGCCAAGAAGCAGACTTTCCTTAAGCCCATAGATGGTATGCTAAAGAATTTGAATCAGCTAATTCAAAAGTTATTGTGTATCGCACGTGTGTGTGCTTGTGTATGATATTTCTGTCCAGGCTGAATGAAAGTGTATGGCTAGAGCAGTGATGTGATCCTAGGATCCATATGGGCAAGCCAATATAAAAAGCTCTTAGGATATTAAAAGTTTATCAGATTTACTTATACCTGGATATATTGCATATTACATTATTTCTTCTATTGAAAAGATTTATAAGTGTCTTCATGATGAAATTCTTTGCTAAAATAATTAAAAAGAAATGGGGAATGTCCCCCCTGTCCCTGCCAATGGCATGCAGTAGTGGGTATGGATGCTTAGATAAAATGTTGCAGACTTTTGGGATGCATGCATGGCTCAGTCGGTTAAGTTTCCAACTCTTGATTTCAGCTCAGGTTATGATCTCAGGGTCATGGGAGCCCAGAGCAGGAGTCTCCTTTGGATTCTTTCCTGCTCCCTTCCCCTACCCCTCTGCTCCTCCCGCCATGTGCAGTGCCTTTGCTAGCACACTCTCTCTATAAAATATATAATTAAAATCCTTTTTTAAAAAAAATATTGCAGACATTTGATATTTGGCAACTGTATGAATTTATCAATAAAATAATTGATAATTTTTGTCTAAGCAATTTAAGTGTATTTTTATGTGATGTCAAAAAGTACATTCTCTTTGATTGTCTGACCCACTATGTACACCAAGAATTACCATAGATTTTATGTATTTAATTAGGTAATTGAGTATGATGTGAAGACTTGATACTACAAAAATTTCTTGTGGTTTTTATCATTACTGGGTTTTTTTTTTTGTGTTTTTGTTGTTGTTTATAAGGAGATATATTTTCTGGAATCTATTTAAAAATGAGGATTTTAATTTCAACCAGTAGATGGCAGGATAATATCAGCCCTAGAAAGTGGTTGCTCAGAGACTTGTTAACAAGAAAATTGAGGAATGTACCTATTATTCATGCATTTGGTTAAGGAACACTTCACCAGTTCTGCACTATGTACAATCACCTTTAATGAACAAAAGAATACCTCTCTTTAAGAAAAAAATTAGAAAACTGCAATCACTTCTATTAAAATTACTTAAAAGACACAATGACTTGTGTCACTACTATAATTTTGCTGAAAGTATTAATGAATGTTTTAAGTTATGATACAAATAGAAAATGAAACAGGTTTTCAAATGAAACAGGGTTTCATAGTTAATAGTTATGATACAAATACAAAATGAAACAGGGTTTTTATACTATGAAGATAATATGATTTCTAAGGTGAAAACACAAGAGAATCCACCCAAAAACCTGTTACAAATCAATGACACTAATGTTTCATTCAAAACTTAAGAATTGATGTTAGTTATGATGACAGATAACCAACATGTTAAAACCATGCATTTCCTACTAATGCTGCAATAGTTTGGAATACAAGGTGAAAACAAAATTTCGAAATAGCAATCCATATACCAAAGACAATGTGAAGGAAAGATCATTGGAACTGAAGAAAGAGACTCTAAATGACCCATATAAGATTTTATTACATGATTTTAAAAAGCATAAAAATTCAGTGAGAAAGTAAAAATTATTCAAAAAGTGGTGATGGGACAATTGGATAATAATTTGAGAACATACTTTAGATTTTATGTCAGAAATCTAGTTAAAAGTGATATTCATAACAATAATATAAAATACTGGGATAATCCTACTGTATCATGGTGGGAAAAAATACACAAGAAGATATTTTAAAATGACAAAGGAAAAAGTAATTTCAGTACATTACCCAAAAAGCCTTGCATGTTAAGATATATACTCAAAGAAAAAAGATGGGAAAATACTTACTGTAAATAGAGACTAATATTAACATAAAAGCCATTTTTGTAAATTTTTGTAAATTTCAGATTGAAATCATAAAGAAGAAAAGCTATTTGAACAAGAGATAAGCAGTAAATGCTCCCAGAGCAAGCTTTAGCAGCAATAAAGCAATAGGATAAAGGAAGAGAAATGTGACATCTGTACTATGTAAACAAACAGGAAAATTATCACCAAAAGTTCAAAATGCAAAAAAGATGACATATTTGACTGCATTAAATGGAATGTGTGAAGATAGTCAAAAGGCACAAACTTCTAGTTATAAATGAGTCAGGATGTAATGTACAGCATGTGGCTATAGTTAATGATACTATCGTATATTTGAAAGTTGCTAAGAGAGTAAATCTTAAAAAGTTCTTGTTCCAAAAAAAAAGTTATATCTATATATGGTGATACTAATTACGCTGATTGTGATGATCATTTCACAGCATATACATATATCAAATTATTATGTTATGAACTTCAACTAATACATGTCAATTATATCTCAACTTAAAAAGTTGAGTAGCCTTGCCTCAATAAAAATGCTATAAATTGAGAAAAAAAAGTCTTTGTGGCAAATAGGACATATGAAGCTAAAGACAGGAACAAATGATTCACAGGTGAAGAATGTACATGCTCAATAAACAAAAATTTCAGTGTTGTGATTTAAAATATATAAACCCAAAACTGGAACTGTAAAGATACCCTTTGAAATAATCACTAAATACATTCTGCTCGAAATGCATAGTGGCACACCCTTGGAAATATTTTTCAAGAGCCTACACTATTTGACTCAGATTTAACTTCTTTAGAATTTATCACAGTCAGACATGGACAAAATTTTATGTAGGAACACTAAATCTTAATTTATAATAGTGAAAACTTGGGGTAGATATTTAAATGTACACTCATAGGGAAATAGAAAAAAGGAAGGTACATTCCTAAGTGGAAAATTTAATACTTCAAAAATAACCTATAAAAATAATTAAAACAAAAGTAAAAAATTATGACGCAAAATGCCAACTTTATTAGTACCAATTACCATTTACTTAATGCTTCTCTGTGCATGCCTTATGCTAATCACTTTGTAACATTTTCTACTTATAATTCTGATACAGAACCCACAATTATGAACTCCCATCTTAATGCCATAGACAAAAGGGTAAACTTTAGCTTTGTAAGCTTACTTACCCCAAGGTCTTTCAGTTAATAACTGGTTGAGATAGGACATTTTTTTTTCTCTTAATGCTATGTTTCTGTAGTTTTGTTTTTTTAAAAAATATTTTATTTATTTATTCATGAGAGACACATGGGGGGGTGGGGCAGAGACACAGGCAGAGGGAAAGCAGGCTCCATGCAGGGAGCCTGATGTGGGACTCGATCCCAGGACCCCAGGATCATGCCCTGAGCCAAAGACAGATGCTTAACCTCTGAGCCACTCAGGTGTCCCTGTTTCTGTAGTTTTTTTTTTTTTTTTTTTGTTTCTGTAGTTTTGAATGAGATGTTCTGTGGGAGCTAATTTTGTCTTTATAATCAAAACCAGGTAATTTAATTACAAACCAGAAAAATTTGAACATGATTGAATGTGTTTGCTTTACAGGTAAATTACAAGAATTCTGTTGGCAAAAGCGGAAAAAATAAGTATGGATTTAAGTAAAAATAGAATGTTTTTCTTAATGCATATGTATTTGATAATTAGGGAGAAGTACATTATTTTATAATATATACACATTTTATAAGACCTGGAGAAAAAGTTATAGTGATAGCAGTGTGTGTCTTTGAAAGTTGGATTTCCTTTTATCATCCATATTTTAGGTTAGGGTCTAGCATATTTGAAAAATATTTGACAAATGTCTGTACACATGTATATGTATAATATACCCAATATTAACAAAAGTTACCCTTGGCATATGGAAATCATTGATAATTTATACTTTCTTTTATTTTCCTGTACTTTCTATAATACACATAAATTACTTCTATAATCAGAGAAACTAACAAACAGTAATTTCGAAACTTAGAAAAATAAGAAACACTAAAAGTTTCTAACGTCTATTGTGCTGGCAGTTTATCCTTTTTTTCCAGTCTTAATTATCTAATTAATTTTCCAGTAAAAAATTATCAGCTTTTGAAAATAAGATCTTTTTCCAATCATTTCAAAGCCACTGAAAATTTATCTAGAAGCAAGGAATTCCAGATGTAATTAGTAGTATTAGCCTACCATCAGTCAGCTATTGTATGACTACCAAGACAGCTGTCAACTGCAGAAAATTCTAAAAGGATGAGGTGGAGTGTGTCAGGCTGGAGGTAGGGGGTATAGGTGGAGTAGTCAGCTTATCTGGTGAAGTAGTATTTAGCTAGTTACAAAGCAAAAGAGTCAACTAATAGAAGGCAAAAACCTTTTTTCAGGGCACTTGGGTGACTCAGTTAAGCATCTGCCTTTGGTTCAGGTTATGATCTTCAGGTCCTGAGATTCAGTCCCATGGGATCCAGTCCCATGTCTGGGTCCCTGCTAAGTAGGGAGTCTGCTTCTTCCTCTGCACCCCCACTTGTGCACTCTCTCTCTCAAATAATAAAAATCTTTTTAAAAACCACAATACCTTCTTTCAACAAAGTAAAGAGGAAAGCTTATGCAGAATAGAAGGCAAACGGGGCAGTATCACCTCAGCAGGTCAAAATTAACACCAAGAGTTATATATCAAAACTAGGTAAAAAATAAAGAATAGCAGAATTACCCCTTATTATCCGTCAAGATGCAAAAAGATGGACAAATTTTATCTCAAAAATTAACTGCCTTTGTAAAACTGTAATAGATTGAGAAAAAGAAATCAATGCAAGCAAATGCCAGTTAAATTATATTTATTATATAAAGAGATCCTATAACTTGGTATGAAAAAAACAAAGCAAGTCCAATAGGTATCACAAGGGTAAAGGACATGAACATTCAAAGAGGAAACGGAGATACTCAAAAAACACAAATATTTAACCTCATTAATAAAGAAATGATTGGGATGCCATTTCTTGCTTATTCAATGCACAAAGTTAACATCAATTTCTACTTTTTCTATTTTCTAAGTGTACTCAAATGTGCTATTTTTAGTAATAAAAAAATTAGTCATTAAAAAAAACATAGAAAGTATGAAATTTTCTGCCAAGGCAGAAATCATAAAAAGCATTAAAATGAATCAACACTTGTACGGGCAGTGAAGTTCAGACCACTGGAAGCCAATTCATTTTGTCCTGGTTCCTGAGTTTTATTATGAGATTGTCAATAAAGAGAAGATTGTTCCTGATTTATATATACTATGACAATCTCCCAAGTGTAAGGGTATACATATTCATATGTATGTAAATACACACATGTAAATTTTTTCTTCAGATAGGCAATTATTCCAATAAAGTACCTCTCTAGAATCACTCACTACCTACAAGACTCCTATGACTTCCATTTGCAGAAAAGAGGTCATTAAGATCTCCCCATGTAATTCTCAACCAGTAGGGATGCCTTTGGTATTTTAGAGGCTGAACATCTACTTTAGTACTGCCTGAAAAACAGGAATGTCCCACGCTTTCTCTGTAGCTGGCTTCTGAGAGAATCTGAAGTTGGTCCTGTTCTTTAGAAATAGTCAAAAGGACGTTTTCCTGATCTGATACAGAACTGACTATATCTCCCGCTTGCTCAGATCATAGCCCTAAGGCAGGTCACACAAAGCTCAGGATGCACATGGGGTGGAGCAATCACCCCAAATCAAATGATCACATTAGAATGACTAAGTTGGGAGACTGAACTTAAAATCCTATCGTTTTGCTCAGCGTTATTTCTTTCTTAGCTTTCCTCATATAAGTTTTACTGAACAAAAAGGGTGGAAAACAGCAGAGCTTAAACGTATTCAGCAAAACCAACTTTCAGAAACCTGAACTTGCAACTCTATAGAAAACAATACACAAGCAGAAAAAGTAATAGGTTTTATCTGAAGTAACAATTTAGTCAAATGACAAATTTGGTAGTCAGTTTAATATGCTGTAGCCCTTATCTATCTCAATTTAGTACGATTCTATAGATACTTATTCTCTGGTACTGAATTCCCATTTGGATAGAAATAGCTGCTAGGTAGAAGAAAAAAAATTTAATTTAGAAACAATTTTCCTACAGCCGAAATACCAATCAATTTTAAAATTATATATGTATGTGTACAGCTGTATGAATGTATATACACATGTATGTATGCATACGGATGTGTTTATGTGCATACATACCTATATTTCCTCTCTCCCTTTCCCTCTCTCCAGAGATACAAAATCCTGACTTAGGGTTTTGTACGCTGTTTATTTCTCCTATCTAGGAAACTTCACATATTCTGAATGCACTCGATCTGGTGAATTGTCAACGATGTCAAAAACTATTATGAAAAAAGGGAAGGTAGGTGATATTTGGCGACCTTTTACTATTTTAGGTCAGAGCAAGCAGCCTCCCTTCGATGTTCTGAAGTGAAAGATGAAAACTTGCAGCTTTGAAGCATAAACGAACATAATTACACATTTACTACAATCACCTACAATTTGACTTACACAACACCACAAAGACATCTAAAACATTTTTCTACATATCTTTTTTACATTTGTTAAAACAGCTGGCTATGTTAAATACATTTTCAGAATGCATTTGTTAACCATACGGATAAACACACTGAGCCAAGCAATACAAATAACATCAGTTACCATTTAACCTAATAACTGCACCAATCACTTTAAGAAGATACAATTTAAGGGGAAGTGTGAGATCATCCATGATGCACTGCAAAGGTACTACATTTTAGTCCTAAGAATGGTCTGAAGGTGCTGAAAGAGGGGATTCTCTAGAAGGTGACCCAGGGTTTTCCTCGGGTGGAAAAACTGTGAGAGTACAAGCTCGAATCCCACCAAGTGACTCTGGAAGGTCAAAAACTTTATGCCATTCATCCTTTTCTGGGTCATATTTCTGGACAATTTCTACCATACAACGATTATTCCAGGAATATCCACCCACAACATAGATTTTATTTTCAAAGACAGCAACTCCAACATCACTCTGACCTCTTAACATAGCAGCAATTGGTGTCCACTGGTCAAGGGTTGGTGAATAGTATTCACAGCTTAGAACATCATCATAATCACTTGTTCCTCTGAAGTGATTGCCACCAATGACATAGAGCTTGTCTCCAACTGTACACATGCAGTGCAGACCTCGGACTGTAGTCATTGGAGCCTTCTGTGTCCATTTGTCTGTATCTGGGTCAAAACACATGAGCTCGTTTTGGAAAGTGTCATGAGTAATTCCTCCTGAAATATACATCAAGCCTCCGTACACTGTTCCAGCATGGCCATAGTGGGGCTCGCTCATTTTTGCAACATAGCTCCACTCATTCATCCTTGGGTTGTAACATTCTACTGTGGCCAGTTCACCAGCCGCACTTCGCCCACCAACAGCATATAAATGTCCTTTAAGGGCACTCAAGTGGAAAAACGTGCGCTTTTCATTTAACGATGCAACCTGCATCCATTTGTTGTACCGAGGATCAAACCTGAAAACTGTATCAACAGCAGTTTTCCCTTTCGTATCATAATTACTTTGACCACCAACTACATAAAGAAAGTTTCCAATGACAGCAATACCATGCTGGTAACGAGGAGCATCCATGGGGGCAAGAGATCTCCACTCTTGTGCCCTTTCGTCATACATCCGTAATTCTTTGCTGACAACCAGCTGCTGCCTCAAAACTCCTCCTAATGTGACCAAGTGTGTCGAGTCAGATCGAATGGCAGTTCTATCTGACTGCATCACTGGCTGCATATATGGCATCATTTGGTAATTGCTAGCTTCCAAAAGCAAATTCACACAAGTATTGTCTGTTCTCATGAAATCTACTGTCTGCACGTAATTGATGAGATCCTGGGGTGTCATCAATGGAAATCGAATGTTCTTCATTAATTTTGCAGCATAATCCATCCGAGGGTCTTCCAATCTTAGCCAGCGACAGGCGGCCTTGAAGAGCTCAAGTTCAGTGCAGTGCTTAAGGCTGTTACTAGAAAGCACAAAGGCAAGCCGTTCAAAGGGGAGTTTTAGAAACTCCCCGGTACTCAGCAATGCAGGAAAATTCTTCAGGATGAAATTATTGACGTACTTATCCACTTCGATCAGATTGTAGGTGTTAGCAATCCGCCCAACTTCAACACAGTTGTCTAAAGAGACTCCCGAAATAAGGAACACCTTACAGAAGTCCAAGACGGGCAAAATCTGTAAGAAGCTGGCAGCTTCAAGGGTGTCCTGAAGATTGTCCATATTGAGAGAAAGTTTTGCAGTATAAATGAAATCAATTATTTTCTTCAGCCCAACCTTGTTCACCCCATGCAGCTTAATGCACATCAGATCCTGTTCTTTCATTCCGCCTGTGAACATTGCCTTGAAGTAATCACTAGCGGACGCCATCATAGCTCTGTGAACGGGGAAGATTTCATCTCCGTCGCCCGGGACCAGGGTCACATCACAAAGCAAGCCTTCTACTCTGAGCTGGTCGAAGCCTTGCAGCACCACCGAACTGTGAGTGTTGCTGGTAAAAAAACGCGTGGTTCCTGCCTTGCAGGGCTGTAGGTGGGCGGAGACGCCCATTTCGCCGGTGCCGAGGGACACTTTCATGGGAAAGCCTTCCTCCCGCGGAGACCCGGGCCCCCCGGGGAACGAGGCTGTGGCCTGAAAGCTCTCAAGGAGACGAGCCGCGCACGCCCCGAGCAGGAGGGCTCGCTTTCCTTGATCAAGGGCGAGCGGTCACCGCGGCACCCCGCCAACACACCCGCCGGTCATCCGCTCAAAACTGGTGGCGGGCAGGGCCACGGAGGGCTGCGGACCTCAAATCTGATTGCTCTGCGGACGATTCATCACCTGAAGGCAGTGAAGCGACCCGGTTCGCCCGGTCCGGCCTGCGCCGCCGCTCCTCCAGCAGTTCCGCTCCCGGCCAAGGGGGAGGCGCCGCCACGTACTGCGGCCGGCGACGCGGCGAGGCCGGCCCACCTCAGCGCGCGGCCCGCTGCGCCCTCCGCGCTCGCTGGAGCGTCGCCGCGGACGCCGGCGGCGGTGCAGGGACGACGGCCTGGACCGCGGGCCTGGCTCGGGCCTGGGCCTGGAACGCGGGCTCTGCCCCGGACGCCGAGCCGGTCCTTCCGGAAAGGCTTGGTCCCAGGATCCCCCGGGCTAGGAGCGGCCGCGGCGGCTACTGCGCCTGCGCGCCGCCGGGCCCCGTCAGCGGGCGGGCGCGTGGGGGCGGGGAGCAGCGGTGCGGGAGGCGCCGAGGGCGGGGGCCGGGGCGGGGGGCCGGGCGGGGTCGCGCGGAGGAGCGGGCGCGGCCTGGGGCTCCAGGGGCGCCCGCGTGGTGCTGCGCGTGTGCTGCGAGCTTCTCACGGCGCCTGAGCTCTCCTCCTAAGTTCATACTTTTTTTTTTTTTTAAAGATTTACACTTCCTGGCTTCTGCCTTTTGAATAACGATGACGTGCGGCTTTTGTATAGATGGGAAGGCAACGGGGAAGAGGCGGCGGCCCTGGGGGCAAGATGCTTAAAACTGTTCCTCGATAAAGCACTTGGGCTATGATTTTTATCCTACACCTCAGTTACCATTTTGGTTCACATATTCAAATTACTAGTCGTTTAATACACGGATCATGGGTCTCTAAATACCAAATTGTGACCACGGCACATGAATAGTATAGCCTGGGTTTTGGCTGTGCAGTGCAATTCCGTTGTAATTGTTCTCCACTCACATTTTTATTTTTATTTCATTTTATTTTATTTATATTTTTATTTATTTATTTTTTGTTGGTGTTCAATTTGCCAACATATAGAACACCCAGTGCTCATCCCATCAGGTGCCCCCCTCAGTGCCCATCACCCAGTCACCCCCACCTGCCACCCACCTCCCCTTCTATCCACTCACATTTTTTTTTAAAGATTTTATTTATTTATTCATGAGAGACACAGGCCGAGAGAGAGAGACAGACAGACACAGACAGAGAAGCAGGCTCCACGCAGGGAGCCCGATGTGGGACTCGATCCCGGCTCTCCAGGATCACGCCTTGGACGGAAGGCAGACGCTCAACCACGGAGCCACCCAGGCATCCCTATCCACTCACATTTTTAGATGGCTACAGGACTTTCCGATGATTCCACATACTATAGTTTCTTTTGCCCATTATTAGTTCCTGAATAAAAACTTTGTACGTCATTGTTTTATAGACTCCAATAAACTAAAATCTCAGCACAGAAGTTTCCCCTGTTTTTAGATAAATCCTAAGGACAGGATTCAAGACGTATAAAAATTTCTTTCCAAAATATGATCACCAGCAATGTTTGTGCATTTCTCCCATATTTATTTTTATTTATTTTTCTTTTATGGATATTTTTATTAACTTGTATTTCTCTATTTAGGAGTAAATTTAAATTTTGCCGTATGAATAGATGTACATTTTGACATAATTTCTTCCAACATTTCCCATGTTTTGAAGTGTCTGATGCCTTTTAAATCTATCTAGTTTATTTTTTGTATATGCAAACTAGTAAGACTATAATTATATTCTTTTATTATACTTTTTCTACTTTTACATAAAAGATAGGAGCCCGTACTCACTATTCTGCCCCTAGCTTTTTTTCATTTGGAGATCTTCCCGTGTTAGTAAATAGAGAACTTTGTTTTGTCTCCCAATAAATGGGTGTGTCATAAATTATTTAACCAATCCCGGACTGATGGACAGTTAACTGTATCCAATTGTTTTCTGTTGTTTCAGTGGATGGCAGCAAGTTCCAGAGGGCAGACTGCTGATGTCTTCCACTATATGCTCCAGCATATCTTAAACATGTTCAAGTGTAAAAGGTGGGCTGGATTAAGACTGGCTGTGAGAAATTCTTTACTGGACTTTGTCAGCATTGGGAAGTCCTAGAAATTGGCTTAGTGCAGGGGTTGGAGATGGAAGGACTCTCCTGAGCAATGAAGACTCCATACTGGATGTGAAGAGGTACTTGCAAGGAATCAGTCTCATTCTGGAAAATAAAGAATCGAGCGGCTATTTTGGAAGTTGTCAGAGCAAGAAGACATGAGATCTTTTTATTACTAAGCTTGCAAGAATGATTAAGAGCTGAGGAAGCAGACCTATGGTCTTAATAAAACAATTACTATGGACAGATATATTTCATCATATTCCCATGTTTAGTCATTTCAAAAGACTTCATCATGAAATAAATTGAATCAAATTTGTCACATTTATTGATAGCATTAAGCAACTATAAAGTTAAAAGTTCATAGGAGGCACCAGCCCATCATAGATGACCTTAATAATGTACTTACCTATTTTAAAATATTTATCGTGTTTCAATATTTTTGCTTGTATGTTGTCATGTTCACCTGTACATTGTGTTAGTTATATAGTGTTTACCTTTATATATATTTTTTAAGACAGAGGGGGGAGTGGGAAGAGGGGCAGAGGGAGAAAGAATCTTAAGCAGCTTCCATTCCCAATGTGGGGCCCAACAGGAGCCTCGATGTCAGGACCCTGAAATCATGACCTGAGCTGAAAACAAGATTTAAGCCACCCAGGCACCCCCCACCTTTATATTTTTAAGTTATTCTCTTTATTTAAAGTTTTACTTTCAAATAGTTTTGCATTTGTTTATTTTTAATAAATAAATACCAAGATTGATTTTGTAGCTCAATTGAAAGTACAGTTCATTCATCCATTTCATTCAAGCTACATGTAATGTTTAAGTATCTAGATCACAGGCCCTATGCCTACCTTCAGGATAAAAAGCTGAATGAAGAAAACAAAATGCCAGCCCTCTTGGAACTTCTCCTTTTTTGTTGGAAGGAAATATAAAAGTATTAAGCCGTCAATTAATTAATTGCAACTACATCGTATACTAACATAGCAAGCAAAAGAAAATTATCATCTGTCACCAGAAACTGGAGGATTCAGAAACTCTGAGCCTTGGCATGTGATGCACATTTCTAGAATTTATAGTGCTATAGCAAAAATGTAAACTTGGGAGCTGAAGTATACCTGGTCTCTAAAGGCCAAGGAATGAATGAGGTCCTGTAGAAATACAAAATAGGAAGACTGGGATCCCTGGGTGGCGCAGCGGTTTGGCGCCTGCCTTTGGTCCAGGGCGCGATCCTGGAGATCCGGGATCGAATCCCACGTCAGGCTCCCGGTGCATGGAGCCTGCTTCTCCCTTTGCCTGTGTCTCTGCCTCTCTCTCTCTCACTGTGTGCCTATCATGAATAAATAAAAATTAAAAAAAAAAACAAAATAGGAAGACTACCAAAAATTGAGCCTTATGGACCATCACAATTACATGTAGGGAAGACAATAAGGAGCCTGAAAAGCACACTGGAGTGGATACAGCACAATAGGAGGATGCCCAGGAGAAAATATGATGAGAGAATGTTTAGGAAAGATATGTGTTTAAAAGGTGATGTCTTGGGACATCTGGGGGACTTAGTCTTTTAGGTGACTGACTCTTGATTTTGGCTCAGATCATTATCTCAGGGTCATGAGATCAAGTCCCAAGTGGGGTTCTGTGCCCAGCATGGAGTCTCCTTGAGATTCTCTCTCTCACCCTCCCGCTGCCCCTCCCCTGCAGGTGCACTGTACGAGCATACGCATGTGTGTGTGTGTGTGTGTGTGTGCGCGCGCGCTCTCTCTCTTATAAATAAATAAATCTTTTTTTTTAAGTGATGTCTTATATTCAGGGAAAGTGAGGACTGGGTTTGGCAGAAGTCATGCTGCAAGAATCCAGATTGGAGTGTATGGACTGAGGGTAAATCAGATGAAAGGTGTTGAAGACAGAGTGAATGGAAACTTTTCTTAAGGTTTATCTGTGAAGGGAAGAAGGGAAATAATGTAGGCCTGGAGAAAAAAAATAAATATTATTGGGTGTAATTTTTTTAACCTTTTTACAAATGTATTTTGGGATAGATTTCCAGGAATAGATGTAGTGGCACAAAGCATATAAAATCAATATTTTCTTTTATATATCTGCTTATTTAATAGGCTAAAATATCAGGCATTGTTGCTTAACTCTGTTTAAGTACTAGTGGGCTAGAATTTTTTCATTTGTCTGCTAGTCTTCATCCTTCTTATCTGGGTCTTATGACATTAACTAGTTTTTTTATTTTCCTTATGAATTATGTTTTTAGATATCCTTAATTCTTAATACTCTCCCATTCCCATTCCTCTATAGATCTTATGAATTATCAGTTTCCATGTATATTATAAATATTTCACTTTTTTTCCTATATCCCATTAGGATTTTATTTTTATCTATGATTTGAGATGAGACTATAAATCGATTTGTGTCTGGATTGCCAGGCATTTATCTCATTACCATTTACTGGAAGTTCTTTTCTTCTATATTAACATCTAAGATAACCTTAATTACTACCGGTAATACAACAATTTCTAGGATTATTTTCTTGATTATTCTGGCCACCTAGGTTTCCTTACTGGCATCATGCTCACACTGTATTACAATTCAGTTTATTTTCTGGTAAAGCTAGATAATGTAAACAGTTTTCCTGTTCTATTCTTGGATATTTTTGCTTGGTGATCTTTCCTGATTAACTTTTTAATAGTCCTACAGAGGTCAGCATTGGCTTTATAAAAATCATGAAATTTTGTGGACTCAAATATACCCATACTGCAATGAATATAAAGTTCTGAGAAACTTCCTTCATCAGATGGAAAAATGAAACTGTAGTAGAGAATTTCTCTTTCATAAAAATCTAAGGTAAGGCACAAAGATAGATTAGAAAGAACAAATGTAAGTGCCAAAAAGAGAGGCCTGGGGGAAAAAGAGGAAGAATAACTTTTCAAGTAAAAAAAAAAAAAGAAGAAGAAGAAAAAAAAAAAGATTAAAAAGCCAGAAATCCAGGGGCACGTAAGTCAGTTAAGCATCAGCCATTGGCTCAGGTCATGATCCCAGGGTCCTGGGATTGAGCACCCCACATTGGGCTCCCTGCTCAGCTGAGGAGTCTCTTTCTCCCTCTCACTCCCCCTGCTCATGCTCTCTTGCTTGCTCACTTGTTCTCTCTCTCAAATAAGTAAAATATTTAAAACAAACAAACAAACCCAGACATCCAACTTAAAAAATCACTCATAACTCACTAGGGGAGATTCAGATCCCCAGCTTGCAGATTCTATGTGGCATTCTGCATGAAACTCCCAGTCTGCTCAAGGCTACTTGACTTTCCTGTGTCTCCGTTTTCTCAAATGGAAAATGGAGTAAAAAATATTTGTAGAGCTGATGTAAGACCATTAAAGAGCTCTTAGGATGCACCCTTCCTCAGAGTCAGCACTTAAAGAGTGCCATTATCTTCATTTTCTCCATCACATGTCTCTTTCTATAAACTGGTTTGAAATTGTGCCAGCTTGCTCTTGATAGCTGACTGACAAAAGTCCACTGAATTCTAGCCATAAGCTTGAAGAAAATGTTTCCTTTCTCCAACGTGTTTGTGCAAACTCAGGCTCCTGAACAGCTGTCTCAACATACTGTCTGACACAAGCAGGTGGATACAGCCTGAAAATCCTAGGGTGTAAACTGCAAAGGAATTTTAAGTATAATCCCATATTTGATGGTGTATTGAAATTCTCTGTTAATAGTAAATCCCCAGTCTCACAAATTCTTTTATATACCAGATCTCTTGACTTTATAATTAGGAAAATATGTTCATCAAAACTTTGCATCAGGATTGCAACATCCCTTTCTAACTCTGACACAGTAGTAAAAGAGAACAGTCTTGCTCCATGTCTGTCTGGAAATTTCCCAATTACGTGTTGTGAAAAATCCAGCTGATTAATTATCACATCTTCATAGAATGCTAATTCCTTGGCAGAGTTCTTAACTGACAATACTGAATGCCTAGAGCTGTTCCGTGGCTGTTTTACAGCACTGATTATGGTATCTATGTTCCTGTTCTGTTCTGTCCCTGGATGAAAGCCCTTTGAAGGAGAGGACTTTGCCTGATCCATCACCGAATAGGTATTAATGAATGGTTCTGATAGCTGTTACTATGTTCCCTATGACAGCACCTAATTAAAACACACTAAGACCTCTTGGTTGTCCTGGCATTGAATCTGTTCTTTTTTTTTTTGGGGGGTGGGGGGTAGATTCCCCAAATTAAAAGTACATTAGTATGAGTGAAACACAGAACCTTGTGATTAAGATAAAACATGTAAAACACATGCAGTTCAGTGGCTAAGGAATATACCAAGACCATGAAATAGTTAAGAAAAACAGTTTCAGGTCACATTGGCCATATCAGATGACTGGGTTATCTTTGTTGATGTGAATAAATAATATCTAAACACTCCTTGGAGGGAGTGTGGATGTCTGGTCAGAGAGCTCATTTATCACTCTTCTTATATCAGAGATATTAATTCTGCCCAAGTATAGAAACTGAGGTAAGTCTAGACAGGGATTGCCATCTCAGTAAAGGGCTATGTGGCACCCTGACCTATCCCCATTCTGCTCCCAGATGCACTCAAACTTCCTATCTCCTGCAGGGATGTGCACAAATTCCTTTTTGAGGGTACCTTTCTGAAGCAGCTACAGCAACCATGGAAGCAGACAGACATTTTTTTTCTGCTGGGATGGGGGTGGGGGTGAGGGTGGAGGGACCAGGGAAGACTGTGCTCTTTTATCTTTGGGATTCACTGGGTCGTTACTTGCTCTGATCTCTTTACCTCTGACCTCTCCCTGCCCACTTTGGGCCATTTTGCCCTTTGCTTTCCATTTTATCACCACCTCTAAATCTATTTTGATCACGGGATCCCATAATATTCAGGGATCATGTTTAGCCCACTACTTGCCTTTTATTTTCAACACACAGAGCATGAAAAAGATGCTGGGACCTACTCTCCACTTTGTCTTTTAACACTACCTCCTCACTTGATATATATTTCCTGAATCCACCTTTCCTTCCTCAGTTACCTATGTTTCTTTTTTTTTTTTAATTTTTTCAGGGTTTATTTTATGATCAGTCACAGAGAGAGAGACGAGAGAGAGACGAGAGGCAGAGACATAGGCAGAGGAGAAGCAGGGCCTCCATGGCAGGGGGGAAGCCCGATGTGGTGATCGGATTGCAAAGCCCATTGAAAGAGTTCCCCAAAGAGATCAGAAGGAAGAGAGTATCACAAGAAATTCGGTCCCCAAACTGGGTTGCTCTTTCTCTGCACCACCACCTGTGGAAGGCCAGATGGCTAGGGGTAGGGGTTGGGGGTGGGGTTCGTTCTTTGGAGAATTAGGCCCTGAGCCTCTCATAGGTTTGGAGAATTAGGCTCTCAGCTTTACTGGGACTCACAGCAAATAGAGTGTGTGGTATTCAGAAGCGACTGTCTACATAGACCAGAATAGTCCATTAAAAGAGAAACTCCGCATAGTCTTCTGCCTTATAGCTCAGGTCATTACATTACTGTGCCCTTACTATGTAATGATATAAACTAAGTTTTCATCAGAGAAGGAGATACTTCATTTTTGACTCCAAGAAATAGCTAATCTAAATGGTCCATCTAGGAAGAGTGAAAAGGCTAAAAAATAAAGATAATCCCTTAGCAGAGCCATACAAGCAGAGCACTGTCACTGTTTTGAATACCTTGGTAACATAAACTGGAACCAGAGTTTACTTCATCACCAAACAGAGATTCTTCTCACATGTCTAGTAGGCTGTGACAATATGGTATTGATATATCCTCTTTCCCTTTAAAACTGGATTGTTTTTATATTTTTCTATTCAGTCAAGACTCAGAATGTCTTGTTATGTGTTACAGACTGTGCTGTATACCGTAGGTAAAGAGATAAAGAGTCACATCCCCACCAAGAAGTAGCTCCTAGTCTAGTTGGAAGAAAGAAACATGATCTGGTACATGTTAGTGTGATGTTCTGTATGATAGGAGTTCTGCCCTGAGAGATTAGTAGAATCAGACTATCAGGGCTTTCTGGTCAAAGTAATAATCTTAAATGAGTCATGAAGAACAAGACAGAGAAAGTACACCTATGAGAGTACATACCTGTCCAGGGGAATATTATATCAGTTTGGGTTTCCAGGGGTTTAAAATGGAAGATCTTATATACTATGCTGTTGGAGGTTAGATATCCAAGAAGCAGACTCTAACATGAGAGATTACTACATGCAAGGGGTTTATTGGGAAGAGCACAGGTCAATAACTGGGGCAAAGAGAACTGGAGTAGATGGAGTTGAATTGCAGTACAGTCACATCAGGGCTTACCTGATCCCAGCGGAGCTCTGAAGCTGGAATGAACCTTTACAGCTAGAGTGCAGGGGCCAGGCCTATATACCCCACATGGAGCAGTAACTGGATAAAGGCCCCCAGGAGGGGGAAAGAACTTAGAGTTAGATGACTCACTTTAACCAAGAGAAGTTTCCAGAGAAGTCCTATTATAGGAGGGCTGTCAGCTAGCAGCCCTATTAGTAGCCAGGGGGAGTAGGTTTTTAGGTCTTGAAGGGAGATTTGAATTGTGCATCAGATGTCTATTAAAAGAGCCTAAGTATTGGATTGTATTCATAGAATTATAGGAAACAACTGAATCATGGAAATAATATGACTAAAGTTGTGTTTGTAAACTAAACATACTTGACTCCATCAGTTTCCTTATGAAGGTTCCACAGCAGTTGGACAGGAATGTTCCACAGGATAATCTGTGGTATTTCTCTGTAGACATCCTTCTGTCTCCAAATTTCAAAGTCATTTACAAAAATAACACCACTTTCTAAGTCTTGTTACTCAAGTCAGAGACCTCTAGGTCCCTCTAGGAAGTTGAGAAAGAGCCTCAAGACATATGACTGCATAAACATGGCCAACTGAGGAGCCAAATGAGCAAAGAGAATGTGTCAGGAGAAGAATACCGTACCATCCAATTACTGCCTTGTCTCTGTAGTATCTAGAGGATGTTTGTTCTTTGTTCTTGGATTATAAAAAAAAATATGGAAAAACTACCCTTTTATTTTATTATTCCCTTTCTTAAAGATTTTATTTATTTATTCATGAGAGACACAGAGAGAGGCAGAGACATAGGCAGAGGAAGAAGCAGTCTCCCTGGAAGGAGCCTGATGCAGTACTTGATCCCAGGACCCTAGGATCATGACCTGAGCCAAAGGCAGATGCTCAACCACTGAGCCACTCAGGTGACCCTATTATTCCTTTTTTATATTTTTATAAAAGTTTTTTTCTTCTCTTCCTTTACTTCTTTTGGATGGATTTGGTCATATTCAAAATTTCAACTTTGTCTATAAGTGGCAAAAAGGTGCAACAGGATTGTGTTGGACAAAGTACTTGGAGACGAGTGGCCCTATGATGTTTATGGATGTGATATTTGTTGTCTCTGACTGGAGGCATGACAGTTGAAGATGGGATCACCGAATTGGGCACCTTTGAAATAATGTGAAGGATGTAGATACTGGGAAGCTGAGGGTGGAATGAAGTAGGCCACATTATTTGTTCTCACAGCCCTTCTAGAACTGCCCTCCAGCCCTGACATCAGGATCTGCAAGATTATATCGCTGCTGTTAATGGCTGATTAAAACCAGGGCAAGCCAATCAGATAGCTATTCTCAGGAATTTGACTCAAGAAAGCCAGAACCTGATACTTGGGAACTAAGTCACATTAATGAGAATGCTCTGAGCTTGTCAGAGTTTATGTCATCCTTACCTCTTCTCAGAGTTTCCTATTTAACCTTTACTTGGATTCTATGAAATATCATGATATTCCTTATAGCACAGCACATATTGACGCAGATTGTCATGTCTTCCTAGAAGCATATATGTGTATTTTTTGAGGATAAATCATGATGTCCCTTTAATAATAATAATAATACAATTTAAAAATGTTTTATCATAGGCTTACTTATCCATTTTAAAACTTCTCTTCCCAACATATACTTTATAACATGCTGAGTATTTTATAACTGTAGTATATATATTATAAATAAAAATAAACATTGGAGGTGGGGGCTCAGCATCTTTTCTGAGAGGGATATAAGGTGAAATACTGAACATCTGTATATTTATAACCCCGGCTTCTCCACCTTAAAGACACGGGTGTCATTCTCTGAGATCCCACACATGCACTAAAAGTTGACAGTTCTGCTTTAGTCACAAGAACAACACAAGATTTATATACATACACTTTTTAGCCATGTTTAAGTGTTCCTGAGAGAGCTAGATTGTGTGAGATTGTATACCCACAGCACTGAATAAATGTCACAATCCCCTCTCCAGAGGTGCTTGTGGGCTGTCAGGACAGATCAAGTCCCTACGAGCCCCTCCTTCTAGAGTGTGGGTTCACAGAGAGCCCCTGCTCTGCTTCCCCTCTGCCTTGCTTGTCTGTCTACCCTGCAATTCTCATTTTCCTACATTCTCTGCATAGGGAGCTAGCACATCTCCTATCATACAGTCAAGATCTGAGGCTCCTGGGCTACGTGGGGAGTGCAGTCAGTTAAGCAACCAATTCTTGGTTTCCGCTCAGGTACTGATCACAAGGTCATGAGATTGAGCCCTGTGTAGGGCTCAGCTCTGTGCTGAGCACAGAGTTTGCTTGAGATTCTCCCTCTCCCTCTGCCCCTCTGGCTCATGCTCTAAATAAATTAATCTTCTTTAAAAAAAAAAAAAAAGATCTACGGCTCCCTTTGGGAGACTGGGGATTCAAGTAGCACCCAAATATTTAGGACATAGATGAAGCTTGTCTAGGACTTCATACAGATTTAACACCAACCACTTGCAAAGATGTTGAGCTGGCCCCACTGGAGGGAAGGGACTCCAACTCACACAACTCACCTGGCCTCAGTTTTCTCTCCTATCATCTGTGGAATGGAGAAGAAAATAGAGGTCCCTGATCTGTCTTGTGCTCAAGTATGACTCTACTCCTTATCAGTGATAGTCTTTGGGCACATCCCCTCCTTTCTTGAGCCTCACAACTCTCTACAGCTTTCTGAGTTACAAGAAAGAGGATATAGCTCAGATAATAAAGTGAACCCATCGCAAAGCACTGTGTCAGTGAGTCAACTATTCTTGAACATTTTGAGGTAGGGAAGCCCTGAGTTCAGAGTGTAAGGAAAAAAAAATCTATGACCAAAAATCTCTGGTGAGGCATGGCTTCCATGTGCACCCAAGATCCCAGGCCCTTCCCAGTGAAAGCTGGAGAGAGGGTGCCATGGCTTATTTCTCAGCCTTAATCAAAACATAGAGCAATCCTGTCTCCTCTCCTCCCCACACAGGACATGCTATGGGCCAGGAGGGGACACAGGACTTGGGAGTGTCTTTTGGTAAAATGCTGGTGGCAGTGGAGCTCTGTCCGGAACTGTGGACCTGGGGTGGGTTAGGGTTGCCAAACACGGTGCATTCTTGCTGTTTCCTCCTGACAGGAAGTGGCTAAAAGGGCAGCTGATGAAAGGGTTTAGCAAGGCTAGGAGGGAAAGGAGAAAATACTGCTCGCAAGCTTGGGGAAGAAAGGTCATGTGTCTTCCAGTAACACTCGTGTCACTTTCTAGCCACTGGAAGGGAACTGGATTCAAAATGAGGGACACGAGGGAGACCTGGGTGGCTATGGTTGAGCACCTGCCTTTGGCTCAGGTCGTGATCTTGGGGTCCAGGAATCGAGTCCCACATTGGGCTCCCTGAAGGGAGCCTGCTTCTCCCTCTGCCTGTGTCTCTGCCTCTGTGTGTCTCTCATGAATACATTTTTTTTTTTTTTTTAAAAAAAGAGGGACTTGAAATGTGAGCCATGACCACGAGGCAGCCCAGGTCTGAAGGGATTCAGAGCCAGGATCATCTTCCTTTAGAATTTGGCTTTTTCAGATGTTAGAGAGGCAGCCATGGTGGGGCACAGAACTGGGTGAGTGCTGAGTGGAGGCAGGCGGGCGTGGGGGCGAGGTCTGGCTAAGCTAGGTCCTGAGTAGACATGCTAAGGCCTGAGACTACGGTCAGTGCTATTTGCAGGTGGGCAATATCTGTCATATTCATCTGTTTTGAAACAAACTTTGAACTCAAAAATAAATTCTCCCTGCTGGTTAGTCACCCTGAGCAAGGAAGCCCCTCCTCACTGAGCTGCTGTCCTGGCTCCACAGTATCAGTGCAGGGCAAATGGGTCACATGGTCGTCAGTGAGGGGAACATTCATGCTGTAGCACCTGTAGGAAAGGGAGGGGAGAGTGAGGAAGGGTTAGGGGTTATGTGAGTGTAAAGGAGAGAAACAAATGAAGAAGGGATGGAAGGACCCCTGGGTGAGAAAGAATGAGAATGTCCCCATCACCAATAATCAAGCCACTTCCTCTCCTGCTCTTCTCCCTGATTACCTGACTCAGGCTGGTGACAAGGTGATGTGGACCTTGGTCCCACCTTGTCCAGAGTGCATGTATCTGTGTTCGTGTGTGCGGAACAGGTGGTGATGAGGGGGGAGGGTGTCTTTGAGCACAAAAACAATGCCTGCCAAACTCCTTTTTGGGTAAGTCCTTTTTTTTACAGCCATTCTTTAGGACATTGTGCAATATCTCATACTCCATGTGAACAGTTGGCCTATTAGGCCTGAGGTGTCCTCTGTGAATATTATACTTGGTGGAGTCATGGGGCATCTTCTCCAGGACACACACAGGCAGGTTATAGAACTTGTGACAAGGGTGCAGTTTTCCTGGGCTGCATGCATGCACACAGGCAGATTATAGAACTTGTGACAAGGGTGCAGTTTTCCTGGGCTCACCTGGGACCGCTATTCAGCCCACTGAAGCCACCATGGCCAAACATGCTAAAGGATTCTCCATAGTCCTCTACCTCTTTGTGGTCGGTCAGGATCAATGCCAGTAAAGGGCTGAGTAGAGTGCTGAAAAAGAAGAGCCACAAAAAAAGTGGAGTCACCAAAAAGGAGGAGTCCCCATTAAATAGAGAGAAGAGCTCCTGAGCCACCTGTTGTACCATTTCCACCCAGAGAAGAGGGCTGGGTCAATGTTAACTCATCCTGCCTCTCCTCCAGTCTCTTTACCTGCCTTGACTCCCCATATCCAGGCCTAGAGAAGCAACCTTTATCTCCTATAGACAGGTGCACACTTACACAGCAATTCAAGCCTGGGAAGATTAATGTCTGCTTTTTATTACATAATTAATAGTGAACATTACATTTTAAAATTTGATTCTCCTAACTTGAATTTCAGACAGGATGAGTAACCACACAGGTAGAAAATCCAGGGTTAGAGAACTCAGAGGAGGTGACTTTCAGGATAGTGACCTTTCTTATGCTTCCACGGGTAAACACTACCCATCCGAGGAGAGGTGGAAGCTTTACATGCTGAAGGACTGGCCATGGGTCCCGTGACAAGTCATGCCTGACTCACAGATCTTTGCTTTTCACTGGGAGCTGCTCTGCATTGTGTAGAGTAATACAGTCTAGCATTCCACCTTCTGACCTCTGCCTTTATTTTTTCCAAGTTGTCCTTCCGAGGCCAGTTAGTCAGGAACTATAGTCTGCTGGTCCTTACAGTTGTTCCTTGTCCATCAACCACCTCTGCTCTTTGGTCTCTCTTTCTCCATGGTAGATCTTAGGGGCTGAATTGTGCCCACCCCACCTACACCCCTGCCATTGCTCATGCGGAATTTATATATTTAGGTCCCAACCCCCCAGTATCTGAGAATGTGACTGTGCTTGGAGATAAAGTCTTTAATGAGGTGGCCAAGTTAAAATGAGGCCCTTCAGGTGAGTATTAATCCGGTATGGCTGGTGTCCTTATAAGAAGATGGAGACACAGAGAAAAGGCTATGTGAAGAAAGAGCAAGAAGTTGGCCATCTGCAACTCAAGGAGAGATCTCAGATGAAACCAAATCTGCCCATACCTTGATCTTGGATTTTAAGTCTCCAGAACTGTGAGAAAATAAATTTGTGGTGTCAGCCACCCAGTCCACGGGAGTACTTGCTATCACAGCCCTAGCAGACTAATAGACTTCATGGACCATCACTTATGTAACTCTCTAAACACCCTCACTTCATTCTTATTTCATCATCCCTACCTGGCAGAAGTCCAAACTCCTGCCTCTTCCATACCTGACCTGACTGAGACCTACTAGATAAAGCCACCCAATCAAGTATATTGTGCCACCACCATAGTTCTATGGTCATCAGTTAATGGGCCTCTTCACTACCACATGGAGTTCAGACTTCCATTCACCCCATATATTTGGTGAGTTCCTTCTCTGTGCATTTAGGACACACAAGTGAACAAAACTGACACAGCTCCTGCTTCTTGGGGCTTAAATCATTGTTCTATGGTCAACTTTTGTCCCTATCTGATCTATTTCAAACATTCTCCACTTTGACAAACTTCTGTTCCTCCAACCTCAGCAGATGTACCAGATGCCCCTTCACTAAACAAATAGCCATTAGAGGAGAATTGATCTTCACCAAACTCAAAAAATTTGTATGCCACGCCTCTCCTCCTCTTCCTTTCTTGTTAGAGTGAAAAAAGTTTCGCAGGGTGAGTCCTTTGAATTTTGCAGCTGGGAAAGTTGCCTTCATTCTCCCAGGCATACTTTTTTAGTCTATGTGGTGACTTTTGGCTTACTTACTTCTTCCAGAACTAGGACTCACTGCTCTATCACCAGCATGAGGTACTTAGCATTTAGTTGGTACTCAAGATCCATTTGAGAAATGAAGGAGAAATGGAGGTGGGGTAGGGGGTGGGACAGCTGGAGAGAGGGCTCACTCGGTATGGCCTGAGACAGAGCCATCAGGAAGGAGTCTGAAGGCTGCCCACTTTCACATCTGGAAGCTGTGCTCTGTTTCTGTGGCTTCTGGAAGACAAAAACTGGGGATTTAGCCTCACAGATGAGGTTCTGGTGGAGCTTTCTGGACATCCCAGGAAACTTGCACCTTCCATGCCAGAGAGACTCTTCCCATGGTTCCTCTTTTACTGCTTGGCAGGCAGAGCTCCACTTTGGGGCTTCTGAGGCCACCAACCAAGGAGAAGCCTCAGAACCTCAGATCCCCCATGCATGGCCTCTACGGCAGAATGTCTTCAAAGGGCTCCATGTGATTTGGGCCTGCTGGAGTGGACCTACCTTCTCAGCATGCTGCAGCTCCGTGAAGTAACAATGACAATAGTTATGATATTTAATAAAGAGAACTGAGAATTTAAGTCCCCAGAGTCATTTACTAATGAGGAATATTCAAATATACTAATAACAAGATTATAAAGAATAGAATTAAAAGGTAAGTGCTTGATACACATTTAAGGACTGACTTTGCTTAAGTTGTCCCATGGCAAGTAACACTGTCCAGAGCTCCTGAGAGCCCCAGGGTCTTAGAAATATCTAAGAGGACAGACAGACTCAATCAAGGTGGCCCCTATCCAATAAAGTTGAAAGATCAGCATCTCAAACTATCTCTGCAGAACCAATGTATTTATTTGGATATGCTTTCATAAACATAATATCAAAGGCATCGCTGTACAGTTTGATGTTTCTGTATAACATGTATCCTGGAAATCTTTCTATGGCAGTTCACACAGATTGACCTAATTTTGTATTTTGGGCACCACATAATTTAATCAACTACTTGGCAATTTCGCAGTTGTTTTTAAGATTAGTGAACAGGGGCAGCCCGGGTGGCTCGGCTGTTTGGCGCCACTTTTGGCCCAGGCATGATCCTGGAGACCGGGGATCGAATCCCATGTCAGGCTCCCTGCATGGAGCCTGCTTCTCCCTCTGCCTGTGTCTCTGCCTCTCTCCCCACCCCTCTCTCTCTGTGTGTCTCTCATGAATGAATAAGTAAACAAATCTTAAAAAAAAAAAAAGATTAGTGAACAGGGAATCTAGCACTTCCCAAACAGGAACGCTAGTACATAGGGTTGCCTGCAGGAGCAGAACCCTGGCTACACTGTCACAGCAGTGCCTCCCACAGAAGAGAAATCACACAGCACACTTGAAGATCTTTCTGGAGAAAGTGATCCTTAGCAAGTTGTTTGCCAAATAATAGTTGCTGTGAAATGTATAAGGAAATGACATAAACACTTCCCTCATCCTCACTTAGTTTTAGACCACCTGTGGAGATAATGTTTAAGGTACAGGCAAAACAATGGTACAAAGATAATGTGTGTGTATATATATATATGTGTGTGTGTGTGTGTGTGTATATATATATATATATATATATATACATATATATATAGTGAGGGATGGGAAAGGGGATGTTCTCTGATTTTCAGACATAATTTTCAGCCAAGGAAAATCACAACACTTCAAAAACCCCTTCTAGTGTGGCTATTAGGTCAGGGTGAGTTAAGCACTTGCCTTACACACAAATCAAAAGGGTGTGTGTCAAATGACTTAGTAGTGGAGAAAATAAGAATAATGCAATATTCTTAAAAATAAAATTTAATGATAAAAAATCCTTGAGTAATAAAATATTAAATTTTAAATAAATATAAGAACTGATCTTGTAATTACATAAGCCAGAGAGATTCGTACAAGTGCGGGGGTAGGAGTGGCAGGGAAATTAGATTTTGACAAATTCCGTTTGGTCTACAAATTTTTTGCCAGACACTGAAATTTATTTACTTGCTAAATATCTCAAACACCATTCACACAATACTCCTATAAAGCAGAATGGTTTGCTTACCGATGATAGTGAGATGTATGTCTCAAAACAGAAAAGCACTTGATGCAAATTTTGATTTTGTCAAAATGGGGACAGACCCTAAAAATGTGCCAACAAAATGGCTATCATTGTTGTCAGCCAAAGAAACGATATCAAAATGTTGGCCTGCCATAAAATCATGTTTTCAAACTGTGAGAAAGGAAGAATATCTCCTGTAATTTGGAAACCAATAAGGAAAGATGAATTAACATAAATCAGATATGTATATGCTGTTTCTCCAAAACAGTTCCAGTAAACTAAATTCTCTCAAACGACACCCCTCTCAAACGAAAATAAGCAAAGAAATAATTCCGAAAATATTGACCAATTTGCTTTCAACAAAGCCCAGGAAATGATCAATTCTGGTTTTGGCATAAATAAAATATTTAACGTTAAAATAATCTGAGTTTTAATACACCTACTTTTCAATATTTTCAAACACTTTAACGTTGTAGGAAAAATTAACTTTCTGCATTTTCATAAAATCATATAGAGAGATTCGCGTCCAGACTGTAGATGCGTATCCCCTTGCCCCGCATCCCTATCTTTTCTCCGCAGAGCAAGCCTGGGTCTGCAGACGCACCGGCTCCCCGCCCCGCCCCCGCCCCGCCCCGCCCCCGCGGAGCATCCCCAGGAAACGCCCTGGTCGGCGCCCGGGCTCAACTGCTGCGCGGCCCCGCGGAGCACAGTCCCCCGCGGTCAGGCCCGACAGGGGAGAGCCTGCTGGGTCCCCGGGTCCCACGCGACCCCGGAGCCCCGGCCCCTCACCTGGGTCGAGACCCCGCTCCCTGCGGAGCAGCTGCGGTCGTCCTGGAGAGCGTCCCTGGCAGCCGGGGGTCCGGCTGGTGGGCGGCGCCAGGTGAGCCTTTACGTTGAGTTCGCGCGCCCCCTGCCGGCCGTTGGGGCGCATCGCCGGAGCCTTGCGTGCTTGCTTTCACCGGGGTCCAGGAGGAGCATGTCCTTTCCGACTCCTTAGGGTCTCTGCTGTTGGCCCTGGTGATGCTCTGCTCCACTTCTCACACCTTACCTCTTAGTATATGGCATCTTATATTTTCCCAATCATTTCCCGTATTCACCTAAATTGGTAGCGTAAGAATTTGTACCTTTTAATCCATAAGAGCCACCAGCTCAGTGTTGTCTACACAGGAGTCACTGAAATGTTTGTAATTCAGTCCCACTCTAGTGCAGGGGTCAGGACTCTCATGGATCTTGTGTCTCACAATTCTCACAAGATTATGGTGAGAATTAACTAAGCAATCTCAATGAGCCATCTGAGATGTATCAAATATGGTTATGTTATAATTATCAATAGAATTATTACACTTGGTCATATTTTAGGCTCTGAGAAATAACTGCCAGTTGATAATTTCATTCGACTATACAAAATAATCAAAATATTTTGTCATTTGGTCTATGCATGAATGTATTAGGAAGGTAGAAGACACATTAATGACAAGAGAGAGAATTTGTAATCAGTGAGGTATGAGACAGGGAACACGGATGCATTAGAAGCCTAGGCGTTCCAGAAAACAAGTGATAATTCACCACATGCAGTTTGCACAGCTGTCTAATGCTGTGGATGGGGAGGTGGAGTTTGGAACCTAAGATAGTAGGTTTTTAAACCTGGATTTGCTATTGGTTTACTAGATTGTTTTATTTATCTAACTCTTAACAGGTGCTATTTAGACATAGACACGTTGAAAGGATGAATGGGTCCCCTACAAGGGCAAAGTATTTGTAGTTGCTATCATTATCAGCATCAATATCATTGTTGCTAAAGACTTTGGTGAAGTCTATGGAATTTGGTAGGTCCTTGGGGATCATGCTCAGAGTAGCACTGTAACATTTGATGAGTAAGCAATTAAGATTAATATGCCATAAGAAAATGAAGTCAGCATCAAAAAATATGTTCTTCATCCCCAAATGAACGTGGAAAATTAATAATATTCTAATAAAATTTCACAATAACCACAATATTTGGGGATCTTCTTATCAGGGTGTTCTGGACTGAATATTTGTGTGTACCCAAAATTCATATTGAAACCCTACCCCTCAGTGTAATGGTATTAGGAGGGGGAGTCTTTGGAGATAATTGGGATTACATGAGGGTGTAGGGAGGAGGTCTCATGAATGGGATAAATGTCTTTATGAGAGTCACAAGAGAGGTTGCTTCCTCTGTCTGCTCTCTACCAGGCATGGATACAAAGAGAAGTTGGCCATCTGCAACCTAGAAGAGGCCTCTCACCAGAACTCAACCATGCTGGCACCCTGATCTTAGACTTCCAGCCTCCAGGATCCTGACAAATAATACATCTCTGTTGTTTGTAAGACACAGTCTATTGTACTTTGTTATAGCAGCCTGCATTAAGACTCAGGGCATCTTTCACTGAGCACTTGTGATACACTAGTTGAGGTTGTGCCTAAATGTTTCCAGTTCAAATCATCCATGGCAGAGATGAAACTGTCATGTATAGCTATTCTCAACACCTTTCCTTAAAAATGTCTGTGCTCACAGATACTGAATCTAAAAAAGAAGGGGAACCATAGCCCCATCGAAAATCTTGAGTAATAATGAGAAAGGAAACAGGAAGATAGGAGACTGGCAGAAAGAAGATGCTAGTGTTCAGTTCCCCACAGAGGATCAGCCCAAATATATTTTAAAAATAATTTTCATTCTTCAGGTTTTGAAAAAATGCTGGAGACCATTAACCAGTTTTTCCCTACCTGTGGCCTGCTCTAAATATTTGCATTAATCTGTCCTACTATCACTAACCAGTAAGAATGAGGGCAGTGAAATTAGCCCCTTGATGGATTTCATGTACCAGTGTACTTCACTAAATTTCAGTGTCTCCAAGGTCAAAATATTTTTCCTTAATTCTTGAGGTTTCCCATGAACTTCCTTTTTAAATAGATTTATTTATTTATTTATTTATTTATTTATTTATTTATTTATTTATTCATGAGAGACACAGACTGAGAGATGGGCAGAGATATAGGCAGAGGGAGAAGCAGGCTTTGTCCAGGGAGCCTGATGTGGATCTTGATCCTGGATCCTGGGATTACCACCTGAGGCGAAGGCAGGTGCCCAGCCACTGACCCACCCAGGTCCCCTTCTGTGAACTTCTTAATGAAGAAAAATAAACTTACTTGATTCCAGGGCCAAATTATTTTATTTTCTATTATCATTGAAAGGACACCAGAAGGATATTATTTCTTTTCAATTAAATTTACTTTCAGAAAAATATTCTCTTAAAAATTTTTTTTTCCTTTTTTAGATTTTATTTATTCATTAGAGACAGACAGAGAGAGAGAGAGAGAGGCAGAGACACAGGCAGAGGGAGAAGCAGGCTCCATGCAGGAGCCCGACATGGGACTCGATCCCAGGTCTCCAGGATCAGGTCCTGGGCTGAAGGTGGCGCTAAAGTGCTGAGCTACCCAGGCTGCCCCAAGAGAAAAATATTCTCAAAGCAATAGGACATTTTACCCAGTTTCCTAGTAAATCCGCAAACGCTTTAATGTTAAAGTGGGTGTGTCAGATCAGTCAGACAGGAGCTGATAAGGAAAGACAGGATGTACTGCTGAATCCAGACTCATTAAATGTTTAAACTTTTCAATCTGACACTTTACCATATGTCAATCTGAAGATCTATTTCCTAGTACAATATAGTTCTGTATGTTGACAGCTATGATAAATATTTCTGCATATGAAGACGTATTCAGTATGTGACTGTGGTTGGTTTCCAGGTAAAAATATCTCCTAATTTGCTATCTGATTTTACTAATTCATGGGATGAATATTAACTCCTATCCCCCAATTACACAAAAGTCCTTATCGACATGACTGGGAAAATTCTGTTTTTCCTATGAAAAACACTTGTACTTCTTAACTATTCAGAAGATGTTCCATTTCAATTTTCTTAAAAAGTCTTCCAAGTTCATTTACATTTTGCAATCGCCAGGTTTTTCAGCCTCAGCACTGATGAACTTGCTTGCATAGAATTGATCTGCTTGAGACAAGGAGTTTGGCTCATCTGCATTCCCACTTTGGCATTATACCTTCCCTCACTTATGAAAGACCATCCCTCTTCCTCATCCCAAGCCTCAGATGGTGCACTGCCCCTGGGTGCAAGACCTCTGCGACACCCAACAGAGGGACGATTCCAGAAGGCTTAGCTTTGGGAGAGATTCCCTTGATGCCAAGTAGAGAAGGCTCCAGTCAGATGCTTAGTACTGACCTCTGCTCTCCAATCCGGACCCACATTTCCCTTCTCCCTTCAAAGGCAGGGAACATCACATGTGCTGAATTTCCATCTTCTCTGTCCTCAGCCCCACAAGCACCTGCAGGCATCAACTTGCTCCTGTCTTTCTGCTTCAAACCCAAATGGTTTGAAGCTCTCTTTCCCGTGGGTTCCTGCTTCACATCCAGGTCTCCCCGCTCAGCCACGGTTTTCCTATACACTAGGTCTTCCCGAGCTCAGACATGTCTGTGGGTCCCCTTGGCTGACATTTCACACACGTCTGCCCCTCTTGAGCACAACATCCATTTTCAAGTCTGACCTCCAGCTCATATCTATGTCCTACTATGTCTCCTGCTTTTCTGCTCCTTCCTCTTTCATTTTGGGGATCCCCCACTCTCAAGTTGGGAGAATTTGGTGTTCCTCCAAATCTATGCTAGGTGCCACCCTCCATTGCTAGGTGCCACCCTCCATCCTGTCTGCACATACAGACTCAACTTCTCAAATGGTTCTGACAATTTAATCAAGTTAAGTAAAAATTATATAAGATTGTCACAGAGACTGAAGAAAATGTCAAATCAGATCTTTCAACTGAAAAGAAAGGAGGTCATCTTCCATCGATCTCTGAGGTGGTTTCCATCCATGGTAGAAAGGTTATGTTCTATTCATTGTTGTTTTGAGGTAAATAGTGTCATTTCCATGTCATTGAAAAAGTTGCTTACAATATTATGTTTTGAATATTTTCCTAAGGAAGAGTTTTGCTATTCTGTGTTTAACCTTTTGACTTAACATGTTCTTGACATTTGTGGAGTGGGCGCAGGTGACTGGGCCGTGGGCCAACAGTCCCGGGCCCTGGTCTGCAGGTGGCCCTCCTGTGGCCCTGCCAGCACCCCTCCCCGGCCCCGCAGATCTGCCTGGAAGTCAGGAAGGCGCCTGCTGGGCGCTCCCCGTCCTTCCAGCGACCATGGGGACCAGGCTGGCTGGTGACTGGCACTGCCCACCGCGCCCTCACTGCGCTGCAGGCGAGTCCTGTCGTCCTGTCCTCTCATCCCCCCTTCGCCCCGTCGTGTGGTGGCGCATCGTCCCCTCATCTCATCTCTCAATGTCCCATCGTGCCCTTATCTCGGCGCCTCATTGCTCATGTTCCCGTCACCCCAACTCCCATCAGTCACCCCATCAGTCATCTCCCCAACATCCCAAGGTTGTCTCCTGTCCTCCCAACGCCTCATTGTCCCAAAGCCCCATCACCCCTTCTTCCTGCGGGTCCCTCGCCCTTGTGCCCAACCGCCCCTCCAGTCGCCTCCGTCTTCAAGTCTCCCAGTGACTGTCCCCCCGCCCCATCCTCCGCGCCCCCCCCCCCCGCCCTCCCGAGCCGGTCGCGGCCCCGCCGGCGGGCGCACACCCGACCCCGAAGCTGCAAACCCGCCCGCGCGCGCCGCGGCTCAAATCCCTTCGGCTCAAATCCCTTCGGGAAACCGCGTCTTGCGGCCCGTCCTCTGGCTGCACTTTCTCGGCCCAAGGGGCGCCGGGACCCAGGCCGAGCCGCAAGCGCAGGCTGCAGGACGCCCTCGGGCCACCGGGGCCCCCCCAAGCGCCGCCGGGCCGCCCGCTCGGCGGGGAGGGGGCGGGAGGACGGGTTTGCGGGGACCCGGGCCGCGGCCCCGAGCCGCCCCCCCAGGCCGCCCCGCGCAGCCCGGGCCCCACACAGCGGCCGCCGGGACCACCACCGCCGCCGCGGGGCCCCATCCCTGGGCGGCAGGAGGAGGCTGCCGCCGCCGCCGCCGCCGCCGCCGCCCCGGGGCTCCCCCGCGGGACCCCTGCCTGGGAGCCCGAGCCCCGCCCGAGGCGCGCACACCCTCACGCGCGCCTCCGGGGCGCACCTGCTTCAGAGCTCCTCGGGGACTAGAGCACACCCCGAATCCAGAGGCCCCGAAGCGCCCGTTCGCACCTGCAGCTGCTGCAGCACATCCTCAGCCTCTTGGGCGCAGAGCGCAGCCAGGCTGGGGGGAGCAAGGCCGCCCTCCAGCACCTCCTCTCCAGCCTTGATCGCGGCCGGGAGCCCCTGGAGCCCAGGAAAGAAGGGTCGGGCCTGCCTGTGTCCGGGACTGGTTGTCGGGAAGGGTTTCCAGAGCATCCATCTCTATCAGGAGGGCAACAAACGCAGCCGCTGTGCCTGGGAGGCGCCTGCTCCTCCTTTCACAACCTCTAGGAAAGCCCGCACGCAAAGCAGAAAGAGATCCTCAGACTCTGTCAATGACTGACATACTTTGCTGAGCCTCCTAAGCACTTCGTGGTTAGGTGACAAAAGTATAAGCTTTAAATTTATTCCAGTTTTTACTTTTGCTCATTAAGTGTTTCTATAGGACAGTTCTTCTATTTGGTTCTTAGTGAAAAGAGGAACCAAGTCTAATTATATACCCTGATGAAAAAAAATGGATTTTACAACGCATTCATTTTTATGTTGTTCACATTATAAATAAAAAATAGACTTTCTCTAAACCAGTAGATGTGTTGTGGTCAGAAGAGCGGTGGACATAACAAATCCAATTCTTTGTATCATTGAACTTTGTAGAAAAACCAACCTCCAAGCAATAATCTCACTCAACTGATATCAGTTGTTTTAAATAGTATAATGACAAAAGGGAAAAATGAAATCTCTTAGCAGCCACTGGGAGCAGACATGTTGGGAATAAAAACAGAAGCAATAAATATCTCCCACAGTTAATGGTAGACGTCCAAGTGCAACCATTCCTTAGAAAATGGATATATGAGTCAGTTATTTACAAGCAATTCCATCCCATTAAACCCATGAATGGAAATGATGACAAAGGAAGAGAGTGTAGAATAAAAAAGAAGTTAAAATGGATTCTGTGGGGATACCTGGGTGGCTCAGTGTTTGAGCATCTGCCTTTGATTAGGTTCTGATCCTGGGGCCTGGAATCCAGTCTTCCATCAAGCTCCCCACAGGGAGCCTGCTTCTCCCTCTGCCTGTGTCTCTGCCTCTCTGCCTCTCTCTCTCTCTCTGCCTCTCATGAATAAAAAAACTCTTAAAAGTTTTTGGTTCTTTGTGTTTTTTTTTTTTTTTTTTTTTACTAACAGTTTTGCTTCCAAGTACAAAGCTACTAACTGAAACCAAGACTTATGTGAAACTTCTTCACTTTTTGGAAACTCTCATAGAAGAGGCCGTTTTCTCTTCTTTTTTCCTTACTGACTATTTTGGACATGAGGGAATGTCCCTGTTACAATGCTGGAGTAGTGGCTGTAGCAAAAAGGAAATAGAAAGTTGGATAATATTATTCTGTGGCCTGTCCAATTATTTTCATTGGAAGATTGCCTCTGACAGCCACAGATGGACTAAGACAGCGACCAAGTCTGGAGAACTTGCTTGTTTGTGTTCTCTGCATCAGCTTCTCCCTGCTGGATGATTTTTCTCTGGAGAAAAACAAACAAACAAATCCCCAAAACAAATAAACTGCTCTTACCTAGAAAGAACTGACTCTGTTACTGTAATAAGTCACTATCCCTACCTTGTATATCATTTTTGGAAATTATACTTTTATATGTTAGCAAATCGAAGTTCAATAAAAAAAGAGAAAATTATACTTTTTATGATAACATTTTTTATTTCGCAGACATAGAGAAACCACGTTGCCTTGAGGAGGGGGACAATTGGGTGAGAATCTTCCACCAGACTTCCTGGTGAGTGTGGAGTTCCACAAAGATTTGCTGGCAGGGCTCCAGGAGGTGAAGACCTGCTCCTAAATGAAGCCTGTAATATGGACCCATTCAGCCACCAGGTGTCCCTGGAAAACAAAATTTGAAAAAACTTTTTTAAATAAATTTTTTTTTCTTTTAAGCTTTCCTAAAGAGCAGTTAGCTTCACAGCAAAACTGAGTACAAGATCTCAAGACTGTTCATATATACCCACATTGTCGACATGTATAGTATCCCTGAAAATCAGTATCTCCCTCCAGAGAACAGTTATTACAAGGCCTCCGGGCTATAAAAAGTAGTTCTAAGGCCTGTAACCTAGTCCTCAATATAATAATGGTCTGTGGCTCTCCAAAACTCACCCTTGGAGTACAACAACAAAAGTTTACATCTGAGTTCTTGATTTCCATTTTTGGGTTTTCTTGGGTAACACTCAACGCATGGATATAGAATTAGTGGAAGATAAGCCATACACCTGCAAGAAGAGTATGAAATACCTAGGAATAACTTGCACAGTGATATGAAGAATTTCCCTCAATCTTTCCTTCATCAGAAAGTCATGGTAGAAGAGGTGATATTAACAAAACTTGGAGGTCCCATTGTCTGTTTGTAGATGTGACTTCTGTGTGACCCTGGAGGTGATGTGGGCTCTCATAATTTAGGAACAAACAGATGTCACATGATCTTTTGACTTTAGGAAAGTAAGTCAACGCATCAGGAACTGTACACAGAGTGAAACAGAAAAAAAGGAGTTTTGAAAACACCTTGATGAGTACGGAGTCGCAGGTGAGGCAAGAGATCACTTTGTCAGCCGAGGCAACATGAAGTGGCCTTACTGCAGAAACACATGTCAAGGAAGTAATTCAACTCTTCGATTCCTATCAGCAGTTCGGCATCGTTCTAAATTGGGAGAGACTCTGCGTTCATTCTCTTGTCTTTGTAGACATGGTTCACCTGCATATGTGCTTTCCGTATCAGAAATCATGTACCTATCAGTACTCGATAGGTCCCTCTTCAACGTTGGCCATCCCATTCCACGTCGGAAGCCTAACAATTGGCCTTCATGTTTACCAGCGTTAGACATCCTTAACCCTGCGTAGCCTTCACATGAGAAGGGTGAACCGACAAGGGGTTGTGTATGTCCAAAGATCAGATGGGAGCATGGGACATACACTGTACTCTAGAGACAGCGCATCCGGGTTCCGAACTTTTCTGGATGATGCGTGAAATGCCAATCCAGAAGACACTGGAGGCAAGGGCAGTCATGACAAGCACGCCCATGTAGTTGGGAAACAGTGCTCTAGAGCCAGTCGAAAGTGCATCATAAAGGAAAGCAAAAAGGGAAGTAGAAAGTGAGGGAGATGTTCAGAAATGGAAAACGCGTCTGTTGCCTACTTAAGCCCCACACACGAGGGAAGATGCTCAGAGAAGCTGGAGCAGCGGATCCCACACCTGCCCAGCCCAGCCCAGCCAGGCCCACAGCCCCTGCAGGATCCCCGATGGCCCTGCCCTGCTCCTTCTCGGTGGCCCTGGTGCTGCTCAGCTGCCACTCCCTGTGCTGTCTGGCTTGCCACCTGCCCGACACCCACGGCCTGCGCAACTGGAGGGTCCTGACGCTCCTGGGACAGATGAGGAGACTCTCCGCCGGCTCTTGTGACCACTACACCAATGACTTTGCCTTCCCCAAGGAGCTGTTTGATGGCCAGCGGCTCCAGGAGGCGCAGGCCCTCTCTGTGGTCCACGTGATGACCCAGAAGGTCTTCCACCTCTTCTGCCCGGACACGTCCTCTGCTCCTTGGAACATGACTCTCCTGGAGGAACTGTGCTCGGAGCTCTCTGAGCAGCTGGATGACCTGGAGGCCTGTCCCCTGCAGGAGGCGGGGCTGGCCGAGACCCCCCTCATGCATGAGGACTCCACCCTGAGGACCTACTTCCAAAGGATCTCCCTCTACCTGCAAGACAGGAACCACAGCCCGTGTGCCTGGGAGATGGTCCGAGCAGAAATCGGGAGATCCTTCTTCTCCTCGACAATCTTGCAAGAAAGAATCAGGAGGAGGAAATGAGACCCGCCCGGGTCCGCACGGAAATGACATTCCCTGACTGATCAGAGCACACTTGCACGTGTCCTGCCGCCTCAGAGAAGCTCACGCCTGCCGTCACGGTGACACGAAGGCAATCGGGTGTCCAACGTGTTCAGGACGGGGCAGCACCATCAAGTCAAGTCGACAAACACCGCTTACTTTCACATAACCTTGCCCATCTCTCTACTTACTACTCATTCGTTTATTTATTTATTTATTTATTTATTTATTTATTTATTTGTATTTATGGCTCAACTGGGTTCTCTTTGTATACTAGTAGGTGTACCGTCACTCTGTGATTCAGGGGGAGTGGGGATGCTTTCTATTTATTAAGTTTTTTATTCTTTTGTTCATTAAACCGTTCTCTGCAAGCATTCTTGCATTTGTGGTTTCTTTCGAGACGGAGGGAATCAGAAGAGAATCTGATGAAAGAGTGGATCGTATGACTCTTCTCCTCAGGATTCTGTTACTCTCATGAGAAGTCAACCCATAGTCCTCCTCGATGCCAGTGCGTATGTGCCTGTCAGGCTGAGGGTGCACACGACCGATCCCATCTCCTACCCTGTATCTCTGAGTTCTGTCGAGAAAAAACAAACCTCCAAACAACCAGCAGATTGAAGTGATGGCAGTCATAGCACACGGTACAACAACAAGAAGAAGGGACATAGGAACTCTGTAAGCAGAAAAGGAAGCAGGCATATCCGGAAATATAATCAAGCAGCACTAGATAATACCTTCCCTATTAGACTGGTGGATGTCCCAGTGCCAATATCCTTCAGAAAATGCCTATTGGGGTCTGCCAGTTACAAGCCGGTCCGTTCCCTTGAAGCCTAGCAATGGAAGCGCTGCCAAGGGAACAGAGTCCCAAAGGAGAAGTGGTCTCCAGATGGATTCCCTTGTGGATCCTGTGTGGCCATGTGACTTCTAAGGGCAAGCCACTCACTGAAGCCCAGAGTCTGTGGAGGCTCCCTCCTTTTTGGAAACTCTCCTCCGAGAGGCCTTGTTGTCTTCTTTTGCTCCTGATGACAGACCATTATGGACCGGAGGGCACGTCCCCGTTACAACCAGGGGACAGTGGCTGTAGGAACAAGCAAAGACAAAGCGGGAGGATTGGACTCGGTGGTCTGTCCTGATGCTCTACAGCAGAAGACTGCCCCCTACAGCCAGCAATGCACTGAGATAGTGACCAGGCCTGGACACCTGGCTTGTGTTGTGTGCATCAGGTTGCCCCTGCTGTGTGATTCATCTCCCGAGGTAAAAACAGGTTTTCTAGGAGGAACGGATTCAGAGAGTGTAAAAAGCCAATTTCCTCAGCTTTTCTCTCTCGCTCTCTCTCGCTCTCGCTCTCGCTCTCGCTGTCTCTCTCCCCCTCTGGAAAATACAGTGTTCCAAAGAGCAGCGAGGTAGGCAATGTGGTTGGCAAGGTCGGGTAAGCAGCCAGATCTTGGTTTCAGCTGAGATCCTCATCTCAGGGCGGGTGGATGGAACCCCACATCAGGCTCCCCACAAGCGCAGAGACTGCAGAGGATTCCTTGTCCCTGGGGCACCTGGGTGGCTCGTTCCATGAGGCATCTGTCTTTGGCTGGATCGCCAATCCCAGGGTCCTTGGATGGAGCCTGTCATCGGGCTCCTTCTCAGGTGGGTGTCTGCTACTCCCTCTCCTCCCCTGCTCATGCTGCTCTCTATATTGCTTTCACTCTCTCTCTCTCTCTCTTTCTCTAAAAATCAAGATATCTTTTACGAGTAGTTAGCTGCGCAGAAAAAAAAATACGACGTAGAGAGACTTTTCCCACCTCCGTGGTCTGTATCTGCATAGTGTCCCTGGAAATGAACCTTCAGCCACCTGAGGGAATCCCTGTGACAAGGCTTCCAAGATTCTGGGCTCTGTGAACTAGTCTTAGATAGTCCAGTGGTCTGTAGGCTCTCCAAAGCTCAGTCTGGGAGGGCCCCAGCCAAAGCTTCTTGCTTCCTGTTTGTTGTCTCTCCTTGGGCTTTCTTGAGTACCACACAAGAAGCATGGCCGTTGAATTAGTGGAAGAGCCCTGAAATGTGTGCCGAGGAGGGCGACACACCTAGGAATGACAGGCCCCTGTGAGCAGAGGACTTTCTCTCCATCCGTTCCTGGATCTCAAAGTCACTGGGAGAGGTGGCCTTGGCTGACTTGGGAGCTGCCTTTGGCGCTTTGTGGATGTGGCTTCTGTGGGAGCCTGGAGGTGATGTGGGCTTTCAGCATTTCAGAACAAAGAGATTCTGCATGATCGTTTGACTTTACGAAAGTCAGTCAACGCATCAGTAACTGGACACAGTGCAAAACAGAAAAAAAGGAGTTTTGAAAACACCTTGATGAGTACGGAGTCGCAGGTGAGGCAAGAGATCACTTTGTCAGCCGAGGCAACATGAAATGGCCTTACTGCAGAAACACATGTCAAGGAAGTAATTCAACTCTTCGATTCCGATCAGCAGTTCGGCATCGTTCTAAATTGGGAGAGACTCTGCGTTCATTCTCTTGTCTTTGTAGACATGGTTCACCTGCATATGTGCTTTCCGTATCAGAAATCATGTACCTATCAGTACTCGATAGGTCCCTCTTCAACGTTGGCCATCCCATTCCACGTCGGAAGCCTAACAATTGGCCTTCATGTTTACCAGCGTTAGACATCCTTAACCCTGCGTCGCCTTCACATGAGAAGGGTGAACCGACACGGGGTTGTGTATGTCCAAAGTTCAGATAGGAGCATGGGACATACACTGTACTCTAGAGACAGCGCATCCGGGTTCCGAACTTTTCTGGATGATGCGTGAAAAGCCAATCCAGAAGACTCTGGAGGCAAGGGCAGTCATGACAAGCACGCCCATGTAGTTGGGAAACAGTGCTCTAGAGCCAGTCGAAAGTGCATCATAAAGGAAAGCAAAAAGAGAAGTAGAAAGTGAGGGAGACGTTCAGAAATGGAAAACGCGTCTGTTGCCTACTTAAGCCCCACACACGAGGGAAGATGCTCAGAGAAGCTGAAGCCGCGGTTCCCACACTTGCCCAGCGCAGCCAGGCCCACAGCCCCTGCAGGATCCCCGATGGCCCTGCCCTGCTCCTTCTCGGTGGCCCTGGTGCTGCTCAGCTGCCACTCCCTGTGCTGTCTGGCTTGCCACCTGCCCGACACCCACGGCCTGCGCAACTGGAGGGTCCTGACGCTCCTGGGACAGATGAGGAGACTCTCCGCCGGCTCTTGTGACCACTACACCAATGACTTTGCCTTCCCCAAGGAGCTGTTTGATGGCCAGCGGCTCCAGGAGGCGCAGGCCCTCTCTGTGGTCCACGTGATGACCCAGAAGGTCTTCCACCTCTTCTGCCCGGACACGTCCTCTGCTCCTTGGAACATGACTCTCCTGGAGGAACTGTGCTCGGGGCTCTCTGAGCAGCTGGATGACCTGGAGGCCTGTCCCCTGCAGGAGGCGGGGCTGGCCGAGACCCCCCTCATGCATGAGGACTCCACCCTGAGGACCTACTTCCAAAGGATCTCCCTCTACCTGCAAGACAGGAACCACAGCCCGTGTGCCTGGGAGATGGTCCGAGCAGAAATCGGGAGATCCTTCTTCTCCTCGACAATCTTGCAAGAAAGAATCAGGAGGAGGAAATGAGACCCGCCCGGGTCCGCACGGAAATGACATTCCCTGACTGATCAGAGCACACTTGCACGTGTCCTGCCGCCTCAGAGAAGCTCACGCCTGCCGTCACGGTGACACGAAGGCAATCGGGTGTCCAACGTGTTCAGGACGGGGCAGCACCATCAAGTCAAGTCGACAAACACCGCTTACTTTCACATAACCTTGCCCATCTCTCTACTTACTACTCATTCGTTTATTTATTTATTTATTTATTTATTTATTTATTTATTTATTTGTATTTATGGCTCAACTGGGTTCTCTTTGTATACTAGTAGGTGTACCGTCACTCTGTGATTCAGGGGGAGTGGGGATGCTTTCTATTTATTAAGTTTTTTATTCTTTTGTTCATTAAACCGTTCTCTGCAAGCATTCTTGCATTTGTGGTTTCTTTCGAGACGGAGGGAATCAGAAGAGAATCTGATGAAAGAGTGGATCGTATGACTCTTCTCCTCAGGATTCTGTTACTCTCATGAGAAGTCAACCCATAGTCCTCCTCGATGCCAGTGCGTATGTGCCTGTCAGGCTGAGGGTGCACACGACCGATCCCATCTCCTACCCTGTATCTCTGAGTTCTGTCGAGAAAAAACAAACCTCCAAACAACCAGCAGATTGAAGTGATGGCAGTCATAGCACACGGTACAACAACAAGAAGAAGGGACATAGGAACTCTGTAAGCAGAAAAGGAAGCAGGCATATCCGGAAATATAATCAAGCAGCACTAGATAATACCTTCCCTATTAGACTGGTGGATGTCCCAGTGCCAATATCCTTCAGAAAATGCCTATTGGGGTCTGCCAGTTACAAGCCGGTCCGTTCCCTTGAAGCCTAGCAATGGAAGCGCTGCCAAGGGAACAGAGTCCCAAAGGAGAAGTGGTCTCCAGATGGATTCCCTTGTGGATCCTGTGTGGCCATGTGACTTCTAAGGGCAAGCCACTCACTGAAGCCCAGAGTCTGTGGAGGCTCCCTCCTTTTTGGAAACTCTCCTCCGAGAGGCCTTGTTGTCTTCTTTTGCTCCTGATGACAGGACCTATTATGGATAGGAGGGCACGTCCCCGTTACACCCAGGGGACCGGTAAGGTAAGGTCGGGTAACCAGCCCGATCTTGGTTTCAGCGGAGATCCTCATCTCAGGATGATTGGATGGATCCCCACATCAGGCTCCCCACAATGGCAGAGACTCTAGAGGATTCTTTGTTCCTGAGTCGCCTGGGTGGCCTTTCCATGAGGCGTCTGTCTTTGGCTGGATCTCTATTCCCAGGGTCCTGGGATGGAGCCTGTCATTGGGCTTCTTCTCAGTTGCATGTCTCCTACTCCCTCTCCTCCCCTACTCATGCTCTATATATTGCTTTCTCTCTCTCTGTCTCTCTCTTTCTCTCTCTCTTTCATTCTCCCAAAATCAAGATATATTCTATGATTATTTAGCTGCGTAAGGAAATTGATTTGAGATAGAGTTTTGTGATATCCTTGGTCTGTATTTGCGTAGTGTCCCTGAAATTGAACATTCAGCCACCAATCTTTGTGATAAGGCTTCCAAGATTCTGAGCTCATTTACATGGGTCCCCTGCCCACCTCCCTAAGGAATTGAATCTCCCTTACTCATAATATCCCTCTCGTTTTTGCTCTGGCATTTCAAAACATTATGTCTGGTATAATGATGACTTGATTGAATCAATTTTTCAAATGTCAGGAGATTTTAGTTACATGTCAACCCTAGAAGCTGTAGTTGATTTTAGATAACCTTGCAGATCTATTTACCGGTGTATATAACAACTTATTCGACTTTTATAAGATTATTTTCACCTTTAAGAATATTATTATACTTTCATTTTATGGTTAGAGAAAAAGTATTTTCTTTATATTTTTCAATTTATTATTTCAGTAAATACTCTGTATAGATAAATCTCGTGTTTATTTTTTTAAAACAAATAATCCGATTTAACTCATTGAGAAAATGTAGAATATAATGCACTTACTCATTATTACGTTATTCATTGTACACGTTAAGAAGAGACTTTCTCTAAGCCAGTTTGTGTGTTGCTGTCAAGATAAAGGTGGACATAACAAATCCAATCGTGTTTGTAGCATTGAGTGTTTAGAGAAACCAACCTCAAAACAATAGTCATATTGAAGTAGTATCTTTTACCTTAAGAAGTATAATGAGAAGAAGGGGAAATGGAGTTCTCTGAGCACAAGGTGCAATAAGTTAAGTCAGGAAACAATAACAGAAGCATTAGATATCTCCTGCGATTGACACCTGTACACCCAAGTGTAAATATTCTTCGGAAAATGGATATTTGTGTCTGTGATTTATAAGCAACTCCATTAACTAATAGCCTAGGAACAGAAGTGGTCACATTACAAGAGTAGGGCATGAGAAAAGTATTTAAGATTGATTCCTTGGGTTTGCCTGGGTGGCTCAATGAGTTAAGAGTCTGCCTTAGGCTCAGGTCATGATCTCAGAGTCCTGGGAAACCACAGCTCAGGCTAGTACTAGTAGGAACACTGAAGCTAAAATTGAAGAATTACTGGAAGTTCCATAGTGATGAGCAGCATCACTATGAGATTGAAAAGCAGCAAGATATCCTATCTGTGGGGGCCACACACATTTTGTGAGTTTTGCCTTTGGGTGCCTCCCCCATGTTCTCACTGTAAAGATCAGAGAAAGATTCTGGTGCTTCCAGCAGTGTAAGGAAAAAAGAAGTCGGGATCCCTGGGTGGCGCAGCGGTTTGGCGCCTGCCTTTGGCCCAGGGCGCGATCCTGGAGACCCGGGATCGAATCCCACGTCGGGCTCCCAGTGCATGGAGCCTGCTTCTCCATCTGCCTGTGTCTCTGCCTCTCTCTCTCTATCTGTGTGTGACTATCATAAATAAATAAAAATTTATAAAAAAAAAAAAAAAGAGGGAAGGAAAAAAGAAGTCAATGGGAATACTCCCATTCCCCTGCACAAAGGCCTGCCTTCCGGGGAAACTATATTCCCAGAGCCTCGTCCACCTGGGGGAAAGTTAATCCAAGTTCAGCCCTCTTTCCTCTTCCACTCGGGATGGGAAATGCAGAACTGCAAGTCCCTCTAACTTTCCTGTCTCCCCTAGCAGGGTGGTAAAAAAAACCAAACAAACTGGGAAGCTTTTGTGAAGGTCAGAGCTTAGGGACACAGGCTCACTAAAAGTCAGAGCCACAATCATAGGATTAGAGAACACTTCCCATCCCCCATCCCTACTACCACCTAATAGAGTTCCTGTATAATAACAAGATTTCCAAGAGAAAGAACTGGACATTTCAGCCTTTAGGTAAGAAGAAGGCTGTAGGGAAACTCAAAGACAAAGGGGAGGTAAAAGCATGGACACAAAAAGAAATTTTAGCCTTTAACACACACACTCACAGCAAAGAGCAAAGACACCCTGAGTCCTAGCAAGATAAATGTAAAACTCAGCCCAAGGCCAATTTATATCAGTTCCCAGTTGTACCCAGTATGTCATGTTCAGCTTTTAACAAAGTTTACAAGGCATGCTAAAAAGCAAAAGACTCAGCCTGAAGAGACACAACATGCACCACAACTAGACTAAGATATGGGAGAGATTTGGGGATTGTCAGATCAGGAATTTAAAATGAGTATCACTGGGGATCCCTGGGTGGCTCAGCAGTTTAGCGCCTGCCTTCGGCCCAGGGCATGATCCTGGAGTCCCGGGATCAAGTCCCACATCAGGCTCCTGCATGGAGCCTGCGTCTCCCTCTGCCTATGTCTCTGCCTCTCTCTCTCCCTCTCTCTCTCTGTCTGTCTCTCATGAATAAATAAATAAAATCTTTAAAAAAATAAAATAAAATGAGTATCATTAATAAACAGAGGGCTTTAATGTATTCATATTCTCACTCATTTATTCATCGGTTTTAATCTGCTTTGTACAGTATTTAAAATACATTTGTTCAGCAAGATGCCCTTTAAAAAAATAAAAAAATGTATTTGTTCATATAATATCATATGTACCTTTATGATGTATTTGGATGTAACAAAATTTGTTTATCTTATTTGTGTTAAATTTTTTTCTTTATGGAAGTCCTCTCCAGGAGATTTTTTCAATTTGTTTATTTTTTAAAAAAGAGATAGCCTGAATTTGCAACCCATATTGAAGAATGGATGAAAAACTTAAAGCACTCCTTTATTTATCATTTTATTTTCATTTGTTATTTTAAAACAACATATTTCTATGCCAGATTATGTGGTTACTCTGAGCACAGAGAAGTGAAGAAAGCAATCACAAAGCCTACTCTCTTTGAGCTTTCCATTCTGAAGAGGAAGAAACACACCACAATAATCATGCTTAAGAAACTTCAATTGTATTTCATGTTACAATGAGAGGTAGAGAGAGCACCAGAGATTCTTTCACTAGAAGCTTGAATGAGGGATGTCAAGAGGGAACACAAAGCAGATGAACTCTTTAAAGCAAGTGAAACCTCTAAACACAGACAGTCTGCCATTAGATGCATCCTTCCTTGGATCTAGAATCTCCAAATGGAGTGCATTTTGGGGATATTAATCTAGAATTGTTTGTTGCATATTTGCAAATCAGAGTGTGATGATAGACACGTCACTTACAAGTAGATTGTAAAATGAGGAGATAACCTAAAGCTTATGAAAATGTTCAACTTTCAAGGTTAAAAGAAAACAGCCTGCAAAAGGCACAGAGATGGTGTAGCCAGCACAAGTGGGAAGCAAGAGGAGAATGATATTCAGAAAGTACTGATAAGCAACGGGTTTAAACTTGAGGGGCTCTTAGAAAAGGACAGGGCCACCCTGTCCCAATGGATCTGGAAACAGGTGCTATTGATCATTTGGTAAGATCCAATTAGGTAGAAAAATAGGCTGTGTGGACAGTGGAAGAATAAGAATGTGGGTAAGTTGTCTTCTCTTTTTATTTACAGATCAGCATTGCTGTGGTTCCATAAATTTACTGAAAAAAATTTTTAAAGAAGTTCTTGGTTTCTTTGGTTTTCTTTATAGTTTTTCTATTTCCTTGATTTTCACTATTCTCCTTATTGTTTCTTTTTATTTATTTAGTAATTGCTTCTTTTTTTATAATATTTTAAACATTTTTTAAATTTTTATTTATTTATGATAGGCACACAGTGAGAGAGAGAGAGGCAGAGACACAGGCAGAGGGAGAAGCAGGCTCCATGCACCGGGAGCCCGACGTGGGATTCGATCCCGGGTCTCCAGGATCGCGCCCTGGGCCAAAGGCAGGCGCCAAACCGCTGCGCCACCCAGGGATCCCGGTAATTGCTTCTTTTATTTCTAGTTTGTTACAGTTGAAGTGAAGAATGCTGGCTTTGGACTTTCCTTCTGCTGTAGCCTGAGCATCTAAAGCCATAAATTATATTTTAATCCTGCCTAGCTACATCTCACAAATTGTGAAATGTTGTAGGTTTTTAAAATTTTTTTTAAATTTATTTTTAAAGTAGGCTCCACACCCAATGTCGGGGCTTGAACTTGCAACTCTGAGATCAAGAGTTGTATGTTCTACCGACTGAGCCAGCCAGGCATCCCTAATATGTTGTGTTTTCATTTTCATTTACTTCAACTGCCCTTGGAATTTCTTCTGTACCCCATGAGTTATTTAAATGTGGTTATTTAATTTCCAAATATTTGGAGATTGTTCAGGTATCTCTCTGGTAGGTATTGTTTTCTATTTTTTTTTTCTACTGCAAGTAAAGAACTTTATCACCTCAATCCTTTTAATTCTATAGGAATTTTTTATGACTCAGAATATAGTCTATGACTGTCCTGAAGAAATCTGAAAAAATACATGCCTTAGGTGTTTTATTTGAAGTGTTTCCCAAACAAAGCTACAGTAAGCTGGTTTCTACTGTTTTCTATTACTTCATATCATTACTGATTTTGATTCTATTCATTCAAGAGATCACCTACTGAGTGGAAGTGTTGATGTGGATTTGTGTGTTTCTCCTTTCAGTTTGTTAGCATATATTTTAAATCTCTGTTATTGGACGTACTCAAATTTAGAATTGTTATATCTTTATGATGAAGAAATAGTTTCATAGAAATTACAGTTCCCTCTAAATGTTTAGCAATATTTATTTTTCTCAAGTCCAAAAGGTTTAATGTTTTAAAATCATGGTAAATTTCTAACAAGTAGTGTGTCCACGGTATAATTTTTCCATCTTTTAATTTTAAGCAATTATGTGAGTTTAAAATGAGTTTCTTGGGGCACCTGGGTGGCTCAATGGGTTAAGCATCGGCCGTAGGCTCAGGTTGTGATCTCAGAGTCCTAGGATAGAGCACTGATTCCAGCTCCCTGGTCAGAGGGGAGTCAGCTTTTCCCTCTCCCTCTGCCTTTCCCCTAACTTGTGCTTTCTTACTCTCTCTCAAATAAATAAATAAAAACTTTTAAAAAATAAATAAACAAATAAATGAGTTTCTTATAGATAGCAGAAAATTTTTTTTGTTGGTTAACTTTTTTCCAGTATGGCAATTTCTGCTTTTTAATGGGAAAATGTAGACAATATACACTTGTCTATGTATACTGTTAGGTATATGTTTTCCTTCTTGCTATTATTTGTTCCTATGGCTCTTTGTTCCTGTCTTTCTTAATTTCCTATCTTTTCCTTGATTAGTCAACAGTTTTTAAATGATTCCATTATATCTCCATTATTGGCTTGTTAGCTATTTCTTGTTTAAGTTTAGTTTCCTTTATACACTTTACCACATATTATTTCTAATTACCACACTTGACCATTTATGTGGCTCTCCACATACTATTGTCAGACTCTTAAACTAGAACGCTTCGTTTGTCACCATTCCATCCTTGGCTGTGTTAGGCTGCTGTGCCTTTCTTATTACTGCCACATGTGTTTTAAACTGCTGGATACATTTGTATTATTTTGTATTAAATGGTTCAATATTTTTTATTGTTTTATATATTTCAAATTTTCCATCTGGTATTATTTTCTCCCTTACTACAAGAATGTCCTTTAACAACTCACATAGTACTGGTCTGATCATGACGAATTCTCTTGGCTTCTGTTTCCCTGAGGAAGCCTTTCTTTCACCTTTAATTTGAAGGATTTCTTTGCTGAAAATAAAATTCCAGGTTAACAAGGTTTTTTTCCCCCTCCTTCAGCCTTTAAACATGTCGTTGAATTGACACCTACTTTGCATAATTTCTGTTGAGATATCCAAAAATATTCTTGCCTCTCTTTCTTCGTACGTAACCTGCTTTTGATATGTAACTGTTTCAAGCTTTTTCCATATCACTTTTTCTCAGTAATATTACAATGATGTCCTTGCTGTGGCTCTGTGTGTGTGTGTGTGTGTGTGTGTGTGTTTATGCTGCTTGGGGGTATGTTGAGCGTCTTTGATGCATAGGTTGGTTGTTTTAATCTAATTTCAAAAATTATCAGCAATCATTTCTTCAGGTAGTTCTGTTGATCCTTCTCACTCTTCTGGCACTTGAAGAATCTGAGACCCTTGTTTCATGCCATGTTCCTTTTGGACACATTCTTCTACTGTTGTGCATTTAAGGTTCCTGATCTTTACATCTTTACTTGAATTTTCATGTGACTTGTAATATTTGTTTTTTGTCTTTTTTTAAGATTTTATTTATTTATTTATTTATTTATTTATTTATTTATTTATTTATTCATGAGAGAGGCAGAGACATAGTCAGAGGGAGAAGCAGGCTCCCTGCAGGGAGCCTGATGCTGGACTGGATCCCAGGACTCCGGAACCATGCCCTGAGCCAAGGCAGATACTCAAGCCACCCAGGTGTTCCTCACTTGTAATATTTTCAATATTTTCCATCTCTAAAAGTTCCTATCATTTTTATTTGTGTCTTCCCTTTTTTTCCTTCACTGTACCTTGAGGAATAAAGTCACCTTAATTATCAAACTCAAGGAGATGTTGTTCTTTGTCTCAGCATAATGGACAGTTTTCCCGTTTCTGCCAGGAGCTTATGTTCAAGCCTTCTTCATACAGTGTGACTAAAACTGCACTACTTTCCTTTTTAAAATCCAAACTTACATCAAATCTGTATTCCATTAAGATTTGATTTTCATCTATCATATGACATGAGAGCTGACACTGATCTCTGCCTGGGCTGGCAGGTAATCATTGTGGAATTATTTCTGGACAGTTATTCCCACCATTTGAACATCAGATACATCCTTTATTGTAAACCTGTCACTGATAACCATTTTGGGCATGTGTTTTACCAACTCAGTTACCTTATTTTCCTCTTTCTTACACTGCATTTTCTGTTGTTATGACATGCAGCTAAATTTTTCTACATAGAGATTGATATGCCCAGAGTTGTCCATTGATTCCTTTCTTCCTAACTAAATTGAGTTTCCATCTTTAGGTAGGCCAATGACTTCAGAAAAAAAAATGATAAACTCTTAGACATTAATAAATAATGAATTTGCAACGAATATAATGGCCAAGGACACTTCTTCATAAGATGAAAAAATGAAAGTGAGTCAGAAACTTTCTCTTTTCCAATATCTAAATGCCAAAATTAGGTGAAAATCCATAAAAAGCAAAAGTATCCTCAAAAAAGATAGCAAGAAAGTATGTAAATTTGGGATTAAAATATGAGAGAATTTCAAAGTAAGAATTGAAAGAAATATATATGACATGTGATATAGGATGGTACTGCATCTAGACTTTGCTAAGAAATCTAGATGTTTGACCCTGAATAATTCACTTAACCTCTTTGGACCTCAGTTTCTCAAATGTAAAGGAGGCTGGTAATGTTCCTTAAGTTGTGAGTATTAAATAATCTAGAACACTTAGCAGCACATAGCAGAGTATTTTCCACTGAATGAAACCTTAAGAGCTGTGGCTATTTTACTATTTATTCATAAAGATCTAGAAGAGAATAGTGAACTTCTTCTAGTCTTCTCTGTTACTGACTGCAAAATGATGATAGTCTAAAAATCAGAATCGGGAACCAATGCCTCATCAATTACATACAGAATAATATAAGAGGTATACATATATAGTATATGATATACATACACTCTATATTCTGATACCTAGCTCATTTCTCCCATCCTCCCTGCTTTCCCAGATCCCATCCTTTCACTACCATATCACAGTGTTTCCTCCCCCCCACCCCCCAGTGTAGACACCCCCAGTGAGCTCTGCCCTCCTCACTCACTCCTCATTAACCTGTCCTGGCCATTCATGCAGCTGCTTCCTTTACCCTTGTGGTTTCTTGCTGGCAATTTTACTTCCAAGTACAAAAGCCACTAACGGAAACCAAGAGTTGTGCAAAAGTTCTAGGTTTTTGGAGACTCTCTTAGAAGAGGCCTTGTTCTCTTATTTTTCTCCTAGTGACAATTTTTGGACATGAGGGAATGTCCGTGCTGAAGTAATGTAACAATACAGTAGAAAAAAAGGAACTAGAAAGCAGGATCCTTTTACTCTGTGACCTGTTAAAATATTTATGAAGGAAGAGAGCCATCTATCTGGCCTAGATGGACAAAGACAATGACCAAGTCTGGAGACTTGACTTGTGCTCTACAGAAGCCTGTTTCCTGGCAGGAGATTTTCCTCCAGAGCAAAAAAGGCTAATTTCTGGAAAGAACAGACTCCAATTGGTAAAAAGCCAATTCCTTAGCTTTTATACATTTTTTTTTAAAAACATACTTTTCTTTTTTTTAAAAGACTTTTATTTTTTTTAATTTTTTATTTATTTATGATAGTCAGAGAGAGAGAGAGAGAGAGAGGGAGGCAGAGACACAGGCGGAGGGAGAAGCAGGCTCCATGCACCGGGAGCCCGACGTGGGATTCGATCCCGGGTCTCCAGGATCACGCCCTGGGCCAAAGGCAGGCGCCAAACCGCTGCGCCACCCAGGGATCCCAAAAGACTTTTATTTATGCATGAGAGACATATCGAGAGAGAGAGAGAGGCAGAGACACAAGCAGAGGGAGAAGCAGGCTCCATGCAGGGAAGCCTGATGTGGGACTCGATCCTGGGTCTCCAGGATCAGGCCCTGGGCTGAAGGTGGCGTTAAACACTGAGATACCAGGGCTGCCCAAAACATACTTTTCTTAAAGAGCAGTTACCTTCAAAACAAAATTTAAAGAATATCAAGATTTTCACATGTTCCCTGGTTCTGTATATGCACAGTCTCTCCCATTATCAACCTTCCCCCCCGCAGGTGGAATAATTTTCACAATTGCTTCCAAGCATGTAACAATTAATTGTTAGGGTGGTGAACTAATCTGAAATATTGCAATGATCTGTGGCATTCCAAAGCTTGACCCTGGAGAGGCCTAACGAAACCTTCTTCCTTAGTATTTAATGTCTCTAATTGGGTTTTCTTGGGTACCACACAAGCATTGACATTGAATATTTGGAAGACACAAATTGCCTGCAAGATCAGTGTGACAAGCCTAGGAATAGCAGGAATACTTTAGGCTTGCAAGAATTTCTTTCCATCATTTCTTAGACCTCAAAATCTTCCTAGAGAGGTGATCTTTGCTTACTTTTGAGCTGCCATTGGCTGTCTTATAGATGATACTTGTCTGAGCCTTGATGTCATGCTGGCTTTGGCAATTAAAAACAAATAGATGATATTTTATGATTTAATTCTATTAAACTTATTCAACATATCAGTAATTATATAATGCTAAACAGAAAAAATATTCTGACATTACATACAAGAGTATCTAGCAGCAGGTGTAGTATATAGAATTAAACAGTTTAAATTATTAAAATTAATACAATTAATAAAAGTTAAAAATTATTTTGTAATATGAGGCAACAATACACTTCAATTATCCTAAGGAATGTTAATTCTTTAATTTTTCACTAGCTTTTAGCAATTGGGAATAATTTTAAATGTTTAAATACACTGAAATCATTATTATGTCTTTTTAGAAATTGTTAATTTGCATATGCACCTTATCTATTTCAATTTGTATGAGTAAAGAAATGAGAAGTCACTCACCAAATTTAGTTTACGTACTTAAACATCAATAGCTGTAAAATTTAACTTTTAGATAAAAATCTTTAGTCATCCGCAAACCTGTATTAGGTAAACTTTACACTTTCTTTTTTACATATAAACCACAGGTATAAATACAACACATAATTATATGTACTATGTATCCATGCTATTAAGTATTCTAGGAATGTTCACTAAAAACATCCAGAAAGGGTTGCCTGAGTAGCTCAGTGGTTGAGCATCTATCTTTGGCTCAGGGCAAGATCCCAGGTCCTGGGTCCGAGTCCCATTTGGGCTCCCTACACGGAGCCTTCTTCTCCCTCTGCCTATGTCTGTGTCTCTGTTTCTGTGTGTCTCTCCTGAATAAATAAATGAAAACTTTTAAAAAAATAAATTTTTAAAAACCACCCAAAAACACTCTGGAAGCAAGAGGCATGAAAAAAAAAATAAATGGAAGGCAACAGTACTCTAAACCCATGGAGAAAGTGCATAAGGGAAAGCAAAAAGAGAAGAGAAAGTGAGGGAGACATTCAGAAATGGAAAACGCGTCTGTTGCCTACTTAAGCCCCACACACGAGGGAAGATGCTCAGAGAAGCTGAAGCCGCGGTTCCCACACTTGCCCAGCGCAGCCAGGCCCACAGCCCCTGCAGGATCCCCGATGGCCCTGCCCTGCTCCTTCTCGGTGGCCCTGGTGCTGCTCAGCTGCCACTCCCTGTGCTGTCTGGCTTGCCACCTGCCCGACACCCACGGCCTGCACAACTGGAGGGTCCTGACGCTCCTGGGACAGATGAGGAGACTCTCCGCCGGCTCTTGTGACCACTACACCAATGACTTTGCCTTCCCCAAGGAGCTGTTTGATGGCCAGCGGCTCCAGGAGGCGCAGGCCCTCTCTGTGGTCCACGTGATGACCCAGAAGGTCTTCCACCTCTTCTGCCCGGACACGTCCTCTGCTCCTTGGAACATGACTCTCCTGGAGGAACTGTGCTCGGGGCTCTCTGAGCAGCTGGATGACCTGGAGGCCTGTCCCCTGCAGGAGGCGGGGCTGGCCGAGACCCCCCTCATGCATGAGGACTCCACCCTGAGGACCTACTTCCAAAGGATCTCCCTCTACCTGCAAGACAGGAACCACAGCCCGTGTGCCTGGGAGATGGTCCGAGCAGAAATCGGGAGATCCTTCTTCTCCTCGACAATCTTGCAAGAAAGAATCAGGAGGAGGAAATGAGACCCGCCCGGGTCCGCACGGAAATGACATTCCCTGACTGATCAGAGCACACTTGCACGTGTCCTGCCGCCTCAGAGAAGCTCACGCCTGCCGTCACGGTGACACGAAGGCAATCGGGTGTCCAACGTGTTCAGGACGGGGCAGCACCATCAAGTCAAGTCGACAAACACCGCTTACTTTCACATAACCTTGCCCATCTCTCTACTTACTACTCATTCGTTTATTTATTTATTTATTAATTTATTTATTTATTTGTATTTATGGCTCAACTGGGTTCTCTTTGTATACTAGTAGGTGTACCGTCACTCTGTGATTCAGGGGGAGTGGGGATGCTTTCTATTTATTAAGTTATTTATTCTTTTGTTCATTAAACCGTTCTCTGCAAGCATTCTTGCATTTGTGGTTTCTTTCGAGACGGAGGGAATCAGAAGAGAATCTGATGAAAGAGTGGATCGTATGACTCTTCTCCTCAGGATTCTGTTACTCTCATGAGAAGTCAACCCATAGTCCTCCTCGATGCCAGTGCGTATGTGCCTGTCAGGCTGAGGGTGCACACGACCGATCCCATCTCCTACCCTGTATCTCTGAGTTCTGTCGAGAAAAAACAAACCTCCAAACAACCAGCAGATTGAAGTGATGGCAGTCATAGCACACGGTACAACAACAAGAAGAAGGGACATAGGAACTCTGTAAGCAGAAAAGGAAGCAGGCATATCCGGAAATATAATCAAGCAGCACTAGATAATACCTTCCCTATTAGACTGGTGGATGTCCCAGTGCCAATATCCTTCAGAAAATGCCTATTGGGGTCTGCCAGTTACAAGCCGGTCCGTTCCCTTGAAGCCTAGCAATGGAAGCGCTGCCAAGGGAACAGAGTCCCAAAGGAGAAGTGGTCTCCAGATGGATTCCCTTGTGGATCCTGTATGGCCATGTGACTTCTAAGGGCAAGCCACTCACTGAAGCCCAGAGTCTGTGGAGGCTCCCTCCTTTTTGGAAACTCTCCTCCGAGAGGCCTTGTTGTCTTCTTTTGCTCCTGATGACAGACCATTATGGACCGGAGGGCACGTCCCCGTTACAACCAGGGGACAGTGGCTGTAGGAACAAGCAAAGACAAAGCGGGAGGATTGGACTCGGTGGTCTGTCCGATGCTCTACAGCAGAAGACTGCCCCCTACAGCCGGCAATGCACTGAGATAGTGACCAGGCCTGGACACCTGGCTTGTGTTGTGTGCATCAGGTTGCCCCTGCTGTGTGATTCATCTCCCGAGGTAAAAACAGGTTTTCTAGGAGGAACGGATTCAGAGAGTGTAAAAAGCCAATTTCCTCAGCTTTTCTCTCTCGCTCTCTCTCGCTCTCGCTCTCGCTCTCGCTGTCTCTCTCCCCCTCTGGAAAATACAGTGTTCCAAAGAGCAGCGAGGTAGGCAATGTGGTTGGCAAGGTCGGGTAAGCAGCCAGATCTTGGTTTCAGCTGAGATCCTCATCTCAGGGCGGGTGGATGGAACCCCACATCAGGCTCCCCACAAGCGCAGAGACTGCAGAGGATTCCTTGTCCCTGGGGCACCTGGGTGGCTCGTTCCATGAGGCATCTGTCTTTGGCTGGATCGCCAATCCCAGGGTCCTTGGATGGAGCCTGTCATCGGGCTCCTTCTCAGGTGGGTGTCTGCTACTCCCTCTCCTCCCCTGCTCATGCTGCTCTCTATATTGCTTTCACTCTCTCTCTCTCTCTCTTTCTCTAAAAATCAAGATATCTTTTACGAGTAGTTAGCTGCGCAGAAAAAAAATACGACGTAGAGAGACTTTTCCCACCTCCGTGGTCTGTATCTGCATAGTGTCCCTGGAAATGAACCTTCAGCCACCTGAGGGAATCCCTGTGACAAGGCTTCCAAGATTCTGGGCTCTGTGAACTAGTCTTAGATAGTCCAGTGGTCTGTAGGCTCTCCAAAGCTCAGTCTGGGAGGGCCCCAGCCAAAGCTTCTTGCTTCCTGTTTGTTGTCTCTCCTTGGGCTTTCTTGAGTACCACACAAGAAGCATGGCCGTTGAATTAGTGGAAGAGCCCTGAAATGTGTGCCGAGGAGGGCGACACACCTAGGAATGACAGGCCCCTGTGAGCAGAGGACTTTCTCTCCATCCGTTCCTGGATCTCAAAGTCACTGGGAGAGGTGGCCTTGGCTGACTTGGGAGCTGCCTTTGGCGCTTTGTGGATGTGGCTTCTGTGGGAGCCTGGAGGTGATGTGGGCTTTCAGCATTTCAGAACAAAGAGATTCTGCATGATCGTTTGACTTTACGAAAGTCAGTCAACGCATCAGTAACTGGACACAGTGCAAAACAGAAAAAAAGGAGTTTTGAAAACACCTTGATGAGTACGGAGTCGCAGGTGAGGCAAGAGATCACTTTGTCAGCCGAGGCAACATGAAATGGCCTTACTGCAGAAACACATGTCAAGGAAGTAATTCAACTCTTCGATTCCGATCAGCAGTTCGGCATCGTTCTAAATTGGGAGAGACTCTGCGTTCATTCTCTTGTCTTTGTAGACATGGTTCACCTGCATATGTGCTTTCCGTATCAGAAATCATGTACCTATCAGTACTCGATAGGTCCCTCTTCAACGTTGGCCATCCCATTCCACGTCGGAAGCCTAACAATTGGCCTTCATGTTTACCAGCGTTAGACATCCTTAACCCTGCGTCGCCTTCACATGAGAAGGGTGAACCGACACGGGGTTGTGTATGTCCAAAGTTCAGATAGGAGCATGGGACATACACTGTACTCTAGAGACAGCGCATCCGGGTTCCGAACTTTTCTGGATGATGCGTGAAAAGCCAATCCAGAAGACTCTGGAGGCAAGGGCAGTCATGACAAGCACGCCCATGTAGTTGGGAAACAGTGCTCTAGAGCCAGTCGAAAGTGCATCATAAAGGAAAGCAAAAAGAGAAGTAGAAAGTGAGGGAGACGTTCAGAAATGGAAAACGCGTCTGTTGCCTACTTAAGCCCCACACACGAGGGAAGATGCTCAGAGAAGCTGAAGCCGCGGTTCCCACACTTGCCCAGCGCAGCCAGGCCCACAGCCCCTGCAGGATCCCCGATGGCCCTGCCCTGCTCCTTCTCGGTGGCCCTGGTGCTGCTCAGCTGCCACTCCCTGTGCTGTCTGGCTTGCCACCTGCCCGACACCCACGGCCTGCGCAACTGGAGGGTCCTGACGCTCCTGGGACAGATGAGGAGACTCTCCGCCGGCTCTTGTGACCACTACACCAATGACTTTGCCTTCCCCAAGGAGCTGTTTGATGGCCAGCGGCTCCAGGAGGCGCAGGCCCTCTCTGTGGTCCACGTGATGACCCAGAAGGTCTTCCACCTCTTCTGCCCGGACACGTCCTCTGCTCCTTGGAACATGACTCTCCTGGAGGAACTGTGCTCGGGGCTCTCTGAGCAGCTGGATGACCTGGAGGCCTGTCCCCTGCAGGAGGCGGGGCTGGCCGAGACCCCCCTCATGCATGAGGACTCCACCCTGAGGACCTACTTCCAAAGGATCTCCCTCTACCTGCAAGACAGGAACCACAGCCCGTGTGCCTGGGAGATGGTCCGAGCAGAAATCGGGAGATCCTTCTTCTCCTCGACAATCTTGCAAGAAAGAATCAGGAGGAGGAAATGAGACCCGCCCGGGTCCGCACGGAAATGACATTCCCTGACTGATCAGAGCACACTTGCACGTGTCCTGCCGCCTCAGAGAAGCTCACGCCTGCCGTCACGGTGACACGAAGGCAATCGGGTGTCCAACGTGTTCAGGACGGGGCAGCACCATCAAGTCAAGTCGACAAACGCCGCTTACTTTCACATAACCTTGCCCATCTCTCTACTTACTACTCATTCGTTATTTATTTATTTATTTATTTATTTATTTATTTATTTATTATTTGTATTTATGGCTCAACTGGGTTCTCTTTGTATACTAGTAGGTGTACCGTCACTCTGTGATTCAGGGGGAGTGGGGATGCTTTCTATTTATTAAGTTTTTTATTCTTTTGTTCATTAAAACCGTTCTCTGCAAGCATTCTTGCATTTGTGGTTTCTTTCGAGACGGAGGGAATCAGAAGAGAATCTGATGAAAGAGTGGATCGTATGACTCTTCTCCTCAGGATTCTGTTACTCTCATGAGAAGTCAACCCATAGTCCTCCTCGATGCCAGTGCGTATGTGCCTGTCAGGCTGAGGGTGCACACGACCGATCCCATCTCCTACCCTGTATCTCTGAGTTCTGTCGAGAAAAAACAAACCTCCAAACAACCAGCAGATTGAAGTGATGGCAGTCATAGCACACGGTACAACAACAAGAAGAAGGGACATAGGAACTCTGTAAGCAGAAAAGGAAGCAGGCATATCCGGAAATATAATCAAGCAGCACTAGATAATACCTTCCCTATTAGACTGGTGGATGTCCCAGTGCCAATATCCTTCAGAAAATGCCTATTGGGGTCTGCCAGTTACAAGCCGGTCCGTTCCCTTGAAGCCTAGCAATGGAAGCGCTGCCAAGGGAACAGAGTCCCAAAGGAGAAGTGGTCTCCAGATGGATTCCCTTGTGGATCCTGTGTGGCCATGTGACTTCTAAGGGCAAGCCACTCACTGAAGCCCAGAGTCTGTGGAGGCTCCCTCCTTTTTGGAAACTCTCCTCCAAGAGGCCTTGTTGTCTTCTTTTGCTCCTGATGACGGACCTATTATGGATCGGAGGGCACGTCCCCGTTACACCCAGGGGACCGGTAAGGTAAGGTCGGGTAACCAGCCCGATCTTGGTTTCAGCGGAGATCCTCATCTCAGGATGATTGGATGGATCCCCACATCAGGCTCCCCACAATGGCAGAGACTCTAGAGGATTCTTTGTTCCTGAGTCGCCTGGGTGGCCTTTCCATGAGGCGTCTGTCTTTGGCTGGATCTCTATTCCCAGGGTCCTGGGATGGAGCCTGTCATTGGGCTTCTTCTCAGTTGCATGTCTCCTACTCCCTCTCCTCCCCTACTCATGCTCTATATATTGCTTTCTCTCTCTCTGTCTCTCTCTTTCTCTCTCTCTTTCATTCTCCCAAAATCAAGATATATTCTATGATTATTTAGCTGCGTAAGGAAATTGATTTGAGATAGAGTTTTGTGATATCCTTGGTCTGTATTTGCGTAGTGTCCCTGAAATTGAACATTCAGCCACCAATCTTTGTGATAAGGCTTCCAAGATTCTGAGCTCATTTACATGGGTCCCCCTGCCCACCTCCCTAAGGAATTGAATCTCCCTTACTCATAATATCCCTCTCGTTTTTGCTCTGGCATTTCAAAACATTATGTCTGGTATAATGATGACTTGATTGAATCAATTTTTCAAATGTCAGGAGATTTTAGTTACATGTCAACCCTAGAAGCTGTAGTTGATTTTAGATAACCTTGCAGATCTATTTACCGGTGTATATAACAACTTATTCGACTTTTATAAGATTATTTTCACCTTTAAGAATATTATTATACTTTCATTTTATGGTTAGAGAAAAAGTATTTTCTTTATATTTTTCAATTTATTATTTCAGTAAATACTCTGTATAGATAAATCTCGTGTTTATTTTTTTTTAAAACAAATAATCCGATTTTTAACTCATTGAGAAAATGTAGAATATAATGCACTTACTCATTATTACGTTATTCATTGTACACGTTAAGAAGAGACTTTCTCTAAGCCAGTTTGTGTGTTGCTGTCAAGATAAAGGTGGACATAACAAATCCAATCGTGTTTGTAGCATTGAGTGTTTAGAGAAACCAACCTCAAAACAATAGTCATATTGAAGTAGTATCTTTTACCTTAAGAAGTATAATGAGAAGAAGGGAAGGAATGGAGTTCTCTGAGCACAAGGTGCAATAAGTTAAGTCAGGAAACAATAACAGAAGCATTAGATATCTCCTGCGATTGACACCTGTACACCCAAGTGTAAATATTCTTCGGAAAATGGATATTTGTGTCTGTGGATTTATAAGCAACTCCATTAAACTAATAGCCTAGGAACAGAAGTGGTCACATTACAAGAGTAGGGCATGAGAAAAGTATTTAAGATTGATTCCTTGGGTTTGCCTGGGTGGCTCAATGAGTTAAGAGTCTGCCTTAGGCTCAGGTCATGATCTCAGAGTCCTGGGAAACCACAGCTCAGGCTAGTACTAGTAGGAACACTGAAGCTAAAATTGAAGAATTACTGGAAGTTCCATAGTGATGAGCAGCATCACTATGAGATTGAAAAGCAGCAAGATATCCTATCTGTGGGGGCCACACACATTTTGTGAGTTTTTGCCTTTGGGTGCCTCCCCCATGTTCTCACTGTAAAGATCAGAGAAAGATTCTGGTGCTTCCAGCAGTGTAAGGAAAAAAGAAGTCGGGATCCCTGGGTGGCGCAGCGGTTTGGCGCCTGCCTTTGGCCCAGGGCGCGATCCTGGAGACCCGGGATCGAATCCCACGTCGGGCTCCCAGTGCATGGAGCCTGCTTCTCCATCTTGCCTGTGTCTCTCTGCCTCTCTCTCTCTATCTGTGTGTGACTATCATAAATAAATAAAAATTTATAAAAAAAAAAAAAAGAGGGAAGGAAAAAAGAAGTCAATGGGAATACTCCCATTTCCCCGCACAAAGGCCTGCCTTCCGGGGAAACTATATTCCCAGAGCCTCGTCCACCTGGGGGAAAGTTAATCCAAGTTCAGCCCTCTTTCCTCTTCCACTCGGGATGGGAAATGCAGAGAACTGCAAGTCCCTCTAAACTTTCCTGTCTCCCCTAGCAGGGTGGTAAAAAAAACCAAACAAACTGGGAAGCTTTGTGAAGGTCAGAGCTTAGGGACACAGGCTCACTAAAAGTCAGAGCCACAATCATAGGATTAGAGACCACTTCCCATCCCCCATCCCTACTTACCACCTAATAGAGTTCCTGTATAATAACAAGATTTCCAAGAGAAAGAACTGGACATTTCGCCTTTAGGTAAGAAGAAGGCTGTAGGGAAACTCAAAGACAAAGGGGAGGTAAAAGCATGGACACAAAAAGAAATTTTAGCCTTTAACACACACACTCACAGCAAAGAGCAAAGACACCCTGAGTCCTAGCAAGATAAATGTAAAACTCAGCCCAAGGCCAATTTATATCCGTTCCCAGTTGTACCCAGTATGTCATGTTCAGCTTTTAACAAAGTTTACAAGGCATGCTAAAAAGCAAAGACTCAGCCTGAAGAGACACAACATGCACCACAACTAGACTAAGATATGGGAGAGATTTGGGGATTGTCAGATCAGGAATTTAAAATGAGTATCACTGGGGATCCCTGGGTGGCTCAGCAGTTTAGCGCCTGCCTTCGGCCCAGGGCATGATCCTGGAGTCCCGGGATCAAGTCCCACATCAGGCTCCTGCATGGAGCCTGCGTCTCCCTCTGCCTATGTCTCTGCCTCTCTCTCTCCCTCTCTCTCTCTGTCTGTCTCTCATGAATAAATAAATAAAATCTTTAAAAAAAATAAAATAAAATGAGTATCATTAATAAACAGAGGGCTTTAATGTATTCATATTCTCACTCATTTATTCATCGGTTTTAATCTGCTTGTACAGTATTTAAATACATTTGTTCAGCAAGATGCCCCTTTTAAAAAATAAAAAAATGTATTTGTTCATATAATATCATATGTACCTTTTATGATGTATTTGGATGTAACAAAATTTGTTTATCTTATTTGTGTTAAATTTTTTTCTTTATGAAGTCCTCTCCAGGAGATTTTTTTCAATTTGTTTATTTTTTTAAAAAGAGGATAGCCTGAATTTGCAACCCATATTGAAGAATGGATGTGAAAAAACTTAAAGCACTCCTTTATTTATCATTTTATTTTTCATTTGTTATTTTAAAACAACATATTTCTATGCCAGATTATGTGGTTACTCTGAGCACAGAGAAGTGAAGAAAGCAATCACAAAGCCCTACTCTCTTTGAGCTTTCCATTCTGAAGAGGAGAGAAGAAACACCACAATAATCATGCTTAAGAAACTTCAATTGTATTTCATGTTACAATGAGAGGGTAGAGAGAGCACCAGAGATTCTTTCACTAGAAGCTTTGAATGAGGGATGTCAAGAGGGAACACAAAGCAGATGAACTCTTTAAAGCAAGTGAAACCTCTAAACACAGACAGTCTGCCATTAGATTGCATCCTTCCTTGGATCTAGAATCTCCAAATGGAGTGCATTTTGGGGATATTAATCTAGAATTGTTTGTTGCATATTTGCAAATCAGAGGTGTGATGATAGGACACGTCACTTACAAGTAGATTGTAAAATGAGGAGATAACCTAAAGCTTATGAAAATGTTCAACTTTCAAGGTTAAAAGAAAACAGCCTGCAAAAGGCACAGAGATGGTTTGTAGCCAGCACAAGTGGGAAGCAAGAGGAGAATGATATTCAGAAAGTACTGATAAGCAACGGGTTTAAACTTGAGGGGCTCTTAGAAAAGGACAGGGCCACCCTGTCCCAATGGATCTGGAAACAGGTGCTATTGATCATTTTGGTAAGATCCAATTAGGTAGAAAAATAGGCTGTGTGGACAGTGGAAGAATAAGAATGTGGGTAAGTTGTCTTCTCTTTTTATTTACAGATCAGCATTGCTGTGGTTCCATTAAATTTACTGAAAAAAATTTTTAAAGAAGTTCTTGGTTTCTTTGGTTTTCTTTATAGTTTTCTATTTCCTTGATTTTCACTATTCTCCTTATTGTTTCTTTTTATTATTTAGTAATTGCTTCTTTTTTTATAATATTTTAAACATTTTTTAAATTTTTATTTATTTATGATAGGCACACCGTGAGAGAGGAGAGAGGCAGAGACACAGGCAGAGGGAAGAAGCAGGCTCCATGCACCGGGAGCCCGACGTGGGATTCGATCCCGGGTCTCCAGGATCGCCGCCCCTGGGCCCAAAGGCAGGCGCCAAACCGCTGCGCCACCCAGGGATCCCGGTAATGCTTCTTTTATTTCTAGTTGTGTACAGGTTGAAGTGAAAGAATGCTGGCTTTGGACTTTCCTTCTGCTGTAGCCTGAGCATCTAAAGCCATAAATATATTTTAATCCTGCCTAGCTACATCTCACAAATTGTGAAATGTTGTAGGTTTTTAAAATTTTTTTTAATTTATTTTTAAAGTAGGCTCCACACCCAATGTCGGGGCTTTGACTTGCAACTCTGAGATCAAGAGTTGTATGTTCTACCGACTGAGCCAGCCAGGCATCCCTAATCTGTTGGTTTTCATTTTCATTTACTTCAACTGCCCTTGGAATTTCTTCTGTACCCCCATGAGTTATTTAAATGTGGTTATTTAATTTTCCAAATATTTGGAGATTGTTCAGGTATCTCTCTGGTAGGTATTGTTTTCTATTTTTTTTTTTCTACTGCAAGGTAAAGAACTTTATCACCTCAATCCTTTTAATTCTATAGGAATTTTTTATGACTCAGAATATAGTCTATGACTGTCCTGAAGAAATCTGAAAAAAATACATGCCTTAGGGTTTTTTATTTGAAGTGTTTCCCAAACAAAGCTACAGTAGCTGGTTTCTACTGTTTTCTATTACTTCATATCATTACTGATTTTGATTCTATTCATTCAAGAGATCACCTACTGAGTGGAAGTGTGATGTGGATTTGTGTGTTTCTCCTTTCAGTTTGTTAGCATATATTTTTTAAAATCTCTGTTATTGGACGTACTCAATTTAGAATTGTTATATCTTTATGATGAAGAAATAGTTTCATAGAAATTACAGTTCCCTCTAAATGTTAGCAATATTTATTTTTCTCAAGTCCAAAGGTTTAATGTTTTAAATCATGGTAAATTTCTAACAAGTAGTGTGTCACGGTATAATTTTTCCATCTTTTAATTTTAAGCAATTATGTGAGTTTAAAATGAGTTTCTTGGGCACCTGGGTGGCTCAATGGTTAAGCATCGGCCGTAGGCTCAGGTTGTGATCTCAGAGGTCCTAGGATAGAGCACTGATTCCAGCTCCCTGGGTCAGAGGGGAGTCAGCTTTTCCCTCTCCCTCTGCCTTTCCCCTAACTTGTGCTTTCTTACTCTCTCTCAAATAAATAAATAAAAAACTTTTAAAAAATAAATAAACAAATAAATGAGTTTTCTTATAGATAGCAGAAAATTTTTTTTTGTTGGTTAACTTTTTTCCAGTATGGCAATTTTGCTTTTTAATGGGAAAATGTAGACAATATACACTTGTCTATGTATACTGTTAGGTATATGTTTCCTTCTTGCTATTATTTGTTTCCTATGGCTCTTTGTTCCTGTCTTTCTTAATTTCCTATCTTTTCCTTGATTAGTCAACAGTTTTTAAATGATTCCATTATATCTCCATTATTGGCTTGTTAGCTATTTCTTGTTTAAGTTTAGTTTCCTTATACACTTTACCACATATTATTTCCAATTACCACACTTGACCATTTATGTGGCTCTCCACATACTATTGTCAGACTCTTAAACTAGAACGCTTCGTTTGTCACCATTCCATCCTTGGCTGTGTTAGGCTGCTGTGCCTTTCTTATTACTGCCACATGTGTTTTAAACTGCTGGATACATTTGTATTATTTTGTATTAAATGGTTCAATATTTTTTATTGTTTTATATATTTCAAATTTTCCATCTGGTTATTATTTTTCTCCCTTACTACAAGAATGTCCTTTAACAACTCACATAGTACTGGTCTGATCATGACGAATTCTCTTGGCTTCTGTTTCCCTGAGGAAGCCTTTCTTTCACCTTAATTTGAAGGATTTCTTTGCTGAAAATAAAATTCCAGGTTAACAAGGTTTTTTTCCCCCTCCTTCAGCCTTTAAAACATGTCGTTGAATTGACACCTACTTTGCATAATTCTGTTGAGATATCCAAAATATTCTTGCCTCTCTTTCTTGTACGTAACCTGCTTTTGATATGTAACTGTTTCAAGCGTTTTTCCATATCACTTTTTCTCAGTAATATTACAATGATGTCCTTGCTGTGGCTCTGTGTGTGTGTGTGTGTGTTGTGTGTGTGTGTGTGTGTTTATGCTGCTTGGGGTATGTTGAGCGTCTTTGATGCATAGGTTGGTGTTTTAATCTAATTTCAAAAATTATCAGCAATCATTTCTTCAGGTAGTTCTGTTGATCCTTCTCACTCTTCTGGCACCTGAAGAATCTGAGACCCTTGTTTTCATGCCATGTTCCTTTTGGACACATTCTTCTACTGTTGTGCATTTAAGGTTCCTGATCTTTAATCTTTACTTGAATTTTCATGTGACTTGTATATTTGTTTTTTGTTCTTTTTTTAAGATTTTATTTAATTTATTTATTTATTTATTATTTATTTATTTATTTATTCATGAGAGAGGCAGAAGGACATAGTCAGAGGGAAGAAGAAGCAGGCTCCCTGCAGGGAGCCTGATGCTGGACTGGATCCCAGGACTCCGGAACCATGCCTGAGCCAAGGCAGATACTCAAGCCACCCAGGTGTCCTCACTTGTAATATTTTCAATATTTTCCATCTCTAAAAGTTCCTATCATTTTTATTTGTGTCTTCCCTTTTTTTCCTTCACTGTACCTTGAGGAATAAAGTCACCTTAATTATCAAACTCAAGGAGATGTTGTTCTTTGGTCTCAGCATAATGGACAGTTTTCCCGTTTCTGCCAGGAGCTTTATGTTCAAGCCTTCTTCATACAGTGTGACTAAAACTGCACTACTTTCCTTTTAAAATCCAAACTTACATCAAATCTGTATTCCATAAGATTTGATTTTCATCTATCATATTGACATGAGAGCTGACCACTGATCTCTGCCTGGGCTGGCAGGTAGGTAATCATTGTGGAATTATTTCTGCGACCAGTTTATTTCCCACCATTTGAACATCAGATACATCCTTTATTGTAAACCTGTCACTGATAACCATTTTGGGCATGTGTTTTACCAACTCAGTTACCTTATTTTCCTCTTTCTTACACTGCATTTTCTGTTGTTATGACATGCAGCTAAATTTTTCTACATAGAGATTGATATGCCCAGAGTTGTCCATTGATTCCTTTCTTCCTAACTAAATTGAGTTTCCATCTTTAGGTAGGCCAATGACTTCAGAAAAAAAAATGATAAACTCTTAGACATTAATAAATAATGAATTTGCAACGAATATAATGGCCAAGGACACTTCTTCATAAGATGAAAAAATGAAAGTGAGTCAGAAACTTTCTCTTTTCCAATATCTAAATGCCAAAATTAGGTGGTGAAAATCCATAAAAAGCAAAAGTATCCTCAAAAAAGATAGCAAGAAAGTATGTAAATTTGGGATTAAAATATGAGAGAATTTCAAAGTAAGAATTGAAAGAAATATATATGACATGTGATATAGGATGGTACTGCATCTAGACTTTGCTAAGAAATCTAGATGTTTGACCCTGAATAATTCACTTAACCTCTTTGGACCTCAGTTTCTCAAATGTAAAGGAGGCTGGTAATGTTCCTTAAGTTGTGAGTATTAAATAATCTAGAACACTTAGCAGCACATAGCAGAGTATTTTCCACTGAATGAAACCTTAAGAGCTGTGGCTATTTTACTATTTATTCATAAAGATCTAGAAGAGAATAGTGAACTTCTTCTAGTCTTCTCTGTTACTGACTGCAAAATGATGATAGTCTAAAAATCAGAATCGGGAACCAATGCCTCATCAATTACATACAGAATAATATAAGAGGTATACATATATAGTATATGATATACATACACTCTATATTCTGATACCTAGCTCATTTCTCCCATCCTCCCTGCTTTCCCAGATCCCATCCTTTCACTACCATATCACAGTGTTTCCTCCCCCCCACCCCCCAGTGTAGACACCCCCAGTGAGCTCTGCCCTCCTCACTCACTCCTCATTAACCTGTCCTGGCCATTCATGCAGCTGCTTCCTTTACCCTTGTGGTTTCTTGCTGGCAATTTTACTTCCAAGTACAAAAGCCACTAACGGAAACCAAGAGTTGTGCAAAAGTTCTAGGTTTTTGGAGACTCTCTTAGAAGAGGCCTTGTTCTCTTATTTTTCTCCTAGTGACAATTTTTGGACATGAGGGAATGTCCGTGCTGAAGTAATGTAACAATACAGTAGAAAAAAAGGAACTAGAAAGCAGGATCCTTTTACTCTGTGACCTGTTAAAATATTTATGAAGGAAGAGAGCCATCTATCTGGCCTAGATGGACAAAGACAATGACCAAGTCTGGAGACTTGACTTGTGCTCTACAGAAGCCTGTTTCCTGGCAGGAGATTTTCCTCCAGAGCAAAAAAGGCTAATTTCTGGAAAGAACAGACTCCAATTGGTAAAAAGCCAATTCCTTAGCTTTTATACATTTTTTTTAAAAACATACTTTTCTTTTTTTAAAAGACTTTTTTTTTTTAATTTTTTATTTATTTATGATAGTCAGAGAGAGAGAGAGAGAGAGGGAGGCAGAGACACAGGCGGAGAGGAGAAGCAGGCTCCATGCACCGGGAGCCCGACGTGGGATTCGATCCCGGTCTCCAGGATCACGCCCTGGGCCAAAGGCAGGCGCCAAACCGCTGCGCCACCCAGGGATCCCAAAAGACTTTTATTTATGCATGAGAGACATATCGAGAGAGAGAGAGGCAGAGACACAAGCAGAGAGGAAGAGAAGCAGGCTCCATGCAGGGAAGCCTGATGTGGGACTCGATCCTGGGTCTCCAGGATCAGGCCCTGGGCTGAAGGTGGCGTTAAACACTGAGATACCAGGGCTGCCCAAAACATACTTTTCTTAAAGAGCAGTTACCTTCAAAACAAAATTTAAAGAATATCAAGATTTTCACATGTTCCCTGGTTCTGTATATGCACAGTCTCTCCCATTATCAACCTTCCCCCCCGCAGGTGGAATAATTTTCACAATTGCTTCCAAGCATGTAACAATTAATTGTTAGGGTGGTGAACTAATCTGAAATATTGCAATGATCTGTGGCATTCCAAAGCTTGACCCTGGAGAGGCCTAACGAAACCTTCTTCCTTAGTATTTAATGTCTCTAATTGGGTTTTCTTGGGTACCACACAAGCATTGACATTGAATATTTGGAAGACACAAATTGCCTGCAAGATCAGTGTGACAAGCCTAGGAATAGCAGGAATACTTTAGGCTTGCAAGAATTTCTTTCCATCATTTCTTAGACCTCAAAATCTTCCTAGAGAGGTGATCTTTGCTTACTTTTGAGCTGCCATTGGCTGTCTTATAGATGATACTTGTCTGAGCCTTGATGTCATGCTGGCTTTGGCAATTAAAAACAAATAGATGATATTTTATGATTTAATTCTATTAAACTTATTCAACATATCAGTAATTATATAATGCTAAACAGAAAAAATATTCTGACATTACATACAAGAGTATCTAGCAGCAGGTGTAGTATATAGAATTAAACAGTTTAAATTATTAAAATTAATACAATTAATAAAAGTTAAAAATTATTTTGTAATATGAGGCAACAATACACTTCAATTATCCTAAGGAATGTTAATTCTTTAATTTTTCACTAGCTTTTAGCAATTGGGAATAATTTTAAATGTTTAAATACACTGAAATCATTATTATGTCTTTTTAGAAATTGTTAATTTGCATATGCACCTTATCTATTTCAATTTGTATGAGTAAAGAAATGAGAAGTCACTCACCAAATTTAGTTTACGTACTTAAACATCAATAGCTGTAAAATTTAACTTTTAGATAAAAATCTTTAGTCATCCGCAAACCTGTATTAGGTAAACTTTACACTTTCTTTTTTACATATAAACCACAGGTATAAATACAACACATAATTATATGTACTATGTATCCATGCTATTAAGTATTCTAGGAATGTTCACTAAAAACATCCAGAAAGGGTTGCCTGAGTAGCTCAGTGGTTGAGCATCTATCTTTGGCTCAGGGCAAGATCCCAGGTCCTGGTCCGAGTCCCATTTGGGCTCCCTACACGGAGCCTTCTTCTCCCTCTGCCTATGTCTGTGTCTCTGTTTCTGTGTGTCTCTCCTGAATAAATAAATGAAAACTTTTAAAAAAATAAATTTTTAAAAACCACCCCAAAAACACTCTGGAAGCAAGAGGCATGAAAAAAAAAAATAAATGGAAGGCAACAGTACTCTAAACCCATGGGAGAAAGTGCATAAGGGAAAGCAAAAAGAGAAGTAGAAAGTGAGGGAGACGTTCAGAAATGGAAAACGCGTCTGTTGCCTACTTAAGCCCCACACACGAGGGAAGATGCTCAGAGAAGCTGAAGCCGCGGTTCCCACACTTGCCCAGCGCAGCCAGGCCCACAGCCCCTGCAGGATCCCCGATGGCCCTGCCCTGCTCCTTCTCGGTGGCCCTGGTGCTGCTCAGCTGCCACTCCCTGTGCTGTCTGGCTTGCCACCTGCCCGACACCCACGGCCTGCGCAACTGGAGGGTCCTGACGCTCCTGGGACAGATGAGGAGACTCTCCGCCGGCTCTTGTGACCACTACACCAATGACTTTGCCTTCCCCAAGGAGCTGTTTGATGGCCAGCGGCTCCAGGAGGCGCAGGCCCTCTCTGTGGTCCACGTGATGACCCAGAAGGTCTTCCACCTCTTCTGCCCGGACACGTCCTCTGCTCCTTGGAACATGACTCTCCTGGAGGAACTGTGCTCGGGGCTCTCTGAGCAGCTGGATGACCTGGAGGCCTGTCCCCTGCAGGAGGCGGGGCTGGCCGAGACCCCCCTCATGCATGAGGACTCCACCCTGAGGACCTACTTCCAAAGGATCTCCCTCTACCTGCAAGACAGGAACCACAGCCCGTGTGCCTGGGAGATGGTCCGAGCAGAAATCGGGAGATCCTTCTTCTCCTCGACAATCTTGCAAGAAAGAATCAGGAGGAGGAAATGAGACCCGCCCGGGTCCGCACGGAAATGACATTCCCTGACTGATCAGAGCACACTTGCACGTGTCCTGCCGCCTCAGAGAAGCTCACGCCTGCCGTCACGGTGACACGAAGGCAATCGGGTGTCCAACGTGTTCAGGACGGGGCAGCACCATCAAGTCAAGTCGACAAACACCGCTTACTTTCACATAACCTTGCCCATCTCTCTACTTACTACTCATTCGTTTATTTATTTATTTATTTATTTATTTATTTATTTATTTATTTATTTGTATTTATGGCTCAACTGGGTTCTCTTTGTATACTAGTAGGTGTACCGTCACTCTGTGATTCAGGGGGAGTGGGGATGCTTTCTATTTATTAAGTTTTTTATTCTTTTGTTCATTAAACCGTTCTCTGCAAGCATTCTTGCATTTGTGGTTTCTTTCGAGACGGAGGGAATCAGAAGAGAATCTGATGAAAGAGTGGATCGTATGACTCTTCTCCTCAGGATTCTGTTACTCTCATGAGAAGTCAACCCATAGTCCTCCTCGATGCCAGTGCGTATGTGCCTGTCAGGCTGAGGGTGCACACGACCGATCCCATCTCCTACCCTGTATCTCTGAGTTCTGTCGAGAAAAAACAAACCTCCAAACAACCAGCAGATTGAAGTGATGGCAGTCATAGCACACGGTACAACAACAAGAAGAAGGGACATAGGAACTCTGTAAGCAGAAAAGGAAGCAGGCATATCCGGAAATATAATCAAGCAGCACTAGATAATACCTTCCCTATTAGACTGGTGGATGTCCCAGTGCCAATATCCTTCAGAAAATGCCTATTGGGGTCTGCCAGTTACAAGCCGGTCCGTTCCCTTGAAGCCTAGCAATGGAAGCGCTGCCAAGGGAACAGAGTCCCAAAGGAGAAGTGGTCTCCAGATGGATTCCCTTGTGGATCCTGTGTGGCCATGTGACTTCTAAGGGCAAGCCACTCACTGAAGCCCAGAGTCTGTGGAGGCTCCCTCCTTTTTGGAAACTCTCCTCCGAGAGGCCTTGTTGTCTTCTTTTGCTCCTGATGACAGACCATTATGGACCGGAGGGCACGTCCCCGTTACAACCAGGGGACAGTGGCTGTAGGAACAAGCAAAGACAAAGCGGGAGGATTGGACTCGGTGGTCTGTCCGATGCTCTACAGCAGAAGACTGCCCCCTACAGCCAGCAATGCACTGAGATAGTGACCAGGCCTGGACACCTGGCTTGTGTTGTGTGCATCAGGTTGCCCCTGCTGTGTGATTCATCTCCCGAGGTAAAAACAGGTTTTCTAGGAGGAACGGATTCAGAGAGTGTAAAAAGCCAATTTCCTCAGCTTTTCTCTCTCGCTCTCTCTCGCTCTCGCTCTCGCTGTCTCTCTCCCCCTCTGGAAAATACAGTGTTCCAAAGAGCAGCGAGGTAGGCAATGTGGTTGGCAAGGTCGGGTAAGCAGCCAGATCTTGGTTTCAGCTGAGATCCTCATCTCAGGGCGGGTGGATGGAACCCCACATCAGGCTCCCCACAAGCGCAGAGACTGCAGAGGATTCCTTGTCCCTGGGGCACCTGGGTGGCTCGTTCCATGAGGCATCTGTCTTTGGCTGGATCGCCAATCCCAGGGTCCTTGGATGGAGCCTGTCATCGGGCTCCTTCTCAGGTGGGTGTCTGCTACTCCCTCTCCTCCCCTGCTCATGCTGCTCTCTATATTGCTTTCACTCTCTCTCTCTCTCTCTTTCTCTAAAAATCAAGATATCTTTTACGAGTAGTTAGCTGCGCAGAAAAAAAAATACGACGTAGAGAGACTTTTCCCACCTCCGTGGTCTGTATCTGCATAGTGTCCCTGGAAATGAACCTTCAGCCACCTGAGGGAATCCCTGTGACAAGGCTTCCAAGATTCTGGGCTCTGTGAACTAGTCTTAGATAGTCCAGTGGTCTGTAGGCTCTCCAAAGCTCAGTCTGGGAGGGCCCCAGCCAAAGCTTCTTGCTTCCTGTTTGTTGTCTCTCCTTGGGCTTTCTTGAGTACCACACAAGAAGCATGGCCGTTGAATTAGTGGAAGAGCCCTGAAATGTGTGCCGAGGAGGGCGACACACCTAGGAATGACAGGCCCCTGTGAGCAGAGGACTTTCTCTCCATCCGTTCCTGGATCTCAAAGTCACTGGGAGAGGTGGCCTTGGCTGACTTGGGAGCTGCCTTTGGCGCTTTGTGGATGTGGCTTCTGTGGGAGCCTGGAGGTGATGTGGGCTTTCAGCATTTCAGAACAAAGAGATTCTGCATGATCGTTTGACTTTACGAAAGTCAGTCAACGCATCAGTAACTGGACACAGTGCAAAACAGAAAAAAAGGAGTTTTGAAAACACCTTGATGAGTACGGAGTCGCAGGTGAGGCAAGAGATCACTTTGTCAGCCGAGGCAACATGAAATGGCCTTACTGCAGAAACACATGTCAAGGAAGTAATTCAACTCTTCGATTCCGATCAGCAGTTCGGCATCGTTCTAAATTGGGAGAGACTCTGCGTTCATTCTCTTGTCTTTGTAGACATGGTTCACCTGCATATGTGCTTTCCGTATCAGAAATCATGTACCTATCAGTACTCGATAGGTCCCTCTTCAACGTTGGCCATCCCATTCCACGTCGGAAGCCTAACAATTGGCCTTCATGTTTACCAGCGTTAGACATCCTTAACCCTGCGTCGCCTTCACATGAGAAGGGTGAACCGACACGGGGTTGTGTATGTCCAAAGTTCAGATAGGAGCATGGGACATACACTGTACTCTAGAGACAGCGCATCCGGGTTCCGAACTTTTCTGGATGATGCGTGAAAAGCCAATCCAGAAGACTCTGGAGGCAAGGGCAGTCATGACAAGCACGCCCATGTAGTTGGGAAACAGTGCTCTAGAGCCAGTCGAAAGTGCATCATAAAGGAAAGCAAAAAGAGAAGTAGAAAGTGAGGGAGACGTTCAGAAATGGAAAACGCGTCTGTTGCCTACTTAAGCCCCACACACGAGGGAAGATGCTCAGAGAAGCTGAAGCCGCGGTTCCCACACTTGCCCAGCGCAGCCAGGCCCACAGCCCCTGCAGGATCCCCGATGGCCCTGCCCTGCTCCTTCTCGGTGGCCCTGGTGCTGCTCAGCTGCCACTCCCTGTGCTGTCTGGCTTGCCACCTGCCCGACACCCACGGCCTGCGCAACTGGAGGGTCCTGACGCTCCTGGGACAGATGAGGAGACTCTCCGCCGGCTCTTGTGACCACTACACCAATGACTTTGCCTTCCCCAAGGAGCTGTTTGATGGCCAGCGGCTCCAGGAGGCGCAGGCCCTCTCTGTGGTCCACGTGATGACCCAGAAGGTCTTCCACCTCTTCTGCCCGGACACGTCCTCTGCTCCTTGGAACATGACTCTCCTGGAGGAACTGTGCTCGGGGCTCTCTGAGCAGCTGGATGACCTGGAGGCCTGTCCCCTGCAGGAGGCGGGGCTGGCCGAGACCCCCCTCATGCATGAGGACTCCACCCTGAGGACCTACTTCCAAAGGATCTCCCTCTACCTGCAAGACAGGAACCACAGCCCGTGTGCCTGGGAGATGGTCCGAGCAGAAATCGGGAGATCCTTCTTCTCCTCGACAATCTTGCAAGAAAGAATCAGGAGGAGGAAATGAGACCCGCCCGGGTCCGCACGGAAATGACATTCCCTGACTGATCAGAGCACACTTGCACGTGTCCTGCCGCCTCAGAGAAGCTCACGCCTGCCGTCACGGTGACACGAAGGCAATCGGGTGTCCAACGTGTTCAGGACGGGGCAGCACCATCAAGTCAAGTCGACCAACGCCGCTTACTTTCACATAACCTTGCCCATCTCTCTACTTACTACTCATTCGTTTATTTATTTATTTATTTATTTATTTATTATTATTTATTTATTTGTATTTATGGCTCAACTGGGTTCTCTTTGTATACTAGTAGGTGTACCGTCACTCTGTGATTCAGGGGGAGTGGGGATGCTTTCTATTTATTAAGTTTTTTATTCTTTTGTTCATTAAACCGTTCTCTGCAAGCATTCTTGCATTTGTGGTTTCTTTCGAGACGGAGGGAATCAGAAGAGAATCTGATGAAAGAGTGGATCGTATGACTCTTCTCCTCAGGATTCTGTTACTCTCATGAGAAGTCAACCCATAGTCCTCCTCGATGCCAGTGCGTATGTGCCTGTCAGGCTGAGGGTGCACACGACCGATCCCATCTCCTACCCTGTATCTCTGAGTTCTGTCGAGAAAAAACAAACCTCCAAACAACCAGCAGATTGAAGTGATGGCAGTCATAGCACACGGTACAACAACAAGAAGAAGGGACATAGGAACTCTGTAAGCAGAAAAGGAAGCAGGCATATCCGGAAATATAATCAAGCAGCACTAGATAATACCTTCCCTATTAGACTGGTGGATGTCCCAGTGCCAATATCCTTCAGAAAATGCCTATTGGGGTCTGCCAGTTACAAGCCGGTCCGTTCCCTTGAAGCCTAGCAATGGAAGCGCTGCCAAGGGAACAGAGTCCCAAAGGAGAAGTGGTCTCCAGATGGATTCCCTTGTGGATCCTGTGTGGCCATGTGACTTCTAAGGGCAAGCCACTCACTGAAGCCCAGAGTCTGTGGAGGCTCCCTCCTTTTTGGAAACTCTCCTCCGAGAGGCCTTGTTGTCTTCTTTTGCTCCTGATGACAGACATTATGGACCGGAGGGCACGTCCCCGTTACACCCAGGGGACCGGTAAGGTAAGGTCGGGTAAACCAGCCCGATCTTGGTTTCAGCGGAGATCCTACATCTCAGGATGATTGGATGGATCCCCACCTCAGGCTCCCCACAACGGCAGAGACTCTAGAGGATTCTTTGTTCCTTGAGTCGCCTGGGTGGCCTTTCCATGAGGCGTCTCTGTCTTGGCGGGATCTCTATTCCCAGGGTCCTGGGATGGAGCCTGTCATTGGGCTTCTTCTCAGTTGCATGTCTCCTACTCCCTCTCCTCCCCTACTCATGCTCTATATATTGCTTTCTCTCTCTCTGTCTCTCTCTTTCTCTCTCTCTTCATTCTCCCAGAATCAAGATATATTCTATGATTATTTAGATGCGTAAGGAAATTGATTTGAGATAGAGTTTTGTTGATATCCTTGTCTGTATTTGCGTAGTGTCCCTGAAATTGAACATTCAGCCACCAATCTTTGTGATAAGGCTTCCAAGATTCTGAGCTCATTTACATGGGTCCCTGCCCACCTCCCTAAGGAATTGAATCTCCCTTACTCATAATATCCCTCTCGTTTTTGCTCTGGCATTTCAAAACATTATGTCTGTTATAATGATGACTTGATTGAATCCAATTTTCAAATGTCAGGAGATTTTAGTTACATGTCAACCCTAGAAGCTGTAGTTGATTTTAGATAACCTTGCAGATCTATTTACCGGTGTATATAACAACTTATTCGACTTTTATAAGATTATTTTCACCTTTAAGAATATTATTATACTTTCATTTTATGGTTAGAGAAAAAGTATTTTCTTTATATTTTTCAATTTATATTTCAGTAACTACTCTGTATAGATAAATCTCGTGTTTATTTTTTTTAAAACAAATAATCCGATTTAACTCATTGAGAAAATGTAGAATATAATGCACTTACTCATTATTACGTTATTCATTGTACACGTTAAGAAGAGACTTTCTCTAAGCCAGTTTGTGTGTTGCTGTCAAGATAAAGGTGGACATAACAATCCAATCGTGTTTGTAGGCATTGAGTGTTTAGAGAAACCAACCTCAAAACAATAGTCATATTGAAGTAGTATCTTTTACCTTAAGAAGTATAATGAGAAGAAGGGGAAATGGAGTTCTCTGAGCACAAGGTGCAATAAGTTTAAGTCAGGAAACAAATAACAGAAGCATTAGATATCTCCTGCGATTGACACCTGTATACACCCAAGTGTAAATATTCTTCGGAAAATGGATATTTGTGTCTGTGATTTATAAGCAACTCCATTAACTAATAGCCTAGGAACAGAAGTGGTCACATTACAAGAGTAGGGCATGAGAAAAGTATTTAAGATTGATTCCTTGGGTTTTGCCTGGGTGGCTCAATGAGTTAAGAGTCTGCCTTAGGCTCAGGTCATGATCTCAGAGTCCTGGGAAACCACAGCTCAGGCTAGTACTAGTAGGAACACTGAAGCTAAAATTGAAGAATTACTGGAAGTTCCATAGTGATGAGCAGCATCACTATGAGATTGAAAAGCAGCAAGATATCCTATCTGTGGGGGCCACACACATTTTGTGAGTTTTGCCTTTGGGTGCCTCCCCCATGTTCTCACTGTAAAGATCAGAGAAAGATTCTGGTTGCTTCCAGCAGTGTAAGGAAAAAGAAGTCGGGATCCCTGGGTGGCGCAGCGGTTTTGGCGCCTGCCTTTGGCCCAGGGCGCGATCCTGGAGACCCGGGATCGAATCCAAGTCGGGCTCCCAGTGCATGGAGCCTGCTTCTCCATCTGCCTGTGTCTCTGCCTCTCTCTCTCTATCTGTGTGTGACTATCATAAATAAATAAAAATTTATAAAAAAAAAAAAAAAAGAGGGAAGGAAAAAAGAAGTCAATGGGAATACTCCCATTCCCCTGCACAAAGGCCTGCCTTCCGGGGAAACTATATTCCCAGAGCCTCGTCCACCCTGGGGGAAAGTTAATCCAAGTTCAGCCCTCTTTCCTCTTCCACTCGGGATGGGAAATGCAAGAACTGCAAGTCCCCTCTAACTTTCCTGTCTCCCCTAGCAGGGTGGTAAAAAAAACCAAACAAACTGGGAAGCTTTTGTGAAGGTCAGAGCTTAGGGACACAGGCTCACTAAAAGTCAGAGCCACAATCATAGGATTAGAGAACACTTCCCATCCCCCATCCCTACTACCACCTAATAGAGTTCCTGTATAATAACAAGATTTCCAAGAGAAAGAACTGGACATTTCAGCCTTTAGGTAAGAAGAAGGCTGTAGGGAAACTCAAAGACAAAGGGGAGGTAAAAGCATGGACACAAAAAGAAATTTTAGCCTTTTAACACACCACACTCACAGCAAAGAGCAAAGACACCCTGAGTCCCTAGCAAGATAAATGTAAAACTCAGCCCAAGGCCAATTTATATCAGTTCCCAGTTGTACCCAGTATGTCATGTTCAGCTTTTACCAAAGTTTACAAGGCATGCTAAAAAGCAAAGACTCAGCCTGAAGAGACACAACATGCACCACAACTAGACTAAGATATGGGAGAGATTTGGGGATTGTCAGATCAGGAATTTAAAATGAGTATCACTGGGGATCCCTGGGTGGCTCAGCAGTTTAGCGCCTGCCTTCGGCCCAGGGCATGATCCTGGAGTCCCGGGATCAAGTCCCACATCAGGCTCCTGCATGGAGCCTGCGTCTCCCTCTGCCTATGTCTCTGCCTCCTCTCTCTCTCCTCTCTCTCTCTGTCCTGTCTCTCATGAATAAATAAATAAAATCTTTAAAAAATAAAATAAAATGAGTATCATTAATAAACAGAGGGCTTTAATGTATTCATATTCTCACTCATTTATTCATCGGTTTAATCTGCTTTGTACAGTATTTAAAATACATTTGTTCAGCAAGATGCCCTTTAAAAAAATAAAAAAATGTATTTGTTCATATAATATCATATGTACCTTTATGATGTATTTGGATGTAACAAAATTTGTTTATCTTATTTGTGTTAAATTTTTTCTTTATGGAAGTCCTCTCCAGGAGATTTTTTCAATTTGTTTATTTTTTAAAAAGAGATAGCCTGAATTTGCAACCCATATTGAAGAATGGATGAAAAACTTAAAGCACTCCTTTATTTATCATTTTATTTTCATTTGTTATTTAAACAACATAATTCTATGCCAGATTATGTGGTTACTCTGAGCACAGAGAAGTGAAGAAAGCAATCAAAAGCCTACTCTCTTTGAGCTTTCCATTCTGAAGAGGAAGAAACACACCACAATAATCATGCTTAAGAAACTTCAATTGTATTCATGTTACAATGAGAGGTAGAGAGAGCACCAGAGATTCTTTCACTAGAAGCTTGAATGAGGGATGTCAAGAGGGAACACAAAGCAGATGAACTCTTTAAAGCAAGTGAAACCTCTAAACACAGACAGTCTGCCATTAGATGCATCCTTCCTTGGATCTAGAATCTCCCAATTGGAGTGCATTTTGGGGATATTATCTAGAATGGTTTGTTGCATATTTGCAAATCAGAGTGTGATGATAGACACGTCACTACAAGTAGATTGTAAAATGAGGAGATAACCTAAAGCTTATGAAAATGTTCAACTTTCAAGGTTAAAAGAAAACGCCTGCAAAGGCACAGAGATGGTGTAGCCAAGCACAAGTGGGAAGCAAGAGGAGAATGATATTCAGAAAGTACTGATAAGCAACAGGTTTTAAACTTGAGGGGCTCTTAGAAAAGGACAGGGCCACCCTGTCCCAATGGATCTGGAAACAGGTGCTATTGATCATTTGGTAAGATCCAATTAGGTAGAAAAATAGGCTGTGTGGACAGTGGAAGAATAGAATGTGGTAAGTTGTCTTCTCTTTTTATTTACAGATCAGCATTGCTGTGGTTCCCATAAATTTACTGAAAAAAATTTTTAAAGAAGTTCTTGGTTTCTTTGGTTTTCTTTATAGTTTTTCTATTTCCTTGATTTTCACTATTCTCCTTATTGTTTCTTTTATTTATTTAGTAATTGCTCTTTTTTTTATAATTTTAAACATTTTTTAAATTTTTATTTATTTATGATAGGCACACAGTGAGAGAGAGAGAGGCAGAGACACAGGCAGAGGGGAGAAGCAGGCTCCATGCACCGGGAGCCCGACGTGGGATTCGATCCCCGGGTCTCCAGGATCGCGCCCTGGGCCAAAGGCAGGCGCCAAACCGCTGCGCCACCCAGGGATCCCGGTAATTGCTTCTTTTATTTCTAGTTTGTTACAGTTGAAGTGAAGAATGCTGGCTTTGGACTTTCCTTCTGCTGTAGCCTGAGCATCTAAAGCCATAAATTATATTTTAATCCTGCCTAGCTACATCTCACAAATTGTGAAATGTTGTAGGTTTTTAAAATTTTTTTTAAATTTATTTTTAAAGTAGGCTCCACACCCAATGTCGGGGCTTGAACTTGCAACTCTGAGATCAAGAGTTGTATGTTCTACCGACTGAGCCAGCCAGGCATCCCTAATATGTTGTGTTTTCATTTTCATTTACTTCAACTGCCCTTGGAATTTTCTTCTGTACCCCATGAGTTATTTAAATGTGGTTATTTAATTTCCAAATATTTGGAGATTGTTCAGGTATCTCTCTGGTAGGTATTGTTTTCTATTTTTTTTTTCTACTGCAAGTAAAGAACTTTATCACCTCAATCCTTTTAATTCTATAGGAATTTTTTATGACTCAGAATATAGTCTATGACTGTCCTGAAGAAATCTGAAAAAAATACATGCCTTAGGTGTTTTATTTGAAGTGTTTCCCAAACAAAGCTACAGTAAGCTGGTTTCTACTGTTTTCTATTACTCATATCATTACTGATTTTGATTTATTCATTCAAGAGATCACCTACTGAGTGGAAGTGTTGATGTGGATTTGTTGGTTTCTCCTTTCAGTTTGTTAGCATATATTTTAAATCTCTGTATTGACGTACTCAAATTTAGAATTGTTATATCTTATGATGAAGAAATAAGTTCATAGAAATTACAGTTCCCTCTAATGTTTAGCAATATTTATTTTTCTCAAGTCCAAAGGTTTAATGTTTTAAAATCATGGTAAATTTCTAACAAGTAGTGTGTCCACGGTATAATTTTTCCATCTTTTAATTTTAAGCAATTATGTGAGTTTAAAATGAGTTTCTTGGGGCACCTGGGTGGCTCAATGGGCTTAAGCATCGGCCGTAGGCTCAGGTTGTGATCTCAGAGTCCTAGGATAGAGCACTGATTCCAGCTTCCCTGGTCAGAGGGGAGTCAGCTTTTCCCTCTCCCTCTGCCTTTCCCCTAACTTGTGCTTGTCTTACTCTCTCTCAAATAAATAAATAAAACTTTTAAAAAATAAATAAACAAATAAATGAGTTTCTTATAGATAGCAGAAAATTTTTTTTGTTGGTTTTAACTTTTTTCCAGTATGGCAATTCTTGCTTTTTAATGGGAAAATGTAGACAATATACACTTGTCCTATGTATACTGTTAGGTATATGTTTTCCTTCTTGCTATATTTGTTCCTATGGCTCTTTGTTCCTGTCTTTCTTAATTTCCTATCTTTTCCTTGATTAGTCAACAGTTTTTAAATGATTCCATTATATCTCCATTATTGGCTTGTTAGCTATTTCTTGTTTAAGTTTAGTTTCCTTTATACACTTTACCACATATTATTTCCAATTACCACACTTGACCATTTATTGTGGCTCTCCACATACTATTGTCAGACTCTTAAACTAGACGCTTCGTTTGTCACCATTCCATCCTTGGCTGTGTTAGGCTGCTGTGCCTTCTTATTACTGCCACATGTGTTTTAAACTGCTGGATACATTTGTATTATTTTGTATTAAATGGTTCAATATTTTTTATTGTTTTATATATTTCAAATTTTCCATCTGGTATTATTTTCTCCCTTACTACAAGAATGTCCTTTAACAACTCACATAGTACTGGTCTGATCATGACGAATTCTCTTGGCTTCTGTTTCCCTGAGGAAGCCTTTCTTTCACCTTTAATTTGAAGGATTTCTTTGCTGAAAATAAAATTCCAGGTTAACAAGGTTTTTTTCCCCCTCCTTCAGCCTTTAAACATGTCGTTGAATTGACACCTACTTTGCATAATTTCTGTTGAGATATCCAAAAATATTCTTGCCTCTCTTTCTTCGTACGTAACCTGCTTTTGATATGTAACTGTTTCAAGCTTTTTCCATATCACTTTTTCTCAGTAATATTACAATGATGTCCTTGCTGTGGCTCTGTGTGTGTGTGTGTGTGTGTGTGTGTGTGTGTGTGTTTATGCTGCTTGGGGGTATGTTGAGCGTCTTTGATGCATAGGTTGGTTGTTTTAATCTAATTTCAAAAATTATCAGCAATCATTTCTTCAGGTAGTTCTGTTGATCCTTCTCACTCTTCTGGCACTTGAAGAATCTGAGACCCTTGTTTCATGCCATGTTCCTTTTGGACACATTCTTCTACTGTTGTGCATTTAAGGTTCCTGATCTTTACATCTTTACTTGAATTTTCATGTGACTTGTAATATTTGTTTTTTGTCTTTTTTTAAGATTTTATTTATTTATTTATTTATTTATTTATTTATTTATTTATTTATTCATGAGAGAGGCCAGAGACATAGTCAGAGGGAGAAGCAGGCTCCCTGCAGGGAGCCTGATGCTGGACTGGATCCCAGGACTCCGGAACCATGCCCTGAGCCAAGGCAGATACTCAAGCCACCCAGGTGTTCCTCACTTGTAATATTTTCAATATTTTCCATCTCTAAAAGTTCCTATCATTTTTATTTGTGTCTTCCCTTTTTTTCCTTCACTGTACCTTGAGGAATAAAGTCACCTTAATTATCAAACTCAAGGAGATGTTGTTCTTTGTCTCAGCATAATGGACAGTTTTCCCGTTTCTGCCAGGAGCTTATGTTCAAGCCTTCTTCATACAGTGTGACTAAAACTGCACTACTTTCCTTTTTAAAATCCAAACTTACATCAAATCTGTATTCCATTAAGATTTGATTTTCATCTATCATATGACATGAGAGCTGACACTGATCTCTGCCTGGGCTGGCAGGTAATCATTGTGGAATTATTTCTGGACAGTTATTCCCACCATTTGAACATCAGATACATCCTTTATTGTAAACCTGTCACTGATAACCATTTTGGGCATGTGTTTTACCAACTCAGTTACCTTATTTTCCTCTTTCTTACACTGCATTTTTCTGTTGTTATGACATGCAGCTAAATTTTTCTACATAGAGATTGATATGCCCAGAGTTGTCCATTGATTCCTTTCTTCCTAACTAAATTGAGTTTCCATCTTTAGGTAGGCCAATGACTTCAGAAAAAAAAATGATAAACTCTTAGACATTAATAATAATGAATTTGCAACGAATATAATGGCCAAGGACACTCTTCATAAGATGAAAAAATGAAAGTGAGTCAAGAACTTTCTCTTTTCCAATATCTAAATGCCAAAATTAGGTGAAAATCCATAAAAAGCAAAAGTATCCTCAAAAAAGATAGCAAGAAAGTATGTAAATTGGGATTAAAATATGAGAGAATTTCAAAGTAAGAATTGAAAGAAATATATATGACATGTGATATAGGATGGTACTGCATCTAGACTTTGCTAAGAAATCTAGATGTTTGACCCTGAATAATTCACTTAACCTCTTTGGACCTCAGTTTCTCAAATGTAAAGGAGGCTGGTAATGTTCCTTAAGTTGTGAGTATTAAATAATCTAGAACACTTAGCAGCACATAGCAGAGTATTTTCCACTGAATGAAACCTTAAGAGCTGTGGCTATTTTACTATTTATTCATAAAGATCTAGAAGAGAATAGTGAACTTCTTCTAGTCTTCTCTGTTACTGACTGCAAAATGATGATAGTCTAAAAATCAGAATCGGGGAACCAATGCCTCATCAATTACATACAGAATATAAGAGGTATACATATATAGTATATGATATACATACACTCTATATTCTGATACCTAGCTCATTTCTCCCATCCTCCCTGCTTCCCAGATCCCATCCTTTCACTACCATATCACAGTGTTTCCTCCCCCCCACCCCCCAGTGTAGACACCCCCAGTGAGCTCTGCCCTCCTCACTCACTCCTCATTAACCTGTCCTGGCCATTCATGCAGCTGCTTCCTTTACCCTTGTGGTTTCTTGCTGGCAATTTTACCTTCCAAGTACAAAAGCCACTAACGGAAAACCAAGAGTTGTGCAAAAGTTCTAGGTTTTTGGAGACTCCTCTTAGAAGAGGCCTTGTTCTCTTATTTTTCTCCTAGTGACATTTTTGGACATGAGGGAATGTCCGTGCTGAAGTAATGTAACAATACAGTAGAAAAAAAAGGAACTAGAAAGCAGGATCCTTTTACTCTGTGACCTGTTAAAATATTTATGAAGGAAGAGAGCCATCTATCTGGCCTAGATGGACAAAGACAATGACCAAGTCTGGAGACTTGACTTTGCTCTACAGAGCCTGTTTCCTGGCAGGAGATTTTTCCTCCAGAGCAAAAAAGGCTAATTTCTGGAAAGAACAGACTCCAATTGGTAAAAAGCCAATTCCTTAGCTTTTATACATTTTTTTTAAAAACATACTTTTCTTTTTTTTAAAAGACTTTATTTTTTTTAATTTTTTATTTATTTATGATAGTCAGAGAGAGAGAGAGAGAGAGGGAGGCAGAGACACAGGCGGAGGGAGACAGGCTCCATGCACCGGGAGCCCGACGTGGGATTCGATCCCGGGTCTCCAGGATCACGCCCTGGGCCAAAGGCAGGCGCCAAACCGCTGCGCCACCCAGGGATCCCAAAAGACTTTTATTTATGCATGAGAGACATATCGAGAGAGAGAGAGAGGCAGAGACACAAGCAGAGGGAGAAGCAGGCTCCATGCAGGGAAGCCTGATGTGGGACTCGATCCTGGGTCTCCAGGATCAGGCCCTGGGCTGAAGGTGGCGTTAAACACTGAGATACCAGGGCTGCCCAAAACATACTTTTCTTAAAGAGCAGTTACCTTCAAAACAAAATTTAAAGAATATCAAGATTTTCACATGTTCCCTGGTTCTGTATATGCACAGTCTCTCCCATTATCAACCTTCCCCCCCGCAGGTGGAATAATTTTCACAATTGCTTCCAAGCATGTAACAATTAATTGTTAGGGTGGTGAACTAATCTGAAATATTGCAATGATCTGTGGCATTCCAAAGCTTGACCCTGGAGAGGCCTAACGAAACCTTCTTCCTTAGTATTTAATGTCTCTAATTGGGTTTTCTTGGGTACCACACAAGCATTGACATTGAATATTTGGAAGACACAAATTGCCTGCAAGATCAGTGTGACAAGCCTAGGAATAGCAGGAATACTTTAGGCTTGCAAGAATTTCTTTCCATCATTTCTTAGACCTCAAAATCTTCCTAGAGAGGTGATCTTTGCTTACTTTTGAGCTGCCATTGGCTGTCTTATAGATGATACTTGTCTGAGCCTTGATGTCATGCTGGCTTTGGCAATTAAAAACAAATAGATGATATTTTATGATTTAATTCTATTAAACTTATTCAACATATCAGTAATTATATAATGCTAAACAGAAAAAATATTCTGACATTACATACAAGAGTATCTAGCAGCAGGTGTAGTATATAGAATTAAACAGTTTAAATTATTAAAATTAATACAATTAATAAAAGTTAAAAATTATTTTGTAATATGAGGCAACAATACACTTCAATTATCCTAAGGAATGTTAATTCTTTAATTTTTCACTAGCTTTTAGCAATTGGGAATAATTTTAAATGTTTAAATACACTGAAATCATTATTATGTCTTTTTAGAAATTGTTAATTTGCATATGCACCTTATCTATTTCAATTTGTATGAGTAAAGAAATGAGAAGTCACTCACCAAATTTAGTTTACGTACTTAAACATCAATAGCTGTAAAATTTAACTTTTAGATAAAAATCTTTAGTCATCCGCAAACCTGTATTAGGTAAACTTTACACTTTCTTTTTTACATATAAACCACAGGTATAAATACAACACATAATTATATGTACTATGTATCCATGCTATTAAGTATTCTAGGAATGTTCACTAAAAACATCCAGAAAGGGTTGCCTGAGTAGCTCAGTGGTTGAGCATCTATCTTTGGCTCAGGGCAAGATCCCAGGTCCTGGGACCGAGTCCCATTTGGGCTCCCTACACGGAGCCTTCTTCTCCCTCTGCCTATGTCTGTGTCTCTGTTTCTGTGTGTCTCTCCTGAATAAATAAATGAAAACTTTTAAAAAAATAAATTTTTAAAAACCACCCAAAAACACTCTGGAAGCAAGAGGCATGAAAAAAAAAAATAAATGGAAGGCAACAGTACTCTAAACCCATGGAGAAAGTGCATAAGGGAAAGCAAAAAGAGAAGTAGAAAGTGAGGGAGACGTTCAGAAATGGAAAACGCGTCTGTTGCCTACTTAAGCTCCACACACGAGGGAAGATGCTCAGAGAAGCTGAAGCCGCGGTTCCCACACTTGCCCAGCGCAGCCAGGCCCACAGCCCCTGCAGGATCCCCGATGGCCCTGCCCTGCTCCTTCTCGGTGGCCCTGGTGCTGCTCAGCTGCCACTCCCTGTGCTGTCTGGCTTGCCACCTGCCGACACCCACGGCCTGCGCAACTGGAGGGTCCTGACGCTCCTGGGACAGATGAGGAGACTCTCCGCCGGCTCTTGTGACCACTACACCAATGACTTTGCCTTCCCCAAGGAGCTGTTTGATGGCCAGCGGCTCCAGGAGGCGCAGGCCCTCTCTGTGGTCCACGTGATGACCCAGAAGGTCTTCCACCTCTTCTGCCCGGACACGTCCTCTGCTCCTTGGAACATGACTCTCCTGGAGGAACTGTGCTCGGGGCTCTCTGAGCAGCTGGATGACCTGGAGGCCTGTCCCCTGCAGGAGGCGGGGCTGGCCGAGACCCCCCTCATGCATGAGGACTCCACCCTGAGGACCTACTTCCAAAGGATCTCCCTCTACCTGCAAGACAGGAACCACAGCCCGTGTGCCTGGGAGATGGTCCGAGCAGAAATCGGGAGATCCTTCTTCTCCTCGACAATCTTGCAAGAAAGAATCAGGAGGAGGAAATGAGACCCGCCCGGGTCCGCACGGAAATGACATTCCCTGACTGATCAGAGCACACTTGCACGTGTCCTGCCGCCTCAGAGAAGCTCACGCCTGCCGTCACGGTGACACGAAGGCAATCGGGTGTCCAACGTGTTCAGGACGGGGCAGCACCATCAAGTCAAGTCGACAAACAGCCGCTTACTTTCACATAACCTTGCCCATCTCTCTACTTACTACTCATTCGTTTATTTATTTATTTATTTATTTATTTATTTATTTATTTATTTGTATTTATGGCTCAACTGGGTTCTCTTTGTATACTAGTAGGTGTACCGTCACTCTGTGATTCAGGGGGAGTGGGGATGCTTTCTATTTATTAAGTTTTTTATTCTTTTGTTCATTAAACCGTTCTCTGCAAGCATTCTTGCATTTGTGGTTTCTTTCGAGACGGAGGGAATCAGAAGAGAATCTGATGAAAGAGTGGATCGTATGACTCTTCTCCTCAGGATTCTGTTACTCTCATGAGAAGTCAACCCATAGTCCTCCTCGATGCCAGTGCGTATGTGCCTGTCAGGCTGAGGGTGCACACGACCGATCCCATCTCCTACCCTGTATCTCTGAGTTCTGTCGAGAAAAAACAAACCTCCAAACAACCAGCAGATTGAAGTGATGGCAGTCATAGCACACGGTACAACAACAAGAAGAAGGGACATAGGAACTCTGTAAGCAGAAAAGGAAGCAGGCATATCCGGAAATATAATCAAGCAGCACTAGATAATACCTTCCCTATTAGACTGGTGGATGTCCCAGTGCCAATATCCTTCAGAAAATGCCTATTGGGGTCTGCCAGTTACAAGCCGGTCCGTTCCCTTGAAGCCTAGCAATGGAAGCGCTGCCAAGGGAACAGAGTCCCAAAGGAGAAGTGGTCTCCAGATGGATTCCCTTGTGGATCCTGTGTGGCCATGTGACTTCTAAGGGCAAGCCACTCACTGAAGCCCAGAGTCTGTGGAGGCTCCCTCCTTTTTGGAAACTCTCCTCCGAGAGGCCTTGTTGTCTTCTTTTGCTCCTGATGACAGACCATTATGGACCGGAGGGCACGTCCCCGTTACAACCAGGGGACAGTGGCTGTAGGAACAAGCAAAGACAAAGCGGGAGGATTGGACTCGGTGGTCTGTCCGATGCTCTACAGCAGAAGACTGCCCCCTACAGCCAGCAATGCACTGAGATAGTGACCAGGCCTGGACACCTGGCTTGTGTTGTGTGCATCAGGTTGCCCCTGCTGTGTGATTCATCTCCCGAGGTAAAAACAGGTTTTCTAGGAGGAACGGATTCAGAGAGTGTAAAAAGCCAATTTCCTCAGCTTTTCTCTCTCGCTCTCTCTCGCTCTCGCTCTCGCTCTCGCTGTCTCTCTCCCCCTCTGGAAAATACAGTGTTCCAAAGAGCAGCGAGGTAGGCAATGTGGTTGGCAAGGTCGGGTAAGCAGCCAGATCTTGGTTTCAGCTGAGATCCTCATCTCAGGGCGGGTGGATGGAACCCCACATCAGGCTCCCCACAAGCGCAGAGACTGCAGAGGATTCCTTGTCCCTGGGGCACCTGGGTGGCTCGTTCCATGAGGCATCTGTCTTTGGCTGGATCGCCAATCCCAGGGTCCTTGGATGGAGCCTGTCATCGGGCTCCTTCTCAGGTGGGTGTCTGCTACTCCCTCTCCTCCCCTGCTCATGCTGCTCTCTATATTGCTTTCACTCTCTCTCTCTCTCTCTTTCTCTAAAAATCAAGATATCTTTTACGAGTAGTTAGCTGCGCAGAAAAAAAAATACGACGTAGAGAGACTTTTCCCACCTCCGTGGTCTGTATCTGCATAGTGTCCCTGGAAATGAACCTTCAGCCACCTGAGGGAATCCCTGTGACAAGGCTTCCAAGATTCTGGGCTCTGTGAACTAGTCTTAGATAGTCCAGTGGTCTGTAGGCTCTCCAAAGCTCAGTCTGGGAGGGCCCCAGCCAAAGCTTCTTGCTTCCTGTTTGTTGTCTCTCCTTGGGCTTTCTTGAGTACCACACAAGAAGCATGGCCGTTGAATTAGTGGAAGAGCCCTGAAATGTGTGCCGAGGAGGGCGACACACCTAGGAATGACAGGCCCCTGTGAGCAGAGGACTTTCTCTCCATCCGTTCCTGGATCTCAAAGTCACTGGGAGAGGTGGCCTTGGCTGACTTGGGAGCTGCCTTTGGCGCTTTGTGGATGTGGCTTCTGTGTGAGCCTGGAGGTGATGTGGGCTTTCAGCATTTCAGAACAAAGAGATTCTGCATGATCGTTTGACTTTACGAAAGTCAGTCAACGCATCAGTAACTGGACACAGTGCAAAACAGAAAAAAAGGAGTTTTGAAAACACCTTGATGAGTACGGAGTCGCAGGTGAGGCAAGAGATCACTTTGTCAGCCGAGGCAACATGAAATGGCCTTACTGCAGAAACACATGTCAAGGAAGTAATTCAACTCTTCGATTCCGATCAGCAGTTCGGCATCGTTCTAAATTGGGAGAGACTCTGCGTTCATTCTCTTGTCTTTGTAGACATGGTTCACCTGCATATGTGCTTTCCGTATCAGAAATCATGTACCTATCAGTACTCGATAGGTCCCTCTTCAACGTTGGCCATCCCATTCCACGTCGGAAGCCTAACAATTGGCCTTCATGTTTACCAGCGTTAGACATCCTTAACCCTGCGTCGCCTTCACATGAGAAGGGTGAACCGACACGGGGTTGTGTATGTCCAAAGTTCAGATAGGAGCATGGGACATACACTGTACTCTAGAGACAGCGCATCCGGGTTCCGAACTTTTCTGGATGATGCGTGAAAAGCCAATCCAGAAGACTCTGGAGGCAAGGGCAGTCATGACAAGCACGCCCATGTAGTTGGGAAACAGTGCTCTAGAGCCAGTCGAAAGTGCATCATAAAGGAAAGCAAAAAGAGAAGTAGAAAGTGAGGGAGACGTTCAGAAATGGAAAACGCGTCTGTTGCCTACTTAAGCCCCACACACGAGGGAAGATGCTCAGAGAAGCTGAAGCCGCGGTTCCCACACTTGCCCAGCGCAGCCAGGCCCACAGCCCCTGCAGGATCCCCGATGGCCCTGCCCTGCTCCTTCTCGGTGGCCCTGGTGCTGCTCAGCTGCCACTCCCTGTGCTGTCTGGCTTGCCACCTGCCCGACACCCACGGCCTGCGCAACTGGAGGGTCCTGACGCTCCTGGGACAGATGAGGAGACTCTCCGCCGGCTCTTGTGACCACTACACCAATGACTTTGCCTTCCCCAAGGAGCTGTTTGATGGCCAGCGGCTCCAGGAGGCGCAGGCCCTCTCTGTGGTCCACGTGATGACCCAGAAGGTCTTCCACCTCTTCTGCCCGGACACGTCCTCTGCTCCTTGGAACATGACTCTCCTGGAGGAACTGTGCTCGGGGCTCTCTGAGCAGCTGGATGACCTGGAGGCCTGTCCCCTGCAGGAGGCGGGGCTGGCCGAGACCCCCCTCATGCATGAGGACTCCACCCTGAGGACCTACTTCCAAAGGATCTCCCTCTACCTGCAAGACAGGAACCACAGCCCGTGTGCCTGGGAGATGGTCCGAGCAGAAATCGGGAGATCCTTCTTCTCCTCGACAATCTTGCAAGAAAGAATCAGGAGGAGGAAATGAGACCCGCCCGGGTCCGCACGGAAATGACATTCCCTGACTGATCAGAGCACACTTGCACGTGTCCTGCCGACTCAGAGAAGCTCACGCCTGCCGTCACGGTGACACGAAGGCAATCGGGTGTCCAACGTGTTCAGGACGGGGCAGCACCATCAAGTCAAGTCGACAAACACCGCTTACTTTCACATAACCTTGCCCATCTCTCTACTTACTACTCATTCGTTTATTTATTTATTTATTTATTTATTTATTTATTTATTTATATTTATGGCTAACTGGGTTCTCTTTGTATACTAGTAGGTGTACCGTCACTCTGTGATTCAGGGGGAGTGGGGATGCTTTCTATTTATTTTTTTATTTTTTTTTTTTAATTTTTATTTTTTTATGATAGTCGCAGAGAGAGAGGCAGAGACACAGGCAGAGGGAGAAGCAGGCTCCATGCACCAGGAGACTGATGTGGGATTCGATCCCGGGTCTCCAGGATCGTGCCCTGGGCCAAAGGCAGGCGCTAAACCGCTGCGCCACCCAGGGATCCCGATGCTTTCTATTTATTAAGTTTTTTATTCTTTTGTTCATTAAACCGTTCTCTGCAAGCATTCTTGCATTTGTGGTTTCTTTCGAGACGGATGGAATCGGAAGAGAATCTGATGAAAGAGTGGATCGTATGACTCTTCTCCTCAGGATTCTGTTACTCTCATGAGAAGTCAACCCATAGTCCTCCTCGATGCCAGTGCATATGTGCCTGTCAGGCTGAGGGTGCACACGACCGATCCCATCTCCTACCCTGTATCTCTGAGTTCTGTCGAGAAAAAACAAACCTCCAAACAACCAGCAGAGTGAAGTGATGGCAGTCATAGCACACGGTACAACAACAAGAAGAAGGGACATAGGAACTCTGTAAGCAGAAAAGGAAGCAGGCATATCCAGAAATATCATCAAGCAGCACTAGATAATACCTTCCCTATTAGACTGGTGGATGTCCCAGTGCCAATATCCTTAAGAAAATGCCTATTGGGTTCTGCCAGTTACAAGCCGGTCCGTTCCCTTGAAGCCTAGCAATGGAAGCGCTGCCAAGGGAACAGAGTCCCAAAGGAGAAGTGGTCTCCAGATGGATTCCCTTGTGGATCCTGTGTGGCCATGTGACTTCTAAGGGCAAGCCACTCACTGAAGCCCAGAGTCTGTGGAGGCTCCCTCCTTTTTGGAAACTCTCCTCCAAGAGGCCTTGTTGTCTTCTTTTGCTCCTGATGACGGACTATTTTGGATAGGAGGGCACGTCCCCGTTACACCCAGGGGACCGGTAAGGTAAGGTCGGGTAACCAGCCCGATCTTGGTTTCAGCGGAGATCCTCATCTCAGGATGATTGGATGGATCCCCACATCAGGCTCCCCACAATGGCAGAGACTCTAGAGGATTCTTTGTTCCTGAGTCGCCTGGGTGGCCTTTCCATGAGGCGTCTGTCTTTGGCTGGATCTCTATTCCCAGGGTCCTGGGATGGAGCCTGTCATTGGGCTTCTTCTCAGTTGCATGTCTCCTACTCCCTCTCCTCCCCTACTCATGCTCTATATATTGCTTTCTCTCTCTCTGTCTCTCTCTTTCTCTCTCTCTTTCATTCTCCCAAAATCAAGATATATTCTATGATTATTTAGCTGCGTAAGGAAATTGATTTGAGATAGAGTTTTGTGATATCCTTGGTCTGTATTTGCGTAGTGTCCCTGAAATTGAACATTCAGCCACCAATCTTTGTGATAAGGCTTCCAAGATTCTGAGCTCATTTACATGGGTCCCCTGCCCACCTCCCTAAGGAATTGAATCTCCCTTACTCATAATATCCCTCTCGTTTTTGCTCTGGCATTTCAAAACATTATGTCTGGTATAATGATGACTTGATTGAATCAATTTTTCAAATGTCAGGAGATTTTAGTTACATGTCAACCCTAGAAGCTGTAGTTGATTTTAGATAACCTTGCAGATCTATTTACCGGTGTATATAACAACTTATTCGACTTTTATAAGATTATTTTCACCTTTAAGAATATTATTATACTTTCATTTTATGGTTAGAGAAAAAGTATTTTCTTTATATTTTTCAATTTATTATTTCAGTAAATACTCTGTATAGATAAATCTCGTGTTTATTTTTTTAAAACAAATAATCCGATTTAACTCATTGAGAAAATGTAGAATATAATGCACTTACTCATTATTACGTTATTCATTGTACACGTTAAGAAGAGACTTTCTCTAAGCCAGTTTGTGTGTTGCTGTCAAGATAAAGGTGGACATAACAAATCCAATCGTGTTTGTAGCATTGAGTGTTTAGAGAAACCAACCTCAAAACAATAGTCATATTGAAGTAGTATCTTTTACCTTAAGAAGTATAATGAGAAGAAGGGGAAATGGAGTTCTCTGAGCACAAGGTGCAATAAGTTAAGTCAGGAAACAATAACAGAAGCATTAGATATCTCCTGCGATTGACACCTGTACACCCAAGTGTAAATATTCTTCGGAAAATGGATATTTGTGTCTGTGATTTATAAGCAACTCCATTAACTAATAGCCTAGGAACAGAAGTGGTCACATTACAAGAGTAGGGCATGAGAAAAGTATTTAAGATTGATTCCTTGGGTTTGCCTGGGTGGCTCAATGAGTTAAGAGTCTGCCTTAGGCTCAGGTCATGATCTCAGAGTCCTGGGAAACCACAGCTCAGGCTAGTACTAGTAGGAACACTGAAGCTAAAATTGAAGAATTACTGGAAGTTCCATAGTGATGAGCAGCATCACTATGAGATTGAAAAGCAGCAAGATATCCTATCTGTGGGGGCCACACACATTTTGTGAGTTTTGCCTTTGGGTGCCTCCCCCATGTTCTCACTGTAAAGATCAGAGAAAGATTCTGGTGCTTCCAGCAGTGTAAGGAAAAAAGAAGTCGGGATCCCTGGGTGGCGCAGCGGTTTGGCGCCTGCCTTTGGCCCAGGGCGCGATCCTGGAGACCCGGGATCGAATCCCACGTCGGGCTCCCAGTGCATGGAGCCTGCTTCTCCATCTGCCTGTGTCTCTGCCTCTCTCTCTCTATCTGTGTGTGACTATCATAAATAAATAAAAATTTATAAAAAAAAAAAAAAAGAGGGAAGGAAAAAAGAAGTCAATGGGAATACTCCCATTCCCCTGCACAAAGGCCTGCCTTCCGGGGAAACTATATTCCCAGAGCCTCGTCCACCTGGGGGAAAGTTAATCCAAGTTCAGCCCTCTTTCCTCTTCCACTCGGGATGGGAAATGCAGAACTGCAAGTCCCTCTAACTTTCCTGTCTCCCCTAGCAGGGTGGTAAAAAAAACCAAACAAACTGGGAAGCTTTTGTGAAGGTCAGAGCTTAGGGACACAGGCTCACTAAAAGTCAGAGCCACAATCATAGGATTAGAGAACACTTCCCATCCCCCATCCCTACTACCACCTAATAGAGTTCCTGTATAATAACAAGATTTCCAAGAGAAAGAACTGGACATTTCAGCCTTTAGGTAAGAAGAAGGCTGTAGGGAAACTCAAAGACAAAGGGGAGGTAAAAGCATGGACACAAAAAGAAATTTTAGCCTTTAACACACACACTCACAGCAAAGAGCAAAGACACCCTGAGTCCTAGCAAGATAAATGTAAAACTCAGCCCAAGGCCAATTTATATCAGTTCCCAGTTGTACCCAGTATGTCATGTTCAGCTTTTAACAAAGTTTACAAGGCATGCTAAAAAGCAAAAGACTCAGCCTGAAGAGACACAACATGCACCACAACTAGACTAAGATATGGGAGAGATTTGGGGATTGTCAGATCAGGAATTTAAAATGAGTATCACTGGGGATCCCTGGGTGGCTCAGCAGTTTAGCGCCTGCCTTCGGCCCAGGGCATGATCCTGGAGTCCCGGGATCAAGTCCCACATCAGGCTCCTGCATGGAGCCTGCGTCTCCCTCTGCCTATGTCTCTGCCTCTCTCTCTCCCTCTCTCTCTCTGTCTGTCTCTCATGAATAAATAAATAAAATCTTTAAAAAAATAAAATAAAATGAGTATCATTAATAAACAGAGGGCTTTAATGTATTCATATTCTCACTCATTTATTCATCGGTTTTAATCTGCTTTGTACAGTATTTAAAATACATTTGTTCAGCAAGATGCCCTTTAAAAAAATAAAAAAATGTATTTGTTCATATAATATCATATGTACCTTTATGATGTATTTGGATGTAACAAAATTTGTTTATCTTATTTGTGTTAAATTTTTTTCTTTATGGAAGTCCTCTCCAGGAGATTTTTTCAATTTGTTTATTTTTTAAAAAAGAGATAGCCTGAATTTGCAACCCATATTGAAGAATGGATGAAAAACTTAAAGCACTCCTTTATTTATCATTTTATTTTCATTTGTTATTTTAAAACAACATATTTCTATGCCAGATTATGTGGTTACTCTGAGCACAGAGAAGTGAAGAAAGCAATCACAAAGCCTACTCTCTTTGAGCTTTCCATTCTGAAGAGGAAGAAACACACCACAATAATCATGCTTAAGAAACTTCAATTGTATTTCATGTTACAATGAGAGGTAGAGAGAGCACCAGAGATTCTTTCACTAGAAGCTTGAATGAGGGATGTCAAGAGGGAACACAAAGCAGATGAACTCTTTAAAGCAAGTGAAACCTCTAAACACAGACAGTCTGCCATTAGATGCATCCTTCCTTGGATCTAGAATCTCCAAATGGAGTGCATTTTGGGGATATTAATCTAGAATTGTTTGTTGCATATTTGCAAATCAGAGTGTGATGATAGACACGTCACTTACAAGTAGATTGTAAAATGAGGAGATAACCTAAAGCTTATGAAAATGTTCAACTTTCAAGGTTAAAAGAAAACAGCCTGCAAAAGGCACAGAGATGGTGTAGCCAGCACAAGTGGGAAGCAAGAGGAGAATGATATTCAGAAAGTACTGATAAGCAACGGGTTTAAACTTGAGGGGCTCTTAGAAAAGGACAGGGCCACCCTGTCCCAATGGATCTGGAAACAGGTGCTATTGATCATTTGGTAAGATCCAATTAGGTAGAAAAATAGGCTGTGTGGACAGTGGAAGAATAAGAATGTGGGTAAGTTGTCTTCTCTTTTTATTTACAGATCAGCATTGCTGTGGTTCCATAAATTTACTGAAAAAAATTTTTAAAGAAGTTCTTGGTTTCTTTGGTTTTCTTTATAGTTTTTCTATTTCCTTGATTTTCACTATTCTCCTTATTGTTTCTTTTTATTTATTTAGTAATTGCTTCTTTTTTTATAATATTTTAAACATTTTTTAAATTTTTATTTATTTATGATAGGCACACAGTGAGAGAGAGAGAGGCAGAGACACAGGCAGAGGGAGAAGCAGGCTCCATGCACCGGGAGCCCGACGTGGGATTCGATCCCGGGTCTCCAGGATCGCGCCCTGGGCCAAAGGCAGGCGCCAAACCGCTGCGCCACCCAGGGATCCCGGTAATTGCTTCTTTTATTTCTAGTTTGTTACAGTTGAAGTGAAGAATGCTGGCTTTGGACTTTCCTTCTGCTGTAGCCTGAGCATCTAAAGCCATAAATTATATTTTAATCCTGCCTAGCTACATCTCACAAATTGTGAAATGTTGTAGGTTTTTAAAATTTTTTTTAAATTTATTTTTAAAGTAGGCTCCACACCCAATGTCGGGGCTTGAACTTGCAACTCTGAGATCAAGAGTTGTATGTTCTACCGACTGAGCCAGCCAGGCATCCCTAATATGTTGTGTTTTCATTTTCATTTACTTCAACTGCCCTTGGAATTTCTTCTGTACCCCATGAGTTATTTAAATGTGGTTATTTAATTTCCAAATATTTGGAGATTGTTCAGGTATCTCTCTGGTAGGTATTGTTTTCTATTTTTTTTTTCTACTGCAAGTAAAGAACTTTATCACCTCAATCCTTTTAATTCTATAGGAATTTTTTATGACTCAGAATATAGTCTATGACTGTCCTGAAGAAATCTGAAAAAATACATGCCTTAGGTGTTTTATTTGAAGTGTTTCCCAAACAAAGCTACAGTAAGCTGGTTTCTACTGTTTTCTATTACTTCATATCATTACTGATTTTGATTCTATTCATTCAAGAGATCACCTACTGAGTGGAAGTGTTGATGTGGATTTGTGTGTTTCTCCTTTCAGTTTGTTAGCATATATTTTAAATCTCTGTTATTGGACGTACTCAAATTTAGAATTGTTATATCTTTATGATGAAGAAATAGTTTCATAGAAATTACAGTTCCCTCTAAATGTTTAGCAATATTTATTTTTCTCAAGTCCAAAAGGTTTAATGTTTTAAAATCATGGTAAATTTCTAACAAGTAGTGTGTCCACGGTATAATTTTTCCATCTTTTAATTTTAAGCAATTATGTGAGTTTAAAATGAGTTTCTTGGGGCACCTGGGTGGCTCAATGGGTTAAGCATCGGCCGTAGGCTCAGGTTGTGATCTCAGAGTCCTAGGATAGAGCACTGATTCCAGCTCCCTGGTCAGAGGGGAGTCAGCTTTTCCCTCTCCCTCTGCCTTTCCCCTAACTTGTGCTTTCTTACTCTCTCTCAAATAAATAAATAAAAACTTTTAAAAAATAAATAAACAAATAAATGAGTTTCTTATAGATAGCAGAAAATTTTTTTTGTTGGTTAACTTTTTTCCAGTATGGCAATTTCTGCTTTTTAATGGGAAAATGTAGACAATATACACTTGTCTATGTATACTGTTAGGTATATGTTTTCCTTCTTGCTATTATTTGTTCCTATGGCTCTTTGTTCCTGTCTTTCTTAATTTCCTATCTTTTCCTTGATTAGTCAACAGTTTTTAAATGATTCCATTATATCTCCATTATTGGCTTGTTAGCTATTTCTTGTTTAAGTTTAGTTTCCTTTATACACTTTACCACATATTATTTCCAATTACCACACTTGACCATTTATGTGGCTCTCCACATACTATTGTCAGACTCTTAAACTAGAACGCTTCGTTTGTCACCATTCCATCCTTGGCTGTGTTAGGCTGCTGTGCCTTTCTTATTACTGCCACATGTGTTTTAAACTGCTGGATACATTTGTATTATTTTGTATTAAATGGTTCAATATTTTTTATTGTTTTATATATTTCAAATTTTCCATCTGGTATTATTTTCTCCCTTACTACAAGAATGTCCTTTAACAACTCACATAGTACTGGTCTGATCATGACGAATTCTCTTGGCTTCTGTTTCCCTGAGGAAGCCTTTCTTTCACCTTTAATTTGAAGGATTTCTTTGCTGAAAATAAAATTCCAGGTTAACAAGGTTTTTTTCCCCCTCCTTCAGCCTTTAAACATGTCGTTGAATTGACACCTACTTTGCATAATTTCTGTTGAGATATCCAAAAATATTCTTGCCTCTCTTTCTTCGTACGTAACCTGCTTTTGATATGTAACTGTTTCAAGCTTTTTCCATATCACTTTTTCTCAGTAATATTACAATGATGTCCTTGCTGTGGCTCTGTGTGTGTGTGTGTGTGTGTGTGTGTGTGTGTGTTTATGCTGCTTGGGGGTATGTTGAGCGTCTTTGATGCATAGGTTGGTTGTTTTAATCTAATTTCAAAAATTATCAGCAATCATTTCTTCAGGTAGTTCTGTTGATCCTTCTCACTCTTCTGGCACTTGAAGAATCTGAGACCCTTGTTTCATGCCATGTTCCTTTTGGACACATTCTTCTACTGTTGTGCATTTAAGGTTCCTGATCTTTACATCTTTACTTGAATTTTCATGTGACTTGTAATATTTGTTTTTTGTCTTTTTTTAAGATTTTATTTATTTATTTATTTATTTATTTATTTATTTATTTATTTATTCATGAGAGAGGCAGAGACATAGTCAGAGGGAGAAGCAGGCTCCCTGCAGGGAGCCTGATGCTGGACTGGATCCCAGGACTCCGGAACCATGCCCTGAGCCAAGGCAGATACTCAAGCCACCCAGGTGTTCCTCACTTGTAATATTTTCAATATTTTCCATCTCTAAAAGTTCCTATCATTTTTATTTGTGTCTTCCCTTTTTTTCCTTCACTGTACCTTGAGGAATAAAGTCACCTTAATTATCAAACTCAAGGAGATGTTGTTCTTTGTCTCAGCATAATGGACAGTTTTCCCGTTTCTGCCAGGAGCTTATGTTCAAGCCTTCTTCATACAGTGTGACTAAAACTGCACTACTTTCCTTTTTAAAATCCAAACTTACATCAAATCTGTATTCCATTAAGATTTGATTTTCATCTATCATATGACATGAGAGCTGACACTGATCTCTGCCTGGGCTGGCAGGTAATCATTGTGGAATTATTTCTGGACAGTTATTCCCACCATTTGAACATCAGATACATCCTTTATTGTAAACCTGTCACTGATAACCATTTTGGGCATGTGTTTTACCAACTCAGTTACCTTATTTTCCTCTTTCTTACACTGCATTTTCTGTTGTTATGACATGCAGCTAAATTTTTCTACATAGAGATTGATATGCCCAGAGTTGTCCATTGATTCCTTTCTTCCTAACTAAATTGAGTTTCCATCTTTAGGTAGGCCAATGACTTCAGAAAAAAAAATGATAAACTCTTAGACATTAATAAATAATGAATTTGCAACGAATATAATGGCCAAGGACACTTCTTCATAAGATGAAAAAATGAAAGTGAGTCAGAAACTTTCTCTTTTCCAATATCTAAATGCCAAAATTAGGTGAAAATCCATAAAAAGCAAAAGTATCCTCAAAAAAGATAGCAAGAAAGTATGTAAATTTGGGATTAAAATATGAGAGAATTTCAAAGTAAGAATTGAAAGAAATATATATGACATGTGATATAGGATGGTACTGCATCTAGACTTTGCTAAGAAATCTAGATGTTTGACCCTGAATAATTCACTTAACCTCTTTGGACCTCAGTTTCTCAAATGTAAAGGAGGCTGGTAATGTTCCTTAAGTTGTGAGTATTAAATAATCTAGAACACTTAGCAGCACATAGCAGAGTATTTTCCACTGAATGAAACCTTAAGAGCTGTGGCTATTTTACTATTTATTCATAAAGATCTAGAAGAGAATAGTGAACTTCTTCTAGTCTTCTCTGTTACTGACTGCAAAATGATGATAGTCTAAAAATCAGAATCGGGAACCAATGCCTCATCAATTACATACAGAATAATATAAGAGGTATACATATATAGTATATGATATACATACACTCTATATTCTGATACCTAGCTCATTTCTCCCATCCTCCCTGCTTTCCCAGATCCCATCCTTTCACTACCATATCACAGTGTTTCCTCCCCCCCACCCCCCAGTGTAGACACCCCCAGTGAGCTCTGCCCTCCTCACTCACTCCTCATTAACCTGTCCTGGCCATTCATGCAGCTGCTTCCTTTACCCTTGTGGTTTCTTGCTGGCAATTTTACTTCCAAGTACAAAAGCCACTAACGGAAACCAAGAGTTGTGCAAAAGTTCTAGGTTTTTGGAGACTCTCTTAGAAGAGGCCTTGTTCTCTTATTTTTCTCCTAGTGACAATTTTTGGACATGAGGGAATGTCCGTGCTGAAGTAATGTAACAATACAGTAGAAAAAAAGGAACTAGAAAGCAGGATCCTTTTACTCTGTGACCTGTTAAAATATTTATGAAGGAAGAGAGCCATCTATCTGGCCTAGATGGACAAAGACAATGACCAAGTCTGGAGACTTGACTTGTGCTCTACAGAAGCCTGTTTCCTGGCAGGAGATTTTCCTCCAGAGCAAAAAAGGCTAATTTCTGGAAAGAACAGACTCCAATTGGTAAAAAGCCAATTCCTTAGCTTTTATACATTTTTTTTAAAAACATACTTTTCTTTTTTTTAAAAGACTTTTATTTTTTTTAATTTTTTATTTATTTATGATAGTCAGAGAGAGAGAGAGAGAGAGGGAGGCAGAGACACAGGCGGAGGGAGAAGCAGGCTCCATGCACCGGGAGCCCGACGTGGGATTCGATCCCGGGTCTCCAGGATCACGCCCTGGGCCAAAGGCAGGCGCCAAACCGCTGCGCCACCCAGGGATCCCAAAAGACTTTTATTTATGCATGAGAGACATATCGAGAGAGAGAGAGAGGCAGAGACACAAGCAGAGGGAGAAGCAGGCTCCATGCAGGGAAGCCTGATGTGGGACTCGATCCTGGGTCTCCAGGATCAGGCCCTGGGCTGAAGGTGGCGTTAAACACTGAGATACCAGGGCTGCCCAAAACATACTTTTCTTAAAGAGCAGTTACCTTCAAAACAAAATTTAAAGAATATCAAGATTTTCACATGTTCCCTGGTTCTGTATATGCACAGTCTCTCCCATTATCAACCTTCCCCCCCGCAGGTGGAATAATTTTCACAATTGCTTCCAAGCATGTAACAATTAATTGTTAGGGTGGTGAACTAATCTGAAATATTGCAATGATCTGTGGCATTCCAAAGCTTGACCCTGGAGAGGCCTAACGAAACCTTCTTCCTTAGTATTTAATGTCTCTAATTGGGTTTTCTTGGGTACCACACAAGCATTGACATTGAATATTTGGAAGACACAAATTGCCTGCAAGATCAGTGTGACAAGCCTAGGAATAGCAGGAATACTTTAGGCTTGCAAGAATTTCTTTCCATCATTTCTTAGACCTCAAAATCTTCCTAGAGAGGTGATCTTTGCTTACTTTTGAGCTGCCATTGGCTGTCTTATAGATGATACTTGTCTGAGCCTTGATGTCATGCTGGCTTTGGCAATTAAAAACAAATAGATGATATTTTATGATTTAATTCTATTAAACTTATTCAACATATCAGTAATTATATAATGCTAAACAGAAAAAATATTCTGACATTACATACAAGAGTATCTAGCAGCAGGTGTAGTATATAGAATTAAACAGTTTAAATTATTAAAATTAATACAATTAATAAAAGTTAAAAATTATTTTGTAATATGAGGCAACAATACACTTCAATTATCCTAAGGAATGTTAATTCTTTAATTTTTCACTAGCTTTTAGCAATTGGGAATAATTTTAAATGTTTAAATACACTGAAATCATTATTATGTCTTTTTAGAAATTGTTAATTTGCATATGCACCTTATCTATTTCAATTTGTATGAGTAAAGAAATGAGAAGTCACTCACCAAATTTAGTTTACGTACTTAAACATCAATAGCTGTAAAATTTAACTTTTAGATAAAAATCTTTAGTCATCCGCAAACCTGTATTAGGTAAACTTTACACTTTCTTTTTTACATATAAACCACAGGTATAAATACAACACATAATTATATGTACTATGTATCCATGCTATTAAGTATTCTAGGAATGTTCACTAAAAACATCCAGAAAGGGTTGCCTGAGTAGCTCAGTGGTTGAGCATCTATCTTTGGCTCAGGGCAAGATCCCAGGTCCTGGGTACCGAGTCCCATTTGGGCTCCCTACACGGAGCCTTCTTCTCCCTCTGCCTATGTCTGTGTCTCTGTTTCTGTGTGTCTCTCCTGAATAAATAAATGAAAACTTTTAAAAAAATAAATTTTTAAAAACCACCCAAAAACACTCTGGAAGCAAGAGGCATGAAAAAAAAAATAAATGGAAGGCAACAGTACTCTAAACCCATGGAGAAAGTGCATAAGGGAAAGCAAAAAGAGAAGTAGAAAGTGAGGGAGACGTTCAGAAATGGAAAACGCGTCTGTTGCCTACTTAAGCCCCACACACGAGGGAAGATGCTCAGAGAAGCTGAAGCCGCGGTTCCCACACTTGCCCAGCGCAGCCAGGCCCACAGCCCCTGCAGGATCCCCGATGGCCCTGCCCTGCTCCTTCTCGGTGGCCCTGGTGCTGCTCAGCTGCCACTCCCTGTGCTGTCTGGCTTGCCACCTGCCCGACACCCACGGCCTGCGCAACTGGAGGGTCCTGACGCTCCTGGGACAGATGAGGAGACTCTCCGCCGGCTCTTGTGACCACTACACCAATGACTTTGCCTTCCCCAAGGAGCTGTTTGATGGCCAGCGGCTCCAGGAGGCGCAGGCCCTCTCTGTGGTCCACGTGATGACCCAGAAGGTCTTCCACCTCTTCTGCCCGGACACGTCCTCTGCTCCTTGGAACATGACTCTCCTGGAGGAACTGTGCTCGGGGCTCTCTGAGCAGCTGGATGACCTGGAGGCCTGTCCCCTGCAGGAGGCGGGGCTGGCCGAGACCCCCCTCATGCATGAGGACTCCACCCTGAGGACCTACTTCCAAAGGATCTCCCTCTACCTGCAAGACAGGAACCACAGCCCGTGTGCCTGGGAGATGGTCCGAGCAGAAATCGGGAGATCCTTCTTCTCCTCGACAATCTTGCAAGAAAGAATCAGGAGGAGGAAATGAGACCCGCCCGGGTCCGCACGGAAATGACATTCCCTGACTGATCAGAGCACACTTGCACGTGTCCTGCCGCCTCAGAGAAGCTCACGCCTGCCGTCACGGTGACACGAAGGCAATCGGGTGTCCAACGTGTTCAGGACGGGGCAGCACCATCAAGTCAAGTCGACAAACACCGCTTACTTTCACATAACCTTGCCCATCTCTCTACTTACTACTCATTCGTTTATTTATTTATTTATTTATTTATTTATTTATTTATTTATTTGTATTTATGGCTCAACTGGGTTCTCTTTGTATACTAGTAGGTGTACCGTCACTCTGTGATTCAGGGGGAGTGGGGATGCTTTCTATTTATTAAGTTTTTTATTCTTTTGTTCATTAAACCGTTCTCTGCAAGCATTCTTGCATTTGTGGTTTCTTTCGAGACGGAGGGAATCAGAAGAGAATCTGATGAAAGAGTGGATCGTATGACTCTTCTCCTCAGGATTCTGTTACTCTCATGAGAAGTCAACCCATAGTCCTCCTCGATGCCAGTGCGTATGTGCCTGTCAGGCTGAGGGTGCACACGACCGATCCCATCTCCTACCCTGTATCTCTGAGTTCTGTCGAGAAAAAACAAACCTCCAAACAACCAGCAGATTGAAGTGATGGCAGTCATAGCACACGGTACAACAACAAGAAGAAGGGACATAGGAACTCTGTAAGCAGAAAAGGAAGCAGGCATATCCGGAAATATAATCAAGCAGCACTAGATAATACCTTCCCTATTAGACTGGTGGATGTCCCAGTGCCAATATCCTTCAGAAAATGCCTATTGGGGTCTGCCAGTTACAAGCCGGTCCGTTCCCTTGAAGCCTAGCAATGGAAGCGCTGCCAAGGGAACAGAGTCCCAAAGGAGAAGTGGTCTCCAGATGGATTCCCTTGTGGATCCTGTGTGGCCATGTGACTTCTAAGGGCAAGCCACTCACTGAAGCCCAGAGTCTGTGGAGGCTCCCTCCTTTTTGGAAACTCTCCTCCGAGAGGCCTTGTTGTCTTCTTTTGCTCCTGATGACAGACCATTATGGACCGGAGGGCACGTCCCCGTTACAACCAGGGGACAGTGGCTGTAGGAACAAGCAAAGACAAAGCGGGAGGATTGGACTCGGTGGTCTGTCCGATGCTCTACAGCAGAAGACTGCCCCCTACAGCCAGCAATGCACTGAGATAGTGACCAGGCCTGGACACCTGGCTTGTGTTGTGTGCATCAGGTTGCCCCTGCTGTGTGATTCATCTCCCGAGGTAAAAACAGGTTTTCTAGGAGGAACGGATTCAGAGAGTGTAAAAAGCCAATTTCCTCAGCTTTTCTCTCTCGCTCTCTCTCGCTCTCGCTCTCGCTCTCGCTGTCTCTCTCCCCCTCTGGAAAATACAGTGTTCCAAAGAGCAGCGAGGTAGGCAATGTGGTTGGCAAGGTCGGGTAAGCAGCCAGATCTTGGTTTCAGCTGAGATCCTCATCTCAGGGCGGGTGGATGGAACCCCACATCAGGCTCCCCACAAGCGCAGAGACTGCAGAGGATTCCTTGTCCCTGGGGCACCTGGGTGGCTCGTTCCATGAGGCATCTGTCTTTGGCTGGATCGCCAATCCCAGGGTCCTTGGATGGAGCCTGTCATCGGGCTCCTTCTCAGGTGGGTGTCTGCTACTCCCTCTCCTCCCCTGCTCATGCTGCTCTCTATATTGCTTTCACTCTCTCTCTCTCTCCCTCTCTTTCTCTAAAAATCAAGATATCTTTTACGAGTAGTTAGCTGCGCAGAAAAAAAAAACGACGTAGAGAGACTTTTCCCACCTCCGTGGTCTGTATCTGCATAGTGTCCCTGGAAATGAACCTTCAGCCACCTGAGGGAATCCCTGTGACAAGGCTTCCAAGATTCTGGGCTCTGTGAACTAGTCTTAGATAGTCCAGTGGTCTGTAGGCTCTCCAAAGCTCAGTCTGGGAGGGCCCCAGCCAAAGCTTCTTGCTTCCTGTTTGTTGTCTCTCCTTGGGCTTTCTTGAGTACCACACAAGAAGCATGGCCGTTGAATTAGTGGAAGAGCCCTGAAATGTGTGCCGAGGAGGGCGACACACCTAGGAATGACAGGCCCCTGTGAGCAGAGGACTTTCTCTCCATCCGTTCCTGGATCTCAAAGTCACTGGGAGAGGTGGCCTTGGCTGACTTGGGAGCTGCCTTTGGCGCTTTGTGGATGTGGCTTCTGTGGGAGCCTGGAGGTGATGTGGGCTTTCAGCATTTCAGAACAAAGAGATTCTGCATGATCGTTTGACTTTACGAAAGTCAGTCAACGCATCAGTAACTGGACACAGTGCAAAACAGAAAAAAAGGAGTTTTGAAAACACCTTGATGAGTACGGAGTCGCAGGTGAGGCAAGAGATCACTTTGTCAGCCGAGGCAACATGAAATGGCCTTACTGCAGAAACACATGTCAAGGAAGTAATTCAACTCTTCGATTCCGATCAGCAGTTCGGCATCGTTCTAAATTGGGAGAGACTCTGCGTTCATTCTCTTGTCTTTGTAGACATGGTTCACCTGCATATGTGCTTTCCGTATCAGAAATCATGTACCTATCAGTACTCGATAGGTCCCTCTTCAACGTTGGCCATCCCATTCCACGTCGGAAGCCTAACAATTGGCCTTCATGTTTACCAGCGTTAGACATCCTTAACCCTGCGTCGCCTTCACATGAGAAGGGTGAACCGACACGGGGTTGTGTATGTCCAAAGTTCAGATAGGAGCATGGGACATACACTGTACTCTAGAGACAGCGCATCCGGGTTCCGAACTTTTCTGGATGATGCGTGAAAAGCCAATCCAGAAGACTCTGGAGGCAAGGGCAGTCATGACAAGCACGCCCATGTAGTTGGGAAACAGTGCTCTAGAGCCAGTCGAAAGTGCATCATAAAGGAAAGCAAAAAGAGAAGTAGAAAGTGAGGGAGACGTTCAGAAATGGAAAACGCGTCTGTTGCCTACTTAAGCCCCACACACGAGGGAAGATGCTCAGAGAAGCTGAAGCCGCGGTTCCCACACTTGCCCAGCGCAGCCAGGCCCACAGCCCCTGCAGGATCCCCGATGGCCCTGCCCTGCTCCTTCTCGGTGGCCCTGGTGCTGCTCAGCTGCCACTCCCTGTGCTGTCTGGCTTGCCACCTGCCCGACACCCACGGCCTGCGCAACTGGAGGGTCCTGACGCTCCTGGGACAGATGAGGAGACTCTCCGCCGGCTCTTGTGACCACTACACCAATGACTTTGCCTTCCCCAAGGAGCTGTTTGATGGCCAGCGGCTCCAGGAGGCGCAGGCCCTCTCTGTGGTCCACGTGATGACCCAGAAGGTCTTCCACCTCTTCTGCCCGGACACGTCCTCTGCTCCTTGGAACATGACTCTCCTGGAGGAACTGTGCTCGGGGCTCTCTGAGCAGCTGGATGACCTGGAGGCCTGTCCCCTGCAGGAGGCGGGGCTGGCCGAGACCCCCCTCATGCATGAGGACTCCACCCTGAGGACCTACTTCCAAAGGATCTCCCTCTACCTGCAAGACAGGAACCACAGCCCGTGTGCCTGGGAGATGGTCCGAGCAGAAATCGGGAGATCCTTCTTCTCCTCGACAATCTTGCAAGAAAGAATCAGGAGGAGGAAATGAGACCCGCCCGGGTCCGCACGGAAATGACATTCCCTGACTGATCAGAGCACACTTGCACGTGTCCTGCCGCCTCAGAGAAGCTCACGCCTGCCGTCACGGTGACACGAAGGCAATCGGGTGTCCAACGTGTTCAGGACGGGGCAGCACCATCAAGTCAAGTCGACCAACGCCGCTTACTTTCACATAACCTTGCCCATCTCTCTACTTACTACTCATTCGTTTATTTATTTATTTATTTATTTATTTATTTATTTATTTATTTGTATTTATGGCTCAACTGGGTTCTCTTTGTATACTAGTAGGTGTACCGTCACTCTGTGATTCAGGGGGAGTGGGGATGCTTTCTATTTATTAAGTTTTTTATTCTTTTGTTCATTAAACCGTTCTCTGCAAGCATTCTTGCATTTGTGGTTTCTTTCGAGACGGAGGGAATCAGAAGAGAATCTGATGAAAGAGTGGATCGTATGACTCTTCTCCTCAGGATTCTGTTACTCTCATGAGAAGTCAACCCATAGTCCTCCTCGATGCCAGTGCGTATGTGCCTGTCAGGCTGAGGGTGCACACGACCGATCCCATCTCCTACCCTGTATCTCTGAGTTCTGTCGAGAAAAAACAAACCTCCAAACAACCAGCAGATTGAAGTGATGGCAGTCATAGCACACGGTACAACAACAAGAAGAAGGGACATAGGAACTCTGTAAGCAGAAAAGGAAGCAGGCATATCCGGAAATATAATCAAGCAGCACTAGATAATACCTTCCCTATTAGACTGGTGGATGTCCCAGTGCCAATATCCTTCAGAAAATGCCTATTGGGGTCTGCCAGTTACAAGCCGGTCCGTTCCCTTGAAGCCTAGCAATGGAAGCGCTGCCAAGGGAACAGAGTCCCAAAGGAGAAGTGGTCTCCAGATGGATTCCCTTGTGGATCCTGTGTGGCCATGTGACTTCTAAGGGCAAGCCACTCACTGAAGCCCAGAGTCTGTGGAGGCTCCCTCCTTTTTGGAAACTCTCCTCCGAGAGGCCTTGTTGTCTTCTTTTGCTCCTGATGACAGACCATTATGGACCGGAGGGCACGTCCCCGTTACACCCAGGGGACCGGTAAGGTAAGGTCGGGTAACCAGCCCGATCTTGGTTTCAGCGGAGATCCTCATCTCAGGATGATTGGATGGATCCCCACATCAGGCTCCCCACAATGGCAGAGACTCTAGAGGATTCTTTGTTCCTGAGTCGCCTGGGTGGCCTTTCCATGAGGCGTCTGTCTTTGGCTGGATCTCTATTCCCAGGGTCCTGGGATGGAGCCTGTCATTGGGCTTCTTCTCAGTTGCATGTCTCCTACTCCCTCTCCTCCCCTACTCATGCTCTATATATTGCTTTCTCTCTCTCTGTCTCTCTCTTTCTCTCTCTCTTTCATTCTCCCAAAATCAAGATATATTCTATGATTATTTAGCTGCGTAAGGAAATTGATTTGAGATAGAGTTTTGTGATATCCTTGGTCTGTATTTGCGTAGTGTCCCTGAAATTGAACATTCAGCCACCAATCTTTGTGATAAGGCTTCCAAGATTCTGAGCTCATTTACATGGGTCCCCTGCCCACCTCCCTAAGGAATTGAATCTCCCTTACTCATAATATCCCTCTCGTTTTTGCTCTGGCATTTCAAAACATTATGTCTGGTATAATGATGACTTGATTGAATCAATTTTTCAAATGTCAGGAGATTTTAGTTACATGTCAACCCTAGAAGCTGTAGTTGATTTTAGATAACCTTGCAGATCTATTTACCGGTGTATATAACAACTTATTCGACTTTTATAAGATTATTTTCACCTTTAAGAATATTATTATACTTTCATTTTATGGTTAGAGAAAAAGTATTTTCTTTATATTTTTCAATTTATTATTTCAGTAAATACTCTGTATAGATAAATCTCGTGTTTATTTTTTTAAAACAAATAATCCGATTTAACTCATTGAGAAAATGTAGAATATAATGCACTTACTCATTATTACGTTATTCATTGTACACGTTAAGAAGAGACTTTCTCTAAGCCAGTTTGTGTGTTGCTGTCAAGATAAAGGTGGACATAACAAATCCAATCGTGTTTGTAGCATTGAGTGTTTAGAGAAACCAACCTCAAAACAATAGTCATATTGAAGTAGTATCTTTTACCTTAAGAAGTATAATGAGAAGAAGGGGAAATGGAGTTCTCTGAGCACAAGGTGCAATAAGTTAAGTCAGGAAACAATAACAGAAGCATTAGATATCTCCTGCGATTGACACCTGTACACCCAAGTGTAAATATTCTTCGGAAAATGGATATTTGTGTCTGTGATTTATAAGCAACTCCATTAACTAATAGCCTAGGAACAGAAGTGGTCACATTACAAGAGTAGGGCATGAGAAAAGTATTTAAGATTGATTCCTTGGGTTTGCCTGGGTGGCTCAATGAGTTAAGAGTCTGCCTTAGGCTCAGGTCATGATCTCAGAGTCCTGGGAAACCACAGCTCAGGCTAGTACTAGTAGGAACACTGAAGCTAAAATTGAAGAATTACTGGAAGTTCCATAGTGATGAGCAGCATCACTATGAGATTGAAAAGCAGCAAGATATCCTATCTGTGGGGGCCACACACATTTTGTGAGTTTTTGCCTTTGGGTGCCTCCCCCATGTTCTCACTGTAAAGATCAGAGAAAGATTCTGGTGCTTCCAGCAGTGTAAGGAAAAAAGAAGTCGGGATCCCTGGGTGGCGCAGCGGTTTGGCGCCTGCCTTTGGCCCAGGGCGCGATCCTGGAGACCCGGGATCGAATCCCACGTCGGGCTCCCAGTGCATGGAGCCTGCTTCTCCATCTGCCTGTGTCTCTGCCTCTCTCTCTCTATCTGTGTGTGACTATCATAAATAAATAAAAATTTATAAAAAAAAAAAAAAAGAGGGAAGGAAAAAAGAAGTCAATGGGAATACTCCCATTCCCCTGCACAAAGGCCTGCCTTCCGGGGAAACTATATTCCCAGAGCCTCGTCCACCTGGGGGAAAGTTAATCCAAGTTCAGCCCTCTTTCCTCTTCCACTCGGGATGGGAAATGCAGAACTGCAAGTCCCTCTAACTTTCCTGTCTCCCCTAGCAGGGTGGTAAAAAAAAACCAAACAAACTGGGAAGCTTTTGTGAAGGTCAGAGCTTAGGGACACAGGCTCACTAAAAGTCAGAGCCACAATCATAGGATTAGAGAACACTTCCCATCCCCCATCCCTACTACCACCTAATAGAGTTCCTGTATAATAACAAGATTTCCAAGAGAAAGAACTGGACATTTCAGCCTTTAGGTAAGAAGAAGGCTGTAGGGAAACTCAAAGACAAAGGGGAGGTAAAAGCATGGACACAAAAAGAAATTTTAGCCTTTAACACACACACTCACAGCAAAGAGCAAAGACACCCTGAGTCCTAGCAAGATAAATGTAAAACTCAGCCCAAGGCCAATTTATATCAGTTCCCAGTTGTACCCAGTATGTCATGTTCAGCTTTTAACAAAGTTTACAAGGCATGCTAAAAAGCAAAAGACTCAGCCTGAAGAGACACAACATGCACCACAACTAGACTAAGATATGGGAGAGATTTGGGGATTGTCAGATCAGGAATTTAAAATGAGTATCACTGGGGATCCCTGGGTGGCTCAGCAGTTTAGCGCCTGCCTTCGGCCCAGGGCATGATCCTGGAGTCCCGGGATCAAGTCCCACATCAGGCTCCTGCATGGAGCCTGCGTCTCCCTCTGCCTATGTCTCTGCCTCTCTCTCTCCCTCTCTCTCTCTGTCTGTCTCTCATGAATAAATAAATAAAATCTTTAAAAAAATAAAATAAAATGAGTATCATTAATAAACAGAGGGCTTTAATGTATTCATATTCTCACTCATTTATTCATCGGTTTTAATCTGCTTTGTACAGTATTTAAAATACATTTGTTCAGCAAGATGCCCTTTAAAAAAATAAAAAAATGTATTTGTTCATATAATATCATATGTACCTTTATGATGTATTTGGATGTAACAAAATTTGTTTATCTTATTTGTGTTAAATTTTTTTCTTTATGGAAGTCCTCTCCAGGAGATTTTTTCAATTTGTTTATTTTTTAAAAAAGAGATAGCCTGAATTTGCAACCCATATTGAAGAATGGATGAAAAACTTAAAGCACTCCTTTATTTATCATTTTATTTTCATTTGTTATTTTAAAACAACATATTTCTATGCCAGATTATGTGGTTACTCTGAGCACAGAGAAGTGAAGAAAGCAATCACAAAGCCTACTCTCTTTGAGCTTTCCATTCTGAAGAGGAAGAAACACACCACAATAATCATGCTTAAGAAACTTCAATTGTATTTCATGTTACAATGAGAGGTAGAGAGAGCACCAGAGATTCTTTCACTAGAAGCTTGAATGAGGGATGTCAAGAGGGAACACAAAGCAGATGAACTCTTTAAAGCAAGTGAAACCTCTAAACACAGACAGTCTGCCATTAGATGCATCCTTCCTTGGATCTAGAATCTCCAAATGGAGTGCATTTTGGGGATATTAATCTAGAATTGTTTGTTGCATATTTGCAAATCAGAGTGTGATGATAGACACGTCACTTACAAGTAGATTGTAAAATGAGGAGATAACCTAAAGCTTATGAAAATGTTCAACTTTCAAGGTTAAAAGAAAACAGCCTGCAAAAGGCACAGAGATGGTGTAGCCAGCACAAGTGGGAAGCAAGAGGAGAATGATATTCAGAAAGTACTGATAAGCAACGGGTTTAAACTTGAGGGGCTCTTAGAAAAGGACAGGGCCACCCTGTCCCAATGGATCTGGAAACAGGTGCTATTGATCATTTGGTAAGATCCAATTAGGTAGAAAAATAGGCTGTGTGGACAGTGGAAGAATAAGAATGTGGGTAAGTTGTCTTCTCTTTTTATTTACAGATCAGCATTGCTGTGGTTCCATAAATTTACTGAAAAAAATTTTTAAAGAAGTTCTTGGTTTCTTTGGTTTTCTTTATAGTTTTTCTATTTCCTTGATTTTCACTATTCTCCTTATTGTTTCTTTTTATTTATTTAGTAATTGCTTCTTTTTTTATAATATTTTAAACATTTTTTAAATTTTTATTTATTTATGATAGGCACACAGTGAGAGAGAGAGAGGCAGAGACACAGGCAGAGGGAGAAGCAGGCTCCATGCACCGGGAGCCCGACGTGGGATTCGATCCCGGGTCTCCAGGATCGCGCCCTGGGCCAAAGGCAGGCGCCAAACCGCTGCGCCACCCAGGGATCCCGGTAATTGCTTCTTTTATTTCTAGTTTGTTACAGTTGAAGTGAAGAATGCTGGCTTTGGACTTTCCTTCTGCTGTAGCCTGAGCATCTAAAGCCATAAATTATATTTTAATCCTGCCTAGCTACATCTCACAAATTGTGAAATGTTGTAGGTTTTAAAATTTTTTTTAAATTTATTTTTAAAGTAGGCTCCACACCCAATGTCGGGGCTTGAACTTGCAACTCTGAGATCAAGAGTTGTATGTTCTACCGACTGAGCCAGCCAGGCATCCCTAATATGTTGTGTTTTCATTTTCATTTACTTCAACTGCCCTTGGAATTTCTTCTGTACCCCATGAGTTATTTAAATGTGGTTATTTAATTTCCAAATATTTGGAGATTGTTCAGGTATCTCTCTGGTAGGTATTGTTTTCTATTTTTTTTTTCTACTGCAAGTAAAGAACTTTATCACCTCAATCCTTTTAATTCTATAGGAATTTTTTATGACTCAGAATATAGTCTATGACTGTCCTGAAGAAATCTGAAAAAATACATGCCTTAGGTGTTTTATTTGAAGTGTTTCCCAAACAAAGCTACAGTAAGCTGGTTTCTACTGTTTTCTATTACTTCATATCATTACTGATTTTGATTCTATTCATTCAAGAGATCACCTACTGAGTGGAAGTGTTGATGTGGATTTGTGTGTTTCTCCTTTCAGTTTGTTAGCATATATTTTAAATCTCTGTTATTGGACGTACTCAAATTTAGAATTGTTATATCTTTATGATGAAGAAATAGTTTCATAGAAATTACAGTTCCCTCTAAATGTTTAGCAATATTTATTTTTCTCAAGTCCAAAAGGTTTAATGTTTTAAAATCATGGTAAATTTCTAACAAGTAGTGTGTCCACGGTATAATTTTTCCATCTTTTAATTTTAAGCAATTATGTGAGTTTAAAATGAGTTTCTTGGGGCACCTGGGTGGCTCAATGGGTTAAGCATCGGCCGTAGGCTCAGGTTGTGATCTCAGAGTCCTAGGATAGAGCACTGATTCCAGCTCCCTGGTCAGAGGGGAGTCAGCTTTTCCCTCTCCCTCTGCCTTTCCCCTAACTTGTGCTTTCTTACTCTCTCTCAAATAAATAAATAAAAACTTTTAAAAAATAAATAAACAAATAAATGAGTTTCTTATAGATAGCAGAAAATTTTTTTTGTTGGTTAACTTTTTTCCAGTATGGCAATTTCTGCTTTTTAATGGGAAAATGTAGACAATATACACTTGTCTATGTATACTGTTAGGTATATGTTTTCCTTCTTGCTATTATTTGTTCCTATGGCTCTTTGTTCCTGTCTTTCTTAATTTCCTATCTTTTCCTTGATTAGTCAACAGTTTTTAAATGATTCCATTATATCTCCATTATTGGCTTGTTAGCTATTTCTTGTTTAAGTTTAGTTTCCTTTATACACTTTACCACATATTATTTCCAATTACCACACTTGACCATTTATGTGGCTCTCCACATACTATTGTCAGACTCTTAAACTAGAACGCTTCGTTTGTCACCATTCCATCCTTGGCTGTGTTAGGCTGCTGTGCCTTTCTTATTACTGCCACATGTGTTTTAAACTGCTGGATACATTTGTATTATTTTGTATTAAATGGTTCAATATTTTTTATTGTTTTATATATTTCAAATTTTCCATCTGGTATTATTTTCTCCCTTACTACAAGAATGTCCTTTAACAACTCACATAGTACTGGTCTGATCATGACGAATTCTCTTGGCTTCTGTTTCCCTGAGGAAGCCTTTCTTTCACCTTTAATTTGAAGGATTTCTTTGCTGAAAATAAAATTCCAGGTTAACAAGGTTTTTTTCCCCCTCCTTCAGCCTTTAAACATGTCGTTGAATTGACACCTACTTTGCATAATTTCTGTTGAGATATCCAAAAATATTCTTGCCTCTCTTTCTTCGTACGTAACCTGCTTTTGATATGTAACTGTTTCAAGCTTTTTCCATATCACTTTTTCTCAGTAATATTACAATGATGTCCTTGCTGTGGCTCTGTGTGTGTGTGTGTGTGTGTGTGTGTGTGTGTGTGTGTTTATGCTGCTTGGGGGTATGTTGAGCGTCTTTGATGCATAGGTTGGTTGTTTTAATCTAATTTCAAAAATTATCAGCAATCATTTCTTCAGGTAGTTCTGTTGATCCTTCTCACTCTTCTGGCACTTGAAGAATCTGAGACCCTTGTTTCATGCCATGTTCCTTTTGGACACATTCTTCTACTGTTGTGCATTTAAGGTTCCTGATCTTTACATCTTTACTTGAATTTTCATGTGACTTGTAATATTTGTTTTTTGTCTTTTTTAAGATTTTATTTATTTATTTATTTATTTATTTATTTATTTATTTATTTATTCATGAGAGAGGCAGAGACATAGTCAGAGGGAGAAGCAGGCTCCCTGCAGGGAGCCTGATGCTGGACTGGATCCCAGGACTCCGGAACCATGCCCTGAGCCAAGGCAGATACTCAAGCCACCCAGGTGTTCCTCACTTGTAATATTTTCAATATTTTCCATCTCTAAAAGTTCCTATCATTTTTATTTGTGTCTTCCCTTTTTTTCCTTCACTGTACCTTGAGGAATAAAGTCACCTTAATTATCAAACTCAAGGAGATGTTGTTCTTTGTCTCAGCATAATGGACAGTTTTCCCGTTTCTGCCAGGAGCTTATGTTCAAGCCTTCTTCATACAGTGTGACTAAAACTGCACTACTTTCCTTTTTAAAATCCAAACTTACATCAAATCTGTATTCCATTAAGATTTGATTTTCATCTATCATATGACATGAGAGCTGACACTGATCTCTGCCTGGGCTGGCAGGTAATCATTGTGGAATTATTTCTGGACAGTTATTCCCACCATTTGAACATCAGATACATCCTTTATTGTAAACCTGTCACTGATAACCATTTTGGGCATGTGTTTTACCAACTCAGTTACCTTATTTCCTCTTTCTTACACTGCATTTTCTGTTGTTATGACATGCAGCTAAATTTTTCTACATAGAGATTGATATGCCCAGAGTTGTCCATTGATTCCTTTCTTCCTAACTAAATTGAGTTTCCATCTTTAGGTAGGCCAATGACTTCAGAAAAAAAAATGATAAACTCTTAGACATTAATAAATAATGAATTTGCAACGAATATAATGGCCAAGGACACTTCTTCATAAGATGAAAAAATGAAAGTGAGTCAGAAACTTTCTCTTTTCCAATATCTAAATGCCAAAATTAGGTGAAAATCCATAAAAAGCAAAAGTATCCTCAAAAAAGATAGCAAGAAAGTATGTAAATTTGGGATTAAAATATGAGAGAATTTCAAAGTAAGAATTGAAAGAAATATATATGACATGTGATATAGGATGGTACTGCATCTAGACTTTGCTAAGAATCTAGATGTTTGACCCTGAATAATTCACTTAACCTCTTTGGACCTCAGTTTCTCAAATGTAAAGGAGGCTGGTAATGTTCCTTAAGTTGTGAGTATTAAATAATCTAGAACACTTAGCAGCACATAGCAGAGTATTTTCCACTGAATGAAACCTTAAGAGCTGTGGCTATTTTACTATTTATTCATAAAGATCTAGAAGAGAATAGTGAACTTCTTCTAGTCTTCTCTGTTACTGACTGCAAAATGATGATAGTCTAAAAATCAGAATCGGGAACCAATGCCTCATCAATTACATACAGAATAATATAAGAGGTATACATATATAGTATATGATATACATACACTCTATATTCTGATACCTAGCTCATTTCTCCCATCCTCCCTGCTTTCCCAGATCCCATCCTTTCACTACCATATCACAGTGTTTCCTCCCCCCCACCCCCAGTGTAGACACCCCCAGTGAGCTCTGCCCTCCTCACTCACTCCTCATTAACCTGTCCTGGCCATTCATGCAGCTGCTTCCTTTACCCTTGTGGTTTCTTGCTGGCAATTTTACTTCCAAGTACAAAAGCCACTAACGGAAACCAAGAGTTGTGCAAAAGTTCTAGGTTTTTGGAGACTCTCTTAGAAGAGGCCTTGTTCTCTTATTTTCTCCTAGTGACAATTTTTGGACATGAGGGAATGTCCGTGCTGAAGTAATGTAACAATACAGTAGAAAAAAGGAACTAGAAAGCAGGATCCTTTTACTCTGTGACCTGTTAAAATATTTATGAAGGAAGAGAGCCATCTATCTGGCCTAGATGGACAAAGACAATGACCAAGTCTGGAGACTTGACTTGTGCTCTACAGAAGCCTGTTTCCTGGCAGAGATTTTCCTCCAGAGCAAAAAGGCTAATTTCTGGAAAGAACAGACTCCAATTGGTAAAAAGCCAATTCCTTAGCTTTTATACATTTTTTTAAAAACATACTTTTCTTTTTTTAAAAGACTTTTATTTTTTTAATTTTTTATTTATTTATGATAGTCAGAGAGAGAGAGAGAGAGAGGGAGGCAGAGACACAGGCGGAGGGAGAAGCAGGCTCCATGCACCGGGAGCCCGACGTGGGATTCGATCCCGGATCTCCAGGATCACGCCCTGGGCCAAAGGCAGGCGCCAAACCGCTGCGCCACCCAGGGATCCCAAAAGACTTTTATTTATGCATGAGAGACATATCGAGAGAGAGAGAGAGGCAGAGACACAAGCAGAGGGAGAAGCAGGCTCCATGCAGGGAAGCCTGATGTGGGACTCGATCCTGGGTCTCCAGGATCAGGCCCTGGGCTGAAGGTGGCGTTAAACACTGAGATACCAGGGCTGCCCAAAACATACTTTCTTAAAGAGCAGTTACCTTCAAAACAAAATTTAAAGAATATCAAGATTTTCACATGTTCCCTGGTTCTGTATATGCACAGTCTCTCCCATTATCAACCTTCCCCCCCGCAGGTGGAATAATTTTCACAATTGCTTCCAAGCATGTAACAATTAATTGTTAGGGTGGTGAACTAATCTGAAATATTGCAATGATCTGTGGCATTCCAAAGCTTGACCCTGGAGAGGCCTAACGAAACCTTCTTCCTTAGTATTTAATGTCTCTAATTGGGTTTCTTGGGTACCACACAAGCATTGACATTGAATATTTGGAAGACACAAATTGCCTGCAAGATCAGTGTGACAAGCCTAGGAATAGCAGGAATACTTTAGGCTTGCAAGAATTTCTTTCCATCATTTCTTAGACCTCAAAATCTTCCTAGAGAGGTGATCTTTGCTTACTTTTGAGCTGCCATTGGCTGTCTTATAGATGATACTTGTCTGAGCCTTGATGTCATGCTGGCTTTGGCAATTAAAAACAAATAGATGATATTTTATGATTTAATTCTATTAAACTTATTCAACATATCAGTAATTATATAATGCTAAACAGAAAAAATATTCTGACATTACATACAAGAGTATCTAGCAGCAGGTGTAGTATATAGAATTAAACAGTTTAAATTATTAAAATTAATACAATTAATAAAAGTTAAAATTATTTTGTAATATGAGGCAACAATACACTTCAATTATCCTAAGGAATGTTAATTCTTTAATTTTTCACTAGCTTTTAGCAATTGGGAATAATTTTAAATGTTTAAATACACTGAAATCATTATTATGTCTTTTTAGAAATTGTTAATTTGCATATGCACCTTATCTATTTCAATTTGTATGAGTAAAGAAATGAGAAGTCACTCACCAAATTTAGTTTACGTACTTAAACATCAATAGCTGTAAAATTTAACTTTTAGATAAAAATCTTTAGTCATCCGCAAACCTGTATTAGGTAAACTTACACTTTCTTTTTTACATATAAACCACAGGTATAAATACAACACATAATTATATGTACTATGTATCCATGCTATTAAGTATTCTAGGAATGTTCACTAAAAACATCCAGAAAGGGTTGCCTGAGTAGCTTCAGTGGTTGAGCATCTATCTTTGGCTCAGGCAAGATCCCAGGTCCTGGAACCGAGTCCCATTTGGGCTCCCTACACGGAGCCTTCTTCTCCCTCTGCCTATGTCTGTGTCTCTGTTTCTGTGTGTCTCTCCTGAATAAATAAATGAAAACTTTTAAAAAAATAAATTTTAAAAACCACCCAAAAACACTCTGGAAGCAAGAGGCATGAAAAAAAAAAAAATAAATGGAAGGCAACAGTACTCTAAACCCATGGAGAAAGTGCATAAGGGAAAGCAAAAAGAGAAGTAGAAAGTGAGGGAGACGTTCAGAAATGGAAAACGCGTCTGTTGCCTACTTAAGCCCCACACACGAGGGAAGATGCTCAGAGAAGCTGAAGCCGCGGTTCCCACACTTGCCCAGCGCAGCCAGGCCCACAGCCCCTGCAGGATCCCCGATGGCCCTGCCCTGCTCCTTCTCGGTGGCCCTGGTGCTGCTCAGCTGCCACTCCCTGTGCTGTCTGGCTTGCCACCTGCCCGACACCCACGGCCTGCGCAACTGGAGGGTCCTGACGCTCCTGGGACAGATGAGGAGACTCTCCGCCGGCTCTTGTGACCACTACACCAATGACTTTGCCTTCCCCAAGGAGCTGTTTGATGGCCAGCGGCTCCAGGAGGCGCAGGCCCTCTCTGTGGTCCACGTGATGACCCAGAAGGTCTTCCACCTCTTCTGCCCGGACACGTCCTCTGCTCCTTGGAACATGACTCTCCTGGAGGAACTGTGCTCGGGGCTCTCTGAGCAGCTGGATGACCTGGAGGCCTGTCCCCTGCAGGAGGCGGGGCTGGCCGAGACCCCCCTCATGCATGAGGACTCCACCCTGAGGACCTACTTCCAAAGGATCTCCCTCTACCTGCAAGACAGGAACCACAGCCCGTGTGCCTGGGAGATGGTCCGAGCAGAAATCGGGAGATCCTTCTTCTCCTCGACAATCTTGCAAGAAAGAATCAGGAGGAGGAAATGAGACCCGCCCGGGTCCGCACGGAAATGACATTCCCTGACTGATCAGAGCACACTTGCACGTGTCCTGCCGCCTCAGAGAAGCTCACGCCTGCCGTCACGGTGACACGAAGGCAATCGGGTGTCCAACGTGTTCAGGACGGGGCAGCACCATCAAGTCAAGTCGACCAACGCCGCTTACTTTCACATAACCTTGCCCATCTCTCTACTTACTACTCATTCGTTTATTTATTTATTTATTTATTTATTTATTTATTTATTTGTATTTATGGCTCAACTGGGTTCTCTTTGTATACTAGTAGGTGTACCGTCACTCTGTGATTCAGGGGGAGTGGGGATGCTTTCTATTTATTAAGTTTTTTATTCTTTTGTTCATTAAACCGTTCTCTGCAAGCATTCTTGCATTTGTGGTTTCTTTCGAGACGGAGGGAATCAGAAGAGAATCTGATGAAAGAGTGGATCGTATGACTCTTCTCCTCAGGATTCTGTTACTCTCATGAGAAGTCAACCCATAGTCCTCCTCGATGCCAGTGCGTATGTGCCTGTCAGGCTGAGGGTGCACACGACCGATCCCATCTCCTACCCTGTATCTCTGAGTTCTGTCGAGAAAAAACAAACCTCCAAACAACCAGCAGATTGAAGTGATGGCAGTCATAGCACACGGTACAACAACAAGAAGAAGGGACATAGGAACTCTGTAAGCAGAAAAGGAAGCAGGCATATCCGGAAATATAATCAAGCAGCACTAGATAATACCTTCCCTATTAGACTGGTGGATGTCCCAGTGCCAATATCCTTCAGAAAATGCCTATTGGGGTCTGCCAGTTACAAGCCGGTCCGTTCCCTTGAAGCCTAGCAATGGAAGCGCTGCCAAGGGAACAGAGTCCCAAAGGAGAAGTGGTCTCCAGATGGATTCCCTTGTGGATCCTGTGTGGCCATGTGACTTCTAAGGGCAAGCCACTCACTGAAGCCCAGAGTCTGTGGAGGCTCCCTCCTTTTTGGAAACTCTCCTCCGAGAGGCCTTGTTGTCTTCTTTTGCTCCTGATGACAGACCATTATGGACCGGAGGGCACGTCCCCGTTACAACCAGGGGACAGTGGCTGTAGGAACAAGCAAAGACAAAGCGGGAGGATTGGACTCGGTGGTCTGTCCGATGCTCTACAGCAGAAGACTGCCCCCTACAGCCAGCAATGCACTGAGATAGTGACCAGGCCTGGACACCTGGCTTGTGTTGTGTGCATCAGGTTGCCCCTGCTGTGTGATTCATCTCCCGAGGTAAAAACAGGTTTTCTAGGAGGAACGGATTCAGAGAGTGTAAAAAGCCAATTTCCTCAGCTTTTCTCTCTCGCTCTCTCTCGCTCTCGCTCTCGCTCTCGCTGTCTCTCTCCCCCTCTGGAAAATACAGTGTTCCAAAGAGCAGCGAGGTAGGCAATGTGGTTGGCAAGGTCGGGTAAGCAGCCAGATCTTGGTTTCAGCTGAGATCCTCATCTCAGGGCGGGTGGATGGAACCCCACATCAGGCTCCCCACAAGCGCAGAGACTGCAGAGGATTCCTTGTCCCTGGGGCACCTGGGTGGCTCGTTCCATGAGGCATCTGTCTTTGGCTGGATCGCCAATCCCAGGGTCCTTGGATGGAGCCTGTCATCGGGCTCCTTCTCAGGTGGGTGTCTGCTACTCCCTCTCCTCCCCTGCTCATGCTGCTCTCTATATTGCTTTCACTCTCTCTCTCTCTCTCTTTCTCTAAAAATCAAGATATCTTTTACGAGTAGTTAGCTGCGCAGAAAAAAAAATACGACGTAGAGAGACTTTTCCCACCTCCGTGGTCTGTATCTGCATAGTGTCCCTGGAAATGAACCTTCAGCCACCTGAGGGAATCCCTGTGACAAGGCTTCCAAGATTCTGGGCTCTGTGAACTAGTCTTAGATAGTCCAGTGGTCTGTAGGCTCTCCAAAGCTCAGTCTGGGAGGGCCCCAGCCAAAGCTTCTTGCTTCCTGTTTGTTGTCTCTCCTTGGGCTTTCTTGAGTACCACACAAGAAGCATGGCCGTTGAATTAGTGGAAGAGCCCTGAAATGTGTGCCGAGGAGGGCGACACACCTAGGAATGACAGGCCCCTGTGAGCAGAGGACTTTCTCTCCATCCGTTCCTGGATCTCAAAGTCACTGGGAGAGGTGGCCTTGGCTGACTTGGGAGCTGCCTTTGGCGCTTTGTGGATGTGGCTTCTGTGGGAGCCTGGAGGTGATGTGGGCTTTCAGCATTTCAGAACAAAGAGATTCTGCATGATCGTTTGACTTTACGAAAGTCAGTCAACGCATCAGTAACTGGACACAGTGCAAAACAGAAAAAAAGGAGTTTTGAAAACACCTTGATGAGTACGGAGTCGCAGGTGAGGCAAGAGATCACTTTGTCAGCCGAGGCAACATGAAATGGCCTTACTGCAGAAACACATGTCAAGGAAGTAATTCAACTCTTCGATTCCGATCAGCAGTTCGGCATCGTTCTAAATTGGGAGAGACTCTGCGTTCATTCTCTTGTCTTTGTAGACATGGTTCACCTGCATATGTGCTTTCCGTATCAGAAATCATGTACCTATCAGTACTCGATAGGTCCCTCTTCAACGTTGGCCATCCCATTCCACGTCGGAAGCCTAACAATTGGCCTTCATGTTTACAAGTGTTAACATCCTTAACCCTGCGTCGCCTTCACATGAGAAGGGTGAACCGACACGGGGTTGTGTATGTCCAAAGTTCAGATAGGAGCATGGGACATACACTGTACTCTAGAGACAGCGCATCCGGGTTCCGAACTTTTCTGGATGATGCGTGGAAAGCCAATCCAGAAGACTCTGGAGGCAAGGGCAGTCATGACAAGCACGCCCATGTAGTTGGGAAACAGTGCTCTAGAGCCAGTCGAAAGTGCATCATAAAGGAAAGCAAAAAGAGAAGTAGAAAGTGAGGGAGACGTTCAGAAATGGAAAACGCGTCTGTTGCCTACTTAAGCCCCACACACGAGGGAAGATGCTCAGAGAAGCTGAAGCCGCGGTTCCCACACTTGCCCAGCGCAGCCAGGCCCACAGCCCCTGCAGGATCCCCGATGGCCCTGCCCTGCTCCTTCTCGGTGGCCCTGGTGCTGCTCAGCTGCCACTCCCTGTGCTGTCTGGCTTGCCACCTGCCCGACACCCACGGCCTGCGCAACTGGAGGGTCCTGACGCTCCTGGGACAGATGAGGAGACTCTCCGCCGGCTCTTGTGACCACTACACCAATGACTTTGCCTTCCCCAAGGAGCTGTTTGATGGCCAGCGGCTCCAGGAGGCGCAGGCCCTCTCTGTGGTCCACGTGATGACCCAGAAGGTCTTCCACCTCTTCTGCCCGGACACGTCCTCTGCTCCTTGGAACATGACTCTCCTGGAGGAACTGTGCTCGGGGCTCTCTGAGCAGCTGGATGACCTGGAGGCCTGTCCCCTGCAGGAGGCGGGGCTGGCCGAGACCCCCCTCATGCATGAGGACTCCACCCTGAGGACCTACTTCCAAAGGATCTCCCTCTACCTGCAAGGACAGGAACCACAGCCCGTGTGCCTGGGAGATGGTCCGAGCAGAAATCGGGAGATCCTTCTTCTCCTCGACAATCTTGCAAGAAAGAATCAGGAGGAGGAAATGAGACCCGCCCGGGTCCGCACGGAAATGACATTCCCTGACTGATCAGAGCACACTTGCACGTGTCCTGCCGCCTCAGAGAAGCTCACGCCTGCCGTCACGGTGACACGAAGGCAATCGGGTGTCGTACGTGTTCTGGACGGGGCAGCACCATCAAGTCAAGTGACAAACACCGCTTACTTTCACATAACCGTGCCCATCTCTCTTTTTACTACTTATTCATTCATTTATTTATTTATTTATTTATTTATTTATTTATTTATTTATATTTATTTATTTATTTTTAATTCTTTTTTTTTAAGATTTATTTATTTATTCAGAGAGAGAGAGAGAGAGCGAGAGAGAGAAGCAGAGACACAGGCAGAGGAAAAAGCAGGCTCCATGGAGGAAGCCTGACGCGGGACTCGATCCTGGGCCTCCAGGATCACACCCCGGGACGCAGGCAGCGCTAAACCGCTGCGCCACCAGGGCTGCCCTATTTATTTGTATTCATGGCTCAACTGGGTTCTCTTTGTATACTAGTAGGTGTACTGTCACTCTGTGATTCAGGGGGAGTGGGGATGCTTTCTATTTATTCAGTTTTTTGTTCTTTTGTTCATTAAACTGTTCTCTGCAAACATTCTTGGATTTGTTTCTTTTGAGAGGGATGGAGTCGGAATAGAATCTGATGAAAGAATGGATTGTACGACTCTTCGCCTCCTGATTCTGTTACTCTCATGAGAAGTCAACCCATAGTCCTCCTCGATGTCAGTGCATATGTGCCTGTCAGGATGAGGGCGCACACGACCGATCCCATCTCCTACCCTGTATCTCTGAGTTCTGTCCAGAAAAAACAAACCTCCAAACAACCAGCAGAGTGAAGTAATGGCAGTAATAGCAAAGGGTACAAAAAGAAGAAGAAGGGACATAAGCATTCCGTAAGCAGAAAAGGAAGCAGACATATCCGGAAATAAAATCAACAGCACTAGATACCTTCCCTATTAGAGTAGTAGATGTCCCAGTGCAAATATTCTTCAGAAAATGGATATTGGAGTCTGCTGTTACTAGCCATTTCCTTTACTGAAACCTGAATAATTGAAGGGCCCCCATGGGAAGAAAGTCTATAATGGGAAATGTACTTTAAATGGATTCCTCAAACCTCCACTGGTTAGGGGAGAAAATAGTCACACTGGAAACCAGGTGGAATGGTCCTAAGGTAGTAGAGTAAGAGTAAATTTCATTTAGGAGTCTATTTGGGTTGTCTGGGTGCCATTGTTGTTTAAGGGCCTGACTTCTTGATTCAGTTCAGGCCATGAATGAGGTCTGTGTGAGTGAGTCCCTCCTTCAGTCTCTGCACTTGATGCAGAATCTGGTTGATTCTCTCCCTCCTCTCCATCTGTTCCTGCATTTTCTTTTTCTCTATCTCTAAAATAAATAATACTTTTTTAAAAGATTTTATTTATTTATTCATGAGAAACACAGAAAGAGAAAGATGGGCAGAGACACAGGCAGAGGGAGAAGCAAGCCCCATGCAGGGAGCCTGATGTGGGACTCAATCCAGGGACTCCAGGATCATGCCCTGAGCAGAAGGCAGGTGCTAAACCTAAACGCTGAGCCACCCAGGGTTCCCCTACTTTTGTTTTGTTTTTTTTTAAGAGTCTATTTCAAAGCCTAAAAAGACTTCAAAGAATTGCATCATTGCAGAAGCTGGATGGAATGTGACTCAGAAGCTGGGAAGTTGGGGGTGTGGTGATGTTGTGGAGAGCTGGTTTGACCGAATTAATTACCAGAAACCATAATGGAGAAGGAAGGGTGAAGAACAGAAGAGAAGCTAGTGACTATATACAGATAATAGTTTCGAGAAAAAAAAAATAATAGTTTCGAGAGATCTGTCTTCTGAAGTGCAACAGGAAGATGCAATGAAAATAGAATAATGTGTAAATTGTTTTTTAGCAGAATTTTCTCTTTTTTTAAGATTTTATTTATTTATTCATGAGAGATAGAGAGAGAGAGAGAGAGAGAGGCAGAGACACAAGCAGACGCAGAAGCAGGCTCCATACAGGGAGCCCGACATGGGACTCCATCCCCCATCTCCAGGATCAGCCCCTGGGCTGAAGGCGGTGCTAAACCACTGAGCCACCCGAGCTGCCCAATTTCCCCTTTTTTTTGTAATATATGTGTCTCTGGATAGATTCATGAATCCGATGTACTAACAAACCATGTTAATATTGCATTTATTTTGCATCATGCCATATGTCATTACTTGCAATCATATTCTTTATTTGTTAGTGTCTATTGTTTTGATCAGCACTGTGTGGAAGGTCAGTAAGCTGCTCTGTGGACTTTAACCATCCAGCACAGTGCGGGGAGGGGGGGCGGGGAGATGGACCTGGCCATAGGGGGAGCTGCTTTGGTGGAATCCACAAGCAGAAGCCACAGGGGGAGTGGGTGGAAGGTGGTCAGAGAGGAGAAGAGCTGCCGATGTCCTTCTCTCACCTGGGAGTCACCTCAGTGTGGTCACTTCCATCATGGTCAGATGGCCTTTGTCTTCCTGTTGCCCCAGTGCATCCAAATGCGATGACAGCTTTCTAGGAAAGCTCAGTGGAGGAAAAAAAAAATGAAGCATTGAAAGCGATGGAAACTAATGGTACAGGCCTTTCCTGTTTCCATTTTTACTTCACTATTTTGGTACTGACCTCCAGATGAAATGGGAAGGAATCTGGATTTCTCAGCCATAAAACAGAATGAAATCTTGCCACTTGCAAGATGGAGCTAGAGAGGATTGTGCTAAGCGAAATAAGTCAGTCAGGGAAAGACAAGTAGACTATGATCCCACTCATTTGTAGAATTTCAGAAGCAAAACAAAGGAGCACAGTGGGTTCCTGGGGGAGGAAGAGGTAAACCTAGAAACAGATTCTTAATATAGAGAAGGATGATGGTTACCAGAGGGGAGGGGGTAGGGGGATGGGGGAAACAGGTGACTGGGATTGGGGAGGGCACTTGCCATGAGCAGCGGGCGATGCCTGCAACTGCTGAATCACTATGTTGTGCACCTGAAGCTACCATCACACCACATGGTAGCTAACTGGACCCGGAGCAGAGGTGCAATGTTGTCGGAGCAAGAACAAGCCGCACACGTGTGACGGTAACACGAACTTTTTTCTCATTCGAAAACTTTGACTCCATTTACATAGAAACATCTCAAGTGTTGGGCAGATAAGACTCAATGAAAAAATGAAAAAATAATAAGTGGGTGATGTCTTCCTATCTATTCGAACTCACATAAAGCATAGGTAAAGAAAAGCAAACGAAGATTATAAGGCCTAAGAAGTGTACAGGAACATTCTACAAATGAAAAGTACCGTGTTCTCTTTAAGAGACTTGTATAGAAAGACCTTGAGAGGAACTGGTGGCCATGTCACCCCCTCACTGCTCACCCAGGCCCCCGGGAGCCCCAGGTCCCCCTGAGGACACCTGCTGGTTCCATGTGGCAACAGCTCCCCTCTGGGCTGTGACCTATGTCCCAGCCGGGCAGCTTCACATGGAGACCTGCTGCCTCTGACACAGAGGAAGCTGTGTCCCTTCTCCTGACGAGGGACATCTCCCCTGGGACATGGTGGGTGGCCACCAGTTCCATGGGGTCCGGGCCACCTCTGTCCTCCAGGAGACCCTCCAGCACACCTTCACCCCTTCGCTCCTTCCACCCCTATGTGCTGCCTGGCCCCGGCCCTGCTGGCCACACTCCCCTGGAGCTCCAGGGGGCACTGGAAGCCCCAACACCTGTGTGCTGCCTGCCTTGGGAGCCCAGAGTCTCCCCTGGGGTTGAGGGCCATGATTCCCTCTCCATCTGACAGAGAGAAACAAAGCGACTGTCCTGGGCAGGTGTCTGAGTCCGAATCATGAGATACTTCTCTTCCTATTAAAATGAGGAAAGTAGGAAAGGGAAAATTGAAAAAGGAAGAAGTGGGAAAGGGACCTGGAAATGATCTTCTTCACTACAGCACCAGGTCACATGCCCATGTGTTCAGTCTTTCTAAGGACTCTCTTTCTGCTTCAGTCATAGAATGCACTGAGCTAAATGACTCAATCCGAGGTCACAGTGCTTCTGTGGAAATGAGTCTGTGTAAGGGCATCCCTCCCTTGGAGACAGTTACAGGAGGTCGTTCTCATGTTCACATATCCCAGGATCCTCGGGTGTCTTGTTCAACACGTAACCAGTTAGAAACTTAGTCCTGACCTCACAGCAGCAACAACAACGACAAAATGCAAGACAATTGGAAAACAACAGCCCTCCTTAGATCCATTCCCAGTTGAGCTCACAGGGCCAGCCTCTCCCTGGGAACTGGAGGAAGAGGAGGATACAGAGAACCACACCTTACCAGGAGCAGGTACTGGTAGGAACACAATCTGGAACTGAAGCTTGTTTCAGGCTCTGTGTCCTCCACCTTGAAAGTTACAAGCTCCGGGGCTCCAGACCTAGTAAGGCCCACAGGTTTGTGAGCTTTGCCTTCAGAATCCCCACTAGGCTCCCCCTCTGTACATCAGAGAAAAATCTGATGGCTTTTCCAGCAGCGGGAGGGGAGAAGTAATCACTCTGAAATACTCCTAGTCTCCACTTCTCCTTACCAAAGGCCTTTCCTCAGGGAAACCTTCCAGAGCCTAATTGACCTGGGGCAAGGGCTATCAGGATCCCAAGCCACTGTAACTCTCCTGTCTTCCCAGCAGGGTGGCAGAAAAGCTGAGGAGCTCTTGAGAACGACACAGCCAGGAGCACAGGCTCACTTAAAGCGTGACCCTGAAATCTAGGTTTGTAGAGCACCCTCTTTCCCCATACCTATCAGCACATCAACAGGATTCCCACATAATACTGGGACTACAACTGAAAAGGACAGCCAGTATCTGAAGACTCCTAACTCTGGGAAATGAACTAGGGGTGGTGGAAGGGGAGGAGGGCGGGGGTGGCGGTGAATGGGTGACGGGCACTGAGGGGGGCACTTGACGGGATGAGCACTGGGTGTTGTTATTCTGTATGTTGGCAAATTGAACACCAATAAAAAATAAATTTATTATTAAAAAAAAAAAGAAGGCTCTAGGGGACACAGAAGCAGGGACACCAGAGGAATGTAGCCTCTGACAGCTTGGCTGCAACAAACTGTAAGCTCACCCCAATTGCTAGCAGGAGAAACATAAAACCTCACCTACAGGCCAATTTTCTGTAGTTCCTTTTACCAGGTTCATCCCAATCAGCTGTCCACAAACACACATCAAACATTTTGGTGAAAAGTACAGTTTGAAGAGACTGAACATGCATCAGAATGAGACTAAGATATCCTAGAGATTTTGAAAATATCAGACCAGGAATTGAAAATTACTGTGACTATGTGCTGAGGGGTCAATGTATTCATATATACATCTTTCCCATGATTTATGCCACAATATGTAGGGTATCTACGATAGTTAAAAAAATAAAATATTTTTTCTTATAATACTATGTTCACTTAATAGTGTGTTCAGATAAACTATTTCCACCTTTGTCTTTTATTATTTTCTTGTTTAATTTATGAATTTTTTTCTCCTGAAGACATTTTGGATTTTTTTATTCTTAAGAGAAGTAGCCTGAATTTGAAACCCATCCTGGAGAATCCATGGGGGAATTCAATGCACTCATTCACTTTTCCAGTCAGTTATATATTAAACTGTTAATATATAGTTATATATTAAAACTGTTTATTTCTAGGTTACATTGTTATACTTCTGAGAATATTGAGGTGAAAAAAGGAAAGCCCATTCTTTTGGTGCTTTCCATTTGGAAGAGGAAAGAGATGTAAAAGCAGCCATCAAGCTTAATGCATTCCATTTATGTTTCATGGTACAATGAGAGGTAGAGCACACAGGATTCCTTTCAGCAGGAGCTTGAATGAGGGAGGTCAGGGAGAGGGGAGAGCAGACTTCCCACTGGTAGAGGCAGATGTGAATCTGGGATCTCCAACTGTGTACCTCCTGGAGACATTAAATTGCAATGGTTGGTTGCATATTTGGAGGACTGAATGTCCTTCCTTCTGAGTTGAGTGTGGAATGAGAAGATGCTCTAAAGCTCAAAAAAACTTCAACTTTTAAGGCTGAGAAAAAGAAGAAGAGCCTGCAAGGGCAGAGAGATAGTGCAGCTGGTATAAGTGGGACACAACCAGGGAAGATCGATCTTCAGAAAGGATGGAAGAAGAGAAGCTTGAGAATTTCCCAAGATGAGTCTTAAGGAGTAATTTATGACATGTGCTATAGGATTATGCATGGTCTCTGGATTTTGCTGTGAATCTAGTTGTTTGCTCCTGAGAAACTCTCTTGAGCTCTCTGAAACTGTTTACCCAAATATAGAGTAGGAATATTCCTAGAGCTGTTGTAACAACGAAGTAGCACATTTAAAGGTATCTAGTATCTTCCATTGAGCGAGAATTTAACAGATGATGGCTGTTTTCTTGTTTTTTATTTTTTTCAGAGATCTCTGAGAGAATAATGAACTTCTCCTAGATTTCTCTTTATAACTGACTATAAACTGCTGATGGTCTAAAATACCTGGTTGAGAATGGGTGGCTCATCAATTGTATATTACTCTTTCCATAATAATATACTATGTACACATATGCACTATATGTAGGTACACATCCCCTATACATTCCGACACAGCACATTCCCCCTTCCTCCCTGTTTCCCCAGATCCCATCCTTTCTCTCTCAAATCACACAGTTTCCCTCCCCGCAGTGTAGAAACCCCCAGTGAGCTCTGCCCAGCTCTGTGACTCTCCTTCCCATTCACACAGCTGCTTCCTTTTCCGTTGCGGTTTCTCTCTGGCAGTTTTATTTCCCATTACAAAGCCACCAAGTAAGAGCAAAAGTTGTTTGAAATTTCTAGGTTTTTTAGAAACTCTCATAGGAGAAGCCTTGTTCTCTTTTTTTCTCCTGGTGACTATTTTTGGACCAGAGTGAATGTCCCTGCTGCAGTGATGTAAGTGTAGCTGTAGCAAAAAGGAAATAGAAACAGGAGACTGCTGTACAGTGGCCCTGCACAATATTTACAAGAGATGAGTGCCCTCCACTGGCCAGGATGGACTAAGACAGTGAGCTAGTCTGGAGAGGTGGCTTGTGTTCTATGTAGAAGTATGTCCCCTGGCCAACTGTTTGTTCCTCCAGAGCAAAACAAAAACAAAACAAAACAAAAAAAAACACAAAACACCTCTTTCCTGGAATGAACTGACTCTGTTAGTGTAATAAGCCAATTTCTATGGCTTTTATGAACTTTTGCAAAAATATACTTTCTAAAAATAGCAGTTATATTCACAGCAAAAGTGAGAAGTTACTGCATTTTTTCACATCCTCTCTCCTTCTGTATCTGCAGAGTCTCTCCCATTACCATCATTCCTCCACCAGTGGTAAGTTGTTACAATTGCCTCCAAGGTGTAACCAGTAGTTTTAGGATTGTGAACAAATCTTTAACATTACAGGGTTTGTGGTACTCTGAAGCTCAACCTGGGAGTGGTCTAACAAAACCTTAGTCCTCAGTAGTTTATTGTCTTTTATTGGGTTTTACTGAGTATCACACGAGAAGCAATGACACTGAATTTGTGGAAGATACACACAATGTCTGCAAGATATTTTGCAGGGCTAACTGAATAGCCTAGAATTAGAGGACTTTCTCTCCATCATTTCCTGGATCTCAAAGTCACACTGGGAGGGGTAAATTTTGCTTACTTGTGAACCTCCATTGGCAGTCTGGAGGACATTGCTGATGTTTGAGCTTTGTTGAGAGGTGGGCTTTGGAAATTTAATACAAATAGATGATATGTTATGACTTAATGCTGCAAAATTTATTCCACACATCAGTAATTCTATCTACTGCTAAACAGAAAAAATTTTAACAACAACATGATGAGTATCTCATGGGAGGTGAAGTTAAAAAGCACTTTCTGTTCGAAGCCGCAATAACTCAGCACCCTAAAAACAAATGTGAAGTAAAGAAATTAATTTTTCAATTGCTGTAAGCAATTTGAAATGATTCTAAATATTTAAGTACATTGACATCATTATTATGTCTTTCTAGAAATTGTTAATTTGCAAATGTACTTTTTATATTTCAAGTGTGTGAGTAAAAATTAGAAGTTGCTAATCAAATCTAGTTATCCAGTGAAGCATCAGTACCCCAAATTTAACTTTCAGGATTAAATTTTTAGTCATTCTACACCCTGAGTTGAATAAACAGCAAAATTTACACTTTCTTTTTTATGTATAAAGCAGGGGTATAAACACAACATAAATATATATATTGTATATCTGTGTTACTAAGTTTTCATGGAAGGTTCAGTTACATTAATAATCAAAGACACTGAAGTAAAGAGACAATAAAAAAAATTGGGTGGGAAACCCACGCTCTCAAGTAGAAAGTGCATAAGGGAAAGCAAAAAGAGAAGTAGAAAGTGAGGGAGACGTTCAGAAATTGAAAACGTGCCTGTTGCCTACTTAAGCCCCACACACGAGGGAAGATGCTCAGAGAAGCTGAAGCCGCGGTTCCCACACTTGCCCAGCGCAGCCAGGCCCACAGCCCCTGCAGGATCCCCGATGGCCCTGCCCTGCTCCTTCTCGGTGGCCCTGGTGCTGCTCAGCTGCCACTCCCTGTGCTGTCTGGCTTGCGACCTGCCCGACACCCACAGCCTGCGCAACTGGAGGGTCCTGACGCTCCTGGGACAGATGAGGAGACTCTCCGCCAGCTCTTGTGACCACTACACCACTGACTTTGCCTTCCCCAAGGAACTGTTTGATGGCCAGCGGCTCCAGGAGGCGCAAGCCCTCTCTGTGGTCCACGTGATGACCCAGAAGGTCTTCCACCTCTTCTGCACGAACATGTCCTCTGCTCCTTGGAACATGACCCTCCTGGAGGAATTGTGCTCGGGGCTCTCTGAGCAGCTGGATGACCTGGATGCCTGTCCCCTGCAGGAGGCAGGGCTGGCCGAGACCCCCCTCATGCATGAAGACTCCACCCTGAGGACCTACTTCCAAAGGATCTCCCTCTACCTGCAAGACAGGAACCACAGCCCGTGTGCCTGGGAGATGGTCCGAGCAGAAATCGGGAGATCCTTCTTCTCCTTGACCATCTTGCAAGAAAGAGTAAGGAGGAGGAAATGAGACCCGCCCAGGTCCCCAAGGAAATGATTCTGTCTGACAAATAATATCACACTTGCCCTGTTCTGCTGTGTCAGAGACGCTCATTTCTGCTGTAACAGTGACATAAGCAGAATCAATTTGTCAATAATTACCTGAGCCAAAGGCAGTCGGTTAACCAACTGAGCCACCCTGGCACCCTTGAATATTCTGTCTTCTGTAATATTAAGCAACATGTCAACGCTATAAGTGCTAGTCACTTTCAGATGACCATGCCGGTGTCTATTTATCTATTTAAATATTTATTCATGTAAATATTTATAAGGTTTATATTTCTTCACACACTATTATGTGTACCTTTATGTGGCAGCAATATAATAAAATATATATTCTTTATATTTAATCAGTTTTTCATGTCTTTATTGAACTTTTGCTGTGGAAAGTATTTTTGAAAGACTACCATGAATTTTGCAACTTGTAGAAAATTAGCCGGCAGAATGCATTGACCCATTATATTACATTAACATCAAGTAATAAGTGACTTCCTCTAAAAAAAATTGTCAATTGCCTTTAGAATATAGGCCATGACACATACAGTTCCTGATGTCCATATCTCTAATTTTATAGGGATAGAAACCTAAAAATGATCATCATATTTAGTGTTATAATGAAAAAGGGAGAAAAGTGAATTCTCTCTCACCTGATTCTAGATTGGAGAATCTCAAGAAGTACACATAAAAGCGGTGGACCCCTCCTGAGGTGACCGGTAAACATGGAGGCACAAACGCCCAGTGTCAGGGGAGCGGTAAGCTTGCAATAGGCAAGAAACACCATGGCTTAAGTCTGTATCTAGCATGGAAAAGGCCAGAAACAGAGGTGGCCATGTGGGGAGACGGTGTAGTGTGAGAAGAAGACATGAATGTGATTCTGAGGATCTCCAACCACCAAACGGAGGGGGGGAAAGAGCCACAAGGAGACAGTGGAATCATGGCCATAGAGTACATGGATAACAAGACAGGATGGTGATGAGTGTATTTAAAGAAATGTGTTTAGGAGATCACAGTGGATTCATGGAAGTTGTAGGTTGAAACTGTCCACTATGTCAGAATAATTGAAGCCACTGTTGACCTTCCCGAGAGTAGGTTTGGTGGATGAATAAGCAGAAATCACATTAGAGTAGTTGGGAGTATAAATAAGAGAAATTAGTGCCTCCGAGGTGGAGAAGAATGTATTGTGGGATCTGGTAATAATGGGGTTAGATTTTCTGTGCCTACTTTGCCCTTTTATGCCATATGTCTTTTCTGAGTGAATTCATGGAATTGATGTTCTGGTAAATCACCTCAATGTGTTTAATATTGTATTTTTTTAGAATCATGACTTAATGACGTACAATGGTTATCCTGTCTTGGTTCTCATTACCTTTTATATCAACAAGCTGCTCATCTTTAAGAACTCACTAGGCAGAAATAGATAACTCAATCCTTCATCAAATCATCTATTACTACTCATAAAATAATGTTCCTGGAATTATTGGCTTTATTAATTAGGTTATTTACCCATTACTGTGACCCTGGTTTACTACAAGGGCTTAATATCACACTTCTTTTTCTAGTGAGTTTGGTAGGATAAGAATTCTTTTATGTTACTCACTGGTGATGTTTCCTAATTTTATGAATATCACAGTATTTGTTTTAAAGTTTTTATTTATTTGAGAGCAGTAGAGATCACAGAAAGAGAAGGAGGAGAGAAGAAGTCTCATCACTGAGTGGAGAGCCTGATGTAGGGCTCCAACTCAGGACTCTGAGATAATTACCTGAGCCAAAGGCAGTCACTTAACCAACTGAGCCACCCAGGTGCCCCCGAATATCATAATCTTTGGTGGATCCTCAAATAACAAAATTCTCATGGACAAAAGAAAGACTTTCTTCAGTAATAGAATGGAAAGCTGAGTTAGGCATTCTCTTTCTTAATTTAAAAGCAAAGAAAAAAATTGGTGGAAATCAGCTGAAAATACAACATTAATCATGGAAATCCATAGAACAAGAGTGAATTGTGTATAATTCAAGAGTAAAAAACAGATTTAACGCTTATAACAGAATATTGTGAATATTAACTGAACTCATGCAGATTAAAGGCACCTACCATTGCATCTTCCATGAGTAACAACTTAAAATGTGGTACGTATTGTCTTATTTTTCTTCAGATGGCTATAAATGAGAATATTGTCTCTTTCTACAAATCTTCCAAATTGTGTGTCTTATGCTTAAATAACTGGCCTCCAATGGAAAAAGCCTCAAAAACCAGAATTCCGTTGTGAATTCTAGAGAAGGCTGACCAATTCATTCCTCATTCCAAAGAAGGGTCTTATATTCAGTGATGACATGGTGGCTTGTATGAATATCTGAGGATAGACAATACATACCTAGATGGAAGTGCAGAAGAACATGTTATTTCTTTAACCTTATGGCATCTACCCCTGCCCTCCCCTCCACATTCCAGGACACATTCCCCTGTCCTAACAGTTTCCTTCCTCTCCAAGGCAGAAGTCCCCACAGCACCCTGGGCATTCACCCTCTTGACCTCTCAGCCCATTCACACAGGGCTTCCTGCTCTGTTGTGGTCTCAGTTTAAAGGTTTCCCTAAAGAGCAGCTTGTCACAAGTATAAAGAAAAAAATCAAATGAAATCTCTAGGTTTTGCAGAAACACCTGCAACCGAGGCTTTGTTTTGATTTCCATCAAATGTGATGTAACAGCAGCTGTGGCTAAAAGGAAACAGAAAGCAGGGTCAGATTGAAATGGAGTTCCCTAGGGAAGACCGCCCCCCTGGTGGCCACGTGTGACTAGGGCGGTGACCAAGACTGGAGGTGGGGCCTGGAATCTAAGCAGAAATGGGAACTCTTTCTGAGGATGTCCCTTCAGGCTACAAATAGGTTACTTGTCAACAACCAGAGACTTTAATGCAGGCAAAAATAGTTTCCTTATTCTGTCTAGAGCAAAGAGTAAGTCTTGCTCTGAAAATCTCTATATAAGCACATTTGGTATCAATCCCAGAGTATTGATCCTTAAATACTGGAAAGTCTTGGGGAACCAAACCACAGGACCAGAGGCAGGGGTAAGGAGAGTGCAATCCCCACTAAATTTCCATCCCCAGGCACTTCCAGTCCACCTGCGATGGTTGGTGGGGAGACAGAGCTTGGCACCCAGGTGCCCATCATGGGCTGCGGGAGATCACCGTGCAGCACCAGCTGCAAGCAGCCAAGGTTTGCCAGCTTCAGAAGCCAGGGTGCCCTCAGCTTCCCACCACCCTCCCTGCCTGCTGATTCCTGTGCTGTGGAGCTCAAGGCCCTCAGATGTCCAGTCCTGCATAGCAACACACTAAATACAAGGAACCCAACCCACACGTCTACACCCAAGGATCCAGGGCCTCATCTGTGCCTGTGTTTGGGCACTGCTATGTTCTGATCCCACAAGGTGCAGAATGCTCATTAGCTCAAAACAGTGCAACTACACATCTGGAAACATGAAGGTGTTGAGAGTCAAGAACAACTTCAGAACCTGGAACAGGAGAGCTGTGAGAGTGCCCACTGGCTCAGCGACATGTCCTCGGCAGGTGGAACGATAGGAACGGGCAGCGCTGAGTCAACTGTCTCTCCACGTCTTTCTTGAGACTGAGAAGATGCAAGTGGTTGCTGGGAGCACAGAATTGTCCTATGCACATGTGGCTAATAGGAGTGTCCCCCGGATGGATGACACTGACATGACAGCAGCCTGCACAGTATTGGGAGAAGGGTTACTCCAGGGCCAGCTGCAAACTTGTTTCAATTGGCAGAAAAATCTACTGCCTGAGTATTTTAAAAGGGAGTCTGTCAACTTTCCCTTAAAGTCAGTCATTAGGAAGATTCCTCCCACAGGAACTCATTTGCTCAATAAAATAAGAGTGGGCATCGAGAACTGCGGGCCTGTAAGAGGCAGCTGTAGCTGGAGGATGAAGAACTGAAGAAGCTCAGCAACTGTGTGCTCTCCAGGGCTGTGGGCTGCACTGATGTCAAGTGTGATCCATTTCAGTTGCAAAGTGGTGTTGTTGGCTGGCTGCTTTCTCCTGGGGCTGCTTGCTGCATGTCTGGTTCTCTGCCTCGGGCTACATTTAAAGGCCAGTTGCAGGATGACTAGTTGTCAGGGGAGGGAGGCACTCAGAGCCTGAGATTGCAAGTGCAAGAAAAGCAGAAAAGACAGTTCATACACAGCCTCATGCAAACCCCATCCAAATTCAGGTTTGAGAAAACACTACTGCCAAGTGAAGTGTTTGACAAATGCCATCAACCTCAAGGAGACAAGATGGTGTGTAACAGTTGTGAGGAACGTGATGACAAAGTTAATCATACTGTTAATGTCTGCCTTTAGGGAAGGGTGCCTGCTGTGCCTAGCAAAAAATGGGGATTGGAGAAATTATTCTCTGAGACTGTATTAGAGTTCTCCAGAAACAGAACCAGACTATAAATATAGATTTATTTTGAGGAAGTGGCTCATGAGTTGTGGAGACAGGCAGATCCAATATCTGCAGAGAAGCCCACAGGCTGGAGACCCCTGGAAGAGCTACAAATGTGGTCTGCTGGCACAAGTTTCACTTTCTCCAGGAAGGTCAGTCTTTTTCTATTTGTGGAAGCTGAGAAAAATCAAGGCCATTCCACCTCAAGTTTAGCATTAGCACAAGTACAGCCATCTTAGGCCCCTGTGAATAAGAGCTGAACTTTATAGGAAAAACTGCAGAATGTCCTCGGCAGGTAATCCCATATCAGAAAGACAACAGAGCTCAGAATTGTCCTCGGCAGAGAATTCCATATCAGAAAGACAACAGAGCCCACACCTGTGGTAGAAAGTCCCATATTAGAATGAGAACAGAGCTCAATGCCCTTGAAAGCCCCATATCAGAATGTAAACAGAACTTGAGAAATTCCTCCACCCCTTCTGAAAATCCCCTAGACCAGCCTATAAAAAACCCAGCTGTAACCCACTTCGGGGTCCAAGTCTTTGCTCCGCTGTGCCGGGTATACTTGGACCCAAACTCGAGCTTGTAAATAAACCCTCGTGCGCTTGCATCGGTGTCGGTTCCTTGGTGGTTTCTCAGATTCGCAATCTTGGGCACAACATTATTAAGGTCTTCAGTGGATTGGATGGGGCTCCCCCACATTTGGAGAGCAATCTGGTTTGCTCAGAATCTACTAATATGTTAATCTCATCTAAAAAAATAGCTTCACAGAAACATCTAGAATGTTGGACCAAATATCTGGATATTACACCCAAGTTGACACATAAAGTTAACCATCCCAAAGGCTTCCCTCAGATTCTCAGCAGCCTCTTTGCTTATTGTGGACAGTGGTTGTCCCACCATGTGGTCAAGAGCTCAGACTGGGGAGACAGAAGACCTACCTTCCCAACTGTCTCTATGACCTTCATCTCCATGTGCTCTGTTTCCTTCTTCATGAAATGAGCACAATGGAAGGATTCTTTCTGGCCCATTCTGTTAACTGGCATGTGTTCCAGTGACTGACCTAGTAGGTGCCTGAGAAACAGCTGTTTAGTGAATGCATGTTGGGGAGCAGTGCTCATCTCCCAGCCTGTGTCCAGAATAGAGGGAAGTATGAGAGCTGGTGAAAGCTGTCCCCCACTAAGAGATTCAAGGTCATGAGGACTTCCCCTTTCCCATCTCAACCTAGAGCTCCAAGAGTCCAGCTGCATTTTCGGGATATGTGACATTTCTTGTCTCTTATCATTTCTAGAGGCTGAGTGAGAAGTTTCTGGCCCTGTGCTGCCTGTGCAATCCCAATTACTCCACCCCATAACCATACAATGTTCTAGATAATGAAGGAGCACAGGGAAGGACTGTTAGGCCTCTGTCCTGGGTCATGGTCTTTGGTTTTTTCACTTTTAAAGTCCCCTGAGCATTTGTATTTCTTGTTCTATTTGTGTTAGTATTAAAAAAAAATTATTTATCTGAGAGAGAAAGAAAGCACATGATCAAGGGGAGGGGAAGAAGGAGAGGGACAAGAAAATTTCTCACTAGGCAGGGAGCCCTAAGCTCGGCTTGATCTTGGACCCTGAAATTCTGACCTTAGCTGAAGTCAGACTCTTAACCACTGAGCCACCAGGTGCCCATATTCTTGGGTTGATACTAACAAGATCTTAAAATTGAGATACCTTCACAAACACAAATGAAAGAAGCTGAGATGCTGGTGTGTGTAGAATGCCACTGTCTCCATTCCTCCCTAATCCTGATCACCTTCAGGAGGTCAAAGCTGGCTGTCCTTATGAACTGAAGCTGGTCCTCTGTTCCTCTAAGCCTGAGCTCCTGGTGAACCTTGAACTTACCCTAATGTGGCTGAGGCAGAAGATATAAATCTCCTTTCAGAAGAAAATTATATTCTGGAAATAGATATCTCTACTCACAATAGAGACCACTTTGGAGGATGTGATAACTCAGAATCAATCAATTTTCTAATTTGTTTATGGGGGATCCCTGGGTGGCACAGCGGTTTAGCACCGGCCTTTGGCCCAGGGTGTGATCCTGGAGACCCGGGATCAAATCCCACGTCGGGCTCCCGGTGCATGGAGCCTGCTTCTCCCTCTGCCTGTGTCTCTGCCTCTCTCTCTCTCTCTCTCTGTGTGACTATCATAAATTTTAAAAATTAAAAAAATTAAAATAATAATTTGTTTATGGAAACATTTCTTCCAGAGAAATTTTGTAGGGAGTGGGGATGCTAGACTGGCTGACCTGAGGAAATGTGCTCCCAGAGGCAGAGTGAGTGAAAGCCTGATGTATCCAAGGTTGTGTCATGGGACACACCTGAAGTCATGCAGGAGGCCACAGTCCAGGGCTTCACATAGCTGAAAAATTTGGTGGCCCTTACTTGAAGCCATGGAAGACTAGGGAGGGAGAGGACTGAACCACTGGAATCCAAAGGGTATGTCACCTTAGGGGAGTTGTTGAGATCCTGAGAGAGAGCGGGATCAGGGTAGGAGGGTGCCAGGTGATGAGGTGTGGTCCAAAGACAACATGGGGTCTGGATTGGAAATAGGGTCCTATGTCTGAGTGTGTTTTCGGTTGGAAAGGAAAAGGTCAAAGGTTGGGGTGAAGGATAGTCTGACAGTGTGGGATTTGGTGACAAAGTGGGCTCTCTTTGAAGAAAAGCATCCAGTGGTTATATGGTGAAAAAAAGGAAAGTGGGTTGGTACTGTCCAGTCAGAGGGTGGAAGCCTAAGGTAAGGAGACCAGAGTGAGCCATGAGTTAGTGGATCTCAAAGATGACATTGAGAAGCATTTTCCTGACTCCATGAACAACATCATATCTACTTCCTTGGCTGCTCTAAGTCACTGCTCAGAGAAAGAATCTTGGTAGAACTGTTCTAGAAAGCCACCCACCCAAGGAAACTGTGCAGGCACCTGCAAGAGATAGGAGATGCAAAGTACTTTTGAAAGCAGAATGGGGACAGACAGGTTTGGCAGGGGTCAGATTCTGCTACATGTCTGACCTCATGATATTCTTTTTATCTCACTCCATGGCTTGATATCACATCCCTTTTTGATTCTCCCTCTTATATGAACTCTAGGTTGCACGTGGAGCCTGGCATTCCACAATCTAGGAAGAAGGATGCTTGAAATAACAGGACTAACAGGACAGATGAATTACTTTTTCTGAAGAGAAGGTCTGGTGCCAAGTTAATGCCTTTGCTGTGAACCCCCAACAGAGAATATATGACCCTGGGTCACATAGGGTAAAGGTAGCATCTTGTAGGAAACTGAATAGAATGTTCCCTTGGGCATACACTCTTTCAAGATTAGATGCTGAATGCCCAGGGATAAGGACACAAAGTCAAAAGTTCAATGACAGTTATACTAAGCTTAACTTATGGACAGGGCTCTGTTATTTTAACACTCTTTCAGGCACATGGTCCCAAGTGATTATCACAACATCCCCATGACATTTGCAGGCCAGTACTCTCGTCTGATGCTTAGGAAAGTTAACCATTTGGAATATGTACAAAGGTAGGACCCACACATTTTGCCTCTAAAATCAATTGTCCCTCCACTATACCTCCTACCACCACCTAGTGGGCAAGACTCATGGCCCAATTCAATCACTCCTTCATTCCAATGGGTGAGTACAACAGGGATCGGGATGAGGCCGGTTTCCTTCCTAAGGGGCTGGCCTACCAGGTCATTAATTTCTGAGAAGCACTGATTCTAGGAACTGATCTCCTCAGTGATTGCTGACCCGAGGCCTCACCGAAAAGAGATTTGAAGGTTAATCCACAGAGAGCCTGGCATTCAAGAGTAGGACATTACTGTTAAGCCTTCAGCTTTTTCTTCCCGCCTCTATGTTGATGCTGAAAGACAAGGAAAAGTAAGACAATCTCACTTTCCTCTGTCTACAAAGGCAGCAGCCAGTCATAGCAAATAATGTCAGTTTCTGCACTGATTTGAGACCTGTCTTCTAAGTTATTCACTTTTAAAGTGGGTAACAATATTTTCTACTGATCCTTCTCTGAAAAAATCAAGGAATGGTTTTTTGCACATGGTCCTTTTAATATATTTCAAGCACGAGTCCTCTGTCTAGGAAAAGCACAGAGTTTCAGGTCTTTGGGATCGCGTATGCTCCGTTTGATAAGAATCTACTCTGAGGGGATGCCTGGATAGCTCACTGGTTGAGCATCTGCCTTCTGCTTAGGTCATGATCCCAGGATCGAGTCCCACATGGGGCTCCCTGCATGGAGCCTGCTTCTCCCTCTGCCTGTGTCTCTGCCTCTCTGTGTCTCTCATGAATAAATAAATAAAATTTTTTAAAAATCTACTCTGAGGACACAGTGAGTAGCATCTGTTGGGAGAGTTTCAGAGGCTCAGCACTGCTCTCCTCTCTCTCATGTTGGCACTGACACAATGAAGAGGCTTGGTTCAGAGATTCCTGAGATGGGAAGGTGCCTGACGAACAAAGGTTGCGAGACCTCTTCTCGATGGGTGACTTGATGTGCCAGTACATGGACACTCAACCAGCTGCTGGAAAGTTATCTTGGAAACTCCCACTGCACCCATTTATTGAAAACATCTTTCCTCCCTTATTAAATTCTGATGCACACTTTACCTAAAATTGAATTACTCCTCACAATAAAATTTTCTTACAGATTCCTTAAAAATAATAAAAAGTTAATATCTATAAAAATTTACCATTAAAAGTAATGAATGGAGGATTCATATAGTGGAAACATGGAAGAAGCCAGGGAAAACCAAGAACAGTACTATCTATACCTAGGAGTCAACTAATTCCCCAAGGGGCACTAAAGAGGAAAAAAAGAGAAAAAACATTTGTAAATAAAATTAAACTCTGCCCTGAGGTTCATTTCAATGTTCTCACTTATGGTTGTTTTTCCTGTTGAATCACCCACCTCAATTCTGTTTCCTTCCTTTCTACTAGGGTTTCTGAATTAAGTACCTTTCTGTAACCTGAACTCTTCTACTCATTTCTTCTTTCCTTGCTCCTCTGCTCACATCTCTCCCACCTTCTCCATTACCAACCCCCCCACACTCCCCATCATCCAGGAACAGCTCCATCTAAGAAAGAAGAACTAGCACCCTTCTATAGTATGATCACATAATCTCTGGACTTCTAGGTTATTATAGTGCTCTGGTTGTGAACCTAAGCTACATCATCAAATAACAGGGGAACTTTTTTTTTTAAAAGAGGTTGCCTAGATTCTCTACCAGATTAATTACATCATTTTGTGGGGGTTGAGGAGAGCATTCATATTTTGGAATAATTTTATTTTAAGATTATTTTCAAACTTACAGAAACATTCAAAATAGTAGAAAAAATTCACATAGTCCCATCACTCAGAGACATATGCCAACTGTCCTCCCCAATTCCTTTATATTTAAAGAATTTAATCCAGGCTCCAGTCTTTCATCCAGCACTCATGCATTCCTTTTTTCTCTTAATTGGAAACAATTCCTCAGACTTCCCTTAACTTTGACAACTTTGACAATTTTGGAAAATGTCAGGCAATGACACAGAAGAGAGGGAAGAATGTTTTCAACTCTCAATGCTCTAAGATAAATGAACCATTTTAAAATAGTAAAAATAATAAAAGCAAGTATATATGGGAACAGAGTTTGCCTTTTGCCTCTGGATCCAGTAAATCTCAGTCGTGTGTTGGCGGTATGACCCAGCCACTCCACTGCAGGGTTTAAAAATTTCCGAGATCATGTCCAGACTGTAGATGCGTATCCCCTTGCCCCGCATCCCTATCTTTTCTCCGCAGAGCAAGCCTGGGTCTGCAGACGCACCGGCTCCCCGCCCCGCCCCCGCCCCCGCGGAGCATCCCCAGGAAACGCCCTGGTCGGCGCCCGGGCTCAACTGCTGCGCGGCCCCGCGGAGCACAGTCCCCCGCGGTCAGGCCCGACAGGGGAGAGCCTGCTGGGTCCCCGGGTCCCACGCGACCCCGGAGCCCGGGCCCCTCACCTGGGTCGAGACCCCGCTCCCTGCGGAGCAGCTGCGGTCGTCCTGGAGAGCGTCCCTGGCAGCCGGGGGTCCGGCGCGTTGAGTTCGCGCGCCCCCTGCCGGCCGTTGGGGCGCATCGCCGGAGCCTTGCGCGTTCCCGAGGGCTGGCGGCGCCTGCTTCTCCAGGAAAGCACAGAACTCAGGGGTGCATCATCTACTCGCTAATAGTGCAGGTGATGCTTTGGTCTAGCCCCTCCGAATGTGATGATCGTGAAAAACAGGGAATCACGCTTTTGAGACATCCGAAAATGATAGCTTCCCAGTCAAGCCAGTATAACAGGACCTACTTTCATTTTTTTTTCTTTTGTTATTATTTATTTAAATTCAATTTGCCAAAAAAATTAAAAAAATAAATTCAATTTGCCAACATTAGCATAACACCCAGTGTCATTTTTTTTTTCACCACAAAGATAAGTATTAACATCAAGAAGGCTTAAGCCACCTGTTCTTGCCGTCAGATTCTCAACCTGTCCCACACAGACTACCTAACAGATCTTAATCCTGTTTACACAGAAGACTACAGTACAGCTTCAAGTAAGAGCGGCTGTTTGGATTACCCCCGAGGCAGTCTGGGACAACTGGAGCAGAGAAAGAAAAGTAGAAAATCTTCGGGTTTGTCCTTACTTAGTTAGAGATGTTATCTATACGGTAGATGTTATCCAAGAAATCAGAGGCTTTCTAAAGAAGGAATACAGCTGCTGTGCCTTGGAAGTTGTCAGGGGGATGGCTGAAATGTGCTTTTCCCTATTGAATAAATTCAGGAAATAAGAGAATTATTCCTACGACTCCCATCACTATATCATTGTTTGTCAAGTCAAACAAAAAAATTTGCACTGTATTTTCTGTGCCAGCTGTCAAATACCTGAAATCAAAACTTTATATTTAAAATATAGTCTCCAAAAAATGTTCAGCAAGTAAATGATCTGTTTCTTAAGTAAATAACCCATGATAATATGTTTTTTATTTATCTTTTCAAATTTTTGGAGGGTTTTTGTTGTCCCTAGAATCTGAAATATAACTTATCATGGAAAACCTTCTTCATTATATTATTTTGTTACAGACTTCTGTTAAGGTAATGTTAGTTGCTCAAATAGATAAACATGAAAATATCAGATTTTGAACATAGCACAAGTCTTATCTTCCCCTCATGCAATACTTAAATGCAAGTATTCCTGATGAAGTGACTCTTCTGGTAGGTTTGCCCTCAAATGGTGGTTCAGAGATCCAATTACTTTCTATTCAGTGCCTTTGCCATCATCATGTGACTTTAAATATGGCTCTGGTGCTTGGGTTTATTCCATTTAGTCGTAAAAGAATAAAAGCCCAGTTGATCACATGGACACGTTTTCATGGGCCAGACCTGTGCAGAGCAACACCCACATTTAGTTGGACAGGATTCATTCACATGGCCACATCTAACTGTAAAGAGACTGGGAGAAGGAGTTGAATTTGGGACCAGTGGGAAAAAGATACAAGTTTAAGGAATAAGACCACTATTAATTTTTAGACTATGTGCACTAATACTGTTTTTAGAAGAACTAGTCAATTTTTTGGTAATTTTTTTTATTGGAGTTCAATTTGCCAACATATAACATAACACCCAGTGTGCCGTCAAGTGCCCTCCTAGTGCCCATCACCCGGTGACCCTATCCCCCCGCCCACCTCCCTTTCCACTACCCCTTGTTCGTTTCCCAGAGTTAGAAGTCTCTTCTATTCTATCACCCTCTCTGATATTTTTCCCACATTTTCTTTGTTTTTTGTATGTTTGTTTTTGCTTTTATACAGTTTATCCATAAAATGCTGACCACAGATCGGATTCCACAAATTAAAACCAGGCAAGGGACCCAGCAGGAGAAGGCATGCGTGTTCACATTACTGGCCCTTTAAAAGGCAGATTCACATGCATTCCCAAGGGGATAGGTTAAAGTTGAAACATATCACTTCCAGATTGCAAATTCCTTTAGGGGTCCCTCTTACAATTCTGTCTCCATTCAAGCTCTCTTTGGACTTGAGGCCATGCTGATTACCCCCACAGTCCTTCTATATCATTCCACCTCTCAGCAAGGCTCCAGGAGAATACTTCGGGCATGTAACTACTTGGAAGCTTTAGGCTGAGAGTTGGACTCACCTCTGGTCTCTGGGCAATGTCTATAGGGTAAAAAGAGTGGGTCAGCATGTACCCCCATTTCCTGTGGTGCTTCAACTTGAAAATAGTCCCCTTTAGGTAGTAAGAACAGCACATCCCACTGAGATCTCCCCATTCCCCAAAATCTGGGTGCACATTTAGTGATGTTCTGATAAAAGGTAGACTAGATGAACTCAGACAATCACCCTCAGAATCCAAGAAATGTGCCAAATAGGAGTAACTGCATAGGGAATGGATGGTAACATGCCTGCTCCTCCTCTTTATTTTTTACATAATCTGTTTGTTGTCAATAATGCAGCATCGTAGCATATTTAGAGCAGTTAGAATTTTCAGTGGGACTATCTTGGGTTTGAATCTTCATCACTTGGTAACTGTGTGGCCTTGAATAGTTGTTTAATGTTTCTAAAGCTCACTGTCCTTGTTGGAAAGGGCAAACCATAAAAATGATATGCTTACATTATTATGGAAGAGATGATATCATACACGTTATGATCAGATAAATTTACAACCAGATGAAAAATGAAAATAGGAATTTGGACCCTTTGAGGAGCTCTGCAATGTTGGTGTCACCAGTGTTCCTGCTTTGGTCCTCTAAAGGACGAGGGTCTTAGGGCCTGGACGAGGTTGATGGTGATTTTTGCCAGTGTTTTTACCCACAGAGCTGTGAGTGTGTTCTTTAGTTTCTAAATTTCATCAATCTACCCTGATCCCATAAAACAGAACCAATAAGACCTAAGAGACAACTCTGTATCACACACATAGAAACCCTCACTAAATCCTGGGCAGAAGATGAGAAAATTCAGACTTAGGGTAAGTAATTTTCCTTATAGCTCAAATGGTTCAAAATAGTACCTGAAATTGAATCCAGGTCATTCTGACTTTAAAACTAGCAGAATCGTGCTCATTTTTCCATGATGGGAAACAATCATTAATACATTCCAAGTGTGACAAAATAAAAGCCTAATGATATTTCTCCTCTTGATGTCACTCAGAGGGTTAGAGGCAAAATCACCGTGCCATCTTCCAAGCTAGAAGTATCATTGTGTTCCTGCTCCTCATCTGCTATACGAGTCCCATCTGAAAATGGAAGTCTGATAAAATCCTTAAATGAATCTGAATACATGTTAGAACTGTGGAAGAAAGGGCGTGTTACTCATTCATGAAACTCTTCTCATCCCAGCCTCAGAGATACAAATTCTTAGCTTAGGCTAGACAAAGATGGCCTCTCTCAGTAGAAGGCTGTATGGCACCCCACCAGGTGAGGATCCTCTGGGAGAAGTATGTTCAGCTACCATGCAGATTATGTCAGCAAACCATTGTGTTGTGAGTTCCTCAGCCCACTGGATTCCTACCTAATCATAAAACCCACTCATCCGGAGTACCTGGGTGGCTCAGTGGTTGAGCATCTGCCTTTGGCTCAGGTAGTGACCCCGGGATTCTGGAATCAAGTCCCACACTGGGCTCCCCATGGGAAGCCCACTTCTCCCTCTGCCTATGTCTCTGCCTCTTTGTGGGTGTCTATAATGAATAAATAAATAAAATCTTAAAAAAAAAAAAACACTCATCATTGGGCAGAATTTTGCAAAGTTTTCTCTCATCCAGAACCTTATCAGAGCTTCTATGAGGAATAATATTCAGATCAAAGTTAGGAAGTGATATCTTTGAAGACACTCATCTAGGCTGTGGCAGGGATAGGACTCACAGCCAGTTCTGAATGTATAACTGGTGTCCTTTTAGCCATATTGAATCTGTCTAAGCTACACCTTATCACCAGTCATGCAAGACATATGAAGACCCTCAACACTAATACGGCTTTAGAATAAATTTTTATTTTTCAGTCCATTTCTCTTTTAAAAGTGAGTAACCTCATTGATGCCTACCCTGCTAGATTGGTATCAAAAAGAAGAGAGTTCAGCCAGGTGAGAAAATAGGGAAAAGAAACAAAAATTTATTTGGCCATTTACATGTCATCTACAAGGTAAATAAATATTGTCTTATTACATGGCCCTGTCAATTTGCCGAAACATTAATGCTAGCAAATCCACCTATAAATGAATCAAGCAGAATCCCAAGAGATGAAATGATCCATCCAGTGCACAGCAAGTGGTTGGCTGAGCCAGGGGTTGAGTCCAGGTGTGCTGATGGAGACTCTTATGCCCGGCAGAACTGAGTGAATGTCCATCCATCCATTTCAGATGACTGTAGCAATTAGGATAGTCACATGCCCACAAGTCACCCCTCCTGGAGCCCTGAATTCCCAGAAAGCCTCTGTCTTCCTTCCTGTGTGCCTCATGCCACACCTTCCCCCAGTTCTCCTCATTCTCCTACAGCATTTATCTAGGTTATGAGCAAATCTTTTTTTTTTAAGATTTTATTTATTCATGAGAGACACAGAGAGAGAGGCAGAGACATAGGCAGAGGGAGAAGCACGCTTCTAGCAGGGAGCCCAATGCGAAACTCGATCCCAGGATCCCAGGATCATGCCCTGAGCCAAAGGCAGACACTCAACCACTGAGCCACCCAGGTGCCCCAAGCAAATCTTATCTAGGTTATGAGCAAATCTTTTGTTACTAGCATGAATATATTCAAGACCCCAAAGGATTCCCCTCTGTTTTACTAAGATATAATTGACATATAACATTATATTAATTTAAAGTGTACAACATAATGATTATATATATGTATAAATGATTGTACATATATATAAATGATTACTAAATTTAGTTAACATCTACCACCTCAAATGGTCATAATTTTTTTTCCTCTGATGGAAACTTTTAAGATCTACCCTATAAGCAACTTTCAAATGTATAATATGATACTGTTAACTATAGACATCATGCTGCACATTACATCCCCAGTACTGATTTATCATATAACTAGAAGTTTGTACCTTTGGCCACCTTCACCACTTGCTCATCCACCCCCCAACCTCTGGCATCCTCCAATCTGCTGCATACTTTTATGCCCTTCATCTGTATTTACTCATTTCATATGCTAATCCTTGAAAAAATACCATTATTTTCCCTCATATTAAATATGAGGAAGCTAGAGAACGTAGTGTTTATGATATTTGCAAAAGTTCTGCTAATCGTGGTTAGTAGAGCTGGGATTTGACCCTCAAAGTCTAGCTCCAGAAACACATTCCTTAGCCACTAAAAATATGGTGCAAACTACCAGGGCAAGCTGGGGCACAGTCCAAAACAATAAAATGAGATGTGTTGAAGAATAACCACTGACTTCCACATAGCACTTTGCATATGGTTGCACACCTACTTTTCCGGTGTACATTCCCTCATGTGCAGCTCAGAACACTATGAGGAAGTGTAAGGTTTTGAGATGGCAAAGTTTTTACCGAAGAACCACAGCTGGTGAGGAGGAGTCAAATGTGATCTCAGGACAGAATAGGGCCTATTATTTTCTTATCCATTTCACAGAGGATGGTAGTAAATAGAGACCAGTATTAAATGTGTAATGGTCCCCTACCTTCAGTGAGCCCAGCTAAGCTTGTTCCATGTGTTTGGTGTTAAATCTATAAGAAGTTCTAAAAGTGCCTTTTCTCTGTACTGAATGTTTAGAGGCAGCATGGACCCCCAGAATTCTTACGGTATTAAAGAAAGATAGATACTGGGGTGCCTGGGTGGCTCAGTCAGTTAAGCCATCAACTCTTGATTTCAGCTCAGGTCATGATCTCAGGGCCGGTGAGATTGAGCCCTGTGTTGGGCTCCACACTCAGTGCAAAGTCTGCTGGAGATTCTCTCTCTCTCCCTCTGCCACTGCTCCCCATTTGCACTCAATCTCTAAATAAATAATTAATAAAATAATAATAAATAAAATATTTTTTAAAAATGACAAATATTATGTGGATCTCACTTATATGTGTAATCTAAAAAGAATGAACACTATTGAAAGCAACTGTTCATATCCAGCCTTGGAATCTCACTTCCAGGAAGTTTTCTTGGGATCCCTGGGTGGCGCAGCGGTTTGGCGCCTGCCTTTGGCCCAGGGCGCGATCCTGGAGACCCGGGATCGAATCCCAGGTCGGGCTCCCGGTGCATGGAGTCTGCTTCTCCCTCTGCCTGTGTCTCTGCTCTCTTTCTCTCTCTCTCTCTCTCTCTCCCCGTGTGACTATCATAAATAATAAATAAAATTTTTAAAAAAAAAAGAAGTTTTCTTCTAAATATCTTTTGACCCGGGATCCCTGGGTGGCTCAGCAGTTTAGCGCCTGCCTTCAGCCCAGAGCTTGATCTTGGAGATCTGGGATCAAGTCCCACATCGGGCTCTGCCTGTGTCTCTGCCTCACTCTCTATCTGTGTCTCTCATGAGTAAATGAATAAAATCTTAATAAATAAATAAATAAATAAATAAATAAATAAATAATAAATATCTTTTGACCCAAGTTCATCTCCAACTACTGACCATGTCCAATGTGGAATTTCTACCAGAAGGTTTCATCTCCGAGCCCTTTGTACTGCAGGTTCTGCAGAAATGTCTCAGGAAAGACAACAGGGTGTGGGGTCCCTGGAGCTGGCCAGTATCTCAGGGACTAGTCAGATCCATCCTCCAAGAATCACAGACAAGAAACACTCAGCTTTTGGTGGAGAAACACGATATCCCCATTGTCCAGACTATGGGTGTGAGTCAGCTCACAATCCAGAAAAAAAGATGGAGCTAGAGAATGCATATGCTTTAAATTCTTAAAAAAATAAAAATAAAAAATCTTTCTGTCAAATATCTTAGAACAGATTTTTATAAACACTTTACCAAAGAAATATACAGGTGACAAACAAAAATATTAAAAGATGTTCAAAATCATTAGTCAAAAAAAATCATTAGTCATTTTGAAGATGACATTTTACACACTTATACACCACTACATACTGATGAAAATAGTTAAAATTAAAAAGACTGACCATCCTGAGTGTTGGAGAGGATGGCGAGCAAATGGAACTCTCCTTCATTACTCATGGGAAAGTAAAATGGTACAGCCATTTTGGAAGACACATTGGGTTTGCCTTGAAAAAGTCAACGTATACTTCCATATGATTCATCCATTCCTAAATATTTACCTCAGAGAAATGAAAACAAAACAGATGGACAAATATTTACTTTGTTTTCTCTAATTTCTTTCTTCTTTCCTATTCACTACCCTATAGCAAAAATAAGCAAGCCAACAAACAAAAAACAAATAACAATATTTTTTAGAATGAAAATGTATGTACTAAAATTTAAAAACACAGTAAAGTGCATGGTGTAAAGTAAGTGCTCAAAGATTGTCATACAAAGGGCTGATCTCCTACATAGCACAATTTCTCATTTCTTTGCCAACATATGTTATCACTCTGGCTCCAAATGATAAAGATTGCCTCTTCTTCATTTTGTCATATCTGCACTACTTGGAGATTTTTTGAGAATTAACACCCACTTCCCCCTTCTCTTAGTGCTAGGAGGACTATTTTGAATTTACAGTTTCAAGCTCTAATAGGATGCACCAAGAGAGGAGACTAGAGCTGGAGGTTTCAGGTAGCTCTTTATACAAAGTCTATTTGTTAGTCAAATACACTACCTGCCAGTGAAAAAGGAAAAAAAAATTACTTAGTGAAAAGAAAGTGTGTGTATGGTGTGGTGTAAAGAAAATTACCCAAGCAGATCTCGGTTATTAGATTTATTATTATTATTATTATTATTATTATTATTATTTAGATTTCTTTTTTTTTAATTTTTATTTATTTATGATAGTCACACACAGAGGGAGAGAGAGAGAGAGAGAGAGGCAGAGACATAGGCAGAGGGAGAAGCAGGCTCCATGCACCGGGAGCCCGACGTGGGATTCGATCCCGGGTCTCCAGGATCGCGCCCTGGGCCAAAGGCAGGCGCCAAACCGCTGCGCCACCCAGGGATCCCTAGTATTTAGATTTCTTATATGAACCTTAAACTTCTGTGGGTCTCAGGTGACTATTCTCCCTCAGGTGATTTATCTACATGATGTTGGCCATGTATGAGGAGATAAGAGGATAGGAGGCATGGTCCAATAGCTCTCTGAAGTCATTTCTCTCTCTGGGATCCTATGGGAAAAGTCTAGCAGAAATATGTTTTGGGGTAGGCTGAAGGTATCTCTATGCTACTATTTTCTCCTCAGCTCCCCTGAAAAGGAACTCCAACTATGGTGAGACCAACCACAGAATAGTTAAAGGACACCTGCAAGGTGGTGCCTTAAAAAGCTCCATATCCTTTGAGACCTTCGTTGTTCACCTGAGGCAGCAGCTGGAGTTCTGATGGATTCACCTTGAATCTCAGTTCCACCTTCTCGTGCCTTATGTCTATACCCTGCTTTGAATCGTTTCCACGTTCATCTGTCTGACTGCTGTCCCACTGCTCCTACCTGACTGTTTTCTTACGGCCTCCCCCCTCAAGCTTGCTGGTAGCTGGAAGGTCACTTCTCAGTGACTCTGGGGGTCCCAGCTCATGGTCTTCCTCCTTGAGCACTTCAGAGATCCAGAGATCGGCCATGTTGGTCCTGGACCAGAATCCCAGGTTTCTCTTGCTTGAGGGGGGTATCAGAAGCTTAGCCCCAAGAGATGAAGATAAAATTTGACTTTTTATGGTCCAAATACTTAGAAATGATCCTCTGATTATTCCAGGAAGGTTGTCGAACCTGGCTAGAAAAAGTTACTTTTCTCACTTCATCATAAGCTGATCACCTCACAGAATCTTCACAGTGAATTTTCTTCTGGCTCAAAACACTTTGAAGTTCATCCCATCCTTTGCTATCTACTCTGTCAGTACTCTGGCTGCCACTCCCAGCCCTCCTGATAGTACATCCTTATCACTCTGGGCCATGCAGGGAGTGCCCATTTTCATGTGATCATGACATAGCTCATCTAATTCCACCTGGAGATAATGTCCAGTATTTTTAACGAATGTTTTCCATGAAAGAAATTATTAATGCATAGTACATGATAGTTACTGATGGGGGAGGTGGGTGAACAAATTCGCATAACAGAGCTCAAGGATTCTTAGAGAAAACAGAACGAAAAGCCCAACCCCATTCATCCCAAGACTCAGTTATTAAAACTTGGTAATTGGGACACGTGGGTGGCTCAGCAGTTGAGCGTCTGCCTTTGGCTCAGGGCTTGATCCCGGTCCCAGGATCGAGTCCCACATCAGGCTCCCTGCCAAGAGCCTGCTTCTCTCTCTATGTCTCTGCCTCTCTCTCTCTCTCTCTCTCTGTCTCTCATGAATAAATAAATAAAATATTTTTAAAAATAAAAATAAAACTTGGTAATTGTTTTATTGTGGTGCTTGACATAGCACAAGTCAGGCCAAGATAACAAAAATAATTACAAACGAAATTGTTAATGAATTATGAGTCTCTTTTTGGTTTAAATTGGCTTGTTTATATACAATGCCAATTGTATGTATAAACTTACTTTGGAGTAAGAAGATGACTAAAGGGGGTCTGAAAACATAAACTTCACATTACTAGGATTACTATTATGAATTAGACTTTATTTTGCTTCACTGATACACACGTTTCTTTGTTTTTAAATGGGCAAAACATTATAAACGTTCTTTCTCGTATTTCTAATTTCCTGCCTTCTTCCCAGCTGGAGGTCCTGGAAGGGAGACCTAGTCTCAGAGCCATTAACTGATCTACATGCAGTAGATGGCAGTATAACACCAAACTTCTGTACCTTTAGTTAAGGAATGCATCATTCACTAGTAAAAACAAGACCCTGAGCCAAGCTGAGGGCCTGGAGAACAGAGAAGGAATGTTGCCTAAATTTTTATTCTCTTTGTTTTAGCTTGATCCCCAGCCCAGCATTGGATAGTAAATCACCAAAGAGAAAGGCCTCCAGTAACAGATGGAGAGTGGGGAGTGAAGGAAGCCCTGTTGCTTACACCCTACTCTCAGACTCCATGGATTCATCTGCTTTCATCTGTTAAAGGTTGGAAGGAGCCATCCAAAAGGGATAGCCTAAGTAGCACTCTCATAGATCTTTCCTTTGTTTCCTTAGTTGGAAGTGTACAGTACTGCAGTTTCAATATGGATCTTAAACAACATACCTGAAATATAATCACCGATAATAGCCACAATGTTATCCTCAATCAAAGATTTTACATTCCAGGATGAGAACTGTCTTCAGAGCCCATTTACAAAGTAGCAAGAATATCAAAGTCATTGCCTTAGAGTCACCAGTCACATGCTTCATCGTAAAATTGTTTAATGGAAGCTGATCACTGCCTTATGGACCACATGACGGCTAAGAACTTCCTGTGATTACACTTGGAATATAGGCACTTATTTTGCATACTGCATCCAACTTACTGCCATTCTTAGAGCCTTCAAAAGTAAATATCTTTGTTTTCTAAAATAAGAAGGATGTCTGGATGGATCACCTGGTTAAGCGGCTAGCTCTTGGTTTCAGCTTGAGTCCTAATTTCAGGGTCATGAGATTGAGCTCTGTGTTCAGCTTTGTACTTAGCACAGAATCTGCTTGCCCCTCTCTCTCTACCCCCCATCCTACTCACGCTCTCTCCCCACCTCTTTCAAATCAATCAATCAAATCTTCAAAATAAAATAAAAAGTCAATTTCTATTCACTAACTTTTTAGACCTTCTCATCTGTTTATATATGAATGTAAATTCAAATGCATAGCTATATATAATGTCTCTTAGGGACAATAATTGTGCTTACTAAAAGCAACAGTGCCAGTAAAATCTGGGAGTAAATAATAAAATCAGCTGAAATTAATTTTCACTTAAAATTTAAAAATTTATTTTATAAGTATTGTAACATTTTTCATTCAAAACTTAAGAGGAAATTTGAATTGTTTAAAAAAATATATTGTCTTTGATAACAATTGGGGAGGTGGAGAGAGTATGATAAAAAAATAAAAGTAATATAAAAAGTAAAGCATAAATCAGTAAATGGGAGAACCAAATACATAATGCTTACAAACTGCTTAATGTTCCTTATTAAAAAGAAAAACTCTTGATTGGCTTAAAGCACAAATCTCATTATTACTTTGCATAGGGAGACAAACCTAAATAATACTACATATATAATACATATTTAATACAAAACAGTACAAGAAAAGATGGGCAAAGGCAGAGCAACAAAGCACAAGGATGGAAAGTAATTAGAGGTGGCAATTTTAATATGAATGAGATACTGTTACTGATCAACATCAATATTGATATCCATGAGAATTGAATGAGTTAAATTTAGGAAAGAGGGTCAACACACATAAAACACAAATAGAATCTATAATTAGGGCAGTCCAGGTGGCTCAGCGGTTTCGCGTGGCCTTCCACCCAGGGTGTGATCCTAAAGACCAGGGATCAAGTCCCACTTCCGGCTTCCTGCATGGAGCCTGCTTCTCCCTTTGCCTGTACCTCTGCCTCTTGTTCTCTCTGTATCTCTCATGAATAAATAAATATAATCTTTTAAAAAACAAAGAACCTAAAATTAAGTTATAAAAGGTGGGGAACTAAAATTCAAATAATATAAAACATTAAGCAAAAAGTTTTAGCAATATATAGAAATGTGAACAGAAACATGATGGTAGCATTGAAATTTCAGCACAATGTCTATAAAATAATATAGAAAAATAATAAGAACGAGAAGAATTGGAACATGATTTGAAAGAGTAAATTAGTGGTTAAGGCTCCAGGGTACTATAACTTCTTTCAAATACTTATAAACCATTTGCAAAAATCATCAGATATTAAACTATAAAGGAAATATCAATAATTCTTTTGGAGCAAAAATACTGTAAGTTGTCTGCTCAGATCACAATGTCTGAAATCAATTTTAAAAATAATTTTAAGCCAATTAGATATCTAAAATCATACTGATAAATGATAGTCAAATCAGAGAGAAAAAATAAAATGAGAAATTTAGCAATGGAAATTAAAGCACTGTTCTTAAAATTTGCAGAAGCAGTCACAGTTACACATTGAGATAAACTCACAGCTTTATCAAACATATGAATTGAAAATAGACTGGCTTCACTTACTAAAGTCAATAAAAGAATTCTAAATAACATTAATACACTGTATAAATAATAAAAGCTAATGCTTATTGAATTTTCACTCTGCAGCAGGGACTGTGCTAAACACTTTACAGGAAGTATTTTTATCTTCTCAACAACTCTACCAAGCTCTTAAACAAAACCTTATTCTCTACAGCATATCTGTAGATCATAATATTTATTGAGCACCTACTGTATGCAAAAGAAGCAGGTGATAGAAGCTGTTAAGCAGCAGAACTATGATTTAAATTCAACCAGTATTTTTCAATTCCACATGCCTTCCACTGTGACAGAATTCAAAATTATATGGTGAATTCAACATGATTAAGAAGAATATCATAGAAATATAAAATGATCTTATACTAGAAAATATATTTATATAATGCATTGTTTATCACACCAGAACTTGTTAAGTGATAGTTTCTTAAGGATTAGTTGCAGTGTAGAGTCTAAAATGAAAACAAAAAACTTTAAAAATTCTACTACATAAAAACCTATCAATTTGACTTACTCTTTGAATAGATCTCTGCTGTCCGTGCATAATTTTGTAATATATGCATTAGTCATTCAGAAAATATTACTTTGCTGATATATTCCAACATTACAAATCTGTATATATTTTGATTGTTTTAACCAAGTGATTTATTTGTTAATATCACCATTGTTGTCATCACAAACAGTATTAAGAAGCTGTCAAGTTCACAGTGGTAGGTTTTCCAAAATTTTAATTTTCTATTGAAAGCTTAAAAGAAGCAGTCACAGTTACACAAGGCACCATTATCATTTGCAACTAATGTTTTTCTTTAAGTAACAGGTTCTTTTTACCACTTTTTAAGTATGTTGAGAAAATGTTTGTCAAATGCCCAAGTATGAGTAACCATAGTTTGTCTGTCATTTTTTTCAAGTTAAAAATGGATCTTTTGTGAAGAGGAAACACACTCACAATTCAAACAATCACATAAACACTTTTCCTCAAAACAATCATCATGCATGCTGCAGAAGTCCTTGTCACACAAAATATTAAAAGACTATCACAGAGAATATTAAAAAGATGCATACTCAAAAGATTAATTGTAAAATTAATAATCTTTCTATTTCATCAAGGGCATTATTAAGTGAAACTGGCTTTCTTTTTACTTCGAGTACATTATAGTAAAAAAAAATGATAATTACTGGTACATCTTGGTGGTATTGCCTTGATTGACACTTGGGCATCAGGAGTTTGACCACCACTGTTTTGTACCATCAGTGCAAACTGTTAATGTGGTGAAAAAGCAAATAATGTCTTGATATTATTATAAAAGTATATAAAAATATGTCTGTTTATTATTATAAAATATAAAATATAATAAAATATTATTATATTTCTAAATATTATTGTATTTCGATGTCATGGAGCCCCTTAAAGTGTCTTGGGGACTCCTATAGTAGCCCGCAGACCCCACTTTGAGAACTGCTAGTTTAATGAATTTCCCTGCATCTGTTCTGGTCAGGTTTATCTCTTGCTTTAAATCCTCAAGTAACTTTCCTGGGCTCCTAAGATAAAGTCTAACATCTTTAATATTCTCTATTGTTGGACTTCTTTCCACTTCCCTAGCATCATTACATGCCATACTTTTTAATCTGTCATTACAATGCACCTACTCTGGCCTTTTTTGCTCTTTCAAACGTACTAGGCCTTTTCCTGCTACCGGACCACTCCCTCCCTATGCAGTTGTCTTTTACTCTGGGGAATTTTGCCCTCCATGTGATACTTAACAAAATCCTCATTTTTCGAGTCTCATACTTCCTTGTACTTCCCTGGGGAAAACTAAAAGTACCCTAAATGAGTTACCCATGAAACCCACTGCCATAGCATCTTTTAGTTCTGCATAGCCCAGATCCCAAATGTAAATACCTAATTATGTTATAACTACTTCTTTAATGGCTACATCTTTTGCTCCAATGAACTTCAATGAAACTACACATCTTGTACTGAAGACTCTATCCCCAAGGCCAACAAATGAATGAATGAAGTGCACCATGTATTTTTATATTTAGTTTGCAGAATCAGGACCCTGGAGAAGGTCTAAAAAAGAGAGAGAGAAATGTCTTAAATTTAATAAGTAAAAAACTAACATTTTTATTAAAGATGAAATGTAAACATACTTTTATATAAAAGTGGAACATATTAATGCAAATACCGTAAAGTGAATAATAAATTAATATAAATAAATATATACATAAACAGTCAATAAAATGAGGCTCAACCACAAGGCACCATTTACATTTTCATCAATTCTGAAAATAGTTGGGCATAGATTCGCTTAATATCACTGATAAAAATTGGCCAAATGTGATTCAAATTATTTTATAACTAAATTAAAATTAAAATGAAGTCTAGTAAAGCTTCCTTAAATGCTGTTCTTATCACTAAGAACAGATAGCTCTATCATTAGTTCAAAGTTGGTTTTTGTTAAGATGATTGAAGTAGGACTTCTGACTTTTTTCCTTTCATTTTCAGCATCTACTTTCCATTTGCCTTTTGTGCATTACATGTTTGTAACTTTCTTGGGGATCTCTGGGTGGCTCAGCGGTTTGGCACCTGCCTTTGGCCCAGGACGCAGTCCTGGAGTCCTGTGTCGGGATCCCGGCATGGAGCCTTCTTCTCCCCCTGCCTGTGTCTCTGCCTCTCTCTCTCTATCTATCTATGTCTATCATGAATAAATAAATAGGTAAATCTTTTTTAAAAAAATAAAATGAAATAAAATCTTTCTTCCTCCTCCAGATACCTCTCCTGGAAGTGTTCATCAGGTGTGAAAGGTAACCTGATTTGTATATGCATGGATCTCATTTTATTCTCTGCTGTAAAACATTTAGTTTGTCACATTTAGTTTTAACTCTGCTTAATTGAGAGAATTACTGAATATTTACTATATGCCAGTTATTACACAGAGCTCAGGCTATACCAAGATGATTAAACTTCTAATCTTGCCCATAAAAAAAGTAAAGTGCAACCTCTATTATGGTACAGGTGATGTTAGAATATGGATTTGGAGAGCTTCTTTGTGCTAGCCCCGACCATTGTCTTAGCTCTGATGAAGTAATGGTTAAACCACCCTTGCTTTTCTTTGCTATTTTTACACAATTATAAAATTGTTGCCTTTTCTTTTGTATTTGTTTTTTCTCTTTGAAAAAGTGATCCTAATGCTCCCCACAATCTTCTCTATTTCCACTTCAAGATTTGTTGCAAAACAAAAAGGGAAAATGTAAGAGAAATGAAAAGGTCACATTTCCTCTATAATTTTCTAGACATCAGAACTTTCCTCTCTCTTTTTAACATTCTTAGAGAGGCAGTTACAAACACGTAATGTACAAAAGGCAAATGGAAAGTAGATGCTGAAAATGAAAGGAAAAAAAGTGACTTCTCTGTCCAGATGATGAAAGGGCTCTCCAGAGTGGCAGATTCAGACCAGCCTGTGTGAGACAAGTCCCTACGGAGGGCAGCTGGCTCTTTAAGGCAGGCTGTTACCTAAAGGGCCGGCTAGTTTTCAGCTCTGCTGAATCAAAGAACCCATCTATCTAGCTATTTTTCTGTTTACTTTTTTTCACTATCCAGAGAGATCAGATTCCAAGTATTTAGTCATGCCAACTCATGCCCCAAAGAGACTGGGTTAGAGATGAGGCATTTTATTAATGTATAAGAGGTCAGCTACTACCCGGAAGCTAAAAGATGTTAGTCATTTGATGGAGCACTCCCTGTCAGATAACACATGCTCACGTTCACATAAGAGATGAGATTAGAAATAAAAATGTTTATTAGTGAAAATAGTGAAAGGGAATAAAGGGGAAAGGAGAGAAAATGAATGGGAAATATCAGAGAGGGTGACGGAACATGAGAGACTCCTAACTCTGGGAAACGAACAAGGGGTAGTGGAAGGGGAGATGGGTGGGGGGATGGGGTGACTGGGTGACGGGCACTGAGGGGGCACTTGATGGGATGAGCACTGGGTGTTATGCTATATGTTGGCAAATTGAACTCCAATAAAAAGAAATTTTAAAAAAATGTTTATTAGTGAGCTGAGAAGGAAGGGAAGGGAAACAGATCACGTCACGGAAAGTTCCATCCAGTTCTCACATTTGGATGGGATAGTTTTCTCCATTGTGGGAATGACTAACAGATGTTGAATGCTTAAAAATAAGCACAGGCCTTCTTGCATGTACATGACATCATCCTGTCTTCACAACAACCCAGTGAAGTAGATATGATTATCATTACTGTATGACAGAGAAGAAATATGAGGAGCCCAAGGTCACACACTAGTACAGAGGCTGGAGCTATGACCTGAAGTCTGACAGTCTGGCCTCAGTCACCAGACTAGGCCTTCTCAGTCAGGTGATGATGTTCTTTCTGTCTTAGATAACACTTAGCAAGTTCTTACTCTTCAGTTGCCATTCTTAGTGACAAAATAGCACCACTCGGGGTGCCTGGAGATGGAGTTGGTAAAGCATCAGACTCTTGGTTTTGACTCAGGTCATGATCTCCTGGGTCTTGGGATCCAGACCCATGTCAGGCTCCATGCCCAGAGCAGAGTCTGCTTGAGTTTCTCTCTCCCTCTCCCTCCTCCTCTCCCCACTGCTCACTTGCTCTCTCTATATAAAATAAGTAAATAAGCCTTTTTAAAGAAGCATCATTCGCTTATTCCAGAGACTGCAAGAAATACACTTGAAGAGGATAAAGCTGCCTTTTCCTTTGCTAAGTTCCAGTTCTGTCTTTCAAATGTTTTGTTCATCTCTACGGGATCTTTGAAACTTCCTGTCCCCATCTGAAATATTTTCAGGAATTATCCTGGAGGTTAAAGCATCCATTTTAAATAGGTATCACCTGAGTTAGTTTTAAACTGACTGAAGATATTGTTTGGAAAAGTTATTCTTACTATCCCTGTGTTCAGAAGACCATCATTTTCTGACACAGTCCCCAAAGTTTAGGCCTACTGACTTTTGGGAAAATGTCATCCTTTTTGTATTTGCTATGGGACAGAAGGCTCTCTGTGTGGCTCCTCTATGACAGACATTCAAAACACACATTACTGCCCACAGGGAGCTGTCATTCTATCAGAGCAGTCAAATATTAAACAAATAATTAAATTGATTACTTAATTACACGCAAATGGAATGTAGCCAAAGGAGAATGCTTAAGATTAAGAAGAAGTAATATGGAGGCAGAACAGTATAGTGGTGAAGTGCCACTTATATAATATATTGTGGCTTTCAGCAAGTTAAGTACGTCTCTGAGTTTTTGGTTTCCTTATTTGCAAAATATAAATAATTATAGTAATTATATCATAGGGATGCTGTGAAAATTAAATGAAATACGGTTCATAAAACACCTTGCTGAGAGCTTACATATAATTTGAAGATTGCTGCCATTAATATTATTAAAGCAATCCTTGTATTACAGATTCAATGAAGACATATCAAGATAAGTTTTGAATACTATCATAGCCCTATTAGCCCTGAGTAAAGGGTAGGATATCACTTGTCAGTGGAATATCTAAGGATATGAGATTATCTGGATTACCACATAATAACTAAGGCAAAGTTTTTACTGTGAAAGGTTGTACATTGTAGAGAACCAAGAGAATCACACACATGCAAATTGAATCTTTTCAGGAAACCAGTGCCTAGCAAAATGCTTAGCAGATCATAATTTTTTGACAAATGATATCTGCAATATTGTTTTCCAAACAATATCTTCAGTGACCAACTCAAGTAGTATCTTGAAGGTACATATACAACTGAAATTTTTAAAGAATGGGGGAGGGAAAAGTGTAAATAAGAGAAAAATAAGAAAAATTTAAATCTGTTTTATAAGCTTTTTTGTATTTCCTGCTTATCTGCAAAGACCATCATTTCTTGCATAAATATTTCTCCCTTTTCTGAGTTTGTCTAGGCTTTTCTTCCCAAGAACAATCTGGGAGGTGTGAAAAATATGAAAAACTATGTTATAATATTGGGTAAATACTGCATTAGCACACGTGGCTGGAGTCCCCCGCTAGGTGCTCATGTCAATAAATGTGCATTTTTAAATTGACTTTGTAAAAAAAAATTTGAAATTGAAAGAAAAGGGCAAAAATAGAAAAACCCCCAAAATGGAAGTTTCTATGGTCAATATTTAAAAGGCATTCATCACTCAAAGTTCTCAGAACATACTGAGACTTCTTCAGGCAGTCTTGCAGAATCTCCTCTGACTTCTGTTTTTTTTAGTATAAGTGTTGCCAAAATGAGCACTCCCCTCTGGCTTCTGAACGGCCTCCTCATTCTCTGTGCTTCTGGCCCTGGTGATGTTGAGCTCCAGCCCTGCCTGCTCTCTGGACTGCAACCTGCATTTCAGCCATGGCAATCCAGAAACCTTCACACTTTTGAGTCAAATGGGGAGAATCTCCATTCTGTCCTGTCTGAAGGATATGACTGACTTCAGCTTTCCTTGGATGCTTGTCGATGGGAACAAATTTGAGAAGACAGAAGCCACAGCGGTCATGCATGAGATGCTCCAGCAGATCTTCAACCTTTTCAGCAAAAGTGGCTTTCTTCTGGCTTGGGATGAGACCCTTCTAGACAAATTCCTCACTGGACTTTATCAGCAGCTGGATGACCTGCAGACATGTTTGGGGGAGGAAAAGAACGTGGAACTGTTACCCCTGGAAAGTGAGAACTCCATACGGGCTGTGAAGAGATACTTCCATGGAATCAGTCTCTATCTTAAAGAGAAAGAATACAGCCACTGTGCCTGGGAGGTTGTAAGGGTGGAAACCAAAAAGTGTTTGTTCTTTAACAAGCTTACAGAGAAACTCAGGAAATAAAAAAGATGTCGAGTCTGAAAACTCATCTGGTCGACTAAATGGCTATTCTCTAGGACTCAAAGTGCAATTTTATCTCTATCTTTATACCAGAAGAAAAATAAATAATAGCAAATGTATGAGATTATTATAAAGTTATGTTAAATGTTGTAAGTTGTTTAGAATAGAGAAATGCACAATTCATTTACAATAGCTTAAAATCTTTTGTACTTTTTATTTGCATAAGTTATTTGAAACATTTGTGCTGTTCATACTACTTAAGTATTTATTGTTCACAAACCACTTGTTTAGCATTGTGTTTTGAATACAACTACTGTTCATTTTTAAGTTATGGGAAATAAAAGCAATTATTTAAAAAAATTTGCTCACACACACTTTCTGAATAAAAAACTAACCCAAAACCTGAAATCTCACAAAATAAACCTACAGAAGGTTCCTGAATGAAAGGTATTAGAGAGCCCAACATGGCTAGTGGAAAAACCAATGCTAACGTTCATATGGAATTGCAAGTGACTTCAAATGGTCAAAACAATCCTGAAAAATAAGAACAAAGTTGGAAGGCTCAAATTCCTGATTTCAAAACATACTACAAACTACAGTTATCAAAACTTGGGATATTGGCATAAGAGTAGACATATAGACCAATAGAATAGAATTGAGAACCCAGAAACAATCCTATGTATCTACAGTTACTTGATTTTTGACAAGGGTCTTGAGACAGTTTAATGAGGAAAGAATAGTATCTTCAAAAAATGGTCCTGGGAAAACTGGATATTCACACTGCAAAAGAAGGAATTTGGAGCCCAACCTCACACCATACAGGAAAAAAAAAATCCAAAATAGATCAAAGGCCTAAATATAAGAGCTAAATCTAAATCTAAAAAACCCTTAGAGAAAAACAGAGATAAATCTTAAATGACATTAGATTTCCCAATGATTTCTTAGGTAAAACACTAAAAGTGTAAGTAAGAAAAAAATAGATAAATTGAACTTCATCAAAATTAAAACTTTTGAGCCCAGATGTCCATTGACATATAAATGGATGAGGAAGATATATATATTATATGTATATATATATATATATATACATATATATATATAAAATATCTATCTATCTATAATGGACTAATGCTCAGTTACCACACATGCATAAGAAGCACAACAGCTGCAGAAAAGAGAAGCACAGGAAAAGCGAGAAGCTGAGGCAGAAGAGGCAGGCAGGGTCAGCAGGGGCTAAACAAGGGGAAAGGTGAAGTAGGGACAAAATGCATATGAGAAACAACAGTGCAGAAAGGAGAAGCAAAAAAGGAGAAGCTGAGGCAGAAGAGGCAACACGATCAGCAGGGACTGAACAAGGGGGAGGCAGAGGTGGGGACAGAATGCGTAAGAGAAACAACAGTTGCAGAAAGGAGAAGCATAGGAAAAGGGAGAAGCCGAGGCAGAAGAGGCAACACGATCAACAGGGACTGGACAAGGGGGAAGCAGAGGTGGGGACAGAAGGAGTAAGAGAAACAACCGCTGCAGAAAGGAGAAGCATAGGAAAAGGGAGAAGCCGAGGCAGAAGAGGCAACACGATCAACAGGGACTGGACAAGGGGGAAGTTGGAAGTGGGGACAGAATGCGTAAGAGAAACAACCGCTGCAGAAAGGAGAAGCAAAAAAGGAGAAGCTGAGGCAGAAGAGGCAACACGATCAGCAGGGACTGAACAAGGGGGAAGCAGAGGTGGGGATAGAATGTGTAAGAGAAACAACCGCTGCAGAAAGGAGAAGCATAGGAAAAGGGAGAAGCCGATGCAGAAGAGGCAACACGATCAACAGGGACTGGACAAGGGGGAAGTTGGAAGTGGGGACAGAATGCGTAAGAGAAACAACCGCTGCAGAAAGGAGAAGCAAAAAAGGAGAAGCTGAGGCAGAAGAGGCAACACGATCAGCAGGGACTGAACAAGGGGGAAGCAGAGGTGGGGACAGAATGTGTAAGAGAAACAACCGCTGCAGAAAGGAGAAGCATAGGAAAAGGGAGAAGCCGAGGCAGAAGAGGCAACACGATCAACAGGGACTGGACAAGGGGGAAGTTGGAAGTGGGGACAGAATGCGTAAGAGAAACAACCGCTGCAGAAAGGAGAAGTATAGGAAAAGGGAGAAGCCGAGGCAGAAGAGGCAACACGATCAACAGGGACTGGACGAGGGGGAAGTTGGAAGTGGGGACAGAAGGAGTAAGAGAAACAACCGCTGCAGAAAGGAGAAGCATAGGAAAAGGGAGAAGCCGAGGCAGAAGAGGCAACACGATCAACAGGGACTGGACGAGGGGGAAGTTGGAAGTGGGGACAGAAGGAGTAAGAGAAACAACCGCTGCAGAAAGGAGAAGCATAGGAAAAGGGAGAAGCCAAGGCAGAAGAGGCAACACGATCAGCAGGGACTGAACAAGGGGGAAGTTGGAAGTGGGGACAGAAGGAGTAAGAGAAACAACCGCTGCAGAAAGGAGAAGTATAGGAAAAGGGAGAAGCCGAGGCAGAAGAGGCAACACGATCAACAGGGACTGGACGAGGGGGAAGTTGGAAGTGGGGACAGAAGGAGTAAGAGAAACAACCGCTGCAGAAAGGAGAAGCATAGGAAAAGGGAGAAGCCGAGGCAGAAGAGGCAACACGATCAGCAGGGACTGAACAAGGGGGAAGCAGAGGTGGGGACAGAATGCGTAAGAGAAACAACAGCTGCAGAAAGGAGAAGCATAGGAAAAGGGAGAAGCCGAGGCAGAAGAGGCAACACGATCAGCAGGGACTGAACAAGGGGGAAGTTGAGGTGGGGACAGAATCAGCAAAAGGACAAACACTGCAGAAAGGAGAAGCATAGGCAATGAGGAGAAGCAGAATAGCTCAATCAGCAGATGCTACATATGGAGAAGGAGAAGCATGGGTAGAGCTTCTCTAGAGATAATACACAAATGACCAATAAAGATGTGAAAAGATGCTGACATCACTAATCATTAGAGAAATGCAAATCAAACCACAATGAGATAATACCTCACATCCATTAGGATGGCTACTGTTTTTTTTAAAAGGAAAGAAAAAGAAAATAAACAAGTGTTGGTAAAGATGTGGAGAAATTGGGCCGCTCGTGTACTGTTGGTGGTATCAGAATGGTAGAACTGCTATGAAAAACAGTATGGTGGCTCCTTCAAAAACTAAACAAAGAACTGTCATATGATCCAGAAATCCTATTTCTGAGCATATATTCAAAAGAATTGAAAGAAGAAGCTTGAAGAGATGTTTGTATATCATTGTTCACAGCAGTGCTATTCACAATAGCCACGAGGTAGAAGCAATCCAAACTTCAATCAATGGATAAATGAAGAAACAAAATACACACACACACACACACACACACACACACATATATATTAGTATTCAACATTATAAAACAAGGAAATCCTGTCATATGCTACAACATACATGAATCTTGGAGATACTATGTTAGTGAAATAAGACAGTCACAATACTACAAATACTAGAAGATTTTATTTATATCAGATATTTAAGTAGTCAAAGTAATAGAAACAGAAAACAGAATGATGGCTGCCAGGGGTTATGGGGAGAGAGAAAGGGTAGGCATTAGTTAATGAGCACAGAATTTCAGTTTTGTATGATGAAAAAGATCTGGGATTGGTTTTCCAAAAATGTGAATTTAACACTACTGAACCATATAGTTAAAAATGGTTAAGATGGTAAATTTTATGTTGTGGTTTTTTTTTATGATTAAAAAAGATAAATAAATAAATAAATAAATGGAAAATCTTGGTTTCCAGCTCTGTGTGTAAGCAGCTTGAAAGTCTCCATTCTGTCCTGATAACAAATAAAAAGCTGAAAAAACTAACTAATCAACAACAACTCTTGGTTCTGCACAGAAGGAAGAACATGGGACAAATTGCTGCCCTGGTGAGTGAAGGGAAAGACCGATGAATAGAGGGCCTAATGGTTTATCAGAGTAGAGGGTCGTGAGAAGAAAACATTGCAGGAACCAGTGCCAGGATAGGAAAGCCTGAACTACAATGATGAAATGCCAGAAGCCTGTGTAGACAGCATCTATGCCCACAAATCTGACAACATAAATGAAATAGACTAATGATTTGAAAGATACAAGTTGCAAAACTGAAAAAGAAACAGACAATCTGTATAGGCCTGTATCTACTTGAAAACTGAATTAATAGGGACATCTGGGTGGCTCAGTCCGTCAAGTGTCTGACTCTTGATTTTGGAACAGGCCATGCTCTCAAGGTCATGAGATCGAGACTTCATCGGGCTCCACGCTCAGTGTGGAGCGTGCTTGGATTCTCTCTCATTCTTCCTCTGCACCTCTCCTCTCTGCTCATGCTCTCTCTCTCCCTCTGAGAAAAAAAAAAATTCCTAGCTTACGCATTAGTAAGAAAAGGAAATAATAGTCTTACTCATTGGGGCGGAAGATGGAAATAACTAAAATCAGAATAAAAGTGAAAGGAGGTGGAAGATGTCAGAGGAGGAGGAGACCTCAGCGGCGTCTGGTTCCAGGACTCAGCTGGGTAGCTATTAAATCATCTCTGAACACCTGCGAACTCAACCAGAGAGCCATGAAGAGAAGAGCTTCAACTCGACAAATAGAGAAGGGACCACCTTCTGCAGCTGAGAGGCCCAGAGCAGGGAGTCTGAGGCCATAACCGGGAAGATAAACCAGGCGGGAGGGAGCCTCCATCAGCGGCTTCCAGGGGGCCACAGGGCAGCAGAGCCGAGGTGGAACCTCAAGGACTCTGCTGTGCTGAGGGACGTCCCTGCTGAAAGGCGCTGGGGTGGCGCGGAGGGCTGAATCCCGGGTGGGACAGGGCGCTCGCAGCCCCCCCCCCCCCGCCCCGGGGTCACAGGAAGACCAGGGCAGCCCGAGTGTGGCGGAGCTCCCAGGCCCCGAGGGGGGCAGGGGTGGCCTAAAGCACCGCGGAGCCCAGTCAGCACCGACACACTCCAGCGGGGGCCCAGCAAGACCCCCTTCAGCCTCCAGGAGGAGCACAGAGCCACGTGCACCGCACAGTCTGGGGCTCGGGGCTCAAACGGGGTCACCGGCCTGAGACAACCCCTCGGGCTGGGTGAGCACGGAGCGCGGACCGGAGACCAGACAGGAGACAGGGGGACTGACTGCTCTTCCCTGAGGGCACTGAGGGGCCCTGGGCCTGCGCTCGGGGCTGGGGATTGGGAGGCCGCCATTCTCACCGGCGGCCCCTAAAGCTGCTGCCCGGAAAGCCTTCGGGGAACAAAGGGCACCCAGAGCAGCCCGGCCCCGGGCAAGGGCGGGGCAATTGCACCCAGGGTACAGAAGACACCTGAGCATGCGTGCAACAGGCCCTTCCCCCGGAAGATCAGCAAAAACATCCAGCCAAGACCAAGTCTCCGGAACACTGAGAACTGCAAACCGCCAGCACTAGGGGAATACAGCACACAGAATTCACTGGGGGGGGGGGGGGGGGGGGTCCCCTTGTGATTCTTTAGTCTTTCCATTTTAATTTTTTTCTCTTTCCTTCTTGAACCTATTTCTTATTTTATCACTCTTTAAAAAAAAAAGATTTATTTTCTTACATGAGAGACACAGAGCAAGAGACATAGGCAGAGGGAGAAGCAGGCTCCTTGCAGGGAGCCGGATGCTGGACTCCATCCAGGATCCCAGGATCATGACCTGAGCCAAAGGCTCAACCACTGAACCACCCAGGCATCCCAATCACTCTTCTTTTAAAAACCTTTTTAAAATTTTCATCTTTACAGTTAAATTCTATCCTTTCAATGTATTTAATTTTTGTAAATAAATGTTTTTCCTTCCTTACAATGTTGAGATGTAGTTTCTTCTAACAAACTGACCAAAATACATTGAGGATATAGTGTGTTGTTCTGTTCTGTTCATCTTTCTCTTTATATTCCTTTTCTTTTTGTCATTTTTTAAAAAAAGATTTTATTTTTCTTTATTCATGAGAGACACAGAGCGAGAGCAAGAGAGAGAGAGAGAGAGGCAGAGGGAGAAGCAGGCTCCATGCAGGGAGCCCGACTTGGGACTCGATTCCCAGTCTCCAGGACCACACTTCGGGCTGCAGGCGGCTTTAAACCACTGCACCACTGAGGCTGCCCTCTTTTTGTCATTTAATTTGCATTTTTTAGTTACATTCTATCCTTTCATTGTATTTATTTTTTTTCATGAATATAAGTTTTTCTTTCATTACAATTTTGGGATATAGTTTTCTAACAAATGGACCAAAATACACATAAGATCCGGTATATTGCTCTATTCTGTTCACCTGTTTGATTATATTCTCTATTTTATTTATTGGGTTTTTGTTGTTGCTGTTGTTGTTGTTTTGGGTCTATTGTGATTTGTTTAGTGTATATTTCTATGGGTTTGTTGTTGCCATTTTAGGGTTTTGTTCCCTTGTGCACCTATTCTTCTCTGAGCAGAATGACAAGATTGAAAAACTCACCTTAAAAAAAGAGAAAAAGAGGCAGTGCTGATAGCCAGGGACCTAATCAGTATGGGCATAAGTAAGATGTCAGAACTAGAGTTCAGAATGACAATTATAAAGATACTAGAGGGGCTGGAAAAAAGCATAGAAGACACTAGAGAATCCCTGCTGAAGAAATAAAAGAACCAAAATCTAATCAAGTTGAAATCAAAAAGGTTATTAATGAGATGCAATAAAAAGTGGAAGTTCTAACTGCTAGGGTAAATGAGGCAGAAGAGAGAATTAGTGACATAGAAGGTAAAAGGATGGAAATAAAGAAGCTGAGGAATAAACAACTACTGGATCATGAAGGGAGAATTTGAGAGATAAGTAATACAATAAAACGAAACAATATTTTAAAAAATTGGAATCCCAGAAGAAGAGGATGGAGAGAGAGGGGCAGAAGGTATATTGGTGCAGATTATAGTGGAGAACTTCACTAATCTGGAGAAGGAAACAGGCATCCAAGTCCAGAAGGCACAGGGAACATCCCTCAAAATCAATAAAAATAGAACCACACCCTAACATATCATAGTGACATTTACAAATCTCAGAGACAAAGAGAAAATCCTGAAAGTAACATGGGACAAGAAGTCTGTAACCTACAAGGGTAGAAACATCAGACTGGCAGCAGACCTATCCACGGAGACCTGGCAGGCCAGAAAGGACTGTCATGATATATTTAGGGTGCTAAATGAGAAAAATATGCAGACAAGAATACTTTATTGAGCTCTGATCTCATTCAAAATAGGAGAGATTGAATAAAAGGCAAGACTCATCAATCTGCTATCTGCTAGAGACTCGTTTTAGACCCCAAACACCTCCAGATTGAAAGTGAGGGACTGGAAAACCATTTAGCACACTAATGGACATCAAAAGAAAGCTGGGTGGTGATCCTTATTTGAGACTACTAGATTTTTTTTTTAATTTTATTTATTTGTTCATGAGAGACACAGAGAGAGAGAGAGAGAGAGGCAGAGACACAGGCAGAGGGAGAAGCAGGCTCCATGCAGGGAGCCTGACGTGGGACTTGATCCCGGGTCTCCAGGGTCACGCCCTGGGCCAAAGGCAGGTGCTAAACCACTGAGCCACCCGGGCTGCCCAAGACTAATTAGATTTTAAACCAAAGACTATAATAAGAGATGAGGAAGGACACTGTATTATAATTAAAGGGTCTATCCAACAAGAAGATCTAACAATTGTAAACATTTATGCCCCTAACATCGGAGTACCCAGTTATATAAGCCAATTAATAACAAAGCTAAGAAACACATTGATAATAATACAATAATAGCAGGGGACTTTAACACCTCATTCAGTCCAATGGACAGATCATCTAAGCAGAAGATCAACAAGGAAACAAGGGCTTTGAATGCACACTGAACAAGATGGACTTCACAGCTATATTTAGAACACTCCATCCTAAACAACAGAATACACCTTCTCAAGTACACATGGAACATCCTCCAGAATAGATCACATACTGGGTCAAAAATCAGGTCTCACTTGGTACCAAAAGATTGGGATCATTCCCTGAATATGTTCAGACCACAATACTTTGAAAGTGGAACTCAATCACAAGAGGAAATTTGGAAAGAACTCAAATACATGGATGCTAAAGAGCATTCTACCAAAAAATGAATAGGTCAACCAGGAAATTAAAAAGTTTTTAAAATTCATAGAAACAAATGAAAATGAAACCACAAGTGTTCAAAACCTTTGGGATGCAGCAAAGGTGGTCTTAAGAGGGAAGTATATAGCAATACAAGCCTTTTTCAAGAAGCAAGAAAGATTTCAAATACACAACCTAAACTTTTTTTTTAATTTGTTTATATTTATTTATTCCTGAGAGACACAGGCAGAGGGAGAAGCAGGCTCCATGCAGGGAGCCCGATGCGGGACTCGATCCTGGGACCCCAGGATCACGCCCTGGGCCGAAGGCAGGTGCTAAACTGCTGAGCCACCCAGCGATCCCACAACCTAAACTTATACGTAAAGGAGCTGGAGAAAGAATAGCAAATAAAGCCTAAACCCAGCAGGAGAATGAATAAATATTAAAGCAGAAACTAATCAAATAGAAATCAAAAGAACAGTAGAACAGATCAACAAAAACTTTTTTAAAGCTAGTTTTTTGAAAGAATTAATAACATTGGTAAACCCCTGGCCAAAAAGAAAAGAGAGGGGACCTGAATAAAATAAAATCACGAATGAAAGAGGAGTGATCACAATCTACACTGAAGAAATACAATTTTAAGAACATTATGAGCAATGATATGCCAACAAAGTAGGCAATCTGGAAGAAATGGATGCATTCCTAGGGATGTATAAATTATCAAAACTGAAACAGGGAGAAAATTTGAACAGACCCATACCCAGCAAGGAAGTTGAAGCAGTAATCAAAAACCTCCCGACAAACAAGAGTCTAGGGTCGGATAGCTTCCCAGGGGAATCCTACCAAACATTTAAAGAAGAATTAATACCTATTCTTCTGAAGCTCTTGCAAAAAACGGAAAGCAAGGGAAAACTTCCAAAATCTTTCTGAAGCCAGCATTACCTTGATACCAAAGCCACACAAAGATCCCACCAAAAAGGAGAATTACAGACCAATACCCCTGATGAACATGGATGCCAAAATTCTCACCAAGATTCTAGCCAAAAGCATCAACAGTACATTAAAGGATTATTTACCACAATCAAGTGGGATTTACTCCTGGCTGCAAAGGTGGTTCAACATCTACAAATCAATAAATGTAATACATTATATTAATTAAAAAAAAGAACAAGAACCATATGATCCTCTCAATAGATGCAGAAAAAACATTTGACAAAGTACAGCATCCTCTCTTGATTAAAACTCTTCACAGTGTAGGGATAAAGGAAACACCTTGATATCACAAAAGCCATATATGAAAAGCCCACAGTGAATATCATTCACAATGGGGAAAAACTAAGAGCTTTCTTAAGGTCAGGAACATGACAGGGATGCCCACTATCACCACTGCTAGTCAATATAGTACTAAAAGTCCTAACCTCAGCAATCAGACAACAAAAAGAAATAAAAGGCATCCAAACTGGCAAAAAGAAGTCAAATTCTCACTCTTTGCAGATGAAATGATACTCTATATGGAATACCCAAAAGACTCCATTTTAAAATTGCTAGAACTCATACAGAAATTCAGCAAGGTGGTAGGATATAAAACCAATGCATAGAAGTCAGTTGCATTTCTGTACACTAATAATGAGATAGAAGAAAGAGAAGTTAAGGGGTCAGTCCCATAAGATACCTAGAAATAAACCTAACCAAAGAGGCAAAAGATCTGTGCTCAGAAAACTATAGAGCCCTCATGAAAGAAATTGAAGAAAACACACACACACAAAATGTAAATACATTCCTTGCTCATGGATTAGAAGAACAAATATTGTTAAAATATCTCTGCTACCAAGAGCAATCTATACATTCAATGCAATCCCTATCAAAATGCCAATCATCTTATTTCACAGAGCTGGAACAAATAATCATAAAATTTGTTTGGAACCAGAAAAGACCCCAAATAACCAAAGGAATGCAGAAAAAGAAAACCAAAGCTGGGGGCATCACAACTCCAGATATCAAACTCTATTACAAAGCTATAATCATCTAGTACCAATCATGGTACTAGAACAAAAACAAGACATATAGATCAATGGAACAGAAAAGAGAACCCAGATATGGACTGTCAACTCTATGGCAACTCATCTTTGGCAAAGCATGAAAGAATATTCAATGAAAAAAGGGGCTTCAACAAATGGTGCTGGGAAAATTGGACGGCCAATTTTCCAACCAGGATCTTTCCTCACATCATACACAAAAATAGACTCAATATGATGGAAGACCTACTGTGAGACAGGAATCCATCAAAATCTTAGAGGAGAACACAGGCAGCAACCTCTTTGATTGACCCTGGCTGCAGGAATATCTTGCTAGACACATCTCCAAAGGTGGGGGAAACAAAGGCAAAAATGAACTATTGGGACTTCATCAAGATAAAAAGCTCTTGCACAGCAAAGGACAGAGTTGACAGAGTTGAACTAAAAGGCAACCTACAAAATGGGAAAAGATATTTGCAAATGACACATCAGATAAAGGGCTAGTATCCAAAATCTAACTTATCAAACTCAACACCCAAAGAATGAATAATCCAATCAAGAAATGGGCAGACGATGTGAACAGACCTTTCTCCAAAGAAGACATACAAATGGCCAATAGACACAGGAAAAAATGCTCCACATCACTTGGCATCAGGGAAATACAAATCTAAACCACAATGAGATACCACCTCACTTCAGTCAAAATGGCTAGAATTAACAGGTCAGGAAACAACGGATATTGATGAGCATGTGGAGAAAGGGGAACCCTTTTACACTGTTAGTAGGAATGCAAACTGGTACAGCCATTTTGAAAAACAGTTTGGAGTTTCCTCAAAAAGTTGAAAATAGAGCTACCCTACAACCCAGCAATTGCACTATTGGGTATTTACCCCAAAGATACAAATGTAGTGATTCAAATGGGCACCTACAGTTCGATGTTTATAGCAGCAATGTCTATGATAGCCAAACTATGAAAAGAGCTCAGATGCTCAACGACATATGAGTGGATAAAGAAGATGTGGTATATATACATATATATAATGGAATACTATTCAGCCATCAAAAATTGAAATCTTGCTTCTTGCAATGACATGGATGGAAATAGAGGATATTATGCTAAGTAAAATAAGTCAGAGAAAGACAATTATCATATGATCTCACTCATATGTGGAATTTAAGAAACAAAACAGAGGATCATGGGGAGAGAGGAAAAAATAAAACAATACAAAATCAGAGAGGGAGACAAACCATAGGAGACTCTTGATCATAGGAAACAAACTGAGGGTTGCTGATGGGAAGGGGGCAGGGGATGGGGTAAATGGGTGATGGACATTAAATAGGGCATGTGATATAATGAGCACTGCAATGATATAAGACTGATGAATCACATACCCCTACCTCTAAAACCAATAATATATGTTAATTAATTGAATTTAAATTGAATTTTTTAAAAATTAAAACTTTGTGCATTAAAGGACACATTCAAGAAAGTGGAAAGGCAATCTACAGAACAGAAGAAAATTTTGCAAATCATATATCTAGTAAGGATTTTGTATGGGGAATATATAAAGAACTCATAACTCAATAATAAAAAGTAAAAAAACTAAATAAAAACTGGACAAAGGATTGAATAGAAATTTTTTTCAAAAAAGAGACACAAAGGTTCAACAATAATAAGAAATGATGTTCAGTATCATTAGTCATTAGGGAAATGCAAATCAAAACCACAATGACATATCACTTCATACTAAGATGACTAATGTGTCAGTGAATGTGTAGACACTGGAACCCTTACACATTGTTGGTGGGAATGTAAAATGTTTCAAGGTCTGTGGAAAATAGTTTGGTGGTTCTTCAAACAATTTACCATATGGTCCAATAATTTCACTTCTAGGTATACACCACACCAAAAGAATTGAAAATGGATATTCAAAAAAATACTTGTACTCATATGTTCTCAACAGCACAATTTATGATAGCAAAAAGTGGATGGATGTATGGATAAACTGTTGTGTATTCATGCCATGGAATACTGTTTGTCCATAAAAAGGAACTAAGTACTAATACATGCCGCAATAGGAATGAACCTTGAAAACATTATGCAAAGTGATAAAAACCACACACAAAAGATCACTAATTGTATGATTCCATTTATATGAAGTATCTAGAATAGATAAATTCATAGAAACAGAAAGCAGATTATAGTTGCCAGGGGCTGAGAAGAAAGAGGGAGTGAGGAGTGACAGCTACTTAATGTGTATGAAGTTTCCGGGATCCCTGGGTGGCGCAGTGGTTTAGTGCCTGCCTTTGGCCCAGGGCGTGATCCTGGAGACCTGGGATCGAATCCCACGTCAGGCTCCCAGTGCATGGAGCCTGCTTCTTCCTCTGCCTGTGTCTCTGCCTCTCTCTCTCTCTCTCTCTGTGTGTGACTATCATAAATAATTAAAAAAAAAAAAACTTAAAAAAAAAAAAGAATGAAGTTTCCATTGGGGGTGATGAAAGAGTTCTGGGGGTGCTTGGGTAGCTCAGTCTGTTAAGCGTCCAACTCCTGATTTCAGCTCAGGTCCTGATATCAGGGTTATGAGATTGAGCCCTGCATTGGGCTCCACACTGGGCATGGACCTGTGTAAGAGTCACTCTCTCACTCTCCCTCTGCCCCTCTCCCTTCTCTAAAAAAAAAAAAAAAAAAAAAAAAAGTTCTGATTGTGGTGATGGTTGCACAACAGGATGACTGTAATAAATACCACTGAATTGTACGCTTTAAGATGGTTAGTTGATATAAATGACCTTTTCTTCGTCTGATCATTTCCCATGTTCATGTCTTCCCCAAAGACTGTAAGTTCCTTAAGGATAAGGGAATACTAAACCCTTTAACTCAACTCAGCTAGTCCAGAACTTTGAACAGAGGAATATTTACATGATTGCTGAGTAATTGGTCCTTTTTTTTTTTTTTCGTCCTTTAGAATAGTGATCATGACTTCCTCTTTCATAGTGTCTTACCCTGCTTGCAGGGAGGTCCAGGGAGTTCCTAAAGATGGTTAATAACAGTGAAAAGTAAACCCAGTAGTTGTGTTGACATAGTAATCAGAGTTTTCATGAATGCTGCATTATTTTGAATTTTCTCTAGTGTGCTAGTCTTCTCTTTTCCTTTGCACATGGTTCTCTTGCAGAGGAACCTTTCTTACCAATTCCTAAGCAATTCCCTAGCAATTCCTGGTTTACTACAGTTGCCTAAGCCTTCCGGGGCTTAATTTTCATAGTTGTGTTATGGAGTTCATAATAATACCTACTGCAGAGATTTATGAGATTAAATGAGTAATGGGTGCAAAATACCAGCATGAATCACTCAGAAATGAGATATTTTTTACTATCGTTTTCATTAATTGTGCACACAGTAGTTACTCATTAAATAATTACTTCTGAGTTTCTTATGGTGATTATTTACAGAAATTCGGATGCCTCTTGACCTTTGGTTAATGTCTCTACATTTCAGGAGCTGAGGAGAATGAACTGGTTAAAAATACAGAAAAGCTGGCAGGGAACTTACCTCAAAAACCAAAGACTTCGAGGGATAAAAGGGTGTTAAAAGTCTTGCATAGGGATGCATGGGTGGCTCAGCAGTAGAGCGCCTGCCTTTGGCCCAGCATGTGATCCTTGAGTCCCAGGATCGAGTATAATAAAACCAAGAAAAGTCTATTGAATTCATCAGTCAGGTCTTTGGTGATCAGAATGAGGGTAATGTCAGTAATAACTTAGTAGTAGACTAAGCCCTGTTCATGAGTGAGAAAAATGAAGGCAGTATTGAAGAAGTTATTTTGTCATAGATAAATATAGGAAAAATATCTAACAAAGGGCCTCATGGAAATGTCTCATATTATGGGCTCTTACCATTCTCTCCTTGCCCTAACTTATGGTAGCTTCTTTCATACAACACTTACCAGGCATTATCTTGTACTGTTAATAAATATTTTATTTTCAAAAAAAATTTTTTTATTTTCAAAATCTACTAACAGGAAGAAAATTATTCAAGTGTAAGTATTCTTGATCTCTTCTTTACCCCTTGTAAGGGGATGACCTGAGTATGTCTTTTGACTACAGAGACAGGTAAGAGAGATATGAGGATGAGTAGCTGTCATGGTAAGTGTGACTTTAAAGGGGATTTCTTAAGTTTTTTTATACTTATAAAATACATGAATTTATTGTCACTGTTAAATTTTCAAACAATTCATATAACTTAAAAGCCCACCCTTTACCTCTTGACCCTGCCCCAGCCCCACACACTGCTAATAATTTAGTGTGTATCTTTCTAGACATTGTTCTATTACTTAGGAAATCTATACATACAGAAATATTTCATGTATATTACATATTATTATTCCATATATATCAATCTCTAATTTGTTTTTTTATTTAATAGATTTTAGAGATTTTTCTTAGTACATACAAATACATTTTTAAATTATGTATTAAAGTAAAAATTCAATTCATTCCTTTTTTATGTATATAGAGAAAAAAATTTATTAGGTAACAGAAAAATAAATAAATTCTACAAAATAAAAAAGATAGCATTCTATGTAATAATTAGCACCCAAAAAAGAATAGAATGGGAAATTACACCTCTCAAGAATACCTATTGACAATAATAATAAAGATCTGGTTTAGTAATCACAAACTCTTTTAGTGCTTGTTTGGGAAACTCTTGAGCTCTCCTTCAATTCTGAATGGTGCCCTTACTGGGTAGAACCTTCTTGGCTACAGAGATTTCCCATTCTTTTTTATTATCATTTAAATTTAATTAATTAACATATAGTGTATTATTCAGAAGTAGAGTTTAGTGATTCATCAGTTGCATATAACACCCAGTGCTCATTACATCAAGTGCCCTCCTTAATGCCCATCACTCAATTACTCCAGTCCTCCCGCCCCCAGCAACACTCAGTTTGTTTCTCAGAGTTAAGAATTTCTTGTTGTTTGTCTCCCTCTCTGTTTTCATCTTATTTTATTTTTCCTTCCCTTCCCCTATGGTCCTCTGTTTTGTTTCTTAATTTCCACATTTGTCTGGAAAACAGTATGGAGTTTCCTCAAAAATTGAGCGACCCTATGATCCAGCAACTGCATTATTAGGTATTTACCCAACGGATACATAGTGATCAGTAGAGGCACCTGCACCCCAGTGTTTAGAGCAGCTATGTCCACAACAGTCGAAATATGGAAAGAGCCCAGTGTCCATTGACAGATTAATGGGATATATATATATATGAATGTTATTCATAACATTATTCATATGAATGTTATTCATATGAAAGTCATATATATATATAGATAGATAGATATAGATATAGATATATAGATGTTATTCAACCATCAAAAAAAAAGAAACCATTTGCAATCAGAGTTTTCTTCCCATTCCACACATCGAATAGATCATGCCACTCCCTTCTGGCTTGCCAAGTGTCTGTGGACAGATCTGCTCCTTCCATCCTGGTGTTCATTACATCAAGCCTGTTTCCCATCTCAGTTATTGTAGTTTTCATTTCTTACTGATTTTTTTTAACTCTTTTATTTCTGTGATAAGGGTCTCTCTGAGGTCTTCAATCCCAGCGAATATCCTTAGGATCGTTGCTTTAAATTTTCCATCAGGCATGTTATTTCAATCTGTCTCAGGTATCTGGCTGTGACTTGATCTTGTTCTTTCATTTGGGACAAATTCCTCCATCCTGACATTTTGTCTAAGTCTCTGCTTTCTTCTGGGCACTAGAAAAGTCTGTTTGTTTCCCACTATGGAGAGAAGTGGCCTTATGAAGAAGAGGGTCTGTGGTGCCCCAGTGTGGCCTTGGTGTGTGTGCTGCATGCGCTCTGCTGCTCTGGTTTGGCTGCTCTGTCCTTCAGGCTGGTTGTCTGCAGGGGCTCTTCTGGCTGGCTGGGGACAGTATTTGGTTCCTGACCTGAATGTGATGAGTCTGGACTAGGTGTGCTCTGCTCTGCCTGTGAAGTGCGACCTGACACTCCTTGCACTAGAACTGCAGCCCTGCAGAAGTCTGGTCAGGGGACGTGGTCAGTGCGGCGGCTTGAGCTGCTCTTCAGGGCCAGGGGCCTGTCCCCACTGGATTGAGGCAAGCTTGCCGAGCTCAAGGGAGTGGGACTTGGCGCCAGCAGGTTAGGCCACCCGTGTCCTCGCTGTGCTGCTTCCCACCCCGGGCGTCTCTGTGTTGATGCTGCCGGGCAGGGGAGGAGACTGGCACCGGCCACCTCCTTTGTCCCCCAAGAGCAGGCTCCGGGAAGGCCGCTGCCTCTCAGGAACGCACTGTAAGAAAGACAAATCATCTCCCCCAGATGTCCCAGGCCTTTTCCAGATCGCTGTTTCCACGGCTCGTTGGCCGGCCTCCCGACCAGGAGAGACGCAGTGCCCTGCAGGTCCTAGCCCAGCCCAGCCTGCAGGCTTCTCAAACTCCAGGCTTTAGGGCCGTGACCTGGGCAGGGGCCTGCGCTGGTCTTCTGGGGGACAGTGTCACTGCGAGGGCACCAAGTCAAGCTTGACCTCGAAAGACAGTCTCACCAGAGTGCAGGGAAGTGGGTTTGGTGGAGGCAAGTGAGGCCCTCTGTGCTGGCCCAGTGTTGCCTCCTGCTGGTGCATCTGTATTTCTGCTGAGGGACCGGGTGAGAAACGGGGCCCGCGGGCTCCTGTGGGCTCAGAGAGGCCTCCTCGGGAATACTCTTTCTCTGCAACTCCTCCAAGAAGGGCAAATCATCTCCTGGCCGGGCGTGTGCTACAGGCACTTTTCAGTTGGCTGTCCCCACGCCTTCTGCTCCTTGCCCCTGGCGGTGGGGGGGGGGGGGGCGGGGGGTGTTTCCCTGCCTTCTCTCCAGGAGCAGGGCAGCGCCCCCAGTGCTCTAGGCCAGCCAAACCAGCCTTTCCAGTTCCAGGCTTGAAGCCCCATTGGCTGCAGGAACTTACAAAAATCAGCCCATCTCTTTTTCCCAGCAAATGGCTTTGGGGAAATGTTCTCCTTGTGGGTTCCCCTATGTGCTCCTCTGCCTCTGTCCTTCTGTCTCTCTGTCTCTCTGTCTTGCTTCCACCACCATGGCTCACCGCCCCCCCCCCCCCCCCCCCCCCCCCCGCAGCAGTCCTGATCCCTTTCTACCCCAAACCAAGTCTCTGCCCCTCCTACCCTCCTCCATAGAGGCTCCTCTCCCTTTTAGTTTTGAAGTCTGTTCTGTCAACCTTAAGGCGGATTTCTGAGGTATTTAGGATGATTTGATAGTTATCTTGTGTTCCAAGGACAAGACCAGCCTAGCCTAGGATCCTCCTACTGGGCTGCCATCTTAGCTCCCCGCCACCTCCCCCCAATTCAATTCATTCCTAATCCATACTTGAGCAAGACTTTTAGATGGAATGTGACAAACTGTCTATAAAATGTATCAAGAAGAAATCATTTATAAGAAAATCTGAGAAGGGGGAAATATGCAGATGAGCTTGATTTATCAAATATCAAGTGATCCTCTAAGGCTATAGAAATTGAAACCAAGCGATGTTATTGTAAGAATAGACAAAATTGATCAAGAAAACAGATTAGAGGTTGATGATAAGACAATTGAATTTAGTGGACCTTTGCATATAATAGAAGTGGCATTTCAAACAAGTGGGAAAAGTGGGTGTCAGGGGCAATTAGCTAAGCCATTTGAAAAATACCATAATTTTGTCACATTCTTACAGGTTCTCCTTGCTGCTTCCCACTTAAGTATATAATCAAAAGTGGGGACAGAGAGACAAATATAAGCTAGATAGAGTCATGTGACACAACTCTATACAATAGAAAATTTGGGAGAAGTCTGCTAGGCAATTCTAGAAAGAATTTCAGCTCTTATTCCTCTTTCTGCTAGGGATGCTCTTGTAAGGGTTTGATACTTGGAGCTAGTGTACTGGTCCTGTGACTATGAGCAAGACACCAAGAGAGTCACAGAGATGCCACTCAAGCACACTCACAGCTTTGAACTGCTGATCTAACCCTGCAACCATCAACCTGTAGACTTTAAATTGAGATAAGCACCCACCTTCATTATTTTAGCCTATAATAATGGAGTTATCTGTTAATTTACAACAAAAAAAGCATTTTTAATCAATACAATTATATTGATCAGATTTAAGCTCTTTCTTTAAGCCTTGATAGACTAAGGTATATCTTTTTAATAGATGCAGGGGTTCCGGGGCTCCTATTAAGATTAGTGGTTGGTTTTTCTCCTTGTTGCATACGGATGTAGTAAATTACGTGAACAGGTTTTCTTATTTTGAACTATCATTAATGTCCTGGATAAACTCCAGTTGTTTATTTATTATATCTCTGGTCTGATTTACTAATATTTAACATGATGTTTTTACCTTCATGTTTATAAGTAAGAACATCACATGATTTTTCTCTTCTGATTTTGTTATCTAGGCCATAACAGCCTTATAAAATTGAATTGATTAGCTCTCCATCTTCTCCCTTGCCCTCTTACAACAGGAACTAAATATGACTTACTGAATAGTTTCATGATATGGTTTCCCACTTTGCTATTTCTTCAAGCCTCTTGACTGAAGACTTGTATTGTTTTTTTTAAAACTTTCAGTGATAGACGGCTATTTCTTTTGGATGTGATATCATGTTGAAAAGACTCTAAGAAGTAGCAAGAAGATCCTCATGCAGTGGGGCTAAACTTGTCTGAAACAATATTTTAGTTTTATCAAAATGAATTGTATTATATTTTGAATTTTACTTTTCTTCCTTTGTTCACCTTGCTGAGCAATATGCTCATAGATTTAACAGGGGCTTGAATTCTTGTCAAGACAGTTAATTACATGAACATAGCAAATAGTGAGTGCTGAGATAACCTCTTGCAGCTTGACAGCAGGAAGCTCATCAAAGCACATATTCCTAGTACAGTACTTATTCAATAAATAATACTTAAGTTCCTACCATGGACTGGAAACTGTGCTAATGACTGGGGTTACAAAGCTGAAAATCAAAAAGTCTAATCTTCTGGAAGAAACAAAAAAAATAAACCATCAATTACAGAACAGAATAAGTGTTCTAGTGGAAATACTGTATTTGCACAGAGCCATAGGCATGGGGGGTGGGTTGTAAAAAGGAGAGAGATAATCGAATAATTGGTACTTTGAGACTGATAAATGGATATGGAAAAACATTGAAAGAATTGGACAATGGGAGAAGGGCCAGAGACATGCTGGGATTCAGAAGCGAGAGCTAGCCAAAGAATTGGCAAAATTGGACATTTTATAAAAATAAGTTAGAGCTAGGAACAAAATCAAGTCTCCCTCCTTACAAGGGGTCTAGAAGTGAGAGATGGGAAACATACATTTGACCTTGAATGTCCCTGCTACAACTTTGAGACCAGGATGTTGTTAAATTTCTTAACACAGGCCAGGAAAAGAGACCTCCCTGTGCCCAGTTTCCTTATCTGTAAAATGAAGATAATCATACTACCACCTCCTAAAACTGGGGTGAGGATTAATTGCTTTAGTTTATATAACCTGGTCAGAATGAAACCTGGCACTTAGTAACTGCTCTTTCCATGTCAGCTCTTCTATGTGAATCTGGTTAGAAGATTATCCCCTAAGGTTCCAGGTTTGTGGCAGGAAAAAGAGGCAGTTCTGAGAGAGCTGTCCAGGAGAATGTATAGTGTCAGCCCAACCACTGCATGAGGGAGAAGAGAAATAGCCATACACGAGGATGACTGCGCCAAGTGTATCTCAGCAAACATTCCTATGGGGCACCCACACCAGCTGTCTACAAGCACACACCTCTCCCCATTGCCTTCCCCCACTGTGGTTCTCCCTTGTATTCACAATCTAAACGTTTCCACCACAGGAAGCGTACAGGCACTGAACCAAGCCAAGCCCCCTGGGGGGCGGGGGGTGAAAGGGAAATCCCAGCCTCCTTTTACTTTTACCTTTTTTTTTTAATTTAAATTCAATTTGCCAACATATAGGATAGCAACCAGTGCTCATCCCATCAAGTCTCCTCCTCAGTGCCCACATCACCCAGCTACCCCATCCCCCCACCCACCTCCCCTTCCACAACCCTTTGTTTCCCAGAGTTAGGAGTCTCTTGTGGTTTGTCTCTAATTTTTCCGACTCAGTTCCCCCCTTCCCTTATAATATTGTTCATTTTTTCTTATATTCCCCGTATGAGTGAAACCATATGATGATTGTCCTTCTCTGATTGAGTTATTTCACTCTGCATAATACCCAGCTTCCTTTTCCAATTCAATTTGACAACTTGCATTTTAGTTTCCTTTTCGCTTGTTGCGTCAGACTCATTATTTTTTGCATTCCCCGGTTCATTACACAATGGCTGCTGATGAAATAAAACTAAATTTAGCTCTAAGTTTTAATTACGTTAAGAATTTTGCTTTGGGCTGTTTCACTCTGTCACTGAAAGAGTGTCTAGGAATCCCAGAAATTGCTTCAGAGACTGGAAACTCACCGGGAGCCCAGACCATAAGACACTCCCACATGTTAGCTGAGCTGAGAGACTGAGAGCTTAGGCTTACTCAGCTGCTGTTGTGAATGTGTTGCCTAATTAATTCTCTTTTCAACTGCTGGCAGGCCTGGAACCATCCATCCCTGAGTGGTCATGAAAATTAAAGAAGTCAGGCTCAGAGCATTGCCTGATATCTGAAGGGAAATGTAAATCCAGGCTTGATGCAGACCGGCAAGCAATAAGCAGCAGTGGGAGTCCTGGTTACAAATAGAAGAGAGGCTGGGTAGGCAGCCCCTGTGTTTGTCCCTGGGCCACCAGCATGTGGATAGGAGCATCATAAGTGTGGCCGGGGGCACACAGTGTAGAACCCTCTGGTTGCATGTGCATATCGGAGCAGGGGTACAGTTAGCAAGAGCGAGGGATGACCTTCAGGAAAGTGGCCTTGGCCCAGCTGGATCCCAGGTGACCAGGAAAAAAACTGAGGAATGAGTCTAGTCAAAGGCCTATGGTAAGACATCCAGGATGTGAGAAAGGAAAAGGAAAGAGAAAGAGTCTGAAACCAGGTGCACTTAGATCTTAGCTACATGTTCTGTCTCCTTATACCAGGCCCGTGGCCCAAAGGTGATTCTCCCTCTCAGCAGCTGCTGGCTTGGGGTCACAGGGAAACTCCAACCCTGGCCTTGGGTGCTGAGTGAGGGCAAGAAGAAGGCAGCAGGTGACAGATTTTCCCCTACCCCAAAGCAGGCTTTTGCCTTGTGGTTCCAAGTTTCACAGGAACTCTTCCGGTTCCTGAGTAAAATGTCTCCAGTGAAATGAAAACTTTTGGTGAGATTACCATGCATTTTATTGTTGTAGAGACTATTCTTTTTGGACCAAGTTCTTCTTCTTTTCCTGTGTCCTCATTACCTCCTCTCCTCCTTCTTTTCAATGGACTTCTCTCCAAGTGGAAGTTCACGCTACAGTTGCTTGCTACCCAAGATCAGGAAAAAAATCACAGTTGTTATACTGTGATGGGAAAAGAAGAACCAATAAAGAAAAAAAATTAATGTTATTATAAACCCATAATATTTATCTTCAATTAGCCACCTAAATGAGTTCTTGTAAATATTATCAACAGCAGCTGTTTTTGTCTCAAGACCCACTGATACTCTTAAAAATTATCGAGATCCTCCTCCCCAGAGAGATTGTATTGAGTTATATTTGTTGATATTTACCACCTTAGAAATGAAAACAGAAAGTTTTAAATATTCATTCTTTTAAACATAGCAAAGGCCTACTACATCTTAACATAAAATATTTTTATGAAAATAACTGTTTTCCAAAGCAAAAACAAAAAAAAGAAAATATTTTAAAGTTTTGCACATCTCTTTAATGTCTGGCTTAATAGTGGAAAAATAAGTTCTCAAAGGTGCTCTGAATTCAATCTGCTGTGATATGTTGTCTGTTTCAAGTCTTTGAATGGAAATCTAGTTCCACACAGGTAAGGGATTGGAAAATGGAAAACCTTGACGACCACTAAAAAGAGTGTCTAGGAATCCCAGAGGTGCTCAGACTATAGTCTGAGAAACACTCATATACATCTTCATCACACAAGGTTGAAAGGATACTTACTGCCCACAGTGAGTTTGAATTACGACTGTTCCAATTCTGTTTATTTTCATTATAGTTTCAAAAACCAAGCAGTTTGGGAAAATGCTACGCTCTTATGGCTGATATTGTTCAGAATTATCAGCTAAAAGGTTTAGGTAAAGAATAAGTGTTCACAGCTTTGATTCTTGTTTACTATCTTCTTTCTTTCTTTTTTTTTTTAACTATCTTCTTTCATTGTGAAATGTAACATTCACAAAAATGCAAAAAGTTAAGTAAAAATGTTAATGAATAATTAAAGTAAATAGTCCTATAGCCACCAACCAATAAAAATAATCAAATTTTGCAACATTCTAGAAACCTCACCACCATTACCATCCAATGTGCCCCTCTTGGATATAACTCCAATTCTGTACTAAAGGTAACTGCTATCCTGAATTTTATGGTAATCGCAGCTTCACTTTTCTTTATAATTCTACCTTGAATCAGTCTATTTTTGCCTATTTTTAAAAAAGATTTATTTATTTATTTGAGAGAGAGAGACTTGGGGGGAGGGTTGCAGAGGGAGAGGGAGAGAGAGAATCTCAAGCAGACTCCCCACTAAGCATGGAGCCCAAAGGGGGCTCCATCTCACAACCCCTGAGATCATGACCTGAACTAAAATCAAGAGTCTGACGGTTAATGAACTGAGCCACCCAAGTTCCCCTTGCCTGTTTTTAAGCTTATATAAAGGGAATGAATATGTATCCTTTTGTGTTTAATTTCTTTCATTCACCATTATATTTGTGAGATTTAGCCTTGTTTATACATATAATTGTGGTTCTTCATTTTTGTTGTTATTTATGATCTTGTTTTATTCATGGACTACAATATATTTATCCATATGACTTTTAAGGGATATTTCAGATGTTTCTAGTTTGGTACTGTTATGTATAGTGCTGTAATGGATATTCTTCTGCATATATTCTGATGCATATCTGTATGATTTTTTTCTCCAGGGTAATTCCTGAAAGTAGACTTACTGGGTCACAGGCCACATATATTTTCAGCTTTGCTAGATAACGCCATAATGTTTTCCAACGTAGCTGCACAAATTTACACATTCAATGGCAGTGGATGAGAGTCTTTGTTGATTTATATCATTATCACACTTAATACTTCCAGTCCTTTAATATTTTTACATGCATCCAATGTATTTGTTTATCTAAAAATCTGAAAAATCAATAAAAAAACTTGAAGGCATAGCATTTACAAAGTTGTCTAGATACAAAATCAAAATTAGTAACATTCATATATATATGTGTGTGTGTGTAGTGGATATATATATATATATATGAAAATATAATGAATTAGTCCCATTCAAAATTAGAAAATGTAATGAAAAAAATTTTGTTCATATTTGCAACAATCATAAAGATTAAATACATTGGAGTAAGAAAGGATGTGCAAGACATAGAATCAAGCCAACAGTAAAATCTTATTGAAAGACATTTTGAAAATAGCTCAATAAAGGGATCCCTGGGTGGCTCAGCGGTTTGGCATCTGCCTTCGTCCCAGGGCGTGATCCTGGAGTCCTGGGATCGAGTTCCACATCGGGCTTCTTGCATGGAGCCTGCTTCTCCCTCTGCCTATGTCTTTGCCTCTCTCTCTCTGTATCTCTCATGAATAAATAAATAAAATCTTTAAAAAAAAAAGTAGCCCAATAAAATGGTAAGATTCACCATTCTGCTTTATGAAATGATTAATATATATTTGCTGAATAAATATTTATTAAATAAATAAATTTTAATTAATTTGATAATTTAATAAATTATTTATTTATTTAAATAAATAAAGAAATCTTGTTTCTTAAGAAGAGGCTGACATTGGCAACCTCTTATTGTAGAGTCTGATTTTCCCTCTTAATGATACTGCTCACTCCACCACATGCCTAAATGTTCTTTGCTCACCTACAAAAAGAATAAGTGAGAGAAGTTGCTTAATCCTCATTGGTGATCAAGGTGAAAAAAATCAGTCTCAATTTAAGAGAAAGGACTATGGAATGCTTTCCATTGGTTGCTGGTCATCTTATTTGAATCAAAAATGTGGTTACAGACTCATATTTAGAAACCAAGAGAAAGATGAAAATAACTTTCCCTGTCAATACTGTTTTATTTTTTAATTAAAGTCAAAACTTTATTCAGATTTTCTTTCTTATTTTTTAGTTAATGTTCTTTTTCTGTTCTAGGATCTCATTTAGAATGCCACATTACATTTAATTGTCATGTTATCTTAGGTTCCTCTTGGCTATGACAATTTCTTGGTGGTAGACTTTCTATGATATTGTCAGTGGTATCATTTTGTAAGTGTCATTTCCCAATTTTTTGTTCCTAGTATAAAAAGAGGTGATTGCTTTCTAATATTGATATTGTGCTCAGTGATCTTACTAATTTTATTTTTAATTCTCATTGTTTATGTGTAGATTCTTTTGCATTTTGTTGTAGAATGAAGTAAAATATTTGAGACAGCAAGAGATTTGAACAGGCACTTCACAAAGAAAATATTCAAGTGGCCAATAAACATGAAAATGTGCTGAACTTTATTAATAACCAGGGAATACAAATTAAAATCATAATGAGATATCACTACACACCACTAGCATGGCTAAAATTAAGAAGACTGCCAACACCAGGTGTTGGCAAGAGTGTAATGCAAATGTACTTTCCATACACAGAGAGTGAGAATGTAAATTGGTGCAAATATTTGGGAAATATCTGTTAAATCTGAACATCTGCATTTTTTTAACATCTGCATTTTCTATGACACAGTTACTTCATCCTGTGCATTTACCCAAAGAAATACATACAAATGTGCTCCAAAAGATACATATAAGAATTTTCATAGCAGAATTAATTATAACGGCAAAAAAAAATCAGAAAGAAAAATATTCAATCACTTAGCAGTAGTGAAAACGATAAAACACTGTGGCATTTCTAAGTAGGTATGACACATTCATGTGAATTAATAAACTATAACTGTACACAGCAACATCGATGAATCTCACAGATGTACTATTGAATGAAAGAAGCCATTTATACAAAATTTAAAAACCAGCAGGATACAGGGAGTTCAAAGGCAGTAGTGACTCTGTGAGAGGATGGTGAAATAATAATTGCAAGGGGACAAGTAGGGGTTTCTGTCCCATGGGTCATGCTTATGCCTTCACTTAGTTTGTGGTTACAAAGTTGTGCAGAAACAAGATTTTATAATAAATTGTTGAGCTGTAAAATTAAGATTTGTGCATGATTTTCTATGTATATTATATCATTTTTTTCAAAAGGAGGAATGGGGAATTCTCCCTTTTGTTTTTATTTTTTAAGAGATTATATTTATTTATTCATGAGAGGCAGAGTCATAGGCAGAGGGAGAAGCAGGCTCCCTGTGGGCAGCCTGACATGGGACTCAATCCCAGGATCCCCGCTTCACATCCTGAGCCAAAGTTTCAAACACTGAGCCATCCAGGTGTCTGGGAATTCTCCCTTTTACCTATCAAAATACTCTCTTACTTTCAACATTGCTGCTCCTTCCAGGTTATCACTAAAAGGGTTTTGGGGTGCTTAATTTCTGTTCTGCCACTGTTCAGGCACTTGTTGATAACTTTTCATCTTGTCCAATCTATTATTTTTTTATAGGATCCTTTTTCTTGAAAAAGTTGAAGAGATGATTAGACAAACTGTATTTTTGATTTCTAGATACATATTTCTCCCACATAGGTAATTAATTGCATCAAAAAGAGTAAGAACTCTTCCAGTTTGTGAGGTTTATAGGAAAGCAGCTTCAGGAGCACCTGGGTGGCTCAGTGGGTTAAGGATCCAACTTTGGTTTCAGCTCAGGTCATGATCTCAGGATTGTGAGATCCAGCCCTGCCTGGGAGCTCCGTGTTCAGTGGGGAGTCCTCTTGTCCCTCTCCCTCTGCCCCCTCCCCCTGCAGTGCTCATTCTCTGTCTCTCAAATTAATAGATCTTAAAAAAAAGAAAGAAAGAAAGAAGAGAGAAAAGCAGCTCCAAATTCAAATGATGATTTCATATGGCTAGAAACACCATGCAAGTTTTACTTTCTAAATGTCACCCCACCCCTCTGAAAAACCTCACTAACCAGAAGAAACCGGTACAGAGGCGGGAAGTAGTTGTCTGCACCACAGAAAGTTGTGGGAGAAAACGTGTGCAAGAAAACGGTTTCCACATAGGGATGACACGAAAAATGGCTTCAAATCAGAAAGGAAAAGCTGATGGGAAAGGGCTGGTGCATTAATCCTTGCAATGCAGGCGTGCATTAGGTGACTCTAAGCTATGGAGATTCCTGATAGAGACACAGTTGTCTGAATTTTTCTGGTTATTGTGATAAAATAAAATTCCTATAATAAATTAGAGGAAATGAAACTAAAATAAAAGACAGTGTCTTACAAAGGAAGAGACTTTAACCCCTTCATAGGTAGACTCCTACCATGATTGTCACCAGATCCTTGGAAGAAGGGGTTAGAGGAGAAATTTCATGAAGGCGACTAGAAGAGAGGACTAGGAAGCACCTCATGAACACAACAGTAGGAAATGGAAAGAGGACAAAGGGAAGAAATTAGAAAATAAGAATTCCCTTTTACTATTCTGCATCCATCTCTTTTCTTCCAATCCCCTTTACACCTTTATTTTCAACTCCACAGGCATGAGAGTCTCTGGGCGGGGCTTCTTCCTGCCGCTCCTGGCACCAGTTCACCTCCAATATTGCGGCCTCTTCTTCTGCCCAGGACAAAACTCTAGTCTCCTCTCTGCCCAGAGATCTCTAGACTTAAGTATAAAGGCCACACTCCAGCATTCAAGAGCCTCCACAATATATCTGAGCTCATTTTTCCACCTTTGGTCCCCCTCGACTCCTAATAGGTAGGCTGTCCACACCTTCTCTTGCTCCTTACACATTTGTCCATTCTCCTGGCCCTGTTCATGCTGCTGCTCCATCTAGAGCCATGCTAGTTATTATGGCAGGTGCTACCCACAGCTGGCCTATTGAGAGCTTGATCAGTCTGAACTGAGCCAGACTGTGAATGTAAACATGTGCATCATATTTTGAAGACAGGATGAAAAGGAAGAAAGTAATTTATCTCATTAATTTTATATTGATTAGTGTGTTAAAATGACCCTATTTGGATATATTATGTTAAATGTACTATTGAAATTAACTTTACCTTTTTAATGTTTCTTTTTACTCTTTAACGGGGCTACTAGAAAAATTTTAATTGCAGATGTGGCTCACATTACAGTTCTTTTGGACAGCGTTCATCTAGAATTCCCCCTCTACCCTATCACCTTCACCACAATCATCACTTCTTTAGAAGGACTGCTTGCCTCCTTATTCTCCCCATCAGCTGTAATTCCTGTATCCTTTGAGAGCCACCATCATGGCAATGGCCATGGGTTGGCACCCTGGACCTATCTGAAGGCACTAGCTCTTGTCTACCCCATCTTCTAACTATGATATATGGAAAGAACACAGGTTTGAATGCAATCCACTCATTTGGTTAGCTGCGTGTATTTTAGGTACATTATTTAGCCCCCTCTTTGAGCATCAATCTCTTCCTCTGCAAAATGGGAGTAACGATAACCCATCTCAAGTGTTTACTATGAGGATTATCCAGAGAATGACACACAGTAACTGCCCAATTTGTGGTACCTAATACTACTGCCACTACTGCCCCACTATTATTTTAGATTATACACTCTTTGATCATAGAGGATCAGAGACTATCAGATGTGGGCAGGATGAGGAGGCCCTTTGCCTGAGCCATAGGAGCTCAGCTCTACATGAGTGTGCAAGTCACCCTGGAAGAGCAGGTCCTAGTGACCAAACTCCTTGGACAACCTCCATCCCTCCATTAGTGCAGTGGACCATCTCTAAGTTGACTTGCCTCTGTGACTCCTTGTATTGGCCTTTGTGCCATGAGCCATGGATGATTCCAGTCTAATCCAGAGATCCTTAACAATAAGAAGAAACCCTGAAGAATGACTTAATGATGGACATAACTGGGCATCTGAAAGTGGAACATCTGTGGGATGATTTTGCTTTTGCAAAAACTCATTGTGAAGAATCCAGGGGATGGCTGAGGTTCTGTTCAGAGCTGGAATGCGAAGTTCAAAAGGCCAGAGAGAATGAAATCAGGGCAGAACACCCAGAAAGACTGGGGCTTACTGGTTCTCTTTTAGAGTAGATTATTCTATAAATGAAAGTATACATTCACTGGTGTAAAAATTGGAAAGCCACATAGAGAAAAATTGCCACCCTTTTGTTATACAAGTCAAACATAACCACTATCAAAATGTTGCTATATTTCTTTTATTAATTTTATTCTCTACATACTTTTGCATAGCTGTGTTGTATGTACACTTTCATAGTCTCCTTTTAATATAAGTGGGTGTTTTTTTATTTTCTAATGGCACAGCAATATATTTTCAGTATAGAAAAATTTTAAATGTGAATAAAATGGAAGTTAAAAATTTAGTAACATTTACTGAATTCTTTTAAACAAATAAATTGCACTTAATTATGAGAATTCCTAACAGTTCTGTTCCCCAGATATCTTTTTTTAAAAAGATTTTATTTATTTATTCATAGAGATACAGAGAGAGAGAGAGAGAGAGAGAGGCAGAGACACAGGCAGAGGGAGAAGCAGGTTCCATGAAGGGAGGCTGATGTGGGACTCGATCCCGGGTCTCCGGGATCATGCCCTGGACTGAAGGCAGCACTAAAGCACTGAGCCACCCAGGCTGCCCCCCAGATATCTTCTGATCAAGGGAATAAACATACATCAAAAGGTTCTCATGTAAAAAGTGAAAAGGGAAAGAATTTCCTTCTTCCTACATCCTCGTCCTTGTTAGCATTCTCCCTCCTGGTAACAATTAATACCAGATGAGTAAATGTGTCTGACAAAAAAACTAAAAAAGAAATTACATGCATGTATCAGCATATATACATATATCTCTCTATTAATTTATAAAACAAATGATAACACCATATCCATTATTATATATATTACTCTTTTCATTAAGTATATCTGGAATACAGGTCTGTATCAGCTGATCTTCCTTTTTAATGGCTATATAGCATTCCATTTTTGTCTACCATGGTATTACTTAATCAATTCCCCAATGATGGATATTTAATTTGTCTTTCGTACTATGGCAGTACTGCAGTGAACATTCATATATGTTCATACATTATATTCAAACACATATACACATACTCCTGCAGGAATATCCAAAGGTAAGTTATCAGCAGTGATATTGCAAATTAAAGGGACAATTCCATAGCTTGAAATATTAAATCTGGAAATACATTGCCAACTCCCATGTGGTCCCTCCTTGTGAGCTGACTTGGGCTTTCTCACAGCATGGCCGACTCAGGGTGGTCAGATCACTTTTATAGTGGCTAACTGGCTGCAAGAGCAAGAATTTCAGCTAACAAGGTAGACATCTTATTATCTTTCCGGATTCAGCCTCAAAAATTATACATTGTTTCTACCATAGAATTCTGCCCAGATTCCAGAGGAGGGATACAGACACTCCCTCTTGATAGGTAGACTCACAGTCAGGCTATAGATTTTCACCTGGGATGGGAGATATTGTTCTGGCTACTTTTAAAAAAACAATCTTCCCCATTCTCCAAACATTTGCATAAATTTATACTTCCATTCTCCAAACATTTGCATAAATTTATACTTCCATTGTGTATATTAGAATATTCTTTTCCCACGACTTTTTCAAATCTTACTGGTGAAAAATGATTACTTCATTTCTAGTATGATTTACATTTCTTAGTAACATGAACAGATTTTCATAGCTTTCTTGGCCCTTAATATTTCTTTTCCTGATATCTGGCTATTCACAAACTTTTCTGACACCTTTCTATTAATTTTAAGGGCTGCTTGTATGTGAATAAAATTATCCCTTTCTCACTCTGGATTGTAACAATGTTTTTGATACTGCTTTTCCTCTTTAACTTTGTTTTTTTTGTCATTGAAATTTATAACTTGTTTCTAGTCATATTTATCAATATTTTCTATTATAGTTCCTGGGTTTTATATCTTGCTGAGAAAAGTCTTCTTCATTCCAATGTTTTTTAAAAAATAAAAAACAAGTTTTCTTTTAGTTTTAGTCATTTTAGCTTATAATCTGCTCCAAATAATGTTATATGGACTATATAATGTTGTACCATCTTTGGTTTCCTGAAAATAACTCCCTTTGGCCAATCCTCCCATTTTCCTTCTAGACCTCTTTCTAAATTGTTGTTTGCAGGAGAGTGGAAAATCAGATGTTTAGGTTTGTTAGAACTATGTACAAAATAAGAATACATTGATTCTCAATAATGATTGCAAAAGACCCTGTAAGGGGAACCACAAACTTTTATACATGGCTCACATAACATTCATTTTTCTGCTTAAAGATATTGCTTAATCCCTGGTTTTCAGTTACATTCTGGATAGCTGAGATTGCCAGATAAAACAGTAAATAAGACTAATAAAGCTATATGCTGTCTTGCTGTATGTGGGTAGGGTCCTACAAAAAAATATTCACATCAACTTAGTTTTAACACTATTCTATTTTACAGAGGGGGAAAAAAGATAGGTGTCTTTTTAAATCATAAACTGCATTTATTTATTGTTTTGTGATACTGTAATTGGGAATTAAGCCTAATTTTTATGAAAAAGACATCTTGCACACAAAGACCCACCTTCCCAAAAAAAAAAAAAAAAAAACCCACCTCATAATACTAAAAAAGAAAAAGAAAAAATCTTTGCCAAAGGAGTACTCCTGTAATGGTCAAGCTCTAAATGATTGGGCTTACTTTTTTTCTTTAGTAATTGGGAACTCACTATAGCAAAACATTGGAAATCCTCACAGTTTCTAAGTCTTTTCCACAATGTATATAAAAATAATGGAAGGCCTTAAAATAAGTGAACAAACTAATTTAAATGACATAGGAAAAATGAAAGGGAGAACTGAAAGTGGGAAATTCCTCTGCGATAGAAAGAGGACCATCCTGTATAAATAGGGCTACACTCCTGGTAGAAGGGCATTTGCGCTCTGAACTCTCAGAGCTTTGGCTTCAGCATCGAGATGGTAATAGGTGAGACTCTTCCCATTTTCATCATGACCAGTAGATGCATCCTCCAAACAACTCTCCTGTTGTATTTCTCCACCATGGCTCTTGCCATGAGCAACGACTTGCTTCGATCCCAGCTAAGCAGCAGCAGTTTGGAGTGTCAGGAGCTCCTATTACAGTTGAATGGAACCACTGAATATTGCCTCAAGGACAGGATAAACTTCGAGATCCCTGAGGAAATCGAGAAATCACGCCAGTTCCAGAAGGAGGACATCATATTGATCACCCATGAGATGTTCCAGAAGATCTTTGATATTTTCAGGAGAAATATCTCTAGAACAGGATGGAATGAGACCACTGTCGAGAACCTTCTTGTGAAGCTCCACTGGCAGAAGGAACATCTGGAGATAATCCTGGAGGACGTCAAAGAGAAGGAAAACTTCACCTGGGACAACAGGACTCTTCTGCACCTGAAGAAATATTACTTAAGGATTGTGCAGTACCTGAAGGCCAAGGAGTACAGCATCTGTGCCTGGACAATAGTCCGAGCAGAAATCTGCAGGAACTTTTTCTTCCTTAATATACTTACAGATTATCTCCAGAACTGAAGATCTCTCAGCCTCTGCCTCTCGGAATGGACGATGCTTGACAAGGATTTCAGGCATTCCTCAACTGGCAGATGCTCTGTAAGTGACAGCTAATGTACTGCATTTGAAATTACATTCATTTTTTGTACTAACTTATTTGATCTATGTACTAAGTTATTTTCCTATTTATTTAAACTTTCACCCTAGAAAATAAATTTCTTTTTATGAAACAAAAATCAACATGGAATTTTAATTTCAATTTCATTAGCATCATGTCGAAAATTATGGAGCACCTAAAAATTACAATTCTTTATATATTGTGCCTACAAAACTGTAGAGATTCTTGCCAAGGAATTTAAAATCCAAAGAAGCCATGTGGAATATATAAAATGATGGATGATAAGGGGAGGTGAACCGTTCAGGAGAATTAATGTGGCCTCAGCCTCTTCAGAATTGAAATGGAAGAGGCAGGCAAGTGGCTCTGGAATTAGAACAAGGAGGTTCCATTGCTTCTATTCTGCTTCTCCTCTGTATCTTCAGGCTCTCTGATCCTAAAGTTAGAATTTGACTAACAGGGCAACTAGAGGAATATTTCAGCTCTTGTGTTTGCCCTAAACTTATTCCTAATTCCTACTATATTCAGGGTGCTCTGCTTGCCCGACACCCTCCCAACCCCACAGGATTTTAAAATATTTATGTGCCCCCCTAAGCTAAGGGTGAGAAGTCCCAGGCACTTCTGTGACATTGTGAAGTAAGCAGTCCTTTTCTTGTACTCTTCCCTGACAGTTAAGATGTATAGCAGTCTCAGTGGAGCTGGGGATCTCTTCCTGCTTCCAGGGCACAGGCACCATAAGAATAAAGAATTCTGCTTTCTATCTCTGCTATCTGGCTAGATTTTTCTACCCATTTGGCAGAAAAGCAAATCTGCTCCTGGTCCCCCCTGCCCTGTTCATACAGAATTCCAGGCTACCTTATCAACTTCTGATGCTCTGCATCTCTGAAGCCCCACGCACCCCTAAGTCCAAATCCAAGACAAGTGTGGCAGATTAAGTCATTTCTGTCAAGTGAAAAACCAGGAAGCATGGCTCAGGAGAGGGAAATTCAGGTGGGATAGAAAGTGTTCCTGATTTTTCTCAAGGACTACACTGAAAAAATACAATTTTCCTAGGAGGTCCTGGGGCACCTGGCCAGCATGTACCAATTGGCTGGGTTTCTGTCTTCGCACTGAAAGCCTTGGGAATTTAGACTATCAAGACAGGTGCTCCTGTCTTAAGCAGCTGCCATCCAGGTGCTGCACTCCGCCCCCATGTATGTAATTGGATTTAAGTCCACCTCACAAGCACCCCTCCAATGGGCACAATTCCATCACTGTTGTTCTATAGCTCCAGCAACGAAGTCTCTCAGGTTGAGTCGCTGCCCCCAGGTCACACAGCCGATGCGTGGAGGTTTAAAAAATGCAATGGGCTGAATCGTATAAGACTTTGTTCACATCTAAGCGTTTTCTGCTAAACCAGTAGGGAAGTCTGAGTTCTGTCAAAAGAGCGTCAGCGGAGATCTATCGCAGGGTGCAGACAATGAACTTGAGGCTCCCTCTTCTGGCCGTTACACACCGGCTATGAACCAAGAAGTGCTACATGCCGTGGCAGATCCAAGGCCTTGGGCCTACGATAGCCAGCAGAGGCCTGGCGAAACAAGGAACCCTCCCTCTCCTCAAAACAACTCACACTCCACCCCCACCACACCCCTTTTGCGGGGCTACAAAGACAAGAAAATGCAGACTAAGGGGCAGTGGTTAGAAGAGCCAAGAAGCCTAACTCTTGGCAAGGGGCGCCAGCTGCCCATCACCTTCCCTGCGCCCACCTTACTGAAGGAGTCTCAGCAAGAGGCTCTTCTCTGCTCACCACCAAGTGGGCCCAGGAACCCAGAGGCTGGGGAGGTCTGCTCTGCATGTGTGCTGGGAGCCAGAGGACAGAGGCAAGGCTCCTTCTGCAGAATTATAAATATTTATGCCACAGCTGAGTGTGTCAGCCCGTCTACAACACCAAAAGTCTGCCCATCACTAGGAGAGCATAAATGATCATTAATATTAATTCGAAAAGCACGTGTGTGAGTATGTGCCTATGCTAAATGGATGGCCACATGTAAAGGAGTACAGTTATTATTTTAGCTGGCACCAGAATACATCAAAAGAGAGTACTCATTTAGAAAAATAGTGATGAGCCTCCCAAAGTTGTGGATATGGCAACGCAAATGGTAGTGCAATGCCAATGGTACGTTTCTGTGTGTCTGTTTCTGAGGAGGAAAAAGACAGAAGCCCATCAGATGGTCTGGAGCTGTGATCATCCCTGGAATAAAACAGCAGTGAAAATTTTCTGGTAGGGGCAAAGAAAGGGCGTTTAAAGACCTTCTTTTTTTTTTTTTTTTAAGATTTTATTTATTTATTCATGAGAGACACACAGAGAGAAAGAGGCCGAGACACAGGCAGAGGGAGAAGCAGGCTCCATGCAGGGAGCCTGATGTGGCGCTCGGGCGCTCGATCCTGGGACCCTGGGATCACGCCCTGGGCTGAAGGCTGCACTAAACCACTGAGCCACTGGGGCTGCCCTTTTAAAGACCCTCTTAAGAAAATGAAAAGATATGTCACAGACTGCGAGAATATATTTGTAAGTCACAGATCTGATAAAGTATATATCAATTCATAAAGAACTCTCAAAACCTGATAACATCCTCCATAAAGATGGACAAAAGAGTTCAACACTTTGGGCCGCCTGGGTGGCTCAGCAGTTGAGCATCTGCCTTCAGCTCAGGGTGTGATCCTGGGCTCAGGGATCGAGTCCCACAATAGGCTCCCTGTGAGGAGCCTGACTCTCCCTCTGCCCTGTGTCTCTCCTGAATAAATTTTAAAAATCTTAAAAAAAAAAAAAGAAAGATTTCCACACCTTACCAAAGATGGTACACAGATGACTAATAGATAATCAATATCATTAGTTGTTAAGGAAATACAAATTAAAGCCATAGTGAGATACTACTATGTGCTTATTAGAAGGGCTAAAGGTAAAAAGACTGTATCAAGTTTTGGCAAGGATGTGGAGCAACTGGAACCCTCAAACACTGCTCATGGAAATAAAATATGGTACAACCACTTTGGAAATGATATTGTAGGGTTTTTTGAGAATTTTATTTATTTGTTATTTGACAGAGAGAGCACAAGCAGGCAGAGCAGCAGACAGAGGGAGAGGGAGAAGCAGGTCTGCTAAGCAGGGAGCCCAACATAGGGCTCAATCCCAGAACTCTGGGATCATGACCTGAGCCTAAGGCAGCCACTCAACCAACTGAGCCACCCAGGTGCCCCCATTTTTATAGTTTTTAAAAAGTTAACATAGACCTACTATATGACCCAGCCATTCTGCTCAGTTGTTTACCCAAGAGAAAGGGTGAACCCACGCACGCACAGGCTTATATATGAATGCTGGCAGGAGCATTATTTATAATATCCCTCAAATTCAAATGATTAAAGAAATTGTAGGTGCACCCAGGTGGCTCCCTTGGCTAAGCTTCCAACTCTTGATTTTGTCTTGGGTCATGATCTCAGGTTCATGAGCTTGAGCCCTGTAACAGGCTCCACACTCAATGGGGAGTCTGCTTAAGATTCTCTCTCTCCCTCTCCCTCTCCTCTACTCCTCACCCCACTTCCACCTCATGCTCTCTAAATAAATAAATAAATAAATAAATAAATAATCTTTTAAAAAATAAATTCTGGTATATCCGTAGAGTGGAATACTATTCAGCAAAGGAATGAATCCTCAGCACACATAACATGGATGAATCTCAAATAATTATGCTAAATACAAGAAGACAGATTTTATTTTTTATTTATTTTTAAAAAGATTGTATTATTTATTTGAGAGAGAGAGAGAGTGAGAGCGAGCACTAGCCAGGGGAGAGGCAGAGGGAGAGGGAAGGGGAGAAACAGACTCCTCACTGAGTGCAGTGCTCCATCACAGGGAGCCAAAGCATCTTTCATCCCTCTGTCAGAATCAACATACATTGTTTGATGTCCTAAGATCCCTTAGTAAGATTCCAAGGTAAGATGAAATCAATAGGCCCTTAGGCAAGAAAAATTATCATAAACTCTAAGTTCATCACTGTCAGCCTTTGCTTGTTAGGGGTTTTTATGTCACATTCACACGAGTCTTTCATATTTTAAAAGGTTGCCCAAGAAGTTGATCAATAGCTTCAGATTCTAAAACCCTGAGAGGAGTCCAGAGCACTTTAAATGTTGCACCCCCACACCACATGCATTTCAAGCTGCAGAATATCCCGTCTGGTACTCAAGGAAACTACTTCATCTTTTTTTTACTGTGGTACAATATATGTGACATAAAATGTACCATTTAAACTGCTTTCAAGTGTACAGCGTACACATATTTGTGCAACCTTCACCACCATCCATGTGTAGAACTTTGTTATCTCCCCTAGCTGAACCTCTGTGCTCGTTAAACACTAATTCCCTGTTTCCCCCTCCCACCACCCCCTGGCAACCACCATTCTACTTTCTGCCTCTAGGTGCTTCATATAAGTTGAATCATATAATATGTGATTGCACATCTCCAAGTTTCATCTATATTGTAACATCTGAGAATTTCCTTCCTTATTAAGGCTGAATAATATTCCATTGTGTGTATATACCATGTTTTAGTTACTCGTTCATCCACTGATGAACTCTTGAGTTGTTTCTATCTTTTGGCGACCATGAACAACGCTGCGGTGAACACCTGCTTGAGTCCTAGCTCTCTTTTAGTAGGAATTGTTGGATCACGTGATAATTCTATATTTAATTCTTTGAAGGATCACCAAAGCAACAGTTTTTAAGTTATGTCTTCATAGTGCAAATATTTGCAATAATAACAGAATGCAAGCACAACAATAACAGCCCCATTTCTTAAAGACATGTTCTGCAAGGGGCTCTGCTAAGGGTGTTATAAATATACACCATCTTATTTCATTCTCCAGAGAAGCCAGGAAGGCAAGTATTATCTCTTTTCTACACATAAGAAAACTAAGGCTCAGTAAGATTAAATAATTAACCCAAGTCCACAGTTGGTAAAAACAAAAAAGAGAGAGAGAGAGATGTATTTGGAACCAGAGACCAGTCTCTAAACTACCTGGCATAATCTACTACCTCCAAAAATGGTATTTTTGACCCAAGTACACAGCAGTGCTATTGTGATTTAGAGAGAGAGTAAGAAGCTCTACAGCCTAGTGGCTCCAGCTCCTGGCTTTGCTGCAAGGGCTGTGGGGACCTTCTGCACATGTGGCTGCTCTCTTCACTTAAGGAATATGTCTCCTTGCCATCCCCATTCAGAAAAGGACAAGAGATCTGGGGGCAGGGGTGCGGGGGGTGGGCAAGAGGATTACTAGGAAATTCTCACTGGCTCTCTTGCCAGACTCTACAGAGAATATTTCTTCTTAAGTTTTTTTGGAGGCAATTGTCTAAACCATGAGTCATAGTTTTCCCTGGCAAGGTTGCATTTCCCTCTCTCCACCACAATGGTCCATCCACCGGAACAGGCAACAAAACTGTATGCGGTTTCCTTTTCAAGTCTGGCACTAGCTACTTTCATTATCTCATGGGAACATTTAAGAACCTGTGTTATTTAAAGAAACATGCAACAAATTTCTCTTTACTTTCATTTTTAATTTCTTATTTCTCTCTCTCCTTTTCTTTCCCCAGTGAAAACCCAGAGGTAAGGCAAATAGTTTTCAAAGCAGAGAGTGACTTACGAATCCGGAAACGCATGAATTGGAAATCTGTGAATTTGAAAACCCATATATATATATTTTTTTTTTCTTTTAGTAGGTTCCATGCCCAGAATGAAGCCCAATGTGAGGTTTGAACTCATGACCCTGAGATCAAGATCTGAGCTGAGATCAAGAGTCAGATGCTCAACCAACTGAGCCATCCATGTGCCCAAAAGTCCAAATTTTTTTTTTTTTTAAGTTTCTTACACCCAAGAGGAAAAGGCTCAGGACATGGTGTTGTTTTATAAACCTGAGAGCTAATGTGGGTCCTGCCACTTCCTAACTGTATGATCTTGAACAAGATATGTAAAATGGAGATAATCCTACCTCGTCGGACTCTGAGGAATAAATGTAATAACAGAATGTATGCTTTGGTCCAGCACTGGGCCTTACTTATGAAAATGCCCAATGTTTTACTTAATTTAAAGTGAGTAAAAATTCATAAAATTAGGGGCACTCCTGTAGTACTCTCCTCAAAATCTTACACAAAAGCAAGTCCTTAATAAATTGATAGTTGGTAGCCACATTGCTCTCATAATGGGATCTAAATGAATGTCATTTTTACAAGTCATATTTATGGATGTTAGGAAAGAATATTCGGCATCTATGATTACAAAGTATAAATAAGACTTTTCTAAAATTCCAGTTTCAACATTTGTATAAGTGGCCTCTGGAAAGTTATTTAAGAAGCAAAACCAATTGTTTCACAAACCTTTGAAATGTCAAAAAAAGATGGGTAAAACAGACTGTGGGGAAGGGTGAACAGAAAGAATAATCCGTCTTTGTTGGTCTCCTATGATACGTCTGAACTGTGCTCAGCATTTCACATATTATATTGGATATCTGTGGTTGTCTGCCTGGCTTTGAGGACCACCACCTACAGCTGTGGGAGCAGGCATCTGACCCAGACTGGGCCACTGAGAGCAGTGGTTTCTCCACGGCCACAGTGAGTGGTCAGACATAGATAAGTAAGTCAAGTAGTGGCCATAAGTAGGTCAAGCAGAACTCTTGGTGAAATGCTAGAGGAAATAGGGTCTCTATCTGCAGTAGCAGGTGCCTGGTCCAGTCTAAACCTAGAGCCAGGAATGCAACATCCAGCTACACAGCTTTATGCTCTGCACACCTTTATTTTTTATTTTAAAGATTTTATTTATTTATTCATGAGAGACACAGAGAGGCAGAGACACAGGCAGAGGGAGAAGCAGGCTCCATGCAGGGAGCCTGATGTGGGACTCCATCCCAGGACTCCAGGATCACACCCTGGGCCGAAGGCAGATGCTAAACCGCTGAGCCAGCCAGAGATCTGATCCCTCTGCACACCTTTAGGTGGTGCTCTTCTCTGGTGATCCCGACATGTCCCACATTGGAAGAAATGCTTAAAAATAAAGCCAACTTGGGACGCCTGGGTGGCTCAGTGATTGAGTGTCTGCCTTCAGCTCAGGTTGTGATCCTGGGGTCCTGGGATCAAGTTCCACAACAGGCTCCTCACTGGGAACCTGCTTCTCCATCTGCCTATGTCTCTGCCTCTCCTCTGTGTGTCTTTCATGAATAAATAAATAAAATCTTTTATTTATTTTTGATGAATAAAATATTTTAAAAATAAATAAATAAAGCCAACTTAAAGCAGAAGGGAAAGACTGACGAAGACACATACCTTAAAGTATTGTTTCAGCCATGCCTGAAGGTTTATGTTCTTAAATGTTTAAGTTATCTGAGCTATGAAATAGAATTAGATAGGCCTGGAAAATAAACTAGAAACCTACCTAACCGTTGCACAATCTCTCTTGCCTTTGGAGGCATCCCATTTGTATGTTCCTTCAGCCTAAATTTTAGGAAGCCTGCTCCAGCTAGGTCTGCCTTTCCTTGGAAGCGTGGAGAGGCAAGGCACTCAAAGCCCTTACCTGCCTGGCCCTTTCTTTGCTCTTCCAGTGTAAGCTGACGTCTATGCACTAACCAAGATCAGTGACATATGAAGCCTCCTACAACAACCTCACCACTGAATGCTTTAAATTGAGGTTCCTCTGCATCTCTATAGAAAGACAGCCAGGCCCTCAGAGTTAAACTATCCCCTCATTTCTAGTTAAAAGTTACGTCTTCTTGGAGGCACACAGCTTTGTTTGTCCTTTGGGGCAACTCAACAAACATTTCCTAAATGTGCAATGCATATCAAACACTGTTAGGCACTGAGCTTACATAGACAAACAAGATACACATGTTATACTCAAGAAACTCATTTTCAAGGGGAAACAAACAGATAAGTAAATGGCTAAAAATGATAGCATGATGAGAAACGTCATTCTAACATAATGGACAATGCATACAGGAGCCCCAGTGAAGGTACAATCTGTTCTGTCTGATAGGATTTGAGCAGCCCTCACAGAGAGGATGTCTGCATTTGGATGTGAAGAGATGGTAGCATTTTGAAGTGAAAAGAATGAGAGAGGGGATATTTCTAAAAAGAGCAGTCTGAACAAAAGAACTAGAGTCATGGGGACACATAGACTGTTCGGGGAATAAATGTCATGAAGCACAGTGCAACAAGAGTGGGAAGGAAATGAGGCTGGAATCTAAGTTGCAATAGATGCTGAGGACCTGGAGAGCTGGGTTTTTAAGAGGAGGGGCCTTGGCAGATGATCGCAGCAGGAAGGGGTGGATTAGGGCAGGAGGAGATGAAAACTCAAAAGGCTTTGAGGGTCTGAGCATGAGGGGGAATGACGGCATGAACCAGAACTTAGAACAGGTCAGTTTATAGACACATGTCACGTGGATTCAGTTCTGTATAAACCTCTCAGCCTTAATATGCTCTTTTCTCTTCATATTTACAACTTCCCTCCCACTTTGCTACAGAGATACATTTTTTTAAAGATTTTATTTATTTGTTTATGAGTGACACAGAGAGAAAGAGGCAGAGACACAGGCAGAGGAAGAAGCAGGCTCCATGCAGGAGCCTGATGTGGGATGGGACTTGATGCCAGGTCCCCAGGATCACGACCTGAGCTGAAGACAGATGCTTAATGGCTGAGCCACCCAGGCGTCCCTAGAGATACACTTCTGAAAGGACTAAAACGAACGGTTCTCAACTAGACTGAGAAGCAACAGTTGGTGTCATTAATGAACCATCCCCTCTGGCCCCAGAAGCTCTTCTCAGCTCACCAGGAGACTAATGAGGGGTCTCTAAAGCAAGGACCACACACAGCTGGCTAGGCACATGAAATAACTTGAAGAGATTAATATCCTCTACATCTGTGCAAGGTATAAATCCATGTCTGTACAAGACAGAATATTGCTCTTGTCTGCTGGCATTTCCACTGCTTTTCCTGGACATACTTAGAAGGCTTTCCCATTCAGTGGTGGGGATGGCCAAGCTTTCAATCTGTGGCATTCCTTGGCTTCTGCTGCATCACCCTGATCTCTGCCTTCATCTACATATGGTATTCTCTCTGTGTGCATGTCTGTGTCCAAATTTCCAATTTTTTTTTTTTGGCAGGTACAATTCTCCTCTTTGTTTTCTTAAAAATATTGTATTTAAATTCAATTTGCCTACAGTATAACACCTAGTGCTCATCCCATCAAGTGCCCTCTTCAGTACCCATCACCCAGTTACCCCATTCCCCCCCCCTTCCACAACCCTTATTTCCCAGAGTTAGGAGTTTCTCATGGTTTGTCCTCCTCTCTAATTTTTCCCCACTCAGTTTCCATCCTTTCCCTTATAATCCCTTTCACTATTTCTTATATTCCACATATGAGTGAAACCATATGATAATTGTCTTTCTCTGACTGACTTATTTCACTCAGCATAATACCTCCAGTTCCATCCATGTCAAAGTAAATGGTAGGTATTCAACCTTTCTGATGGCTGAGTCATATTCCATTGTATATATTACCATATCTTCTTTATCCATTCATCTGTCAAAGGACATCGTGGCTCCTTCCACAGTTTGCTATTGTGGACATTGCTGCTATGAACATTGGGGTGCAGGTGTCCTGTTGTTTCACTGCATCTGTATCTTTGGGGTAAATATCCAGTAGTAAAATTGGTTTTATGATATTAAGAAATGTTCCTCTATCCCTACACTTTGAAGAGTTTTTTTTTTTTATAAAATCTTTTTTTTTTAATTTTTTTTTTTTTATGATAGTCACAGAGAGAGAGAGAGAGAGAGAGAGAGGCAGAGACACAGGCAGAGGGAGAAGCAGGCTCCATGCACCGGGAGCCCGACGTGGGATTCGATCCCAGGTCTCCAGGATCGTGCCCTGGGCCAAAGGCAGGCGCTAAACCGCTGTGCCACCCAGGGATCCCACTTTGAAGAGTTTTAATCAGGAATGGATGCTGTATTTTGTCAAGTGCTTTCTCTGCATCTATTGAGAGGATCATATGGTTCTTGTCTTTTATTGATGTGATTTATCTTGGTTGTTTTATGAATGTTGAACCACCCTTGCATCCCAGAGATAAATCCCACTTGGTCGTGGTGAATAATCCTCCTAATGTATCTTGGTGAATATTTTTGCATCCATGTTCATCAAGCATATTGGTTTGTAATTCTCCTTTATGGTGGGGTCTTTGTCTGGTTTTGAAATCAAGGTAATGCTGGCCTCGTAGAACGAGTTTGGAAGTATTCCTTCCATTTCTATCCTTTGAAACAGCTTTAGTAGGAATAAGTATTCTCTCTTTTTTAAGTGCTCGGTAGAATTCCCCTGGGAAGCCATCCAACCCTGGACTCTCATTTGTCAGGAGGTTTTTGATGACTGCTCCAATTTCCTCACAGATTACTGGCCTGTTCAAGTTTTCCATTTCTTCCTGTTTCAGTTTTGGTATTTTGCAGGTTTCCAGGAATGCATCCATTTCTCCCAGATTGCCTACTTTGTTGGCATATAGTTGCTCATACTACATTTTTAAAATCATTTGTATTTCCTTGGTATTGGTTGTGATCTCTCGTCTTTCATTTATAATTTTATTAATTTGAGTCTTTTTTTTTCTTTTTACTAAGTCTGGCTATGGGTTTATCTATCTTATTAATTCTTTCAAAGAACCAGCTCCTGGTTTCTTTGATCTGTTCTATAGTTATTCCGAACTTTATTTCATTGAGTTCTGCTCTAATTTTATTATCTCTCTTCTTTTGCCTGGTGTAGGCTTTATTTGCCATTCTTTCCCCACTTCCTTTAGGTGTAAGGTTAGCTTGTGTATTTGAGATTTTTTCCAATTTTTTGAGGGAGGCTTGTATTGAGATCTGTTTCCCTCTTAGGATCACTTTTGCTGTATCCTAAAGATTTGAACTTTCATCTCATTTACATTAGTTTTCATGAATCTTTTTTATTCTTCTCTAATTTCCTGGTTGATCAATTCATCTTTTAGTAGGATGCTCTTTAACCTCCAAGTGTTTGAGTTACTTCCAAATTTCTTCTTGGGATTGAGCCCTAGTTTCAAAGCATTATGCTCTGAAATATGTAGGGGATAATCCCAATCTTTTGGTATTGTTTGAGACCTGATTTGTGACCCAGTGTGTGGTCTATTCTGGAGAAAGTTCCATGTGTACTTGAGAAGAATGTGCATTCAGATGCATTAGGATGGAATGTCCTATAAAAATCTATGAAATCCATTTGGTCCAGTGTGTCATTCAAGGCCCTTGTTTCTTTGGCGATCTTCTGCTTAGAAGCTCTGTCTTTTGCTGAGAGTGCCATGTTGAAGTCTCCTACTATTAATGTATTGTTATCTATGTATCTATTTTGATTATTAATTGATTTATATACTTGGCTACTCCCACATTAGGGGCATAAATATTTATAATTGTTAGGTCTTCTTGTTGGATAGATCCTTTAAGTATGATATAGTGCCCCTCCTCATCTCTTACTACAGTCTTTGGCTTAAAATATAACTTATTGCTACTGTAGCTTTCTTTTGAGGGCCATTTGAATGGTAAATGGTTCTCCACCCCCTCATTTTCAGTTTAGAGGTGTCCTTAGATCTAAAATGAGTCTCTTATAGACAGCATATAGATAGGTCTTGCCTTTTTTTAAGATTTATTTATTTATTTATTTATTTATTTATTTATTTATTTATGATAGACATAGAGAGAGAGAGAGAGAGGCAGAGACACAGGAGGAGTCTGTGTAAAGCCTACACCAGGCAAAAGAAGAGAGATAAAATTAGAGCAGAACTCAATGAAATAGAGACCAGAATAACTATAGAACAAATCAAAGAAATCAGGAGCTGGTTCTTTGAAAGAATTAATAAGATAGATAAACCCATAGCCAGACTTAGTAAAAAGAAAAAAAAAAAGACTCAAATTAATAAAATTCTTTTTTCCTTTTACTACAAAATGCATTTATTTCCAGACAGACAAAATTCTCCAACTGCATATATGAGTACATATTATATGGTCCTTCTTCGGTAAATGTCTTGTTTATAAGAGCCATTTCTAATTACTAAAATGCATACCAAAGATTTTTGTCTCTTAAAGTATAACTTAAATAACTTGATAATGTATAAGCCATAAGTCTGGTCACTGACATGAGTGGCCTGCGATTCTTCACTGAGTTCAGCGCGGTATCAACACATCATCCCACAATGAGACTTCACAAGTCATTAGGCAGCAAGCACCTAGCTCACCTGCTGTTGGTGTGAATAGTTGCGGTTGTGGCAGCAAGCCCTCTTCTGTGGGAAAAGTTATGTGCAGACAGTGAAGCATGATATATGCAATGTGGAGAGGCATTTCACAGAATGCAAACACCATTCAGGTAAATAAGTGGACTGGAGCATGGAATTTCAGTGAACGCGAATCTGTTTACACTAGTAGGTAGCGTGGCACCATCTCACTGGGCACTCCATGCCAGGAGCCCAACGCGGGACTCGATCCTGGGACTCCAGGATCGCGCCCTGGGCCAAAGGCAGGCGTTAAACTGCCAAGCCACCCAGGGATCCCCGGGTCTTGCTTTTTTATCCAATCTGATACCCTGTGTCTTTTGATTGGTTCATTTAGCCCATTCGCATTCAGAGTAACTATTGAAAGATATGAATTTAGTGTTATAGCATTACCTATACAGTCCCTGTTTTCTGCAGATTGTTTGTCTCACTCCTTCACTTACAGGGTCACTCTTAATATTTCTTGCAGAGCTGCTTTGATAGTCACACATTCTTTCAGTTTCTGTCCATCCTGGAAGTTCTTTATCTCTCCTGAATGAGAGCCTTGTTGGATAAAGTATTCTTGGCTGCATGTTTTTCTCATTTAGTACCCTGAATATATCATGCTAGTCCTTTCTGGCCTGCCAGGTCTCTGTGGATAGGTCTGCTGTTAATCTGCTATTTCTCCCCATATAAGTTAGGAATCTCTTGTCTTGAGCTGCTTTTAGGATTTTATCTTTATTTCTGAAATTTGCAAGCTTCGCTATTACATGTTGGGGTGTTGATTGGTTTTTGTTGATTTGTGTGTAGGGAGTCCTCTCTATCTCTTGAATATGAATACCCATTTCCTTCTCCAGATTAGGAAAGTTCTCAGCTATTATTTGTTCAAATATACCTTTTGGTCCTCTCTCTCTCTACACACATTCTCTGGAATCCCAAGAAGATAATATTATTCTTTCTCAAGCTATAACTTATTTCTAAGAGCCTCTCTTCATGGGTTCTTTTTTTTTTTCCTCATGGGTTCTTAATTATTTTTCTCTTTTTCCTTCAGCTTCCTTCCTTTTCATCAACTTATCTTCTACATCACTCACTCTCTCTTCCACCTCATTAACCCTAGCAGTTAGAGCATCCAGTTTAGACTGCATCTCAGTTAAAGTATTTTTAATTTTGGCCTGATTAGATCTCAATTCTGCAGTAAGAGAATCTCTAGAGTCTTTATGCTTTTTTCAAGAGCCACCAGTAATTTTATAATTATACTCCTGAATTATATCTCTGACATGTTACTTAAATCCATATCCATTAGATCTGTGGCAGAGACTATTGTTTTAGGTTCTTTTGTGGTGAATTCTTCCTTCTAGTCATTTTTTCCAGTGCAGAATGGCTGTATGAGTGAGCAGAGTCAAAAATATCAACCGTGACCTAAGTAAAATACACCCTCGACAATTTTGAAAAGGTCACAGACCAGAAAGTAAAAGAAAAAGAAAAGAAAAAAGACCAAGAAAGTGAAAAGTAAATTTTAAAAAAGAAAAAATAGTAAAAATTTTTTTAAAGGGTTGGGGAGAATGTGGTGGGGGAGAAAGAATATAGTCTCAGAGAGTGGACCAAGATGGTGATCCTCTTGGTTCTGAGTGTATTTTGTTCTGTATGTTAGAAGGAGCTAAATTCCAGATTTGTATAAACCAGCAAATCATATAGAGAAACAACAGCAAAAACAAGAAGACAAGAGAAAGGGTGGAATGAGAAGGAAGAGAGAACATAATCTCAGAGAGGACCAACATGGTGCTCCACTTAATTCTGAGTGTATTTTGGTTTGTATGTTAGAAGGTACTAAACTCCAAAATTATAAAACAAAACAAGACCAAAAAAAAAAAAAAAACCCCTCCATAACTTATATATCTACAAAAATTAAATTGAATATGTTGAAAGGAAGCCAAAAATGAAAAATATATCTATGAGATGTAATTGTAAAAATATGAAAATCAAAAAGGAAAAACTTAAAAACTAAGAGTTGATAAAATATTGTAGTTAAGGCAGGAAAAAAGAAAGAATATTGGCAATTTTTAACTTGAAAGATAAACAAATCATAAGGAAAAACCCCTCCAGTTCTATATACTATTTTCCCTCAGTCCTGGAGCTTTCCAATGTTACTTGGTCAGTAAGCTTGCTATTCCCCTGTTCTTCCAGCTTGTATTCTGGGGGAGGGGTCTCTGCACTTACTCTCAGGTGTTTATGGCTGGGCAGAGATGTCTCACCCCTTGCCAGGTGGCCTGGCTCTGTGTGAGCTGTTTCTCTTATAAGGCCTTTTATCCCTGGAGGCCACACCCCTCCCAGATGAAAGGAGAAATAAGTGGCAGTGACCAGATCTCCAGCCCCAGAGCTAAGAGCTCCCCTCACATACATAACTCCTTCAGTGCACATTCGCTTAGATCCTCCTGGGGAGCAGGTGTGGGGGCACTCATACAATTTGAAGGGCACCTAGCAGCAGGAGAGCTTTTGTCATCTTGAGCCCTCCCCAGTTCCACCTGTCCCAGAGGGAACAAAGGATAGCTGGCTTTGTCTGCTCCTAGGCCCTGGGGTGGAGAGCACTCAGCCTCTCTCAGTCCACCTCTCCCAGATGTCCTGAGAGGGTTGCTGCATTCCAGTCCTTTACCAGGATCTAGGAGGCAACTGTCCAATCCGACCACAGTTTGCAGTTTATGGCGCCAGTTGAGCTTTCTCCCGGGTGCCCCTATTCTTAGTGTGTCTCCAGGAATGGTGAGACTTTTCTGCCCCTCATGTGATTCTACCCTATTTCCCCACTGAGGACTTTTCAGGCAGGGAAGACTCTCTCAGGAGCAGATCTCTAAAAGTCCAGATTGTGCACTGTACTGCTTTCCCAGAGCAGCTTACAAAGGTTCCCTCCCCTTGCCATTTATCTTCTAATATATCCTCTGTTTCTCTTCTCTGCACTCCTACCTTGTAAGAAGCGATCACTTTTCTCTCTGTAGTGTTCCAGCTGTTCTCTCTTTACATTTCAGGTTGAATTCATAGGTGTTCAGGATGGTTTGAAAGTTATCTAGGTAAGTTTGGAGGACCAGATGAAATGAGGACTCTTACTCTTCTGCCATTTGCCTCCTCTCTCCCAAATTTCCACTTTTTATAAGGACAGCATCAAATTGGATTAGGGGGCCAACCTATTCCAGTATGATCTCATCTTTATTCACTACATCCACAGCAAGCTATTTCCATGTAAGATTCACATTCTAAGTTACAAGGGGGTTAGGAATTCAAAATATAAATTTGAGGGGAACACAATTAAATACATAACACAGGAGAAGATGACATATCCCTTTCACTTCTCTCCTTTGTTCTGCTTTGTGCAGAGTGAGGAAAAGCTGATCAACTCTTCTGTCTTTCATCCTGAGAGAGAGTCCCCTTTCTCTACCTTGGTTTTCAGCTGCAGCAGCAAGGAGCTGGGGCACAGTCTTCCCCTTTCCTTGAAATGTTTCTATGAAGTCGAAGTGAAAACCAGTCAGCTAAAATGCCACTGAAATTTTCACAGGCTGTTACAGTCATCCTTTCATTATATTTGCTGTATGTAAACTTTAAAAATAATTTAGAGGACAATAAGATATTTGGTGAATTTGCTTTAGACCAATTGGCCTCTGTCCATTGTGCATGTGTATCTTTGGCTCTGTTACAGAAGGGGAACCACATGCATGGAGGGGGAAAAACCTTAATATTAGCTTCTTCACCTCCAGGCTGCAGCTTGAACTCTCCTAAAATCCAATGTCGCTGAATCCCAAGGATTAATTTTCTACTTTATACTCCTGAAACAGTAATTGTGGTTTGCATGAGAGTTTGAATTTCTATTTGCTTAGCTTTGTTCTTGTTTCTTATGGCCTAAATAACACTGGATTTATTAAGCCAAGAGTGCTTAGCTTTTCTGGGCTACGTTATAATACTTTCTGTGATGATCAACAAAGGTTTCATTCTTAAATTGATTCCTCCTAAACCCTTGGTTTCACCTAGGATCTGTTGGTTCGGAGAGGTCTGTAAAAATATAAATGTCCAACCATTGAAGATGAATTAAATAAATTATGCTACAGCCTTAAACTGAAATAGTATATAGCCATTAAAAACGATCATGCTATACCAGCAAACAACCGTCTGTCAAGAAGCAAACCACTAGTGTTTCTTTTATGTAGGCAAAATATTTGTTCCCGAAGTATTTTAGTGTGATGCCTTTTTAAAAATGAAAGAACTTCATATGTATTATTAAAATGTTTTATTTTTAAAATATAAGAGCATAAACATGATGTCCAGTTTATTTTATATGTGCTGGATAGGAGCATTTCAGCTCACAAAAAAATATTTTAGCCACTCAGAAAAAGTTAAATATTGGGGAAAGATTATTTTTGAGTGAAATTAACTTTAAGCTCATGTTAATAGACACTGAGGGATATTAAATCAAGTTAAGAGTCTGAATGATCCTAGTGCACTAACTTCCATCATGTGGACATACTGAGCAGATGAACTTATATGTTCCTTAATGACTCACCTGGTCATAAATTCAAAAGTGTAATGTATTAAAATATTTATAATTAATAAATATATTAAGAGGTGAATTTACATAAATATAATAGCAGAAAAGAGATTATGCTACATCTTTATGCGTTAAAGTTTTTTAAAGATTTTATTTATTTATTCATGAGAGACACACAGAGAGAGAGAGGCAGAGACATAGGCAGAGAGAGAAGCAGGCTCCATTCAGGGAGCCCAATGTAGGACTTGATCCTGGGACTCCAGGAATTGTAAATGAAATAGTAAAGTGAGCATCTTTGAGTGACAGACTTGTGGATAGGTTTAATTTTCTTCTTTGTACCTCTCCTGAATGTTTAACACATTTAGCAGCAGGTAATGGCTTTCAGTAATCATTTAATAATAATAAAATGATCTTAATTTTGAAAACTGAAATACATTGTAATCAGTCTTATTACAACCCTAATGAGACAGTTGCCTTAGCTGTACCTTGACATTCCATATGCTACACTGTGATCCTGACCACAAAATAACTAGGAATGTGAAAATAAGCTCTGCTCAATATAGTTAAAAGCCTCAATTTAGTTATTGAGAATCACATAATGATATTATTTTGTACCCTGGTATAATTTTAAAACATAATTATCCCATCATAAACTTTTATCATTAAAAGAAAATACACTGGGTGGCTTACTGGTTGAGTGTCTGCCTTTGGCTCAGGGTGTGATCCTGGGGTCTTGAGATCGAGTCTTGCATCAAGCTCACTACAGGGAGTCTGCTTCTCCCTCTGCCTATGTCTCTGCCTCTCTCTCTGTATCTCTCATGAATAAATAAAATCTTAAAAAAATAAAAAATAAAATAAAATAAAATGCACTAGTCTGGGATTTAGGAGGCTTGAGACTACGTTTCTCTCTTTGCTATTAGCTAGTGGGCAAATCTCTCTCCAGGACCTCAGAGAGCTCCATGGAGATTAGTTCTGTCTCTCAAAGCTTTTCAATTTTATCTTGCATCCATCTTTTTTAAGGTGATAATTGAACATAAAGAACTTTTCCTGGTCGTTTTAATAGACCTGAAGCAAAAGGACTGGATTGGACTATATCTATTTTTGAATATATATTTGAATCCTTATGTTTATAAGGCAAGACCCATAACTTGTGTAACCGTGGGCAAATTTCTCAACTTTTCAGGGGTTCAGCTTCATCGCTTTAAAAATGAGCAAACAAAATAATCTCTCTCTTTAAGATTTAAGACATGAGATATTAAAAAATAAGACATGAGATATTATATCTAAAACCAAGGTACAATTCCTGTTACATAGTTAGTGCTAGACAAATGTTAGCTCTTATTTATTGTTGGCTTCATCAGTTACATGTTTCTACTCAAACACAGATTAAACCCTAGGAAAAACTAAAAGTTTTCATTAGCATACATTTTCATTAGGGCACATCTGCATGTCCATTTTGTTAAGTGCAAATAGACTTTCATGCTAATTATACACAGGAATGAAGTTGATGCAAAAAAAAAAAAAAGAGAGAGAGAGAGAGAGAGAGAATGATTCTACATCAGAATTTCCTGGGTACCATCAAAGGAATTCTTAATTTGTAAGAACTTGAGAATCATCTTTTCTTATCATTAATAAAAACAATTTGTATGAAAGTGTTTACCAGCAATCACAACTTAGAATGTTCTACTGAAATCAGCTCATCTCATAATAGTAAACAATAATTTAATGAAAGTGTTTATTTTCCCTTGGCTCTTTATCCATTTCCATTCACAAGCCTTCCTCAAAAAATTGTACCTACACAGTTGTAATACTCAGGCTCATACAAAGATTGCCTGTGATTTTAGATTAATGCTTTTTTAAAGCATCATTTGAAAGTGCTCTTGTAATTGAACTCCCAAATTCTGAATTTCAAGTGGAGAGCCGGGGATTTACCAAATATGTGATGAAGAATCATGTTTTCATGTCCCTTCGCTTTGGCAGGAACTCTTGTTTCAATTGAAAACATTCCCTTACCATTACAGAAACCCAGAGGGCAATCATGAATTAAGACCTAGAAAATAAAACTGAGAGAAAAGAGTAGAATAACATGTGGTTGTCATTTTCAAGGCCACAGAGAGGGAAGCGGTTTTCCACTGCTAGCTAAGCAAAGAGAAGCACACGTACCGCATTAACATGGAGGGCAGACAGTAAAAATAGAAAGAGATGGTGGTTCACCTTTTTCTTTCATGGTGAAGCAGGTGTTGACTTGCCCTGCAGTTAGGGCTGCTTAGTTGAGGATCTTGATGTCATTTTAAATTTGAGGTAAAGTTTTTCTATTTATATTTGTGGCCTCTCACAACCACTCTGAAAGATATGGTGTTTTAACTCAGTCTGGCTCCTCTTCCATAAAGATAAAACTTAGTAGGTTGTGGGACTTCCCCAAGACCATAGTTAGAAATTTGATTGGAAGTCCCTATCTCTGAATTTTCAGTCTTACAAATTACTCTGTCTGTCCATGTGTAAAAAGAGGAGGGAAGGAAGGAAGGAAGGAAGGAAGGAAGGAAGGAAGGAAGGAAGGAAGGAAGGAAGGAGGAAAGAAAAAGGTGTTGGTTTTGTTTCAAAAATATATTTACAATACCAGGTTGTAAAGGCAGTATTAATTTGTAGAAATCACTACATCATTCTGCTAGCCTCCTTTATAGCTGGTGGTCACCTCTCTTGTCTAATCTCTGTTCGCTCACCCGACTTATATCCTGTTCTATCTACATTCAAGCAAACAAGACACATGCCTAAGATATCATAATATTTATATGGAAATGACAACTCATCTTCCCCCCCGTCTCATGGCAGACATTGCTAGCTGATAACAGTACTCTTTTCTCCCCACCCAGATGAAGCCTCAGAATCCTCCTCACTCCAGAAAACTAACACCAACTCATTTGGAATGAAACCTCTTTGTTATCTCCAATTTAGAGCCCAGTCCTCCAATCCAGTAGCTTCTTCACTGAATAACATTGCCTCTGCTGGTTATGTGGTCCTTGGTACATTTAATCCTCCTGAAATTCACTTTCCTCACCCATGAAATGAGAATCATAGAATTACCTACATTGAGTCTGTAATAAGAATGAATATAAAAACATTATGCAAACATACAGAATGACTGTTATTACCTTTAATATTATACAATGGTTTTATTCCACTCATTTTAATTGCTCCCCTCATAATTATCTTTCTCCCTCAGAATATTCTGGTCCACCTTACACAAAGTAGTGCCTCACCTAGCACAGTGTCTACACATAATTGGTTCTTCATGAACATTAGCCATCCCACCCCACCCCACCCTACCTCCACCCCACTATTTGTTCCTGACTCACTCCTGGTCATTCATCAACGATTAGTGTTTACAGTGTTTTCACACCACCATCTGCCCCAGTTAAATAAATTACAAAGCATAACATCTCAGGGGATCTAAAAACAATATCTTGAATGGTTTCACTATTCTGCAGCGTTCTTTTCGCACAGAGGGAAAACCCTGGAAAGAAGTATGTCAGTGACAGGGGTATCCCAAAGAGGATGATGACAGTGCTGCTGCTCTTCTGGCAATGGAATAAAACACTGATAATTTCCTATGTTCTGGTCATTGATCATTAATCTTTATACTGTCATATGTGATAATATTATTATCTTCACTTTAGATATCAGGAAACTGTCACAGAGAGGTTAAACAACTTTCCAAGGCCATGCAACTATTAAGTTGATATATTAGTGTTCTCCAGAGAAACAGAACCAATAGGAAATAGATGAAGATGTAGATATAGATGAGATTTATTACAGGATTGGCTCATGCAATTATGAAAGCCAACAAGTCCCATGATCTGCCATCTGCAACCTGGAGAACCAGGAAAGCTGGTGATATAATTCAGTCTGAGCCCAATAGTCTATGAATGGGAGTGGGGATGGGTGGAGGGATGCCAATGGTGTACTGAATCCGAAAATTCGAGAATCAGGAGTGTCAACCCTCATCCAAAGGCAGGAGAAGCTGGATGTCTTAGTTCCAGCAGAGAGAGAAATTTGCCCTGGCTCTGCTTTCTCATTCTATTCAGGCCTTTAATGGGTTAGATGATGTCCATCCACACTGGTGAGGGATCTTCTTTACCCTTTTTATTGATTCAAATGTTAATTTCTTCCAAAGACACTTTAACAGACATGCCCAGAAATAATATTTTACTGGCTATCTGGGCATCTCTTAGCCCAATCAAATGGACACATAAAATTAACCATCACAGTAAGTCATGCAGTTATTATGTAGGGATCCAAAACCAAGCAGTCTGGTTCTAGAACCTATATTCTTGTCTCACCGCATTTCTGCTTCCTCTTTCCCTACTTTCCTCTATGGATTTATGGAGGTTGTGTCAAACAGAATGGGATCTCTCAGGATGGTGTGTTGATGGGGCCAGACCCTCTTTCTCCTTTGGTCCCCTTCCTGCACCTACAGAACTGGATGGGCACTGTCTATGTGCTGTCCATTCTTACCTCAAGGCATGATTTGGCCTTTTAAATATCTCATGAAAAATTTTTGATAGCTATAGAAATATAAATGCATATATCGAAGTATCAGTAAATAGGTATGAAAAGGTTGAATGCAAAAGCAGTTGGAGACAGCAAAACAAACATAGGGTAAACATAGGATAAAGGAAGATTCTGGCTGATGGGGTAAAAGGCCAAAAACAGTCCTAAACTGCCAGAAAATCCATTCAAAAACTATTTCAGAGGAAGATCAATATTTACAACCCTATAATCCTTTCACAATGTATACATGTATCAAATCATCATGTTGTATACTTTATATATCTTATAATGTTATTTATCAACTATACCTCAATAAAGCTGAATAAAACCAATAAATATGGATTAACCAATATTTAATATAGTCCTTTTGTGCTTCACCTACATTTTCATCCTTAGGTTACAAAGCGGATTTTTTTAAAGAATTTATTTATTTATTCATGAGAGACAGAGAGAGAGGCAGAGACACAGGCAGAGGGAGAAGCAGGCTTATGCAGGGAGTCCGACGTGGACTAGATGACAACTCATCTTCCAGGATCATGTCCTGGACTGAAGGCAGTGCTAAACCGCTGAGCCACCAGGGCTGCCCACGAAGTGGATTTTAAAGGCAATCAAAATCTTGCAATATGGCTTACAAAAAATAGAAAGAAAAATTAATAAAAAGTGGGACAAGGAAATAAAAATATGCTAGTTATTGGGCTAATACATTAATAGCATTTTTAAGTTTATTTGCTTAGAATATTCAAAATTGACCTCTAAAAGGATCCTTATGAGTTAAAAAATACTGGTTATTTAACTTAATCCATTATTCAACTATTTCAACAAACATCTGTTGATATGCTTTCCACAAAGAGAGACATTTTTAGACAAATATAAACTAAGCTTTTGCCACCAACAATCATAAGTAGAATAAGTGCTAAAGAATGTGACTGAGCTGAGCACCAAGAGGTTCTTAGGTGGAAGGTCTGTTTTAGGTCACCAAACAGTGTTCACCCTCTCTTGCACCTGTGGATCTCTCCATGACTTTCCAACATGGACCACTCCATGCCTTTGCTAATGTCTTTGTCTCTCTTCCTGGACGGTGTTCTCCAACTCATTTCCTGTTGAACTAAGTATTCTCAAGAATGTCCAGGGCTTTTCACTACCTTCCTCATTCTCAAAGACATGATTCCTTCTAGAATTTTCTGAAGAATTTTATTATAACTCATCACGCTATATTATATTTTATGGCTATTATCATACTACTAGACTTCCTTGTTCCCTTCGTGGTCTTTTTGTAATGTCTAGATATGAGCATCTTGAAGGCAGGAGTGCTAGCTTCTTTCCTTTCTTGTTTCTGTATCCCTAGTGTTTAACACAATATCCTACACATGACCCATCTTCAATAAAATTAGAAGGAGAAATGGAAACTGTTAGCAGCTTTAGAGTGTTTAGAGTCTTAAGAGTTGACAGCACATGCAGGAACTGAGAATAGGCTGGTGTGATGGTACTTGTAATCCTAAAAGCAATGGCATTCTTCAAACACAGAGAGTACATCAAGCTCTGTCTTAAGCATTTAACATGAATCAGCAAAGAACTGAGGCCTAGAGGGCTATATTAGCTGCCTCAGATTGAAGGGGGTAAATCTGTTCCAAACCTTGGCAGCCTGGCTTCAGCACTGGTACTCTCCATCACTCTGATTTTCTACCTAAAGAGGAAAAGAGGAGTATCATGAGTATGAACAAGGTGATCAGAATTAAACAGGGGCTAGGAGACCAAAGACATATTTCACACATTCCACAATTCTGGTTTTTGTTGGAAGGAAAAAAAACAACTAACAAAAATCTCAATATACATAAACCTATTGGAAGGACTCTGACATACAAGTTTGTGATAAAGCACAATTAGCTAGAACAAAGCCTTGAAAACCATCCCAAATATCTAAACAAGCATTTTACCCAGAAAGAGTCATTCTTGATTGAAACAAGGACAAACAACATACCTAAAGGAAGGAAAGCCACTATGGGCCATGCAATAGAAAATGTAAACTAAGGCAAGGACATTCACAGCTTTGTTTCCACTTAACTGATTGTTGGTCCTTCATAGGAGATAGTTCAAATCTATCACAATTCTAAAATTGAAATGTGCATCACCATCCAAAGACACTACAAAGTTTTGTTTATTATTAAGAAGTAATAAACAGATAGTGGAAAAGACCACAAGAAAGTAGCAAGACTCTGAAATGTTGTACAAAAACAAGTCTTCCACAGATATAAAAATTCAGAGATGTAGAATCTGTGCAACCAGAGGTGATCCATATCCTGGCTCTCTCTGAGGAAGGAGTGACACTATGAATGGGCTACCATGACCAGCTGGAGCTTGCCAGGTTGAGCCTTAGTGCTACTTCTTTCTAGTACTGCCTGTTCTCTGGACTGTCTCTTTCAAAGGAGGAATAACTGGGAGATTTTGCAATATTTAGAAAACCAAGGAGGCAGATTTCCTCTGAGATGTCTCAAGGACAGAAGCAACTTCAGATTCCTCCAGGTTTCAAATATTGACCAGGTTCCAAAGGAAAGTGCTGTCCCAGCTATCCGAGAAATGCTACAGCAGGTCCTCAACACTTTCAGCCTCAGTGTCTCCCAATCTCCATGGAATGAAAGCATGTAGAGAAACTCCTAAGTGGACTTTATCAGCAAACAGAGAAGACAGAGGCATGCCTGGAGCAAGGAACTGGGCAGAAGGATCATTCCTCCTCTCAGAGGGAGGATTGCAGACTCAGAATAAAGAATTATTTCCAAGGGATCCATGACTATTTGCAAGACCAAAAGTATAGTAACTGTACCTGGGATGTCATCCATGTAGAAAACCAAAGGTGTTTTTTGTTCATGGAGCAGCTTACCAGAAGACTTCAGGACCAATAGGTCATTCACGTAACTAATTTGGAGCTGATTGCTAGTATCATTTTTTTTAATTTTATTTTTTATTTTTTTTATTTTTATTTATTTTTTAGTATCATTTTAGATATCTCCTCAAACCAGTGTGATATTTCTAAGCAACTTTTTCTTTCTTCTTTCTATGACTTAGGGTAATCTTGTCAGTCAATTTTTTGGATTGATAATTTTATCAATTACTCTTGGGGTGCCTGGATGACTCAATTGGTTAAGCATCTGCCTTGGGCTCAGGTCATGATCCTCCCTGCTCAGCAGGGAGTCTGCTTCTCCCTCTCTCTCTGTCCATCCTCCCCAGTTGTGCTCTCTCTCTCAAATAAATAAATAAAATCTTATCATTTGCAAATATTCATTTAATGGATTAGCTTATTAAAATCAACTAAATATTTATTATTAAAATAGTAATATATTTGATGATTCTATGTAAAACATTATTTTAAAATTAAATGATTCTTTTATTTCATTTTTACCATCAAATCTTCTAAATTCAGTGTTCTTATAACTGTGCAAAGGATCATCTTCAGACTGCTTCATTTAACAGAGAAAATAGTCATGTTAAACTATCTTTAAGATCATTTCACAATGCCGAAGGAAAGAATGTCTTGATAGTAGGACTATCAGCCAACAAAGAAGATTGTGGCAGCGATGAAAAATGTGGCAATTTCGATTCTCAGTAAGTCCTAAACTTGAGCAAGAGCAGAACATGTCTTGCACCCTAGCCATCATCCCAATCTTGAGCATGCCTATCTTATATTTTGGATGTCAAATGTGATTTTGTAAGAGAATGAGGACAAAGAAAAGCATGGGAAAAGTGATGGTAGTGGCTAAGAAAAAATGAGGGAAGGGAAGAAAGGTGGAGCAGGAATTTCTGAGATGCCCTCTTACTGTGTCTCTGCACATTGACAAGTGTGTAAAGCCCCCGAGGATGGTTGCTTCCCTTTCTTAGACTTCTTGTCTTCCACTTAAGCCCATCGGTGATAATTATCAATCATTGATGTCTATTAAATCAGTGTCATCTTCAAGTTTATGTGAAACATGGGGCCACATTCTCAATATCACGATTCATGCAGGGAAACTTGGACTCAGACATATAGAGAGGCATGTTCACATGGAGGCAGAGACTGGAGTAATGCATCTGTAAGTTAATGGAATAGCAAGCTTTGCTAGGGGCCACCAGAAGCTAGGAAGACGGCAAGGAAGGATCCTCCCTTATAGTCTTCAGAGAGAAGATAGTCCTGCCAACAACTTGATTTTGGATTTTTCACCCCCAGAACTGGAAGGGAATACATTGCTTTTGTTTTAAGCCACCTAGCTTGTGATACATTGTTTTGGCAGCCCTAGGAAGCCAATACTGTCACCTTGGTCCACACTGCTCAGTGTCCACACATTGACCCAACTCATCATGTAGCCAGTGGTGGCCTCTCACTGATCATAAACTTCTCCTGCAGTACCATGCTCTCCCACATTCCCACAATCAGTTTTCTATGTGTTCATCTCTCTCACTACACTGATAGAGAATATGCATCATTCTTACCTTGGTTTTGAGTGGAGAGAAAAACAGTCTCAGAAAAGCCCACTAATCAGAGATGGTACCCATGGGAGTAATCAACTGGTTTTTGTGGTCTCTTAGTGCTTCCACCTTTCAAATGTTCCTGTTGCTAAGTTAAGAGTTAACACCTCTCCTGTGTGCACATCAAAAGTCGTGTGCTGCCTCAGAAACAGCTTGTGGCACTTCTTAAAGGCTCTGAAAGCTTTTGTTTATTTGTCAGTGTGTTTAATAGAGAATATATGCCATATATAGATTTACAGGATTTAAGATTCAGTGTTTTTTTTTAAAGATTTATTTATTTATTTGAGAGAGAGAGAGAGAGAGAGAGAATTGAGTAGTAGAAGCAGAGGGAGAAGCAGATTCCCTGCTGAGCAAGAAGCCTGATGCAGAGCTCAATCACAGGACCCTGAGATCATGTCCTGAATTGAAAGCAGATGCTCAACCAACTAAGCCACATAGGCACTTCTACAGGATTTAAGATTTAGACTATAATATAATTCAGCAGTAAAATAAAAGTAACATTAATTTGATCTTTTAAAAAATATTATTTCAGAAGACATTTACAAATTCTATACACAATGCCTTGGGATCCATATCTTCGAAACTAATTTTCAAAGAAATACAAATGTAGTCAGAGCAACAGTTGGAAATGTCTTTGGTTATTAGATTAAAAAATCATTGACAATATGTTAAAAGTTGTTTTTTAAGAACTAAGAGCTAATTAAAATCCTAGGGGCATGTGCCTAAATATACATGTTTCTAAGTTTCAAAACCAAGGACTGATGATCACAACAGAGGCAGAGTGAGGAAGAATGAGCACATGACTTGGGTCAGAAAATCCAGCTCACAGAGCAACTGGGTGGCTCAGTTGGTTGAGTGTCTAACTCTTGATTTCTACTCAAGTCATGATCTCAGGGTCATGAGTTTGAACTCTAGGTTGGGCTCTGCACTTGCAGGGTCTGCTTGAGATTCACTTCCTCTTCCTCTGCCTCTTCCTCCACTCTCACACTCTCTCTAAATAAATAAATACATACATACAATCTTTTTCAAAAAATCCAGCTTTCAGTAAGTACCAAGTCTTGACCACCGTTTACTATGTGACTGGACAGTCACAATCCCTCTGAGGCTCATTTGCCTTGAGCCTAAAGACCTTATCAATATTATCTACCCTTCCTACTCATGAGCGAGATTAAATGGGATATCATATATAAAAATACTTTACCATATACAAACATATGGTAAAAATATCATATACAGAAATATAAAAATATGTTGAATATAATGTGAATCTTAAAACCCCTACAAAAAATACATATTTAAGCCAATTCAAGAAATTATTTTTGTATTATTTACCTCTAGATTTTTTTAAACCATAATAAAACCTAACCAACTTAAACATATTTATTTAAGAACCAATAAGTTTATTTCTTTTTTTTAAGATTTTATTTATTTATTTATTTATTTATTTATTTATTTATTTATTTATGAGACACAGAGAGAGAGGCAGAGACACAGGTAGAAGGAGAAGCCGACTCCCTGCAGGGAGCCTTATGTGGGATTCAATTCCAGGACCCTGGGATCACACCCTGAGCAGAAGGCAGATGCTCAACCACTAAGCCACCCAGGCATCCCCCAATAAGTTTATTTCAAGAGGGACAATCTTCATCCCATTATAGCTTCCATCAAGGTTGAGGTGATACTTACTTGTTACACAGAGTTAACATGTCAATTCTTATTAATTAGTAGCAAAAATATCTTAGCACCAAAATGGATGTATCACACTTTGCAAATTATGTATTTTAATTAAAAATTTATTGAATTTCAGCTATAATAGTGTGCCAGGCACTGTGCCAAGTGTGTGTGTGTCTGCATGCACACATGGGCACACACACACTCACACACACACACACCCCAAACAAAATCAAATTTATTCCCCACCACAATGCTGAGTAGTTAGAACTATTACTTTATAGATGAGGAAACTAGAGTGTAAAGCGATGAGTTCCTTACCTAAAAGGTATCTCTGGTAGTAACTGCAACTCAACTATTGTATTCATATTATTTTTGAAATGATATTTAACATACTTTAGACAATATATTGTTGTAGTTATCATTTTAAAGATTTTTCTCTTCCCTCATTAACATTATCTTGGTGGCTAATAGGATAAGTGTCCAACTCTTGATTTCTCCTCAGTTTGTGATCTTGGGTTGTGAGATCAAGCCCCGTGTGGGGCTCTGTGCTCAGTGCAGAATCTGCTTGAGATTCTGTCTCCATCTCACAATAAATAAAAATGTGCTCCTTTGCTTGTGTGCACTCTCTCCTTCTCTCAATAAATAAAATCTTTAAAAAAAATCATCATCTTTTAAAATACACTCTAACATTGTGGGGATTATATCCACCTTCAGCAATACCCAAACAGCACTATTGTGGATATTTTCCCAGATACAACAAAGGGTAAGTCCAACCAGCATAAGCCCTCCTGGACTCTGATAGACCTCAGGGAGCTAAGCTTACACACCCCTGCCTGCACTCCTGCCTCCCCACAGGTGGGGACAATTCAGGGTTGTGCTTCAGTGAGATCACAAACACTTCAAAGATGAAATCAATCACATTCGGGTATAGCTGTCAAATCACCAAAGTAAAAAATGCTAAATATCTAATCACCAAAGATCTCACCACAGTATGTTTTTGGAAAAGTTAATAGTTTCCCATCGGAATATTTCTGATGCTCAAAGGAATTTTTGAACATGTTTCCTCTCTGAGAGAGAAGGAGCCTTAGTTCAGAAAGAACAGAGATGAGAATGTGAGGATCCTTCCCTCTCCTGCTCAAGATAGTATCCTAGCTCCATTTATTAAATAAATTTAATCACTTTGCCTTCACAGCACTCTTACCCGTGGGTCTTAAAATGTGCATAGTCTCCCAAATGTGGAGAAAAACTTCCCTTGATAATGATATTCAGGATTTTCCTGGAATAGGATTCTTTACCAACCCCAAGGAATTGTTATGGGGTTACCTGCCAATATTCTTAATGATAGCTATTTCAAAGAACATTGAACACGTTTCAGGGGGAGCTACTCCTCTCTTGGCATCATGCCAGGTTGGGGGTGGGGTGGGGAGCCAGTACAAAGATTCCAGGGCTCAGAAAGCTCAAAGTATGAAGAAGAGGTATGCACACAAATCACTCTAGGACATGGTCAGTGTAAAGCCTGAAATGAGAAAGAAGATACAGAGAGGGGGAAATCTCTTTAGGCTAGAGGCAGAGGACATCAGTGGACCACAGAGAGCTTAAAGAGCAAGAAGTGGTTAATAACGCCAAGGGAAGGAGAAAGCCCAGGAAGATAGGGTCCAAAGGCAGGCCAAGTTGGCTGTGAATGGAAGGGGAGAGATAAGGCAACACCTGGAGTGAAAGCACAGTCCAGGAAGAGGAGTATATTAGTTGTGTCTTTATGTGCCTTGAGGGTGATAGATTCAATTTCTTTAATATGACAGCTGCCCAGAAAATGGGATGGTGATGGATGGGTATCTGAACAGCTTCAGATGTAATTAAATTAAGTTGTAGGGGAAAACACATCCTCTGGAGCACAGGCTGGAATTTAAGATTAGTGTAAAGACTAGCCAGTGTTCTGTTTGTTTAGTAGATAGCACCTTCTAGAATTCTGAAGCACATTCTTAAATTCAGCATCTAAAAAGCAATTTTGTGTGTAAAGGTAGTTTTTAAATCCCTAGAATTGGCCTGAGTTGAAATCTTAGCTTGGTGGCATGCTGGCAGCGTTAATTCCGGGTAAGTTACTTAAGTTATCTACATTCCAGTTTCCTCATCTGTAACATGGAGATATTAATACTCTATCCATCATAGCTTTGCTGGAGGAACAAGGGAGTTAACTCACATTCAGAATAGAGTGTTCAGAATAGAGACTAGCAATTCAACCATCAATGTATATAGCTATCCTCATGATTATTCTACTTATTAATATCATGATTTGATCTTGTTTTGGTTATAGTTCTCATAAACATAAGGCAGTTTCTTTACTTCATTTTACATATGAAGCAAAATGTGTGAATGATTTGCTTTAAGGCTTCCTCCTAGCCAGAATTAGAACAAAGCTCCCAAACCTTCACTCATACACACCTTAGTCTGTTTAATATGAACAAATCTTTACACCAAGGGCTTCAAGACAGTCTGAAATTATTTTATACAGAACTGAAGTAATAAACATACGTGTGTATGTGTATATTAAGTCTTCTACATATCACATCTGCACTGAGTCATAAGTTTCACAAAAGTTAGATAAAATCTAATTGCATTACAGCAAAAAATAATAACAGTAGAAGTAAGAAATATTGAAATGTAGTGAAACATCCAAACTGATATTCATAATCAGCCCTACACTCTATGTGGGCTTAAGAGGGCTATGGTAAGAGTATGAACAAAACTGCAAAAATAATACCAAGGTTCTATGCAAGAAACACACCAGTGAAGCCATTGTCATGATTTTTCACTTACAGAAGAGTCACAACACACCTGTCCATCCTTGAAACACCAGCCCTTAGCACCTTGTATGGCACAAAGTTGGCCCATGACACACGCCAGTTTGTTGAATTGAATGGGAAGGTAAGCCAAAGAGTTGAAAATACTCTAAACTCCACTTTGAAAATTGGCAGAAGTATTATATATCCACTGAATACAGAAAGCAAGTGGAAATATTCAACAGATTGATAATCTGTAGCCACAGAGGAGATAATTCTAAACAGTAGATAAAAACAAAAATCAGTTTTATTAAGTATTGGGAGACACTAAATAATTGCAATTTGAGGAGTAGATTTCTTTTTCATACTGTACATAAACTAAAATAAGACAGCAACAACTTCAGTTTCCCAAGGTCAGCTGAGACACAAAAGGAAGGGAGAATGCAGAGGAAAAGGAATAACACTCATGTGGAGGTAGATGCTAAGCAAAATATGGTAGCGATTCATTCCTTCATTGATTCATTCATATATGCCAGCTCCCCCTCATTCCAAGAGCTCTTAAAGGAGTCAGTGTGGACAGCATAATATAATAAGCTTTATCTGTAACTGTGACTAAGTGTTTGGTAAAGGGTTACATTATATTTAAAGTTTGACTTTAAAAGTCAGGAAAATAGGGACTCCTGGGTGGCTCAGTGGTTGGGTGCCTGCCTTTGGCTCAGGGCGTGATCCTGGAGTCCTGGGATCAAGTCCTGCATCGGGCTCCCTGCGTGGAGCCTGCTTCTTCTCCCTCTGCCTGTGTCTCTGCCTCTCTCTGTGTCTCATGAATAGATAATTTTTTTAAAAAGTCAGGGAAATAGATGTTATATTTTACAACAATTTCTATCAAAAATCTTTACTTTTTCTTTTAAATTCCTGTGATGGAAGATTAAGTTGTTAGTAATGTAAAAAACTAGCCTGTATAGCTGATTCTGATTCTGCCCATGATGAAATCATTAGTATCCCACCACAAACCATCAGAAACTCAACAAAATACATCAATCAATTGTTTTCAGCACTGGACAAGAGACAATGTGCAGCTATGATTCTTAAGAGAACAGGCAGGGGTCCTTGGGAGGCTCAGTCGGGTAAGCTGTTAAGCGTTTGCCTTCAGCTCAGGTCTTGATCCCAGGGTCCTGGAATTGAGCCCCACCTCAGGCTCCCTGCTCAGCAGGGAACCTGTTTCTCTCTCTCCCTCTGCCTGCTGCTTATCCCCACCCCTGCCTCCTGCTTGTGCTCCCCCTCTCTGTCAGATAAATAAATAAAACTTTTTTAAAAACAAGCAAAATGAAGTACACATTCACACTTGTTTTTTGCCTGAAGGCACTCCCCAAATTGTGGTACCAGGAAGTAAATCCCAGAGAGTAGTAGTCTTGCTGGGCAGAGAAAAAGAGATCGGAGTTTGAGGCTGCCTGAAGTGGTTGGGAGCTGTCCTATAAAAAACTGGAAGAGAAAAGAGTGCCTGGGTGGCTCAGTCACTTAGGTGTCTGCCTTCAGCTCAGGTTGTGATCCCAGGGTCCTGGGATCGAGTTCCTCATTGTGGGGGGGAGGTCCCTGCTCAGCAGGGAGTCTGCTTCTCCCTCTCTCTCAGCCTCTCCTCCTGCTCATGCTTTCTCTCTCAAATAAATAAAATCTTTAAAAAAAAATTGGAAGGGCAAGAGAGCTATGTGCAGAGATAGAGGTCCAAATGTTTGCAGAGGCATCTCCTTGTGCATTTTGCCAGGGCAAGGGTCTGCAATACCTGGCTGTCAACAGCTACTGAATGCTGTACACCACACAGAAATTCCAGACCTTTTCCAACAGAGGAGGATTTTGGAGTTCCAACCACCTAGAGTAGAAAGACCTCACTAAATACCATGGTTATTTAGCTGAGACCCAAGAAAGGTCATGCCCTAGAAGGGCTATTCTAACCCTCCAGTGATGACTATTTCAGACCTTGAAATACAAAGATAAAGTCTTAAAAGCAATAATAAAGAAAAGATGCACAACATACAGGAAACAATAAGAATTACTGATGGCATCTCACCAAAACAATGTAAGCCAGAAGGCCACAAAAGGATATTTTTTAAGTACCAAAAGTAAACAAATAGCAATAACAACCTATTAACCAAGGATTCTCTATATAGAAAAACATCTTTTAGAAATAAGGTGAAGGGAGGCTGGGTAGTGTAGTTGGTTAAACATTCAACTCTTGATTTTGGCTCAAGTCATGACCTCAGGGTCATGGGATCAATCCCCATGTTGGGCTCCACACTCAGCATGGAATCAGCTTGAGATTCTCTCTCCTTCTCCCTCTACCCCTCTCACTGCACATACAATCTCTCTTTCTCTAAAATAAATAAATCTTCAAAAAATAAAAATGAGGTGAAATAAAGAAAAAACAGAGAATTCATTACTATAAGGCCTATATTACAGGAAATAGTTTTTAAAGTTCTTAAGGATAAAGAGAAATAGTATTAGATGACAATAAGAATCTATGTGAGGAAATAAAGAATCACAAAAATGGTAAATATATAGTAAATACAAAGGCCTTTCCTCATTTTAAATTTATTTAGAAGAGAATTGACTCCCTAATATACACACACACACAACTTATTGTGGGAGTTATCATGTATGTAGAAGTAAAATGTATGACAGAAAGAAATAGCAGAAATAATAAGAGAGGGAATAATCCCGTTTTAAGTTTCTTACAACACATGTGATGTGATATAATATGAATCCAATGTAGATTATCATAGGTTAAGGATATATATGATAATTCTTAAGCAACCACTAAAATATAAACAAAAATAGAGCCAAAAAGGTAATACAGGAGATGAAATGAAATCCCCAGAAGTACTTGGTAATTCCAAAAATGTCAGGCAAGGAGAAAAAAAGATTAAGCAGGGCAATTAGAAAAGGCAAAAGATGGCAGGTATTAACCCAACCATTAGCAATAATTGCATTAAGTGTAAACTAAATAATTAAAAGGCAAAGATTGTCGGACTGGGTAATAAAGCAAGACCCAACTATATGCTGCTTACAAAAGACACGTTTTATTTTTTTTAAAGATTTTATTTATTTATTCATGAGAGACACAGAGAGAGAGAGAGAGGCAGAGACACAGGCAGAGGGAGAAGTAGGCTCCCTGTAGGGAGCCTGATGTGGGACTTGATCCCAAGATTTCGGGATCATGCCCTGAGCCAAAGGGCAGACCTCAACCACTGAGTCGCCCAGGTGTCCCAAGACACACTTTAAATATAAATTAAAAAATAGGCTAAAAGGAAAAGCATGGAAAAGGAGATACCAAGCAGACACTTATAAGTGATAAAGCTAATGTAACTGTATTACTATCAAAGTAGACTTCAAGCTTAACAAAATATTAGCAAATGAATCTATTAATAAGGATGATATATCATGACTTAGTGTGGGGTTTAGCCCAGTATAAGGTTAGTTCATCACATTAACAAATATAGTTTCAATCTGTTGGCATTGTTGTTGATACCTTCAGCCACACAAAAACATTTTCTATAATCCTGACTGAACAGCTCTTCTAACACCTAGGTTGTCCAAATCATCTTCTAAATTCTACAACTTGTTTTTATGGCTTTTTTCTTTACGTTTAATTTTTTAATCCACTTGGAATTTACATTTTTATGTGGTATGTGATAGAGTTTCATCTTTTTTTCCCTCTGGATAGATTAACCAGGTGTGCCAGCCATTTAGTAAATATGTGATCCTTTTCCCACTGAGTTGAAATTTCAACTTTGTCAAACATTGAGTTCCTAAATATGTTAAAATCCATTTCTGGGACCTTCATTGTTTTCCCTTGTTTTGTCGTTTGTTCTTCTACCAATATAGTGTTTTATGATGTATTTTATTGCCGGGTAATGCAAATCCTTCTCAATATTCCTCTTTTTTAATTACTTTCTTGGCTATTCTTAAATATTTCTCTGTATGGGCTTTAAGAGTATTTTATTCAATAAAAAAATCTCCTTAGGATTCTAATTGGAATTACCTTTCATTTATTGATCAATTTGGGAAAATTTTAATTTGGGGGCTATTAAGGATTCTATCTAAAAACATGGTCTGTTTCTCCATTTGTTTCATTTTTTAAATATCCTACAATAAGATTTTATAGCTTCCTTCTTAAGAATCTGTATCTTTCTTCTTTATTTCTAGATATCTTTACTTTTGTTACTATTATGAATGGATTTATAATCTTGTCTTCTTTTTAATTGATTATTGTTTTTATAGAGAAAGGATTTGTAAATCTTTTTAAAATTAAGGCTCCTTTCTGGCCTCTTGGAAATGTGGGATGAGATCAGCCAGCCCTAGAAAGGCAAGCCTAGCTCACAGGATCATCAGGATGAATCAGGACCAGTCCCAAATTTTGTTGTAAATCTCTGCCTCCTGGTGGCTCCCTTACCTAGCTACTCTCTGATTTGAGTGCTTCTGCAGTTTTTTTCTGTTCTTCCTTGGCTGAATTCTATTTGCCCTCTATCCAGTGCCACCCCTGCCCCTAAAGCAAGTCTCAGGTGTTGGGGGCCAGCACATGACTGGATTTGTCCTCTCTTACAGGAAGGCTAACAGACACCACCCAAGCAGTCTCAAGCTATATGGGATAAGACTTTTATACCAGCAATATAAAAGAACTAACCATCTTCACAATGGCCTTAAAAGTAACATATGCAGTAAAGATTATTCTTAATGAATAATCATTATGAATTTTAAGAGTGGCCATTTCAATGTGGTTATATTGGGCTAATAAACTTTATAAATTAACAGACTAAATCTCAATGCAGGGTTAGCCTCAGCAATGACGTGAAGTAATTTTCTTTATCTTCCCTTGACCCTGGTACCTAATGTGCTAATAATACAATTTAGCCATCTTGTTTTCCCCTACTGCTGCACCCTAAAAAGACCCAATCCTTGCCTACGCTTAATACCCTTAGCTGGAGACAAGGAAATCAGATTTTTCTGTCTGCACAATAGGCCAACACGGCCTAGAACACCTGTCTCCACTTCCTGCTTCTGTCCAGCCAATCCTTATTTAGAGAACCAACCATTTCGTACCTGGGTTTAACCTTGGCTTTTTGACCCGGCCCCTATCAGGCCCTCCTCACTTCTGAATCTGCCTCTGTTCCTCCCCACAGTGGTCTCCATCCTAACCATCCACTTCTTTTCTTTTTTTTTTCCTCAAAGATTTTTATTTATTTATTCATGAGAAATACAGAAAGGCAGAGACATGGGCAGAGAGAGAAGCAGGCTCCCTGCAGGGACCCTGATGAGGGACTTGATCTCAAGACTCCTGGATCACGACCTGAACCAAAGGCAGATGCTCAACCACCGAGCCACCTAAGTGCGCCCATCTACTTATTTTCTATGACTCCTTCCCAATTCAGAACATGTGCTGAACATTCTTGCCGGAGTTCTAGCTCCTGAATTTTATTTCATTCATTTCAAAATTCCTTTGTCTACCAGAGCTGATCCTTCTCCAACCATCACAACCACTGCCACCCCTGCACTCCAACACATACACCTGTTCCATCTTCCATAAGTTTCTACCAAATTTGACAGGCTGTATCCAGGGCTCTACCTTTAAACTGCTGGAAGAAGTCATCTGCTGGGCTTGCAGAACCCTGGCCTCATTCTTATCTGAAGCTTGACGGTGATCTCATTTGATCCTCACATGAGAAGCAGGCTAGGGTCTGCAATATGACTTTCGCTCTAGAAACAAAGGAGATGAGTTTCAGAGACATTACTACTTGTCCAGTATCACACAGAAGTAAAATCTAGACTTAAACACTGGTCTTCAGACTGAAAACGTCTTGTTTCCTGAAACTGTTTCTTCCTGTTTCTAAGCATACTTTAAAAAAAAAAAAAAAAAAAAAAGCAGCCATTTGAAAATACCTTGAGGTTGGAGACCATAGCTTTTTGTCTCTAAATTCATTCTCTCTCTCAAATATCTTAATAAGGGCCCACTTAGCACAAGGTCATGCAAAAATATTTTTGATAAGCACACAATAAATCTGTGGAAAGTATATACAAACAGCAGAATGAAAATATAAACCAATGCATGAATAAGGAAGTAAGAACATTAACATCGCTTACAGCCGATGGCTTTTCTAGAAACAGTTTTTACAGAGAACACATATTTGAGATATGGAATAAATCATGGGTTTATAGAATATTAGAACCAGATCATAAAGATCTTTATGGTCTTTTTATCTAATTCCCTTCAAATGACAGAATTTCAACATTGAGAAGGCAATAGGGAGTAAAGCAATCTGAGGTGTAAGCCCTTTTTCTTTGTTCATCAGAAACCGATTATGCAAGGAAAGAATCTTTTCGTCATTTTTCTTTTGGGACTAGCATTTCCTACCATTATTCAGCTATGTAAATGCACAATATGAGCTATCTTCGTCTATTTAAACAGCCACTGTAATTCAATAACTTTTAGGTAAGTTGATATTTAAGTGCTTAGATTGTTTCTTTTAACTTTATTCCTTTTGTTTTGGACTTTCCTTATTCAAAAAGTGATTACAAAAGACATTGCTGGTTTTTCTTCTTCACTTTCTGTATATCATACAGTCTTAAATTCTTAAAGCCTAATCCATTTTTAAAATCTTTTACCTTAGAACACCAAAAAGCAATCGTGCCTTCAAAAGTGATTTAAATGCTAATGATTATAATGTTATTTAATGAGATCAATATAGAAGTGATCTTTTTGAAACTATTTATATCTGCAGCCCAAATAATATTTTCATCATTGCAAAATTAAATCTTATCTCAAAAATTATCATACTAAGTTGGTTTTCTGTGGGTGACTCCTCTAGTTTATAAAGTGAATTGATCTAAGAAAAGCAATTCTCAGTAATCACAGACAATGGCACGGAGCAAGAATGTATAGAAATGAAAACTGTATGTGAATTTAAATAAAACCTGAACTGTAAATAACAGTTTTGAAATATACTAATGTGATTTTCTCTTTTGCATTTCTTTGTATGTGACCTTCTTCCTAGCCTGCCAGAGGCATTCTTTTGCCTCAGGAGATTTGGGCTGGTTGTAGTAAGACTGCCAAGGTATAGAACGAGTCTCAGCCTTTATCTATCAAAGTGGCCTTTCCAGTTCCTAGTGAGGCCATGGTTTTGAGAGCCACACTTTGTCAGGAGGAAAAAGAATTCCTAAATTCCCCAAGGCTCCTTTCATGATAGCAAAACTTGGAGAGCTATGGATTGAGTTTTACAATAAGCCACAGGGAAAGAAAATTTAGTATATATGTCGGTTAGTGAAGACATACCTGTCTCGGGAATTAGCAGGGAGATTCCTAGGATAGGGGGAAAGAGAGATTCTTTTAAAAGGAAGCTATAGTACGAAAATATCTAGAGCCAAAGCCCATTTCTTTCTCTGCCTCCCACCCCCAACTTCTTGTCCCAGGTATAAACCAAATCACAAAGCAGGGCAGGGACTTGGGGAGGACAGGAGGTTGCAAAATAAGGAGCTGCTTCCTTTCAGGCAGGCAATGCTGACAGGGTGTATCTGCTTAAAGTCTGTACCCTAAGGGCTGACTAGCCTCATCAAGTCCCCACTCTACTACAAAGATGGTCGTAGAAATATCCTGAGTGACATAGAAGAATCAGAGCCATTGGCGTAGTACCCTAGTTTCTCAGACAGATGCTGGAAAGCCTGTAGGCTCTGAGAGCAGCATCACATTCAGCCCAGTGCTGTGTCCAGCATGATGTGGGAAAGATAGGGAGATGCCTACATCATGAGCCTGAAATAATGTGACTGATTCCTCACAGCTTACTCCAAAAGTTTCCACATGACCCCTGTGAAAGTTAATAGAAGGAAAATCCCAGAAGGAAATCTCAATGAGGATGGAGTTGGGAGGCTGGCAGGGGTACACTCATGCCTTACCATTTGCAAACATAAAGGACAAGACATATCTTGCAGATGGGTATGAACTTACCATCCCAGCAGGGGGAAGAAAGGCTGCCCTCTTCCCTGGCACCTGCCCAGCCAATGAGAGACATTCACAACTTAGCCAATGAAACTCCCAGTTTACTCCAATGGACTTTATGTTTCTAACAGCTTTCCCAACATCCCCCTGTCCTCTATAAAAGAGCCTTCCTTTCCTTGGTTGGAGGCAGTCCCCTATATAGTTTTGCTGTAGCTTGCTCTGCTTGGGCTGCAATTCTCTGCCATTCTCCAAAAAACCTCACTTTGCAGGTAAGATAACCGGCAATTTTATCTTTTTATTTTTTATTTTTTGGCAATTTCATTTTTTAAGGTTAACATCACTCAGTGATTGGAAGTGGGATCTAGAGAAGACCCCCAACAACTCTGAGGCTGGTGAGCAAACAGGTGTGAGTACCAGCAGAGCCCTTGGACTCACTGCTTTCTGTTCTACCCTGCCATCTGAGGGTCATATTTCTCCTGGATTTTGGGCAGCTCTCTCTCCAGGCCTTATCTGGGATGTGTTTTAAGGCCTTGGGGTTTTCTTTCTCTGAGGATATTGGTTTGGCCTTCAGCCTGACTCCTTTTCAGAACCAGACTATTTCTGTCAGAACTGCTGATCTTTGGTCTGATTTCTTTGGAACTGGATTGTTCCTCTAGGAACTGGGCTGGCCTTTGGCCTGATTCCTTCTGGAACCATGCTGCTCCTGGTGCAACTCTCCTGTTTAGGAAGTTTTCTCTTTGCTGTAGAGAAAATCCTCTAAGAGGAGCACCTGGGTGGCTCAGTGGTTGAGTGTCTGCCTTTGGCTTAGGTCATGATCCTGAGGTTCTGGGATTGAGTCCTGCATTAGGCTCCTCGCATGGAGCCTGCTTCTCCCTCTGCCTATGTCTCTGGCCACCCCCTCTCTCTGTCTCTCATGAATAAATAAATAAAATCTTAAAAAAAAAACAAAACCTCTAAGAAATGGGATTCCAGTCATCAAAATGCTTTGAGGGTACCCTCGCCCCAAATCGCCCAACTAGACTCTGGCCAGTTTTATGTTGAAAAGCTATGGCTCCTCAGTGTGCATATTTATAATCAAGTGGACTGATTTAACCAAAAGTAATCTAGAGCTTCAGTGGCCTTTAAGGGGAATTTTGATCTTCCCAAACTTGTTTTACTCAAGATTAAATTAGAAAGCCATGGCTCCCAAACCAACAACCCCAAACCTGAATGGGATGCCTATCTGAAAAGGTACCTTGAGGCTTCCAGATGTTTTGAGGATCCTAAGTTTGCCTCTGCAAAATACCTGCAGCAAACAATTGAAGGGAGTCAAAATGGTTCCTGAGGACTTTTTCCCCATCTCCCATCTTCTTTGTCCTCACGCATGTGGCAGCCGACTTGTGCTCAGCGCCCCACCCCAGCACCATGCTATTTTCTTCTCTTTGCCAAACTTCCCATCTCCTCCATTTCTCACCCTACTTGTTCTTGAAAGTATGAAAACCTGCCTCCTTAAAATTAAGTCTGCTGAGGATCTAAACAAAACTCAAGTTTCTTATGTTACCCAGGCTAAGGCTGAATTGTGAGCCATAGTTAATGAGTTTCCTAAAATGACTGACGACTCCCGTAAGTTTGCTGAAGAGTTTAATCTAGTTATTCCAATTTACCAACCTGATTCTCAGATTTATATCAGTTAGCCCACAAGCTTATTGATGAGGACCAGACTAAACATTGGATGAAACTAGCCAGAAGGGAACATTCTGAAGGAAATTTAGAGAAACTCCTGACTTTTTTTTTTTTTTCTTTTTTGGTAAGTAATCTCTACCTTCAACATGGAGCTTGAACTGAGGACCCTGAGATCAAGAGTTGCACTATTTACCAGCTGAGCCAGCCAGGTGCCCCCAAGCCCCTAACTTTTTTAAAAAATTGGATGGATGGATGGATGGATGGATGGATGGATGAAGGTGAGGGAGAAAGAGACAGAATCTTAAGCAGCCTTCACACCCAGCATAGAGCCCGAGTCGGGGCTTGATCTCCCAACCCTAAGATCATGACCTAAGCTGATATCAAGAGCTGGATGTTTAACTGGGATGAGCTACCCTGGCACCCAACGAAACCCTTAACTTTTGACAAGATGGTGGAGCACTGGCTGGAAAGCTCCACCAAGAAATTACAATAGCTTTTCCCATGCCTGCTGATTGGAACAAAATTCAGGCTTGCACACAAAAGCCTGATGAATTTGTTCATGACTGTTACAGTCAACTCCAAATAGTCTTTGAAGAATATTCTGGTCTTTAGATGTTGAGTCCATCCAGGTAGCATTTAACTCTAAGATTATTAACTGGTTGAACTGGGATATTTCTCTTTTAGCTAGGACCAGAATGGAATGGGAAATTACCATTCCAGATTTAGTTAATTTGGCAAACCAGCTCACTTACAACCTAGATAAGTCACCTAAAAGAAAGACTGCTAGGGGTTCCTGGGTGGCTCGGCCAGTTAAGCATCCTGCTCTTGATTTTGGCTCAGGTCATGATCTCAGAGTATGAGATCAAGCCCCTCGTCTGGCTCCAAGCCCAAAGATCTCTCTCCCTCTGCCACTACACTTCTCCCCCCTCCTCTCTAAAAGAAACAAAACCCCACTAAAATTGTCAATTTTCAACTCCACCAAATGAAGGTCCCTAAATAAAACGAAAACCTCTTCATTTCTGCTGTTATTGCAAAGATTCAGGGCATTGAAAAAACAAACTGTCACAAATTTAAGTGCTCCATGCTCAGAGAAACCAGTCTCCAGATTGGGAATGAATCTCCCTCTGTCCATGTTGACACCAGAGCTCCACTCTCGATGCTGAACCCCAATGCTGTAAATCAGCCCCTGCTCAAAGTACCAAAACAGTTCAGATGTTGGAGGTCCTCTAATCAACTTCTATGGGTTCCTGTCTCTGAACCTACTCCCTTTTGTCTAAGCCCTTTGAGAAATACACACTCTTCTCCTTAGTTCCTCTGGCCCTATTCATTCAATGACCCGACATTTCTTAGAAAAGTATCTTGCCTGAATTTCTCCCAAAAGGGGGAAATAATTCTAGATTTTGATGGAAATAATCAAAATAGCCAACCAGGGGAATTCAACGACACTTTGACATCTTTTATTCATTTTTATTGGATCAGCTACCATCCTGTTTATGAACAAAATCCTCACCTGATATTGGCAGATTCCACAGTGCACTTCCCATCAAGATTCAAATAGATCCCTCAAAACCTCTTCTATAATTAACATGCTATTAATAAAAAGGTGCTTGAAGGCATCAAGCCGGTAATAGAAGATTAAAAGTGTTAGGGCCTCATTTTCTCCTGCACTAGTCCCCCCTACTACTAGTGTACCCATGAGAAAACTCAGTGGCTGACAGTGGAGGTCTGTCCAGCACCTCTAAGCAATAAATAACATTGTTATCTCTTGGCACTGTGTTGTTCTCATCCCCCATACACTAGGGACATCCATTTGTACTGAAAGTAAATATTTCACTGTAAGTAACCTATGCAGTGCCTGTTTTAGTATTCCAGTTGATCAGGATAGTCCATTTGCTTTCAGGTGGGAGGAAGGGAAATACACTTAGAGAGTAATGCCCCAGGGTCTCACTGAGAGTCCTTCTTATTTTTCACAAACCTTAAAGGCTGATTTGGATGATAGATGATTGTCTGCAGATTCTTCTAGTTACAATACACAGATGAGTTGCTTCCTTGCCCTCCTTCTCAAACCTGTTCACAGGAAGATAGCATCTACTCGTTAAAACTTTTGGCTTTAAAGGGACATAAAGTTTCCAAAGAAAATTTATTTGCTCAAACCCAGGTTTAATACTTGGGGTATCTAATCTCAAATCAAGGTCTATATTTGGATCCAGATGAAACCCCTCATGACCGCTTAATGCTGACAAGTTACCTTTTGAATACCCATGACAATGTACAGGAAACTCCTTAAACATATGCAGATTTTCCATGGTTTACTGGTGGTTCTTATTTAAAGGATAAAATTGGAAAATATCATGCTGGATATGCTCTTGAAACTCCTTTTGAAGTCACCGAAACAGTGCCTTTACATTTGGTCACTTTAGCCATAGAGACTGAATTGATACCATTACTTGACTTTAGCCAAGGCTAAAACCACAGACATCCATACTGATAGCTGGTAGACCTTTGGGGTAACTCATGACATTGGAATATTATGGAAACAATGAAATGTCCTTCCCTCTGATGGGAATGAAATTTAAAATGGCTTCTATGTCCAAAATTTATTAGATGCTTTGCTTTTTGTCTAATGCTTTGGCTATTACAGTCCCTGGGCATTCCAGATTCAACTCCCAGAGTAATCTACTTCACTAATATTTCTGCAAAAAGTGCTGCTCTCAAGGAAACCAGTAGCCAGATTCCCTATTTGGATTCTTTGGATCCCTGGTCCAAAGGGATTGCTCTCCCAGCATCATTTGGAAAAATGGACAAAAGACATCCAGCAATTGGCCCCAGAGAGAGAAAAGCAATACAGGAAATCTAATCATTGTTGGCTCAATAAAAAGAAAATACTGGTTTGGGCCAAATAACAATCTGCCCTTGACAATAAAAATCTAAAATTCCCAATTCTTACCACTGTATCTGCGTTAAACTATCAGACTATTGACAAAATCATGGCAATAATGAGCCAATATTGGTGGTGAGAAATTAATGAGACTCCAAAAATTGCCTACCTCACTTGTCCCACCTGTCCAAAGTATATTCCAAGGAAACGTATTTATACACATGGATCATACACCTTCTCCCTCTCATGGATAAATGTTTTAGTCTTGGTTTATATGTTTTCTCACTAGATCCAAACTTTCTCCTGTAGACAAGCCAATGCTGCTTCTGTCAGAAAAGATTAGCTCTATCTGGGAACCCATTTTACTAGTCAGGTGGTTTGATAAGCCTTTGCTATTTGACCAGTTTTAGAATACTTCCCTTGTACATACCATCCTCAATCCTCAGGGTTAGTCACATGTACTAAAGGGCACTATTGAGACTCAGTTGGCAAAATCTGTAGAGACCCTCCAAATACCTTGGCCAAAAGCATTGCCATTGGTCTTCTAAATCACAGATATATCCCTTGGGAACTCATAGACTCTTGGCCTTTGAGAGAGTCACAGGTTGTCTAATACACTTGGCCCCTGCCTTCTTTGGCTCATGGTTGATAAAAGGAAATATAATTCAATAGCATAAAGGCCTAATATTGCTTCTATTAAAAATAACCACGCTTTGACAGAGCAATCTTCTGGGAGATGATGACCTTAAGGATCACATCTTGCAACCTAGAGACTTCTGTTGAGAAAGACACCTCCAGAGAAACTCTTCTACCTCACTGGAAAGACTTGTATCAGAAACTGCTAACTAACCCTTGTGCCATCAAACTCCAGGGTATAGACTCTTAGATTCATCTGACATATTTAAATGAAGCACCAAACCCTGGCTGGACTCACATACCATCTGGTGGCCTGAAAGGAAAGATTTCCTGGAATTGAAGCAGATGCCATCTGATGAGACTCTTTCCCAAGATGTCTGGGCCAGGCCTGTACACCTTTTTCTTACTGTTGCTTTCTCTCTTTTCTGGAAAGACAATGCCCCTGCCTGCATTTCTCAAGCCCTTGTAAGAGGAAGGAACCTCTTATTTTGTTTATGGCCTTTTGGAAACAGCCTCATCATGATCCCAGGACAGTTTAATTTTTCATTTGCTTTTTTTGAAGGGTTAGAAGGTTCAGAACTCACAAAGGTCTTCTTTAATCTAAACTATTAACTGGCTTTGGATTCTTATCCAGATTGATGTCCTCTGAATGTATAAACTTACAGGCTGTATTATCCATAACACATTTAGTTACAAACATCTTTTGAGATGTCATCTCTTGAGAAGACAATACTGCATTCAAATGTCTTTGAAATTTTGCTTTTTTTGCAAAAAGTTCATCAGCTATTGTTTCATGTTTATACTTGCACCATATCTTCCCAAACATACTTGCTTAATTCTTTCAGTGGGCTCTTGGAGTATTCACTGTTTTGCTTTCATAGTTACTTTAAGTGGATACTTCCAGAAGGCACACATGTCTTCGGAGTTGCCTTGAATAGTGAAAAGCTCTCTCCCCTAAGTCAGGATAAGTGTCAATAAATATTTCAGTTGGCTACTTGCAGACCTGGTGGCCTGGTCTAGAACCATGTGATAATTTGGAATTGCTGTTACTTCTATTTTGTATGATTAAGTTTTGTATTTTGTTGCCTACAAAACTTGTTAAAAATTATGTACCCAATAAGGTGATGCTGGCTCAATGCTTTGGGATGATGTTGAGAAGGTATGAACTTTAGGTGGGAGTACCTGAGAGTTTCTTCCTCCTAACCATCCTTGTTAACTCAGATGTGGCCTTACATCTTCTAATTGCTATGCACTTTCCCCTGAAAATAGGACGTGACACCCAGGAAAGGTCCCTCCTGGCACTGAGGGACAAAACCACTAAATATGGAAAACCTTACTGTCAATCCACAATGCTTTCGAAGATCTTGATCAAAAGGGGGAATGTGAAAATTAATCATGGAAATCTCATTTAGAATGGAGTTGGGAAGTTAGCAGGGGAAATTCTCTCTCGTGCTCTACCACTCATTGCCAGTAGCAACCCCAGCAGGAAGACACAGACTTTGCATATGAATATTACTCTACTATCCCAGCAGAAGGAAGAAAGTCTTTATTCCTGCCCTGGCAATAGTCCAGCCAATGAGATCGGTCACAACTCAGCCAATGAGAAGCCACTATATTTCAAACTCCCAGTTTCCTCCAATGGACTTTTTGTTTATAACAGCCTTTCCAGCTCCCCACTTTCCTCTATAAAAGAGCATTTACCCTTGTTTGGCAAACTTGCCTATTGTTTCACCTTCGCTTGCTTTTTGCAGATTATAGTTCTATGCTATTCCAAATAAGCCCACTTTTTTGCTGGTAAACTAACTGGCACTGTTCTTTTTTAATGTTAACACCCTTCAGGAGGGTAGGAAATCAAGAGGGAAGGGAAGGACCAGCAGAGGCCTTGGAGGTAGAAAAGTAGGCTGACAAGACAAGGACAAAAAATGAGGCAACGTGGTGAGGGAATGGTCATCATCAACAACACGTGGGTTCATTTTGACGTCAAGCGATCCAGTGAGGACACTGCGCTTGCACAGGGCCCTCGAGGTTCTAAATGACAACCCAAGGACCTGTGTGTATAAGTGAGACCAGTCTTCACCGCCTAGGGATTGTGTGAACTTGCCCACTCACCAAGGTGCCCTGGGGAGAGGAATAGTAACTCAGAGACTGAAAGGAGGATTTTGAGTTGTTTTTAGACAAGTTTTATTTTGTATTATTTTTCCTTATACTCAATGGAGTGGAGGTTCACAAACAAGAATAAATCAGTTATTCAAAGCAAACAACCGAGGGTAGCTAGGTGGCTCAGTTGGTGGGGCGTCTGCCTTCAGCTCAGGTCATGATCCCAGGGCCCTTGGATCCAGGCCAGCATTGGGCTCCCTGCTCAGTGGAGAGCCTACTTCTCTCTCTCCCTCTGCTACTCCCCCTACTTGTGCTCTCTCTCTCTCTCTCTGTCAAATAAATAAAAAATCTTAAAAACAACAACAAAAAACAAAGCAAACAATCCAAAGACTACATTTCTCATTATAAACTAGCATGTTGAATCTTGGGTTTATTGAAGTGTAACTGACATAAAATAAATGGCACAAATTTAAATGTGTAAGTTTTAAGGTAAGTTTACACCTGTGAAACAATCACCACCATCAAGTCACTGAACAGAGCCATCGTGCATACCCCTTGGGAGACCCTCTCTTCTGCCACACCCTCCCTCATCTGTCCTCAGGCAACCACTGATCTTTCTGTCACCAAAGATTAGTTTCTATTTTCTAGAATTCTATATAAATAGAATCATACAGCATGTACTCTTTTTATCTTATCTGGCTTCTTATGCTCAATATAGTTATTTTGCTTCATCCGTGTTGTTGATTGTATCAGTAATCAATTCCTTTTTTATTGCTGAATAGTTGTACGGACTTGCCACAACTTGTTTATCCATTCATCTGTTGATGGCCATTGGGTTGTTTCCAGTTTTTGTTTATTATAAACAAAGCTGTGTGAGAGTTCCAGGTCTACTGCATCATGACCAACACTTCATATAGTGAATATTTTTTCATGTTATCCATCCTCATAGGTGTGCAGTGATACTGTGTTTTTAATTTGCATTTTCCTAATGACTAATGATGTTGAGTGTCTTTTCATGTTCTTGCCATCTGGGTAGCTCTTTGGTGAAGTGTGTGCTCAAATCTTTTGACTGTTTTTTTATTAGGTTGTTTGCTTTAGGTTTTACATAGACTTACATTTTGACTGTATTATTTATGATAGAGTATTTGTGAACAAATACTGAAGAATCATATGAAGCAGGTTAATATAGCATGGTGGTTAAGAATTCAAGATCTAGAGACAGACTAAAGTTCTAATCTCAGTTCCAACATTTACTAGTTGTGTTGGTCTTGGACAAGATAATTTAACTGCTCTGATCTTTTTTCCTCATCTATAAAGTTGGGTAAGAATAATTACCTTTCATAGGATTGCTCTGAGGATTAAGTGAGATATGTGGAAGAAGAGAAGGTCCATGGCATAGAAAACAAAGCTAAAAATGACTCCTGTGTAATTGAATGAGCCAATTACACATTTGAACCTATTTGCCTTGGAAGAGGACAGGAGATAGACCAATGAATGATGATGCAACAAGGCGAGTATCCCAGTCCAGAGTTTGATTATTTTTTTTCTGTTATTTATTTTTTAAGAGAGGGAGTATGAGCCAGGGCCTGGGGTGTAGGAGGAAAAGAGAAAGATGGAGAGAGAGGATCTTAAGTAGCCTCCATGGGCATGGACCTATTGCAGGGCTTGATCTCTGGACCCTGAGATCATGACCTGAGCCAAAAATCAAGTCAGATACTTAACCGACTAAGCCACCCGGTGCCCCAGGGTTTGATCTTTTGAATGGGGTAGTAAGGATCAACAGTATTTAAAGAAGAATGGTTAAAGGTTTAGCCTAGAAGTGCAAACAATGCTTTGGAACAGCTGAAAAAGAGTCATAATAGAGGCTGAGAGTATGTACAAGCAAAGATTACAAGAGAGGACTATGACTAATGGGTAAGATTAAGTAATGGGGCAAATATGGCTGAAATTTTGCACAGCAGGATGGAAAGAGCTCTCAACCCAGTTTTCACTAGCTTTTTGGTGTCTGTGAAATAAGGAGATTGGACCATATAATCACTAGGGTTTTATTTGGGTACAGCAGCCTGTGAAATTTCCAGCTATGAAACTGCAAGTGGGAAGAAGGGATAGGTTGTGATTCCTGAAAATTCTAGGTGGATGAAGTAAAAAATGAAATGTAGAATTGAAAGTTATCAGAGTATAACTGGTTCCTTATAGAGCTATTTGTGGCTAATGGAAGCAAAATTGGGCTATGGGACACTTTCCCAGAATCTCTATACTCAATGAATATTGCATGAAGTAGTGACATTTAAAAATGAGCTTACGATGGAATGGGAGGGAATAAACCACAAATACAATGGATGGATGGTTAAGTGTCCAAAGTCAGGATATTCAACCTGGACTTAACTTCTCTGAAGATCATTGTGAAATAGTATACTTTATCACTTTTTGTGTATGGTTTTTAAAAAAATCTCAAGTCAGTCTGTTATTGCTGTGAAATATATTTCGAGGCTTTAATCTTCCAGTTAGTGTTCATAGTGATGAAAAGACATTTAAGCATTTGCCCAAGAAAAGCAAAACTGACATGCTCAAATAATGTTAAAATTGCTTCAAAAGACAATATATTAATTTTGAGTTACTTGAACTCTCATGGCCTCGGACATCTGTACAAGTAGATAACTGAAAGTCCATTATCCATATTTCAAAAATGCAATTCTTGCTGAAAGTTTGTTTTATTTTGGTTAGAATTTTGGGAGAAGAAAACTCATATCAGGTTTTATCCATTCATTCAAGACATTTCTGGACACCTTCAATGGCAAGCACTCTACTAGGCACTTTTATACATTTTATATGTTTTATGCATTTTCTTATTTAATCCCAATGGTTGTGTAGTTGGGAAAAAATATTTAGAGAAGTTAAAACTTGTCAAATTCTTACAGTTAGTAATAAGAATGGCCCTCTGGGAATCTGTAATCTAGTGGAATAGGCAGGTACCAAACCTAAAACAAAGTACCATCATAGACCTCTATTAGCCCAGTGTGGCTCCTTGAGGAAGCCCTGGGAAGGAATATATATATATATTAGATTTTTATTTATTTATTCATGAGGCACACACACACACACATATATATATATATATATATATATATATAGAGAGAGAGAGAGAGAGAGAGAGAGAGAGAGAGAGAGAGAGAGGCAGAGCATAGGCAGAGGAAGAAGCAGGCTCCCTGTAGAGAACCTGATGAGGGACTCAGTCCCAGGACCCCAGAATCATGACCTGAGCCAAAGGCAGACACACAACCACTGAGCCACCAGGTGCTGAGGGAAGGATTTTAAAGGATGCATGGAACATTGAGAGGTAAACACTGGGCTGTGAGAAGGGGAGGAGGCAGAAGAGAAATTCAGAATAGAGGAGAAAAGTTTCACAGAGGCCTGATGACCAAGAATACCATGGTGTGGCCATGGAACAGTAAGTGTTGCTGTGATTGGTGAGGGGATAGGATGGAACAAGCACATGACAGGCTGAGAGGAGAGACTGTTGCCAGAGGAACCCAGGGAGACCTCTGAGCCCTGAGGCTCTCGCCCCGCCTATCCCAGAGACATCACCAGAGGTTCTCAGTTTCATCACAAGAATTCAAGGACAGAGGAGACAGTGGTTGAGGGGTGCAAGAGAAGAGTATTAGAGAGAATACACTCTTGAGAAGTCAGAGTGGGCCAGCTCAACAGAGAGCTGTGCCCTGGGTTTGGGTTTCTACCTTATATTAATAGTTGTTCACTAAAGGATGGAGTATTTCTTTGGGTGCAGGGTTTTTTTTTGCCTTTTCTCCCTCACTTGGTCAGGGTCTCAGGCCTTCTTTGTGTGGGCCTGTCTGGTTTGATTTGGCTTCTTGTGGCTTTGTGGAATGCTGCTAGGACAGGTTGCTAACTTTCCTGATAACAGGCCTTGCCTCCCCCTTCTCTGGCCTCCAGGCAACATATCAAAACCTAACTAGCTCTGTTCACTCCAACAATATAACTGTAGCAGGCAACAAGGAACCAGCAAGGGATTCTGACCAGGGGACTAGCTGGAACAGGACTGTGTTTTAAGAATTCTTCCAGCATCTTCAACTAATGTATGGCAGTCTGGATAGAAAGAGGAGGCAGGAAGGCTGGTGGAGGCTATTTTGGTAATGCTGGGCAGAACCTGAAGAAGATCTGCCCTGGGCCCTGCCAGAGGAAAAGGAGAATTTTGCTTTCCACCCCAAATGTTCTCTTGGAAGTTCTCCTCTGCATTTATTCCTTGGAAAATGAGTAGAATTCCCTGACTGCTTGATTTGAAAAAGCTTTTTGTTCGTTCGTAGTTTGTTCTTTATCTGGCAAGTAAAAGGAAGCCTTTTTGTGTCCTTTTTCTGAGGTTCTGGGTCATAACAAATGGAAGTAGAATGCTAGAGATTAGTAAGGGATCTGGAAGGGATGGAATCAATAGAATTTGATTGGATGGGGAGACTTAATGATGACTCCAAAATTTTAAACCTGAATGACTAGAAAAATGGTGGGATCCCTATGGGAAATAAGATGGTGATTTGAGAAGAAAGACAGTATGCCAAATGGACTTAGTTGGAAGTTACAATAGCCTTTTCATGCGGAAATATCCAGAAGCTGTTGACAGGCCAGAGCTGGCATTCATTAAAAAAAAAAAAAAAGCAGGGGCTGGAAATAATACAGTTGGCTGTTGTGTGCATGGAGATAAAGCCATGTGTGGTGGGTGCCTGTGTGGAGGGATAATGTGGTGGCAAATGGACAAGATGGCCCAGGGCAGAAGTTTGAGGAAATAAAGCAGGAGGGAGAGAGATTTAGAGAGAGAGAGAGAGAGAGAGAGAGGACAGAAGGCTAGTTAAGTAGAACATGCAGACATGCAGAGCTGCAGAGGTAAAAGGAGATGTAAAGTTGGTAAATACAGCAGACTGGGGAGGAGGGGAAAGAGGATGTAGTCCTATGGGCTGTGTTTGGTGATAAAGGGTCACTTCCTCTGGGCAGTCTTTCTGCCCCGCTCCAGGCCATCCAGGACTGTCTTCCTCTATAGCTTGGCATGAGCACTGGTGACAAGGGTAGCCACCGGTGTTTGCTTGTGTATCCGTTTCCCCTTTAGATCAAATGCTGGCAGAGGAAGGACCCTGTAGAGCTGTCTACACCTAAGAGGTGGGCTATGACATGGGCAGTCATAATGAACTGCCAGGGAGGAACATATGGCCTAATGAAAATATACTGCAGCCGTGGAGTTCTAATACTGCCATTTATCAGTCCCATGAACTGTGGCTAGTAACTTAGCATCTTTTCAGATGCCTCAACTTCCTTTTAGGTAAAATGGGCATAACTACCTTCCAGCATCAAAAATCAGGTGTTGTTGACCCACTTACTTACAAGTGCTTTTTTGTTTTTAATATATTGGGGGACTGTTTATGTTAGAGTGTGGATATAATATAATCTGGATATAATCATCAAAGTAGCTCCTCTGCCCATGAAGGAGAGGATGCCATAGGCCTGAGTGATCAGGAGGTTTCCTGAGGGGTGGGCCTAAGATAGGAAGAAAAGCACAAGGTGAATAAGAGGATTTGCAAGCATCTGGGAAGACCCAGGGGAAGGTGGTGGTGTGGTGGTGGGGGGGGGGGGGGGGGGTGGTAGGCAACGATGCCTAATCCTGGAGGAATCGGGCTCCTTAGCGGAAAAGAAGGGGTTAGGGAAGGTGTGCCCACAGGCTTCCTCGCTGACGGGCTCTCACAGGTGAGGTTCCTGAGAGAGACAGGCGCCCACCTGGAGCCCAAGCATCCCCGGGGATGGCGTGACTGCAAGCAGAAGCATTTATTTTTTATTTTTTATTTTTTTATTTTTATTTTTTTTAAATTTATGATAGGCACACAGTGAGAGAGAGAGAGGCAGAGACACAGGCAGAGGGAGAAGCAGGCTCCATGCACCGGGAGCCCGACGCGGAATTCAATCCCGGGTCTCCAGGATCGCGCCCTGGGCCAAAGGCAGGCGCCAAACCGCTGCGCCACCCAGGGATCCCCAAGCAGAAGCATTTAGAGCCTAAGGCGGAGGGCCCATTAATCGCCTCGCAGCTGCAACGTGGAATCACCTTCCAAAGATTCGGCCTCGGGGCAGGAGCTCCGCGAAGCCGCGGACGTGGCGCAGCCGCTCCAGGCCTCCCCCGCGCAGCCTCGCGCACCCGCCGCGGGCCCGCCTCCGCCGACGAGCGCGCTCTCGCCGCTGCAGGAACTTCAGGAACTTGGCTTTCGTCTCGGACCCAAAGCATGACCTTGGGGTTTGGTGTGGTTTCTTTTTCTTTTTTTTTTTTTTTGTACATTGCTGAGTGTGGGGAGCCCCGCCTTTCCGGCCGGGGCTTGGCCGCGGGGCCGCCCCTCCCGCGCTCCGGGCCCGCGCTCCTTCCCTGACGGCGCTGGAGGGCCCGGCGGTGCGGCCCGGAGACCCATGGCGCTGCCCGCCTGGCTGCAGCCCAGGTAGGGCGCGCGGCCGGGGCCGGGGCCGGGGCCGGGGCCGGGGTTCCCTCCGCCGACGCCCGCAGGCAGCTGGGCAGGCACCGGGCGGCGCCGCGCCCCCCTGCGCTCCCCTAGCCCTGGGGCTCCTGCCCGGCGGGAGCTGGTCTTCAGGTCCCTGGGCAAGCCCAGGAGGAAGGCTCTGTTATTTCCCCCGTGTCCAGACGAGAAAGCGGGAAGGACAGGCGGCGCCGCCAGCCGTGCCTTTGGTGCACCCCCTACCAGCCCCCCCCCCCCCCCCCCACACACACACACACCGGGAGCCCTTTCCGGCGTCCCGCGGGCTGGCTTTACACCTACTTCTGCAGAAACACCTATTGCGTGTGTAGAGTCCAGGGCCCAGTTCCAGAAAAGCTTGCTCAGCCGTGTTAGGGTAGGCCCTGGGGATGTGTATGTTTAACCTGCGGGCCAGGTGATTCCCCTGCTGGTTTAAGGGGGCAATCCTTTCGCCCGCCCCTGAGTCTGTCGCATCATCTGTAGGGGCCCTGTCCTCAAGCCATACTGCATTCCCGCTTCAGAAATGCCTTCTTTCTCAGAGGTTTCACAGCTCCGACTCGGAGAAACCCTTGTCTATACTGGCAGGGCCCCTCCTGCCACCCTTCGGAGCCCCCAGGGCACACTTCAAACAATGCTTTCCCTAACTACTTCAAACTGTATCTCTCCGTCATCCCTTAGTCATCTCCCCAGCAACCCAGTTTTAAACCCAGCTTGACTTCCCTTTTCTGACTTAAGTCACTAAACTGCTTTCTATGTGTGTCTGGTGAAAGAAAGGAACTGCCCCTGCAAATATAAGGCAGCGGCGACGTGCTGACCCCCATCACATAATGCGTAGGAAAGTCTGGTATGGCCAACGCCTAAATTACCCACCATTTGGAAATGCCACCATCACTGCTCCCCTCTTGTAGCTGTAGACCAGGGATCCTCGGCTTTGCACTAGCAGGCAAGCACTGAGCTGGTCAAGCCCTTACCATCCTCCCGCCCCCTCCCGCCCCCCACCCCCTCAAATCAAAGCCATCTTTGCAATGCTTATTTTAGCCCTTGGTGAGAACAAGGTTAGAACTTCCTCAAAGCTGAAAGTGAATTTTGAAATAGAGCCATATTTGGCTTTAAGCAAACTCAGGATACTCCTTTTAAGCAGATCATGTGTGCTCTGGGTCCTTTCAAAATCTGATATGCATTACAGAGATAACAACAACAACAAAAGACTGATAAAGAATAATTTTCTCTTGCTCAGGTGGGCTAGTAGGTTAAAAGATGTGTGTACAATGCTGAAAAGATTATTGAAAGGAAGCATTTAATGGTATTTTCCTATATTTATAGGTATAGGAAGAGCACCTATCTTTTCATCTACTACTTAATCCAGTTCTGTGGCCACTCATGGATATTTACCAATATGACAGTCCGATTCTTTTCATTTGGAGAAGGTAAAACTCCAAAAAACAGTTTTGGATTTTTAACTTTCAATATTTGCTTTCACCCAGTTCTGCTTATATTAATTTTTTCACTTCTATGAACTTTACCTAATATCCTTCGCTGCTCTAAAATTTAGTAGCCATATTTTTTCAGGAGCCTTACTTCTTGCAAAAACAAAAATTTTTTTGGAGAAGGGGGCAGGTGAGATGAGGGAGAGAGACTTGGCTTCCCTCTGACTAGGCAGTTTGTCCTGAAAGCACAGACATGGCATTGGGGTGGTGTTGTGTGACTCTCCCTTTTTGGTTCTGCGGCAAACCTTAGCCGATTTGATGGGCTTTGAGGAAATCTGTAAATTGCAGTATAACATTTTGTGCAGAGAGCTGAGGAATTAACCAAATTCTTCCCTTGTTTTTTTATTCCCCAGGAGTAAGATAACTGGACACCACTAATAAGTGAAAGACAAACTGTTATAGTCTCCAAGGTTATATTTGTATATTTGGTCCCTGTAAGGAGTCGTGGGTTCCTAAGTAAATGACACACATTATAGATGATTTACTGTTTATATGGTAGTTGGTATTAATGGTTAAAGTCAAAAGTTTCCTCCAGATTTCTAAAAAGTAAAAAAATTAAAAAAAAAATAAAAATAAAAATAAAAAGTAAAAAAATTTAACTAGCATTTCAATTTTTAAAAGATGAAGCACTAAGTGACTGTCAAAATAACATTCTTTTCACATTCCATCCCTACATGGGTGTCATCACAGTTTACAAACACTGGGTGACTTGACAGTTTGAGCCACTGCTGGTTTCAGCTAGAAACAAACGCTTAAAATATATCCAGGAAAGGTCATGCTGTGTCATCAATTCAGCCTTCTGTATCATAAGGACATTAATCTAATTCTGAGGTACCATGACTATTTTATGTTGCTCTTTCTTACTGCAAATCTGCAGTTAAACTCTTGCCTTCAGCATCCTCCAAAGATACAACCCAAGGCTTGAATTTCAGCTATGAATGTTGGGAAGCTTCAAGCAGAGGAAAACATGAGCATGGGGGATACTTCCTGTATGTTTATAGGGGAAAAAAAAATCAATACTTTGAGGCCTTGGAAGTTCACTGGGGCTTTGTGGGCACAAGACAAGTCATTCACTACAAGAGTCACAAGCAACGAACGCTTTTTTATCCTGCCTGGCCTTTCTAGTGGGAAAAATTGCTTTAAGTCAGCTGTGTGTTTATATCATAGTTATTATCCTACTGTTACAGTTATAGAAACCTTATTAAAGAAACACAACCATTCATATGGGAAGCAGATTGAAAAAGCGACTGAAAACAAGTAAATGGGAGCTGAGTACAATTCCTGAGTCAAAGTATAAATTAAGGAGCTTAGTAGTGATCTAATCACCTGAATAGTAGTAACACCTGCTACCTTCCCGGTCACAGAGCTGTGTCACTGATAATGCTCCATTGTAGCAAGCACAGGGCAGCAGGTGGGAGCACCGACTGCCGGGCCTCGGGAACTGTCTGTGAAACGGGGATGATGATCATTTTAGTATTCACCTCACAGAGCTGTTGAGAAGGGTAATCACTGGGTAGTAAAGACAACAGTGTTTCCTAGATGTCTTAACATGGCAGGGTTTCATTTGAAAATCTAAAGTGAGATATTTATCCTATTTAGAGGAATAGTTTCCCTCCTAGCTCAGTTCTCTCCACATGCAGTATGGGCTTTCTGCAATGCAGTCTCCAAAAGTCTCCACCAGAGGCCCAGGTTCTAGCAAAGGTCCAGAAAGCACTAACCAAGTGTGTATAGGACACAAATGCTACACACACATAAGATGTATTAAACATGACCTCGTTATGAATGTCCTTTCTGTAAAGCTTCTCTGGAATCCTATTTTTCTCATCTTTGTCATTTTCTTGTCCATGATAAAGATGTGAGCATGCCAGCTTCTATAACCTGTTTACATTTGATATCATCTAGATTATACTGGGTTACTTTAAGTGGGACTGTTTTATAAAATATATGGGGAATTATAATATATATATATATAATATATATAAAATATGTATATATATGGAGAATTAAAAACTAGCTTTCGCCATGGGCCGCCTTTTTCAGATTTTTACTTTTTTGGAAAAAGAGCAATTAAGATGTACTATAATATGCAGTGCTTCCTTTGGTTGCATAGTATTCTTGATAATTTAGTAGCTGTTAGGAAATTTCTCAAATATACAATGAAAAAAGAAGCAAATCATGATTTTTATTTCAAAGTCCTGCATATTTTTGGGTTGTGACCCAGCTTTTACTTACTGTACCTGTTTTTAATTCCCTGGACACAGATTCCATGGTCGACACTTTTTATGCTATTGGTCTTGTGATGCGCCTTTGCCAATCCATTTCCCTCCTGGAGTTGCTGCACATATGTCTTGGCATTGAACCAAACCATCTGCTGCCTAGGTTTCTGCAGGTAGGTTTTTGTGGGGTTCTTTAAAAAGAAACAATATTATTGGGGGCACCTGGGTGGCACAATCAGTTAAGTGGCCAACTCTTGGTTTTGGCTCAGGTTGTGATCTTGGGGTCCTGAGATTGAGCCCTGCACTGGGCTGAATGCTCAACAGGGAGTCTGCTTCAGATTCTCTCTCCCTCTCCTCCTGCCCCTCCCACTCTTGATATCTCTCTCTCTAAAATAAATATAATCTTTAAAAACACACACACAATATTATTAACTATATTCCCTATGCTCTAGTTTTCATTCCTGTGACTTTATAACAGGGGTTTGTACTTATTCATCTCCTTTATTTTGCCCATCCCCACAACCATCTCTCCTCTAGCAACCAGCAGTTCCCTGTATTAAGGAGTCTGTTGGGGATTTTTTGTTTGTTCATTTGTTTTTTAGATACTACAAATAAGTTGATTATACGGTATTTGTCTTTCTCTAACTTATTTCACTTTGCATAATACCCTCTAGCTCCATCCATGTTCTTGTAAATGGCAAGATCTCATTCTTTTTCATGGCTGAGTTACATTCTTGTGTGTCTATACACACACCACATCTTCTTTATCCATTCTTCTATGGATGGACACTTGGGGTTGCCTCCATACCTTGGCTATTATAAATAATGTGACAATAAACAGAGGGGTACATATGCTTTCAAGTTAGTGTTTTTGTTTTCTATGGGTATATACCTAGTAGTGAACTTACTGGATTATATGATATTTCTATTTTTATTTTTTAAAGGAACCTCCATACTGTTTTCCCCAGTGGCTACATTAGTTTACATTCCCATCAGCAGTTTCCTTTTCTCCACATCCTTGTCAACACTTGTTATTTCTTGTCTCTATGATTCCAGCCTCTCTGTCAGTTGTGAGGTGTTCTCATTGTTTTGATTTGCATTTCCTTGATGATGAGTGATGTTGAGCATCTTTCCATGTGTCTATGGGCCACGTGTATGGTTTCTTTGGAGAAATGCCTGTTCAGTTCCTCTGCCCATTTTTTTATTGGATTGTTTTTTTTGGTGTTGTGTAAGTGCTTCATATATATTTGGCTATTAAACCCTTATCAGATATTTCACATGCAAATATCTTCTCCTACTCACTAGGTTGCCCTTTTGTTTAGTTGATAGTTTCATTTGCTCTGCAAAAGCTTTTTATTTGGTGTAGTCCCAATGGTTTAATTTTGTTTTTGTTTCTCTTGCCTGAAGAGAGATAAGCATAAATATGTTGCTAAGGCTGGTGTCCAAGAGATTACTGCCAATGTTTTCTTTTAGGAGTTTAATGGTTTCGGGTCTCACATTTAGGTCTTAAATCCACTCTGAGTTTGTTTTTGTGTAAGAAAGTGGTCCAATTTCATTCTTTTGCATGTAGCTGTCCCATTTTTCTCAACATCATTTGTTGAAGAGACTGTCTTTTTCTCCATTGGATATTCCTGCCTCCTTTGTTGAAGATTAATTGACCACATAATCATGGGTTTTATTCTGGGCTCTCTATTCTGTTCCATTGATGTGTCTATTTTGTGCCAGTACCATACTGTTTTGATTATTCCAGCTTTGTCATAGATATTGAAATCTGGAGTTGTAATATCTTTACTGTATGGTTCTCTCTCAAGATTACTTAGTCTATTTGAGGTCTTTTGTGGTTCTATACAAATTTTAGGTTTATTTGTTCTAGTTCTGTGAAAATGCTTGTGGTATTTTTTATAGGGTTTGCATTAAGTCTGTAGTTTCCTTTGGGTAGTATGGATATTTTAATGATAGTAATTCTTCTAGGAGCATGGTTCTGCAGGTTTTAATCACATTATCAGTATTATAGAATCTGTTTTATACTTTGTTCTGTTTTATCCTCTCTTGACATAAAGTTAGCAGTTAAAAAGTCAACCCCTGAAAACTTGCAACTCAAGTCACTAATAAGAATTCCATGAAAAGGGACACCTGGGTGGCTCAGTGGTTGAGCATCTGCTTTTGGTTCCAGTTATGATCCCAGGGTCCTGGGATCGAGTGAGTCCCACATTGGGCTCCCTGCGGGGAGCCTGCTTGTCCCTCTGTCTATGTGTCTGCCTCTCTCTCTGTGTCTCTCATGAATAAATAAATAAAATCTTTTTAAAAAAAGAATTCTATGAAAAAAACAACTTCATTCTGAGGCACTGGACAGTTAGACTAGCCAGTTGGACTAGCCATTGCCATCAGGCCAATGATGCTGTTGCTCTGTACAGCACTGTGGTGATCCTCTCTTAGGGGCAGATTTCATAGCCAGTTCTCACTCTCAGTGTGCCACTGTGCTGGGCACTGTAGGATGATGGAGGAGAGTCATGGAATTGGTCATTCAGACTTGGGTTTGATGCCTGGCTCCTCTAACTATCACTGTGTGATCATATCATCCATAGTTATCGAGCTGTTTTGGGGGAAGGACACCACACAAAATATCTGGCCAAGAGTAAATGGTCCAGGGGTACGTAGGTGGCTTAGTTAGTTAAGCGTCTGCCTTCAGCTCAGGTCATGATCATATGGGGTCCTGGGATGAAGCCCACTCCCTGCTCAGCAGGAAATCTGCTTCTCCCTCTCCTTCTGTCCTTCTTCTCCCCTCCCCTGCGTGTGCTTTCTCTCTCTCAAATAAAATTTTTTTAAAAATCAAATTATCAAAAAAATTTAAAAGTTTCCTTCATCCATAGCCAAAGAATAGAATACTCAGCCATTTCTTGTTCTTTCTACCACTTTTACAAATGGAAAGAAGGGATCATTCATGTTTAATACAGCGTCTAATCATAGACTTGAATCTATAGACCTGGATTCAGATCCCAGTTCTAACTACTAGTTGTATGAACCTTCTTTTTATTTTTTTATTTTATTTTTTTTAATTTTTCTTTATTTATGATAGTCACACAGAGAGAGAGAGAGAGAGGCAGAGACACAGGCAGAGGGAGCCCGACGTGGGACTCGATCCCGGGTCTCTAGGGTTGCGCCCTGGGCCAAAGGCAGGCGCCAAACTGCTGCGCCACTCAGGGATCCCTGAACCTTTTTTTTAATTTCAAGTTTTTAATTTAAGTTCTAGTTAACAGATAGTGTAAAATTAGTTTCAGGAGTAGAAGCTAGTTATATGAATTTAAACATAGAAATTGTTCTGGACCTCAATTTCTCATGTGATGTGAAAATAACACATATCTCGTGGAGTAACTGAAAAAAAATGGGCGAGATAAGTTCCTAGCGTTTAGTTAGAATACAATATCTATTACTATTATCTTAGCTATGATTTATTTCCTGTACCATGTCTGTAGCCCTAGATGACCATGTTCCTTTGTTTTTTTTTAAAAGATTTATTTAAGAGAGAGAGTGAGAGTGTGTGCTTGCATGAGTGGTGAGGGGGAAGGGCAGAGAGAGAGGGAGAGGAAGAAGTAGACTCTCCACAGAGTAGGAAGCCGGACATCGGGCTGGATCCCAGGGCCTGGAGATAATGACCTGAGCCAAAGGCAATCAGTTAACCAACTGAGCCACCAGGTACCCTGAATATGTTCCTATATTTTAAATTGATTTAAATTCAGTTAACATGTAGTGTATTATTAGTTTCAGAGTTAGAGTTCAGTGATTTATCTGTCTTCTATAAAACCCAGTGCTCGTTGTATCACATGCCCACCCAGTTATGCATCCCCCAACCTCCCTCCCCTCCAGCAACCCTCAGTTTGTTTTTTATGATTAAGAGTCTCTTATGTTTTATCTCCCTTTTTGACTTCATATTGTTTCATTTTCTCCTTACTTCCTCTATGATCCTGTTTTGTTTCTTAAATTTCATGTGAGTGAGATCATATGATCATCTTTCTTTGCTTGACTTATTTTGCTTAGCATAATATCCTCATTCCATCCACTTTGTTGCAAATGGTCAGATTTCATTTTTTGATGGCTAAGTAATATTCCATTGTACATATGTACTATATCTTCTTTATCCATTCATCTTCGATGGACATCTGGGCTCTTTCCATAGTTTGGCAATTATGGACATTGCTGTTATAAACATTGGAGTGCGGGTGCCTCTTTGGATCACTACATTTGTGTCTTTGGGGTAAATACCTAGTAGTGCAGTTGCTGAGTTGATTTCTGCTATAATCCTAATTAATTCTCTTTATCTGCTGAGTTTAGGCTTTATTTGCTGTTCTTTCTCCAGCTCCTTTAGGTGTAAGGTTAGACTGTGTATTTGAGATCTTTCTTACTTCTTGAGAAAGGCTTGTATTGCTATATGCTTCCCTCTTAGGACCACCTCTGCTGTATCCCAAGGTTTTGAAGAGTTGTGTTTTCATTTTCAATTAGCAATAATCGTGCCTCGAATAAACCTCATTGGCTATGATACTGCCACTGTGCAAAGCTTGTGTTTTCATTTTCATTTGCTTCTGTGAATTTTTAAAATTCTTCATTAATTTCCTGGTTGACCCATTCATTCTTTAGTAGGATGTTTTTTAGCCTCCATGTATTTGAGCTCTTTCCAAATTTCCTCTTGTGATTGAGTTCTACCTTCAAAGCATTGTGGTCAGAAATTCTACAGACAACAATCCCAATCTTTTGATACCAGTTGAGACCTGATTTGTGACTCAGTATGTGATCTATTCTGGAGAATGTTCCATGTGCACTCGAGAAGAATGTGTAATTTGTTGGTTTAGGATGGAATGTTCTGAATTTATCTGTGAAGTCCATCTGGTCCAGTATGTTATTCAAAGCCCTTGTTTCCTTGTTGATCTTCTGCTTAGATGATCTGTCCATTGCTATGAGTAGGGTGTTAAAGTCCCCTACTGTTATTTCATTATTATCAATGTATTTCTTTAATTTTGTTGTTTATTTCTATAATTGGCTCCTCCCATGTTAGGGCATAAATATTTACAACTGTTAGATCTTTTTGGATAGACCCTTTAATTATGATATAGTGTCCTTCCTCATCTCTTATTACAGTCTTTGGTTTAAAATCTAATTTGTCTAATATAAGGATTGCCACTCCAGCTTTCTTTTGATGTCCATTAGTGTGCCAAATGGTTTTCCAGCCCCTCACTTTCAATATGGAGGTATTTTGGGTCTAAAATGAATCTCTTATAGACAGTGTATCAGTGGATCTTGCTATTTTATTTTTTTTTTTTTATCAATCTGAGACCCTGTATCTTTTGATTGGGGCATTTAGCCCATTTACATTCAGAGTAACTATTGAAAGATATGAATTTAGTGCCAGTGTATTACCTATAAAGTTACTGTTTTTGTATATTGTCTCTGTCCTTATGTTCTATGTTACTTTTGAGCTGTCTCTTCACTTAATGGATCCCCATTAATATTTCTTGGAGGGCTGGTTTAGTGATGACAAATTCTTTTAGTTTCTGTTTGTCCTGGAAGCTCTTTATCTCTCCTTCTATTCTGAATGACAGCCTTGCTGGATAAAGTATCCTTGTCTGCATATTTTTCTCACTTAGCACCCTGAATATATCATGCTAGTCCTTTCTGGCCTGCCAGGTCTCTGTGGATAGGTGTGCTGCCAATCTTATGTTTCTACCCTTGTAGGTTACAGTCCTTCTGTCCCAAGCTGCTTTCAGGATTTTTTCTTTGTCTCCATAATTTACAAGCTTCATTACTAAATATTAGGGTATTGATCTATTTTATTGATTTTTGAGGGGGGTTCTTTGTGCCTCTTGGACTTGGATGTTTATTTCCTTCCCCAGAATAGGGAAATTTGCAGTTGTAATTTGCTCCAATATACCTTCTGCTATTCATTCTCTCTCTCTCTCTCCCTCACCCTCTCCCCCCCCCATCTTCTTCTTCTGGTACTTCACTTATTCTAATATTATTTCATTTTATGGTATCATTTACCTCTCAAATTCTCCCCCCTTGTGATTCAGTAGTTGTTTATCTTTCCTTTTCTCAGCTTCTTTATTCTCCATTATTTTGTCTTCTAGATCACTAATTCTCTCTTCTGCCTCATTTATCCTAGCAGAGCCTCCATTTTTTATTGCTTCTCATTAATAGCCCTTTTAATTTCCACCTGATTAGATTTTAGTTCTTTTATTTCTCCAGAAAGAGATTCTCTTGTGTCTTCTACACTTTTTTCAAGCCCAGCTAGTATCTTTATAATCATTATTCTGAACTCTAGTTCCAACATCTTATATCCATATTGATTAGGTACCTGGCAGGCAGTACTGCCTTTTGTTCTCTTTTTTGAGGTAAGTTTTCCCATCTTGTCATTCTGTCCAGAGAATAATAGATGAACAAAGAGAATAAAATACTAAAATAGCAACAGCAACCGCAGAGAAATATACACTGAACAAATCAGAAGAAACCAGAAACCAAAAAAAAAAAAAAAAAGGAGAGAATGACAGAACATAATCAGACAGATGAACAGAACAGAGCAATACACTAGATCCTGGGTGGATTTTGGTCTGCTTGTGAGAAGAAACTAGATCTCAAAATTGTGAAAAAAGAAAAAATCATATATATACAAAAATAAGTACAATGAAAGGACATAACTGTAGAAATGAAAATTTAAAAAGACTTAAAGAATTGATTTAAGAAATTAGTTGAAAAGGAAGAATAAAAATAAAATTGGAAGACCAAAGAATCATGAGAAACAACCCCACAAATTCTCGATACTACTTTCCCCTAACACTGGAATTTTGCAGTTCTTTGTGATCAGTAAACATGGTCTTAGCCAGATGTTCTTGCTGATTTTCTGGGGAAAAGGCCTGTTGTGCTGATTCGCAGGAGTCTTTGCCCTGGATGAAATTGCGCTGCCCTTTCCAGGGGACCAGGCTAACTACTCGGCTCGGGTTGCTCTCGGTGGCTTTTGTTCCCTGAAGGCTTTCCGGGCAGCTTTAGAGGTTGACAGTGAAAATGGTGGCCTCCCACTCTCTAGTCCCAGACCGAGAGCTGAGGGCCCCACTCCTCAGTGCGCCCTCAGGGAAAAGCAGTCAATCATTCCTGGCCACCTGATCCCCGTCTGCACTCTGTACTTACTTAGTCTGTGACTGAGCATTTCTATCTCTGGCCTGTGACCCTGTTTGGAGTTCCCAAAACCCTCAGCATCTTGCCACACACATGTGCGCCACTGCTTCCAGGGGAGGTGGTGGGGTGGGGGAGGTCTCACAGTATCTCTCACTTGCTGGGCCCCTGCTTGGAGAGCAGTCATGTGATCAAGCCCTGGCTAGTGGTTTATGGCCACCTTGAGCTGAGAGCCCACTCCTGGCCTCACTTATTGCTTCCCTGCTCTGATGCCTGGGAACTCAACCACACTCAGGCACCTGATCTTCCTGTGATCCCAAAGATTCTGAGACTACACTGCCCTACCTAAGATCTGGAACTACTTCACCACCTGGGCACCTTTTAGGCAGGTATATCCCTCATCACAGCAGACTTTAAAAGATTCAATTTTTGTGCTCCACTGCTCTATCACTTTCTGGTAACAGGCTGCCAGAGGCTCCCCACCTTCCACTGCCCTGCTGGTCTATTGTCCCATTTATCAGATTCACTTCTCTACAACTCCTACCTTGCAGAAAGTGGTTGCTTTTCTATTTGTAGAGTTGCGGCTATTCTTTTTTTAGGTCTCCTGTTGAGATCATAGGTGTTCAGAATGATGTAATAGTGAATTCCTGGGACCAGACAAAACTGAGGTCCTCTACTCCTGTGCCATCTTCCCTCTCCTAGCAGATGAAGACATTTTAAGTGTTGAAATATCAAATGTTAAAAAAAAAAAGGTAATATTTTAGAGTCTGAACTCCCAATAACAGAATAACCAGCAATCCAAGATCTAGAGGGACTTCCTTTAAGTGTATTTCCTTACAAAATGAAAAGGGGTACATATCTGTTCCTGAAGAAGCATATTATTTGGAAACAAGATTTATTGATGTCTATTACATGTTAACAACCAAAATGCTTATAGTTCCAGTATCCCATCATGATGATTTTAGAGAATAGAATTATCCACCCAGGTTGAATGATAATTGTAATCTAGCATATGAAATTATTTTTCCTGGAGTATGACCAAATTCATTGAAATTCTAAGTCATGTTTGCTTTAGGTATACTTTTTGGGTTTTTTCCTTTTTTAGGCTAAATGGCTAATATTAATTTCACAGTAGAACTTTCAAAATTAAGAGTACTGTTATTTTAATTATTGACAATGTAAGGAATTCAAGTGAGAAATGGGACAGAGTTGGAAGAAAGAAAATAGAACACCTTAGCCATGCCTAGAAAATGGTTTTATATGATTTCCAAGATTACATAGACTTATCTAGTAATAGATATTATTATACAACTTAGAAATCTGATTTCTTGGAGTTCCAGAAATTCCAGAGTATTCAAATGTGATTTTAATCACTATTAATGTAATGGTTTATAGAACTATGATCACTGGGATCCCTGGGTGGTGCAGCGGTTTGGCGCCTGCCTTTGGCCCAGGGCGCGATCCTGGAGACCCGGGATCGAATCCCACATCAGGCTCCCGGTGCATGGAGCCTGCTTCTCCCTCTGCCTGTGTCTCTGCCTCTCTCTCTCTCTCTCTGTGACTATCATAAATAAATAAAAATTAAAAAAAAAAAGAACTATGATCACTGTAATCAAACTATATCATGGTTTGGTAATTTATAATAATAATGGCAAGAATACATTGAATCTTTAAAGTGAGTTTGCAAGGGCACCTGGGTGGCTCAGTCAGGTAAGTGTCTGCCTTCAGTCCAGTCATGATTCCAGGGTCCTGGGATTGAGTCCTGCATTGGGCTCCCTGCTCAGCAGGGGGTCTGCTTCTCCCACCCCCACCCCCATCCTTGTGCTCATTCTCCCTCTCTTGCAAAAATAAATAAAATCTTCAAAACAAAACAAAGTAAGTTTTCAGTGACTACTGTTAAGGGGGCCCAAGTGATTTTTAAGTCTTTTTTGTTGGCAGGGATAACAAGTCAGGGATTCACCACATTAGGGAAGACAGCTCCCTTTTCATGCTGGGCTACTATTAATCTTTGTTGTGATTGTTTGGCTTCCCTTTTTTTTTTTAAGATCTCTTTGTGATTTTATTTGTTCTCTATTTGTGTTATTAATTTGCTATCTTTTCTATAGTTTTCCAAAAGGACCCAGTGTTAGAAAGGGCTTTGGAAACCTCTATCATCTCATTCAGAGTTTCATTCTCTACCCCATTCTTTTGAGTTGTGTATACAATTAGAAGAATTCCTCATTATGATCTGACTCTGAGGCCTCTGTTTTAAAATAACAAAACAAACTCTAAGGTTGTGTAACCATTCTTGGTTTTCCTATTTCCCCATTTCTAAGTGAAGAAACTGAAGTTAAGAATGTGGCTAAGCTACTCACACAGTAATCATGCTGATTATACACAATATCTTGAAAAAAACATGCATGGTGTCCAGCTGCTTTCAGTGGGCAAAAAAAAAAAAAAAAAAACCAGTATGTAATTTGTGATGTTATTTTGCCACTACCTTTGTGAGACTAAGTCAATGACTGAATTCTCTTTCTGGAAACTGGTCTTCCAGAATATCAAGAGGGTTCCTGGGTGATAGGCATTAAAGAGGGTATTTGATATAATGAGCACTGAGTATTATATGCAACTGATCAATCACTCTATCCTACCCTTGAAACTAGTAATATGCTATATGCTAACTAAATTGAGTTTAAATAAAAATATTTTTAAAAAAATCCCAGTATGTATAATATATGTCTTCTTTATCTGTTCATCAATTGATGGATATTTGGGTTGCTTCCTTATCTTGGCAATAAACATAGGGGTATGTATATCTTTTCAAATTAGTGTTTTTGTTTTCTGGGCAGCCCAGGTGGCTCAGTGGTTTAGCGCTGCCTTCGGCCCAGGGTGTGATCCTGGGGTCCCAGGATCGAGTCCCACGTCGAGCTCCCTGCATGGAGCCTGCTTCTCCCTCTGCCTGTGTCTGCCTGCGCCCCCCCCCCCGTGTTTCTCATGAACAAATAAATAAAATCTTTAAAAAAAAATAGTGTTTTTGTTTTCTTTGGATAAATACCCAGTAGTGGAATTGCTGGATCATATATGGTGGTTCTATTTTTAATTCTTAAGGGACCTCCATGCTGTTTTCCACAATGGCTGCACCACAGGTATTTTCATCAGCAGACGAGGGCACCTGCAGGTCTCTTTTTCTCCATGTCCTCACTAATATTTATTTCCTGTGTTGTTGATTTTAGCCATTCTGACAGGTGTAAGGTGGTATCTCTTTGTGGTTTTAATATGTATTTCCCTGATGATGAATGATGTTGAGCATCTTCTCATGTGTCTGCTAGCCATCTGTATGTCTCTGGAGAAATTTCTATTTGGGTCCCCTGACTATTCTTAATCATATTATTTGGTTTATTTTTTGGTATTATAGAAGTTCAACCATCATCTTCCATTCAGTAGGTTGCCTTTTTGTTGATGACGTCCTTCACTGTGCAAAAGTTTTTTTTTTTTTATTTTTGTGTAGTCTCAATGGTTTAATTTTTCTTCTGTTTCTCTTGCCTGAAACCTATCTAGAAAAATGTTTCTATAGCTTATGTTAAAGAAACTACTGCCTATGTTTTCTTCTAAACTCTTAAGGCTTCAGGTCTCATGTTTAGGTATCTGACCAATTTTGAGTTTATTTTTGTGTATGGTGTAAGAGTATTCCAGTTTCATTCTTTTGAATGTAGCTGTCCCATTTTCCCAGCACAATTTGTTGAAGAAACTCTTTCCCTTTTGTGTATTCTTGCCTTCTTTGTTGTAAATTACTTGACCATGTAAGCATGGATTTATTTCTGGGCTCTCTATCCTGTTCTGTTCCACTGATCCCTGTATCTGTTTCCAAGCCAATACCATACTGTTTTGATTAATACAGCTTTGTCATATATCTTAAAATCTGGGATTATAGTAACACCAGCTTTGTTCTTCTTTTTCAAGGTTGCTTTGTCTGTTTGAGGTCTTTTGTGATTCCACACAAATTTTAGGATTATTAATTCTAGTTCTGTGAAAAATGTTGGCATTTTTTGGGGGATTGCATTATATCTGTAGATTGCTTCAGATGGTGTGGATATTTTAATGTTATTGGTTATTCCATAAGCATGGAGTATCTTTCCATTTATGTGTCATCTTCAATTTCTTTCATCAGTGTTTTATAGTTTTTGGAGTACAGGTCTTTCATCTCCTTGGATAAATTTACTCCTGGGTATTTTGTTATTTTTTTGCATAGTTGTAAATGTGATTGTTCTCTTAATTTCCTTTTCTGCTACTTAACTCTAGAAATTCTCTCCATAGAGGGAATAGTTTATAACTGCATCATTTATAACTAAAGTGCCAGCTGCCATTTATAACAACTTAGTTTTAGGTGCCACTTAGCTTGGAATTTAAGATTCCCAGATAGAACATAAAAATGCAAAGTATTTTTATTTTATAGTTACCATGTGGTCTACTCAGTTACTTCTGAGTAGACCACATTAAGATAATGTTTAATTTGGCCTAAGTTATAGGGTTTTTATTGTATTTTTATTTTACCTAGCTTGAGCTACACAAAACATTAAAAAACTGTTAGTAATTAGTCATGTTCTCTTAGGATTTGTTTAAAATGACAAAGTGCTAAGTTCTCACAAGTGTAAAGCTCAAATAACTAGTCAAATTATTATAAAAAAGAATAGATTTAAAAAGTCTTTTCTTCAAAAGTGCTTTTGGTGTTGAGAATATCAAGGAGGTTCTTGTTTTAAGATTTAACTTTTGGAGACAGACTTTTTGAAAGAATAGAATATAACCTGGGTATTAGGCATGAAGATAGCCCATAAAATAACAAAGGGGAAAATGTATTTAGTGCTTCAGAACAAGGGATTTACATCGTCTAGATTTCTATTCCAGATCTCCAGGCAAGTCACTTTCACTTTGCAAAATGCAGTGCCCTTTATAAAAGGCAGCAAAAAATAATAACACTTATTTCTTAGGGTTATTATGGAAATTAAATGAGATATGGTATATGTATGGAACCTCATACAAAGTAACCAATAAATATTGGCTGTTTCAATTTGAGAATAGCTCCACCTAAATTCTCCCATTGTATTGCCATTGAATGGTCAAGTTAAAGAACCATCAGACAATTTGTTAATTAAATTGATATTGGGGGCACCTGGGTAGCTCAGTTGGTTAAGTGTCTGCCTTCAGCTCATGTCATGATCCCAGGGTTCTGGGATCAGGCCTTGCTTTGGGCTCCCTGCTCAGTGAGGAGTCTGCTTCTTCCTCTACTCCTCCCCCATTTTGTGCCCTCTCATTCTCTCTCTCAAATAAATGAATAAATAAAATCTTTAAAAAATTGACATTGTAGGAGGGGTCCTCCCATACCCACATGTATGTATGTTTATGGGGTTTGGGAGCATGTTGATTGCTAATTTCTCTGCAGTTTGGATTACATGAGTAACACACCACAGACCAAGTGATGATTTTCAATAGGATGAAGTCTGTTGTGCAGCACCATCCCGTTTTAGGAGATTTCCCTCTCAGTACTCGTCAGTTAAGGGACCACTTGACATCATGGATACCTTATAACTCTGGAAACCAGGAAACTTGGGATGGATGTTTCTAAGTCTGCCACTAGGAAAAGTCACTTCTCTGGTTCCCCAATTTTTTATTTGTAAAAAGGTGGGTTTGGGTTTATCTAGAGTGGACCCTAGAGATCCATCTTATCAAGATGAATCTAGGTTTTTTTCTGTCTTTAGTCAGCCAAGTAGTTAGAAATATGTGTTGTATATACACATTCATGTGGATGTATCTTGAGATTTTCATTAAAAATTAGATGATTTTCCTAATTAGCAGGCACTGACCAAACATAAGATTAGGTGGTTCTTGTGTACTTGTTTGCTTGCTAAGATCTTTTATTCAAAGGCTGCCAGGTGTCCTTGACAGCAAGCTTGGATCATTTGGTAATTATAACTGCAGTTAAGTATACTTCATTATGTAAATATAATTAAAGAAAGAAATTAGGGCATTGTAAAGAAAGACTGACAAACTAAATACAGCTATGTAAATAGCTCTATGGATCAACTAAGGTTTGAATCCTATCTAATTACCCTAGCCAAGCAAAGACCCTCTTGACTCACTCCTGTGGTCATAAACCTGCTGACATAGCTTATACATGTGCATATTTGATCATGTGGCCCAGTGTTAGCAAATCTGGGGCTTTTCTGCACTAGGTGGTTTTCCAGGATTAGCAGCCTATGATTCTAAGTCACAGATTATTCCATTCTTCTTGATTTGCCTCAAAAGCATAGACAACTGTTGAAAGGTATAAAGCAGTCCTCCCCTTTCCTTTATCAATAATATGCTCCGTCAATCTCAAGCACATTTTCCTCTGACCATTGAGAGCAAAGTAGAATGTTTTATTAAAAAAAAAAAAAGGAATGAAAAAATGCAGACTGTACAGGGGGCATTATTAATACAATCTAAGAAGGCACATTATATTTAGATGGGAAAAGAAGAATTGATTTTTTTGAGGTCAGTAATTGGCACTAAGCCATAAGTGTGTGAATTCTCAATGATTTGCAAATGCTTACTGACTTGGAAAAAAAATGTGTATGTTGAATTCTTTTCATTTTCCACTGGCTTATAAAGGTTAGGATTATATTACATCTCTTCCCCCTCCATCCACAACCAAAAAAAAAAAAAAAAAAAAAAAAAAAGCTACAATAGCTTCCCTGTTAGATGAAATCAAAATTTCTTGGCCCATCATTCAAAACCCTTTACAACCCAGCCATTACCACGTTTTCAATTTTATTTCCTATTATTCCTTCCCCTGCACCTTCTGCCAGCCCTCGCCTCCAGGGGTTTTATTTACTCCCCAGTACAGCCACATTTTCACACTTCTGCCTCTTTACTTAGCCTGCTTCCCTAACCTAGGATGTCCTTTCTCCTATTCAGTTTACCTGACAAACTCCTGCCCCTTCTCCCAGCCTGTCTTCCTAAATCTCTGCATCCTTTTCCCAGGCAGGTGTCTCCTTCACCTGTGTTCTCATTCAGAGCACTTTAAATGACAGCATTATCATCATTGACAGTGTGTTGGGATTCTGTGCCCTCATTCTCCTACCACTGCTATCCTCTGGAGCAAGGACCACACTTTCACTGTATATACAACCTTGGCATCGAATACATAGTGGGCATTCAATAAAAGCTTGCCAAAGTGAATAAAAACATGTGTACATATATAGCAGGAGAAATAGCCTGATTCAGATAAAATATATGTTTTCTTCTGTTTTCATTCATTCCATATAATTTGGGGGATACAAAAACACCAGGGAGGAAGTGAAATTAAACCATAGCCCTGCTCTCTCAGAGATCAGGTTAACAGTTTAGCATACCTCTTTCCAGCTAAAGCATACTCTTCCTTTGAAGAGGAACTGTGGTTTGTAAAATTAGAAAATTATCTACATGCTTAACAGATGATCCTAATTCTTGATTTTGCTGTGTCTTTGTTAGCTCACCGAGAGAATAATCATCCTCTTTGTGGTGATCACCAGTCAAGAGGAAGTTCAAGAGAAATATGTGGTGTGTGTTTTATTCATCTTTTGGAATCTGTTGGATATGGTTAGGTAAGGAGGAAAAATAATCTCTTAAAGCCAAGTTGCTTTTCTACAATGAAACTGATAATAGCTGCCTACATTTGGTTACTCTGTGAGAAAAACCTAACCCCTTTCTAAATTATTTTATCTTGATATGGAAATGTATTTTTAGTACTTTCCATAATGGACACATCAGAGACAATGCAAACCTACCATGGTATTACAAGAGCAAATCAATGCATTCAGGTTTCTAGCAGAAGACTTGGCACAGCACCTTTTTTGGGATAAACCTCACAGCTGTTTGCTAATGAAAGGCATTCCTTGCGATTGCTCTGGTACATGTTACTCTAACAAGCAGAACAAGACTTTTATTATGTCATAGTCAGGATTTACAAAGTTGGTTTCTGTGAATTCCAGAATATTTTTAAACCTAGGGCCTCATCTCTCTGGGGAAGAATGCACCTCCACATTCATTTATTTTGTATTTATTTTTTATTGAAGTATAATTAACTTACAATGTTATATTGGTTTCAGGTGTCCAACATATTATTTGGTCAGTTCTATATGTTACTTAATCAATGCTGACCATGATAAGTACAGGTCAGCATCTCTCACCATACAGCATTATTACAGGATTTTTTACTCTATTCCCTATGCTGTACTTTTCATCTCCATGATACATTTTTTTAAAAGATTTATTTATTCATGAGAGACAGAGAAAGGCAGAGACATAAGCAGAGGGAGAAGCAGGCTCCCCACAGGGAGCCCAATATGGGACTCGATCCCAGGACCCCGGGATCATGCCCTAAGCCAAAGGCAAATGCTCAACGACTGAGCCACCCAGGCGTTCCCTCGATGATACATTTTGTATACAATTCCAGTGGGTTCAAATGACTTAGTGAAGTTATTTTGTAGATTTCCTGGAAATCCCTGAACCTCAGGTTAGGAATCTTTGCTCTAGGTCATCTTTAGTTTCCTTCTATATCTAAAACCTTGCCAAGAGATGGGTCTAGTCTTACCTCTACCAGCAGTGGCATAAATAGTCCCCTTGGCTCAGAGATGTGCTAACTGCTACCTTGGCTTTCACAAATGAGAACTGCCCCATTCACTTGAAAGATCTGGATGTGGGTAGGTAACAAAAGAGCCCTAGCATTTTAGCTGAGGTTATGTAAATTCTTTATTCATTGTATTGTCTTTAACTTAGCTAAATTATTCCTAAATAATGGGTTCAGCCCTAGAGTGAGTTACAATGAAATATTTTATTGAATGAAAATGACTCTAATTCTTTGTATATATAATTTATTAAGTCATTTCTCATTTTTTAACTGAAAAATTTGTAGACTTGGGATGAATTTTGTGGACTTATATAGTCCATGACTTTCTATTCCTGAGATAAGAAGTCCCATCTGAGGCTATGCTATGACTTTGTGACATGATGTTCTCTGGTATGCCTGACTTTTTCAGTGTCCTTCCAGTTTCTGATAAGCTCAGTTAAACCCATTAGAGAACAAAATGATTTTAACATAAAAGATGCCATCAAAGGGCTTCTTAACATAGAAAACCTTAGGATAAATCCTACCTCCATTTACTTGGTATACAATCGTGGACATATCGCTGAACCTTCAAAAACAACAGAATTGAGATAATTCATGTACTTTCACATTCACCCTTTTATTTTTTAATAATTAATTAATTAGACCAAGAAGGGGGTAAGAAGGGGAGAGAGGGAGTGAATCTTAAGTAAGCTCCATGCCCAATTTGGAGCCAGATTCAGGGCTCAGTCTCAGGACCCTGAGATCATGAGCTGAAATCAAGAGTCAGACTCTTACCTGACTGAGCTACCCAGGCACCCCAATATTCACCCTTTAAAATAGAAAATTTGAGGGGTTTAGTATATTTAAAGATGTATAACTATCATCACTAATTTGAGGACATTTTCATTGCACTCCAAAGAAACCCTAAACCCTGTAGCAGTAAAATCCCCATTTCCTCTTCTCTTAGCTCTTGCCAACCACTAACATACTGTCTCTATGAATTTGCCTTTTCTAGACATATAAATGGAACCATACAATATGTGGCCTTTTGTGACTGCCTTCACTTAGCATAATGTTTTCAAGGTTAATCCATGTTATAACATGTATCAGTATTTCATTCCTTTTTACATCTGAATGATATTCCATTTCGATATACCACTTTTATGTATCCATTCTTCAGTTGATGGACAGACTTTTAGGTTATGAGGAATATTGCTATGAACATCCATGTACAAGCTTTTGTATGCACATAGGCTTTCATTTCTCTTAGAAGTGAAATTCCTGAGCACCTAGCCTTTTTGAAACATTTTTTTTTCCTCTGTAAAGTTGAGGTGGAATTATCTTTCCAACTTACCCTAAAATGACTTAAAAAAAAAAAAAAAAAAAAAAAAAAGCAAGGACCAGAGGGGCACCTGGGTGGCTCAGTCTTTAAAAATCTAGCTGCAGGAACGCCTGGGTGGCTTAGTGGTTGAGTGTCTGCCTTCAGCTCAGGGCATGATCCCGGGGTCCTGGGAGTGAGTCACACATCGGATTCCCCTCAGGGAGCCTGCTTCACCCTCTGCCTGTGTCTCTGCCTCTGTCTCTCTCATGAATAAGTAAATAAAATCTTTAAAAATAAAGATAACATAAAAATCTAGCTGCATCAAATGGGTTTAGCTTCTAAGTGAAATTGAAGTCACTAATCAGGAAAACTTGTAATTTGTTGAGGGATAAGAGTGACATTTTTCTTTGTCCACCATAATTATCCATGATCTACCCCCTGAGATGAGCCAGACTGACACAGGTCCCTTCCTCTTATTTACTTCCTTATCTCTTCTGATTAAATGATAGGAAACAAAGTCTGGAATTTAAACTTTCCAGTTGTATCTGTATTTAATTACAATGTAAGGTATTTTCTTCTCTTGTTATTTCCCAAACATCAGCAAGAAATGATGTTTATGAGCTCCCTGTCTTCTTTTAGGTACACTTACAGCATGCTATCAGTCATAGGAATATCCTATGCGGTCTTGACCTGGCTCAGTCAAACACTGTGGATGCCGATTTATCCTTTGTGTGTTCTTGCTGAAGGTAAGAAAAGAGTGACTTTGCATTATTGCTTACTGACCAAAGCAATCTAGTTATAATGGCTCACTAAACTTTTCAATGATTAAATTCCTATTTTTGCTACTGTTAGCTGACAGCTGACTCAGTGGGTCATTCCTGGCTCACTTCCCTTGATGCAAAAAAGCAAAGCATTTTTAACAAAAATTCAAGCAGGAAGCATCTTTGCACAGTAGACAAAATATTGGATGAGGAATAAAAACATCTGAGTACAGGCCTTTAACTTCATTAACTTGACTGTATGAGTTTTGGGTAAATCATTTAACCTCTCCCACTTTACTCATCCAAAAGGGATTTAACATTTAGTGACTCAGTGTTTCTTTTTAAAGTAGACTCCACACCCAGCGTGGAGCCCAGTGTGAGACTTGATCTCATGACCCTGAGAATCAAGACCTGAGCTGAGATCAAGAGTTGGGCGCTTAACCGACTGAGCCACCCAGGTGCCCTAGTGATTATTTTTAATTTAATTTTTAATATTTAGAAATCTACTTCCCCCTGGCTGGACCATTTTTCCTACCTAACCATCTACTATGCATCACATTCTCTGCCAGGAACAGTTAATGCTACCTTTAGTTCAGTCATCAACTTCTCAGAGAAGCATTCCTCAACTTTCTCAACCACTTCCATTCTCTGCCCTCCTACCCCAACACTATAGCACCATGAATCTTTCATAAGACCTGTCTGAGGTGTAATTAGACATTTGTGTTATTCTTTGAATAATGTCTGTTTCCTGTCTAGCCTCTAAGTAACTTGGGGATACAGGGTTGTCTTTGTTTCCTTGCTCACCTTCCCTTATTCACCCAGTATACATGCTCAGTAAACACTGAATCAATTATTGAATACAATATGAAGTGAGCTAGTTACTTGGCCTAAATGTAAACCTAAAACTTAAATAATTCATCAGTTTGCAAAAAGCTTGAGGATATTAGGGGAATATATGCTTCCTCCTCTAATGGATTTGGCAGACTGGTAGGGAACCTTCTGAAACAGGCACTTAAAATTTTGAAAACGGAAGGCATAAAGAAATTAAGAAGCATGTTAAGGTAATTAAAGGAAAACATACAGAAAGAAATTTCACGTAAATTGATGGTGACATTGGTGATAATCATAAAGTGTATACATTATACCCATATGTTTTCTATCTACCAATGACCAGAGAAAAGTTTATATTGTAGTAAATCATATTAGGTAGAACTTAATTTTTTTTTTTTTTGCTTTCAAAAGAATTGCTAATTTTTAGAATAGACCAAGCCAAGAGAATCTAGAGAATACTCCTGAGGACTAAAAAAAAGCTGGCTTGTTCAAGAATGAAATTCTTCACTCATTGAAACATTAAGTACATTCCTTTGTTACATCATATGAAAAATACCATAAGGAATATATTATATAGGAATCAGGTAGAGATAGGAGTGATCTTTTCCTAAAAATAAACGATGAATAACTGTATAGAAAACTTTTTCATTCTTGTTATTTGATAATGTTAAGCCTTCACCTTTCTGGGAAAGCCATGTTCCAGTATGTTTGCCATAAAACTCATTTCTTTTTTTTGAAATTAGATTCATAAACTTATTCCTGCAATTTAAAAGCAAAGTATATGCAGAAAAAGAGTCTGGAAGCATATGTGACAAAATGTCAGTAATGTTTCTGAGTGACAGATTCTAGGTAACTGTAGTTTTATCTTTATAGGTTTCTATATATTTCAAAAGACCCAAAATATAAAAATACGTAGTTAAGAAAACCTACTTGACTTTTGATGACTCTAATATTATTTAATAACTAATGTTTCCCATCCAATAATATAAAAGACAAAAGCAAGTTCTATAGATAACCAAAGCAACTGTTTATACTGCTGCATATGGTGCATCATATGGAAATCTTAGATGGCATGTTTTGGTGTCAAATTCAGATCCTGTGCCTATGTCACTCATCCTGCTCAGACTGGCTCTCACAGCTTTGGTTGCCCAACATTTTTTGTCTTTAAATTTTTTCCTATTTAAGATCATTCTAAGACTTACAAAAAGTACAAAAATAGTGCATTGTTCATATGTCCCTTTCATCTAGTTTGTCCCAACAACATCTTATATAACCATAGTACATTATCATTTCCTGTAATGTCATAAAAATCTATATGTGGGATATGATTTCATAGAACCTCCTTCTCTTTATTTTTATTGAAATATAATTAACATAAAATGTTATATTAGTTTCAGATATATAACATATTGATTTGGCAATTCCATCCATTACTCATTGCTTGCCAAAATAAGAGTAGCCACCATCTATCACCACACAACATTATTACAATTATTGACTATATTCCCTATGCTTTTCATCTCCATGACTTACCTATTTTATAACTGCAAGTTTGTATTTTTTCATCCTTTTTATCTATTTAACTCACACTACCCAGACACCTCCCCACTGGCAACCACACGTTTGTTTTCTGTATTGAAAAGTCTGTTTATTTTTTATATTCCATATATAAATGTAATCATGTGGCATTTATCATTCTCTGATTTCACTTAGCATAATACCCTCTAGGTCCATCCATGTTCTTGCAAATGCCAAGATCTCATTTTTTATGGCTGAGTAATATCCCTCTGTGTGTGTGTGTGTGTGTGTGTACACATACATACACAGTACATCCTCTTTATCCGTTTATCTATTCATGATGCTTGAGTTGCTTCCGTATCTTGGTTATTGTAAATCATGCTGCAGTAAACATAGGAGTGCATATATCTTTTCAACTTAGTGTTTTTGTTTTCTTTGGGTAAATACCCAGTAGTGAAATTACTGGATTGTATGGTATTTTTTTAAGCTAACAGTGTAATTATCCATTTTATTAAGGCATAATTTCTCAGAAAAAATACATAAGACAAAATCTTAAATCAAGTATATTTTAAATATTCACTCATGCAGTGCATTCATGTGTGTATTCAACATGAGGTTCAACTTATTCCCATTTAATATTTGTGAAATTTCCTAATGAGTTCACTTATATAGTATTTCTATTTTTATTTTTTTTCACAAACTTCTGTTTTCCACAGTGCCTCTACCTAATTACATTCCCACCAATAGTACATCAGGTTTCTTTTGCTTTCTATCCTTACCAACATTTGTTATTTCTTCCTTTTTTTTTTTTTTTTTGATACTAGCTATTCTGACAGGTGTGAGGTGATATCTCTTTGTGGTTCTGATTTGCATTTCCTGGATGATGAGTGATGTTGAGCATCTTTTCATGTGTCTGTTTGCCATCTGTGTGTCCAAAAAATGTTTATTTGGGTCTTTTGCCCATATTTAAATCAGATAATTAACCTACTATCTGGTATTGAGTTGTCTAAGTTCTTTATATATTTTGGGTATTAACCCTGTGTCCGGTATTTTGCTTTCAAATATCTCCTCCCATTCTGTAGGTTGCCATTTTGTTTTGTTGATGGTCTCCTTTGCTGTGCAAAAACTTTTATTTTGATGTAGTCCTTACAGTTTGTTTGCTTTTATTTCCCTTGCCTAAGGAGATATCTCTATAAATAGGTTTCCAAGGGTGATGTCCAAATGATTGCCTATGTTTTCTTGCAGGAGTTTAATAGTTTGAGGATTTACATGTAGGTCTCTAATCCATTTTGAGTTTATTTTTGTGTATGGTGTAAGAAAGGGGTCCAGTTTCATTATTTTGCATGTAGCTGTCTATTTTTCCAGCACCATTTATTGAAAAGGCTCTTTTTTCCACATTGTAAATTCTTGCCTTTGTCATAGATTACTTGACTATATAGACATGGGTTTATTTCTGGGTTCTCTATCCTGTTCCATCAGTCTATGTATCTGTTTTTGTGTCAATACCATACTGTTTAGATTACTACATCTTTGTAGCATATTTTGAAATCTGGAATTGTGACCTCTGGCTGTGCTCTTTCTCAAGATTTGCCTATTCGAGGTCTTTAGTGGTTCCCTACAAATTTTAGATTATTTGTTCTCATTCTATTCTGTAATTTTTATTTGCATTTCTGTGGTGATTAGTGATGTTGAGCATCTGTATGTCTTCTTTGGTGTAATATATATTCATGTCTTCACATTTTTAAACTTGATTGTGTTTTTGGTGTTGTATAAATTCTTCCTATATTTCGGATATTAATGCCTTATAATACATATAATTTTCAAGTATCTTCTCCCATTTAGTAGGTTGCTTTTTTGTTTTGTTGGTTTCCTTCACTGTGTAAAAATCTGCTTTTAGTCCCAATAGTTTAATATTGCCTTTGTTTCCCTTGTCTGAGGAAACATATCCACAAATCTGTTGCTAAGGGAACTATCCAAGAGTATACTGCCTGTTTTCTTCTAGGAGTTTTATGGTTTCAGGCTTCACATTTATATCTTTAATACATTTTGTTTTTTTGTTTTTTGTTTTTCTTTAATACATTTTGAGTTTATTTTTATGTATGATATAAAAAAGGGGTGCGGTTTCATTCTTTTGAATGTGGCTCTTCAGTCTTTATTGAAAAGACTGTCTATTCTCCATTGCAATTCTTACCTTCTTTGTCATGGATTGACCAAATAGGCATGGGTGTACCTCTTGGTGCTCTATTCTGTTCCGGTGATCTTTAGGTCTTTTCTTTTTAAGTAGGTTCCATGCCCATGTGGAGCCTAATGAAGGGCTTGAACTCATGATCCTGAGATTAAGACCTTAGCTGAGATCAAGAGTTGGAGGCTTAACTAACTGAATTGGTTTTTTGATAGGGATTGCACTGAATCTGTAGTTTGCTTTGCATAGTACGGACTTTTAATACTCATGAGCATAGTATATCTTTCCATTTGTGTTATCTTCAGTTTCTTTTATCAGTGTCTTATAGTTTTCAGAGTATAGGTCATTCACCTCCTTGGTTAAATTTATTCCTAGGTATTTTATTCTTTTTGGTGCAATTGCTAATGCGATTGCTTTCTTAATTTCTCTACCTTGTTATTAGTCTATAGAAATGCAACTGATTTCCAAGCATTAATTTTGTATCCTACAACTTTACTGAATTTGTTACTTCTAATGTTTTTTGGTGTCATCTGTAGGATCTTTATGTATAATATCAGGTCTTGTGCAGTGAGTTTAACTTATTCTTTGCCAATTTGGATGCCTCTTATTTCCTTTTCTTGTCTGATTAATGTAGCTAGGCCTTCTAGTACTATGCTGAATTAAGTGGCAAGAGTAGACATCTTGTTCCTGATCTTACAGGAAAAGCTCTCAGGTTTTAATCATTGAATATAATGTTAGCTTTGTTTTTTTTTTTTAATATAGCTTTAATATGTTGAGGAATGTTCCCTCTAAACCCACTTTGTTTTTATCATGAACAGATGCTGAACTTTGTCAATGCTTTTTCTTAATCTATTGATCATGATTTTTATCCTTTATTTTGTTGAAAGGTGTATCACATTGGTTGATTTGCAAATATTAAACCATCCTTGCATCCATAGTTAATCCCAATTAATCATGGTAAATGATCCTTTTCATGTATTTACTGAATGTAGTTTGCTAATTTGTTGAGGATTTTTGCATCTATGTTCATTATGGATGATAACCTGTATTTTTGGGAGGCAGGAGGTAGCATCTTTGGTTTTGATATCAGGATAATGTTAACCTCATAGAATGTATTTGGAAGCTTCCCTTCCTCTTGTATTTTTTGCAATAGATTGACACGAATAGATATAAACTCGAATCCATCTGGTCCTAGATTTTTGTTTGTTGGGATTTTTTTAAATTATCAATTATATCAATATCAATAATTATTATTATTATTATTAATTGGTCTATTCAGATTTTCTATTTTGTCCTGATTCAATTTTGGAAAGATGTATGTATCTATGAATTTATCTATTTGAAGTTGTCTGACTTATTGGCATATAAATTTCTTACAATGCTTTGTATTTCTGTGGGTCAGTTATTATTTCTGTTCTTGATTTTATTTTGGTCCTCTCCTTGTTTATCTTTTCTAAGAACCAGTTCTTGGTTTCATTGATCTTTTCTATTATTTTTGGCTTTGGGTTTTTATTTTTTTGTAGTCTCTATTTATTTCTGCTCTGATCCTTATAATTGCCTTCCTTCTACCAACCTTGTATCCTACTGATTTTTAAGTTTCCCATAGAAAAGCACCACTGGTTTTCAAAGCCAGATGTGATAGACACCCATGTTCCCAGTGCCAGGAATCTCTGGCATGGAGTGTGATCCCATTCTTTCTCCATGCTTGTGGTGTCCGTTCTATTTGTGGTAGTCTCATCAAGGTTTTGGTTGCCCACCACATCTCCACCCCTCCTGCCCTTTTCTATGTGGCTTCTCAGTCTTTAGGTTGTTTTCAGAGTTGTCTAGATGTAGTTATCATCTTGGTGTGTCCATGGAATGAAGTAGGATCCTCCTACTTCACTATCTTCCCCTGACTCCCTGAATATCCATATCTTATCCAACACCAGCCTCCTTCCTCAAAATATTTTGGGCACCGTTTGTCTCAGAGTTTCTCAGAATTCTTTAAGTTCTACTAGTGGGTGAGGAGGAAGGATGGAGCTCCTCCAAAGCCAGTTAAGCTGAGGAAATGTTGGGTAAAACCAATTTCTTTATTGCAGAAATTTTAGGAATCTCTACTAATATGTGTTTTGAAATTCCAAGAAGAAACTATGGGCAGCATTTCTGAAGTTGATTTGTCTAGCCATCCCTTTTTATGGCTAAGGGGACAAGTACTGGGGGGATATCATTTTAAAAAACATTATAAATGATTTCTCTGTAGGCATAACCAAGTATAAAATGGACCAAAGTTCAACAAGTCACACTGCTGTAATGGCCTTGTGAGTTGAATCAGTCCGATTCCTATACCATAATGTATCTTTAGCTAAAGGATTCAGCAACTGTCACAACTATCATTATAAAATTCAAAATACGGGATCCCTGGGTGGCGCAGCGGTTTGGCGCCTGCCTTTGGCCCGGGGCGCGATCCTGGAGACCCGGGATCGAATCCCACGTCGGGCTCCTGGTGCATGGAGCCTGCTTCTCCCTCTGCCTGTGTCTCTGCCTCATTCTCTCTCTCTCTCTGTGACTATCACAAATAAATAAAAATTAAAAAAAAAAAATTCAAAATATCCTTCAACTACATAGATATTCATGTGTACACACACCTGTAGCATTACTAGGGGAAATGTTCACAATTCCTTCCTTGTTTTTTAAACAGCATTTGCCATCTATCAGTCACTGCCTTATTTTGAATCATTTGGCACTTATTCCACAAAGCTGCCCTTTGACTTATCCATCTATTTCCCGTACGTGTTGAAAATCTATCTCATGATGCTCTTCATAGGTAAGTGGCTCTTTTGTTTTATTTTTTGGTTTTGCATTCTTCCTGTGCTTTCTGGCTTGTGCCAATCTGTCCTTTAACAGAAAGGGCCATGAACACGGGAGAAACCGAAGAGGGAGTCCAGCATGATGAACTAGAACTTGTGTTCTAGTAACCTACAAGTGTGTGGTTACCTACAAGTTATGATACCCTTTTCAGGGTATCACAAGATCAAATATACCACTGTTTCACTGTATAAACAAGAACAATTTCACTAGCAGGTAATATACCTGCACTGTTTAGGAAATGTGGACATTTGACCATGGATACAGAGATCTATGGTGAAAACACAGATGTCAAACTAAGCAGGCTTGGCCATTTCTAGTTTTCCCATTTATATCAATTTTGTTTCCTGCTTGTTTGGTTTCATGTGCTAGCATTTCCCAGCAGGCAAGTGGGAGTAGGTGCTAAAAACATAAGAAAACTGTGTGGAACAAAAACTTAGAGTTAAGAAAATTTAATTGGCAAAGGACTTCCATGATTACATTTCACTTTCTGCAGCTCTAACCTTCACAAATCCCCAAGATAGTTGTTCTAGAGGTAGTCATTATCAGACACATAAAAACAATGCATGAAAGAGCCGACAGATGTGAAACTTCAGGGTTAGTAGAGAGAGCTGCCCTAAAGAAAGGGAAAAATTAACTTCTTGCTTCAACAAAATAGGATGGTACAGGAGTTTGTGTTATTTCCCTTTCTGGGCCCTTGTTTTAAGTGTTCCTTCTTTGAGTCTCCCTTGCAAGTGTGTTGTCCGTAGGCTCCAAACAGCACTCTGACTATATTTTAAAACCATGGTTCCTTCCAGAGAAATGGTTAATCAGCCTCACTTCTGACTCTTCCTTCTCTATGTCAGGAATGTATTATACCTACAGCCATCTTTACTCAGAAAGAAGAGACGTTCTCAGAGTCTGTCCCATGAAAAAGAAGAAAATGTGAAGCACAGCATTCCGATGTGACATAAGAAAAAAAGGCTTGTGGATTCAGCTGCAACAGACAACACAGGAAACATTCTGTGGGAAAAATACCTGGTACTTGACACAAATCCATGACATAATTGTTCTCCTTGAGACAAAGCCCAGCAGTCTGTTATCCTCACATTATTTTCCAAACACGTATTCTGCACAACCTGCTTCACCAAAGCTGTGGATTTGATACAGGTTAAATTTATTTTCCTGTAAGGTTAATGAGAAATCATTAACTGGAATGGATTCCATTAAATTGAGAAACCAAAGTTGTTAGCTTGAATTATATTTATTTATATCTATTTCTTTTCATTTTGGAGTTCCCAACCATCTTACATTAGACACACTTAGAAAATGATATATTTTCCAAACCCTGAAAGAGTATTCTTGATACTACACAAGTTATTTGTACTCCGATGCCTTAAAAGAGGAGCCCGATGAAGACAGACTAGATCTTTGGTAAATAAATAACATCCCATATTCCTTTTCTGGAGAGAAAACAATCGGGCCATATACTTACCTTACACAGAGACAAAAGGTAAAAAACTATAATAAATTATTTTAAAGGAGGCAAGACAATTAAATTTGTGATGTTTCAGATTATTACTGAATTATCACTAATCTATGTCTTAAGTCATCACTTAGTTTTGAAAACTTTTCTTTGAACAACTAAAATGTATGTGAATAATTGACTAATACCATCATTTCTGTACCATTGGTATATAATTCACTTTTCTTGAAAGAACTCTAGAATATTATCTAGTAACTATGTAAAAAGGGTACTAAATATTTTATGATGTAAATACCAGGTAGCAAAAATGTAGTTATAAAAAAATTGGTAAGAGAAATGATTATTAATAAAGATAATTGGCATCTTTATAAATTTAATATCCTTTCTAGAATTTTAAATATTAAAATTACCCTTTTAAAAAGCTACATTTTGGGGCACCTAGGTGGTTCAGTCAGTTAAGTATCTGATTCTTGGTTTTGGCTCAGGTTGTGGTCTAGGGTTGTGAGTTCAAGCTGCGAGTCAGGCTCTCTGCTCAGTGGGGGGAGGGGAGGGTGTCTTCTTGTCTCTCTCTGCCCCTCCCCCTCAAACACAAGTTTTAAAAATAAATCAGTCTTCCTAAAAAGCTATATTTTGTTTTTATTTTTTTTAAGATTTTATTTATTTATTCATGAGAGAGAGAGAGGCAGAGACACAGGCAAAGGAGAAGCAGGCTCCATGCAGGGAGCCCAATGTGGTCTCTAGGATCAGGCCCTAGGCCGAAGGTGGTGCTAAACCACTGAACCACCCGGGCTGCCATACATTTTGTTTTTAAACTTGCTTATTTTACTTCTAAATTTAAAAAAAAATACTGAAAACTTTAGAACAGAATCCCTTTGCAAACTTTAGGTGTGACTCAGCCAAGCTTCCTCTCAATAAATACAGCTATTTAGATTGCTAAAGTACTCTACGCATCTAGAATCACTAATGTGGCAGAGTAAGAATTAAATGATATCGTATTGGGTCATTATAAGAAATTAAAATTTTATTATTAAATACTTTATTTTTTAAGCCAAATTACCTTAACCAGCCTACTTGAAGACTAAAAAGAACCAGTTTATAATGATGGATTGACAGTAATTTCAGGTCTCTGCAACAATTGTAACAAAGATCTCTGATTCCTTTGGTGACAGTCACAACGGTTAACATTATTGTGGTTGGCTGCTGTATTCATAATTTCATTAGAGGTTGGTGGAAATAAGGATGGACTTTCTCTTCCACTCAAGTTCATGCTCCCCGATTAAAAAAACTAGACGATAAACATCTACCTAGTTAATTGGATATTACCCATATTGCAAAGTTGATTTCTTTGGCTATTTTAACTGTCCATCAAATCTCAATTTTATTTTGTTCAATATTGTCACAGCTTTAGTTCCTCAAATCTAAAAATATAGGTGAAATTGGCAAACTATTAGATATTTTAAAAACAGAAAGCATAACTTTTAAAATGATCTTTCCTGGGGCACCTGGGTGGCACAGTTGGTTAAGCATCCAGCTCTTGATTTCAGTTCAGGTCATGATCTTGCAGTTGTGAGATCAGGCTCCATTCTGGGTATGGAGCCTGCTTAAGTTTCTCTCTCCCTCTTCCACTGCCCCTGCCTCTTAAAAAAAAAGAGGGTGGAGTGATGGGGGGTAAAAACTGCCCTGAATGAAAATTTCTTTGAAGAACTTATTACTCAGCGAAAGTCTACCTAAAAAAAATACAACAGATACTGCAGTATTATCAAAATGCTTGGGCTTTTTATCAAAGTAGTTGAAAAGCAGTAACACTTCTTCCAAAAGTATCCATTCTATATTAATACATTTTATTTTCCTCCAGTATGCTTTTCAAAAATTGCGCTTATCCTGGTCTTACATTTTTGGTCAATAAATAGGTTAATGTTAGGATGAGAGGATTCTTCATTGCTGCATACCTGTTTGCGTTCATTCAGGAAACACTTATGTTGTAGGGTGCCGGGCACAGTGTAGGAACAAAATTATAAAACTGTAACAGGCTTCCTTTTTTTTTTTTTTTTTTTTTTAAGATTTTATTCATCCATTCGTGAGATACACACACACAGAGAGAGAGAGAGAGAGAGAGGCAGAGACACAGGCAGAGGGAGAAGCAGGTTCCCTGCAGGGAGCCTGACGTGGTACTGGATCCCAGATCTCCAGGATCAGGCCCTGGGCTGAAGGCGGCGCTAAACCGCTGAGCCACTGGGGGTGCCCACAGGCTTCCTTTAAACACATTTGTTACTAAAGAATGTACATCTCACTGAAGTCCCTAAAAGAAGCTATTTTTAGTATACCTTATTCTGCCTACCTTAAGCAAGTTGTCACCTATAAGAATTTGTATTTCTTTCAAAATATGATGCAGAGGGGCAACTGGGTGGCTCAGTCAGTTAAGCGCCTGCCTTCAGCTCAGGTCATGATCCCAGGGTTCTGGGATCGAGTCCTGCATTGGGCTGCTCAGTGGAGTCTGCTTCTCCCTCTCTCTCTGCCTCTCCCCCGGCTTATGCTCTCACTCGCTCACTTTCTCAAAAAATGAAAAAAAAAAAAAAAAAAAGCGTAGCTATAACATGAATATCCAAAATGTTTCTGCAAAGAATCTTATATTTATTTATGAACAAAGAAAACAGTTACATTTTATGATGCTGAAGTAGTAAAGTGATTTAAAATGAATATATGCTAAAAATCATCTCCTTTTCCCTCAACATCATCTTCTCATTTATTTTTCCTTTGTAAACATAATGTTTTCCCTTGTTCAGGTAATTTTTACTTTCTACTTCCATGTCTACTTGCTATGTTAACTTTGATATGGTGCTGTGTTCCAGGGTCCTTTTTCAAAGTATATTCCATGGAGCAACAATCATAGAACTATCAGGGTGCCACCTAGGACACAGATTCATGGGTTCCACTGGAACCCAAGAACCTGCATTTTCCCAGGCTCCTCACATGCACCTCTTGCACACTATAGTGTGAGTCTAAAGTATTTCAGTCTTGGACAGAAAACTGTTAATAAGAACTTACATAAAAGCCATCATACAATATAGTTCTGTTTTTAGAACTGAGATTATGGCATTTATTTTACGTTTAGTCTTCATAGATGTTCAACAGGAATTAGTTTATCTTTGCTAAGGGTAGCTAGAGTTTAAAATCTCCTCTTAAAGGTAACTGTTGATTCCATATGAAAAACAACTAGTAAGAACATGCCTTAATTCATCAAATAAATGTAGATATCCACTGTGTCCTTACTTTGTGGTTATTCAGCTGAGCCACATGGTCCTGTGAGAGAGAAACATGACCTGGGAGTAAGAACAGTGGGTTTGATCTGAAATCCAGTTCCAATGTTTATTAAGCGAATGGCTCCCTGAGTTCTTCTCCTTAACTGCCCAACATTGTTGTAAAGAACAAATGCAGGATGGTAAATTAAACCTTTTTAAGTGACAAAGAGCTATACAGAAGTAGGAAATTTGTGACATGTTGCCTTGATGCTTAAAAATTATATGATGGAAAAAATATATATGATGAGTTTACAGATTTCTATTTTCTGAATATAAGTTCCACGAAGGCAGGAATGTCATGCCTTGTTCACTTTGTACCCCAGAGCCTCAGAGGGTGGCACACTGTCCACACAGAATTGTTTGTGCGGCTCTGACTTTATTGATTACTGACAGTAGATCGAGAAAAAGACATGTTTTTAAAAAGAAATCTATCAGGTTAATCAGGTGATGTTTCAATTCTATTTGATTACTGTCAGGGCACTTCATGGTTAGAAGACACAAAAAGTTTTTTTTTTTTTTTTAAACTTCTATTAAGTACCCTTTCTTACTGCGCTACTTGCTTTTAGAATGTTTTAAGGAGAACAATTTAACTTTCCATTATCTTCCCAAGTCCCAACACTTCACATTGTCAACCATTAGAGCTATTTTCAGTGAAACATAAAAGTGGTAACATTTCTATTACGTTTTAGAATTTATGAAGCATATTTTTGTATTCTTTTATCCTCAAAACTACTTTGTGAGGGAAGTTATTCCTTTTATCCAGGAAATAAAACCAAAGTCAGGGAGTCCTCTCTGTCGTTCTTAGTTTCATATCCAATAGTTTAGCTAGAAATTATTTCACAGGTTCCTTATGTTTGACAAGAATCAGACAATCTAAGTGACAGTTTTACAGAATACCATACTGTTTATGAAGATTTACCACATTACATGCACACACACAACTTCATAATTACTACAGATATCACACACTTAAAAAGAGGAGACTTTAGAGTTTAAGATCAGAATAAAGTGTTTCCTTCCAGAAAATATGAAAGTATATTACCTCATCCAGGACCAGAGCAATGATGATACACGTTTATACATGAAGATGACACCTTGACGTCTTTTTCTGCGGTGGTGAGATGAAGCATGTGCATTGTTCCAGCAACATTCTGTCCCCTGGTTCCATCCGAAATGCCTGCAGCTAGCAATAGGCTTGGTGGGGCAGAGATACAGACTCACCGAAGGCCTAGCCTACAGCCTGGCTTCAGTGAAGACCCCATCCTCCTAACCAAAGGATCTGATTGCCCTTCTCAAACAGTAATTTATGAAAATGTTTACCAAAAGTTTAAAACTGCTTATTTTCAAAGTTACTAAGTTCTTTCAAGATGGTAGTTGAGTCCCTAAGTCTTATTCCTTTTATAAATATAGTATCACTATCTTTGATTAAAATCATTTTGGAGAACTTCTGACGATTAGCCTCATAAAAGGTTATAGTTAGTTACTATAGTGGAGTAACTACATATAGTGGAGTCACTACATGATAAAATACAAAGAATTTGAGGCACCTGCATGGATCCCAACCTGAATTTAGAATCTACCTGTTCTAAATGCACTTTTCAAATCAAGAGTCAGTGTTCTGAGATGCCTTATTGGCTTTAACCCCACACAATTCATTTGTGACTATATCCCAGCACGCTCTTTGTCTTGGCAACTTGTGATTTCAAAATCCAACCGAAGATGACTTGTGAAGGAAGCATTTCTATACATAGTCTGGAATATTTGTTCTAAAAAGGCAGAGACTTCTGGTTTCTAGAGAATCAGGTGAGCCCTCCTGAGGGAATAAGTTCATTCTGACCTGAGGTCATACAGGTAACCAAGAGAATATTATTCCAGTGACCTATATCTTAGAATGTTTGGATTTAAGAAACTTTAGGTTTTCAAATTAAGAATTTTTGAGAGAGCAAGCAAGCGAGCAAACAGGGAGGGGTAGAGGGAAAGGGGGAGAGAGAAAATCTCAGGGCTGAAAGCCCAGCGCAGAGCCTGGCATGGGGCTGGATCTCATTACCCAGAGATCATGACCTGAGCCAAAATCAAGAGTTGGTCGCTTAACCAACTGAGCCACCTGGGTGCTCCTAGAATCTTACATTTTTGATTCTTTAGATGTTACCATGAACAGGAAAATCCTACATATCTTAAGCTCAAGACTGCCAAAATCAAAAACAGGCATGGGGCCAGGGCTAGGAAGAAAGGATACAGATATATTTTATTTCCTCGTTTTTGTACTCTTCTGTTTTCTTGTCAGAGGCAGGAGCAGGGACAAAGTTTGCATGAAAAGAAACTAGATTGAGGAGAAAAGGGCAGGCTGGGTTTAGAACACTGAGCTAATGCTTCATTCCTTCCTCCAGCACTAGCAAGCTCTGCCTGCCAAACTCGGCGGAAGTGCAGACACACTCTTCAGTGCCCACTTCCCCCTTCTTGATTGATTGCTAGCCACTTTTGCAAGCTGGCCCAGGAATTTAAAGTCCTTCAACCCAAGACCTGTTCCTTTATACTACAACTCCTAAACTTTCCAGTTCCAGCAGCTTTTTAACATGAGGTACTGTCCTTTTCTAATTTTTTTTGTCGATGTACAACATTATTATATTCGTTTCAGATGTACAATAGAGATGTTTGTCAATTCTATACATTATGCAATGTGCACCACAGTAAGTGTAGTCACTGCCACCACAGTTATTTCAATATTATTGACTATGTTCCCTATGCTTCAGGGTTATTTCTTTTCTCTGATGACAGCAATCTGTATTCAGTATGAATGAGGCTTCATCCTTAATAGGAGTTTTCATCTTAGAGTGAGCCCTAATGCCCAGATGCAGTAAAAAGAGCACTGAATCTGGGGTTTTAGGGTCTTGGTAGCCCTGCCTCTTATTTGATGTATTTTCTCCATATTAAAATAGAAAATGCTTCTTCCCAGTCTTGTAGAAATGAAATAATAGAAGTGAAAATTTTAGTGAACTTACAGTCTGACACCTAACAATAAATGTTAGATGAATTTCAATCCCTAATTGGTAGGAAGTAAAAGGAAGTGTATGCAGTGGGAAGGAAAGAGAAGGTGGCTTCTAACGTAACAGTTTCAGCTTCTTTCAAATTCATTCCCCTCTGGCCTGGCCTCTAAGGAAGTAATAATAAGACGTGTTGGCGGGATCCCTGGGTGGCTCAGCGATTTATTGCCTGCCTTCAGCCTAGGGCATGATCCTGGAGTCCCAGAATCGAGTCCCACGTCGGGCTCCCTGCATGGAGCCTGCTTCTCCCTCTGCCTGTGTGTGTCTCTCATGAATAAATAAATCTTTTTAAAAAAAATGTTGGCATTGCAGGTGAATACTACCTGAAAGCTTGCCTTTCCTTCCCCTTTTCTGTAAAGCATCTAGTGCCATAATGAAGTTCAGCAAAAGAAAGAACAGAATATGAATTACACAGTGAATCACAAGTATTTAAACCCTGGCATTATATATTTGTCAATTCATATATTTGGAAAACAGAATTAGTAGAGCTATTTTTAACCTAAGTGGGAAGTAGGTTCACTTGGTGACAATATGAATGTACATGTCACACAGGAATAATAGTAAGGTTCTATAGTGCTTTTAAGTACTAGGCATTACCATGGCATTGTAGACACAGGGCATATTACTCCAGTGGCACAACTTTTTCCCCCAGGTATATATATATCTATATATAGATATATATATCCATGTATATATATATGGATACCCATATACGTACCCATCAGTACATTCATATTGGTTAAAGCCAACCCTGATTAATGCCTGCATGAAGGAAAAATAAGTAGGAAACAGATCAAATGCTGGCTGATTCTCAAGCCCTTGAGTAAAATCTATCCTTGAGGACACTGTCACATTACTTCATTTATTTGTTATTAGGCCACTGATCACCCTGCTTAAGATAGAGATGTGTACTTACAAAACACATTGTTCTTTCAAGGAGATATTTGCCCAGCATTCCATCCATCTTTCTCCTCAAGGAAACCCAGTTCACATATGACCCAGGCCTGGTGAGTTAGAGTACCCCAACTCCCAAGGCCCAGATTTAGTTGTTCAGTGTGACCCAAGCAGAACCAGAGTCCTCTCCATATTGCTTCTGACATACCCATGAGCAAAGACACCTTTCCTCCCCTTTGAGTTTTCTGGTAGCCATCTTACCAACTTATGTGGGGTGATCCCATCTATAGAAATGAAATAAGAAATGCCAATAGAAATGGCATTGTTTGACTCAGCTGACTAATCAGATCTACTCTTGAACTTCTTGGTTTGTAAGCTAATATCCTCTTCCTTGGTTGAAGCTTTTTTGAATTGGGTACTTTCAATTATATTCAAGAGTCCCAAGCATAGGAAAATTCTAGCCACCACTAATGAATCTGATACAGCTAATGTTCAATACACACACCATGCTTATTATTCAATGCAGGCAGCCATTCCAAGACTGTGTTTTATCTATAAGAATAAGAAAACACTGAGTCAATGAATATCCTCTAGAGAATTCATGGGAAATCGATCATGATGCCACTGTTACCACAACCATTTGGTTTTGCTAGCAAACCCCCGTGCCTTAAAACAAATAAGTATCGTGCACAAAATTCACAAGATTATTTTACTAGAATTTATGGGGAAGAGATAATGGAGTCAAATTGTCACAAAGAAAATCTTCAGATTAAACTCCAGCCAAATAAAAAATAATTCAAGTTCTTTCAGTCTCCACTGCCTGGGCACCGAAGCAACACCCCTTCTCTCTGCAGGCACATGTCAAGCTGCCAGTTATTGTATCCACCTGTTTTCCTGCCACTTAACTCTCTGCATCCTGTCTCGGCAATCCCAGATGTGAGCTCTGAAAAACTTCTTCCATTTCTATGGTTGTCCTCATCCAGCTGAGGCTGCTGCTATCACAAACCTTCACCAACCATATGCTCTGGTCCATACAGCTTTCTTCTTAAACTCTGGGAGGACTCTTAAGGACAACAGGGTGGCTAAGGGAACAAAACAAGTAAAATACACTGTTCCATCTAGTGAAACTGCATTTGAAGAGGTCATTTAGATCGAAAATGTGTCAGAACAGAGCTTGGCTTTTTCTTCCTTGGCCCATCATCAAGACTAAGAATTCCCATCAAGCCTTAGGCAGAATTTTAATAGTAGAAAACTATTAATAAAATCTAGGAGAAAGGGTGTTTTCATGTTGTTAGATTATTCTTCAAACAGTTAACAGGAGATTCTACAGAGTATAACAACAATTGACTTCTGGGATGCTGTTTTTTTTTTTCCTTCAACTGAGTGATGGTTAAATAGGTTATATTCCTTCCCTTTATAAGAAAGCTACGTATGATTTTTGGACTTTTCTACATGAATAGGACTTTTTCCATTAGATGTTTAGTTAAAAGATAAACAAAATAAAAACCTGATCCTGTGATGAAGTTAGGTTCACATGCTCAATGGAGCAGGCATGGCTGTGCTAATCTGCATTTGACTATGTGCCCACAAGTCCATACCTTTTCTTATTCTTCACAGGTCCCGCAGGGATCAATTTAAAGTAGGGCAGTTCTGTGTAATTCCTCTGGGTCACTTATTATAGATCTTATTTTAGGATATTAATATAAATATATTGAGATGTTATTTAAAATGTAATAGTGAGGAAATGTAGGTAAGCCAGTTAGACTCTAATAAGCCCTTAAGTGAACATGTACCTCCTTGACCCAAATTTTCTTCATCAGTATCAAGTTGTTTCCTACTTTCATGACCTAAAACAGTGTATGTTTGGAGCAACCACTGGTATTATAGACCCATGGCCATAAAAAATGAGTTCAAACTCCCTGAGGCTAACAAATGAAGGAAATCCTAGCAAGTCTCTAGGGACAGATCAAGTAAACATGTCAGACTACTGTCCCTATGCTCAGTGAAGTTCTGTGTTTGATCTCAATCCACTTACCTACCTATACATGCCCTTTGAGTATGCTGGGGGTAAGAAAAAGGATCAGATCAATTCTTACTTGTTTGGCAACCAACAAAGTATACCATACTTAGATTAAAATATGGTCATACTAAGACTCTAGGCTGGCCAGCTAAATTATCATAAGTGCAGGGCAGCAGGTGATTTTCCCAAGTGTAGTATCTTTCCAGGGCAATATCTTATAGCATGTTAGGGGCCACTGCAACAGCAGCCATTGGTTGGACCAGATCCCCACATCCTGAGAGACAGATGACAGTACAAGCTGTCTCAGGCCACAGAACCAATGCCCAAAAGGCTTCTCAGATTTGAGTAAAATAATGTACCTAATTTTCACAGAAAGACTTCCAGATTTGAGTAAAATAATGTACCTAATTTTCATATATTTATGCTTGTGGTTCTTACAGTTCAACAAATCAACAAAGAAGTGTAAAAAAATACAAAAAGTACTTAAATGCCTAAAAGCATGGGTAATGTCCAATTCCCTTGGCAAAATACTATGCAGCTATTACAAATACTATTAATGAAGGCAATATAGGAATAGGTTAAAATGCTTTAAAAATAAATTTTAAATAAAGGCAGTGCTCAAAGTGTCTCTGTGTATTTTTTCAGTTGCTTAATAATTATAAATACATTAAAACAATGCTTATATGCAGAGGAGGCCAAAATTTCTTAGGGAAAAAATATAAAAATTGCCATTGGGCAAGGGCAAGGGGACTCTGGATTCCTCTCTGCTCCTTCCTGAATTTTCTAAACCTTAATTAAAGTAATAGGTTGCCATCATAATTAAACATTTAAAAGCTATTTAAATAAAAGTTAAATTTAAAGGCATAGAACTCTTCTTAAATCCACATTCTACTTCAAAATGCCACATGATGACAGCTCTAGATTACTTCTCTAGACTGAATTCAGATGAGCCCTTTCAGGAGCCAATATACACTAGAATGCTGTTTCTGTAGCAAAGACAATCATGGATGGCTTTCACCTATATTGGGCATGTAGTATGGAAGTAATACCTTTTAAAAGATCCCTGGATTTTGCTGAGAGGACTTCTTTAGGGCTTTCCATGATGCTGAAGAGCCAGTCAATGAACTAGGAAGATGAAAAGGAAGAGCAGTGTCAGTGAACACGGTCCCACTATTAATAAGAAAGCAGTCAGGAGCTTGGGCCTGCATTTATGCATATCTGTGCAAGGCTGGCAGACTAGAGATGAGAAGAGGACCAGGCCTAAGAGACAAGGAAGTTGGACAGAGCTTCCATTTAGTCCAATGACCCAGCAAAGTTAAAACTCATTTCCTGGCTAAATGCCCTGAGATCTGCTATAGATTTTAACAGTGAGGTAGATATGGGCCCAGGGAATCTCCTGTGTGCCACAAACTTTCTCTCTCATCACTGAGAGCATCAGAGAGGTTAACTGAGCACCTTGCCCAAGTCCACTCCCAATGAATGGCAGAGTCCAGATTTCAACCTCAGTACATCTGACTGCAGAGCCTCGCACTTCTTCTTTGCATCCTGCTGCCTGATTCTGCATACAACTAGGCCCAGGCTCGTGGGGTGGGTAGTAAATAGGGGATTTACTTATGTCGGACATCATAAGCCCTTGTTTCTAAAATAAGATATTCTGTAGATGAGGACAATTTCTGCCCAAATGGAATTGAAACAGGAAGTTGAAATGCAAGGGAAAGGCATAAAATAATTTACTAGGTAAAGCCAAGTGTGTTAACTGCAAATAAATCCTATAAATGAGGTAGAAACTCAGACTACTCATGAGTTTGACTGTTTGATCTCCAAGGGTACAGCCAAAATTGTTTCTGAATTAGATAGAGGGTAATTTCATTCATGTCTAAATGTTGCCAATCTCTACTCACTAAAAAAACACATACATTAGTCATAGATACTAGGTATTTTAACTTTGGACACAGAAACTGGCTTGAAGAAAGAGTAAGATAGAAAATACTCCTAATTCTCTATTTTGAGTAAATTTAAAAAAATTTTTCTTTTCCCAGTTTTGTTTTATAATATCCTACTGTTATGTAAATAAATCAAGAACTACAAATACATAATAGGTGTAGGATGTCTACACTGCAGTCCAAAGTGATCACGGTGTCCCAGATCAGAAAAAACATAAGGGGATACCACATTGGAACTTACTTTGATTTAAAATGAAACAGAAAACACAAAATTTGGATGATATGAATATTTAAGAAAACAAAGGCATTTGAATGGAGATGCTTAGTGGAGTTGTGCGTGGCTAACCTGTGAGTCCATGGTTCAGAAATATTTTTAAGGACTAATGTTCAGATTTTAACAGTAAGCCACAAAAAGTTAGCTTTAAGCTTTCAACCTCATAAAAAAAAATCCAGTTTTCATTGAATGGGATTCAAAAAAATCTTTCACTCAACTGTATTAAAGGCAATTCAGAGCCATGGAATGAGAAGTACAGAAAGCACTGTGTTTTCATAGGCTCTGCACAACAGCCAGGAGCCCGGGGACACTCGACATTAAAAACCAAAAGGTGCTTCCTATGGTCTGGATTTTGCTAAGGGCTAGGATAATGACCTTTACAAATTTCCCAGTGTCATCTAGCACATGCCAGGAGCAGGACGGGCCCCAGGATCAGCAACGTGGCTATAGGATGGAATGACCTATGCAGAACCTTCATTGTGCTATGAGAATGTGGATGCTCCAGATGCCCACCTCCCCAACCTAACTCCCAGGCATGATGGATCATTCCCAGCCTTGCTCACCACCACTGTATCCTTCTTGTCATGCAATCCTGCAGCCTTGAACTTGCCTGTCTGTCCTTACTATGACGTTCTGAGCACCCAGAGCCTCACTTACTCTTTCCTCCTCATGATCAAGAACACATGTGTCTTCAAGTATAAGCTAAGGCAAGTATAAGCTCTTCTCTGCCTCACCTCCTACCATAAGCAATTTCCCACTGTTGCCACCATTGTTTTTTGGCCAGCAGTGAGCCTCACTCTCTGAGGTTTTGTATCTGGCTAAGATTCGGGGCTGAGGATGAAAACCTGTGGGGTAATTCCAGTTGCACTTAACTCCCAACCTCAATTCTAAAGCAGAAATTGCTCAAGAGAAGATGGCCACCTTCCCTGGCAGGCAGGTGGCTGCTCACCTCACCTTCTGGGTCTGTTCCTTCCATGGCTCTTTTTGCAGCAGAAGAGGCATGCTACTGGGAAGGAGAGTGAGAGCCTCCTGAAGAGCGACCCTGTGCATTGGGCTCCTGCCAAGGAAGCTTGAAGCTGACCCAGCTGGGCCATTTTCCTGATGCCATGGCAACCAACTAGCACTGAGGCCAAGGAGGAGAGGGGCACCGTGGTCCGCCCACGTAACCACTGCAGTTGCAAATACCAGCAACAAGAAGTCCAAAGCCTACAAAGGAAATAGAGTTAGGTCATGTGTTTTAACAATTCAGAGCAAACCAAGTTCATACACATAGCTTCTATCATGATGATGCAATGTCATCTTCCCCTTTGTCCCAGAAGAGGAGCCACACTGAACAACAAACTCTATTTCCATGCTTTTAATGAATTAATGTTTTACGGCTTCAGAAGGTTTCAGGGATCCTCTTTTGTAAGACAGAAGGCCCAACAGTTTCATTATTATTGCTCTAATAATACAGGAGAAACATTATTTAATTCCTAATAATACTGAGATCCAAATATGCCTCTGCTTTGGTGTTTCCAAAAAGATAAAAGAATTCATTAGGAGTCATATAGAAAGGGATATTAAGATTTGTTGTTAGGTGGCCAAAACGGATTTTTAAAAAGAGGTCTGATAGTCTGTTTCTATTTTGAACATTAACAAATGACTCCCTACATGCATTTTATTTTTCTATTCTCATTATTTAATCTAAATATTTGAGTGGCAAACACTTGGTTTTGTTCCATTGATGCTGAAATGTAAACATTAAGACAAACTAAAAACAAGCTTTCTTGGAATAAGTGAGTCAGTCACAACAAATCATTAGGCATTTTTTAAAACCATTTTTTCAGTATGTTCAGTCATAGACTCACCGAAGTCTGGATCCTGACCTATATCTATAATTCCAAGAATTAAAAAAAAATTTAATTCCACTGTAATATTAGTTTAGGGTATATAATATAGTGATTCAACAATTCCATATATTACCCATTTGCTCATCAATATAATTCCCTTCACCTATCTCGCCCATTCCCCCACCCACCACCCCTATGGTAGCCATCTGGTTTGTTGTCTACAATTACGAGTCTGGTTTTGTTTTTTGGTTTGTTTTGGTTTTGGTCTGTCTCCTTTATTCCCTTTTGTTTGTTTTGTTTCTTAAATTCCACATATGAGTGGAATCATATGGTATTTGTCTTTCTCTGACTGACTTATTTTGCTTAGCATTATCTTTTCTAGCTACATCCATGTTCCTGCAAAGATTTCATTCTTTTTATGGCTGAATAATATTCTCGTGTGTGTGTGTGTGTGTATCTCACTTCTTTTTCCATTCATCTATCAATGGATACCCAGGTTGCTTCCATACTTTGACTATTGTTGATAATGCTGCTATATACATAGGAGTGCATATATCCCTTCAAATTAGTGTTTTTGTAAATCTTTGGGGAAATACCCAGTGATACAATTAGGGTGGTTCTATTTTTAATTTTTTGAGGACACTCCATACCATTCTCCACAGCAGCTGCACCAGCTTGCATTCCTGCCAACAGTTCATGAGGGTTCCTTTTTCTTCACATCCTCACCAACATTTGTTGTTTCTTGAGTTTTTATTTTAGCCATTCTGGCAGGTATGAGGTGATATCACACTGTGGGTTTGATCTATATTTTCATGATGATGAGTGATATTGAGAATCTTTTTATGTGTCTGTTGATCATCTGGGTCTTCTTTGGAGAAATGTCATTTCATGTTTTCTGCTCATTTTTTATTGGATTTTTTTTTTTTTTGGTGTTGAATTGTAGAAGTTCTTTATATATTTTGGACACTAACCTTTTTATCAGATATGACATTTACAAATATGTTCTCCCATTCAGTAGGTTGTCCATCAATTTTGCTTGTTTCCTTTGTTGTGCAGAAGCTTTTTATTTTGATGTCGTCCCAATCAATAGTTTATTTCTGCTTTTGTTTCCCCTGACTCAGGAGACATATCTAGAAAGATGATGCTAGGCTGACATGAGAGAAATTACTGCTTGTGCTTTCTTGTAGGATTTTAATGGTTTCAGGTCTCACATTTAGGTCCTTAATTCATTTTTGAGATTTTGTGTTTGGTGTAAGAAAGCAGACCATTTTCATTCTTTTTTTTTTTTTAATTTTTTTTTTAAACTTTTATTTATTTATGATAGGCACACAGTGAGAGAGAGAGAGAGAGAGAGGCAGAGACACAGGCAGAGGGAGAAGCAGGCTCCATGCACCGGGAGCCCGACGTGGGATTCGATCCCGGGTCTCCAGGACCGTGCCCTGGGCCAAAGGCAGGCGCCAAACCGCTGCACCACCCAGGGATCCCCATTTTCATTCTTTTGCATGTTGCTGTCCAGTTTTTCCAACACCATTTGTTGAAGAGTCTTTTTCCCATTGCATATTCTTGCCTCCTTTGTTGCAGATTAATTGACCTATGATTGTGGGTTTATGTTGGAGTTTCTATTCTGTTCCATTGATCTATGTGTCTATTTTCATGCCAGTACCATACTGTTTTGTAATTACAGCTTTGTAACATAACTTCAAGTCTGAAATTGTGATACTTCCAGTTTTGATTTTGCTTTGGCTATTCAGGGTCTTTTGTGGTTCCAAACAAATTTGAGGATTGTTTGTTCTAGTTTTGTAAAAACTGCTGTTGGTATTATTTTTTAAAGATTTTATTTATTCATGAGAGACATACAGAGGGAGGCAGAGACATAGGCAGAGGGAGAAGCAGGCTCCATGCGAGGAGCCCGATGTGGGATGGATCACGCCCTGAGCCAAAGGCAGACACTCAACCACTGAGCCACCCTGGTGCCCCTGCTGTTGGTATTATGAAAAGGATTGCATTGAATCAGTAGACTGCTTTGGTTAGCATAGACATTTTAACAATATTTGTTTATCCAATCCATGAGCATGGACTGCCTTTCATTTCTTTGTGTTGTTTTCGTTTTCTTTCATCAATGTTTTATAGTTTTCAGTGTATAAGTCTTTCATCTCCTAGGTTTAGTTTATTCCTAGGTATTTTATTATCTTTGGTGCAATTGCAATGGGACTTGTTTCTTAACTCCTCTTTCCGCTACTTCATTATTAGTGTATAGAAATGCAACAGATTTCTGTACACTAATTTTGTATCCTGCAGCTTTACTGAATTCATTTATCAGTTCTAACAGCTTTTTGGTGGAGCATTTCAGGTTTTCTATATACAGTATCATGTCATCTGCAAAGAGTTTAAGCTTTACTTCTTCCTTAGCAATGTGGATGCCTTTTATTTCTTTTTGTTGTCTGACTGCTGTGGCTAGGACTTCCAGTACTATGTTGAATAAAAGTGGTGAGAGTGGTCATCCTTGTCTTGTTCCTCACCGTAGGTAAAAAGTTCTCAATTTTCCCCCACTGAGTATGATGTTAGCTGTGGGTTTTTTACATGTGGCTTTATTGTATCTAAGTATGTTCCTTCTAAATCCATTTTAATAAGAGTTTTTATTTTTAATCATGAATGGGTGTTGTATTTTGTGAAATATTTTTTCTGCATCTATTGAAAGGGTCATGGTTTTTATAGTTTTTCTTACTGATGTCATGTATCACGTTGCTTGATTTGCAAGTATTGACACCCTTGCACCCCAGGAATAAATCCTACTTAATTGTGATGAATTATTTCTTTAATGTATTATTTGATTTGGTTTGCTAATATTTCTGTTGAGGATGTTTATCAAAAAGATTGGCCTGTAGTCTCTTTTTGTGGTATCTCTTGTCTGGTTTTGGTATCAGGATAATGCTCATCTCACAGAATGAATTTGAAAGTTTTCTGTCCTCTTCTATTTTTGAAAAAGTTTGAGAAGAAAAGGTATTAAGTCTTCTTCAGATGTTTGGTAGAATTCACCTGTGAAGCCATCTGGTCCTGGACTTTTGTTTGTTGGGAATTTTTTGATTACTGATTCAATTTCATGGCGGTCATCGGTCTGTTAAAATTTTGTTTATTCCTCATTCAGTTTTGGGAAATTATATGTTTCTAGGACTTTATCCATTTCTTCTAGGTTGTCCAATATGCTGGCATATAATTTTTCATAACATTCTCTTATAATCCTTTGTATTTTTGTGGTGTTGGTTATTTCTCCTCTTTCATTTGTGATTTTGAGTTTCCTTTTTTTTTTTTTTTGGATGAGTCTGGCTAAAGGTTTATCAAATTTTGTTGATTTTTTTCAAAGAAACAGCTCCTGTTTTCACTGAACTGTTCTATTGTTAAAGTTTCTCTATCATGTATTTCTACTCTAATCTTTATTATTTCCTCCTCCCTTCTACTGGTTTGGGATTTTGTTGTTCTTTTTCTAACTCCTTTAGGTGTAAGGTTAGGTTGTTTATTTGAGATTCTTCTTGGGGTAGGCCTATAAACTTTCCTGGATGTTTCTAGTTTCATAGTGTTGTGGTTAGAAAAGATGCATGGCATGACTTCAATTTTTTTGTATTTATTGAGACTTTTTTTGTCACCTTGTTTTGTGACCTATTCTTGAGAATATTCCTTGTGCACTTGAAAAGAATGTGTATTCTGCTGTTTTACGATAGAGTATTCTGAATATATCTGTTAAATACATCTGGTCCAGTGTATCATTCAAATCTTCTGTTTCCTTGTTGATTTTCTGTTTGGATGATCTGTCCATCGATGCTAAGTGGGGTGATGTTAAAGTCCCTTATTTTAATTGAATTACTATAGATTATTTCCTTTATGTTTATTATTAACTGTTTTATGTATTTGAGTATTCCCATGTTGGGTGCAGAAATATCTTCTTGTTGGATTGTCCCCTTTATAATTATATAGTGTCCTTCTTTGTCTCTTGTTACAGTCTTTCTTTTAAAGTCTATTTCATCCAGTATAAGTATCATCCAGTATATGTATCATTTCCCCAGCTGTCTTTTCAACTGCATTTACATGATAAATGTTTCCCTATCCCCTCACTTTCAATCTATTAGTGTCTTTATGTCTGAAATGAGTCTGTTGTAGGCAGCATATAAATGGGTCTTCTTTTTTTATCCTTTCTGTCACTCTTTGTCTTTTGATGGGAGCATTTAATTCATTCACATTCAAAATAATTACTGATAGGGATGTATTTATTGCCATTTGTTGGTTGTTTCTGTAGTTCTCTGCTCCCTTCTTCTGTTGGTCTCTTGTCTTACCATAAGTTGGCTTTCTTTAGTGATATATTTAGAATCCTTTCTCTTTACTTTTTGCATATCTATTGGTGGGTTTTAATTTGTGGTTACCATTAGATTCGTATATAACATCTAGTGCATATAGCAGTCTCTATTAAGTGAACAGTCACTTAAGTTTGAACACATTCTTTACTCCTCTCCCTGCCATGTTTTGGGTATATGGTTTCATATCTTACATCCTATTATTTTGTGAGTCCTCTGACTAGTTTTTATGGATATACTTACTTTTACTGCTGTTATGCTTCCTGATTTTCTTAATCTTACTTATGGTCCTTCCTTTCCACTCAAAGAGTCCCCTTTAATGTTTTTCATAGGGTTGGTTTACTGGTCATGAGGTCCTTCAACTTTTGTTTGTCTGGGAAACTCTCTCTCCTTCTATCCTAAATGATAGCCTTACTGGTTTTTCCCTTTCAGCACTTTGAATATATCATGCCACTTACTCCCTTCTGATCTGCAAAGTTTCTGCTGAAAAATCTGCTGATAGCCATCTGGGGTTTCCCTTGTATTTAACGGTCTTCTTTTCACTTGCTGTTCCTAAAATTCTCTTTATCACTACTTTTTGCCATTTTGATTCTATATGTCTTGGTGTGTACCTCCTTGGACTGATTTTGTTGGGAGATCTTTGTGCCTCCTGTATCTGGATTTCTGTTTCCTTCTCCAGATTCCAGAAGTTTTCAGTTATTATTTCTTTAAATAAAGTTTCTGCCCATTTTTTCTTCTTTTTCTGGGATCTCTATAATGCAAATGTTATTCTGATGGAGTGGCTGGGTTTCCTAAGTATGTTCTTTCTTATTTTGCATAATTTTTTTCTCTCTCCTACTCAGTTTGATTTTTTTCCATTACTTCATCCTCCAGGTTGCTGATTCATTCTTCTGCTTCCTCTAGTCTTCTATTTATTCATCTAGTGTATTTTTTATTTCATTTATTATTTTTCATCTGTGACTGATTCTTCATATTTCTTTGTTAAGGGTGTCACTGGTGTCCTCTACTCTTTTCTAAAGTCCAGTAAGTATCTTGGTATTCATTACTTTAAATTCTCTATCAGGCATATTATTTATCTCCATTTTGCTTAGGACTCTTGCTGTGGTTTTGTCTTGTTCTTTCATCTGGGACATATTCCTCTGTTTTCTCATTTTATTTAACTCTGTGTCTGTTTCCATGTGTTAGGAAAGTCAGCCATGTCTGCTGCTCTTGAAAGCAGTGGCCTTATGAAGAAGAGGTACTATAGTGCTCTGCAGAGTACTGTCCTGTTTACTGGAACCTGCAGCTTCAGAGGTGTCTCCTACACTCTGTTGTTGTCATTTGACTGCTTTTTCCTTCAGTCTAGTCATCTGCAACGAGTCTCTATTCACCTGTTGTGGGCAGTAATTAGTCCCTGTGGTGTTAGTGGGCCAGTCTGGTGCTGCCTTGAGTTGAGTCAGGCCAGAGATACAGTGGCATCAAACTGCAGAGCACTTGCCATGTGTTGTCCCCTGAGAAGCTCTTTCATTAGTGGGCAGGCCTGCAATCAGATGAATTGTCTGTCCCCAGCCCATTACTGGGGCCACAATCTGACCAGTGTGTGCGCTCATCTTTCTCTCTCCCCAGGACAGGAATCACTTTGGAGGGGTACTCGTCCCTGTCAGGGCTACTTGCACACTTCCAGGCTTGTGGATCAGTTTGAATGGACTTTGGCCAAGAGCATATTGGAGGAGGTGGATCTGTAACAAGCTTGGGCATGAGATGTGCAGAGCCCAAAAGGTCTGTACACCAGGGCTGCTGCCTCTGGGACCACAGTGGTTGGGTCTATCTGCAAAGCATGCAGGGGTAGGGCATTCAGTTTTACTAAGGTGCACTAAGATTTTCTGTGAAAGGAGACCCACCACTACCATAGGGCCAGTCCGTGTGGATCCGCAAAGAGTGGGTGGGCAGGGGACACAGTTTTAGCCAGATGTGTGCCAGTTCTTCACAAAAGGCTACCTGCCACTACCACCTCTGCTGAAGCCCCACAAGGTATGTGGTTAGTGAAGTCTGAGCAGGTGTTCTGTGGGTAGGGATCCACAGCACAGGGACTGAGGCAAACCCAGCTGGAGTGGACAAATCCTCAGAGCTGAGGTGGGGAGGTGGGGTGTAGTGTAAACAAATTAGGTAGCAAATGTGGGTGCCAGACTGGTTCCTGCAGGTGGCTGCAGGTGGCCAGGTGTTTATGCTGGGGGGGAGAGAAGAGAAATAGCACCTACCAGCTCCTTTGTTCTTGGAAGAGTCTCCTTGTGAATATCTATCTGGGACAGGCTCTGATTAAGTAAATAACTTCCTCCCTATACCCCTATATATTTTTTCAAATTGCTGTTTTGGCTATTTCTTGTGCTGTCTCTTTAAGGACAGGGACTCAGTTTCCTCTCACTAGCCAGGCTCACCCACAATCCAACCTGCTGGTTGTTAAGAACTCACAAAACTTCATCCCCTCTAGTTTTCAAAGGCAAATGTTATGGGGATTCATCTTCCCCATGTGGGCTCCCGGGTGTGACAGCCTTCTCCCTTTCTCCACACCCATAGTCTGTTTAGCTAACCACTGCATCTCCACCCTTCCGACCCTCTTCAATGTGGCCTCTTCTGTACGTTTAGTTGAGAAGTTTGTTCCACCAGCCTTCGGGTCATTTTCTGGGTTATTTACCCTGATGTGAGTGTTATCTAGTTGTATCCATGAGGTGAGGTGAGCTTGGGGTTTTCCTATTCAGCCATCTTCTCAGCCTATATATCTCCTTAGACATTTTAAATAATCTGTCTAGGATCCATCCATTTAGAGTTTAGACTAATCTACACTCTTATGGAAATGGTAGTAACAATGAATTGTTGGATTACTGTGACTGAAATTATACTTCCTTCTGCTTATCTGTATTTTCTAAGTTTTAAAAGATTTTTTTAAAAAAACAAAGTCAACAAAAATATAGGAGATCAGAAGAAAATGACAACAGATTCTGCTAGTTAAAAAAAGTTTAAAAAGTACTTCTTCATTTCTTAAAATTCATAATTTCACGAATTAAAATTTCAAAACTATATACAACTCTTTAGGAAAACTGATCAGAATTCCAAACAACATACCAGGCTATCCAAATTCCATTTACAGTAAACAAGATACCTGTGAAACATGCCTGTAGAAAAAATTCTACTATTATAAAAGGCATAGTGGGCAGGGAAGTCAAGAAAAGAAGAAGAGTGGGAATGTGCTATCCTTCTTTTATTTATCAACCTTTCTCTATTTTAATTTACCCAAATAAGTGGCTGTTAACCTTTTTTGGTCATATATCATTTTACTCCTCTCATGAACAGAAGTATTGGTACAAACACAGATTACTTGCATGAAGGAACCTCTTCAAATCAGATGTTTGAGGACATTCTCTGGGCCAATGCAAACACCAGAGTCCTGTACCCGACCCTCCTTTGTGGAGTCAACCCCAAGTATATAGAACCCTGGGTCCTTTGCATGCTGCCCACTGAGGAACCTACTCTGTTGAAAATATTTTTCTAAGGGCAGCCCTGGATATCTCTCCAAGAGCCAGGCAAGATCATTCCTTGTGACATCAGAGTTACAACCAGCATTTCCCAAAAGTAAAAGGGGAGAGGGAGGGGAAAAAGAAAAAAGGACACAGCAACTTTTTTGTCTTTTGGGAGAGCAAAAGTAAGTTTTACATTTTAAGGGAGCCACAAATGACTCCTCTAGATTGTACCTCATCAAGAGCCACGTTCGGAATAGATGTCGAGTGGTATGCAATATTTCTGATATAACCCATCAGTTCCAAGAGCCATTCCATTCTCTTTAACACACCTGAAACAAAAAGGGTATTTTCTTACTGGACCATGGTTTTCCTATGAAATGTAAAACCGTTCAGTATTAGCCACCATAAATAAAACAGAACACCTCGTGAGAATTTCACAAAAACAGTTTCAAATCCTCTTGCAATACCTGAGACTTGTGATTTTGCAGTGCAGAGTTGACATTATTCACATTAGATGACTGTATTTTTATCTTAATTTTCAAAAGGTAATTTATTCTTCAAAACTATGCACCTATTAGTGATAAAATGCACTTATTGGTGTTTCTCTCTCAACATTCAACTCACTAGGAGAAATCTGGCAGGCCAACTAGCCAGCAATGTTGAATCGTGGATAATCAGGTTTTTTAATGGTCTTCCTTTACTTAAATATTCCCATTCTATGCCAAAATCACAGAGAAAACCTACCCCAAAGACATAAAAAGAAAAATATAAAAACCAGTCATTATACAATAACTGGAGAAAAAACATCAGCATCAATATTGATTTTTCCTTTTTTATTATTTTTTTAAAATGAGGATTCCCAGCATGGTAATGCTTACTTGGGAAGGTTGTCAAATTTTAGTGAGTAAGAGGAAAATGGGAACCAAACTGGAAGGCCAGCTAGTTAGAACCAAAGGCAGCATCAAATTTATTTGTTTGCTTCCTGTATCTTGCTTCCTTGGGAGCATCTACTAGATTTCTCCCCGATAAATGCACTTTTGATTTAGAGTAAAAAACCCAGTTTTTCATCACAGGTTCATTTTTCATGAAGCAGGCAATAATGCAGAGATGAGACAACTATCTCAGTTGCTAAAGAGGAGAATCAATCAAAATTTCCAATCTAGTCTCAAAAAAGAGTATTAAAATTATGTCTCCCAGTTTTCTCTCAAAACCTAAAGATACAAGAGATGAGGGAAATACAAAAAATACAGAAATATAAGTAACTTGCCTAGGGTCACTAGGGCTTCCCTGCCATACCTGCTCTATTGGAGCCAGGTGCCATGTGGAACTGAACGTAGACTATAAGCAACGTGACCAAAGGCATGGTAGGAGAAATGGGAGAGCTCATTATTCTTAGAGTGTAAAGGTCTATGGTTATTTTATTTTTTTAATATTTTATTTTTTATTTGACAGAGAGACAGAGAGGGCACATGCAGGGGAAGCAGCAGATGGAGAGGGAGAAGCAGGCTGTCCGTTGAGTAGGGAGTCAGATGTGAGGCTTGATCGCACGACCCTGAGATCATGACCTGAGCCGAAGGCTGATGCTTAACCAACTGAGCCACCAGGTGGCCCACAGTCTACAAAACTCTAAAAGTTCCATCGTCTGATTCATTAGCAGAGCTTCAGGCTTACAGCTTGTGGCTTGAGGTTGTAGTTAGGGTGCCCAATTTTATTCCTTTCACCCCTGAGAAGTTCCCCTATAGAATAACAAGTTAATTTTATTGTCGCTGTTTTCTTCATTTTATCTGCTTGTTAAATAACCACCCAAAAGTCATTTCCCTGACATCGCAGAATCGATTGACATCCTGTTTGGGAAATGAAAGCAGGCAGAAATCAACCTGACATACTTATTTATATCCTTGGGGGCCTGGAGAGCCAAAGACAATACCAAATTTACCAACAGTATTCATCCTCATCTCCAGGGTGGAGGTCAGGAGCTGGAGTGGAACTGGTTATTTCATTTAAGGTTGCCCCTCCTTTAGGGTAACGAAAGTCCTCCTGGGTCAAGAGGCACCAACCTCGTTTTTTTTTTTTTTTTTTTTTTAAGATTTTATTTATTTATTCATGAGACACACACACACACACACACACACACACAGAGGCAGAGACACAGGCAGAGGGAGAAGCAGGCTCCATGCAGGGAGCCTGACGTGGGATTCGATCCTCAGTCTCGAGGATCACACCCCTGGCTGAAGGCGGCGCTAAACCACTAGGCTACTGGGGCTGCCCACCAACCTCGTTTTTAAGTTGAGGAAACAACTATAGCTCAAAAGGGATGGTAGGCTGACTTTCTGTTCCTGCTGTTGGCCCCAGGCTGGCCTTACCTGTGTTAGCATGGCTCACAATCCGTGCCTGGTAGAGGCTGTGCAGTACCATCCAAGCTAGTGTGTCTCTTTCCTTGTGCTCAACAGCAACACTGAGGATATCCATCAAGCTCATCAAGGGGAATCGTCCTTGAGAGACCAAGTACAGTCTGACAAAGGCAGCCTTTTCTATGCTGCTCTGCAAAAAAAGCCAATTGTTCAGTTACTATTAAATTAGCTGAAGTTATTATCAAACCTCGGGGCAAGGGCAAAACAGAAAGGGTGAGTTGAAACTTGATTATTATTCCAAATGCTAAAACTGTTCATTTCCTGCAGCACGTGACCTATCTGCCTGGGTGCTCTATTTTAAAATGTACATACAGATTGAGGGTTCTAATGTCACCTCCTGTTTTCTCCTAAAACCCATCAGTGACTTTAGGGGTTAATTGGTGATGATATTTTACACAAATACACAAATAATGATAATGATGATGATAACTAAAAAACACAGCACTTATGTGCCAAGCACCATTCTAAGCACTTAACATATATTAATTTGGCAGTTCACAAAGTGCGGTACACAGACCTCTGAGGGACCCCAAGACCCTTTTAGAGGGTCTGTGAGGTCAAACTATATGCACAATTGCACCAAAACTACAGTAATAGTCACTGTATTTTTCATGGCCACTTGCAATTTTTTTTAAGAAAGGACTTTTATTTAAAATGCCCTTGTAAACAATAAAAATTATTAGTTACATTAAACCTTCGCCCTTAGTACAAATCTTTTTAAATAGCATGGATGACAAAACAGCAAGTATGCATGAGGAATTTCTGTGGCATACCCAAGTATTTACAGTTGTTTTGAGGAAAAACACTCATATGTTCGGGCTGTGAACTGAAATAGCCACTTTTTATGGAACACCATTTACTTGATGATTGATGGATAAACTATGGTTATTCAAATGGAGTATTTGACAGACTTTTTTTTTTTTTTTTTTAAATGGAAGAAAGTGAGACTGTCACTTCAAGGAAATACTTGACAGTATTTGTTGCCAATGATAAAATCTAAGCTTTCAAGTGAAAATTCGACTTTTGGAAAATTTGTATTTGCTACCAAGAGTTGGCAGCTTCCCAATACATGAAAGACTCTTCTGATGATTTTAACAAATGTGATATTTTGATATTGTATACTGAAATGCATCAACATTTAGAAGATTTTCAAAACTCAGTGATTCAGTATTTTCCAAATGCTTTTGTAATATCATACCCAGAGTGCAAGCTGGACCAATGGATTTTAATATAACAGACTATGTGAAGTTTATTCATATGGATTCAGACTCCGCATGCTGTCCCTACCCTGAGGAAAACACCATTTGTTGAGTTCTGTTGCAACATCAAAAAAAAAAAAAAAAAAAAAGATATCCATAATTATCTGAAACTATTAACACATTCTTCACATTTCCACCAACATGTATTTATAAGGCTAGATCTTCCCCACATACTTTACCAAAATAACATCACAACAGATTGAAGCTATGAGAATCCAGTATTAGAGATTTCCGTTAAGCCAGACATTAGAAAGTTGCAAAAATGTGAAACAATGCCACTTTTCTTATGATTTTGTTTTCAAAATTTTTTCCTATTTATGTAAAGATGCAATGGGTTTTTATTACTATTACTATTAAGTAAATATTTTTTAACTTCCTAGTTTTAATTTCTAATATGGTAAATATTGAAAGATATGACTCATTTAAATTAAAGTCCTTTGAATCTTCAACATTTTATAAAACACTAAAGTAGTCCTGAGACCAAAAAGTTTGGGAAGTACTGTATAGCCACTGAATTTTCACACCACCTTATGCAGCTGACTACCACCATCCTTCCTTTATAGATGATCATTGGAAGCACAGAGGTTAAGTAACTTGCTTATGGTCACATGGCTTGAGGTGGCAGAGGTAAGAACGGGAACCCAGGGAGTCTGAGCTCTTTATTCTTTCCAAAAATGAATAGAAAACACTGACCTCAGTAAAACACACTAATTCTTTTGAGGACAGGAGAACACTATTCAGTGAGTTCTAGTGAAAATGCTCTGACTGGTATTTTAAGAACCCTGGTGAGTAACACAGCAACCTTCAGCTCTACATGCCATGAAGTAAATTATATGCATTACTTCAAACTATATTACATAAATATAATAATGATAGGATATACTACATGAATGTGATAACTATGACAGTAAATAATTACTGAGTACTAGCCTTATATCAGGTACTTCTCCAAGAAGTTGACATGGATTAAGTCATTGTTAACTCTCAAAACAACTCTGGGAAGTAAGTGCTAATATCTCCCTTTTATAGACAAGGAAACTAAGGCAGAGATTATGAAATGTATTCAAGGTTACAATGCTAGTAAATTACAGAGCTGGATTTCAAACCCCAGCAGTGAGGGTGCCCAGTCTATTCTCTTAAGCATTTCCTCATACTGCTCGTCTTAGCTTAAATCAAACTCCTCTCCAAAATCCTGATATTCCAATACTACACCAAGGGTTCTCAAACCTCAGGATGCAACACAATCACCTGCGCTGACTGTTAAAAGACAGATTCCTGAGCCCCACCTCTGACTCAGCAGACCTTGTGGGACTCCAGAATTTTCATTTCTAACCAGTCACCAGGCTGGTTCAGGGACCATATTTTGAAAATCACTGCTACATGATGCAGAAATTCAAGGATTGAAGTGAAGAGGCAAACCTATCATCAGGTGAAATAAATGGTAAGAGGTCCACTGGCCCGGTGAGGGCTCATAGTTCTCTAGACCCCTGCTATTACATGGTATGTAGGGTTGACATGTGTATAAGTATGTCCATTGGGATATACTTATAGTAAAAAAAAAAAAAAATCATTCAGGGGATCCCTGGGTGGCGCAGCGGTTTGGCGCCTGCCTTTGGCCCAGGGCGCAATCCTGGAGACTCGAGTCCCACGTCGGGCTCCCGGTGCATGGAGCCTGCTTCTCCCTCTGCCTATGTCCTGCCTCTCTCTCTCTCTCTCTCTCTCTTTCTCTGTGACTATCATAAATAAATAAAAATTAATTTAAAAAAATCATTCAGTGTTTATGTGCAATCTAATAAGACATCTATTATACTAGCTAAATGTGTAACTTAACTGGTATGTTATTCAGCCGTTGGGCATCGGTATAAGGAGTACTTGTTAATTATCTTGTGTCTGGGCTAACAGTGTTTTTCAAATTGCCAACTTTCTTCTTTACAAAAGGATAAGTACCAGGTGAAATAAAATAAATTTAAGAACAAAACTACTTATTTATGTCTTCCATGCACCAGAAAGTTCTTTAGCCAGAATATTCCCATTCTTATGGATTTTGTATTGAAGATGTTATCCTGTACTTACATTTGCCCATAGGTGACACTAAAATGTTCTTGACAAAGTTGAACTAGGTTAAAAAGTTGTTTACCCATCTACCCATCCATACCATTAGACTGAACATGAGATCCCACAGCAAAACAGAGTTTCCTCAAATTGTCCACTAACAAATATGAAGCAAAACTAGCTTCAGTCAAAAGGATACTGTAGTCATCTCTTCAATTGGAATTCCCACTTTAATAATGGAAATAAATACACAGGTATGTTATTACCTTAGTAATCCGGGCAATCCGATTGGCTTCATCATCTGTCATTTCTGAGAGGCATTTTGCTACACTGACATATACCTCTAGATCATTTCTCTAGTAAAGAAAAATCACAAGCATGTCAAAATACAATGTAAGATAACAGACAAGATTCTCAATGTTCTGATGAATTATTAGCTTTACTTATCTCCATGAACAGCAGCTTATGAGATTTTAATCAAACCAAACATATGGCCAGTTTTTATCATTAAAAAAACATCTTTCTGGGGCACCTGGCTGGCTCAGTAAGTAGAGCAGGTGGTCCCTGATCTTAGAGTCATGAGTTCAAGCCCCACATTGGACATGGAGTTTACTTAAAAACAAAACAAAAATCATCTTTCCTATTATTTTATTTGTTTGGCTGTACTTGTCTATTTGTGTGACTGTACTTTTTTCCTCTTATCAGAATCCATCATTCCAAACAGATTTTTAACTTCTTTGTAAAAGTATAATTCAGGAATCAGGAGGGGAAAGGCTAGTATTACGTCACTTGATATAAGAGAAAAACACTGGACAATATGTCTAAAGATTCTCCAGGTGTAACATGTAAGTGTTTCTGAGCTTGTTCGTCTTCTGCAGGCATTTGGTAAAAGGCCTAACAACATATTTCCTGGGGTAGCACTGGTTAACCTGTTTCTAAGCTGGCTCAAAACTTTGGTTCTAAATACTCAACCTCAATTTAGATCTTGGAAGCAAACACATTCTTAGTGAAAAATGTGGTTATTTCTTCCTAGCCTTCCCACCACATTCTTAAAACATACACCTCCCTGCTTTGCCAAAAGGGCTTTAAAAAATCCCAAACATAAATTGTCAGGAATGTAAATATTTTTGTTCCTCACCCGAATCTTATTTGGCAGAAGGTCAAAAATTTTTCCAGTAGCTTCACAGAGCAGACTCCAAAGGTGATGGGTAGGGCTGGGCAGTTTCATGGCCTGACTCAGACCCTGTAAGGCACTCACACATAACTCAGGATGGGGAAGTGGGGAAGCTGCTTTAAAAACTGCCACCATCACATTTTCAACAAAACCCACGATCTGTTCGTCTGAGACATGTTTTATCCATAGAGGTGCAGACACCAGCAGGTATTTCTTGATATTCAACTGGAAGCAAAAGTAGAGAGGTCAGGAACAGGCAAGGCTGGGTTGGCAGTGCTCAAAACCTCGAGGTCATCACTGTGTTTGAGGGTGGGCTGAGAGAGGGAAAGGCTCAGGTTACTTCCTTGCCCCTCATTTCCGTCAGCCTCGTGATCCAATGGGCCATGAATGCACGCAGTCTTGGCTGCTATGGGGACTTGTGATCCAGGGTGACTCATGTGTATATATGGTATCTGCCAATCCATCTGTGAACTACTCCGCTTAAGCCTTGGAGCTTTTAAGGGAGGGGAATAAAATGCTACTTCTGAAAGTACATGACGATTGCTATTCAATCTTGAAAGGTCACATTCCCTGGCAGGAAAAAAATCCTCAAGGTGAAAGGCTCATCTGCAGGAAATCAACTCACCAGAATATTTGATCTTATTAATGTCTTCTTCTAGGAAGCATAAGGGAATAAAAAGAACTGACATGCCAGGACCATTTCTGACCAAAGAGCAACAGCTGACCATGTGGAATTGACCATGGCACCCTGGAGGTCATGGAGCTGAAAAAGGGGCATGGTTCAAAATAGCTCGGTGCCAGACACGTTAAGAGAGGAGGCTTCAAAAATTCTGAGAAACATAAGCATGCTTCTCAAGGAGCAGCAAGTTGAAAAGAAGTGGTATTAAAAAGAATAAAACCCAGTAAATTTCAGAAAATATCAGTGTGGTTGCATGAGTTGCTGAAAGAGTTCTCCATAAAGAACATGCCATTTCTGATCTTTTTTTGTAAATGAGAAGGTGTATCATTAAGAAAATGAATTCACAAACTTAATGTGTTCATTAACAAAGACAGTAAGGAAAGTCCACAATCACGGACAAACGCCAAAAAGTAACAGAGATCTAAAAGAGAAGAAGAAGGATAACTGAATTCTGGAAATAGTTTCGAGGTAAACAAAACAGGCTGAGTTATACCGGACTCTAAAGGAAGGAAGGGTTAAGAGAACAGTGTCTTCGACACAGACGGAGTCAGGCAGGCTCACTCCCGTTTCTTAGCAATATAAATTGTTTAATTGAGATGTGCCTCGGTTTGTCAACCTGTAAAATGGAAACCAAAAATCTACTTCTCAGAAGCGAAATAAGCGGGGCATAAAAGACTTCATCTTGTATGATTCCATTCTAAAGACTTTCCAAAGTTTATATGAAATTTAAATTTATAGGGAAGTTCTCTTTAAAAAAGGGAAAATTACAGAGATGAAAAGCAGATCAGAGGTAGCCTAGGTCTGAGACGGGGAGTGGGGATCGTCCTCAAGTTGGCACAATCCAACTTTCTGGGGGTAATGGAAATATGATGGGTGACGGCTGAAAATCTATAAATGTACTGAAACTCATCAAACTGTATACTTAAAATAGCCATATTTTATGGAATATAAATTATAACTCAAGATTGTAAAAAAAATATGTCAGAATTAAAGAGAGATTCCATCTGATGTCTGAAAGTGCTCACTGAGTGCTTACAAGTAGCAGATACCTAGCAAGTGCTAGGTACTGGCAGCTAGATGGGAGGTGCTTAGAGCAGACAGTCTGTGATCATTGCCGACAGAGAGGATGCAGCTTTCAATCACATCTCCCTTCAATTAAAAAGCATTAGAATATGTAGCAGAATTTAAAAGAAAAAATATGGGCAGCCTGGGTGGCTCAGCAGTTTAGCGCTGCCTTCAGCCTAGGGCATGATCCTGGAGACCCAGGATTGAGTCCCGCATTGGGCTCCCTGCATGGAGCCTGCTTCTCCCTCTGCCTGTGTCTCTGCCTCTGTGTCTCTCGTGAATAAATAAATGAAATTAAAAATTAAAAAAAAATAAAAGGAAAAATAAAAGAAAAAAGATACAGGAGAGGAACTAAAATTAAAAGACTGAGCAACTAATGTGAGAACTTTGAATTCTTCTCAAAGAATTAAAGCCTCCTGAATAGAAGAGTAAAAATAGGATCATTTGATTTGTAATTAATTGGTCAACTTCTAAGGAATTGTGGAATGCAGGAGGTTGTCCTAGCTTGGAATATATTCAAAATCATACAATTTGCTAATTTCACATTTCTTAATGATCTGACCCCATTATTCCTACTCACCCTTAGCCTATACCTGGAAAGTGCTGACTCCCTCCCTCTATCATAGATACAGGGCTAGGTCACTTCTTCCTCAGTGCTAGCACAGGTGTTCTACTCTCCTCACCTACACCCTCCCACCTACATCCCCCCGCCCCCGCCCCCCAACCCCGGGGCCTATAACAGGATGCCTAACAAAATCCTACCAAGCCTTCAAGGCTCATCTGAATTGCTGTCTTTTCTGTGAAAGGGAAGGATCATATATGGATTTGCTGTTCTCTTAATACCTACTGAACCCATATATTGTATATCATATAAATAAACCCAGGTTCCAATAACTCTACAATTTTCTAGCTGTGTGATCTTGAGAAAGGAACTTTAATATACCTGACCATAATTTTCTTTTTTTTTTTTTTTTTTTTGCAATCAATGGGAGCTGAAAGCATGAGCACCAATGGCTAGAGCAGAGTTCTGAATTACACAATCTCCCAATCGGCTGGCCAGCTACTGCCAAGCTCCCAAGTTTTACAAATCATGTCTGTCTACTCTTCACTTTGAGAACATATACCCAAATGAATGTTCACTTCCCCCAAAAGAACCATATCTTCCTGTTGCCCAACACCTTGAATTGCTACATACACTCAGCCCATAGATCAGTGGTGGCATCACCCACAGTCCCAAAAGGGCAGCCGCATTCTGGGATGACTGGGCCTGTGTCACCATAATTTCAAGGCACAGTTGCTGTATCTCTTCTCCTGCAAGAGAAGAAAAGAATATGGGTTATATAGCTGCTTCGTGGACTCATTTTCAGGCTTCTAGGTCTCAAATCAAAGCATCTGCTTGTGTGACTTTTCCCAGTAACAGAACTCGAATGAACCAAAAGATAGTTCGTTCAAGTTGCCTTTCCACTGTGAGGCAAAGAAGGTACACACTGGCAACACAGGGTTAAACTTGGAACTGGCAATGCCATGCTCTAGCTCAGGAAATTTCTCTTATGATGTCCTAAGAAATCTAAAGAATTGAATACTATCAAAAATTTGAGAAAGTTATAGCTAAAACTCTCTGTCTCTGTTTCTCCCTCCTCTCTACCTTGCATTCAGTGCACAGAGAAATTTGTTTAGGTTTGGGAGGATTTAAAAATGTAGCCACATTCTCTAGTGATCTAATCTTTTCAGCAGCCTGATTCCCATCGGTAGCCATATTTTCCCAATGAGATCCTTCCTTCTTCTTTCTCAGTATTTTTACTAAAACACCAACATTTTTCATACAGCACACGAAAAAGCAGGGAAGGCTCAGGAGAACATTTTTTTCAAATGAAATCTCCAGAACCACTGTATGGTGACATCGTATCTCATACGAGTATAATGTTCAAATGAAAGCATTTAAGTGAAAAACTGTGCATAGTCAAAATCATCTTTGATTATCCTTTCAACTGTACACAAATTATGGCTCACAAATCTTTCTGTATATCATATGTGAGCACCCAAATGTAAATAATAGAGGACTCGTTGCAAACACACACACACACACACACACACACACACACACACACACAGAGTAATATACCACTACTAGAAAATTGTTCTCCCCACCCTATCTTTTTCTGGAGGTGTGTGTGGGGGGCATGTAAATGGGATTAAATTTGCATATGCTAACTCCATTAAAAAGGTTGATGTGGATGAACCAGAGGTGTGCATTCCCTCTGTCTCTCATCACAGAGTATCTGCGTTAAACAAAATAATGGTCCTCAGAGATGCCTACTTCCTAACTCCTGGAACCTGTGAATATGTTACCTTGCTTGGCCAAGGAACTTCTCAGATGTGATTAAGGTTAAGGACTGCTGAGATGGGGAGATTATCCTGGAGTATTCAAATGGACCCATTAAGTACATGAATCTTTAATGTGGAAAATATTTTCCAGGTTGTACAGAACCAGAAAGAGGACAGTGTGAGAAGGTTTTAGCTCTCTGTTACAGGCTTTAAGGATGAAGAAAGGGGGACACAAAGTCAAAGAATGTGGGCAGCCTCTAGAAGGGGAAAAAGGAAAAACACAGATTCTCCCTGCCTTAGTCTGTTCAGGCTGGTATAACAAAATATCACAGACTGGGTGGTTTATAAACCACAGAAGTTTCTCTCTCATAGTTCTGGTAGGTGGAAGTCCAAGATCAGGGTGTCAGCATGGTTCGGTTCTGGTGGAATCTTTCACCCAGCTCTAGACGGCCAACTCTTGCTGTGTCCTCACACTGTGGAAGAGGTGAAGGAGCTCTCTGGGGCCTCTTGTATGAGGCATGAATACCATTTAAGAGGGCTCTACATTCATGAGCTAATCACCTCCCAAAAGCCCTGCCTCCTCAGACCAGCACGTTAGGAATTGGGATTTCAACCTATGAATTGGTGAGGGGACACCAACACTTAGACCATCGCACCCTTCAGGCATGGGGGAAAGAATGATGCTCTGCTGATCCCTTGATCTTGGCCCAGTAAGCACCATGTTGGGACTTCTAACCTACAGAACTATAAGATGATACATTTGTGTAGCTTCAAGCCACTAAATCTGTGGTAACTTGTTAGAGCAGCAATAGCAAACCACCACAGGGTACTTCCCTGACTCCTAGAACTCTGACAATACATCTAAGGACCACCAAACCAGGCCTTCTGGGGCCTGCACCACGCAGGCAGCAACACACACACACCTCAGTCAAGCACTGTTCTGATAAGTGCTTCTGGTCTGTGTCTTCAGACCTCCTCTTCCTTAGCCTCCACGATTTAGAAAGTGACTCAGTGGAAGTAATCCAACTGTTCCATCCAAGAAGAAAGACTATAAGATCCCAAAGGTCTATCTAGTCACCACCAATTGTGACCCAGAATCTATTTTTCTATTCAGGTCACATCCTAAAAGCAGAGTCTGAAGGCCTAAAAACACTTGGTATTTACCAAAGTTTAGCCTCATAAGTGGAGAGAGGAGAGCAGCCCAGTTCACAGGAGGATACTGGTAGCTTTCTCCGACAGCTGCGATGGGTTTCATTACAACTTTGAGAAGTGACGGGAGCACAGATTCAGGACCTGCAAGAGAAACGAAAAAAATTCATGATACACCCTGACAGCATGGTGAGGGAGGAAATGCCAACTTTCCCTTTTCCCAGTTCCAAAGGATTTGGCATCACACCTTCAACTGTGGTCAGTCCTTCAATTCTGTGCTCTCAGTCTAAACCCTATTTGTTACAAAATCCTGCTCCCTCTGTTCTCTTTCTGTTTGCCTCCAGTTTTCCCTTCTTGATAGATAGAAATATTCCACATCACTCCTTAACTGTCTTCCAAACTCTCCTGCAGGCACTTCATCCAACTTTCTAAAAAGAGTAACTTATCTACATTGTTGCCTCATTATTCATTCACTTGCTCCTTGATCCACTTCCAGAAAAGGAGACAATCACTGCCTACTCAGGCACAGCCCCTTCTAATGATCATAAAGTCCCTCAGTCCCCATGGCCCACAGTGGTCACAACCTGTACCATGTGATTCACCACTTGCACTCGTTAGCCATGGCCATGGCTGCTTGCACCAGAGGTGAGTACCAATAGTACAGCTAATTCACAGGCTGATCAGCTATCTATGACCTAAAGCTATAGCTTTTACATAATCTTTTTTTTTTCCAGGTGGGGGCTAATTTAAAATTGAAATGATGAGACACTGGAGCAATTAGTAGTGGAGCCATAAAGCAAGTCAGGGTTTGAGTAGCCACAAAGGGCCATGTAAAAGCGAAGTTCGAAGGAAGCCTGAAATGATGTGTAAAAAAGTAAAAGAGCAAGGAAAAACAAAGCAGCTGGATCAACATATGCAGCAGAAGGAAAATCAGCACCAGCAGAAGGAGCAGCAGACTAAGGAAAAGCATCAGTAGATAAAGGAAAAACAGGGGCAGGATCAGCAGATAAGCAATAGTGAGCAGACAGCAAAAGAGGAGAAGCAAAGATGGGAGGGAGTCAACAAAAGGAACAACAGCCACAGAAAGGACAAGCACAGAGAAGGAGAAGCTGAAGCAAAGAAGGCAGCACGATCACCAGGCACTGAACGAGAAGGAAGCTGAAGTGGGGGCAGAATGCGTAGAGAAACAGCAGCTGCAGAAAGGAGAAGCATAGGAAAAGGGAGAAGCCAAGGCAGAAGAGGCAACACGATCAGCAGGGACTGAACAAGGGGGAAGCAGAGGTGGGGACAGAATGCGTAAGAGAAACAACCGCTGCAGAAAGGAGAAGTATAGGAAAAGGGAGAAGCCGAGGCAGAAGAGGCAACACGATCAACAGGGACTGGACAAGGGGGAAGTTGGAAGTGGGGACAGAAGGAGTAAGAGAAACAACCGCTGCAAAAAGGAGAAGCATAGGAAAAGGGAGAAGCCGAGGCAGAAGAGGCAACACGATCAACAGGGACTGGACAAGGGGGAAGTTGGAAGTGGGGACAGAATGCGTAAGAGAAACAACCGCTGCAGAAAGGAGAAGCAAAAAAGGAGAAGCTGAGGCAGAAGAGGCAACACGATCAGCAGGGACTGAACAAGGGGGAAGCAGAGGTGGGGAACAGAAAGCATAAGAGAAACAACCGCTGCAGAAAGGAGAAGCAAAAAAGGAGAAGCTGAGGCAGAAGAGGCAACACGATCAGCAGGGACTGAACAAGGGGGAAGTTGGAAGTGGGGACACAAGGAGTAAGAGAAACAACCGCTGCAGAAAGGAGAAGCATAGGAAAAGGGAGAAGCCAAGGCAGAAGAGGCAACACGATCAGCAGGGACTGAACAAGGGGGAAGCAGAGGTGGGGACAGAATGCGTAAGAGAAACAACCGCTGCAGAAAGGAGAAGTATAGGAAAAGGGAGAAGCTGAGGCAGAAGAGGCAACACGATCAACAGGGACTGGACGAGGGGGAAGTTGGAAGTGGGGACAGAATGCGTAAGAGAAACAACCGCTGCAGAAAGGAGAAGCATAGGAAAAGGGAGAAGCCAGGCAGAAGAGGCAACACGATCAGCAGGGACTGAACAAGGGGGAAGTTGGAAGTGGGGACAGAAGGAGTAAGAGAAACAACCGCTGCAGAAAGGAGAAGCATAGGAAAAGGGAGAAGCCAAGGCAGAAGAGGCAACACGATCAGCAGGGACTGAACAAGGGGGAAGTTGGAAGTGGGGACAGAAGGAGTAAGAGAAACAACCGCTGCAGAAAGGAGAAGCATAGGAAAAGGGAGAAGCCAAGGCAGAAGAGGCAACAGGATCAGCAGGGACTGAACAAGGGGGAAGTTGGAAGTGGGGACAGAAGGAGTAAGAGAAACAACCGCTGCAGAAAGGAGAAGCATAGGAAAAGGGAGAAGCCAAGGCAGAAGAGGCAACACGATCAGCAGGGACTGAACAAGGGGGAAGTTGGAAGTGGGGACAGAAGGAGTAAGAGAAACAACCGCTGCAGAAAGGAGAAGCATAGGAAAAGGGAGAAGCCGAGGCAGAAGAGGCAACACGATCAGCAGGGACTGAACAAGGGGGAAGCAGAGGTGGGGACAGAATGCGTAAGAGAAACAACAGCTGCAGAAAGGAGAAGCATAGGAAAAGGGAGAAGCCGAGGCAGAAGAGGCAACACGATCAGCAGGGACTGAACAAGGGGGAAGTTGAGGTGGGGACAGAATCAGCAAAAGGACAAACACTGCAGAAAGGAGAAGCATAGGCAATGAGGAGAAGCAGAATAGCTCAATCAGCAGATGCTACATATGGAGAAGGAGAAGCATGGGTAGAGCTTCTCTAGAGATAATACACAAATGACCAATAAAGATGTGAAAAGATGCTGACATCACTAATCATTAGAGAAATGCAAATCAAACCACAATGAGATAATACCTCACATCCATTAGGATGGCTACTGTTTTTTTTAAAAGGAAAGAAAAAGAAAATAAACAAGTGTTGGTAAAGATGTGGAGAAATTGGGCCGCTCGTGTACTGTTGGTGGTATCAGAATGGTAGAACTGCTATGAAAAACAGTATGGTGGCTCCTTCAAAAACTAAACAAAGAACTGTCATATGATCCAGAAATCCTATTTCTGAGCATATATTCAAAAGAATTGAAAGCAGAAGCTTGAAGAGATGTTTGTATATCATTGTTCACAGCAGTGCTATTCACAATAGCCACGAGGTAGAAGCAATCCAAACTTCAATCAATGGATAAATGAAGAAACAAAATACACACACACACACACACACACACACACATATATTAGTATTCAACATTATAAAACAAGGAAATCCTGTCATATGCTACAACATACATGAATCTTGGAGATACTATGTTAGTGAAATAAGACAGTCACAATACTACAAATACTAGAAGATTTTATTTATATCAGATATTTAAGTAGTCAAAGTAATAGAAACAGAAAACAGAATGATGGCTGCCAGGGGTTATGGGGAGAGAGAAAGGGTAGGCATTAGTTAATGAGCACAGAATTTCAGTTTTGTATGATGAAAAAGATCTGGGATTGGTTTTCCAAAAATGTGAATTTAACACTACTGAACCATATAGTTAAAAATGGTTAAGATGGTAAATTTTATGTTGTGGGTTTTTTTTTTATGATTAAAAAAGATAGATAAATAAATAAATAAATAAATAAATGGAAAATCTTGGTTTCCAGCTCTGTGTGTAAGCAGCTTGAAAGTCTCCATTCTGTCCTGATAACAAATAAAAAGCTGAAAAAACTAACTAATCAACAACAACTCTTGGTTCTGCACAGAAGGAAGAACATGGGACAAATTGCTGCCCTGGTGAGTGAAGGGAAAGACCGATGAATAGAGGGCCTAATGGTTTATCAGAGTAGAGGGTCGTGAGAAGAAAACATTGCAGGAACCAGTGCCAGGATAGGAAAGCCTGAACTACAATGATGAAATGCCAGAAGCCTGTGTAGACAGCATCTATGCCCACAAATCTGACAACATAAATGAAATAGACTAATGATTTGAAAGATACAAGTTGCAAAACTGAAAAAGAAACAGACAATCTGTATAGGCCTGTATCTACTTGAAAACTGAATTAATAGGGACATCTGGGTGGCTCAGTCCGTCAAGTGTCTGACTCTTGATTTTGGAACAGGCCATGCTCTCAAGGTCATGAGATCGAGACTTCATCGGGCTCCACGCTCAGTGTGGAGCGTGCTTGGATTCTCTCTCATTCTTCCTCTGCACCTCTCCCCTCTGCTCATGCTCTCTCTCTCTCTCCCTCTGAGAAAAAAAAAAAATTCCTAGCTTACGCATTAGTAAGAAAAGGAAATAATAGTCTTACTCATTGGGGCGGAAGATGGAAATAACTAAAATCAGAATAAAAGTGAAAGGAGGTGGAAGATGTCAGAGGAGGAGGAGACCTCAGCGGCGTCTGGTTCCAGGACTCAGCTGGGTAGCTATTAAATCTCTCTGAACACCTGCGAACTCAACCAGAGAGCCATGAAGAGAAGAGCTTCAACTCGACAAATAGAGAAGGGACCACCTTCTGCAGCTGAGAGGCCCAGAGCAGGGAGTCTGAGGCCATAACCGGGAAGATAAACCAGGCGGGAGGGAGCCTCCATCAGCGGCTTCCAGGGGGCCACAGGGCAGCAGAGCCGAGGTGGAACCTCAAGGACTCTGCTGTGCTGAGGGACGTCCCTGCTGAAAGGCGCTGGGGTGGCGCGGAGGGCTGAATCCCGGGTGGGACAGGGCGCTCGCAGCCCCCCCCCCCCCGCCCCGGGGTCACAGGAAGACCAGGGCAGCCCGAGTGTGGCGGAGCTCCCAGGCCCCGAGGGGGGCAGGGGTGGCCTAAAGCACCGCGGAGCCCAGTCAGCACCGACACACTCCAGCGGGGGCCCAGCAAGACCCCCTTCAGCCTCCAGGAGGAGCACAGAGCCACGTGCACCGCACAGTCTGGGGCTCGGGGCTCAAACGGGGTCACCGGCCTGAGACAACCCCTCGGGCTGGGTGAGCACGGAGCGCGGACCGAGACCAGACAGGAGACAGGGGGACTGACTGCTCTTCCCTGAGGGCACTGAGGGGCCCTGGGCCTGCGCTCGGGGCTGGGGATTGGGAGGCCGCCATTCTCACCGGCGGCCCCTAAAGCTGCTGCCCGGAAAGCCTTCGGGGAACAAAGGGCACCCAGAGCAGCCCGGCCCCGGGCAAGGGCGGGGCAATTGCACCCAGGGTACAGAAGACACCTGAGCATGCGTGCAACAGGCCCTTCCCCCGGAAGATCAGCAAAAACATCCAGCCAAGACCAAGTCTCCGGAACACTGAGAACTGCAAACCGCCAGCACTAGGGGAATACAGCACACAGAATTCACTGGGGGGGGGGGGGGGGGGGGGGGGGTCCCCTTGTGATTCTTTAGTCTTTCCATTTTAATTTTTTTCTCTTTCCTTCTTGAACCTATTTCTTATTTTATAACTGTTTTCTTTAAATTTTCATCTTTATAGTTATAATCTATACTTTCAATGTATTTAACTTTATTTTTGTATTTCCTTACAATTTTGAGATGTAGTTTCTTGTAACCGACCAAAATACACTTAGGATATACTGTATTGCTCTGTTCTGTTCACCTTTCTCTTTATATTCCTTTTCTTTTTGTCATTTAATTTGAATTTTTAGTTACATTCTATCCTTTCATTGTATTTATTTTTTTCATGAATATAAGTTTTTCTTTCATTACAATTTTGGGATATAGTTTTCTAACAAATAGACCAAAATACACATAAAATCCAGTGTACTGATCTGTTCATCTGTTTGGTTACATTTTCTCTCTTTACTTTCTTTCGGTTTTGGGTCTATTCTAATTTGTACAGTGTCTATTTCTCTGGGTTTGTTGTTGCCATTTTAGTATTTTGTTCCCTTGTCCATCTATTCTTCTTTAGTATGGACATAAGTAAGATGTTGGAACTAGACTTCAGAATAATGAGCATAAAGATACTAGCAGAGCTTGAAAAAAGCATAGAGAACACTAGAGAATCCCTTTCTGGAGAAATAAAGAACCAAAATCTAATCAAGTTAAATCAAAAAGGTTATTAATGACATGCAATAAAAAGTGGAGGTTCTAACTGCTAAGATAAATGAGGCAGAAGACAGAATTAGTGACATAGAAGGTAAAATGATGGAAATAAAGAAGCTGAGAAATAAACAACTACTGGATCATGATGAGAATTCGAAAGATAAGTAATACAATTAAGTGAAACCGTATTAGAATAATTGGAAGAGGAATAATAATTCCTCTGAAGAAGAAGAATGAGAGAGTTGGGCAGAAAGTAAATCATACTTCCCTAATCTGGTCAAGGAAACAGGCATCCAATTCCAGGAGGCACAGAGAACCACCCTCAAAATCAGTAAAAATAGACCAACACCTCAATATATAATATTGAAACTTACAAGTCTCAGAGACAAAAAGAAAATCCTGAAAGTAGCTTAGGACAAGACGTCCTTAACCTATAAGGGTAGAAACATTAGACTGGCAGCAGACCTATCCACACAGACCTAGCAGGCCAGAAAGGACTGGCATGATATATTCAGGATGCTAAATGAGAAAAATATGCAGCCAAAAATACTTTATTGAGCTACGATCTCGTTCAAAATAAAAGGGGAGATGAAGAGCTTCCAGGACAACCAGAACCAAAAAGAATTTGTAATCACCAAACTAGCCCTATAAGATATATTAAAAGGGATCCTTTAAGCATACAGACAGCCCAAAGGTGACACAGATCATAAAAGAACAAAGACCATATACACAAACAGTGACTTTAGAGGGAATACCGTGACAGTAAATTCATATCTTTCAATAGCAACTCTGAATGTAAATGGGCTAAATGCCCTAATCAAAAGACAAAGCATCTCAGATTGAATAAAAAAGCAAGATTCATTTATATCCTATCTGCAAGAGTCATTTTAGACTCAAAGGCATTTCCAGATTGAAAGTGAGGGACTGGAAAACCATTTATCATGTTAATGGACATCAAAAGAAAGCTGGGGTGCAATGTACTGTAATGAAGAATTTTTAAAAATTCATAGAAACAAATGAAAATGAAACCACAATTGTTCAAAACCTTTGGGATGCAGCAAAGGTGGCCTTAAGAGGGAAGTATATACCAGTACACAAGCCCTTCTGAAAAAACAAGAAGGGTCTCAAATACACAACCTAGCCTTATACCTAAAGGAGCTGGAGAAAGAACAGCAAATAAAGCCTAAAGGAGAGTGAATAAAGATTAGAGCAGAAATCAATCAAATAGAAATCAAAAGAACAGTAGAACAGATCAACAAAAACTTTTCAAAAGCTAGTTCTTTGAAAGAATTAATAACACTGATAACCCCTGGCCAGACTTCTCAAAAAGAAAAGAGAGGGGACCCAAATAAATAAAATCACGAATGAAAGAGGACTGATCACAATCAACACTGAAGAAATACAATTATAAGAACATTATAAGCAATGATATGCCAACAAATTAGGTAATCTGGAAGAAATGGATGTATTCCTAGAGACATATAAATTACCAAAACTGAAACAGAAGGAAATAGAAAATCTGAACAGACCCATACCCAGCAAGGAAATTGAAGCAATTATCAAAAACCTCCCAAAAAATGAGAGTCCAGGACCAGATGGCTTCCCAGGGGAATTCAACCAAACATTTAACCTATTCTTCTGAAGCTCTTGCAAAAAATAGAAAGCAAGGGAAAACTTCCAAAATCCTTCTGAGGCCAGCATTACCTTGATCCCAAAACCAGACAAAGACTCCACCAAAAAGGAGAATTACAGACCAATACCCCTGATAAACATGGATGCCAAAATTCTCACCAAGATTCTTGCCAATAGGATCCCACAGTTCATTAAGAGGATTATTCACCATGACCAAGTGGGATTTTTCCCTGGGAAGCAAGGTGGTTCAACATTCATAAAACAATCAATGTGGTAGATCACATCAATAAAAGAAAAGACAAGAATCATAGGATCCTCTTAATAAATGCAGAGAAAGTATTTGACAAAATACAGCATCCATTCCTGATTAAAACTCTTCAAAGTGTAGGGATAGAGGGAATATCATAAAAGCCATCTACTAAAGCCCCCAGTGAGTATCATTCTCAATGGGGAAAACCTAAGAGCTTTCTTAAGGTCAGGAACATGACAGGGATGCCCACTATCATCACCACTAGTCAATATAGTACTAAAAGTCCTAGCCTCAGCAATCAGACAACAAAAAGAAATAAAAGGCATCCAAACTGGCGAAAAGAAGTCAAATTCTCACTCTTTGCAGATGAAATGATACTCTATATGGAATACCCAGAAGACTCCATTTTAAAATTGCTAGAACTCATGGAGGAATTAGCAAAGTGATAGGATATAAAACCAATGCACAGAATATCAATTGCATTTCTGTACACTACCAATGAGACAGAAGAAAGAGAAATTAAGGAGTCAATCCCATAAGATACCTAGGAATAAACCTAACCAAAGAGGCAAAAGATCTGTGCTCAGAAAACTACAGAACCCTCATGAAAGAAATTGAGGAATACACAAAGAAATGGAAATACATTCCTTGCTCATGGACTGGAAGAACAAATATTGTTAAAATGTCTCTGCTATCTAGAGCAATCTATACATTCAATCCAATCCCTATCAAAATGCCACCAACTTATTCCACAGAGCTGGAACAAACAATCCTAAAATTTGTTTGGAACCAGAAAAGACCCAGAATACCCAAAGGAATGTTTAAAAAGAAAACCAAAGCTGGGGACATCACAATTCCAGGTTTTAAGCTCTATTTATATTTTTAATCATCAAGACAGTATGGTACTGGCCCAAAAACAGATACATAGATCAGTGGAACAGAAACAAGAACCCAGAAATGGACCCTCAACTCTATGGTCAACTCATCTTCAACAAAGCAGGAAAGCATATCCAATGGAAAAAAAAACAAACTTTTCAAAAACCGGTGCTGGGAAAAATGGACCGCCACATGAAGAATGAAACGGGGCCATTTTCTTACACCATACACAAAAATAGACTCAAAATGGATGGAAGACCTAAATGTGAGCCAGGAATCCACCAAAATCACAGAGGAGAACACAGCCAGTAACTTTTGTGACCTTGGCCACATGAATGTCTTGGTAGACATGTTTTCAAAGGCAAGGGAATCTAATGCAAAAATGAACTATTAGAACTTCATTAAGATAAAAAGCTTCTGCACAGCAAAGGAAACAGTCAATGAAACTAAAAGGCAACCTACAGAATGGCAGGAGATATTATCAAATCACATATCAGATAATGGGCTAGTATCCAAAATCTATAAAGAACTTCTCAAACTCAACACCCAAAGAACAAATAATCCAATCAAGAAAAGGTCAGAAGACATGAATAGACATTTCTCCAAAAAAGACATACAAATGGCCAACAAACACACAAAAAAAATGATCCACCTCACTTGCCATCGGGGAAGTGCAAATCTAAACCACAATGAGATACCAACTTACACTAGTCAGAATGGCTAGAATTAACAAGCCAGGAGAAGACTGATGTTGATGAGGATGTGGAGAAAGGGGAACCCTCTTACACTATTGATGGGAATGCAAGCTGGTACAGCCACTCTGGAAAATAGTGTGGAGGTTCCTCAAAAATAAAGCTACCCTATGGCCCAGAAATTGCATTACTGGGTATTTACTCCAAAGATACAAATGTAGTTACCTGAAGGGCACCTGCACCCCAATGTTTATAGCAGCAATGTCCATTATAGCCAAACTAAAAAAAGCCCAGATGTCCATCAACAGAGGAGTGGATAAAGATGATATTCACTCACACACACACACACACACACACACACACACACACACACACTGGAATACTACTCAGCCATCATAAGAAAATAAAATCTGATTATTTGCAATGATGTGGATGGAACTAGAGGATATTATGCTAAGTGAAATAAGTCAATCAGAGAAAACAATTATCATGATCTCACTCATATGTGGAATTTAGGTAACAAAACAGAGGATCAGAGGGGAAGAGAGGAAAAATAAAACAAGGAGAAATTAGAGAAGGAGACATCCATAAGAGACTCTTAATCACAGGAAAAAAACAGGGTTGCTGGAGGGAAGGGGGTGGGGGATGGGACAACTGGGTAACGAACATTAAGGAGGGCACATGATGTAATGAGTATTGGGTGTTATATAAGACTGATGAATCACTGACCTCTACCTCTGAAACCAATAATATATTATATGTTAATTGATTGAATTTAAATAAAAGTTTTAGAAAAGAAGTAAAAGTGAAGACATTTCTACCAACCTTACCAAAAGAATATATTATATGTTAATTAATTGAATTTAAATAAAATTTTTAGAAAAGTAAAAGTGAAGATATTTCTACCAACTTTACCAAAAGAAAAGAGTATAACAAAAAACTATGAGAAACTGTGTGCCAACAAGTTGATTAATCTAGATGAAATGAACAAAATCCTAGAAACATACAAGTTAGTGTGACAAGGAAAGAGATTGAACCAAAAACCTCCCAATAAAGAAGAGTCCAGGCCCAGATGATTTCATCAGTAAATTGTATCAAACACTTAAAGAGGAATTAACATCAATCCCCAATTTCTTCCTAAAAAAACAGAAGTAGAGGGAATATAGTTAATATAGTTAATTCTTGGACAACATAGGAGTTAGAAACGCTGACTCCCATCCCCTAAAAAATCTGCATATAACTTTTGACCCCCACCACCAAAACTTAACTACTAAGTTAAGTAGTCCTGTGGACTGAAAGCATTACCAATAATATAAACAGTTTATTAATACATATTTTGTGAGTCAAGATAGAAAAAAGAAGGGGATCCCTGGGTGGCGCAGCGGTTTGGCGCCTGCCTTTGGCCCAGGGCGCGATCCTGGAGACCCAGGATCGAATCCCACGTCGGGCTTCTGGTGCATGGAGCCTGCTTCTCCCTCTGCCTGTGTCTCTGCCTCTCTCTCTCTCTCTCTCTCTCTGTGACTATCATAAATAAATAAAAATTAAAAAAAAAAGATAGAAAAAAGAAAATAATGACAAAAGAGAAAATACACTTACCGATTTTATGTACTTACAATATTTATACACTTTATACACTTACAGTATTTTACCAAAAAAATTCTGCATGTAAGTGGACATGTGCAGTTCAAACCCATATTGTTCAAAGCCCAAATGTACAACTTATCTCATTCTGTGAGATAGGCATTAACCCGATGCCAAAAGCAAAGACACCATAATTAAAAACAAAACAAAACAAAGTTATAGACCAATATTTGTTATGAATATAGAGTGGAAACTCCCAACAAAACACCAGTAAACCAAATCCAACAGCATATTACAAGGATTATTCATGATGACCACACAAGATTTATTCTAGGAATGCAAGTGTCATTCAACATAAGAAAGATTTGGATATCTCCAAAGATATGCTCCAACAAAAATAATGTAATTGACTACATTAATAGAATGAAGGGGAGAAAACACATGATCATTTCAATTGATATATAAAACTTTTAATAAGATCCAACACCCTTTCATGATAAAAATACCCAGAAAATTAGGAATAGAATAGAATTATCTTAACATGATAAATGACGTTTGAAAAAAATCACAGTGAATACTATATTCAAAAGTAGAGGACTAAAAGCCTTTTCCCTTATAATAAAGAACAAGACAAGAATGCCCATTTTCACCATTTTGTATTGTCTGTTCTAGCTAGAGCCATTAGGCAAGAAAAATAAATAAAAGGGATCCATATTGGAAAGAAGTAAAACTAACTCAATTTGCAGATGACATGATTCTAGATATAGAAAAACAGTTCAGTAAAGTTGTAGAGTGTAAGATAAACACACAAAATTTAATTGTATTTCTATATCCCAGCAATAAATAATCTGAAAAGGAAATTAAGAAACAATTCTACCTGCAATAGTGTCCAAAAGAATTAAATACCTGGGAGTAAATTTAATTGTGGTGAAAGACACATACACTGAAAAGTACCACCATTGCAGAAAGAAATTAGAAATCTAAATAAATGGAAAGACATCTTATGTTCATGGATTGGAATACTTAATACTATAAAAATGACAATACTATCCAAAGCTATCTATAGATTCAGCATAATCCCTATCAAAATCTCAATGCCTTCCCACCCCCCAGCTCCAGAAATGGAAAAGTTGGTTCTCAAATTCATATGGAATTGTAAGGAGTTCCAAGGAGCTAAAACAATTTTTTCTTTCCTTGGAAAGAAAAATTTGAAGAACTCATACACACTAATTTCAAAATTTACTACAGAACTACAGTAATCAAAACAATGTGGTATTGGCAAATACCACACTAAGGATAGACATATAAACAAATGAAATAAAACTGAGAGGCCAAAAATAAACCCATATATTTAGAGTCAACATATTTTGTTCTTTTAATAGAAAGTTTGGGGAGAGGGGGAGAAGGAGAAAGAGCATATCAAGTAGACCTGGTGCTGAGCATACCCGATGCAGGGCTCAATCTTACAACTCCAAATCAAGAGTTGAGCCCAAATCAAGAGTTGGACATTCAACCAACTGAGCCACCCAGGTGCCCCTGGCCAAATAATTTTTGATAGGAGTGTTAAGACCATTCAATGGGAAAAGAATATTCTTTTCAGCAAATGGTTCCAAGACAGCTGGATATCCACATATAAATAAGGAAGTAGGACCCTGACCAAATACCATATACAAAAATTGACTCAAAACAGACCAAGGACCTGGACGCCTGAATGGCTCAGCGGTTGAGCATCTGCCTTCGGCTCAAGGCGTGATCCTGGAGTCCCGGGATGGAGTCCCACACTGGGCTCCCTGCATGGGGCTTGCTTCTCCCTCTGCCTATGTCTCTGCCTCTCTCTCTCTCTCCTCTCTCTGTGTCTCTCATGAATAAATAAATAAAATCTTAAAAAAAAAAAAAAACAGACCAAGAACCTAACCATAAGAATTAAATCATAAAAGTCTTAGAAGAAAACAGAGGTTAATCTTCATGACCTTTGATTTGGCAATGAATTCTTATATATGACACCAAAAACAGCAACAAAAGAAAAAAATAGATATATTGGAGTCATCAAAGTTAAAAACTTCTCTGTGTCAAAGAATATTGACAAAGTGAAAAGACAACCTAAGAATACAAGAAAATACTTCCAAATTGTGTATCTGATAAGGGTCTACTACCCAGAATATACAAAGAACTCTTACAACTCAACAACAATCCATTTTTTAAAATGGTCCAAGGACTCTGAAGAGATAATTCTCCAAAGAAGAGCTACTACAAATAGCCAACAAGTACTTGAAAAGATGCTCAACAGCATTAGTTATTAGAGAAATTCAAATCAAAACCAAATGATAGCACTTCACACTCAATAGGATTACAGAATAATAATAAATTAATAATAATAAATTATGGAAAAGAACAAGTGTTGGCAAAGGGTGCAGAGAAACTGGAACCTTCAAACATTGCTGGTAGGAATATAAAAAGGTACCGCCACTGTGGAAAAGCAGTTTGGTTTAAAAAAATACACAGAATTACTCTATGACCCAGCAATTCCACTCATAGATATATATACCCAAAAGAATTGAAAACAGGTGTTCAAACAAAGACACAGATCTTCATAGCAGCACCACTCATAATAGCCAAAAGGCAAAAACGACCCAAATGTCCATCAACTAATGAATGAATAAAGTGTGTATCCATTCAATGAAATATTACTTGGTCTTAAAGAGGAATGAAATATTGATGCCTACTGGAACATGGATGAACCTTGAAAACATTATGCAAAAAGTGAAAGAAGCCAGTCACAAAATGCCATACACTATATGACTTCATTTAAATAAAACATACAGAACAGGCACACCACAGAAATAGAAGGCATATTAGCAGTTGCTAGGGGCTGGGGGAAATGGGGAACCAGCTGGTCAATGGGTACAAGGTTTCCTTTTGGGGTGCTGAAAATGTTCTGGAACTAGATAGTGGTGATGCTTGCACAGCACTGTGAATGTACTAAATGCCACTGAATCGAATACTTTAAAATGGTTAAAACTTGGGCGCCTGGGTGGCCCAGCCAGTTAAGCATCTGCCTTTGGAACAGTTCACGATTTCGGGGTCTTTGGGATCGAGCTCCGTATCAGGCTCCGTGCTCAGCGGGGAATCTGTTTCTCCCTCTCCCTCTGCCTCTGCTCCCTGGAGCAGGGACCCTGATGTGGGGCTTGATCCCAGGACCCCGAGATCATGAACTGAGCCAAAGGCAGATGCTTAATTGACGGAGCCAGCCAGGGGCCCCTCAAATAAAGTCTTTTAAAAATAAATAAATAAAATGGTTAAAACCATAAATTTTGTTACATGTATTTTTACTAAAAAAGGAAAAGAAAAAAACTCAAGAAACATTGAAAGACATGAAGCAGTCTGCAGAGAAAAGCAGAATCCATGAGACTGATACCATGCAGCCCCTGAAAGAAAGAGTAACACAGAGTTTCAATGCCTACTATCCTTCTGCTCCTGGTACTCCTGGGGGCTGGGAGGAGAGTTTCTGCCCTTAGATTTCTGAGAAACCTATGAAGCCCTGCGATCGATATTTTTACTTCTGAATCAGTTGAAGTTAGTCATTGCTTTCTGTAATAGAAAGTGCCCTGACATAACTGCTACCCAGCTATGCCCCCATCGTACCACTTATATTTCCCTTGCTAAGATTTCAAGTGCCATCCAAATGCCAAATGCAAGGCCGTTTTTTTCCAGTCTTTCTTTCCATACTTTTCCATGTAAAACTGTATCGTGCCCTCATTCTCGAAATAAATGTTTCCCTAACCTTTTGTGTTTCCCTTTGCTGAGTCTCACTGCCTGCCTCCACTTACTCTCACAGCTTCACATACCATTCATATATTGACGACGAGTAAATTCACACTTCTCATCCAGGCCTTTCCTGATGTTTTACATTCTTATTTCCAACTAGAGCCATCACAAAAATCAGCACATTGTCTTTTTTTTTTTTTTTTAAAGATTTTATTTATTTATTTGATAGAGAGCACGTGTACATGACCGGGGATGATGGGGGAAGGGCAGAGAGAGAGAGAGAAGCAGACCGCCTCTCCACGCTCAATGGGGAGCCCAACTCGGAGCTCAATCCCAGGACCTTCAAAAATCAGAAGGTTTTCTTAGGCTAGTCACCAACTAATCTGCCTCCTTACCTTTGCCTCTGCCAACTTGGAAAGATAAAACTAGTAGTTGACCTTCCAGTGATGTTTCTCTCCCATCCAACAAATACTTTTTTGCTTTTTGAAAATGTTAAAAGCTTAACACACCTGCCACTCTTCTAGGCTAGGTTATCAGTAACTGAAGCTTTCTTTCTATCCCATCTTAAGATGGAATACTAGCAGTGCAGGAAGTATTAGCAGGGGATTTACCATTGCTACTACAAAGAAAGGAATTTCCGACCCAAAAAAGTAAGCATATTCATAAAAAAATTTATTCTTTCAATCACTGAGTATCTAGTAGGCACCAGGCACTGTTCCAGACAGTGGGTAGAGTGTTCAACAAGACAAAACAAGTTCCTTTGCTAATGGAGCTTATATTCTAGAGAGAAGACACACACAGACAAGGAAAAATCAAGTGCAAAAATAATAAAAATGCCATGATACGAATGAACTAGTTGTCTACTCACATGATCCCATCCTGACTACACACATGGCACAACTGTTCCTACACAATGTGAGCAGCAAATTAGAGTCTTCGATTAGACACACACACACACACACACACACACACACACACACACACACACACAGAGTAAAGCTAAGCTGTGTTTTCAGGGGTCATTTTGGCATGCGATTCTCAGAAATGACCTAGCAGACAGTCTACTAAATATCTGTGCATAGAACTTCTTTTCTCTCCTATTAAGGACGTGAATCCAATTGTATATTGGAAATCTTCAATTCATAAGCAGACTGCTTTAAATTATTTTTCTCAGATCAAGTTCTCAAAATTACAGAAAATTTTATTCCAGATCCTTCTGTAGAATTCACTACAGAAATTTTGCAGTTTCCAGAGGACCTAGGGACTCAGGAAAGACACTCTGTCCTCTAATACTAGAACCCAGTGCAAAATATGGACATTTCACACATACACACACACACCATCATATTTTATTGTTTAGACAACAAGCTCTCCCTTGACAGGACAATAGAACTTGCACCAATAACTGCACTTTGCATGTTGCTTCTATACTCTTTAGAATTGACCTGATATTACAAGCAAGTGAGCAAGTGTGAGAAACAAGGAGAACTTGTTGGGCAGCCCAGGTGGCTCAGTTGTTTAGCGCTGCCTTCAGCCCGGGGCCTGATCCTGGAGATCTGTGATCGAGTTCTGCGTCAGACTCCCTACATGCTCCCTGCATGGAGCCTGCTTCTCCCTCTGCCTGTGTCCCTGCCTCTCTCTCTCTCTCTCTCTCTGTCTCTCATGAATAATGAATAAAATCTTAAAAAAAAAAAAAACACGCTCTCTGTGTCTCATGAATAAATAAATAAAATCTTAAAAAAAAAGAGAAAGAAACAAGGAGAACTTGTAACAAGGAACATAGGGTTGAAAATCAAGTAAGTGCTATCAACACAATAAATCTCCCACTTTTAAGAAAGGGCACAGCGTCAGTACTGAGTAGCATAACTAGAATCACACAGAATTTTCCGCTGTATTTGCAGGGAACTAATTCTGACATTAACTGGAATGAAAGGAATTATAGTAACTGTTAGGAATGGAGAAAATATTTGGCAGTTCCACACGGGGGTGGGGTGGGGATGATGGAAAGAGAGGGAGTCCCAAAACAGGAGAAGAGAGTCACGCGGGTCCTTCCCCCAGAGATCTTTCAGCAGTGGACATAGGAATCCAGATCTAAGCAATGGGAATGATTACGTCCCCTCTTGCAGTGCTTTGTTTTTCAAGCAAGTGCCTTAGAGAAAAAGAAATACTGGAATGCTTTATAGACAATGGCTTTGGAACTGAGAAGGCCTAACAGTGCTTGTTAACAGGATCCAGATGTTTTAAAATCCAGATACAAAGTTGTTTTAAATCTCTCATCCAGTTGACAGCCTCAAAGAACCTTGATATAAATGGCATATCCGAACATAATGCATTACAACAGGGCTAATTATCACACATGCTTTAGCTACACAGAGGATCACATCTCAATGCCACAACGCACATGTGTAACCCCTATGGTAAAAATCTGGTAACAACTAATAGGCTGACAGTGGGTGGTGTGTCTCTCCCCCATCACAGCATGCTGCTTGCGTAGCGTGGACATATCTTCACATTCTCCATCTTCAGTATTGTTTAGAAGTAACTAAGCTTAGAGTTATCTAAATACACACACACACACACACACACACACAGAGCTACAAATCAACAAGTATTTGAAAACTATTAAATGCCAAGTACTCTGTTCTACGCACTTAGGATAAAACATAGGTTCTTCCTGCCCTGGAGGAAATTACAGTCCAATGGGAAAGAAAGACTTTCAACAAAGAGCCATAAATAATTAAAATAACTACTCCCATGTAAAGTACTATGAAAAACATAGCAGAAAATACAACATAAGAAATCTGAACGGGTCTGGAAACATTGGAGAATCATCCTTCTTCCCCCACTGATGTTTCCCCTAAGATGTTTAAACCAAGATAGAGGGGATCCCTGGGTGCGGTGGCTCAGCAGTTTGGCGCCCACCTTTGGCCCAGGGCGTGATCCTGGAGTCCCAGGATCCAGTCCCACATTAGGCTTTTTGCATGGAGCCTGCTTCTCCCTCTGCCTGTGTCTCTGCCTCTCTCTCTCTCTCTCTCATGAATAAATAAATAAAATCTTTAAAAATAAATAAATAAAACAAGATGGAAAGGATCACTAGGATTTTTCTAGAATGTCTTTAGGAAACACAGGTAATTACAGCATGGCTTATTTGTGGAGACTAGGAGATGCTTAGCCCCCTGCCAGAAACTACTCTAAAATCAAGACAGTAGTTGGAAATAGTTGATAATTCTGATAAGTCAGTCAGATACTAAGACTTGGTCGGATGTGCTGTAGAAGTACTTCAATAACATTCAGAGTTATCAGGAACAAAAAAAACATCTCTAGGCCCCTTAGCACCAGGAAGGCTGCCAGGCAGGGTGGCTGCCCATTGGAGATCGGGACCTAGAGGACAGTGGCTTCTGCAGGGCCATGGCCTAGTGGGGACAGCAGACTGTTTTCATCCTGGGGTACTCTGCAAATGAGCAGACAAAGGAAGAAAAACAGAGCCAGGTTTCTATCTACCGTCAGAGAAGAAAGTTACAAATATGAAAACGGGGAAAAGTAGAATGAACCCCATGTTGTTGAACTGGAATGGCTTTCAATACTGGAGATACTGGTATGAACTTATGGCTTTCAATATATACAGCTAGATATAGAAATAATAGACACAAGAGAGAGGGTGTGTCTATTTCCTAACAACTGTTCACTAAAAAAGCCTGGGAGCAGTGATCACCTGAGGAGCAAGGAGAATTTGTACCCAGATCTTTCCTTCTAAATATAATTCCCCACTAAAAGGAACCTGAGCTACCTGGCTGTTACAGAACTGAGGATAATACGAGATGAGTCTAGAACGTCTTCTTGAGCCACAACGAAATGAAGTACTCACAGAATGATGGGGTCATGTCAAAAGGACACAGAGCCAATTTAAAGAAGTTCTCACTGATCAAACATGGAACAATTTGAAGGCTAAAATAATGAATAATTGAATAACAAATAATTAAATGAAATAAAATGTTCATACTCCATACTACTAGAGAGTGAGAGGGAAGGAAAAGGCAGCTCTTCCTTACAGTAGAATGCCTACTGAGAAATCTAAGTGGAATAATGGAGGAATCACCATTTGAATCATCATCTTTAAGAACTGTCATACTAATTTAGGCAAGAAAACATTAATGGATACTTAAACTAATTGGGGAAACTAGGATGCAAAACTGGCTAATCATAAAGTCTCAAACTACCTCCACCCAGAACATCTACGGGATGATAAATGGAAAAGAGAACTTTATAGTGGAGAGGCCTGGAAGATAACACTTTAGCCAAGAGATCAAAATTAACATCACTGGTGGAGGGAGGGAGACACCACATGCCTGATGGATGCCATGAGACGAGTCTGTGTTATTCCTGCCGAAGATGACTGACTTGCCTCCGACATAAGCAACAGCAGGCAAACTGGCAAGTCCAAATAGAAAACTGTTCTATAAAATAACTGGCTCCTAATTTTCAAACATGTTCACATCTTGGGGTGCCTGATTGGCTCACTTGGTTAACCATCCAACTCTTGATTTTAGCTCAGGCCATGATCTTGGGGTCGTGAAAGTGAGCCCTGCATCAGGCTCTGTGCTGAGCACAAAGTCTGCAAGTCTGCTTAAGATTATCTCTCTTCTTCTCCCTCTGCCCTTCCCCTACTCACACTCTCTAAAAAAAAAAAAAAAAAAAAAAAAAAAAACAACCAAACCTAACAACAACAAAGCAACAAAAACAAAGAAACATGTTCAAGTCTTGAAAGGCCAAGAATGACTATGGAACTGTTTCAGATTGAAGGAAGCAGATTAAAAGGTATGACAGGTAAGTGCAGTGTGACAGTCTGGATTAAAGTCTTTCTCTGGTAAAGACATTATTCAGACAGGGAAACTTGAATAGGATTCTCTGGCTGTTTTCACTGTTTTATAAGTTTGGAATTATTTTTAAAAAAAAGTAAGGGAAAAAAGGTACAAATTTTGGGGGCACCTGGCTGCTCAGTTGGTAGAGCATGCGACTCTTGATCGCAGGGTTGTGAGTTCAAGCCCCACAGCCCCACTTTGGGTGTAGAGCTTACTTCAAAACAAAAGTAGGGGGAGGATTCAAATTTTTAAAAATAAGTGGTCTAAAATTTAATTTAAAATAAACTTCTCCAGTAGTAAATACATGCAAAAATGTTCATTCCTCTTGGCAATGAAATGAAAATTAAAGTAGTGTTAAGGTATCATTTTATAGTTGACAGATTTTTATTATACTTATCTGTTTATCTATATGTTGGTTTGCTTTGTAACATAATAGCTAGAATGGGTTTCTTCTTTGTTTTCGAAGCACTGTTACATAAAGTGACTCATAAACTCATAATCTTTATAAAAACTCTATAAAGAAGATTCTATTTAAAAAAAAGAGAAGATTCTATTATTTTCTCCACTTTACAGAATCAATTGGGGCTCTGGGACTTAAGCAGCTTGTCTGAAATTACATAGTCTGCCTGTGGTGGGAGTGGGTGTGAACCTTTGCAGCCTGACTCCCAAGCCTTTAACCTCCTTGAGATACCGCTTTGCATCTGCATCCAGGGCTGAGGTACCCAAACCTGGTACAATCTTTTTGAAGAACAATGAGGCCAAGCTATCCTTAGAGTCACTAAATCGTCTTGCTCACTAATAAATTGCTGAGAATGTATCCTAAAGAAACATATATGCAGAAAAGCGAAAGCTACATGCATAAAGATGTTCTCTATAATGGAAATTATTTAAATGACCGAAAGAAAAATGGCTAAATAAATTATGATCCATCAACTTGATGGAATATTCTACAGTCATTTAAAAATGATAACTATGGAAATATATGAAAGATAAGGAAATGTTAATAAAAGACTCAAAGTGTATGTGTACTTGGAAATACATAAAAACTACATGTACATAAAAGCAACAAATGAAAAAGAAAAATTCAAAAATGATGATAGCAGTTAGAAAGTCATGGCATAATTGGGGCTCTTTTTTCCTTTCAAATATTTTTCATGGTGCTTACAACCAAAAACAACAATCAAATATTCCCAAAACATATCCCATTAACATATCTAGAAACTGACACAAGGATTCTTTTTAAAAATTTATTTATTTATTTTTAAAGATTTTATTTATGTATTTGACAGAGAGAAAGAAAGTGAACACAAGCAGGGGGAGGGGCAGGCAGAGGGAGAGGGAGAAGCAGGCTCCCCACTGAGCAGAGAGCCCACTGCCCACAGGGAGCAGAGAGCTTGATCCCAGGACCCTGAAATCATGATCTGAACCAGAGGCAGACACTTAATCAGCCTCCCAGGAGCCTCTATTATTTATTTTTAGAGAGAGAGTTAGCAGGATGGGGATACGGCAGAGAAGAAGCAGATACTCCCGTGAGCACAGAGCCTGACATTGGCTCGATCCCAGAATACCAAGATCATGACTTGAGCCCATGACTTGAGCCAAAACCAAGAGTCCACGCTTAATTGACTGAGCCACCCAGGTACCCCAGTGACATAAGAATTCTTTTCGTACTTTTCCTCCAAGCCTCCTTTTGGAAGGACTGGTGGTGATTATGTCCACTTACATGAAAGTTAAATTTTTAAAAATCAGGCAATAAAATAAATTTTATAATTCAATATCATATAACACACACATTTAGAAGGACCGATGCTGGAATATCTATTGTGGCTATCTCTAGGTGGTGAAATTATAGGATAGATTCTTTTCTTCTTCTTTATTCCATTTCTGAACTTCATGTTATATACAAGTATTCATTTCTAATAATAACTGTTAAAAGCTTTGTACGGGTAAACTATTACTAAATTAAAATACTTTAACACAGTCTTGGCAACTGATTCCATAATTTCATCAGAAAAATAGGATAGCTTTCTCATATCATTTATTCTACACTCAGAGTTCACTTATTCTGCTCCTTTGACTAGACTCATCAATAATTATATCATATCCTAACAGTCCAAAATGACCAACTGAGAATATACCTATCTACAGTTTATGCACAAATCCAGCACTTGTGCAGATAGATCACTCACCAATGAATTCTTATCAAGAAGGAAATGCTATTCATAAAGATTTTATTAGAAGGATTTAAATATATTTTCCTCAAATAATACTTCTTACTGAACTTTAAAGCTTAATAGAAAACACAAGCTTAGAAAGCTACTTACATCCCCCAGCAACAAAACGATAAGAAAAATAATCCTAAATTATTAAGTAGAAATACCTGATGCTAGCACCAAAAATGAACCATTATTTTTCTGAAGTACTTTTAATATACTTTAAATGTTTTATAAAAGAAATAGATATGATCTTGATGATATTTAAATATGGCTATGAGGCTGAGAAAAAACAAAGATCAGAAATCAGAAAAAAGAATAAATGAATAGAAAAGAAGCAAAAATAAGAGTAAAAATTGAGAGTCCCAGGCAGCCCCAGTGGCCCAGTGGTTTGTGCTTCCTTTGGCCCAAGGCATGGTCTTGGAGACCTGAGATTGAGTCCCACGTCAGGCTCCCTGCATGGAGCCTGCTTCTCCCTCTGCCTGTGTCCCTGCCTCTCTCTCTCTGTGTCTCTCATGAATAAATAAACAAAATCTTAAAAAAAAAATTGAGAGTCCCTTAAGGGGAAAAAAAAATCCATGATAGGAGGAAATAGAATATGAGCACATTTTAAACCTAGGATTGTGAAGAAATGTTCATAGGAATAAATAATGATGATGATGATCATTTGCCAGAAGAGGCCAAAGTTACCAGGGAAGAAAGGAGAATGTTACAGGGCAGAGCAAAAGAACCCAGTTCTACTGAAAACTATGAACAGAAGTCTTTAAAAACTAGAAGTAATTTCATCCGTTTGGTTTCCAAATGGAAGCCTGTGTGCAGGAATGGATGTTATGAACATCTTGTATGTTCTATCATTAGAATATTAAAATGAGGATTCAAGGGGAGAAAAGCCCTAAACATTAGAAACTAGATGCATATATTTGCTATCTCAAATCTGATTGGCTAAAATTGATGATGCCCAATCTCGTCCTGGCATAAGTGTGGATCTGGGATAACTCATCACAGTTTTCTTCCTCTCATGAGTTATGAAATAACACACAGGGGCAATGAAGCCACGCCATCCCTAAAAGTCTCCTCTCTCCTGCCTATGCCATGGATGATTTTTATTCTCTAAAGCCATTTCTTCCTCAAAAGAGCTCACTAAAGTCGTCATCCTTCGTATCAGCAGCCCCACTGGGCTCTCATGAGTGACATCCAGACATTTAAACTCAAAAGCTGCTTCAGAAGGGAGTTATTAAAATTCAAATGAGCTGGGCATATTGAAGAAGAAAACACTCGTTTGCATGCACACCTCCGCATTTGGCCATCCCATTTAGACCCATAGAGCAGGGTCTGGTTTTGTTTTTGTAAATGGGCTTGGGAGGCGGAGGTCAGCCTCCCACGGCCCCCACTCCTCTGGGGTCATCATTAGTAATGTGTAAGGCTGAATAGATTTTACTCTGAATCTAGTCAGCAAACCTGACAAGAAGGAAGCCCTCTCCCACAACCTGAAAATGCCAAAAATCTGATTGGTAATATGGCATTTTTAATACTTCATTTATCTGTCTTAAAACAGCTTTCAGTAAGACTGCAAATAACGTCACTGATGCCAGTTCCACCTGATTTTTCAATTTTAGAGCAGAACATTTCCTGTTGTGCCATGACTGTGTAATCATAAAAATGTTATGTCTAACCAGGAATTTCCCACAGGATTCAGAGAAAATTCATGCCTGCCAAGAAATATGGATCTGGGGAGTCAACATTACATTTTATTCACTAGAAGAGAAAAAGAATATCTTTCATTTGATCTGAAGAATTTTTATTTTATTTCTCATAGAAATAGCTCACATTATCATCATTTTAAACTTTTGTAAGATATCAGTGAACAAACTAAAAGCAAAAAAAATGAGCAACAAAATCCTACATTTTTCCTGGCTATGGAAATTTTAGTTGCTCCTTTAGTAAGAATTCCATTTCTTACTAATGAAGCCATCTCTATAATGATACTATTATAAATGGACTTAATTTATGACAATATAAGCAACTCTATGTTACATATCTTATGCGTATATATAAATATATTATGTACAACAGTGATATAACTATATATCAAATTTTACTGAGAGTATATAAAAACAGTCACACTAGCTCATGACCCTAAAATAATAACTATGATTTCCAGAATTCTAGAAACTAAAAAGAATTCATCTCCAAACTCTGAAACTAGTTTATAATCTAGAAGCTGCAGGGATTACTGTATCCAGTGGGAAATCAGAGGACATGACCTTTAGCATCCCTTCCAAGAGTAAGATTTTACTCTTCTATGACCTTCATTAATCAAACATGCTTCCTCCAGATTTCTTCACTTTATTTAAAAACTTTCCCCCATCCCTACAATTGGGATGATCTTATCATAATACAGGCATTGGCTTTGCCCAGATTGACCTAACCAGCCCAGGCAAGAGAGAAACTAGCAAATGTCAATGAAAGAATATTATATGAATGAAACTATTTCCTGAGCTACAAAATTCTCATGTAGGATACATTTTTCCCTCACAGTGCTGAAAAGTAGATGTGTACCAGTACAGAGCATTTATTTAAAGACTTATATGACATTATTCTGACCCCAGTCAAAAATAAAAGGCATTCAATCTCGGTCTTCAGGTTGCTTGTGCTCTACTGTGGGTGGCAGCAACAAAGAATCCCAAAGGGACACACACTTGTGTTCTTTTTGCGGAGGAAAAGAACACAAGCTAAAATTAAGAACTAGAGCCAGTGATTTCAACAACACAGACAGATCATTCAAGGTTCAGGGAGAAGTCCTACTTCCAAGTCAGGTCCCAGCTGCATTTTCTCTTTTACGATGACACTCGTTCAAAATTGACAAGAAATGTGCACTCATGCTTTTTGAAAAAGCCAATAAAAGATTAAGGTCTTCACAGATCTCCTGCAAGCCCCCCAACCCCCTCCAGACCCACCCCCACCCCTGCAACCCCCAAGGTCAGTTACAATGATTCAAAAGACTACACAGTGTGTATGTTTATGTACCACTCATGGTATTTGGCCTTCTCATCATTCTTATTGCAAAGATGGTCTAGCAGACAGGGCACCTGGGAAGCTCAGTCGGTAAAGCATCTGCCTTTGGTTCAGGTCATGATCTCCAGGTCCTGGGATCGAGCCCCACGTAGAGCTCCCTGCTCAGCCTGCTTCTCTCTCTGTTTCCCTCTCCCCTTCCCACTGCTCATTCTCTCTCTCTTTGTCAAATAAATAAATAAAAGCTATATTAAAAAAAAAAAAAGATGGGGTAGCAGAAGAAAATATTCACTCCTTCAAACATAGGGCACAGAAACTTAATGCATAGGAAGTGAATAATACAATTCAAGAAATGTGCTCACTTGCCTTTTTTTCCTCCTGTAACGAAGAAGCCAATGGCCGCTCTAATAAAACTGCTCTCAGGCAAATAGCTATAGTCAGTAGGAACTGTGGAGACAGAAAATGATCAAATTAACCAGTGAACTTGGCGGGACTAATGAAGGAAAGATAATGATCTCATGCTGCCGTATCAACCTAGAGACAAAGCGGAGATGTTTACACCATTAATCTCAGCACAATACTGTGGTTGCAACTAATTCTATTAGATTAAGTGACTGCCCTTGAAGTAATCACTTAGGCTATGCAAGCAAAGCTAAAATGGTGGTAAACCTAGCAGAGACTGAAAAATCACAGGGGATGGAAATGCTACTGAAGTGGCTAAAAAAAGTCCTTTCCATGCTATCACATCAATGAGCCCCAGTCTAGTGACTCTCGGTGTCTGCAAGGAGATCACCATTCTAGGGGCTACTTCAGGACATCCTGAGTCAGATAGATGAACCATGGAAATGCATCAATCAATAATAAGAGCAGCCAGTCTGTTGCTTCATAAGGCAGGGACCTCTAAGTGACCAGCACGTACACATAACCAGATGTGGCTGCTGACCTGGAACACTGAGGCAGTGACATTTAGGAGAGTTGAGTCTGGGGAGTTTCCTACATTCTTTTCCTCCCAGTCCCCCAGAACTGCTTCATGAGATGGTTTTTACTGCAACAAAATGCCTCAACTGGAAAATTTCAACAGAAACAAGTAGCTGTACTTTTCCAGACACACTATCATTTTGTTCCAACAAATCTGGGTGTGAGATGGTTAGCTACCACCTGACTTGAGTGTATGTGGGCCAGACCACGTAACCCATAACATAACAGTTAAAAGTCTATGTGAAAAAGGAAAAGCCTGACATCCGCTTGCTATTTTACCAGGACATTATGAGTATAATGCCCTTCAAAACTAGTATTACTTAAGGTTTCCACTATGACTAAGTTTGGTTTGGGTTTTTCCCCCCTTTCTCCCATTTTAATATGACAGCTTCCAGCTGTCTCAAGTTCATTATGTTGGGAATGCTGTAGAACAATGTCCTATTTCTATAGCTGGGGAGTGATTGAAAGTGAGGGGAACAGTAATTACAGAGCTACATGTTCATGGTGATGCTGTCCGTAGACTACCTGTCAGGGGATATGTGAAACTAGGTTTTAATGAGAAGTCTTTGGTACCTAAACTCTCTGGCCCAGGTCCAAGGGAGCCAGTGGGTCAAAATTCTATAAAGAGCAAGGAACAGATTCAGGTCCCCAGTGTATGACAGTGATGCCTTTTACAGAAAATCTCTAGGTATGAACTTAAATTAAGCATGTGGGAATTGCAAATATTTTTTATTGCCTTTATCAAAAATAAGGAAATAGAAAAGGCCTTGTTATGTCAAGACCTAGGATTTTAATTTCAATGCCAAGTATATGCATATCTTTAAATGTACTTACCCCATTATTTTCTTAAAAGCAGGGGCCAGAAGAAATCCAGTTATGTATGAAGAGACTTTCAATGAAATATGAGTATTCTACAAACTATAATTACATCTAAGAAGATAAAAAGAACTCTCTTCTGGGCTTCAAGGATCTGTTCTTACTTTCTGGATTTGTCACTAAACAAACTCCACATGTAAGCCATGTAATCTCTCTAAGCCTCAATTTCTTCATTTATGAAATATGGGGTTAGGTTGTCTAATCTGTTCTTGAAGGGAGGCAGGGAGGAAGAATGAAAAGAGCATGGGCTTTGGAGGCTGACAGAGGTGAGTTCAACTTCATGCCCACCAACTGCTGCCACATGACCCTGGGCAAATCCAGGCGGCTCTCCACAGCCCCTTTTCTTCTGACATGAAAGAGGGATGATGATACCCACCACTTAAGGTGGTGGCAAAGATTAATGCTTTCACCAAAGTACATGGCCCCCTGTCAGCAATCCCTCCTTCTAATTCCAGTACTCTAAGACTCTAATCTTACCAGAGGTTCTACTCTGACTTGAGGACAGAGTGGATAGATGAAGATGTCCTAGAAGCCAGATAGCGTTTGATTGGAGACCAATCACTCCAGACACACTGATGACCTGTAGATGAAAACATAACAGTTCAATGATCGAGTAAGATCCAAACTCCATTGAATAAAAGGTCACTCATAGAAAGTAATTTATCTTTTATGAGGTGGTGGCTTGTCTGGTAATGACGTTCTAGGACAAGACGTGATACCACGTGTCTGGTGTACCGAGACGCACAGGTGATCAACAACTGTTGCGGAATAAATGAATCAATCAATCAATCATGACAGAAGGTAGTACTGGTTGTCTCAGGTTGCACGGAGTCTGACTGATCTCAAAGGAATTGTTTTTAAAAAGGGGGGAAAATCCAAAAAGCAAAAAAAGTATTAGTTATTTAAGAATAAAATATCTCTAAAAATGGAAGGAGGTATTATTTTGTTCTCTTCTGTAAGTAATGTTCTATTACTGCTTTATCACTTATAACAAGGATTTTCTTAAATGAGTTTTCCTTTATAGATTTTTCTCCCAAGTTATAGCAACTTAAGTTTTGGTAGAATTCTTTTTTTGAGAATCATATTCATATATGCAAAAGAGAGTTTCTTCTGTTCAGGATTTATGTTTGCCTTTAAGAGCGTGAATTACTAAAACTTGTTTATGGGGTAGGTGTAATAATAAGCTGTATTTTACAGGAAAAAAGTATGCTAAATGAAAAGACTATTGACAAAATTCTATATATAGTAAGAACAGCAATTATACAAGGAAAATAAGAATGCTTGAAAAGAGTGACCAATTATTACTAACACTTGCTTCAAGTTGTGATGACCATCAGTGACATTTTTGAAACTCTTTCATTCTGTACTTTCACATCTGATGCAATGAAACTAATAAATTTTTAAAAATAAAAACCTTAAAATACAAAATCATTTCTCAGCACATGAACATACTCACTCTTTAGCTAAGAATGCTAACAATGATTTGCCCAAATACTTTTATCAGTGACATCTGAACTAGCACCTCTCAACTGATCTGTCCTGCCCTTTGATGACCTTCCATTTTACTTTTTCCTGAGAGTCTAACATTCCTTGAAGGGTCAGATTTTCATTTTTAAAGGAAATCAATGCCAACTTAAGTTAGCTCAAAAATGTCAACTGTTTTATCCAGGGGCAGTGCATGTTTGTTAGCAAATGCTGGGGAATAGGCCACTAAGTGCTGCTTGGATCCAATATAAATAACCAGAGATCCCCATTTTTCAAGTACAGCAATTTGTATTATGAAAGAGAAAGTCAATAAAAGGAAGTATCTAAGGTGCACCTGCGTGGCTCAGACAGTTGAGTGTCCAACTCTTTATTTCGGCTCAGGTCATGATCCCAGGATCACAAGATCGAGCCCTGCATCAGGCTCCACACTGGGCATAGAGCCTGCTTGAGATTCTCTCCCTCTATCCCTCTTTCTACTTGCACACACAAGTGTTCTCTCTCTCTCTCTCAAAGAAAGAAAGAAAGAAAGAAAGAAAGAAAGAAAGAAAGAAAGAAAGAAAGAAAAATAAATCTGTTTTCCCATCCAAAGATTTTAAATTCCTCTTCTTACCTGAGTTACAGTTTTAATGACTTCATTAAGTCTGGCTTGAAACTGAGAGGATTGGATGGCTTCTGACTTCAGCTGAAAGAAAAAGAAGAAATATCCACCCCAACATCCCCCAGAAAGTAAAAAATGATATTCCCACTGTATGAACTATCATCTTCTACACTACAGTATAATTTACCATTACGTCCTTACATTTCAGAAACAAAAGCTGTGGGCTCCTTGAGGGCAGGGCCCATGCCCTATTTATCACTGATTTCCTAGGGCGTTCAGTGGAGCAAATAGCACTCATTTAATAGACCTATGATCCAGGCACTCCTTAGAATTACTTGTAAAATGAAACACACATATGACTTTTAAAAGTGAAAGAATATTTAGATAGAGATGTAAATGTGACAGATACAAAACAGAGTTTCTTAAGGAGAACTTTTGAAATTTCTTATGATTCAGCACCTTTCCTTAGGCAGGGAACATTGTGGAAAGTACATAAGCTGACTAAGTTTAATTCTTCCAAACCAAATAAAAGAAGGAACAAATCTCTAAAAATGAATTCTGTACCAAAAGCAACTTTCTATATACTGAGGCATGGAAAAGCCCAGTGTAACCATTACTATGAGCATGTGTTCTATCCTTAGGGTACTGAGATACTAGGTATTCTCTTGCTGTGGCTATGTACACATTTAGATTTCTTCCCTTCATCTTCTGTCTGTTTTTGTTTTATTTTTTACCTGGATTACATCCCCTTCAGAGCCTACCAAGGCCACCATGCCATGAAGCGCTGCCAAACAAAGCATTGTAGGAGTGCCCTGAAAACAAAGCATCAGATATGTCAAGAGGCAGACAATCCTTGGGTTTGAATTCTATAAAACTTTTCATATCATAGAGAAACACTGGTCAAAATGGTACTAAATTTGTAGGGCCAACATAACCTGCATCACTGAGCCACAAATGGCAGCAGGCTCGAATACAGTAATGGGTTCAAATTATTAGATAATAGGTAGTTTCTTGTTGTTTCTCATTTTTCAAAACCACAATGCTGTTCTAAAATGAAAACACTGAAGAAGTAGCCTGTTTTGTTTTTCTTGTTTTTTTGTTTTTTTGTTTTTTAAGAGGTATAATGGTTGACAGGATGTATCATTTATAAGGGATTAAAAGTTCCTGGGTCTCTTTCGCTTGAAATTGCCTATTCTTTTATTGTTAGGCTGTATGTTTTAGCAGCATCTATAAATGGTCCGATAAAGTAGCTCTTTTTTCCTTTATAAAAATATAAAATAACAAGCTAGAATGTGACCTCCTACCTGTGCTAGAACAATTCTTATCCAGGAGGGGAGCAGTCTGTGGCCCAAGTCCTCAGCTTTCCCATGTCCACACACAGACAAGCCATGAACTAGGTTTCCCAACGCCAGGGCAAAACCAGAAGTCTGTTATAAACAAATAAAAACAAAGGGTAAGGAAAAAGAAGAAGAATAGCATAGATGGCACAGAATTTTATACACAGCATCCAACCACTTCTAGGGGCTTGCTGTCCTACTGACAGATTCTTTTGCCATCTGAAAATTGGAGATGTGATTTTTTTAAATCAAGACTTTGGTTTGCAACAGAAACTGGAGTCTAATTATAAGGAATTTAGCTGCAGTGAATGAATTTATTTTAGGAAAATAATACTGGACTGTTATGAGACTTGATTCAAATGACCTACATTTTCAGAAGGAATTAGGGTGAAAATGCCAAGGCAGATTACACAAGCCCAGTCAACTCTGAAACAAGAGGTGAAAAAGTCCCATGATGAGCAGAACATATGCAAACTTCCACATTTTGGGGTTGTAAAACCTATTTCAAATTTAAGTGAGTAACAATACAATATTAGCTAATAACCAATGAATCCTGCAATAATCCACGATGGCCAATATTGAGACATTGGATAAATCTAAAAAAATCCAAACAGGGCAATTTTATAACATGTGTAATCTGAAGGAACAGATTTTTCAGTTTACTCTTTCCTCTTGCAAACTCAAACCTTCTACTCCTTAAACAATAATTCCCTATTCCCATTCCCCAAGTCCCTGGTGACAGCCTTTCTACTTTCTGTCTATGCTTTTGATTTCTGTCTCAAAGCTCTGGACTACTCTGTATCTCATCTAAGTAGAATCATACAGTATTTGTCTTTCTGTGATTGGTCTGTGTCATAGTGTCCTCAAGATTCATCCATGTTGTCCCATGAGTCCCAATTTCCTTCCTCTTTAAGGCTGAATAATATGTCAGAGGGGACATTTTACGGGCACTTAATTTATGGGTATTTAGATTGTCCCATGTATATTCGGTCATGAGAAGAAATTCTCTGCTTTGAATTTGCTGAGCTTTGACCTTATCAGAGTTCTCTATGTATCCCTATCTCTACAAATTATTATTGCTGGCCTTACAGTCCCTAGCCACACATTTTAAGATTTTTATAAATACACATGGAGATAGAGAAAAGCCTTTCACACTCTGACAAAGAAAAAGAAGTACCTACAACAGATAGAGTACCTATTTTGTACCTGCAAAGACACATCTGTGACCACAGGCTGTATGTAGCAATGAGAATAATTAGAAATTCCTCAGTTCTGGGCCCAAAAATATACCCCCACCCTAGTCTAACTCAGAGTCGGTGAAGATTAGGACTCAGCAGCAACAGGGGACCCAAAGAGAGGAGTACTCAGGGCCTGCAGTCCAACCTGCTGATTGTTTTCTACCAATATCCGAAGCTTGTTCATAATTTCTTCAGCCTCTACAGCCTCAATGATCCCAGCACTGAATGCCGATGTACATACGCAGCTGAGGGTATAGGCCAGGATCTAGAAGAAGAGACGGCAGGAAATGTTTCTTCATGAGGGACAACAAAAGAACATGATTTAATTGACACCAATGTTCAAACTTCTCCCCAGGAGACGGACTGGATTCAAGTATTCCTACCACAGGCTGGGCACTATTTTGCTGCCTCACATGTCTAACAATGTTGTGAGATGGGTGGCATAATTCCCATTTTACAGGTCAGGATGTTGAGGTCCAATACATATAGCTCACCAGTGACAGAGGCGAGATCCAAACCCAGGTCTTAGACTCAAAATCATAAAGTTCCTTCACCACCCCCTGTCAGAACACTTGATCTATTGACAACAGAGGCAGATTTTGATCACCAGTGAATTCTACTAATAGCCATGGGCTCTGATCCAAGGCCCAGCCCAAGAGGAAATTCAAAGATGTGAAACACAGCTGTACTAAGATTCCCTAATAGAAGGAGTGGGGCATAGCAGACTAGGCATATGGGTTTGAGAGTCCCATAAATTGTGTAAAATAGAAGTAATGCTCCTTAAATCAGAGCACTGGTGTGCTATTTAATAAATAAATGAATAAAGAAAGAAATGAATGAATTATAAATAAAAAAGAATGCTGGGAGTCGAGATGGCACATGCAGGTGTATGTCCCAAATTAACCACTGACTAAGAAACTTTGGGCAAGTCAATCTATTTGTGCCTCAATTTTTGCAAATCCTGGTTAGGCATCCCCTCCCTGCTACCTCACATTTTCCTCATGAAACCCTCCTTTACAAAGATGCTGTTAAGGCAAAGTGAAAATGTTCAACTGCCAATCCTGGTCGATACAGCATGAAAAAAGGAAGCTGTTCCTAAGGTAGAAATTGGATAATAAAACATCAGAGGGGAGGAAAAAACCAAATGGCCTGCTCCAGGCCCTTATAAATCAAACCATCAAGGCAGACCAATGCATCAGTTATAAAAACCCTGCTTTCATTTATTAATCAAATGGGCCCCTGGTTGCAAAATTTTCTCCCTTTGCTTAAAAAAAAAAGGACATACTTTCACACTGTGCTCTGCACTGCTTTAAAAATGGAAATGTGGTGTACGTATTAGAACAAAACTTCAACCCTCTGTGCCCCAGAGAAATTCACCGATTCAACAAGTCCTATTGCTGAGAGCAGAGGAGCCGAGCAGGGAAACACAGCAGCCATTATGTACTCATCAATAGCTCGTGGGCAGGCCTGGAGAAAATAGAATCTGCTCTAATGAGAGGGAGAATCTGGCCAGGCCAAAAGGTCATCGCTGGGTCCTCCCAAAGAGAACACAGGCAGTTCATCTTCACCTGGGCAGAGATACACACACCTCAGACGTTCACTCTGAACACAAGAACTGTGTTACATGAACTACAATTCTGCATGTTTTTGCACCATAACAAAAATCTTTTCATTAAGTACGGTAAAGGGAATTTCCTCAATGATTTTTCATGCTAACTGACATTTAAAAAATAATAATAATAAAAACATGACTTTTCAGGCCACGGTTTCTTAAGCTTATTCCTGGCCATCTTTTAAAGTGACATTTGGCTTGAGCATAATTCTAAAAATCTCCATTTAACCTTCCCCTGGAAAACGAGGCTTTTCGTGGTGCCTTCTAGCGATGCTGATTGGGCTTTCTGCATTCACTAAAGGCTCTTATCTTGTATGTCACATTTAAGTCTGAGTTGACTTAAACAGCTGCACAATTTGAAAACCTTATGATCTAATACAGGTTGTTTGCCACTCATATTTTTCTCCTTATCCTTGATGAAACCAAGGATAGATTTCATTTCAGGGTTACCAAAATATGAGAAGTAGAAAATAAGTGGCCACAGGACAACAAAAGACAACAAAGAGAAGAAGGCTGTAACCTCCGGCTCCTACCTCCTGAAATGTTCTGCTTTGGCTCCCACTGTCATCTAGATAAGTCGAGAGCTTCCGAAGTGATGCTGCCACGTGAACTCGAGACTCCGTTTGGCTGCTGTGGCTCATAAGGGACAGAACAAGTCCAACTCCCAATATACAGCCCGTGCTTAGATGAAAAAAAAAGGGGGGGGGGGTGTTAAAAATCACCAGACATCCATGTCACTATGCTCACTTATCACGGGAGTTTATACTGTTCTTCAACCTGAGATGAGGTGGCTGGATTCTCAATCTGCTGCCTGGTATATAAATATGCCCCACAAACCACCACAGGTACACCCACTGCCCCCTCCGCCACACCCTAAATGGGAAACTTTATATCAAAACAAGTGTTTATGGTCCATGTTAGTGCTGTGTTCCCACTGGGGAAGAATAAACAAAAATATGAAATTGTTTTGACATAAACTCTACGGTGAAGTCGGAGGATGAATAAAAACTCAAGTCAAACCAGCTCTATCTCTGCACTTAGAGCAATTCTGTGGTCTTCTGCACCATCCCCCCAGGTCCGCAGGTTGAGTGCCCTATGATTAATTGTATGAAAGAAAAGACCACACATTTTAGAATATGAGCAGAGGACATCTGACTAATAACAGGGGGGGATACGTTGTAAGGCATGATGATGAGGTACTGCTAAGTGCTTCATGTTTCCTAGTCAACTTCCACAAGTGGAATTTCTGAAAGAAACTGTGTATTTGTCTGGGCACAATGACATTAATCCTCTTCCCCCCTCTGATCCCTCAGAGTACCACTGGGTCAGAAGAGAAAATGGACAAATGACAGGCTTGTCAAAAGTTACCCCATGTGACAATTCAATTGGAATCTTGGGCTTTGTGCCCGATTCTCATGAAAGAATACATATCCATTTAAAGAAAAAAAAAAACTGTTCTCCCAGAAAACTTCTACTTAGTATGATAAGTTAATGCAGCTGTAGGGTGATTTTCTACTTAAAAAAAAAAAAGTTTTTGTCATCATTGTTGTGTTGTGAATTGAGGAAATGCTGAATTTTTCAGAAATCATCCCTGACTCTGGTCTCACTTGCCTCTCATGATATCTGCTGCTTAAGATGATATTCCAGGGCAGCTCTCCAATAACATATTTCAAAGCCTGTATGTTATGTCATTTTGTTTTTCTATAGTATCTATTTCCTTGGTTGACATCGAGAATGTTCACATTGTTTCCTGAACATGTTAGTTCCTTCCCTTAAATACCTCTTGCAAACAAGCATTCACAACTGATAAGAGATATCCAAAATGATAGAGAGGCTACAGGATTTGTCCAAGGTCATAAGGAGAGCTTCCAGCAGAGCCTGGCCAGAAGACGGAGGTTTCTGATTCCCGGCCTTCTGCTCCATCTGCCCCTCTCAGCGCCCTGTATGACGCCCTCATGAAATGCCTATGAGAAGGAACCGTACTCAAGCATGTTTTCCTACATTCTGTTGCATAACTATCTGGCATTAGGAAATTCTTTGTAAAGAAGCTACTGCAATAATAATCCATCATTAGCCAGGCAGAATTGATGTTACAGGTTACAGGAACTTAACAACCAGCTCAACCAGCATAATGCATTTCCAACCAGTTAAATCAGCATCTAACATCTGAACACTGCATGCCTTTGAGACAAATCACGTTTCTCAAAGAGGAGAGGCACTCTTCATTAGTATGGATTTAAAGACTTTGTTTCCATTTAGAATCTCCAGGGAAGGTTTTTGAGTTGTTGTTTTGTTTTTTGTTTTTTGTTTTTGTTTTTTTTTTTGGCTCTTTCTAAACCATGTATATTAAAATTTGACAAAATTAGAACCAGAGATATAGTTAGACAAAATGTGATTAATACTTTGAAAAATTTGACTTTGCTCCCTCTTGACTGTTTAACTGCTACTTTCGATTATGGTTTCAAATGTGACTTCCTCAGGGGCACCCTCCCTGGCCCAGCAGGGAACCTCTTCAGGACTCTTTTTCCCCTAACACCCCACACTAATTTATTTCAGACAATTTTAATCATAAATTCTTTTTTTTAAAAGATTTTTTTTAAAATTTATTTATTCATTAGACACAGAGAGAGGGAGAGAGAGAGAGAAGAGGGAGGCAGAGACACAGGCAGAGGGAGAAGCAGGCTTCATGCTGGGAGCCCGACGCGGAACTCAATCCAGGGACTCCAGGATCATGCCTTGGGCCGAAGGCAGGTGCTAAACCATTGAGCCACCCAGGGATCCCTAAATTCTTTTTTTTTTTTAATATTTTTTTAAAAATTTATTTGAGAGAGAGAATATGAACAAGGTAGGGAGGAGCAGAGGAAGAGGGAGAAGCAGGTTCCCCATTGAGCAGGGAGTCCCATGCAGGGCTCAATCCCAGGACTCTGAGATCATGACCTGAGCTGAAGGCAGACACTTAACCCACTGAGCCACCCAGGCACCCCTTAATTATAAATTCTGATAAGGATTATTTAAAGGACTGTTTGATTTCTTCCCATGTCCTTCACTAACCAGCAAGCTCCACAAGGATGGGTACGTTTTTCTGATTTTCCCTCACCACACCATCTGTGGCATGTACTGCACTGCTTTGACAGGGACAAGTTCAATCAATATTTATTGAATGCTGAAGAACTGCCCCAATTGCAAGGTTTCAAGAGAGTCTAGATGGAGAGATCTACAAGAAAAACAGCAACAAAAACAAGACTTCATTCCTTATATTCAGTTGGAGGCAAAATTGAAGAGTGCTAAAATACACCAAATATATCATCCAAGATTCAATCAAGAGAACTCAATTTCCATTTCTTGCCAGACTAATTTAAGAAAGAGGAGTGCCAAATTTCATGTGGGAAAAGGATACTTCTCAAAGCTCACTTAAGTATCAGGGTTAATCTTTCTCAGTAAGTAGTAGGTATCCCAAGTCTTGCTTTTTGGAGCTATCCTAGGCATGCAAAAATTTTTATCCCCTGGACTAAAACTCCTCTATTACCATCCCCAGGAATATGGGCACAGAGGCTTAGAAAAAGACACCCTGGTTTCTGGTTCACATGTACCTTAGTAATATTACAGCATAATTATTCTTGGGCAAGGTTACCATTCACTAACAATTCTAGTCATTGCTACAATAGTCAATGACTGTTGTCATATATGAATATACAATCTAACTACATATATATGCGTGTCAATACAAATATGCTAAAGTGTATGCATCTATTGGCCTTCTAAACTTTTACTCTGTCTCTTTTTTTCAGCATGCTCCAAGAAGGGCATCTTAATGCTTTATTCCTGATGTTTTCTTCTGATTTCCAAGTTGTGTATATTTTAGTGGGTTTATTTTTTATCCTAAGTCTAAGATTCTCTTAGGTGCTCAGGTCAGCAGTTCTATGCATTTCCCTCATTCTAGCTCCCCTTTGATATGCTTGCCAGCTCCAAACCAAGAATAACTTGGGCAGAGGTAGCTTTCACATCTTTCTCTCCACTGAAAACAAAAAGGAGTTCCATGGTGGTGTCTCAGACAGATGAAATAAAAATAAATTATAATATCAGGTATAAATTTCAGGTTTAGGAATTGGTAACATGAATCTCTGCAAATACTAACAAATGAAGAAGAGAATTTGAGTTTTAAAATTAAATGCCCTATTATGGCTTTACTTATTTGAATCTCTTACCCATTCGAGTATATGAAAATATCACTGGCAAAAAGAAAATCTGAGACTTAAAAGCTGTGCAATTCTACTATGTGTGTTGCTACATCAAATGAGATCTAATGGTACATTTTTTTCTAAAATTAACCAGAGATGAATCTTCTATTCCTTACTTTATTGTGGGCAATCCTGCAGATTAAGTATGAGGCCATCTGATAATTAGTTCTAATAACAGTTAACATTTGTATGGCGCTTTGCCCTTTACAAAGTGCTATACAGATGTTATCGTATTTGTAAAAGCTCAATAGTAATTAACCAACGCTTAGGTCACTGCTGGACGGCAGGACTAGTTAAGGCTGTGAGGACCGCAATGGCACAATAAGTACCACTAGATGGCAGCAAAATGTAAGTGATAAGGCCACAAACATCGCCCAGCCCAGGTGTCAGGTCTTCTCAGCAGGGACGCGTCCATTAAATCAAGGAAGCGTGGTGAATTTGCTCTGGGTGAATTCTATCACTTGAGGTAGCACGCTCCCAGATCTATTAACTACCTCCTAGTAATGCTTTCACTATTTCACTTGAGGGAGGATGGCCCTAGACTCCTGAATCTCATTAGTCAGGGGAATACTCTACACCTGTGTGTGTATATCTCTATTTAATAGTGAGACACACTCATCTGTCAAAAAAAAAAAAAAATAGTAAACACCATATTGTCAGGTGTCAAATTGCTTTATTTCTACTGATATGTGTTCTCCACACCAAACTATGTAAGAGACAGAAAAATGGCTTTGAAGTCAGACAACCTAGGCTTCTCCCCTAGCTGCTACTTATTCTGCGACCTTGAACCAGTCTCCTACATGAGACTCATTTTCTTAATCTGTAAACCAAAGCGATGAATGTTCCTGTTTTAGTATCAGTATTTAGATTGTCATTGGGGCTGAATTACAGGAGAAACGGATGTGAAAATGCCTAGCACAGTATGCGGCTGCTTGGTAGTTGTTGAACCTGAAACCAAAGACAGAGCTACCTAAGCACAAAGAGCCACAACGCATTAGGAATGACAAAATACTAAACTTCATTAACTGTAGAAATACAGGAGTTTGGAAAAGACTGAAAGTTTCTTAAAGGATCTGGGCTTTTCACTGAGCTCCGAGAGACCAGCGAGACTTTAGTAAATGGACAGGAAATTTCTGATGACCCTCGTCTACTTAATTCTGCAGGATTAGTCCTGATCTAGGCACACCCTGTCCTCTCCCAGATACAGCTGATCCTCAGGGAGATAAGAATCAAGAAAGAATAATGAAGAAACATGAATCTTACTGACATAAGTTAACTGTAAAGTTAAATATCCTTAGACATATGAGGATTTTATATGCATAAGTACGCACACTGTGGACAATTCAGTCATCTCTATGGTTCGCCTTCATTCAAACACTTTCTGCAGGCTAATGGAGATAATACATGAAAGTCACTCCTGATTGTTCCAACTGGCTGAAAGCCTGTAGTAAATTAATTCACAAATTTGTTCCCAGCATTATAAGACCCTGAGCTATAGCTCTATGAATACCTTTGGGGGAAGGTGGAGTGGTGGCAGGGTGGGGGGGTGTGGAATTTATCTTACTCCTTGGCTGTAAAAGGCAACACCACCAACACATGAATTGGGTTCTAAAATATTAACTCATCAGACCCAATAAGAGCTAAATGACCCTATCCTTTCCATTAATCATTTTCTACATTCAAGAGACTTCAATCATGCCATTGAACTCTTTTCCCATATTCAAAGCCACACTCTTAAAACATCTCATTTCATCTCTAGAGTGTTTCATGATAAACAGGGTGGATGTCAATGATTCTTATCTAATCTTAGCCTGCATCTGAAAGAAGATCCTATAACTACTACCTACTATATGAAGATTTGACTTTATCTACTCATAACGAAATATCTGAGATATGCAGTTACTTGCCGGTCTGAACTTAATAGGCTAGATGACATGAATGTAACTTTAGATCCTAAATTTCTAAAGACCACAAATGTAAACAGTCACATCTGAGCAGTACCTATAACAGCAAAAAGTAAACAAATTAATAAATTGGAGGTTAGGGCTTACAATTTGTTGACATTTTAGTAACAAAGAACACCAGATGATCTAAACTGAAGTCCAAAAAGCTACAATATAAGTCCTAGACTGTGTTAAGATTTTAGAAAGCCTAATAAAACTATATGCTCCCACACAAGTTACAGACCAATTAAAACATTAAATGTCTCACTAAATAAGTATGTTTAACAATTTTTGAGGTATTCTTTTCTTTTTTTAAAAAAAGATCTTATTTTTTATTTTTCTTTTTTTTTTTTAAAGATTTTATTTTTAAGTAATGTCTACACCCACAGGCACCTGAGTGACTCAGTGGTTGAGTGTCTGCCTTTGGCTCAGGTCATGATACCAGGATCCAGTCCCACATCAGGCTCCCCACGGGGAGCCTGCTTCTCCCTCTGCCTATGTCTCTGCCTCTCTTTCTGTGTCTCTCATGAATAGAGAAATAAAATCTTTTAAAAAAGTAATGTCTATACCCGAAGTATAGACACAACCCCCAGATCAAGTCATGTGCTCTACCAACTGAGCCAGTCAGGTAACAAGGTATTCTTTCCTATTTTTCCTTTTTGTTTCGGTTACCTTTTATGATTGGAATAATACATTTTAAGGTATTTAGTTTAATAGAAAAATCTTTTAAAAGCATGGAGTCGGGGCAGTCCAGGCAGCCCGGGTGGGGTTTAGCGCCTGCCTTCGGCCCAGGGCATGATCCTGGGGTCCCGGAATTGAGTCCCACATCAGGCTCCCTGCATGGAGCCTGCTTCTCCCTCTGCCTGTGTCTCTGCCTTTCTCTCTCTCTCTCTCTATTTTTCATGAATAAATAAATAAAATGTTGTGTTTTTAAAAAATAAAATAAAAATAAAATAAAATAAAATAAAATAAAAGCATACAGGAGTCCCAAGGCAGGGCAGGAAGAAACCAGTAATATTGAGGAGTTTGGGAATGCCAAATGGAACCTGTATTTGTTTCCATTTTGATTCTTCAGTCACTGGATTTCACAAGGGAAATCTAAATCATGGGTCAAAGGGTCTCTTTGTCCAATCAAATTCAAAGAATAGTTTCAATTATTTAAAAAGGTTAAGTCATGCACATAAGTCTCCAGATACATGCCTCATATGACAAGCTTGAGCCAGAACTAAGGTATTAATAATGACAGCCATGAAATGACATTTGTTGCTTTGTACTGAAGCAAACTGTCTATGGCTGAAGCATAGTTTTAAGTACAAGTACCTATAACTACAGGTTTTTGATTATTACTGAAAACTCTTTGCAAAGGAATTCAAGTTCTAATCTGACAAATATTTCAACGATTGAATGCAAAGTTTATGGCAGAGGAAGAGTCAATCTCCAAGTATCAGAGAGGAAATGGAACCAACATACTTATATTCCAGACTAGCATCAAAGCAGCAATTTTCCAGGGCATCCAGAGACTTCATCAGAAGAAGGTTCATCTGTTGGCCGGATATATCACTGGGCAAAGGCCAAAAGGAAAAAATTCAATTATTTAAAATCATTCAAATGTCCAAAATACTATAATGATATTTCCTCTTAATATTTACTGAACAAGGAACAATAATATTGATGATTCACATATACTTATTTGCAGACAGAGAAATGGAGTCAGAGAATTTATTTAAATAATTGAGTTCCTGAACAGTATAATCACTTGTAAACCAATAAACTCAAAATCTGTTACTTTTATATTTACTCAGCCCATTCAAATTTCAAATCACTTAAAAATAAAAACCAAAATCAGAATTTCAGATACATTTCTAAGGATGCTAACCTGATTTTCTTCAGAATATTTAACAACCCATGAAGCTGAAATTAACAAGAATCATTCCAAATCTCTTTCTTGCAAAGACCGTTACTTCTGATTTCATGTCTCAATTGTGAAGGCTCTTCTATTCCTTTTACTTACATTTGTTTTTTTAAAGGTGGCGGGGGGAACCGCAGCCATATATTTTTCTACCTTTATAGAGTAATTGATGTGGTTTTGCAATTGTCTTGGTGAGAACTATGACTTCTACAGTAAAAGAAAACTTAAAAGGTAGTTCTATGGCTGTTTTTTCAGGCAGAGTTGTGGGCTTCGTCACCAACACTTTGCTGTCAAGGGGTTTCTAACATGTCAACTGTCATGCTGCTGCCTTGGACCATGCTCAGTGGAATGCAGCCCCAGGAATGCCAACCAGCCACAGGATACTTTAAATAATGTCTTCTCAAACCAATAATATAGTGATTTTGCCTGAGGTGAAGGATTACATTCTGCAGTGAGCACACATGTGCGCGTACACACGCGCACACACACACACACACACACACACACACAGTTTTAATAGCTTTGACTAAGTCCTATTATAGCTGTTCTCTGGAGTAAAATATACTTAACTATCCTAAACAAATGCTAAAGAGATCTTATAGTATCCTCTGGGAGTTATGACAGAAGCAAACTTTGGAATAATATGCTTTTCTGAATAAATTCTAGACTGGAAATTTAAATTCAGGCGACTTTTTCATAAGCCATAGTCAAGAATGGATTATCATGATTCTCTTCTACAAGGTGATTTTTCATTCTTGAGACCAACATACTGTCCTAATCCTGTACCCCTGAGGGGGTCATGCTGGGCCACTGAGCTGATGTCCCTGACTATTCAGAGCCAACAGCCCTCCAAATGATTACCGATTGTAGAAAAATAGAAACTTTCTCCAAAATGTCATTATCGAGTGACATTGTCATGATCTAGTAAAATATTTATTAGCACCAAAAGGCAAATATTTCAGATTCCTCCGCTCCAAGAAATTAGGAAGGTGGGAACCATGAATAACTATACTGGTGGCTACAGTACTCATGAACTGGCCAAAAGAGGAAGCATGCTGTCCAAACAGATCATTAGAGCAAAGTGAAAATCTGCACTGATTCTGAAGGCATTAGGCCGTGGAAAGAACTTCCTGGTGTCCTTTTCCACCCTCTCCTGAAGGTGCAGAGTCAAGTAAGAGAGACGGGGTGGAAGGCAATCCAGGAACTGGGATGAATCCTTCTGGTTCTTCCAGGTAGTATGATTCAATTAGCCACAAGTGCAAGCTTGTCAAGCCCTAAAACCAGCAGCATCTCATCCTAAACTAATGAAGAAGGGAGCCAGAGCCAAGATAGGATGAAATGAGTTGCCTGGAATTAAACTGCCATGGCTCATTTTTAGTTGTAAAACATGTTGCTTGAAAGATACTGAAGAAAGAGCATGAACACAGATGGTGAAGAAACTGCCATTTGTAGCATAGTAGCAAAGGGGAAAAAAAATCACTTTCAAGTTTTGAGTCTTTAAAAAACATGTTGCGTTCCGTCACACACACACTCAAGATATGTTAACAGTCAATTCACATGCAAAGGGCAGCTTTCTGTTCATGTCCAGAACTAGGCCTGTAAATACTAATGTTGGTCAAGAGAACAAAATGAACATTCTAAAAACGTTTCATTTATGATCACAAAGACGAAGCCAGTCTTCCCAATCTGACAGATGTTTCCAAGAGCTGAAAATGATCATCTGAAAGATAGTATTTCCCTAGATCAATAGCAGTTCTCATAAAGGTTTCACATAATGGTGTTTGCACAAAGCTGTGTAAATTACAAATGCAAACGTAACCACTGGTTTCAAACCGAAATCTAAATATAGCATAATGTTATCCAGTTTACCCACATCGACACCGTCTCTTGGCTTCGGACAGTCTATTCATTTCTGCCAACCCGGGAAGTTTAAGGACATGGAACGTCACAACAGGATACCTCTCCCAACTATCCTATTTCCAGTGGGAAGGTGGGGATGGGGTGAAATGGGGCTGAATTCCAAGTCATTGCACATCTAAATATTCATGATATGCAAATATTCATGTTGTACCACACTGTAATCAACCTGCATATATAACATTCTAAGATTTGTTACAAAATAAAGAACAAATAGAATGGACAACACAACCAAAGTAGATTCACGCACAGGGAAACTTTCCTGTCTAGTGGAACTTTCCACCTAGGTCTTTGATACTTGGGTAGCTCCATTCAAGGGTAAAGCAAGCAGTCCAAAACTGAGCAAACTGAATAAAGCACACAGGATAATATGCACAGATTAAGACTCTTGAAGGATTATAAAAATGTAGCCAGGGCACAGGATAAAAGCAACCTTTTAAAATTGGGTACATGCAGTTCTCAGGTGATCTGGGTGATTCCCAGCGCCCGTGAGGCGGCAGGGATACTCCAATCTTTCCCTTCCATTTTACACTGATATCAATAAAGGGTCGCCAATTATTTTCACCCTTATACACGAGGAAAAAAAAGAAGCTTTTTATTTTTAGCACCATCAGATTATACTTTTCCTTATATCTATTATTGCACAGGTGTATCCAGGGTTTCCAGGTAGCATGGAATGATTTTCAAGTAATCATCACTTTAATAAGAACAACTCTAAATATACACTAATATCTTTGTGATGGCATTCTGGAAAGATAGATTCACTCACAAAGGAGAAGAAAGGATCGACTCACCCATTTCAAAAAGTTTAGCAACCACCCATCACTCAGATAGAATGTTCATGAACGTGTGTGTGCATGTGTATCATATCCTCTGCCTAACATCAACAAGAGGAAAGGAGGGATATTTTAATAAACCATACCTGAGTTTCTCCTCACACAAGCGAGAGAGAAACATCCCCAAAGCAAGGCCCATGTGGATTTGCACGGCTTGAGACTCATCAGCTCTTGGTTTCCCAGGTAACCTGGCAGTCAGCATGTTTAGGATTTCCTCAACCTTCTCTTTGCAAGAAATAATGAAAACTGGCACGAGGAGAGACAAAGCCGTGGCGGCAGCAGAGCGGGCAATCGCACTAGCTGTGTTTTCACCAGAATAGGATTTCTAGGACATGCCAAAGGAAGAAAACAGGGGGTTGGCCTTTTGTTAAAAACATCAAGGAAGCACACCTATCACAAAAGCACTACACAACAATATCAGCATCTCTTAGATCCCACCCCCGTCAATCAAAAATACAATTTACGAAAGTCTATTTCTGTGTTTGTCTGTAGGTTACCTTTTCACTCTTCCTTACCGAAACAATTTCCTACTAAACAGTTGGTTAATCATGTCCTTTTAAATTCGGAAAAAAAAAAAAAAAAATCATCATTGTCTTCTTTTAAAGGGTGTGAATTCCCTCACCATAAACACTGAAAAAACATTTGTGTTTTGAAAGCCTAGATGTTTATAATAATAATAATAATAATAATAATAACCTGAAGTGAAATTACCCAAGCTTGGAGAAACCACCAAGCCACATTATAAATGTCCAGAAAGCCAGTTTTCTAGGAGAGAAAGAAAGCATGCGTGTAGTGAGTGGGGAGGGGGAGGGGTTGCTAAAGTTTAGTATAAAGGAATAAGTGTAAGTTTAGCACAGGGATCTATTGGCAAATCTCCCAAAATTTTTGGTGGGAACACTTCCCAGTAGATGGATTATTTCCTACAGGGGGTTAATTCCATTTAATTAAAAAGGAAGTTGAAATCCTAAAAGCCTTTGGTTACAAAGCAATAACCAGCTACTCAAAACGAAATGGAGAACTCTATATGCGCCTTCCTATATGTAATTATGGGAAAAGAAATGAATAACAGCCCTAATAAAATGGCAGGGCAGCTGAATATGAACAGCTTCTACAAGAATCCCATGTTAGGGAGCTCCAACAGACATTATATACATTTATAAATATGTCTCAAGTGGGGAAGAAAGCCCGTTCATCATTCTGCACTATTATCCACTTCAAATTTTCAGACACATCATAAAGGCCATGCTGTCCCTTGCAGTCAAAGCACATTAAAAAGTGTTTTTAATCCTGTACCCATTTACTCTCTAAGCTTTAGTACTTCAAGGATAAAAATCAAACATGTGCTAAGGTATTCTTTAAGTTAACATAGCATCATTGTAATGACAATACTGTTCAAAATGACTCAGCTGCTAGAACACTAGAAGTAAAGAAAGTGGCTTTTGAATCAGGGCCTTGAAGAAGTATAAGAATGCAAAAATCACAAAGGTAAGAGGCAACCCTGAGCTGGCTACTAAGTAGATTATTTTTATTGGTTTGCAAGAACTAAGCAGCATTATTAGAAATCTCATAGAATATCCTGTCCTGGTGAATATCTGAACCAGATAGCTATTGCAAAGGCCTCTACATAAACTAGAATAAAGGAGTAAAAACACTTCTGATAGAAAACAAACTATCATGATGCAATTACTTCTTTGCGTAAAATCTGACTTCCAATTTAATTCTATATTATCCACATGCTATTTTTTTTTGTCTCCGAGTATAGTTAAAAATCCTAGCTCCGGACCCTAAGGCCCAAGAGCGCTGTACAGGGAAGACCTAAAGCAATGTTGTTTCAGGCTTAATTCATGATCTTAGCAACAGTTCACGACCTGTGCTATATTTTTATTCACGTTGACTATAATCCTCCACCACTCAGCTGATTGTCCCATGATCACTATAATTCCCTAAGCAGGGGAGAGTGATAAGGAAGAACCAAAATAATTCCATGCAGATATGGAAAGAAAGCATGGACTACAGCCAAAGGAAGGGGAAGTAAAACATAAACAAAAAGGTGTATTTTCCGTTTGTCTCTAATCTTAGGATATTAACAGAAAGAAAAAGGCTAAGCGACAGGTGCTTTTTTATGACCAACAACATTTCTTTGTATGTATAGAGCATTTCACAGTTTGCAAAACATTTTCCCAGAAGTTATATAATGTGATCCTCGCAAATCTTTTCTAAAGTTGGTAAAGCATTCATTTTTACCTTCATTGTACAGATAAGGAAAATCAAATGATGGGTAAAGTATCAGGTCATCAGTCACAAAACCAGTAGGAATGGAGCTGAGGCTACAACAGCTTAAAGATAATATTGTTCAATTGCCCACGTTACACATAAGGAAACAAAGGTCCAAAGAGATTAAGTAAACTGCCCACTATTCACATATCCTGGAATTTAAAAAAACTATGACTAGAAACTCAGGGACCCTAGTCTTTAACCAATGCTTATTTCACTACAACTGTAACTCTTGACTCTGACTACACATGGGAATCATCTAGAAACCTTCGAAAATACTGATGATGCCCAAGGCCCATCACTAAACAATTAAAGCAAAGGAAAGACTTACAGGTATTTATTTTTTCTATATATAGAGAGATTTTATACACATTCCCCACACACGTGTATGCGCACACATACACCCTAAATTTCCCCAGGTGATTCTAACATAAAGCTATGACTGAGAATAACCATACACTATGGTACGGCTTTCATGTTAGCAACTAATATGAGCAGCATCAACGCTTGACTTTTCTGATCATTTTTAAAATTTTATTTCTCAGACTTACATAATAAAATGAGGAGAAAAGTTGTCCTCTGGGTTGGTAATGGCTATCCACAATGATCAGGAGAGTATCAGACACCATGGAAACCCACTCCTTCATCGAAAGGAAATTAGGCTGAACCTGCTGGTGGAAAAAAACATGAAGTGAGGGGCACCTGGGTGGCTCAGTAGGTGAAGCATCCAACTCTTGAATTTGGCTCAGGTCATGATCTCAGGGTCCTGGGATCAAGCCCCATGTTGTGGGGCTCAGCACTCAGCAAAGAGTTTGTTTGAGGATTCTCTTTTCCTCCCTCTCTGCCCCTCCCCCTGCTTGCTTTCTCTCACCCTCTCACAAATTAATTAATTAATTATAGAAAAAAGAAGAGAAACATGAAATGATAATGGAAAAAAAGAAAAGAAAACCTAAACATTATTTCTAGGTCCAGGGTACAACCCCTTTCTATATTAAAGAATAAAGTACTATTATCAAAAAGTAACATTCACCCACCAGGATTTTAGGAGGCAGATAGGTACTTGACGAATACACATCCTCAACCTGTGCCCCAAAAGGGATAAGGATTTACCTTTTATACAAGACAAGCAGAGGTGAGAGGGCAGGTGGTTGCAAAACAGACTGCGTCCGAGAGCAATCTGGTGCCTGCCTGTGTTTAGCGAGGGTGATGTAGGGGTTAAAGGGAGAGATGTGCAGGGAAAGAAACTCAAAATGTCTCATTTCTATGACTTGCTATTTCACAAAGGAGGCAATAAAGCAGTCTACAAAATTTTCATACCATCTTTAACATTTCTGCTTACTATCACCAGATATTTATCATTGTGAATCATCACAACATTTTGCCTAGCTAATTAGGTATGAAAGCACAAATGATCTTCAGTTGGGAAAAGAGGAGGAAAGAGAATGCAAAAACAAAACAAAACAAAACAACAACAACAACAAAACCCAACTCACTAAAAAGAGAGCTTGGTTTTTAAAATATTTCATGACCATGGATGTCAAAAGCATCCGTTAACTCACAACGTGACACTCAGGTAGTGCAAACGACAAAGGTCAACACAGTGTGAAGCATACTTGGAATTAATGCCTTGACTCAAAGAAGGCCTTCTGCCTAGGATCTTTGGCCCTTAGTCATATGCAGATTTGAACAAAGTTTGAAAACGTCAACTTTAATCAAATAATGAGATCTTGAATTTGTACTGAATAACAATCAAAAACAAGATGATGAAGAATAAAAGCAGAGCCCCATCTTTGAGCTGTGTGGCTTCTTGATATTTTGTGTAGAATGTGTTACAGTCAGTATAGAACAAAAGGGTAAGGGAATTAAAAAAAAAAAAAAAAGGATTGCCTGGAACTCAAACTCTGAGCTAGACCCCTGATTATTACTGGTGCAGATTGCCTGCTTGACTGCCCAAAATCAGGGATCCTAGAAAGGCATGTTAACTTTTTAGGTCATGCAGATTCTACTTAGTATATTGTCTCTGCTAAAGTACTCCATGGCTCTTTCAAGGATATAAAACATCTTTCTCATAAGTCAAATAAGATTCAGAGTTTTAAGCTAAATTTTCATACGGTAACTACACTTTTATCGTTCATGCAATAATTGCTTGGCCTCTTTCCCTTCCCTACATTTGTAATATACATTTGTAGCTTTTGCCACATAGGCTCTATTCTCTTGTTTACTGGTAATGGCACCTTTTGGAGAATTCACTCCACCATGATTTGAAGCTTGGTTAAAGGCTCAATGAAGCTACCCATCCAACCTGCCCAAGGTGTGGGCACGAGACATAGGGACTCTAAATCTTGAGTGATGCAAGCACAGTATGTGACCAGAGCTGATCCATCCCAGTGGTGCTGGTCTGCTGTGATGGTTCTCATGTCACTTCCTGTGCCTAATGCTCTTCCCCAAACCCAGTTTTAAGCTTTGCCTTCAATTCCATGGGCTTCCAGATGCCACATCCTTCTGCTTCCTTTCTTATTTAGAGGAGAGTTGGTTCCTTTGCTTGCAACCAAAAAACTCCACCATGAAAAAAAGAGTACAGATGGCCCATAAGACACAGGGAGGGAACACAAACAGACTGAATAACATTGAATAAAGAATGGTTTTTCCAGCAAGAAGTCAGATAATGGTTACTATTACTAAGGGCTTAGTATCTACCAACCATTGTGCTCTACATATATTCATTCATTCATTTAATCCTCACAAGAATCCTATCTGGTGAGTACCTTTATCCCCACTTCACAGATGGGGGAACAGGCTTTGCAAGAGGAAGTTACCAACAATAGACCACAGAGCTACTAAGTGCAAGTATTGGGATTTAAATATAGTACTCTCCTCTTCCAAAGCCTATGTTTTTTAACCACTTGGCTATATTGTCTCCAGATAATGATAGCTACTAGATAATGGGGCTTAAAAGAAGAATAAATCCATGCCTTTTTATTTTGACAGATATGAATTATCTGAAAAAGTACATTGGAAATGAACATTGGCCAGCTCGCCACATGTTTAATTAAGAAATAAATGCCTTGCAAAAATGAATAGGCACTTTGTCATTGACATCTACAATTAAAATGCAAAGTACAATTTTTTTCAGTCAGTAAACACTGCTTATTTATCATTTTTTGACAGCATTGTTCACTTTCAGTAAGCCTAGTTAACCTCCTAAGATTGGTTACCACTGATGTAATCACAAAAAGACAACCCCTGTTGCATAAAATTGGTACCTTCAAATGGAAATGACCACTTAACTGTGATGGAGAAAGCAAAACAGAAAAGCAGCAAGGAAAAGTGTCTGAGGAGCCCCTCCAGCTCGCACTGTAAAGGCCCATGGAGTAACATAACTTGGTGCTGCCGCCAAGCACAGGTCTTAAAACCTCATCAAGTAAGGGCCAGGCTCAGAGAGGCTTCTTACTTTTCAAACAGTTGCCCAGCTGGTTCAAATCACCCTCCACTCACCTCTGGGACCCCCTCAGAGTCTGAGGAGAGGCTGGCTTCGTGTTTGGATACGACGACAGCGAGGCTGCTTAAGGCTAACAGTGCGTTGCCCTTGACCACTGGGCTCTCCCTGTTTAAAAAGAAAAAATTCCAGGAGAGGATTTGGGGGCATTAACCAGGAGAAGAGAAGGCGTTATTACAGAGAAGGCAGATGAGGTCAGAAAGCACTTCCATTCCTTCACAGGGCTTCATCCATGCACTTCTGCTTGTACGCTGATGCTGGCAGCCTTTCTTCCTTCTTCTGACGCTCATGCTGATTTCTCACTCTTCATTTGTGTATGGTCATTAGACTGTGTGTGTGTGTGTGTGTGTGTGTGTGTCCTACAAGTCTAAGCTCATATATCTAAGTTTTTTCTCGATTTTTTTTTAAGATTTTATTTATTTATTCATGAAAGACAGAGAGAGAGAGAGAGAGAGAGAGAGAGAGAGAGAGAGGCAGAGACATAGGCAGAGGGAGAAGCAGGCTCCATGCAAGGAGCCCGATGTGGGACCGGAGCCCGATGTGGGACTCGATCCTGGGTCTCCAGGATCATGCCCTGGGCTGAAGGCGGTGCTAAACCACTGAGTCACCTGGACTGCCCATTTTTCTCATGTTTTTGTTTCATTGTTTGACGTGGCATTTCCTAAGTGATCTCTTTCTGTGTCATCTTTGGCCAATATAAATGTATCAATTTGTTGGGAAAACACAAGTGAGGATAGTTAGGCGAGTAAGGGCAGGAGATTGGAACGGGCCTCTGGCTTTTCTACAGCACTGGTATGCAGTTGCAGCTTCGAGTGAGCCACTTCAGACAGCATCCTCCACCCAGCCACCTGCCACACTGGTTGACTGTCAACCATTATTATCCTTCTTATTATTATCCTTCTTTCCCTCAAGATGCCAAAGCCAGCAACCTTAAAGTCAGTTTGTTATAGAATTTAGAGACCCTAGATAAGATGCAAAGAAAAGGGTCTATTTTTAAACTATCTGGATTGAGAGTTGCCCTCTCTCGTTATCCAAACAGTGTGCTTTTTTCCTAATATCAGCAACCATATCTTAAAAAGGTGACTTCTGGATTTAGTACCAAGAAAACCAAACCTTCTTAAATATACTTACCACTTGAAAATGAGCATTTGATATTATTCCATTAATCCAACATGATTCTATAGAAGAAAATCTTTAGTGGGACACTGACATAGGAGTCTTGGCTTGCCATCTCTGTCGTAGCAGAACTCAGGCAACAGAGCACCTATAACCACTGAACCGATAGTTCAGTTCTGTCCTGGTTCCCATAAATACATATTACGGGTTCCCATAAATACAGAGATTGTTTCCAAAAACCTAGACTTGAGACCTGAACATGAATCTGTGTGGACATGCTAGAATGCCTCCTGCTTAACCCAGTGCAGGAATGCAACAGATCTGTGGGGTAAAGAGACTTCCATCCCCACTACCCTGGCAAGCTAAGGACCTCCAGTCCCAGCCCACAGTCATGCCTAAACCTGTGAGTTAGGTATTAAGAGGTTAATATACACACATGTTCTTCCATTTTTGCTTCCACTGGATAAGAACGGAACTCAAGACTTGCCATTATCACAGGCCTCCTACTACCTATTCATCTAATCCCCCTGCCTTCTCGCTCTGCCACCTTGGGGTGGTTAAACTCAGTAAAGGCTTGCTCTGCACACTTGGTCATTCTGTTCACTCCTAAATTCGCTTCTCTACGAGGCCTACCATAATTTGATAAGACAACAATGTTTATATTGGGGGATGGGGCGAAGGGAGAAAATAGGAGGGAGACCTGAAGGCTAAGCAGATGCCTTCAACCTAGGTTTTGCTAGAGTTTTACAGCGAGGATCACTGGGAACTCCTATAGATAATAATAAACACCAGGGAGCAAGGCAAAGTCTGGGCATTCTCAGGTACCCGAGCCATAATGTCACTAACAAAACCAAAATAAATCTTTTATTTCTAATATTATCTCTTTCCTTTAGCTGAGAATATCCTGAAGCCTGTCCTGCTATAAAATGACCACAAATCCCTAAAGTTAGATTTTTTTTTTTTAAAGTTTCAAATTCTCAGTAATTTGAGAATTCGATCCCCAGTTTTTATCACTTTATAGAAAAACTCAGATGGTCACCGGAAATTGGTATCAAATCTCTTAAAACAAAGATTAGACAAGATGTCCCCAAAAATCCTCTTGTAACCACAAAATTCTAGAAGAACACTTGACCTCAGTTTCAAAACAGAGCCCCAAAATGATTTTGTTTCAGAAGTGTCCTTGGACATGACATTCTTGAACATGTATTGTTCTTGTAAAATGGAGAAAAGTGTATATAAAGCCACTAGTAATTAGACCTTTGCTTGCAGACTAAATACATATTTGGACATTAATCTTTGAATAGAAAAAAAATATTTCACAGTCCACACAATGCATGCTCAGGCCAAGCTATATGTTTCACAAAGGTACTGTGACTAGCTCTTGGTCAACTCGACATGTCTAGCACAGTAACTTATGGAGATGAGACACTCGATATATATTTAGCGAAACAAATTCTTGGAGGAGCCCACCAGGTGAAAATCTACAACCGGTTCAGCAAAAACTCATCAGCTTGTTGATCAAATAACTATCCCCTACCAGTCAGGCAGTAGTAACTAATTTGCATAATAACATGTCAGCATCAGTACAGTATTTATCTAGGCAACACCACTAGCATTTTAATTAAACTGTCCTTTGGAACAAACTGATGCCATTAACCTAATTAAAAAGCACAGGGAAGGATGAGCTACAATGATGCTTTCTTAGGGACAAAGTATTACATTACATATTAGTAAAGTGACCCAGTCCTTTGGGGATTTTCATCTTCGGGTTCAAATCTATTTAATTAATAACAATGAAAATAAACTTACATCAATCATCAGGTTTATCTGTGTTCTGATTCTCCCTTAGCCCTGGCCTTGATGCTTTAAAACTGCTCTTAAATGAGCAAATCAGTCTAATCCTGTGACTGGTGTTTTACTTCCCGCATTTAACTTATGGCTCAGAACAATGGTCCAAACCAGGCTGTGGCAGCCAAGATCCAAGGAAGGGAAGGCTAAGCTGGCAGCAGGTGGTGGTGGGGTGGAGGAAGCCAGTGAGAAAAAGTAAAGAGGGGGCAGCAGAGTGATTTTTCATTAATCTCTCAGCCTCTGAACCTTACCTGCTGTCATACCTACTATTGTCAGCATTGCTTTAATAAGATAAGGTCTATAAAATACTTTGAAATTTTTGATGAAAAGGCTTAACACCACAAGAACATGAATTATTTTTATTCCATACCACTGAGAATGTAAACACATTCTTCTTAGGTATTAGCATCATGAAAGGATGCTTTGCAAATCCAAAAATTAAGAACTTGTTGAAATAAAATTTTAGAATGAAAAATGCAAAAGCTACTGGAAAGGCAAAATTGTAGTTTAATACAAAGCTCCTAGATTCTTCAGCATTCAAGTTTTTTGCTGCAAATGTCAGAGCACTGTTTTTAACAGGCTCTAAGTATACTACATAATGGAATCAACTATGAAAGGTAAAGGTCAAAGACAACCCCCCCCCCCACCCACCCAGCACCTCCTCCCCTCCAATATGCAGCTGAGCGCTCTCCCACTGTGTCTGCAATTCACCAAACTGGATAAGCAGACAAATGAGTCCCTAGTGAAGCCTCTCTGTACTTTAGTTTTCATTTTGTCAACAGATACGTCAACAGATATTTCCCAGTGCCTCCCACAGAACTGAGTGCAAGGGAGGATTACCACTTCTATCTCCCTTTATTCGGAAGACATGAGGCTGAGTAGTGAGCACGTACTGTGATCAGACTTCACAGTTACATGCCTGCTTAAGAAACTACTGGCAGAAAGTGAACTCTACGGTAGATCATGTTTTCTGTCTTTTTAAGGCAAAACCTATTTAGCCACGGAAGGTTGCAGGACACGATAGGGATAAACGTTCCTGCAATTAAATATGTCTAGATAATAGGGACACATGAAATCCTCTAGGTCAAAGGTCAACCTATGTTATTTGGTGGATAAGAAAAAAGGAAGTCCTACAGAAAGGGCTGCAGCTAAAGGTGATGGTGGAAGGGAGAAGTTGCCTTAACTGACATGTAACTTACTGCCAGGAACAATTACTCAGCTTGTTAGCAAAGGAACCTGAAGAGATTGTTCAAGCAAGTTCATTAGGGTATAATTTTCTGTTGAGAGTTGGCTTAAGATAAATAAAAAGCCTCAAGGGAGTAATACTCGTTATTTTTGTTAAAACAACCATAAGGATATGATTGAAGTTGCTTTTTTCATGGGTATTCATGCTCGTTTTTAGTATTTAAAAATTCGATTTTACATAAAAAAAATAAAAAATAAAATAAAAATTCGACTTTTAGATACCCTGGACCCAGTAACACAAAGGGAATGAAAGGAAGTACTACTTTGATTTATTTCCTGGCTCACAGTTGAGATTTAATAACCTATTTGTAGAACCCACATAATTCACATCAGCAAGGATTTCTCTTTCCCTCAACAGCCCCCACCTCCGCCCCAAACTAAATGAGAATCCTTTAAATCTAAGTCAAAGCACGGGGCACTTTGTTAGGTGTACAACAAGGGCATGACCTCATGACTCTTGATGTAGAAGTCATGTTTGTATTGATTCCTCTGTATTCTCACAGAAAGACATTAACTTAAGAACTAACTTAACATAAGAAAGGATAACAACAGATTTTTAAAAAACAATTGAAAAGTCCTTTACAATTCTTAAAGGGAGAAAATCGTAGGTACCTGCCAGGAAAAAAATGTTTAAAGAAAAAATTTGGTAAGATAATAAATGGATCTTACTTTGCCACCGCCTTGGTGATCTCCTCAGTCAACATGTCTCGGACCCTGCAATAAAGATTGAAAATAAGTGCAAAAGTTTATGTCGGAATAAGAACCCAATCTTTTTGCTTACCTGTCAATTAATAAGAACCTCTGGCAATGACTCCAGATCCGAGAACTATTTATGTGGAATTTTAGAGTAAGGTGAAAAAACTGTAACATGGGCTTGACTTCAAAGACTATCCCCTGCCTATCCCTTAGGTCACTTATTGGAGGCGGGGAAGGAGGTTACTGTAACCTAGGAGGGACACACAGGCAGTGCTGTGATGGTGTCACCTCTTAAACTGGGTGGTGGCCATACAAGTGTCCTTTATATTATATTCTGCTATGGGCTGAATGTTGGTGTTCCCCCAAAGTCATGTGTTAAAATGTTATCTCCCCCCGCCAAAAAATAAAAGTAAAAATAAAAGCTTATCTCCCCATGTAGAGTGTATGGAGGTGAGGCCTCTGGGGGGTCATGAGGGTGGAGCCCTGATCAATGGGATCAGTTCCCTTGTAAGAAGGGTCACAGAATGCTTGTTTTCTCTCTCTGCTTTCAAACATGTGAAGATACAAGGAGAAGGCAGCCTCTCGAGAACCAGGAAGCAGGCCTTCACCGGCACAAGATCTCCTGGCACTTTGATCTTCATTTCCTAGCCTCGAGAACCGTGAGAAATAAATTTTCTGTTGTTTAAGCCATGCATCCAGTCTATGGTATTTTAGTAATAGCAGCCCAAACTGACTAAGACATTCTCTCTTTTTTTTGCAGAAGAGCTCAGTAAAATAGCAATTTACTATTTCTAAATTGTAGATAATAGAATAGTCACTACGTATGTATAGAAAATAAAATTTTAAATGGTTATAAAATCACTCTGGAGCTGAAGAAAAACAACTACACTTGTGGATTTGAAGATAGCACACTCAATTCAAATATTTACCAGATAAAATTTCTTTTCAACATAAAAGCCTTGAGATGAAGAACAACCATTGACTGCCATATTTATGCTCTGAAGAAGCAATCATAGATACTTTCACTATATACTTTGAGTTTCATAAGTTCAAAATTTTTATAAATATAAAATTTTTGCAAATATGTTATAGCTCCATTATTTTCATGGGAAATATTTTTAAAATCTTAGCTATTCAGTGCTCTCTGAGAATGACTCGATGTTAAGAGCCAAGTTTTTCAAATAGTTGCAAACTTCTCCTACAGACCTTAAACTTGCATTCTATAATACTATTTGACAATAAATTTCTCTCCAATATATTCTCCTATCTCAGTCTTCCTAAATGGAGTACAGTGCATTCAATGCGGTTTTGTGTTTTTGCTTTTTTTTTTTTTTTACTGGTCAACGTGGAATATTGAAAAATGATGACCTGCCTACGGCAGGGACAAACCTTCTATGTGTGGACTAGTTTCCACCTCCTTAACCACCTGCTTCTGGCTGTTGTACCACCAATTGCTCCTTCTCTACACATAGAAGTCTCCTTAGCAGGCGAACACATCATATAATCCACCATCTTCATAGAAGAAAAAACTCTCCAGTGATTGCCCCATTTCGTTGCTTCTCATTCATCAGAATTGATTCCAAATATTTCTCCTCCTTCCTCTCTTTCTAGACCCTTCTATAATCTGACTTTTGTCCCCACAGCTCCATCAAAACAGCTCCTGTCATGACCACCAAGGACTCTGAAGAGGCAGAGGCTTTCTCAGTTCTCCATCTCCACCTTTTACAGACTCATAGCAACCTCTGACACAATCAGTTTCTCCTTTCTCGAAACACTTTCTTCCCTCAGTGTTTAAGATTCCATTATCTCTTCGTTTTCTTCCCACATCACTGATCACTACTTTTCCCTGTGCCTTCCTGGTTCCCTCTTCATTTTCCCCATGTCTAAATGTTAACTGCCCTGGGGCTCTGCCCTCTGACCTTTTCTCTATCTTACTCAATCTCTAGGTGATCTTAGCCAGCATCATGATTTTAAATATTGATAATACACAAATTTATATTTTCAGCTCTGATCTCATCCCCAAGCTCTAGACTTTTATCATCAATGACCTACCAGAAATCTCCAAATGGGAGGTCTAATTCTTAAGACCTAAACCTGATTCCTACCCCCAACAGATCTGCTTTTCTATTGTCTTCCCCATCTTAGGAAATGGGAAGTCCATACTTTTAGTTATTCACAGTCAAAATCTTGGAGTTATCTTCAATGCCCATCTTTGTCACATTCTTCATTCCATCTCTCTATATATTTTGGAGAATATACCCAATATACAACCCCCACCAAATCATCATTTTTAGAAGATGAAACTCAAGCTGTATGTTAAAGATAATCACAGAGAGGATGCGAAATCCAAATTCTTAACCACTAATCTTAAATTCAACGTCCTAATGTTTTAAATTGTGCTGCTATTTTTAAAGTTAATCTAGAAAATGTAACTTAGAATTACTTAAACACATGCACACAAAGCTTCTGTTTTCTACATATGTCAATTATCAGTAAATAAAAACCTAAACTCAAGTAAGCATTGAATAGATTTTTAGATTAAAGAAACCTGTGACTGCAGGTAAAGCAATTTAGATTCTTGGCCATTCTACCTAGATTTAGGTTGCTGCCACATTAATCTGACAAGGTAGTCTTCCTAACCCATGTAACAATTTAAATTGCTTTTAATGTGCCAGCACTTACACATTTCTAGCTAATATAAGGGAATTCACTAGGGGATGTCTGCCAAAGAAATTAAAGCCCTGTCGTGGTACAGTTGCTCCTAATAATGAAGATGTCTTGGGGAGACTGGAGGAGCACAGGAATGGAAAGGTATTCCTTGACTAATGTGAACTGTTACGAAGGCAATGAATGGAGTGGGAAAAACAGAATTTTTCAGTTGAAAGCATATAAAATAATCAGATATGGGGGAAAATGAGAAAAGCAAACCATTTTCGAGCTGGTTTAGAAAACAAGTGTAAAACTAACTAAAACTGATGAATAAAGCTCTACTTGTCAGATCTGGAAAATCCACCTATTGGAACTCAGTCTCTTCACCTTCAGGCGGGTATGAAAGTTAAAATTCCCTGCGTAAGCCTTTAATGTGGCCCCTCCCTCCCTCATCATTCATTTCCCAAGATGAGCAAGGAGTAGCAGAGAGGCCTTACCAGAGCCAGGCTGTGCCTTTTTTGTACTGCACCTCTTCAGGTCCTTCTTTCCCATGTTTCAGTTGCAAGTCCAGCTCTCCCATCCTGCCCTGCAGGACACAAAGCATATATCAGCCTGCAAACCCTATTGTCGGAACGGCCTTAAAATTTCCCTGTAAAACACTGATAACAGATAGAGCCTTCCCTCATTGGTCTTCAGTGTTCCTAATAAAATGCTAGATTATTATAAAAAAGAATGTGTGAAGAGAGAGAATCCCATCACCAATCAGGTATTTCAACACTCACCAAGAAGTTTATCCTGGGGCAGCTTGGAGATTTGGAAAATTTAGGGCAGAGCATTTCATTTTGGGATACTGATTAACACCAGATTTGAATCCCGCTAATGTGGGTCCCATTTAAAAAAAAAAAATCCTCCTTTATCATAATCATCTGCTTCTATTGGCAGCTGACAATTTTAACTGACACTATACCAAAAATTGGGTTCTGGACACCAGGACTAAAACAGAATGGTAGAAAATGAGGATAATCATGTAACACTTAAGATTTGGGTAATATATAACCAAAGTCATTCTCAAACATCTGCATATTACATTTTTATTTCTTGAATTTATAAAAGTTGGTACCAGGGATGCCTGAGTGGTTCAGTGGTTGAGCATCTGCCTTTGGCTCAGGGTGTGATCCTGGGGTTCTGAGATCGAGTCCCACATTGGGCTCCCCACAGGGAGCCTGCTTCACCCTCTACCTATGTCTCTGCCTCTGTGTGTCTCTCATAAATAAGTAAAACCTTACCAAAAAAAAGTTGACATCATAATTTTCAACTTCTACCCACAATAAAGATATGGCTACTATCACCCCTTTAAGACCACCAAGACCTTCAGAAATTTATTATCTTCCCTTTTTTTACACTCAGGATTATTTTGATCAGCTCCTTTCCCCTCTAGTATAGCACCAATTACATTATTTAAATGTACTTAAAATACTGGTTTATTGATGAGCTCTAAATTGGATGAGAACTTACTCGTGTATTACATTACTGAGTGATACCACACCATTTTCAGAAATGGCTGTGCCGCTTATGTTCTCACTAGCAGTGAGAATAAAAGTTCTAACTATTCCACATTCTTACCATCATTGGGAGTTGTCAGGCTTTGAATTTTTATTATTCTGGCAAGGGCAAAACAGTGTTCATTATGGTTTTAACTTTCATTTCACTGTTTATCAATGAGATTGAAAATGTTTTCAAATGTCTATTGACTTTTAGATTTCCTATTGTGTCCATTTTTTCTTTTTAAAGATTAATTTATTTGAGAAAGAGAAAGAGAGCCAAGGGGAGGAGCAGATGGGAAGGGAGAGAGAAACTCAAGCATACTCCATTCTGAGCACAGAGCCTGACACAGAGCTTGATACCATGACCTTGAGATCACAACCTGAGGTGACACCAAGAATTGGACGTTCCACCAACTGTGCCACCTAAGTGCCCCCGTGTGTCCATTTTTCTTTTGGTTGTCTTTTGAGTTCTAAGGTATGGGGGCACCTGGTTGGCTCAGTCAGTAGAGCATGCGTTCTCTCTCAGGGTTGTAAGTTCAAGCCCCATGTTGGGTGTACAGCTTCCTTTAAAAATAATAATAAAATAGGGATGCCAGGGTAGCTCAGCGGTTGGGTGCCTGTCTTTGGCCCAAGAAGTGATCCTGGAGTCCTAGGATCGAGTCCCACGTCTGGCTCCCTGCATGGAGCCTGCTTCTCCCTTTGCCTATGTCTCTGCCTCTCTCTCTCTGTTTCTCATGAATAAATGATTAAAATCTTTAAAAAAAAAAAATAATAGAGCAGCCCGGGTAGCTCAGTGGTTTAGTGCTGTGTTCAGCCCAGGACCTGGTCCTAGAGACCTGGGATCTAGTCCCACATCAGGCTCCCTGCATGGAGCCTGCTTCTTCCTCTGCCTGTGTCTCTGCCTCTCTCTCTCTCTCTCTCTCTGTCTCTCATGAATAAATAAATGAAATCTTTAAAAAAAATTAAAATAAAAGATAAAAAAAAATAATAATAAAATGGAAAACAGAGTCCTAAGGTATGTTCCATAGAAGAAAAGTATATCTCCATATATGCTCTAGAGAAGAAAGCAATACAGCTTGCGGAGTTAAGGATATGGGCTCTGGAATAAGAGTGCCTTGACCAAAGGCCATTTTCACTTACTTGCCATGTAAGTTTGGACAAGTTACTTCATCTCTCCAAACTTCAATTTCCTCATTCATAAAAATGTAGCTAACAACTATCTCATGGCATTAGGGCATCATGTCAAAATATGTGGAAACATGTCTATTTAGTATGGTGGCTAATAACAAATAGGAGCTACCGGGAATCCCTGGGTGGCTCAGTGGTTCAGCACCCAGGGCTTGATCCTGGAGTCCCGGGATTGAGTCCCACATTGGGCTCCCTGCATGGAGCCTGCTTCTCTCTCTGCCTGTGTCTTTGCCTCTCTCTCTCTCTGTGTCTGTCTTTCATGAATAAATAAATAAAATCTTAAAAAAAAAAAGCTACCATACCAAGTTTATTGTTAATAATAACAACAACAAAAAAACACCTCCCTTTATCATCTTCTTATCAAATGATCTCTTGTGAATATATACAAGCTCTCAGTTACCACCAGCCTGTGGGCTCACTGATGGCTGAAACAGTTCAATCAGTCTGAGGGGTCCTTGCACTTCATGCAACTTCCAGCCACAGTGCCTTGGGGCTGACCAGCCCAGACACTCTTGAGATTTGATGGATTTCCTAATCGCATCCTTCATATTTCTATTTACTTCAACCATATCCATCCCCATCTCCCCTGTTCTCAAAGATAGAATCCTGGCCCTTTCATTTCTCCCACTTGTCTCCTGGAGCAAGGAATCAGAGGCGAACAAACTGGCAAGACATGAATATTAATGCTTAATACTGATACTGACCTCCTAGGGGGATACGCGAAATAGAAAATAATATTTACTGCCTATCCCTGTTTGTTATGCTTCCTAAATTGGGCCTCTTTACTTGTAGGGACATGGACTTGCCAGAATGCTTTTCCAAAAAGGATAAACAGTAGGAAATGAAAAAGTTCAAAATCTGCTTAGAAACAAACAAACAAACAAAAACCAAAGGAGCTTAGTATCCAAGAAGCCTAAGGAGAAGGACTACTTTTCTAATCTCTCCTATAGCCACAACCCAGTACAACCATCAACGTAACTTAGTCAATTTCTTCCTTCTTTTTCCTTTGCTCTTCTTGATCCTCTCTTCTGGAATGTCTCTCTCACCCTTTCCACCCAGCCCATGTGAGGCTATTTATTCATATCCACTTTGCCCCTGAGTCTCTGTGTGTTGGTCATAATGGCACTCACCTGTCACCTCTGCTTCTGTGGTCAAAGGGGAGGGAAAGTACTCACTATGAGGGGAAAGGCTGAAATGATCACCTAAATTGAAATTTTTGGATTGCCTGTAGATTCCAATTACTTATCTATCCTTCTTGCTTTTTTGAAACCTTTAGTCTATATAACCAAGAGCTTGCTGATTATAGTGAGCAATCTCACCTAGCTCCAAATGTGTAGACATTAAAAACAAACCAACAACTCTTACAAGCGGTCAGAGAGAAATCTACCAGGGTCACTATTCCCTGACCCTGGTTTTTATTTCAGGTTATTTTATGGCTAACGGACCAACTCAGGAAGCAAATGTCTTCAGTCAAACTGTTTTATAATTCCTCTCTCTGGATTGAGGTCACATTCACAAGAGCCCTTTACACAAAGGCAGGAGACCTTAACCAGCTCAGCATCCCACACAAGCATCAAGGTAAAAAGGCTGTAGAGGCTTTCTTACCAAAATAGACTCTGAACTGTCAATCATCTTTATCTATCTGCATTTTCCATCTTAATGGGAAGAAAGCCAAATACCTCCCCATGTCAACCACATTGATACACTTAAAATTCAAATTCTAACGTCCTTGTGGAAAAATTAGATGAGGCTGGAAGCAGATGCCCAAGCTAAGCCACTTGTCCTGTTCAGATCTCAAACTTACATCATAATCAAACTCCAGGAAATAACATAGAATATATCTTTCAACATGTCCCCTAGGCTTAACTGAATAAAACATGCCTCCTCTAAATGATCCTCTGGTTTAATGCTACAAAATATGTCTAGCACCAGATGGAAGTAACTGCAACTCTTGCACAGAAGAAGGATCCTCCGGGACAGAAATTCTTGATATAGACAAGGAGTCTGGCAGTTGCTCTAATTCTTCTAAGATACCATAAATTCCATTTAAGTGTGTGGGCTCATTTAAAAAACTCAAACAATTAAAATGCATCAGTGTGCTCTCAAATAACAGTGATTACCTAAAAAGCTTTCCTGCACTTTTAAATAATACTGAAAAATCTTCTCTCTCTCTCTTTTTTTAAAGATATTATTTATTTATTCATGAGAGACACTGAGAGAGAGAAAGGCAGAGACATAGGCAGAGGGAGAAGCAGACTCCCTGCTGGTGAGCCTAATGTGGGACTTGATCCCAGGACCCTGGGATCACGCCCTGAGCTGAAGGCAGACACTCAAACACAGAGCCACCCAGGCATCCCCTGAAAATCTTATTGTCTATACTTTGAGTTTCATTTCCATTGTCACCAATTCTCAATAGAACTGGATTTCTGAGAAATCCAAACTAAAAAGGATTTTCAATGATAAATAAGCAAAGAGGCATGCTTTCACCTATGACAGTACAAAGGCAGAATAATTGACCTGCATTACTAAAAATACTCAGCTAGCTATTCATAAATAGATGTATCCTTTAAAAAGTAAAACAATTTGCATTATTTGCCATTACAAGTACTGACAGTGCCAGGGAAAGTGCATGCCACAGTGGAAAAGGCTGAGGCTCTGGAGACAGACAAATCCAGGTGAGGTTCCATTTCCTTCTCAGGAGCCCAGCAGTGGTGACTGTTGGGTTTTGCACCATTGCTTTGCTTTCCCATTTATAAACCCAATATACATGGGATTAACAACATTCACTTCAAAGGGTTTCTGGAAAGATTCATTGAAATAATATATGTTAAGCATTGGACACACACTAGTTATTCAATAAATGGTAGCTCTTATTATAAAAAATAACTGTGGTGGGACGCTTGGGTGGCTCAGCGATTGAGCGCCTGCCTTTGGCCTGGGGCGTGATCCTGGAGTCCTGGGATTGAGTCCCACATTGGGCTCCAGTTCCACATCGGGCTCCTTGCATGGAGCCTGCTTCTCCCTCTGCCTGTGTCTCTGCCTCTCTCTGCCTGTCTCTCTGTGTCTGTCATGAATAAATAAATAAAATCTTAAAAAAAAAATTGTGGAGGGCTTTTTTTTTTCTTTCAATCAATTGCCAAGTCATCTGCATGAGTTATACCGTAATCCTGTTCGATTTAGCCTTCCTTATGCTATGAGCTAAATAAAATTCTCAGTTCATGCTGCAGGAGGAGGAGTTATTCTTGCCTTCTTTCTCTAGGCACCCATAGTACTTTGTACATCCTCTATTAAAGCCTCAAAGATGTTGAACTAAAATTGCTGGTGGACATGTGTCAGTCTCCCACACAGAACCAGGAGCTCACAGAGGAAGGAATGCTCTATTCTTCGTACCCCACACACCTGGCCGAGGGCCCAGACAGTAAAAGGTGGTCTGTAATGATTGGTGAAGGAAAGCCCTGCAAAATCATACAGAAGAATACAGAGGTGAGAAAAAGTGCATGCTCTGACTTTCAATCTCACTCTTCTCTAAGAAAAACTATAATTGGTTAAGGGTGCAGACGAGTAATATACATTCCTTCACTCATGCACCTGTTCAAAATGGAGCGCCCAGATGCCACCTGGAACAAAAACATGTGACCGCTGAGCCAAGAGGAACAATGGCTCTAAAAGAACATCTTTAAAATGTGAATTCCAGCATGATTTGGGGAACCACCTAAAGCACTGTTGTGTGGTTGACAGACTAAGTATGTTAAAATGACCTGACAGCTTGGTAATTATGGAAGCTCCAGGTCCCATCCTTAGTTCCAACGAATCAGAACCACTGAAGATGCATCACTAGCTTTACAAATCCTAGACTCAATGAAACGTGATGCAGCAAAGTTGTTTTTTTTTTTAAAGAATGAATTTATTTATTTATTTATTTATTTATTTATTTATTTATTTGGCACAGAGGGAGACAGAGCACACACAATTGGCAGAGCAGCAGGCAGAGGGGAGGGTGATAGAGAAGCAGGCCCTTTGCTGAGCAGACAACCCAATGCAGGACTCAATCCCAGGACCCCGGGATTATGACCTGAGACAAAGGCAGATGTTTAGCCAACTGAGCCACCCAGGCATCACTGCAGCAAAGTTTTCACTGAAGACAAGAACACCAATGTTAAGATGCGTGGTCATTCATGACCTCTCCCATCTCCTCTCTGCTCCATCTTTTAACAGCTGTTACCTTCAATCCTAACATCATACTTCCTGAGACTCCATGAAAATCCTATTATGGGCCATAAATTACTTAAGTACCATCAGGTTTTTTTCTATCATTCTTAAAAATGAATTTTAAGGGACACCTGGGTGGCTCAGTGGTTGAGCATCTGCCTTTGGTTCAGGTCATGATCCTAGGGTACTGGTATCAAGTCCCACATCAGGCTCTCTACCGGGAGCCTGCTTCTCCCTCTGCCTATGTATCTGTCTCTGTGTCTCTCATGAGTAAATAAAATCTTGAAAAAAAAAAATGAATTTTAAGCTAGGGAAAGGGTTGGTGAGTCATTTCCTGACATTGTTAACTGTATTTTCCCACTGAACCCAAATTTCGAATTTCAAAATTCACCAACTACAACTCTTAATATTATTGGCTTAGATGAAGTCAAATTGAGTATAGTTCATTTATTTAATGAGCACCTATTATATTTTAGACACCATGCCAGAGAGACAATAGGGAAGAAAACATTGCTCCTAGCTTTTAGGGGCAGAGACAACCAAAGGGCCCCTGACAAATACCTAAGGTGATAAGGGCTTCCAAAAGAGAAGAAGAGGGGATGCCTGACTGACTCAGTCAGTAGAGGGCATGACTCATGATCTTGGGGTTGTGAGTTCCAGGCTCATGTTGGGTGTAGAGATGACTAAAGAAAAATAAAATAAAATATTTTAAAAGGGGGGAGGGAAAGCAAGGATTCTAAGAAAGCACAAAAGAGGGGCATATCATTCAGTTTTTTTTGGGGGGGGGGGGCACACAAGTGCATTCCCAGATAAAATCCTCTAAAGAACAAGCAGAAATTAGGTGGGCAAAGGAGAAAATGGTAGTGCCTGTAGGAAGGAATGGTGTGTAAAAGTCAGTAGGTTAGGGAAGACGTGCTGACTTTAGGAAACCAAGAAATTTAGCAAGACTGAAACATAAAATACAGGAGAAGGATTGAGAGATAAGCCTATAGCTGTCAACAAGTCCAGCTTGAAGAGGCACAGGTGCAAGGGCACAGGGTGAGCTCAGGCTGGGACATGCTCACGTCAAGGGGCTGTGGGATCGCCACAGGGGACATGTGAGACATCTAGGAGATCTTAGAAAGCAGCAGGAATGGAGAAGAGGAGCACCCAAGAGAGAGCTCTGGATGGACCACAGAGAGAGGATATTGATATTTAAAATTTAAGTGCCATTGTGTATGTAACTCACATTCTTTCATGAGCAAAATGAAGCACTGCAGTATTGACAGTGTTATTTTCCTAAATGCTAATACGTATTTGCCATAAAATGTGAGATACAAAGGAGACACTCCCCTACAGCAAACGATCCTACGGTTTTGTTACCTGTAAAATGGCATGATAAGCTCGACTCATATATGCAAGCCAGGCCTGTGGCAGGAAAATTGCACGGTGCCACTCGGAAGGCTGGATGTGAACCTGTGGGGAAAACATACCACAACGTAAGTTAGACTGTGTGGTATTAAAACAGAATAAAATTCTTTCCTTCCCTTCATTTACATGATTTAGATTCTAAAACAAACCAAATCCGTCTAGGTCCAGAACCACAAATAAGACCTTTTGGCTATTTTCAAAGGAGAAGAGCTTAAACTCGTGTAAAGACAAAATAAAATAAGCCTGAGATTTTCTAAATTAAAGCAAATAGAATTCTACAATAATAACAAGTTAAGATGTATGTGTAATACAAATGTGTCCCTGAAAATTAGGGGGCAACTCTGTGAAGCCTCTTGCCAATGTCAGGAAACTAGGTATTGTCTAACAAATCCCCCTAGTAATTTTAAATAAAAATAAATATTGCTCACATCCTGGATTTCCAATATGACAATTTCTGAAGTAATAAACTTAAATTGCCAACAGAAATATCATGTTGTGTAGAAACCATGAGGGCAAGAGATGCAAATGAGTACTGCACAGAGCAATCGTGCACACCACTAGATAAATGCCCTTTAATCAGTGTGGGTAAACAAGAGAAAAATGATACATGCCAACACTGAAGCCCTGTTTCTGACGAGAGGCCCAGACAAAACATCTGGTTTTCATAGTCATTTCTGTTTCTACCTATTAGTAGGAGGCTATCTTGCAACAAATCTTCCCAAGGTCTGCTTCTGTTAAAGAAAGATCGCTCAAGAAAAACAGTCATGGTGCATCACATTTCACATTTCCTGTAACTCATCTCATCTAAACCCAAACAACTAAAATTTTAGTCTGGGTCCTACACGCAAAGAAACAACAACAAACAGTCTAAAAGACAAATTTCTACATAATTACCCCAGAATCATGATAACTAGAGTGTGTAAGAAGATCTTACTGTACTGTAGGAATTAATTTTCTCAAGGGCTTTGTGATAGGAAAGAGCACAGCTTCTCTGAATATAGCTGGCTCCTAGGGCCTCTGGAATTTTCTGGAATCCTACTCCTCATGCAGGCCACTATACATTAGGTACTATGAAAGGTTATGAGGATTATCAATCAGTGTGTGTCTTCAGAGAGCTTTCTATTATTGGGACAGTCATAAAGGAGCACAAATAGATTATCAGACAAAACTAGGAGGAATCTAATGGAATGAAAAAAATAAAGTAAATTAATTCTGTCTGTTACCTATCACTCCTCATCCCACCACTGTTTAAAAAAAAACAAAACGATATTCAGACAGTCTGAAAAAGATACAGTGTGAAACGAACTTTAAAAAGTTGTTATGGACAAGTGTCTTCTTTTTCTGCCGTATTGAGGAGGGTAGAGGGAGCCTTGTCAATATGTCAACAAAAATCCTTGAAGGGACAGGCCCACCAATTCCTGCCTCTTCTCTCATTAACCAGGAAGTAGACTACAACCAAAGCCACATTTCCAGCGGGAAAGGCACGAAGCAGTCCTTGGCCCTGCTGTTTCCAAAATGTGAAGCATTTTCCTATCAATTCCATTTCCATTTCATGAAATACATGAACTATCAAGTCCTATTTTAGAGCACCTGGGTGGCTTAGTCAGTTAGGCATCTGATTCTTGATTTTAGCCCAGGTCATCATCTCAGGGTCGTGAGATCGAGCCCCGCGTCAGGATCTGTGCTGGGCATGGAGCCTCCTTAAGATTCTCTCTCTCTCGGGCAACCCTGTCGGGACCCCTCACTTCAGAGAGCTTTCTTCGTGTCTCTGCTTAATAAACTTCTATCGCTTTGCAAACAAACAAAAAAAGATTCTCTCTCCTTCTCCCTCTGCCCCTCCCACTCACCTTCTCTCTCTTTCCTTCTCTTAAAAAAAAAAAAAAAAAAATCCTATTTTGAGACCTGGATCTAACAGAAAGAACACTAAGACACCACAACCAAACTTTTCCTACTTCACAACCTCAAAATATTTCATTATTTTCCTGCCAAATAATCCACGGACATCCGTGTACTATTGAGAATAATCACCGTCTCAGCAAATTGGCAAGAGAGCACTGAACGTTTTGGGAAGGACAATGGTGGCAATTACTTCTTAAACCTGAGTTAAAAAAAAAAAAGAAAGAAAGAAAGAAAGAAAGTACTATGGAAAAAATGTAAAGGAAAATCAGCAAATCAAACATTGAGCTTCTAAGAACAAAAGCACTCATGCCCGGAAACCTATTTGAAAGGAGGTTATAAACTGAAGGTTAAATCCCCCCCACTGCCACTCCAACCACATCTGAAGGTGGGTGTGGGGACTCAGCACAGCACTAGAGCCTGCACACCAGCCTGAACTCCGAATGTTTTATGAGATTATACCTACTCTTACTTTTCTATGGAGTCAGCTGTGAATAAATCTCCCCAAAAATGCACTCTCTTGCAATTTCCTTTATTGAAGAGAAACAAGAAAACAGCTTGAAGTCAGTCATAGCCATTACATGCCAGTTGTGTTACACGCAAAAGAGATGTCCTTGACCATTTTTAACAAAAGCACATCTTAGAACGCTACTCGAACCCAATATAGAGCCACCCATATAGGTTAATGTGGCTAGGCCGAAAAATACAATTAGCATTTTTAAAGCACGAAAATTATGTATGATTTGCTATACTTTGAGAAGCCTTTGAAGGAAATCCAATCAACAAAATAATTACAAATCATGAACTTGCGACCTTGTTACTTGGCGGATGACAAAACAGCGTTCTCAACTACTGTGCACCAAGTTTTAATGGATGTGAAATGTAGTTTTGCTTCATCTACACATACACTTGCAATGACGGGAGTCTGATGGACTGGTGACATGAGCAGGTTCTGTGATCTGGGATAGAGTAAGTGTTTCTAGGTATAAGAGGTAGTATGTGTAATGAAATGCATGTGGCCTAAGAAAGAGACCATGTTAGAGAAATATACATGAGTAGGATGTGGGGAGGGGAGCCCAGAGGGGAAGGCAGGGATGGGAGCACTTCAATAGGCAGGTCAAGGTAGACCTCATTGAGAAGGTGAAGCCTGGGGGCACCTGGGTAGCTCAGTCAGTTAAGCATCGGCCTTCAGCCCAGGTCATGATCCCAGGGGTTCTGAGATCAAGTCCCACATCAGGATCCTTGCTCAGTAGGGAGTCTGCTTCTCTTTCTCTCTCCTACTCATGCTCACTCTGTCGTTCTCGCTCTCTCTCTCTCTCAAATAAATAAAAATCTTTAAAAAAGAGAGAGAGAAAGTGAAGCCTGAATAAAGACTGGAATCCAATGAAGATATAAAAACCTAGATAAGTGCTGGTGGAAATGGAAAACAGTTCAGCTATGATGGGAAACAGTTTGGTCATTCCTCAAAAAGTCAAACAGAGAATTACCGTATGACCCAGCAATTCCAATCCTATGTATATACCCTAAAGAATCGAAACTATATACACAAACACAGTACATGAATACACATAGCAGCATTTTCACAACAGCCAAAAGCTGAAAAAAAATCCACATGTGCAATGAATGAATTAACAGAATATATCTACAACAGAATATTATTCAGCCAAGAAAAGGAATGGCATAAGATGCACACTAGAATGTAGATGAAGTGTGAAAACATTTATGTGAAAGAGAAAGAAGCCACGCACAAAGGTACATATTACATGATTCTATTTACATGAAATATCCAGAATAGGTAAATCCACAGAGACAGAAAAGAGACTGTGGTTGCCAAGGGAAGTGGGAAGTGATTATTTAGTGCACACTCTCCTTAGAGGGTGATGAAAATGTTCTGGAACTAGATAGAGGTGATGGTTTGCACACTGTAAATAATACACAAAATACCACTGAATTGTGTGCTTTAAGCTTTAAAGGGGTTAATTTTACATTATGCAAGTTTTCCTCAATTAAAAAACACATCAACACACACGGTGAGTACAGGTCCTAAAGCAAGCACATGGCAAACCTGTCTGAGGAACACAAATGCCAGTGTAACCAACTCTAACCAACTAGCACAGGCAAAGTGAGCAAGAGAGAAGTTTGATAAATTAACAGGGCACTCAGAATGAGAGAGAGAGAGAGAGAGAGAGAGAGCACGCACAGGTGTGGAGAGCAGGGGGCAAGAGGAGAAGGAAAAAGAAAATCTCAAACAGACTCCACACCCAGCACAGATCCTGAGATCATGATTACAGGCAAAATCAAGAGTCAGATGCTTAACGAACTGAGCCATCTAGGCACCCCTCAGGACTTGTCTTTATTGTTATTAAATGGGGATCACTATGAGGATTTGAGAAGACATGACCTATGGTGAGAAAGGATCATGCTGACTGCTATGTTGAAAATATACTATAGAGGGCAATGGTCAGAGCTAGGACACCTACCCACAGGCTATTGCAATAATCTGGATAAGAGAGATGGGGGCTCAGAGCTGTGTCAGCAACACTGCAGAATATGAGTTTTCAAATATTTAGCTCTGTAGTATTTCCACCCACCCCAAATATTAAGTGAAATGCCAGTCTATAAAACAGAAAACAGGCAAAACTCGCCTAGATGAAGTGAACACCAGGGCTGGGGGCTTGGCTTGGTGGTCAGCCCTCTTGGTCATCAGACCCTATTTGTGGTGGCCCCAGGACTCTGAAAAGCACAGTTTTAACAAAAAGGATATAAAGTACATCCATGATTGTCAGAAGAAGGGGGAGAGGGCAGGGACTCATACAAAGCAGCATGAGAGAATTTTTAGGGTGACAGAACTGTTCTTGACAGCGGTACTGGTTACATGAACACGTGCACTTGTAAAAATTCATCCAACTAAAAAAAAAAAAAATTCATCCAACTATGTACCAAGAGAAATCTATTCCATGTATATTATACCTCAATAGAAATAAAATTAAAAATACATGGTTTGTAAGTCACTACTTTCAGCTTGTAATGCTTCTCAACCCCTCACTTCCCACCATCTATTACACTCTGTAAACTTGCCATTGGCACGGAAAATCCACCCTTCCTCTCATCCTTCGTGTTTCTATCAATATTACACATCAATTTCCCCATCACCCAGGTTTGAAACTTCTGATTTATCCCGGACTTCTTCCTTGCCCCCAACCCAACAGTCAACTCCACCTTTGAAACATTTATTCTCTTTTCCATACTTTCTTCCTCACTGGCTTAGTCCTAATTCCTGCCTAGAGTACTGAGGCCCCTAACTGATCCCCTAACAGCCTAAAATCTTTCCTCCTTCTAATACATCCTACTAAATGGTGCTGCTACTCTTCCATTAACTCGGAACTTCTTTTCAAAAAGCTTTGATGATTCATTAAAGAATAAAGTCCAAACTCTTTTGTACTATGTTCAAAGCCTTTCAGAATCAAAAGCACACCATTTACTTGAAGAAATAATTTGTTCTCATGTAAGAACTCTGCTGGCCAAGATCCCCAACCAATTTCCCCAGATGATTTCCTGCTCCTCTCTTTCATTTAACCTGCATTCTGGCTGAATTGGGTTATAAACCAATTCCCAAGTCAGTCCTATACTCTACAGGACCTTTGCACTCACTACTTCCACTGCCTGCAAAGCCCTTTCTTCCTCTCATCTCTACTTACTGAAATAATTTCTTCCATCTCTATACTTTCAGGACACTACAAACCTCTCCTGTAACATTCAACCAATTCCATCTTAGATTATTTGTGTATGCACCTTAGCCTCATATAATCCTAAGAGCAGAAATCCTATCCTACCCATCTAGAATCCTTCCCATGGACCATAATAGTGTTCTGCACATAAGTGTTCAATTAAGTACCCACTGAGTTTAATCAAATCAAACTACAGTATTTGTTTTAAGACAAAATTTTGTCATGTGAAAACTATATGACTGTAAACAAGTAATCACAGAAAATTGTGATGTTCAACTTTCAATCATGTTGGAAAGATAGTATTAGAAAACTTTTTTGTGGAAACAAATAAATTCAAACTTGTTTGAGACAAATGTTGGACAAGCATGTCCAAAATGTTCTAGCAGGAAATGTTGTTACAAAGCAAAATTTTAAAGCGGTCATATTTTATGTTTTGAAATTTCCTAAGTAAACTTTATTTGTATCATAATTAAAGTATGCCTGAAATTGTAGCTCAACAAAATATCTCACTTAGAAATACAATTTACAAATGTAGGGAAATGTTGAAAGAGAAAATGAAAAAGTAGATCTTGTTTCTTGAGCCGTGTTTTACTTTAAGGGTCTACATGGCCACCTATTCACTTACTATTCAGAATATACTGCCCAGAAATTTGGTAGTGTTTTCTGTCTCTTATGTGATCCTAATAAAGATGATTAGTCATTTATAAGAAAATGTCCTTTTTAACAGACTTTCATTAAATACTATAAAGCAAGCACAATAAGCTTGGTGAGGTTGTTAAATGGTCAAAGTAGAATGTAATAAGTTAGCGTAGCATGTACAACTTTACAGGCAAACTAAGTGCTTGCTATTGAGTTTAAAATCCCAATTTCACAAAGGAAGGCATTTCCATGCTTCCCAGATGTATTTATTATCAAAATAATAAAAGTATTTAACTTCAGTTGCTACACAGACACACAAACACTGAGCCACTACATTTAGTCTGTGACACACACTCCTCCCACGTTCCCAGAAGAAAAACCATTTGTACTCAGTGTTAGAGACCCCAAAAGCCACTCAATGTCCCATTGTTTACATATGAGATATAATAGCCTTCAATTTTCTGTCAATAGTAATCTTGTTTGCACAAAAATAATTTTGTTATTCCTGTCTCCTGACAAATAGTGAAGGAAGACAAGAAGGGAGGGCTTGTAGAGGACACATTTTTAAAGTAAAATGACACTTATCTCTTTGTGGGTGCTTTCTGGACATTTAAAAATTTCTCTTCCTGCCTCTCCTCCCTCATCTTCTCTCTCTCTCTCTCTCTCTTTCTCTTCCTCAGTCTATCTCTCTCTCCCCACCTCATCCCCCATCAGGATAACATTAGCTTGAAAGCTGACAATTCAATCACATCTCAAGCAACCATTTACTTACTCTGTTATTTAATAGGAGGGGGGAAAACTCAGTTACCATAACAACTCACATCACATGGTAATTATGGAGTATCTAAAATACAGCAAACCATACTTTTCACAGTGTTTTCCAAGGGGAATGTGTAATAAGCACAGATACCACTTCTCCCAATTATTATTCAGAATTTTCATCTAATTGTTTCATATTGCATGAATGCTAATGCTACTCTATGTTCTTCCCAAGAAATATGTTTTTAAATAAAGAAGGAACTGAAAGAAAAAGGCAAATATATTCCTTATATTTCAAATGGTGGGTTATATCCCACCTATCGCTGGGCATCTAGGGAAAAAATCCACAGGAGCAGAAGAGAGGCAAAATAATTTATAGAGCAAAAAGAATTAAATGATCATCAATAAGGAAGGAAGGAAGGAAGGAAGGAAGGAAGGAAGGAAGGAAGGAAGGAAGGAAGGAAGGGAGGAAAGACGGATAGATTTCATTAAGAAAAGTGCTCCCAAAAAGTCCAGATAAGGTTTTCCTGAAATAAAAATGAAAAAAGAGCTCACTATCTAATGCAGAGGCAGAAATTTGGTTGGGCGGCAGCAGTAGGATCAGGAAAATTTACATGAGACCAAAGATGGAGGAAATAATGAAGCAGGACTACCATTCTCATCCAGGGACAAATCACTATTATTTAATTTAGGGGAGAGTGTCAGAGTTAGAAATGCCAAAGGATGACAAGACAGGCAGCAAATTTCAGGGAAGGAAACTGTCATTCACCTTCAGCTTCCGTATCAAGAAGAATCAAGTTACCCTCAGGATGAGAAAGTGTACTTATAAATCAGAGAAGAAGAGGACAGGCACTTGAGGTTAGAGAAGCCCTAGTAGGTCTGAAATGACTCCTGGTTGTCCCCTTTTCAAAAGGGCGGGGGGGGGGGGCACTTCAGGTTTAGAAAAATCTAAACAGGGCAATGATAATATAGAACTTCTCCTGGTATGTGAGGTCAAAGTCAAATCAGACTTAGATTTGCAAGTCTTCCAAAAGTCCCTTGGTAGAGTTTTACTTTAAGAAAGGTCAACACCAACAAAAAATTTTTTTAAGTTTTCAAAAAGAAGGGAATATAATAATTCCTGAAGAATTCATCACAGATTAAATAACGGTTCTCCATAACATGCAAGTTACTTGATATAATGAACATTGTTCTTGAGAAATACAACTACATAAAGCAAGATACATGTCAGAATAGGAAGAGCAGAGGCTTTAGGACATTCAAAACAAAGTTCTGTTAGCTATTCACACACTAACCCACCTATAGTTGTAGGCATTAAGGTAGCCATAGAATATCCTATAAATAATCTTTGGGAGGGAGGAAAGGCTACATATATCTATTCATATAAATGAATAATGACATAAAACAGTACATAAGAGCCATTCAAATTATAACAGTGCCATTTTTAGTAAGAACTCAATAATTATTAGATTCACCATCAATTTCATAACAACATTTCTAGAAAAAGGAAACTATGACATTAAATGCACATATGAAGTCTAAGGCACATACACATTTCAAAAGGATTAAAATCATTAACTAATGTCCATGAAGTTATCTACTATGTGCCAGGAATATCAGGCACTGGAGCTATATGTGACCAAAACAAATTCCCTAATTTTGTAAGCTTTACACTTTACAAAAGGAGACAGACACTGTCATGCATGCTGTGCCACCCATAGCCCCCCTTGAAGATCAATAGGCATAGATGGGTAGATTGAGTGAACAGCCTCATATATTAAACATACTGAGTTCATAGTTATAAACATTCCTGAGGAAAACTCCAAGCCCAGATGGTTTCATGGAAAATTCTACCAAACATCACAGTAACACATCAGGCAAAGACAATACAAGGAAACTATAGAACAGTATCCCTCATGATCAGAGATGCAAAAATCCTTAACAAAATATTACTAGAAAATCAAATTCAGCAACATATAAATAGAATAATACATTATGATTACATGGAGTTTTTCCCAAGAATGAAGATTTGGCTCATTTAGACAAATCAAAATAATTCATCATATCAATACATTTTTATTTTTTTTAATTTTTAAAAATTTTTTTTAATTTTTATTTATTTATGATAGTCACATAGAGAGAGAGAGAGAGGGGCAGAGACACAGGCAGAGGGAGAAGCAGGCTCCATTCACCAGGAGCCCGACGTTGGGAATCGATCAGGGTCTCCCGGATTGGGCCCTGGGCCAAAGGCAGGCGCCAAACCGCTGCGCCACCCAGGGATCCCATCAATACATTTTTAAAAGTATACAATCCTCTGAATAGATACAGGAAAAAAAACATTAAAAAAAATGACAAAATTCAACACCCATTTGTGATAAAAATTCCCATCAATTTAGGAATAAAAGGAAACCTTGTGAATCTGATAAAGGATATCTACAAAATCTTTATACTAAAATAAGCTAAATATAATATCATATTTAATGTTAAGACACTGAATGTTTTCCCACAAGACTGTCTAAGAAAAAATGTCTGCTCTTTCTATTCCAGTTCAACACTGCAGTGGGGGGCCTTACATGATGCAATCAGGCAATAAAAAGAAATGAAAGGCACACACATCAGAAAGGGAAAAAAAAGTAAGATCATCTCCATTCACACAGATTACAGTGAAAAAACAAAAAGAAGCTACAAAGAAGCAACATGAACATGTAAGTGAGTTTAGTAAAGTAATAGAAAAGCACCCATTATATGTTTATATACCAGCAATGAGCAGTTACAAATTAAAACACACAAACAAACAAAAAACTAGTTTAATTGAATGCAGTAGCATCAAAATACTTAGGGACATACAATACTCATTAAATTTAACAAAATATGCACAAGATCTGTAATAAAACAAAACACTGACCTAAAATAACGGAAAGATATACCTTGTACATAAGTTGAAAGACTCAATATTAACGAGATGTCGATTGTCTCTCAAACTGATCCACAAATTCAATACATTTCTAACCAAAATTACAGCAGGCTTTTTTGTGGCTTCTCAAGCTGATTTAAAATTTACATGGAAAAGTCAAGGGTCTTGGATAGCCAAATTTTAAAACAACAAACTTGGAGGACTCCTATTACTTGATTTCAAGACTTTTTTATAAAGCAACCGTAATTAGGCTGTGTGGTTTTGGTTAAAGTATACACGCATAGATCAATGGGACACAAATGAGTGCAGAAATAGATCCACACATATGGACAAATGATTTTCTACAAAGGTGCCTCGACCAAGAAAGGATGGCATATTCAATATATATAACTCATACTTTATGAAAAGTTAACTCACACAGATCACAGGATGAAAATGCAAACAGTAAACAAAAAAAAACATTCCTCAAATAAATACAGGAGATCATCAAGTGACATATTCATATAATGGAATATTACTTGGCCATAAAAAGGAATGAAGTACTGGCATATTCTACAGCATATATAAACTTTGAAAACATTATAATAAGTGAAAAAAGTCAAACAAAAAAAGACCACAGATTGTATGATTCCATTTATATGAAATGTCCAAAATATGCAAACTACAGAGACAGGAAGTGGATTCGTGGTTGTTGGAGACTAAGAAAGAGGAAAACAGAGTCTCTCTGCTAATAGGTACAGAACTTTTTGGTGTAATGAAAACATTCTAAAATTGATTGTGCTGATCATTATACAACTCTGCGAATATGCTAAAACCACCGAATTGCACACATTAAATGAGTGGGTTTCATGGCACATTAATTATATCTCTATTTTTTAAAAAATAAGGAAGAAAGAAAATATAGGTAAAAAAAAAGAAAACAGAAAACCTTTGAGGCTTTGGGTTAGACAAAAAGCAAGAACCATAAATAGAAAAACTTGGTAAGCTGGGATTTGTTAAAACTAACCATTTGCTCTTCAAAAGACGCTGCCAAGGCAATAAAAAAGACAAGTTACAGATACGGTAAAAAAAAAAAAAAAAAATTGCAAAACAAATTTTTCTATTTAATAAAGAATTTATACCAGAATATATAAAAACTCTCATTTGAAAACAAGAACCTGGTTTTAAAAAAAATGGGCAAACCAACAGAATAATTCATGAAAGAAAAGGTATGACTGGCAGAAAAGACCTGAAAAGATGCTCAACATCAACAGTCATTAAGGAAACACAAAACCACAAAAGAGAAACCACTATCCATGTGTGAGAATGGCTAGCTTTAAAAAAAACTGATCATGCGGAGTCTGGGCTAAAGAGGCAGAGTCCCTGGAACTCCCTTACATTGCTCGTGGCCACTCAAAATGGGACAGTCACTAGGCAAAGTTTGGTAGTTTGTTATATTCACTTACCATATGGTCTAGCAATTCCACTCCTACATCTTTATTTACTCAAAAGAAATGAAAAACAGATGTCCACACACACACCTACATGAGAACTGCTTACAGTGGCTTCAATCATAATTGCCAAAAACTGGAAACAATCCAAGCGTCCATCAATGGGTGAACCAACCAACTGAAACTCTCATGATGGACTTTTTTTAAAATAAGAAGACTCAGAAGTAATGAGAACCCGAGCAAAGTTTGCAGAAACTTCACCCGGAAGGATCCCAATGAAAGAAAGGCCAGAAGCAAGGAGAAGAGTAAGGGAATACTAAAGTCATCTTGGGAAGATCCAAAGATATTTTTTAAAAAATGTTCTCTACTTAAACTGGGTTCAGTTTCCACGCTCCTGTACTTATGAGCTCTGGGGTCCCAAGCACATTAACAGTACCAACCTCACAGTGTTACTATAGAGATTAAATGAATATATATATGATTATGAATATATATAAATGATTATATATATAATACTTTAAAATATATATGTAGCAATTTTTAAAATACTTGGTTATTAGCTATTATCATTGCAATTATTATTCTGATTAACCAGATCTTAAAATTCATATTGTCATCACCTAGCTTGAGAAACTGTATGATTCATTCTCTACCCCTGCCTTTTTTCTTTTAATGAATTACAAGATAAATCCAAACAAAAATCCTACTATAGATTTGACAAAATTCTATCCGATAAATGTTCCAATTGGCTCTTAAAATAATGATTTTCTCATCTCTTTGAAATTTTCGAGGCATTCTACAACATAAGCAACAAGTATTTTAACCCAATACTTTCTCTGTTCACATCCAAGGCACACCTCATAAATTCTGATGCCACTTGCTGAAATTATTAGATGCCTTCTGCTATACTCATATTAACACTTTTTCTTGTTTCTGTTCTGGTGACTTTCAAATCAGCTTTCTGATAATACCTAACACTTTGGTTATCCTTCAATCTCCTAGGTGTACAACTTAAAAACACAAAAAGGCACCAAATCTCTCTCTTTTCTATAGCAAGTAGTAAGATGTTATGGAAAACAAATCAAGAAATCACCTATGTTCTCTCTTTCATGAAATTAAACCTCTTTTCCTCCCAGATCTTTAGTCCCTCCTTAGTTAAGCTAACAGTGAATTAGACAAAAAAGTCTTTGAACCAAATATGTACATAATTTCAACTCTAATTAAATATATGAAAGAACATGGGTGGCATAGGATAGACAGATCTCTAGAAACTGGATATGCAACTAGTGGCAAATGATAGGATGTAGAATAAAATCCAACCAAATCAGTGATACTAAGATTTATAAAATCCGCACCAAAATGAGACTTAGTACAAACATACTATAGTAGCTCTAATTAAATTTATAGCAAACCATTAAATGCTTTATAATCCCTATCTTCATTTATAAATGGTATATAATCTACCATGTCTAAATTATATAAATGTCTTTCCTATGATACTTTGTTGTTCATTTATTTTAATTTATATACACCTGAATGAATAACTGTCATAATATGTTTAAAGATAACAACAAAGCACACATTTCCCACATGCTCTCCAGCTTCCTTCTTCCCTCTGGTGTTGCTATAATCTGCAATGATTAGACTTTATACAAATCATCTCATGGCATCACATAACTTTATTTGAAAAGGGTAGCCTAAAAGAAAAACAGAATAAACACTAAAACCAAAGGTTTTTTTTTCCTTAAACACTTCTATTCACTGTTAAATCCCAACAGTCACAAAATATATAAACACTGGTGCCCTACATATGTGCAAAGGATTCAAATCAAGACATAGGCAAGATTATTTATTTAAATAATAAGTTGGTATTTATTCTGAATATTTATTCTGAACAATAAAAGTTAAACAATGATGAAATAAACCAAATTTGTACATACTACTCCCTAATAATAAGGCTGGGCAATGGGAGAAGCATGCTGGTTTCTTTATTTTTATTATTATTATTTTATTTTTTGAAGCGTGCTGGTTTCTTACAGAAACACATTCAAATATTTTAGTATTCAATTGGGCTATTTTGGTTGCCTCTAAAAGCAACTTACAGGGGCGCCTGGGTAGCTCAGTGGATTAAGCGTCTGCCTTTGGCTCGGGTCATGATCCTGGAGTCCTGGAATGGACACTGCGTCTGGCTCCCTGCTCAGCAGGGGATCTGCTTCTCCCTCTCCCTCTGCGCCTTCCCCCCAACCATGCTTGTTCTCTCTTTCCTCTCTCTCAGATAAAACTTTAAAAAATAAAAAAACTAAAAGCAACTTACATTAATTATAATAAAAACGATTTGTAAACACACACTAAATTTCATGATTATAAACTGAAAGGGGAAACTCCTAAACATATACAAGCAAGAAGAAACCATTACACAGTATGGGGAGGCACCTACCTCGTGCACTAGAGCAAGTGAGGTCTGCTTGAAACTTCGCCCTCTACTGGCCATCAGTCTATGCAATGGTTTGCCATCTTTACTCTGATAAGTTGAAATATCGTAACAAAATAACATACCACCTGGGGGAGGGGGGGGGGAACAACTTATAAAAACGTTTCTTATGGAAAAACTTAATTAGATTACCATATCCTCAGTAACCCATATTCAATCAATCTGGATAGAGAGATTTAGAAATTAAAATAATTTGCTCAGCAAATTACGATTTTTGCCTATCGGTGTCTAAGGAAAGAAAAAAATAGAAGAGATTTAAGAAGTTAGCAGTTACCATATTCAAATTATCACTTATTTACAAGTCTTATTCAGTTGTAAGTAAATGAACAGACTTGAAATTCATGATTTATTTTAAATTTTGTGAGCTGCTACTTCTAGAGATTTAAGTTTTTAAGAATAAATTCCAATTAGGGCCGCCTGGATGGCTCAGTCAGTTGAGCATCCAACTCTTGATTTCAGCTCAGGTCATGATCCCAAGGTCCTGGGATTGGGCTCCACATGGGGTTGCCCACTCAGCAGACAGCTGGCTTGAGGATTCTCTCTCTCTCTCTCTCTCTCTCTCTCTCCCCCTTTCTCCCTCTGCCCCTCCCCTTGCTTATGCACATTCTCTAAATAAACAAATCTTTTAAAAAAATAATTAATTCGAATTGAAGAGAAATTCTTGCACATATCAATCTTCATTAACTTCTGAAAACAGGGGTTCTTTTAGTTTATGCCCACAAGTGGACAAGTTTTCCTTCATCCCTACACTCACATGCATTCATTCTCCCCATCTTCCCTCTTCCTCCTCTAAGCTTTCTTCTCCTTGTCCTCCCAACTCTAGTCAACTAAGTTCTCAGATTGAACTTCCACCTCCAGCTGGCCCTCAGCGTCAGCTGAAAAGCAAAGCAAGACAGCCAAACGCCAAATGTAGTCTTGAGACTACTGGAAGCTATCTGGGTAATTGCAAGCCAATGAAAAGACACACTCAAGAACTAAGATAATTTAAAACATAGAGATCATTCCATTTTTAAATATCGCTTAATAAAGTATCATACATACAGAGAAAAGTGCATATCATAAACATATAGCTCAATGAATTTTGACAAACTGAACCTCTAATCCGCACCTAGATCAAAAAACAAAACGTGATCAACATCCTAAAAGCCTTTCTCATGTTTCCTTCCAGTCACATCCACCCCCATCCCAAAGGTATCAATCTTCTGACAGTCATTTTGCCTACTTTGGTACTTTATATGAATGGAATTAGGCTCTGTATATGCGTTTATATCTGGCTTCTTTCACATCTAATAATCACTGTGAGATTCATTCACACTATTGGCAGTTGTAGTATATTCATTCTCGTTGTTGAACATTCCATCATGTGAATATAACACAATTTATTTATCCATTTTACTGTCAATAGTCATTTAGATAGCTTCCAAGTTTAGAGCTACTCAATAAATGCTGCTATGGACATTATGTCTTTTGGTGACTTCATTTAGGGTTATCCCTAAGAATGAAATAACGAAGTAAAACAGGTTATGAATTTGTTCAGAACCAGTTTTTCAAAGTGGTTGTACTGACTTACATTCCCAGAAGCAGTTCTGGTTGCTCCATGTCTTTACCGATAACTTTTTATTTTCCATCCTTTTCTTTTCACTTTAGCCATCCTGGTAAGTATATAATGGTATCTTACTGTGGTTTTAATTTGCATTTCTCTGATACTGAAGTTGGCCACTTACTCATATATTCATTAGACATCTGAATTTCTTTTTTTGAAGGGTGTGTTCTTTTCCCCATTTTTTTATTGAGTGTCTTTCTTATTGATTTGTAAAAAAATACTTGATATAATCTAAATTGAGTCCTTTATTAGATATATAAATGCTTTCTTTGCATTCCATGGCCTCCTCTTTCACACTCCTGATGGCAGATATTGGTTAACCCATGTTCTTGATTTTAATATAATTTATTATTTTTACAGTTAGATTTTAATTATAGGATCATTTGTTGAAAACAAATCATCCTTTATCTCCACAGCATTGCAGTGTCACCTAGGTAATAAATCTGGTGACCTTGATATGTGGGTCTGTGTCTGGACACTCTACATTCTTCATTGGTCTATCTGTTTATCTTGGCACCAATGCCATACTGTCAATTATAGTGGCTTTAAGCAGGTCTTGGGCAGCCCGGGTGGCTCAGCAGTTTAGCGCTGCCTTCGACCCAGGGTGTGATCCTGGAGAAGGATTGAGTCCCACGTCGGGCTTCCTGCATGGAGCCTGCTTCTCCCTCTGCCTGTGTCTCTGCCTCTCTCTCTCTCTCTCTCTGCCTGTATCTCTGCCTCTCTCTCTCTCTCTCTCTGCCTGTGTCTCTGCCTCTCTCTCTCTCTGTGTATCTCTCATGAATAAATAAAATATTTAAAAAATAAAAATTAAAAAAACTAAACAGGTCTTAGTATCTGGCAATGTATATCGTCTTACTTTGGTGTTGTTCTTCAAGATTACTTTTGCTGATTTTGGTCTTTGCATTTCCACACAAATTTTAGAATCAGCTTGTCAATTTCCAGTATCCAAACCAGGATATTGCTGGGGACTAGACTGAATATACATATTAATATGAAGAGAAATGGCATTTTTATAACTTAGACTCTTCTAGTCCATCAACACTGTACATCACTTCATTTATTAGGATTTCTTCAATTTTTCTCCATAATGTTTTGTAGCTTTCAGTGTAAAAGTTTTATACACTGCTAAATTTATCCTGGGTTATTAATATTTTTCAGTGATATCATAAATGGTACAATTTTTAATTTTTTTATAGTATGTAAAAACGTATCATTGATTTGTAAAAACATATTGATTTGTATGTCGACCTTTGCATGTATAATCTTGATGAATTCATTTACTAATTCTGGGGTGTGGGTGGCTCAGTCAGTTGAGTAGTTGCCTTTGGCTCAGGTCATGATCCCAGGGTCCTGGAATGGAGCCCCAGGTAGGTTTTCTACTCAGCAGGAAGCCTACTTCTCCCTCTTCCTCTACCCCTCCCCCCACTCATATGCTCTCTCTCACTTGCTCTAAATAAAATCTCTTAAAAATTTTTTCATTTACTAACCCTAATTAAGTTGTAAATTATTTCAGATTTTCCATGTATTATACAATCATCTACAAATAATAACTATTTAATTGTGTAATCACTAATGACTATTTTTTAATTGTTCTTTAATAATTACTATTTTAGGGATCCCTGGGTGGCGCAGCGGTTTGGTGCCTGCCTTTGGCCCAGGGCGCGATCCTGGAGACCCGGGATCGAATCCCACATCGGGCTCCCGGTGCATGGAGCCTGCTTCTCCCTCTGCCTGTGTCTCTGCCTCTCTCTCTCTCTCTCTCTCTCTGTGACTATCATAAATAAATAAAAATTTAAAAAAAAAAAAAAAAAAAAAAAAAAATAATTACTATTTTACTTCTTGCTTTCTAATCCTTAGGACTTTTATTTAGTTTTCATGGCTTATTACGCTGGCTATAGTCTTCATTACAATACTAAAAATAGTGCTTATAACAAACATCCCTATCTTTTTTCCCAATGTCAAGGAGTAAAATTTTCAATATTTCAGTATTAAGAACAAAGACAGCATTGTAGATGTTCTTTATCAGAATTTTTTAAATTCTTTGTAGATGTCCTTTATCAGAATTTTTTAAAGGTCTCTTTGGTTCATAGTTGTGGTTTTTTGTTTTTGTTTTTGTTTTTTTAAGATTTTATCTATTTATTCATGAGAGACAGAGAGAGAGATGCAGAGACATAGGCAGAGGGAGAAGCAGGCTCCATACAAGAAGCCCGATGCGGAACTCAATCCCTGGACCCTGAGATCATGCCCTGAGTAGAAGGCAGACACTCAACCTAAGCCACCCAGGCATCCCTGGTTCATAGTTTAATGAGAGTCTTTTTTGTGTCATGAATGGGAACAAAATTTTTCAAAGGCTTTTTTATGCATCTATTGAGATCATCTAAAGATTGTTCTGCCTTTTTCTATTAACACACTGAATTATACTAATTTTCAAACATTAATTGTTATGTATTATCCTCTGTATTGTTAAATTCAGTTTTCTAATATATATAGGGGTATTTTTACAACTATCTTTAATGGAAGACACTGCTATATATATTCCTTTATTGTACTCAGTATCAAGATTATGCTGATCTCACCAACAGTGTTCCTTTTTTCCTATTCTCTGTTAGAATTGATGGAAGATTATTATTATTTCTTTCTTTCTTTCTTTTTTGGAAAAATTAACCAAGGAAGTCAGCTGCACATTGAGTTTTCTTTGTGGGAAAGTTGTTACTAATTCAGTTTCATATATATCAAACTATTCAGTTAGTCTATTTCTCCTTCTGTCAGTTTTACAAAGTTTTAAATTTTGGTGAATTTCTACATCTCATCCAAACTGTGAACTTACTGGTTAAAGGGGCAGCCCAGGTGGCTCAGCGGTTTAGTGCCGCCTGATTCAGCCCACGGTAGGATTTTGGAGATCCGGGATCAAGTCCCACATCAGGCTCCTTGCATGGAGCCTGCTTCTCCCTCTGCCTGTGTCTCTGCCCCTCTGTGTGTGTGTGTGTGTGTTGTGTGTGTGTGTGTCTCATGAATAAATAAAATCTTAAAAAAAACATTAAAAAAAAGTTCTTTATAATATTCTTTTATGATCTCTTTGAATGCTGTAGGGTCTGAAGTGCTGCCTCCTTTGTTGTTTCTAATAGAAATAATCTACATTTCTCCATTTTATTGTCTAGATTACAATGGCCATATCAATTTTGTTAAACTTTTTAAAGAATAAATTTTTAGGGGCACCTGGGTAACTTAATCAGTTAAACATCCAACTCTTGGTTTGGCTCAGGTCATGATCTCAGGGTCCTGAGATTGAGCCTTACATCAGGCTCTGCTCTCAGTGCAGACTCTGCTTGGTACTCCCTCCCCATCTCGCTGCCCCTCCCCCTGCTCACCTGTGCCTGCACCCTCTCTTAAATAAGTAAAATCTTTTTAAAAAATCAGTTTTAAGCTGTGGTTTTCTTTATTTATATGTTCTCTCTTTTTTTATTCTTACCTTTATTATTCCTTTCTTTAAGCTTCATTTGATGCTATTCTTGAAATAGAAGCTTAAATCATGACTCTTTTCCTTTCTTGTTATTTAACATATTCATTAAAAGCACAAATTTCCTTCTGATACTTTTTTCGCTAAGTCCCACAAGTCATGTTATAGCTTATTTTCATTACGATTCTGTTAAAAATATTTTCTGATTTCCATTTTTATTTTTTCTTTGATCCATGGGTTATTTACAAGCATACTGTTCAATTTTGAAGATACTGGAGACATCCTAGCTATCTTTCTGTTATATATTTTTAGCTCAATCCCACCATCATCCATCATCAGAAGATAGATTCTAAATAACGTCAATGTTTTGAAATTTCTTGAGATTTATGGCCCATCATATAGGCATTTTGTTAAGTTCCCCAAGTACTTAAAAAGTCTAAGAGGGGCACCTGAATAGCTGAGTGGTTGCATGTCTGCCTTTTGCTCAGTATCCTAGGGTACTGGGATTGACTCTTGCATCGGGCTCCCTCGTGGAAGCCTGCTTCTCCCTCTGCCTACATCTCTGCCTCTCTCTCTGTGTCTCTCATAAACAAATAAAATCTTAATTAAAAAAAGCATAAGAATTCTATCACTGTAAAGTACAATGCTCTATATGTGAATTAAATGAAGTTTGTTCACAGAATTACTCAGATATTTTGTAAATTCACTGATTTGTCGCTTGTTCATTAAGCTATTTAAAAAATGTTTCAAAGTTTCCCAATATTATTGTAGGCTTGTCCATTTTTTCATATAAATTCCAGTTGGTTAACTAACTATAATATTAATATCGGGTATACAATAAAGTGATTCAAAACCTCCATACAACACTTGGTACTCATCACAACAGATGAAGTCCTTAATCTCCATCACCTATTAACCCAAGCTCCTACCCACCTCTCTTCTGGTAGATTTATCCATTTTTGTCTTCTAGTTTTGTGAACATTCTTCATATATTTTTTTTAATTATGTTATTTTGTCTACACTGATTAGAACTGCAATATCTTCTTAATGGAGTGACTTCTTCAACTCCATTAAATGTTCTCTTCATTTCAAAGCTTCTTGGTTTTTCATATATCCAATACTTTTTCATTGAATACTGGACAGCATACAAAGGAACCACAGAAAATCTAAATATTACTTTTTTTTTAATCAGAGAGGAGTTTCTCCTCCCTTCTGTCAGGGAGACAGAGTAAAGGACTGATCATTTAAATTGAATCAGAGATTGAACTGGGTTAGGCTTGATTACAGCTTCAGTAAATCTTAGCCTACCTCTGGTTCAACCGTGTTCCTAGGGGATGCCTCCGCCAAGGTTTTCATCTGACAGCCTAATTGGTCTCCTCACTGCAGAGAGCTTATGAGAGATTCAGATGTGTCCTCAGAGGTTTTCAGTTTAACCTCCCATCCCCTAAAGCTTCAAAATTTGACAAACATCTTGAGGGAGAAGTAGGCTATGTGTCTGAGGTCCCACAAGTCCTCAGTTTTACCACTCAAGACACTGCATGAATGTAAGACCTCTGTTGGTTTCTCTGCCTTGGGTGCCAGCCTCTTGTTAAGGTCAAGCCTGACTTTCAGCCTCCAGCTGAGGCCAGAAGAAGTGCATCCCAGTGAAAAGAGGTGTAGACATTCAGCATCAATTCACTACTTGGGTGCTTTGTTTTCAGGCCCATTTTCCTAGCTCTTCTTAGTTTCCTCCAGCCAGATGGGAGATTTCACTTCCCCTCTCAGAAGCACAGGCCAGTTCTTTAACTTTCAGTGCAAATTCAAAATTCAGTCAGATAGCTTATAGGAAAACTCTCCAGTTTCTCACCTCTATTAGAGTTTTTAGAGAACCAGAATCTCAATCTCAATCTCAGTATCTCTCTCTCTCTCTCTCTCTTGACATATATTTATAGATTAATTATAGGAATTGAATCACAAGATTACGGAGGCTAAGAAGTCCCATGATCTTGATGTTTTCAAGCTGGAGATCCAGAAAGGCTGGTGGTATAATTAAGTAATTCAGTATAGTTCAGAGAAGCTGGATGTCTAGCTAAGGAAAGCACAAATCTACCCTGCTTCTAGCTCTCTGTTCTAGTGAGGCTATCAATGAATTGGATATTACCCACCCACATTGGTGAGGGTGACCTTCTTTACTCAGTCTACGGATTCAAATGTTAACCTCTTCTGGAAACACACTCACAGACATCCAGAAATAATGTTTCACCAGCTATCTGAGTATCACTTAGCCCAGTCAAGTTGACATAGAAAATTAGCAGCACATCACTGTAGACCCACGAAACACTAAAAACCCCACTGGTTTCTCTATATTTCAACAGACTTCTTCCTGGGCCAAGCCCCAATCCTAGCCGACAATCAAAATCAGTGACTATCTCTCATGAGGCAGTGGAGGGCACAGTTCTAAAATGTTCTTTCTCCCCATTCTATAATTTTAGTCTACCTATCTTTGCTTCCACAGTTCTCTGATGCCTTTAAAATTTGGGGTTTTTTTTTGTTTTTTTGTTTTTTTTGTAATTTATCTGGTTGTGTCAAAATGTTAGCAGCAGCAGCACTCTGCCATGACCTATCATATCCTTCTTAGGAGTGGAAGTTCAATCCTTACATTAAAAACCTATACCTTGATGCTATGTAATAGACTTACCAGCAAGGCCAGGTTTCAAACCTGGTTGTTTATTGGTTTCATACATTTTCAATATAAAATTGGGGATTCCTGCTACAGTCTTTCCTTGGTCTGAGCGGACACCTCCTTTTAATGCAGAGTGATAGATTCCACGGGGCATATTCACCATTTCTTGCTTCACGAGAGATGTAAAAAATTCTTCCAAAGCTTAAAGAGATAAAAGGAGATCGGAGGTAGAATAAATATAGTAAGTTAGGAGAGAATCATTCATTGTTAACTCATACATATGTGTATGGGTATATATATATACTTTTATATATATGAATACTTATATACACACATATACATACACAGAGATAGAGTTATATTTCAAACCTAACTTCACAAAGTAAAAAGAGAATTCTTGATCCCCTCAACCCTTTCTTGCTCTTCCCAAATTAGAACATGGCACTCAGTTACTCAAGCTTAAAAACTTAGACGTTCTTAATTCCTGTCTCATACTTCTTGTATGGAATCCATTAGCAAGTCCTTCTAGATGTACCTTCAAAAATATATCCCAGATCTATCCATTTCTCTCCATTTTCACTGCTACTTAGCCAGTCATTATGTTCTCTCTGCCTCAGCTGGATAAGTTTAAAAACTAGCTCTTGCTGTCTTCCCCTGATGACCACCCCTACAAACCATCCTCGGCCCAGAAGACAGAATTTTATGTCATTGTCTTCCCTAACATCTTCCAGTGACTTTTCACCACACATGGAATGACATTAACACTTCTGACAATGATCAAGGCTTTATGTATGATCTAGTCCCTGACTCTCCTTTGACCTCATCTCTGTCATCCACCCTCCTTGCTAGCTATGTTAGGGGCACACTCTCATGGCCTTTGTTTCTATTCTGCAAGAACACCAAGCTCATGTCTAAATCAGGGCCACTGTACGTGCTATTGCATCCACAAGTGGCACACATTTGATTTCTCCAATTTCCAAGTGATCAGCTCCTTCTTGTCATTTACATATTTTCAGAGAGGCCCTTTATGACTAGCCATCATTCTGTAGCAATATTAGTACCAAAATATTAGTTCAGTATTTTTCTGTATTCCTTCTAATTAAACCCAAATCTTTACTGTTTGACATTTCTACTTATTAGCAACAGAAATATGGGATCAGAAGACGATAGGATACCCAAACAAAATACCTGATAAGAATATAAGGTTTATATTCAAGTGTTATTTTCCTAAGGACCACTAGAGGTTGCCAATGCAGAAACAAAAACAACAAAAACACTAAAGCTAAACAAATCCTATGGAAAACAAAAAAGAAAACCACTGCATGTGCCTCACATAGGAACAAAAAAGAAAGGTCCACTTAACTAAACTGTAATTTAGGGTTTTTTAAGATTTTATTTATTTATTCATGAGAGACAGAGAGAGAGGCAGAGACATAGGCAGAGGGAGAAGCAGGCTCCCCTCAGGGAGCCTAATGTGGGACTCAATTCCAGTACCCCAGGATCATGACCTGAGCCAAAGGCAGACATTCAACCACTAAGCCACCCAAGTGCTCCGAGATTTTCAGGCTTAATAGATCTAAAAGTCTGCTTCAAATGACCATGATTAAATTAAAGGCAGCAAGTGGTCACTGGAACGTCTATTACATACCCAGTTCTGTCTTTCTTATATAGAACCTTCCCAGATGTGACCATGCTTCCCCATTAGAAGCCCAGAGAACACCTGTGTGGTATGTTTTCCTTTTACCCTGCCAGACCCACCCTCTACTCTCTCAACCCTGCTCTGCACTCCGGAAGAATAATCTTTAATGACTCCATCAACAGGCTCCCTTGTCTTTTGGCTTCCTGTTGGCTTTATCCAATGGGAGACACTTGGAGGAGATCAGAGGGTGGAAACAGACTGAGGTGGGGGCATGAATTCCCCAGACCCCCTCCTGCAGGATTGCTATGAGTTGCCTGCATCCCTCTTCTGCAGGCCCTGGCTCCCCATAGGCAGCATTAACTATGACATGGATGCTCTCCCTAATTCTCCAAATTACTCCCTCCCCATCCTTACCTCTTCAGGATGAGGGACATTAGCCACCCTGGGATGATGCACCAACACTTGTGAATTTCCTTCAATCCCAACCACACAACTGTAAATAGCCCCTGTATTAAACTCTCAAGGATGCCATCTGAATGAGCCTTTTCTGTTAAGACCCTGATCAATACACATCATCTAAATGAAAGAAATGAGTAACATCCGATTGGGTGCAATATGCATGCACATGTGTGACCGCTTCACACTGAGTGAAAGCACAAACTTTTCAGAATGTAGCTAAGAATCATGTTTGTGAGGAGAGAAGAGCTATGGAGACAAAAGATAATCTCAGGCTTTCTCAGAAGAAATTCTGTTTTGGCAAAAGCTCACATATGTCAGGAGGTAAGGACACATCTGCACATACACTAACTCAAGAATGGAAATTTGTCTACTTGTTAGAGAACTAAAGATTGCCAAATTAACTTCAGCCCCAAAAATAGTTTAAATGAGGGTAAGATACCACGAGTATAAGAGATACATAGGGCACTGTCTTTCCCCAGCTACTAAGCCAGCAACTAGGAATTTTGAGCCTTGGGCTGTCCCCCAGATGACCAGGTGAGAATTTAAAACATGTGGAAAATTTGTAGAATAGAGGGTTAGTCATAAATTTTTAAAACAACCCCAATGTCCTTTAACAGGTGAGTGAACAAACCGTGGTACATCCTACAATGGAATATGATTCAGCAATTTTTAAAAATTGAGAAAGGCAAGTATTTGGATACATATCAAAGAACTTATACTGAGTAAAAAAAAAAAAAAAAAAAGTGTACATATTGTATGGGGAAAAGAAAAAACAACCAACAACTGGTGAAATCCTAAAAGGTCCATAGTTTAGTTAATTGCTTCATACCAATGTGAATTTCCTGGTTTTGATAATGAACTAAGGTAGTGAGATGTTATGCAACTGGGTAAAATTACATGGGGACTCTCTAAAGTGGATTCACGACTTCTTATAAGTCTAAAATTATTTCCAAATAAAAAATAAATAAATACCAATAAGCTCTCTATTTAAAATAATGCAAATTAGGGATGCCTGGTGGCTCAGTGGTTGAGCATCTGCCTTTGGCTCAGGTCCTTACCCCGGGATCCTGAGATCAAAGCTACCCACACTAGCAATCAAGCTCCCTCGAGGAGCCTGCTTCTCCTTCTGCCTATGTCTCTGCCTCTCTCTCTTTGTGTCTCTCATGAATAAATAAATAAAATATTTAAAGTATAAAAATAAAAACAATTAAAAGCCCAAAATAACTTTTATCTCTAAAGCAATTTTGGGATACAGGAGGAACTTTGGGGAACTGAAGGCTTCTTTCCTTTCCTGGAACCAATGAATAAAAATGCAAAGGAGTCCTAGACTCTGAAGAACTTTGAGGGAGGCTCTTCAGATGGAAAAGGGGGATGAACAGAAGAGAGGAACAGAAACAAGATTTTAAGGCTTATTCTGATGTGAAGAGAAAAGAAAAAGTGAACTCCTGGTCTCAGTTGTACCATTTCAGTGTTCTCTAATGAAAGGTGGCAGGTATTTGGGACAAGAGCTTTGCCTAGACATAGTATATATTTGCCAGAATGCCTCTATGTGGGGTGCAAATAAAGGAAAAAATGTCCCTTATTATAGGATATTGAGATTATGATTGACCAGATGGCATTTCTTGCATGTATTGAACTTAATTTTCAGAAATTGACTTTTTATGTCCATGTATATTTAAGGTAGAATTGGGACAGAATGAGGTAATAGATGCATGCTTGGCAAATTGTTGGCTAATACTGAGTTAGAATAATTAGATATAATTAGAATAATTTTTTGAATGTCAAGGTCCTGTAAGCTTTTTATCAAAATGGAATGATCATACAATTTAATCCATTTTTTAAACCATTAATTTATAGCTCTCAAATATTGATGCCATCATTGGAATAATTCTAAAGAAAGAATAAATTCAGAATGAAAGTATCCAATAAATCTCTGAAGATTCTAACAATCTTTTCATTTAGCTTATAGAATAAAGAACCATTACTTGAGCCAGTGACTTAAAGTCCCACTGCAAATCTGTCTTGTAGAATACAGCGCTTGAAATGAATTTTAATTTCTCACTGAAAATGGTTGTTTAAACTATTTTCTGGTTCAATTTTGTTCAACTCTAATGCTTTTCAGTGTGTTTTGAATACCATTACTACCTCAAACAGTCCCTCTAAAACAGATGGATACCTATTGCCTTTCAAACAGAAATTAAGCTATAATTAAAGCAAGCTATTATAGGTACATATCACAAAAGAACACAATCAGACAGGTAAAATCACTGAAAAATGCTAGCTCCCCTGCCACTAAATAGGAGTCACCTGGTAAAACCAAAGGAGCAGTAAGTGACAACAGTCTAAGATAGCAAGAGCCAGGAATGGAAAGATCCAGATCCTTTTCATCGCCCTCATCATCTTCGTCTTCATCTAGCTCATCAGGAGTCGGGATTTCTGGTCTTATCTGAAATGACAGAGAAGGCAATACTAAACTATTATGTAAAATCTTTTCTTTGTCCTTTTTATGCCAAGATTTAAAAACTGAGTTAGACTCATTACACTGTAATGTCAAAAGAACATTAAGAATTAATTTTAAAATATCTGTTCATCTTCAGATTAACTAAATGGTAAACTCTATCTTATTAGATACAATTCCAGATCCATGTAAAGAACTAATGGTAATATACTAAGAAAATTACCATAAGCCAGCATAAGCAATGATTATTATAGAACACTAATAAAATTTTACACCATTTGACAATAAAATGCAAACACTGACACATTCAATATATTGAGCTTCTATGGTTTGTGATTAAATATTTGCCTTGTCGGAATACATTTTTTTCCCTTTAACTTGTGATTCCAGCCATGTCTCTATGGCAAAGCTTAAAATCTTTCAGTAGAAAATAAAATAGAGATCAGGAAAGGACAGAATGCTTTAGTTGACTTTTCTTTAGACTCGGCAGTTTGTTGCTATAGATTATAAAAACACTAAAATCTGTAATTGGTAGCTATACTTTATTGTGTTTAATTTGCAATTTGACGATTCTGTGGTTGCTCTGTGATTAGTTAGGTTTGTTGGAACCAAAAATTTAAAAATGTAAGAAGATCACCACTATTGTAGTTTCTACAAGATATAACTATCAAGCAATTAATTAAATTTTTAATACTTTCAATGACACACCATCATAATGCCCACATGGAGATAATTAAGCATTAGGGGAGGAAATCAAAATATATAAAAGTGGTTGCTATAACCATAAAGTGCCAGAACCCAGTCATTACCATTAGCCTGTCTCCCGGAGTTATTTTTAGAAATAATTAACAATTCCTGCACACTGCCTTCTTCATAGGTCCCCAAAGCACTGTTCCATTTAGGAACTGCACTGAGTCAGGATTCTTGCAGGGGGATAAAAGAAAACAGAGAGGAAATGCTTCTCTTAAGTATAATAACCTCAACTCCAATGAAAGCTTTCAACCATAACTAGTGTTCTCTTCACTAGTGAATGCATAAAAGCAACCTGACTACCCGAGCACTTTCTGAGACACGATTTAATTCTTTTTTTTTTTTTTAATTTATTTATGATAGTCACACAGAGAGAGAGAGAGAGAGAGAGAGAGGGAGAGAGAGGGAGAAGCAGGCTCCATGCACCAGGAGCCCGACGTGGGACTCGATCCTGGGTCTCCAGGATCGCACCCTGGGCTAAAGGCAGGCGCCAAACCACTGTGCCACTCAGGGATCCCCCAATTTAATTCTGATTCAGTATTGAATACCTAATTCTCAGAGGACTGAGCCAGCCATAATTACAGAGATAACAATAATGTATGCTCCACCCAGAGCACGACAGCATTTGTTGACATCGATGTTACTGGAGAAACTCTAGCACAATTTCAACCCTTTCTGCTCTCATAGCAGGGTTTTCCAAGTATCTCTAGTCTGGGTACATTGAAATTGCCAGGATTAGTATCACCAGGAGTTATTTTAAAGATTATACCCAATCCTAGTTGCCTAAAAAAAACACAAGAAAGAAGTTGGCTCTGGGTCTGTTTGCCTTGTTTTCTTTTTACACATCATGGGACAAATTGAAAAGAATATTTAAACAGCATACAGGGGGAAACAGACAATAATGCTCACAGCAGAGACTACAGAGGTAATACCAGTTACCACACCAGTGTATCAAAGCTCTGGGAAGCTCTCACATACACAGATAGGCACAAGTGGCATGAGATTCAGAGAAGTGGAAGACAGAGGTGAACACTTAAGTTGATAAGAAAATTCATGGGACCCCTGGGGGGCTCACTGGTAGAGCAGCTGCCTTTGGCTCAAGCGGCGTCCTGGGATCCTGGGATCGAGCCCCACATTGGGTTCCCGCGGGGAGCCTACTTCTCTCTCTACCTATGTCTCTGCCTCTCTCTGTGTGTCTCTCATAAATAAATAAATAAAATCTTTAAAAAATATATTTAAGAAGAAAATTCAGAGGGATGGTGAGGATAACAATGAATCAGAACCCTCCAATCTGCTGGTGGAAATATAAAATGGTGCAGCCCCTTTGGAAAAGTTGGAGTTTTTCAATAAGTTAAACGGAGTTATTTACCATTACCACATGGCCCAGCAATTCTCTTCCTAGGTACAAACCCAAAAGAACTGAAAATAGGCGATCACACAAAAACTTGCATATGAATGTGAATGTATTATTCCTCATAGCCAAAAAACAGAACCAATTCAGATGTCCACAGACTGATAAATACATAAACTACATGTGGCCTATCTATACAATGGAATATGATTCAGTCATACAAAGGTGTGGAGTATAGATACACTCCAGAGATGAATGTACCTTGAAACCATTAAGCTAAGTGACGGAAGCCAGTCAGAAAAGATCATATACTATGTGATTTCATTAAAGGAAAGCTTCAGGTTATAGGCAAATTTAGGGATAGAAAGTAGATTATTTATAGGACATACATGAGGTTGCTTGAGGGCTGCGAGAGGGGAAAGGGGGAATGGGGATTGACTACTAACAAAATGCTCTAAAATTAGATTGTGGATGCTCTGTGATTAGTTGCACAGTTCTTTGAATATACTAAAATCACTGAATTCTACAGTTTAAATGGGTGAATTATACAGAATGAGAATTATAGCTCAATAAAGCTGCTGAATAAGAAGGGGAAGAAGGGAAGGAGGAAGGGAGGAAGAAAGGTTGTTGAGGCACCTGGGTGGCTCAGTCAGTTGAGCGTCTGCCTTCGGCTCAGGTCATGATCCTGGGGTCCTGGGATCGAGCCTGAGCAGGGAGCCTACTTTTCCTTTTGCTACTCCCCCTGCTTCTGCTCTAAGTCAAATAAATAAATAAAATCTTTTAAAAAGAACAAGAAGGGGATGCCTGGGTGGCTCAGTGGTTGAGCGTCTGCCTTTGGCTCAGGGCGTGATCCCGGAGTCCCGGGACTGTCCCACATCAGGCTTCCTGGATGGAGCCTGCTTCTCCCTCTGCCTGTGTCTCTGCCTCTCTCTCTCTCTGTGTGTCTCTCGTGAATAAATAAATAAAATATTTAAAAATAAATAAATACAATAAATAAATAAAAAAAGAAAAGGAGGGGATCCCTGGGTGGCACAGCGGTTTAGCGCCTGCCTTGGGCCCAGGGCGTGATCCTGGAGACCCAGGATTGAATCCCATGTAGGGCTCCCGGTGCATGGAGCCTGCTTCTCCCTCTGCCTGTGTCTCTGCCTCTCTCTCTCTCTCTCTCTCTGTGACTATAAGAAAGAAAGAAAGAAAGAAAGAAAGAAAGAAAGAAAGAAAGAAAGAAAGAAAGAAAGAAAGAAAGAAAAGGAGGAAGAGGAAGTAGAGGAAAGGGCAGGGGGGCAGCAGAATCGGAAGGGGAAGCCAAGCCGGAAGCTGTCACCATCTTCAGAGGGATCTTAACTGGTGGATGAACCATGGCAAAAGACCAAATTCTTCCAATTTCAGAATTATTTAATGTAAAAGGGATGTGATTATTTTTGCACATATTTTAGCCCATCCAGTCTTTCTGTTCAGTCAACCTCAATTACTTAAAATGAGTCATAGCGCCCAAGCCATCAATATTTCTTAGAAATGCTAAAGAAAGACCTACTAGGTTGGAGATAAAAAAATAACGATCTGCTCATCTATCTTATGTTGTCTAATTTTACATTCACATAACTGGATGCCTATATTAATTTATCTGCCATGTGGTAAAGAGCATATGTCTGCATCTTACATATGCATATATTTTAACAAAGAAACTACAGATGTACTGTAATTTAAGAATAGCTGATATAGTCTGCATACTTTTAAGGGTATGATTGGTTTCTTCAAAAGCAAGTCCATTCTCCTGACCATATTAGCTCTTATTGCTGGACTTGGTTTCATTACATTTCCTTCCTCCTCTGCGCACCTGTTAAGTGTTGCAGCTTTCTTATGCTAGCCCAGGCTTTTCTCTTGCTTTGTGTGTAACAACTGAATAAGACGGATGTGCACACAACTAAGAATAATCAAGAGAAGTCATATAAAAGAATACCTGTAAAATTATAACATTTTGTTATTTGCATTAGCTACGAAAACATCCAGGAAAACCGCATATATGTTTAAAACACACACACACACACACACACAAAACTACACCCTTCCAATTATAGCTAAGCTTTGTTGAAAAAACTTAAGTGAAGAGCCAAATATAAAATGATAAATTACTTTTAGAATCTGCTTCGAATTGAATATTGGGAACTTCATCCTATAAAATGCCTCCACTATGGGTTCGGAGCCAGATAACCCTTCAACCATCTTTCCTTATGTATAACCTACGAAAATCCAGGAGTTTGTGCATAAACACAGGATTTTATTTAGAACACATCAAGTATCCGCATAAATTTCTTTAAAAAGAGAAACGGCTTCTGATGAATGCAGTGACATTCACTTAAATCAAAGCCAAACAGGCTATACCATATTAATACCAACACAGGATGCATAATGAGGTCTCTTATATTACTCACTTCTAAAATTAACTCCAGAAATCAATAACACAATCTATTTTAAGATCTCTAAAATAAAAAGTTTAATTTTTAAACAACTAAATATTTTTTTAATGAACTCAAGTCAGAGATGAGAGTCAATCTTCTACCTAAATGTTTATCCATTACTGCTTGTTTTACCAGAATAACAATTCTCTGTATTTTGTTTGTTTTGTTTTATTGGGTTGGGGAGACACTAAAGAAGGCAGAGGAAAAGAATAAATAGCTAAACAGAACAAAAAAACAAAAACAAAAACAAAAACAAAAACAAAAAAAAACCACACAAACTAAAAGAGAAAAATCATTTGTGTCCCTTTCTTAATATTGGAATCAAAAAGACCTCAAAAAAGCCCCCTGAAACTTTTTGACCAACTTTAAATTTGCATGTTTCAAATGATTAACACTTTTACCAGCCAACAAAACATATGGATTCATTCAACATTCCCAGATTATAAAATGGCTTAGGGCTTCACGTATGTCCAATAAATAATTGCTAAATCAATGCAAGTGTGAAGGGTCTATCATTACATAGAACTTCCTAGTAACAATCCAGTGACAAGAAATATGAGTTAATGAACTTGATATTCAAATCCCTAACTCAGGGCAGCCCTGGTGGCACCATGGTTTAGTGTCGCCTGCAGTCCGGGGTGTGATACTGGAGACCCGGGATCGAGTCCCACGTCAGGCTCCCTGAGTGGAGCCTGCTTCTCCCTCTGCCTGTATTTCTGCCTTTCTCTGTGCATGTGTGTCTCTCATGAATAAATAAATAAAATCTTAAAAAAAAAATCCCTAACTCATATATCTTATTTCAACTCTACTAATCATTAACATTTTCCATCCTATCTTAGATGTAATGTTTCATAACCCTAACTGATGTCTGCCACTCCCTTAACACCTTTTGTTCTATCAACCTGTGAGCTTTCAACAAGTTTCACAGTTTAAATTGATGCATGAGTCAAGAAGAACTCTATCTTTAGTAAATTTTTTTTTTTAAGATCTTATTTATTTATTCATGAGAGACACAGAGAGAGAGGCAGAGACACAGTCAGAAGGAGAGGCAAGCTTCTTGCAGGGAGCCCAACCTGGGACTCGATCCTGAGACTCCGAGATCACACCTTGGGCTGAAGGCAGACACTCAACTGCTGAGCCACCCAGGCATCCCTATCTTTAGTGAATTTAAAGAAAAGTAGTACTTACAAAAATAGCTGAATTATCCATAAAAGTAGCAATGTTGATAAGGATACATTGTATCTTTCTGTATTCTGTATTCTGTATTTCTTTCTACTTGAAATTCACAGCACTCTCATTTAAAAGATTATTTCACAAGTTTCCACAAACTGAGAAAATGTGGATGTACTTTCACTGGAAAGGTTACAGAGGTAATCCTCAATTTTGTGAGTAAGCCCTTGGTGCAGAATGAGTAATCTCTGACAACAAGAAACAATCGTAGTTTTTTTTTTTTTCACAGTTTTTTTTTTTAAGATTTTATTTATTTGTGAGAGACACAGAGAGTGAGAGAGGCAGAGAGCCAGGCAGAGGGAGAAGCAGGCTCCATGCAGGGAGCCTGACATGGGACTTGATCCCGGGTCTCCAGGCGCTGAAGGTGCTGCTAAACCGCTGAGCCATCCGGGCTGTCCACAATCATAGTTTTTACACTGCAGAAGGCCCTACCTGGCAGGGATTTTCAAATCATTGAAAATACGTTTTTATAGAAAATGAGCCTCAGTTTCACCTCACTACTATCATGTGCAAAACAGAGGTGGGGAGCTGACTCAGTTGTATCCTTAGCCTGTGGGGGCTTGTTAGGATTTGAACACACTAACCATTTCTTAGACATTCAGTCCTTAGGTATTCAAATAACCAAAGGGAAACTCAGTAAAAAATAAAAAGAAGAATGCATTGGGCAGTGTTGGAAGCAATAATTCTCCATGAGGAGGCAGGTTGTCTATATCAGAAACTGGAGGTCAAAGATGGACTCTTTTAAATCACTTACGTCCCCACATCTTAAACCTAGTTGAGAATAACCACTGTAGTGAACCACTGTTACTTCAGGGAGTAAGCTGAATCTCACAAGGGGGCAAGAGTAGAAAAAGGGTTGAGAAGGGTGGCAGGAAAAGGATAAATTTTAGAGATTTCTTTTAGAGTTCTTCACACTCCAATGGTAAAAACCCAAGCATATATCAAAACCCCAACTCTATCACTGCCCTTTATGCTAGAAGGTATAAAGAGCTATTTATGGCTCCTCAGGGATGAGAGGATATTGAAGAGTTAGATTAAGAAAGTATCTAATATTTGACTGAGCAGAGCACTTACCTGAGCATAAACTCTAAAAATAGCACAATCAGAAACTGAATAAAACACCAAAGTAGGAACAGACATAAACACATCAATATGTAAAGAGGTAGAGATTAATTAGTCAAGAATATGTGGGAGTTATTTGATAAAACCTCCTACTCCAGCTGAAATATTTCATGAATAATAGCTAAAAGTAAAGGTAATTATTATGCTGTGATCTAAGTCAGCAATTGCTCATTAAAATAATAATAATAAAAGGTATCTTTGCAGATGTTGTAGCCAATTTACTGGTAGGAGTCTGCATACAAAATTTATAGGTAGCTTTTTTTTCCTTTTCTTTTTCTCTTTTTTTTTTAAGAAGGTATAATTATTGCTAGTCACCATAGTGCAGTCTGAAGTCCCATCTTTTTTTAATTTTATGAGTCACAAAACATCTTTCCTTAGTCTTCCCATTGGTGATAACCACACGACAAGCCAGCCAATCTGTCTTTGCATCCCCAACATGGGAAATCCTACCTGACTTAGGACTTGGTTTCACAAGGGCCTTTCATCAGTCCCAGTTCAATTCAATCAACACAAATTTGCCTTGTTCCTATGGCATCTAAACCTCTATGTAAACCCAATCCCAAAGACAAGTCAATCCATTTTGATGCCTTAGGGTGCCAAGAAATTTATATCAAAACTTTTTTTTAAAGATTTTATTTATTTATTCATGAGACACACAGAGAGAGGCAGAGACATAGGCAGAGGGAGAAGCAGGCTCACTGTGGGGAGCCTGATGCAAGACTCGATCCCAGGACCCTGGGATCACATCCTGAGCCGCCGAAGGCAGATGCTCAACTACTGAGCCACCCAGGTGGCTATATCACCAAATCAAAACTTCTTAAGCCATTTGATCTAAGGATAGATTCTGGGTAACATTACATATAACTTCTTTTTTTTTAAGATTTATTTATTTTTATTTATTTATGATAGACAGAAAGAGAGAGAGAGAGAGAGAGGCAGAGACACAGGAGGAGGGAGAAGTAGGCTCCATGCTGGGATCCCGATGCGGGACTCGATCCCAGGACTCCAAGATCACGCCCTAGGCCAAAGGCAGGCGCTAAACCGCTGAGCCACCCAGGGATGCCCAACATTACATATTACATATAACTTCTAACACAATGTCTGCCTTACACTCTAGAAGCACTCGATAAACATTTGTATGCATTTGAATTAGCAGTAACACAAAATGTGAAATCATACACTTCACTCCTTAATATAACCTAATAATTTAATGCTGGTTATGTTAAGTAGATATTAGAAAGGGCTGTATATTTTTAATCTAAAACTAAAATAGTGTCACACAATGTGTTAAGAGTGATTCTTTCCTTATCTAGTTCCCTGGAGCTAACCTATGTATTGTTTCATACTAAACTAAGAACAGATTTTTTTTTTTTAACATGGCATCTCACTTTAGTATCACAAATAAGGCTCTTTGGCCACACAGGCTGCACAAACCTTAGTTGATGCAAGCCAGGCTTAGATTTGAAGTCCAAGATGGACTGGGTGGAATAGACACAGATCTTCTGGAGTAAGCCAGGGGCATGGGCATGCAGCCATACACTCAGTCACCTACAGAGACTTCGTGTGCACCACAGGTGTCTCCATCGGCTTCAAAGAGACTTAAATTCAACAGCTGTGAGGTCTAAGATTTCTACAGTCTTTTACAGGTTAAGCGAATAATAAATATAAATGCTTATCTCTTACAGACAACACATCTAGCGTTACATCCCTCAGGTAAAAATCTTCTAAGAGAGGAGATACAAATAAAGTGATAAAACCCAGCAGTTAAGAGATACCAGTGAGAAAGCAGAAAGGCCTACCTCTTCAGGCAGATGAAGAATGGTGTGCTCTCCTGCACTGAATTGTGACAGAGATTTATATGCAGCATTTGCTACAATGGGGTCCTAGACAGGGTACCAGTAAGACAAACAAAAGAAACAATATATATTACACATCAACTCTGGAGGAAGGAAGAAAATCTTCCCACATCAACCTCAAAGTTCTAGAGTCAGGGCTTTGGAAATGATACTCAAGCCTTGCTTTAATGTGTCCCAACTAAAAATAGAGAGAAATTAGCATTAGGTAGAGAGACCAGAAGCACTACATTTTTATCCTACTTTGGACATTAAACAGAAAATAACTCAAAATCGCTCAGGTCCCCATTACATGGTATGGATGATTGGAAGAAGTATGAGCATATGGAATCTGATAGGTTGGGACTAGGTTCTGATTCTCTAGCTACTAACAGGGAAAGTTAGCCCTTGGGAATCTCAGCTCATAGAGTCAGGAGTCTAGTGTAACATCACCGACAGACATTCCCTTCTCTATATTCCTTGATTGGAAACGACATCTGGACTTTTTGTTTGATGTGCTTGCTGGGGCAAAGCAGGAAAGGGGAAGGGCCATTAAAAAAGAGAGAGAGAGACAGTGACAGCAGTCTCTCTCCACATCTGTCAGCTTCACAAAGTAACAAGTGCACTTTATGACAAAAATGGATTAACGGGCATAAACTGAGAAGTTTTCTAAAACCTAAGCTTATTTACGTCACAATTCTTTTAAGATCATGAAGCCATCATTTAAATTTCATTATATTTCTTATTCCAAGAGTCTTATTTCACAGTTCTTTCTCAATTTGGTTCTGTTTCACCAACACCTTTGTGATAGTACCTTGTTTTGAGTGTGGGTCCAGAGGAAGCTGAGGACTTGAACTTTAAAATTCTGAAAAATCAATAAACATCACAATAAATGAGATGAAAACAAAACTGAGAACAATCTAAAGTAGCAAGCAGTGAACATTAATTCACTCAAAATTATACTAGTGATTGACTTAATCCGTATTTACCCATCAGCCATAAAATGAAAGTACTCAGTAACAGACTCATCATGGAAATGCATGCACATTTTAAACACAATACGTTAATATTACTAAGTAAAAAATTGTTAATAACCATTTTTTTGCTGATCTCTCAAGGCCTACCTAGTACAAATTTCCCTCCTCTCTTTGGTGTCACTGTTCCTGACTCTCTACCCAAACAGAGTTCTCCCTTCACCAAGTGGTCACATGGCCCATGGCACACTTTAACATCCAGCATGATTATCCGCATATGTGGTTAACTCCCTCTAGATTTACACTCCTCAGGGCAGTGACTATCTTTTGCATTTCAAAAACTTTAAAGCCCAGAAAAATAAAGGACATCAGCCCAGTTCCTCAAATGACAAATATTTAGTAAATGATGAGCTTAAAAAGCCATTTATCTTCCAACAGTCTACCTTATCTTCATTTCAATCACATCTATCTTCTTGTCCTTCTAAATCACTGAAGGTTCTTCTACACCTCCTTATCTTTGTATATTCCAATTCTTAGATTTCAATGAGAAGCAACAGTTTTTTAATTCTGTAAGAACCTAATCTAATAGCACCAACTAAGTAAGGTTTCATTCAATTCCTCCTAGAATGCTAGTCATTTCTACCACCAGACTCTCACAGGCCTCTGATTAAGTGTACTCATTAAATGTTATTATAATTCTTGTTGCTTATATCCAACTCTTTTTTTTTTTTTTTTTTAAGATTTTATTTATTTATCTGAGAGAGAGAGAGCGCGCGAGCACTGAGCTGGGAAGAAAGGGAGAAACAGACTTTCCTCTGAACAGGGAGCCTGGTGCAGGGCTTGATCCTGGGGATCTGGGATCGTTATGTGAGCCAAAGGCAGATGCTTAACTGACTGAGATACCAGGTGCCCCTATGTCCAACCCCTTTGTCAACTTTTGAGGGTTTGGAAGGCAACGACTGACAATTTGGTATAATGGGAAAACAGGCTATGGAGGTAAATGTCCTGGGATGAGACATCAGCCTTCTTTTAGACATTATAACATAGTTCAAGCCACTTGTCTGGCATGCAGCAGGTACTCAATAAATATTTAATGAATGGATGTACCTCTCAAAACCTCAGATTCTTTAGCTATAAAATAAAAATAATACCTTCCTATGAGAAATTAGAACGAATTGGTATAAAGTAATGAGAAGAGTGCTGGGAATATAATAGGTACTTAAAAAGAATATCTATTATGTATTACGATTTCTAAAGCCTAGGACAGTTTTACTAAATATATTTTGAGTCAATGAATGGATGTACAAGCACTTAGCAAAGCAATTCAGAAAATACTCTAATTGAAACATGGTCTCTATTTGCAACAAGCTTATAGTTTAATGGGGAAAATAATATAAATACATATACATATACCTGTAGTACAAAATAGAAATAAATGTTCTTAGGACAGTATAAAGTACAATATAGATAAAGAATCAAGTCTATAGCAAGATACTCCTACTTGTACAAAAATTCACCAAAAAAGAGGATGAATTAAACCAATTATTTACTTTCTAAAATTAGAGATTAAAAAAAAAAGCAATTCTGATAAAGAGAACAATGCACAAAGGAAAAAAAATAGAAAAGTCTGGAAGCAGGGGGAAAAATGCAGGAGGCAGAAAAGTAGAGGGAGGCCAGATTCTCAAACACCTGATGAGTAAGGTATAGAGAGGATGGACTCCATTTTAGGCAAACACAAGACACTGAGGTGACTGGGAAGAGCAAGGACCTAAGAGATGCTTTGGGAAAACTGTATCTAAACTCTAACCAGTTAACAGAGAGCACATTATTTAAATATACATCCAGAGAGAGGAAAAGAGGGAGGGAGGGAGGGAGGGAGGGAGGGAGGGAGGGAGGGAAGAGAGGCCTGGAGGGTGAGAAGAAATTGGGGGAAAGAGAGGAATAGGGAGAGACAGAAAGAGCAAGAGAGAGACAGAAGCACAGAGGTCTCCCTCTCCATTTCTTTACTTCTACTAGCAAGTGACTATGGTCACGGAAGGGCTCTCCCCTACTGGGGAACTGATAGATGGAATGACCCCAGACCCCAGAGCCATCTATCTGAGCAACAGAGGATCCTTAATATGAAAATAAGCATGAAGATAGACCAATATAAGACAACAGGGAAGAATGTAAAGTTGAAGAAGAAAATAAATCAAGTCTCCCCCACAATACATACATGCTAAATAAATAAATAAATAAATAAATAAATAAATAAATAAAAATTTACAGCCAACGTAAGAAACCAACCAAACACCAGCTCATAAATTAACCTGTAATAAAATCCAAATAACTCAAAGTATAAGCAATACAAAGCTATAGGAGTTCAGCCCTTGAAAACAGAAAATAAATAAATACAACAGGCCCTTACTATGGCTTTTACTCTTAGTTCTTTATCAGTAGCCTGGCGGACTTTCTGACAACGTAAGAGTATGTGTCATAATAGTCTCCATAAAAAAGACTGTTGGTGAATGATATACTCTAAGAGTCTCAAATCAATTCCTTTTTTTAATACCCTAAAACAAAAACCCAAATATGAGAATAAACTCATCCTATATTGGTCAACCGTTCATTCAATAACTACCTACTGACTATATGCTATGTGCCAGGCACTATGCCAGGTATTGTATCCTCAGGAAGGACAAATTTGATTTTATTTACTGTGCAGCATTAAGAATGATAAGAAGAAGTATTATCTTATAATCCAGCCTTATCACATAATCTAAATCATGTAAAGGACTATTATTGGATTCTTGTGTGGGAGGTAGTTTATCATAGTCTTGTGAAACACTAAATCAAACCACAAGTTCATGAAGATTTCAAGTGAAAATGAATTGCTACTCTTTAATGGAAAAAGGGAAAAGGTAAGCATGAGTGGGAATATGGCTACAAAAGTAAAGATATAAATGAATTCACCATCCTCTCATTTCACTCATTTCATACAGAGAATGTTAAACAATATATGAATCTTATAGTAAAGCTTCTTCCAAGTGTTTCAGTTCACTCCAATGACAAATACCGAGTAGCTCACAAAATTATTTTCCTCTCCTAAGGTAGTCTGATTTTACAATCATCCTCATTGTACAGATCAATATAGGACACATGAACGTGTAAAAATCAACTCTTTATGGGAAACCTAGAAGCAAAACATAAATGAATATATATATACATATATATTCAGTCAAATATATATATATATATATATATATATAGTCAAATACTATGGGAGACTCTGTCCTGCCTTATTAAAATCTTTGTGATATTTTTTAGAAATAAAAGCACCAATAAAATGAATTTAAACTTTTGGCCTTAGACACACTATTTTTAACATACTGACTTTTTATTTTACTTATTTTATTTATTTACTTATTTATTTATTTTGCACACTGACTTTTTAAAGTCTTGGTTATATTCTCATAATAAAAAATTGGTATCCTTTACGTAAATAAGCCTTAAAGACACAGAATTGATAAGCATGGATATTCTCCTATTACTAGCAGTCCATAAAGATATCACATCCTTAGAACAAAAAATGTTAAAGGATTTTTGGAAAACAAAGATTATGAATATCGATTTCCATAAGTTGTTATACAGCCCATGTCTTCCCAATGTAGAAACAGAAAATTTATTGACCTTCAAATGCATACCTCATATTCAGCTGTATTGACTGTTAAAGAGGGAACCAGAGAAAACAGTTCACTGAGGGTCTTCAAAATGAGGGGTCTTGTGTCACAGCTGAGCTTTGGAGAGAGAGCATTCCATGTGGAGCGAATGCAAACGACCTGCGAAGGAAATGAAAGAGTCAATGCCTAACAAAATCCCAGCTGACAGGACGCCATTAGCAGAGGGTACTATCTTTTATTACAGGAAAACTAGGAAAAACTCATAACATTCCTAGAAGTTCAGATTTGATAAGGTATCACTTCTCAAAAGAAATTATTTAAACCAATATAAACTGTTGTGGAAGAAAATCCAGCCTGACTCACATGACAGCTTCTTTGCTACTTTAGTTTGCTAACCAAGGAAATAAAACTTACACGCAGATATGTGCATGGGTGCCAGCCAGTGCCCGCACACATGCAAATTAGATTAGCTACAAACATCATTGAAGAACCATTCTCTGAAAAAAACGAAGGGTAAGATAATGTTAAAAAAAAAAAAAAAGGAAGAAACGTTCTAAGATTTTTATTTATTTATTTTTGAGAGAGAGAAAGTATAAGCAAGCACGAGCTGGGGGAGAGGCAGAGGGCGAAGTAGACTTCCTTGCTGAAATTGCAACAGCACTCAGAAAATTGAGATTTAATATATATAAACTGAACATGCTCAAATCATCTTACAAACATGTAAAGGAACCGCGTTGGTGGTATAGTGGTGAGCATAGCTGCCTTCCAAACATGTAAAGGAGGCAGGAGAATAACTGTATTATTTAAAATAATAATTTGAGCACCTGGTTGGCTCAGTTAGTAGAGTAAGTGACTCTTGATCCAGGAGGTCCTAAGTTCAAGCCACACATTGGGCAGAGAGCTTACCTACTAAACTAACTAAATAAAATACTTTAAAACCTTGTTTTAAAAGTCACTTCAGATTCTTTAAAAGACTGTTAAATGATAAAATAAGATGGCAGCCTGACAAAAATGTTATTTTTAACTTGACCCAATTTTCTATACCAAGTGTTCTTAGTTCATATCTGGTTTTCTAGATATTCAAATGTCTTCCTAAGTTCGATTCCAACTACACCAGATGATTTCTTCACTTGGATATATTTTATTAAAATTTTAAAACTCAGGCAGGAAGAGTGCCAATGTAGATCGATTATATAGAGTTTAACAAGGATTAACCTTTCTAAAATACTCCCATCCCTTCTCTTAAGCTTCAATTAATACACACAATTTGTCTCCATCTACAAACATAAATTATTTAGAAAAAACTACATAAGGTAGTAAGTGAAAAGATGTCAAGACAAATGAATAATATGCACCTAAGGACCTAGATTAAGGAGAGGTTTAAAGAGGAGACAGCAGAAGGAGTATCTCAGAACACTTGGATTTGGTGCTTTTGCTCTTTATTTTCTTCTTTCCATGAAACAGCAGAAAAATATTCTTTGGCTTGGGACCCACTACAAATTTGGATTGAATTAACATTTACTAAGAGGAATACTGTGTGTCAGCCACATCAGTGGGCATGTTTATACGAAGTAGCCCTAATATTACAAATTATCAGTATTTGCAATCAAAAGATAAACTCAATCTTTCAAAGCTATCAATTCAACATCAAGGGTATACCCAGTGTATACCCAAAGTACTAGGAGGAACAGTGGCATATAAAACATAATCTAACATCTCAAAGAACTTAGCACCTACTGATAGAATTCTAAATTATCAGGAAACAAAATAATTAGATTTTAGGCTATTTTCAACAGAAAAGAGTTTTAGGAGGACCTAGGGAGTAAAGCTTTGTCTGGGGGTGGGGTCATCAGAGAGAACATCAAGAACCAGGAAGCCCTGAGATGGGACAGGAAGAAGGAAGAGACAGAAGTCAGGCAGACATTCCTTAAGCAAGTGGAAGGCAAAGGTCAAAACACAAAGAAAGTGTGTTGTAGGGGCACCTGAGTGGCTTAGAGGTTGAGCATCCACCTTTGGCTCAGGTCATGATCCCGGGGTCTTGGGATGGAGCCCCACATCAGGCTCACCGCAGGGAGCCTGCTTCTCCCTCTGCCTGTGTCTCTCATGAATAAATAAATAAAATCTTAAAAAAAAAAAAAAAAAAAAAGCATGTTACAGGCACACAACTGGTGTGCAAAGTATCAGTGAGGGAAGGCTGACAGATCAGAGTGTACCTGGAATACCAAAACAAGTTTGGATCAGAATCAAGAGAAAAAGAGGCTTCTAGCAGTTTCTCAGCTGGGGAACAATCAAAATTAAAATGCTACTTTTGAAAGAATCTTCTGGTAGTCTTAGACCCAAAGTCAAAGCAGTTACCCAACCTCGCTGATTCCTATTGCTCACTGGTCCCCAAGACATATAGAGCCTGAAACATTTTCCCAAAATCTTATGCTCAGTGTACACACTAATTGTCCAGGCTCTCTTAACTTTAAATGCCCATCAGATTCCAACTGAGGCCGTTTCAAGACCCAGTTCAAACCCCAATTCCACAATTAAGCTTCCTCCTACAATTCAAGCCCTCCTTTTATCTCTTTTGTTCCTCTACCTTCTAACACTTAAAACTATATACCATCCAATTTAGCATTTAATTATATACTGTCTAGTATTATTCACTATTTTCATGAACATAAGTTGTCTTCTCAAGTAGATATTAAGTTATTTGAAGATAATGATCATGTCTTATAGTTCTTATTCCCCACTCACCTAGCTTGGTAATAAGGATATAACGGATTAACAGTACTTATCAACTACTCATGGTATAGGACTTGAGGAATGCTAAATCTGAGATGGAGAATAAAAGAATTAAAAGAACTAGGAGACTGAATCAAAAAGGGAAAGGCTTGGGACCTAAAGACTGGATGAATAAAAAATAGCATTAAAAAAGGGAGGATTAAAAAAAAAAGAAGAAGGAGGGGCGCCTGCGTGGCTCAGTCTATTAAATGTCTGTCTCCAGCTTAGGTCATGATCCCAGGGTCCTGGGATGGAGCCCCATCTTTGGCACCATGCTCAGTGGGGAGTCCGCTTCTCCCTGCTTGTCTTTGCTCTCTTTCTCTCTCTCAAATAAATAAATAAAATATTAAAAAAAAAAAAGGAGGGAAACCTGGAGGAAGGAGCACATTACAGGAGATGGGGCAAGAGACGATGAGTTCCATTTGAGATATGTTTAATATGAATTGATGGAAAGAGATCCAGAGAGAAATATTCTGCAAGCAAGAAGAAAAGAAAAGTACTATAACTCAGATGTGAGATTGGTCAACAATAGCTCTGTCATTCAAACATTTCTATAAATCAAAATACCATAAGGAGATATGGCTCACAGATGCTATGAGGCCCTCTGCAGATCAACACAGATGACATCTGGCCACCAACTATAGACATAGGAAAAGGACCTTGTCTTTTCCATGAGTAGTCGGTGGGCAGTAAGGCTACATCCTCCAAGTATATTCAAGGGTTCACAGAACTTTTTTTTTTTTAAAGTCATCTTTCTAGAGTGTTTAAAAGTGAATTCCTGAAATGGTACTGTACATATGGACTATGAGAAGGTATTTCAGAACCAGGAGCTGTGGCCTTACACATACGCAAGGTATACCTTCAGGGAATATTTGCAAACCCATGCTGGCCCCCATAATCAGAAGCAGGGAAGCCTCTAGTAAAGAAGGCTGCTTTCCCTGACCTTCCCAACCCTGGGCTCTTCTTGACACTATATCTCAGAGACGGTCTGGCCCTGGGGACTCCTTGAGCTTAATCTATGATAATCTTGCTATGCCCATCTTCTGGAATCCTGTGGATCTGATCCACTACCTTTGTAACCTGTACAATCTGCCAAATCACATTGGATTAGGCAGGTTCAGGGTCCTGGTTTTTACTGGCTTATTGTGTCTCTACTATTAATTACCCAATGACTTGTCTGTTTTCAAAAAACAAATTGAGGGGGATCCCTGGGTGGCGCAGCAGTTTGGCGCCTGCCTTTGGCCCGGGGCGTGGTCCTGGAGACCCGGGACCGAGTCCCACGTTGGGCTCCCGGTGCATGGAGCCTGCTTCTCCCTCTGCCTGTGTCTCTGCCTCTCTCTCTCTCTCTCTCTCTATCATAAATAAAATAAATTAAATTAATTAAATAAATTAAAAAAAAAAACAAATTGACATCTGGCTCTAGGATATGAAGGGCTGCACCTGAAGAATGATAAAGAAGGAAATTTTGCTCTATGCTGCTGAGCTGAAAAAAGAAAAAAAGGCAGAGGTGGGAGCATGGGGAGGAGGTGGTAGTGTTAATTACTCAGTGCCAGAAACAAGGAGGCATATAACTACACTGAGCTATTGTAAGAAAGTTGTCAGTATCTATAAGCTAATAGCTTGTGTTTCTATGGCCACAGGGAAAGAGGAAATACTGCCTTTAGCCTATAGAAAACAGGGAGTTGGAACTGAGACCCACACATAAAACCAGGCCCTTGGGGTGCCTGGGTGGCCATCAGTTAAGCATTCGACTATTGGTTTCAGCTCAGATAGTGATCTCGGGGTCATGATCTCAAGGTCATGTTCTCAGGGTCATGAGACTGAGAATCATGTTGGGCTCTGTGCTCAGTGGGGAGTCTGCTTAAGACTCTCTCTCCCTCTGCACCCCCCCCCCCAACTTGTGCATGGTCTCTTTCCTCTGTCTCTAAAATAAAATAAAATCTTAAAAAAAATAAATAAATAAAAAGCCCAGCACCCTCGAAGAGCTGCACCCTTAGTGTAATGGTTGGACTAAAAACTACTGAGCTGAGACACTTACTTAAAAAACAGCAGTGAGCTGGGGGCATCTGGATCACTCTCAAAGGATATTCCTGTAACCCATAATCCAAACAGTCACACAGAAAAATGAAATAAAGTAAGCTCATCTGGAAAGGAGTTCATGATACAAAAATTTTCAAAAACTATAATGAAAGAATCAACAAAAGCAACAAACAGCAGGGCTAAACATCCAAGATTTTCAGATAACAGAACAGAAATACAAAAGTACTTGATAGAATGAAAGATTTCAGACAAGGCATTTAAGTACCAGTAAAACAAGATGGCACGATGGAAAAGAAGAGGAAAATTTGGCAAAGAACCAAATAAGATCTCCAGAAATGAAGACTATAATCACTGAAATTATTAACTCAATCTGATAGCAAGTTATCCTAAGTATAGACCAGAAAGATCAGAGTTACAAAATATAAAAAAGAAATTCAAAGTCAGGTCGTATTAAAAGAGATGGTCTATCTTATGTTTATCAAGAGTTCCTAAATAACTTTATTTTTAGAATGGCCCTTGGAGAAGTAGTTGATTCCAGGACTGGACTAAGGAAAATATAACTTAGGTCTGGAGCATCTTATGGTGTGAGAAGTAAGGGAAGTGTTCAAAAAAGGATGTGGATTTGATGAAAGGGCATGGCAGCAATCTCAAAGTGTTCCAAATAAAAACCCCTAAGTCCACAGAGGCATAAATAGATATATAAATAAGCAAATAAGAAAGAAGGAACAGCAATTCCTTCCAATGTAGAAGCAATGAAAGAAATAAAAAAAATCACCATTAGACAAACACGACCAGAATAGCTGTCATAGGCAAGATATGCTGGAGGATGTTAAAAATTAGTGGGCAAAAGTGTGAGGATAAACAGGACAACTGGATAGTCTCAAAGTATCTCCTCCAAGAAATGGGTTAATTACAAAAGAAAGAACAGTTATTATGATATAGAGTAGTCCAGAATATATCACATTAACCAAGTGATTGATGCTAATACCACCAAGCGATGAAGGTCAATATCACCAGTAATAAAATATACCAACACCATGTACTCCTAATAGGATACACTGAGAAATACTACCTCTGGAGTAGTCTTATCCCAAAAAAGCCACATGTCCTTGATCTAATCATGAGGAAACATCATATACACCCAAATCAAAGCACATTTTACCAAACACCTAATCAAGACTCTTCAAAAGGGTCAGCATCATGCAAGTAGAAGAGCCTGAGAAACTGGCAGAGCTGGAAAGAGAAAGGTAATATGACAACTCAGTGCAACAGCAGAGCCTGGGTTGGATCCTGGAATGGAAAGAGGACTTCAGTGGGAACACTATGAAGCCTGAATAAAGTCTGTAGTCCAGTGAATAGCATTACATTAACATCAATTTCTTAGTTTCAATGGCTGTGCTACAGCAATGAAAGTAAGACTTTACGTTAGGGAAAGCAGAGTGAAAAATATTCAAGAACTCCGTATATTATTTTTCCTATTTTTGTACAACAGCTTTTTGGAGATATAATTCACATACAATTCACCTGAAGTGTATAATTCGATGGTTTTCAGTATGGTTCTCACAAAGTTACACAACCATCACCACAATCAAGTTAACGAACATTTTCATTACTCCAGAAAGAAACTCCAAGATCATTTAATACTCATTTCCCCCCAGCCATCCCAATTCTAAGCAACCATAAATCTATATTCTCTCTTTAAATTTGCTTTTTCTAGACCTTTTCTATGAAGGAAATCATACCATATATAATTTTTTGTTATTGGCTTCTTTCAATTAAAATATTGCTTTTAAGGTTTCTCCATGGTGTAGCATATATCAGTAGTCTTTTTCACTGCTAAATAATATTCCATTCTATGTATAGATCTCTCTATACTATTTTTTGAAGGCTTCCTGTAAGTTTAAAGGTATTTCCAACTAAAAGGTTAAAAAATAAGAATGGGGGGGTGGGGAGAACTACTTAAAGAAATAATGGCTAAGAATTTCCAAAGTCAAAGAAAGTAATTCTTTAGGTCCTCAGCAAGAGAAATAAAAATAAGTTTACATCTACATACATTATAAGATGGCTGTTTAGTACCAAAGGCAAAGAGATAATCTTCAAAGCTAATGGAGGAAAAAAGAGAATATCAAAAAATAGACTGCTGGGATGCCTGGGTGGCTCAGTGGTTGAGCATCTGCCTTTGGCTCAGGCCATGATCCCAGGGTCCTGGGATCAAGTCCCACAAGTCCCACATCAGGCTCCCTGGAGGGAGCCTGCTTCTTCCTCTATGTCTCTACCTCTCTCTGTGTGTCTTTCATGAATAGTTAAGTAAAATCTTTAAAAAAAATATATAGAATGTCTACAAAGGAACAATTTAGAGCAACAGCAGACTTCAAAATTAACAAGACGAGCGATCATGCAATAATATCTGGCAGGTGGTAAAGAAGCAATCAGACTAAAATACTGAATCCATCATTCATTAGTAAGGGCAAAACATACAAGAATATATAAATTAAGTTAAATAGATGGAGCACTTAGGTATTAGGCATTATGGCATGTAAATATTTACATACAAATTACTCAGAATGTCTTGTTCAGTTTTTCTGAGTTGTAGAGAATACATCCCATTCTAAGTGCTTACATTATGTGTATTTTATGGCCATTTGTGTTTCTTAGGGAGAAGGATACTTTCTCCCTGTCATTCCTCCCCAAGAATCTTAGCAACTCTAGACAGCACAGATCAAGACCCTGGGCAGTGTGGTACACTCGAAAGAGCACATGACTGGAGTCAAAAAAACCCCAGGCTCTCTCATTTGGTAGCTGAGTGACTACAGCAAAGTCATTAATCTCCTTCAATCTGTTTCCCCAGCTGCACAAAGGAAATAATAGTAGCAACACCTGCTCTATGTATAGCACAAGGTTAACAGTGAAGGCAATGTTGAGACAATTGTATGCAAACGTGCTTTGTACACTGTCAAAGATGGTTATTGCTGCTACAGCCAATGGGGGAAAATCATGAATCCCCAAAGACTCAAAGCCTTTGCTTCTAATTCTTGTGCCGTAAGAATGACTTTGTCCAAGGAACAGATAGCTATCTTCTAATTTTACTTCCAAAAGATTTTTCTAGAAATTCCTGGGAACAGCCTACTCCTTTTGTCCTGATACTTTACTCCAACAGAGTAAAAGCTTTATAAAAAACCTGTAGGCAACAAAAACTGCTTTTATTTGCCCTTTTCATAATGAAGGTAAAAGAAACTGCCTTCACAATTAAAGGACTCAAGTCATCATCATGCAGTGAAGTCCTCTTAAGCTAATTCAGCACACACAATCATAAAACAGGATGCTTCTGTTACCAAAATACAAGGACAGGAGATAAGAGGGAGTTTAAGCAGACACAATCAATGGGGCAGAAACAATGAGAAAAATAACATTCTTACCCTAATAATTTGAGTTAAAGGTTCTAAGTATTAAAAAAAAAAAAAAAGACTACCACAGGTTTATTTAAGTAATTTTATAGTCTTTTAATGTCTGAGACTACTTTATGATCAAGACAGTGTGACAGAAAACAAGAGAAATAAATACCAAGTTGCCTTTTTAAAAGTTCTTTGTAGGGGCACCTGGGTGGCTCAGTGGTTTGAGCGTCTGCTGCTGAGGTCATGATCCCAGGGTCCTGGGATCAAGTCCTGCATCAGGCTCCATGCAGGGAGTCTGCTTCTCCCTCTGCCTATGTCTCTGCCTCTCTCTGTGTCTCTCATGAATAAATAAATTAAATCTTAAATAAATAAATATCCTTTATAATCAAATGACCTTCCATTATGGTTTCTATCTTGCTAATGGCAAATAATGTAGAAGCACATATCTAAATTTCATACTGTGGCTCAGTAAATAAAAAATACTTGTACTTGATCTGGTACTAAGGCTGCCCTCATATTAACAATCCCTACCCTCTATGCCGTCTCTAGAAGACGTACCTTTCAAATTATTCTGTATTTCTGTAAAACTGGCAGTTTGTAGTGCAAACTTATAATTCTAGTATCTGAAGAGAAGGGGCTTAGAAATTCTGTAAGCAACATAAGTAACAACAGAGAGGCATTTATTAAACAGACTGATCTAGACTCTCAAGGGACTCACTACTCAGGGGCCAGGGATTCTAGGTTTCTTTTTTATTCCCCATGTGAGAAGTTGCAGCTTCCCCAGCTACCTCCCCATAGTGAACAGTATCTTCCAATGCAAACTCCACTGATATCTCTGCAGGAACAGAAAGAATGACACAAAGGGTTCCCTGCAGGGAGGCTCACTTTTCAGTTTTGCTAGATTCTGTCTGGATTAATTACCTATTTCATGTTGGACATTCTTCTGGCATGAACTAGCAAACACACAGTCAGAAATATCCTTTCACAACAAAAATGATTAGTGCTTTATTCCCCCTCAAATAACCAGAGAATCTTTTTTTTTAAAGGTCAGTTCCTTCTACTGTTCAGATAAATGGAGGCTAGACTTCAAGGTAGTAAAGAATAATAGAAATTCAATCAAAATAGCTTAAAATTTTAAAAAAAGAACCCACATTGCTAAAAGAGTTGCTCAGTAGATACAGAACTGAAAGCAAAGCAAACTCAGTGTCTACCAGCAACAACAAGAGTAAAATATCCCCCCATCTAAATTTTAAAAAGGGCTAAAGGGACTAACATGAGTGCACTGTAGAAAGAACTTGAGAAATAGTTAAGCATGGTTACATACTGAAAAATCAACATGCCACACATCAAAAAAAAAAATTGATGAAGTGAGCAGTCACTATAGAGGCTCTAGAAACACTTTACAGAACAACTGTAAATGGCACAGATGAAGCTTTTCGTAATACCTGTGGAGTGTAGTCTCCTTTACAACGATGGAGTTCCGTGAAAACCTTTCTGAATAACCAATGTTGCCATTACTGAAATGTAACCTGAATTATGTGTGTGATTATGTGTTCACTGAAAATGATTCTTCTCTCTCCACCGGCTCTTTGCATCCACAGATTTGAGAACACAACTGATGAATTCTTAGTGGATTACAATGGTGAAGATCAGTCAGTCTAACATCCCTGAGGGACTCAAAAAGATTCATCTACAACATACTAAGAACAAGGAAGACATGTACCTGGGACTGCTTCCCAAACAAACAAACAAGCTCCTGTTTAATAAAAGCTAAAGGCAAAATCTGTCATCTACAAGTACAAGAGATAGAGAATTTTAGCAGAACTTCTTCAATAATTATTTGTTCTTTAGTACCAAAAAGCCACTGAATTACAATGAAAAAGGTTCCCCTTAACAAGGTTTTAACAAGTATAAACTGTTTTGCCTTCCCTACAAATGCAGTTTCTAGCAGTGTTTGGCATATAAAGGCACTCTCCTCAAAAAAATTCATTGAGGGGTGCCTGGGTGGCTCAGTCACTTAAGCATCTGCTTTCTGCTCAGGTCAAGATTTCGGGGTCCTGGGATGGAGCCCCATGTCAGGCGACCTGCTCAGCATGGAGTCTGCTTTTCCCTCTCCCCCTGCCCCTTACCTTCCTGTGCTCTTTCTTTCATTCTCTCTCTCTCTCTCTCAAATAAATAAATAAATAAAATTCTTTTTTTAAAAAAAATATTTAATGATCGAACGGTATGAATTGGCCTACCACCAGCTAGAACAGGGTTGGAGACTTTTTTCTGTCAAAGACCAGAGACTTAATATTTCAGGCTTTGAGGGCCACGAAGTCTGTTACAACTATTCAACTCTGCCACTGTGTCGTGAAAGCAGCCACTGGTTAGAACAGTATAAATATACCGCAAATACTGATGATAAGTAAACCTAAGAGTTAAGAAAGAAAACTAAAAAACACCAAACATCAGAAATGGCACTACTTGTGTGGAAGAGAGGGATGGTGGCTTAATTGAGAAATACTTCTTTAAAATCAGTATTTTGAACTGTCCCTTTGTTGGATGCCCTGGAGGTTTTACACCTCAGAAAATGACCTACAAAATATTTACAATAAATAGAAATATGCTACCCTTTTATGTAATGGAGAGGAGGCCATCATGGAGAGTTAGAAAAGAAGACACACATGACTTTAGGCAGAGAGATGCTAGAGAAGAGTATACAGTGAAGGTGAAGGTCTGCCAATGTGGTCACTTAAAACTAATAACCACGTTGGCCTCTCCCTGAGAATGTCTTTCAAATTCCTCCTGTACCCCTTAATGAATTCTTCATTACAAACTGTAGAACCTATAACTTCCTGGATCCAAGTCTCCTGGGAGCAAGCAAATCAAAACCAGTCCTAAGCAAACACTATGGAGTTTAAAAGTTGAAGTTAGGGGCAGCCCGGGTGGCTCAGCGGTTTAGCACCACCTTCGGTCTAGGGCCTGATCCTGGAGACGTAGGATCGAGTCCCACATCGGGCTCCCTGCATGGAGCCTGCTTCTCCCTCTGCCTGTGTCTCTGCCTCTCTCTCTCTCTCTCTGTCTCTCTCATGAATAAATAAATAAAATCTATTAAAAAAAATAAAAAATAAAAAATAAAAGTTGAAGTTATATGTGAGGATGCCACAAGTCTAAATGAGCTATTAATGTCTTCTTAAATTATTCTCAGCAGTCTATTTTGCAACTGAATAACTACAGAAAATCCAGGAAAACATCGGTGCTACAGCAATGGTAAAGGAATTTTCCGAGAAAAGAAGCTAGAATTGCTGGGGGAGAGGGTAGATAGACTGTCGATTCTCAAAAGAATCTACTGGCTACGGAAAAGAATATTAAGATAATGAGGAAACAAAGGGCACCACAAGAAGGTATAGAGGCTGCTTTTAGTCAAATAGACTTCAGCGATGGAATGTAAAAAGGACCACAGTGAACCCCAGGCAGGATACAGATGGGCCCATAGGAGGGCCCACCTCAAAATAGCCATTGGTCACAAATGACCAATAGGCTACTTATAACCAGGTACAGTGGCCAAAAAAAGGAAAAATTCTAAATGTCACCATATCTCTTCATCTCCCCTCTTTACTTTTTTTTAAGATTTTATTTATTGATTTATTTGAGAGAGAGAGACAGACAGACAGACGAACAAGCCAGAAGGCAGGGGTGGAGGGAGAGGGAGAAGCAGACTCCCCCCCACGTAGGGAGCTCCAGGCATGGCTCAAGGCAAGCTCGATGAGAGGACTCCACCCCAGGATCATGACCTGAGCTGAAGGCAGACACTTAACTGACTGAGCCACCCAGGTGTCCCATTCATCTTCCCTCTTTAAAAACAGCTCCCCCCCCCCCAAAAAAAATAAAAAACAGCCCCTACCGACGGCCTCATTGCAGATACCCTCTCCTCTGCTATCCTGCCCATGGCTCCCTTGCAGTGCGTTCAATAAATCTCTATCCCTTTGTTCGGCCTTGGATGAATTCTTTCACCTCCTGACCCATTGGCTTCCATCAGCTTGTCACCGCATTTTTAGGGGCCCCCATCCGATCAAGAGACACCTCATTTAGACACCACAGAAATGTTAACAGAACAGGAGAACCAAGAAAGGATAGGGCCCTGGAGTCCAGGAGGAGGGAGAGGTTTGTAAAAACAACACTTTTTGTGGCTATTTTACATTAAAGAGAAGGTAAGGAAGTATGGGATGAGTTCTTTGGCTTTGCCAGGAATAAGGTCTTTTTAAAGTTTTCTATCCAAATGGAAAACTAAACCACTCTCTGTTTAAGACTCTTGTTTATTATTAAAATTAAAAATATAAGCATGCCTGGGTGGCTCAGTCAGGTAAGCATCAACCTTCAACTCAGGTCATGTTCGTGGGGTCCTGGGATTGAGCCCCACGTCAGACTCTGCTCAGCGTGGCATCTGCTTCTCTCTCTCCCTCTGCTTCTCCCCCTGGCTCTTGTTCTCTCTCTCTCTCAAATAAATAAATTTTAAAAATCGTTTTAAAAAATTAAGAATATAGAAATGTAATGCCAACACCCCAAATTCTTCTCAAACCTAATTGTTCATTTGCATCAGAAAAGTACACCTACTTTGAGACACAAAAAACACTGATCACAGTATGGTTTACAATATGAAAAAAAAAATCAAAACAAAACAGTAAATAATTTAAGTATCCTGCAACAAGAAATTCACTAACTATGCTATAGCCATGTGCTCATTCAATTTGATGACAGAAGTAGATTACCATCGTGATTTGTTGTCCATGGTAAACTGTTAGCTGAAAGAACAGATTACAAAAAGAATATATAACATATCCCTCTAACATAGTATGATCTCTATTTTGTTTTATGCCTGTGGTTTAGAGGTGATTTTTAATCATTTCCTTGGTTATAACTTAGGACTTTCTTACTGCATACATATAATACTTGAGTCATATTTTAAAGGAAATATATAACCATTTTATGCATTTGAGCCTGAATCATTTTTCTACAGTTAAAATTAATTTGATTCTCCCACTCCCCTATAGCTTACATAAAGACTGAAAAAAAATTTATTTTTATATAACACCTAAAATTAGTGTATTCTTAAAGTGACATTTGGCAAAGTGATCATTCTTTGGTAAAAAGTGAGATTTATGTTTCTTTCCTCTGCCCACCTAAATTAATATTTTACAGGGAAATCTGAAAGTTTACTATAGCTGTTCTTACTCTACAAAATGGAGCCAAACATCTTCCACCACACCTGGGAAACCTAATATAATTCCAAAGGTTTTCTTAAACACCCTCATTTCCAGGCATGATGATTGCTCCTCCTCCCACAAAGCATAAGCCAGGAATTAACAGCTATTCCCGCCACATCAAATAAATATATGGCTGGTGATAATTATACAACCCATAAACACATGCCAGGAAAATAATACTGCACAAAGCTGAAAAAATTCTGAGCAGATGGACTAAAGAGCTTCCTGTAGGGTCTCAAAGGAAATAATAGCCAGTGGCACCATAAGAGTTTAGATTTAACATGCTACAATATGGATGAAACCTTGAAAACACTATGCTATGTGAAAGAAGCCAGCCACAAAATACCATATATTATATGACTCCATTTATACGAAACAGAAAACAGGCAAATCTATAGAGACTGGAAATAGATTATCAGTTGTATAGGACCAGGGGCAGGGGAGGGATAGAGACACCATGAGGTGACAGCTAAAGTCTCTTTTTGGGTTGATGAAAATGTTCTAAACTTGACTATAGTGATGGTTGCACAAATCCCCAAATATACTAATATCATCAAATTATAAGCTTTACATGGGTGAATTGTACTATGTGTGAATTTTATCTCAGAACTTATGCCAAAGAAAGAAAAAAAAGAAAAAGAAAAAGAAAAAAGTTTTGATCTAGTGTGGTCCTACTTGACACCAGGAGAACAAATATTTTGGTATCAGCCAACTCTAGGTTCAAACCTTGCCTCTGCCACTAATTAGCTATATTAACTTCACTTTCCTCATCTGCAAAATGAAACATAGTGTTTGTGTTTATCAGGATTCTCCAGAGAAACAGAATCCATAAGAGATTATAGATAGATTCAGAGAGATAGATACATGGATGAAGAGATAGACAGACAGATGGACAAAGAGATAGATTTATTACAATCAGCTATCACCAACCTGAAGAACCAGGAAAGCTGGTGGTATAATTCAGTCCAAGTCCATCAGTCTGACTGAGATCCAGGGAGCCACTGTCATAAGTCTCGGAGTCTGAAGGCCCAAGAACCAGGAGCCCTTGTGTCCGAGGGCAGGAGAAGATGGCTGTCCCAGCTTAATAAGAGTATGCCCATTCTTCACCTTTTTTTCCACTTCAACCCACCATGAATTGGATGTTGCTGCTCACATATTAGCGAAGGGAGATCCCTTCTGTCAGTCTACTGATTCAAATGCTAATCTTTACCAGAAACACTCTCGCAGACACACCCAAAAATAATGTTTTACCAGTTATCTGGGCATCCCATAGGTCAGACAAAATAACACATAAAATCAACCATCATAGTACTAATACCAACCTCACAAGGTTACTATGACAATTTTTATAAAAAGACATAGGATAGTACTCAGCAAGGGGTAAGTGCTCAACAAATGTTTACTTCTGGAGTCAGTATTAAGATTATATTATGGGGGTGCCTGGCTGGCTCAGTCAGCAGAGTGTGAAACTCTTGATCTCAGGGTTGTAAGTTCATTGAGAGAGTAGAACAGAATGTGAAATCATAACTTTCCTGGACAATTCAGAATGTCTTCTAAACAAGCTGGCATTCAAATCTCATAATAGGCCAACCCCTCTGTTAGGAACTAGGGCAAGAGAGAAATAAAAAGAGCTTATTACATCCCCAATGTAGCTCACAGGAGCACAAACATGGGAAGCAAATATTTACAGTCAGCTATAATGCTCAAACAGAAAGGGATGTTTGGGGCAAAGAGAGAAAGACACAAACCTTAGGGATAAGGAAATTTCATAAAGGAAGGAAAAACAGAAACTAGTCATAGTCATTTCACTTAGTTATTAACTAGGAAAGATCGCACTAATAACAGAAGTTTTACTAGCACTATGAGATTACCTGAAATTCACAACTTATTCCAAAGCAATTTATAATCCTTTTTTGTAGAACTTCTCACAACTGCAAATAGGGAGATGTACCATGAATAGTTAAATGTCCATTTGCTCCGGGCTCCCAACATAGAATGAGAGCCTCCCGAGGGGTAAGAACTAAGTCTCTATCTCGGGCATTTCACAGTACCTGGTGCACAGCAGGCACACAAATTTTAGTTGAACATGAATGAAGAAATATAAATAAAAACAGTCAGTGTATTCTTTCCTCCGTTGGGTTGGCTCAGAAAGCAAGTTGTCTTGCTTGACTCAAGGAAGCATTTCACTTATAACTGGAATCAAGTCCCTCTGTAATACTGTTCTGCAACTGCTGGTTCTAAACCTTAGCCAATTCCAAGTAGTTCTTGAGTTTCCAGTGGTAAATGGAAATGCTCTTGCTCACTAAATCTCTAAGCCATTCTTCTTCAGCACTTTTATTTATCAAGTGGCAGTAGGCTACATCTCCCCCACCACTGGGGTGGGAGGGAGTGTGGGGTGGAGGATGGGAAGAGAAGTGACAGGAATTACATTATATGATATGATATTGAATAAAAGGCAAGGGATTAGCCTTGCATTTAAATCCCAACGCTGCCTCTTCTTAGCTCCGTGCCCTTGGGGAAATTACTTACACCCTATGGGTCTTAGAGCTATTTTATATTCACATATAAAATAGGGACAAGACCACCAAACTCACAGAGATGTTGTAATTAATTAAACAAGATAATGTATGTTATACCTAGTGTTGTTCCTTGACTACAACAAGCACTCAATAAATGAAAGGGTTGTTTTCCTTATCTTTGTGGTTATTACATAATGCTATCTGCTCCTAAATTACTCATTTAATTTCTCTAAGTGAATGATAATAGCCTAGTTTCTTTAGAGTCAAATCCTTACTCCTTAAAAGCATCAATTTTTTAAAGCTTTTTTTTTTAAGTCATCTCTACCTCCAGTGTAGGGCTCAAACTCACAACCCCAAGATCAAGAGTAACTCGTTCTACTGACTAAGCCAGTCACGTACCATACTGACTAAGCCAGTTACGTACCATCCTGCAAAGCACTGCTATATCATACAACAAAAAAAAATCTGAGAAAACGATCCTCTTAATAGACCTCTTTATATAGATGGCTTGTGATGACACCTTTGAAAGACATCTTAGCATGTGTTACGCAGGAGCAACGTCTAATCCAGTAACCTATAAACATGATTGTTTGTACATCTATACTGGTAAAAAAAAATCGTGCACCAGCATATATGTATATTTATTGATATATACATGAACTATAAGAAGAAAAATACTAGGCAAAGCAAGAAAATTGGAAACAATTGTCCTTAATAAAAGAAAAATGTAAAACATCTTTAAATTCAATAACTTTTGTATCTCTATGTAATATATAGTTCTTGGAGATAGCCCCCAATCTCAGTATAAAATACTGTAAATAATATAATCTGGGCAGCCCCAGTGGCCCAGTGGTTTAGCGCCACCTTCAGCCTGGGGTGTGATCCTGGAGACCTAGGATCGGATTGAGTCCCACGTCAGGCTCCCTTCATGAAGCCTGCTTCTCCCTCTGCCTGTGTCTCTGCCTCTTTCTCTGTGTGTGTGTCTGTCATGAATAAATAAATAAAATCTTTAAAAAAAAATAACATAATCTGCTAACAAGCACATGAAAAGATGCTCAAAACCATAAATTGGTAAGAAACTGCAATTAAAACCACAGTAAGATACTTCATATCCCATAGGACGACTACAATAAAAAAGAGAATAACAAATGTCGGTGAGCATGTGGAAAAATGGAAACCCTTATACATTACTGAGAAGAACGTAAAATGGTACAACCACCTGGAAAAATACTTTGGCAATGCCATGAAAAATTAAAGAGTTATCATATGACCCAGAAATTCCATTCCAATATACATATCAAGAAAACTGAAAACATAAGTCTGTGCAAAAACATGTGTACGAATGCTCAGAGCAGTATTCATAATAGCCACATAGTAGAAATCATACAAATGTCCATCATCTGATGAATGGATTTAATAAAATGTGCTGTAGCCATTATAATGGAATAGTATTCAGCCATTAAAAAGGAGTGAAGTTTTGGTGAACCTTGAAAATATTGTGCTAAGTGAAAAAAGCCAGACATAAAAGGCTATATACTGCATGATTCCATTTATGTAAAAAGTCCAGAATATGCAAATCTATAAAGACAAGAAGTGGTTACCAGGGACTGTGCTTCTCCCACAGGGAATTGAGAGTGACTGCCAATGGGCACAGTTTCCTTTGGAAATTGTATTCATTTCCTATGGCTGCTGTAACAAATTACTATAGGAGCAGTGGCCTAAAAAGACACAAACTTACTCTCTTACACTTCCAGACTTCAAATGAGTCTTACAAGGCTAAAAATCAAGGTTCCTTCTGGAGGCTCCAGAGAAGCTATTTCCTTTCCTGTTCTAGTTTTTGGAAGCTGCCTGCGTTCTTTGGTTTGTGATGCCTTTCTTCATATCACATCACCTTTTGTCCTTCTGCTTCAGGTGTCACATCACATTCTTTCTCCTTGCCTCCTTATGGGGACAGGAGTGATTACATTTAAGTCACCATGCAGATAATCCAGGATAATCTAACCATCTCAAGAACTTTAACTCAATCAGATATTCAAAGTCCCCTTTCATCATATGCAATTACATTCATAGGCTCCAGAGATTAGGACCTGAATATCTTTAGAGCCATTATTCAGCCTACCACAAGAATGATTTTAAAACTTTCTGGAATTTGACAATGGTGATTGACACACAACTGTGAGTACATTAAAAATCACTGAATTACACCCTTTAACAGTGAAATTTATGATATGTGAGTATCTTAGTAAAACCATTATTTTCTTCAAAAGACACTGTTGTTAGAAAAACATAGATATTACATGGTTCAAAAAAAGGCAAATGATCTGGGTGTAATTGTGCTTAGGCATAACATGAAGGAATCAAGAAATTCCATAAAGTCAAGGTTAACAGTGCTTCAGATAAACTTTTTTCCTTCAAATAAACTTCTCGACAATCCATATCCAGAATCATGTCTAATTAAATGACACACTATATATATGTGTGTGTGTGTCTATATATATGTATATACATATACATATATATACGTCTATATGTAGGATATATATACATGTATATATATAGACATGCACACATCCCACGCACACATGTATGCAAAATGACAACTGCATACATATGTATATATGCATGCATGCATGTATATCTCCTATAAATTCATTTAACTGATGTGCATGAACTGTAATGAACTGCCATACTCTAATAGGGGAGAGATGATTCTACAACCAGTGTTCATCATGGAACTCTCACTCTTCCTTTAGAATACCTGGCTACTGTACCAGGTAACACCTGATCATCTGATGGAAGTATAAGAAACCATTAATATATATTAAATTTATTAAAGCTTCATTTCTCTCTTTTTCAGATAAAAGGTATGTAAGAAACACCATAGGGATGCCTGCGTGGCTCAGTGGTTGACCGTCTGCTTTTGGCTCAGGGCGTGATCCTGGGGTCCTGGGATCGAGTCCCACATTGGGCTCCCCACGGAGAGCCTGCTTCTCCCTCTGCCTGTGTCTCTGCCTCTCTCCCTGTGTCTCTCATAGATAAATGAATAAAATCTGAAAAGAAAAGAAAAAAGAAAGAAAAGAAAAGAAAAGAGAAAAGAAAAAAGAAACGAGACACCATAATGTCTCTTTTCTATACCTCATGGGTGGGCTTACACATAATTCACTTTAGAGCCCACTGTTCTTGACATTGGTCCCAAACTTCACTGCACATCAAAGTCACTGGGGAACTCTTTAAAAAAAAAAAAAAAAGAAAAAAAGCCTAGATTTCATCTCTAGAGATTCTGATTTAATAGCACAAGCTTTCCACAACTATTTAAGACCCTACCCTAAACATTAAAAACTACCACTGTTTATCTTTCTGTGAAGTCTGTAACTTGGATACAGTAGCTAAGCCAAACAAGTGAAAGAAAAGAAAGTACACTCCAATGGAAGATTTAAGTATAACATAACAAAACAAAGTCAATGACATTCTTTTATTTGACCTGTATTTTGGCCATTTCAGATCAAAGTCATTTCATGTCAATTTTTTTAAGTAAGCTAATTGATTGCTCAAATGACCATTTACAGAAGTAGAGGCAAGGTAGTATGGCTCTGAAGCAGAAAGAATGGTACCTCTGAGAATATCTTACCCATTAATGCTGAATTAGAACCCAGGGCAATACATTCCACTTTGCTATTGAGAAAAATTCGGCCTAAGTTTTCCTAAAGCTCAAAAACAAGACCACAGGATCTATCATAAGAAATCATGTAAACCCTAAAAGTAATGTACACTCAAAACATGACAAGAACTTTAGAATGACATCCAAATAATAGTACTGTTCACAGACTAACAAAATCCTTTACGGATAAATGATAAAAAGTCTCCCAAACTTAAAGAATTAAAACAGAGTGCATATATTAATCTCCTTTAAATATTCCTTCTGGATTTACATGCATGTTAAAGAGGTATTCTCAGTATTTTTGTAACTAGGTGGAGACTTATCAAATTCTTCCTGTCTTAATCCCAAATATTTCCGAAGCAAGTAAACTGCCTTTCACTAACATATGATTTTTGTCATGCTGTCAAGGTGAACACTACAGTGTTTCCAGAAATGAGCCTCTTAGTGATATTTTATCTTAGGCAATGAAAGGATGAGATACTTCTGTTTCTCAGCAATACATTTATATGGCACAGAGATGAGCTTAAGTCCACAGATGACAATGCCATTTTGATAAAAGTTTAATTCTGGGTCACTTAAGGGTGTATAATGAATAAAATCTTTCTTGACTTAAACCTTTTAAATTCTTGGAAGGTACCCAAATAAGGCTTTCAATAAGATCTCAAAATCCATAAAGCTTTCCAAACATTAATGCCATTTAGTCTGCTACCATGATTCAGTAATTCCCCCTTTACACTCCATGCCCCCATTTACCCCCCAAAGAAAAACCCACCCCTTGTATAAGCTTAAACTAATAAATTTTATTCACGGGAATGGTAGAATGGCAACAATCAGCATCATTTTAGTCATGTCATTATTTCCAGCTCAGTGGCATTTATTCAGATAAGCACAATTTGCAACCACCAACTCCAGTTCTTCTGATGTTAACTGGCATCATTGAAACCCTCTCAGTATCCAACTTGTTTGATCTTTTAAAGAATGCCCTGGGTTTGTGACTGAGAGCCGGAAACTCACGGCTGGATACCCTGAAGAACGTTCATGTTCGCTTATAGACTACTCACATCAGTTCATAATCCTCATTATGAGGATGAGTCCAATTCAAGAGGGAAAATCTTTCCTACCATATTCTTGAAACACAGAATCAACAGAAAATGGGATTAAGATAATGTTATTGGGGGCAATAGGAGCTCCTAAATGTTCTAACTTCAAAAGTTGAGATTATAAATTATTCAACGTATCTTAAAAAGATCACAGGAAATCTGGATATGGCAAAGGGCAGACAGCAGAGGAAAGGGGACTGAAGTATAAAAGCATAAATGAGGGAAGGGCTTGGGGAGTGGGGGAAATAGGTAATGGGGACAGAAGAGTACACTTAAGAGGAGCACGAGTATGGAGAGAATTGTTGAATCACTATACCATACACCTGCAACTTATGTAACACTGTATGTTCACTATCCTGGAATGAAAATTTAAAACTTACTAAAAAAAGAGAAAAAAAAGCAAAAAATAGGAAATGGTAAAATTTCAAGACATCAAATTTAAAATTTCCTATTATAAGTTTTGATATAGTCCACAATTTGACATGACCTCCAAGTACTCCTTTAAAAAAAAAATAAAAACAGCCAATTAAATAGTAGGAATCTTAAGTCTTTTCTAATTAGAGAAAAAAACAATATTTTTATTTTCCCACACATTTCACATGGTGTCTGTGTGCCAAACCATATTCCTCAGTACAAAAATCACATGGTGAAAATTTTATTTTGAAAATGAAAAACCATATTGAAAAATCTACCTACAGAGTAACAAAGTAAATGTTATAATATCCCACAAATGTTTAATAAAAGGCAAGTTCCTGCTGTCCTTTTAAAGTTAAAAATAAGGCCAAACTACAACTGCAAGTGCAAGGGGTCATTGTGCTGTATATAAAAAGCTCAGCATGGAAATAGATTCAACAAATGTACAAAAAGCGTTTTCATGCCCAGAAAGAACTGAAGGCATCAAAAAACATGCTCCAACTACAAATAACGTAGAGCTCAGTTCAAAAAGACCAGCAAATTCCTTCCCTAATGCATAGCAAATTAAACTTAATCAACCCCTCTGCAAGGTTGAACAGGCAATCCACCTTTAAATGTCCCCACAAACAAAACCTCTGAACAACAAAGGAGGTTCCAGAGTGTAATAAATACCGAATCCACAGTAGGCGACAGAATCCTTACTGTACACAGCTGAGAAAACCTGCCGGGGGACAATGGATCACATTTCCATATTAAATTATATTTATCACGCTGAAAAATGCTTCAACAAAATCCAGGATTTCTATTGGCCATTTCTGTACCACACTCACTCTCTAAAACCTTTCAAACCTGCTGCGTCCCATTGAAAATCATTCCCACCCCATGGTGCTCCGAAGGAGCCGCTAGACAAAGAGCTGGGATGATGAAGAGAGGACAGGACAACCACCTTCCCCTGTGATTTCAGAAAATAAATCAATAAAAGAGGATAGAATAGCCAAAACATAACCTTGGCATAGGGTATTTCCGGGAAAATCACTGCTGTGACAAATGGCCTGAAGTGAACTCTTCCAGCGGTCAAGAATCCCCAGGAAAGGCCCCTCCTCTCCTTATCTATTGCTCAATTGTACAATACTCTGCTTTGAAAATACAACACCCTCTTGGAGCTGGGCAAGATGAAAGAGCTTTTCTTCATGATCCTGCAACGCCTATTAATTTTTGCTACAACAGACTCACAGCTGATTAAGAAAACAGAGGGCCAGCACTGCCTCACAGTCCCAACTCAAGACTCGAGAGAGAAAATGTGGAAAGTGAATGAGCGCTCCTTTTCAGGGCAATGTATTGATTTCCATTCCTGCGTACAGCGGAGCTGTGTCCCCTCCAGATGCAGGCAGTTTGTTTCGACTAGGAGTTGTCTGGCTCCTTGAAATCTCAGGAGCAACGCTACTAGATTCTTATGCACTTACAGAATTATCTTTCAAAAATGTTATGATTCATCCACCACCTCCCAGAGAATAGGTTTAGAAATAAATGGCTTTAGTCACAGAACACACTGTCCCAAAGTATATACTCACACTTTTATCATCATTGCTAAAGCAACATGATCCAATGGGAAAAGCCTAAGAATTATAGTCAAACCATAAGGCATTTAAATTCCATTTACCAAAAATTTCTATGTCATTTTGGGTGTTACTCAAACTCCCTAGGCCCATCAGCAAATATCACCTACGTTATAAGGTTATTGTGAACTTTAATATAGGATACTATGGATGCTGAATGCTAAATATGGTAACTAGCATGAAAAATATATCTTTTATAGATCTGTTTTATTAAAGTATAATAACATACTGCTGAAAGTACACATCTTTAATCTTATAGTTCAATGAATTCTGACATATGTACACACTGTTGCAACCACCACCCTGATCAAGATGGACAGACCACGGAAATACAATGTGACTCACATATTCAATTTTAAATTTTCCAGTAATCACATTTTAAAAAGGAGACAGATGAAATTAACTTAAGTATATTTTATTTAACCCAATATACCCAAAATACTACCATTTCAACCTGTAATTGACTTTAAAAATATTATCAAAGTGGTATCTTATATTTTTTATAAGGCTTCGATCTGCCTACACTTTACATTCACAGCACATCATAATTGGAATCAGCCATAGATCTAGTGCTTACTAGTCACATGTAGCTAACAGCTATGGTATTACCGGTGCAGATACAGACCGCAGTCCAGGAATTTGCCAAGGTCTCTTTCTACTCTATCCTCCCTCCTCTTCACCCCAATTAAACTACTATGCTGACTTCTGTTCCCATAGATTAATTTTGCCTATTTCTGAGTTTCATAAAAATGATACGTCTCAACTTCTTGTGACTGGTTTCTTTCTTTTTTTTTTTTTTTGTGACTGGTTTCATTCAAGGAGCATATTCTTACGATTCATCCACGTTGTCGCAAGTAGCAGTGATGTACTCCTTTTTATTGCTGGATAGCATTGCACTGTACAAATACACCACAATCTGTTCACCCATTGACCAGCTGATGAACACTTGGGCTCTTTCCAAATATGTAACTATTAACAAAGCTTAACTGAATATTCCTGTACAAGTCTTTCTGTGGACATGTTTTTATTTACTCAGGTGAATACCTAGAAGTTGAAATGCCAGATCATAAAGTAGGTGTATGTTCATCTTTACAAAGAAACTGCAGGGGCACCTGGGTGGCTCAGTTGGGTAAAGTGTCTGATGTCAGCTCAGGTCATGATCCCAGGGTCCTGGGATCGAGGCCCATGTTGGGTTCCATGGTGAGCGGAGAGTCTGCCTCTCCCTCTGCCCTTCCTCCTGCTCATATTCTCTCTCTCTCTCTCTCTCTCTCAAGTAAATAAGTAAAATCTTAAAAAAAAAAAAAAAACAACTGCCAAATACTTTGCCACAGTAGTCTTAAACTTTATATTCCTGACAGTAACATAGGAATATTCATACCTTCTCTGATATTTGGTATTGACAGTCTTTTTAATTTTAGTGATTGCAGTGGTTTATATGTTTCCCTTGGACCGACACTGTTGAACTTCTTTAATGTTTGCTAGCAAATTATATAACAGCTTCCTTTTCGAAGAGTGATTTGGACAGATGAAGGGAGAGTTGTAACAAAGATAAACTGAGATGACTTATATGAAATTATTTGTGATTAAAATAAAGGACACACTTGCAAGCCAGGCAGGTAATGTGAATCTAGAAGCAAAAGGAACCATAGAAAATTAGAGTACACACTCGTCTAAAGGAAGCTGCTAAGTGCTACTTAGCACCAAGTGGTCATAGCCATGTGGACAATCAAGCCAGGTGCTGCAAGATATTTCTGTCTCATCAAGGAATAGTAGATATATTTACTTTCATTTATCATTAATATCAGAATTTAAAATATTAATCCTATGATAAACAAAATAGGTCATAAAAGTTTTCAAACTGATTTATAAAAATGTTGATTTTTATGAATACAGACATCTTTAGTATGATAAACATTACACCATTCAGTATTGTTATTAATCACTGGTCAAAGATGATACCTATTAAGACAAAGGTTGGCAATTTCCTGAAAGCAGATGAAATCATTTTGAGTAACAGGGCAGCAATGCCCCATAGAAAGTTAGAAACAACTGGCCAGGACAGCAACCTTCCCTAGCAACCCTCCTATATGACCGAATATATATGACCATATTCTTATTCTTAAATGACTGTCTATATCATATACATTTCATAAGAATGCAGTTAACAACTAATAATGCTTCAGTGGCCGGGCCTACCTAGGAGTATCTGCACTATTTGGAGAGAGGAGAAGAAAGATGTATGTTGGTAAAACAGTACAGCTCCTTTGGACAACAGTCTGGCCATCAATCAAACAGCTAAACATAGAGCTACATGACCCAGCAATTCGACTCTTAGATATATACTTAAGAAAAATGAAACATATGTCCACACAAGACCTTGTACATGAGGGGGTGTCTAGGTGGCTCAGTCAGTTAGGCATCAGCCTTTTTTGGCTCAGGTAATGATCCTGGGGTCCGGAGATGGAGCCCTGCAATGGGCTCCACTGCTTAGTGGGAAGTCTGCTTCTCCATCTCCCTCTGACCCTTCCCCCATTTCATACACTCTCTCATAAATAAATTTTTAAAATCTTTAAAAAAAAAAAGACCTTGTACATGAATGTTCATAGCAGCATTATTCATTATAGCTAAAATGTGGGGTAAAAACAAATGACCATCACCAAATGGATGGATAAATAAAATGTGGTATAGCCATACAATGCAGTATTACCCAGCTATTAAAAAAAATAATGTATGGATACACGCTACAGCAGAGATGAACCTTGAAAACACTATTTAATGAAAAGCCAGTCACAAAAGGCCACATATTATATGGCTCCTTTTACATGAAATGTCCACAACAAGCAAATCTATAGAGAAAGAAAATAGATTAGTGGCTTCCTAAAGCTGGGAGACAAGGTGTGGGGGGTATGGGATTTCTTTTTGGGGTAATGAAATGTTCTAAAATTGACTGTGCAGATGGATGCACAACTCTGTAAATATTCAAAAACCCACTGAATTCTAAACCATAAATTGGTGAATTATATCTCATTAGGGCTGTTTACAAGACAGCTTTCTTTGTAAAACAAGAAAAAAAAACAGAACTACAGTGAGCCACAGAGCCTCTCTCTTCTATACCCAGATTCTTTCCCTCTGCCACTGAACTTGCTGCTGCTATGCGGTTTAGAGGATTCTTTTGCTATCATCTATTTCTCCTCTCCCTTATTTCTAAATTTCAAATACATTTAGTGTACTTAACACAGTGTTCTCCTCTACTAGACTGTGAATTCCTAAGGTCAAAATTGTCTCATACACCTTTATATCCAGAAAGCCTTGCACGTCCTGGACTAAACCATCAGTATTTGGGACGCCTGGATGGCTCAGTGGTTGGCGTCTGCCTTGGGCTCAGGGCGTGATCCCAGGGTCCAGGACCAAGTCCTGCATGAGGCTCCCCACAGGAAGCCTGCTTCTCCCTCTGCCTGTGTCTCTGCCTCTGCGTGTGTGTGTGTGTGTCTCATGAATAAATAAAATCTTTTAAAAAATTAAAATAAACAGTCAATATTTTTATTTTAAGGTTAGTGCTTATTGTTTCCTGCCCAAGGAATCCTTGCCTACTGTCTGCTATGGCAGTGGCCACAGGGTCCGAGGGGGCAGCCATGCCACCTGCTCTCCTCCCCACCTCTACTCTTCAGAAGATGAATAAATGACAACTTGGTAGAATCCTTTTGAAAGGTCACCAGCCTTTTCTACTTGAACATTTTCTGAAATGAGCAACAAACTGTTTGGGATTATGAGATAAGTAGGATCTCTTTTACACTTAAACCCATAAATCTATAAAGCAAAACAGTGACATTTTTAAAACATAAAAAAAAAGCTAACCAAAAAAAGCTGAAGTTTGGATTTAATATGATCTCAAGCAAACAAGATGAACTTTCAAAGCACTTATAATAACAATACACAAACGATTTAAAAATAAAACTAATTAAGGGGTACCTGGGGGCTCAGTCCATTAAGTATCTGCCTTTGGCTCAAGTCATGATCTCAAGGTCCTGAGATTGAGCCCAGTGTTCAGCTCCATGCTCAGCAGAGAGCCTGCTTCTCCCTCTCCTTCTGCCTCTCCCCTCTCTTGTGCATGCTCTCTCTCTCTCAAATAAATAAATAAAATCTTTAAGAAACAAAAATAAGGGACGCCTGGGTGGCTCAGTGGTTGAACATCTGCCTTTGGCTCAAGGCGTGATGCCGGGTCCAGAGACAGAGTCCTGCAACAGGATCCTTGCAGGGAACCTGCTTCTCCCTCTGTCTGTGTCTCTGCCTCTCTGTGTGTCTCTCATGAATAAATAAATAAAAATTTTAAAAAAATTTTAATGCAAATAAAAATTAAAAATATAGTTAGCTTTTTAAAACTTCTACTTAAAACTTAAATTAAATCACCACCCTGCCTCCTTTATTAATAATTCTCCAAAGCCCTGAATCTTAACCCACATGGGGCAAATTCACTATGAGGAAACAATTTAGATCTTTCCTTTCCCTTATGACAGCTTGTAATTTGGGGACATAAGGAGTTACGGCTCCTTATAGCAAGCACAGTGATCATAACAAGAAACACTACCAAGAAGTTAATGACTTAGTGACACAAGGTGAACTGTTCTCCCTAGTAACAAATAATACTGCCAGAAATTTGGATACAAATAGCTACATTCCACATCTCTCTCATGCTCAGGTAAGCATGGGCAACAGAATGAACATTACTACAAAAACACCTTAATTATTTTTTAAAAATCATAAAAATATCCTTAAAACTCTAAAATACTTATTCTAAGAAAATAATCCAAAAGAAAAGTAAAGCTTTACATAGGTAACTATTTCTCAGACTACTAATTATAAAGAGAGAAAAGTGGGGCTCGGGGGGTGCCTGGGTGGCTCAGGTCATGATCTCAGGGATTGAGCCCCATGTCAGGCTCCATGCTCGGCAGGGGTCTGCTTGGGAGTTTCTTTTTTTCCTTTCCCTCTCTCTAAAATAATAAATCCTTCTAAAAATAAATAAATAGAGAAAAGTGGGAAGGAACTTAAAATCCAATCAAAAATGAATTATTTGGGGCAGCCCCGGTGGCTCAGCGGTTTAGTGCCGCCTTCAGCCCAGGGCCTGATCCTGGAGGCCCGGGATCAAGTCCCACGTCGGGCTCCCTGCATGGAGCCTGCTTCTCCCTCTGCCTGTGTCTCTGCCTCTCTCTCTCTCTCTTTCTGTGTCTCTCAAGAATTAACAAATAATAATAATGAATTATTTGTGGAGTGCCTAGTTGGTTGAACAACCAATTTTTGGTTTCAGCTCAGGTCATGATCTCAGGGTTGTAAGATCTAGCCCCGAGTCGGGTTATGTGCTCAGTTCAGAGTCTGCTTGTCCTTCTCCCTCTGTTCCTCCTTTGCTCTCTCTTTCACTCTCTCTCTCTAAAATAAATAATTTTTTTTTAATTTTAAGAAATTTTTAAGAAAAATTATTTGATTACTTATGATACTTTTACTCAATGGAATGTAATTAAGTCATTAAAATATATGGCAACATCAAAAATATTTTTAGCAAAGTGTAAAGTAAAAAGAGAAGATAAAAAAAAATAATAATAATAAAAAGAGAAGATAGAAATAAAATATACATGTAAAAAAACAAAATGGAAAAGAATATAAACAAAATGAAAATGCTTTTGTGAAAAGTTGATGAGGGATATTATTTTTTTCATTATTCAAAGTAAATGTAAAAAAAAAAGTAAATGTGATGCCATAAAAACTAAATGTCTTTAAAAGTGATATAAAAACATTCAACATATCTTTAAGTTATGAAATCTAATTTTTAATCTAGATTTAAACCTAAATTTAAATCTAGTTTTTAGTAAAAACACTAAAAATTAATCTAGACTAGCTCAAAACATGTTTTTCATTAGGATTTTTATGCAAAGCTTAAATTATATAAAATCTCATGCAGCAAACCAATCACAAAGGAAATAGAAGAGAAATGGAAGTGTGAGAAATGAGTCCAAATATCATGTTCACATAAAGATTTCTCCAATAATATCACCCCATAACTAGGTCAACTGAACACAAATGTGACTAACAAAAACACACAGTGGTCATTTGTGAATTATCTCTCAACAAACCTGGGTTGTGTTTTTTTTTTTTAACAGTGATTAAGACAGACTTTGAATTCAGCAAGACCTGTGTTTGAATCCTGACTCTACCATGTTAGCTATACAACCTTGGGCAATTACTGAACTGTTTGCCTTCCAGGAGAAAATAGTCCCTTTCACATAGAGGGCTTCTTTTAGTAAGATTAAATGAGATAATAAATATAATGATTGTAATATATAACAATTACCATATAGAAAACACTCCGTAAATGAACATATGCTTACTAATACTATTATTAAAACATCTCTAATAGTTTTCCATGAACTTAAATGAAAACATTCTGCTAATTTCATTAAAAATAAAGAAAAATGTAATATGTAGACAAAGTGGTAAAATGGAACATACGTGTCTTTATTTCTTTAGTAAAAGGCAAAAGATTTATTTGATCTGAAGAGAAAGCCAGAGTATGAAACATACATGTCTTTATCTGATATTTCATATGGTTTGATAAGTTCTCTTTGTAGTAAAAGGCCCATAAAAAAGGCTCACAATTTCCCAGTCTCCCTTACTTTGAAAATGAGAAAAAAACTTGTTTTACTAATCATTCCTATAGGAACAAAATGTAACTTGGCTGACAGGGCAAGTTAAAAGCTAGGAAGAAGAGAATGTTCTAAAGATCAGAATAGACATTTCTCCAAAAAAATATATAAGTGGCCAAGAAACACAAGAAGAAAAGATGCTCAATATCATTACTCATCAGGGAAATGCAAATCAAAGCCTTATGAGATACCACTTCATACTCACTATGATGGCTACAGTTAGAAAAGAGAAAAATAAAGACAGCTAAGAAGTGTTGCTGAGGATGAGTAGAAATTAGAATCTTCATATGCTGCTGGTGGGAATGCAAAATAGCACAGCCTTTTTGGAAAACAGTCTGGCAGTTTCTTCAATGGTTAAACAAAGAGCAAGCATGTGACCTACTAATTCCATTCCTAGGCATATACCTTCCCAAAATGAAGATATATGTCTATGCCAAAATCTGTACACAAATGCTCATAGCAGCATTATTCATAATAGACAAAAAAGGGAAAAAAAACTAAATGCTAACTGATAAATGGATAAAATGTCAAATTGCTGTACAGAATATTATGTGATCATAAAAAGAAGTGAGGTACTGTACTGATACATGATACAACACTGATGAACCTTGAAAACTTGTTAAGTAAAAGAAGCCAGTCATAAAAAAACAAAATATTGTATGATTCCATTTATATAAACTGTTCAGAATAGGCAAATCCATAGAGAGGGAAAGTAGACTCATGGTTGCCTAGAGCCTAGAGCTAGAGCAGATGTGACCGGCTGGCAAGTGACAGCTAAAGGGTATAGGGGTTCTTTGTGGAGGTGGTGAAATATTCTAAAACTGACTGTAGTGATGACTGTACATGCTGAACATATACTAAAATCTATCAAATTATAAACATTTAAATAGATGAAATGAATAGTATGTGAATGATAGTTTAATAAAATTTATTTTTAAAGTGAGAGAATATTGCTTCACAGAGACATAACTTTGTATTAAGTCAAAAAGAAATGCAGTGCCAGGGTGGCTCAGTGGGTTAAGCAACCAACTCTTGATTTCAGCTCAATCATGTTCTCAGGGTCATAAGATCAAACCCCACAGAAGGCTCTGTACTTAGCAAGGAGTCTGCCTGAGATTCTCTCTCTCCCTCTACCTCTGCCCTTCTCTCTCACTTGCATGTTCAAGCTTTCTTTCTCTCAAATAATTAAAAAAGGAAGAAGAAAATTAAGATAAATGGGGATGAAATATGGCCAAAAGTGATGAGAAAGCTGGATGGAAAAAATATGGAAAAGATAATGCAAGAATATTAATTTTCCTTTGAAAATGGCAAACCCTCACCCTGAAGATAAAGAAAAGTACTTTTTTCAATGCTCTTATTTTTCAAAGGAGGGGAGCATCAAAATAAAAGAAAGTCAGACTTGGAGAGAGTCTTGGCTCTGTTTTCCTTCTCTTTCATTTATGAGTCATGTGACCTTAGAAAGTTACTTTTAATTGCCAGAGCCACTATTTCTTCAATATAAATGAACCCCAGTCTCACAAAGTATCCAAATTCATATTAGGTATCCCAGAAATATTAGCTGCAACTTGTAAAAAAGTAGTTCAACCATAAAAAAAAAAAAGAAAAAAAAAAAAAGGTTTGAGGTCCTGAATCAATATACCAATAATGCTAAGGAAACAATAAGTTTCTTTTCTAGTTCCAAAATGGAAACTACATTCTTGTCTTTAAGGTTAACCAAGATTCCTAGAACTTCCCCTTACGTTTTGGGTTTGGTAAAGCACAAAATAAGAAACTCATAGTAGAAGGATGATCTTCACCTTCATACAGTTGGTATTGAGGTGGAATTCATCCTTTCAATCTCTCATTGGAGACCATCATAAACGATTAAGGAGTAGGAATTGCAGGCTTAATCTGACCCTCCAGGAACATGAATTTCATAACTGTGACTCTAAACTGAGGAGTCCAGGGTCAATTTTAAGAAAAAGATATCTACTTATTATGCAAAATGCAAAGTTGGGAAAGCCCAATGAAATCCAATTTGGGATGGTCTTCCAAAAGTATTTTCTAAAAGACACAGTTAACTCAATTTTACTCTTTCCTTAATAGTTTTTAAAATTTCATTGTTTTTGCCTTTCTATATTCTTAATTATATTTGACAGTCAAGAATCTAAAGAGCAGTGGATAGACAAATTACTACCAAATGCTACTGGGAAATAGATTTATAACTATGCTGAATATTTTCATTCTTGAAACTCTTGGCAACCATCAATTGCTTCACACATGATATCAATTAGAAGACAGAATAAGTGGCCTCACAAAATGCATGCTGGTTTCTGTGGATAGCATGCTAGCAAAAAAAAGAAAAACAAGATTAGCTCAAAATTAGTAAATGTGGCCTGGCAAGAGCCTCCAAATAGAGTATATTTTGCAACTTTAACACACATCACAGGACAGAACAGCAGCAGCTTCACAAATAATGAACACATACAAAAAAAGCTTGGAAAGGCTTAAACAAAACACAAAGATATATTACTACTGTCAAGGTTCACCAGACACTGAATATACCAGCAACTTGAGCTCAATCTTACCAACCTCCAGACCATGAGAAGTGTTTGTTAATAATCTACCCAGTTTATATTATGTTGTATTACAGCAACCTGAATGGATTTAGATATTTAGTAAAATACTTTGGGTAGTGGTTTGGATTGGGGGGGGGATAGATTTCAACAATCCTAAATTGTCTCCTTTAAGTGTTGAAAGAAGTAACGAGAGCTTTAGAACTGAAAGGACAGGATATCATCTGTAGGAAGAAATTAAGTCACTGTCCTATATAATGTAAGCTTTAGGGAAAAGATTAAAAGCAAAAAATTACTTGAAACCTCCTTGATGGCACTATCTCCAACTGTGTATCAATTCTTCAGGAGCAAGCTCAACATTTAAAGAGCACCTATGTGGGCAGACATTTTTTTTTTCTTGAGTAATCTTTTATTTTCATATGAAGAACTAGAGGCTCAGAGGTTAGGTAAACTAACCAAAGGACAGGAAGCTAATAACTGGTAAGTCTCAGGGACAGTCCCACAAATGCCCCAAAACAAAGATTTTTCCTACTACATCAGGCTACATTTTTCCTATCTCCAGTACTAACTACAGTTAATGATAACTTATAGAAATGGAATGAGAAAAATTAGCACCAGACACTGAGAATTTCTTATGAGTTAATAAGCATCTATAGACAACAGAGCCGTGTAGTAATAGCAGGGGATGGGTGGAGAACACAATGGAATTATAGACACAGTAAGACAAAATGACCATTTGTTAGAGGGAAAAAGTTAATTTTGGAAAGAACTTGATGTCTGTTTGGAAAAAAATAACCAAAAGGAAATACTCCAAAATGGTAACCATGATCACTGCTTGGAGGTGAAAGTATAGAACTCTCTCTACTCACAAAGCTTCTATTAAAAACTCATTTCAAAATAAGGTTTAGAATTATTTATCATGAAGGCAAGATAATTATTAAAGTGACACTTCCTAATTCCAGATGACTAACTAAAGCAATAAAAAACAAAAGTCCTTGGTTATGTGTAGGTGTCCCCTGCTATAACAGCCCTCTGCTATGAAACCCTAACAACTTTGTCAACCACTGGGCCCATGGTCTAAAAGCATTGCCCTCAGCACACTGGTTCCTAAACAGTGACGATGCTCATCTCTAAGCAAACAAGTGTTTACCCAAAAGAACAGTAGGTTAGCCTCATACCAAGACCCTGAGTAAATAACCCCCTTCAAAGTTCTATTTCCCTCATCTATAAAATGGTGTTATAATCCTTATATTGCAGAATTAATGAGGAGCATAAACGGAAAATACTTAGCACAAGAACATGAGCTTATAATTGCTAGTACGGTCACTGCCTGCATTATATCATTATATTCATTATCGTATCAACCGTAATTGCCGTAAGCTAAGAAAATTCCACTTAGTCTCCTTCGCGAAAAGACTACAATTGTGTAAGTCTGTTTCACTGTGTCAAAAACTTTGGTTGGGTTGATAAATGATCTTTAACAAAATTATCAGATTTCCTCAAAATAGTTAAGATTCTCTCTGCTGGGTTGTAATTTGGGAAGCGGTCTAAAGTTCAGAAAATGTGTAGAGGCTCGAGTGTAACATCAATCCATCCTCCCCAAACTGATCACTAGGAAAGAACAGATCCTTTGTCAGTCTTAAAGCCAACAACAATTTTTGCTGGCTATGAAACTGCCACAAGTTTATGCCAATCTCTTCACCTCCTCTGCGTCTAAGGCTCTCTAATCACAAAATTAAGAAGCCAATCTACTGAAGAGTTCTTGGAGCCTAACTTTGCCTTCTCTGTTAAAAAAAAATAAATGAGAATAAAGGAAAAATGTAGAGTGGTTTTCCTTATCCTCTAGAGAACATCCACAGGTCCAGATGCTTCAAGACTCCTCTCTAGAAAGAATTTGGAAAATAGAAGATCTTGCTTCACTTCCCAAGCTAAAATCTCTGGGAATGAATACTCAAACATGCAATTAATTGAATCTAAACTTACATCCTTTTAACTACTATGGCTCAAACAACATTTTTCTTCAAAATGATCCTGAACAACTTTTATTTTTATTATTTTTTAAAGATTTTATTTATTTATTCATGAGAGACCAAACAGAGAGAGAGAGAGGCAGAGACACAGGCAGAGGGAGAAGCAGGCTCCATCCAGGAAGCCCGATGTGCGACTCAATCCCAGGACTCCAGGATCATGCCCTGACCTGAAGGCAGATGTTCAACCACTGAGCCACCTAGGTGTCCCCAGAACAACTTTAAAAAGCCTACCTCCGCTTGGCAGAGCGCGTGGAGGCCTTGGAGGACCAAGGCTGCGGGAGTAGCTTGATCAGGTTTGGTGCATTCATTCAACACCTGGGAAACGGCTGCCAACATATCTGCACCATGCTGATAGGGCCTATAAGCAATGTCAGAAACAAGATTCAAGCCAAGGAACACACCACCACTCCCAGGACTCTAGCCTAAACAAAAAGCATTAGCACATTGCTTTACCCTCATGCCCACTAAATGTTGACCCTCCAATACTGATGTACATTTTCTTCAAAGATTTGCATCATCATCATTCCTACCATGCCATAAGATTCATTTTTGATAAGGAAATATTATTCAAGAAAGAGGACCCTTGCTAACAAATCTTCTACCTAAACTGTAAATCCTATTGTCTGCATTGACAAAAATTCAAGACTGTAATAATAGTGGGAAGAACTCACTTGCCTCATTGAGATTATCAGTAAGTATAGAGCTATGCCTGCCTGCCGGTTGCTCTGGTATCAGCCACTGACTACAAAAGCAGGGATTGGAGATCAGAAGATAATTTATTACAGTAGTGATACTATGGTAGTTACCCCTATCACAATAACGATGCCAGTGATGATGATGATCATGATGATAAAAGTAATGATATGAATTATAAATGACTAAACACTCATCTCATGCCAGGCACTATGCTGGATTCACTCACTCCTCCTCTTCCTCTCCTCTCTATTCCACATGTAATGTGCTATCCCCAGAATGATTTTAAGTTCTCAAAGAAATGCTCAGGTCCACCCTTGGCTTTCCTTACAACCCTCAGTGACATAATAGTTTTCTCTAACAAAATACCAACTGATGAAATTGCCTGGCTGGATTCTACTGTTTCACTGTCTGGCAAACAGAAATCATTTTTGCAAAACTGGAAAATTTTGGCAGATCTTGAGGTGGAACACTGAATTCAAAAGACTTTAACTCAATCTGATATTTAACTCCTCCTAAACCTCAGCTTTAAGCAGGTAAAATCAAAATGTTGGCTAATAATCCTTCATCTTTAAAATTTTTTCCATGCCAGTACTTCCAAAGCATCCACTCTCAGGTCTTGGGTTACATGTGTGTGACTTACAGAGTGAGGTTATATTTGCATTGTTAAAAGGCTGAAGCTTAGAAAGGAGGCAGACCTGCTAAGGTTTTGATACATCCTGATCCTAGCTTTGAAACAAGAATCATCTACGTTACCAGCTTCAGGATTAATCCCTAATTGACAACAGCAGAGTCACTTCCCTAATACTTTTCGTGTCTTCCTCAACTCTAGAGCATACATGGGGATTCAAGATCTGGTCATCCCTGTAATAATTCCTGGTAATTAATTCCATGCAATGAGTCACAAAATAAGGCCTTCCCTATTAAAATTCCTGATAAAAATCAGGTATAACATAGGGAAAATATAAGAAAGAATAGTTTGACTATAGTCCATTGCTTAGGTTTCAAAGATCTGTACAACAAAAAAATAGAAAAAAAAACAACAACAAAAAAATAGAAAACATAGTATCACATTTTTTATTATAATATTAAATTAGTAGCCAAGAAAGAATACAAATTTCCTATAAATTTATATACAAGGCTAGATCTAAAATAAAAGGACATGCTTCCTTATAAAAGTTATTATTCAATGTGACCAAGTTTTATAATCAGAAAACTGGAAGTGAGAATTAATTTATTCTTACTCAAACATCCTCTGCCTATCTTTCCTACTTTCTTGTTTGCAATAAAAAAAAAATTAGAGCAAAAGAATAACATGATACACATTCCTAAGCATGAAGCACATCTTACCTCTGCTTACATATGTCTCTGATCGATGCTGCTTTGGCAATGAGTTTTTCCCACTGGACTTCCTTGCCCACAGACAGAGAGGGCACATCAGACATGGCCATGAAACGCTGCAGTTCAGGATATACACGATCCTAAGAAGGCAATTTCATAAAAAAAAGGTAATTTCATAACTTGAGTTGAATAATCATTTTACATAGAATTTTTACCTCCAAATTTCACATTTGCATCACTAATTATATTGCATTTTTTCTAATCAGCAGAAAAGAATGCTTTTGTGATTGCTGGGGATTTTCTTACAGACCCATGTACTGTTCATTTCATAAGACAAGAAAAAGGTGGCTGAGTCTCACCCTAATTACAAAGGATCTAATCACGTGTAATCATATTTCTATTGCTTTTTCCATGCAGATGGAGAAATAAATTCCAGAATTAAGGAAATAAGTTTTTTCTATTCTCAATTTCTCTTTGAAAGTCAATCACAACTGACTGCATTACAGATCAAAAGCATCACACTAAACCAAAATTTCTCAATGCAATCACCGATGCTACTCCTTAACACTACTATATCAAAGCACTGTCACACACTGACAAAACTAATCTGCTTTGGTGAAAGGAATGTGTTTAATACACATGTGTGTATCTGAGCTTACCTGCTTTTCCCACAAAGATGTCAACAAGCGTAGAGTGACAGCTCTTAGTTGTGGAGTGGTTCCAAGAAGTTGGATCACTCGTAGAATTTGTCCTATACACACCTAGACAATATTGAAGAAATGTTGGTTGCACAAATGTAAATGTAGGTACTCCCAAGGTTATCAAAAGAATGTAAAAATCTCTTCTTATAGAATAAAGACAAAAATGGAAGCTAACTACAATATTACCTATCTTTACAGAGGTGGGGGATAGTTCTGAGGAGGGACTATCTAGCAATCCTGGTAGTCTAAGACCTAATCTCGGATAACAGCCAGTGGGAAAACTTTGCTATTAAATGATTTCAAATAATTCTTAAATACTATAATAATAATAATGTTGTTCTGGCCCAACAAGGGAAGTAGTGTTCACGGCAAAATTAAGGGCTTGAAATTTCATAATACCAAACAAAATTCAATGTATTATTCTTGCCTCACTCTCTTTTCATTCCCAAGTAAACTGGTTAATATACAAACCTTATGGACACCAAGTGAGGGTAAAGTATACAAGATGTCATTATATAATACAGGTTCCAGTGGTCTTCCCAACTTGAACATCAAAACTGGAATCAGATTGGGTACCTAAAATGAATTTTAAAAATGTCTTCATTATGCCTTGTAAAAGAAATCAATCTCTCATGCAATCATTATTTCGTTTTTCTCCAAAAGGAGAAAATAATAGGAAATATATGTAACTTTGAAGACTTAAAAAAATATTAGCTATTTCTTGTCAGTAATAATTTCATAGTAACACTAATATTTTCTCTCTTTTATAATAACCTGCCAAATACCAATCAAAAATGTTTTTCTTAAGCAAGTATGACATTAACTCCCAGCAATACAAAAGTAGCTAAAAAATATCCTACCCCAAAGAAGTTTCCAGTTTTAATGAAAAGGTAACACTAAGGATATATAAACAATAAAATAATTGTATAGTAAAATGTGTTATTCCAGTATGAAATAAGTAAAATTTGTTGTACTATAAGAGAGTGGTTAATGGACAAAAATATCTCTCCAGATGTCCACTTCTATCCCTATGCATAACACAATAAAGGGAGAAGAGCAATTTACTTATGGATCAAAAAACCTAGTATCGTGAAGAAGTAATATTTTCCAAATAAATCTATAGATTCAACACAATCCCATCAAAATTCTAGCTGGCTTACTTGTTAAAATTGAAAAATTGGTTCTAAAACTCACGTGGAAAATCAAGAACCCAAATAACCAAAATAATCTTGAAAAAGAACAAAGTTTGAGATTTTCAAATTCAAACTTTACTACAAAGCTACAGTAATCAAGAGTTAGTTCCTGCATTAACAACTAAAAATACAGATCAATGAAATAGAACTCAGAATCTAAGAATAAATCCTTACGTTCATGTTCTATTGATTTTTTATAAATATGCCAAGAGTCTTCTTAAAAAATGGTGCTGGATTTCAACAACTAGATATCCACATAAGAAGAATGAATTTGGGCCCTTTCCTCACACACACATAGAAATGAACTCAAAATAAATTTTAGACCTAATTGGCAGGGCTAATACTATCAAACTCTTAAAGAAAATACAGTAGTTAATCTTTGTGGCCTTAGGCAAAGCCTTCTTAGATAAGAAGCCAAAAGCAAGCGCAACAAAAGAAAAAAATACATTTCATCAAATTAAAAGTACTTGTCTTTCAAAGGATGCTACAAAGAAATGAAAAGACAACCCACAGAATGGGGGAATATTTTTCACAAATCATCTAATAAGAGATTTGTGGGACGCCTGGGTGGCTGAGCAGTTGAGCATCTGCCTTCAGCCCAGGGCATGATCCTGGAATCTCAGGATCGAGTCCCCCACTGGGCTCGGTGCACGAGGCCTGCTTCTCTCTCTGCCTATGTCTCTGCCTCTCTCTCTCTGTGTCACTCATGAATAAATAAATAAAATCTGTAAAAAAAAAAGAGAGAGAGAGAGAGAGAGAGATCTGTATCCAGAATATATAAAGAATTCTTATAATGCAAAATAAAAGGATAAATAACCCAACTGTAAAGATCAAAGGATCCAAAGAAGATAAATAAATGGCTATAAAGATGGGGATATTCAACCATCATTAGCCATGACATAATTGCAAATCAAAATCAGAATAACATATCGCTTAAATCCAAAAGGATCTATAATAAAAAAAGAAAGACAATAGCAAGTGTAGGCAAGGATATGGAGAAAATGGGACCATCATACACTCCTGGAAGGAATATAAAATGGTGCAACCCCTTCAAAAAACAGTCCGGCAGTTTATCAAATGGTTGAACAAAATTCCCATATGATCTCACAATTGTACTTCTAGGTATCTACCCAAGAGAAATGAAAACATATCCACACAAAAAACTCATACGTCAATGTTCAGAGCAACATAATTCACAATAGCCACACAGCAGAATCAACCCGAATGTCTATCAATTGATGAACTGATAAATAAAATGTAGTATAGCCATACAATGGCAATATTATTCAGCCATATAAAGGAAAGGGAATTAACATGGACAAACCATGCAAACATCATGTCAGGTGAAAGAAACCAGTCACAAAAGACCACAAATTATATGATTCCATTTACATGAAATGTCCAGAATAGATAAATCTACAGAGACAGAAAGTAATTGCTTAAGATCGGAGAGGTGTAGAGGGAATTCAGGAGTGACTGCTAATGGGTACAAAGTTTCTTTTGGGGTTGATGAAAATATTCTCAAATTATTTGTAATGATGTTTGCACAACTCTTTGAATATACTAAAAGTCACTGAATTGTACACTTTGAATGGATGAATATACAGCATGTATATAGCATAAAGCATATGAATTATACATTAATAAAGCTATTTTTAAAAGTTCATTTCAAAATAAGTGAATACTTACTATGAGCCTATTGATAACACGATGTAGCACCAAAAAAATTTTATTTTCCTTCCAGTGCATTTCACACTTTTGTTGTCCAGAATGTTAAATTTCCTCTATCTGCTATAATTTTAGAAAGCCTGCTCCTTCTAAGCTTAGGAAGACATTTACTTTAATTCACTTTCCAGAAGGAAAAAATCCTCTACTAACGTACTAACCAAAATGTAGCAGTTAAACATTAATTCATTAATGAGCTTGACCATGATATATCATGGCAACGTTTGGAGCCACACGTGTAATGGCTATAGACTCACAAGACACAGCCAGAATTGATGTTTTTAACAACTGCTGGGACTCTATTTAGAACAGAAGTTCCATCACAGTACCTTGAGCAAATGAACGGAGACAAATTTTTGAATTGGCTTCTTATTCCCCATTTTAATTAAAAACAAAAGGTTATCTTAGATTGCATTGCACAAGTCTCAATTACCCCTTCTGGTACGATTTCTACTAAGACACTTTGACAGATTCTTAGTTCTGGGAAGGCAATCAGTACATTTACTGACATTTTATAAAATAGTGTATTTAACTGTAAGGGTTTTAAACAACTGTTTTAATTAGATTGTCAGAAAAGAAATAAAGTGCTCTATTTATGTTGAAGAGTATAGTTTTTTTACAAGCCTCAGACTTAAAGAAGTATGTATGGGTATTTCTTTTTTTCTGGTGAGTTCAGAAATGAAAAAACCTAATGGGAAAGTTTTACTGTAAACAATCTTAATACAGTTCCATGGGTATTACATCCCAAATTAAAGCCTCAAAAGTCAATGGAAAAAACAAAATAGGTGTTATTTAATTAGAAAAACACAAATACAGATATATATGTGTGTGGAAAATATTTTTTTGCATAAAGTAATTTTTCTAATGAAATAACATATGTGTAGGGATTGAATTACTTGAGATGTAATTATAAGCTCTTGAATCCTCTGCTTGAGCATTCTACTCTCTGGAGACAGAAAGAGAATGAAGGCTCTGTCTTTAAATCTAAAATAAGTTGGATAAAGTGCCTTATAATTCAGTCTCAAGATTTCTTGGTTTCAGAAAATTCTATTCCTTTGCATCCCTCGTTCCAATAGAACTCAAGCCAATGATAAACAACTGATTTAGAATGATGGGAGGGATGCCTGGTTGGCTCAAATTAAGGTGACAAAACCTTGAATTTGGCTCAGGTCACGAGCTCAGGGTTGTGAGATCAAGCCCCGCATCGGGCTCCCCATGGGGCATAGAGTCTGCTTAAGATTCTCTCTCTCCCTCTCCCTCTGCCCTCAACCTTCTTTACTCTTTAAAAAAAAAAAAAAAAGTTTAGAATGATGGGATTATTAAGGAGCCCCCATGAGACTATTAGCAGATTCCTCAGAAATCTTATAGGTCAGAAGGGGATGCAGGATAACATATTCAAAGTGTTAAAAAATATATATATATATATATATGTATATATATATATATATATATATATATATATTCACAAACAGAACTACTATAGCCAGCAAAACTTTCTTTCAAAAATGAAAGAGAAGTATTTTTTCAAATAAAAGCTGAGGGAGTTCACCCATCAGACCTTCCTTTCAAGAAATGTGAAAAGGAAACCCTTCAAGTTGAAATTAAAGGATAATAGCAACACAAAAGCATATCAAAGTATAATTCAGTGATAAAGGTAAATAAATATTTTTTTAAAAAGAAGGGGAGGGCGCCTGGGTGGCTCAGTCAGTTAGGTGTCTGCCTTCAGTTCATGTCATGATCCCAGGGTCATGCTGAGCAGACAGCCTCCTTCTCTCTCTCCCTCTGCCAGCTGCTCCCCCTCCTTGTGCTCTCTGTCAAATAAATAAAGAAATCTTTAAAAGTATTTTTAAAAATAAAGGTAGGTAATAAATAGAAAAACACAGAATACTGTAATGATAGTGCATAAAACACTTTAAATTCTAGTATAGGAGTTAAAAGACCAATGTATAAATGACTATTACTATAAAAATATGTTAATGGATACACAATATAAAAACCTGTAATTTGTACCAATAATAACCAAGTGTGGGGAGAATAAAAGAGTTTTTTAATGCAACAGCAGTTAAGTTGCTATCAGCTTATAATACACTGTTATAAGATGTTTTCTATAAGCCCATGGTAACCACAAAGAAAATACTTAGAGAAGATACACAAAAAATAATGAGTAAGGAATCAAAGCATTTCCCTACAAAAAAAAAATAATAATAATAATGATGATGAAACACAAAGTAAGATACAATAGAGGAAATAAGAGGCAAAAACCTGCAAGACTAGGGCACCTGAGTGGCTCAGTCAGATAAGCTCAAGTCATTTGGTTTTGGTTCAAGTCATGATCTCAGAGTCCTGGGACCAAACCCCACATTGAGCTCCACGTTCAGCAGGGAGTCTGCTTGAAGATTCTCCTCTCTGCCTCTCCTCGCACTTGCTCTCACTCTCTCAAAAAAATAAATCTTTTTTTTAAAAAATAGCTGTAAGACTGATAGAAAATAATGAACAAAATGGGAATATTGGGTCCTTCTCTATGTATAATTGCAAAGAACTGAAATCAGGATTTGGGAGAGGTACTTGCACTCTCATGCTGACTGCAGCATTATTCACAATAGCCAAGAGATAGAAACAACCTAAATATCTATCAACAGGTGAAAAGAGAAAGAAACTGTGGTCTATACATAACAATGAAATATTACTTAGCCTTAAGAGAAAGGAAATCCTGTAACATACTACAGCATGGATGAATCTTGAGGACATTATACTCGAAACAAGCCAATCACAGACAAATACTGCGTGACTCCACATTTGTACCAGGTATCCAAAGTAGGCAGTCTTAGAAGAATATAGAATGGTGACTGCTGGGGGGCTGAGGGGAAGGGGAAACAAGGAGCTACTATCCAGTGAGTATAGAGATTCAGTCTTGCAAGAGGAAAATTTATACACAATACTGTACCTTAAACCCAAAATTCTGCTAAGAAGTATATTTCATATGTGGTTTTGTACCATAATTTTAAAAAAGAATCAAGGGGTTGTTTTTTAAGAGTCTTTGTCGAGTTCTATTGGTTGAACAACTTTATTTATTTTGGGTAGGGGGAGGGAAAGGAAGAGGAGGAGAGAGAGAGAGAATCTCAAGAGGATTCTACACTCAATGCAGAGCCTGACACAGGGGTTCAAACTAACAGCCCTGAGATCATGACCTGAGCCAAAATCAAGAGTCAGACGCTAACCAACAGAGCCACCCAGACACCCCTGAACAATTTTATTTTACAGATGATGGAAGTGAGGCCCAGAGGGATGACAAAGCCAGTTAGTGGAGTACATGTCCCAGTCCACTCCTCCATTCTACTTGGCAGAGTGAAAGCAGAGATTCCAGACCATCTATAACAGGATAAACAGCTATCAAGTAAGACTTCTCCCTGTGATTATACAAAACATACAAGAAAAAGCAAGCAGGAGAGACATAAATCAGCATCTCCCTGGAGTCAATCATATAAAGAACAGAATATAAAAATTTAACTCTAGATTTCATGAAAAACATCTATGTTGGCAATATTTTATGGGGTTATACAGAAAGTGCTTTGCTATTTATCTTAGTCATCAGATGAAAGAATATATAATTAATGTTTACAACTCTCCCTCTTTTTTAAATGAATGAGAGCTCATATTTTATCACTATATAAAAGATACAGTAATAAATTAATATCCACAGAAATAAGGACACTAGTGAAAAGAAATAATTTAAGACATGGTCATCTAGTAGAAGAGGCAAAAATCCAAAGCATTATCAGGTTTTCTTTAACTTTTCAGACTTCGGTTGTATGAAACTAGACCTGAACTACACAGGTACATTCCTAGTTCATATTTCATTTATGTCCTTCAGTGAGATAAATGCTGAAATATCTTTGCATAAGATTTTGCCCTTGAAAAACATGAAAGTAAATTCATATGCAAGTATATTTGCCATTTATAAAACAGTGGAAGAAAACAGTATGCATTAATTTAGAAATAAAAAACTACATTTTTATACATTCAATGAATGAATCGTACATACAAAGAGAAGCATAAATGCATTAATAATTTTAACATTGAAGAAAATTTTAAAAAATTATTCTCACCAAAAAAAAGGGCATAATGCCTTAAACATTAGTTAATTCTACCTTCCTCACTTAACTTGACATAACTACTTATGGTTTCGGCTTATTATTTAAGTAATACCTTGAAGAGCTCGCTTCGGCAGCACATTTACAAATACCTTGGAAAGCAGTCCATTGACAAAGTGCTGAAAAGCTAATAATTTCTTTCACTGATAAGGAAACTGCAGGCATGCAGTAACATCAAAGAAATGTAAACAGTACAATGTTCTTCTTCTTTGATTTAAATTATATTTATATAAAACATAATTGATAAGTAGTCCCAGGTCTGAAATGTAAACTTTCAGAGTCAAACAAGGTCAAGGGAAGAAAGATGTCTAGAATAGAAAGCCCCCACTGGGCAACCTTCTATTTGCGATTCACTCTAGCCTTATTCCAGTCCAGACTAAGCATCTGATCTATACTGACTCCTCTAATACTAGCAGCTAACATCTATTGGACAGTTACTGTGAACACTCTCCTAAATACTTACAGAAAATCATGATTATCACAGTGTTTCAAATGACAAAACTGAAGCTCGTGAAGGCCAAACAATTTGCCCAAGCTAAAAGAGCTGGCACATGCCAGAGTTAAGATTGGACCAAACAATTGACCTCCAAAGCCCATGTACTTGCCACTCTGCCTACCATACTTCTGGTTCCCAGGATACCATAAATGCTTTCAGAATGCATACACTGGGGCACCTGGGTGGCTCAGTGCTTGAGCATCTGCCTTTGGCTCAGGTCATGATCCCAGGGTCCTGGGATATCATATAGCCATATCAGGCTCACTGCAGAGAGCCTCCTTCTCCCTCTGCCTATGTCTCTGTGTCTCTTATGAATAAATAATTAAAATCTTAAAAAAAAAAAAGAATGCATCAATTACTCCTAATTTGCTCTGATTCCATTCAGCAAGATGGATCTTAAAATAGTGTTACAGGGGATCCCTGGGTGGCACAGCGGTTTGGCGCCTGCCTTTGGCCCAGGGCGCGATCCTGGAGACCCGGGATCGAGTCCCACATCGGGCTTCCGGTGCATGGAGCCTGCTTCTCCCTCTGCCTGTGTCTCTGCCTCTCTCTCTCTCTCTCTGTGACTATCATAAATAAATAAATAAAATTAAAAAATATTAAAAATAAATAAATAAATAAATAAAATAGTGTTACAGTTATATGATTCTGTAAATAATTATTTAAGATAAAACACTTGCAAAGAGAAGTACTTAAGGAGAGTATTCTGACCAAATTAATAGAGATTTAGAAAATACTAAGTAAATGTTACCAGCATATCAAAATGTTACCAGGACATCCATTGAATTTGAGGTAAGAAGTTCCAGCACATAGAAAATCAGGTGAACAGCACAGAAGCTCCAAGTATGGAAAAACAGGAGAAATACCGCTAGACTAAAATAAGGTAAAGTCAAGTATCAAATCACCTGAGGAGTCTCCTTAGCCATATGAATCTTCATTATCTCTCAGAGTCAGAAACAATTTCTATTTTTAGAAAATGGCATAAGAAAAATTATAAAGTAATGGTTAGCCACATAATTAACACGCAACCACCAGTGGGAGAAAGAACTAAAACCAACATTAATTTTTTCGATTGCTAACATTTTGACACTTGCTATAAATGGTAAGTATAATGATCGAATTCCTGTAAGCATAAAATTTCCTCCCTGAAAAAAGTAGGTTTTATATTTTTATCACGATGAGACCTAAATCTTTAGTGGCTGACTGGCAGGACACAAGTTAAAAGCCAATGTCCTTCAGGTATAATGTATGTATTTTTCCTTCCAATCAGGTACAGTCAATCTCTATTACTGGGTATGTCACTGTGTACATCAGAATTGAGAGGAGGAGGGATGCTTGGGTGGCTCAGTGGTTGAGCATCTGCCTTTGGTTCAGGGCATGACCCAGGAGTTCCAAGATTGGGTCCCACATCAGGCTCCCTGCACGGAGCCAACTTCTCCCTCTGCCTGTGTCTCTGCCTCTCTTTCTCTGTGTCTCTCATGAATAAATAAGTAAAATCTTAAAAAGAAAAAAAAAAGAATTGGGAGGAGGAGTTTGAATGCCCTCCAACAATGGGATATAACTAAATATAGCTCAGCTAGTAAGCACTTATGTAGTAAAAATAGTCAATACTTCTGGATTAAAATAGTAAATTGCTCAAAGAACCCAAAGCTATGAAAGTCAGGTCAATTTACTGGGATATGAAAAACTATGCTAGACTGACTATAGTTGATGTGGAGCCAATCCATACTACATTTGAGAAAAAATGATTACATGGCTAACACGAGTTGGCTGAATATAAAGTATGATTCCAATATTCACTCTTCTTCGATGACAAAAAATCCTTTGAAGATTAAGTAAGTGGTAAATATCTTAATACTGTGAATTTTATAAGGTCCTCGTCTCAAATAAAAGGCTGACCATTAAATGGGGTCTGCATGAATAATGGTAAACAAATGATCTTATTAGGATGCTTTATTAGCCAAGAAGATTAACACCCAGGATGAAGTGAAATTAATGAAAGAAGCCAGTAACATTAAAAAGGATTGATGTAAATTTCTTGCAACAATGAATAAGAAGACTGATTCCATTTCTTGGAGTAGATGGTATACCATTAAGGAATGAAAGAAAACAGATTTAGTAAACTCCTATTGTGCATGATCTGTGGATTAAGGAATATCATTAGGCTAGAAAGATAAAATGAATGTTAGGAAAAGGACACTGACAATGACATTCATGATAGAAGCAGAAGGTGCAAACCAATAGGATAAAAAAAGATTAATCCATGAATGGTGATAGAAAAACTGGATTAATGAGAAGGAATCCTAACACATTACCATGCAAGAAAAAAAACTCCAATGGATCAAGAATTAAAATCAGAGAGAATTAATCTTTTAAGAAACTAGAATGGTAAGTGAATATTTACCTGCTCTCTAGAAAGGAAAGAGCTCACTAAGGGTTAAACAATGAAAACTACTAAGTAAAGATGGATACACTTTAAGAAGAAGAATATTCAGAAAATACTTGTGCACAGAAGAGTTAATGTAGCAAACCTGAGACTGCCATCCTTAATTGACTTGATTGCAAAGTTGGCCTCCAGGTGGGATCCTGGAAAGTGGATTTTCTATGGGTTCCTACCATTCTTTACTGATATGGCCATGTCTAAACATGTGTACAAATAAACAAAACATGGTTCCTACACTGATCAGCCCCAATAAAAACCTTGGGCACAGAGTCTCTAACAAGTTTCTCTAGTAGACAATACTTTACACATGTTGTCATAATTCATTGCCGGAGGAATAAAGTGCATTCTGGGAGACCCCCCTGGGAGAGGACCCCTGTAAGAAGTAAGCTTGTACCTAGTTGCCCCTGGACTTTATCCAATGAATCTTTTCCCTTGCACATTTTGCTTTTTTCCCATTTGCTATAATAAATCATAGTCATAGTTGCAACTATATCTTGAGTCCAGTGGTCCTTCTAGCAAATCACTGAATTCAGGGGTAGTGTTATAGACCCTTGACCCTGAATCATCTTATATTTTGCTAAAAAAAACAAAAACAAAAATAAAAACAAAAAACCTAGCAATTTAAAAATATGTTATGTAGATTTTTTAAAAGAATAACTTCTAGAGTATTCCAAATATCAATAGTAGGAGTAAACTTTCCTATGCATTATACACCTACCAATCAAAAATATTTGAGGGTCAACTCCATGGTGGGTGCTGTGTTAAGCTTTAATGATACATCAAAGAAAAGTCAGCCCCTGCTCTCAAAGAGTTTACTGTCAAGGAACTAACAATTAGAATCATAAACATCATTGACTGAATTAGCCAAACTCAACTCTGAAGATTTGAAGTACAGAAAATGGTTTCTATGGACAGAAATTAAGATATAAGAACAAGAAAACAATTCAAGACAGCCTTTGGTAAGTGTAAAATACTACGAGTGTAACAATGACTGCTTTTCCTTTTTCAGAGGAAGGACAAGATTCTAGAGCTGGGCTGCCTGATATAGTAGCCACAAGCCACATGTGGCTATTAAATTTGAATTTAAACTAATGAAAATTAAATAAAACTCCAGTTCCTCAGCTACACTAACCAAATTTCAAATGCTCAATAGTCGTCCATGGCTAGTAGCTACCATAGGGGATAGCACATATTATAGAACATTTCAGAAAGTTCTACTGAACAAGGCTGTTCTGAAGGGCTGAGGGGCACAAGAATACCTCAGACGTTTGCTACCACATTATCTATAATGGCAAAAAGAACACAGGGACAACTTAAATGTCTGTCCATGTGGAAATAGGTACACACATTAAGCTTTAGATATTAAAAGAAAAAAAAAACCTGTTGATACACTGCCCTTCAACACTCATAAAATAGATCTGTATAACTATCATGGAAAAATGGCTCTAACATTCTAATAACAGAAAAACACAAACTGCAAAGGAACTTTTTTTTTTTTTTTTTTTTTTGGAGAGAGAGAGTGGGATAAAGAATGCAGGTGCACAAGCAGAGGGTAGAGGAGAGAGAGAAGCTGACTCCACGCTGAGCATGGAGCCCAACACAGAACCCTAAGATCATGACCTGAGCCAAAATCAAGAGTTGGATGCTCAACCCACAGAGCCAGCCAGGTGCCCCTGCAAAGGAACATTTACAAAACACAATGCCTTTGTGCGCATATTTTAGGGGGAAGAGGTAGATTAAGATAAGTATGTTTGTGGGGCACCTGGGTGGCTCAGTGGTTAAGTGTCTGCCATTGGCTCAGGGCATGATCCCAGGATCCCGGAATCGAGTCCTCCATCGGGCTCCCCCCCAGGGAGCCTGCTTCTCCCTCTGCCTATGTCTCTGCCTTTCTCTGTCACTACTGAATAAATGAATAAATCAAAAAAAGAAAAAAAAAGATAAATGTGTTTGCTTGTGAGTATAATATATACTAAACTATATTGTTTGGATATTTTCCATATGACTATTCCATATTACTTTAGTTTAAAAAAAAAAAAAGAGGATATTTTACTAAAATTATTTAGAGCAATGCTTCAGTATGTGATGGAACCAAACTGGATGGTAAATGACCAGCAGGTACAGGACTAGTAAAAAAGGTGGAAATGAGTGTGGTGATAGTAGGACCCAGTAGAGGCTCACTGGAGGAATGAGGGTAAATTTCCCACCTGAAGAAGACACTTGATGTCAAGGAACCAAATTTGATCATGCTCCTCCCACTGCCTTCTTGCTCAGCTTAGTTTTCAAGGCACAAAGCAAATCCTTTCCCTTGCTCACTGAACCTTGTATATGTTCCTCTGTTTTCAAAATGAGAGTTCAACTATTTATGAACTAACTATGAAAACTATTGTTTTATAGCTATAAAAAATATTTAAAGCCAACTGAGTCATTCGCACTTTCTCAGTAAAGAATATTCTAAATACTGTTTGTCACTGTATCTTTGGGCACAACTTCATTTCAGTACAGTTTGAGTAATAGTTACTCCTTCTCACATTTGTTGCCCACACTAGCCTGGGAATGCCTTGCAGGCAGCTACACTATTTCTATTCTTTATACTATTAGCCCAAAACATACGAGTGGGATGAAACTCAAGACTAGCTGAAGAAAGAAGACAAGTTAACAGAGTTTAAGTTTTGAGGACTGGCTACCTTCACACACACACACACACAGCTTCCTGACATAGCCTCACCTGCTGAGCACCTCTCTGAATATTCCATTTTAAGAATTATTGTTCTTAATTATTTTAGGTTTCTATCCCACTGCAGAAACTGTAAGGCTATTTTTAGCCAAGTAAAATCAATGAAAAGAGTATTTGTGGGACACTTGGTGGCTCAGTGGTTGAGCGTTTGCCTTCACCTCAGGGCATGATCCTGGGGTCCTGGGACCGATTCCTGCATCAGGCGACCTGTAGGGAGCCTGCTTCTTCCTCTGTGTCTCTGCCTCTCTGTGTATCTCTCATGAATAGATAAATAAAATCTTTTTTTAAAAAAGTATTTGTAAGTACATATTTACATATATATCAAATAAATGAGCATTGGGATATCTTTATAGTACCTCTATACTATTCAACACAGTAGCCACTAGCCACATGTGTCTACTGAGCATTTAAAATGAGATGTGCTATAAGGTTAAAATATGTACCAAATTCGGAATGTTTAATACAAATATATATAGATGAAATATTGCATTAATTGTTACATATTAAAATACATATTATATATTAAATTTATGTTTCATATTATACATTAAAATAATATTTCAGATATATTGAATTAAAATTTTAAAATTAATTTCATCTATTTATTTTCACTTTTTTTAAGATTTACTTATTTATTTTAGAGAGAGAGCGAGCATATGTGTGAGCAGGGGGAAGCGTGGAAGGAGAAAGAGAGAGAAGCAGACGCTGAGTACAGAGCTCAGAGCCCCACATGGGGCTCGATCCCACGACCCTGAGATCATGACCTGAGCCAAAATCAACAGTCAGAGGCTTGGGCACCTGGGTGGCTCAGTTGGTTAAGCATCTGCTTTTAGCTCAGGTCATGATCTCAGGGTCAGGGGAATCCCTGCTCAGCGGGGAATCTGCTTCTCCCTCTACTCTTCCCCTCTGTTTATGTGCACTCTCTCTCTCAATAAATAAAATCTTAAAAAAAAAAAAAAAATGGAGGCTTAACCAACTGAGCCACCCAGGTACCCCTATTTTTACTTTTTCAATGTGGCTACCAGAAAATTTCAAAGTATGTATGTGGTTCATGTTGTATTTCTACTGAACAGCACTATTCTTTATCCCATTAATGCACCTAAATATACTAAATGTAGTTTCTCCCATTCATACATATACATACACACACACACACTCACACACTGACACTCACGCTCACATACACACAGGCACAGGTAGTAAACAGTTAATGGCTTTCATTGCATGCACTTGGGGAGTAAAGTATAACAATAAGCCCCAGATGGGCAAGGAACATGTCTATTTGCTAAATAGCCTAGCACTGCTCCTTGAACATAAGGCAGTAGATAAATAATTGTGAAATGAATAAAAGGGGCTATAAAAATCAACCAAAATTTTAATAATACATAACTTTTATTGAACACTGATTATAAACCAGGTACTCTACTCTGGATTATCTCATTTACTCTACATGATGAATTTAATGAGGTGGGTTCTTCTATTATTCTTATTTTAAAAGTGAGAAAACATAGACACAGAATCACAACAGACTCTCCAGTATACTTTGCAATATTACAAGAAATGAAACAATTTAATTTAGTCTATACAGGAGGTTTACACAACTTTAAGCAATAGATACAGATTGAATGCCTTCTATTACATGGTATTATACTAGGTGCTATGACATTAGGAAGAATCAGAGGTTAATACAACCAAAATATAAACAAGGTATAGGCTAAATCCTGTTACAAATAAATCCCACTACAATTATCCCATATCCTACCAAAATATTAACAAGCCTGACTAATAGCTAATAATCCAGTCATACAAAATTCTTGTTGGATTTAGACAATACCTTGGAATTCACTATAAAAACCTGTGTTCATATGGCACATAACAATGTTGTTCATGCACAGAATCTTGTAATCCTTACAGCACCCCTGATAGGTAGTTATTACTAGAGGTTGGGTGGGATCTTACAAGTACTTAGATTCATTATCTGATGCAAGGATGTTCCTTATCAGGCTTTAATTCATGTTCTGTACTTGTTAAAGGCTACTGCCCAGGATTTGGGAGTGGGAGGATGGAAAGGGAAGGAGTTTTAGGCAGGCCACCTATAAAATTAGTTTTGGGTTCCAGATTTCTATCAACTTTAGAAATAATGCCTTTGGGCTGAGCAAGGCATGAAGACAGTATAATTTAAAACTTTCTAAGAGGCTTAAAGAGGCAAGTTCCAACAAATGATTGCTTTTTTTTTTTTAAGGGGGGGTGCAAAAAAGCATTCGAATTTAAAACAATCCTTCACATAGAACAACTTAACTAGTGTCAATAGGAACTAAGGCATCCTTATTGAGCTCCTTTCTGAAAACATATTAGGGCTCAAATCTTGATATACCTTGAAAAATAAAGCAATATTCAGTACACACTAAATGGTCAACTTAATTTTTTTAGTGGGTAAATGACATGGCAAGAATAGTTCAGGTACTTGTAAATGCTAAATGTCCGGTATGTCTTCATTGGCTTTTGAACAGCCTCAAAGAGCAGACATGAGGATTCATTAGCTCTTAGCACATATGAACCTGCTCCAAAGGCAGCCAAGAGAGTTGCCTAGCAACAGTGCATTTTGCATCTCTCATCATCCCCAAAGATGCTACAGCAGCAGCGGCTAGGTCAAGCCTCTCATTAGCAACCTGACAAAGGGTTTCTATCTCCCATTTTACAAAATTATTTTTATTTCCAGGTGAAGCTCAAATATCTACGTATTATTCCTACTGACAACATATTCGCTTCCCTCTCTTCCTTCTTCTGACCAACCCCCATTTCAACAGATAGGTTTTAATGAACCCATCAAAATACCTGTAACAAAAGAAGGCACTGAGAAACCCAAAATCCAACAGAATTTGTATGCTTATTCACATCACTATAACGGTTCCATATCTTTGGGGCAATAAAGTAAGGAAGTTTTAGAAGAAAAAAAAAGATGCAAAACTCAAATAATGGGAAGAAATAGGTAAGACTTCAAAATTCACAAAAAAATCACTCCAATTATTTGCAATGCTCTTGATTTCTTATATTGTTCTATTCCCCCCATAAAAGCTAATCTCAACCATATAGCAAAATAGCAAAAAGGCAGACAATCCAAGAGTGGTAATTCCGGAATGGATTGACAGTTTATAATGAATGTAATCCATAAGAAAGGAACTCCGGTTCCCAATTTAATAACTATGTTATAAAGCTGCACCTCAGATCAATAGCTATTCATTCACTTCTGAAAATATTTCTTAAAATATTTACCACTCAGCATGGTTGCCATGCAGAACTAAAATATATACTTGCATAATCTTCCTTATATACACTCAGAGATCCTCAAAAGAAAATAAACAAAATAAGGACACTTCTCATTTCATGAATTTTAAAGTGCTTAATCCAGATTTTGACATAAATTGCATATACCCTTGGTGTCTGAGCCTCCATGTGATCATGAATTTCCCTAAGGAAAAGATTACAGAATGTGCCTGACATGTTACGAAAGATAAAGTGTGATACTAATAGACCCAGATTAAGAATGGTGTAAATGAGGAACATTAAAAGGCAATCGTCATCACACCAAGTCAAAATAAGTAAATTTTTTAAGTGATCTGAAAGGAACAATGTGATTTTTTCCCCTGAGGCCCCTCCCCCTTTTTAAAATGTACAAACAGCAAAGAATGAATCCCTCGGAGGATTTCCCAGAAGGGTGTCATTTACCACTAAAATATTTCATTCCAGCAGTTGAAAGACCATAAAAGGGTGAATGTCCTCCAGAGCCCCTAATAACGGTAATAGATCTTGTGTTACTATTCACAAGTGACCTCTCAGTCAGGCGATTTAATTTTTCCCCCTGCAGCATGGTTGGTTTCACACACAGTGTAATAACAGTTTTTGCACAACAAGACAATTCATCCGATTAGAAGAACTGTATTAAGTCTTTCATGAACAGCATGTGTCACTACTGCTTCAGCTAGGGTTTGATTTAAGACAACCTAATATATGCAGGCATGATTCTTCATTTTTCCACCATTTTTAAAAAAGATTCCTGGACTTCCTTCAGCAATTTTGCAGACCATTGCCTGAATCCTCCCTGGCTTCAAAAAATAACTAAGAACTCATCAGATGCTCACTGAGCACTTTAAAACAGGTAACAACGATTTTTCACCAGGCAACAGAAATGTGTATAAGGCTCCTGGTTTCTACACAGGTTAAATGAAATTCCATCGATGTCTCAAAGGAGAAGAAACATGAAAAGGGACAGAATAGGCATAACTGGTTACTGCAATTACTTTTATGCATCACAATATTTTAGCAACTCACCATTAATTATAAAGGCAATATGACATCACTGAGAAAAGCTTCAAATAGAGTAAATCTGGAGACAGCCATGTGTAAACCTCAGCAATACACAAAAAATTTTAAAGTGAAAACCAAAGGAAAAGGTGTGAAATGAACCAATCATCTGGCAACCTCTAATACAATAAATAGTTCAGCATCACTCAATGCCCACAGAAGACTAACCTGAGGACAGCTACACATTTCTTACTGCCTTGTGATGAGATTAAGATAGTTAAATGCAGAATCTCTGCAGTGAAGGTATATAGTTGTACCAGGGCACAGGAGTGAAAGAGCAGGGGTCGCATACAGACCAGGTTCAGCCCCTCGCCACCAATAAAATCCAAAGGCAGAGAGACCAGTGGTGGGAAAAGGAGAAGGAATTTATTTCATTGAGACTAATGTCGAGAAGGCAGCCTCCACAGTACAGAGAAATACTTCCATGTTTGTCTAAGGACAATGTAGGACAAAGGTCAGTGGGTGTATGCAGGTGGGCAGTTAAGGTCAGGTCCATCACTGTCTTGGGGTCAATCATGGATGGGGTCTTGCTGGCTCAGGGCATTCCTCATCGCTTGAGGGGATAACTGCGGTTCCCATCAGGGAATGCTTTGCCTGCATGGTCTTTTGTCTCAGTTAAGAGATAAACTAGAAAGGGGGCTGGTGTGGCTTCTTGGGGTAAGCGTCTGCCTTCAGCTCAGGTCATGATCTCAAGGTCCTGGGATGGAGCCTTATGTCTGGCTCCCTGCCCAGCAGGGAGCCTAATTCTCCCTCTGCTTCTCCCCCTACTCATGCTCGCTCACTTGCTCACTCCCAAATAAATAAAATCTTTTAAAAAAAGAGAAAGAGGTAAGCTAGAAAGAAAAACTTAATCCACCAGAAAGTCTGAAGTCAAAATGGAGGTAGTTGGAGTCCCCTTTCATAGTGACAGTTGGAGAAATTCTCAGGGGTTGCCCTCTGCTAACTCCCTTTAATTGATGCTGATAGGCATGGCTTCCCCCTTCCTTCCCTGGAAGGGGGCCAGCCTCTCAGAGAAGAGTAGTGTCAGCACTCCTTCTGCTACAGAAGGAGGCGTGTCTTTACAGCTCACATACCCCAAAGGGACCCTCCTCTGGCTCCTTGGCAAGCAGCCTAAACCTGCAAGATTAAGTTCTCTTGAGACTTCTGATACAGGTAAGATGCTCCCTTCTGGTTTGATTGTCCCACATGCTGCAGGAATCCTGTTTCTTTCAGAAGTGTGTATAACCCTCTAAGCAAACCTGTAAAGCGAGATGAGACAAGTCCACTGTAGTTCCTTGCCCATGTTGCCCGCACTCTGTCCACCAGAAACATGGTCATGTCTTCCATTTTGACAAATTCTAGGCATGCAAGCCAATCCCCACATTGCTGGTTCTCTCCTTCGCCTCCAGGATCACAATGGCTAGCCCAACCCTCTCCTTTAGATGTTAGATTTTGGGGACAGTCATCTTATACATCTGCCCACTCCAAATGCAAGGGATACACACAGTTGGATGGGGAAGAGGTAGAGTTTCCCTGAAGTCCCTGTCACCAGGCTTGAGGTGAGAGGCTGGCAGCACTCCAGCAACTTGCTGCAAAAATCTCCACTCTTCTCTTCATCTTGTCATCTCCTAACTTCTAGACCCTCACTTAGTACTCAGACATCTAAGTTTATTCCTATCACTCTACAAGTTCTACTGGGTGTTCTGTCTCAAAATCATTTTGGCATTTCCATGTCCCCACCAACACTTCTAACATCCTGTCATATAACTTCATCTCCTCTATATCTGAGATAAATTTTCATCTCATGAATGAGAAAGGAGAGATCACTACCAACACCAAGGAAATACAAACGATTTTAAAAACATATTATGAACAGCTATATGCCAATAAATTAGGCAATCTGGAAGAAATGGACGCATTCCTGGAAAGCCACAAACTACCAAAACTGGAACAGGAAGAAATAGAAAACCTGAACAGACCAATAACCAGGGAGGAAATTGAAGCAGTCATCAAAAACCTCCCAAGACACAAGAGTCCAGGGCCAGATGGCTTCCCAGGGGAATTTTATCAAACGTTTAAAGAAGAAACCATACCTATTCTCCTAAAGCTGTTTGGAAAGATAGAAAGAGATGGAGTACTTCCAAATTCGTTCTATGAAGCCAGCATCACCTTAATTCCAAAGCCAGACAAAGACCCGGCCAAAAAGGAGAATTACAGACCAATATCCCTGATGAACATGGATGCAAAAATTCTCAACAAGATACTAGCCAATAGGATCCAATGGTACATTAAGAAAATTATTCACCATGACCAAGAAGGATTTATCCCTGGGACACAAGGCTGGTTCAACACCCGTAAAACAATCAATGTGATTCATCATATCAGCAAGAGAAAAACCAAGAACCATATGATCCTCTCATTGGATGCAGAGAAAGCATTTGACAAAATACAACATCCATTCCTGATCAAAACTCTTCAGAGTGTAGGGATAGAGGGAACATTCCTCGACATCTTAAAAGCCATCTGTGAAAAGCCCACAGCAAATATCATTCTCAATGGGGAAGCACTGGGAGCCTTTCCCCTAAGATCAGGAACAAGACAGGGATGTCCACTCTCACCACTGCTGTTCAACATAGTACTGGAAGTCCTAGCCTCAGCAATCAGACAACAAAAAGACATTAAAGGCATTCAAATTGGCAAAGAAGAAGTCAAACTCTCCCTCTTCGCCGATGACATGATACTCTACATAGAAAACCCAAAAGTCTCCACCCCAAGATTGCTAGAACTCATACAGCAATTCGGTAGCGTGGCAGGATACAAAATCAATGCCCAGAAGTCAGTGGCATTTCTATACACTAACAATGAGACTGAAGAAAGAGAAATTAAGGAGTCAATCCCATTTACAATTGCACCCAAAAGCATAAGATACCTAGGAATAAACCTCACCAAAGATGTAAAGGATCTATACCCTCATCTCCCTTCTTATTGCAAGGCTCTCAGGATCTTGCTTCCAAATACTTGCCCAGAATCCACTCAAGGAACAGTTTCCTGTACCCTATGCACCTCAGTTTAACAGAGTACGACCTGCAGCCTTGTTCTCCCACTGTGACCTGCCACACAGTTGTGTCCTTGCACGTGCTCTTCATCCTGCCTTGGATGCCTTCCTTTCCCCCATATCTGGGAAACCTGTGCTCCTCTTCATGTAGGTTCCAAGGACACTGACAAAAACCTCCACAACGGCAATCACCATCCTGCACTAAACAGTAAATTTTAATGCCTCTGTCAACACACTAAGCTCCATGATTTCTGAAAACAGACTATACCCTTTCATCTTAGTATTACCAGAACCTGCCATATAGGAGGTGAGAGAGAGAGAGAGAGAGAGAGAGAGAGAGAGAGAGAGAGAGAGAGAGAATGAATATATGACAAAGTGAATGTTTTGAAAATGCCTAATAAAATGAGACCTAGTAAAAACAAGGTATCTACAGTATTTCAAGCTGAAGGAGAATTCCAAGCCCAGATCAAGATGCACCATTAAAAACTGAATACAATTTGACAACTAAATACACCTAAGTAGAGTAAAATGCCACCAGTATAATTATCATTAATAGTCAGACTACTGGAAACAATGAAGGTAGGAAAGACTGGATTCAAGAAAAAAATGTTAAAGAAACAAAATTCGATTACTTTCATGTACATACTGTAACAAACCAATTAGCCAAGTGTTGCCAAGTACCAGTCCCTGCTGATATGTCTTAATGAATAGATAATGTGATCATTTTAAATTGGCACATTCATTGTACTCATGCAAATGAGCAAGCCCAAACTGCCTAAAAACAATAGCTTCAAAATCAGCTTATATTTTAACTCAGCCTGTATCTAATTACCCTGAACCCTAAATTAATAGGATTTCATTTAACAAGATTTTCCTGTAATCTAACCTAACCTAAATTCTATCCCTGGACTCCACACTGTTTCCTTTATTAGTCTGGATAACACACAACAATATTGGAAAATAGGGTTTTTTGGTTCTAGGAGTGTATACATGCACCTAATATATTTGTGCATTAATTCAATCAGGCAACAAAGCAGGTACCTGTCCAGGAACTAATCTGACCAGGAATTGTCCAAGGTCACTAGGAGACAAAAAAAAAATAAGACTATTTCCCTTAGGGAATTCCTTTTATGAATTCTAAATCTAATTGTAATCTATTCAAAATTTCCAATGAAGATCGCTTATACTCAGAATAACCATAGGACACCTAAAACTGCTAATCTGTGTTTAATCATATTCATTCATCTTTAGTGCTATTTAACTCTGTGATATGATAAAAAATTCAGGTTACATATATTTTTACATGCTCATTTTCTCTGGATGGAGCAGGGGAGGGGACACAAATTGTCTTAAATACAGCTATGATCCACTACCACAAAAATGCTCCTGAACAAGGATAACAGGACCCGGGGCCTCTGAAAGTCCAATCAATATACTGGAAGTCTGACACACAGAAATTATCCCAAGTCACTCCTTAACTACTCGTCTGGCTCCACTGAGTTTGTAACCATGTCTACTCATTTGAAATAAACTGACTTCAGAATGCCCAATTGCATTACATTACTGTTCTGACAATTGGCCAAAGGGTCTTTAATACTACCCATCATGAAAAGCTCAAAATTGTCACTGGCAGGGTAGAAGTCCAGTGTGCTGAAAAGACAAAGGGACAGAACAAGTCTCAAGACTTCTGGTAAGGGAACTAACACAGCTGTCCTACTTTAAGAATTCTAGAATGGTGGCCCCTGGGTGGCTCAGTCGGTTAAACGTCTGCCTTCAGCTCAGGTCATGATCCTGAGTTTCTGGGATGTAGCCTCACGTTGGGCTCCCTGCTCAACACAGAGTCTGCCTCACCCTCTCCCTCTGCTGCTCCCTCTGCCTATGCTCTTTTTTCTCTGTCAAATAAATAAATAAAATCTTTTTAAAAATTCTAGAATAGACCTTTCCCATCAAATCCACCAAATCCTGACCAATTCTTTCAATTAGTTACAATTGTGACTATCAATGGCTTTCTTTCACTCTCCAACAAAAAGAATTACATCTGAAATGTAAAATATATTACTGCTAGAGAACCTATGGTTCACAAAAAATGAAAACAAAACAAAAATTTTAAAAATTTAAAAACTCTGCTCCAGCACCCAAAGTAATGAAATTTATTTATTCTACAGTTTGCTCAACAATGGTACTCAAGGAGGATCACATAAATGTCATATATAAAGAGTAGTATTTTATAGAGCATAAAAACAGGCAATATATTCTTCTTGTTCATTTCAAAGATACTTTTTAAGTTGTATTTGTCTGCAAGGCTTAGTTTATGAATCATCTACTTCAGACAGTCTTCCTATTATGACTTCATTGCCCTTCTGGGGTCCATCCTACCACATCCTATGCTTCCCTGTATTATCGCGCTCACCACGCAGTACTCTGCTAGGATATTTCTATCTTCCTTAAGCACTGTGATTCCCCCAGTAAGGGTCTCTGTGTCCCAAGTTCTAAATAAATGTGTGTCCCAAGCAGGTTCTGACTATTTACTGAATAACTTATGTCACCATGCCCTTTCAAGATCCTGAATTAGCTATATATCATACCAAATACTTTAAATGTTTCAAACCTAAAAACCAACGTATAATTTTCTTCAACACTGACTGACATTTATTTTTCAAAGAGACTATAATAACCATTTTTGTTCACTAATATTCCTGACTTTGATTAAATTTCAGAATCTCTCAGTAATGATCATTATAAACAAAAATGTATAAAATCATTTTTGATCATTAAGCAATAAGCCCAACTGCGACGATGCTTGCTGATTTGCTGATTCACTTGGATCTTCTCAATCTACCCTTTGATCTATGCTTTCAGGAGTTAAGACTGCTATAGGTGTTCTATTTAGGTATAAAATATCTGGCTAAATGTATTTGCCTATTTATATAAGGGATAATGAAGCTAGAATAGAGGCAAAAATAATCACACGAGATTGAAGATCTGACCAGATTTCAAACAAATGTTGAGGTTCTTAGCATTTAATTCACTTTACAACTAACTGGGCCAATCTTATAAATGTGAAGTTGGTAAACCTTGCTCAAATCTCACCTTTGCCCATTACTAGCTGTGTGACTTTGGGGAAGTTAATCAAACTCTGTGCCTCAGTTCCTAAATAGTAGCAGTAGCAACCTCAAAGAGCTGTTTGAGTTGATTAATAGATGCAAATAAAGTGATTAAAATAGTGACTGGTATGTTATAAGCATATGTAAATGTTAGCTATTTTTATTAGCTATTGCTTTGTTCAAGAAGATACTATAGCTTTAATGAGTAGAACAATTTAAAGCTATTTAGCACTGGAAGGTTATCAAAAGGTCTAGAACCAATTTACTCAACAGAACTCAGAATTCAGTTAAGCTGGCAAACATGACAAACACTTCACATTTGGCCCCTCCGCACTATATGTGAAATTGATTAATTGAGTATCTTTCTGCAGCGAATTTATGGTAATGAATCAGAACCCATATACCAATTAAAGGTAATTAACGGAAAAAACAAAACTAAATGTCTTGCAATCATAAGATCATTAAATTTCAATGATAAATATTTATGATGTGAATTCCATAGCAAAAGTATCATACTAGAAGCCATTGTGTTTTGTTGAAGTTTTTGTTTTTGTTTTTTATAAGACTTTACTTATTTACTCATGATAGACACAGGGAGAGAGGCAGAGACATAGGCAGAGGGAGAAGCAGGTTCCCTACCAGAAGCCTAATACAGGACTCCATCCCAGGACCCTGGGAACACGCCCTGAGCTGAAGGCAGATGCTCAACTACTCAGCCACCCAGATGCCCTGGTGAAGTTTTATAATTACATCAAACTGTTTCTATACATTTCTAGCATTTCAAGTTACAGTTTCTATACTGCTTGTATATTATACCTTTACCATATACTGCCAATGTTATTTAATTTATTGGGTTTTTTGTAAGATCAACTGGTTTTGTACAATGATCTTACATCTATCCACTGTAATGAACTCTCTTATCCATTCGAAAAGCAACAGCTTTGATTCTCTTGCATTTTCTAAAAAGCCAAAGCTTTTTTCCTTTATAGTACATATGTGAGTTTTATTTCCTTTTCTTGAATGAACAATGGCCAAAACATCCAGAAAGAGAGCAACATTACCATCAGACATATTTTTCAGATTCCTTACTTCCATTCAATGGAACGGCTTCTAAATGAAATCTGACTTGGAATTCTACCTATGTCAACATAAAATATCCTTTGACCTATGGGGCTTTTTATTTTGGATTCTGTATTATCTACCTCAGATGATAATGTTACCACATCTTCTATCTTAATAATCTACCTAGCTTTTAATTTTTACCATTTATTTTCAATTTGTGTCACTTGTTTCAAGGTTTGCCTCTTAGAAACACTGTATAGTATATGAGTCTTTCTTTTGATAAGATAATTTAATTCCTTCACAGTAATTGTCATAACTTGTCTATTTGTAATTTTTCCTACCATCTTATTTTATGTTAATATTTGCCATCCTTTTAGGGTTTTTCTTTAATTTTTCTTCCTTTTGTTACATTATTTAGAAATTATAAATCACTAGTTGCTACTAATAAGGGTTTACATAAATATTTCAATTTGTTTTTCCAGTAACATCAGGAACTACTCAGTTTCCAAAACAATTTCACCCTTAGCACATTCTCAACTCTTCTCACTATCACATTCCCACTATCTACCCCCAACATATTTTAAAACTTGGATCTTAATTCCAGGTAATTATTTTTCATACTCTATAAATAATTATTTTAAATTAACCACAAGGTATACTGGATATTTTGATCACCATTCAACATTTCTTCTCTGTGCTTTCTTGGATTTATTTTCCATTTTGCTGGAGCACGTCCTTGAGGGGTTTCATCTCCATCTCCCCTCAGAAAAACCAGTAAACAAGAAAGGCTCTTGAATTATTGCACAACTGGAAAAGTCTTTATTACCATCAGTCATAAAAAGCAGAATAATGGGGACAAATAATCTGGATAGAAAGTGAATTTCCCCAAGAAATTAGAAGGCAGTACTCCCGTCTATTCCAGCACCCAGAGTACTGCTGGTAAAAAATTAAGATCAATTTTGCTTTAAGTTCTTCTTTTCCCCATTTTTCTCTAAAAATCTCTTATGCCTTCTTCCTTATTGTTTAAGTTCCAGGGACAAATTTAGGTATTGATCTATTCTTACATATGCTGCTTGGCTTTCAAAGGGTCCTAACAATCTGTACCCTTGGTCTTTTCAGCTTAAAAAATAGTTTTCTGTCATGTTTTAAGTTTCTGTCCTCCACTTTCTCCATTCCCTCCAACTGGAATTTTCCTTTTTTTTTTTTTGATTTATTTATTTATCTATCTATTTATTTGTTTGTTTATTTATTTATTTATTTATTTATTTATTTATTTATTTATTTATGATAGACACAGAGAGAGAGAGAGAGAGGCAGAGACACAGGCAGAGGGAGAAGCAGACTCCATGCCGGGAGCCCGATGTAGGACTCGATCCCAGGGCTCCAGGATTGCACCCTGGGCCAAAGGCAGGTGCTAAACCGCTGAGCCACCCAGAGATCCCCTCCAACTGAAATTTCTATAGAAAGATGCTATAACTCCCAATATTGACCCTCAATGTCTTAACTTTTAAAAACTTTTTGTCCTATATTCTGAAATATTTACTTGCACATTCTGTAAACCACTAATCCTGTCTCCATTTATGTACTGTGCAATCACATTTTTCATTTCTAAAATCCCTTGTCATTGAATTTCTTCTTTGTCACAACAGTATTTTTGTATACAATATAAAAACATAGAATAGCTTTCCAACATCTCTTGGGATATAGATTGTTTTTGTATTATATTCTGCTTCCTGAATTCTCTTTCTTTTGGAAACAGATCTCTAATTAGTAATGCTGTTAAATTTTCTCAAAGTCTGGTGAGCCTTCATTATCCATTTATATTTACGAATCAATGCCAAATTGGCTGCAGGGAACTTGCATGGGTTGCTCCTGTAGATGTAAAGCAATGTTTCCATAAATAAGACTCTCCTCGTATTTGAAAGGCTGATTATGGAAGAGCTGAAGAATGAATGGTAAAATATGTCGACTGGCAACTTCACTTTAGAGTGTCTGGCCATGATGCAAGTAGGCAGAAGACCAAGACCACCTTCTCCTTGCCCTGTCCTCTCATTAAAATAACAAATTTTTCTTCTGGCAATGGCGGACTTTGGTGTGTTTTCCCCTTGAGAGGAATTCCTCATGCCTGTTTTGAAATTCAAAGTTCTGATCCCCCTTCCCAGCCCTTCACCAACACTAGACGTCCATCTCAAGCAGTTTCCTTAGAGAGTGTTAACCAGAAGACAAAGCTACTGTTGCCTGGTTATTTAACTGGGAGCAGAAAGACTCCACTATTCGAAATGCAGTTCGGGGCCCCAGGCCCTCCCCGGCTATACTCCGTGCTCAGTGACACAACAAGACAAATGTTTTCAGTTCAATCGATTAGAACTACTGAATATCACAGCGATACATGGTTGAACTGAACATCACAATCAAACAATTTCAGTGAGAATTTTAAGTGATTTACGATCTACAGACTCCTCAAAAGAAACCCTGCCCAACACGAACACTCAGGGAAGGCAAGAAATTCATAAAGAACTCCTTGCTGGGTAAAAATTCTAGGCTTTCTGGGAAAAAATACCAAACACAACAACAACAACAAAAATTCAGAAAAACAGTAAAGGGTTCAAATGTCAGTTAAAAACATGTTTATTCTACAGATATCTATGTAGGGTTTATAAAGAAGAAATAAGCATATTCCCACAGAATGGAATAGATACCTGACCTTGAATTTCAGTCTGTGTTTCTTTTTGTCTAATTGTTTCATGGTGACAAGCTCAGCCCAATTTTGCTGTAGGCATAATCGATGCTATGGCTACGAGGAAAGAGTAGTACAGCACTTCTTATCTGTAAAGCTCTTTATTAAAAGTACTGTACATTCTGGCTTCTGTTTGCTGGTGTGAAGAACACAGAAAGCAGGCTGACTTCAGGGGGTAACAATTCATAGAACTTAGTGACAATAGAACAGACTGCAAAGTGTCCAAAGACTCTTTGTGCAAGTTCTTTTATAGAATATATTTTCTCCTTTTCTCACAGCAGTAACTTACAGGCCATTAAATTTCACACATTTCCTATTCATTTTCCATGTTAAAATATGGCTTATGACCCAGAGTAGAACTATCACAGGATTCTGCCCTGAAAGTCAGCTTTTTTTACTATGTGATAATATATGACTTTTAAAAGACCAGCAAGTCCTGAGCCATGAACCCAGCCACATAAGTGATTTCAAATGGCTCAGAAGTGTGTACGCTTTTACAAATGGAAAATATTAAGCTCTGAAAACATTACAAAGGATAAAATTAAATTCTCAAAGAATGCCATTGTTCCCATTAAGCAAGACCTTTAACTAGAATTAACAACCAAAATGTAAACGGGAAATAAAAGACCCCAGAGCTGTAAAGGGAAGTAAAAAAACAAAAACAAACAAAACCCCCCGCAATTCTCTCCCCACTTCCAAAAAAGAGAAAAATAAGCAAGTATCCAGGGTCTGAGAAAGGCAGTGAGGTTCACAAAACTTAATTTGTTCAGCATTTCAATGATGGGAGGTTTTAAGGAAGAAATGTGTAGTTCTCTAAACTCAAAATTCATAAACTTCTCCTTTCTCACACATTCCATCAGCCAGTCAAAAAGAAACTGTGATGTTCTTTACATGTAGTATTTAGAATTCTTTCTTTGAAGGTGAGATACTAACTATAAGATTTCATTTTAAACCATCTTGGCCTATCTAAAAAGCACTAAACTTTGTGGTTAACATTCAATGCAGATATCTATGTAATCTTGCCATAAACTCTTATACTATATGTAGAAACATATGAAAAAAACGCTTTCTCAGGTTTTAAAACCCCTACCAAGGAGCCCTGATTTCCAGAAGAGACTATAAGCTTTTGTCAGGTCTTCTCCCTATATATATTTAGAAGATCTACTATTAAGCCCCTAAAAATTCCAATAAGGCTTTTGTATAAACCTACTGCGATGTGGAAAAAGAACTTCCTCCAACAGCTCTGTTATTCTTCAGGATTAGATGGAGAATCTCACTTCCAACAACTATAGGGAAGCTATACTTAATAACATATCCAATATAATAAATAATTATATTTATGTATTTAACATATAATTACATAATCTGTTAAGTATGTAATGTAATCAATTATAATATTATAGTAAATAGCTAATAATGCAGTTAATATAATATAGCTAAGGTAATAGATAGGGAAGGTTTTAAGAACTTTTAGCAGCCTTTTCTTCTCAGGGTGTCCAGGATCGGAAAAACACCTTGGCAGTTTGGTTAGGTGAGTCCCAAGTAAATACATGGAGTTTACCTGAAGCTGCCTTACTGATGAAGAGTAACTAACCTCTCCCTAAGAAGTTCTAGCAGTGTGAGACATTTCCAAAACTGTCCACAATCATGTTATAAACGAGTTGCCCAGTCATTGGCTCAGGGTTCAAAATATGATTTGTTATTGCCCTTTTAAAAAACTGTAGGGGTGCCTCGGTGGCTCAGTCCGTTAAGCATCTGACTCTTGATCTCAGCTCCAGTCTTGATCTCAGGGTCATGAGTTCAAGCCCCACACTGGAGTCCACGCTGAGTGTGGAGAATACTTAAAAAAAAAAAAAGAAAGCTGTAAAGTTCAGAAAATATCCTCCTTTAGGCCTGGAGTCCTATTATCCCTTAATTAACTAAGTAGAATCCACATTTAACATTCACTACCGCTGACTTCACACTCGATGAAACCAGGTCCTGAACAAATCACAGAAGTAGGAAAACAGCTCTCTGAAGAGGGAAGAGTAAGGCCAACTGGACATTACTGTACATGAGCCATGAAGCCCTGTGCTTCAGTTCTCATCCAGGCATCTCTGAAAATACTCTGAATGACTTATATCAAAATGAAAGAAAATAACATTACTCAGCATTAGAAAGGCAGGAACTATATTATATAAATATAACCAAAAAGCACACGAATCTATCAACTTTTATTTCCAGAAAAAACACTAATTTAGGAAATAGATGGCACTCTCATTTATTATAAGCAAAAGCTGTGATATGAAAAACTCTGTCTAAACTAAATTGATGTGTTTAAAACTTTCAAGACATCCATGGGAATTTACACAGGATGCTCGTTCTTGGATCTCTCCCCAGAACCCCAGAAGACATTCCCTCCAAGAATGTAAAAGGCACCTAACTTTTACTGACCACTGCCTGACCTGAATTTGTATCTTCCTCAAATTCAATCTAGTGATGTCCAGGTAAGAAAACTATCAGGATTATTAGTAACTGCTGACAGCATTCCTAGATGGGGTGGGGGTAGGGGGGTAATTTTTCCTATTTTTTTCATCTGTCAATTTATTGCTGTAGCTTTGGGTAATTATCTGGTTATTTTAACATAATCATTTGCATCTAGTTAACTCTAAAACAGTACTCACAAAGCCAAGTTCCCTTCAGACTACTTAACTCCATTAGTCTTCCATGGCCCTAAAGCTATGAAGCCCAATGGAAAATGCATGGCCTGTGAAACCAGGTGAGAGATGAAGGCTGAAAACTCACAGAAGAAGAGGACCCACCAAACTCCATGATAAGTAAGATTAACACAATCACATATTTTCTAAAAGGCGCATTTTCTTATGGTTATGAACACGAATATAACATTTCTAGTTGATACTGACTTGTACTACTGTTAAAAAAGCACTGAACAAAAAAAACAAAAAAACAAAAAAAGCACTGAACATAATTTCAATACCTTAGAATAATAACAAGCACACCAAAGCATACCTCATGTCTTTCAAACTTTTCAAATATTTTTTCTCACAAGATCTTACAGTAGGATTCTTTCAATAAATCAAGATGACACAAAAACTCAATACTTAGTAAGCATACTGCAAGCCAGCGAATTCCACCAGAGGTTAAGTGACTGCCAAAACAAAGGAAGAAAATAGCCTCGAAATTTCTTCTCTTACCTACTTATTTACTTAGCTTCTGCTTATTAGTAGTCTAAGGCTTTTGTTTAGTATCAACTACCTGTGCATGAATCTGAGCCAGAGTGCTTAAACATAATATAGCTTCTTTCTATAAGGTAAGAAAGGGCAAAGACATATCAAGCATTAATACATCTCATACAGACCTGTTAACTTAATGAAAGAAATAGAAACAACCCTCCAATAACAGATTACAATCATAACTCATTTCAACTGAGTCTATTCCAACTGGAAAACTTGCTTTTTCCAAATATTTAGTCCTTTCCTTTTGGCTACTTTACCTATAACTAAGGTCCAGTGAAAGGGTATGAAACGGTCACTTCAATAAGGAGAAGTGAGGAGAAAACAGTGTTTCCTAAGGGCACCTGAGTGGGTCAGTCAGTTAAGTGTTCAGGACTCTTGATTTCAACTGCAGTAAGGATCTCAGGGTCATGGGATCTGCTAGTTGGGTTCTGCGCTCAGTGGGGAATCTGCTTGAGATTCTCTCCCTCTGCCCCTTCCCCTGCTCTCTCTCTCTCTCTCTAATAAACAAACAAACAGTATGTCCTAGTTCAAGGATACTTCTTTTATCCTTCTCACAAAAACTCTACTTCTACATTATTAATGCTACGGCCTTTGCTTATGTTAAGAATTTGAATAAGCATTTAAGCATTTCACTCTACTATTCATCTTAACAGCACAAGGACACTCATTTCTTTCAAAACTATCCAAGAAATAATCAACAGAAGTATAACATACCAAATTCTATTTCTACCACTGCTTCTTAAACATTTATTGAGTAAAGAAACAAACCCAATGATCACTCTAGTACTTCCCAATCTTTTCCATTTCACAGCACACATGAATATCAAGTTTATAAGAAGAGTGGAGTAGGGATCCCTGGGTGGCACAGCAGTTTGGCACCTGCCTTTGGCCCAGGGCGCGATCCTGGAGACCTGGGATCGAATCCCACGTCGAGCTCCCGGTGCATGGAGCCTGCTTCTCCCTCTGCCTATGTCTCTGCCTCTCTCTCTCTGTGTTACTATCATACATAAATAAAAATTAAAAAAAAAAAGAAGAGTGGGGTAAATATCTGAAACACTAAGTAGCCAGAGGTGACCAACCAAGCACTCCGAGCTTGGACAACTACCTGGCTGCCTGAGAGCTCAGAGGGGAGGATACAAGGGCACACCTGGTGTGTACTTACACCATTTTCAGTGTTCCCAGAACACTGAGAAGTTCTCTGCTACACTTTTTTGCCGATTTAACATATTCCCACCTTTATTGTCAGGAAACTATTTTCCCTTTGGTGAATCATCCCACCCTCAATCCACATGATCCTGGTGGCACAGACAATTTCAACGCTGACACTTCACTCACTTCCATTCTACCCATGATGGCCAATTAAAGTACATGAAAGTGTCCCAATATCCTGCCATAATGGTTGATCAACATGGGCACATAACCCAACAAGGTCAATAGAAATACCTCTACATCTCTCTTCCTTTTGGACTGTGAATATAAGATTATAAGGCTTTGGGCTTTCAGCAAATTCACAGAGAAAACAAAGGAACTGTATAGTGAATATACTGCCCAGGCCATGCTTATTCTAAATTCTGGAGTTAATAAAAACTGTTTAAGACAGATGTGTCTCTGTTACTTATAACCAAGAGTATCACCCATCACCCTAGAATTTCAAGACCAATGCATTTCCTGAATATCAACACATAATCTGATATAATACATGTTTTACATCAGTGGCACACATAGGTCAGATAACTTACTATAGGACTTCTTTAGATAATCTCCAGGCATTATTTATGCATTAACTATTATAAATATATTATCCTATAAGGTATTAGCACTGAAACAAAACATTTATCAGAAGCAGAATTATTCAATTGCACTGCTGGGGATTTACCCCAAAAATGCAGATGCAATGAAACGCCGGGACATCTGCACCCCGATGTTTCTAGCAGCAATGTCCACAATAGCCAAACTGTGGAAGGAGGCTTGGTGTCCATCGAAAGATGAATGGATAAAGAAGATGTGGTTTATGTATACAATGGAATATTACTCAGCCATTAGAAATGACAAATACCCACCATTTGCTTAAATGTGGATGGAACTGGAGGGTATTATGCTGAGTGAAATAAGTCAATCGGAGAAGGACAAACATTATATGGCCTCATTCATTTGGGGAATATAAATAATAGTGAAAGGGAATAGAAGGGAAGGGAGAAGAAATGGGTAGGAAATATCAGAAAGGGAGACAGAACATGAAGACTCCTAACTCTGGGAAATGAACTAGGGGTGGTAAAAGGGGAGGAGGGCGGGGGGACGGGGGGGTGGGGGTGAATGGGTGACGGGTACTGAGGGGGGCACTTGACGGGATGAGCACTGGGTGTTATTCTCTATGTTGGCAAATTGAACACCAATAAAAAATAAATTTATTATTTAAAAAAGCAGAATTATTACAGAAGGTGAAGAGAAAAATAAAGTGGGAAGCAAAGTGAAATGATTCACATTATGTATACAACCATATATGATGCAAAGATACTTAGGGCATTACAGATCCACTTGAAGAATCAGATCATAAGAGATCTAGTCAAAAGGAAAACTTTCTGTGATCGGTAGTTGTTTATTTGACTAAAAGGAATAAGTATGACAAGTTGAGGATAAAAAGAATCCAAATACAGTAACTTCATATCCTAGATAAACATATTTATCCCACCTCTAGAACTAATTTTTTTTCCTATAGGAACACAAATTCTCCATAAAGAGATCAACTTTTTCTTCACCGTTTGAAAAGAAGTATAAGCACATACCATTCCTGTTTGCTTAGGAAACCCTTCCCTTTGCAGGAAATTACTTCTAGAGGGTCCATCCAGTGGGAAAAAATTAGATTACTTTACCAAATATATGGTTAGCTTAATGGGGGGGGGGGAGCCCTATTAATGCCTGATTGCTTATTACACTCCAAGTTTGGTGCAGATAGGAAGAATGATTGTTTACCCCCATACCCTAGTATGTAAATGGTTACCATTCACAGGAAAGGCTCAGTAGTTTTTAGTTTATTAAATGACTGAATGAAGATAGGATCAAACGGTCAAAAGTCAAAAAGATTAATGTCTATTCCACAGGCATCTTTATTCTAAATTAATTAACCTGCCTCTACTTTAAAAGATCAATATTAGAACTAAGGGATATTCATCTTGGAATACGCTCCAGGAGTTAATAAAAGTGCTACCAATTAGCAAATCTACCAATAAACCATAATACCAGAATAGCACCATGTGCAGATTTCACTGTGAAGTATGCTTTCATTAACGAAACATTTGCATCATTAAGTATACATTAACTCAGAGTAAGAACACAAAAGAACAAATTGACAAGACAAAAATAGCCCCCCTACCTCCCTCCCCCAAAAAAGAATCAACCCATAATTTAAGACATTGATAAAAATCACCTGCAAACTAAGAATAATCTACAATTCTAAAAGTTAAGCTTTACCCCAATCATTGTACCATTATTTTCTTACTTTACCTGAGAGGAATCTGCCTGGGCTAATTCTGTAGTGACCTTCAGGATTTGGCGAAGATTTTGCCCTTGATCTTCAACAAGGAGGTGAGCCAGCAAAAGGAAAACATGTACAGGGATCGCCATGGTAATAGGGAGCAAGGACTCTATGGAAAACAACCAGTCACTTGCAGCAGACTCTTCTCTCATTACTTCAAGGATCCTCCAGGCTGTAAATATTGATCCATACGTGCCAGTTATGGGGAACACAAGCTTGTAGGAGAGCTGAAAAACAAACAAACAAAAAGGCATGAATAAATGAGGTAAGTATATTTGCCAGAGATATATTCATTTTTTTAGACTATATCATAAGAAATCAATCCTTCTGACAAAATACAAAATTTTGTATTTTGCCGAAAACTCCTCGGCACATATTTGAGCTAATACAACAAAAAGAAAATAGATGGAACTATCTAGAACAGTTGATTTCAACTTTTCCTATTTACCAGTCGATCCCAGTTAAGGCAGGGGGGATAAAAAGGATCAATACACAAGATTTAGAGGCAACAGAGTTTGAAAAAAAAATCCAGTATCACTAAAAAAATATTCACTAGTAAGAGATAAGATTTTTTTCAAAGATTTTATTTATTTATTTGAGAGAGAGTGCATGTGCATGGAGGGCAAAGGGGCCAGCGAGCAGGGACAGAAGCAGACTGCACCGTGCGTCTCAATCCCAGGACCCTAAGATCAAGACCCACGCCAAAATCAAGAGTTGAAGGTTAACCAACTGTGCTACTCTGGCACCCCATGAGAGGGAAGATTAAAAAAAAAAAAAAAGTCATTGTATGTGCCCAGCTCCTCCTCTAGTAAGAGACAATCCCAGGCAGGTGGCGGATTTGGACTGAGGACAATTCATCTTTGCAACAGTATGTTGACAGGAACAGAGTTGGTTCAGCAACAACCTGAGAATTAATGACTGTGAATAACTTCTGCAATAAGAAATAGTCCGACAGCTCTAAATTGAAATGATACCCAAAGAAGAGGTTATGCATACGTCAATCTGAGAAATGGCTCCTCACAGAAATAAAGTAGTGCAGTCAGGGACAGCGAAGAGACAGCAGTCTGCCAAGGGGAACGGTGTGCCCACATGGCTCAGGAGAAGCCGGAGACATTAGAGAAGCATAAATAACTGCCTGCTAATAAAACGATTCAATTCCTTCAGAGTGGGATGAAACAAATTAGAAATCTCTAGACTCTGTCCTGTTATTAGAGACTAACTTATATGGATACAGCTAACAACTAAAAGGATGGGAAGTAAAAATTAAGCTTTAGAAATGTCTTTCTTTCTTTTTTTTTTTTTTTTTTTGGTAAGTAGGCCCCCACATCCAGTGTGGGGCTTGAACTCATGACCTTGAGATTCAGTCACATGTTCTACCATCTGAGCCAGCCTGAAATTTTTTAAGTAACATCTTTACTGAGATATAATTCACATACCATAAAACCTACCCTTTTAAAGTTTACAACTCCGTGAACTTTAGTAATTCCTGGAGAGGTGGAACCATCACCAGGGCAAGCTTTCATCATCCCCAGATGGAAATCCCATCTCCCTTAACACTCACTCCTTATTCCCCCAACACCGCACTCACAGCCCCTGGTGACAACTACTTCATCTACTTTGTTTCTATTCTGACTATTTCATATAATAGAAACCTCACCGGATGTGTTGTCTGGTGACTGGCTCCTTTCGCATTGCATATTTTCAAGGTTCATCCAGACTGTGATTTGTATCAATACTCCTGTTTCTTTTCATTGGCAAGTAATATTCCATCTATGGATATACCACATTGTTACCCATTCATCAATTAACAGACATTGGGCTGTTTCCACTTTCTGGCTATCATGAATAATGCTGCTATGAATAGTCCGATTAAAGTTTGTGTGAGGACATGGGTGTTCAGTTGTCTCAAGTATATGCTTTAGAGTAGAGATGACATTTGAAAGTAAATCCCACTGTCAAAACAAATGAGGAAGTTATCTTTATTGATATGAAAAGAGCTCTCATGAAAATACAAGTTGCAGATAGTGTGCCTGGAATGCTACCAATTATTTTTTGAAAGGGAGTGGGGACTATATATTTGTATTTGCTTATATATGCAAGGAAAAGTATGAGACAGATACAAAATAAATTAACAGCCACTAATCATTTTCTATTTGAGGGTGGGAACTGAACAACCAGAATCAAGGGTGAGAAGGAAACTTTCCATTGTATACCATTTTATAACTTTTGAGCCACGTGGATGTGTTGTAATTTTTTAAAATAATAAATTTTGAAAGTTAAAGATTTATATTTATCATAGCTCTTTCTCTCTAAAAATACTTCCCCTACCCAAAGATGAAATTCACTAAGAACCAGAGTCAAGTTCTTTAGAAAAAGGACAAACAGCACCAGACTTAAGATTTAAAAAGCCAGGACTTTAGCACAGCCATGCCAGATAGAAGCTATTACACAATCTCTGAGCCTCACTTTGCTCACTTGTAAGATGGAAGTAATGAGTACTTTCCTGCCAAGATTATTGAGGTAGATAGTGACACAATAAAGCACCTAGCACAGTCTCTAAAGTTGCAAAATACAGAGAAATATGATCTCTGTCATCTTTCGGAGAGAAAAATAAAACTGGTAGATAGGAGTATAAAAGAAAGTAATTGGAAATCACCATGAACCATAAATTGAGTCAAAAGCAGCAACATTACCCAGACGGGTAAGAGTAAACATACTGAAACAGAAAAGAAATCCTGTTTTACTTGAAGTATTATGTTGATGTTTAGGCTCTGTTTTTTGTCTGTTTGCCTCAGGTTAGAACAGCAGGAGAAAAGCACAGTGTTGAATGAAACATCCCAGAACAGTCTCTCTGTCCCAGTGAGTGACAGCTGCCCCTGGCACAGTCCCAGGGCAAGGATGCAACCCAGAGCTTTCTCTACACCAGCTACCAAATCCTGGCCCCACAGCCCAAGGGAGGGCCTGTGAAAGTGCTGGCAGGCTCCATAGTTTAGAGGAGAAAGCAGGTGTTTAAAATAAAAGAGGTTTATGTTAGGTAAATTACATCTCAGTAAAAAAAAAAATATATATATATATATGTGTGTGTGTGTGTATGAGAAAAGAAACCATTAAAAAGTAACACTTAAATAAATATTAAATGGTTATAAAACATATTTTACAGATATTAGTTGCAAATCTTCATTCTAAAAAGTTCATAATAAAAATGTTCAGGTTTGTTAATTATTAACAATAAGACAGACAACCGATAGTACTCCTTTGTCTAAAGGGGTCTGAAAAAGAAATTGTGAGTTCAGTGAACAATCTAGATTTTCATTAACTTTAAAGAATAACATTCATCTGGGGCACCTGGATGGCTCAGTCGGTTATGTGTCAAACTCTTGATTTCAGCTCAGGTCATGGTCTCCACATCCTCAGACCAAGCCCGATGTCAGGCTCCACACTCAGCAGGGAGTCAGCTTGGGATGCTTCCCCTCTTCCACCCCCTCTACCCTTCCCTCTGCAATCTAGCTCTTGCACACTCTCTCTCAAATAAATAAAACTTAAAATTAAAAAAAAAAAAAAAGAATAACACTTCTCTGTAATAGTGATTAAAATTGGCTTAACTGAAGTAGAGCCAGGATTTGATCAGGAGAGGGAGTACTGAAACTCAAACCTGCAGTCCCTTAAAAGGAGGATAGTTTTTTGCTAGAAGGGATTTAACCACTCACCAGAGCAGAAGCAGAAGACTGGACTAGCCAAAGCCTCAAGAGGTTCATTCTACTCTTTCCCTTATTTAGAATCCAGTCAGGAGTGGAGAGGCAGGCCATCTGGGTGGCCCAGGCAGTTGAGCATCCGCCTTCAGCTCAGGTCAGGTCGTGATCCCAGGATCCTGCGATCAAGCCCTGCGTCGAGCTCCCTGCTCAGCAGGAGCATGCTTCTCTTTCCCCCCTCTTTCCCTCCCCCCTGCTCATGCTTTCTCCCTGTCTCAAATAAATAAAATCTTAAAAAAAAAGAGAGAGATAGAGAGAGAGCAGAGAGGTTTGGGAGGGCTGCTTATCACCAAAGAACAACTCACACCATCCTCAGTATCCATGTTATTCAGAAGATGATGGTAGACAAACAAGATCTAGGACTTACCAATTCCTTTCAACTTCCAACCAAAAGCTTTTATGAAACTGGTTTATTTTAATGTACTATGACTTAGTGTTAGCCTGTAAATCTGAAACTGTTCTATTTATTCACAAGTACAGCACAAAAATGATAAATTACCATGCCAAAAAAATAAAAAATCAAATTAGAGGCAATAGGATGTAAGCTCTACAGTTAAACAGGTCAAAAATCTGAATGTCAACTCTATCTTTCACATCTGTATAATTTAGGTAATTTAACCTCCCTAGCCTCAGTTTCTTCACTTGTCAAGTGAATATTCTATGAATGTCATCAGAGAAATGCAGATCAAAACCATAAGGAAAACCAAAATCACTTCACACCTGCTAGAAGCAAAAACATAGACAATGACAACTGCTGGCAAGCATGTGGGCAAATTGGAGTCTTCATACACAGCTGGTGGGTATGTGAAATGGCAGAGTCCTTTTGGAAAACAGTCTGGCAATTCCTCCCACAATCAACAGGGTTATTGTATGATCTAACAATTCCGCTCCTAGGTATTTACCCAAGAGACAGGAAACCATGTCCAGATAAATACTTGTATAGAAACGTTCATAATGGCACTATTCATTAATAGCCAAAAAGTGAAAACAACCCAAATGTTCATCAACAGATGAATGGAAAAGTAAAATGTGGTGTATATCCATGCAATGGAATATTATTTAGGGATTTTTCCTACCATGGCTGTCAGGAGCATTCAGGAGACTCTGGCAGGTATCTTCCTGTGGAGGACCCAAGGCACCCCAGGGGTGACTTCCTACACACTAGCTCTGGTCTGACACACCCCAAAAACCTTCACCATCCAACAGGCCAGAGCCACATTCTTTCTATAAAGTCTGATCTCAGTCTGGAGGAGGAAAACCTTCTCTGTTCCTTCCTTGGGTAATATCTCAAGTCCTAGAAGTAGTAGCTGCTCCTTACATTTATTAATGCAATAGCTCCTAGAGCCTCTTTTATAACTGCTAGTAATTGAGACTGTTTACTAGTTAATAATTCTTTGTATTAAGTTTTTCTTTGTTCAAATTACCAGCACAGTCTCTCTCTCATGTCTAGACCCAGGCCTGGTGCTTTCTTTCTTCCCCTACATTCCCTGGAGGCCAGGGCACAAATATTTTACAATTTACAACTGGTGTCTGCTTCTTTTTTTTTTTTTTTAAGCCTAGGAAAACATAAATAGGTGGTTTTAAATATCACATTTAATAGCCTAATAGAAGGGATCATGTTTTCCACGCACCACTAAAAAATATTAAAAGCTTATTAGATTATGTTAATCTTTAAGAGAAGATGAGTGGCTGTTTTGATAGCTTACATTTTTTAATTCTAAAAATTGAAAGTTGAAATGTTTTTAATTTCATGGTTATCAACACTTCAGAAACGGATAGGGAATACAGAATTGCATGGTACAGTTTATTTACCCTGGTTCTCATTCACCAGAACTGTGCTTCTTAAGAACTGCTCTAGTTCTAAATCAAACATGCTAAGTCAGAGTCATCTATATAAAAAGAAATAATAAAAATGTATGGAGATAGTAAAATGATCTTCTGTATCCTTATGAGAAGCTCACAACGCTCAGTGAATAGAAATTTACTGAATGTTTATCTCACAGTAAACAATGTGTCAGGTGTTGAGGATGCAAAGTTAAATAGGTACACCTAATTTATTTAAGTATATGGAAAATAGAGTGTTCAATTAAATACTGGCTAAAAGACTTTGAAGACTCATCTATGATCAGGTGACAAAGATAAAGCAAAAACACTCATGTGGAAAAAATAAAAAATGTTCAACAACTGTTGCAATTTCAATTTTAACATGCTTTGAAAATAAAGGCAAACTGTGAGATGGGCCAAGACCTTTTCCCTCAGTAAGCTCGCAGTATAAGCTGGAAGTACATATATATACAGCTCTCTAACTTAAGACACAACACAACTGAGTAATACTAAAAGTGCTGGGGATGCCAAGAAGAAGGTCATGAATTTGGACTCTGGGAGGCTGAGAACATTTGGCTGGGTCTTGAAGAATGAGTAGGTCAGGAGGAGACAAAACAGCATTATGAGCAAAAGCAAAGATTCAGGAAGAGATGTGGAAAGTTTATATCTTGTTAAATTTATAGGTATGTTGGGAATATAGAGACCTGCCCAGGCATGGAAGAAAAGCCAACAGCAAACTGTGGCTTACAGTTTTAAAAATGGTGATCATATCTCCCCTCACATTAACATCAAGAGAATGTTCAGAGCCCCTGTAGTACTTGCTCCTCCCTCTTCACCAGCTGCTGAAGAGAAAGTTCAGCTACTCGTGTTAATGAATAAGATTCACACACACCTGAGTGAATGGTACACTGAGTGCTCCTGTATTAGAGCCAGGGTGATTCTCAGGAAATATCGCTTGTGAGCTAAAAGGACAGAACTCTTAGACATAAGCGCATCCTTCACCAGCCCCAATCCCATCCAGAATCCAATCACTGTTCTAGATGAGCAAACCACAAGGGAAAGTAAAAGGCTATTAGAAAATTTGGGCCACATTCTGTATTCCTATCACAGAGAAGGCAAGAGCTTCCTTCTCTTAATTCAAGTCGATTACCTACTTCAAGCTTTCAAGTTTTAGACAAACAATCAGGAATGAGGAGGATGTAGTAGACAGTCAATGTGCCTACAGGCTAGTTTCTGCTGCACCCTCAAACCAGGAATTACAGTGCCTGGCTTTCTGTGGCTCGGACATCTCACAACACACAATTAGAGGTATCCCTGCCTTGGCAGATGAAACAACTGGCTCTTGCCTGCATTTATTTATGTCTCTCTCCATGGGGACAGGAGATTCACCAGTTTAACTTCTGTAGTCCTCCCTCAATCCCCATCACATTCGTAGCTAGGAAACTAATACTACATTTTACTGAAGGCAAAACTCAAATACCAAAAGAGAAAATGTCTAACTAGCGCAGGCCCAGAAGCCAGCCATTAACCAGATGTTGACAATACCTTCACATTACCCTAACAGACAGCATGAGACTGCCACAGAAGACTGAGGCCTGCCCAGCAGGCGGGAATGGGGATGCAGTATGTTGGACCTACAGTTTTCCAATGAGGCAGCCGCTAGCCATCAAGAGCCTACATGCCAAGGGAAACGGCATTAGAGGCTACATGTTAAAAACTGAAGTCTTGGGATCCTTGGGTGGCTCAGCGGTTTAGAGTCTGCCTTTGACCCAGTGCCTGATCCTGGAGACCCGGGATTGGGTCCCGCGTCGGGCTCCCTGCGTGGAGCCTGCTTCTCCCTCTGCCTGTGTCTCTGCCTCTCTCTCTGTCTCTCATGAATAAATAAATAAAATATTTAAAAAAAAAAATGTAGTCTTAGGCCTTACAAATCCCAGGCATTTGAGATTTCCCACCTTTAGAGTGTCCCAGATGTAACAACATGCTGCATAAAGGCATAAATTCAACAGTATGAGAAGAAAAAAAGGATTCCTTGCTCAAATGTGTTGGAGAAGCACCAGGTTAAACAGAACTAGTTCCTGTTCTGCAGAATTTCTCAGGACCTTTAACTACTAATGTAGTCAGAAAACTCGAGGAAAAAAAGTATACAGCATTTCCAAAGCTTATTTTACCCTCCCCTCTCACAGTCCAGAAGAATATACTAATAGCTACACCACTGGCTGACAGAATGGCAAACTTCCAGGAGAGGAGTTTATTTATTTATTTTTTAAAGATTTTATTTATTTATTCATGAGAGAGAGAGAGAGGCGCAAAGGGAGAAGCAGGCTCCATGCAGGGAGCTCGACATGGGACCCTATTCCAGGACTCCAGGATCAGGTCCTGGACTGAAGGCAGTGCTAAACCGCTGAGCCACCTGGGCTGCCCCAGAAGAGGAGTTTAAACCCAAACAGGTACTTCCTCAGGAGGGGAGATTACCTGCACAAACAGAAGGTCCACATTACCACTTTACTTTTATTGAAGAGAAACAAGGTTGAACTCTTTACCTTTTGGTGGTCATTTCTGTAGGACTCCTGCTGTACCATTTCCAAAACGTCTAGAGCCAACTGCTGCCTTGAGGGACCTTCTTCATCCATGTATATACAGTCTTCCAAGGCAGTAGAAGACAGTATCTGCAGAACTGGCATCACCAGCACCAAGGATGACCTTGGGATTTTCTGACCCTCCGCAAGAGAGAGAAGCTTCAAAGCTATTCATCAAAACAATAATTCACAGTTAAAAAATTACTACCACAATCAAACAAAATGCTATTTTGTTTAAGAGTGATATGCAGAAAGTTTTCTTACCCCTTTACAATTGGGTCAGACACGTAACTAAGATGATCAATCTTCTCTTTTTAGAAAGGAACCTAAAAATTAGCTATTATCTAAAATAAGCTGTTAACGTGTGTGCCTGATAACTTGAGGATACTCTTAGAGAAAATTCATACCATGAAATAAAAACCAAATCTTTAAAATAAAATTCAGCTGGGGTGCCTGGGTGGCTCAGTCAGTTGAGCATCCAACCCTTGGTTTTAGCTCAGGTCATGATCTCAGGCTCCTGAGATCAAGCCCTGCATCAGACTCCCTGCTCAGGGTAGAGTCTACTTGAGATTCTCTCCCTCTTCCTTTGTCCTCCCCTTCTCCCTCAACCCCATACACACTGTATGCTTTCTCTCCCTCTCTCCCTCCCTCTCTCTCTCTCTCTCAAGTAAATAAATAGATAGATAGATAGATAGATAGATAGATGATAGATAGATAGATAGATAGATAGATAGATAGATAGATAGATAGATAAATAAATATCTTTAAAGATAAATAAAATAAAATTTGATTCAACTTTTGTCCTTATATTGTCAGGTCCTTCTACTGCCCCCAACAGAGCCAAGAGACCAGAGTTCCTGATCAGTGGATTTTTAAAGCAATGTGCATGCTTCCCTTAAAAACCCAGGTTAAAATTATATTGAGGTACAGTAGTAAACAAGGTGAAGCAGGGATGTCCTTCAGTGTAATTGCTAAAAAGATAATCAGAAAAAGTCTCAAAGTCCATAAGCAGCAACAATCAAACCCAGTTTTAAAGATGATTCTCTTTAACATGGACACTCAACTTACACATCAGAAATACACGCACAAATGTACAATAACTTAGTTACATGTATAATCTCCCCTAGGCCATTAACAGAATAAGTGAAAGCATAAATATATTTTTTTTACAATTATTAGATGAAGCCTAATTTACCAAAAGATGTTATTCATAAGCTTCCAAGCTAGATTATTGAAGTCATCAACTGATTTCCTCACTACACCAAAAAACTTCTACAAGCCTTAAGTCATGTCAATGAGTTGCCAATTTTTTTCTTTTCGTCACTTGGAAGTCAAACCTGAATATGGTATGAAGTACAAACTCATGTTACTCTAACACTGCTAATTGACCTTTTCTGCCTAAATGTCTTTAATTAAATTTTTAAAATATGGGACACTTCACAAATGTGCATGTTACCTTTGCACAGGGGGCCATGCAAATCTTTTCTTTATCATTCCAAATGAAATATTAGTCTTTATCCATAATTGTCTCTGAGAGATTATGAAAATCTATTATCTTTACTAAAACAAGAAATGCACACATTTCTATCTTCTATATTATAAATCTCTCAAGCATTTTTACAAATTGCTATTTACAATCAAGGCTAGTGTTAATAATTAAGAAGCATAATATTGTATTAATGCTATGCATTTGTTACATTTGAAATCATCAATATCTTCTCAGTTACCCTATTTCAACACTCTTTCCCAATATACTAAACAACCGATATTCCCTACTTTTCAAAGTAACACACTGGATGATGGCAACGTTCTACAACTAGATTATAGTGCTGGTTGCACAGCTCCGTAAATTCATTTAAAAAAAAAAAAAAAGGCCACTTTATTGTTACACCAAAAATGTTGAACTTTATGGTAAATTATACCTCAATAAAGCTGTTTAAAGAAGAAAACAAAACTATGGCTGTCAGAAGTACCAGCCCTGGCAAATTATACATATGGGAAATGCCATGTGCACTGCTAGCAGAACAACAAAATCAACAAAAAAGGCAAAAGCAGTTCAGAAAAAGCCTCAGGAGGAGGGCACAAATGAGCACAAGACCAACAGACAAAACCAGCGTATGAAGCCAAGGGCCCCTTTGTGTGCTAAAGCCATTCTCAAGACAGATTGTAAGTGGAAGAGCAATTCACTCTCAAAATTATGATGAATTAAAATGTCTACAATGAGCTACACAATCAGTATTTACCTCAAGCACTTTAAAAAGAGGGTTGGGATATATCACCAGATCATGGCACCAGGCAACATAATTTAGACAGATCCTCCATTACTACACATAGATGTTACATGGAGTAAAGAGAGGCAACATTAGCATAAAAGCTGCATTTTAAAGGTGTGGCTTGGTTGCCAATCTGCCAGGCCTTTCAACTTGACTTTTTTACCATATTCTTAAACAGAATATTTTTTACCTCCTCAAAGGGAGGTAAAAGCTCCATTCCTCACTCTTGCTGAAGTCAACTCTGGAGAGTCAGAAGAATGTTACCTCTTATTTGTTTCTAGCTAGGTTAATATAATAACCATAAGCTAAATCTTGTTCAATGTTGCAACAATTTTGAATGTAAAAGTATATAGAGTTTAAGAAACAAATGCAAATGCTAAACACTTAATTTGTTTCCAAAGGTTTTATGCTATTGATTTTCAGTTTGATGAATAAGCTGTAAATAAGCTGAGATGCCAAAAAAAAAAAAAAAAAAAGCTGAGACGCCTTTCAAAACAATGACCAATGTCATTGTTACATGATTTAGATTATTATGTCTTAATGGACAGCCATGGTACTTCGTAAATTATGGCATATGGAGCCTTTGCACAACACATCTTGTTGGATAAGAAAAACAAAGTTCTATTTCAGAATGAATGGTTAATTAGGAAAATTCTAGAATGAAAATTCAAAGTATACAGGACTTTATAGCATAATACACATAGCTCAAGTCCCATAACTCAAGTGGCTCCTGCTAACGCTTTTTTTATGTTTACATTTTACTCTTTTGAGGGTATTTTTATTTACCTAGACTTAGGATTGGCTTCTGCTGACTTGCTGGAGTCTGTAGCAATAGTAAAGCTATTCCAATTATGACGAGTTCAACAGGAAAATCCTAAAAGAAAAACAAGAAAGGAGTTGAAGAAGTTCCCAGAGCCATGACTTTATAACATGTATCCAGGAAGAGTGTATTTAACATGAAAGATCACCAACCTATTGTACACCAAGTTATTTACAGTAAGCCTGCTCTGCTACAGGAAGGATGGTGACTGTCACAGCAATCACACATAAATTCAAAATGTTATCATATCTGGTTGAAGAGCAGAGGCTATACACCAAAATAATTTAAAGAGAAAATGCCTTAACACAACAAACACACATCTTGAAAAACAATCTTTCAAATCAATGAAAATCTACCTGAAATACTAAAAGAATACTTCACTTCTGAAAGTAGATCAATTATCTACTCACCTCATACAGGCATAATCCATCTATATAACTTACATAAAGAACTACACTTAACAAATTTTAATAAATCATATTATTTTGGGGCACTTGGGTGGCACAGTCAATTAAGCATCCCACTCTTGGTTTAGGGTCACATCATGACCCTACGTAGGGAGATCATGCCCCACACTGGACTCCATCATCAGTGGGGGGGGTGGGGGGGTCTTCTTTCCCTCTCCCTCTACCCTCACCCTGCTTGCTCAAGCATGCTCTCTCTGAAATAAATATATCTTTAAATATATCTAAAAAAATAAAAATAAAAAATAAGTCACGTTATTTTAATAAAAGAAACAGTAATACCCAGGGAGGCAGAGATCATTTTTAAATTACAGTAATCTATTAAGCATATTTAAATGTAGCAAAGCAACAACCATAGAAACTGAAAATCATTATTTTTCACCAACTGTATCAATGAAATGAAAAAGAAAACTGGATGTAAACATCGAGTTCTAATAAGTAAATTCCAAGAGATATAAGATGTTATTTGAGCCTTCTAAATAAAGAAAACATTAACAAATACTAAAACTAAAGAAGAAAGGTCCAGAACACTTTGCCAAAATTACTTCATTCTGAAATTTTATAGAAGCAACTAAGATCAGAAGTATCTATGAATCAGGATGAAAAGAAAAAGAAAAAGAAATGTTTGTAGATCCACATGTTAAGAAAACACTTGGAGAAAATGAACTAGTCTGACAAACTCAGAAGTTACAATTAGAGATGCTATAAACTCTGGCACAAATAAGTGTATAATAAATATACATCTACATCTCAGCTTTATCATTTTAAAAAGTGAAAATAACCTGTAAATTCTTCCCAAGTGCTTGCTTATAGACTTTTAAAAACCAGCAAAAGAAGGAAAGAAAATTGTTTTAATGAAGTATTTTCTAATATGTGTCTTTGGACCTCATTCTGCTCACTGCTTTGAAATACAGTTGAGAACAACGAAGCAACAACTATGGGTATTTGAGGACAATCAATGCATTTTTGAAACCAATACACTTCTTGTATCACACCATTCTTTGTCATGAACAATTCCTCAATTTCATTTCATATTCTGCATATCCATTTAAAAAAGAAAAGAAAAAGTAGCAAGGTCATGTAAATCTCAAATTTCCTGGCTATCAAGAAGATCAGAGACAAATCAAAGTAGGACTTTATACTAAGTCTATACTTGAAAGCCTTTTCCACACAAACTATGATTCCAGGGCCACAACATACATTTTGGGGTTCTGACATGGACTAGGAGCATGCTAAGTGGATGGAACTTCTTTCTTTTAAGAGAGAGAGGAAGAGAGTTTGTGGTGATGGAGGGAGAGAGGTCAGGGCAGAGGGAGAGAGAACTTCAAGTGGGTTCCATGCCTAGCACAGAGCCTGACACAGGGCTCAACCTCACTACCTTGAGATCATGACCTGAGCAGAAATCAAGAGTCAGATGCTTGAGCAGCCCAGGTGGCTCAGCAGTTTAGAGCAGCCTTCAGCCAAGGTCGTGATCCTGGAGACCTGGGATCGATCAAGTCTTACGTCGGGCTTCCCTCATGGAGCCTGCTTCTTCCTCTGCCTGTGTCTCTGCCTCTCTCTCTCTCTCTCTCTCTCATGAATAAATAAGTAAATTTTTTTTTTTAAAAAAAAGAGTCAGATGCTTAACTGACTGAGCCACCCAAGGGCCCCTAAGTGGATGGAACTTAAAGGTGGGAAGACTCAAGTAAAAATGGCATTCTCCAAGAAGAGGAAGACTGACCTATTCAGAATAGAAAGGGAAAGGAAATGAGATGGAGAGCAAGGCACCAAAACTAAGGAAAAGGAATAGTAGGGGATTATACTAGATAAGCTTAAATTGCTTACAGTTCTGAGCTTACTGTTTGATTTTTAATGGAAACCAAACAATGCTAACACGCAATGAGGTCTTTTAATAAAAGGCTGTCTTAAACATCTCATATGCCATTTCAAATCCTATACGTACTGCTACTGTAACTTGTGCTCTCTGCCCCCAACCAGTGAGAGATCCAGAGGACAGGACAGCTAAAACCCCATAGGCTGAAGCTTGGCAAATTGACAATGGAAGCCTAAGAATAAATGCTTCCCTCTTTCATCTAGATCCTTCTGGAGGATTCTGAGACATATTTCAAAACACTTCTCAGAATATTGTGTGCAATCAATAATCGGTTGTGTGTAGCACTGGGCAACATGGAAATACTTGCGTTGCCTCTCCCATCTCCAACATTTCATGCTGTTGGTCCCTCTCCCACTTGCTTCCTGACATCACCCTTGCAAATAAACTGTTGCATAAACCTTGGCTTTTGTGGAAATCCAGGCCCTGCTCTTGACTAGGCAAACTCAGGGACTACTTTCAGAGGAACTCAGGCTAATTCAGAGCCTATCTGGAACAAGGAAGTAAAATACAAAAGAGGAGGAAATGCCTTTACACTGGACCACAGATGTAACAGGACTTTTAATAACAGCTAACCTTGAAATGCACACTTTCTGTCCTCAATTCAAATGAAAGGTATCACTGAGCACCACCAATAAACCAGGTACTAAGTCCATAGACTGGGCTATGGCTATGAACAGGGATATGGCTATAAACAAAATAATATGGAAAACTTTTATTTTTAAGTGAAAACAAGGCATTTAAAAAAAAAAAAAAAAGGTAGACACAACAGAGATGGAAGCCTGCTCACACAATCTTCCAGTGCCACAACTTTGCTAACTCCCCTGTCCTCAGGTCAGAGGGGACTAATCTGAGCTGGACCAGTCAGATCATTTTTCTTAAGACTGAAAATTTAAACTAAGACACACAGTGAAGAAAGGTGAGTGGCACTGAGTCAGCTGGTGGTGAGATCTTCAAGAAAACGGAATCCTGGCCTTCCCAAAGATGGGATGTTTAGCTTTTGCTTCACTTTGACAGCAACCCAATTGCCTCACAATCAATATCATTTTTGCCTAATTTTGCTAATCAGAGCAATGGAAAGGACATTAGGTTTTGATGATTCCAACAGGGCTAAAAAAAACTCAAGCAAGACTAAATTCTCTGAAACTAATATAGCAGAAGAAATGCATCCATTTTCAGAATGCAATGAAACATCTCCAACAGAAGAACAGAAAAATAACAAGGGGAAAAGAAAAGTTAATGTAGTATTTGAACTGCATATTCAGCTGATAAACTCAGTGACATAGGAATAGAGATCTAGCCTCAGCCTAGGTAATAAGAACGTCTTATTCAACTTTATTTTGTTTCAAATTGTATGTGACCATAAAGAATGTAGGTTTGCAAGTTAGTTTTCCTACTCTTTTTTTTCTTCTTTTTTTGGTTAAACCTCAGAAACACTGGGCCAGAGGTGAGGGTAGAAAATTACAAACCACAAGTATTTTAACAGTTCTATTTATATTTACTTCCCTCTAAAATTGTTAAATATTGAGCAAAAGGAAAACACTATACATGTGACCTTCACAGGCATCACTACTGTTCTAAATTAAAATATTGTGTAATTCCACAGGCTAATACCCCTAAAGAACACATGTGCAAAACTCAACAAAGTATTAGCAAACCATATTCAACCATATATCAAAAGGATCATGTATCAAAATCAAGTGGGATTTATTCTAGGAATGCAAGGATGGTTCAACAACTCTAAATCAACATGATGCACCAACCTTTACAGAAAAAGAATAAAAATCCTATGATCACCTCAACAGATGTAGAAAAAGCATTTGACAAAACCCAACAATCATTTATGATAAAAACGCTCAACAAAGTGGGTAGAGAGGAAGCATACTTCAACATACTAAAGGATATATATGAGAAACCCACACCTAAAATCATACTCAGTGGTGAAAGCTAAAAGCTTTTCCTCTAAGATGAAGAAGAGGACAAGTAAGTCCACTCTCACTACTTTTATTCAACATAGTATAGGAAATCTAGCCACTGCAATTAGGCAAGAAAAAGAGGTGAAAGACGGAAGGAAGGAAGGAAGGAAGGAAGGAAGGAAGGAAGGAAGGAAGGAAGGAAGGAAGGAAGGAAGGAAGGAAGGAAAAAGATGGAAAGAAAGAAAGAAGAAAGAAAGAAAGAAAGAAAGAAAGAAAGAAAGAAAGAAAGAAAGAAAGAAAGAAAGGCAAAAAAAAGAAAGGTACTATTTCTAATAACATATACTATACATGGAAAACCCTGAAGTCTCCACCGAAAAACTATTAGAATAAGTGAATTCAGTAAAGTTGCAGGATATAAGAATCAATATATAGAAATCTATTTTGTTTCTATATACTCATACTAAACTATCAGAAGAGAAAATAAGAAAACAACTCCAGGGACGCCTGAGTGGCTCAGTGGTTGAGCATCTGACTTTGGCTCAGGGCGTGATCCTGGGAACCAGGATCGAGTCCTACATTGGGCTCCTTGCAGGGAGCCTACCTCTTCCTCTGCCTATGTTTCTGCCTCTCTCTGTGTCTCTCATGAATAAATTAAAAAAATATTTTAAAAAAAAGAAAAAAAGAAAACAACTCCATATGCAATTGTATCAACAACAACAACAAAAATATACAGGAATAAATTTAACCAAGGAAGTGGAAGACCTATACTCTGAAAACAATAAGGCACTGATGACAGAAACTGAGGAAGACACAAATAAATGAAAAGATATTACATGCTCATGGGCTAGAAAAATTGTTAAAATGTCCATAACACCCAGAACAATCTAAAGATTCAATGCAATACCTATCAAAATACCAATGGAATTCTTCACAGAACTAGAACAAATAATTCTAAAATTTGTACGGAACCACAAAAGACCTCAAAGAGCCAAGGTAAGCATAAGAAATAAGAACAAAGCTGGAGGTATCACACTTCCAGACTCCAGATTATACTGCAAAGCTATAGTGATCAAAACAGTATGGTACTGACAAAAAAACAGATATATAGATCAATACAACAGAACAGAGAGCTCAAAAATAAACCCACATGTATATGCACAATAAATCTTCAACAAAAAAGGCAAGAATATACAATAGGGAAAGGACAGTCTCTTAATAAATGATGCTGGGAAAACTGGATGGCTACATGCAAAAGAATGAAACTGGACCACTGTGTTACACCATACATAAAAATAAACCCAAAATAGATTAAAGCCTTATTATAAGACCTGAAATCAGGATGCCTGGGTGGCTCAGTGGTTAAGTGTCTGTCTTTGGCTCAGGGTGTGATCCCAGGGTTCAGGATCAACTCCTGCATCAGGCTCCCTGTGGGGAGCATGCTTCTCCCTCTGCCTATGTCTCTGCCTCTCTGTGTCTCTCATGAATAGATAAATAAGACCTTTAAAAAAAAGACCTGAAACCATAAAATTCCTAGGAGAAAACATAGGTAGTAAGCAATCTGACGTTGGCCTCAGCTGTATTTTTTCAACATCTCCTCAGACAAGGACAACAAAAGCAAAAATTAACAAATGAGATTACATCAAAATAAAAAGCTTTTGCACAGCAAAGGAAACCATTAACCAAATGAAAGACCAACCTACAGAATGGGAGTAGATATTTGTTAATGACATATCTGATGAAGGGTTAACATCCAAAATGTAAAAAGAACTGTATTTTTACATGTTTTCCATCTCATCTATAAAATATTATATATCATATATAGCATATATTATGTATCTAATAGGTATGATTACACACAATTATACATCTGCATTGGCATTTATTCTATGATTATTTATCATGTTATATGTAACATGTTATATACTAGAGCTAATAGAGGTTACATAATAGATAACATATTACTACACGATACTTATCATATATTACTATTATACATAATATATATTATATGACTCTAATATAGAATTATATAAAATGTAATATTACCTGTAAAGTCCTAGCAATTATAAAACCATACTAATCACGAGGTTGACAAATTGACAAATGACTTACTTGAGCCTTCCTTGGCTCCCACTTTCCACTAACATTTATATTCAGTTTGTTTCCTATCTACCATTTACTCCTTTATTTTTTTTTCTCCTTTATTCTAATTTGGTTCCTATCACGCCACCCCTGCACTGAAACAGCTTCCTCTAATGTAAACAATAAGCGTCTATTTACTGCACCCTAAGAGTACTTGCCATACCTTACTTTAAACACTCTCTCCATGACACTGTTGACCATTCCCATTTTTGAAAGAGCCTTTCCTTGATTTTCATGTCCTGATCTCTTCTGCTTGTCATAGGATCCTTTGGCTACACTTTCTCATTTTCAGTACACTCTAGCTCCTGGAGTTCCAAGAAAACCCAAGTAATGTAATCCCATGGGTAAAACCCCCACTCCAAAGTAGCGGTCAACAAATCTATACTTTTAGCCTCAGCTTCCATCTCGAATTTTCAAACCCCATAACCAACTGCCCGTGATCCACACAAAACTCAAACCAAGCATATCTAAAGCCAAATTTATCATCTTCCCTCCAACATCAGCTACCATTACACAAAGTGAATGGTACCCTCCAGGTGCTCAAAAGAGACAGCTGAGACCCTGCCAAGGAGCTTTTCCTTGACCCTCTAATCAGCCACAAAGCCCTATTGATTTCATCTCCTCCCTCTCTCTTTCTCTCCTCTTTTTTCCTCCCTCTTCTACTTGTTCCTACTCTCTTCCCCTAATTAGCCCCTTGCTGTGGGCTGAACTGTGTCCCTGCCACACAAATACATATGTTGAAGATCTAACTACCAATCTGTTGGTATTTGGAGTACAGAAGTAGTTAAAAATTAAATGAGGTCATAAGGGTGGGCCAAAATCCAGTAAGATTACTGTTCTTTTAAAAAGAAATAATAGGGCAGCCTGGGTGGCTCAGCGGTTTAGGGCCGCCTTCAGCCCAGGGTGTGATCCTGGAGACCCAGGATTGAGTCCCACATCAGGCTCCCTGCATGGAGCCTGCTTCTCCCTCTGCCTGTGTCTCTGTGTCTCTGCCTCTCTCTCTCTCTCTCTCTCTCTCTCTCTCTTGAATAAATAAATAAAATCTTTTTTTAGATAGATAGATGATAGATAGATAGATAGATAGATAGATAGATAGATAGATAGATAGATAGAAAGAAATCATAGCTCTCTCTTGCTCACTCCCCACCATGTGAGAACACAGCAAGGAGGCATCTATCTACAAACCAAGAAGATATCCCTCACCAGAATCCAGTTGGTCTACACCTTGATATTGGACTTCCTAGTCTCAAGAAGTGTGAGAAATAAATTTGCATTGTTTATGCCACCCCAGCTGTCTAAGAAATTCCTCCTCGCTTCCTGTGCTAATAGCACTGCCCTGCTCTAAAACCTCCTCCACTCTCCCACCACAGCCATCGTCCACATACAAAAATATGAGCGAACCTCTATGCAGAAAGGTCTCCAATAGCATGCCATTGCCTAGAAGATAAAATTGTCAACCCACTCACGTGGCAGGGAAGACCTTTCATGGTAGACCCAGCCTTACCTCCTACATATTAATCTGTCAGCAATACTGACACTTTGTTTTCTGATTAGGTCATGGCTGCCATGCTAGTTCATGTTTTTGTGTTTGGGCACATGCTATTCCACATCTGGAATGCCTCCCCAACATCTGGTTTGTATCAGGGAAACCCTTTTTTTTTTTTTTTTTTAAGATTTTATTTATTTATTCATGAGAGACACAGAGAGAGAGGCAGAGACATAGGCAGAGGGAGAAGTAGGCTCCCTGCAAAGAGCCTGATGCGGGACTGGATACCAATACCCCAGGACCGTGACCTGAGACAAACGCAGATGCTCAACCACTGAGCCATCCAGGTGCTCCTGTATCAGGCAAACTCAAGCAGACATCCTCAAATCTGAACTCATGCCCTACTTCCCTTAACTTGTACTTCCACTGCACATATTCCCATAAAATCATTTACCTTATCGTACTACAGTTATTTATTATTTATTTGCATGTCTGTAAGTCCCTTGAGATCACAAAAGTGTCTTTTTAGGTATAGACTCTCTAGGGTCTGGCATATAATCGGTGTTCAATACTTGTGTACTTCATAAATAAATGGGGAAAAAAATGCCACAGTGGTAGATTCATAACTGGTGCTCCAAATTTAGTGCCCCATTTATATAATAGATGACAATAGTACATTAATAGTATGATCTAATAATATTTGATCAAAACATATTTGGTATGCAATAAAATAAAAGAGCACACACTCACTCTGCTACTCAAAGATCCAATTAGGAAAATAGACATATTAAAATTTTGTACTATCCTTACCTCCTTCAGAAGTTCAACACTGTGGTCTAACAGGTGAATTAGAGATGAGCATTCCCCAGTTATCTTTAAGCTGACTTCGCAGACACACAATAGCTGAAGGGTCAACTGAGTAAGCTGAACTTTCCAGAAAATGGGATGACGCAGAAGGCTTAAATAGACTTCCTCAATAAACAGCATCACTTCTGTTGTCTGGATCAAATCTTTTACCTGTTTAAAGAAGTCATATGATATGAAAATAATATACAGAACAAAGGATAATTTTAAACCAAAAAAGAAGCATTAACAATCTTTTTTTTCTAAACCTTTAAAGACTTAAAGAGATGAAGACATTTACGTAACTCAAAGAGGATTAAGCCAAGTCTAAACTCTGCCTTTTTTTGTCACTAACCAAAGTACAATTTGCTACCGTTTTTTGTTACTGCTGGCTGACACAAATTGTTTTCATTTGTTTTTCTGACTTCTCTAAGTGCAGATTTTTCTTTTTGGGACAAATTATACAACAGTGCCAACATGTTGAAGAAAACTAATTAAAGTTGGTTTTGAGTTCTCCAAATGAACTCTCCTTTCAACAATTCCAACACAGTTACCTGGAAGAAAAGGGTTGGCATGTTATTCTAATGTACTACTAAGCCCTTCATCTGGAAGATATTTGCTCAGACACCCTTAACTGAAAGCATCATTTCCACACTTGGCAGATGCAATGAAAGACCATATTCAAATGGTAGGGTGTCTTCTCAACAGGCTAATACATTAGATAGGAAGGACTTGGGTGCTCTTGAAAATCCCAATTCAATTCAAACCCAGCTGTTCCGATCAAAATTCTGGAGTTGGTATTAAGGATATGGTCCTGCTCACAGACACATTGGCATTTACCAGAGATTACAAACAATGAACCATCTGCTTCAATCAGAAGCCTTGTGTCTGTTAAATTCATCAAGAGGAAAGCCTACAGTTGACCAGCTGTACCTTTCACCAATCGTTTCCACCGTAATAACCCAAAAGGACTCTAAGTTATACAAAGAGAAAAATTAATTCCTAGCAAACAAGAGGGAAAAAAAGACATTAAAAGATCAAAGGAGAAGAGACAGAAAATACTAAGTTATTAAAAAATAAATGTGAACAGTCAAGTAGCTAAATTATTTTTACTCTTTTGCAAATATACAATGGGAGCGGCAAACGGCCACCAAGAAGAGATTTAAAACAAACAAAGCCTCATGTTTATTGAACAATATGTTTCCTTGAATGTCTTTTTCAGGCATACTTGAAATTTTCCATAATAAAAAAATTGGGGGGCAACCTCAACAAGTTAGCATTAAAGACTCTCTAATCTTTAGTATTACCAAAATTTTTTACAATACTTGTGAAGTAATCTTCTATCTTGATGTAGCACTAGATTATGTTCAATGGATAACATGCAGTGACAAGAGTCACAATTAAAAAGAAAGAACTATTTGGACCAAAGTCAATAATGAAGTTTAAGCCAGGTAAATCTAGAGACAATGCCACAAATACAAAATGGAAGAGCAAGTGGCATGAAAAGAAATTAGAAATTTCATTAACCATTGCCTCATCATGGGTCAACAGGGTGGCATGGCTATTTCTGAAATAACAATTTTTTTTAATTGATGAGATTCTATTCACGTGCACAGTATGGGTCAGCTGACAAATATAGGAGTATATTCAGCTCTAAAAAGAACATTTCATAATAACATATTCTGAGCACTAATAAACTAGAGAATTCCTGGCAACAGACAATGAAAATTCTGGAAACCCTAGTACAGAAAGTGATGAAGGAAAGAGAAGAGGGAAGGATTGAAAGGAAAAAAGGGAAAGAAGAAAGAAACAACATAAAATAGGATGCAAACTGGCTTCTTTTTAAAGCCTATTCTGTTGTGTTCTTTGAACAGAGACTAATGGGTAAACTCTTAGGGAAATGCAGGTCAATTAAAAGTACTTAAAAAAAGGTTGCCTTGCAAAATAACATGCTTCTTATCATTTAAATATTTAGTCATGGAACTGTTATCTCAGAGAGTTTAAGAAATACCTGTAATCAGTGGGAAAATGGATTATGTTCCCACTAAGATCCCTCCTGACACTCAGAATTCTCGTATTCTAACAAAGCCAATTTGTTAAGAGATCAAATGTATTTATGTTGCTAGTTCCATAGTTCCAAATAATGTTTCTATCCCCTTTTTTCTCTTCACCTCTCTCGAGTATATTAACAAGCCACAGATTCCTAAAAATATCCTACAGAGCTCACTTGTAGAAGTTATTTAGGCTGGTAAGAACAGGTTCATGAGGATGAAGGCAAACATCCACCCAAGAGCAGCACACCAGGTCTCCAAATATGTGATGGAAAATGCGTACCCCAGTTCAAGATGTCCTGCCTATACGTTGCCTTATGGCCCACACAAAACAAAAGCTTTAGAAAAGCCACAGGAGAATTCGTTTTAATTAACTTTTCTCTGCCTTGATTACAGGAAAGCCTATTTATGAGTCGCAGAGGCAAGATTCACTGCAGTCACTTTTTGCTAACACAAAGTTAAAACAGGTCATCTGTGACCTCAAGTGATCAGTTTGAAAAATATTCACAGATTCCCTCAATCAGCTAAACAGTATGGTGCCCAGATTTAGGCAAATGACAAAGCTCGACAATGAGAGAAACAGCCTAATAAATTAATCACTACACTAACATCACAAAACTCTGGCTACTGGCTTTTTGTTTTTTTGTTTTTTTTGTTTTTTTTTTTTAATCTGCAGTTATGGAGAAACTAGTTCTTATTTATTTCTCCCTCTAACTTCCCAGGCATTTTATCCATACCTGTTAAACACCTTTTATCCATCTACTTCAAATTACGAGAATTTATAGACTCCTCTTAACTCCCTTACTAGACTGTGGGCTTCTCACGAGCAGGAGGCATCAGGGTCACTACCTGCATTGTAAGGAGACACATGGAAACTGGAATGGAGCCACCATTCACCTGGGCAAGCCCTGCATCTCCAGGGCTGTGTCTGCCCAGAGGCACATCTTTTCCTAATCTGTACACAGGTCTTTTTTCTTTTCTTGTAACTCTCTTGTGTCTACCACAAGGAGAAACTCAATTCAAAATTCTTTAGCCTGAGAAGTCTTCCTTGAACAACACAAAGTTTTCATTCTTACTAATCCTCGAATGGACTGTGCTGATTTCTGTTTCTGCAAACTTAGTTAACATGATATATGTTAAGGTTAAATCTAGGTGTGGCTACTTCATCATCACCAAAAGCCTGCAAGCTTTTTTTTTTTAATTGGAGTTTGATTTCCCAACATATACTATAACACCTAGTGCTCATTCCGTCAAGTGCCCCCCTACCCCTTGTTCATTTCCCAGAGTTAGGAGTCTCTCATGGTTTGTCTCCCTCTCTAATTTTTCCCACTCATTTTCTCTCCTTTCCCCTATAATTCCTTTCACTATTTTTTATATTCCCCATATGAGTGAAACCATATAATGATTGTCCTTCTCTGATTGACTTACTTCACTCAGTATAATACCCTCCAGTTCCATCTATGTCAAAGCAAATAGTGGGTATTTGCCATTTCTAATGGCTGAGTAATATTCCATTGTATATACAGACCCACATCTTTATCCATTCATCTTTCGATGGACACTGAGACTCCTTCCATAGTTTGGCTATTGTGGACACTGCTGCTATAAACATTGGGGTGCGGGTGTCTCAGCTTTTCATGCCTGCCAGCATTTCCAAGGCCAGGCTTAGGGATGCCTTTGGCTCAGGGAGTGATCCTGGGTTCTGGGGATGGAGTTCCACATCAGGCTCCCTGCGAGGAATCTGTTTCTCCCTCTGCCTATGTCTCTGCCTCTCTCTCTGTGTCTCTCATGAATAAATAAATACAATCTTTTTTGAAAGAAAGAAAGAAAGAAAGAAAGAAAGAAAGAAAGCAAGCCAGCCAGCCAGGCTTATTTCCAAGCTGGAAAATCACACGGGTTCTACTTTATGCGTGACGATAACAACCAACACTTTACTGGTGCTGACAGTCTATCAGTGAGGATGAGGGGCCTTACCTGCAAACACGGAACCATGTCACAACACAGCTGAAGTATCTGTTGTTCCAATGTGGATGGCTGTCCCATGTCACTAGGAACCCAGGGTTGAAGTAAGACTTTTAGCAGGGTTAGTCGGAGTTTAGCATATTCCTGTAACTGGGATGGTTCGCAATATAGATACCACAGAAATGGTGCCATTATTTGGATACATGAAACTTCTGACCTGCAAATCATTTGACACATAAGCCAGTCATCAAGCTAAACAGAGGACCATGCAGTAATTGTCAAACATCAACTTAGAGTTCATCACAAACTAGGATACTATCAAGGGTAACTTTCTTTCATGATTCTTCAATTCCACCATGACCTACCTGGATCCATGCCAATCAGTTCTTTGTGTACTGGGGGAAATGCCCAGGACTGAGAGAATCTCTATTTGCATATCAGAAAAACATCTACAGGACCAGTCTTGGGTGAACCTCAAAATTATCCTAGGACCTTTCTGGAATTACAGATATCAGGATCCACTCTCCAGGAATAGGACATAGGAATTCATTTTTGGAAAAATTCTATAGGTGAAAGTATGTGAAACAAAACCATATGGACGTTCCAGGAAGATTATATGAATAGTTAACATTTACTTGTGTAACACATGGGATGCCCAATCTACTACACTTTTTGCCTTTCAACTCAAGTCATCCTCACCACAACCCTATGAAATAAAACCATCCCATTACATAGATGCAAAAATTAAAGCAGAGAGAGGTAAAGTCCTTCCTCTTAAGCTCTTCCCATGCGAAGGAGGAAGGCTTTACAAATCTTTCCTCTCTATTTATATTTCAATATATCTCAATAACTCCACATCCAAAGTCACTAAAGTACCAGAATGATCCTTTAGGTATAAACATTTGATCAGGTCATTAACCAGCTTAAAAGAGTATGCCTCCCTTAAGAAGAAGTACTTAGCCCAATTTACAAACCCTCCATAATTTAACCTCTGCTTGTCTGTCAGCCTCATTTCTTGCTCCCCTCTGCTACACTAAATGTCTTTCAGATGTTCAATCAAGTTATCTAAGCTTTCTTCCCTCTTGCTGTTCCCTCTGCCTATAACATTCTCCTCTTTCTGCCTTTCCTGTTCCTTCCTCTGCTAATTCCTATTATCTAGATTTCTCCTTTAAAATGACTTCCTGAGGGCCTGCCCTTAATCTAGCCTAAGGCAGATCCCCATTATGTGCTTCTACAGGACAATGAATTTATTGTCATTACTTATTTAGTATCTCTATCTGGCCAGACTATAAGCCAAAAGAGAGCACAGATTTCTGTATACTGCTGTATCACCAATAATAACATGAGGCCTCCAAAGATACTCAATCACTAAATTCATTGATTCAGTTACACAAAATCATAGTTTCACAAATGGCATGCAAGTATCATAATTTTATTTTAATGTTTCATATTTACTATACATAAGGAATTATTAGATAAGATACAAAAATGAACAGGCATTATCTATCCTTTTTTTTTTTTTTTTTATGATAGTCACACAGAGAGAGAGAGAGAGGCAGAGACACAGGCAGAGGGAGAAGCAGACTCCATGCACCGGGAGCCCGATGTGGGATTCAATCCCAGGTCTCCAGGATTGCGCCCCGGGCCAAAGGCAGGCGCCAAACCGCTGCGCCACCCAGGGATCCCGCATTATCTATCCTTAAGAGGCATACAGTCTAGGGATGCCCGGGTGGCTCAGCTGGTTAAGCATCTGACTCTTGGCTGTGCCTCAGGTCATGATCTCAGGGTCCTGGGATTGAGCCCAGCGCCAGGCTCCACAAGTCTGTTTAGGATTTTCTCTCTTCCTCTCCCCCTCTCCTCCGGCTTATGCTCTCTTTTTCTCTCTCTCAAATAAATAAATAAACCTTAAAAAAAAAAATAAAAGCATACACTCCAACACTAGCAATCAGCTCTGTTTCTGGGCTAGAGGACAGAAAGTGAAAACTCCTAAACCAAAGGTATAAAGTGCAATACTTCATGGAGGAAATGCTACCGGAATTATTCTTGACAACATAAATTTATAATCCTATACATTATACAGCAATGTAATTTCAAAACACCATTAACATTAATAATAATTTTAAAGGTAACTGCTAAGATTTATTTATTCATTTATTCTCTTGGCAAAATTTACTGAGTACCTACAGTATACCATTCACTCTTCTATGTGCTAGAAACAAAGCAAGAAACAAGAATAAATACTTGTTTGGATAGAGCTCACAAGCTGGAGGAACTTTTTTCTCATGAGACAAATATTCACACAATCTATAAAAAAATTTCTGAGGACTTCTGAGTGCAAATTATTACTGTATCATGCCTTTATCATACCATCCACTTTAGAAACTAAAAAAACCTTCACAGATCAAGCAACCAGACGATGTATGTGTAGGCTAGAATATGAAGAAGTTTCCAGAAATTAAATTTAAGAAATATTGTTTCCCCATCTCCAATAATGTATTCCCCAAAGAATACACACTATCCAGGTATCAAGAACATCCATGTATAGCTTATCCGTTTTCTCCTACTTTGAGATGCTGAAGGTGAACTGCAAGGTTCATATAAAGAAATGTAGTTCCAAGATGCTGTTATTGTTTGACATCACAAATGTAATGTTGTGCTTCCTTAGGACAATACACTGTTTAAAAATTTCTTTGGCTTAATCTGTCCTGATTTTAGATTATGCATTTCCTATGTGGTATCTGATGACTGTCATTTCAGTGGAGTATGAAATTGACAGGTCTGAAGGAAAAAAGAAATATAATAAAACAGACAACCTGAAATCCCAAAGTGATTAAGAATGTTTACAAACTAACTGTGCATATATCTATTTACACAGAAGACTTTTCTATTTATGTTCATGGATGGAGAGGTGATGAGGAAAAACTGAGTATAAAAGTGAAAAACAGGCTTTAGGCCCATCTCAACCACTAACTAACCATGTGACCTTGAGAAAGTCGTTTGGTGTTACTCTCTTTCATCCCTTTATTTGAGAAATTACGTGTGAGACTAGATAAACTTTTAAAGTACCAGGCCTAAAGACAATGATGTCATTGACAATTTATGCAATTCTCAGGTCTTAAAATCACAGGCCTTGGGGATCCCTGGGGGGCGCAGCAGTTTGGCGCCTGCCTTTGGCCCAGGGCACAGTCCTGGAAACCCAGGATCGAATCCCACGTCGGGCTCCCGGTGCATGGAGCCTGCTTCTCCCTCTGCCTGTGTCTCTGCCTCTCTCTCTCTCTCTGTGTGTGACTATCATAAATAAATAAATAAATAAATAAATAAATAAATAAATAAATAATCACAGAGCTTCTATAAATGAATGCAGAATTTAATTACAAAATAATTCCCAAAACATCTAGCACAAAGATACACTGTCATTTCAGGACATCTACATACTATTAAAAATGAACCCAGCTAATCAACAATTCTTAACACAGGAAGAGCCAGAATACAAGCTACCTTCACAACATTTTGCCTTCTCCCCATAGTTGTGAATCACTATTTATATTCTTAGTAAGTTAAATCACCAACTTTCCTTCATTACCTTCTAAACAAGTAAAGTTACTATGTACTAAGTTACTAAGTTAACTGCTCTAAAATTAAATCTCAGGAAACAAATGGTCTGTTGAAAAATGCAACCAGAATTATCAATTTCATCCTGCAAAGAATAATCCCATAGTGTAAAAGTAGAAACGAGGCAGCTGAACTTATTCTTAGCAAATAAATTTAATTTAGAAGTTCCAAAAGGCTCTAGATAGCAATAATCTAACACCTGAAAACTTGAATGAAAAAAGTCAATAGAAGCTTATCAGTGAAAAAACCAAAGTCAATTAATAATCTCTTTTGTCTTATGAATATCTGGACATATTTCATTATAATAACTATTTCCAAATCCCAGTATAATACTCCTTTGAAATGAAGATAACTAAAAGGTAATTAATTACATGATGGCTAATTCAAGAATTGGGAAAGAAAGAAATTCTTGAGGATTACCCTGAAAACAACCTTAATAATAAATCTGGCACAACAGCAGTAGCATCTTTCATAAAATTACCTAATCTATTTAACAAGAGCAAGAAATTTCATTTAAAAAATGTATAAGTTAATTATTTTTACTTTCTGGCAAAGATGAGGAAAGCCTTATTTAGGAAATACTAATATCCTACCTTTGAAAATGCAATCTAGGTGAGGGAAAAGAGGACAGTGATGTTTATTTTGAGCTATTATCCAAATGTCACATGAATTTTTCTCACTGGCAGATGATTCAAAGTTCCCTATGTCTTTTAAGCCTTCATATAGCAGTACACCATGCCTAGAAATCCCATCTAACATTGAAGTTATGAATTCAGAAAAGGTGTTCTAAGAAACTATATGTATAGGACACGGTAAGACCCTCAAGAGGAAGAAAACATGATGTAGCTGGCGTGGTGACTTTACCTCAGACATTGGATTACCTGGGACAATACTATCCTATCATGACCTTGCATGATGGTACAAAGTGTATAATGATATTATATATTAGGAAGCCCTCTGCAACATACTTCATGTACATAAACTCAACACTTACAGAGAGCAACTAGAAATGGGCCAAGCATTATTAATACAACTACTAATGAGGCGCAATCCCTGCCTTTGGAAGTTTTCACATAGAGTCATTATAAGACAATAAAGTACAATAATGTTAGAAATCACCCATGGGGAGCCTGCTTCTCCCTCTGCCTATGTCTCTGCCTCTCTCTGTGTGTCTTTCATGAATAAACAAAATATTTTTATAGATAGATGATAGATAGATAGATAGATAGATAGATAGATAGATAGAGAAATGAGTCAGGAAAGGGTAGAGAGACAATTCAAGAGTGAGGTAGGTACTGATAAGCAAAAGCACAGATGTGAGGGAATAGCATGGTTCTCTGCAGAAACAAAAGCAAGTCAGTGTACTGCTGAATACACAGTTCATAAATTAGTAAGTCCAGAGAAAACTGGGGAAATAGGTAGAAAGTATATCATGAAGAAAGCCTAGCATAACAAACTAGATTTTATCCTCTAGCGAAGGGATCTTCCAACTATTTCAGAAGCCACACTGTTGTTTGCCAGTAGAGAGCTACCATAAGATATCAACATGTGAGTTCTATAGAAAGAGCTAACAGGTTAGAGGGCAGTCCCCATGCTCAGCCCACACTATGCTCAGCCCACACCAGCCCAGTGCAACTGGAAAACCACAATTGCGTTAATTTAAGTAAGGGAGTGATACAACAAGATTTACTCTCTTGATAAAACACCCTGATGGATGTTTAGAGAATCATTCTGAGCAGGACAGGATTGCAGGCAGAGATGCCAGTTAGGAACAGGTGGCAAAAGCCACAGCAACTGATGAGAATTCGAGTCGGCGTCATGACACTAAGAATGGAAGCAGGAGGGTAGTTCTAAGGAGCATCAGAACATCCTCGCCAAGCTAAACTAAGGCCAGGTGTGGCGGTATTACTTGATCCCAACTGGCAGGATTCCAAAGAAGAGAAAACTCACTGATGAATTTCCAGGGAGAAGAAGCTATCTTTTCCATGCATTGTGTAGTAGTTTACCAAATATTTCTAATCAACTTTCCTAACTAACCAATGCTTAACTTCTTTAATAATAACTTTCCTCATGCAATATTTCAACCATCAATTAAGTCCAGTAGGCTTTTTTTTCCTCTCTTATTTTTTTTCTTTTTTTTTTTTTCCCTCTCTTAAAAAGAAAACAAAACTATATCCTGATCTAAAACATTTCTTTTCTTCAAGAGAAAACAATGTAAAGTAGTTTAAAAAAAGAAAAAAAGCTCTAAAATGAGCATACCCCATTCCCCATCTCCCTCATTCATTTTACTTTACCTTTTTGGGCATTGCTGGAAAAAAGCTGTCAGTTGCTGCAGAAGTACTGGCCAGCAATCAGGTCTGTGTTCAAGCATTGTGATCAAAGGCTGAGGATGGTTTCTGAAAAGCACAGAGTCACATTGGAAGCAGTCATTCAGGACTACAAATTCTCAATATCCAAATAAAGCAACAAGAGCCAGTGCTATCTACAAACAGTATAACTGCCATAAAACTATCCTTTGTTGCAGAGTTAAGTCATTAGAACTAATATTTTTTCCTTTATCTACCTGTTTTGCAGAAAAGAGAATCAACTCTAGGTCTTAGGGATCCAAACTTGAGCACAAAATCTGCAACTTCGGCCAAGCTTTTGGATCCATCATTCGTATCCATACCCTTCATTTCTTCATTCCTAGAAGTCTTGGGCTGCCTCCTCCTCCTCCTCCTCTCTTTCCAAACCTGGAAAATTCTATTTTCTTTAACCCTGCCCCAACTTGTAAGCACTCTTTCCTTCTCCGTTCCTACTTAACCCCATTCTTCTCAGTGTATGGCTCCATTCCCCCAACATATTTAAAATAACGAAAAAGAGAACATTTCTCCCATCTCAAAATAAACCCTCCAAACTGAAAATCCTAAAAACTTCTATTGAACAAGAATGAGAATTTTTACTTGGGCTACATCTATTAAGATACCTAAAGAGATTACAAACCATAAGATCTGAAATCTGCAGGATTCTCAAATAATGAGGTTTAAAAAGAGGGGGGGAAAATCACAAACACAAGTTATTTCAAATAGTTCAAAAAGCCTAATAGAAAATAGTAAATCCATTAGCTTTTTAAACTCTGAAGTACTGTACAAAGCTTTTAGCTATTACTGATACGGCTTTTTCCCAAAAAAAATATTTTAATAAAATGATTATTTCTTTTTTTACATAAAAGGAATCATATACATAAAATTCCTTAATCTCAAACTTTAACCCTACAATGTATCTCTATTAATAGTTTTTAAAAAATAAGATCAAGCCATCAATTAAACTCAAATGACTTTTTTTAACTGCCTTTTCGGTGATCCTCAAAATGTGATGGCTTTAAATTCAACAGCAATATCACCTGGGAACCTGTCAGAAATGCAAATGGATTCACAGGCCCCAGCCCAAACAATTCTGATGCCCTGCTATAAAGCAGTGTTTCTCAACCCTGGTTGCATGTTAGATTCCTCTGTGGAGCTCTTTAAAAATACCAATACCCAGGCCTCAATTTTATTGGGGTTGCTAGGAGAGGAGCACGAGCATTAGTAATTTCTAAAAACTCTTCCAGCAATTCTAATGTGTTGCGAGGGTTGAGAACACTACCAGGAAAAAAACCCAGAAGTGGTAAGAAGAGTCAGGAAGTTTTCAGAATTTCTTGCTCTCTTAAATAGAAAACTATGGCAGATCCATCACATGGAAACTCTCATGTTAAGCACCTCTCTGACACTACTACACAGTTTCCACGTATTATAACACCATCTCTTGATTTTTCTCCTCAAGCTCACCTAATCTATCATGCACTAACGTCACCTGCTGGCAGCCTCCCATTTGTTAAAGCATTGGCTATTTCTGACTGATCAGATTACTGCCATTGCTAAAGGATCACTCCAACGTTTTCTGCCAACACTTAAAAATCCTGTTAAAATCATATTTCCAAATTCAAACTCTTTGGCACTTAAACCTATCTAGAATTGCTTCTACTCTAGTTGCCACAGATATTAATAAACAAATGTTACAAATTGTGACAGTCTCCCAGGAATGTCACATCAGGCAAACTTCTAAGATTGAGAGTGTAGTAGGTCCTGTTCAAGTAAACATGAATAAAATGAAAGAACGGCACCTGCAATTATTTTAGGAAAGAGGTTTGTTCCTGCCCAGCACGATATTGAAATGAGGAGCATCACATATGACCATCTATTAATCCTCCACCTAATGGTGCCATTTAGGACTAATTAAGAAGAAAATCCAACAAGTTAACACATTATTATATATTATCACACATTGTGTGTGATCACAAGGCATTTAAGTGACTTTCCATACTCTTCCCTTATAAGTCATCCCTTCCTCCATCTTGCTCCTCATCCCCCCAAAAAACTCAAATATCTATTACATTGGTGGAGTGTTTTTTTTTCTATCTACTATTTAAAAGTTTTGTCCAAATTTTTAAATCAAGTCAACAGAAATAAGAGGTAGTAATTATAAAGGAGGATCAGAAATGATGCACATAGGGTGAGAAATGAGAAAAATATGCAGCCAAGAAAACTTTATCAAGCTAGGAGTCATTCAAAATAGAGAGATAAAAAGCTCCCAGGACAAATAGAAACTAAAAGAAATTGTGATCACAAGCTAGCCCTATAGGATATATTGAAAGGGATCCTTTATGCATAAAGAGAACCCAAAAATAACACAGAAAGGAATAGAAACAATATACAGAAACAGTAACTTTAGGTAATACAATGGCACTAAATTCATCTTTTGATACTTACTCTGAATGTAAATGGGCTAAATGCCCAAATCAAAAGACACAGGTTATCAGAATGGATAAAAAAGCAAGACCCATCGATATCCTGTCTGCAAGACACTCATTTTAGACTCAAAGACACCTACAGATTGAAAGTGAGGGGGTGGAAAACCATTTATCATTCTAATGGACATCAAAAGAAAGCTGGGGCGGCAATCCTTGTATCAGACAAATTAGATTTTAACCAAAGACTGTAATAAGAGATGAAGGACACTATATCATAATTAAAGGGTCTATCCAACAGGAAGATCTAACTATTGTAAATATTTATGCCCCTAACATGGGAATAGCCAGTTATATAAACCAATTAATAACAAAATAAAAGAAACACATTGATAATAATACAATAGACACTTAATAACCCACTTATTGCAATAGACAGATCAACCTAAGCAGATCAACAGGAAAACAAGGGCTTTGCATGACACACTGGACCAGATGGACTTCTCAGATAAATTCAGAACATTACATCCTAAACAACAGAATACACATTCTTCACGAGTGCACATAGAACATTCTCCAGAATAGATCATATACTGGGTCACAAATTAGGTCTTAACTGGTACCAAAAGATTGCGATAATTTTCTGCATATTTTCAGACCACAATTATTTGAAACTGGAACTCAATCATAAGAGGAAATTTGAAAAGAGCTCAAATATATGGAGGATAAAGAGCACCCAACTAAAGAATGACTGGGTCAACCAAGAAATTAAAGAAGAACTCAAATTCATAGAAACAAATGAAAATCAAAACACAACAGTTCAAAACCTTTGGGATGCAGTAAAGGTAGTCTAAAGAGGTAAGTATATAGCAATACAAGCCTTTCTCAAGAAACAAGAAAGATCTCAAATACACAGCCTAACCTTACACCTAAAGGAGCTGGAGAAAGAAGAGCAAATAAAGCCTAAATCTAGCAAGAAGAGAAATTATAAAGATTAGAGAAGAAATCAATGAAATAGAAACCAAAGAACAGAGGAGATCAATGAAACTAAGAATTAGTTCTATGAAAGAATTAGTAAGATTGATAAACCCCTAGCCAGACTTATCAAAAAGAAAAGAGAAAGGACTCAAATAAATAAAATCATGAATGAAAGAGGAGAGGTCACAACCAAAAAGGAAGAAATACAAACAATTATAAGAATATGTTATAAGCAACTAAATGCCAACAAAGTAGGCAACCTGGAAGAAATGGATGCATTCCTAGAGACATATAAACTACCAAAACTCGGGATCCCTGGGTGGCGCAGCGGTTTAGCGCCTGCATTTGGCCCAGGGTGCGATCCTGGAGACCCGGGATTGAATCCCACGTCGGGCTCCCGGTGCATGGCGCCTGCTTCTCCCTCTGCCTGTGTCTCTGCCTCTCTCTCTCTCTCACTGTGTGCCTATCATAAATACAAAAAATAAAAAATAAAAAATAAACTACCAAAACTGAAACAGGAAGAAATAGAAAACCTGAACAGACCCATAACCAGCAAGGAAATTGAAACACTAATCAAAAATCTCCCAAGAAGGGTACTGGATGACTCAGTCAGTTAAGTCTCTGCCTTTGGCTCAGGTCATGATGCCAGGGTCTTAGGATCAAGTACCACGTCTGGCTCCCTGCTCAGTGGGGAGTCTGCTTCTGCCTCTACCAACCCCCCCACCCCCCCCCCCCCGACCTTGTGCTGACTGCCATTATCTCTGACTCTCTAAGTAAATAAAATCTTTTAAAAAAGAAAGAAAGAGGGATCCCTGGGTGGCGCAGAGGTTTAGCGCCTGCCTTTGGCCCAGGGCGTGATCCTGGAGACCAGGGATCGAATCCCACATCGGGCTCCTGGTGCATGGAGCCTGCCTATGTCTCTGCCTCTCTCTCTCTCTCTCTGTGTGACTATCATAAATAAATAAAAATTTAAAAAAAGAAGATGAAAGAAAGAAAGAAAGAAAGAAAGAAAGAAAGAAAGAAAGAAAGAAAGAAAGAAAGAAAGAAAGAAAGAAATCTCCCAGCAAGAGTTCACAGCCAGAGGGCCTCCTAGGAGAATTCTAGAAAACATTTAAAAAAGGATTAATAGCAAACACTTAAAAAAGGATTAATACCTATTCTTAGGAAGCTGTTTCAAAAAATAGAAATGGAAGGAAAACATTTAAACTCTTTCTATGAGGCCAACATTACCTTGACATCAAAGCCAGATAAAGACTCCACCAAAAAGGAGAATTATAGACCAAGATCCCTAATGAACATAGATGCCAAAATTCCCACCAAGATATTGCCCAATTGGATCCAACAGCACATTAAAAGGATTATTCACCATGACCAATGAGATTTATTCCTGGGCTGCAAGGGTAAGTTCAATATCAGCAAATCAATCATTGTGATACACTACACTAATAAAAGAAAGGACAAAACCATATGATCCTCTCATTAGATACAGAAAAAGCATTTGACAAAGTACAGCATCCTTTCTTGATTAAAATTCTTCTCAGTTTAGGAATATAGGGAATATATCTTGATATCATAAAAGCCATATATGAAAAGCCCACAGTGAATATCATTCTCAATGGGGAAAAACCAAGAGCTTTTCCCCTAAGGTCAGGAACACAGGAGGGATGTCCACTGCTATTCAACATAGTACTAGAAGTCCTAGCCTCAAGCAATCAGACCACAAAAAGAAATAAAAGGAATCCTAATTGGCAAAGAAGTCAAACTCTCCCTCTTTGCAGATGACATGATACTGTATATAGAAAACTCAAAAGACTCCACCCCAAGATTGCTAGAACTCATACAGCAATTCAGCAATGTGGCAAGATATAAAATCAATACACAGAATTCAGTTGCATTTCTGTACACTGACAATGAGACAGAAAGAAGAGAAATTAAGCAATCAATCCCATTTACAATTGCACCCAAAACCATAATACACCTAGGAATAAACCAAGAGGCAAAGGATCCGTACTCTAAAAACTATATAACACTCATGAAAGAAATTGAGGAAGACATAATGAAATGGAAAAACATTTCATGATCATGGACTGGAAGAACAAATATTGTTAAAATGTCTATGCTACCTAAAGCAAACTATACATTCAGTGCAACCCCTATCAAAATACCATCAACTTTTTTCACAGAGCTGGAACAAATAATCCTAAAATTTGTATGATACCAGAAGAGACCCTTAATAGCCAAAAGAATGTTGAAGAAGAAAACCAAAGCTGGTGGCATCGCAATTCCAGATTTCAAGCTGTATTACAAAGCTGTAATCATCAAGACAATATGATATTGAAACAAAAACAGACATAGATCAAAGGAAAAGAAAAAAGAACCCACAAATGACCCTAAACTTTATGGTCAACTCATCTTCGACAAAGCAGGAAAGACTATCCAATGGAAAAAGGGTAATTAATCTTTTTCAGAAAATAGTGTTGGGAAAATTGGACAGCCACATGCAGAAGAATGAAATGACCATTTTCTTATACCATACACAAAAATAGACTCAAAATGGATGAAAGACCTAAATGTGAGACAGGAATCCATCAAAATCATAGAGGAACACAGGTAGCAAACTTCTTTGACCTCAGCCACAGCAACTTCTTGCTAGACACATCTCCAAAGGCAAGGACACAAAGGCAAAAATGAACTATTGGGACTTCATCAAGATAAAAAGCTTTTGTGCAGCAAAGGAAACAGTAGACAGAACCAAAAGACAACCAACAGAATGGAAGAAGGTATTTGCAAATGTCTTATCAGATAAAGGGCTAGTATCCAAAATCTGTAAAGAACTTAACAAACTCAACACCCAAAGAATAATTCACTCAAACAGAACATAAAGACTCCTAACTCTGGGAAACGAACTAGGGGTGGTAGAAGGGGAGGAGGGCGGGGGGTGGGGGTGAATGGGTGACGGGCACTGAGGGGGGCACTTGACGGGATGAGCACTGGGTGTTATTCTGTATGTTGGTAAATTGAACACCAATAAAAAATAAATTTATTTAAAAAAATAAATAAAACTGAAAAATAAAAAAAAAAATTTAAAAATTAAAAAAAAAGAATAATTCACTCAAGAAATGGGCAGAAGATATGAACAGACATTTCTCTTCTCCAAGAAAGACATACAAATGGCCAACACACATGAAAAAAGGCTCCACATCTCTTGGCATCAGGGAAATACAAATCAAAGCCACAATGAGATAACACCTCACACAGGTCAGAATGGCTAAAATTAACAAGTCAGGAAATGACAGATGTTGGCAAGAACACAGAGAAAAGGGAACCCTCTTACACAGTCGGGAATCCAAGCTGGTGCAGCCAATCTGGCAAACAGTATAGAGGTTCCTCAAAAAGTTTAAAATAGAGCTACCCTACAACCCAGCAATTGCATTACTGGGTATTTACCCCAAAGATACAAATGAAGTGATCTGGGGATCCCTGAGTGGCTCAGCGGTTTAGCGCCTGCTTTCGGCCCAGGGCATGATCCTGGAGACCCGGGATCGAATCCCACGTCGGGCTCCCTGCATGGAGCCTGCTTCTCCCTCTGCCTGTGTCTCTGCCTCTCTCTCTGTGTGTCTCTCGTGAGTAAATAAATAAAATCTTTAAAAACAAACAAACAAACAAACAAATGAAGTGATCTGAAGGGGCACCTGTACCCCCAATGTTTATAGCAGCAATGTCCACAATAGCCAAACCGTGGAAAGAGTCCAGAATGGATAAAGATGTGGTATATATATGTATATATACACACACATACACACAAACACATACACACACACACACATACACACACACACACTGGAATATTATCCATAAAAAAATCTTGCCATTTGCAATGATGTGGATGGAACTACAGAGTATTATGTTAAGTGAAGTAAGTAAATTAGAGAAAGACAATTATCATATCTCACTCATATGTGGAATTTAAGAAATAAAATAGAGGATCATAAGGGAAGAGAGGAAAAATAAAACAAGAGGAAATCAGAGAGGGAGACAAACTATAAAAGACTCTTAATCATAGGAAACAAAAAGGGTCGCTGGAAGGGAGGCAGGTGAGGGATGGGGTAACTGGGTAACAGGCATTAAGGAGAGCACATGATATAATGAGCACACTGGATGTTATATAAGATTGATGAATCACTGAACTCTACCTCTGAAACGAGTAATACATTATTTGTTAATTAATTGAATATAAATAAAATAAAATTTAAAAAAAGAAATGATGCACATATGGCCAACTATTATAATTTAGCTTCTACTTCATTGGGATTGTGGGAAGAACTCTAGCTTTGTTGCATGAAGCTAAAGGCCTGTTTTCCTAACCACTGGATTCAGGAAACTCTATTATCTTAGACTTAGACACTAAAAATGAGACGAAGTATAATATAGAATAGGGATTATCCAGATTAATTACTGATTTAGACATCTGGATAATTAACTTTTCCGAAGAATTGATTATGTCAGATCTAAACACAAATATTGCAGAGAATAATATACAATATTGATTCCAAGACGCTCTCTTGAGGAAGAAGGGAAGTCCAAAATAAGAACACTGAATCTTACCAATGATTAACATTTGATTATAATATTATACTATTTCAACTGAATACAACTAACCTGAAATCAATTATAACTGCCAAAATGTTGTTTTAATACTTTGAGCATAATGAAGCCAAGAGCTAAATTCTCCCTTGTGAATCATCAAATTGGTGTGTGAATACAAATATAGGAAGCTTAATGCTCAATAGAATGAATGCATTTTGTAATTCAATATACTTTATGGTGCAACTTCCCTGCATGAAGTTTGCTCAATCTTTGCACTACTGCTACTTGGGGTCAGATAATTCTTTTGAGGGTTGTCCAACACACCAAAGGATATTTAGCGGCATTCCTGGCCTCTACCCACAAGATGGTAATAAAACTCAATATAATTATGACATTCAAAAATGTCTCCAGACATTACCAAATGTCCCCGGCGGGGGGGGACAAAACTGCCCCTGGTTAAGAACCACTGCACTGGGATCCCTGGGTGGCGCAGCGGTTTGGCGCCTGCCTTTGGCCCAGGGCGCGATCCTGGAGACCCAGGATCGAATCCCACATCAGGCTCCCGGTGCATGGAGCCTGCTTCTCCCTCTGCCTGTGTCTCTGCCTCTCTCTCTCTCTCTGTGACTATCATAAATAAAAAAAAAAAAAAAAAAAAAAAAAAAAAAAAAAAAAAAAAGAACCACTGCACTATGTAAAATGATAGGCACTTAAGAGAAGCACAATACTGATTAAGCCATGGTACAATCCCAGAGCTATTAAAAAAAAGATTACGATTCCACCTTCATCCTTCCTTACACTGAACGAAAAACAACCAATCATACTCAAAATTTCAAGTTCCTTATGGACATATAGTCATACAAGAGTGAAACAATACAGTAGAAACTCAGACATTTTAAATGGAAAACTATTCCCTACAAAATATAGAATCGTGTTCCAAAATAAACAGTATTTAATAATATATACACTGGGGCAGCCCGGGTGGCTCAGCGGTTTAGCGCCGCCTTCAGCCCAGGTCGTGATCCTGGAGACCCAGAATCGAGTCCCACGTCGGGCTCCCTGTGTGGAGTCTGCTTCTCCCTCTGCCTGTGTCTCTGCCTCTCTCTCTCAATCCTCTCTGTGTGTTCTCATGAATAAATAAATAAAATCTTTAAAAAAATATATATACATATATATATACACTGATTTGGGTATGACAGAAAATAGTTATTTTCCTACTTAAAATATTATAATTAGAGCACTTAAAATGTCATAAGGTTAAGTATCATTCACTCTTGATGCAAAGATTATCATATTTATGGATTATTCAAGATTTCTCTTTTCTTTCTTCCTCTCATTCACTGCTTGTTGGCCATTCCACTTCTTTCAAGTACATCCAACTGAGAAAGGTCAAGATAAATGGAAGGACCCACAGTTTAAACGAGTCACCTCTGCTCTTCATTAGAAGCACTGTTGACCAAAAAAAGAATGTGGCACAAAAGAACCCCAAGCAAAAGCCTGATTATGCCTTAAAATTTCACTCATCCCCAAACCTGCTGCTCAAGTTATGGAGAGTAAGTTGACTGTTAACACTTTATGCAAAACGACAGACGAGTTGACCATCCAATCAACCTGTTCACTTATAAAATTAATAGCGGCCAACTGTAAGCTACACAAGTTTTGGGAACAAGCACAACCGAGGAACGCCATCATCATTATTTCTATAAGCAATGTCTACTTAGCATCATAGGAATCCCTTACTGTCAGGCGGTCACAATCCTATCTCGGAAAAAAAACACAAGTGGAGAGGAGAGGGAAAACAGTGAAAGGAAAGCAATGAACTAAAAGGGTCAAGAGTTCGAAATTTACATTCTGGCTCTGCAACAAACCTGTGATCTCAGGCAAGAGCATTAACCTCTCTTGGGCAAAGTCTCTTCATTTGTAAAATGAGGACATCAGACTAAGTATCTTCCAGTGCAAAAGGGATACAACTCCAGCCACCCATTAGAGCCCTAATCCTTCATACTCCTCCAGACTAGAGGTAGGGACCAAACCCTGTGAAGGCAGAAAAAGCACAGAAGGCTCTCAACTCTGTAATTGTACGCCAAGCTTACATGGCTCTATGGCCAACATATAATAAAATCTAAGCCTCACAAAGGACTCTCCTATTTTTAATCTCAAAGAGAGAAATCCTACCGTATTTTTTTTTTAATTTCACGAAGAAGTACTGCGTCCAGGATGAGCACAATTTTTTTAAGTCACAATTTCCCAACTCCTGAGACATCCAATAGATTCTGCTTTCCTCTTAAAGACAAACCATGAGAGACTCCTAACTCTGGGAAACAAAGAAAGGATTGCAGAAGGGAAGAAGGGATGGGGGATGGGGTGACTGGGTGATGGGCACGAAGGAGGGCACTTGATAGGATGAGCACTGGGTGTTATACTACATGTTGAAAAATTGAATTTAAATTTAAAAAATAATAAAAATAAAAATATTTTTAAAAAGAGAATAGCACTGTTTCTAAAGATTAAAATCAATATAAACCAGGTGACCTGGTCAGCCTTTGTTGGCCACTGGTGCCTCTTATCTATGCCTCACTGTGTGGTTTTTGTTTCTGCCATAGATAAACTAATTTGTCCTACATTCTTTGGCACCTTCCCATTTCATGATTTATAAGTGCTTCAACCACCATACCATTTTAAGTAAAGCATTTAACAGTACCTAGCACATAGAATGCTCCATTAATGGGGTACACCATTCTGATTGTCAAGCAGGCAGTTTGGTATCTTAAACCAGGGTACAAGCTGCCTGGAAGCTGGATCTGTCTTACTCGTGTGAGGTTTCCCTTCCAGTGGCAGGGCACAGCTACAAAAATTGTTAACTCATACACACGCTGTCCCCAAAGCACCTTTTTAAACTCTTTCACTGGATCGTGAAAAACCAACTTAACACTGTGCTTCTAGTACCTGGTTTCAAAGTCCACATTGTTCAGGGCACAGAGGAGGCATGCAGAGCTGGTATCTAACGCTTGGGTCCTCCCCAGCCTTTAATAATATTGTCAACACCACTGCGCAGTATGCGCATCTTACAGAATGGAATGGGGGAGAGGAGTGAATGATAAATGCACGGTTCCACTAGACTAGCACAGAGGCAACGACAGAATAAGGTATGTAACTAGATTCACCTTTCCAAGTATAAATACATCAATCTTCGTGGAAAAGAGGAAGTAAAAAAAAAATTAGTCTTGCGGTAGGCAAAGCAAAAAGCAAAAGTTATTTGTAACCTTTAGGTCACCTCAACCTTTCTGCTCCATCTCTGAATACAGGAAAGCTAGGATTTGATTTACATCATAAATTCAGCGATAGACACAGATTGCCTTTTCTGTGTGAGGAAACAATGCCTACAGTCACCATGCATTTTCATGTATGCAGCTGTGACCCTAGCGCTTTCAGAAGCATAGCATAGCACTTACTACATCAAATATGCATTTTAAAAGCATTTCTCTACCTGCTCTGAATTTTGATTCGAAAGTGCTGGTTGGAAGCCAAAAAGGGATTAAAAAAAAAAAAAAAAACGCGCTGCAGATTTTAGGATTTTAAAAAATGCATAACAAAAAATTAAGGTGCCACAATGAATATTACTATAAAAAAGAAAAATTAAGCAATAATTGTGAATTATCCTGTCGTGTTTTAAGGCAAATGTATTTTTCCTTTCCACATAAGCTCCCAGGAAAAGAAGACTTTTGGAGCAAAAAGTATTTTAATTTTGACATTTTAACAAATTTGACTATTTTCTTTGGGTCCATAAGGTAGATAGGGAAAGTGTAAGATTTCTTTGAAAGTGTACATCATATTACATAATTCTGCCCACATATGGCACCTTTTGCAGGATTCCTATTTTGAGAGGCAGGGTTTTAATACAAGGTGTGTGCCAACGTCAGAAGTTTAAAACTTATTTTAGGTAGAAGGTAATGGCTGTGGGGAAATAAACACATACTTAGCATTCCAAAACTTCTATTAATAAGCTACAATGATTGCAAAAATATAAATTAAAATAAAATTGAATTAAATTTAAAAACTAGACACAACCAAAAAAAAAAAAATAAAAAAAAAAAATAAAAACTAGACACAGGATAAATAGGCTAATATGGCAAAAATGACATTTTATGCACTTACAGGCTTTTATCATCAAATTACCATAGCAATTTTTAGATTAAACAGCTACTTTTAGAAGGACTTAAAAGCACTTTCTAGTGGCAATTGCTAACTGGATGACTGTACAATATGTGTAGCTTATTCTTTCGGTCTGATTATAAATCCCAAGTGTAAACCCCAGGTGATTAGAACCATAAACTGTGAACAAAGACTTCCCTGGGTGGGAAAAAGGAGAGAAAAGAGGAAATGAAAACAGAAGCAAAACATGCAGTTCAATAGAAAGAATCAAACTGCAAAGAGCCAGATGGCCCCTGCAAAGTATTGGCTCTGCTTCCCCTAGTTACTGCCCTGGCTTCTTTCTTATCATTAACTCTGCTGGGCTTTCTCAGAGTCAGATCAGACGCTGATCATCTCTTCTTTCCCATATTCTTTTTCATGATTTTTCTATAAAGATGCCCATGTATCCATTAAAGCAAGAATTCACAAGCCCTCTGAAATGATACTGTAACTTTTTTGTTTTTTATTAATACGCAAAATTTTGAAGGCCTGTGTGTGTGTGTACATTTCTAACGAAGGACCAAAACTTTTTATGAGATTCTCAAAAAAAGGACCACTGCCCCCCTCCAAAAACCAGTATATGTCAGCAAATTAAAGTATATCGAAGGTTATTACTATAATTCAGGCTTGTTAAATTCCCACTTAGAGAATTCCCAAAAGACTATAGAGTAAGCACTCTCCTCCCCCCAACCCAAAAAAAGGTTGTATATGATGTGCCCCAAAGTGGTAGCTCCCCAAGTATGGAAGTTTTTGGAACTTCAGCAAAATTAAACATATTAATGTATTCTACTAGTTCGAATCCCTTATGGCAGCTTGACTGTGTAGTACAGATGATTTAATAATGGTGTCATGCTTCTTTTATGCTAAATAAAACCAAACATCTACATCCCAATGGATCTCTTTAGATGATATATTCAATTACTGAAATAATCAGGTCCCCCAAAAGCAAAATGCTCACTTTGACCCCCACCCCCAAAAGAGAAATTTAGATGGTCAAGTTTTTAAAATGTTACAGGATTCCAAGTAACCTCATTAAGAAGAAGTAAATGTAATAAAATTTGCATAAAAATGGAAAACAGTAACTACTCTTGCTGAAGTTTTTAAATGCTTCAAGTTTTCGTGGGTTTTTTTGTTTTTTTTTTTTTAATTTTTTTAAAGACTTTATTTATTTATTCATAGAGACAGAGAGAGAAAGAGAGAGAGAGGTGCAGACACAGGCAGAGAAAGAAGCAGGCACCATGCAGAGAGCCCGACATGGGACTCCAGGATCACGCCCCTGGGCTGCAGGCGGCGCTAAACCGCTGCGCCACCGGGGCTGCCCTAAATGCTTCAAGTTTTTTTTTGTTTTTGTTTTTTAATTTTTATTTATTTATGATGGTCACAGAGGGAGAGAGAGGCGCAGAGACACAGGCAGAGGGAGAAGCAGGCTCCATGCACCGGGAGCCCAATGTGGGATTCGATCCCCGGTCTCCAGGATCGCGCCCTGGGCCAAAGGCAGGCGCCAAACCGCTGCGCCACCCAGGGATCCCTGCTTCAAGTTTTTATTTAAACTCTAATTAGTTGGAGCACCTGGGTGGCCCAGTAGTTGAGCGTCTGCCTTTGGCTCAGGGCCTGATCCCAGGGTCTTGGAACAAGTCCCGCACTGAGGTCCCCGCAGGGAGCCTGCTTCTCCCTCAGCCTGTCTCTGCCTCTCTGTGTCTCTTATGAATAAATAAACAAAATCTTTAAAATTAATTAATTAATTAATTCTAGTTAGTTAACATATATTAGTTTCAGGAGTAGAATTCAGTGATTCATCACTTACATATGACAATAACTACTCTTAATTTTTTTTTTTATTTATTTACTTATGATAGTCACAGAGTGAGAGAGAGAGAGGCAGAGACACAGGCAGAGGGAGAAGCAGGCTCCATGCATCGGGAGCCTGATATGGGATTCGATCCCGGGTCTCCAGGATCGCGCCCTGGGCCAAAGGCAGGCGCTAAACCGCTGCGCCACCCAGGGATCCCAATAACTACTCTTAATTAAAGACTAAGAAGTCGGGATCCCTGGGTGGCGCAGCGGTTTAGCGCCTGCCTTTGGCCCAGGGCGCGATCCTGGAGACCCGGGATCGAATCCCACGTCGGGCTCCCGATGCATGGAGCCTGCTTCTCCCTCTGCCTGTGTCTCTGCCTCTCTCTCTCTCACTGTGTGCCTATCATAAGTAAATAAAAATTAAAAAAAAAAAAAAAAGACTAAGAAGTCTATTTCCAGGAACTTAAAAGCAATAGCTTACCTCCAAAATAAACGTACAAGGTAAAAACCCTAAAAATTCACTAGACTTGGTAGGCATACAAAAAGTTACAGAATAAATAAAATGTGGTACATCCATGCAATGGAATATTACTTAGCCATAAAAGGGAATGAAATATTGACGATGCTACAACATAGACAAACCTTGAAAACATTATGCTAGGTGGAAAAAGACAAGCATAAAAGGCCACATATTGTAGGGTTCCAATTATATAAAATGCCCAGAAGAGGCAAGTCCACAGATAGAAAAAGTAGTATTTTCCAGGGCCTACAGAAGAGATACTAGGGAGTTACTCTTAGTGGGTAAAGAGCTTTCTTTTGGGGGTGATGAAAATGTTCTGGGATTAGATAGTAATAATGGTTAGACAACTTTGTGGATATTAAAAAAAAACAACAACAACACTGAACTGTAGGGTTTAAAAAGGTGAGTTTTATGGCATACAAATTATATCTCCAAAAAAAATGCACTAAAAAGTATTTCAGGGGCACCTGGCCACTTCAGTGGATCATGTGACTCTCAAACTCAGGGTCTTGTGTTCGAACTCCATATAGGGTGTAGAGATTAATTAAATAAATAAAACTTCAAAAAATTTTTCTCAAATTTAACTTGGCCACATACTATCTTAGATTTAGTTAACCGTTTCTTGATTTTAGAAAAATTCATGTGTATCATGTGAAGTATAACACCAATAGAATCCTAATGAAATGAATTTCCCTTAAAAAGGAAGCAAGTTCAAATCAGGAACCTCATATATTACTTCAATACACCTGGTTGATTATGCCCTGTCTTTAAAGATTTTTATTTATTTATTTCCGAGAAAGCACAAGCAGGAAGAGCAGCCCAGAGGTAGGGGGGCAGGGGGCAGAAGCAGGCTCCCCATTGAGCAGGGAGCCTGATGCAAGGCTGGATCCCAGGACCTGGAGATCATGACTTGAGCTAAAGGCAGACGCTCAACTGAGTGAGCCACCCAGGGGCCTCAATTACACCCATTTTTAAAGGTGCAGATGTGGGATGAAATAAGGCTTATGCCATTATGAAATGCCATGATGTTGTTTGGTTATGAATGGTTAGCCATTCATCCAGTGATTCTCAGACCTATTTCCACATCAAAATCCCTGGAGATTATTAAAAAATATACAGATCCTACATACCCACACTGGGTGACACCCAAGCTTTCTAAATCAGCATCTATAGAGGCAGGGCTTCAGAATCTATAGATTAAATGCATTTCCAGCGATTCTTATCATTTCCACCTGTCCATTACCACTAGCAAATCTGAAAGGAGTGGTAGACTAGGGAAATCACCATTTTGAAATAATCACAGTGAAAATTAGTTGGGAGGTTGGGGGCATAATGAGGTGCAGGGTATTTGCATGGTTCCAAGAGTCTTATCCATAGATTGCTTATTAGTTACAAGAGAAAAATGATTAACCCTAGAGTAAAGAAACAAGACATCACCTTGACTGGATAACCAAAATTAAAATCACCACTGAGGGGTACAGAGCTGGCTCAGTCAGTGGAGTAAGTGACTCGTGATCCTAGGGCTGTGAGTTCCAGCCCCATGACGGGGTAGAGGTTACTTGAAAAAGAAAAAAAAAATGTTTAATTAAAATTACCAGTGAGGGATAAAATGGACATCAGTGCCTCCAGGTGTGATATCCTAAGGCATTACTTTTATAGTATTCCAAAATGTCAATATCATGAAAGACAAAAGAAGAAGAGAAACAATTACAGACTTTCAAAGACTAAAAAGACATGACAACTAAAGGTAACATGTGATCCTAAATTAAACCCTACACACTAAAAATACAAAGGAAAAAAGTATAAAAGGACATTTTTAAGACAGATGACAAAACTGCAAGTTGGATTATAGATTACTATATCGATGTTAAATATTCTCAATATAATAACTGTTCTCAGATTATATGAGAATACCCTTGTTCTTAGAAAATACACACTGCTGAATATACACAATCTACTCAATAATTTTTTTAAGAATTACAGAGAGATAGAACAATAAAGCAAATGTGGCAATATTGAAAAACAAAAACAAAAAGAAAAACACTGGTTGAGGGAGCCCCCCCAGGTGGCTCAGCAGTGCAGGGCGTGGACCTGGAGACCCAGGATCAGGCTCCCTGCATGGAGCCTGCCTCTCCCTCTGCCTGTGTCTCTGCCTCTCTCTCTCTCTCTCTCTCTTTCTCTCTCTCTCTCTTTCTCTCTCTCTCTGTCTCTCATGAGTAAATAAATAAAATCTTAAAAAAAAAAAAAAACTGACGAATCAGGGTAAATGGAATATGGGAGTCTTTTGTACTATTCATGCATCTTTCTGGAATTTTGACATTATTTTAAAATAATAAGTTAAAAAGACAGACTTTAACTCCCCACTCCTCTTTCACTAAAACCCGATGTCTCTGCCACGACCTTGGGTATTCTAGGCCATGGCCCTCTCCTGGGCCTCCATCTCGGCCTCTCCATGCCCTGAACACTGAGCTCTAGCCCCTAGGCCTCCTGTTCGGCACTCCAGCGTACCAGCTCTCTCTCTCATGGCAGCACGGAGGCCCGTGCTTCCACCTAGGTCTGCCAACACTCTTTCTGGGCTCCTCCTGTGGTTGACTCCAGCTCACTCCTCAAAATGGATGGAAGAGAGATCCCTGGGTGGCGCAGCGGTTAAGCGCCTGCCTTTGGCCCAGGGCGCGATCCTGGAGACCCAGGATCGAATCCCACATTGGGCTCCCAGTACATGGAGCCTGCTTCTCCCTCTGCCTGTGTCTCTGCCTCTCTCTTTCTCTCTGTGACTATCATAAATAATAATAAAAAAAAAATTTTTTTTTTAAAAATGGATGGAAGAGAAAATGCAGGAGTTTAATGCTGAGAAAAAGTTAGGCATCAAAATTAAAACCAGGGCTACATTTTGATGTCCACAACCACACAGTGGTCCTCATGCATTTTGTTGCAGTACTTCTCTTAGGATTCTCATTTTCCTATGTGATAGCCCTCAGGGAGGAATGTTTGCCTCAAGAGCTAAGTGAAAAAGATCAATATGAATCATCAAGTACTTTAGCCTCCGGGACACACATCTTTACGTTCTGAAAATTAACTCTCCACCTAAATAAAGTACATAATACTGTCCAAAAAGACGAACGAATACACAGAGTACGCATAACTAATCCACTCGGGGTATAACCGTCCATTACCCTTGGCCTCATCACCCATTTCGGAGCACACCATCTGCCAAAAGCCTTTAATATTCCCTCATTCCAGAAAGTACAGCTTGATGTTGATCAGACCAAACCTTCCACAAATAAGATTTTGAACATTTGCTCTGTGTGCATGTCAGCCACTGTCTGGCACATCAGAATGCTGCACGAATTCTGAAACAAGCAGTCACTGCTCATGAATTCACAGCTACTTCTTCACTTCAGCAAAGGGAAGAGAGATCTTGAAAAGATTGCCATAATATGAATATGCAGAGGAAAAACGAAAGGCAGAAGCACATGATAAAATTCCAGGGGCAGGAAGGGAAACATGGCATAGTACAAAGCAACTGAGAAAATGCGCTTCGATAATTTATGAATCGTAAAAACTTAGTTTCATTATTCATCCTCGCAATTGAAACACCACTCCAGATTCGTTCTCTGCCACACTAGGGTCAATATTCGAGAATGTTTAAGTAACTTAAGTATAAGTGTGTCACAGAAAAGTGGAGTTCAAGCTAACCAACAGAAAATCCAGACCAAACAAAGTGGGGGAAAGATAAACCTAAACCAAAGGATACATTCATAGCAGTTTTTAACAGGTGGGGGGCCAGGAGGTGCCTACCTGGCTCAGTTGGTAAAACAAGCGACTTTTTTTTTTTTTAATTTTTATTTATTTATGATAGTCACAGAGAGAAAGAGAGAGAAAGGCAAAGACACAGGCAGAGGGAGAAGCAGGCTCCATGCACCGGGAGCCCAACGTGGGATTCGATCCCGGGTCTCCAGGATCATGCCCCGGGCCAAAGGCAGGCGCCAAACCGCTGCGCCACCCAGGGATCCCCAACAAGTGACTCTTGATCTCAGAGTCGTGAGTTCAAGCCCCATGGTAGGTGTCAAAACGACTAAAAGTAAATAAACTTTTTTTAAAAAGACAATTATTATAAAATTGTTCACTGGTAGAAAAGAGGTTCTGGGCAGCCCGGGTGGCACAGCGGTTTAGCGCCGCCTGCAGCCCGGGGTGTGATCCTGGAGACCTGGAATCGAGTCCCACGTTGGGCTCCCTGAATGGAGCCTGCTTCTCCCTCTGTCTGTGTCTCTGCCTCTCTCTTTGTGTCTCTATGAATAAATAAATAAAATCTTAAAAAAAAAAAAAGAAAGAAAGAAAAGAGCTTCTAAGATTTTGAAAACTATTAAAGGGATCCCTGGGTGGTGCAGTGGTTTGGTGCCTGCCTTTGGCCCAGGGCGCGATCCTGGAGTCCTGGGATCGAGTCCCACATCGGGCTCCCGGTGCATGGAGCCTGCTTCTCCCTCTGCCTATGTCTCTGCCTCTCTGTGTGTGTGTGACTATCATAAATAAATAAAAATTAAAAAAAAAAGAAAACTATTAAATGCCTAAAATCAGGATCACAAACCTGTTGCCCTTGGATCGTATCCTATGGACAGATGTGTTTTATCTGCCTACCCTGTATTTTTAAAAACCAGAATTGTTTTCTGGCATTTGGTGGTCAGGAGATTTCATATAAAATGTTATTAACATCGAAAGATCAGAAGGTCTAGCAACAATGAACCCGTATTGCCTCATTTCAACAACTGGCCAGCAGTTTGCCACCCTACCAGCACACTGAAAACCATCTAATCTAGGAAGCTTTGAAAAACCACTGATGCCTGAAGCTAACACTAGTCCTTCTAGGAAAAGCCCAGGCACCTGTACATTTAAAAGCCCTTTGGAGGCTCTACTATGCAACCAGATTCAAGATTCATGGACCGACAATTTCATATGTAGCATATGCTATGTATAAATGTGCTGTGGTATTCTTCCAGCTAACCCCATCCTAAAAAATCATTGGAGCTGAAGCCACATTTAAACATGCCCATTTAGGGATCCCTGGGTGGCACAGCGGTTTAGCGCCTGCCTTTGGCCCAGGGTGCGATCCTGGAGACCCAGGATCGAATCCCACGTCGGGCTCCCGGTGCATGGAGGCTGCTTCTCCCTCTGCCTGTGCCTCTGCCTCTTTCTCTCTCACTGTGTGCCTATCATAAATAAATAAAAATTAAAAAAATAAAAATAAAGTCCTAGTTGACCTGTGTTTAAAAAAATAAAATAAAATAAACATGCCCATTTAATCTGAAGTCACAAAAGAAAGGTCCAGCTTAGTAATATGAACTTTATTAGCCATACACACTCTAGTCTAATGTAACTCAAAGCACAGTCAGTACACTACCTGTGCATCTAAATCTCGTTAAAATGCAGGTTTCCAGGCATGTTCCAGACAGACATATCAAAAACTCTGGGACAAGCTCTGGATTCACTGAAAACCAGTGTGGTTTCTTAACAAGGTGGCTGGGGGCTCTCTTCCTCTCCTGCTCCAAACAAGCATCTACATCTGACAATGAAGAACACTCACTTGCTGGGGCCACAGGATTATTGCTTTAAATAGAGCAGGGGGGTTTAAATCTCTTACAAGCTCATGTATACTTGGCTGGCTCTCCCTGGACAGCTTTTTCCTTTAGAAATAAATGCTTATTAGTTCTGATCTTGGCCTCTCTATTGTCCGTGCTAGATGTGGTTAAGATGAACTTAGTGCCTTGGTGCTCAGGAGGAAACAGACTTTTTGCCTCCCAAACAGGGAACAGAGGCAAGGAAGACAGGATTAAGCTCCTTTGTGAACCCCTAAGGGATTCCTTGCAGTTTCTACGTGGTACCTCTAAGCTCCCACAACCTCAAGTGATATTTCTCAATTGTGAACCACAAATGACCTGTATCCAGATCACAGCACAGCTGGGTAAACATGCTGATTCCTAAGTCTAGTATAAAACCGATGGAATAAGAATGTCCAGCAAGGGCTTGAAAAGCTGTTCCATTAACAAGCTCCCCAGGTACTTCTTAGGCACAGAAAGTTTGAGGACCAAAGGGCTCTAGGTTCAACAAAGAAAATATCCACTCTAGAGCTCCTTTCGTAAAATTCACAGGAACCAAGGGAAGCTGCTCACACCTCCCTCTCTTCACTCCCATACCGGCGTAACATATGCAAGGCAGCACCAACTCATTTAAAATGACCACATATTCTGTTTTACTAGAATTCAAATTAAGCAGCTATTAGGACAAGAAGTGAAAAATGCTTCAACTCCAAAATGGTATGCTATCCGAGTCCTTAAAACTATAAAAAGAACACAGATGAGTTTCATTCCCAGAAAGCTCCCAATTATGTCATACTACTACCATTTTATCTTTTTTTAAGATTTTATTTATTTATTTGACAGAGAGAGAGAGAGAGAGAGAGCACAAACAGGGGGAGCTGCAGGCAGAGGGAGGAGAAGCAGACTCCTGGCTCAGCAAGGAGCCTGATGCAGGGTTCGATCCCTCGACCCTGGAATCATGACCTGAGCTGAAGGCAGATGTTTATTAACCAACCAAGTCACTCAGGCACCCCCTACTACTTTTTACGTTTAATTTTAAATTAATCTTACAGTATAACCAGGGAACACCTCTCAGTGGAGTTCTGGGCTTCTCATAACCCTTCTACGCTCCCATACACAGCTCATCAGTTGCCTCTCCAAAGCTGGAGGATATTCCGAACCAACATGTGGCAAAGAAGGCTGTAAAACAGCATGACAATTTCATGCTTGACTCAGGTAATCATAGCTCTCTTGAGGGGAATCTGCTCTTCAGGCTCACCTCTCCTCTGTTTCTGCCATCCACAATCCCCCCTGGAGGAACTTAAGGCTCTTATACACTCGATTACACTCTACTGATTTACAGTGCCAAACAGCCATTCACATAAGGGCTCTCCATAAACATTACTGGATTATGCCAACTCAGGTGATTGATTCTGGACCTCTTAATGTGCTGCCACTCTAAAGACACAACTTACATAACCAGTAGGATTTCAGCTCCTCGCACTGGGTTCCCTACCACACCTTGCGCCTACTTGTCCTTTAAAAAAACCAGACCACAGTTGGAAGAACCAACTAGAGGAGGAAATGAATTATAAAGCAGGACACCACGTAAAACATTACAGGTGACTGATGGTCTAGCACTCACACACAGTAATGACAATCAGTGTGAAAGGGAGAACAATTCTAACCCTTCTGTTGACAGCATTTCCTTTTACCACCATCTAAACCAGAGCCTCTTTAACTTTTAAGGTGCCTACAGATTACCTGCAAAATCTAACTGGAATGCGGGGTGCTGATACAGGTAGTCTGAGATGGAGGACGAGACCCCACCCTCCTAACAGGCTCCCTGGTACCACTAACGCCGCCACGGATCTCCGCTCTCCATAGTGTAGCAGTGGAAAGAAGCGTCAGTACCTGGGAGCGAGCCCACCCAAGACCTAAAGCAAAGAAAGAGAATCTTTTGTTCTGCAAGGTCCCAGGCACTTAGCATGCACAGTGGAACGGCTGACATACCATCTCGTACTCACTGGGAATCAGAATTGCTGGATCTTTTAAAAAAGACAAATGCCTACATCTTACGGCAGAGATTGATTCAGTTGATCTGGGGTATTTAATTGTTCCTATGCTTGTTTTTTTTTGGTTTGTTTTTTTTTTCCTATGCTTGTTTTAAAGCACACCCAGGGGGTTCTAATAAGCGGCCAGTGTTGCAAATCATTGAATTAAAAATACCCAACTGGATGCTATATGTTGGCAAATTGAACTCCAATAAAAAAAAATTTTTTTTAATAAAAATAAATAAAAAAATAAAATACCCCACTGGGAGGAGGGAAATATGGAGTGCCTGCTAAAGGGTAAGGAATTTGGGGGAATGTGAAAACATTCTAAAATGATTATGGCAATGGTTGTGTAATTCTGTAAATAACCTAAAAACCACTGAATTGTATACTTTGAATGGGTTCAATCCTGTGGCATGCGAATTATATCTCAATAAAACTGTTATATAAAAATTTAAAATTTTAATGGCCTTCCTATTTTAAAATAATTAACTCCCAACGAAAAACAACAAAATGGATTTCTTTTCACTCCCTTTTCTAAAGATTTACTTTGAGAGAGAGAGAATGAGCAAGAGCAGGGGGAAGGGCAAAGTTCGGGGGAGAGAATCTCAAGCAAACTTCACGCTGAGCCCAGAGCCCAACACGGAGCTAGATCTCACGACCCTGAGACCCTGAGATCGTGACCTGAGCCGAAACTAAGAGTTGGATGCTTAACCAAATGAGCTACCCAGGCATCCCTGGAATTTTTTTCTATCCTGGAATTCTGGCCTAAAAGTTTGAAATTCTTTAAAAACAACAACAAAAATGCAGATGTTTATATGACTCATCTAGAAACATTAAGATCTGCTCATCATCTTCTTAGGTTCAATTCTGCTTAAGGTAATAGATGAAGAGAAATCTGAAATGAAAACCTTGTTATAGAGCACCACACTGTGTAAGAAAAAAAAAGGAAAGAAAAGCATATTTATCATTTTGGAAAAGTTTACACACCCCAAGTTTCCAGGGTATTTTCAAAAATATAATTTTCCTTTTGCTTCCCCAATTTAAAAATGTTAACTTAAACTAATAAGCTAACAATGAATTAGTCGTTGTTCATTATTCCAAATTTCCTGTACGTTTGAAGATATTCAGAAAAACATGTTAAGAAAAAATACATAAAATGAAAATCTGCCCTTGTTAAAAAATTGGCTTAAACTCTCAACGTACTCAATAAAAAAAGATTACAAAAAAAATAAAAAAATAAAAATAAAAAAATAAAAAAGATTACAAATAGCACTAAAATTTCAAAACAGATCATTATAAATTAGAAGACACTGTCTGTTTATTACAAAAGGAAAGTACTCTAAGAACATGTAATAAGCACCAGCTGGTATTTTGGAGACTCTCTCATAGATTCTGATAGCTGTGATGTCAAGTGTTCAAAACTATTGGTGCTACATGCTCAAGCCAATGATGGTTCATTAGTACCCAATTTATTTTCACTGTCGGATCACCAGAGCCCTGTAACCCATTTCCCCTTAGAACCAGTGCCCTTGTTTATGATCCCATGTTCGTATTCTTCTGAAACAGGCACATTCTGGATGCATCGCTAAACAGTTCCTAAAACAATATACACTAGTTACATGGCATCTTCTGGGGCACTCTGCTCACTAAGTAAGAGCCCCTCTCTTAAGAAATGGCTTTCTGGGACCTTCAAGGCAATGGTTAGGGTCACCTTTACAAGTAAGTATGCATTCCCTTGTCCAAACTCTTCAATAAAATCCAATGTAATTCACTTTAAAAAAAATTTTTTTAAGATTTTATTTATTTATTCTTGAGAAACACAGAGAGAGAGGCAGAGACATAGGCAGAGGGAGAAGCAGGCTCCCTACGGGGAGCCCAATGCAGGACTCCATCCCAGGACCCCAGGATCACGACCTGAGCCAAAGGCAGATGCTCAACCCCTGAGCCACATAGGTGCCCTGTGTATTTTCTTTTTAACATAATTCTACCATGTTACATTACATAGATGACAAAGAAAAGGCAAATCAACACTCCCACTTACTAACCTTGCCCTGGGTATTAACCCTTAGTTTCCTGTTACTTTTTATCCTACCCTCCTACCTAGACTAAACCCCTCCTGTTTTAAGTACATTTGCTCAATCAACTCTTCAGTTTTCATAATATTGGGAAGATGGTTATAGCTATCCCAAAGCAGAAAGATTTTTGGGGAACAGATTCTAATTCCAAGGAAGCAACCCTGAAACCTATAGTGGTGATATCGGCATGTTTCACCTCTATCTCAATCCTCTGCATCTTTGAAATACTAACTTCTTGAGAGGTCAAGACCCACCATCACTGTTGAATTAAATAATTTTTAATCAATGAGCATATCTGTTCATAACTTAGTTAACAATTCACACACACACACACACACACACACACACACACATTTTTTTGAAGGAAGGAGAAATGACATACCGAATGGTATATAAATTCCGAATATTCTTCTCCCCACATTGTCCTTCCTTAACAGCTTGCATTTGTAGTAATTTCATAATGGCTTTTATCAATCCATGTGTATTCCTGTAAAGAAACATAACATGTTAAATGCTATAGATACAAAGTGGATATTCCAATCAGGCACTCAAATCTACCATCTTTAAATAATTGAACACTTGCCACCCACACTGAACAATAACCACCCACATGCATCCACCTCATTCCACAGCACAGCCAAGAGGCCTCAAGGTAGACAGCTCCCATCCAACACATTTACAAGAGAAGGGGAGCCAAAGAATCAAACCACCAACCTATCAATCACCTCCCTACACACACTTGGGGGGTATCAATCAGGAAAAAAAAACATTCACCCACATAATTGCAGGCAGTGACCACATGAGTTGCCCATACTGAATAATTAAGTCCTTCATTTATAAATATAAGTAGACCATGAATAAATAACCAGACATAGGAAATTGATTAGCCACTCAAAAAACTGGGCCCGGGGACCATTCAGACAAATAACCCCTAATAAAATAAAGTTAATGGGAGTGGGGAATAAACCTTAAATTTTTTCTTTATTCTCTGTAAGAGGTAAGAGGATAATATATTAAAAAAAGAAAAAAAAGAACAAGAAGAAAGAAAGAAAAGAAACAAAGTGAATAGCCTGTCTTTTTTTATTATTGTTAATTTTTTTTTAATTGTGACATGGAATTCTTCCTGCTTTATTGAGGTAAAATTGACAAATACAATTGTAGTATGTTTAAAGTATATAATGTGATATATGCATACATTAATTATGGCAACCACTTTATAATTAACACATCCATCAACACATTTTTTTTTCAGTGAGAATGCTAAAAATCTACTGTCACCAATTTCAAGTATACAATATCGTATTGTTAGCTATAGTCACCATGCTGTACATTAGATCCTCAGAACTTGCTCATCTTATAATTGGAAGTTTGTACCCTCTTACCAAACTCTCCCCATTTCTCCCACCCAGCCACTGGCAACTACCATTCTACTGTTTCTATGAGTTTGGATTTTCTTTTTTTTTTAATTCTACATATAAATGTTACCGTTCAGAATTTGTTTTTCTCTGTCTAGGTTATTTTATTTAGCATAATGTCTTCTAGTTTCATCCATGTTGTCACAAACTAGCCTGCCGTTTTAAAATCAGATTCTTCCTGGGAATGAAAAAGAAATCTTAGAAATAAAAAAATACCACCTGTTAAATTAAAAAAAAAAAGTAATTATTTTTTAAATCCTGGTTGTTCATATTTATGGAGCATCCATTGTAAACGAAGTACTCCCCAAAGTGCTTAACATGTATTATGTCATTTACTATCCAAAATATAGTAAGTTACAAATCATTGTTAACTTTATTTTTAGACTAGGACTTAATTAATTGCTATCATTTGGAAAAATTATGCGAGGTGTTATTTACTCTTTTATGACATTTAAAGTCTTCCAACTGACATAAAATTTGCCCAATCCATCCAATACAGTAGCCAACAGCCACACGGAGCACATGTAATGTGGCTGATCCAAATGGAGATGTGCTATAAATGTAAAATACACGATGGATTTTGAAGACTTAAGAAACAAAAAAGAATTACAAAAAAATTACATGCATAATTTTTTATACTGACTGTACATGGAAATAATATTCTCAGTACATGGGGCACATAATATATATAATTAAAATTAACATCACCTGTTTCTTTTTACCTATTAATGTGACTATGAAAAAATTTTGAATTATATATGTGGCTCACATTTGTGACTCAACTTTCCTTATCTAATAATTTACTTTTCATATGATTAGAATTTTAGAGAAGACAGATAACAGACCTATGATTTTTTTTATTGAAGAATAATTAAAATACAGTGTTATATTAGTTTCAGGTATACAATATAATGATTCAACAATTCTGTACACATCACAGCGCTCATCAAGACAAGTGTACTCTTAATCTCCTTTATCTCACTCATCCTCTCACCCCCCCCCCCTTCCTCTGGCAACCATCAGTTTGTTCTCTGTATTTTAAGAGTCTGTTTTTTAGTTTATCTCTATTTGTCTTTGTTCATTTGTTTTGTTTCTTAAATTCCACATAAGTGAAATCATATGGTATTTATCCTTCTCTGACTTATCTGTGACTTATCTCACTTAGCATGGTGGACCTCTAGGTCCATCCATGCTGTTACAAATGGCAGAATTTCAATCTTTTTTATGGATGAGTAATATTCCATTGTGTATATATATCATACATTCTTTATCCATTCACCTATCGATAAACAGTTGAGTTGCATCTATATCTTGACTACTATAAATAATGCTGTAAAAAACATAGGGGTGGGCAGCCCTGGTGGTGCAGCGGTTTGGCGCCACCTGCAGCCCGGGGTGTGATCCTGGAGACCCGGGATCGAGTCCCACATCGGGTTCCCTGCATGGAGCCTGCTTCTCCCTCTGCCAGTGTCTCTGCCTCTTTCTCTGTGTGTCTCTATGAATAAATAAATAAAATCTTAAAAAAAAAAAAAAACAACATAGGGGTGCATATATCTTTTCTAATTAGTGTTTTCATTTTCTTTGAGTAAATACCCAGTAGTGGAATTATTGGTCATATGGTAATTCTATTTTTAATTTTTTGAGGAACCTCCATACAGACATGATTTTTAATCAATTTCAGTCACCTACTCCTTTATCAAAGCAATAGAATCCCAGAAAAAAACACATACATATTTGTATTTCATTCACAGAACTACTGAGGCTAACAAATGAACTCCAGTTTTCTTTTTTTTTTTTTAAGTTTATTTATTTTTAGCAATCTCTACACCCAACATGGGGCTGGAACTCATGACCCCAAGATCAAGAGCTGCATGCTCTACCAATTGAACCAACCAGTGCCCCTAAACTCCAGTTTTCTAACCATTAAGTTAGGTCATGTTTGGTCTTATTTATGGATCCAGATCTTACTGTGTGAATAAGTAAGCATACTATATTTTAAGTTAGAGTGTAGCATGAATAGATTTTAAGTTTTGAAAAATGATGGCATCAATCAAATAGCAAATCCATGCAAATAACGGTTAAATTCAATCGAATAATTACTTAAATTATTATTATCTCAAGTGGGCTGAGAGGGATGATTTTAGCTTAACTTTTATTTAAACCCCTGCTTTAATTCTAATTAGCTAGGGAATTTTGGGTGAGGCATTTAACACCTAGAAGCCAGAACATTCTCATCTGTACAATCTAGAATCATGAAATAAGCCTACCTCTTGGGTTGTTATAAAGTATAAATAAGAATAAAAATATGTCATTAAATCACCTATTTTTTCAAGAAATGTGGTAATCTAATACATGTCAACTGTATCATAAAGATTATATAATGCTTTTCCCTCTTTACAGATGATGCTATGCAAACACAAAAGTCAGAGTTCATCAATGCTCAAAACTAGAATGTGCCTAAAACCATCTACAAATCCAAACCTATCCTAAATCCTATTATTTTCCATCTCTCCTCACAAAACCCTATTTTTCTTGTTTTTCAAACCATTGTTACACTGCATCTGAGATCTGCTCTTAAAAAACTAAATTTCTCTTGAATTCTGTATGATTGTGAAAAGAGGTTACAATAATAATTCAATACTGAAAATCAAAATGGTAAAATAGAAGAAAACATAACCACTAGAGAAGCAAAAATCAGGGATCCCTGGGTGGCGCAGCAGTTTGGCGCCTGCCTTTGGCCCAGGGCGCAATCCTGGAGACCCGGGATCGAATCCCACATCAGGCTCCCAGTGCATGGAGCCTGTTTCTCTGCCTATGTCTCTGCCTCTTTCTCTCTGTCTCTCTCTGTGACTATCATAAAAAAAAAAAAAAAAAAAAAGCAAAAAGCAAAGACAGAATAGAAAATTTTTTCATTGAATCTGTGTCTTCAAATTAAAAAGGCTACCAAGTACCAGGCAAAATTCCTAAAAAATATAATTGCTGACATTTGTCAAACCCAAAGATAAAAGGAAAATCCTATAAACTCTCAGATTTTATAAAATAAAATTTATAAAACAAAGACCATCAGACTGACATCATTTCTAATTTGGCATCAGAACTCCCATCTGCAACACTGAAAGAAGAAATATATATGGAATTATAAGGGGAAGGTTTATGTAACTTAAAGTGTAACCCTCCCCAAAAAACTAAGAGTAAAATATGAAAACAAAAATACTTTCAGACATAATACACTGAAATCCTTTTTAAAGAAGTTCTCCAGTTACAAGATAATGTGTGATGACTGCACAAAACCACTGAGTTATACACTTTCAAAGGATGATTTTCTACTATGAAAATTATATCTCAATAAGGCTGTTATTTAAAAAAAAAGAAAGAAAGAAAGAAAAAAGATAAAGCATAAGAAAGAACTGACAAAATAGACTACAAAAACTGGTCAGAATGAATACAAAAAAACTTATCAAGTCTTTAACATTTTCAAATGTGACTATAAGGTTTAAAGCAATTGTTTGGATAGGATTTGGAGGGGAAGGGGAGAGTGTGAAAAAGAACAAGAGGAAAAGACAAACTATGACTAAAATTCCAGATAGTTTTAGCAAAGTTAGTGGGGAGGGTTTTCAAGGTGGAAAGAGCATTAAGACAAGAGACCAAAATATTTAACAACATAATACAACAGACAAAGTGTTAGCATCCAAAAAAACAAGAAAAACAACAAAATAAGACTAATCATATAATATCAAGATGAGCAAAGAATAGTTATGCAAATCACAGAAGAATAAGGTTCGAAATATCCACTGTTGAGGAGTGTATGGGGCAATAAGCAGTTTCAGGTTGAGGTATTTGTTGTTTTGTTTTGTTTTGTTTTTTTAAAGTAATCTCTACACCCAATGTGGAGCTTGAACTCACAAACCTGAAATCAAGTTGTATGTCTTCCCAACTGAGCCAGCCAGGTGTCCCCATTAGTTGTTCAGTTTGTATGCAGAGTAAATAGGCAGTATCCATAAATGTTTAAATCCATAAAAAAATTCTAAATGTACATACCCTTTCTCCTACAAATCCCACTTCTAAGAACCCATCATAAAGAAATACCCTTACAGGGATCCCTGGGTGGCGCAGCGGTTTGGCGCCTGCCTTTGGCCCAGGGCGCGATCCTGGAGACCCAGGATCGAATCCCACGTTGGGCTCCCGGTGCATGGAGCCTGCTTCTCCCTCTGCCTGTGTCTCTGCCTCTCTCTCTCTCTCTTTCTGTGTGACTATCATAAATAAATAAAAAATTTAAAAAAAAAAAAAAAAAAGAAATACCCTTACATACCCAAAGGAAGATCTTACACTGCATTTCTTATCTTAAAAGATGAAGAAGAAAAAGATATTTGTCAATAGAGAAGTGTTTAAAATATGATACATTCAGGGCACCTGGGTGACTAAGTCCACTAAGCATCCAACTCTTGGTTTCAGCTCAGGTCATGATCTGAGAGTTGTGAGATGGAGTCCCACCTTGGGCTCCTCCCTCAGCAGGGAGTCTGCTCTTCACCCTCTCCCCTTCTGCTCCCCTGTCTTGTACACACATGTACCCGTGCTCTGTCTCAAATAAATAAAATCTTTAAAAATAAAGATAAAACATGATATATTCATAATACAAGAGTACTCCACAGCTGTTAACAAAAATGCAAATAGATGTATGAAAAGGTGTCTAATACCCATTAAGTGAAAAATGCAAGTTTTAGAACAATATATATATGAATGGATTATCCAATTTTTTTTTAAGATTTTATCTATTTATTCATGAAAGACACAGAAAGAGAGGCAGAGACATAGGCAGAAGGAGAAGCAGGATCCCTGTGGGGACCTTGATGCAGGACTCAATCCCAGGACCCCAGGATCACGACCTGAGCCAAAGGCAGATGCTCAACACTGAGCCACCCAGGTGCCCCAGATTATCCAATTTTAAAACACTTGGGGTGTACATACTTATAAATACTGTCTTTATAAGTCTAGAAATGGGGCTTCAATTTCATTGTAATTAGGTGGTCCCTGACTCCATGTGCCTGATCCTGACTCCAGATCATCACACCCTAGCTCCTTCTATATTCTAGAGGAAACCAAGTTAAAAGATTTGAAGAAGCCTCTGAGACATAGTACCAGCCCTGAGTCCTCCACTTGCCAGTTTTCACCAGAGCCCAAAAAGAAAGTGAATTTTTAAAAAAGGAGAGAGAGAAATGACCAAAAAGGACAAGTTTTACCGCTTACTACTTTAGCTACCTCCGAGTGCCATTGTTTGAGTTTTCAAAAATGTATGCACTACTTTTATTTTTTTATTAGTGAAAAAAGGGGGGGGGGGAGATTTATAACCTTACAGTGAAGAAGGATTTGCTGAACACAAATCAAAGAGTAAATCTGATCTCCTACACGGATAACATGAGCAGAAATTTAAATAAACTATGAAATAACCACGGTATCTTTTATTTAGAACCTATTGTTAGCCGCAGTTTGGCACAGACACAAAAACATGTTAATATAAGATTTAGACTTCTGAGGAACATTCTCAGGAATTAGAATTAGCCCTCAGACAAGCAGGCTGTCTCTGTTTAAAGTACACAGAAGAGTTTTTTAACGAATCAAAGTGAGGGCTTTCATCAGGACAGAAAAGATCTGGTTACATATTATGACTAACTTATTCATAGTATAATGTATCACTAGATATTCCCACATCAGTGTCGGAATTGTGCATCAAATTCAACTCGTAGAACCTACTCATGTTCTTCCCACAAAACTTTTTTTCAATGTTCCCTATCTACCTGTTAGGCAACTCAAAAATCAAGAAGTCAACGTTAACATGCTCCTTTCAGACATCCTCATATTTAATCCACCTCAAATGCTTCACCCCTTCTTCTTTTTTTTTAATTTATTTGAGATAGAGAGAGAGAGCATGGGGTGGAGGAGCAGAGAGAGAGTCCTGCTAAGCAGACTCCACGCTGAGCACAGAGCTCAGCTCTGTCTCGATCTAATGTCCCTGAGAACATGACCTAAGCCAAAACCAAGAGTCAGAAGCTTAACTGACTGCACTACTCAGGTGGCTCAAACTCACCCCTTCTATATCTCACAAATTCATCTATTTCCCTCCATCTCTAGAGCAAGAAGGTATCTTCCTTCATCTGATCTACAGCAATAGCCCCTAAACTCATCTCCTTATATTCACTCTACCTGCCTACCCAAAACCCAACACTTTGAATACTATGTGCATATCGCAGCCAGAGTGGCCTTTTTGAAACCCCTGGTGTCCACTAGATGAATACTTCAATATTTATGCTCAGCACTCAGGATAAAATCCTCAAGATTAGCCATTGTGACCTGCATTGTCTGGCCCATACCTACCTTCCAGCTTCATTTCAAACCACTCTTCCCTTACATTTGAGATTCTTTTTTTTTTTTTTTTTTTTTTTGTCAAGACTTTATTCATTTATTTGAGAGAGACAGACAGACAGATAGCACATGTAGGAGCAGGGAGAGAGGCAGAGGGACAAGCAGACTCCCTGCTGAGCATGGGGCTCAACACAGGACTCCAATGGGGCTGGATCCAAGGACCCTGAGATCATGATCTGAGCTGAAGTAAGACACTTACTTGACTGAGCCACCGAAGGGCCCCAGCTTTTGACATTCTTCTAGGCCTTCCTATAAGCCATCTTCCCTCCCACCCAGGACTTGGCACATGGTATTTCCTATAATGGAAAAGCCTACCCTCTATTTGCCTACATAAGTTCTATTCATTCCTCAGTCTCATCTTAGGAAAGCTTTTCTGGAGCTCCATGACAATACTAAAGGGACTTCCAGCACAGTGTACTGTGTCTGAATATAACTGAATACATAACTATGCAACTATGTGGATCCCGGCAGTCCCTGTCTCCAAAAGCATCATGAGTATAACGACTATGTCTGCTTTCCTCACCATGATATCACAGTACCAAGCACAGGTATAGGAGGTGGTCAATAAATATGTTAATTAAAAGATGGATAGCTAGATGGAAGACAGCTAAGGTACTGCCTTGCTTGACTACAGAGGTGACCTCTGAAGGTAATTTCTAGTTCTACCATTACATGATTTTACATATGCACACTGAAATTATTGTATCTGGTAACTTCATTATTAAAATTTGTTATTTTAGTTTTTACTAAGTAAATATGAATGATATTACTAGTTTTGGTTCTAGGTCCTTCTTTTCAGGGATTGCAGAAGTAGCAAATGAGAAAATATGAAGAAAAATAAAACTAATATAACACCTGTTGTGTTATCAAGCAACAAAATAACCCTATTGAGGGAAGGGAGACAGGTGGGTTTTGTTAGAGCTTTTTTTTTATATATATACATCTTAATCCATGTAATTACAACACTAAAACCAACTTAAGACTCCTGATAGAATAAGTAAAGTAAAAAAAAAAAAAAAAAAAGAATAAGTAAAGTACAAGATAAATATTTAGCATGATAGGGATGCCTGGGTGGCTCAGTGGTTGAGCATCTGCCTTTGGCTCAGGGCATGATCCGGGGATCTGGGATCGAGTCCCACACCAGGCTTTTTGCAGGAAGCCTGCTTCTCCCTCTGCCTATGTCTCTCTCTCTCTCTCTCTCTCTCTCTGTCTCTCATGAATTAATAAATAAAATATATAAAAAATAAATAAAATATAAAAATATATATATAAAATATATTTTTTTATATAAAAATATAAAAAAATCCTAATGAATTAATGGATCTAACCATTTAGCATCAACAGCTAACATTTCCAAAAAAGAAAACAATCAGGTATTATTTCCCTCCTAAGGAACACATTACCATCTATGAGGAGTCTCCCCTCCCACAATATCCCTCCCATTAACAACAAAAACTGAACATAAATCTCATCAAACTTCTAAAGCAAACTTTCATTTTACAGGAAATACAAAGAAATAAGTTAAAGTATACCATAGGGATATACTCAGCAAAATCCAAAAAAAGAGAGACAGAGACAGATGGCTGAATGGGAGGGGGCCATCCCAGATTTAAAAGATGTAAAAGACATAACAACAAATTCTTATTTGGATGGTCATTCAAACAAATCATTAAAAAAAAAATGAGACAATTAGAAATCTAAACACTGGCCATACATTTTTAAAATTATACACACATGCATCCAGGTATAATAACATTACTATTGTTTTTTAAAAGCAAGTATACAGTTAAATATCTAAAGAAGAAATTATACAGTGTCTGGAATTTGCTTCCAAGCATGGAGGGAGGTGGATGATGGAGGAAGCAAGATAGTTTAGTGGCTGTAGGGATGAGTGACAGGAACATGAGGGTTCACAATAGCATTCTATCTACTTTTGAAATTCTCTATAAAAATTTTTTAAGTCATAGGAAAAGTTACTCTTTTTAACAAGAACTTTGTCCAAAAGTTTCTTGGAAATTTTTTTGTGTCACATTATAAGCTAGTTTCCATCCCTTCATCCCCCTGGCAACCAAGGCACTGGTTGTTCCTGTTTGGAGAGGTAATATATAGTTCCAAAAAAACACTCCATGGCACCTGGGTGGCTCAGTTGGTTAAGCATCTGCCTTCAGTTCAGGTCATGATCCCAGGGTCCTGGGATCAAGTTCAGCATCCGGCTTCCTGCTCCACAGGGAGTCTGCTTCTCCCTCGTCCTCTGCCCCTCCCTCCACTCATTCTCTGATTCTCTCCCCCCCCCCACACCAAATAAATAAATAAAATTATTAAAAAAAGAATATTCCGGGATCCCTGGGTGGCGCAGCGGTTTGGCGCCTGCCTTTGGCCCAGGGCGCGATCCTGGAGACCCGGGATCGAATCCCACGTCGGGCTCCCGGTGCATGGAGCCTGCTTCTCCCTCTGCCTATGTCTCTGCCTCTCTCTCTCTCTGTGACTATCATAAATAAATAAAAATTAAAAAAAAAAAAAAAAAAAAAAAAAAAAAAAAAAAAGAATATTCCAGAGAATGATGATAATGGAAAACATGGTGGCATCTTGCCATCACAGGAACACAGTTATGTTACCTTTGACAATGACTCTCTATCCACTCAATGTCTCTCCCTCTGTCCCTGTCAGAGCAACACTGATATAGCATCAGTCACTTAAGCACAATTATAGTTCAAAGCTACAGCTGAGCTGAGGGGCTGAACACTACTGATTGCCTCCAAGTTGAATCCCCAGGCAGAAGACTCCTTGGAAACAAGTGTTTCAGTCTCCTGTTTGAGGACTTGTCACCCCTTCCCCACTGGTGTGGTTACTGTGCAAGGAACCTAGCACACATAGGTCCACAGGGTGAAGACACAGGCTGGAGAGGGTCAAATTGTGTCTCCCAGAAGGATACATCTAAGTCCTATTGCCTAGTACCCATGAAACATGACTTTATTTGGAAATAGGGTCTCTGCAAATATAATTAAGGATCATCCAGGGTGGGCCTTAAACCCAATGACTGGTGTGCTTCTAAGAGAAAGGGGAGGAAGAGTAGAGACAGACACACAGACAAGAGGGCCTGAAGAGGCAAGAGTTAATACAGCCACAAGCTGAGGAATGAGGAACACCCAGGGTTGCAACAGCCACCAGAAGCTAAAAGAGAAATGGAACGCATGGTCCCAAACTCCAGAAGGAAGCAATCCTGTGGCCTCCTTGGTTTGGTACTTCCAGCCTTCAGAATGGTAAAAGAATAAATTTCTGTTATTTTAAGTCAAGTGTGTGGTCATTTGTTGCAACAGCCGGAGGAAACTAACACATGGCCCCTGGCAGATCCAGCTGGTCCAGAGTGAACATCTCATACGCCCAGGTCCTTGGAAATCTGTAACTGTGGCCGACCTCAGTCTGGCCGTCTCTTACATGTAAGAGGTTTTGACCCAGGGCAGGTGGCGCCCTATAGATGAGAGGCAGAGAAACACTCTTTGGCAAGAGGGGAGAAACACAGTCCGTATCCAGTTCCTTTCTGAGGTCCTAGGGGACACCCTTTTACCAAAAAAAGTAAAAAATCAACCCTTTTATGCTCAAATTAGTTCAAGTGGGTTTCTGTAGCTTGTAGCCCAGAGTCCTAACACACTCAGCAACCTGCTGCCAAAGCCCTTCAGTGAAGATCAGCTGGAACAGTTCTTCCCTGGGTGGGTGCCAAAACAGGCTGAATAGACTCAAGAATCCTCTAAGTGAGAGTGACAGAAACTTCAGGCCTGTGCTACAAGCAGAGTGGCAAGAGGCAATGCAAAAAGGAACTTCAATTTTCACTGGGCCTAAAAGCCAAGACCCAGATCTTATCATGAGAGGGAGGGTGGGTCAGTAATGATGTTGAGTATTCCAAAGAAATAAATAAGACAAAAGAAAACATTTTTGGTCAAGCTGTATAAACTACAGTAATTAAAGCCACTCACAAAAATGGCTTTTCTCTAGATAAATATAGCACAATTACTATTGTGCATATGAATAGCACACATCAGGTTTCCTTTGTTTGGGGTTGATGGGATTACAACTCTAAACACTGCTCATATATGCTCAGTCTCCTTTTTTTTTTTTTTTAAAAGATTTCATTTATTTTTTATTTAGGGACACCTGGGTGGCTCAGTGGTTGAGTGTCTGCCTTTGGCTCAAGTCATGATCCCAGTGCCAGGATCGAGTTCCACAACGGGCCCCCTATGAGGAGCCTGCTTCTCCCTCTGCCTCTCTCTCTGCCTCTCTCCATGTCTCTCAGGAATGAATAAATGAAATCTTTAAAAAAAAAAGAAAAGAAAAGATTTCATTCATTTAACAGAGAGAGAGCACTCACAAGCAGGAAGAGAGGCAAAGGGAGTAGGAGAAGCAGACTCCTCACAGAGCCGGGAGCCGGATGTCAGGCTCGATCTCAGGACCCTGAGATCATGACCCGAGCCAAAGGCAGGCAGACACTGAACAGCCTGCACCACCCAGGTGCCCCTGCTCAATCTCCTTTTGGAAAGACCACAAATAATGCTCGGTTCCTTGCTTTTGAAATATTCTAAATATGAGGGACAAGGAAGTACCCATACTAATTTTTTGACCAGGGATGAGAATTACAAGGGTCTGGGTTGAAGAGAATGACACAAATTATCTCTGAAGGGGGCATCCCAGGGTATGATGGCAACAAATGGTACAAATGCAGCCAAGTCCCTTTCTTCACCAGAAAGGACAACCAGTCAGCCTTAAGCACAGTAAGTCACCAGCAAATAAGAGAATGTTAAACACCACATTAATGATCAAATCATTTTCTAAATTTGTTATAAAATTATATGAGAAAAGAGAGACAGACAAAGAAGACCAGGAAGAAAGGAAGGAAATAAAAAACAATTCTGGGGAACCCAGGCTTCAATAAATGACAAAAAATAATGCTTAAAAAAAAATCCAAGAAATATAATGCTATTGACTTTTTGCTTGGGGAAGTTCTGCATCCTCATTTGTCTTCTCAGTCCCCAGAAACAGTCTGATTTCTTCTGAAGCCTTTTCCCACTATAAAAGTAACATGTGTTTCAGTAGTTGCTTTTCTAAATCACCTAGAAACATCTCAGCACAAACACATGGCTTTTACAATGGAAGATTCTGTGACAAACAAAGCCTTCAACGAGATCAAGGAACTTGAAAAGAAATAGGGCAGAATGTCCTAGACGGAAAAAAAAAAAAAAAAGTGCCTGGAATCACTTTTCTGGTTACGAGCTGCAAGCTGAGCAAGGTTCTGGGATTTGGGGGAAAGAAAAAAGATTGGAGAAAAGAAAAGGGGAACATCTGGAAACAAGCTAAAGAGCTCACAGGAATATTTAGAAGACACGATGGGGAAACAGACTTGGTCCAATGATTCTGTCACTCTCAGATAAGAGCGAAATGAGCAATGATACCCACCTAGATATAAACCTGAAACCATCTCAAACTCAAGAAAAATACTGACCCCCCACCCCCAAACTACAGATGAAAGCACGCTATGACTGGGGACCTGGGTGGCTCAGTCGGTTAAATGTCTGCTTCGGCTCAGGTATTGATCCCAAGGTGGTAGGGACTGAGCCCTTCATCGGGTTCCCTGCTCAGTGGGGAGTCTGCTTCTCCCTCTCCCTGCCAATCTGCCTATTTGTGCTCTCTCTGTCACATAAAACCTTGGAAAGAAGGAAGGAAGGAAGGAGGGAAGAAAGGAAGGAAGGAAGGAAGGAAAGAAGGAAGGAAGGAAGGAAGGAAGGAAGGAAGGAAGGAAGGAAGGAAGGAAGGAAGGAAGGAAGGGAAGGAAAAAGGATAGAAAGTAAGCAAGCAACCAACCAAGCTATGTCTGCGCCCCTTAAATCTTGGAGAAACCTCATGAAGGCATCTTTCCTTGATGCTTCATCTCCTGTCAAATAAAATAAAAACAAAGAACCTAAATAGTACAGAAATGCCTCAATAATATAAGATATAAATACACTATCTCCTCAGTTGCTAGCTGTTGCCTATAAGAGAACAAAACAATTAAGTCTCCCAAGGAACAGCAATGTAAGAGAAGATCCTGAGAGACAATAATTTTTTTTTTAAGATTTTATTTATTTATTCATGAGAGACACACACAGAGAGAGAGAGGCAGAGACACAGGCAGAGGGAGAAGCAGGCTCCATGCAGGGAGCCCGACGTGGGACTCGATCCCTGGTCTCCAGGATCAGGCCCTGGGCTGAAGGCGGCGCTAAACCACGGAGCCAAACGGGCTGCCCGAGACAATTTTTCTCACTAAATTACCCTTAAATATTAGCTCCCAATAGTTCTTAGGATCATTTTTAACCAATTTGGACCTTCATCAATCCATGAGCAAAGACTCACTGAATTCATCAGCTTTAGCCAGGACTACTGTGGGCATTTTTAATATTCTATACAAGATTTCATTGAAAAGTAGGCTTTGTGGGGCGCCTGGGTGGCTCAGCCAGTTGAGCGTCCAACCCTTGGTTTCGGCTCAGGTCATGATCTCAGGGTCCTGGGATGGAGCCCAGCAGGGAGTCTGGGCAAGCTTCTCCCTTCCCCTCTCCCTCTCCCTCCCACTCCTTGCTCCTGCTCTCTATCCCTCTCTCTCTCTAAAATAAGCAAATAAAATCTTTAAAAAATAAAACAAAGATACAAAGTAAGCTGTGCTTTAAGAATCCCAGAAAGCAGACTTTAATCTCTCACACCTAACACACTTTATTTTCCCCAAATACATAAATTGCAGGTCTCTCCCCTATTTAAAAGCACAAAAGGCGCACCGATCGAGGACTAGCTTAGTGTATCTAGTGCATAACCATCCTCCCAAACACATTTTTTAAAAGCAGGAAGGAGCTGGAGAAGCAGTTGAATTGAAATTACAGGCTGTCATGACATCTCAATATCGAAAACTGAATACCTGGTTCCACAGGAGAGTACAGTTTTTATGCACAATCCCGTTACCAAGCAACTGTAACAATGGCTGCAAGAGCTTTCTAGAAGCTAGTGCAGTTAAGGGGGGTGGGGTGGGGAGAATCTAAGAACAGAAAAATGGAAAAACTTGCTTTGGGAATCTTTATCTCAGGATACATTCAATGTAAAAACAAAAATAAACAAAATCAAAAACCATCTAAACTTAAAACAAGCAGTTCCTTAAGAGACAAGTAAAGTACATGCTACCATGTACTTTCAGTTTGTTTAATTTCAAAATTCACATTTAACTGGTGATAATGATTTCCTTACTGTGTTTCCTTTGCGGTCCCCCTTCTGTCCTTCAGCCTCCCTAGGGAATAATTTTTTTTTTTCCAAATTTCCTTACTGATTAAAAGAACATTTTAGACCTCTTAAATCCATTTCTTTGTTTACAGAAGCTATAAAAACTAGTTTACAATTGTTTCATGTTGCCTCAGCTTTGAACCGAGAACACTCTTAGACATCAAACTATTCCTTTGAAGGGAACAGTCTCTCAAACAGAGCCAGACACTTTCCCAGCCACTCCCTGAAGTTTAGACAACCAGAGCTTTGCAAATGTCAAGTCTTTTGCAAAGTTAGACTATACAATGTAGCAGGCTCTAGACCAATGTTTCTCAAATTGCAGGGTGAATTGGGGGGGAGGACCCTTCCATACATGATCCAAGAGAATTTTATAGACTAGATTTACAAAGGGCCAGGAAGCAGGTTATAAGGCTAGGGGAGATGACCTCACAGAGTTTTCCTTCCATCTTTCCTTGCACCTTTCAACATTTCCTGCAATGCTGAGAAAGCTCCAGAAGCTACATTCTCTACATCTCTCTTCTATAGAAGGCTGCTTCTCACTAGGCTCCCTCCCTCCCTCTCTAAATCTCTCAGTTCCTGAAGGATGCTGTGCCAGCAGGTAGGCAAAATAAAAAGATTACACTACAGAATTACTGTTCTACATCAAAGCTGAGCAATTACTGTGTGGCTCTGTTCCCAGGATGCCTCTAGATTCTGATAAATCTCTCTTTTAGGAACAGAAATCCAGAGACAAGTAGAAATTTAAATGCTGGAAATTGAAGATCTAAACTGTCTCAGGCAAGAAGCACAGGGAAATGACAAAGGCATTACTGCTTTTATAGCCCAAAGATGAAGATGGTATGGGGGGGAGGGTGTTTTTCCGTATGTTTGTTTCATTTTTATTTCCAGTTTTATACTGTTGTGGTCAGAAAAGATGCCGGATATGATTTCAATCTTTTTGAGTTTATGGAGATTTGTTTTATGGCCTAACATGTAATCTAGTCAGGAGAATGTTCTACATGCCCTTGAAAAGAAATGTGTATTGCACTGTTTTTGGATGGAATGTTCTGGATATATCTGTTAGATCCATCTGGTCCAATGTGTCATTCAAAACCACTGTTTCCTTGTTGATTTTCTGTTTGGATGATCTGTCCATTGATGTAAGTGGGGTGTTACAGTCTTCTACTATTATTGTATTACTGTTTTCTTACTTTATATCTATCAATAGTTGCTTTATATATTTAGGTGTTCCCATGTTGGGTGCATAAATATTTACAATTGTTATATCCTCCTGTTGGATTGTCTTCTTTATCATTATATAGTGTCCTTCTTTGTTTCTTGTTACAGACTTGTTTTAAAGTCTACTTTGTGCCATATAAGTACTGGTGTCCCAGTTTTCTTTTTGCTTCTACTTGCATGGTAAAAAGATGGTTTTCTGTGTCAGAAAATTCCCTGAACAGCATTTGAAGGAGAAGGCTGGTTGGGTCTCCTGTTTTTAATTAAATTAAATTTAATTTCTTAAATTTGCTTCTCATTCTGTTTTTTTTAAAGACATAAACAATGCAAAGTATAATCTTTATAATCATTGCAAACCACAAAGCTCTGCTACTTGAAATAAGGCAAATGAAAAAAATTCTTCACAAATCATTATTATCTCTACTGGCAACAATAAAGAAAACATAGCCCTTATATAACACATTTCATCATCAAATTGATTCAAAAATTAAACTGGTTAGCTTCAACATCTACCCAATGTACATCTCCCTGTGGCTTAACATTAGACAAGAACATTTTCAGAAAGGAAATTAAAAAAAAAAATTGCCCCCAGGATCCACCAATTGTTAAAATTTCTATATATGAGGGGTACTGGGTAGGCTCCATTGGTTAAGCAGCTGCCTTTGGCCTAAGTTATGATCTCAGGGTCTGTTCAATGGGGAGTCTGTTTGTCCCCTCCCCTGTGCTCCTTCCCACCATTCATTCTCTCTCTCTCTCTCTCTCTCTCTCTCAAGTAAATAAAATCTTCAAAAAAATTTTTTTTTAATTCCTATATATACAAGGCTTTCTTCTATGTCTTGACCATGTTTCCAAAGACCCTTGAAAACTAATGGCACTACCTCTAATTGAAAAAAAAAAAATGAAAACAATAGGGAATTAGTAAATTATGGTATATTCAAACAATGGAACTGTATGCAGCTCAAAAAAATTAGGAAGCACTTTATTTTTTTTAAAGAATGGTCTCTAAGATACATTTTTTCACTGAAAAATGAAAAATACTATGTACAGTAAGGCTATTAATTTTGGCTTTTTCTTAAGGAAAAATATATACACATGAATTATCAGTTATATGTGCATACATCTATAAAAAGGTAATAAGATCTGGTAAGAGTTTTGTCTATAAGGAGAAAAACTGAAATATAGGGGTAAGATAGACACCTTGCCGTATACCCTTTTGGATTTTTTCCAGGTGTCTGTGTTGCTTATTTAAAAAATACATTTTTGTTTTTAAATGTGGGAGGAGAGGGGCAGAGGAAGAAAGAGAATCTTTTTTTTTAATATTTTTTTTTTAATTTTTATTTATTTATGATAGTCACACAGAGAGAGAGAGAGAGAGATAGAGGCAGAGACACAGGCAGAGGGAGAAGCAGGCGCCATGCACCGGGAGCCTGACATGGGATTCGATCCCGGGTCTCCAGGATCGCGCCCTGGGCCAAAGGCAGGCGCCAAATCGCTGCGCCACCCAGGGATCCCAAAGAAAGAGAATCTTAAGCTGAGTATGGAGCCTGAGACAGAGCTCGATCTCACCAACCTGCAATCATAACCTGAGCTGAAATCAAGAGTAAGATGCTTAACTGACTAAGCCATCTAGGCATCCTAAAAAATACACTTTTAAATTTTAAAAAATCTAAGATTACTGAAAAATTATAATATATATAGATGACATGCTGATCCACTATCAGCAAAGCTTATGCTTTTCAGTTTACAACAGTAAGGACAGACTTATACTGATGTGTAAAGGACATGTCACACCGGCATAATTTTCTAACATAAGCTTTTGGAATCAAAATTATAATGTGGGATGCCTGGCTGGTTCAGTTGGTACAGCATGCAACTCTTGATCTCTGGGTTTTAAGTTCAAGTGCCATGGTAGGTGTAGAAATTACTTAAAAATAAAATCTTACATATCAAACAAACAGAAAAAAAGTATAACCTAACCTGCCCTAATTATTCCTTCCATAGACAGAGACATTTCCCAGGCCCCTTGGTTGCTGATACTTACTTTTGAATATAAACAGTACAAACAACCATACAATGCAAGTAGATTTTATATTTATGAATTTTAAGGCATTTGAAAACTATTTAGTGGGAAACAAATACCATTACCTGCATATGAAAAAAGGCATAAGGCAAAATCTACATGGCCTGCTTAAGATCAACAAGTAAGTTAAAAGAGAGACACATTAAAACCTAACATTTTGGGGTGCTGAGTGACTCAGTGGTTGAGCACCTGCCTTTGCCTTTAGGTCATGATTCCAGGGTCCTGGGATGGAGTCCCACATGGGACTTCTTGCAGGGAGCGTGCTTCTCCCTCTGCCTATGTCTCTGCCTCTCATTCTGTGCCTCTCATGAATAAATAAATAAAATCTTTTTTTTTTTTTTTTAAAGAGCAATGACAAATTTAAGCACAGTTTTGAAGCTTAAGCACAGCAAGTGATCACAAATTCCAAGACTATAGAGTTTAAATCAGCATATATGAAATATCCACTGCATGACATTTTAAGGAAAAGAAAAACAACTGGCAAGTCAAGTGAATGTTGACCTTTAATGGCAAATTAGTGACTTTTTTTTTTTTTTCTAAAAATTTAAGTGTTTTCCTGATCAGACATGAAGAATACCTGGTCGAGGGAATCAGGTTGAGTATCCCATTGAGCACGTAGCTGAACTCTGCATGATCCTGAGCAACAAGGGCCACCAGACCCTCACAGCAGGCCGTTCGAACCACCACGTTATCACTGCAACATTTCTCCCACAGCAAGTTCAAAGCTGGAGTCTGAAATCAAACCAGTGATTAGAAGACACTTCCAATGAGAAGCAAAGGCAATGCATACCCCCAGCCATTCATGGAAGTGTCACAGTAGGGCTAGCTTTCGTACACAGATGATGCTCTCATCCTATCATTTGTAGAAACGAAAGTCAATCTTCCAAGAGAGGTAATGGATGTGTTCTGATACAACAACTCTTGCTCCTCTGGTGTCTCGGCTATAAAATAAGGCTGGCTACAGACAGAGGTATGACTTGGGTTGGAACAACCCAACGAAACTGACAGGGGATCAAAACTAAGACTTGGCTCTAGCACCATGCTCCAACCAAGTCCTTGAACCAGACACCATCAGTATCAGCATAGCAGTTAAGTGTAGGCTGAACACCAACTCGTGCCTATGCTTCAAGCCCTATATGCAACAACCTTTCCAAAACATGTCTCTGCTGTCCTGCCAAACTCTATCACCTACATGCACCCCCACATCCCCTACAATGTCCCTGCCCCCTGAGGAAAGACAGTGAAATATAACAGGATGCCAGCAAGCTACCAGCTCCATGGCTTCCAGCAAGAGCCCAGAAAACTGTTTTGGTCAAAAAATAAACTGACTTTTTGTCCCCTCAGACTGTGAAACTGTCATCTTCCATAGAAAAGCATCAGAAGGGCACAAAAATCCTATAAAAGCAGAGCTTCTAGCTTTCCCAACTTCCTCAAGAAGCCATGAGCCACCCCACCAGAGGTTCACAACTAATGATAAACCCGTATATGAATTGTGGGGGTAAGTCCATTTAGATTTACATGCGATTTGGGTTTTGGTTTTGGTTTTTGTTTTTTTTCTTTTTGTTGTTGTTGTTGTTGTTGTTGTTGTTGTTTCAAAGAGCACATCATGACGCTATTTTTCCCACTTCCTGACATAAGTTATTAGAAAAATATACAATTTGAGAAGAAAAATTGAGAGCCTCAGCTCCCACAGAATAACTAAAAGAATAAAATCAACATCATATTGTGCCCACTTTCCCACTGTAGGTGGCTCTGAGAGCCTTTCTAATCTTACAATCCCACTATACCAGAACAACACAGTTAACAGTCACTGCAGGAAAGAAATATTTATATTCTAGTTCTTTTATTCAGAAGAAAATTTTATTCACCTGTATGGCCAATATCAGAGGGTTCTAAATGTCATTACCCCGTGATAAGCCAGAAAAAATGAAATAAATGAATAAAAAAACATTGCCTCAGGCATTACTGTGCTCTCATGGAAGTAAGCATTCATGTATTAATAGAAGAGAAAACAGTTAGAGGGATTTGACACATTCAATAAATCCTGGCAGTTTAAGTAAAACCACTAGATCATCTCAGAGTACATAATGTGATTAAAGCAGGATTAAAATCAGCGTTCTCAGAAAACCTGATTTAGAAGACTACATACGAATACCAGATAAATGCCAATTAGTGAAGTTTGCCTCTACTCTTATTTCAACACGGCAGCCGAAGCTGTAAAGAGATGTAACTTGGAGCAGCTAATCAAAAGCAATGTGAGAAGGGAAATTAATTATTTCTGTTATGAAAAAAAAATTATTATTTCCATCATCTATATTCTCCAGAGTTTACCTGAGAATAAGTGGAGTTTCCAATCATAGGTCATAAGTGGAGTTTCCAATCATCAGGTCAAAATATACAACACTAGTTGACCCAAACCCAGTAGTCTACATCTCAGTAAGCTGAACACTGCTTCAACTCTTAGCACTCATCTCTTAGCACTATCCTCTGTGTGGTACGCAAATTTTCCTTCAGCTGCAAGTACCAACATATGTCTCTGCCTCTCTCTGTGTCTCTCAAGAATAAAAAATAAATAAATCTTTTAAAAATAAATAAAATAAAATAAAATAAAACTGTAAAGAATTTGGAAGAATAACATCGCAAACCAAACAAACAAACCCAGTTCAGAATCATTTCTGCAGTGACCTGAAACAAAAAAAGTGCCTATGTGCTACTGGCAGCAGTATCTGAATAGAAGTCAAGCACAAAGTTGAATACAGACCTGGTTTGTGGATTGGTGGATCTTTTCTGAAAAACCATTTTCCTTTAGAACTGCAGCAATAAGATGACCCACAGCCTTAAAAAAAAAAAAAAAAGTCAGTAAATACATGGGATCAGAAGTTCTCTCCAATTAGCACATTTGAAGGTAACACGTGTCAGTAGTAGTTGACATGAAACAAAAAAACCACTAGGTGATAGGAGTATCAGTGTGCCAGGAAGTTAACTAGGTAATAAAATTTCCATTCATTTGAGAGTATGCTCTGTGGAAGGCACTGAATTAGGCATTCTACGTACATATAACTTCTTAGCTTCATAACAATGCTCAAAGTAAGCATTTTTATCCCAATAAGCAAACTATAGTTCATCCATGTTAAGAAATAGTCAGATTTTCAGTTCAAATTGCTGTCAGTTAGTATTAGAAAATAATGTGAGATTGCTTCATCCATTAAACCACGAGACAAATGAGAAACTCCACAGCTTTTAAAATCATTTTTGCATCTAAATGAAATCTATCATGCTTCATCATGCCCTTAATGAAGATGGAGAAAACTCATCCCTATCTTTATGACCATGACTCATACAGATCTGAACCAAGAGGTCTCCCCCTACCACAACCATTCTCTCTCGCTTAGGCACTAGGATTTAATTTATTATTCTCTCATAGGCTTTAGCTCTTTCATAAGCTTTTGGTCTCATCAATCTCTAAAATTTTCCCATACCCTGCTTTGGGCAAAAAGCCCAAAATTAAATCTAAGGACTCTTAGAGAGGTGTGTTGATGACATAAACACATAAATACCACCACTACCCAGCACTGCTGTGCTGTCCTAGAACTATAGGCTAGCAACAGTGACAGCCATTCTGCATATGGGCTGGAAAGAACTTTCCAACTATACCAAGTGTTGATCTTATATTTGGACCAATGCAGGATACATCTGTGAATCCCTGTCTTGTAGTCTCTGGAAAAGCTCACCAAAAAATGCTGCACCCCCCCTTCTTTGTTTCTTTTCATATTTCACACATGGGAAATTTACATAGAAGACCTCAATGCTTGATGATCTCAGTTTTGTAATATAAATCACTCATTTACAGAATAAAAAGTTTAGATCAATTAACTGTCTCTTACCTCCTAGTTAAAAGAATAGTACCAAGAATTGAAAACCAGTGAACAGTTCTAGTACTTGTTTACAAAATATACCATATTTCATTGAATATAACTGGACATCAACTTCAAGATGCACTCTTATTTTACATACAACTAAGGAAGAAAGGCTGCCAACTAATTGATGTTATATAATGCACATGATAATTCAGAATTTTGATTTTATATTAATGAAAGAGTTCCTTCCAAACGTCATGGCCAAGTTCACAATTGTGCAGGCCATACGAACAGTATAACAGCTGCTGCCACTAGTTACTAGATGCAACCCAATTTCAAAGATGTTAAAATGTGAAAAAAAGGTGTGTGAATCAATGAAATATGGTGCTAACACTAAGCAGCGGTTACAGAATAAGAAGTATTCACAGAAAACAGGGCACAATTGCAAGAACCACATAAAACTAGTATGAAACACAACAGGGACAAAAAAAAATTAAATTTTTTTTCAAAAAAGCTCCCGTTCCTATTTAGAAAAAAAGACTAGAGGAAGATCAGCTTACTGACCAACATCCCCCCAACTGTCCACTAGGTCCAACTTCTCCGGTTTGCCTTTCCATGTTTTTTTTCTAACAAATCAGAGAATATAGGCTACCTTGATTTTAAAGCACGAAATCCAAGGGTAAATGACCCTCTGTTGTTACTTAAATTTTCCATAATAGAAGAGTTTAAGGAGACATCATCCATGAAAAAAAATACATGTACACTTCTCACTTAATTCAACAATAACACACATAGACATTGCTTGGTTATCTATGCTAATGAAGGGACTCCAGGCACAGAAAAATAAAAACTGTGGACGGTGTATCTTCCAAGTCTTCATCTTCCTCTTTATGGTAAGGACCTGTGTCGCACAGGATAGGACTCCAACCCAGTCAGGTAGAAGGGAATCTTGCATAAGGAGTGTTCTACTCCTCATGGAAGGGTTCCCCACTACCCAGCTAAGTCAATTCCCACAGCAGGTATCTCTGGAGTAAACAGCTGCAAGCATCCAAGACGCTGTAAGTCGTTCAGTCTTCAGGCTGGCTCCTGCTGGTCTCCTGGCTTCACTCGCACAAGAAAAGACAGTAAGCTATTATGGTACCTTGACTAACCAGAATGCTTCTCATTAGTGGAAGGCTCACCACTAACCACTTTTGTTTGAATCCTAATCATCGAAAAGCTCTCTAAGATAAATTATCACCAGCCCCTGACTGTGTTAGTAGACACATCAAATTCTTTCATCCAGAATATTTTACTTACTGAATGTTTGTTATTATGGTCAAAATGTCGTATTCTTAATAGTTGTACAGGGGTAAAAGATACCATTTTAAATATCAATCTCTCATACTCTGTAGATGTATAACCATTTATTTCTATTCCCAACAATTATAGACTTAAAAAAAAAAAACACAAATCTAGGGGAATCATAGTTAAGCAAGGTTTTATTATGTTAAGAAGAAAAGTATGATACAAATAGATGCTGAGATTGGTCAATTTCAAATATTCACTTTCCTATGTCACAAATACATTTTCATTTTATTTTTTTAAAGTAATCTCAACACCCAGCGTCACATGCTCTACTGCCTGAGCCAGCTGGGTGCCCCTTGAATATAAATTTTCAGGTTAACTTACATAAAAGTTAATGAAGTGATATATATACACAATTCTACATATAGAATAAAATATGTTAAAAATGTAAAGTTCATTTGTTACCAGAAAGCAAAAATAATTAAATAAGTAAAAATTACCTGTGATTGGATAAGAGAATTTGGAAATTCAAACCTTTTCCTGATATCATCTGACATTTTTGCTTCTCTTAAATATATACATGGAGACTCTGTAATCAAAACAAAAGAATATTTGTTAGTCTGGAAAAGGAGTTCAAACCAATTATTCCTCAAATAACATGAAAGTAATTCATTCTAAAGACAACAATGGAAATAAAGCATAGGGCTCTACAGTGTAATTGCAACCACTCTAGCCCACAAATGCCATGACTGATAAATAAACTACAATGCTCAACCACTCTTGGTTTTTCCCATTAGAGTAAATCCTAGAACAGATTAATTCACACTATTGAAACCCCCCAAAAATCCAAAAGCTCAAACCTAAATAACATGATTTTAAAAGTTCAACCACATGTTTGAAATAGAAAGTCTTGGGGCACCTGGGTGGCTCAGCCAGTTAAGTATCTGCCTTCGGCTCAGGTCTTGATCTCAGGATCCTGGGATGGAGCCCCACATCTGGCTCTCTGCTCAGCAAGGAGTCTGCTCTCCCTCCCTCTCCCTCTGTTCTCTCTCTCTCTCTCTAATAAATAAATAAAATCTTTATTCAAAAAAATAGAAACTCTTTCATAGATCAAAACTTCTAAGGGAAAAAGAATCAAATTTTTACAAAATTGCTTAAACTATACAACAGTTTGATGCAAGCTTTCATATAAGTACTCATCCAACTGCTGGTAACAAGTATAAAGCCTAGGTGAGCTTTTTTCAGGAAGTATAAAAATGACCTAGAAACTCACACATTGAAACAGATTGCTAATCTGCTAAAAGAGCAAGCAATTGGGCAGCCCTGGTGGTGCAGCGGTTTGGTGCCACCTGCAGCCTGGGGTGTGATCCTGGAGACCTGGGATCGAGTCCCACATCGGGCTTCCTGCATGGAGCCTGCTTCTCCCTCTCCCTCTGCCTGTGTCTCTGCCTCTCTCTCTGTTTCTATGAATAAATAAATAAAATCTTAAAAAAAAAAAAAAGCAAGCAATTAGCACCAACTTTTATTTTTTTTATTTTTATTTATTTATGATAGAGAGAGAGAGAGAGAGAGGCAGAGACACAGGCAGAGGGAGAAGCAGGCTCCATGCACCAGGAGCCCGACATGGGATTCGATCCCAGGTCTCCAGGATCCCGCCCTGGGCCAAAGGCAGGCGCCAAACCGCTGCACCACCCAGGGATCCCCAGCACCAACTTTTAATATATACATCACACTTCTCATTCCTACTGGGTTTTCAAAAAAAAAAAAAAGGAAAGAAAGAAAGAAGAAAGAAAGAAGAAAGAAAGAGAAGGAAGGAGAAAGAAGAAGAAAGGAAGAACTAAAGAACAAAAGAAAGAAAGAACCAGAAAAGAACAGAAAGAAAGCAAGAAAAGAAAGAACACGACCTAAGAAAATAAAAACCGCCATAACGCTCCCCAAAATACCACACGAACAAGAAAAGAAATAAAGAAAGAAAAAAAGAAAAAGAAAAGAAAAGAAAATCTTTTCAAGTATACAAAAAGGATGGAGGAGGACAAGGTGGTAGAGAGAAGTCTCCAATTCTAAGAGGATTTCCTAAGGATCTCAACATATCCAGTCCATGCAGCAATGAACCCACCAAATTACACTACTTTGAAAAATAAGATGCTCCAGGGGTGCCTGGGTAGCTCAGTTGGTTAAGCACCTGACTTTTGAGCTCAGCTCAAGTCTTGATTTCAGGGTCGTGAGTTCAAGCTCTTGCTGGCGAGGAGCCTACTTTAAAAAAAAAATTTTTTTTTAATTCCAGGCAGTCCAGGTTACCTTATAAAAATAAGTCACAAAACCAAGCTCTCCTGGTCTCACAAATGGAGGTGCCTTGTGTTGAACGCATGACTCTTACTACTTTCCTCCTCTTCCCCCAAAGCTGAACTTTCTGAATGTATCCTATATCCTAGCCTTCTCCAATATCCAGGGCCAACTTTATTCCCTCGAACTTGACATTTCACAGCACTGAAACAGCTTGTTCCAAGATTACAAATTATATCCCCTATTAAAATCTACTCATTAGTTTACACCTGTCATAATTTCTTCAACTTCCCAGATGTGTCCATCTCCTCCTTCTTGCAATAATTTTTGCTCTTTGGAAATCCGTAAAATATCATAAAACAATTTCCCAAAGTGTATCCCCGGGAAACCTAGGATGAAGAAATTTCCACAAGAGCAAAAGAAGGACTTTGTAGGGAACATATTGGCACTATGAATTTTCATTCATTCATTCACTCAAATACTTATTAGCTGTCTATTTGGTGTTACATACTGCTCCAGATGCTTAGGCAACCTCAGGGAACAGGACAGACAAAAGTCCCTATACTCATGGAGTTGAGTATTACAGAAACACTTTCTATTTTAAATACAGCAGCCAGGGTCAATCCCTTCTAGAGAAAATGACATCTGGTGAGTTAGCCCTACCAGATATGTGGGAGAATTATCACAGGCATGGTTAACAGTGAGTGCAAAAGCCCAAAGCTCATCAAGTACTTAAGGCTGGGGTTAGAAAAGCAAAGAAAGGAGTCAGGAGTGGGTGAGGAGGAAGAGAATGGGAAATCAGAAAGTCAGTGAGAAAGTCAGACCATGAAAAGCCCTGTAGGTCACCAGAAGGACTAATGTATCTATCAAGTGAAATGGTAAGGTTTCAGGAAAAAAATGATAAGATTTTAATAGAATCACTTGAAATGAGAAGTTTTCAGATTCTAGATATATTTGAAGGCAGGGCCAATGTGGTTGCTAATGATTGGCTGAGAGTATAGAAGAAAGGGTCACAGATGACTCCAAAGTGTTTGATCTGAGTACCTTTAATTTTAATCTCAATTCCTTTGGGCATTTTATACATTAAACAAAACAATTTGTACATCACTTACCCTGGCATTTTTTACTAAGAGGAAAAGATAGATTTGCATCAACTAAGATAGGGAAACTAGTTTGTGGGGAAAGACTGGGAATTTCATTTTCAACAGGTAAAGTTTCAGATGTCTAATAATATCCAAATGGAAATGTCAGGTAGAAAGTTGAATACATGAGCCTATAACTGAACAAACAGATCTTAGTTGAAGATATAAAGGATGGTGCACACTAATTATAGAATCTGAAAGGTACTAAAGCAAGAAGTCTAATTAACTTTGCTTAACCCAGAGTTTACCAAACTTATCTGATCATGGCACCCTTTTTCTAGAAATATCTGTTAACAATCTATACAACCAGCCTTTCGTGGGATATGCACTGGGAAACTACTCTACTGACTCCTACTCTTTTATTCCACTTTCTGCACTGCATCTACCTTCCCACTCCTGAGTTCCTTGCTTTCTGCTTCCTTCATGGAAACTCTCCCAGAGCCCAGTCCATGTCTCCAAATGCTTCCCTACTCTCTCTTATAAAGCCAGCAATTGGAGATGTCAAAAAGAAAGCACACAGTGGGTTGCCTGGCTGGCTCAGTTAGAAGAACACACTACTCCTGATCTCAGGATTGTGAGTTCAAGCCCCACGTTAGATGTAGAGTGTGCTTAAAAAAAATTAAAATCTTCATGAAAAAACGCTCAACATCACTCAGCATTAGGGAAATATTAAAACCAAAACGTGGGCAGCCCAGGTGGCTCAGCGGTTTAGTGCTGCCTTCAGCCCAGGACCTGATTCTGGAGACCCGGGATCGATTCCTGCATTGGGCTCCCTGCATGGAGCCTGCTTCTCCCTCTGCCTGTGTCTCTACCTCTCTCTCTCTCTCTCTCTCTCTCTCATGAATAAATAAATCTAAACAAATAAATAAATAAATCCACAATGAGATGCCACCTCACACTGGTCAGAATGGTTAAAACTAACAAGTCAGGAAATGACAAATGTTGGCGAGGATGGGGAAAAAGGGGAACACTCTTGCACTAATGGTGGGAATGCAAGCTGGCACAACTACTCTGGAAAAAAGTGTGGAGGTTCCTCAAAGAGTTGAAAATACAGCTACCCTACAACCCAGTTATGGTACTAGTAGGTATTTACCCCAAAGATACAAATGTGGGGATCCAAAGGGGCACCTGCACCCCAATGTTTATAGCAGCAAAGACAAAAATAGCCAAACTATGTGTGTAGATACACATACACACAACATATACCTATGGAATATTACTCAACCATCAAAAAGGAAGAAATCTTACCATTTACATCGACATGGATAGAACTGAAGAGTATTATACTGAGCAAACTAAGTTAATCAGAGAAAGAATTATCGTATGGTTTCACTCATATGTGGAATTTAAGAAACAAAACAGAGGATCATAGGGGAAGGGAGGGAAAAATAAAATAAGATGAAATCAGAAAGGGAGACAAACCACAAGAGACTCTTATCATAGGAAACAAACTGAGGGTAGCTGGGGGGGGGGGAGGGGGCTATGGGGTAACTGGGTGATGGGCATTAAGGAGGGTACATGATTTAATGAGCACAGTGTTATAGGTAACTGAAGAATTACTGAACTCTACATCTAAAACTAATGATATGCTACATGTTAACTAATTACATTTAAATAAGTTTTTAAAAATCTTTTAAAAAAAGAAAGAAAAGAGGGATCCCTGGGTGGCGCAGCGGTTTGGCGCCTGCCTTTGGCCCAGGGCGCGATCCTGGAGACCCGGGATCGAATCCCACGTCAGGCTCCCGGTGCATGGAGCCTGCTTCTCCCTCTGCCTATGACTCTGCCTCTCTCTCTCTCTCTCTGTGACTATCATAAATAAATAAAAAATTAAAAAAAAAAAAGAAAGAAAAGAAAGATCAAGAAAGAACCTATCTTCTCTCACAATCTCACAAACACATTTACCATTTTAGTTCCACTTTTCCCAGTGTTCTCAAATAGAGTTCCTTTGCTATGTCCTCCACATCCACTCAATCACAAGGTTGCTTTCATCCCTCCTAGCACCCCAGAGCCTACCTCTCTATCCCATTTCTACCCTTCTCATATCAGGTCTCCCTGCTAGGCTTACTTCAGTAACTGCTTAGTCTCAAGGATCTCCACACATGAGCACATCCCATACACTGCTTTCAGATGAATTGTCCTAAAATGTAATTTCCATCACATCATTTCCCTGTGAAGAATTCAGAGCAGGGTTTCACTAGCCTGTCAGATTAAATGCAAATTCTGATTCCTAGCTTTTTAAACCCTCCATCAAGCATCTCTCCCAGTCGTCTTCATCATCACTGCTGTCTAATTCCAATCTGGCTACAACAGTTTTCAAATGAGTCCCATGTTGCTCAAAATGTGCTCATTCCTAAGGAATTTTACTTATGCTGTTCTCGCCCACATAAAATGCCCTTTTCTGTATGTTCCCACTATTTAAAGATAAAATATCTCTCATAGCACATCTTTTCTGTTGAGACTTTTCCAAGTAGTCACATACTCTAGAAGTCACCTTGTTCTCTATTTTTTTAGTATTCGGGCTGGCGCATACCATGTGACTATTTGCTTTGGGATTGAAAATATTTTTTTTTTCCTAAAGGGTCAGATAGCAACTACTTAAATCTGCCACTGTAACAGGCAAATAGCCATAGACAATACATGAACACTAGACCATGGCTCTACTCTGATAAAACTTTATTTACAAAAACAGGAGGAGAGTAGGCCATAGTTCTGCTCACTCCTGGTTTAATTAATCACAATTTTTTAAATTAATTTATAAAATGTATTAACACAATTGCTAACAATGACGTTCAAATTTGGCCCTGTGCTTTCAAGCACAAGTAAATATATATACACACACAAGATAAATAATATATCTTTTATTATCTAAAAGATGAAGGGAAGGAAGGAAGTATCTTTTGTCAAAGAAAATAAACTTCTTCATGTCTCTAAATTCTGAAGGAGGGGATCCCTGGGTGGCGCAGCGGTTTGGCGCCTGCCTTTGGCCCAGGACGCGGTCCTGGAGACCCGGGATCGAGTCCCACGTCGGGTTCCCGGTGCATGGAGCCTGCTTCTCCCTCTGCCTGTGTCTCTGCCTCTCTCTCTCTGTGTGACTATCATAAATAAATAAAAATTTAAAAAATAAAAATAAAAAAATAAATTCTGAAGGAAATTTCTCAGGTCAGGTTTTATATCTATGGAATACAGGAGTGATATAATAAACAATATTCTCAGTAACATAAGCTAAAGGGAATTTTATAATACTTTTTTTTTTTTAAACAAACGCTGGATAAAACCATGGGTTTTACTGAATTACACCATGTAATTCAGCAAAAGAGCCTCAGCAAATGGAGTCCAAGTACAGTTTTCTGACGATCTCATCTAACTCAGTAAGAAATAGACTTTGGACTATCCAGAGTAGCAGATGCTTATAAACATATCACAGAATAGACTTACCCAAATGTCAACAGTGATAGAGCTAAATAGAAGAAAATGTGCGGTTACAGTCTCTGATCTGGGCCCAGAATCGTGGAATTCCAAAATGCTTTGGGGACAGATGAGCAGCTGGTTAGGCTAATAGCTTATTTTGCTGTAAAAAAAGCCAAACCATACAGAAAGAACAACTTTGTCTCCAGGAGATAGGCCATAGGAGTATGAGGGTACCATTTGTATCAAAATCACTTAAGTACCGATGACAAATACCTAAGTTTACAAAAGACCCAATATTTATGTGGCATTTTAGAGAATGAACACATTTTTAAAAAACATTTTTTAAATTATAACAACTTGACCTTTCCTAATAAACGGTCACTAAGCATTCTAAAAATCACTCCCCAAGCTGCATTATGTTTTGATATCAGCCTTGATTTGCTATCCTTGAGCTACAAACTGCAACTGTCTTTCATCTGCTAGAGACTTACACTTCAAGGTTAATCACAACCATTTGGCCTTTCAAGGTATCAGAACATCATATTCTCTTAGGGAATTTGAAAAAACAAAAAAAAAAAGTACATAATGCTTGCTTTAGCATCGGCAGCCTAGCTTATGTCCTACTTTATTTTTAATCTCAACTTCCTTTGGGCATTTCATGCATTAAAGAAAACAATTTATATATTACTTCTTACCATGACATTCTTTATAAAAGGGAAATCACTCACAATACGCTCCATAAACCACTTGTTACAAAAAAGTGTTTGATTTTTAAAGATTTATCTCCAAGCCCTCATTGTGCCTTTTTTGGCTGTCTAAATCTGAATCAGAAAGAGAATTTTTAATGAGTCTTTAAATTCCAAGTGCATCAAAGCATTTGTTTAACTTAAGCAATTATCACCTTACCTGCCAAAGTGTTCCAGCACCATAAGAATACTTCCAAGAAAACAAATCTATCGACTGCATTTTAGAGCTAATAAAGGAGCAGCAGAGAGAGAAAGCACTTTAGGTCTTCAACTTTCTCTAAGATATGAAAATACACAACCATATATCATACAAAAGTGTTTAGTGTCAAACTTCAAATGAAGTACATAATCTGGAAAACAAGAGACCTATCTGATTATTTTCACACTTGCTATGGGAACCCAGCAAGGGATTATGTAGGGTAGTTGGGGACAGGATGTTGGGGGAATGTCTGATGATCACAGAGAAAGATCACAAGAGAAAGATCTTTGAGCACCCTTTTGACTACCAAATTCCTTTATAGGAAGAACTCAGGGAAGCAAAGCATGTAGGGCAAGCCAGAGTTATAGAAGGTACAGTCTTGAAGCCAGTCTACATTAGCAGACTGATAAAAATACATACTTCATTCGCTAATGGGACCCTATGTTTCAGAGACACAAAATCTAGTATGATGTTTTTTTCCTTTTAAGACTTTATCAACTATTCCAATTATTAGTTATATAATCATTTGGTTTTTTCCTCCCACAAATTAAGCTAAGGAACCATCAGCCTGAGGATTTTAAACATATATTTGACAATTTTTTATTACTTTCATTTTAATAGCTTATACCAAAGCAGATAGCACCATCAATAAACTTGAGCTGATCCTAAAAGTTTATCAAGACTGACTCAGGGGAATATTCTCATCTCTCCTAGTTGCTTTGCCCAGCTTCTTAAAGAAGTAAAAAAAAAAAAAAAAAAAAAAAAAGTCTATGCTTTTTAACCACTCACCCTGCTTTGCTATCCAATATTTATGTCTTCCTTGTTCTTCTGCCTATATAGCTTCTTGCCTACCACTTCTTGACTCCTAATCCCTTCTCCACATGCTCTGCAGAATTTGGCAGCTGGATTCTATTTCATTCATTCTGTATTGAATCCTGATAGCTGTTAGAAACTCAAGCTTAGCCTCAGCTCTTGCTTCAAAAGCTCAGAAATGGAACTGCCACCTGCCCTCTCAAATTAACAGGACAAGACGATTACGCCCCCCCTAACTATATGATCCATAAAAATGAAAAGATCATGGGGAAATCACAAGGAAAAGTTTTTAATACTACAGAGTGAGTGTAAGAAAATGGAGACCACTACCTCATCACTAAATTAAGCTGAGAGTAGAAAATACTTTTATATTAACCAGTAATTTCAACATCAAGCCGAGGTAGAGGGCAACTAGATGACAGAGACATTTGGTCAACATTATAATCAGAGAAAAGCAGGAACTGCATAGTTGTGGCAGTGACTGCTAACCATCCTTCACTCTCTGTGTTCTCCTTCTGTATTAATAAAACTGTAGCCTGACCAGCTTCATCACATTTCCTGGCCTCAAGTACACTTAGGTACGACCATGTGTGTGGTCAAGTTCTCTCCAGTGAGTTTTAGCAAACGTGATACACCACTTCCAGGCTGCAACCCACTTCCTCCACTCTCAGCCTAACCAGTCTTAGCAATAACTCAAGATTCAACACGTGCATGAAGACAATGCCTCTAGCTCACTGTCAAAGAAACAAAATGGAAGGAACCTGACTCCCTAAATATAGCATGAGGCAGAACTATGTACCTGGCATTCCAACTATTATATGAGAAAGAAAGAATCTTTCACTTTGTATGAACCTCTGCATTTCAGGATCCCTTTGTTATGGTAGGTAGTACTTCCTTAAGTACTTACTACACAGTAGACCTGAGACTGTCTCCTTTCCGTTTGTTTGGTTTTTTTTTTTTTTGTTTTTTTGGTTTTTTTCCACTAAAGAAATGAAGAAATTGAATGTCAGAGAGGTTAAGCAACTTGCCAAAATGCTAATAAGCCTGGCAGTTCAGGTAAGGGAGGTTTCTTCACTTCCAACCCAATGTATCCCTGGACCATCAGTAGTAACATGAGGCCTGACCAGCACATTCCACGTTCCTGCACTGTGCCCCAGGAATTCCAGGATCTATAAATTCAAGTGCTGACCAAATTTAGGTGACTATGAGTTCTGATGATCTCACCAGTTGCAAAGTACTGAAATATATCTCGTTCCATTCAAATTCTTGCCTTTATAATTTAGTTCTTTCTCAGATTATGTCACATGCTACTTACTCACAGATTTTGAAATGAGAGTCTAAAATAAGATGAAAGGCAGGAAATTCCAACTTAGAACTGATTGCTGTCCAGAACCAGGCATTAAAGTGAAAAGACAAAACCACCTCCTTGAATAATGCCTTATTTTTTACATTTTCTCCAATTACTCTCGAGTAATTTTTAAAATGTCACATACATTTATGTATTTATGTGTTAAATACATTAAGGAACATAGATTAAAAGGTTATTTCTAAAAATCTAAAGATTTACTTATCTAGAATTCTTACAGTATCCAATCTGAGTCTTCAAATTAGCTCCTTTATGATTTTTTTCTATTACAATTTTTAAACATTTTTCTCTACCAAAAGAATATTCAAATTGCTCTCTATGGTTTTAAAATAAATGTTTTGGGGATCCCTGGGTGGCTCAGCGGTGTAGCACCTGCTTTTGACCCAGGGCGTGATCCTGGAGTCCCGGGATCGAGTCCCGCATCGGGCTCCCGGCATGAAGCCTGCTTCTCCCTCCTCCTGTGTCTCTGCCTCTCTCTCTCTCTCTCTCTCTCTCTCTCTGTCTATCATAAATAAATAAATAAATCTTTAAAAAATAAAAAAATAAAAAAATGAAAATAAAATAAATGTTTTATGTTAATATAATCAAAATAATCTTTACACTATATTTATAATAAAACTGATACCAAAGATCTTACTAACCAAAAAAAAAAAAAAATCTTATTGACCAACAAATGTCTAATCTGAATAGCTAAAATCTCCATATTCATAATCTTACTTCAATTACTATTCAGTTACCTAGAATTTATTAAAGCATCACAGAATGTATTTTATAGGTATTTTACTTGTATTTCCTCCTCTCAAAAATGATTCTAATTTTGTGCACTGGTTCTCTAAAATAATTTACTTCTTAGCAAATATTATCTTGGAACAAACTGAAGTATTTAGGGAGTAATGATATGACATTACGGATCCTCTGTAAAATATTCCACTTACCCTCAAAAGGGTGAGGGAGGGGGATGATAGATAAAACAAGAATGTCTAAATGTCGATAATAGAGGAGTACATTCAAGTTCATAATACTGTTCCAGTTTTATGTATATTTGAAAATTTCCATAAGTTTTTTAGGCCTCCCACCATTAAAGACACAGAGAGAAGTCACTACCTATGAACCAAGGAAGAGGGTCTTCATCAAACCATACTGTCACTGTAATCTCAGATTGTCAGCCTCCAGAACTGTGAGAATTAAATTTGGGGGTTTTTAAGATATATTTATTAGAGAGAGAGAAAGCATGAATGGGAGGGACAGAGGAAGAGGGAAAGAGAATCTCCTGCAGATTCCATGCTTAGTGCAGAGCCCCAAGTGGGACTCGATTCCACTACCCTGAGACCATGATCCCAACCGAAACCAATAGTCAGACACTCAACTGACTGCACCACTCAAGCATCCCATCCCTGTTGTTTTGCTAAGTTTTTTAAAATCTCATATATTGGTTCTTACCAGGGGCCAGGCAAAATTATAAGCACTTTACCTATATAAACTCATTTAACCCTCCAACAACTCTATGAGATAGGTACTCATTTTACAGATAAAGAAACTGAGGGGGCAGCCCGGGTGGCACAGTGGTTTAGCGCCGCCTGCAGCCCAGGGCATGATCCTGGAGACCTGGGATGGAGTCCCACGTCTGGCTCCCTGCATGAAGCCTGCTTCTCCCTCTGCCTGTGTCTCTGCCTCTCTCTCTGTGTGTGTCTCTATGAAAAAAATAAATAAAATCTTAAAAAAAAAAAAAAAACTGAGGCATGGAAAGTTAGGTAGATCATAAAGTAAGCTGAAATTCAAATCCAGATTTTCTGGGTACATGTGGACATGGAAAAGCCTGGAAAATACATGTTATGGGTGATTTTTATTTTTGCTTGTTTCTATTTTCTAAGTTTTTCACAAGAACATGTGTTTTTATAATTTTGAATAGTTACCAAAACATTTATTCAGATGCTAACATGTTCTTGAGAAGCAAAAGGTATGACTTTCTGAAACCAAATTACTGCAAGTATAGAAATTCATCACTAACAAGTGTCATATAGTGATCAACAAACTAGGAAAATTTTAGAAATGATAAAAGATTACTTTGTTATTAGCCATTTTACCAGTGCTTTATGGAAAGAATAATATTGAAACAAGGTCATGTAATTTAACTAGATAGATACAATTAACTTTAGACCACTTAAAACCTTCTTCCGTTTTTAAAGAGAAACATAACTATTATAATTTTCCAATTTAGACTCCTGGGAAATTTTACACCAAAATAAAAGCTCTCATTCTTCAAAAGAATTATATTTGATTACACATAAATAGGCTTAGAAGTTAAATGCCAACATTTGTCTTGATTGCTGCTAACAGACCATTCAACCTCATTTCTTATTTTCCATGAAAACAAAATTATTAAGAGTTACAGTTCAGTTATTTTAACTTGCATTCTTAGTACTTATGCTGAAGAGCAATGAGCAAAGGAATTTTTTACAGGAAGATAGTAAATTTTGCAGCTATTAACTAAGTCAATGGTAGCCCAAGATGGGCATGGAGACTATATTCCAGTCCTGAATGGATGAATACAATCACAAAAACAAGATCACACTGCTGGAATCATTCAGAAATAAAACAGTGCAGTGTGAAGCAATATCATGTTTTTTGCAAACCCTAAGACTGTCCATCATGAAGATGAACAAACGTCTTTAATCCAATTATGCTTACAGTCTTGTACACTTCTATCATCATCATGACAGAGCAACCTGACATAGAGACCGAAGTACATGGGGCTCAGGGTCAGTGCAAAGGGAACAAAGAACAAAGCCTAGACAAATCCTGGCAGCACCAACCATTAAAATCTATGATAATCACTTACTACCTCAGAGCCTGTTTCCTTTTTGGTTAAATATAGGGACACCTGCCTCACAAGTGGTTAGAGTAACATTATGAGTGTGCCTGAAAGCCAAGAGGATCTTGACATAGTAGATACTCTAAAAATATGTCCCCTCCCTCCCTTGATACCATGTGGGATGGTCAAGGGAGGTGAATGATGGAAGAAAACTTGAGTTTTAGTTATTTTTTTTATTTTTTTTAAATTTTTTTAATTTAATTATTCATAGAGACACAGAGAGAGAGAGGCAGAGACACAGGCAGAGGGAGAAGCAGGCTCCATGCAGAAGCCCAACGTGGGACTCGATCAGGGTCTCCAGGATCATGACCCTGGCCGAAGGCAGCGCTAAACCACTGGGCCACCGGGGCTGCCCTTGAGTTTTAGTTGTAAGTAGGTTTTCCCTGATCAAAGACCAGTGGGATCTTGTATGTAAGTCGCCAGCCTCAAAGTCAGAAACTATATGAGATTCCCACTCAAAATATAGCTGAATTTTAACATACCTGCTGAAAACCTTTCAATAGCTTCCCACTACACTTTGTAATAAAATAAAAACTTCTTAGAAATAGTGAAATGGACCATAAGGGAAAGGAGGAAAACTGAGTGGAGAAAAATTAGAGAGGAAGACAAACCATGAGAGATTCCTGGCTCTGGAAACAAATAAAGGGTTGCAGCAGAAGGGGAGGTTGGTGGGGAGATGAAGTGACTGGATGACGAGTATTAAGGAGAACACATGATGAGATTAGCACTGGGTGTTATACTATATGTTGGCAAATTGAATTTAAATATTTAAAAAAAAAAAAAAAAAACTTCTTAGCATGGCCAAAAGGTCCTACATGATTTGGTCTTACAACTCACCCTTAGTCAGGAAGCTTTAACCACAATGAGCCCAATGTGTTCCATGAACCCCCCAAGCTCTTTCCAGCTCCAGGTCTGGAACTCTCAGGACCCTCAGCCTCAAGCATCCTTGCCTTCTTGTTCAAACAGCTGACTCTTTATGTCCTCCATGTCTTCCCTTGAGCCTTCCCTATACCATTGCATCAAGTAGCTCCCAACCGACTACCCCCAGTGACCCATTACTTTCCTTCACAGCTTTATAACAATTTCAAATGATCATCATTTACTTATTTCTGCTGCCCCTCTCTGCCTCCCAGAGAAAGGCAAACTCTTGCATGCAGGAACCTGGTCTCTCTTTTGACCCCTGTAACCTCAGCATTTAACGAGCATCTCTGAATAACCAAAGCAAGACCTAGGATTTAGAATGCCAAGTTGGATGAAACCGTTCCTGTGTGTCAAGCACTCTGCACAACACTTTAAATAACTGATCCCATTGGATCTTCATAGTAACTCTGAGGTAGGTATTTATTAACTCCCACTTCCCACATGAGAAAGTAGGAGCTCAGAGAGGAAGTAACTTGCCTGAGGTCATACAGTGGTATTAATAGACAGGATTTATTGAGTTTTACCATGTGCCAGGCAGGCAACTGTCGAAGCTCCTTACAGGTCTTCTCTCATCCGATATTTAAAACAACCACATGACATGAGTACTATTATTATCCTCATTTTCATATGAAAAACCAAGTGAGGCAAAGAGAGGTCAAAATTAATTGCCTAATTATGTAAGAAGCAGAGCACAAATATGAACCATGCAATCTGCCTCCAAAGCTCATTCTTAGCCACTACTCTATATAGTTGACACAGAGTTTTTGTAAAATTAAGATAATCCATTAAAGCACTTTACTCATAACCAGGCATATAACAAACACTTTTAATATGTTAGCTATTATTATTCTTAGTCTGAATCCAACACCTTGCTTTTTCTATTACATCTTGCTGCATCTCTTTTAAAGAATCACTTTAAGAATCAAGCATCTCTTTAAAAAAAAATAGCTGGGTATGGATCTACAGTGTTAAATCAGGTTTCCAAAGTAGCTCATCAGCATATGCAGACAGTTCTGTACCTTTGTATATACTGCAATCTGGAAAATCATGTAATCAAGTCTAATACACAAAATTACATATTAAAGAGATGACCCCAGGGCACCAGGCTGGCTCCTTCAGTGGAGCTTGCCACTCTTGATACTGGGTTTGTTGGTTCGAACCCCATGTTGGGTATGGAGATTACTTTAAAATATTTTTAAAAGGGGGGGGGGCCATGCCAAGCACAAAACACGAAAATAATCTGTCTAAACCTACCCTCATCCTATGGCACCAACCCCCACAATACATCTCCCACATTGTATATGTTCTTGGTTTTTTATTTTCATTTCACCACTGACCAATCAGTTTAAGTCCAATGGGCATCTAACAAAGAATAAAGATTGGCTACTTTTGTCATGGCAGCACGGATCTTTAGTGAAGTCCATGCTTCTTGCCACTGATAACAACACTCCATATCTATATTCCCTATCCCTCCCTTTTTTTAACAAGCACAAGGCAGTTTATTAAAAAAAAAAATTTCCATTTTTTAAAACGAAGTAAATATTCATTGAAATAGATGAAAGCAATTATTTGCCCAAACAACTGCTCAAACGCTACCACACAGACACAGATGGCTCTGCTTCCGCAAATGAATGCTTGGCTGGCAGGTAGCCCCACCATGTGACAGTTGGAAACACAGCTCCATGAGATAGGGAAATTTCTGCGTGGATGAGTTCACTTGTTTAAAAAAAAAAACACAGTTTGAAATAATGGCGGAATGTTCCCGAAGAAATGTCCAGAAGCAAAAAAGATCCAACAGAAGCCACTGCACGTTCCTTCTCGGTTCCCACAGCTGTCTCAGAAAACAGAGCTGGAACCACAACTTGGCATTACATTCCAGGCAAAGAGACTAAGAGCACAAGGTGCAAAAGGACCACACTGCAGAGTGAGGCTCAGACAATTTCTAATGTCCCTTCTGGCCCTGAGAGGATAGTAATCAGTTCTCAAGATGTAGATCTTCTCATGATGAAGGGCCTGGCTTCCATCCATAGAGCAGCTGTACCTGCTCAGATGCTAGTGAAGAAGTATGTCAAGCAGGAAGGGTTCCTCACTGAGCCTGCTGTGTTATTCCCCTGGACTTCTGAGTTTCTCGAGGGAAACAGATGGATCTTATTCACTACTGAGGGGCCTGGTGTGCAATAAGCAGTTAATAAGTGTTTTCTGAGTTGCTGTGTTTAGCACAGTAGCTAATACACAACAGACTCAAAAAATGTTAGAATCAAAATTCTGCTGTTTCTTTTGCTTTCAGATCAACTTTCCAAAACAGAAACTGAGAAACAGAAAAAACAATCTGTATCTTTCTCACTGGTGAAGGCTCATGAAACAAAGGCCCAAATAAATTAATAAGAACCAGGAGTAGAAAAATAAATACGTAAACAACTTTATTATCAAATTAACACAGTAACCTGAATTCACTTACCAACATGTTCAGGGTTTGAAAATAATTCATTCTTTTTAGACACATCTCTTTCTCCCAGCTTTTTTTTTTACTGAGCAAGTAAGTTTTGTGTAGGTAGTTTTTTTGTGTGTGTGTGTGTGTGTGTGTGTGTGTGTGTGTGTAGGTAGGTAGTTTAAAGATGTACCAAGCCCAAATCCTAAATCAGAATCCAGATTAGTGAGATTTTATTACACTGTTATTCATTTTGATATATTTTCTTTAAAAAAAAAGGTCAAAGAACACATGCAAAAGCTCACAAGACTGGTTTGTCACTGCTTCCAGCTGAATCTAATAGAGATGGAAAATAGGTCTTTGTTACTTGAATACATCATAAGTTTTACATGAATGCTTCAGTTGACAGCTATTATTTATCATAGCTATGCTCTTAATCTGCTATGTATTACAACCCTTTAGAAACCCACAGTATCACCTCTGCCTATTTCCCACTGGGGTAAAAGGCATTTTAAGCATGTAATTACCCAAAGAAGTAACATTTACTAATTTTCTATTACACAGCTAGTATCATTCATGACTGTTTTTATTTGTAGGGTGCTTAATAGTCAGAAACTCGTTAGCCTTCACAACTGTCCTGGGCGAAGCCTGTTAGTAAATCATTCCACATTAGCACAGAGACACCAAGCAGGGTATGCAAGAATTAGAAGAGGCTCCTGGAATAAAATACTGATATCCAATTAACAGTACCGGGTACAGTATGTCTTTCGGATAGTTCACTTTAAGATTATATTTAAACAAAGAAGATGAGGAGGAGGAGGAACAGGTGAAGGAGGAAAAAGCAACACATCGCTTCTCGTGGGAGTTTTTTAATTTCACAAATGTTAAAGCCAATACAATTTTTTTTTAAAGATTTTATTTATTTATTCATGACAGACACGGAGAGAGAGAGAGAGGCAGAGACACGGGCAGAGGGAGAAGCAGGCTCCATGCAGGGAGCCAGACGTGGGACTCGATCCCAGGTCTCCAAGATCACACCCGGGACTGAAGGCGGCGCTACACCACTGGGCCACTGGGGCTGCCCTATGTACAGTTTCAGTGGAACTTTGCAACACTACCTTGGACATAAATGACCAATGAGATGAACAGGAGCAAAGCCCTACAGACCAGCAGCTAACAATAAAAGCCAATGTTCAAAGAGCTGCATTTCAACCTCCAGAATTACTTCTGCCTATAGCCCGAATTCAAACACTGAAATTGCACCCAGCCAGGCTCACCTCCAAACTGATGCAAAAGTCCTCAAAGCCACAGAAATAAGGTAGAACCAGCATGGCCCCCAGGATGGCAAGAACCTCCCCAAACCCCACCCACCAAACTCAATTCCATTAGGAACTTAGCACAGTAAAGCTGAAAGTCTGAGGTAGGTTAAAACTAACCCACTCTGTAGGGGAGCAGGCAATCAAGGTACTACTACTTGCTGAGCATTCGATCTTATGTTTGGCACTTCTTGGCTACATCCCAGAGGGTGGCATATAGTCGTCGAGCTCTAATCACTTCCTGTTCCAAAAGTGTAAGAATACACAAGGCTTTAAAAGCAACCAACCACCTTTTGTGTAAAATTATTCACTGACTGATCTAAAAGGTAAGCTAAGGAATATGCAGATAAAATACTGCTTAGTTATGTAAAATACATTTACAAAGAGTTTTAATAGTATAAGCAAATGCTTATAATAGAGTTTTTAAAAAAGAAATTATTACACATAATCATGAACACAACCAAGATAAACCACATATATAAAGACATAGGATTAAGGGAGAAAGAAGTGAATGAATATGCAAAAAGATGAACAAGTTTCTGGGGTGCCTGAGTGGCTTAGTCAGATAAGTGTCTGCCTTCAGCCCATGGTCCAAGGATCCTGGGATGGAGCCCTGCTTAGCAGGGAGTCTCCTTCTCCATCTGACCCGTCCCCATCTCGTGCATAAATAATTATAATAATAATTATTTATCTCCCACATAAATAAATAAAATCTTTTTAAAAAATTAAAATTAATAAATTCCTGTCTGGGAAATAAGATGATAGTGATCACAACCTATCACAAATCCTCCTTATATTTATTACTTTTAACTCCACACCCCCACCCCCACCCCTACAATGAGCATCCATTACTCTTTTTAAACTAAGTAAAAATTATTAATTCTCTTCAAATAAAACCATATGGTCAGTTTTTAGGTCTCAATAAAAAAAATTAGTGATCTTATTTATTCACTTGCAACCGTGGTCTTTCATCATCATCTAAAGAGGCAGTTTTGCCACAGCACACACCAAGATAAAAGTCTCACTTGATCCAATTACACTGCTTATTAAGAGCTATTTAATGAGAAAGTCACACCTTTGAGTTATTAGAAGCTATAATGGTCCTGCAGAGTTCCAAACAAGTGAGCTAACAGAATTACCTTTGATTCTAAATTGTTTGCCAGCAAATTAATCCATCTGTCCCTGAAAAAAATTAAGTGTTCCTCCAGTGTGTTCAACTTTCTCCACTCTCATTTTCATCAAGGATGTTAGCCTCAGTTAAGAAAGTAGGTATTTCTTAACAGTTATTGTACAGTAATAGATATACAAAGAAATGCACATGTTTAATGTGTACCGTGTGATGAGTTTGGACATACTTAAACACCCACCCCCCCATACCATCAGCACAATCAAGGTATCAGACATGCAATGCCTTCCAGAGTTTTCTTGTGTCCTTTGGTTTTTGTTCTGTGGCAAGAAAACTTCACAAGATCTACGCTATTAACAAATTTTGAAGTGCACAATACTGTATTAGCTCTAGGCACTATGTTGTACAGTAGACCTCTAGAACTTACTCATTCCAGCCTAACGGAACATTTATAAAAGCCAGGTATGTTTCATTGCTTAAATTACAGTACAAAGAGTTTCTTTTCCTTGAATTTTCCAAATGCACATACAACCTGATACCTAAAAGAAAATTATATCATTACACAAGAAAATTACAGATGAATTTTAGGGCAGTCTTATGTTTTGGCATCTGTCAAAGAATAAAGAAAGAGTAGAGGCACCTGGGTGGCTCGGTGGTTGAGTGTCTGCCTTGGGCTCAGGGTGTGATCCTGGGATCTTGGGATCGAGTCCAACATCGGGCTCCCTGTGGGGAGCCTGCTTCTCCCTCTGCCTGTGTCTCTGCCTCTCTCCCTGTGTCTCTCATGAATAAATAAATAAAATCTTTTTAAAAAAAGAAAGAAAGGGCAGCCCCGGTGGCGCAGCGGTTTAGCGCCGCCTGCAGCCTGGGGTGTGATCCTGGAGATCTGGGGTCTAGTCCCACTTCGGGCTTCCTGCATGGAGCCTGCTTCTCCCTCTGCCTGTGTCTCTGCCTCTCTCTCGCTCTCTCTGAATAAATAAACAAATAAATCTTTAAAAAGAAAAAAAAAGAACAGAGTGGCATTTGGACAGAGACTGGAAAGAAACAATGACTAGTCCAGACAGAAGGAACACTAAGAGCAACGACCCCAAGATGGAAACAGGTTTAGCAAATTCAGGGAAGACCATGGACACCAGGACAGCTGGCACAGGTGAGGAAGGTGGCAGGGGGAGAGAGGACAGGGCAACTGGGGGCCCAGATCACCTAGGTGCTAGTAGGACACTGGGAGCCCCAAGTCCTAGAGGGCTTGGGACAGGGGGATAGCAGACTGCACTGTCATTTTTAAGATCATTCTGGCTTCTCAGAAGAATAGACTGTGAAAGGGCAAGGATGGAAAAAGAGAAACCAGTGAGGTTACAACAGCAATCTGGGAGCAACACCATGTTGCCTTGGAGAACAGCAGCAGAAATGATGAGAACAGGTCAGACTTTACGTAACAATATTCGCTACTGGATAGGATGTGGAAGGCAAGAAGAGCAAAGGATGACACCAAGGTTTCTAGTCCAGACAACTGAAAGAAATTCAGTCACGCTGAGATGCACAAGACTAAAGGAGTCACCCACCTGTTTTTAAAACATGCAGCAGGGGTGCCCCGGTGGCTCAGTTGGCTAAGCGTCTGCCTTCCACTCAGGTCATCATCCTGGGGGCCTGGGATGGAAACCCGTGTAGTCGGGCTCCCTGCTCAGTGGGGCATCTGCTTCTCCCTCTGCCTCTGCCCTTCCCCCCCACACACCTCTCTCCTGCACTCTCTCTCAAATAAATAAAATCTTTTTAAAGAGAGAGAGATTCCAACCCAGTCCTACCCCTTCGCCAATCCCTAAGAGGCATCTGTGGCCCACTAAGCCCTAAGGAGAGAATGAAGACAGCTAAACTAGTAGGTGGGGGGGGGGGGGGGGGGGATGATCCCCACTTCCCCAGCCTTCATTGTCTGTCCTATTTTATATCTCCTTCCAAGCTTTTGTGTTAAACATTCAACACATTCTAAAACCATGGTGAATGGGAGTAAATTTAGAATTGGGGGAGTGGGGAGGGAAAAAAACTAGTTGTGAAGTGATACTGTGAAGAGAAATGTAAGGAAAGTTTAAATGTACTCATTTCTTTAAAAATAAACCTTTAAAGATATGAAGTCACTTCGTTAATATGTAATTGATGTGTGAATGAACCATCAATTGTTGCTGAAATTATTATGCTAAAGGATGATGGGAACTTCATTATTTGAAGGATTAGGATGACCCCACTGGAACCCATGCATTCGTCTTAGCATCATTAAAAGTAAGAAAACCAGACACTATCCTCGTGTTGGGATGGAATAAGACACACATGGGGCGGGGGCGGCGCCTGTAGGGCTCAGTCTAATTATTAAGCAGCTGCCTTCAGCTCAGGTCATGATCTCACTGTCCTGGGATTGAGCCCCACATTAGGCTCCCTGTTCATTGGGAAATCTGCTTCTCCCATCTCCCCACCCGCTAATGCGACACTCTCTCTCTCAAATAAATAAATACACTCTTTAAAAAAAAGACATACACAGAATCCTTTAAAAATATTTCTCACCGGGGATCCCTGGGTGGCGCAGCGGTTTGGCGCCTGCCTTTGGCCCAGGGCACGATCCTGGAGACCGGGGATCGAATCCCACGTCAGGCTCCCTGTGCATGGAGCCTGCTTCTCCCTCTGCCTATGTCTCTGCCTCTCTCTCTCTCTCTCTCTCTCTCTGTGACTATCGTAAATAAATAAATAAATATATATATATATATATAAAATATTTCTCACCTAAAACAATTCAAAATAGATCTACGCACCTTTCCATATTTAACTACCAATTTATAGAAAGCTCAAGAAATGGAGAACAAGGTAAACTCCATGTACAGAGCAATAAACTCGGAATTTGAGACATTTTATTGGACAACTGACTGATTCTCCAAAAAATCAATGACATACAAAAAAGAAGGGCTAGAAAGACTGTAAGTGTAAGTAATGAAGAGACTTAATAACCAAATACAATTTGGGAGCAACTGTAATAAAAACCCTATTGGCACAGCTAAGAAAATCTGAAATAGAAAAGGACTATCAGAAGATTTGAGAAATTGGTGTTACTTTAGCTTTTGTTGAGTGTGATAATGGCATAGAAATTATGTTTAAAATAAAACATTAAAATTAAATTACTACATTTATTAAGAGTGATTTTAATTAAAAATGATTTAAAATATTAATCAGGGATCCCTGGGTGGCGCAGCGGTTTGGCGCCTGCCTTTGGCCCGGGGTGCAATCCTGGAGACCTGGGATCGAATGCCACGTCGGGCTCCCTGCATGGAGCCTGCTTCTCCCTCTGCCTGTGTCTCTGCCTCTCTGTCTCTCTCTGTGTAACTATCATGAATAAATAAATAAAATCTTAAAATAAATAAATAAATAAATAAATAAATAAATAAATAAATAAATAAATAAAATATTAATCAAAAACAATTACTTTTGGAGAAAAATCCAAAGAAGGAAAAAATGTTAGAGAAACAAACCAAGATCAACAGAATGTTAATTTTGTTTAAATTCATTTATTATAGTACCTAATTATGTGTGTGTTCAATATTTTCCACAAGAAAACTAAGAAACCAGAAATTGTAAGATTACAATGTGAACCGATTTTAAAAAAATTATCATCAACTTGCAAGAGCTAATCTGTGTGACTGAAGATTTCCTTGATGATATACAACAAAAACAAATTACAAAAATAAATTGGAGGGGTATCTGGGTGGCTAAGTGGTTGAGCATCTGCCTTTGGGATCAAGTCCCACATCCGGCTCCCGGCAGGAGCCTGCTTCTCCCTCTGCCTATGTCTCTGCCTCTCTCTGTATCTCTCATGAATAAATGAAGTCTTTAAAAAATAAAAAATAATAATAAATTAGAGGCTGAGGCACTTAAGAGATTATCATTTTCATTCATAATCACTAATTTCAAAGGTTATGTTCCTGCTTAATGGGTCAGAATGATTTAAGACTATGCTATAAATTAGAATTTAACATAACTCTGTTTTGACTGGAAAAAAAATCTCTTTCTTACCTGAAGTTATCAATAAGAAAAAGGTCCAAAAGTTTAGAAGAGGTATGGAAATCTTCTGTCTCAGACTAATCCTTTTTTTTTTTTTTAAGATTTTATTTATTTATTCACGAGAGACAGAGAGAGAGAGAGGCAGAGACACAGGCAGAGGGAGAAGCTGGCTCCATGCAGGGAGCCTGTGTGGGACTCGATCCTGGGACCCTGGAATCACACCCTGGGCTGAAGGCAGGTGCCAAACCACTGAGCCACCCAGGGATCCCTATCTCAGACTATTCTTTCACATATTAACTGTTTCAGCTTTGCTTTGAATAAAAATGTTATGATTTACACCTCAAAGTGAAGAAGCTGCTAGTAAGTACCTAAAGGGGAGATATTCTGTGCAGTTGATTTGAAAACAGGACACTCTTCTTCCAAAGAATAGAGCGTGGAGATGGAAAAACACTTTGGCTAGCTGAGCTCTAAAAAACAGAGGATCACAAAAGTATTTACAAATATATCAATGAGTGAATCAATCAATCAATCAATAAACAAACAGTACTTGTAAGAAGAGGCCACAAATATCCTCAGGTAATAGCCAGAATCTATTCTAAGGGCTCTTCCATAAAACATGGAAGAGATAGCCAGATACCTGAAAAAGTTCCATACTAAAAACCTACCCTTCGTTTGACAAATATTTATTAGATGCTACCTTGCGTCAAACGCTGTACTATTAAAAAAAAAAAAAAATCCCTGTACACTGAAGATAAAAACAGGTCCCTGCCTGTACAAGGGGATTACATTCCTAGTAGAGGGAAAACAAAAATAAGCAAAATAGTAAATGACACAGCATTTTATAAGGGCTATATACAAAAGTAAAGCAGGAAAGGGGGACAGAAAGAAAGAGGATCTAATTTTTAGAAGAATGGTCAGTGAGGAGCTCACAGAGGTGACACACAAGCTAAGACTTCAATGAGGTGAAGCAGAAGTCCACAGTCTCTAAAAAGGGAATTCCAGGCAGAAAGAACAGCAATAGAAAAATCATGGTGGGAGGGGAACCTGGGGCTCAGCAGTTGAGCATCTGCCTTTGGCTCAGGGCGTGATACCAGGGTCCTAGGTTCAAGTCCCACATCAGGTTCCCGCAGGGAGCCTGCTTCTCCCTCTGCCTGTGTCTCTGCCAGTCTATCTCTCTCTCCCTACCTCTCTCGTGAATAAATAAATAAAATCTTTATTTTTTTTAATAAAATCTTAAAAAAAAAAAAAACAGTGGGAATGTCACCTTTAGGTTGGAGGAACAGCAGAAGCTAATAGAGCAGGTTAAATGAGTGAGGGCAGAGTAGCTGGAAATGAAGTTAGAAAGGCAACAAAGGGGTCAGATCACAGGCCACTGCGAAGACTTTCCCTCTTATTTAGGGTGGCAATGGGAAATCACTAAAGGGTTCTGGATGAGTGATGAGAGGAGAAATCTAAGGTGTGTTTTAAAAATAATCACTTTGTTCTGCTGACAATATTTCAGGGGGCAAAGAAAGAATAGGGCACTTAGAAGACTATGATAGTCTGCAAGAAATGCCCCAAATTCTTCCCAAATCCTGTATGCACACTTCTTTACAAAGTGACTTTGCTGCTCCCCTCATAAACAGGTAATCTATTTCTCCACTTTCTTGAATCTGGGCTTCCTTGTTGACTGCTTTAATCAGCAGCAGGGGAAGTGAGGCTGTGGAGTTTTAGTTTCAATGCCACACTGCTTCCTCTTGCTTTCTCGCTTCCATTAAATCACCATGTTAAGAGACATGGAATAGCGGGGCACCTGGGTAGCTTAGTGGTTGAGGTCTGCCTTTGGTTCAGGTTGTGATCCCAAGGTCCTGCGATCAAGTTCCGCATCAAGCTCCCCACAGGGAGCCTGCTTCTCCCTCTGCCTTTTGTCTCTGCCTCTCTCTCTCTCTCTCATGAATAAATATTTTTTTTACTTTTTTAAAAAAATCATGGAACAGCTGAGCAAGAACACACATAGCAGAGACAAGCCTCCCAGATGAAGCCTCCAAACCTACCAGTCCCCATTTGCTACATGAGTGAATCCAGGCAAGACTACCAAAAGAACTAGCCCCCCCCCCCCGCTCCAAAACCAACCCCAACCCAAATTGCTAACCCCAGAATCATAGACTAAAAAATGATTATTGCTTTACCCCACTTAATTTTGGAGGTGGGTTGTAACAGCTACTCAATATAGAGGTTATTACAACATCAAGGACATAGACAATAGGTCTTGGACTAGACTGAGAGCAGCAGGTAATGAGAAGTACTCAGATTCTAGACAGACATATGCCAAAGGTCCAGCCAACAGACTTTCCTAATAGTTTACATGTGTGGATTGTGAGAGCAAGAGAAGAGTCAAGGATGACACCCAGGTGACTGTCCCGAGTCATGGAAATGAAGGAGTGTCCAAGGACTGAGATGGGGAAGACCACAGAAGAAACAAGTATAAAGAAATCAGGGACTGAGGTTGAGATCTCTATCTGTCATCCAAAGAGAAATGCTGAGTAGGTACCTGGATACACGGAGTCTGATTTCAGGGACAAGGTCCAGGCTAAAAATATAAATTTTGCAGCTAACAGAGTATTACCAGCATTTACAAAGGCTGAGTGATATGACTGATATGATACAAAGCCTCATCCAAACTTGACATTCAAACTTCTAGACTATGAGGTCCAATGACTGAGCAGCACTCCAATGAGGTCGGAGAGGTAAGAGAGAACCAGAAAGGGAGTTGAAAGGAGCAGTAAGGTAAAAGAAAACTAGGAATTGTGGCATCTTTGATAATTATGGGAAGAAAGTATTTCAAGAGGCAGAATGTGATCAACTGTTTCAAAAAATGCTGATAGGAAATGGTAACTATATGGCAGGCTGGGGGTGGCAGTTAATACAATGGTGGTCATCACTTTGCAATTTACAAATGTAAATTATCAAATTGCTATTTACAATTACAATCTCCAAATTTGTAATTTTATAATTTACAAATTACAATTATCAAATCAACACACCTTAAACTTTCACAATGTTATGTGCCAATTATATCTCAATAAAGTTGAGGCAGAATGCTGATAGGCCAGGGAAGAGATGAGGATTAAAAAACAGACCTTTTGGTTTAGCAAAATGAAAGTCATTAATCACTCTGAGGAGAGCAAATTCTGTCAGAGTGGTGAAGGAAGCAGGATTCAAGTGGGTTTGAGGAAGAATAAGAAAATAACCGGACACATGAGTGTATGTTTTGCTATAAAGGTGAAAAAAGAAATTATGTGGTGGCATGAGGGGAAGATGCGGTCAAGACAGATAATTGTTTTTAAAGATTTAAGTTTGTATTTATTTAAGTAACCTCTGCACCCAACATGGGACTCAAATTCACAACCCTGAGATCAAGAACGACATGCTCTACCTTCTGAGCTAGAGAGGAACTTTGAAAGGTAATTTTTTTTTTTTTTGGTGGGCTCCATGTTGGGTGGGATTTGAACCAATGACCCTGAGACCAAGACCTGAGCTGAGATCAAGACTTGGATGCTTAACCAACTGAGCCACCCAGGCGCTCCCATCAATAGGTAATTATTCTAAGATAGGAGAAATAACAACATGTTTACATACTGAAGGGAATAATCTAATAATTAGGGAAAATACAATCTTGCTGGAGAGATTAATGGAGCCGAATCTCTGAGTAGGCGAAAGGAATAGGATCTTATGAATAAGTGAGGAGCTGTCCTTAGAAATGTAGAAACTGTTTAACGTGACCCCAGATCCTAAAATAACAGGAGGGAAATCAGAGGGAATGCAGGTATGCCCACCTCTCACATTCACAGCAACTGTCATCAGTATCAAGGCATTTTTCACACCTCTCAGCCCAGAACTAACCTAAAAATGGTCAACATACCTTCCAGGCATACTAACAAGAGATGAGAGCTGGCACATGTGATGAAAAGTCTTTTGGACTTTTTGGAAGTCCAAAGTTCAAAAATAAGTATAAAAATCAAAAAGGCCATTGCCTCTCCTTCTCTGACAAATAACAAATATTCACTGGAGACATAGGTTATTCTTAAATTTAGAAAGAATACTCTAGCTGCTGTCCTACTATAAACAGAAACTAGGATGATTTGATAGATTAAAGCTGACAAGAAGCCTCATCCAAACCTGACATGCAAACTTCTATCTGTAACTGCAAAGCTGGCTGTACACTTCAGCCCTACTCACACCCAAGTCTAATCTCTTCCTAATCTGCCTTCCTCTTCAGTAAACACTAGCCTGTCCTCTCCTTCTGGACTTTGATACCATGGTCAACTAACTTTCTTATTAGATGCTCAGCATCTTCATTAGGTGTTCCCTCTACTTCTTAGGCCTAACAAAACCTATACTCTCCTTTGGTGGCAACTTCAGTAAAAGCCAATCATCATTCTAAGCTCCAAGGCCCAGAAGAACATTTCCTTACCATTTACCCCCATAGCTCTGAGGGCATGTCATGCAAGTATCTTCACCTCATATATACTCATCACTTCTACAGGCATCGAAAACTTCAGCCACAGTCTACTTTTCCATTCTGAGTGCCACGGTTTTCTGGGGTCCATGTCTAAGGTGAGTGATTCATTCAACACATCAGTCTCATTGCTCTTGAATATCTCATCACTCCATTTTAGCCATATACATCCATGGCCAAACCCTACATTCTATTAGCATCTTAAAATTGTCAACTCCAATATTCTTCTCTGAGTCCAGAATACTTCTATCAGCTATCTCCCTTATACCTACATACACTTGTATACTTACCTCAACCCAACGTCTAATCCCTTGAACCAGTTATTTTTTCAAGTTTATTTATTTTTTAGTAATCTCTACATCCAACGTGGGGCTTGAACTCATGATCCTGAGATCAAGAGTCACATGCTCTTCCAACTGGGCCAGCCAAGCACCCTTGAACCAATTATTCTCTTTCAATCATTCAGCCTCCTCCTGCTTGGTTCACCACCTCCATGCCATCTAAATCTCACATTCCATCACTTCAACCATCGTCTTGCTAATACTTTGAGCTCCAACGCATTCCTATCATGCACAAAACAAAGTCCAAGTACTAGATCATTCCAACTATTCAAAATCTCTGGATTTACTGATTTTTGTTACAGAAAGTCACACAATTCCATGAACTAAAAACATTACAAATTAATAATTCTTATTTTTAAAAGATTTATTTATATGAGAGTGCATGGAGAGGGGAGGGGCAGAGGGAGAGCAAGAGAATCCTCAAGCAGACTCCCTGCTGAGCTCAGAGCCCAATAGGGACTCTATTCCAGGACCCTGAGATCATGACCTGAGCAGAAATCAAAAGTTGGACACAACCAACTCAGCCACCCAGGTGCTCCTAAACTAATGACTCTTGTCTATCTTATAGACCTTCTCTAAAATTTCTAGTGAGTTCTCTCTTCAATGTCTCCAGTGTTTGACAGTTGACCATTCATTCTCTGAAATTTTCTTTCTCCTTTTCTTCTAGAGCTCCAATGTCCATTAGGCTGTTCCCTCTCATTGTTTTTCATTGTACATCTTCCTTATGATGGTGCTTCCGAGAGCTTCTCTTCTGTTTTATTCTTTCTTACTCAACAAACTCTCTTAGGTATCTACAACCATTTACACTGTTTCTACTATTACCTACATGTTGATAACATCCTCACCTCTATATTGTATAAAATCCTTTCCTCATTCCCCAGACCAATGGAGCCAACTGCCCACAGAACAGCACCAACTGTGTGACCCAGAGGCATATCCAAGACTCATCTTAGTCACCTGATAATCCTCAGGGGGTTCTCACCTTGGGAAGTCATAAAGCTAGGAGGCATCTTGACTCCACCTTTTCTTTATCCCCATATCAAACTGGACACCCAATTTCATCATCTTCACATACTTTGGATCCATCCTAGTCTCTCAAACACCCCTGCTAATCTGGAGCTCTACCATATTATGCTTTCACAAATGGGCCTTACTGGGACACTTGGGTGGCTCAGTTGGTTAAGTGTCTACCTTCAGCTCAGGTCATGATCTCAAGATCCTGGGATGGAGCCCTACATGGGGCTCTCTGCTCACTGGGGAGCCTGCTTCTCCCTCTGCCTCTGTGCTTGCTCTCTCCCGCTCTCTCTCAAGTAAATATATAAAAGCTTAAAAAAAAAAAAAAGCAAATGGGCCTTGCTGCACTACAATTCATCCATCACCTTGCCACATGAAACTGACTTAACTTTCTTCAACTTAAAATCTCTTACCAATGGATTACCACAGCCTTGAAGATAAAGTTAAAAATCTTTAACACAGTAGGAAAGAGGGCCTATCATTATGGGCCCCTTGTTTACATATTAAACTTCATCTCTCTGTCTTCCCCTTAATACATTAAGAATCCATTTTGTTTCTGTCAGTTTGGCCTCACTTCCTTCTTGCGCCTAGAATACCTTATCCTCCATCCTCACCAATTAATTTCTACTTGCTTTCAAAATTCAGTTAAAGCAAACATTCTTCCAAAAGCCTTCTCTGACTCCCCTGAAGTCTCATACACATACAGTTTTCCTGTCCCCCACAGGGCTCTATGCATGTGTCTGACTATAATATTTATCTCTTTATATTTTGGCCTGCTCTATGACTTCCATGCAATACTATAAGCTCCTTGAAGGTAGGTTAGGGACTTGGGACCAGAGCAGATACTCTTTGTCAAATGAAAAAAATAAATACAATATCTTTAGGGATGCCTGAGTGGCTCAGTGGTTGAGAGTCTGCCTTCTGCCTTGATCCTCGGGGTCCTGGGATGAAGTCCCACAAGGCTCCCCAAGGGGAGCCTGCATCTTCCTCTGCCTTCCCTCTGTGTCTCTCATGAATAGATAAATAAATAAATCGTTTTAAAAAAATACAGTATCTTTAATATCTATAACTCTAAAAATTCCATTAACTTGTTTCAACAATTCAAAGTGTTTCAACAATTCAAAACCTTAATACGAAGTTTCTTCCACTCCATGAGTCCTAATATCATATACTAAAACCTGAAGGTTTGATTAAATAAACCAACCTATTTGATGATTGTTAAAGAGAGGAAAACTTACAATAAATTCTGAAAGCAGCTAGGCCAAAGGAAACGGTTTTTAAAGAGAAGAGAGAACTATAGTTACAGCATTCACAATAATAATAACATTTGTTCAACATGCTTATCAGCCAAATTAGAAAGCAGTCATTTTTTTAACCAAAAAAAGATTAAAGGGATCCCTGGGTGGCGCAGCGGTTTGGCGCCTGCCTTTGGCCCAGGGCGCGATCCTGGAGACCCGGGATCGAATCCCACATCAGGCTCCCAGGTGCATGGAGCCTGCTTCTCTCTCTGCCTGTGTCTCTGCCTCTCTCTCTCTCTCTGTGACTATCATAAATAAATTTTAAAAATTAAAAAAAAAAAAAGATTAAAAGATATAGTCTAATGCACTGAAAAGAACTGAAGTCTTCAGTTTAGAAGCGTGGGTGGACTGCTTCGTAGTCCCCAGGCAAATGAAAACGTTAATCTCTAAATAAATAATAATAATAGCTGACTATCTACGCAGCTTGTTTTCAAATTCCTTTGGCCTAAAGAAATGTTTTTCCATCATGAACAATGGAAAACTGTACAGTATTTAATAGCAAAGCTTGTGAACATCTCAAAAATATAAAAACTAATCAGACTAACTGAACAAAAGCCAATATAAATTTAGCAAAATTTCAAAATCATAAATGCAATGTTATTACTTCCAATGTGATTTGAAATAGAGTAAGAAGTTATGAGGTTAGAAGTACTTGGGGGACTCAAGTTATAAAAATAATATTCATTATTATTTCAAAATTGATGAGAACTTCCACATTGCTTGAAAGCTGGTTTCAAATAATTTATTTTCTTTTCTTTTTTTTTAAATTTATTTATTCATGATAGTCACACGGAGAGAGAGAGAGAGGCAGAGACACAGGCAGAGGAAGAAGCAGGCTCCATGCACCGGGAGCCTGACGTGGGATTTGATCCCGGGTCTCCAGGATCGCGCCCTGGGCCAAAGGCAGGCGCCAAACCGCTGCGCCACCCAGGGATCCCTGGTTTCAAATAATTTAAATGGGAGAAAAACTGATAAACATCCTCTGTCCCATAAGCTTAGCAAATCTTGTTTCCTATCATATAGAGATACTATACACTACCTCAATCCAATTTATCAATTATGAATCACAGACTTATGTTATATTTACATAACTATACCATATTTTATTATACTCATCTCTATACCTGTAGCACTTTTTAAATTTTTTTAAAAATATTTGTTTGTTTGTTGTTTATTGGGACACCCGGGTGGCTCAGTGGTTGAACGCAGGCCTTCGGGTCGGGGCGTGACTCCAGAATCCCCCCCCGATCGATCCCACATCAGACTCCCTGCATGGAGCCTGCTTCTCCCTCTACTTATGTCTTTGCCTCTCTCTCTCTCTCATGGATAAATAAATAAAATCTTTTTTAAAAATCACTTTAAAAAATATATTTATTTGTTTGAGAGAAAGAAAAAGCATGAGAGAGCATGAGTGGGGAGAGAGAGAAGCAGGCTCGCGCTGAGCACAGAACTGGACACAGGACTCAATCCTGGGACTCCAGGATCATGACCTGAGTCAAAGGCAGACACTTAACAGACTGAGCCATCTAGGCACCCCTCTGTAGCACTTTTTTAAAAAATACACAATATAGCAGTGCCTGGCCTATTCAGTCAGAGAAGCATGCGACTCTTGATCTCAGGGTCATGTTGAGTTCAAGCCCCATGTTGTGCACAGGGATTACTTAAGTAAAACTTAAAATATATATATAATATATATACACATAATATATGTATTTCACATCTCCTTAAAAAAAAAAGGATCACCCACATGTAATGTGATCAAAGTTTAAGTTATCACCGTTTCTTTTTTAGTTAACCATTAACAGATAGATGCCCATTGATAGATGAATGGGTAAAGAGGATGTAGCACATTTTATTTACACACACACACAAACACACACACGAATATTACTCAGCCATAAAAAAAAAAAAATGAATGAAATCTTGTCCTTTGGAAGAGCATGGATAGAACTAGAGGATATGATGCTAAGTGAAATAAGTCAGAGAAAGACATGATTTCACGTATGTGTGGAATCCATAAAACAAGACAAACAAAACAGAAGCAAAGTCATAGATACAGAAAACAAACTGTTGGTTACCAGAGAGGGGAGTATTTGGGAGGCTCACAAAACAGGTAAAAGGGATTAAGAGGTACAAAAACTTCCAGTTATAAAATCACTAGTCAAAAAAAATAAAAAATAAATAAAATAAAATCATTATGTCATGGGGATATAATGTACAACATAGGAAATATAGTCAATAATACTGTAAGAACTTTGCATGGTAATTAGACTTCCAGGGATTTCATAATATATAAAAATATCAAATCACTATGATATACACCTAAGACTAATAAAGATACTGTATGCCAATTACACTTCTACTTTAAAAATCAAGTTGTACTATAGGCCTACCCTACCAATAATCTTGACACTATTATTTCCTTACTTTCCTTCTAAATACAGTTATAATTGTATTTTTCATTGTGTTTTTTCTCCTCAAACTTAAAACTAGGAAAGCTTCCTCTTGGATTTTTTCCCCTCAGTTCTTGCATTTTTCCTCAGTCTTCCATCTTGATCTGATCCATTTCCAGAATTGGAAAGGTGTAGCAAAAGCAAAACTGAAAAGTCATATTTCCTTAAACTTTCCAAATCCCTAATAGTAACAATTTAATGCACTTAATGGTTTGTGGGCAACTTCCAAAAAGTATCACAAGCCTATGAATATTATGCCTCAGAACTATTTTAGAAATCATTGTATACTTGCAGGAAGGGCAAACAATTTACTTGTAAGTCCCATCAACCAATCAGCAAATGAAAAATTGTGGCTGTGGGGCACCTGAGTGGCTCAATTGATTAAGCACCCAGCTTCAGCTCAGGTCCTGATCTCAGGGTGCTGGGATCCAGCCCTGGCTCATCGGGGAGTCTGCTTATCCCTCTCCATTGCCCCTCCCTCTGCACCTGCTCACCTCTCTTTCATACATATAAATAAAAAAAAATATTTTAAAGCTATTGTTATATTCTGTGGGCATTTTTATTCTCAAACTATTTATGGTTATCAATTCTCAACTGGAAGCAGCAATCAATTGAAATTCAGTAAATTTTAGCTTGATAAAACAAATGCTAACAGCACCTGGTGGCTCAGTCGGTTAAGTATCTGCCTTAGGCTCAGGTCATGATCCCAGGGTCCTGAGATCAAGTCCCACATCAGGCTCCCTGCTCCTTTGGGACCCTGCTTCTCCTTCTCCCTCTGCCTGCCACTCCCCCCTCCTGTGCTCTCTCTGTCAAATGAATGAATGAATGAATGAATGAATGCTAACATAGTCATCATATGATATATATTAGCCAGAGTGACAGTAACTACCTAACATTTAACCAAAGCAAGTTAACCAAGGCAGAGGGTTTTAGCTACCACTAATCTACCACTGCAACAAATACTTTGAAAATTGCATATGTATACAATTTTTTAAAGATTTACTTATTTCAGAGAAAGAATGAAAGAGAACGAGCACACATGGGGGAGGGGCAGAGGGAGGGGAAGAGAACCTCAAGAGGACTCCCCGCAGAGCATGATGACCTGAGCCCAATCAAGGGTCAGACACTTAACCTACTGAGCCACCCAAGTACCCCCAATTCTTTTTATATCATACCTTTAAACATAGCATTAAAAAGCTACTGATTATTACATTTCCGAATTTAGATGAGTCATAGTGCTTTGTATGCAGGACTTGAATGTGAATCAAAATTGTAAATAAGCACTTGCTTGCTAGTCAAAAATTCAATGTGGACAGATTCAGAAAGATTAAAGCATATAATCGTAATATACATTGTGTTTTTAAAACGGTCACTTCCCAACCGTTAACAAAGTTCAGTAAACATGCCAATTGCCCCTCCTCTCCTTGAACATCTAAAAATTACAGAATACTTCTAATCCCATTGCCTCACTTTACAGACTGGCACCCGAGACCTCGGGTCTTTCAAAATACATCTAGCTAGCAGGATTACAGCACCTCGGGCCACCATGGTCTGAGGTTTACTGGAGGTGAAAGTAAGAAAAAAAAATGAAGTCTCAGAGGAGCTCTATCCTAGGATATAGATTCATGAGCTTCTACACCTAAATCTGGAACATGAAATTGAAACATCAAACAACAACAACAAAAAATTACAACTCAAATCTAGACAATAAAACTGGCAACTCAAATGAGAGAAAAGGCAGGGAATGCCCATTTTACTCATAAGACCCTGATCATCAAGGAATTATAAAAAAAAAAAAAAAAAGTTTGTTGAATGGATGAATGAATGATTGTATGATACTTGATACGATGACTTGATCGATTTTAGAAGCTCCAATTTCAGGAGCTAACCTGAAGGATCATGATGCCATAGCGGAAATTAAAACTCACGGTGCAACACACAGCCCCTATGTGCAGCACAACAGCCAAGTCTCTGCAAATCTCCGCATAGCTGTTGCAGGTATTTCATGTATATATTTATGAACTATTTTTTCAGGGTAATTCCCGCAAAGGAGGACAGAGCCAGAGAACCGGTAAGTCTGAAAACAGGCCCTGCTCACCCATAAGCCTTTGCATGAAAGTGGACAGGATCTGAGTGAGTCACTGATAATAATCAGAGCGTCCCCCCAGCCAGAGGACGCGGCCCGGCATCGCCGGCAGGCACTGCCTTTAACTAGGGAACCGGTCAGGGGAGAGTGGAGCCACCGCAACCTGCTGCAGGTAAGTAAGCAAGGCTCGCGCCGATCTGTTTGCGAGTGGAGATCCTGCTGAGCCCCGTCGCAGGCACCAGGGCCGGCCCCGCCCAGCCGTCGCGCAGCTCTCCTACGCACAAGGCCCGGTCCTCCGCGAGTTCAGGGCCCACCCAGGACGGGACGAGGGCGGAACGGCAAGGCCGGTCCCCTCCCAGGCCACCCACGCCCCGGCGCGGCCCTGCCGCCACACGCTCCCCTGCCCCATCTCCCACGCAGCCCCAGGCCCGCAGGGCCTAAGCCGCCCTCCACGCCGAGCTGAGACAGGCCACGAGCGGGTGCGATCCCGCGGCCCCGGAGCAGGGGCCAGCCGCACGGAGCACGGAGCACGGAGCACGCCGCACGCAGCGCGCCGCCCGCACAGCTTACCTCCCTTCTGCCCCAAGCTCAGCCCCGCGCCGGCTGCCTGACGTGGCCCGCCCCGCCGTCTCGAACGCCTGGGGGCGGAGACTACGCGGAGAGAGCCAATGGGCTGGCAGACTGCGAGCGCAGGCCCCGCCCCCTCCGGCTTCGCCCCGCCCCTCCCCGCTCTCGCGCACGCACGGTCAAGGCCAAGGCCGCGCACTGCGGCTGGAGGGCGGCGAGCGCGGCTCCCGGCGTCCCTGCAGGAGCCCGGGGCGGGGCAGAGCGGCGCGCGCAGGTGGGGGCCGGGGGGGGCCGGGGGGGGGGGGCGGGGGGGTAGGGCTGCCGCGCAGCGGGGGTTAGCCCGCGGGGACCTCGCTGGAGATGCCCCTGCAGCGTGCTCGGGGAGTCCTGTTGGCAGCCTGCCGCGATGCAGCTTTTGGCGACGCAGAGCAGTTTCTTGGGGTTTGTGGATTTTGTCTCCCGGAAAAAAAAAAAAGTCCCGTTGACATTAATGATTCAGAAAATCTAATGCAGGCGGCCTCCTGGTCACTTCGTTCCTCCCCTTGTAGCTGCCGCCTCGTGTTTTCACTTCCTTGGCCAACAGAGAACACTGCGGCTGTCAATGCTGCACGGGTGCATCCACCTGTTGGAGAGTCCTACAAAACGCTACAGCCTGCATATATCTGCCCAGTTAACCTGGGAAGAGCAGGCATATGTATCTATTGCTATTATTGTTATTATTTTTGTCTAATACTTATTGCGTGTCCATCTGTGCATGAACACTCATTTTCATAAGAAGGCTGTAAAAATACCAGGCGCAGTAGAAGAGAAGCTGAAGGAGACAGCAGAAAAGAAAGAAAAAAGTGAGAAGGTAATGAAGGAATGGAATTCTGGTTGTGGAAAATTATATACAAGAGTTAAAACAAGTTGCTCTAGAGAACCTGACCCATCCACCAGTTTCTAAATTCTGGTATATCTTTAAAAGTAAGTGTATATAGAAGTGGAGAGCTTTTTAAAAAGTACCGGTACCTGGGCCCCATCTCTAGAGATTCTCAATTTAATAGCTCTGCTGTGAGTCCTTGGTACTGGTACTCTCAAGTTGCCAAAGTCATTTTAATGTGCTGACACAAGAGTTCTACTTCTCATTTGTAGGAAGGATTTGGTTCCCTATACTCCACTTTAGAAAAGTAATTATATACCACAGGCTATTTCAGTTCTCTCAATAACGTATTATGCATTCATTCTGTAGGAATTTATCTAAATTAAATGTTAAACCTACTTAAATATTCAATCTCTGTTATCCTTTGAGAGAAAGCAGTTTAATAAGGTTTATAATTGCCTTCTTGATTTTATGGAATTTGCTGTGTTAACCTTAAAAATAAACTGCCAGTTACTTTACCAGCAGACGATGGGCTTAAACAGGAATAGCAGAGAATTGCAATCCAGGACAAGCAAGCTGCAGCAAAACCATAGGCAAGTGCAACAAACAAAGGAAAGGAATATTTTTTTTATGCAGAAGAAGAATGAAGTTGATGAAAATCCACTGAAAAGCAAGAGTTGGGGGCGATGTTAGTTTCTCATTGGCTGAGTTGCAGGGGTAGTGGATTTCTTGTAGGAGATGCAAAGTACATCTTACCCTATTGGGACCTATAACTGATGATTCTTATGGAGGATTCTTCTGTTGAGTTTGTAACTGACATTGAGGGGTATGGCTTTTCCTACCAACGTCCCCTTTAAGCATCCTAAGTCCACTATTACTGAGGTTTTCCTTAATTAATTTTCACAGATATTCCTCTTCAGTCTTAATAATTCTATTTTTTTAATATTTTATTTATTTATTCATGAGAGACACAGAGAGAGGCAGAGACACAGGCAGAGGGAGAAGCAGGCTCCCTGCAGGGAGCCCAATGTGGGACTCGATCCCAGAGCTCCAAGATCCCACCCTGAGCCGAAGGCACTCAACCACTGAGCCACCCAGGCATCCCAAGTCTTAATAATTCTAAATGTATCAGCAGCATCAGTCCGTTAAGCATCTGTCTTCAGCTCAGTCTGATCTCGGGCTCCTGGGATCAAGCCCCATGTCAGGCTCCCTGCTCAGGGGGAGTCTACCTCTACCTTTCCCTCTGCCTTCCCCACTAAGCTTATGAGTGCTCACTCTCTCTAATTAATTAATTAATTAATTAAAAAATATTTTAAAAATAAGTTCTTCTGTTCCCTTGGGGCACCTCGCTGGCTCAGTCCAAAGAGCCTGCATGAGTTTGAGCACCGCATTGGATGTAGAGATTACTTATATAAATAAAATATAAAGGGCTCCTGGGTGGCTCAGTTAGTTAAACATCTGACTCTGGCTCAGGTCATGATCTCAGGGTCCTGGGATTGAGCCCTGAGTCCAGCTCCACTCTACTGGAGGGAAAGTCTGCTACTCCTTCCCCTACTCATTCTCCCTCTCTTTTTCTCTCAAAGAAATAAAAATCTTGGGATCCCTGGGTGGCGCAGCGGTTTGGCGCCTGCCTTTGGCCCAGGACGCGATCCCGGAGACCCGGGATCCGAAACCCACGTCGGGCTCCCGGTGCATGGAGCCTGCTTCTCCCTCTGCCTGTGTCTCTGCCTCTCTCTCTCTCTCTGTGACTATCATAAATAAATAAAAAAATTAAAAAAAAATTTAAAAGAAATAAAAATCTTTCAAAATAAATAATAAAACCTATTTCTCTTTTATTTATTTAACTAAAGACTGTTTTAAAAATCTACTCCCATGTTTCTTAAGACACAGTAGTTTGACATCAGTCAAAATTATAGTTGAACACTTAACTATGTGAACAGCTCTGTTCTAAGTGTATCAATTCAGGGACACCTGGGTGGCTCAGTGGTTGAGCATCTGCCTTTGGCTCAGGGAGTGATCCTGGAGTCCCTGGGAACGAGTCCCACATCGGGCTCCCTACATGGAGCCTGCTTCTCCCTCTACCAGTGTCTCTGCCTCTCTTCTCTCTGTCTCTCGTGAACAAATAAATAAAATATTTTTTTAAAAGTATATCAATTCATTTAATCCACAAAACAGTTTATGAAGCCAATACAGTTACTTTATAAATAAAGAATCTTAGGTACAGAATGGGAAGCATCTTGACCAAGCACACGCACCTAGTTAGTGGCAAAGCCAAAATTTGAATCCAGACAGCCTGGCTCTCCATAAATACATTTACTGCCTCTGTTATAGAAAGGGTGGCTTTTAGGAGTACATGGGGAAATTCTCCTTTAAAGAATAATGGTTAGTCTGTGATTTTCCACTTTTTTTTTTTTTTTTTTTTTTAAGTAAACTCTATGCCCAATATGGGGCCTAAACTCACAATCTCAAGATAAAGAGCTCTATCTTCTATTCTGGCAACTGAGCTAGCCAGGTGCCCCTGTGATTTTTCATTGTTGAAAATTCAGATTCAAATTTGGGGCTGGATCAAGAGACTTGGGTTGTTAAACTAGAGCCTAGGACTAACTTGACTGCTTGCTACAAATCTCGGACTAAGCTGGAAGTATACCTCACCTCCTTCTGGGATATACTCTACCCTACTTGGGATATACTCCTTCCATAGATTACTGTAGTTCAGCAAGGATCCTCAAAACTTTTAAATTATTTCATCTATTACCCTCCCAGGCATTATGTTAGATATGAGAGATATGAAGATGAAAGACACAATCAGAGCCTCGAAAAGCCAGCTCAGGGATCCCTGGGTGGCGCAGCGGTTTGGCGCCTGCCTTTGGCCCAGGGCGCGATCCTGGAGACACAGGATCGAATCCCACGTCAGGCTCCCGGTGCATGGAGCCTGCTTCTCCCTCTGCCTGTGTCTCTGCCTCTCTCTCTCTCTCTCTGTGTGACTATCATAAATAAATAAAATTAAAAAAAAAATTAAAAAAAAAAAAAAAAGAAAAGCCAGCTCATCCTGGAAGTCAGGACTAGAGGTACTTTTTCTTTTTAGAAGTATAGACTTTCAGAACTAGAAAAGGTCTCAGAAGCAGCCAATCCGTGACAGTTTTCACTGCCAAATGCTAAAATGAAAAACAGGTAAATAAATACAAACAATGTATTGAGTTTTCATAAAAATAAATTCAATGTAAAGAATCACTTTTTCTGAAATTATGCTTTGGTGGTGGTAGTGGTGGTGTTAAAAATGTTCTATCTTGTATGAAATAATAATTAATAGATTAAAGTTGTTGGGAATTTGGGGTGTTTTTTTTAAATGATCTTAAAGTCCTATGTGGTTTCTCAAAATTTTTTGATGTTTTACTGATCCCTGTTAATTTACAGAAAGGGAAACTAAGATTCCAGGGGAACAAAGTCCAGTCCTTTTCCTACTGCGTACCCACAGAAACAGCTCATTTTGTGTACAGGGCTAGACAATTTTTTTTAAGTGATAATAACAAGCTTAAAAAGAAATCAGGGTCAAGGTTAGACAACAAAGATTAGAACAGGTTCCGATAGGCCAGCTGTGTTGTTAGCCAGGAGGAAAAGGCTCCTGCCTGCTTAATTAATCAGATTAGCTAAGTAGATTGGTTTCCTTCTGAGCTGAGAGCAAAGAATGAGGCCTGAGGGAATACAGCTACTATATGCAGCTACATTTTGATTGAGGTAAGACCTAGGAAGGTCTGCTTGATTGAGTAGAGCACACCCACGACTGATAGGGATTTTTGGAGCCCTACACAAATGTTTCACAGAGAGTCAGCCTGGGGCGATTTTTTTGAGAAAGGGCAGGGAAAGGGAGGACCCTCATGGGAGCAACGGGAGGAGAATCAACTTCTTTCACGTAACCGCAGAGGTTGATCTAGATTTAATACCAAAAGACCCAGGACAGATGGAATTTTCAATTGAAGGATTAAAACAGGCTTCAAATCTGTATATTATTTTCTGGATCAGCTTAGAATGTAAATGCAAATGAACTCTTTGCCTTTTAAATATTCAAGACAAACCACTGTCTTTAAGAGGTAAGCAGGCAGACAGCGTTTCTCTGTTAACCTTCGGGTATTTTTTCCCCTGAAGTAGTTAGGCAGTTAGTTCTCTATTGTACCAGACCCTTTAGATAAGTACACTTTTTGAAGTCAGCAGAGAAGGGCCTATTGACTTTAACAACAACAAAAGAAAGAGAGTAAGAAAAATGTGTCCACTCCCAAATCATTAACTGAACTGAAAAGAATATGCTAACAAAGAAAGACACTGTAGTCCGAATCCTGTACTGTAAGGGAAGGTCACGGCACCCACAGCATCAGGAGAGGCACAAAGCCTTGAACTCAGGCCCAAGCATGCTGGGCCAGCTTAACACACCCACGCATTCATCAGCAGGCACGAGACTGGGAGGAGAAATTCAGAACGGAGTCACACAGCTCCACTGTCGACACATCTACAGAAAGTAATCTTATTAGATTTTTAAAAAGGTTTTATTTATTTATTGAGAGAGAGGAAGACCACAGAGAGAGAGAGGGGGAAGCTGACTCCCTGCTGAGGAGAGAGCCTGATGCAGGACTCAATCCCAGGACCAGGAGATCATAACCTGAGCCAAAGACAAATGCTTAACCAACTGAGCCACCCAGGTGCCCTGAAAGTAATCTTATTAGATTTAATTAGATGTGAGTATATGGGCTCCAATGGCCTCCTATTTCTTTCAGGGTAGAAGCCAAAGTCCTTACAAAGGTCAACAAGCCCGTGTATGATTTGCCTCTCCTGCACCATGTACTTCCATATATACACACCCACACAAAACCAGTTCGGTCTTTGACCTTGCTTCCACACTCTTCCCCAACTTGATTTATTCCAATTACCTTGCCCCCTTGCTGCTGCAGGATCGTGACACGTCTACGTACCTTCCAGATTCATTCCCTTGTCAAGAAGTTACCTTCTGGGGATCCCTGGGTGGGGCAGCGGTTTGGCGCCTGCCTTTGGCCCAGGGCATGATCCTGGAGACATGGGATCGAATCCCACATCGGGCTCCCGGTGCATGGAGCCTGCTTCTCCCTCTGCCTATGTCTCTGCCTCTCTCTCTCTCTCTCTCTCTCTCTCTCTATCTCTCTCTCTCTCTGTGTGTGTGTGTGTGTGTGTGTGTGTGTGTGTGTGTGTGTGACTATCATAAATAAATAAAAATTTAAAAAAAAAGAAGTTACCTTCTGGATAAGGCCCACTCTATCAGCCTGGGTCCCAGCAAGAAATAGCACAATCAAATTAGGAAAATTGAAGAGACTTCAATAAGGGTCTCTAAACAAAGGTGTAGTCAGAAAATAATGAAATAACAAAGGAGGCTTAGTAAATGGGAGCCCCCCCAAACCACCCCTGAGCCTCAAAGAGCAAGGGAAGGAGGAGTTAACAAACATGGAGAAGGCTGTGTGTATAGGAACTACCTGACAGGAACTGGGACCATTGGTCAAGAAACACAACCAGTCTGCAGTGACCCAAAAGAGAGAGAGCTCAGGAATTCATACCCTAACTTCTGTCATTCTCATTTCTCCCTCTAAATCTTCTGAAGCAAAGGAAGCTCATGCAGCTCATACACATCAGCCTTCTGGGGAACAGTGAAGGGGCAAAAAGAAGATACCCCACATATTTACTTTGATCACCTGTAAAAGCTTCTGCTGCGAAACAAACCACCCCAGAACTTAGTGGCTTAAAATTACAAACATCTAATTCTTCTAAGAATCATGTAGGTTGCTAAAGCAGTTTTGATATAGGCTGGCTTTGCTGGTCCCTGCTGAAACTACTTATAAGTCTGCAGTCAGATGGCAGCGTGGTTGATCTAGGATGGCCTCATTCACATGCTTGGGGGTTTGTTCAGTGTCAGCTGGGACATAGGGATGATGTGACCATGTATCTCTACTGACTATACCCAATCACTTTTCTTACTTGTAAGACACTGTTAGAATAGGCTGTTAGTTAAGTTCTAACAGGATACTTAGAGGCCCACAGTGAAGTCATAGCCAGCTACTAGAAAAGTCAGAGGAACCCAGATCAAGCTAGACAGGCCCAAGATGGCTAACAAAGTAGGCCAGAAACCCAACCAAACAAAGAAGAAAAGGCACCAAACCCTCCTTCCAAGAAATCCCCACCCCAAGTATTTAATATTCCACCCCTTTGTTAACAACTGTCAATAAAAGAAAGCCAAACCCCAGGGCACACAGCACAAGTTCATCTGTACTCAGGCTATCTGGGCTCACATGTGCACTGGGCTCACATGCTCACTTCCGTTCCCCATTCTCTCTCTCTCTCACCCACCCAGTTTCCTATCGCCTGAGTATATTTTCACTGTAATAAACTTTCTCACTTGTGTCACTTGAATTGTTGTGGGTCCTTGAATTATTTCTTGTGATGAGACGAAGAATCTTTGGTAACATCTTTGGGACGAGCTCAGTCAAGGCCTCCGGGCTCAGTGTCTCCCCAATTCACCTGGTAACACTATCGAATCCTTGCTAATTCCCATGTTAAAACAATCCCAATTTTTATTTGATTCAGTAAAGTTCCCAGCCCCAGGGGATGGAACAAGATTGATCTATAGCAAAGGTCAACACATTTTTTCTGTAATGAGCCAGAAAGTAAATAGTTTAGGTTTGTGAGACAAGAGGCAAAATTGAGGACATTATATAGAAATTTGAATAACAAGAAAGAAAGCAAGTTCCACAAATTTTTTATTGATGAAATCCAAAATACAGTAATTGAGTATAATCATTTCTAATATAGGTCTACTAATGAGAAGAACAGAATTATAACAGATAATAGTTGATTTAGTTGGAGTTTAAAGTTAGTATTCTTTCGCCAAAATCAATTGCAAATGTTCATCTACTAAGTTTGATCCATGAGATTTTATGCACCTCATCTCTGAGAATATCTTTTCACACAGATCGCTATGGCCAAATACTTGTATCAACCTGTGAGAGTATGATTTTAATTGAGCATATTTATCACTTGGAAGTAATTTACAAAATCCTATTAGATTCTTCTCTTGATATTTGCCAATTGCCATGTTATTATATTGCAGATTAATCACTTCCAATTGAAGACCCTCAAATGCAAAGTTAAATGGCTTTTGAAATGTGGAAAATTCCTTTCCACTTTCAGGGAGATCCAAAAATGCTATTGGAACTACAGTGTGAGCTTAGAGAGTATATATCTTCTGCAAACTTTTGTGGGAATGGAGATTTGCTTTTTTAAAAGAAACTTAGAAGCACAGGAAGTATATTAAACAGCTTGACATCACTTGTGCTTCAAGCAACATTAATTGTTGTTAAAATGACTTACCACAGTATAACTTTTGCGTATAAGCACTGTTTACCTTGTAATTTTATATTGAGAAGAAACATGACTGAGTCTACAGCTAAAGCTGATTTTCAAAGCCACTAGGTGTTTAATAAAAGTGATTGAACGAAGTTCTCATTCCAAAAAATTTCAGGCTTGAGACGGGTTCAGAAACTGCAATAAAACTTTAACCACTGCTAAGCCATCAAACTTCTGTGGGTCTGGGCAAGTCAGGCTATTCAGCTTCCATCTTTGATAAAAGTTCACAGAACTGTGGATCATTAGGTCCACCAGACTATGTGAAGTTCACCAGGAAGACTACTGGTTCGAAAGTAGAATAAATTCACTTTCTGCAAAGTACCCACAGAGGACCAGCACAATGACCAATTACAGGTCTTAAATGCTTGCATTTTCGGGACCTTTGGGTGACTCGGTGGTTGGGCGCCTGCCTTTGGCTCAGGTCGTGATCCTGGGATCCAGGATCGAGTTCTGCATCGGGCTCCCTGTGAGGAGCCCACTTCTCTCTCTGCCTGTGTCTCTGCCTCTCTCTCAGTCTAGGTCTCATGAATAGATAAATAAATCTTAAAAAAAAAAAAAAAGCCTGCATTTTCACAAGCTGTATAAATTGTTCAACTAAGGCCTTTCTGCTCCACACATATTTTTTATCACCATTGATTGTAAGGCATCTTAACAGATTCCACTTCAAATTGTACTGAATTAAAGTATTTTCAATTCCTTTGAAAATCTACTCACCTATCGTTGTTCCAGGCAAAAAAAAATTCATAGAGGTTGCTCCTTCAGCCACTTCCAACTCAGGACTGACTCCTTGAATCAACAACAACCAATCAGTATGGGGAACATCGGTCAACTCATCAAGAGCTAAGGAAAACCACTCCAAATCATTTACTTCATTTTTTAATTAGCTGTTGATGGTGTTGCCAGTGTCCTCAACTCTTAAAGTGTCCTGTTCTCACTGAAAGGCTAATGGTCTTAAACAAATGTATTTTTCTGCAGGAACATTTCTCTAGCTGCTGCAATCAAACATGATTTAATTAACTCACCCTCAGTAAACAACTTTCCTTGCTTGACTCACAAATGAACTACTCAGAAATTTACTTTGGTTGCAGCTTTAAAAAAAATTATTTATTCATCAGAGACAGAGAAGCAGAAGCAGGCTTCACAAGGGGAGCCTGAATGCGGGACTGGATCCTGGATTCCGGGATCATGACCTGATCCAAAGGCAAACACTTAACTGCTGAACCACCCAGGCATCCTGGTTACAGCTTTTTCATTCTTCTCTTTGTAAAGAAATTCTGCTGTGATGAGCTATTGCATCTTAAATCATCATATTTTTCTCATCATTGCTTTCCTGTGAGTTTGGAATATTGTGATGAGTCTGGGGCCATTGGCGTTTATTATATTAAAACCTTTCAACCTAGGTAGAGTAGCGCAATAAATACATACTTTGTCACCTACTTCAATAACAAAGTAATCCACACTCCATTGTGCCTGAAAAACATGATGTGAAAGAGGAGTGATGTCACCAAAACGTCAATATAGGCAACCCCAGCTTCTGCTCCCTGACAAAAATCAACCATTAGCTACCCATTAACGAAAACGGTTCTGGAAGAGCTCTAGAGTCCATTTAAGAAATGTCAGCAACACAGCAAAACAAAAAACCCAACAATAATTGCACAAGAGAAGAGGGAAAACTGCTTCATCAAAGCTTAGTTTGCTTACATCATCCCATTCCTCAGCTGGTTTTGCTCAGGGCCAAGAGGAAATTTCCCAATTAGAAATAATTTCCTACCGGGACACCTGGGTGGCTCAGTCGGTTAAACATCTGTCTTTGGCTCAGGTCATGATCCCAGGGTCCTCAGATGGAGCCCTACATCCATCCAGTTCTTTGCTCAGCAGGCAGTCTGCTTCAACCACTCCCACTGCTTGGGCTCTCTGGCTCTCTCTCTCAAATAAATACAATCTTTATAAAAAGGAAGAAAAAAAATAAAAGAAAGAGTTACCCTTATCAGGAAAGGAAGAGCAGGATGAGCAATGAGCTTTCTCGGCCTTTTGGGAGAGGACATAAATGTTCCACCTCATTTTCATTCAACCCAGACCAGCAAAGCAGAGACACATAGAGACAACAACCAGAGACAGAGACCTAGGCAGAGGGAGAAGCAGGCTCCTGGGGAGCCTGATGTGGGACTTGATCCCAGGACCCTGGGATCACACCTTGAGCTGAAGGCAGAGACTCAACCACAGAGCCACCCAGGCGTCCCAAGAGGGAAGTTTCTAGTAAATTTCTACATTAAGAAAAAATAAAGGCGGTGCCTGGCTGGCTCAGTTGGGAGAACATGCAACCCTTGATCTCGGGCTTTGAACTGGAGCCCCATGTTGGGTGTAGAGATAACTTAAAAATGAAATCTGAAAACAAAAAAAGAGAAAGAAAGAAAGAAAAAAGAAAGATACCAGATAAACAAACTAACTTTAAACCTCAAGGAACTAGAAAAAAATGAGCTAAGCCCGAAATTAGCAGAAGGAAGAAAATAAAGATCAGAGCAGGAATTTAAAAAAGAAGAGGCACCTGTGTGGCTCAGGGTGCAATCCCAGGGACCCAGGACTGAGTCCTGCATCAGGTTCCCTGCAGGGATCCTGCTTCTCCCTCTGCCTGTGTCTCTGCCTCTCTCTGTGTGTCTCTCATGAATAAATAAATAAAATCTTCAAAAATAAATAATAAAAAAATTAAAAAGAAGAAAAGCAATACAAAGATTAATGAGATTAAGAACTGATTTTTTTAAAGATAAACAAAATTGACAAATCATTAGCTAGATTAGGAAAAATAGAAAATTCAAATAAACAAAACCAGAAATAAAAAAGTAGATATTACAATAGATACCATAGAAATGCAAATGATTGTAAGAAACTACCATCAACAATTATACACCGACAAATTGGATAACCTAAAGAAATGGAAAAATTCCTAAAACATACTATCTACAAGAATGAATCATGAAGAAATATAAAATCTGAACAGACCAGTAATAAGGAGATTGAATCAATTATGAAAAAGTCCCCAAAAAGGAAAAGCCCAGGACCACTGGTTTCACTGATGAATTCTATGAAACATTCAAACTAAAATTAATGCCAATTTTTCTCCAACTCTTTCCAAAATTTAAAAGACATGGAACACTAACAAACTCATTTTATGAGGACAGCATTACCCTGTAACAAAGTGAAATAGACACTATAGGGAAACTTAGACCAATATCCCTAATGAATATAAATACAAAAATTCTCAACAATTTGAACATAGAAGGAACATGGATCAACATAATAAAAGCTATATATGACAAGCTCAGAGTTAACATCATGTTCATTAATAAAATGCTGGAAGCTTTGCCTATAAGATCAGAAGTAAGATAAGGGTGCCTACTCTCACTCCTATTCAACATACTATTGGTAATCCTACTCAGAGCAATCAGGCAAGGAAAAGAAAGACATCCAAATTGGAATGAAATTAAAAAAAAAAAAAAAAAACAAATTGGAATGGAAGCAGTAAAACTGGGGTGCCTTGGTGGCTCAGATGGTTAAGCGTGTGACTCTTGATCTCAGCTCAAGGTCTTTATCTCAGAGTCCTGAGTTCAAATCCCCCATTGGGCTCCACCCTGGACATGGAGACTTTTATGGAAAAAAAAAAAAAGTACAGTCATCTTTGCAGATGATATGATCTTATATACAGAAAATTCCAGGGGCACCTTTCTGGCTCAATTGGTGGAGTATCCAACTCTCGACCCCACTGTCATGAGTTCAAGACCCATGCTGAGTATGGAGCCTAGTTTTAAAAAAAAGAAAGAAAGAAAGGAAAGAAAAAGAAGAAAATTACAACATCTCCACCAAAAATCTGTTAGAGCTAATCAATGCATTCGGTGAAATTGCAGGATATAAAATCAACATATGGAAATCTAGTCTGTGATATTTCTTATAGCAGCAACAAACAAAGACAGAAGGGTGGGGAGCAGGGATTGTAGGGCTTGCCGATTTAGTGGTGTAAATACTCCCAACTTTACACTTTGCACATGATGTCACTAGACATGTGTTTGGAAGAGGTGTGCACAGTCAGCTCTCAGGAGCCTGTACAAGACAGGTGCACGGCTCTATAGTGATAATTATGGTTTAGAGGTCTGTGTATGTCAGGTTATTTTTTTAAGATTATTTGTTTGTTTGTTTGTTTCGTTTGTTTGAGAGAGAGTGAGAGAACAAGAGCAGGGGGAAGGAATGGAATAGAGAGAGAGGGAGAAGCCAATCTCCGAGAAGGAGGAAGGCCCGGCGGGCACATGGCTCAATCTCAGGACCCTGAGATCATGATCTGAGCGGAAGGCAGATGCTTAACCAACTGAGCCCCCCAGGCACCCCATGTCAGGTTATTTTAGAGGGAAAGGGGGGACAGGCACATCACAATTTAAGAGTTGACTGTACTGGGGAGCAATGCAGGAAATTCTTTGCCCCCTTATCTCCCTATGGAGACACCACCATTGTCTCTGCTTAGCAGTTTAACTTCTGTTTCACACTAACTTTTCTTTCTTTTTTCTTTTCTTGCTTTCTTTTTCTTTACCTCCTCCCCCACCCCTTTCCTATCTCTCATTACATATTGCTGCACTAAACTACTGTCAGAGAATGGTGCTTCTCTTACAAGGATGGCCAATAGGTGATAAACTGAGAAGTCACCAAGCCCAGGAATTCAGAGATTCCCTCTCCTGCTGTGCACGTTGAGGTGCTCAGAGACTAGATTTGGAGCCATTCCTATAGCTTATGGATCTTAGAAGACTGGTTCTAAGGTATAGGGTCTTCCATACAATGGTGAGACAAGTGAAGACTTGCTTTCACCAAGATTAAAGGGTATTTCATTTTTAAGGACTTTTTCCTCTTTATTTTAAGACTTCTACTTGGAGGACACCTGGGTGGTTCAGCAGTTGAGTGTCTGCCTTTGGCTCAGGGCATGATCCTGGAGTCCCAGGATGGAGTCCCACATCGGGCTCCCTGCAGGGAGCCTACTTCTCCCTCTCCTGTGTCTCTGCCTCTCTCTGTGTGTCTCTCATGAATAAATAAATATAATCTTAAAAAAAACCCTTCTACTTGGGTGCCTGGGTGGCTTAGTTGGTTAAGTGTCTGCCTTTGGCTCAAGTCATAATCGCAATGTCCTGGTATAGAGCCCAGCATCCAACTCTCTACCCAGTGGGGAACCTACTTCTCTGGCTCCCTCTGCCCCTCCCACCCATGTGCACACATGTGCATGACTGTGCTCTCTCTCTCTCTCTCTCTCTCTCTCTCTCTCCTTCTCTTTTTCTCTCTCCCTGGCTCATTTTCTCTCAAATAAATAAATAAAATCTTAAAAAAAAATACTTCTACTCCTTGAAATTTATCACCAAGATTGGGATGTGTGGCTTTTTGTATCTATTTTTTATCTTCATGTGTATCTCAAGATAAGAATAGATTTTTAATTGGCCTGACACACTTGTAAGACTGTAAGTAACCATGATACAATGTATTGTATATGTTATATTCATGATGTAATAATTCATTGCCCTCTAATGGAAGATTACAAAGCTATTGAAAAATAAGTTTGAAAATATACCTGGCTAGGAGAGAATGCCCTATGTATAATCAGAGTCCCTTGCATAGTTCGTATATGCTATTTGGAATTTCTAAGGTTTTGAATAATTATTGTTTTCTGCTACCAAGTTAATGAAAGTGCTAGAGTTATGGCTTTATTAATACCAAAAGATAATCCCCAGACCAGTCAGTCATTCCAAAGTGCCTTCCATGGGCATGGTGGGTAATAGCTCAGACTTTGGAATCAGAGAAATATTGGTGCCAATCCCAGAGGTTAGTCAATTGTGTGACCTTGGGCAACTATAACTCTCTCAGTGTCATTTCCTTATCTGTAAAATGAGGACAACAATATTATCTTGTAACATTTGCCTGAGGATAAAATGAGATCATTCATCTAAAACCCTTAGTTACCTAGGGGTGCCTGGGTGGCTCAGTCAGTTGAGCATCCATCTCTTAATTTCGACTCAGGTCATGATCTAAGGGTCATGAGGTCAAGGCCCTTGCTGGGCTCTGCATTCAAACACAGGGTCTGGGGATCCCTGGGTGGCGCAGCGGTTTAGCACCTGCCTTTGGCCCAGGGTGCGATCCTGGAGACCCGGGATTGAATCCCACATCGGGCTCCCGGTGCATGGAGCCTGCTTCTCCCTCTGCCTGTGTCTCTGCCTCTCTCTCTCTCTGTGACTATCATAAATAAATAAATAAATAAATAAATAAATAAATAAATAAATAAAATTTGAGGAAAAAAAAAAAACCACAGGGTCTGCTCCTCCCTCTCCCTCTGGCCCTCCCCCCAGCTCGCGATGTGCACATGATTTCTCTCTGTCCCTAAAATAAATAAATAAACTATTAAAAAAAAATAAAACCCTTAGCCAGTTTGTAAATTATAAGTATCCATCCATTCTGCCAACAAGTTTAAATACTACAAACCACGGTTTGGGTCCATTATAAGAGCTCAATAAATATTGGTTATTGTTACTATTAAGTTTTCACTATGTGTTTAATAAACACCATAGGCTGAAACAGTGCATAAGAAACCCATGATGCCATCATAGGGCTTGTAAGATTTTCAAATAACTTTTAACTTTATTTATTTATTTATTTATTTATTTATTTATTTATTTATTTATTTATTTATTTAAATATTTTATTTATTTATTCGTGAGAGACACAGAGAGAGAGAGAGAGAGAGAGAGACAGACAGAAAAATGGCCAGAGGGAGAAGCAGGCCCCATCCAGGGAGCCAGATGTGAGACTGATCCCAGGACTCCAAGATCACGCCCAAAGGTAGTCACTCAACTGCTGAGCCACCCAGGCCTCTCTAACTTTATTTTCTAACATTTTTCCAATTCTCCAGAATTCCTTAAAGATCAACTATTTCATTTGCAGATAGTCCCCAGACCTACAGAGTCACGTAGGGCCTCACTCTAAGAAAGTACTTGTATTTGGTTTAATGCTTTGATGTTGCTTTCTTGAAATTCTCAATAATTTCTCAAGAAGCACTTTTTTTTTTTTTTTTTTTTTTTTGGATTTTGTGTGTATTCTGTTCCCCACTGGGCCTTATAAATTATATAGCTAGTGCTGGCTAAAATATAATGTTTCTGAGCCCTAGAATCCAGAATTCTTTTAGAACAAATAGGCATTTTCTAGCTACTTCTCAGGCTTCTGGTCCTTTTGCTATTTTGGTTTGATTTGCTTTGATTTTAAAGAACAAAATCCCCTCAAACCAGCTCAGTTAAAAGAAGGGTTAATGTAAGGAATTATTCATCAATTTTTAAGGAGGCACTACACTCAGGGGCTATCTCTGCCCTTGTATAAACCTGAGAGTGAGTGTCTCCCTAAATTTTGTACCCCTAAAGCCTCACTTGTCTTACCCTAGCTTGGCCCTACTGTGGTCCTTGATGGCGCACAAGACCCGAGAAGGATGACACTATGGAATTAATAAATATCCAGAGTAAGGAATTAAAAATTCTATCTCTTTCATCGTCCAGTCTCCAAAGGACTCCCATTGGCCGAGTCCAAATGGAAATCAGAAAGCAAGGAACCTCTTCTGATGCACCCCATAGAGGTCAACCCAGCCCAACTGGGAGGCTAAGAGAGGCAAATAGAGACAACCCAGAACAGGCTGGGAATCGGACAGACAGACAATAAGGTTTTATCTAGTGATTACCACTACTTAATCTATGTGCTAGGACTAAAGCCCAGTCCAGAAACACCAAATTACTTTTGAGCCTTGCTCCTTCATTCCTACTAACAACAAAACAAAACATTTTTTTTGTATTGATATATATATTTTTTAATAAATTTATTTTTTTATTGGTGTTCAATTTACCAACATACAGAATAACACCCAGTGCTCATCCTGTCAAGTGCCCCCGTCAGTGCCCGTCACCCATTCACTCCCACCCCCCGCCCTCCTCCCCTTCTACCACCCCTAGTTCGTTTCCCAGAGTTAGGAGTCTTTATGTTCTGTCTCCCTTTCTGATATTTCCCACACATTTCTTCTCCCTTCCCTTATATTCCCTTTCACTATTATTTATATTCCCCACATGAATGAGAACATACAATGTTTGTCCTTCTCCGATTGACTTACTTCACTCAGCATAATACCCTCCAGTTCCATCCATGTCAAAGCAAATGGTGGGTATTTGTCATTTCTAATGGCTGACTAATATTCCATTGTATACATAGACCACATCTTCTAATCCATTCATCTTTTGATGGACACCGAGGCTCCTTCCACAGTTTGGCTATTGTGGATATTGCTGCTATAAACATCGGGGTGCAGGTGTCCTGGCGTTTCATTGCATCTGAATCTTTGGGGTAAATCCCCATCAGTGCAATTGCTGGATCTAGGGCAGGTCTATTTTTAACTCTTTGAGGAACCTCCACACAGTTTTCCAGAGTGGCTGCACCAGTTCACATTCCCACCAACAGTGTAAGAGGGTTCCCTTTTCTCCGCATCCTCTCCAACATTTGTGGTTTCCTGCCTTGTTAATGTTCCCCATTCTCACTGGTGTGAGGTGGTATCTCATTGTGGTTTTCATTTGTATTTCCCTGATGGCAAGTGATGCGGAGCATTTTCTCATGTGCTTGTTGGCCATGTCTATGTCTTCCTCTGTGAGATTTCTCTTCATGTCTTTTGCCCATTTCATGATTGGATTGTTTCTTTGGTGTTGAGTTTAATAAGTTCTTTATAGATCTTGGGACTAGCCCTTTATCTGATAGGTCATTTGCAAATATCTTCTCTCATTCTGTAGGTTGTCTTTTAGTTTTGTTGACTGTATCCTTTGCTGTGCAGAAGCTTCTTATCTTGATGAAGTCCCAATAGTTCATTTTTGCTTTTGTTTCTTTTGCCTTCGTGGATGTATCTTGCAAGTTACTGTGGCCGAGTTCAAAAAGGGTGTTGCCTGTGTTCTTCTCTAGGATTTTGATGGAATCTTGTCTCACATTTAGATCTTTCATCCATTTTGAGTTTATCTTTGTGTATGGTGCAAGAGAGTGGTCTAGTTTCATTCTTCTGCATGTGGATGTCCAATTTTCCCAGCACCATTTATTGAAGAGACTGTCTTTCTTCCAATGGGTAGTCTTTCCTCCTTTATCGAATATTAGTTGACCATAAAGTTCAGGGTCCACTTCTGGGTTCTCTATTCTGTTCCATTGATCTATGTGTCTGTTTTTGTGCCAGTACCACACTGTCTTGATGACCACAGCTTTGTAGTACAACCTGAAATCTGGCATTGTGATGCCCCCAGATATGCTTTTCTTTTTTAAAATTCCCCTGGCTATTCGGGGTCTTTTCTGATTCCACACAAATCTTAAAATAATTTGTTCTAACTCTCTGAAGAAAGTCCATGGTATTTTGATAGGGATTGCATTAAACGTGTCAATTGCCCTGGGTAACATTGACATTTTCACAATATTAATTCTGCCAATCCATGAGCATGGAATATTTTTCCATCTCTTTGTGTCTTCCTCAATTTCTTTCAGAAGTGTTCTGTAGTTTTTCGGGTATAGATCCTTCACCTCTTTGGTTAGGTTTATTCCTAGGTATCTTATGCTTTTGGGTGCAATTGTAAATGGGATTGACTCCTTAATTTCTCTTTCTTCAGTCTCATTGTTAGTGTATAGAAATGCCACTGATTTCTGGGCATTGATTTTGTATCCTGCCACGCTACCAAATTGCTGTATGAGTTCTAGCAATCTTGGGGTGGAGGCTTTTGGGTTTTCTATGTAGAGTATCATGTCATTGGCGAAGAGGGAGAGTTTGACTTCTTCTTTGCCAATTTGAATGCCTTTAATGTCTTTTTGTTGTCAGATTGCTGAGGCTAGGACTTCCAGTACTATGTTGAATAGCAGTGGTGAGAGTGGACATCCCTGTCTTGTTCCTGATCTTAGGGGAAAGGCTCCCAGTGCTTCCCCATTGAGAATGATATTTGCTGTGGGCTTTTCATAGATGGCTTTTAAGATGTCAAGGAATGTTCCCTCTATCCCTACACTCTGAAGAGTTTTGATCAGGAATGGATGCTGTATTTTGTCAAATGCTTTCTCTGCATCTAATGAGAGGATCATATGGTTCTTGGTTTTTCTCTTGCTGATATGATGAATCACATTGATTGTTTAAAAAAAAACATTTTTTTTAAGGTTTGTCCAGATAAGTCAGGATTCAACCTCCTGACAAGGCTAATACTCAGCATAGGCCAGCTCATATGTGGAAGGTGACCTCCTCTGAGACAGCCATTTAACTGGCTCCTGACAGCTTCAATTATGACTAATGGATCTATTCAATGGCCATCGTGCCCTGTAATCACACCAGTTAGGATTTTTACAACCTTTATAGCCTACCCTAATATCTCTTCTTTTCCTCCCCCTGTATTTTTTTTCTATAGATGTTGCTTTATTTCAGAACATAAAAAATAGAAATATGAAAACAATAGTTAGCTGTTAGTAATTACTTATCACCAAGAGTATTTTCTTGCACAACATAATAATGCTGTCTGGCAGATAATGCAATTTTGTTTATATCAAGAAACATTTATAAAATGTTTCCTTCTGATTCACATTTCCATCTGAATAGGTTGAGAGTATGTCCTTCATCTTGCTTCTCTTTTTTGTATCTAGTTGTTAAAATGAAGTCATTAAAGATCAGATAATTCTGGGATCATTTTTTCCCCTTATGATTAAATGTTGTAAGTATTCAGTAATGAACTCTCAAGTGGAAGAAAACAAAAGGAACTTTGTCATTACAATTTAATGTTTAATTCTAAAAAACACTAAACAGAGACACAAATAAAAATGGATTTCTGCTCTACTATGTTGGATAAGGAAATGTATTTATTTACAGAAAATACACAATTAAATTACATTTCACTCAGAAATTATTAGAGAGACTTGGCTTTCCCAGGAAGAGTCACAGAAGAAAAAGTTATGCTTCCTCTTCCATGTCTAAACACACTTAAGCCTTTTTACTGGCATTTATAAGCAACTGAAAAATATTAACAAGTTAGCCCCACTACAATTGTCTACATCAGAAGGATCATTTTGATAAATGCAATTAAGAAAGAATTCCTTTTTTATTGGGTTGTCTGGTTTTTATTCTGGTTCGATGGTTATTGTTTTGTGGGTTTTTTTAAATTTATTTACTCTTTAGAAGCCCAAGGTTTTCCACATGCATGTTTTCCTCAGCCAGACCCTAAAGCAGTACCTTCTATCACAACAGTGACCATGTAAAAAAGTCTTCAGTTGTCAGTTGTAAAGCACCTAAAACATACTCAGAATTTCTGTAGAGGTTTCCTAGGTGATTCCTTTTTGTCCTCTCAAGGATGTTCCTGGACCCCGGGCTAACAGTGTGGAATTAGAATGAAAGACTCCATTGTCAGGAAAGTGGCCAAAAGGGTGGGATTAATTTTGATGGGGTGAAAACTCAGGAGATGAACCATTTATTGGGACCTTTTTCTTTTACAATTTAAATTCTCAATTATAAAGTTATATAGCGCACACTTATTTTCTCCCTTCTGGGTTAATAAATATGTAGACCTTTCTTTAACCTTAAGCACCCATCAATGAGAATTATATAAGACAATCTGAATCTCAAATGAACAAGTGAATGATTTTTAGACATGGTACATGTCCATTTCACATAAACATGTTTTCGGTGACTGTAGAGGATGGACAAAAAGAGAGAGAAACTAATTAGTTGTAGATTAAGTTGATTTATTTATTTTTACTTTTTTAAAAGATTTTATTTGTTTATTCATGAGAGACAGAGAGAGAGAGAGAGAGAGAGAGAGAGAGGCAGAGACACAGGCTCCATGCAGGGAGCCCGAAATGGGACTCGATCCTGTAACTCCAGGATCATGCTCTGGGCCAAAGGCAGCACTAAATCGCTGAGCCATCCGGGCTGCCCGATTAAGTTGATTTAAATATAACTATCAGTAGTAGTTGCAGAGGACCATGTAGGAAACCACCAAGTTTGTCTAAATATAGAGTAACCTCACATTTAAATCAAACACCTACTTTTCTAATGAAAGGATGCAAAAGAGTGCAAGAGCACCTGGCTCAGGGTTTCCAAACAGACCAGGTTCTGCCACCCACCACAGACAAAAATCTTAAGTCAGAGAGAAGAGTGGTGGGGAGATAAGAAAATAATTTATTTCAATGAGGCCAATACCACAAGACAGCCCACGAGCATCTCAAAGACTGTCTCCAAAGTGTTGAAAATACTTACAGGTTTATATGAAGAAAATGTGGGACAAAGGTCAGTGGGTGCTTGCAGGTGGGCAGTAAAAGTCAGGAGGATCATTGCCTTGGAGTTAAACACGGATCTGGGTCTTGCTGGCTTGGGGCAGTCCTTATTGCTTTAGGGGGTAATTTCGGTTCCCATCAGGGGTTGCTTTGCCCGCAGGGTCTTTTGCCTGAGCTCTGAGATAAGCTGGAAAGAAGATTTGATCAATTAGAAAGTTCGAGGTCAAAATGAAAGTAGTTGAAGTCCTCTTTCAGTGGAATATATATATTATTATATATAGTATATATATTATATAATCATAATATATAATATATTATATATAATTATATATTCATCATATAATCATAATATATATATTATGATTTGAAATGTGGTTCTAGCAGTGATAAAAATATTAATGTTGGGGGGCATCTGGGTGGCTCAGTTGGTTGAGCATCTATCTGCCTTTGGCACAGGGTGTGATCCTGGTTCAGGATAAATATATATATATATTTTATATATATAAAATATATATAAATATATATAATAAATATAAATATATATTATATATAAATATATATTAATTATATATATATATATATATATATATATAGTTTGTTTTGCCAACTAGAATACATATTACTTTAGGAACATTGAAGAAATAGTCAAAAAACAGTTTTTTACACATACATATTTATAAATGTTTTATATGTTTCCCTATTCATACATATTCATTGGAATTTTATTCAAACTCTTCATTGGTATGCAACATCAATGACTTTTGTTTTAGAGATTTTTATTTTTCATTAATTTTTTTTAAAAGATTTTATTTATTTATTCATGAGAGACACAGAGAGAGGCAGAGACATAGGCAGAGGGAGAAGCAGGCTCCCTGCAGGGATCCTGATGCAGAACTCAATCCCAGGAACCCAGGATCACACCCTGTGCCAAAGGCAGATAGATGCTCAACCACTGAGCCACCCAGATGCCCCCCAACATCAGTATTTTTTATCACTGCTAGAACCACATTTCAAATCATAATAATTTTCTTCTAACATACCATCTTTACTTTCATATACGTTGCTTAAGACTTAAGTATTTACTGAATCTATCCATGAGCTCTAACTGGAAATTTTATTCTAAGTCATAAGCACATACTTAAGTAAGATTAAGTCAGTTATTTTTATTCATAGTATATGTAATATTCATGATCTTCACCAAATAACTACTTAATAGCTTAATAGTACAGGTAAATAATTTAAACACCTAGTAAATAGTACGTGATTTTTAACAACAATAACAAAAATAGCAGTCTTATGATGTAACCCTCCTTTCCTCTAATTCCAGATCTCCAGTGGCTACCATATTCAAGTCTTAGGTTTTGAGATGCCTGGCTGGCTCAGTGGTTGAGCATCTGCATTTGGCTCAGGGCATGAACCTGGGGTCCTGGGATTGAGTCCCACATCAGGCTCCCCGGAGGGAGCCTGCTTCTCCCTCTGCCTATGTCTCTGCCTCTCTCTCTCTGTGTCTCTCATGAATAAATAAATAAAATCATTTTAAAAAGTATTAGGTTTTTAGGTTTTATTTCTCCAACTATTTACCTTCCAAATGCTAAATAGGTTATACCAGTATTACTCAATTTTTTAAAAAAATGTTTTAGATATTATCTGTGGACTTCCTACTTTGAAATAAAGGGACTTCTCTCTTAAATATGTCTTCTGCAAACTTTCTCTTCTTTCTCTTTTTCTCTCTTGTCTTGATCTTTACAATGTAGTTGTATCACAATTCAGGGTTAATACAATAGTGTTTATATTCATTCAATTTTATTAACATTATTCACAGCTGAATCTATATATAATATGGTTTGTGCACTATAACAACACTTTCATCATTGTGCAATTTTAAAACTTTTCCTGGCACTAATGATTGCTTCATTTTTTTTCCCATTTGCTTACTTTTCCGTGTATCTATTATGGATTGATCCTAAAACTTTGAAAGAAAATTGTAAATCCTTACTTAGAAAATTGTAAATCTTTGTTTAGTATATCCAAACACATCAAGTAATCTATATGTTTAATTTTTTTTAGGATAAATCCCTCCTGAATCTCTTTATCTTCCTTATTTCTCTCTATATCAGCTATACAGTGTCATCCCAGGACCTGCTGCCATCCTGAATCATTGTCATCATCATCATCAAAATCCCTTGACTTCTTTCTTCTTGTGGGTTTTTTCTTTTGCTCTCACATCTTCTTTCTCAGTTTACATTTTCACTAGCTTCCTAAGAAAGGAAGGTTAGAAGGTGAATTCTTCAAAACCTTGCCTTCTGAAAATATTACATATTCTTTTCTTATATTGACTGATTGTTTAGCTAGGTATGGAATTTTAGGGGCCTACAGATAGGCTTATGGATTTCTGCTTCTGTATTTTCACTTTTAAGAGTCTTTTTTATTCTATGTTTTTATCATGCCCTGTTTGTGTTTTATGAATACAATACTTTATCTTTTTGAAATGCTTCTTTTTGCATAATTATTTTTATCATTCTCCCTGAATTGTCTCTTTTTTCTCAGTTTTTTTTTTCTTTTGTTTTTGTTTACTTGTTCCAATGTACAGCTGCCTCTGTACTTCTGAACAACTCTGGAGTTTTCTGTCTTTGGGTGGCTTGTTCCTTTTTTTTTCTTTTTTAGCTTACCCACTTTGGTTTAGAATTCTCAGTTCAGTTCTGTTATCTCAAATACTACTCACTCATTTTTGAGCTCTCAAAATATTATTGATTTCTCTAATCTGTTGTCCTCACCTCTCCTGTTTTTTGTCCTTGTGGTTTTTATTTTTTTTTTTTAATTTTATTTATTTATGATAGTCACATAGAGAGAGAGAGAGAGGCAGAGACACAGGCAGAGGGAGAAGCAGGCTCCATGCACCGGGAGCCCGACGTGGGATTCGATCCCGGGTCTCCAGGATCGCGCCCTGGGCCAAAGGCAGGCGCCAAACTGCTGCGCCACCCAGGGATCCCTGTCCTTGTGGTTTTTATATGCCATTGTATTCTTTACTGCCATTTCCATTGGTGTTTCCTGGATGTGGCATAGAGAAATTCATGTCTTTGCTCCATCAGATTTAATTGGAAACCTGTATTTATTTTTATTTTTTTATTTTGTTAAAAGACTTTATTTGTTTATTCATGAGAGACACAGAGAGGCAGAGACATAGGCAGAGGGAAAGGCAGGCTCCCTGAAGGGAGCCTGATGCAGGACTCTTTCCCAGGTTCCTGGGATCATGACCTGAGCCAAAGGCAGATGCTCAACCACTGAGGAACCCAGCTGTCCCTATAAATGTCTTTTTAAAATGGAAAACAGGGCTTTTGGTTTGAGGTCATACATTCCCATACCAGGAATAATAACTATGGTAAATCTGGTTAAGTTTCTTGGTCTCCTTTTTTTTTCTTTTAAGCTTACTCCAATACTGACTTCTTCAAGCCTCCCAAACTAGCATTTATTGAAATAACTTCAATCCAATGGCTCTTCAAAAAACATGCTTCGTGGTGTGCTTAGGTGGCTCTGTTGGCTGAGTTGTTCAACTTTCAGTTTTGGCTCAGGTTATGATCTCATAGTTTGTGAGATTGAGCCACATGTCAGGCTCCAAGTTCAGCGAGGAGTCGGCTTGAAGATTCTCTCCCTCTGCCCCTCCTCCCACTTGCACACTTGCACTCTCAAATAAATAACAGTGCAATTGTGGGGCACTTGGATGGTATAGTCTGTTAAGCATGCGACGTTTGGTTTCAGCTCAGGTCATGATCTCAGGGTTGTGAGATTGAGCCTAGATCAGGCTCCGTGCTGGGTATGGAGTCTGCTTGAGATTCCCTCTCCTGAGCCCTCCTGTCTGTGTTCTTTCTCTCCCTCAAATAAATAAATAAATCTTTTTTTTTTTTTAAGTGCCTTGTAATTCAAGAAACATGATTTTGAGAAGTTATTTACAGGCATGCCTGGGTGGCTCAATGATTGAGCATTTGCTTTTGGCTCAGGTCATGATCCCAGGATCCTGGGATTGAGTCCCACATTGAGCTCCCCACAGGGAGTCTGCCTCTCTCTCTGTGTCTCTCATGAATAAATAAATAAAATCTTTAAAAAAAGTATTTATATAATACAAGAAACTATAAAAACTTAAACATAGGTCAATTCTTTCTAGTCCAGGGCAGCCCGGGTGGCTCGGTAGTTTAGCACTGCCTTCAGCCCAGAGTCTGATCCTGGAGACCCAGGATCAAGTCCCATGTCAGGCTCCCTGCATGGAGCCTGCTTCTCCCTCCACCTGTGTCTCTGTCCCTCTGTTTCTCATGAGTAAATAAATAAAATCTTTTTTAAAAAAAATTCTTTCTAGTCCAAATGAGAATTTAAGGGAAAGATTTTGTTGATGGCATATATTTTGTTGATGGCATATATTTTATTTTAAAATAATATATTTCAATTATATTCTAGATAATGGCAGATTAAGATCTGGGAAAAGCAAATGTAAAAGAGATTTCTTCCCTTCAAAAATAACTTTTTATTTCTTTCTCCTTCTCAAGCTTGTATTTTTACACTTTTTACCAGTATAGTTACTCATTTTCTTTTTCTTACTCTCATATTTATAGAATTAATCAATTGTATACACATAGCATAAGCATATACACACTTATCTGACCTTCTCCTGGCACAACACAAACCACAATTCTGAGGAAGTACCTTGACTGTACCACCACCCTTACATTCTCCAGTTAGGTAAAGAGATAATTTAGTTGATTCTGCATTAACAAAAGATACAGAATTGGGCTTTATTGACTTGAGCCAATGTGAGTCAGTGCAATATTAATCATAACTTCCCAGAAAAAAAATGTAAACGTTTGGTGTTTATGTTTTTTGCTACTATATCTATCATTATATCATAATTTCCTATTGGAAGGAGAACTATGTAATTATCCTAGGCCCTTGGACCTCTTGGGAATTATTCTCAGTGTCAATAAAACTACAAGCAAGGTTTTTCTTTTTTGGGGGTGCTTGGATGGCTCAGTCAGTTAAGCGTCTGCCTTCAGCTCAGGTCATGATCTCAGGGTCCTGGGATCATGCCCCACATTGGCTCTCTCAGTGGGGAGCCTGCTTCTCCCTCTGCCATTCCCCCTGCTTGCACTTGCTCTCTATGTTAAAAAAAAAACAAAACAAAACTGTGTGTTTTTTTTTTCTTTAAGTCTAAGCCAGTAACTCAAAAACTCAAAGTCTATTGAACCTTTAACAATCAATATGCCAGGCAGCCCCAGTGGCACAGCGGTTTAGCGCTGCCTGCAGCCCAGGGTGGGATCCTAGAGACCTGGGATCGAGTCTCATGTCAGGCTTCCTGCATGGAGCCTGCTTCTCCCTCTGCTTGTGTCTCTGTCTCTCTGTCTCTCTCTCTCTCTGTGTGTATCTCATGAATAAATAAAATCTTAAAAACAAAACAAAAGAAAACCAATCAATATGCCAGGGACACCTGAGTGGCTCAGTGGTTCAGCATCTGCCTTTAATTCAGGTCATAGTCCCGAGGTCCTGGGGTCAAGTCCTGGGTCAAGTCCTACATCAGGCTCACTACGGAGAGCCTGCTTCTCTCTCTGCCTATGTCTTTGCCTTTCTCTGTGTCTCTCATGAATAAATAAATACAATCTTTTTAAAAAATCAATATGTCGGGATCCCTGGGTGGCGCAGCAGTTTAGTGCCTGCCTTTGGCCCAGGGTGTGATCCTGGAGACCCGGGATCGAATCCCATGTCAGGCTCCCGGTGCATGGAGCCTGCTTCTCCCTCTGCCTATGTCTCTGCCTCTCTCTCTCTCTCTGTGACTATCATAAATAAATAAAAAATTAAAAAAATAAAATAAAATAAAAAATAAAAAATCAATATGCCCACCTAATCTAGCAGAACGCCCTATATTGGGATACTCATCCAGGCTTTATCACTTTCCTTTTGTAATTCAGTCAATGAACATTGTCACCAGTTCATACTTAAAGCAGAATATCAGTTTTATTATTTCTCTGCTAAAAACAAACAAAACAAAACAAAACTGTGGTATTCTCCATCATGCATAACATCATGGAAAATCTTCTCACCTTGGTATTTTTAAAAATAGCTTTAGAGTGTCTGGCTGGCTTAGCTGGTAAAGAATGTGACTCTTGATCCTGGGATCATAAGTCTGAGTCCCTCCTTGGGGGCAGATTTTACTTAAAAATAAATAGATAAATAAAAATAGCTTTATTAAGATACATTTGACATACAATAAGCAGTATATACTTAAAGTGTACAATTCAATAAGCTTTGTCATATATATGTGCATGTATATACATATATATACACTCTTAAACCTATCATCACAATGAAGATACTATTTTGGTATTTAAAGCTCTCTACTCTATGGTCTCATCTTTATGGGATTTGTCTCTTAGTTTATTTGCCTTATTTTTCTTGAACTCTTCAGAAAGACAGAGGGAGTCTTACTTGTCTTGGGAATGCTCAAAGTACTTGATAAATAATACGTACTCCAAAAGGATAACTATCTTGATTGAGGCCTGATCTTCTGAATCTTTTTTTTTTTTTTTTTTTTTTTTTTTTTTTAATTTATGATAGTCACAGAGAGAGAGAGAGCGGCAGAGACACAGGCAGAGGGAGAAGCAGGCTCCATGCACCGGGAGCCTGATGTGGGATTCGATCCCGGGTCTCCAGGATCGCGCCCTGGGCCAAAGGCAGGCGCCAAACCGCTGCGCCACCCAGGGATCCCTGAATCTTTTTTTTTTTAATTTTTTTTAATTTATTTATGATAGTCACAGAGAGAGAGGCAGAGACACAGGCAGAGGGAGAAGCAGGCTCCATGCACCCGGAGCCCGATGTGGGATTCGATCCCGGGTCTCCAGGATTGTGCCCTGGGCCAAAGACAGGCGCCAAACCGCTGCACCACCCAGGGATCCCTGATCTTCTGAATCTTTAAATAGAATCAGTACTAATTGAACTATTGTTACTTTCAGCCTTCTTTACTAAAGTAGATATTTCTATGGTCCTTGTAGCTGTCATATCACTTGGTCAATATCATTTCACAAATAGATATGAATTTAGTATGATAAAATAAATAGAAGTTTTCTTAGTACTTCTAGGCCTATACATAAGTAAAAAATAATTTATTTTAAATTTTTTCAGTCATCTCTACACCCAAATGGGGCTCAAACTCATGATCCCAAGAACTAGAATCACATGCTTTTCCAACTGAGCCACCCAGGTGCTCCTAGAAGAATTTGTAGAAAGGAAATATAGTTATGTGGAATTTGAATTATATTTTCTGCAGAATCTTAAGGGGAAAAAAACAAGGATTAATACCTTATTTCATTAATAATTAATAACAAAAACAATGATAATATTTTTACCTTACTGTTTGAAATTTATTGTCTCATCTGATATCATTAAGATGGAACAGTAACACAAAATAGATAACTAGGATTTTTTCTTTTTTTTAAAATCATCCACAGGGCAGCTGGGGCGGCTCAGTGGTTTAGCACTGCCTTTGGCCCAGGGCCTGATCCTGGAGACCCGGGATCCAGTCCCACCTTGGGCTCCCTGCATGGAGCCTGCTTCTCCCTCTGTGCCTCTCTCTCTCATGAATAAATAAATAAAATCTTAAAAAAAAAAATCATCCACAACTGATTTACTTTATGAGATTAATGAAAATTAGAAAGATATATAATTCCCATATATTTATTTTCTAGGATGAAGATTAGGGGAAAATATCATACAAAGCATATTTTGTAAGAAGACTTGAGATGATTTTTAACATAAAATGTGTTTTAGAAAAATGGAAAATATGGAAGCTCAAGTGAAAATTTTTTCAGAAAATGCTGATAACTAAGGGAGCCTCAGGTGTGAGGTTACCTGTTCCTCTCCTCAAACCACAATTTTATGTAGTCTCTCTCTCTCTCTCTCTCTTTAAAAGTTTTATTTATTCATTCATAAGAGACACACAAAGAGAGGCAGAGACATAGGCAGAGGGAGAAGCAGGCTCCACGCAGGGAGCCTGATGTGGGACTCGATCCTGGGTCCTCAGGATCACGCCCTGGGTCTAAGGTAGGTGCTTAACTGCTGAGCCACCCAGTCCCTAAGTAGGCTCTAGCTCAGCCTGAAGCCAATATGGGGCTTGAACTTACAACCCTGAAATCAAGACCTGAGCTGAGATCAAGAGTGGGACACCTAACCAACTAAGATGTCCCCAAACCACAATTTTAAAATATATTAAATAAAATAAATAATATCTGATAATATTATTCAAATGCTGAGTAGACTGTGAGTTTTTCTAAAACGGCCTGTGTCTTAGAATAGTTTCTTTTTCTTCTTCTTCTTCTTCTTCTTCTTTTTTAAGACTTTATTTATTTATTTATTTATTTATTTATTTATTTATTTGAGAGAGAGAGTGAGCACAAGCAGGGGGAGGGGGAAAAGCTGACTCTCTGCTGAGCAGAGAGCCGGATGTGGGGCTCCTTCCCAGGAGCCCGGGGATCATGACCTGAGCCAAAGGCAGATTCCTAACTGAGCCATGCAGGTGCCCTTAGAATAGTTTCAGACACAAAGTATTTAATAAATTGTTATTAAATGTTTAAAGACTTGGTAGACAGATTTCAAAAAAGGAGTCAATTTAGTGTGTGTGTCTGTGTGCACACGCACACATGTGCATGTGATAAGTAAGGTAGACTGTTGCTATATTTCTGTAAAAGTGTTGCTTTTAATTACTTTCATTTGTAAGCAGCCATTGTTCCAAAACCATCACATGTTGTTACATGGTTATTTTGTTTGCTGAGAAGAAGATACAGTGTAAGTGCTGCTATTGGAATTGTTACTATAAAAGCTTCTGTTGCGGATGTTGGGGATGTGATGATATGCAGGATGGTGACTGTGGTATATTATTGCATATTTGAAAGTTGCAAAGAGAGTAGGTCCTAAAGGCCTTATAACAAGAAAAAAATTTTCTGTAACTATGCACGAGGTCAGGCGTTCATTACACTTATTGTGGTAATCATTTTGCAAGAAGTATAAATATCAAATCGTGTTGTACACCTGAAACAAATATTAAATAAAATGGAGGGGGAGGGGAGGTTACCTTGAAATACTGGTTACAAAAAAATTTCTATGATGTTATTTTAATTATTCCTTTATGGGTAAACTTCTTGGTTTTGCTCTTTTTTTAATTTTTTTAAATTTTATTTATTTATGATAGTCACAGAGAGAGAGAGAGAGAGAGAGAGACACAGGCAGAGAGAGAAGCAGGCTCCATGCACCGGGAGCCCGATGTGGGATTCGATCCCGGGTCTCCAGGATCGCGCCCTGGGCCAAAGGCAGGCACCAAACCGCTGCACCACCCAGGGATCCCGGTTTTGCTCTTATGTATAATTCCCATTGGGAAGAAAAATCTTTAGAATGTTACCAGATACATGTGCTTCTCTGATTAGGATCTCCAAGCATGGACTCTGAGAAGATGTTCACGTGCAAGAGGTTTGTAAAATATAAACTCCTGTCAAAAGTTGCGGGGGAGGGGGGCGGCATGGAATTGAACTGAAGGAAGAGTTGGACCCAAAGCTAGCCTGACAAAACCTCCCATTAACCTGTCTGGGAGCTCAGAAGCAAAAACTATCCTTCAGAGCTGTTCCTTGTAGGGCTTTGGTTGCTTCTGACTCAACTTTCCTCTGCATCACATTGACTGGATAACTTTACCTCCCTCCCTCTAAGAAAAGACCAAGAGCATCAAGCTTTAGTCTACCAACTTCCAGCTACAATTGTCGGGCTCTCCAGCTGTGCTCTTACTACAACTTTTCTGGTCTTTTCAATCGTGTCCCTGCTATGGAATTTTCCCTCACTGTCCTGAACCTTCCCCTCTTCTGCTGATTCATCTCCCAAGGTCTATAAACATGTTCAACCTCTTCATTCTCTATGCAGCCTTTCTTGTCATGGGTCCCTCTGGTCTGTGCTAAACTCTTTCATAGTCGTCTCAGCCATGATTCTTCGCTTTTAGCTCTGCAGGCTCTTTTTTTCTGGCTTACCTCTCAAATCACTACACTCAAATCACTGACTTCTGACCACTCTCCCCCAAAACTCCACTGAAATGACCTTTGATGGGGCCATCGATCACCTGCTTTTCACATCCAGCAAACACTTTACTGTCCCTGTTGCTTGACATATCTGTGGCTTTTGACATTCTGTGGGCTTTGCCCACGTGGTCTTACCCTGGTTTTCCTTCTACCATTCTGAAAAAAACTGTTACTGTCTGCTTTTGATCATCTTTTTCTGCTAACACCCTACATGTTAGTGTTTTATCAGAGTTTATTCTTATCTCTTCATTTCTAACACTACAGAGGCCTTCTCTACAAGGGATCTCAATGTTCTTCCTAAATTTTTATTACCAACTATATGAATAGGCAAATAATCCAATTGTGAAGATACACACTCCAAAACCAGATTGCCTGGGTTTCATAGCCTGGCTCTGCCACTTCCTACCTGAGAATAACCTTGGACAATCTCTCTGTGCCCTCACCTTCACAATGAGCATGATAGTATCTACAGCATTGGGTCATTGCAAGGATATGTGAATTAATATATCCAAAGTGTTTGGAACATTGCCTGGCCCAGGCATGAGAAACCCCATCCATGCTTTCAAAATGTATGGCTTATAGCCGATCACACCTTCATCTTCAAACATGGCATTTGCAGGTGAATTCGAACCACTGCATGATCATCAAGCTGTCTCATTCAGCTTTGGATTCAAGGCTTATTGGGGGACCTGATGGCTCAGTCAGTTAAATGTTTGCCTTTGGCTCAGGTCATAATTCCGGGACCCTGGGGTTGAGCCCCACATAGGGCTCCCTGCCCAATGGGGAGCCTATTTCTCCTTTTCCCTCTACCTGCTGCTCCTCCTGCTTGTACTCTCTCTCTGTCAAATAAATAAGTAAAATCTTAAAAAAAATTTCAAGAAATACTGTTTCAAGTTATTTAGGGAATAGTCTGATGCCTAAAGAAAGAAAGACTTACTAGAGAACATACTGGTTTCCTATGGATCTAGGCCCACAAAGAGATTAATTTGGAGACCTTTAAAGTCCTGAGAAATTAACTTCTTATTTACTGATATCCCTGAAACCCACAAGTAACACACAATTTTACCCCAATCTGAGCAAGTGCCCAATTTGACTCAGACACAAAAATCTTCAAGGTCTTTATTTCTTGTAAATGTAGCTATGTTTCACTGCCTTGAGGTTACTAGATTTAGCCAGGATGAACTTTCTAAACATTTTGTTACCCATATGAGTTGCTCTTACACTGCTGGATCATTCTCAGGTACAGGTCATGTCATATTTCTTTAGTTTGCTAAAGCAAAGTAAATTAGGGATGATCACCATCATCATTTGAGGCATCTCCCTTCCTAATTTCTCAGACCAGGGTCCCTGAGTGATTATTTTTTTCTCGTTAATGGGAAGCTGTTGAACACCCTGGTCCCTCACCTTTAGAAAGGGCAGCCAGGTGATGCTTGCTCCAGGGAAGTGTGTCACAGACTGCAGACCCAGCAAGAGACCTTCATGCAGGAGGGTGCCTGGATGACTCAGTTGGGTAAGTGGCTGCCTTCAGCTCAGGTCATGATCTCAGGGTCCTGGGAGAAGCCAGCATTGGATTCCCTGTTCAGTGAGGAGTCTGCTTGACCCTCTCCCTCTGCTCCTCCTTCTTGCTCCTGCACTCTCTCTCTCTCTCTCTCAAATAAATGGATAAAATCTTAAAAAAAAGAGAGAGAGAGAGAAGGCAGTTTTATATGTATCAAGAAACTAAGATAGGCTTCAAGACATAGTAAGTGGAGGGAAAATAACATAGAACAATGTATATAACATGTTATTTTCATAAAAATTACATGTATATATATATATATGCTTGCATACACATAAAGCATATCTGGAAGGATATTTAAAACTTGGATACCTTGGGAAAATGGACAATACAGGGCTTCTAGGTGATGCCACACAAGTCATACACCAGGTGCATCAATCACATAGGATCTTGCTGTTCAAATTGTGGTCCACAGACCAGTGGCACCAACAGCACTTAGGAGCCTGTTGAAAGTGCAGAATCTCAGTTCCTACCCCAGACTTATTGAATCATAATCTTTGTCTAAGGAAGACTTCTAGGTGTTTCTCAGTGTGTTAAATTCTGAGAAATACTGATCTAAATGACAGAGACTGGAGATACCTAGAATTGTGTAGTATATAACCTGCATAGCCAAGAGTGAAGGAAGGCCCCCTGTGTAAGGGGCAGAAAGAAGTCTCCTGACTATAGAGCCATCATGTATCTTGTACATTTTGAGTCATGTGGCACAAAAAGATTTCTAGATATTGTAAAATAAATAAAGCAAGCAGGACTTGACATCCTAAAGGGGGTGGTTTTAGTGGTTGAAAGTGAGTGAAAAGGATGGTTATAAAATCAGATATTGTTGGGGAAATTCACCATCCATAAGAAAGAACAGTTCAACTTAGCACAGTACAGCAGATGTTGGAAAATAGAACTGTATCATGTTCATATTTCAGATATGTGCCTTATTAGTCATGCCAGGACATTAGTTTAACAACTTTCTTTTTTTTTTTTTCAAATAGGTTCCACACTCAGTGTGGAGCCCAACCTGGGGCTTGAAATCACCACCCTGGGACGCCTGGGTGGCTCAGTGGTTGAGTGTTGGCCTTTCGGCTCAGGGTGTGATCCCAGAGTTCCGGGGTCGAGTCCCATGTCATACTCCCTGCATGGAGCCTGCTTCTGCCTCTGCCTGTGTCTCTGCTTCTCTCTGTGTGTCTCTCATGAATAAATAAATAAAGCCCTTTAAAAGAAAGAAAGAAAGAAGAAAGAAAGAAAGAAAGAAAGAAAGAAAGAAAGAAAGAAAGAAAGAAAGAAAGAAAGAAAGAAAGAAAGAAAGAAAGAAAAAGAAATCACCACCCTCAGATCAAGATAGGAGCTGAGATCAAGAATCAGATGCTCAACCAACTGAGCCGCCCATGGGCCCCTAGTTTAACATTTGAAGATAAACTAATTAGTATTTGGAACATCCAGGTAATGTGTTAGACCTCTGGAATGCAAGACTAATGCCTAAACTGTGCCTTCTGTTCCACCTGCCAGTTGGCCCCCCCTTCCTGCTCTCTGGGACTTCTCCCCTGCACTGCCACCTGTGAGTTAGCACTAAGTTCAAGTTTTCCTTCAAAAAAGAATCCAGGAAGGAAGGGTTTGGCCCTGGCTATTGCTGTGCGATGTGGGTTCGAAATTCTGCTGGGCATTGGCATCATGGCCTGTGCTTGGTCACCCCTGACAGAGCCACAGTGCACACCCACAGGTTCAGTAACAGAGGCAAGGAAAAAAGGGTTGCCTGTCATCCGTATCAGTGGAGTTTGATGCAAAGAGATAGGCATGGCTCTGGAGTTAATCGTTAGTATGTGTCAAAGGGTTTGGAGACTATGGATTGAAGGAGCACTTTCCTGATTAATGAAAAATGACTTGGTTATGCTCATCTACCCCTCCTAGACGATGATGCAGTGTATTAATGTAATGCCTGATAAAAACAAAATCTCAAATTAAAAAAAAAGAATCATAATTGAGCCTAAGAAATATTTTGTCAGTTCAACAGTAAATACTGGATGAGAAATGGGGAATAACATTTTAAAATCTAATTTTGTTTACACTTTAGAATTGGTTATATATTTATGTGACTGACCTCTACCTCTGAAGCCAATAATACATTACATGTTAATTAGTTGAATTTAAATTAAAAAAAAAAAAGAACTGGTAATATAGTCACATGACATAGAAAGCTTTTCTCTACATGCATTTTCCAGCTATGCTGTTTGCTTTTCTAGAGGTGTGGAGTACAAAGAGCTTTTAGATATCTTTCTGGAGATAGTTCATCCATGAAAAGACTACTTGCATTTATTTTTCCCTCTTGTTTTTATACAAATGATAGGAACTTATGCAAGACATAGCTTGACTTTTCTGACCAACACTAGGTCACAGAACTCATTCCATATCACATAAAGAGCATCTTCATAGCTGCTGTATCCCAATATAGAGATGTGTCATCATGTACCCCCTCTACTGATTTCATCTTTTGGTATTGCAAACAATGCTATAATGAGTAATCTATTTCATACATCATTTCATACATGAGTGGATAAAGTCTGGGATAAATTCCCAGAGGAAGACCTGTTGGTTGCATTGTTAATTCAGTGAGATAGTGCCAAATTGCCAATTTATACTCACTAGAAATATATGAGAGCAAATTGTTTAAGCTAACCTTTAGATCTTTGTTAATATGATAATTTAGAAATGATATTACAGTGTTGTTTTCATTTGCATTTCTGTTTTTGTGAATAAGATGGGGCAAGCATCATTTCATATGTTTATGAATCATTTGCCTAGGATCTTACTGTCTGGAACAAGTGGGCAAAACATCCTCTTTTCTTTTGGATAATGGAATATGTGAGGCCAAATACACAGATATATAGAGATAAGAGATAAGCATGGAGAGAAAGAGCACCAGAAAGACACATCGGTGTTTCAGCCCATGGATCCCATCATCTCTGATAACAGCCTTGTCTCCTTTTCCTGAAACTTAATTTTATTCCCTTAATTCTATGAGTTCCTCAATGTCCTTCCAATGGTTTCTAAGTGCTTCTCTCTCTCGTTTTTAGTAACAAAAGAATTAAGATTAATAGGAAGAAGTCAGATTGTAATTGGTTTAAAAATGAATGATATAAAATATCTCAGAATAACCATAATAAGAAATGGACAGGAACGATATAAATAAAACTACAAAATTTTACTGAAGAACATAAAAGAAGACTTGAATAAATGGGAAGTCCTACCATGTTCCTAGGTAACAATGACTATTATAAAGATGTCAGTTCTTTTCAAATTAATTTATAGTTTTAATGCAACTCCAATCAAAATCCAAATAGGAATATCTTTTGGAGCTTGAAATAGTGATTCTAAAGTTGATTAGCTAGAAAAAATAGAGAAGAGCCAAGAAACTTAAAAAAAAAAAAAATTGGTGAGGGTAACAATGAGTACCTACTGGGTGCCCTCCCTAGCTCAGAGGATTTAATAAAGGGGCCTCGGTATCTGTCTCTCTTGTTCAAAGTACTCCTTACCTCTGAGCATGGTTGATTGGTCTATGGATATTCTCCCTTTTGCTTAAAGTAATTTTAGTACATTTTTGTTAGTTGTAACCAGAAGTCTCTTAATGCAAGGATTTGCACCACAACAAATTAAAAGATACTAAAACACACATGAGGGGCACTTGGATGGCTCACTTGGTTAAACATCTGACTTCAGCTCAGATCATGATCCCGGAGTCCTGGAATAGAGCCCCATGTGGGGCTTTCTGCTCAACTGGGAGCCTGCTTCTCTCTCTCCCCCACCCCACCCCCCTGGCTCATGCTCTCTCTTGTTCTATTTCTCTCTCTCAAATAAATAAATAAAATCTTAAAAATAAATAAATTAATTAAACAACACATGAAATAGAGTGCTACTTGTATAAACTTCTATAAGCATATCTTTGGGACTGAATAAATAGATACTATTACTTATAAAAATGATGTAAATAATAAAGTTGGCATCACATTCTAATGTGTAAAAGAAAAATTATTCAATACATTGGCTGACCGTGATAAGTTAAATTGTCAACTTACCACATATACTAAAATAAATTCCAGGTTTATTATGATTTAAATGTGAAAAGTGTTCAATGTAAGATAAATAAACAAATATTAAAATATGTGCCTGAAATATAATCAATATTTTCCAAAGTGCTAGTTAAAAAGCTAAAAGAGCTTTAGGGAACTATTTACTTGTTCTTGAGCTGAGGGAAAAACTGTCTAAGCATAAAATCAATTGGTAAGCACAAAAGAATCAAAAATCAAAGACTTTAACACATGAGAAATTTAAAAGAAACCTTCAGAAATTGAAAAGTAAATTAAAAAGGAAAAATATCTGACAAAAAGCAAGTAGTAGTTTAAATCAATAATGAAAACACTGAAACTTCAATAGGAAAAGGTGCAATGACAACATATAGACAAATCTCAGAAGCAGAGATACAAAGTGAAACAATTCACCGTTGATAGTTATAAAATAAGGCATTAATGACATATCCTTGTATTCTACCAAAAAATAAAGCCTGTAAAATTTATAAAATTTGAGGCTGATGAAGTTGTTTCAAAAATAAGCCCAATCATATACTCCTGTTGAAAGTCTAAATTGGTATATATGTTTTTGGAAAGTAATTGGCAACATATATAAAGAAGTTTCAGAAAAAAAAAAAAAAAAAAAGAAGTTTCAGGGCACCTGGGTGGCTCAGTCTGTTAAGTGTCTGTCTTTGGCTCAGGTTATGATCCTGGGGTCCTGACATCAGTCCTGAGATCGAGCCCTGCATAAAGCTTTGGGCTCAAAGGGGAGGCTGCTTTTTCCTCTCTCTTTGCTCCTCCTCCCTCTTGTGCTCTCTTTCTCTCCCTCTCTCTCTCTCTCTCACTGTATCTCTCTCAAATAATAAAAAAATCTTTTAAAAAAAGTTTATAAAAGGTCCAAATTCTTTATCCCAAATTCCCATTCTAAGGACTTAGCCTATTATGATTATTTTTCTTTAGATTACTATGATTATTAAAAACACAAAATGGGGGGGGGGGGGGCACCTGAGTGGCTCAGTAGTTGTGAGTATCTGCCTTGGACTCAGGTCATGATCCCAAAGTCCTGGGATGAAGTCCTGATGCAGGGAGCCTGCTTCTCTCTGCCTGTCCCTGCCTCTGTGTGTGTGTGTGTGTGTGTGTGTGTGTGTGTGTCTCATGAATAAATAAATAAAATCCTTAAAAAATTAAAAAATAATAAAAACACAAAATGTAGCTCTTACCTTCAAACATATAAATATGTATGAATGCATAAAACTGACAGCCAGGGGAAAAGAAAAGAGTGGCAGTTGAGTAAAGGCTCCTAGAACAGCCTTGTTTCCTTAAAAACCTGTGAACAATTTCAGGACTCTTCCATTGAATTCTTCCCACCTTGATCCACCTCCCTCCTATTAGTTTCTGTTTCTTGCATTAGACTATTGACTAATCTAACTTCTTCAGTAGAAATGGATATCACTTTTTCCTGCTAGATTAATATACCATATAATTCTTTGTAAGAGTACTGATTGCTTTGAGTCATGGTAGTTGCTTCTAGTCCAAGCTTAAGTAATTTGAAATTAAAATGGATCCAATATTGGGGCATCTGGAGGCTGAGTTGGTTAAGCATCTGCCTTTGGCTTGGGTAATGATCTTGGGGTCCCAGGATCGAGCCCTGCTCGTTAGGCTTACTGCTCAGCAGGAAGTCTGCTTCTTCTTCTCCCTCTGTGTTCTCTCTCTCAGATAAATAAATAAAATATTTTTTAAAAATGGATCCAATATTGGCACTTTCCAGAGTGTCTACCTAAACACAATATTAGGTTGACAAAATCTTTCATGGATGAGAAGTGTTGGTGAGATTTTTAACAAAGACAAAGCAATGTTTATTAAACTAGGTAAAAAAGAAGAAAAATTTGAAGAAATTTATTGGATTTAGTTCCAGTTAGAGAGAGAAGACTGTTTCATGGGGATGCTGTAGGTAAGTGATTACTTTAACACTTATCAAAACACAATGATATTGAGCATCCCCATTCCTTGGTTGATGGATCAAAGGCTTTGACACAGTTGATCACTCTTTTCTTGTCTTTTTCCTCAGTCCTCACAATTCCACAGTCTCCTGGAATTTCTCATTTTTTGCCTTCTCCCTTGGGCTTAAATAATATGTGGGTTAGTTCAAATAAAGGCTAGAGTCTGTAACAAGAGATGAAAATTACTTAAACAAGATAATTATTTCTCATGTAATATTTTGCATATGTGCTCCAGGAATAATATAGTGGCCTAGCAGTTTAGAGAACCCATTATCCTGTTAATGTATGACATCTATTTGGATATGGCCCTCATCCATGTGGTCTAAGTTACTTTACTACCATATCTACATTCAAGTTCATGGAAATGGGGACATGCTTTTTTCCTATAAAGAGCATGGCTAGAATTTGCAAACATCATTTCTGCTAAATGTCAGAAAGCAGAACCCAGTCACATGGCCAAAATTAACTCTAAAGGAGGCTGGGACATAGAGTCTCTTATTTGGGGAGCCAGGTACTCAGCTAAATCTGTATTATATAGAAAGATAGCACTCTCTAACACATCTTCTATATACATTGATATTTACTAAATATTTCTTTTCTTTTTAAAAATTTATTCATGAGAAACACAGAGAGAGAGGCAGAGACATAGACAGAGGGAGAAGCAGGCTCCCCACGGAGAGCCTGATGCAGGATATCCCAGGACCGCAGGATCACAACCTGAGCCAAAGGCAGACACTCAATTACTGAGCCACCCAGGTGCCCTACTAAATATTTCTTTAGCCCAGGTTTCTCTTCTGAAATTCAGAACTGAGGAGTAATAATTATTTTATTTTTTATTTTTTTAAAAAGATTTTATTTATTTATTCATGAGAGACACACAGAGAGAGAGAGAGAGAGAGAGAGAGGAGAGAGAGAGGCAGAGACACAGGCAGAGGGAGAAGAAGGCTCCATGCGGGGAGCCTGACATGGGATTCCATGCCGGGTTTCCAGGATCACGCCCTGCGCTGAAGGTGGCGCTGAACCACCTGGGCTGCCCTACATGTTAAATCTTAATGAACTTTACATATGTACATACCTATTTAACCACCATCTAGATTAAGACATCCTTCAAAGTTCTCTGTGTCTTTTCCTAGTCAAGCATTGTTTCTTCTGCCTTGAATCATTATATCAACCTTCTCAAGGATTGCATCTGTTGCAATAAGTTCACTGATACTTTCTCAATTTCCCTATGTGTGTGTGTGTGTGTGTGTGTGTGTGTACATATTTTTTTCTCTTGCCTCTGGAACTTCACTTCACCCCTATTCTCCCTTTCCTCTTTTTTCCCCCTTGTTAATCCTGCTATAATTCTGATCTTAGTTTGGACATCACTTCTTTTTTTTTTATTTATTTATGATAGTCACAGAGAGAGAGAGAGAGAGAGGCAGAAACATAGGCAGAGGGAGAAGCAGGCTCCATGCACCGGGAGCCCGACGTGGGATTCGATCCCGGGTCTCCAGGATCGCGCCCTGGGCCAAAGGCAGGCGCCAAACCGCTGTGCCACCCAGGGATCCCTGGACATCACTTCTTATCAAGAAACCTTGTTAGTTGCTGTTATGGAGATTTGCCTCAATTTTTTTGTTATGGTTATCTCAGCTTGGGAAAAGGAGAAAGAAAATTCATGTTGAATATGTTTTTATTTGTAATATATTGTTTTGGGTAAATGAATTAGACATATTATTTTACTGGTCAATGAGACCTGGTCACAAAAATATTTTCATTCCTATTATTAGTTTAAACATTGGCAGCTCTAGCAGCAAATCAGAAATATTGAAGCCTTAGCTCCTCTGAGTGGCTCTTAGGAGTAAATAAATCATTGCAAGATAAGCTCATATTTATCTTTAACCAATTTTGAAGTAAATGATGTACACTAAGGTAGACACATCTTAGTAAAGTATACAGTTTGATGAGTTTTGACAACTGTATACACCTGGGTGACTAATACTCCAATTGAAACAGAATTTTTCCTTTACCCCAGATAGTTTCTTTATGCCTCTTCAGTCAGTCTCTCCATGAGGTGGCCACTGTCATGATTTCTATCATGATCCATTCATTTTCCATGTTCTTGAATGTTATACAAGTAGAATCATATAGCATATACTTTTATATGTTTGGCTTCTTTTGCTCAATCTATGTTTTTGAGATTCATCCATGTTGTTGTATATATGTGTAATTCATTCTTTTTTTACAATTATTTTTTTTAAGATTTATTTATTTATTTATTCAGGGAGAGTGAGAGAGAGGCACAGACACAGGCAGAGGGAGAGGGAGAAGCAGGCTCCATGCAGGGAGCCTGACACAGGATGCGATCCCGGGTTCCCAATATCACACCCCGGGCCACAGGCGGTGCTAAACCGCTGCACCACCAGGGCTGCCCTTTTTTTCCCTTTTTCTTTCGTCAATTAGCAGTGCCATGTAATATATATATTACAACTTGTTTATCCATTTTATCAATTTTTGTGTTGATAGACTTATGGATTGTTTCCTGCTTATGGTTATTTTAAACATTCATACATAAGTCTTTCTCTAAATGTATATTTTCATATTTCAAATTTAATAAAAACCTAGAAGTTGAATAGCTGGGTCATAGAATAGCTGTATTTTTATCTTTGTTATAAACTGCTAACCAGTTTTTTAAGGTGTTGGTAACCACTTTACATAAACAACCAGAAACGTACATATGCATGATCTGGTTGTTCCACATCCACACCCAAATCTGGCATTTGTCAGTCTTTTCAATGTTTTAAAGACTTTATTTGAGAGAGAGAGAGAGCACGCACACGTGAGAGCACGAGCAGTGGGAAGGGGCAGAGGGATAGCTGAGAAGCAGACTCCCTCCTGAGCAGGGAGTGTGATATGGGCTTGCTCCCAAGACCCCAGGATCATGACCTGAGCAGGAGGCAGACGTTTAATCAACTGAGCCACCCAAGTGCCCCAGGTATTTGCCATTTTAGAAGTGTGAAAGGGTACCTCACTGTAGTTTTAATTTGCATTACCTAAAAATGTTGAACACCTTTTCTAGTTTTCTATTCTGGAATCCTTAGGGTGTAGCATTTATTCTCATTCTTACAACATAGCTGCTGGAGCTCCAGCTGTCACTCTGGACTGTAGACAGAAGGAAGAACAAAAGATCCAGATCCTGAAGTTGTGCATCTGTTGTCTTTCTCAGAAGTCTCATCCCATGGTTTACATCTTAGTGGAAAGAATTATGTCACATGGCCACTTTAATCTACATGGAAGGCTTGGAAATGTATTTTATTTTTTTATTTTTTAATCTTTTTTTTTTTTTTGGAAATGTAGTTTTTAAAGTTAGTGTTCTGGGTATCCATTACTGTGTAACAAATTGACTCAAAACTCAGTGGCTTAAAATAAAAACATTTTTTTTTCCTCACAGATATGCTATTTGGGCAAAGCTCAACAGAAACAGCCTATCTGTACTGCACTTGAGATCAGCGCAGCAGCAATTGATGCTGGCTGCCGGCCAAGAAGACTCACACGGTTGGAACTGTGGTTAGAACACCTACACATGACCTTTTCATGTGGCTGCTTGGCTTCCCACACCAGGGTGGCTGTGTCCCAAGGGTGAGGGTCCCAAAAGAGACCCAAGTGGAAACCATATGACCAAGGCCTAGAAGTCATACATCACTTGTGCTACTCTGTTCATTGAGGCAAACACAAAGACCTACCCAGATTAAAAGGGAGGGGAAATAGATTCTACCTCTTGATGTGGGGGTGACCAGGTTTGGGAAGACCATGTAGGATCAAACTATTGGTGTGGCCTTTTAGGGGAAATATAATCTCTGACAATTGGGCATGTTGCCTGCCCTCAGTGAAAGTAGAGTTCTCTTAGCAGAAAGGTGTGGGAAACAGATACTGGGCAAACTGAGTTTTTCCCATGTTCTTTTGTACATATCACATTATAATTTTTTTGCTTTGTCACTAGACAGCTATCTCTATGAGGGCAGCAGCCAGATTTGTCTGTCTTGTCAATTATTGATTCTTCATGGTCAGAGGGGGGATAAAAGCCATTTAAGAACCATTTGTCAATGAATGGTGTTTTTCGTTATTTATTTATTTATTTTTTGAGTAGGCTCCACACCTGACGTGGAGCTTGAACTCACCACCCTGAGATCAAGAATTGCATGCTCCACTGACTGAGCCAGCCAACCTCCCCTGTCAATGAATGATTGTTAATTCAAATAAAAGTATATAGAAAATATCAATCACTTAAAAAAAGAGAGGGAGAGCGAGGTCTGGCTGGTTCAGCCGGTAGAGTATACAACTCTTCATCTTGGGGTAGTGAGTTCAACACATTAGGTGCAGAACTCACTACAAAAGAAAAGAAAAGAAAAGAAAAGAAAAGAAAAGAAAAGAAAAGAAAAGAAAGAAAAGAAAAGAAAAGAAAAGAAAAGAAAAGATCAGTTTTAGAAAAGAAACTTTTGGAAGCGCCTGGCTGGCTCAGATGGTGGAACATAAGACTCTCAATCTCAGGGTTGTGAGTTCGAGCCCCATGTTGGGTGGAGAGATTACTTAAAAATACAATCTGAAAACGAAGAGAAAAAGAAAGGAAAGAATGAAAAGTTCTAAATTTAAAAGTCAGTAATCTACAAAAAGATTAAAACAAGTGTATTAAAACAAGTTTAAAAACATATATACACTAAGGATTAAAACAAATTTCCTCACTCCATGTTTTAAAATGGAAAACAAAACAGAATACTACCTCCTCTATTATTAATCTATGTACACAGGGGGCGCCTGGGTGGTGCAATTGCTTAAGCAGCCAATTCTTGGTTTCCGCTCAGGTCATGATCTCAGGGTTGTGAAATGGAGCCCCACTTGGAGCCCCATGCACAGAGTTGGTTAGGAGTCTTTCCTCCCTCTGCCTCTCTCTCTCTCATGCTCTCTCTCTAAAATAAATAAATCTTTATTTTTTTAATTTCTTATTTATTTATGATAGTCACAGAGAGAGAGAGAGAGAGAGAGAGTGAGGCAGAGACATAGGCAGAGGGAGAAGCAGGCTCCATGCACCGGGAGCCCGACGTGGGACTCGATCCCGGGTCTCCGGGACCGCGCCTTGGGCCAAAGGCAGGCGCCAAACCGCTGCGCCACCCAGGGATCCCTAAATCTTTAAAAAAAATAAAGGAACCTATGCAAAAATAAATGGCTGTATAGTGATTATTATGTGGAAAGAAAGATCTCTTAAAAAGGATAAAGTGTGGCAGCCCGGGTGGCTCAGCGGTTTAGCGCTGCCTTCAGCCCAGGGCATGATCCTGGAGTCACGTGGGCTCCCTACGTGGAGCCTGCTTCTCCCTCTGCCTGTGTCTCTGCCTCTCTCTGTGTGTGTGTCTCATGAATAAATAAATAAAATCTTAAAAAAAAAAAAAAGGATAAAATGTGCTTCAGGGAGGTGCTCTGGGGCTACTAGCACATCCTCATGATATTTGTATGTATCATGAAAAACTGGCTTACAATACCCAACCATTGACCATTATTCACTATTTCTGGGGACAGCTTGGAATCTACAACTCCTCTAATCCTTCCCGGATCAGTACTGAGGTCAAGAACTTCTTCATTAGGTAAGCTTTCTCTTCTTCATCCCTAAATACATTGTTGGTTCAAGTGGCTTAGCATCTTTGTGACTTATTTTCTTTGATAAGTTTAACTCTTGATTGTTTTCATTAGTTTTATAATCCCTTTCCAGGAGATCTTCAACTGTTTTTCTTCTTCTGGTCCATTTAATAAGTAGTTTACCATTAATCTTGTCTTTTCTTGGCACATTCCTTAAGATTCTGTGACAAACATTCTCCTCCAGCAATTCTTTTAATATGCAAATCTGATCTTGCTACTCCTCCACTCACAGGGTTTCAGTGGCTCTCCCGTCAGCACAGAGGAAGGTAAACTTCTAGCCTGACACACAATTCCCTTCCAGAGGTGGTTCCTCTTATCTCTTTACTCCTTTTCCCTCAGGCTACTGAGCCCTCTCAGGTCACTGGCTCCTGCCCCACCCTGCCTAGTGTCCAGACAGAGGCAAGACTTACTGTAAAGTTTGCTCTCAATGTCCCTCCTCCTCCAGTCACAAACTCTTACTCAAACCTTCAGTCTCATCTCAAGCATTAACTGCTTGATCACCCCTTCACTGAGCTCCTTTTACAGATTGAGTATGTTCCCTGTATCTGGAATTTGAATATCTCAATTTGGATTAAGGCTCTTTTCTTCACAGCAAGCAGTTTTATATACAATTTAGTTGGAAGAAACCAAACAATAGTTTGAGTGACATTTATTTTTCCTTTCTCTTCCCATATCTTTTTGTTGGAGTACATGGATACCAAGAGAGAAAAAGGCATCCCATTCCTTTTTTGGCTCTTTCTGTATTGGTTTTGGCCACAGAATGAGCAGAAAAGAGAGTGAGGACCTTCCTCTTGGAATGCAAAAGTAGAAGAGGCCACTCCTTGGAATGTCTTCTGAAAGAGTTTCCACTCAGCTGAGAGCAGAATTGATTTGGAAGCTGAGGTTTGGACTCAGGCTCTGCTGATGGATACACTTCCTGTTTTATACCTGCATCCTTCACCAGGTGAAGGAATTTTTAGGGTATCTTTCCCCATTGGCCTGTGGGACAATCCACTCATCTCTGTCCTCTGGGCCCTCAGCCTTGAGGTTCTTTCACAATAAGGCTGTTATCATGATTGAAAGGAAAGGCCAACCAACACAGACAAAAGTTTCCTTAATGGCCATGGACACAGAAACTTACAAAAGCTGTCAGACAAAGCGGGAGATGATACAGGGGGCTCCCCCTGGATTTACAGATTTTGCAAGTTCTCCACAGTGCCCCTTTAGGAAGCTTGGGACTTCTCCTTTGCCATTCCCACAGGGAATTTCCTAATCCCACTGCCTGAGTTTTCTGGAGACTGCAGTTGCTGTACCTATCTGTTCTCCAGTTGCAAGCAATTGCTGCAAATCAGCCTTTGCATACTCTGGAGTGTTAATGGAGAGACTAAGTGAAGTGAAGGCGAATTTTCCATGAAGAGCATCTTGCAGCAGGCCAGGATTTCAGGGTTGCTTTCCTTTGGTCTACTTTTACACATGGTGCTTCCATGTGACTAACGTCTGCACCCCTCCGCCACAAATGACAAGCCTGTGTCAGCCTCCCACCCATGAGATCTGCAATGCCTCCTCCGCTAGAGACAAGAGGTGCTCATTCCTCTAGTCTATGGAAATGAAAATTGGGTGGGATTATAGATTTTTCTCCCCACCTATAGCCTTTTGATTAAAAACTCCTTTCCTTTAAAATATTGGTTCAAGGTTTGAAGCTTTAACACTTGGAGTTCAAATCTAGAACAGTACTCTTGGCAAAGAGTGCATACACTCTTAAATATTTAAGAATAACAAGATCTTTGGGATGCTTGGGTGGCTCAGTGGGTTAAAGGTCTGACTCTTGATTTTTAGCTCAGGTTGTTATCTCTGGGTGGTGAGATGGAGCCCCAAGTTGGGCTCCATGCTCATGGGGAAGTTGGCTTGAGATTCTTTCTCCCTCTGTTTATTCCCACACAAACCCCCATAAAAAATAGATCTTTCTCAAAAAATGTGGCTACTAGAACATTTAAAATTACATACGTGGCTCACGTGACCTTCTGATTGGACAGTACTAATGGAGGACAGTTGGAAGAAAGGCAGGTGGGGGAGTAAGGGAACCCTGTCCTAAGAGGAATCTACACTTAAAAGGAAAAAGACCGCATCCCGTTCTAGGCTTTACTGAGATGAAAGGAATGGCCTTGGGCATCCTAACCCAGGCCCTGTCAACAGCCAGTGGGGGAGTTAAACAAAGAGCTTGATCTGGCTGGCCTGCATGCCTCAGGGCAGTGGCAACCACTGCAGCCTTGATCCTGTAGGCTATAAAACACCAGCCTGGAAGGAGGCCTCCACTGTTTCCCACGTGAACAACTCCCTGATAGGTAGATGAGCACGTGGACAAAAAACCTGATTGGGTGGCAGGTGCATGGAGGGTCAACCAGATTAAACAGCCGGCCAACAATTTCTAAAACCCTGTAGACTTAGAAACACCGCCCGCAACCCTGTTGGGTTCTAGAGCTTTGGACTATCAATCAATAAAATTTGCTTTGCTGCCTGCCACTCATCATCTGGTCTACCTCTTCATTTTTTGAAGTGGTGTGACCAAGAACCTTGGGCACTAATGTAAAAGCAATCCTGAAACAGTACTGTTCCAGATCAGGGGTCAGTAACTTTTTCTGTAAAGGGCCAGATGGAAAATATTTTAGGTTTCATGAGCCATATGGTCTTTGTCACAGAAACTCCATTCTGCCCTTGTAGCACAGAAGCAAAACCAATGAGGCTTGCCATGTTCCAATAAAACTTTATTTATAGGCACCGAAGTTTGGATTTCAAATAATTTTCACATGTCATGAAATATCCTTTTATTTAGCTATTTACAAATGTACAAGCTTTTTTTTTCCCCCTCGACTGGCCATGTTTACCTACAATAGGTTACTCACATCTCTTCTATACCAACAATGGGATCCTAGGGATAAGATTATCCTCACTACCCCAAAAAAGTTTTCAAGGGCGAGATTGGTTGAACAAATGATTAGAACTATAGAGAATTGGACAAAGATTACCTAGCCTAAATTGAACAGCCTGGATTGTGTTAACCTGAGTTGCCATTCAGGTATGTGAGCCTTGCATGCCCAGATCTTCTGACTATTTTTTAGCAGAAGAAGCATGGAGTTCATATTTTTACTTAAATATTTCCAATTACTAGGGCCCTGGGGTGGTCCAATCAGTTGAACGACTGTCTCTTGGTTTTGGCTCCAGTCGTGATCTCAGGGTGGTGACATCGAGCCCTGAGCCGGCTCCAGGCTTGGTGTGGAATTGGCTTGAGATTCTCACTTCCTCTATCCCTCCTGCTCATGCTCTCCCTCTGTCTCTCTCTCTCTCTCAAATTAAAAAATTTCCAATTACTAATTCTTTTTTCCCCACTTCTTATATAATTCTCCCATTGTTAGTGGTTTTGGTCTTTGTGAAAATGTATTCTATCCCGAAAACGGCTTTTAAGTAACTGGTAGAAGAGACCTATAACGACTCAACTAGGCCAGACTTTTAGTTTAATTTTACTGTAATTTTTTTTTTTTCAGAGAGAATGAGTACTTAGAAAACACCGTGTGTTTACTGAAAGAAAACTGATTTGGGTATTTTAAAAATACTACTATCAAATAAATAAATAAATAAATAAAAAGAATACTACTTTCACCTTTGGTTTAACAGTTACTTTTGGGCCATGTTTATTCCTAATTTAAATATATTTTATACTATTAGCTTAATGAAAGATTTTTTTTCTATTGCAACAATAGAATAAGATGTCTCAAATTTTGTTATTTTGGGCAAGTCTGCTGTTCCTGAACTCTGCCAGTTGGAGACAACTTCTTGATGTCAAAGAACTTCCTTTTCAAGAAATGTGCTTGGCTCAGAATTTCTTATACTCCCCAGTTTTGCCAAGTGGGCTTGCTTATACCCAAGAGCTAAATCATTTTATCTTTGACATTAAGGAGTAGTTTAGCCAATTTACATTTAGGTCAACACTTTTAAAAGGAAAAAAGTCTGCTAAGATTGATTTAATACTGCTTTGTAGCATTTTTCATATGTATTCATATGAGTTCAATGAACTCTTGACTCCAAACACGTAAAATTAAATAATGAAGCCTCAGCAATTACCTTCAGACTTAATTTTTCAAGGTTTTTGCTCATGAAACAAAGCAGCTTTTCAAAATGACCAATATGATCAAATACTAGAGTAGTGGGAAGAAATGAAGTTAAAGACAGCTGCTATAATAAAAGCAGGGCCAGGAATGTTCTAATCTATCCCAACTGGAAGAATGAATTTGGTGTGCCTTAACCCTGATGGTATTTGATCATAAGGGCAGAATTGTGAGCAATGATAAATGCCCTAGTTTCTCCATTTCCAATGGATATGAAATTCTAACTATGCCCATGTTATTCATATTATTTCTTGTTATTTAATAAATAGACTTTTTAAAAAAATTTTATTTATTTATGATAGGCACACAGTGAGAGAGAGAGAGAGAGAGAGGCAGAGACATAGGCAGAGGGAGAAGCAGGCTCCATGCACCGGGAGCCCGACGTGGGATTCGATCCTGGGTCTCCAGAATCGCGCCCTGGGCCAAAGGCAGGCGCTAAACCGCTGCGCCACCCAGGGATCCCTGTTATTTAATAAATAGACTTTTAAAAGAAAAAACAACCAGGGACTCCTGGGTGGCTCAGCGGTTGAGCATCTGCCTTTGACTCAGGGCATGATCCCAGTTCGGGTATCAGGTCCCACACTGGGCTCCCTGTGGGGAGCCTGCTTCTCCCTCTGCCTATGTCTCTGCCTCTTTCTCTGTGATTCTCATGAATAAATAAATATAATCTTAAAAAAAAAAAAAAAGAAAAGACCAACCAAATAGATTTACTCCAGGAAATGTATTATCCCAAGGAAGTTAAAAACTAAAGTTTTTCAGCATTGTCTGTTTGCAGATTTTATTTCTCTACATAATTCCAAGTATTTATTTCCTTCTCTTCTTTTTTTAAAAATATTATTTATTTATTTGTTCATGAGAGACACAGAGAGAGGCAGAGACATAGGCAGAGGGAGAAGCAGGCTTCCTGCAGGGAGCCCAATGCCGGACTCCATCCCAGGACCCTGGGATCACGCCCTGAGCCAAAGGCAGATGCTCAACCCCTGAGCCACCCAAGCATCCCCCAGTATTTCTTTCTGTGTCTTCTCTTTTTCTATTTCTCAACCCTTTAACCAACATCACTCCAGCCAAATTGTCTTTCCATTGAATTCGATTTAAAGCTACAAAATGTAATTCTGTTTGTGCTTTAACCTATAATAGGTATGCAATAAATATTTGTTAAATAAGTCTACAATGTTAGGGAAACTGGTTATGTTCTGTTTCATATTCTTTACATGTACTCCATTCATAGTTTTACAGATGGGTGAATGTAGGAGCAGAAGCAATTTCATATACTACTATGGTAATTGCCAGTTTTACTTTTAATTAGGATTAGAGGAATCATGACTTCTTCCTATTCTTCCTGAAATTAAAACAACAAAAATCAAAGCCTTGAGTGCCTAGCTGAAAAATCTACCAAGTTGGTGAATCAAGGAACACAAAATGATTTGGGATATTTTCTGTTGTGACCCGGAACTCTTTTTATACATTTTCCCCACCATTTGCAAATGATCACAAATGATCACCTCCTTAAGGCTCAACTTAGGTTTTGGCTTAGGGTAAGACCATTGCTATTAGCTCTTTGATCAAAATATTGGGCATTGGGCAGCCCGGTGGCACAGCGGTTTGGCGCCGCTAGCAGCCCAGGGTGTTATCCTGGAGACCTGGGATCGAGTCCCACATCGGGCTCCCTGTGTGGAGCCTGCTTCTCCCTCTGCCTGTGTCTCTGCCTCTCTCTCTTTCTGTGTCTATGAATAAATAAATAAAGTCTTTAAAAAAATATATTAGGCATTTAGTGGGACCAGTACACAGTTTTAAATGTAAGTTTGTATAAGAGAATGAAAGGTCTTGACTGAAGGAAAGGTTAAGAAGTCGGACATCTCCAAAAGACACTTTGTGTACAGAGTAGCCACAGCTTGGGTAAGAACTACAGCACAATTCATTCATTAAGAAACTACATGTACTAAAAAAAGAAGAAGAAGAGGAAGAAGAAGAAGAAGAAGAAGGAGGAGAAGGAGAGGGAGAGGGAGAGGAAGAAGGAGGAGAAGGAGAAGGAGGAGAAGAAGAAGAAAGAAACTGCATGGACTGTGTTATATGCATTTATGGCTATCACACTGGTGTTGCTGATTAAATGCTCTGCCTTTTCAGCAAAAGAATTTTCCCACAGTATAGATATATTTATAATTCCCATACTTTTTTTAAAGGTTTTATTTATTTATTCATGAAAGACACAGAGAGAGAGGCAGAAACAGGCAGAGAGAGAAGCAGGCTCCCTGCAGGGAGCCTGATGCAGAATTTCATCTCAGGATCCTGGGATCACTACCTGAGTCCGAGGCAGATGCTCAACCACTGAGCCACCCAGTTCCTCCCATACATTTTATTTTGTGGTCTAGTTTGGATATTTTTCTTCTCAGAGTGGTTTGGATTTATTTTATTTGTTCTTTATTTGGGGCTTGATTTTTTTCTTCACTTATTTTACTCATTGATTATCTCTATCCCTGACTAACGTTTTAAGGAATGAGAGGTAACTTTGTGCATTCTCTTTTAAGTTTGGAAAGGAAACACAGAGCCCTCTACCTTGTTCCTCTTTTGTCTACTGTTACACATTCATCTCTTTGGTACACGGTTGGAAAAAAAAAAATCCTCATAAAGATTCTGGCCCTAAAATGAGAACCTAAAGAACAATCTGTTAATCTGTTATTCAAGACTGCTGGCCAATCTTAAGAGTTTTGCATTGACTATACTTGATCAAGATAAGGTCCTGTTCCTGATTCTGCAAAGTGCTAACCTGACAAGTGTCAGATGTAAGTGACCTTTTAAAAAAATATTAACTGAGAACAAAAGCATTAGATGGTTTCTAAATGAGCCAAGGTTACTCATCCAGCTGTCCTTGAGCAATAAAAAAGGAAAGTCAGTGCATTATACACAGGGTCAGTGATAAAAGCCATGAAAAAAATAATCTTTCTAAGTTAGACAATGCTGATATTGGCAGTCCTTGAATGCTATTAAAACACACACACACACACACACACACACACACACACACTTCTTTTTTGAGAAATGCTTAATGGGGCACAATTAAGCGGTCCGTAGAATTGAATGACCTTTAAATTGCTGTAATCTCTTGAGGGAAACCCTTCACACACAGCATCTACTTTTGAAAGAACATTCACATGAAAATATTGTCACTAATTCAGCAGAGTATTCCAAACCCATGTCCTGTGTCTTGCTCCCCTTTGGAGTCCTTCATTGCCAGAGTAAAGCTGAGATCACCAAAGATGCTGACCTCAAACATGTCAGTCAACCAAAAGCCATCAAACTATTATGATTCAGAAGCAAATTTGGTGGTGAGCAGAAAGGAGAAAATATAAAGCCTCAAATGGTCAAACAAAGAATCTAACCCTCTATCATTTCTTCCAAAAAAAATCCTTTAGATATTAACATTTTCTCTTTCCATTTTCTATACATTCATCTTTCTATAGCATTTTTTGGAAACAAAAAGAAATATTATTGAAGAAACATATGAATTTAATTCTAAATCTGGAGGATCACTTTTTCCCCTGAAATTTATATTTTCAAAAGCAAATAAACTACAGAAAAGGCAGTACAACGATCACCTCAATTCGTTTGCTTTCTCTTTCTTTACTTCAATTTATATCTCTATAAGATTTTTTTTAAAGATTTTATTCATTCATGAGAGACACAGAGAAAGAGGCAGAGACAAAGGCAGAGGGAGAAGCAGGCTCCATGCAGGGAGCCCGATGTGGGCCTCGATCTGGGGACTCCAGGATCACGCCCTGGGCTGAAGGCAGATGCTCAACGCTGAGCCACCCAGGCATCCCAAGAATTGTATTTAATTGTCATGTTTCTTTAGTTTTTTTTTTTTTTTTAGTTTAGTTTTTTTTTTTTTTTAAGATTTTATTTATTTATTCATGAGAGACACAGAGAGAGAGGCAGAGACACAGGCAGAGGGAGAAGTAGGCTCCAGGCAGGGAGCCCAACGTGGGACTTGATCCCTGGTCTCCAGTCTCCAGGATCAGGCCCCGGGCTGAAGGCGGTGCTAAATCGCTGAGCCACCCGGGATGCCCTCTTTAGTTGTTTTTAATCTAGAACATTTTCTCACTTTTGGTGGTGAAGGATCTCTTAAGATATTGATTTTTTTAAAAAAAGATTTTATTTATTTATTCATGAGAGACACACAAAGAGAGAGGCAGAGACACAGGCAGAGGGAGAAGAAGGCTCCTTGCAAGAACCCTGATGTGGGACTCGATCCTGGTTTCTCCAGGATCCCTGGGTGGAAGGCAGTGTCAAAAGGCTGAGCCACCCAGGCTGCCTCAGATATTGATTTTTTCAAGAATCTAGTCCAATGGGGTCCCTGCCCTGACTCAGTTGGTAGACCATGTGACCCTTGAGACCAGAGTCCAGAGTTCAAGTTCCATGTTGGACCTAGGGCTTACTTAAAAAAAAAAAATCTGTAAACTCTCCTAAATTAATGAGTGAACTATTTGGAGTGGCTGACTGGCTCAGACATTAGAGTATGCAATTCGATCTTGGGGCCTGAGTTTAAGCCCCACATTGGGCCATTGGGCATGGAGATCACTAAAACAACAACAAAAACAAAAACAAACAAAACAACAACAACCCAGGCCAGGTATCTTGTAACATGTACTGATCGATCTTGATGTGTCTGATTTCTTCCCCACGGATTCAAACACTTTTGGCAGAAATAATATATTCTTTTTTTTTTTTTTTAATTTATGATAGTCACAGAGAGAGAGAGAGAGAGGCAGAGACATAGGCAGAGGGAGAAGCAGGCTCCATGCACCGGGAGCCCGACGTGGGATTCGATCCCGGGTCTCCAGGATCGCGCCCTGGGCCAAAGGCAGGCGCTAAACTGCTGCACCACCTAGGGATCCCCTGAAATAATACATTCATGATGTTAGATGTTATATGCTTTTTATCATATGACATCAAGAGGCACATGATCTCAGCTCTTCTCATTATTGGTGATGTCAAGTTTGGTCTCTTTATTAAGTGGTGTCCATCAGATTTCTTCACTGTAAAGATCCTTTTTTTTTTCTTTGTAAATAATATGTAATCTGTGGAGCAATACAGTGGGGCATTATATCATATGAATAATGAATTTTCCAAAAATTTTCACTCCAAACGTTCAGCATATATTGGTGAGCCTTGACTAAATCTATTTCAGCATTGGTGTCTGCAAAATGATGATTTTTCTAACATTCCTCTAACATATATATATTTAAAAGATTTTATTTATTTATTCACAAGAGACACACAGAGAGGCAGAGACATAGACAGAGGGAGAAGTAGGCTCCCTGAAGGAAGCCTGATACAGGACTCGATCCCAGGACCAGGGCCCCAGGACCACGACCTGAGCCAAAGGCTCAACTACTAGCCACCCAGGTGCTCCCCTCTTACATATATTAATCAGCTAGTATTTTTCTGTATGGATAAACTTTTGTTTTTGTCTGCTTGTTATTGTTTTTAAAGTATCATTATGAACTCATAGATTCTTTTTTGAGACAAAAGAATTTTGTCTTTTTTTTTCCAAATTGACCATTTAGAAACCTTGAAAATGAAATTTTGATTTGGAAGTACTCTTAGTACTTGATTGTGACCTTAGTAAATACTTTCAATCATGTACCACCCCCCCCCCCAAGATTTATTTATTTATGTAAGGGGGAGGGACAGAGGGAAAGGGAAAGGGAAAGAGAGAATCTTAAGATTTTCCCAGTGTGGAGCTCTATCCCACAACCCTGAGATTATGACCTGAGCCAAAATCAAGAGTCAGATGTTTAATTGACTGAGCCATCCAGGCGACCCTCAATCATGTTTTTTTAAGTAACAATTACTGCCAATGTTATAGATAAATCTCTTTCCTTTTAAATCTTTTTTTTTCTTAAATAAAGATAGAAATGAAAAGAGTTCATTGTTATGTGCTCAATAACATCTTTATTTGTGGGGCACCTGGGTGACACAGTGCATTAACTGATTCTTGGTTTCAACTCAAGTCATGATTGAGTGGGGAGACTGAGCCCCATGTCAGCCTCTTTGCTCAGCATGGAGTCTGTTTAAGGCTCTCTCTCCCTCTCCCTCTGCTCCTCCCCTGCTCTCTTTCTCTTAAATAAATAAATCTTAAAAAAAAAATAGCATCTTTATTTGTTGTAGCTACCTATCAACTTTAAGGCAATCATGAAATGCCTTGACATAAATGAGAATGTTAGCAGTATCCTCTACCTGTATCCTGATTTCGAAGGACCAGGTACAGTGGTTGACCTTCAGTGGACAGCCAGTAAAAGTTAATAGAATGCATTGAATTAATAATAAAACCAAAATGTCAAAGTCATGAAACATAAGGCAAAAAGATTGAAATAATATATCTTGAAGTTCTAATTATATAGAAATAAGTAAAGTTTTTTTGCTATTCAGAAGGGATTTTTAAATCCCTGTTACAACTTGACATTTCTCCCAAATTGCTACCACTACACTTGAGAAGATAGTCCTTTCCTAACTTTTCCTTATCTGGTTTCACAGAGAATACATAATAGAACTATAATTAGCAACAGCCTCTAGGAGTTCTTTTGATTCAGCACACTGGTAAATGAATATTCCTTCTTTCCTATCAATTTGTATTCCTTCCTAGATCAATAGTTGTTTGCAAATCATTGTATCCCAGGGATGACAAATTGCTTAATAACAGTCAGAAAGGGAGGTGTAAAAGAACACAGACTAGTATCCAAGTTCTCCTGTGATAAAAAATTATGAATTGAAACTGGCAATTAGAAAAAAAAAAAAAAAAGCTGGCAATTAGATACAGTCATGTGAATTTTATACAGTTAAAAAAAACCTGACTCTAACATAAATTAACATAAAAAAAAACCCTACACATAAATTGTGTCATTGTAGATTAGCTACAAAGTGGATAATATAATCATGGATTATTCAGAGCTGACTGTAAATAGTTCAACCCAACTGGGATATTTGATCCTACCAGAAGGTGGTAAATCACTCACTTCTTAGAGGCTTAGTACTATTTTCAAACCACTGTCAGACCATTTAATACACGGAAGGGAGTAATTTCTTCTTCCTAAGTTTCTTTTGCAGTTTTGTAATTTTTTTTAAGGTTTTATTCATTTATTTGGGGGAGGGGTGGAGGGGCAAGCAGACTCCCCAGGGGCTAGAGAGAGATCATGACCTGGGCCAAAGTCAGGCTTAACTGACTGAATCAGCCAGGCATCTTTCTTTTGTAGGTTTTTTTGTTTTGTTTTAGATTTAATTTATTTATTTGAGGGGGGGGGGGAGAGAGAGAGAGAGAGAGAGAGCAAGCATGAGCAGGGGGAGGAAGAGGGAGAAGCAGAAGCAGACTCCCTGGTAAACAGAGAGCCCTACATGGAGCTCAGTCGCAGGACCCTGAGATCAGGACCTGAGCTGAAGGCAGACGCTTAACCGACTGAGCCACCCAGGTGCCTCTCTTGCAGTTTTTTTTTTGTTTTTGTTTTTAAAATTTGTATTTCTTTACTTGACAGAGAGAGAGAGCACAAGCAGGGGGAGAAGTAGGGGCAGAGGGAGAAGAAGGCTCCCTGTTGAGCAGGGAACCAGACACGGGGCTCCATCCCAGGACCCCAAGTTCATGACCCCAGCTAAAGGCAGACACTTGACCAACTGAACCATCCAGTGCCCTGTCTTTTGCGTTTTAACTGAAGTCTGACCTGTCTATTTTAGTTCATAACCCTGATGTGTCATTTTCCCATTTTTATCAAACAAGACAAAGTGTAGCCTATAATTTTAGGACAAAGTGACTATTTTAACTCTCCATTCATAATATGTGAATGGGAGAAGTGAAATCATATTTGAAAACAGGATTTCCACTGAAAATCAAGGAGGTCAAATCATTATGTAAAGAAAGTTAGGAAGTTATATAGTTGCCTTTGAAGAGCCAAAGATACATGAAGATACACTAAAATAGTCTACTTTTTATTTATTTAATTTTTTTAAAGATTATTTATTTATTTATGAGAGAGAGAGAGAGAGAGAGAGAGGCAGAGGGAGAAGCAGGCTCTATGCAGGGAGCCCGACGTGGGACTCAATCCCAGATCTCCAGGATCACGTCCTGGGCTGAAGGCGGCGCTAAACCACTGAGCCACCCAGGGATCCCCCTAGTCTACTTTTTAGATAGATTGTTTTATAGCAAGCAGTTTCAATTTAATATGTATTTTACCTATAAATATTCCACTGGGGTTCTTGTATATATTAGGAAGACGTTTTCAATCACACTATATCAACTGACCTGCAATATTTATCTTGTTTCATATTATTGGTCTTACATAACATCCTTGATTAATTTTCAGACCTTGAGGTGCTATATTTTGAATAAGGAATACAGCCCACTAAATTAATAAATTATTACTGTGGAGGCACTCCTGTCTTCTGAATGTATAAGTGCATTGCTTAAATTACTCTCAGGGAATAATTTACACATGAAGAGGCTCTGGTGGTTAAAGAAGCTTTGTGTATTTCTTATCACTGGAAATAGTCCTAGACTAGGTGCTTAAATGAATATCAAAGCAATTGTTTTTTCAAAGCAGTAATGATTTGTACTATTCTAGGGTTCCCAATACACTATCCTAGAATCATGAATTAAATATAATGTTAAAAATGTAACATTTTGAACCAAAAATTTCCATAAGAAACAGGGAGATTGTCTCAACTGAGAAAATATGTTCATGATCTTGAAAAGGCTTAGTAAGCTTTCTTTCATTGTGAATTTTTTTCTTAAAAGAGTTGCAATACGGTGAACATAGAAAACACTTCAGATGAAGGAAAATGAAATTAGGGCTTGGCTGTTATTGCAAAAAAAGATACCACTGTCCTTCCCACCTTATTTGAGTATTAACCCATAGGATTGAGGGCAATGAGTCCTGGCTTCTAATCTTGTGCTACTATTTTTCTTACCCTTGGGATGTTCATGTCAAATTTGTATGCTGCTTGCTTATGTGTTACACGTATCTCTATCCCAAATTTAGGTAGTAAGGAAGGAAAAAAGGTTTTGGTGAAACTTCTCCCCTGAGTCATAAGCTCTTAAAACAGGAACCCTTTCTTTCTTTCTTTCTTTCTTTCTTTCTTTCTTTCTTTCTTCTTTTTAAGATTTTATTCATTTATTCATGAGACACATGGAGAGAGAGAGAGAGGCAGAGACACAGGCAGAAGCAGGCTCCATGCAGGGAGCCTGACATGGGACTTGATCCTGGGTCTCCAGGATCACACCCTGGGCTGAAGGTGGGACTAAACCGCTGAGCCGCTGAGCCACCCGGGGATCCCCTCTGAGCCACCAGGGATCCCCTCTATCCTTCTAACTTTCTTACAGTCTAACTCTGTGCCTGGCACATGGAATGAGCAAAATACAGTTTTGGTGAATGAACACATGAATAGAGTACACAGAAAAAGTGCACTATTGGGACTCTTGTGTGGCTCAGTGGTTGAGCATCTGCCTTTGGCTCAGGTAGTGATCCTGGGATCGAGTCCCACATGTAGCTTCCTGCATGGAGCCTGCTTCTCCCTTTGCCTGTGTCTCTGCCTCTCTCTCTGTGTCTCTCATGAATAAATAAAATCTTAAAAAAGAAAAAGTATGCTATTATTTAAAAAAATCCTTAATTATTCTGAGTCTAATATATATCAGATGTCTGGTTAGTTTCTGTCCCATTATGTTTTTTTTTTCCCCATGCATTTTCTTCCTTTTCTCCCCCAATGCATACAGCAATATGAGCAAGGATTAATTTTTTATTGATTTGATTATTTGAGCTTATGCATAAAGAATTTATCACAACAAATAAATAGATAAAATCATATTAAGAAGCAACAATTACTCCTTAACACCCTAATTACTCTTTAAAGGACCTCTTTATATTGTGCCAGAGACATCCAAACTGGCCTCAACCACCACACTAAACAAAAGTATTGTAAATAAAAGTGCTGGAACTGAAATGATGGTTGAAGAGTTATGGTGATGGTGGTGATAAGGATCAGGAATTAGGATCTGTCCCCGACACCATCCTTTTTTTATTCTTTGTCAAACATTTTATTTGAAATAATGATGTCAATTGCTTTTTTTGTTCTGCTTCTCAAAACTAACCCCACAGTGTTTCATATTTTGCTATATACTACAGTATGAATTTTGGTAAGATAGCTGCTTTTTGGATAAATCGATAGTTTTATCCCTAAACATTTCCACTAAAAAAATTGAGGGGGGGATATTTAGTGCTGAAGAAGCCTGTCTTAAAAATTTATTTGCAAAATATTTTCTATAATTGCACTGTTAAATATTAAAAAGATTTCTCACATCTGTAACCTCACTTAAAGTGCAAAAATCTTCAGATATGCTGGACAAAATTAATCTGCTCTTATTCCTGTTTTGATTGCTTTTAATTAATAGCCAGCTTGTTAGAATAGGTTATAGAGAATACATTCAAAGACTGGCATAAATTCCTTTGCCCAAAAGTTGAATCTGGAGTATTCAGGGTTGTGTTTTCTTTCTTTTTCTCCTCCTCCTGGTCTTTTTTGTTGTAAAGAGGTCACGTAAGGACGTTGGTGGAAGGGCTCCATGCGCCATCTACTGACCAAATCTATATTTTCAGTGTCTTGAGAATGAAATTTCCCCCAACGTTGGGTTTTTAAAGGAGTCTTTGAGAAGGGAGGGGTAATGGGAAAAGACCCTTTCTGACTCTAAGGCTTATGGTGACTCTTGGAATAAATCTTAATCCAACAAACACACAATTCGAAAAAGTATCAGTCCCTCAGCGCAAGGACAAGTTACAGGGAGAATCACAAGAAAGTCTGGCTAGCACTGAAAGAAGTTAGCAAAACTGTAAAGTCAACTCAAACTTACAATCGGATTGTTGTTTTCACCTGTGTGTTGAGCTACACTGACTGCCCAATGGCTGCTCCTTCCAGGAAAGGGCTTTACACTAATGGCACATCCAGATAACCATCAGTTCCCTATTTTATTATTCTGAAGGATTTCTAATTATTTCATCAAAAATTGAATAATGCATAGTAAGGAGGTCCACCCTTCACGTGGATCCTAACCCACAGTTTGTCTAGGTCTATGTACTCTACGTCCCAATACACACACACCTACCCGTGTATACAGATATGCCAGACGATATGCATCTGTGGAGATGTGGGTCAATAGAGAAATCCATGCCCTTGGATTTGGATTAAAATGTTTCTCCCCTCAGTGGTTCCATGCTACTAAATCCAATAAAAGGGTAGGAGGAATTGGGGTCCTCAAGCTAAGGTTTTCCAGGTTGTAACTGGGGTCAGAGTATCCGTTGTAGCAGTTCAAACCCCTCGAGTTGGAGGGTTGGATTGGAAATTAAAGTTGGCCCAAAGTGCTGTGATCTGATTCAGGTTCTCTTTCGGTGAGCAGCTGGGAGAACTGAAAACTAGCAGCCAGGACTCTGGATGCCCCAGGTACCCTCCTTCCCTCCATACCGCTCTCTTTAATCCCAGAGCTGAGACATCTTGCTTTCGTGGTTTTGAGAAAGAAAAGAAGAAGAGAGCCAGAAAGTTGAGCCAGAAAAGAGGAAAAGAGGCAAATAAAGAAGGAGGCAGGGAGAAGAGATGAAACCAAAGGAAAGATTCAGGAAGAAACTGGGAGCCGAGGGAAAAAGAAGAAAGAAAACAGACAAAGACGGCGCAAAAGGAAGAGGGCTAGGAAGATGCAAGGATCTTTCTCTAACGAACCGGAGTCACACCCATCTTTCACTTTCAAATCAATCGTCTAGATCTTATCCGTTTCCTTTGTGAAGGTTGTCCGCGTTGCTGAAGGAAGCTAGTCAGTACTCCTCCCCCTGCCCCACGCGTGGCTGCGCGGCTGCCTCCGCGGCCACCGAGACCCAGTACGCCCCGAGTGGGACGGCTTGCGGGAGCGCGACTCTGCGGACACCCTTGCGGCTGGTTGTCACCCGGGAGCCTAACCGGATTAATACCCAGAGTTGGATTACGCCGGCTGTCACCAATACGCCTAAAGATTATAATCCAATTTATGCACATTACAGCCAGTATTAACTTTATCTGCTATTTTAAGACTCCCAGTTGCCTCGCGTGTCCTTCGAGGACAATGCTCCGCGCTCTGGTGCAACCCGGCGGGCTGTCAGGAGGGGACTCCCGCCGACGCGGACTCCTCCAAGCCTCATCCCTGTCGGTCTGCTCCCGGTACTCCCAGGTGTCTCACCTCCACCTGGGCGCCGCTGTGTGCTGCCTCCCAGCCGGGGATTACCAAAGCGGGAGGAGTTCCCTTGGAAGGAAATGGCATTTGTGTTCATTTCATTTTTGAATTTTCCGTGGCGGCGGCAGAAGGGCGGGGAGTGGGGCCAGTGGGCGGGTGCCTGTGAGTGGATGGGGAAGGGGGCCGCGGGGTTGGTGCCGGTTAGAGCCGTCTCAGCCTCTGCTTTTTGATGTCTGTTTGTAGAGCGGCATTGCTCTCGCTCCGTCCTTAAATAAGTTTGTTTGGGCGTGAGTTCTTGCCTTTTCAGCACAAAACCACAAAAAAGACGGGGTGGAAAGTAAAAGAAAGCCCCCTCCCTCCTCCCCCCACCCCACCCCCCCCCGCCCGTGCGTGCTAACGCCGAAGACTCGATTTAACACCCCTTCTCGGGCTGCTGGGGGCTCCAGGCAGTGGCTACATTCCAGCAGTTTTAATCCGTTTTTTATTGTAGGGCGAGAGGAGTTTACACAGGGGCTGGGATGGCTCCCCGGCTGGCCGCTCTCCCCACTGCAGCGCCCCTTCCCCGCCCTCCGCCCCACCTCCCCCCTCCGCCCCCCTCCCCACCCCCCGCACCCTGCCCAGTAGGAACCTGTTACTTTAAGCGGGGCGTTCCAGTGTGGCGGTGCGGGCCGCCGGGGCTTCGGGAGGTGGCCGGTGATTGGCTCCTTCGAGCTCCCCCTGGCTCGCTCGCTCGGCCTCCCCGCGCGCTCCGCCCCGCCCGCGCGCCCTCCCTCCGCCCCGTGAGCCTCGGAGCCCCGGTGTCAGGCGCCACGGCGCATGCTCCGGAATCTCATCCTCCGGCCCTGGAGCTGCTGCTGCTGCTGCTGCTGCTTTTGCTTTTGGGGCTGAGTTTAATAAGCGAGCGAGCGAGCGAGCAAGCGAACGCGGGGGGAAAAAGGCAGAGAATGTCCGCCATCTACCCTCCGCTCCCGGGCGCGCTCTCATTCATAGCAGCCTCTTCATGAATTACAGCTGAGGGGGGCGGGGGAGGGGGGTACCACACAACACCCCAGCAAACCTCCGGGCCCCCAGGCATGGCTAGCTCGGTAAGTACATGCAAAAATAATAATAAAAGGCCACCCCCCTCCCCGCCTTTCCTCCCTCGCCCTGCGCCGCCGCCGCCGCCGCAGCCCAGACAGCGCCAGCGCTCCGCGGTTCCAATTAGAGAAAGGTTGGTACGGCTTGCAGGGAGCTGCCGCCTCTCCCTCAGCCTCCGCTCCCCTCCCTCCCTCCCCCCCCTCCCTCCCCCCGCCCCCCCCGGGCGCGCGCACACACACACACACACACACACACACACTCACTCACACACTCGCCCCTCCGCCCCCCCCCCCCGCGCCTCCCTCGCTCCTCGCCTCTCTTTGCAATCGCAAGAAGCGCACTCTCGCTCACACGCGCGCACTCACACACACACACTCACACGGTGGAAGGAGGCGAATAATAACTCAGCCATATTTCAGCCTCCGCCGCCGCCGGGAGCGGCGGGCACGGTCCGGGGACGCGGCGAGCAGCCTCGGCGGCCGCTACGATGGTGCGTTCTCCGCGGCGCGCGCGTGTGAGCCGGAGTGTGCGGGCTGACAGCGGCGGGGCGGCTCGCAACTTTGCCCCCGCGCCGGGCTGCGCGCAGTCGAGCCTCGGCGGCTGTCCGCCCGCCGCCCCTGCTTTTCTGGGTTTAATTCCTTTTTTTGGGGGGGAGAGGTGGGAGCTACTTTGGGGCCACTTTGGCCTCTTGGAAGTGTGTTTCGGGGGCTCTGTAGGCTGGCCTCGCCGATCGCGGGGGGCTTTTCGCCGGGGGGTGCGGGGTGCCCTAAGTTATGGATGCCTCGGCGTGTTTTCTTGCGGGCGTGTGTGCGTGTGTGTGTGTGTGCGTGTGTGTGTGTGACGACGTCTCATTTTTGTTGTGCACGGACCCGGTGCTAGGAGCACGGGAGTTTGTGCCCATCAGCAGAGGCTGCCTGTAGTTTCCATTCCGCCTGGCACAGCGCTCCACACGCACGCACACACACACGTACACAAAGACTTGCTCGGCGTGTGCTGTCGCCGCGGTACTTTCAGGGAGGGGGCTCCCCAGAACCCCGCGCTCAGGGCCCCCGCCACCTCCCTTCCCACGCCGGGAAACCGCCCCGGCATCGCCTCCTAATTGTCTTCTAATTTGTTTCCGATGCATTTGTTGTCGTGCTTGTAGGGGCTGAGCGTGCTCTCCGTCCCCCCCCTCCCCGAGCCCCGGACCCCCTTCCCGATTGGGGGCAACATTCCGTTACAATCCCTGCGGTTGTGGCTGCGGGGCCCCGGGCGCCCGGCGGGCCGGGCGGGGTGTATTTGGGGGGCGTGCGGTGTGCGCGCCCACGCGCGTGAAACGTGGATGCACAGGGCACCGCCGTTTCCTTTTATGTGCGTTTCAAGGAGGAGGAAAAAAAATGTCAGGCGCAATGTTCAGTGTCGAACGGTCGCCTTCCTGTTGTTCACGGCTGTCTCTCCTCCCCCTTGCCCGCAGTGTGCCGTGCAGGTGAAGCTGGAGCTGGGGCACCGCGCCCAGGTGAGGAAGAAACCCACCGTGGAGGGCTTCACCCACGACTGGATGGTGTTCGTGCGCGGCCCGGAGCACAGTAACATACAGCACTTTGTGGAGAAAGTCGTCTTCCACTTGCACGAAAGCTTTCCTAGGCCAAAAAGAGGTAGGGCTCGAATACAAAAGGAGCTTGATTAAAAAAAAAAAAATGTCTTTGCTCGCGGAGGAAACAATCGCTTGGCCCGGGCGGTCCCCCTGCCCCTCTCCCCGCCCCCCCGCGCTCCCCGCGCTCCCCGGCGTCGCCTCGGGACCGGGGTGCGCGGCGCCGCGCTGGCCAGGTCCGGGCTCCCGCCCGCGCGCGCGCCACTCCGGCTTCGGGAAAGTCACCGCAGAGAAAGGACCGTCAGGTGTCGAGTGTGTTTATTCATCCCAAGCCTGCCCTCACCGGTCCTCTGGGGTTAGCCGCGGGTTCTGCGGGGAAGGTGCAATTAGTTGTTGGGTTTGGAGGTGTCGGATGAGGGGGTGGGGGTGGGGTGGGGCTGGAGGGAATAAACAGCTCGCGCCCCCCCCTTTTATTTTTCTCCCCCCCCCCCTCGGAGAAATTGAGATTTACCTGTGTTATTAGCAAGGAATGCATGGGATGTAGTTATTGTTCCGTCTCGAGAAGTCGCCTCTCTTGAGGGTCTTCTCTGCCTTCCTTTCTGTGTATCAGGCACTGGGGTGCCAGTTGTCACAGATTTTCCTTTTTTGTGGGTTAGCCACCCCCACCCCCACCCGGCACCGTCAGCATTTTATGTTTGGTCTGGGGGCTTCCTCGTCCCTAGTCCCCGGTGGCACTTGATGGCCCCTTCGATTTTTTTTTTTTTTTTTTTTTTTTTTGAGCGGCGGTCCGAAGTCTGCCCGCTGTGATCTGCGGGGGAAGAGGGTCTCAGCAAAGGTCGAAGCTAAGTTTCAGGGGGAACGATGTGGTCCTGCCTCCTGCTTCAGCCCTTCCCCACCTTGGCTTCTTTTTTTTTTTTTTTTTTTTTTAGCCTTGGTCTCTAGTTTGCATAATCCACAGCTCGGCCCCTCAGGTCCCAAACAGTTTCCATCAAGGGCAGGACAGTTTTCAAAAAAAAAAAAAAAAAAAAACGGGATGTTACTTTGGACGAAATTTAAAGAGGGTTTGAGAAATTCCATTTCTATTCCCTTCAGCCTCCGGAAAGCTACTGTCTGGTTGTTTTAGTTGGATTAGTGGAGGTAACAGTACAAATACAATAAGGTGCTTTGTTTGTGAGCAGGTTTATTTATCTAACTCGACACAATGGTTAGTAGTTATCTTCCATTTGATCCGTAATCTTTATTGGCATCTAGAACTCCTGCAGTTTCTTAGAGTAACATCATAATAAATCCATTCTGCTTAGAGCTACTGGAAATTATTGAACATTGAGGAGCTGAATAAAGAAAGGAGAAATGCTGTGTGCCTTCAAGGTGGCAGAGGTTTGTGTTGATGCTTATTTTTGTTTCCAGAGCCCATGTAATGGGTTGTAGGATTGTATGTTTTGCCTTCAGTGGTTTGTTTTATAGCTCCTCTTGAAAACTTGAACAGTTGAATTTGATGGATAATAAATGAATCCAGCCTCTTAATAGAGGGGTAGGAATATGCGTGCTCTATAGGAAATAACGTTTAGATTTTGTTAGCATTTTAAATCAAAATATAGCCAGAGATCTTTGACTTCATATTTCCTCAACACTGTAATTAGGATGAGTATTGTCAAGTTTCTGTCACTGTGTGAGGTTGGGTGTGATGCTTCCCGCTCTCCCTTTCCATGTATCTATAGAGCCACTGCAGAGGAGTTTAAACAAAAGAAACCACCTTCTAAGATCCTTGGTATCCACTGTTAGGACTACTTGGTTGCTGCTCACTTCGAGATAAAATACATTGAGCAAAAAAAAAGCAATATTTATTGTATTAGGAAAACTAAGTCAGTTGGCAGAAGATGTAGCTCTTAAGGTAACTTTGTTTAGGCGCCTTAACAATCAAGCAATTGGCATGATGAAATTAAAGATGACGAACCTCCCTAGATTTCACCACTGTTTCTCTGCTTCCGTGTGTATGTTTCGATGTTCCCCTGTATTTCCCCTACTTAATGATTTTCTGTCCAGCCTGAGGGAACGTGAGGGTGCTGCCCTGCAAAGCCCACACCTGGGAGTTGTTGCTAGGCGTGGTAGGCTGCTTGATAACACTGATGTCTTAGGCGTCTCTAGTGAGAGATGCCTGCTTGCCGGCTGGGCTCCTCAATTTTTTATTTTCAACTGTGGAGTTTCTTTATGTAGTCTATAAGCCATTGTTTTAAAATGTTTATTTTTGGATTTTTATTTGTATGTGTGCTTCCCATGATGTGACAAGTCCTGGGAAAAATGCCAGCTTACATAGCCCAGGAGAGACCTTGTCATACTGTAATTACACATGATTCAGATTGCAAGAGAAGGTTTCTCTGTTCGTTGGGAATAGTAAGTTGTAAATTCAAGTAACACCAAACATGCCACTTAGTCCTGGGACTTATTTTTTGGCTTATAACATCTTTCAAAATGATAAGAATAAATACAAATAAGGATGCCAGGCATTGCAAAGTCTACTTGTGTACCTGTTAAGGTGCTACATTTGCCATTTTACAGATCTGAAGTGGGAAATTAGAAATGGGAGAAACTGCAAGAATGGCTTTGTGAAAAGTCTGAGTTACAAGATATTTAAAAGGAATCCACATACTCCAAACTGTAAATGGCTTCACTGATAATGACAGGTTAAATCACTTTCACTATATACAGTAGTGATGTACTGATAAACAGAAGTGGACCTTCACACTGAGGATGAACTGCTCAGCCAGGAAGATGGATGCATCCTTAGTTTTGTAAGTCTTTGGTTTGGAAAAGCACACTGATTTTCAGGCTGATTTCCTTTTTTTTTTTTTAAATTTTTATTTATTTATGATAGTCACAGAGAGAGAGAGAGAGAGGCAGAGACACAGACAGAGGGAGAAGCAAGCTCCATGCACCAGGAGCCTGACGTGGGATTCGATCCCAGGTCTCCAGGATCGCGCCCTGGGTCAAAGGCAGGCACCAAACCGCTGCGCCACCCATGGATCCCTGATTTCCTTTATTTCACAGTAATATTATGAGAACTTGTAGAGGAAGAAATTACAGTATTTTCAACTTGTTGCCTAATGAGAATTATGTGTACCATTTCAGTATTGAGCTAATTGGACTTGAATTAATGAAGGTTTACTTTGTCCCAAAGATGGGTTGGAGACTTTGAATTTAAAATTACTAGCACAGAGCCCTAGAAGAGAGATTTTGATGAAATAGTGAAGCCTGGAATATCCATTAGCCGTTACAGAACAGGCAGGTCAGAGTATAATGCATTTTAAAACTATCTACTTGCAAAAAAAGACCATATCTTATTTATTAGTACCAAAGATTTATAATAGTCTGATGTGACTGAAATGAATGGTCACATTCAAAACATTTCATTTAAAATATTAATGTTTTCATTTTCAGTATGATGTGACTTTGAGTGAACTTTCTTTCCAATTACAGCCATTCTTAACTATTGCAGTCTGTTCCATTGACATTTATGATATGAAATCTGTTGCTTATTATTTTATGTAAGCTAATTTGGCCACTGGTATGATTTGATAGCTTTTTATTTGTAGCCCTAGTCCTTTGTGTGGGCAGATAAAGCACAATAAATCCACACTTAGAACTTTCCTTTAATTTAAATGATTGAGCCCAGTGTTACTGTGTAGTTCTGATTGTGTTAAATAGTCTTCTGCAATAATTTGGATAACTTTTTATCAGAGTACCTAAAATTCGAGACCAAGGTAGTTGAAGAACCTACGTGCACCTGGTGTGTTTTCTCTTCTGAGGTATTTAAAAGGCTTCAGGAAAAAATAAAGATGAATGGCTAATGTGATACATTCAGTGAGTGTTAGAAGATTTGTGTAGAGTTCTGTATGGAATTAAGATGACCATTGAGAGCAGTTCTAGTACTTGGCATTTTGAAGCAACATAAAACACAATTTTCCAAGACCCTTAAAAGCTGAATTATTGAAGGAAATCTTATATGCTGTTAGTGGGAATGTAAATTGGGCACGGACATTTTGGAGGGCATTTGGCAACCTCTATTTAGATTTAAAGCGTTTATACCCTTTGACCCAGCAATTCCAGGGATTTTCCAACAGATACAGCTTCACAGCTACACAAAGTTATAGCGTATATCTTGTGACTTTTTAAATAGCAAAAATTTCGCTACAGTTAAATGATGGTGATCTATTAAAAGGAGATAAATCTGTTTGTAGATGCAGGAACATCTTCAAGAGATATGAAATGAAATAATTCAAGTTGCTATTTCATAACTCAGTGTGATCCCATTTAAAAAATGTGCTCATACAAATAAAAAGTGTATGTGTATAAATAAATGAATTTTGGATGAGTGGGAACCCAGCTATTAGTAGTTTTCTCTGGTGGGTGTTCACGGTGTTGGCAATGATGAGAGTTTTTTGTAGTGTTTGGTTTTTTTTTTTTTTAAGTTCTATACATTTAAAACATTCCAGTGAGCAGTCGTTACTTTTTAAGACTACAAGACAAAGAGCGAATACCCAATATAGAGCATCTTGGGTGGATATTGTTGCTCAGTGGAGAGGAGTTAGGGTTAGGAACTATAGACTTGTATTCAAATGCTGGCTTAAGAACTCCTTGTGTGATTTTGAGCAAGTCCTTTTTTGTGTCTGTTTTCTCACTTGTGTTCTCATCTGTGTTCCTGGAATGATGAAAGAATAGAACCATTACCTCATAAATTGAGGATTAAATATGAATCAGCTGTTCTCAAATTTATTGGTCTTAAGACCACTTTATGCTTTTAAAAATTGACTCCAAAGAGCTTTTCCTCTGTAAGTTATACCTATTTAATATGTATGATGTTAGAAATTAAACCTGAGACTTTTAAAAAGTTATGTATTAATTTGTTTAAAGATAACAGTCATTAACCCATTAAAGATTAGCATATAAGCAATATTCTAATGAAAAATGAGCATTTTCAGAAAAAAGTGAGAAGTGTGATATTATTTTACTTTTTGTGTGTACAAATCTTTTTGATGCTTTGAAATAGCTGGATGAGCTTATGTGTTTCTGCATTCATTCTGTTCTGTTATCACACATCATGTAGCCTCTGGAAAACTCCACAGTGTTCTCATGAGAGAATGAGTGAAGGAGGGAAATAATCTTTTTTTTTTTTTTTTTTAAGATTTTATTTATTCATGAGAGACAGAGAGAGACAGAGAGAGAGAGAGAATGGCAGAGACACAGGCAGAGGGAGAAGCAGGCTCCATGCAGGGAGCCCGACATGGGACTCCATCCCCGGTCTCCAGGATCAGGCCCCGGACTGAAGGCGGCGCTAAACCACTGAGCCCCCCAGGCTACCCTTGGAAATAATATCTTACAGTCATTGTAAAAATAAGCAATGTCTGGAAAAGGTTTTTTGGGATCCTGAGGTCCCCAGAATACACTCAGAGAACCTCTGATATAAAATAGTCGACATAGAACCTGGCCCAGATCAACTGCCCTATGAATATGTGGAAGCTGATTTTTTAAAGCCATTATTTGCTAGTAAGAATATTTAATGGAAAGGGGAAAGATAAGTCTTCCAATGTATTTGCATGGTTAAATTCCATTATAACAATTATCTAACAATGTTTTTTCCCTTCAAAGGAAAAAATCCAAACTTGGGTTATAGTGGATATATTTTATAGTTAATATTACTGTCCAGTTTATGGCATATTATTTGTAGAAGCAGAAGCCTTTTACATCCATTATTTTAGGTGACCCTCTGTAGAACTACCTCTGTGAGGTAGACAGGGGAGGGGTATCAATTGGTTTACCTTAAAGACTTTTCTTCTTTATTGGTTCTCTCAAGTTTCCTTCCAGTGGTCTTCCATGGGCCAACCTTAGCACTTTAGTGTTTTTTTGGACAACTATTACAGATGACCCCTATTACTTAACACAGCTTTTACAGTTCTAAGATGTGGATTTTTTTTTTTTTAAACTCTCTTGTGACTTATGTCTTCAAAAAATAACTCCGAAAGCTTAGATACTTCAGAGGGGAAGAGATGCAAAACACAATTGCCGCAGTTACATACTTTAGCAAGGACTTGGTGTATTACTGAACTTTAGACTTTAGTATTTATTGAGCAGATTTGAGAATAATTTTGATCTTTGATCTCAGGGTTTCTCACTGTCCTAATAGAAGTAATACAGAATTCTTTTTTTTTTTTTTTAAGATTTTATTTATTTATTCATGATAGATATAGAGAGAGAGGCAGAGACACAGGCAGAGGGAGAAGCAGGCTCCATGCCGGCAGCCCGACACTGGACTCGATCCCGGGACTCCAGGATCACGCCCCAAAGGCAGGCACCAAACCACTGAGCCACCCAGAGATCCCCGTAATACAGAATTCTATAATTTTTTTTTTTCCCTTGGCATTTATACCTGTTTGATTTTTATGTTTTATTCCTCAAATAAGAAGCTACCCTGTAGAAACAGAAAATCTCTTGTTTTAGTGATACATATTAATGTATGTATGTATGTAATATTCCTTTGCAACATTTTGTTTTGTGTGAGTGGCCAGAGTCCCTATAGCTCATCTTCTTCCTCATAACCTACTATATTTTCATGCTTTAATCTTTTATTCTTTTAATATTTTGTGGTTCTCTTTATTCTTGTGTGTAGTGCTGTATTCATTTTTGAGAATATAATTTGTCTGAAAAGAGTCCATTGATATTACAGGTAATTCATTAGTTTTTTTAAACTTAGAGATATAGAACTTGTACAGTGTGCAAGTACAGAACTTGCACAGTTGTACAATGCAGCTTTTATAAGAAACCCATATTTTTTTGCATGCAATTGAAACGGTGTTATTTTTTAATTTATAGGTGTGTGTTTATTGTAAAAACAAAACAAAAACAACAACAAAAAAAACCACACAAACCATAGAAATATAAAGAAAAAAGTTACCTGAAAATTCTTCACAGAGAACCATAATTAATATTTTAGTAGATATCTGTACTTATATGTATTATAGAAACACACACATTAACTATAAATTAGCTTGAATTTATCACCTGTTGTGGTGATTTTTGGAGCTCCTATGTGGCTAGAACACTGCTAAGAGCTGGGGATACAGCATAAATAAACATTTCTACCCTCCTGATAGGTGATGAAATATCTTTTTAGAGCTGGATTTTATGATATTACATTGAATATACATGTACTATAACTTCGTGTGGACATTTAGATTGTTCTTAGGCTTAATTTGTTATAGTTAATGCTATGATGAACATCTTAGATGTTCATTTTTATGTTTTTTCCTATAATTTCTTCATGGTAAATTTCCCAGAAGGGATATAGTTGAGACAAGGTGTATAGATTTTATCTATCTATCTATCTATTTTTGGTGTATAGATTTTAAATTTAGATACATATCACCAAGGTTTCCTCCAAAAAGACTGTACCAGTTTATGCTTCCCCAGGGCTTGGGAGAGTTTCCTTTTCCCCACATGGTTGCCAGTACTGGGAATTACAAGTTGTTGTTGTTGTTTTTTTTTTTGTTTGTTTTGTTTTTTTTTGTAAATCTGTCAGTTTGCTGGATGAAGCAAAACTTCACTTTAATTTGCATTTATTTGATTAACAATGCTGAATATATTTTAGGTATGTATATATTTACTATTTGTTGCTTATGATATGCCTGTTTTGTGTCCTTATTTTATTTTATTTTATTTTATTATTTTTCTTAATCTAGAATCTTTTTTTTTTTTTTTTTAGTTTTTTTAAATTTATTTATGATAGTCACAGAGAGAGAGAGAGAGAGAGAGAGGCAGAGACATAGGCAGAGGGAGAAGCAGGCTCCATGCACCGGGAGCCTGACGTGGGATTCGATCTCGGGTCTCCAGGATCACTCCCCGGGCCAAAGGCAGGTGCTAAACCGCTGCGCCACCCAAGGATCCCCTTATTATATTTTAAAAAAAAGGACCCAAAACAAAACAGGGAAACACAAAGGAAAAAATGACATAACAAACATATCCTCACTACCAGGGTTGAATAAATATTTACATTTTATCATATTTGATTCTTTGTTTTGATTTTAGAGAATTAGGTATTACAGATGCAGCTAGAGCTTTTAGATGTTTCACAACCTTCTTCAGCCTTTCTTCCATTCTGTTTATGTACATTTGCACTTTTATATTGCAGTATATCATGCTTTAAAATCTCCATGAAGAGTATCATACTGTTTTTTTTAATTGAGATATAATTTGCATATCATAAAATTTACCCTTTTAAAGTGTAACATTCAGTGGCTTTTTAAGATATTCACATGGTTGTGTGCTAATTGCCACAATTTAATTCCAGAACATTTTCATGAGTGAATAATTTTGTGTCTTGCTATTTTCCCCCCTCTGTGTGTTTGAACTTTTCCACACTCATTTTATCTGTAGAGAGTCAGTTTATTTCCTTTAATTTCTTCTGTTCAGTATTTGATGGTAGTAGGAAGACGTTCCGTGCTTACTTTTCTGTTCCCCTATTAAGGAATAGATAGGTCATTTTCTGTTCTGTGCATTGAACATCTTTGAATGTGTTACCTTGTACAGATGAACAGGATTTTGGATATAGGCCTGGAATTTGAGTTGTATGTGCGTTTTCATTTGTGTTAGACATTGTCAGATGGCTCTACAAAGAAGTTGTGACAGTTTATATCCTGTTAGGGAATGAGTACCATTTTCTGTAGAGTTTTGCCAATGTTATTTTTCAGATTTCTTATTTTTATATTTAGTTGAAATACGGTATCTTTTGTTTTCATTTGCATTTCTCTGGTTTCTAGTGGGGTTAAGCATTTTCTATGTGTTTATTGACCGGTTGGATTTCTTTTTCATTGACTTTTAAAAATATCCTTTGTCTTTTTTGAAAAGGAAACTATTGAGATCTTTGTCTTTTTCTTATCTGTAGGATGTTAATCCTTTGTTACTTGTATTGGAAATATCTTGTCTCATTTTTGTTTCTTTTTCTTGTAGCCTAATGTATGGTATCTCTTTGACATACACAAGTTTTTAATTTTGCCAAATTGATCTATTTTGTTTTGTTTTCCTGTGTGGTTTTGGGGTTTTGTTTAAGAATATAATTTGTGGGCTTGGTAATGTGCTTAACCAACAGACTTTATATGTGCAGACTTTATATGTGTGTTCTCCCCGGGAAAGGACCCGGGGAGAAGTAAGAGAAAGAGGAGGTCCCTGCCTTCAACATGCTTGTGTCTTGTGGAGCTGGAAAGGACATTTGAGATTCTCCAGTTTTGTTTATCCTCTCTTTACTTTAAATCAGAAGCCTAGAAATGTGAAGTGATCTTGCATGTAGACACAGAGAGTCACAGTGTTGCTGGTGCAAAAAGATAGCTAGTAATAAATGGTGGTAAATGTTTACTTTTAAAATGTTGAATAATTATTCACTTGTATTAGCAGATGAATGTTCAGCAATAACTGCTTTTGTAGACATGATGTAGAATTTAATTAAGTGGTGGTAACCATGGTAGATGCTGTTTAAGAGGGAAAAGTTCTACACCTACTTTCAGGCAAAATCAAATTTATTGTGTGGATTAATTTAAGGTTTTCCTTTGAGATTAACTCATTAGGAAACATTGTTACTGAATGGTAGGTATCCCCTGATACTATGGCTCCCGACCGTGGTAGGATGGCAATTCCATAAAGGATCCAGAACATTGTTTTAAGAAATAATATTGTATGATGTAATCCTTTTAACTTAAGTATGATAAGTTTGTAGTGATTAAGGCCTGAAGAAGGCTATTATCATTGAATTTCTAAAAAGATAAGGCTAGTATTTGGGTGTGATTTAGTTGGTATGTAGTAGTTAACAATTAACTTTTTTGGATAAAATCAATGCATCATTTTTTTTTTCATCTTTTTTTTTTTTAAAGAAAATTATGGCTTATCTTGAATTTAATTCTGAGGTCCATTTACTTAAAATAATGTTCATAAATGATTATGAAGATGATCAGTTGAATTTAATTAGAGTTATTATCCATGTCAGAAGATTAATATTCTCTGAGCCAAATAAATTTTAAAATATTTAATTTTGCCAAAAGTGGATTTTTTTCTTTGTTTCCTTTTTCAGCAGAAATCGTTAGTTAGTTATTTTCCCATCAATACCAGGCCAAATGCTGTGTGTATGTATTGATTTTAAAAAGCAAAATATACATTAACAATTTCCTAAAATATTAATAACAGCGGTGGCCTACAGAGTAACGAGAGTTGCTTGCCTCTTAATGTATCTGGATATATATTTAGTCTACATGGTGCCTTTAACCTTTGCAGATAGGTTTTATGCCCTACTTCTTCCCCCTCCCTCCCAGGGTGGTGTTGGGGGGAGACTACTATCAGATTATTCTAGGTACCTATTTATTGTGATAAACACCCATAACATTATGCATGTTTAAAAACAAAGTTCAGTGGACATTATGTTCTCCATACCTTTTACCCCAAATACTTTAATTAATATGAGTTGCTGCATAATGAAGAATTTTTTTTTTTAAGATTTTATTTATTTATTCATGAGAGACAGTGAGAGAGAGAGAGGCAGAGAGGCAGAGACATAGGCAGAGGGAGGAGAAGCAGGCTCTGTGCAGGGAGCCGGATGCGGGACTCGACCTCGGGACTCCAGGATCACGACCTGAGATGAAGGCAGACTCAACAACTGAGCCACCCAGGCATCCCAAGAGTTTTTTTGTATTGGAGAAATATTCTAGTTTACAAAATTTTTTCCTTTATTTAATTTCTGTTCCTGTTCCTGTATTATAAACAATTGTTTTGTAGTGACTAAGTGAAAAATAGGGATTTGGTTGCTTTTTTTTTAGTGGGATAGCTTATTCAAAAGGTTAATGTAGTTCCAAATTGTCTTATCAGAGATGCTTGTTATATGACTTTCTACCTATGCCCAGAAATAGTAAGGAGCAGTGGGAAGCTAGTTTGTCATATAAACACTGAGAAGGAGCACGTGTTACATGCTCCATCAGTCTCACATTGGCATCTCCTTATATATGTGTCTATTGTTCCTCCTATGTTGCATTAGTTACACATCTGATGAGATGGGACTTGTGTTACCCTTGTGGATACTACTAATACCTTCCATCAGTGTAGTCTAGATACTGGAAGTTTTTGGCAATAATATACCATGAAGTCAGATATCCCAAATCAGTAAAAGAGTTATAGAATTCTGACTTTAGCTTCCACTCCCCTAAGTGGTAAATTATTACTCAGTGTTCTGAAACTGATTTCTTCTGTACCTCTAATAATTGACTTTGTGTAAACAGAACCACCACTTGAATTTAGCAGGAAGCATTGTGTCGGCTGAGAATCGCATTTTCTAGAATGGGTTTTTTAGCCTATGTTATAGGCAAAAATGAATTTTTCTTCTTTTCTTCCTTAATCTTTTTTTTTTTTTTTTTCCCCACATACTTTGGATGCTTTTTGAAAAAGCTAGACACAAATTTGAGAGACTTGGCCAGGTCTGTCACTTTTTTTTTTTTTTTTTTTTACTACTTAATCCATGAAATACAACTAGGCTTTTAGCTTTAAAAATAGGAGTCAGAGGTATTCCAATAACTTGTAGAGCAGTATTTAGCAATGCAGTAGAAAAGGCCCTAGCTTGGGAGGTAGAAGGGATGCGTTTGGACTGAATAAGCTCTGTGGGCTTTTCCAGTGAAATATTATTTTTCCTTTTTTTTTTTAAGGATAAGTTCTGAGCATATCCTTGGTCTAGTGTTTTCCTAATGAAGTAACTACCATTTGTTAGTTATCAACTGTGTATTGGTTATCATGCTAGATGATAGACATGTGCTGCTGTATTTAATTTCTTGCTTTTCATAATGTGGTAGTTTGGAGAATGATTTTTTTTTTTTTTTGAAAAGAGAAAAAGTTGATATGAACTTCAGTATACTGGAATTTTACCTTTTTTAATGATGAGTGAACAGTGACCTTGGTGAAAGAGTCTTCCTGCAGTAACAGGGAAGGAGAGTGATTCACCAGATAGATGATTATGCTTTTGTTTTGAAAAGTTACTTTCTGATAATATCAGTGCCATTTATGCCAGCCATCAACACTACTTAAACTTGGAACATTCCAGGAATTTAAGAAACCCTTTGTTTATTTGATAACAATGCCTCAAATATGGCTCAGATATGGCTCTTGACCAGGTTATTAGAGTATTGAGTTTTTCATGAAAGGTGACTAATTTTTTTTTTCTGTTTCATATAATGTAGGCCAGACCTTGAAATTTTGTCACTCAATTTGTTTTTCTGATGCATCATGTTTCAGATAATTACTTGTGTTTCTATTATCAACAGAATATGGGGCTTGGACTTATCATGTAAACAGATTATAAGAAGGTACAGTATATCAAATATTTGTTCATTCACCATACCTTCAGGGTTTTCTATTTAATAATTCAGATGGTTATTTGAAGTTGTCTTGAAAAGCAGTTGCTCTTCCACTCTTTACTTGTGACTTGCTGCCTAATTTTAAAAAACAAAAATTCTGATGATCATTCTAACTTGTTAAAGGCAATTGTGAATGATTCTAGAGCCAACGATTTAATTATACAAACAGACAAAAATACACAAATGCAAACAATTTTAAAGAGAGCTGCAAATAAATGAAAATTATGTTTTAAAGGCTCCTTGGTAGCTTGAAGTTAGTGTTCCTTGATAAAGTATCTTTCTGTAGAGGCTCTTTTTTTTTGTTTATTTTCATCATTGATTTTAGTATTTGATTCAGTCCATTATCTTCATATCAGAATGGCCAGAATTGTTCATTACTCACATTTTGAGAATTGTGTGAGAGATAAAAATACATCAGTGAAAAGATGGGAAGAAAATGCTATTATAAAATGTTAATAGAATTTATCTCTTGAAGATGGGATATCAGGATTTTTTTTTTTTTTTTTTTTTTTTTTAGTATTGAATTGGCTTTATTCCAAGATTCAGCACCCCCATCACGCAAATAGAAAGGAGCCCTCAGGAAATACTGTAAAATTTACCGGATTTTTCAAGCTTTCTTGAATGAGACATACTACTTATGTAAAACCAGATATTTACATGTACATATGGACATGTTTACAATAAGCTTTTTAGTTTTTTTAAGTAATCTCATTTAGAACATAAAAATGTCTTTCTCAAGGAACATTTTCATATTTTGTTATTTGAAATTTTAATCACCTTGTCATTCTGAATGTTTTCCTTTAATAGCACTATAATGTATGCAGAAATGTTTCAAAAGTTGATTGTAAGCTTTAAAGAAAAACATGTAAATTATATTCTTACCTTTCTTAACAAAGTTGCTGTGCTGAAGTAGTAAAATTAATTAGATTAATCAGATTTATAAGTACATGATTCATGTAAGATGTTCTTTGTAACGGAAGGACAATAATATATATCAGTATGGTATACATTTTTGGAGTACTTAGGAATGTTTTGAAAAGTTTTGATCTTCCTATGGAGTTTTGATAAGTTTAACTTTGTTAATTAATTAGTATGTTTATCTTGATGTGTATAGTATTAGAAAATTTTCCAGAGCCTAAATCTCACTTTAAAAATTGGCAGCAAGTGAAAGGGCATATATCATGTTTAGATGTATGGTAATAGTGGTAGGAATAAATGGGGTTTGTAATTGGAAATAAAGACTCATCTCCAGTTTGTGTCTTTGTATATAATTTGGAAGTTAAACGTTAAATTATGAGAAATAAAAAGTCCCCAAACAACTACCAAAGCTAAGGTAAAAATAATGTTTGGGGCAGGGAAAGAAGGGGTAGTTCTTTCTGGACGGATGCATAATTGTGTAAACACAAACAATATTTTAGTATTAAAACAGTTTAAATAATATTTCATATTTAAACTACAAAAATAACCAGATGTTTTATAAAGGAAAATTAAAATGTAATTTCATGTATTATATACAGTACATATAGATTAATATGAACGTTCCTTAAACACAACTAGAAGAAATGATTTCTGCAAAATGATGGAGTTAATTTTAGTGGTCTTAAAGGTCTATTTGCAATTCAAAATTCATCCGTTTAAGTCCATGATTTTATGATGTGTGGGAAATATCTTTACCTTTTTAACATTAAGAAAAATAACCATTGAAAGTACTATGCACAAATGCATAGCAAAACTATACATCAAAAAAGAAAAAGTCTGTTTTCCCTTTGGTTTTAGCTGCTTTTACAAAATTCATAAAGTGACAGATTAACTCCACCTCAGAATGTAAAATACAAAAATTGATGTTTGTGATCAGAGCATTTCTTTATTAGCTGCTTCAATAAAATTGCCACTTTAAGTTCCCATTTGCTAGCATTTGGAGTAACATTTTCCATGGGCTTCATTTAATTCTGCTGATGAATTTTTATTTAACTATTTCTATTACTTTGGAGAGAATTCTAAATGGGGATTCGTAATAGCCTCGATTCTTTTCTTCAGGATTAAGATATGTATGAAAATGAGGAAAATAGACTCTTTGACACCATGATTACAGCTCCCAATATTTACTTGCTGTTTTTCTTATTAATTTATGCAGGTGGCTTAACTGCAAATATAGAAAATCAAGTAATTGTTTTAAAACCGAGTCTAACTGAATACTCAGCGGACCAAGCTAAAGCCAGGAGAGTTTGAGCAATACGAAGACTTGGTTTGAGTATTGCAGATTGTTAGAAATTCCAAATTTGGTACTAAATTAAATATACTCATAGAATTTTATTATGGTACAGACAAAGCTATGGTAGACCAAGATAATGTATAAATGGCCCTTATTTGGAGCATATAGAGTGGGAGCATATTTTGCAGTGAAAGGGGAACCAAGGGACAAGGTGTTCTCTACTTGTAGACTTGTAAAGGCCTCAGAGTTTTCTTTATGTTATTGTAGAAAGACATTATTTTTGCTTTGGCGTGCTTAAAACTAAAGGGCAAATGATCCAAAAGAATAATCTTGAAATTCAATAGCAAGAAAACTACTTGACATTGTGGGCTAGAGGCCAGCAAACGTGTTGCTTTCATTGAATGCGTGGGAAATGGGGCAGGCCTGGAATTTAAAGAGACAGGGTGCAGTACGCTAGAAAAGAAAAGCCCTCCTGTATGATTTGCCTACTGAGAGAAAAAAAAAATAGACTTACAGTTTTCTCTAAAGGATCTTTATTGGATCAACTATTTAAGACAGTGAGTGAATTTTTCCTAACTCTGCCTCCCATCTCCCTTAGCCATCTTCTCTTGTCTGAAATTGGTGCCGGGTAAATTTGTTTATAACAGAGGAGAAGCAGCTTTTCAAATAAAAGTACTTTGTAGCCTGTTCAAATGGAGTATAATGTAATTCTCCCTGAAATTGAGCACTTATTACTTTGTTTATGTAGCTGTTTAAAAAGGGGGGAGGGTGCGATGAGGAGTGAGGGGGGCACTAGGGGAACCTTTGCTTTAGAAATTTTTTTTTTTTCTGAGTTTTCCTCCCCCATCCACTCATGAATCCCCCTTAGCCCCCTCCCCCACCTCCCACAATCCCTCAATAAAATAGTATTTAAAAGACTTGAATAACCAGTCCTATGTACCAGCTTCTTGCTCGAGGCAATAATGTTGTACTATTTTCAATGGGTGGTCTTGAATCTCCATGGGAGATTTTACAGGCAGTGGGCTCCAAGACCCCGTAAGTGTATTATTTGGAACATAACCAGTTAAATTCCTGAGCCATAGAGAATATACAGAGATAATTTTACATTATTGAAGTCTCATAGTTAATTATTTACAAATCAATTTATTTAATTTTATTTGAAGAATTTATGGTTTAAATCCCTAAAAGTGACACGTATTATTAACCCAGGATTTGAGGTTTCCTTTTTAAAACAAGTAAGCCATTCATACATGTCAATTCAGGAGTACGCATTTGTGTGTATATTTTCATTCGTAGGTGTTTTTTGTTTTAGCTTTTTTTTCCTTTAGGAAACCAACAACTGGTAGCCATTTTCAAATGTTAAGTTGTTGAAATCCTGTTTCTCCTACTGGAGATACAGTAAGATGATAGGATCTATTATAATAAAAAAAATCAAATAGGTTTATAATCAGTGTCTTTTTCCTGTGGCATGTTGCCTAAGTGTATACTAGCCTGAACTTTGACTAAAATTGCTTTGGGTCAAACCTACGTGGAAGTCAGCAGAAATGGAATTATAAATACTGAACTGAGATTGTCCTTTAGGAGAAAAAAATGTTTCCTAGGCAGACTTACCTAAATAAAACAATATATTTACTTATACATTGTAAATATTGAAATGGAGACTGCTGCCGTCATGCCCATTCCTGCATAACTTAGTTGAAAGAAATTTTGGAGTTTCCTCCCAGTGTTGAACCCTGTGGTTTATTCACCAGAGTGATAACATAACTTTGTTGGGTCACTGATTTTTGATTACTTTTTCCCCCTTATTTACATTCTTTTTTTTTCTTATTTACATTCTTGAGAAAATTAATTTCTGAAGAATGTCAGATTTCTATTTTGAGTACATATCCCTAAATCCTGAAATACCTGTTTTCCATAGGCTAAGTAGAGTTTAGGAGCAGGTACCTCAGATGTGTTGGTAAAGCCAAATGATGCTATGAGAGACCATTTTTGTTTATTTTAAACAATGTAAGTACTTCTGGGTGGAAAATTGCCGTCCTTGAGGAGTTTGTTTCTTGCATAAAGAAGATTATACACTTGTTGTAGGCCATGTATAAAATGATGTGACTTCTGCAGTTTTGTTCACTGAAAAATTCACATCATTTTAGTGTCTCACCAGTTTATGGCATTGATTAAATGTTTGCCTTTTCTTTTTTTTAGCTCAGGACTAGTCCTTGATATGGCTAAAAAGTTTTCCAGTAGTTTTTATAAGTGGGTTTAAAGCAGTGATAGCCATCTGAAGTTTATCTTGTGTAGCCAGCATTTAGGAGTTATTAAGATTGTCTCCACACAAAAAAGAAACCGCTCTTATGGCTATATGTGTGAATAAAAGTTAAAGGTTGGTTGGTAAAAATTAGCTTGTCAAGTAAACTTTCTGACTGAGAAATAATTTTGTTTTCATTATCCGTTCCCTTGGCTGAAAATGAAATAGAAACGATCTGGTTACTAAAGACCGGCGCTGTATTGGATCACTTCCTCGAGCTTTTGCTATGATCGGTGAAGGCAATGTTAGACAGCTGCTGTAGATTTTGCCAGTGGCCTCACAAAAGAAGTTGTTTAACCCTGTTAGTTTCAGACACTATCATTTCCACTTTGCAGATAGCCTTGCTGGGTTAGGTATGAGCGATGTACTCGCTGTGTTAAGATAGGAGTCTCTATGATCGTGATTTGAACTTATGATTTTTAGAAAGGTGGTGTACCAGAAAATGAGTAATTTTAACACTCCATTACCATACAGTTTCATGTCTTGGAATAGGACAGATCTCAACAGTTTTGCTTGCATCGAGGCAGATTTAAAAACTTCAACTTAGACTTTTCTGTTAGTTGGCTTTTTGTACCTGAAGCACTGCTAGAGAATTGGGAAAATTGTGAAAAAGTTGTGGGAATGGAGTTTGACTTAGAGTCCATGACAATTGCATATTTAAATGTCCTTTTTGGGGCTCAAAGTCCAGAGGAAATAGTCATTGACTTTAAAATCTCATTTTGGGTAAGTGTCGAAATAGAACAATGCCACCTCCTCCCAAGATTGATGTCATAACGTTAAGAATCCCAACGATATTGGGTCCTTTCTGCATACTGTGTTTGCATCATTGCCATAGGTTTAAAGGGCAGGGAAATACTTTATTGTTAAGGCTGAAGAAGGCAAGATTTTGAAACCTACTACTCTGTGATTAAATCAGTGTGTTTGCCCTGAGGCTTCAGCCATTCAATCTGAATTCGTAGTCTAAAATTTTGGATTCCTTCTCTGTTTGAAAATAATACTTCTTAAAAATGTTAAGACTCCCTTTGCCTACTCACATGAAAACTCCTGGGACAAATGATCAGGGCTTAGCTTTTCATGCAGTCAAGCCTGACGATACATTTCAGTATTTTAAAGAGAAAGTTCACAGCCATTTTACATAAAATTTTACTGGGCTTTTCGTTAATCTAAAATAACTGGTCCATAAGTACTTTATCAGTGAAAACTGCTCAGCATGTAAAACGGGGAGTAGAAGAGCACAAAGGCTTCCTGCAAATTAACGGCACAATGAGTCCTCACGGACTTGCCAGCCATCTCCAGCTGTGAGATTATTATAGTTTTTGCAAACCCTTTTCTCTCAAAACTAAATCAAGAATGGTAGAGTCCTGATAAAAAGAAGTGTAGAAAAGCCTAACTAATCCTTAGATGAGTTACTTCAAACGTGCCAAAATAGAATAAAATCAGTTAATAGCATGGATTAAAGGTTACTTTTAATGCATTTTTATCACTCACGTTGAGAATTTTGTTGTATGTTAATGCATTTGGCCTTGGTTAAAAAAAAACACAGAGAGAAAATATAGTTAAATTTGAGAGATTACATAATCTTGTTGTTATGAGGAAATTTAGTACTAATGTTAGGTGCCAGATTTGACCTAAGAGATAAAAGCTGTGTACTCAAGATCAGAGCTGTAAACAGGTGGCTCCAGTTTTGAGGGTTAAGTTTTCAGGTTATAATGAGAGGGCTCATCTGTGTACTTTTGAGGGTTGGTATATTGTATAGATTAAAAAAAAAAAAAAAACCAACCCAACAATACAGCTCTATGTCTTTGGATAAATATGTACAAGTTGTTCCTTGGATAAGATCATAGATGAGTGCTAAAATCAGATCTGGATCAAAGTTTTAAAAGTGCTTGATTCTTACAAGTGTTAAAGAGAAGAGGAGGAGTTAAGAGGCGGGTTTTTGGGTGCAAAGGTAGTCTTCCCCTTGTATGCACATATCTGGGATCTTTCGTGTACTGAGGAGACTGTGTCATCTGTACGTTGAATTGAGAATCCTGTGTTTGCCAATCACGTAATTTGTGAAATACTTTTTTATTTAACTGGCATATTATGATGGACCTGCCAAAAGTATTGGGTTGAGGAAAAACAGATTTGGCATGCTACTGCTGGTAAGAAAAAATTTTAAAAATAACACGTCTTTGTCTTTTTAGGTGCAGGTATGTAGCTGCTGGTGTGTGTACACATCAGCCTTAGTAAAGGTTTATTATAAAAACCTGGGCAGTGGGAGAGTTTATAATCGTGTTGCATTTGCCACTGCTCTAAGATGCCAAACTATAAGTTTCTCTAATGGGAATGAGCATTTATTTCCTTGCAGTAGAGGTACTGTTTTTGCTGTGGCTTCTTTGGAAATAGCCTGACTGGTACCCGCAACACGTATGTGTGCCATATATGTCAAGTACTTTCGTGCGTGTGCCATCCCACAGATGGTGATGCTTCGTAAGCCATGTGAGAATTAAGTTCTTCTAGTTTACTCAAAACATAGAGTGTACATAAATTTTCTGTTTGATATTCTGACCAGATTTAACCTTATACAAAGCTTCTAGCTTGAATGAGTTTTGCAACATTGAATAAATACTGTACTGTATAGTTATTTATGTGCTCAAGAAGCTGAGCTTTCCTTCCATCCCAGTAAGTTCCCATGGGATAAGTTATTCTAGTAAATCAGAAAATTTTTCTGAAAGCAAAGTAATTCTTAATTTTTTGGGGGTTTAAAAATGGGGAAAATAGCCATATACATGAGGGGGAAGAAATTCTAGTTGACCCACATCTAAAAAACAATTCAGAGTACTTGGACGTCTTAAATTCTCTTGGGGGGAAGAAACCCCACCGCAACGCTGCCGAATTGTTTTATTTCTGTAGTTATGTCTTTGTGTGTTTATAGGAGTGGGAACATTTTATCTTCTGTGTTTCTGTTGAGGTTGTTTTTCAGCAGTGTCCCAAGAAAAGTCCTGGAGGCTAGCTTTGAAGCCCTGTGGACAAGCTGGATATCAAAGAGCCAGAGGAATTCGGCAGTAATTGTTTTATGGCTGGCCAGAAATCAGACCTATTTGTATAGGTAGCACACAAAATAGCTGTGATTTGACAATTTGGTGCTATTTATACCTACCATAAAAAGAGAAAAGAAAAAGTTAAAGGGGTATTTTGGAAACAGGAACTAAGCTGTAAATGCAAATTGCTTCACCATTTTCTCAAAGGAACAAAAAAAGGAAAGGGTTAGGAAGTTTTTATTGAAGCTCCGTTATTGAGGATCTGTCTGCTTTCAAGACATTTAATATTGTTACTCACACTGAAACTACACTTCTTTCTGTTTTGCAGTTTTCTTTTTTTCCCTATTCCCATCTGAATAAAGTTATTTTTGTGGAGCAAAAGGAATTCTCTGGAGAAGGGGACAGTGAAAATCACAAAGTTTCCAACTCTATCTTAATAGACCTTTAAAATTTCATCTTACTGTTTTTATTTAGTTTTGGATAAGAACCATCTGCTGTTGCTAGAGCGAATATTTTCTTTCCACATAAGTTATATTTTCAACAAGTAGTCATAGGTTGTTTACTGAGGTGGTGGGTGAGGATTCATGGCATTTAGGAAATATACAGAAGGCAATTTTCACAACTATTCTTGATGTGTCTGCTAGAGAGGTCTTTTTGAATACCAAGTGCCTAAGCTGTTACTCTCACCTACTGTATATTCCAAGCTCAAGGTGGGCGGTGTATCACGGTTTGTCTGTTCTTCAACGAGCAGCCCAAAGTGAAGTTTGACTGTTTCCAGAATGTCATTCAGACCTTTTGAGGTTGTCAAATGCTTTATTGTTTTGCCTTGAAACCCCCAGCCCCAGAGCAGTCTGAGTCTGGGGCAGCGGGGCAGAGAAAAAGCAAACACATCTATGATTGACTACATTTTTTTTTCTTTTTTAAAAGAAACTCTAGAAATGCCTTAGGGACCCCTGGGAGTTTGTCACAATTTAAAACCATTTTACCACTGAAGGCGGTCCAGTGCTGTCGAATTGGCACTGTATTAATTTGCTTTGGTTTTAATTTTTTTTTTTCCGTTGGGTTCTGATCAAAAATAAATAGAGGGGGCTTTGTCACATGTACCTTTAGTTTTGGGCAAAGGTGCTAAAGCTTTGATTGGATAAAGAGAGTATCGAGAGTAGGAGAAAAGAAGGGGAAACTGGTAGAGATAAATCTGGTTTGGGAACAGTTTTGTCTTCTTCAAATAAACAGTTAAAGTGTGTGAAGAGTCAGAAGTGGCTGAATAATGATTTAAAACTCACCCGAAACTAATAAGATATTGTATGTCAAATAAACTTCAGTAAACAAAAGGTTGAAGGGAAAGAGAATCATGCCCTCAAAAATTTTTTAAAAAGAGGGAGGGAAAGGGGAATCTCTTAAAAGCTGGAAACCTAATTGGATTCAAGATGGATTCCCCTTAGAGAACTAGGTGAAAGGACTTTATAGAGGAGAAACATTCTGGATTGCTGTTACTCATCACTGCTGTTTTCATCAGTATGAAAACTCAGGTTGGGGGAGATTAAGGACATGGGTAGTTACTATCCTTGCGGGTGGAGAATACATAGCAGGGTAATGAAGGGTTGAATTTCTAAAGTAGTGGTCATTTATTCAACTAACATTGAGCACTTACTATGTGCCAGGAATTGCTCTAAACATTGAGGATAACAGCAGGAATAGAGGTAATTTTTGTCTTACAGAAGTGCATCAGTGTTGTCAAAAGATAAAAATCACAAGATGATTGCTTTTATGAAGCTGTGAAGCGAAGCTGTGGAAAACAAAGTTCTGAGTGACTAGTTCTGCCCAGGTATCAAATTTGGACTAAAGTGTTGGTTGGTGTTTTTTTGTTTTGTTTTAATTGCAAGTAAAAAGTCTAATAAAAAAGTCTAATAAAAAAGATGTGTGGATTAAGAGAAAAACCCTGACTCGGGGATAGATTTTCATTTTTCTGATGTGTCCTTCATGGTGTTTTTAGAATTTCAGAGCTCTCTAGATTAGCAGCATAGAGGAGAGGGGTAGATAGCTGAAAAGGAGTAGGTAGGAAAGTGATTTATAGTTACTGATGGTTTAATTCTGTATTCTGTTATTCACATTTTACAGATGTATATCTAAGACTCAAGATTAAGTAACTTGCCCAAGGTCCATTTGGCTTGAGTACAGTGACCATATGTCCTGTTTCCTGGGGATTGTCCCAGTTTATGCCCGTTGTCCTGTGTCACTCTCAAAACTGGTGCCTTTTGGATGATGGATTATATGGTCACTGTTTATGAGTGGCATAACTAAGATTGAATCTCAGGCCTCTTTGGCTCCCCAAGTCATAAGCTCACTACTGTTTTATTGTTTATACTATACTTCTAGGTCATGTCTCTATTTCCAGTTTGGTCTAGTGAGAAGGATTCTGAGGCATTTGCTGGCTCACTATAGTACTCAGTACTTGTTTGGTGGTGTTTATCATGAGTGATGGAGAGGAGCATGTGGGTGGCTCCGTTGGTTTAGAATCTGACTCTTAAAAAAAAAAAAAAGAATCTGACTTTTTTTTTTTTAATTTTTATTTATTTATGATAGTCACAGAGAGAGAGAGAGAGAGAGAGAGAGAGACAGAGACATAGGCAGAGGGAGAAGCAGGCTCCATGCACCTGGAGCCCGATGTGGGATTCGATCCCGGGTCTCCAGGATCGCGCCCTGGGCCAAAGGCAGGCGCCAAACCTCTGCACCACCCAGGGATCCCAAGAATCTGACCCTTGATTAATGCTCAGGTCCTGATCTGAGGGTTGTGAGATCCAGCCCTGCATCAGGTTCTCTGCTCAGTGGGGAGTCTGCTTGAGATTCTTCTTCTATCTCTCCCTCTCCCCCTGTGCTCACATGTGCATGTTCTCTCTCTCTCTCTCTAAAATAACTTTAAAAAAATGAATGATGGAGAAAAATGTGGAAGCTTTCATGTGTGTTTTACATCCTGTTAACTAAAATGTTTTAGAATGTAATTCATTTTCCTTCAGAAATTCTAAAGGCATTTGAGAACTGTGTCTTAGGATCATACAAGTAAATATCAATCATCATTGCACGGTACTAATCAAGGAAATTCTGGTGACTTGAGTTTTCTGGATAAATGGAAATTTGGTATATTTCTTGATCACTGAACATGTTGCTTTTCCCTGTAATTTGTATTTCTCTTTCCCACCTAATCAGAAGCCTAGAGCAGCAGAATAGGGTTTGAGGGTAGTAACTCTAATTTGGAAAAGAAAATTGGAAACTTATGTTCTGATTTGCTCAGTTTGGTTAGCTTTTCCACAAGGTTTGCTGGACAAACACTGAATATATCACTTTTATTTGGTTCTGTTTAAATGGCTCAACACTTCAGAAAACGTACGTTTTGAGAGGTGTACTAACAGATAGGTCAGCTGAAATGGATTTAATTTACTAATTTAACTTAAAATAAATTTAACTTGCTAATCATATCTGGTAGGGAACTTTGTTTTGCCCCGTGTCATTTCTTCTATATTCTGTGTCAGTTTCTATCAGGACAGGGTATGATCTGCACGTGCTTTACTGACGCTTTAAAGAAGAACTGATGGCAGCTGTTAGCCTTTGAATCAAGTACGGGGTAAAAGCAAAACTAAAGCCATGTTTGGGGCACCTGGGTGGCTGAGTCAGGCGTCTATCTTCAGTTCAGGTCGTGATCTCAGGGTCCTGGGATGGCCCGCCTCAGGCTCTGTGCTCAGGAGGGAGTCTGCTTATCCCTCTGCCCCTCCCCAACTTGTGCTTCTCTCTCACAAGTAAATACATCTTGAAAAAAACCAAAATAAAGCCATTTTTAAGAACTTGTAGGTTAGATGATGTTGGGTGGGATGGAAATGCCTCATGTTGCTCACCCAGCTTCTCACCCTGATTTCCACATCTGTTCAGGGGTATGACTTCTCTGCCCTTGAAAAGCTCAGAGGCTTTTATGTGGGGGGAGAGAGGAGATAGACTTATAAGCCAGATACATTTCAGTACAACTTAATTAAGAAATATGCTTGATGTAAGAGAGTTTTATGGAAGCATAATGGGGCAGGTAAAGATTGGAGATGAGCACAGTTATGTATGTGTGTTTATGAACAAATGTTTGAACCTGAATCTCTTCATATTTTATACCATTTTTGTTTTATACAGCATTTTATGTTGTTTAGCTTCCCCCCCACCCCCCGAGACTATTTATGACTATACTTGAACAATGCAATGAAATTCTTCTTTAGCTCAAGCTGTTGTGAAGCCAAAAATAGATCTAGGCTGAGATTGGACTTTGTGGTACAAATTGTGGTTTGTAGGTTGTGGCTGTTTACTGTTCTAACAGATAACTGTAATTTAAAAATTATTTAGAAGTAAGGCAAATGTTGCTGAGACAAAAGGGACCTGGTTGATTTTTAAGTGGTGTGTTAGAACAATAAGCAGATGTCTAAGTTCAAAGGATTGTTTGGAATGAAATTGTTTTTGTTAAATATTCATAAACTTTGTGGAATAGTAAGATTAGAGACTGAAGTCTTGGCAGGAACATTACCTGTTGTACCCACCCACTTCCCTGGCTCCCCATTTCTTTTTTGTCCTTTCTATGGAAACTGAAAAGCATGAAATAGGTTTCAGAGAAAGAAAAACCAAAGATAGTGATAACGAGATTCTCAAACTTTCCAGTCACTTTGGTGAAGTGCAGTGCAAGAGCATAGCTCTGCAACAATACCTGTGTTTAGAAGAAGTGTGGAAGAGTCTAGTAATAAACACTGAAAAAGTAAGGAGGGCTGAACCTCATTTCCATGGCTCAAAAGTAGATGGCCGAGACTTTTATTTTATTGAGACTTTTTTTCTTAAGATTTTATTCATTTATTTGACACAGAGTGAGCACAAGCAGAACAGCAGGCAGAGGGAGAGGGAGAACCAGACTCCTCACTCACCAGGGAGCCTCATGTGGGGCTCAATCCTAGGACCCTGGGATCATGACCTGAGCCAAAGGCAGGACCCTTAACTGAATGAGCCATCCAGGGATCCCAACTGAGACTCTTAATTAAAGAATGTATGAATGCAAATCTGTTGCAGAAGAAAGCTTAAGTTGTTTTTAATCTAATATCTATACAAATCAGTTGAGGAACAAATAGAATCTATTTCTGTTCTAAGACTACTTGTACCTTCTGGACAGGATTTTTTTTTTTTTAATTGTATCACACTTGCACATAAGAGGTATGGAATAAATATTTTATAGTAAGATACCTTAGTAAAGCTCTTGATTTATAAAAATACTTTAGATAAAAATACTTAATAGCTACTACTAATAATAGCTACACCTACTATGTGACAGAGTACTGAGTACTATACTATAGTACTTTTATATACTAAAAGTATATACTTTTATATACTAAAATTTATATATAAATTTTATATACTATAAAATTTATACTCTGAAACTAGAAAACATTGGGCTCTTTACAGGGAGCCTGCTTCTCCCTCTGTCTGTGTCTCTGCCTCTGTGTCTCTCATGAATAAATAAATAAAATCTTAAAAAAAAAGAATACCTAAATAAATGGAAAAATATCCCATGTTCATCTGTCAGAAGCTTAATATTAAGATGACAGTACTCCCCAAATAAATCTACAGGTTAAGTGTAATCCCTATCTGTATCCCATCTGGTGTCTTCCTAGAACTCAACATACTGGTTTAAAATTCATGTGGAATTGCAATGGACCCAGGAAAGTCAAAACATTTGAAAAAGAGCAAAAAATTTGGACTCAACACTTCCCAATTTTGGAACTTACTAGAAAGCAATGTTAATCAATACAGGGTTGTACAGGCATAAGGATAGACTTATAGGTCAGTGGTATAGAATGGAGAGTCCAGAAGTAAACCCATGAGTCTTTGGTCAACAAGAATGCCAAGAACATTTAATAAAGAAAGAATAGTCTTTTTAACAAATGGATATCCACATGCAAAAGAATAAAATTGGACCTCTACCTCACATCATTTACAAAATTTAACTCAAAATTGGTCAAATACCTAAGAGCTGCGATTATAAAACCTTTAGAAGAAAGCATAGAGTTTAATCTTCATGACCTTAGATTTGTCAGGCAATGGATTCTTAGATATAACATCAATAACATGAGCAACAGAAGAGAAAACGTAGATATGTTTTTATAAAAATTAAAAACTTTTGTGCTTCAAATGACTCTTAAGAAAAGACCACCCACAGAAGGGGAGAACATATTTTCAAAACATATATCCGGTAATGGCTTGTATCTAGAACACCTACACACATAACTCAAGAATATGAAAAATAACCCAGTTAAAAATGGCAAAGGATGTGAATAGACGTTTCTTCAAAGAAAAGAAGCAAATGGTCAATAAGTATATGAAAAGATGCCCAATATAATAAGTTATCAGAGAAATGCAAATTAAAATCACTGAGATACCTACCATAGTATATCCACTAGGATGACTATAATAAAAAATAAATACTGGTGAGGATGTAGAGAAATCAGAACCCTCACACACTGCTGGAGGGGAAGGTAAAATGGTGTATCCATTTTAGAAAACAGTTTGGCAGTTCCTTAGTTACCATATAACCCAACAGTTCTACTCCTTGGTATCTGCTTAAGAGAAATGAAAACATGTCCACACAGAAGCTTGAACATGAAGTTTATAGCAGCATTATTTATAGTAGCTGAAAGGTGCAAACAGACCATAAGTCTATCAAATAATTAATGGATCAACAAAATGTGGTGTATTCATATAATGGGATATTATTTGGCCATTAAAAGGAATTAAATAGGGCAGCCTGGGTGGCTCAGCGGTTTAGCGTCGCCCTCAGCCCATGGCCTGATCCTGGAGACCCGGGATCGAGTCCCATGTCAGGCTCCCTGCATGGAGCCTGCTTCTCCCTCTGCCTGTGTCTCTGCCTCTCTCTCTCTCTCTCTCTTTCTCTCTCTTTCTCTTTCTCTCTCTGTGTGTCTCTCATGGATCAATAAATAAAATCTTAAGAAAAATGTATCTTTATAAAAAAAAGGAATTAAATATTTATACATGCTGCAATGTGGATGGACCTTGAAAATACTGTGCTTAGTGAAAAAAAGCTATTCACAGACCATATATTATAAGATTCTATGTACATTAAATATTAAATGTCCAGGGATATCTGTAAAGAGAGAATTTAGGTTAGTGGTTACTTAGAGCTGAGGAGTTTTGGGGAAGAGAAAAGGTGATAGCTAAAGGGCACAGGATTTCTTTCTTTCTTGATCTCTTTCCTTTTCTTGAAATGATGAAAGTATTCCAAATTGGACGATTGCGATGGTTGCACATGTCTGAGTATACCAAAAACCATTAAATTGAGCATTTTAAATTGATGAATATATGGTGTATGAATTATCTTAATAAAGCTGTATTTAAAACAAATGTTTGCCTAGCTTTGGTTAACAAAAATGTTGACACAACAATAAACCTCTTCATGTTTGTTATACATTTGGGAACTAAAATCTTGATGGCATGCCTTTCTCTGAAAGGAGGCACATGTCAACATTCCAGGGTTTTTCATGGCCCCAATATGATTTATTCAAGGAGCATTGTTTCCTAGGTTGAGCAAGACCTAATCAAAAAAAAATATATATATATGGTTGCTTTTGTAATTTTATTCCAATTTTGTGTATGTATTTGTTTTGTTTTTATCAAAAATATAGCTCTTAGTTGTTGGAAAGTAATAACAATGTTCATTGAATGCTTAGCGTGTATGTGTCCTGTTCTAAGAGACTTTAATGTGTTCAGTAAATCTCACAATAATTTTGTAAAGTAAATATAGTAACCCTAAATTTAAAGATGGGGAAATTGAGGCACGGGGTTTAAGTAATGTAGTCAAAATGAGGTAGTAGGTAAATGACAGAATAGGATAGTAGGTAGCAGTAATGCTTTGTAGTGTTCTGGGCCAGGCATATCTTGCCTTATTCAATAGATGTTTCTGGCAGTGTGTGTTTAAAATAACTTTTTGTAAGTGAAACCATATTTTTAGTGTTCTAAAGGAGCCTATTATTTTAAATGAAAACTGCAAATAAATCAGTTCCTTTTTATCATCTTGACAATTGTGACATCTTAAATCAGGACACTCCTATACATTTGATTGAATGTAGTAATTTCCCTGGTAATTCTTTTGATTAGGGTGGGTTTAAAGCTGTACAAATTTCATTCTGAAAACTTTTATTGAAGACTTATTTTTTTGTAGTAAAGAGAAAGTGCTCTAAGAAAGTCCATAGGAGGCAGTTTCTGATCTAGAATTAGCTGGTGATAAAAGCTTATAAAATAGTTTTCCCTGAAGCCTGTCCTTAATTTAAGCTTGTAAATTATGTTGCCTTTCATGTCTAGGTTTTGTATATACCCTACCAGCTGCCTTGCCCAAAACAATAGCTGTTAGACACATGTGGCTATTGACATTTAAATATAAATTAATCAAGATGAAATAAAATAAAATTCAATTCCTCAGTCATTAACCATATTTCAAGTGCTTAATAGTTGTGTGTAGCTAGTGGCTGCCATAGTTGGACAGAGCTGGACTAGAGAAATGGTAACATAACCCCAGGACTTCTTTTTATAGTGGAATTAAGATGGTATATGTGCTTTTCTCTGGGGAATGGGAAGTAGAGGAAAGGATCTAATGGGAGTTTTAATATAAAATTATGTTATAATTAGAAAAAATAAAAAAAAATTATTCATGAGAGACACAGAGAGAGAGAGAGAGGCAGAGACATAGGCAGAGGGAGAAGCAGGCTCCTCACAGGGAGCCCAATGCAGGACTAGATCCTGGGATCCCACGATCGTGCCCTGAGACAAAGGTAGAATCTCAACCGCTGAGCCACCCAGATGTCCCTAAAATATTTTTTTAAAAAAGATTTTATTTATTTATTTGAAAGAGCATGAACTCTGGGTGGGGGAGCATGAACTCTTGCAGAGCAGGGAGCCCCATGTGGGGCTCAGTCCTAAGACCCTGGAATCATGACCTGAACTGAAGGCAGATGCTTAACCAACTGAGCCTCCTAGGTGCCCCAAATTTTTCTATATTTTTTATCTAAAGTTTATTGATTTTTTTTTAAAGTAATTTCTACCCTGAACGTGGGGCTTGACCTCACAATCCTGAGATTAAGAGGCACATAGCTCCTCTAAGCCAGCTAGGTGCCCCTGTTTTTTTTTTTTTCTAAAAAAAAAAAACAAAAAAACAAAAAAACAAGATGAAAACACACAAGTTTTATGACATGAGAGTTTTTGTAAGGAAATGACCCAAAGAAACAGATCTGTGTGTTTTTATGCTAGGTTTGATGAAGAGCAGAGGAATGGATGAGAGTGGAGGAATATGATAGGTTAAGGAGTAGGAGGTAATCGTAGTAAACTGAAAAAAATTTAGCAAGTCCTGTTTGTTAGGATTCTTCTTGGAGTCCCTTTGTCTTCAGAGATAAGGATGCTCCTTTTACTCCAGGTATGGGGACGGTACCTCTCACAGGAGGATTTACGACCTCTCTGGGATACCTGCACTCACATTTTCTGTAGGCACCTTATTGCCAGTTCCATTTTTTTTTAAAGATTTTATTTATTTATTTGACAGAGAGATAGAGTCAGAGAGCACAAGCAGGAGAATGGCAGAGGCAGAGGGAGAAGCAGGCCCCATTGAGCCAGGAGCCTGAAGCAGAACTCTATCCCAGGACCTGAGGATCATGACCTGAGCCAAAGGTGGATGCTTAACTGACTGAGCCACCCAGGCACCCTGCCAGTTCCATTTTTTTTTTTAAAGATTTTATTTATTTATTCATGAGAGAGAGAGAGAGAGAGAGAGAGAGAATGAGAGGCAGAGACACAGGCAGAGGGAGAAGCAGGGAGCCCGACGCGGGACTCGATCCCAGAACTCCAGGATCATGCCCTGGGCCAAAGGCAGGCACTAAACCGCTGAGCCACCCAGGGATTCCCCAGTTCCATTTTTAAATAACATTTCTTTCCCCTTTTTTTATTGGCTTTTTTTCTCTCACAGAGTTGTTAATCAAGTGTATCTAGGCTGCCATGGAGATGACCAGTTTATTATAAAAGGATATATAACTTCAATCAGATGAAAAGAAATGCATGGGGCAAGGTATGAGCATAGATTGTGGAGCTTCCGTGCCCTCTCTAAGTTCACCACTCTTCTAGAATTTCCTCGTGTCATCAATGTGGAAAGCTCCAAGTGTCATATTTTTCAAAACCCTAGAGGATCTTCACAATTTACTTCCCATACTAAAAAATACGGGAAACTATAATGTTGATAAAGAATATTATACTGCATGTTAAATGCAATTACATGCTGTAAAATAAAGTCTCTACTCCTCCCATATGCTCATAAGAATGTAGTGATAATAAATTCATTAAATGCAAAAGGAAATATGAAGGTTTTGGTAGTATATGGTTAACATTTAATTTTGACAAAAACTAAAATATATGGTGAGAATAATGCAGCAAATGTTCGTATGCTACCATTCATTAGCACATGGCCATATTTGGTTCTGTTGTGGATCATTTAAAAATGACTTGCAGTCATCATGTTTGACCTTTAAACTTACAGCATGCTTCTCTTAAGAATCAGGTTATCCTTTATAGTAATATTATCATTTTTACACAGGAAAGAAGTGATCAGTTTGTCCATGATATCATATGATGTTAGGCCTATATAAAAATCCACTTGTCTTCCAAATATCTCTTGTTTTTTTTTTTTTTTCCCCAAACTAGGATCCCATTACATTTTATACAAGTCTTTAGTCTTAAGCAATCTCCACACCTTTTATTTTTGGTTTTCATGAAATGACAATCCCATCAACTTTCTTTTGAAGAATCTCCAATCTATAATAAAGTTGAAAAAGAATAATACAAGGAATTCTTGCTTCATCAGTTGTTAATACTTTGCTTCAAGTGCTTTATCTCTTTATTTTTATACCTCCCAATCCCTTGAAAGTAAGTTGCAGATATCATGGCTTCTCACTTCTGAAAACTTAGTGTATCTCCTAAGAACTGTAATACAAACCACAAAACTATTGATCACATCTAAGATTTAAAATTAGCCTTAAAGTAAAGTGTCATGTCTCTAGTGTCCTGTAGTCTGGGACATTACCCTATTGCCCCTGCTTTTCCCACCCTTTCTGATCTTCACATCGACATCTTTTAAGAGGCTAGGCTAGTTGTGTTGTAGAACCTCCAACAGTCTGGACTTGCCTGATTACCTTGTGGAGCCATTGACCTTGAATTTTCCATCCTGTGTATTTCTTGTGAATTAGAGTTAGACCTATAAGCTTTGTTCAGTTTATGGTAGAGAGAAACTTTCTCTTTTTTTAGGGAGAGACTTTTAGTGTACTTCTTACACTTCACATCAAGAGGCACCTACTGTTGATTTCCCCAATACTAGTGATACTGAATTTTTTTAAATCACTTGATGGAAGTGGCAGGGTCTGTTGTAATTTTACCTCTTGTAATTACAAAGTGACCAGTGTGATGATACTTTGTATCTTTCAAATGTCCTCTTCCATAAATGTTCTTTCATGCCATGTTTTTGGTATCTATTGACCATCCTTTGTGGATGAACCTGAATTAGCTATTTCACTGGGATTGCATAGTGGTGATTTTCTTAGTTCCGTAGCACTTGAGTTTAAAAGGATGGAGACAGGATCTATTTCATTCTTCCTTCCCTCCATTTTTATCCATTAATATATGGTTTTTGAAACAGTTTGTTTCACGGCAAATGCTTCCTATCTGATTTTATGGTTAATTTAGTGAAAATGATACATAAACCCCAATTTCTGTATGTAATCTAACTTCAATAATTTTTAAATGTTGAGATATGATAGAGAGGTGGGTTCTAGAGGGGAAGAAATGGATTTTAGTCAAATATCTTATGTCAGTTTTAATTTCCAGTGCCTGTGCTTCTTGGTTTTAAATATGCTTATGGCTTCTGAAGAGTCATGCTGTTTCAGAAGAAATTTCTTCTTCTGTAGATTTAGCTGCAGTTCAGGAAAATTTTGTGAGTTTTTATTAAGTTCTGGGCATGGACATCAAGAATGCCATCATACACTTAACAGCTTTGGAAGCAAGTGTTGGAATGTAACTGTATAAACTTTTTTTTCCCTCTTTGCCTTCTCTTTCATTGCTTCTTTGGTTTTATCATTGGGGATGGGTGTGAAAGCAACTTGTCTGAAATTTTGTTGCCCTTAGGGAGTGAGTAAAAATTCCCAGGATAGTTTTAGAGCTGATTCTTGATCTTGGAAGTATAGAACAGACCTCTAAGTAATCCTCTGGCTGAAGCGAACATTTGTTTTAGGTGGGGGGTATATCTAGTCCTGTGAGTATTTGTGTGTGTGCTTCTCTTTCTCTATTTCTCTTTTGCTTATAAGTCTTTATTAACATTTTTTTCATACTTTTTGAAGTAATAGTATTTTATTTTTTAACTCCTCTCCTCCCCTAAGTAATAGTACTTTAAATTAAATATAATTAGCTATGGTGTTATGGGCTGAATTATGTGCCTGTCCCGTGTCCTTCCACTCGCCATCCCATTCTGTGTCGAAGTCCTAACCTCTGGTACCTCAGAATTAACTGTATTTGAAGATAGTGTTCAAAAAGGCAATTAGAGTTAGATGAGGTGATTGGGGTGGGCCCCAATCCAGTATGATTGTCCTCATAAGAAGGAGAGATTAGGATGCAGGTATAAGGAGAAAAGACCATGTGAAGGCGTGAGAAGGGAGCCTCAGAAAAAATCAACCCTGCTGACACCTTGACCTTGGACTTCTAGCCTTCAGAACTGTGAGGAAATAAGCCTCTGTTGTTTAAGACACCCAGTCTGTGGTATTTTGTTATGGCAGCCTGAGCAGACTAATATACCATATGATCCAATAATCATGCCTAAGTATTTATACACATAGTTAAGTAAATTAGTCTGGGTTATATCTAAAGCCACATATAAGGCAGAGAAAGGGCAATGTGGATTGGGAATAACCACATGCTAGGGTTAAGTAAGGATGGATTGTCAACCTAAAAATCCAATTTCCCACTTTTCGTGTTGTGTTACTGAGATAAGTGATGGGAATAGGTAAAATGTCCACCTACGAGCTTGCCCTCTTTTCTCTCTTATGTAGGTTTTATTGGTTTCAATTGGGAATGAAAGTATGTTAATTGGTGACTCAACGGTTCTTCATTCTGTTTCTTCATTCTGTTTTCTTTTTTCTTAAAAAAATTCTTCCTTTTTCATTTGGGAACTCATTTTCTTGCTTTTAGATTAATCTTCCTTGGAAATCATCCTTCATTGCCAGTAGATTGCCATAGATCTTCCCTGCTTAAACATCTTTGTCTTAAAATCCCTTTTCTGTGAAGAATTTCACATGTAAGATATTCCTCGAAGCATGAGTCCATATGTTTGGACATAGATTAATTTTCAGATAATTCTTTGTTTCATTGTTTCCCAAAGATTTTGCAGTTCCATGCCATCGTCAAAGTTGGCCCCCTTAATCTGGAATGTCCTTACCCATATCTAGTTACCTTTTTATGGTCTTTAGCACTCACAGGTTGTTTTAATTTTTTTTAAAGATTTATTTTAGAGAGAGGGAGAGAATGAATGAGTGGGGGGCGGGGGGGGGGGCAGAAGTAGAGAGAATCTCAAGCTGACTCCATGCTGAGTATGGAGCCAAGTGAGGGATACCATGACATTGAGATCAGGACCTGAGCCGAAACCAAAAGTCAGATGCTTAATAGAGAGTGGGGCCATCCAGGCACTCACCACAGGTTGTGTGGTTTTTTTTTTTTTTTTTTTTTTTAAAGATTTTATTTATTTATTCATGACACACGCAGAGGGAGAAGCAGGCTCCATGCAAGGAGCCCGACGTGGGACTTGATCCTGGGTCTCCAGGATCAGGCCCTGAGCTGAAGGCAGTGCTGAACTGCTGAGCCACCTGGGCTGCCCACCACAGGTTGTTTTTAAATGTTTATAAGTTTGTCCTGTGGGCCAGTGTGAGTCCTCCTGTGGCAGTGTTTGCTGGACACACCTGTTGGTCACCACCTACGATGCAATCACGTTAAAGATGCTGCTTTCTGAACAATATGCCCCAGTCCTATTGGCTCAGAAGCTTTTGTGAGTGAAATCTGGGAACCTGTATTTCATTTATTTTTATTTTATTTTATTTTAAAAAAATTAAGTAATCTCTACACCCAACATAGGGCTTAAACTCATGACCCCAAGGTCAAGAGTCACATGCTCTTAGACTGAGCCAGCCAGGTGCCCCAGGAACCTGTATTTTATCTTTTATTTTTATTTTTTTCTAAGATTTTATTTATTTATGAGACAGAGAGAGAGAGAGAGAGAGAGAGAGAGAGAGAGAGAGGAGAGAGGGGCAGAGACACAGGCAGAGGGAGAAGCAGGCTCCACGCAGGGAGCCTGATGTGGGACTCGATTCTGGTACTTCAGGATCACGCCCTGAGCTGAAGGCAGACGTTCAACCGCTGAGCCACTCAGGCATCCCGGAACCTGCATTTTAAACAAGCTCTCTGGTGATTCTAAGTTGGAGTGCCTCTACTGTAGTGTAGGGACAGCAACTTATCTCTTCTTCCCTAGTGTCCCAGCCCATAGTTAGGGAGAGCAATAAACTAGATTAAAAGTTCCGATATGTTCAAAATGCCACTAAATTACTAAAATGCCATCATTATTTGAAAGTAATATGGATTTGAAAACCAAAGATTTATAAACTTCCTGAAACATAAGCCTTTTAAAATGTTGATATGATTTATTGCTCTGGTGTAGACATACTTTTGGGAGGTTAGGATGGCAAAAAGTATAGGGACTCTTTTTCTATTTAGTACTAAGGTAAAAGGGGACACATTTATTTTATTTTTTAAAAAAGATTTTACTTGTCTGAGAGAAAAAGCTGGGGAGGGAGAGGACAGAGGGAGAAGCAGAGTCCCTGCTGGGCAGGGAGCCCAACACAGGGCTTGATTCCAGGATCCCAAGATCATGACCTGAGCTGAAGGCAGGTGCTTAACCAACTGAGCCACCCAGGCCCCCCAAAAGGGGACTCTCATTCCCTACGAAAGCATGGCTGCCATTTTCATCCATCCTGACTTCCTGGATGTCTAGAAGCTTGGAGGGAGTGGTACACCTCTAATGAAATGGTGTAACCTTAGCTAAGTTAGAATAGTTGGTGGAGCAGCCCCCAACTTGCTAGATGGGATGCTGCCCAATTCATGAATCCATGGATCGCTTAATAAAGCCAATTAGATATTTAAAAAAAAAAAAGGCACACCTGGGGGGCTCAGTCAGTTAAGTTTTCATTTGGGCTCAGGTCATGATCTCGGGGTTCCAAGACTGAGCTCTGCTTTGGGCTCTGCACTCAGGGAGGAGTCTGCTTGATATTCTTTCTTTCCCTCTGCGCCATCCCCCCCACCCCCTTCACTCTCGTGCACAGTCTCTCTCAAATAAATCTTTTTTTTTTTTAAAGGTATAATGCTTGGTAAAGGGAAATGTAGGAAAAGGTTTCCCAATTTCTGACAACTGGCATAGATGGCTTTGTAAATGGGCCGTGTATTACCTACAGAGCATCTTGTTCTAGTAGGTACTTTGTGTCATAGAGGGCTGCCGAGAAATCACCAGTTAACACCGGGGTCTGGAATACTAGTGCCATCACAGAGGGAACTCGAGAGATTAAAAACATTTATTAATGTTCAATCCTCAAATTCTTTTCTTTTGAAAAGGATTTCTTAGTGTACTCTAAAACCACATTATGGATTTTTTTCTTTTAATGGTTAAAACGGGGATTTTTCTTTGTGTATTATAATTTAAGCATTATTGTATTATTGAAAATGGAAAGCATAGAGGTTCCTTTGTCCTGGCGACTAAAGTTCTGTATTTGAGTTTGGCTCTGATGTGTGTTAAAGGCCACACAGTGGAAAAGTTTCCCTGGCCTCCAAGAGATTGCTTTCTTATCTGTAATGTGAGGATAGACAGATGAGCTCCCCCAACTTCACTCACAACAGTGATAATAGGATTGAGTAAAAAAGATAGTATGTATGAGAATGTGTTATAAATTAGAAGCTAATAAATCAATGATTAAAGTAATTATTACTGTTTGCTGTTACCAAAAGAATTACATTTTGAGTAAATAGTCTGATTTACAATTGATTATAGCTTAACATTTTAGCCAGGAAAGAAAATCATTTTTATCTATTTTGTGTCTTACTGCTTTTGAAAAAGTTCTATTGCAAATATGAACGTATTGGAAATCATTTTCTCCACTTGCTTATCTGTTGGAAATATTCAGTAATTAGAATATAAACTTTTGTTTAAAAAAAATCCAAGAGAAACTAGCATTATCATTATTTTAAATTGCAGAATCCTGCCTTTTATTTTGTTCTTGATGATTGATAAGGTAAAGATAAGAATTGGCTGGCTGCTACTTAGTAAGTTGGAAAAAAATTCATCAGATTTACTGCTCAGGAGAGAGTTACGCTTTTAGAAACAATCTGTTTAAAAACAGATTGTAGGTTTCATTTCAAACATAAAAAGATCAAAATAAAGAATGTAAAGATAGATAAGGGTAAAGAGTATTATACCATGAATAATTCTTTTCTATTCCCTTATTTCTGCTTTTCTTTTTTCTTCTCCCTGCCCCCACCCCCTTTGAGGAATGGGTAACTCTTCCCTTTCGCCAGTCCTAACCAGCAAGTCTAACTGCTTCACTACCTTCTGTCCCTTCCTTCTTCTCCTTTCTTGGAAAGCAAGAAGTAAAAAAAAAAAAAAAAATCTTTGAGGCCTATTAGGACTTTAAATTTGAGTTTGATTTGTGACCTGTCATAGTTTGAATAATTTGCTTCCATGGTATTTGCTTATCTCAGCTTCCCAGCTGCATGCACAACTTCTGCCTCTTCTTGTTCTTGGCAGATTAGGTTATTTTTAAGGAGCAGAATCAGTTGTCTCCCCATCCCTCACCCCCAGTGATTTCCAGGGAGATTAGGGTCAAACATCTCAATTCCCAATCTCTTTTTCCCATCACTGACTAGCCTTGACTTCCTGAACATGGCAATACCTGTTCATACTGTATTCATTCTTTAAAAAAAAGACTGATTTACAAGTCAGCAGCCAGTGAGGAAAAGGTAATGGATGCAAGTCTCTAACCAATCTAGTAAAAGTGAGGCTGACCATTGGTAATTCTCAGTATCTTTCTCTTCTCCATTTATGTATTTGACCTTTTACTGTTTCTCAGTCTTGAATGTACTAGAAAAGTCTGATACATTAGTACTGGATGAAGCCCAATCCTCTGCATTTCTAATAGATAGTCAGGTGATCCCATTCAAGGGTGGCCAGCAGACTACACTTTGGTAAGCTTATTTTTAAAATAGTGAAAAAAGTGTTTGCAGATACCTCGCCATGGAAAATAGATGGTAGATAAGCATATGAAAAGATACTCGGTATCATATCATTAGGGAATTGCAAACTAGAATAATATGAGAGACTACTATGTACCTATTAGAATAGTTAAGACCTAAAATACTGATAATACCAAATGCTGGCAAGGATGTGGAGCAACAGGAACTCTCATTCATTGGTGGTGCAAAATGATACAGTCACTTCGGAAGAGTTTGGCGATTTCTTGCAGAGGCAAATACGTTCTTACCACGTGTTATGGACCAAATGTATGCGCTTTAGATTCCTGTGTTGGATAGCCAACCCTCAACCTGTCTGTATTTGGAGAGAGAGTCTTTACACAGGTATGTGAGGGTAAATGAGGTCTTAAGTGTGGGGCCCTGATCAGATAGTATTAGTGTCATTATAAGAAAAGAATAACACAAGAGAGAGGTCAGTCTCCTTTCCCTCAGCCATGTTGAGAACCTACTAAGAAGGTTGTGCTCCAACAACCAGGAAGAGAACTCTGACCAGAAACCAAATCAGCAGGCATGTTGATCTTGGACCTCATAGCCTCCACAGTTGGGAGAAATAAATTTCTGTTGTTTCAGCCACCCAGTCTATAGTATTTTGTTAGGGCAGATTAATACACCATCTGATCCAGCAATTGTGCTCCCAAGTATTTACTCAGATTAGTTGAAAACTATACAAAAATCTATACACGAATGTTTAGTAACAGCCTTATTTGTACTTGCTAAAAATTGGAAGCAACCAAGATGTCCTTCAATAAGTGAATGGATAAACTGTGGTCCATCCATACAGCGGAATTTTATTCAGCAAGAAAGAGAAATGAGCTATTAAGCCATGAAACGATATGGAAGAGCCTTCATTGCATATTGCTAAGTGAAAGAAGCCAGTCTGAAAAGACTATATATTGCACAATTCCAGCTCTAGGACATTCTGGAAAAGGCAAAACTATGGAGACAGTGAAAAAGATCAGTGGTTGCCAGGAATTTTGTGGAGAAGGACAAAAGGAAAGGTTGAATATGTGGAACATGGGAATTTTAGGGCAGTAAAACTATTTTGTATGATCCTGTGATGGTGTATATAAGACCTTATGAATAGTCAAAATTCGTAAAATTATACACCTCAAAGAGTGGATCCTAAACTAAGGACTTTTGTTAATAATAGTGTATCCATATTGGTACATCAATTGTAACAAATGTACCACACCAGTGTAAGATGTTATTAATAGGGAAACAGAGCAGGGATGGGGTGAAGTGAGGGGAATATATGGAAATTCTATACTTTCTGCTCACTTTTTCTGTAAACCTAAAACTGCTCTAAAAGTAATTTATTAATTTAAAAAATGTGTATTTTGCATTCACCCTTGTTTTATGGGGGAAAGAACTTGAAATTAAGATAATAAAAAATACAAAATTTTTTTTCTTTTCAGTTGAGCACCAGATTACAGTTTGTTCTATTGTATTTTATTAGTTTTTAAAGACTTTATTTACTTATTTGAGAGAGAGAGAGAGAGAGAGAGAGAGAGAGAGAGAGAGAAAGTATGAGCACGAGCCAAGGTGGGGGTGCAGAGAGAGAGAGAGGGAGAAACAGACTCCTTGCTAGGTGGGTAGCCTGACTTGGGGCTTGATCCCAGGACCTGAGGATCATGCATGACGTGAGCTGAAGGCAGACACTTAACCCACCGAGCTACCTAGGCACCCCAAGACTTTGTTCCATTTTAAAAATAAGAGAGGAAAAAAAAAAAAAAAAAGAGAGTACCTGGGTGGCTCAGTCGGTTAGTGTCCAATTCCTGATTATGGCTCAGGTCATGATCTCAGGGTCATGGGATTGAGCCCTTCGGGCCCTGCACTCAGCTCTGCCCTGGTCATGGAGCCTGCTTATTAAGATTCTTCCTCCCCCTGTGCGTCCCATCCCAAGCGTGCTCTCTCTCTCTCTATCTCAACAAAACCAAACCAAAACAAAAAAACCCCAGGTTTTTTCAAACTAGAGGGAAGCGTACTCTCCTTAAGTAATGACAGAGACACTCAGATGCCTTTTTGTTGTTTATTATTTAGAGAAACAGGCAAAGGTGATAATACTTCTCTTACCAAGTTGAAGGGTTAGATCTGTGAAGAAAGGTTGAGCATGGAATGTTTTCCTGGTACCTGATAGAATTGCATAGTGTTTCCTGGTCATTGCATATCTGGGAAGTGTAAGGTGTTTCACTGAGGATGGAGTCCTCTTCAGATCTTTCATTGGCTGCCAGGGGCCTTAGCAGCCTGAGCATTTTAATCAGCTGATCCCTAATTTGACACCCACCTGTAGGGTGGCTGGCAGGTTGTGTTCTGAATGGGAGTCAGCCACCCCAGGAGTTAAAGGTGAATTGCAAAGACTCAAAAAAAAATTTTTTTTTCCAATGAATTTCTAGTATGAGTTAGAGAAGACTTATTTAGGTTGCACTTGTAATCATTAAAGTGGTCTCTTAGAACTCCTAATTTAATGAAAAGATAAAAATGTTTTGTAATTAGCAGATCAAAGCACTACTGTGACTGCTGTTTACATTGTCAGTATGTAAATGGAACTTCTGAAGGGAGTGAAATGAATTTGTTTAACACCTCTTTAATTTTGTTTATGTAATTCCTTTGCTTAAAAAGCATCCCCCCCCTTCGCAGCTTCATGTTGATAATGCTAAGGTAAACATTAACTTACCCTTTCACTTTAAAATCAAAGAACGGAGGAATAGCAGTGTCCCCATTGTTGAGGTTGATTCTATTTAAGTCAGAGATTGAGTTCCTCTGTGCTTTAAAACAAAACACGATCTTGAAAGGTACATTCATCAACCCTAAATCATATATGGATCCATTGATAATCTGAGTTTCAAGAAGCACCAAAAAGCAATGGAAATATTCATGGTAACCTTGAAGTAGCATTTGGCATTATTGGAACTCCTGGCTGGTCCAGTCGGCAGAGTGTGCTGCTCTTGGTCTCAGGGTTGTAGGTTTGAATCCCAAGGTGGGTGTAGACATTACTTAAAAGTAAAATCTAGGGAGTCCCTGGGTGTAGAGATTACTTAAAAGTAAAATCTTAGGGGGTCCCTGGGTGGCTCAGTGGTTGAGGATCTGCCTTTGGCTCAGGTTGTGATCCCAGGGTCCTGGGTTGGAGTCCAGCATCGGGTTTCCCGCAGGGAACCTGCTTTTCCCTCTGCCTATGTCTCTGCCTCTCTCTCTCTCTCTCTCTCTCTCTCTCTCTCTGTCTCTTGTGAATAAATAAATAAAATATTTTTTAAAAAGGTAAAATCTTAAAAGGAGATTTTGGCATTCCTTATCTTTCTGTAGAAATTAACACAACATAGCTTGGTTTGCACTGCTTGTTTGGAATATACTGTATATGTAAAAATAAAATCTGTTGACAGAAGCTTTTCTGTTTAGGTGGTTAGGCAGGTTAGCCTTGTGTAAATTGTTGCAGGTCCAGTCCAGTCCCTGGGACTGGTGGGTGGGGTACTCTTTCTCCTTAAGGCAGTGCTCTTGACTGCTTGATTTCAAGGCTCTACCTAGGCATGGTTGAGGGGAGGGCACATAATGGAAACATTGGTTAGCCTTGCCTATCTGGAAGGAAAACTACTTAATATTTCAGGCCATTCCATCCCTGATTGCTTTTTGGTTCACAGCTTTGATCTTCTCTAGGACTAGCCATTATATACAGAGTGTGGGTTCTGGATAAAATTGTTCAAAGCAAATGGATTAAAAAGCTGTCCAAGAAAGCCCAAGAACTTATTTGATGAAAGCTCTCGGCTTTGCAGTGGGGATCGCAGTGTGGATTTACTCAGGACTAGCAAGAATGGGAGCATGTTTCTGGAAGGGTATTTATCAAGAAATTTGTTCTAAGTTACAAACTAAGCTTAAAGAAGACTTGAGCCACTATTCTACTTTCAGCAGCAGATTTGGCTTTAGTTAATTTCCATAAATGGAGAGCAGGGATTTGACCTTGTTGGTTTGGTTTAAGGAGTTATTAAATTCTCACAGGGAAGAAGAAGAGCTAAGAAGCAGAGCTAAGAAGTGGGTAGTAGCATTTGTTTTTATGACCATTAGCAAGGCTATAGTTGTGTACACATTAATGACTAAGATGGGTAGACTTTTTATACTGTGAGACAGTGGTAACTAAGCCAGAGCTCTTGGTTCTTGCTAAGGTGACAACAAGCAAGCGCTTTCTTTATTTGGGCCTCATTAGTGGAACTGGGATATTGCTCCCTATTTACCCCTCACAAGTCTGATGAGACTTAATTAGTTGTACTTACAAAAAGCTATCTGGGGCCTTCATATAAGGTTTGAATTCACCTAGTACCTGCAACTCCCCTGAAGTAAACAGAAAAACCAGCTCTTCCTCTTCCCTCCCTAGGCATGCCACACTGACCTCTCTGGGTCACCAGGCTGGAGGCCTCACTCATATTTATGTTGGTACCGTGTCCTGTCTAGTCTTTTCTATGTGTCCCTAACCTGGTTTTGGACTTAGTAGTGAGTAAAAATGGTAAGGTTAGAAGAAAGAGCCTTTTCCCTCTAACCACAAGACTACATTTCCTCATACCTTTCATACTTGGCTGTTTCATAGAAAATTAACTTTGTGTATGACTGTGATGGGTTCAGCTTGCTGCTGAGCTTTTTTTTTTTTAAATATGTATTTATATTTGTTCATTCATAGGTCAAAAGTATTTTGAGTAAATTACTTGGGTTAATCTAGAAGTCTCATTTGGGGAGATGCTTTTAAGGCATCTTTGTAGAAGCGTATTTCTCCTTGTTTCTCCATGAGGATAATTTGACCTATTCCCTTTTTTTAAGTTTTTAAAGAAGATTTTATTTATTTGAGAGAGAGCGATAGCGAGAACATGAGTGGTGGGGAGGGGTGGGCAGAGGGAGAGGAAGAAGCAGACTCTACTGAGCAGGGAGCCTGATGTAGGGGTCCATCTGAGGACCCCAAGATCATGACCTGAGCCAAATGGAGATGTTTAACCAACTGAGCCACCCAGGTCCCCTGACTTATTCTTAACTCTGCCTTCAAAACCTGTTACATGTCTTATATCCCTTAAGGTAGCACTGTCCAGTAGTAATATGAGGCAAACCAGGGTTGTAATTTTAAGTTTTCTAGTAGCTACATTTAAAAAAAAAATAAAAAGAAACAGGTAAAGCTAACTTTAACAATATAATTTCTTCAACCTAATATAGCTAGAATATCTTGCACAATATCTCATACTGATTATAGTGTGTAATCAGTGTGATCAGTATGAACAGTTACTATTTTTCTTTGTACCGAGTCTTTGAAATCTGGTATGTATTTAGATTTTATAAAACACACAGTTAAAAAAAGTAGATTCATATATTCACATTGTTCAAAATATATTTTAAGTTTGTACTGGCCACACCTCAGATGCTCAATGGCCACATAGTGACTGCTATATGGGACAGCATAGTGTTCTTTATCTGTCATTCTTTCTTTTTTAAAAAATAATTTTATTTGAGAGACACTGCTCACACATGTGCTCAAGAACATGAGGGGAAGGGCAGAGGTAGAGGGAGAAGCAGGCTCCCCACTGAGCAGGGATCCGGGTAGGGGGCTCCATCCAAGGACCCTGAGATCATGACCTGACTAGAAGGCACAGCCTTAACCGACTGAGCCACGCAAGTGCCCCTGTCATTCTTTGGTAGCTTTCCCATTTTCAGATGGAAGAATCCAAGATCCAGATTATTAATCAAACACTCTTTTTCATTATGCTTCTGTAATATTTAGAACAAACCTTAATTCAGAATGATTCAAAAATTTTGAAAACCTCTTTTGTGCCAGACAAGACCAGGGGAGGGATGATTTATCTAGATTTATTTTTAGTGAAGTTCAGTAGAAGAGTCTAGAGTAGAACCCGGATCTTCACAATTGTTGTCTGTCTCTTCTGTTACACTAGATTCTAATATTTTCCTTTGCTATGGATAATTTCCTTTCACTAGTAATAAAAAGAATCCTTTTCTTTTTGGTAGTACGTAGGTGTGGATTCACCTGTTGAAAACAGACCACTCTAGCCAGTTTTAGCAGAGAGGGATTTAATGAGGGAATTAAGTCCTTAATATATCTTGGAGGCGTGGGAAGAGCAGGCTCTGAATTGAATTTCTAGGAATGATTCCCAGAATAACATTACAGAACTGGCTAGCCAAGGAAACTGCTACCTATGCTGTAATCAGGATGTTGAGTAGTCAAACAGCCTCCCATTATTACAGCAGCCAGGTCAGGACCCCATAGCCTGGTTGGCAACAAGATGTGGGTGTCCGGTGTTGACACTCTGCCTTTCAAACTGGGGACTGAATGCCAGGACTTCAGCCTTAGGAGCACAGCCCTGCCTCACAGGGTTACATCTGCCTTTCACATTTGTCATGGCTGCATCTGGTAGAAGCTATGGCAGCGTAACCCTCTCTTGATGTCTCTTGTTGTGTGATAAGGGGGCTAGAATGTACTTAAACATTTGTAGTAGTTGCCCTAGTGGTTTGCCAGCCTATTGATGTGGAAGTCAGAGATGAGCCAAGCTGAATCTTGTTTGAACCCGGGCTATTGATGTAGCTGAGGTAAAGTTACAGAGATGTTGGGAAAGGTTACATGAGTTGAGAGAACAGGTGCTATGAAAGTTGTGTTCTCTTCTGTTTGTGTGTGTGTGTTTTCTTCTTTTGAAGGCATTTCTCCAGGTCAGTATCTTCTGGAATGATAACGCATGATAATGTTCCTGGATCAAACTTGATTATTCCATATTTTGAAAGAGCTGAGAGTTCAACTCTCTGTGAATATATCAGTATTGCTTAAACATTTAAGTCAGTGTACTAGCCTATTTTATGATTTTTTTTGTGTCTGAACATTTAGGGCCTTGAAAATACGGGGGAGGGGAGATTACATGGAAAAATTTGCCCTACTATTGTTCTAACTGGAGTTATTAAATATATCAAACATGGGGATAAACCATTACAAAGAGCAGTATGTAATTTTGGAAGAGAGGTAGGAAGAGTTATATTCTTGGGACTGTGGTGGGTCAAGATATAGACATTGAGCAGTCTTGCAGAATTAATACTGATTGAAAATAAACTGCTTTATACCACAGTGACTTTTCACAGAACTATTATTCTTCAAAAAGTTTGTAAATCAAATAATTTGAAAATTCAGACGCTGGAATTAGATTCCATTGAACACAACTCATCATTCTTTCATTGTATTTCCAAATGTTTAGTTGTGTTTCGTTATAACTAAGTGTAAAGTGGTGAATCCCTAAATGTCCTCTGAGCAGCATCTTCACCTGGGAACTTGTTAGAAATGCAGATTCTCAGACCCATCGAGGAACCTGTTGAATCAGAGACCCTGGAGGTGGTGCTCAATGCCCCACAACTTGCATATTAACAAATCCTCCAGGTGATTGTGATTTTCAAGTTTAAGAATACTGAGGTGAAATCCAGTATTCTTTAAAGGGATTACCTGTCACCAATTCTTCCTATCCCAGAACAAGCAACCAGATTTTGTCCTTTGGCAAGTAACCTAACCTCTCTGAATCTCATTTTCTTGTCGGTAAAAAGGGAAAATTTATATTTTGGGTTTTGATGAGGATTAAGTGAGATAGGTGATTAGTGTTATCTAGCTAGAACAGTTCAATAATTAACTACTATTAATATTGTTGTAATATGTTCCAGTTTTTCAGAAACACTTGGAGGTAGCAACTTGATTCCATTCTACCAAGGGAAGATTTAGCGTGGATATACACTTACTCTGCTTAGTTTTGTTCTCTTAAATTGTGTTGGAGTCTATAACTTCTATTTCAGAGAACATTTAGCTTACTGTAGCTCTATTTTATCCACTTAAAAATCCTTTATTTGAATTTCTTTTAACTTGTTTCCTAGATCTTTTCCTGTTTATTTTCATTTCAGTGGTACTTTTTGTATGGTGTCTCAGTGGCTTTTAAAAATCCTTCTTAGTTGTGGTAGTTTTACTCTGACCAAGTTTTCAAACTTGGTGTGTGCCGTGAAAATGTCTACAGAACAAACCAAATTGGCTTCTTCAGGTTGCTTTAGGCAGTAGCCTGTAGGCACTACTTTATATATGCAAATATATAACTTTGTAAAGGAGAGACTGTGGGTGGAGAAAACTGTGAGCAGAAGAGATTTTCTGGTTTTCTTTCAGATAATAGATCAGAAATTTGTTTCTGAAACTGACAAGTGGAATGAGAAATTTAGAAATTATAAGCTCACCTGTTCATAAGACTTAAATATTGATCTCTTTATAAAGTTAAATTAGCACTCTATGAAAATATGCCTTTGTTTGCTATGGGATAATGTGTATGTGTGTGTGAGTGGTGGTCCTTGCCTGTGTTTGTGTGACTGAGCCACTGTGCGTGTTTCTGTGCAATACAGATATGCCTTCTATTTTCAGACACTAGTTTTACTCTTGTTTCTTTGTATGAAATACAGTCTAACAATTGTGTAGTTAGTTTACAAAGTCTGTGTATGACTCATCTTCAGGCTATGGCTTTTTCAAGTTACGCTTAAAGGTCAGAGTCTATTTAGTCCGTAAGCCTGCCTTTTAAGTGGGAAGTGAGAGTTAAAAGGAGTAAAAAATATGGAATTTGGTGTGTCTAGATTGAGACCAGTAGGGTGTTTCTCTCTCTCCCTTTTCAAAGATTATTTATTTATTTATTTGAGAGAGAGAGAAGGTGAGAGAAGGATAGAGAGAAGGGCAGAGGGAGAAGCAGACTCTCCACTGAGCAGGGAGCCTGAGGTGGGGCTCAATCCAAGCACCCTGAGATCATGACCTGAACTGCAGGTAGATACTCAACCCACTGAGCCACCCAGGTGTCCTCTTTTTTCTCTTTTTTTGAGATTTGCTTTTTATTAAAAAGTTTTATTTTATTTTTTCATGAGAGAGACCGAGAGAGAGGCAGAGAACATAGGCAGAAAGAGAAGTAGATTCCCTGTGGGGAGTCCGATGTGGGACTCAATCCCAGGACTCCAGGATCACTCCCTGAGCCAAAGGCTTACACTCAACCCCTGAGCCATCCAGTTCCCTGGAGAGTTGCTTTTTAAAGGAGAACGATCAGTATTGCTAAGAATTCCTACAATTGCCAACTAATTTGATGCTTAATTCTTTTTTTTTAAGCAGTGTTATTTATTACAGTAGGCCTTTGGAGCTTAATTTTTGTTATAATATTTGATAGCTGTATCACACTGACAAAAACAAACTAAAAATGTAAGGGTTCAGAATCCGTTTCCCTCATGTCATAAATATGTATTTGTCTACATGTGTCTTGTCATGTATGTTCCAAAAATCTTACTTAAACAAAAATAGTTTGAAGTAATTAGCTTGAAAAACTGGCAAAACTGGTTGATGTAGGAGAAATAATTTTCATGTTTATTTGAAAATGTATTTTGACCTTATTAGTTTTGGGTTTTATTTGTATTAAGCATTAGTGAATAACACAATATAAAAATTGAAAAAAGCAAAATAACTTTGAGTCCCTGATTGCTTTTTATTACTACCAAACTGGTAGGGCTGATGGGAGAAAATTAAGATTCTATGACTTGATTCTTTGGAATTCTTCTTGTTGTCACTGTATAAACAAAACAATCTCTGGCTACTCACAGATTTTTTGTCCCTTGGACAGATATAATGTCCTGGCATTTTTCATATTCTATTATCAAAGCCAAGGTCTAGAATTTTAAGTGGGAAGTTGGCTCTGAAATAATCAAATGCCAAACAAAGCCCATCTGAAAGTCCAATAAAGTAAAATTATAGTATTGCAAAAGAAGAGAGTTACTGAACTAAATCCCCACAATTTGCGGATCTTTACTATAAAGATGTTATTGTATTATGAGAGGAGAGAGGAGATAGTTGGGGCCCCCTTGGGGGTATTACTTTGATCCACAAATGGGGAACGGAGAGTTCATTTTCCCCTTGGGGTTCCTAGGAGAGAAAGAATGCTCCCTGGTAGGGACCACAGCACTTTATGTGGGGATGAAGCTTTCCTGAGCTGCTGCTTTGTGTTGATTGCCAAGCACCGAGTTTGGTGCTTTCCACAGAAATAGGTATTATTAGCTCTGCTAATAGGGACCAAAAGTGAGATTCCAAACTAGCTCAGTGATGACACGCCTAAGGTCATGGAACTTGTTAAGTGGAGGAGCTAGGATTTGAAATCCTCTCTCTCTGAATCCTGACGATGCCACTGAATTTTCCATAGTGCCTGTTTGTTGGAGTTTTATTTTAGGGGAATAATCATTGGCTTGTGTATTTTTTTTTTAAATTTTTAAAAAAAATTTATTTATGATAGTTACACAGAGAGAGAGAAAGAGAGAGAGAGGCAGAGACATAGGCAGAGGGAGAAGCAGGCTCCATGCACCGGGAGCCCGACGTGGGATTCGATCCCGGGTCTCCAGGATCGCGCCCTGGGCCAAAGGCAGGCGCCAAACCACTGCGCCACCCAGGGATCCCCTGGCTTGTGTATTTTTCATAAAATCTGAGCACAGTTTTAGATATGTTGTAGGGACTCCCAAATATCATCTTTCTAGCACTTTTTGGACTTTGGAAAGTCTTGAGATATCTTAGTGACTATTCTTTGGGTGGGAACGATTTGGGAGTGGAGATGCTTACCATTTGGAGCGAACTTCTGAACTTTTGAGAGGGAGTGAGCCTGTTTTTCAAGGAGTGACATTGTGTTGTGGTATGTGCAGTAGCTTATGGAGGCTTTTTGAGTCTAAAAACCGGTTTTTGTTTATTAGCAGATATGTGCAAGCTGCCTGGCTTCTTGAAGTCTCACTTTTTGTGAAATGGGAATGACCGTAGTTCCTTTAGAGGGTTTGTGAGTAGCACAGTGTGATGCATGTAAACTCTGTGCAAATGGTAGCTGTTCTGATTGACCTTATTGCAGTCTGGAGCTTTTTGATGTATTCCTTTTACTGTCATTTCTTTCCCCTTTGTCTTGAGGATGGACAGGAGTGTAAATGTTACTCTTATATACGGTTAGGTTGGAATTCCAGCCTCTGGACCGTTTTACTTTGGGGATGTTTTTTGAAGTAGATTAATTTTTCTCTTTCTTCTTGGGAGTTTCCTCTCCGATTTTTTCTCTCAGACACCCTGAAGACAAAGATGTGATTCTTACATTCTTGTTTTGGAATCCCTGCTCCAACCCCACTCTCTTTAAACTCTGAATCTCAGTATCTTCATTTCTGAAACATGGATAATACTTGTACTTCCTCTCAGGGTTATTACAAGGATTAGATGAGAATACAGTCAAGTTATTTGTACATAGCAAGGGCTCAATCAACTTTAGCTAAAAGGGAAAAATAAACCTTTTTAAACAGATGAGATTGCCCTTCAGGAAAAGGAATTAACTTGTTTAATTTTCTTTTGGGATATTTTGTCAGATTCTTTTCATTCTATACTTGTTATATCCTCACATGAAGCTTTGTTTATGTGGATTTGGGTGTGTATGCCTCAGGGCACGGTAGCTTTTTCTTAAATTTGAATCTTGCTTTTGGTGCACTGTCACAGAAATGGCTTCTAAAATCATCTAGGTCATAGAATCCTTTTGCACCAGAAATGTTTTAGCAGTCAGCGTCCTGCTAATAGAAAATATTTACTTTCTGAACACAAAAGAGATATTTTTGATGAAAAGATCACAGAAGAAAATAAAATTACCCAGAATCCATCCACCAAGGCGTTGTTAGTATTAGCATTTTATTATATATTCACACCCCATCTCTTGATTTTTGTTAGAGAAATTTAAAGGTATTCAGAACAATAGAATAGTATAATAAACACTTATGTGTTCACTACTCAGCTTCAGTTACTAACTCACAGACTCACCGTCAATCTTGTGTCGTCAGTGTCATCACTCAAGCCTCCTTTTCCCCACTGTCTCCAACTGAATTTATTTTGAAGTCAGGCCTCGACAGCTTATCATTTAACCCATAAATATGTCACTGCCATGTGCTTTTAAAAAGTTATCTGTCACAGTTTTTCTTTCCTTTTTTGAGTGGGGGGTGGGGGGTGGGGTGAGGTGAAGTGGGTAGGGGGTGGGGCTGGGGCTGGGGAGGCAGACGGAGAGGGAGAGAGAGATAATCTTAAGTAAGGCTCCTCGGGGCTGGGGAGGCAGACGGAGAGGGAGAGAGAGATAATCTTAAGTAAGGCTCCTCGCCCAGGGCTCCTGACTGAGGGCTCGATCTCATGATCCTGAGATCATGACCTGAGCTGAAACCGAGTTGGACACCTAACTGACTAAACCACTCAGGCTCCCCTCTGGCACAGTTTTTAATGCGTCCCCCACCCCGACACACTTACCTCGTTTATTTCTTTTTAAAGAATGAATTCATTCATTCATTCATTTATTTATTTATTTATTTATTCATTCATTCATTCATTCATTCATTTATTCATTCATTCATTCATTCATTCATTCATTCATTCATTTATTTATTTATTTAGAGGCAGAGACAGGCAGAGGGAGAAGCAGGCTCCATGCAGGGAGCCCGACGTGGGACTCTATACTGGGTCTCCAGGATCAGGCCCTGGGCTGATGGTGGCGCTAAACTGCTGTGCCACTGCGGCTGCCCCTTAGCTCATTTACTTTAGAGTATATTCAAGTGTTTATTTCTGGTTACTGTATTTAATTCTTCTTAACTTAGGGATTCCATTAGTTGATTTTTCATTAATTTGAATTGTTATATAGTTAAAGAATCAGGCCTCCAGTCAACACCTTATTTGTCTCTGAAGGCAGCTCTGGATGGGGATGGAGGTAGGAACTTTTGGTGGGTAGGATGTGAGGGTGGGAAGAGTTTTTTTTTTTTTTTTTAATTTATGATAGTCACACACAGAGAGAGAGAGGGAGGCAGAGACATAGGCAGAGGGAGAAGCAGGCTCCATGCACTGGGAGCCCGACGTGGGACTTGATCCCGGGTCTCCAGGATCGCTCCCTGGGCCAAAGGCAGGTGCCAAACCACTGCGCCACCCAGGGATCCCGAAGAGTTCTTGAAATATACATTTTCTCTTCTCTTCAGGGAGTGAAGGACTATTTGCTTTCAGAGCTAGAAGCCTTGGTCTTAGTCTGTGTAGCCATTCTTAGCTGAACAGAAGACCTGCTTGGTTAATATACAAACCAATTTGTTCATTTCAAAATATATGTTGGACATTTACCCAGTGTCTTAGTCAGTATGCCATTCTATAAATCTGGGTAATGATGGTGTTGTGGTCAGGGTTATTTTATTGGCTAAGTTGTAGACTGTTTCTTATGCCAAATGAATTCTTGAAGTGATGCTTTCTGGAACCCTGGCAAGGAAAAGGTGAATTCATAAAGATGAACTCAGTTCTAATTTCAAAGCTCAAATATGAAGATTTGCTCAAATGAACTTTGATATAGAACAGTTTCCAATGCCATTTTATGTTTAAGCTCATTATGGTTTGGGGTAGCTATCGGTTGGTGACATAATTTGAGATTACGACCAGCAAAGCTAATAACCTTTTTAAAAAGTTAAGGAAGGTTGACAGGTTTGTTTGTACTGTTAAATTGAGTCATATCTTAATTGGCTAAATCATTTATGTTAAAAACCTTTACTGAGTATAGGACTACTCCTAGCTCTCCTTTTGGTTATGGAAGCCCGGGAGTTTAGATGCTTGGAGAAGAGAGACCCACCCTAATTTTAAGACTTTCAGTTTTCTATTTTAACATCTAAATAGCTTTTTGTTGGCCTTTGAATGATAACATTTTCCTTTGGTCTTTTGGGTGTATCTGAGAGTCCTGTTTTTTTTTTTTTTTTTTTTTTTTAATTCCAGGAAGAATTCACACATTTTTAAATATAGTTCAGATGCAGTTTGTAACCCATGAACGTCCTATTCCTAGGAGAGGCTGATGCCTGGAGAGCCCTATGGCAGTAACCTGGTGGTGCTTCTAAGACAGGAGGACTGGCCTTGAGGTTAGGGACAGAGTAGCCTTCCAGAATCCTGAATTGATGTCTTTCATAGGTCAGTGGATTTGGGTATTTTTCACAAAAGACAGATGTGCTGCTGTGCCTTGGTATCCTTGTATTGGCTAACTGGTGGTCATTTGATGTGCCCCCAGACCTGTAGATTCAGATGCTTTGTGTTCCTTTTCCCTTTCCAGATCTTGTATGGGTTTGGATACAGGCACATATAAGGATGCTTATATGTGTTTCCTCTTGCCTCTGGACCCTGCGTTAGGACTCCTGTAGACACCTGCTTTTCTGTTGTTTGTAACTCTTTGATCATTGATTGATTAAATATTTACTGAGCGCCTATATGTACCAGCAGTATGCCAGGTGCTGGATACAGAGGTGAGTAAGTTCTTGCTTTCATGGAGTCTGTGTTCTGTTCGATATGACAGATCTGTACATTGATAAGCAGATGCATGTTTAAGTATAGAAGTGGACAGCAGGAGACATACCAAATGGTTAACAGGGGTGGGAGGGAAGAGAGGACCCTGGTTTTACAGTATATGTCTAGGTAATGTTTGAACTTGTTATAGGCATATCTTGTTCATGCAATTACAGTAAAGAGTAGATTCATTGTGATAGGTACAAGAAGCCTATAAAAATATGGTGGGAAAGTGGTTTCATGGAGAGTACGAACCAAAAAACATTAAAAAAAAAATGTTCTGTCTGGGTAAGAAGGGGGAAAGCAGGAAGATAGGGAAAGGCTTTTCATGCAAAGGGAATAGAATGTGCCCAGGGCTGACAAAGCAGATCATTTTGTTAGGAGTTTCAGTAGTGACTAGCTTATACCAGATCTCTGGGTACCCCAGCTTTTTTTTCCTGGGGAGCAGAGAGGTAACATGCAATCATATTTTCTTTTAGGACTTGGAATATATTTGCTTAAATATATTTTAAGCATATTTAATAATTTTGAAAAGATGTCATATTTGGTGATTAGGTTTCCAATGAACCTAGGTAAGTTTTTTAAACTTATGGTTATAGGTGAACTGTAGAGCTGGATTATGGTTAACTTGTTTCAGTGAGGATATTCCATTAAGTCGAAGAATGTCTAGCAGTGTGTATCATATTGTGAGGGCGGAAGTGGTCTTTATGGCAGTCGTCTTGCCATAAAGGTTCTTGGGTTAAGGGTGCTCTGGAAGCTTTCCCTTTTGAGCAACCATTTGGTAAGTTAGTTCTCAGTATTTGTGCCCCATGAAGGGCACAGTTATCTTAAGGCTCACTGTGTTTCTTGTTTTGTTTTATTGTTGTTTGCTTTTGTTTTGTTTTTTTCCTCATCCCCCGCCCTGTGACACCCCCGCCCCCCCCCACCGCTCCCAAGCCCAAACTGAGTATAGCTAATAATGCAGTGGAACCCAAGCTTGATCACTCTATAGTTTGACCAGCAACACACTTACAGAAGATAATCTTGTCAACTTGAAGCAAATGCTTAGGGGAATATCCTTTTATTCCTCCAATTGATGGGAAAGAACTAAATACCAAGGAAAACACATGATCAGGCAACAAACCAGAGATTTGGCCTAATTTATGTGGAATAAAGCACTTAATTCTTTGAGTCTCTATATAGTCAGTTCTGTAGTGATATCATTTCTGCAAGTTCTCAGGGTATTTTCATTCCTTAACTTTTCATAGATAAATGGTAGGCATATAAGCTGAGTTTAATGTAGAAAGCAGTCATATTCAGTGCTCCACATACTGTGTGGTATTTCTTCCCCTTCCTACAAAACATTTGCCTTTTGGAAGAATGGATGGCTCAAGGGATTAGTGATGGGGAAGTGGAGGCTTTCACATTGGTTCAGATTTGACCTTGGTCAGTGATGCTTGAAAATCAGCACTATTTAATAGGCATTAAGAGAGCCCACTTTTTGATCCACTTCCAGTGGATAAATATCCATAGTTCTTTAATGCCATAGTTGCGGAACTAATTGGCAGAATTAAATGATTTAAGAACTTTCCTCCCCTTTTGCCCTCAGAAAATAGTTGGTTGTTGTTTAAATCAGAATCTTGGAGGCGGCATGAGTCATTTCTGAGGACTGGAGAGTCGCTAGCTTTGCAACTCTTACTGTATTGGGAAGCTTATGTGCTTTGCAGTGCTCTCAGTGGGGGGAATTGGGGAGAGAGACTGTTTTCCTTTCAGTATGCAATTTTCCCCAAATTTGGGATGCTCATCTGACCCTGTACACTGAAAAAATATACCGAGGCCATTCATTGATCAAGATTCACTCTTTTCTCCATGATCAAATAAAGCAGGTCTAAGCATCATCTATTTTCTGTCTGCTTGTTTTCCTTCCTTGGGAAGAATTTTAGTGCATAATGCTTTTACTGACTCCCTACTTCTGATTGATACTATGGACTTTTGCAGTGTGGCTCCAGTGAAGTTAGTAGTGTTTTATGTATGTTTGAAGCCCAGTAATTGCCAGTCATGATCACTCCGTATTTATAGAGCTTCCAGGGTAGGGTGAGCATTCAGTGATGATAATTACCTGCTAATTTGTTTGCTGAAAGATGGGCCCATGTATTTAGAATGATGACAGATCAGAATATTTGGCTACGTGTATCAGTTAGTGTTTCATTTTTCAAAACATGAAAACTCTAGCATGTTGCTGGGAAATGTTGTGCTGTTGATGGTTTTTCTTGCTAAATGAATTTCTGTGCTGAATTCTTTTATTTATTAATTTATTTTAAAAAGTCATCTTTTGTTACATCCTAACTTGGGTAATGAGAACTTCTGGCTGATTCCTTTTCTTCTTTTGTAGGTTCTGTTTGGTCATTCATGCAATCACATTCCTTTTTCTTCTTGCTGTATTGGACATCAACATCTTTACCACATAAAGGAGGTCAAGTACAGAAATCTATAGGTCTGACTACCCTTTGTTCTCTCTGTCTGTAGCCAAGAGGTGTAGACATGGCCTTCACTAAAGGGGAAATGGAGAGAAACAATGAGCTGTCTAATCCAGCTGAGAAGCTTTAGGTTGTGGGAGGAATTAAAAGTGCCATCAGGAAGGCAGAAAAACACCCGTTACTCTTGAATAGGTAGAGATGTTGCATATTCTGGATATCCCTATGTCCTTTTTTGGGACTATTTTGCCTTTGCTCACAGAAAGAATCCAGAAATGAATGGCTTATTTGAATAAATTGTCAATCAAAAGAAAAGAAAAGGAGAAGACTCTCTTCAGCTATTAGCTGCCAAATAAATATGGGATGCCACTCCCATCTCAGTAGGGACTTGCCTTGGGGACAGCAAGATTAGATAGTGAATGGATGAAAGGTATTCTCCATTGTAGTTCACCTCTATATAGAGAGTGATCTTAAAAAAAAAAGCATAAGGATGTTTAGAAAGAAGCAGATCAGATTCCAGGGAAACCCCATTAATGCTGTTACTTGGTGACATGTTACAGATTTTCCCAGAACTGTACTTGTAATCTGTATGTTTTAAAGGTATTTACATTTGGAGGTGATTGTAGCTGCAAAGATAAAGTTTCTTCCTTGTACCCTGCCTGGTTAGTTTATTTCTTGGAAATGTTCCCCAGCCTGCGGGACAACTCTTGACAGGCTGCTGTGCTTGGGCTCCTGGCTATCAGGCCATCTGGGCTCTGAGCTGTATTTGGTGGTGGTGGGATGAACTGTCACTGGAAGGTGTTGAGTTAAAGACAAAATGGCAGGAATGCTGCTGTGACATAGTGATTTGGAGATTCCGGGACTGTCATGAGCAGGGACTTAAAGCCTTGCCTTTCAGAAGAGAACATGCTGCATCACCTGTTCTATTACATCAAGTATTAAGGAAATGCTTTCATAATTTTGGTCCCACCAACTGGGAAAATGGGTGTAACTGAAGCTATTATTTTTCAGAATAATGTCTTCCCTTAGCAAATCAAAATTTTAAATTCTTTCTACCTGGTTATGCTCTAAATAATCTTTATTTATAAAATTGCATATGCATCTAGGTAATGATCCTCTTCCCTTTAAAAATATTTACCCCTCATTCGCGTTTTCTTTTGTTATATATTTCTGGATCTGTTTAACCAGATTGTCACTAAGATTGTCTTTGCTGGTGCTAAGGGTCCATTGTTTGGTTGTGAAATAGTTTCTTAAATCCTGTTAGTGTCATAGATCAAATTTTAAATTCCCTTACAACTTTAGAAAGTACTACCTTAAAAAAAAAAAAAAAAAAAAAAAGAAAGTACTACCTTTTGGTGGTGGTGGGAGGTATGTAAAGTATATTTAAATTGTAATTTTGTGAATAAACGCACTTTTATTTTGTGGTGGCGGCTAGTGGCAGGAATGCAAGCAGGGAGAGCAATAATCAACCAAATTTTACATCACTTAGTTTCATTTGTTATGTTATATTTTTGCAATTAGTTCTATGTAGTCTCTGGATAGGAAATACACTGATAATGAAACTGGGTTTCTTCTGGAAATAATAGAATCATTTAGGATAAGAACATAGCCCTTTTTGCTAACACAACTTTCTGTACTACATTGTTAATATGACATAGCTTTGAACATCTCAACACTATGTGATTGATAAAGTACAAAAAATATTACATGTGAAATACTCGTAGAGAACATTTGAAATTAGTATTCTCTCCATCTTTTAGTGATGATCCTCCTTCTTGTGTCTAATCTCCACACCCCTCAACAAACAAACAAACAAACAAACAAACAAACACAAAACAGAACTCTCAATTCTTCAGAAAGATCAGAGAGAGTTAATTATAGTGATACGCAACAACTAGGACAATCGTAGCTGTTGGTCTGGCCCAAAGCCTACAGAAGGTTCTTATTTCATAAGCAGAGATAATTTGTTTTTCTCTGTGTGCCATATGGTTTTGCAACTGCAGAGATCAAACAGATTTGCGGATGTAAACTTCAGTTCTGTACTTAAAAATTTTTTGAGTTGTGTGGAGATTTTCATAATGCGCTTGAATCATTGATGCCAACCAGGTCTGTTGGAGTCAGGGATCCCTTGTCAGTTCTGTAAGCAACTATGCATGGTGGTTTTTATTTGCCTTGGACTTTAAAGACAATTTTGGAAAGGAAAGTTGGAACACAAATTGTCAACTGGAATGCAATGATTATTTGTTTTTTTATAAAGACGATGATTAAAACCAGGAATCATTAACATAGAAGAATAATAGTTCTGAGGCTGCCCAGGTGGTCTCTGGAAAGGACTGGAGTTTTCTCTTAATCAGAAAACTTTTAATTACACTAATTTATTTTGAGATTGTTTTGGGGGATGGTCTTCAGGAGTAAGAGTTTGAATTTCTTGATTCTATTTTTAAAGAGGAAAACAGTAAAGTGTGCCAGTGATTCCACCACCACCCCTCGCCTTTTTAAAAGATTTTATTTATTTACATGAGAGAGAAAGCAAGCATGAGCAGGGGAGGAGGAGAGGGATAAATAGATTCCCCCTGAAGCCCCACACAGAGGCCCATGTGGGGGGCTCAATCCCAGAACCCGAGATCATGACCTGAGTCAAAGTCAGAGGCTCAACTGACTGAGTCACCCAGGTGACTTGTTTTTGTGACTCTATATTATATGTTCTGACCTGGTTACAGTTAGTTAAGTTTTTAGTATAGTGTTCCGTTTTTCTAAAGTAGATGCATATTCCCTGGTCCCTTTGTTTTCCAGTTATTAAATATAGCAGTGTACAAATTACTTGTCTCCTATTAGACTTAAAAAAATATTTATTTTGGGGGAGAGGGGCACAGAGACGGAGAGAGAGAATCTCCAGCAGATACCCACTGAGCATGGAGCCCATTATGGGGCTTGATCTCAGGACCCTGAGATCATGACCTGAACTGAAATAAAGAGTCAGATGCTTAACCTGTTGTTATACCCAGGCACCTCCCCTCCTTTTAAATAAAGTAATCCTCAAAGGTGGGGTTAAATCTGGAGGGCAGAGCAGGGACTGGAACTTGGCCCTATAGATTTAAAATTTGATATTCTAAGGTTACCTTCTCTATTGAAATGTTCTCTCATGTTAGAGTCCCTCTCCCCAAGTTTTCCGTTAGGTAAACTATTATTCCCTGAGAAAAGCCTTCAGGACCCTCAGATCTAGGTTCTTATATAATTAGGTGTTCTGGACACACCCTTTCTGTAATTCTCTGTTGCAGCATCCACCACATCTGTAATAATTAATTCTTCAATTTTGGCTAACCTGGCTCTCCTGCTATTTATGTGGCTCCAAAACACAGAAACTGTTTTTGTCTTGTTTTCTGCTGTGTTCCCAGCTCTTGGCTCATCATGTGTGCTCAGTCAATATTTGTTGAATAAGTGACAGTATAGTTGGTATAAATTATGCTTACTCAGTATGTAAAAATAGAACTTTTTCTCTTTTGCTAATTTTCATATAGAGCATCTTCCAGAATAGCAGTTGTGACTTTTTTTAAATGACTGTGTACCTTCTGCTTGCACGTATTCAAAAAGATCTGGGGCCTGGGTATCCAGATGTTATTTTTTATTTATTTTATTTTACTTTGGCTTGTGTATGGCAGTTATTATTTTGCCATTTCCCTAGGCTTGTAATTCCAGAACCCACAGCAGGAATAAGCAGACAGTAATGAATTTCTGTATAAACCTTAAAATATGTTTCATCTTTGTTGGCACAGAAAACAAGACCTGAGATTTCTTGGAAAGTACCAGATCATCAAATGAGAGTTTGTAGAAATCCCGTCACCTAACCCTCACTCATTTTATGTCTGATGAAACCAGCGGCACAGGGGGTTTACTGGCTTTTCCCAAAGTAAAATGATTGGTTAGTTGGTATGTAAGTAGTGTTAAGAACCCAATTCCTTGATTCCAAATTGCAATTCTTTCTCTACAGAACTTTGTATTTATTTTTATTATTTTATGTTTTAAAATATTTTATTTATTTATTAGAGAACATGTGTGGGGGGAGAAAGGGTAGAGGGAGAAAGACTCCCCACTGACCAGGGAGCCTGACTTATGGTTCCTTCTCAGGACCCTGGGATCATGACCTAAGCCTAAGCCAGATGCTTAACTAACTGAGCCACCCAGGTGCCCCACAAAACTTTTGTATTTAGCAGGAAATCAGTTTTTCTGTTTACCACAACTTCTTTTATAGGTTCATAGTACATCTCAAACATTCATAAGTGACTGCTCCATAAATCTGTATTTTATACTTGCTCAGGCAGTGGTAATAATAGATATCCAACATTTGGTAGTACAAAGTACTTTATCCTTCATAAATCAGCTGGAGACACTCACATTGAAGGATGTGCTGTGGTGCATCTCATAGGTGCGAGATGATTTTGCAGAGGTTCTTTGCAGTAGTAAGGTTCCTCTGACCTGGCTTGTCACCATGCCTCTGTGCCACCTCAATAGAAGGCTTTGAAAGTGATACCTCCCATCAAATAAACCCAGAAATTTATTTGGAGGGAAAAGTCAGATAGGTGAAGGTGGACTGCCAAAATAAAGGGAATTCTCACCCCATCAGGATGCTTCTTCCTGCATCCTGTTCTGATGTAGAAACCCCCTCTTAGCCATTCTTACATAAGAACATCTTGGAAACTGGAATGCTGACTTGAACACCATACACTTCAACCAGTTAGCCAGAGCTTGGTTTATTTTATGTTGCTTTTAATTTTTATTTTATTTATTTTTTTAAAAAAATATTTTACTTATTTGAGAGGGAGTGTGCGAGCATGAATTGGGGAGAGGGAAGGGGCGAGGGAGCAGATTCCCTGCTGATCCCAGGACCCTGAGATCATGACCTGAGTCCAACACAGATGCTTAACTGAGCAACTCAGGAGCCCCTATGTTGCTTTTTAATAACACAAGTCAGAGGGATTCTGTCTTTTAAAAGTGTCCAACGTATATTTTCAAGGAGTAAGATATAATCATGTCTTTATTTGCTTTAAGGAACACATTCATTCCAAAACACTTGCATTTATATCAGTATTTTATTTTTTAAACATTTTATTTATTCATGAGAAAGAGAGAGAGAGAGAGGCAGAGACACAGGCAGAGGGAGAAGCAGGCTCCATTCAGGGGGCCCAATGTGGGACTCGATCCAGGGACTCCAAGATTACACCCTGGGCCGAAGGCAGGTGCTAAACCGCTGAGCCACCCAGGGATCCCTATATCAGTATTTTAAAATGGAATCCTATTGTAAATAAAGTATAACGACTTTCTATTTTTTTTTCCTGAAGATTTTATTTGTTTATTCATGAGAGACACAGAGAGAGAGAGAGAGAGAGACAGAGACATAGGCAGAGGGAGAAGCAGGCTCCATGGAGGGAGCCTGATGTGGGACTGGATCTTGGGACTACAGGATCATGCCCTGAGCTGAAGGCAGATGTTCAACCACTGAACCACTCAGGTGTCCTGACTTTCTATTTTTTATAGAAAATTATTTATAGTAGGTACCAGTTAGGGAAATAGTCCAGTCACGAATGATTTCCCAGATACCACATCTGTGTGAAGCCCCTTTTTCTGCTATAGGAACCTTGTCCATAAAGGTGGGCGCAGGATAGGATAAAGCACCCACTGTTCCTCCATCCACATTCACCCTTCAGCCTGTTAGTGGGTAGACAAGCAGCGATCATATTATCCAAGCCAGGCCAACTGACACTCTTCACCAGGATTGTGCATCTGAGCTATGAGAAAGATGCTTTCCCCTTCTTCTCTGTTTGCATGGTGTAAAGTTTCTGACACAGGGCACTTTGCAGTCATAGTTTCAGCCTTGCGGAGGCTGAGTTCATGGATACAAATGACGCCGACATGTCTAAGCTCCTCAGAATGGGCAAAGTGCATATGAATTGCATTCACTAAGTGATATTCCAGGGATGTGTTTCAGGCAATGGTTGTAAAACTAGAGTGTACTCAAGAGTTCCCTGGGTGCTTGTTTAAAAATGCAGAGTCTTTGAGTCCTGCGCCAGACTGAGCCAGACTCTCTAGGGACCCAGGAATCTGTATTTCAAACAGACATCCCATTTAATTCTGATATTCCTGTGGGTGGAGTTGCATTGATGAGGTAGCTGAGGATGTTGGCTAGCATTAAGTACAAGTTAAGTTTAGGTTTACTGCAATGAAAGAGTTAGGTTCATTGCAGGTTGTTTTATGGAGGTGCTTCCCTAAAACCAAACCCAGGGCCGCATTTATTATGGCAAATCATTTGTTAAAGAGAAACTTCCTTTCCCAGAGATGTGACTTTTGGGGGATCGCTGAGGGTATTGTAGTTCCGTAGCTGCACACCTGCCAGCCCATGTTGTTCAGGGCTGCTCTCTTAAGTCCTCTCTTTGGTTTCCTTCCCACAGACTCCTTTTCTTTTTGCATCCTGCCATAGGCCAGAATGATTGGAGAGGGTCAGGTAGTGGGATCCCTGTCAGTTTTCATACTTAAAAAAGTGTAGTCTATCCAAGCTCTCTTCTGGTTTTCCTCTGTCATAAATACAGATTATCCCTCTCCCTCATTTATTTCCCATATATTGTCTCTTAATGCAAGAAAATGGAAAGTCCTGAGGATAGACAATATGACTTCAACTACGAGTTTTTTTTAAAGGGCTTTCTCTCTCTTTCTTGCTGTAGGATTTTTTGGTCTTTGAAACATAAAGGCTAATGCCACGAGGAAAGGCTGGGGTGGAATTATTTGTGAATTATAATACCCTTGTTAGTGTTTCTGTCTCTTAACATTCATTGACTTACATAGTTTTATGTATGCTCTTCTGTTTATGTTAGCCATCTTCCTCTAGGTGGGGATAGATGTGGTGGATAGATGTTTTTGTCTCATCCTTCCAACTGAATAGGCCTAGCTTGGGTATGGGAAGAAGCTATGTATGAAGATGGGGGCTTGAGGCTCTCTAATAGAATCTGTGTGATTAAGGTAGTTGTGGTAATAATTGTGGTGCTAACACTGACAATGATGCCACAAAAACTGTGTGTTGAGCAGTGTTTTAAGGGTTTTAGATGCTTTAATTCATTCAATTTTTATAAAACCCCAAACAGGTAATGTTGATGATAATCTCCATTTTATAGATAAGGAAACTGGACCACAGAGAGATTAACTAACCAGCTTAAGTTAGTAGGTGGCAGAGCCAGAATTTGAAACCAGGTAACCCGTCACCAGATTTCATGCTGTCAACACCACTATGTTGTTTTGCCCTCTTGCCAAATTAGCAGTTCTTAGCACCTGAGCAAAAGCTGGTCTTTCAGGGAATAATGGTGGGATTTGGAGGAGGGCTGGTCTATCTTCCTGACATATGAACAGGGGTGAGGAATTGGAGAGGAAAATGCCAGGCCTGTGGAAGAAATGTTTCCGAGACTCCAACTGCAGGTACAAAGTTAGAAGCTATTGTTAGTTAAGGGCAGGAAAGGGAGCCGGAGCACTGCTTTGAAGGAGAACCATTGGTTGAGGGCTGATAGCCACCAGGGTGGCTCTGTGGCCTTCATATCGTCTCTCTAAATTTCCATCATAAGTGTAGCTTGTTTCAAAAGATATGATTTTGGGCATATTGTAGAAATTCACTTTTAAAAATAAAACTTGAACATGGTACTCTTGAGTAAAGCCGATGAAAACCTAACATTTATACCAGCCGCCATGCCTTAAAAAAAGCGAACATGCTCTTTAACTGGAAATTCATCTTTCTCTGTTAACCTTGAACTTTTATTTTTATCCTGCTTCTCCTCAAACTTTTATTCTAATGTAGTACATGTTCATGTTTCAGGGTCTTTTGTTGATTGTCACATTGTAATAAAAAATATATAAAAACTTAAAAATGTCTTGTGCCAGTAAGGATTACTCAATCCAGAAGTAATTGCTTAAACACTTCAGTTATTAGTAGAGCAGTGTTGATCAAAAGAACATGATTATACTGCAAAATCTGATAAATAACTAAAAAGATATAAAGTAAAAATGTGTCTCTTTAAAATTTTTTCTCTTACAATGTATATGGGTGCTTTTTTCTTCCCATAGGCATTTTTTAGTAGATAGTAAAAGATTTGGCACCACTTCTGTTTTCCATTTTCCTTTTTTTTATATATGCAGGCATGGAGAAAACCCGTGCCTAAAAACAAAAAAGAAGGGAGTATTGTAGCAAGGATAGCCAATTCCTTGGATGCTTTCTGCAGTTTTATATGGTAAAACTCACACCATGAGCTGTCATCAAAAATTATTTTTAATGATTGGCTGATGGCTCAAATATTGGTTGCTCTCAGTTTGTTTGCAGTGATCCAGCTTGTCAAAACATTTGCTTCCTTTTATTTTATAATATTTTTGCTTCCTTGCTTTTAGATGCTTTTATTTCTTACACATTTCTTCATAGCAAGACCAGTTTGTTTCCAGTGGTTCTCCTCTTCAGTGCCCTGGAGGGGCACTGGTGAGATGTGGGTATGGCTGACAAGTCTGTCCTCTAGAGGAAGTGAGTAAACTGTTGGGAAAGAGAAGGCGATATTCTCAGGTGTATCATTTGTAGGAAAGCAGACACAAGGAAGCTGAGGATGGAGAAATTGATCTTTCTTTAGAGCAGTTTTCATGTACCCTAAAGTGTATATATACAGCCCAGTTTGAAGACCATTGCTGTAGGATGTGGTGTAACTAGGAGATTTTAAGTTTTATATTTCCCCGGCTCTGTATGTTCAGGAATTTAGTGTTAGCTTCTTGAATTGTAGCTTGAGAGATTACATACATTGAAACTTACACTGAAAACTGATTTTTAAGTCAAAATACTGTTTCCAGCGTGAAAATCAACAGGAGAATCCATCCAGTTTAAGTTCAGGTTAAGAAGATGGCTTGTGGGGTCAGTTGACCTTCAAGAGGAATCTGTCCAGAGACCAGTCTGGTGGGGTGTGGGAGAGGGGATGTGATGGGCGTGGCCACCACATTAAGCATTGTCATTCAGTTCCACAAAACCCTTCTGGTTCAGTGAGAGCCTCCTACTTAGTCTAGCTCTAGTTGGTTTGCTAGTTAAGGAAGGAATAACTAAAATATAAGCATTTATCTTAGATCTTTTAACTGAACATGTAACATTAGTTGACTTGATTTACATAGAGTTTTATAGACCCTCTCTTTCCATTATCCCGAGAAAGATAGTTTTTTCACTGATTGTTGGTCCACTGGTTGCAGTTCTGAGTGGTTTCTCATGTATTCACCACACCTTGATACATCATCCATTCTAAAAGTAGAGCAAGAATTTGAAATTCTGTACTCTGAGGTGAAGATCCTTTCAGATTAAAATAAATTTTTCTTCCAGTCTTAAATTCTCTTACCACCGTTGATTGAGCAGATATTAATTTAGATACTCCTCTCTGTTGAGTATTGACAAGGCATCTGCCTTAGTTTTTTTTAAAAGATTTTATTTATTTTTTACAGATTTATTAATTTTAGAGAGAGACTGAGTGTGTGTGTGAGTAGGGGGGGAGGGGCAGAAGGAGACAATCCCCAAGCATACTCCCTGCTGAGCAGGGAGCCTGGCTCAGGGAGTTGTAGCCAATCTCTTGACCCTTGGGATCATGACCCGAGCTGAAACCTTGAGTCAGAAGCTCAACTGAGCCACCTAGGTGCCCCTTAAAGATTTTATTTTTAAGTAATCTCTACACTCAGTGTGGGGCTTGAACTCACAGCCTCGGCATCGCATGCTCTGTTGACTAAGCCAGCCAGGTGCCCCTGCTTCAGTGTTTTAAAAGTAGTACTTTCCACCCTCTCTTCATTGGTTTACAGGACCCCAAAATGATGTATCTACAATTAAAAGTGCAAATGGCCAAAACTCACTTTCCCATACCTAAAAAACCAAACAGAACAAAACAAACCAGATTTAGAAAGGAACAAAATGCATTTTGGTAAGGATATTATTATGGGAGAGGTACTTAGTAGCTGTAAGTATCTATTCTTTGGAGGGCATCACCCAGGTATTCATATCCATATCAGAGTGTGAGGGAAGGGAAGTCAATTAAGAATTTAAAATGCATATAATTAACATTGTTTTGCTGAAGACTGTTTCACTGAGCGTTTTGTCCAATAAATAAATTTTTCTCTCCTTGGTAATAAACTTCCTCTTGCATGTAATATTGCTTATCATAATAATATCATTCCTCTTGCATGTAATATTGTTCCATGTTGTGTTTTATTCATATCATCCATTTTTGTTGTTTGGTAATTTTTAAAATGAGTTTCAAGGTGGGACAGGAGCTTGAAAGTGGAACTGGGTTTTTATGACTGTATTAGAAGTTTTCCTCTTCCAGAAACAAGTAACAAAACTTGTAACAACTTGTATTGGTTTATATTCTGCTAGGCTATGAATTTCCTTAAATAATAGGGAACAGAGGTCTTTAAAAAATTGTGAACTGAGATTTTTTTTCCAAAGGTGAAATGAAAGCAGTACTGTACAGGAAATTAAATTTTGGGGTAAGGAAGTAAAATTGGCCTGATTGAAATCATTAATGACTCTTTAATGAGGGGTTATATGAAAAATGTTAGGCAGAAAGTGTGATGCCAGTTAAAAATCATAAATAAGAAATTTATTTAGTTTGAACAAACAGTATTTGGAACTGAGCAGAGAGGAAAAGGAAAATTTATGTGGAAGGAATTAGTTGTCATTCTCAAGGGTATGGAAAGCTGCTGGACCATTACAATTGATTTGCTTTTCTCTGAAGAGAAATACTTGCTTCAGACATTTATGATAATAGTTTCTAAAATTTTCCACAAATTAGTATTTAGTATTCTGGGGACATTTTCTTTTGCTAGCAGTGTTGTGAATATCTATATTTGTGTATTGTAAATTTCTGTTTGTTTTCTGTCTTCTAGAGGTTAGGAAGGGATCTAATGCAGTTCTAAAAACATAGTTACATATTCAGGTTTGTTTTCAGTCTTCTAGATCTGTAAGGTATGAGTGTTTAAAAGGTCAAATAATAGGGCACCTGGGTGGCTCAGTCAAATGTCTGCTTTCAGCTGAGATCATGATCTCAGGATTCTGGGATTGAGCAGTGGGCTCCCTGCTCAGTTGGACAGCCTGCTTCTTCCTCTCTGCTTCTTCCCTCTGCTCATGCCTTCACAATCTTTCTCTCAAATCTTTTTTTTTTTTTATATCAAATAATTTAACCAGCTTCATTGAGAAAGTCGCAGTGAATGCTAGCATTAATATTTGGAGTTGCATTTTCAATTGCAGGTAAGGTATATACCTCATTTCAATGGGGAAGGAAGAAAATGAACAGGATCTATATAGGCCATCTGTTGATGCTAAGCACTAGTGGCAGGCCCTAGTAGGTGCTCTGTATATGTTGCTGAGTGAGTGTTAAGGATGAATTGAGATCAGCTGGAATTTGTGAGCTCCATGAGTAGAGGAATTCTGACTCATTATGTTCAAGGCACCTAATACCATGCCTGGCGTATGGTGCTCAGTCATGCTTTGTTCTGAATGAGGTTATGTGCAGTCAGTCATAAGGTGACTGTGCTGCCTCCTTGTAGACATGAACATAAGCTCTTCTGAGTCATTTGGAAGAAGAAATAATCAAAATGGCCGCCTTTTTTTCCCTTTATGAATCCATTTTCAATGGGGTTAGTGTTGAGAATCGAGGACTTTTTTAAGACTACTCTTAAGATTCATGAGGTTAAAGTATAAAGTGTGACCATAAAACAAAGACTTACTTCTGGATTCTGACCTCTGGTGGTGAAGAAAAACACCTATTACTCATAATAAAAGGTTAGATTCTCAAATTCTTTGGTACTTTCTGGATGTCCAATACAAAGAAAGTCTGTATTAGAAAAAATATTTATGTTTGTGTGTTTCAGTTTTTGTGTTTTTTTAAAAAAGCCTATTTTTCAACTTGTAACTTTTATTTATTTATTTATTTATTTATTTATTTATTTATTTATTTATTTATTTATTAAAAGATTTTATTTATTTATTCATGATAGTCACAGAGAGAGAGAGAGAGAGGCAGAGACACAGGCAGAGGGAGAAGCAGGCTCCATGCACCGGGAGCCCGATGTGGGATTCGATCCCGGGTCTCCAGGATCGCGCCCTGGGCCAAAGGCAGGCGCCAAACCGCTGCACCACCCAGGGATCCCTCAACTTGTAACTTTTAAATAAACTTACAATAACATTTAGGATGTATGTTTATAAGGCTCAGTACTGAAACTGGTTTTATCTTTGGGAACTTGGCCAGGTGAGAAAAGGTAGATTCTCTGTGAGGTTTTTATATCTAATACAGTCTTGTGTTTGACTTCCTGACATTCTATTAAAACATCTCAAGTATAAGGTTTATTTGGATACCAGTTGCCTTGTCACCAAATTTATACTGGGATGTGTTACTTGTGAAGAGTGCCGACATGGACTGTTTGTGATCCTTAAAAACAACAGCTTATCAGAAATTCAATGCTTATCCTTAATGTTGTACAATTACTGGGCTTGTAGGTTCTGTTCTTATACCTCTTCACCTTCAATATCTCAATATTTTCCTTTTTTTTAACCTCCACAAAAATTGGAGCAGGAGACGTCGAAGCAGCTAGAGTCTAGCTGCTAGTGGTTCTGGAGATAATGAGGTGGTTGCAATACAAAAATTACTCTGCTTCAGTTGAGTGATGTTGGCCTTAATTAAAAAGATTTTTTTTTTTTTTTTTTTTTGAGTTTTAGCTTAGGAAATTAGAAGGGTGATTTTTTTTTTTTTTTTTTTTTTTTTTTTTTTTAAAGGCAGCACTTGTTGCCTGGCATATGAACTCTACCTTGGATCTCCTGGGTGGTCTTCTGCAACATGCTTAACCTTATTTCTCCTGTGCTAAGTAGGATTAAGAATGTTTCCTTTTCTAGAGTGTTGTGAGAAGGCTCTGGTATGACTGTGAAGTTCTTTGCAAACAAGACTAAACTAAGAAAGAAAAGTCTTAAAACTTCTTTACTTCTGTTGCTTACTATCCTCCAAAAAGTGCTTCTGAGATTTGATCAGAGTTCTATAAAAGGGAAGTAGTTACTGTGTCAGAGAAAAAAACCATAAGAAATAAGTAATCCATAAACTTTACAGTCCTAAGGGGATCTGGGTGGGTGGATCTGATGACTTGGCAACTGAGAGAGGGAAGCAAGTCTAATTGTTGATTTTTATCAGAGCAGGTTTGTGTGTTTCTATGTGCACACAGGGGGTTGGGGATTGAATATAGAATTAACGATTAACGTTAATTACAGAAGGTTACAAAAGTGCTCCATAAATTCTAGGCAATATTACTGTCTATAGGGTATGATATTAATGCTCAGTAAAAATAATATCAAATTTTGTCAAAATAGAAGTTATAATAAATATGTGACTTGCTTCCTTTCATAGAATCTGTGTTTTGGGTCCTTCAGGTATGTATTATCATTTAGAGTGTATGAAATTTGATTTTGGTATATTTAACTCTGTGGAATACAGAAATCAGAAACTGTGTCATCTTGGTCACTAAGCAAGTTTTTTTCTTTCTGACTCTGGAATTTCAGCACTTGGAGCTTTGAAGGTTGTTTTGGGTTTGTTTTTGAACTGAAATATCATGGGAAAGGTTGGTTATTAAATTCATAACCAACCAGGAAAATTTACAGGATGCAAAATGTTTGGTAGATTCCTTTAGTTAGGAGATATTTCTTCTGGACTTTTCCCAGGGAATGCAGTTCCATGTAATAATTTACCAAAAGGGAATTGAAAAAAAGAAATATCACCTTTAGGGATAGGAGTTTGAGTGGGTGGATGAACAGAGTGCTTTAAAAGCAGTCTTTGCTCTGTACAATACATTGAGTTAAAGAGCAAGAAGCTCAAGTTTGCTATCAAGTATGTGGGAGTACCTTAGAAATTAGGCACTAGGTATGTTATTTTTCTTGGGGAGCTTAAAAATAGATTCAAGGATTGGATAATGTCCCGTCTTCTTTATCCTTCTTCTTTATCCTCATGCCTGTTGGCTGCTAAGGCCATTTTAAAATTTTAGCTAAGATGTTGTTTCATGATTCTTTAAATTTTCATAATGAGTATATTTTTCCTCAACAGAATTAGTTACTTAGAGAAGACTTTTAAACAGATTAAGCAAGCTTTAACATATTAAATAAACGATACATGGAAGAGTATGTGTGGCAAATGTGTGGCAAACAAATGGCACCAAGGAAGAGATTCAAGGGGAGAAGAGAGTTATATAACAAGAGGAACAAGCAATGTGGAAAGCCATGGCTAAATACGCATCTCTGATTTAGGAATCACTGCATGCCTAAGGCCTTTTTTCTTTCTTCTATGTGGGTGCCTCATTATTATTTATAAGCCACCTCCCTTATAAGGTGCTTTGAGCTTTGGTGGCAAATAAGAGTAGTGAAACTCAAATAGCCAGTTGGCAGTTCATTATCTGCCCTGATACATGGGATTGGAACCATTGTCTACAGTAGAATTGTGAGTTTTTGAATTAGGTAAGATGTCAATGTATGCTCTATACCCCCATTACTAAAAGTAGTTTGTAGTTTATGATGTCGGAGCAAGTCCCTGGTTCATGGGTCATATAGATTTGTTGGTAAGCCACGGGATTTCTGTTGGTATCAGCATTAGGTGCTCGAAATTCCTAGGTCTGGGGGGGTAGGTGGGCAGTGGGGTAGGAATTCCCTAAATTGGTTGTATTGGCAACATTCTAGAACCAGATCTCCTATGTGTCTGTGCTAGGTAGAGAGACAGGGGCCAAGGATCATTGGACATCTTTGGTGGGCAAGAGTGGGAAGAAGTTTCATCTATTTCTCTGTCAGGGTGGAGTTTGAAATTCTAAGGGGTGAGTTAGTGGTCTTACAGTTTTTCTCAAACCGCTCAGGTGAATTTGATACTCTGGCTGTATACTATAGAGCTATAAAAAGCATGTCGTATGGAGCCAGGCTGTTTGGGTTCAAATCTCAGGTGTTTTGCCAGTCACCTGTATGACCTTTGTTCATTAACTGCTCTTATCTTTCAAAATGAGGATCATAAAGTATTTATAGAGTTACTTTGCAGATTAAACAATATATGTAAAATATGTGAAATAATATGCTTCGAACAATTGCTGGCACAGAGTAAGAGACACACATGTGGTAGCTATTATTATTATTATTATTAATTACTGCTGTTATTACTAGGGACTATTTAATCATTGTTGCTATTATAAATCATGTTGGGTTGGTAACAGAGATGATGCTTCTTTGTAGAGAAAGCAAAGCCTGTTGTCAGTTTTACCTTTGAGTCCAGTGTTTTGATCCACATGCTTTATAGCTACTTGCCGTTTTTCTTTCTGCAGTTTCCAGAGAACCTCCCATAATTTCCTGGTGATTGGAGTAGTTAATGCCTTGTCAAATGAAGGCAGTATTCATAACACCTTCCTTAATTTTATTATTCTTTTGTTGCTTTCTTTGAATAAAATAAGTGGTTGGTCAATTTGAGCAGATTAAAGTTCCCAACAATGATGATGTCCAGGAGTAACTTTCAAAGACATTTAGGTGAATGCTTTTCTCCCATTGTCATGTTTGCTATCCTCTGATCAGCCTGTTGCCCATAGATCTCAGGAAAGATGATACCTAAGACAGGGGATGGCTTTTTTGATGAATTTTTTTTTTTTTTAAAGGACCTTCCAAATAGATGTTAGGGCAATTTCACATAATTAGGGCAAGTATATATTACTGTTGGTGTTTCCAGCAACTAGTTATTACAATTAAAATCCATTTACTGTAAGTACTCCAATGGGATGTTATATCTAATTTGCATTTAGCACCCTCCTGGGTGACTTACACTTTTTTTCATGTACAGTTTTTCAAACTTCAAATGCTAACTGCCTTCCAGGAAACAAAAATACCTTTCTTGGGAAGGAGGAACTGCTTGGTTCATCTCAGGTTTTACCAGTTAGATGCCATCAGAGCAATCTTAAATGCTTGCTGTAGAACAAGAGCAGAGTGAAGACCTATAGGAGAGATGTCTTTTCAGGATTTTTTAGATGTGCTTTCAGGTATGGTGGCTACAAGCCACATGTGACTATTGAGCACTTGAAAAATGGCTAGACTGAAGGATTGAATTGTTTAAAAAAATATTTTATTTATTTATTTGATAGAGAGCAAGAGCGCACAAATAGGCAGAGCAGCAGGCAGAGGGGGAGGGAGGAAGCAGACTTTCTGCTGAGCAGAGAGTCCAATGTGGGGCTCAATCCCAGGTTCCCGGATTATGACCTGAGTCCAAGGCAGCTGCTTAAACAACTGAGCCATCCAGGTGCCCCTGAAAGATTGAATTTTAAATCTTATTTAACTTTATTGAAATTTAAATTTAAATTGGAGACTTGATTTATTATTGGAAAATTATTAAGTATGTTTGGAACAGCTTGGGTATGTGAATCTACTTTTTCAACTGTGAACTTTTTCAACTCTAGATACTTGTCAAGTAGTTCCAATGAAAATTTAGCATCTGAATTGAAATGTGCTATAAGTATAAAATATACACTAGATTCTAAAGACTGTATAGATAAAAGAATAAGGTATTTTAGTAATTTTTATACTAATACTAATTCTATTGGAAACATTTTAGATGTTGGGTTCAATGTAACATGATGAATATTAATTTCACCAGTATATTTACTTTCTTAAAGTGTGGCTATTAGAAAACTTTTAAGTTACATGTATAACCTGTGTTCTGTTTCTGTTGGGCAGCACTATGTTAGGCTGTCCTCCCTTAATCTGTGTTTTTGAAAGCTTTTTTTTTTTTTTCTTTTTTCTTTTTTTTTTTTTTTTTGAAAGCTTTTTGATAGGCTTCTATGTTACTGTGTGTTGGGAGATCATGTTCTGGAAGAGTTTATGAGAAATAAAAATCATCTGGAAATAAATTGACCAGTTTAATATTTATTGAATATGAAAAACCATCTCAAACATCTCCCTTTTATAATTTCAAAACTGTTTTATAAATAGATTTACTGCTGAGGTTATTTAAATCTAATGGGGTTAAAGAGGTATGACTAAAATATGAGGTCATTAAGTAATGTCTAGGTACCGTATTCCTGTTGTATAGTCCTGTTTTTGGCCACGTAATTCACCCTCCCAACAGTACAGTATAATATTGTCAACTACGCATACATTGTTGTGCAACAGATCCTCAGAATTTACTTATCTTGCTTGACCGAAACTCTACACCCAACTAACAACTCTCTCCATTGTCCTACCTACCCCTAGACCTGCTAACTACCATTCTACTTTCTAGGAGTTGAACTATTTTTGATATGTCATGTAAGTGGAATCATACAATATTTGTCTTCCCGTGACTAGCTTATTTCACTTAGTATAATGTCCTCAAGGTTCATCCATGTTGTCGCATATGACAGAATTTCTTTCTTTTTTAAAGAATGAATAATATTCTATCGTATGAGTATACCACACTTCCTTTTTTCTTTTTTTTTTTAATTTTTAATTTATTTATGATAGTCACACAGAGAGAGAGAGAGAGGCAGAGACACAGGCAGAGGGAGAAGCAGGCTCCATGCACCGGGAGTCTGACGTGGGATTTGATCCCGGGTCTCCAGGATCGCGCCCTGGGCCAAAGGCAGGCGCCAAACCGCTGCGCCACCCAGGGATCCCCCTTTTCTCTTTTTACAAGTTTATTTGTTTTAGTAATCTCTATACCCAGTGTGGGGCTTGAACCTATAGTCCTGAGATCAAGAGGAGCATGCTCTTCCAACTGAGTCAGACTTTCTCACCCTCCACATTGTCTTTATCCATTCATCCATCCATGGACATTCAGGTTACTCCACTTCTTGCCTATTGTGAATAATGCTTCAATGAACGTGGGTATGTAAACATGTCTTCAAGATCCTGTTTTTAATTATTTTAGATATATACCCAAAGTAGAATCACTATCACATGGTAGTTCTATTTTTAATTCTTTTTTAAAAAAGATTTATTTATTTATGATAGACACACAGAGAGAAAGAGAGAGAGTCAGAGACACAGGCAGAGGGAGAAGCAGGCTCCATGCCGGGAGCCCGACGCGGGACTCCAGGATCGCATTCTGGGCCAAAGGCAAGCGCCAAACTGCTGAGCCACCCAGGGATCCCTATTTTTAACTTTTTGAGGAGCCTCCATACTGTTTTCTATAGTGGCTAACTTAGTTTACATTCCTAGCAGTAGTATATGAGGATTCCAGTTTCTCCACATTCCTTGTCAACATTTATTATTTTCTTTTTTCTGATATTGGCCATTTGTAACAGGTGTAAGACGATGTCTCACCATAGTTTTGATTTGTATTTCTTTATGAGTGATGTTGAGCATCTTTTCATATACTTGTTGGCCATTTGCCTATCTTCTCTAGAGAAATGTCTATTTAGATCCTTTGTCCTTTTAAAAAATGAGCTTATTTTATTTATATACTCTGATCTTTGTATACTCTGTATTAAGTCCTTATCAGATTTATGGTTTGTAGGTATTTTCTCTCATTTCACAGGTTGCCTTTTCACTCTACTGATTAATTCCTTTGCTGTGCAGAAGTTTTAAAATTTGATGTAGTGTTGTTTGTTTTTTCTTTTGTTGCCAGTCTTTTGGTGTCATATCTAAGAGATCCTTGCCAAATTCAATGTCATGAAGCCTTCCTTTTGTGTTTTCTTCTAGGGATTTTATAGTTTCAGACCTTACATGTAGTTCTTTAAAACATTTTGAGTTAATTTTTGTGTAGGATGTAAGATAAAAGTCCACCTATTTCTTTTTCTTCTTCTTCCTTCTCCTCTTCTTCCTTGTCTTCTACCTCTTCGACTTTTTTTTTTTTTCCCAATGTCGCTGTCTAGTTTTCCCAGTGCCATTTGTTTGAAGAGACAACCCTTTCTCCATTCTCTATTTAGTTTTGGCATCCTTGTTAAAGATCATTTGACCATATACCTGAGGGTTTATTTCTGGGCTCTTTATTCTGGCTCATCGTCTTCTATATGTCTGTCTTTTATGCCAGTATCATAGCAACTGTTTTAATGAGTCTTTTGTACTAATTCTTAAAAGGCATAGGCTTTTTTTTTTTTTTTTAAAGCTTTTATTTATTTACAAGAGACACACAGAAAGAGGCAGAGAGAGACATAGGAGATGGAGAAGCAGGTTCCCTGCAGGGAGCAGGATGGAGGACTCGATCTCAGGACCCTGGATCATGACCTGAGCCAAAGGCAGATAGATGCTCAACCACTGAGCCACCCAGGCATCCCAGCATTGGGCTTTTTCATCTTTTTAAGGGTCTGAATAGGATTACTTAGAAAACTCTATCGAAAATGCCTTCTCTAGTTCTTTATAATTTATAACTTTATGCATTTTTGTATCCATATCTCTTTCCTGGAAGTATAAGGGAATTTCTTTCTTCTCTTTTCCCCTTTCATCTCCAGCGTGTTTAGGACAACTTGGGTATATAAATCTACTTATTCAAAAGAGATGACAGATGGTGTGAATTTAGTGAGGAATGTTTGCCTCCTCAGGTATTCCTGATCTTTAGATGGAGGTGGGAAGGGAAGGAGGAAGTTGGGGATTGTTTATTATGGTGTAGTCTAGAAATGTGGTTAAGAAGTTATGAGTCTGGAGCCAGATTGCCTGGGTTTGAATCTCAGCTATGCCACTCTCTCAGCTGCAAATTTTGGGCAGGTAATTTGACTTCTCTCCTTTAGTTTCCTTGTCTGTAAAATGAAGTTAATGTTAGAAGCCGCTTCACAAGAATGTTCAAGGGCTGAGTGAATTAAATACAGTGCCTGGCACATACTAAGTGCTGTGTAAGTGTGTGTGTTTTATTACTTTGAATATTAAAATAAAAACTAGGACACTGGCTAAATTCTTGGGTTTTGAGATGGCCAACTTTTCTAGTTCCATCAGAAAGAATGAAAAAATGGGGCACATATTATTGCTGTTCTTAAGAACTCTTATACTTAGATGGTGTAATAGAAGACTTTACATTCTTAGGTCAATGGAGATTTCCAAATCTTTTAATAATTATATGAACATTGCATTTATATTAAGGGATATTACAAATGCTACCATATAGTTTATCATTTGTTTTCTGGTTTGTAATTAGTTTTTAAATATATATATAAAACATAGTGTAAAATGAAGATTAATGTATTTGAAAAGCATAAACCACACTGATGCTTTGATACTTAGTGCTTATAATATGCCATGTCTGTCAAGTAAATCTTGCAACTTAGACTTTATTTTCATATTGCAATAAATCATCTGAAGGGTCGGAAGTTTATAAATTTAATGGTGGTGCTTTCAAATTCCATTTCTTGGTGTTTTGATTACATTTAGCCTTTATAGCTTATGTTGCTTAATATTTGAATTATTTCAGTGTTTGAAAAATAAACACATGGAAGTTCCCATTGGAACCCAGGATTTGTTGAGATGTGTGTGTGTGTGTGTGTGTGTGTGTGTATATGTATCAAGTGGCAGTACTCCCTCACTCCTCCTATCTTTTTTTTTTAAGTTGTAAATAAATACAAAGTCTCAAGTTTTTTTTTTTTTTTTATTTAAATTCCAGGATAGTTAACATACTGTGTTATATCTCAAGTGTTCTTTTATTAGGGAAAAACAGCATTAGAACTTATGATTCAAGATGTTTATGAATGATGAGATGATCACCTCTAGGGAAGTTAAAGCGTTCTTCAGGTAAAGTGTATCTAAAATATCTTTTCTTGGGATCCCTGGGTGGCACAGCAGTTTGGCGCCTGCCTTTGGCTCAGGGCGCAATCCTGGAGACCCGGGATTGAATCCCATGTCGGGCTCCCGGTGCATGGAGCCTGCTTCTCCCTCTGCCTGTGTCTCTGCCTCTCTCTCTCTCTGTGTGTGACTATCATAAATAAATAAAAATTAAAAATAAAATAAAATAAAATATCTTGTACAAAAGGAATACAACATATATCTTTCCCTATTTTTAGATTTCTCTGACAGAAAAATCACTCCATCTCCTACTCCAGACAAATGTAATCTTTTTACTTTTGTAACGTACATCTTTGGCATTAAGGGAGACACACCTATATGTAGCACTAATCCTCAGTGGTAGTATACATTGAGTCTTAGCAGCTTCTTGTCCAGCTGTAATAACATTGAGTGCTTGTCTGTTTTTTTCCAAGCCATTTTTGGAATGTGTAATATTTTTATTATCTGCAATTAAGTGAAAGGTAAGAGTATGTGAATGCATATGTCGAACACCTCATATATGGCCTTTAATAATTGGCTACTTGGTGGCTTCCCATCCATAGCTTTACAACTGGCAGTGCAGGGCACCTAGGTTTCATGCTCCTGGATGTTTGTGTGGCTGAAAGTCTAGTTATAAGTGAAGAACCAGATGGTTGTTCTTCATTTGGGCTGCCAATCTTAGATGTTCTATAAAGCTGCTCCTGTCTATAAATGTAGCACTTATATTTTCTGCACAGTATGTGCCTGTTGGCAATGTTTTTGTTTTTCTAGTTAAACAGCCACTACCTGCAGGAGGAGTCACATACTGGAGCTAAGAAGAAATAGCCTTGGCTGGATAGTTTGCAATAATTTTGTAATTAAAAAAAAAAAATGCCGCACAGTAGATTCTGTTAAAACAAAACAAAACAGGTCTGTCTTCCAGGAAGACTGATCAGCATTCAAAAGCAATTTTAAATTGGAGGGACTTTGATTAAAGTGTTGTGTAAGCAGGAAGTAGGGCCTCTTTGTCTTGACTATGGTATTACCCTCCAGTCTACTCAACTTTTCTTTTTTCCTTAAAGCTGCCTTTGCCTCCAGTTGGTTCATTAGACTGATTCCAGAACCAGTGGGGGATAAAACCTTTAGAGTTTGTCCCAGCATAGAAGTTTCTATGAAATTCTCACAGTTTAAGAGGGTTGTAGGAAAGGGTTGGAAAACCTAGTATATTCTTTCTGTCTAAATCATAGCCATCAAAATCTAGAGTCAGAAATGCCTTTTTCATGATGAAGTGCTTTCTTCTTCTATTGTTACATGTGCTGTCAAACTTGGGACACTTGCTCATTTTGAAGGACACGACATGAGTTGGGAGGTTGAGCTCTGCTCTAGTTGCAGGATAGGTACTACAAAGACATTTTCCATTCTGTTGTCTCCATGTATCCTCTGCTGTCCAGTTGGGTTTTTTACTTTTTTTATTTTTTTTAAAGAGGTTAGTAGCATTGCTCTTCACATGGCTGAATTAATGGTGAAGCATAGGTCTCTTTGATTTTTCTAATGGATTGATTGGCTCTTTGCCTGGTTGACTACATTAAGGGAAAAAAAATCCCCCTTTCAAAATTACAGTCAGAAATATACCTGTGATGGACTTTTAAAAGCTGTTTTATATTTAATAAGTGCAGGAGGTCCTTATGAGTTTGAGGCATTCTCCCCTTACTGCCGTGACTCCCTGGTTAGTAATAGAATCACATTGTCCCGTCTGCCTCTTGATGGATGAAGAGGCAACCTCATTGAGCCTAATTTATGCCTTCCTTGGCTATTTCTAGCTGAGATATGGATGGGCATCCTCCCACTTCTGTCTGTTTTTAACATTTGCCAGTATCAAACAGTTTTTGAGCACATGGTGATGGTGATATCTTAGAGGATGTGGAGCATGTGGGGGTTGAGATGCAGCTACCAGGTCTTTTGGATTGTAGTTAATGGGGGTGAGCATCTTTGCTTCTGCCCGAACCCCCTGCTTCGGTACCCGTTAGTACCTATTTCCACGCTGAATGTACTCCCTGCACAGCCTGTTCCTGCCCAGTGAATGTGGTTTTCTCTCAATAACTATTTTGTCTCTCATTACTCAAATATTTTATGATTGATTTTTTTTGGATGTGTATTTCCTTCCTTCCTCTTGGTTTCTATTAAAAGTACATTGTATCTAAAAAAGCATTGCTGGCTCTGGCCTCTTTGGCACCAGCGTTTTCTGGGGTAGACCTGATTAACTGTGCTGTTACTGACCATTTTTTCCCACATTTACGTTGCTGCAAAAGACGGTATTTGTAGTTCGGCATGCTCATTCTTGTTTGTGTAGACCATGATTAGTGTCCGGTTTTAACTATTTGTATGGTAGTTTTTGTCACTGTTTATAGACTTGTGCCTGTTGTGAGTACTCTTTAGAAAAAAGTGTATTTTTAATGTAAACTCTCACTTTCTATTCATCCAGGTAGGGCAAGGAAGTGTAAAAATGAAGGACAATTCGACCAAAGCTTAGAACTTTTCATATAATTTTGTCAGGTCATAACTAAAAAAAAAACACCTTTTTTACATTTGAGTATAGTTGACTTACAATGTTATATTAGTTTCAGGTGTACAAGGTAGTAATTCTACTTCTCTCTCTGTTAATCATAAAGAATTTAAACTTTAAATTGTTTGAAAAGATCTGTTTTATAGCTTATATATTGGACCGAAGTAGAAGCCCAGGATGATGATGATGATGATGATGATTATTATTATTAAAAGATTTTATTTATTTATTCGTGAGAGACACAGAGAGAAGAGACATAGGCAGAGGGAGAAGCAGGCTCCCTGCGAGGAGCCTGATGCAGGACTCAATCCTAGGACCCTGGGATCATGACCTGAGCCAAAGGCAGGTGCTCAGCCATTAAGCCATGCAGGTGTCTCAGGATCACTATTTCAATTGGACCTTTCTTCAACTTTTTCAGAAGTGGAAAACTCCAAAGATGAATATATAATGAAGATATTTTTCCATCATTGCTGTTGATATTTGCCTTACTTTCAGAAGTTGGAGCAATTTTTCCACGGTAGTAACTTTCCAAAGATTTGTCTTTCAAAATTGTCACTAAATATATTTGCTAAATACTTCTGCTTTGAAATCTACTTTTTGTGTAGTAAGTGTTGAATCTCAAGTTGGTGTTTTTTTTTTTTCCCAGCCAAGAAGGTGACATTTTCTTAGATATCTTGTTGACCTGGGACAAAGTTCATAATATAAACTGAGAAAGTAGGCCCAAATTATATAACATATAACTACAAATATGTTAATTTTTCACATATATGAATATAACATTTTGATGTCTTTTTCTGTTACGTAAGTGTTAACAGTGGTTACTTCTGGTTGGTAGGACTATGAGTGAATTAAATCTTACCTGTATTTCTACATTTTCTAGGTTTTCTGTAGTGTATTTCTAACAACAACAAAAGCCTTTTTTAAAGTATTGCTGATGGATCTTTTTAAGGGTCACTTTAGTTTAGTATTTTTTAGATGATTGCAACGACTGTATCATATGCTTAAATGTCTTAATTTCACAGATTATGTGATCACACTGGTAAGGTTTAATCTTTTGCTTGAAGTCATGCTATGTAAGGGCCAATACCAAATCTGTAATTGAACACAGCTGTGAAAACAACTTTGTGATTAATTTAATTGGTTTTTGTGGGTTTTTTTTTGTTTTGTTTTAAGATTTTATTTATTTATTCATGAGAGACAGAGAAAGAGAGAGAGAGAGGCAGACACAGGCAGAGGGAGAAGCAGGCTCCATGCAGAGAGCCTGACTTGTGACTTGATCCTGGGTCTCCAGGATCAGGCCCTGGACTGAAGGTGGCGCTAAACCGCTGAGCCGCCTGGGCTGCCCGGTTTTTGTGGGATTTTTGAATAATGCTGCCTATCACTATATTAACAAAGAGTGAATGTTTTGTAAATATTTTAGTTATTTAGTGTAAACCAAAATTAAGTTTCTTGGCTTTCCTGTGAATCAGTAGTTTACACAGATTGTTACACAGATAAGATGGAGAGACCTTTTGGGAATATGGAAGGAGACCTCAAGCCATAAGTCCTTCTCCCCAAAGATTTAAATTTTTTTAATTACTGTTTTGTATATTTTATATTTCAGAAATGATGGAGAGTCAACAGTTGCTTGTCTTAGTCTGTTATAGAAGGCAATTATACATTTAGTGGCATACTTCCTTAGAAATTGGTTGAAATTAATATTGCTAGTGAAAGTGACAGAAAAGGAAAAAGTTTAGGGGAAGATAAATGAGAAGTGAAACTTGCTTTTCAAATTGGATGCTATAGAATTAGAGTGGCTGCCAGCATGATGAAATCCTAATTAAGTAGTTGACAAAGAATTAAAATAAAGACAAGCAATGCTTTAAAACAGATAAAAAGAAAACAAATGAATATGAAGTTGAAAGGAAAATGTGTTTGAAAAAGCAACTGTGTAATGGATAGAGAGGAAGAAACAGGGGTGGTGTGTCATGAAAAAAGCTTTCTTGGATTTTTCTTTTTGGTGCAAGAAATAAGAGGTATCTGCAAATGAGTAGATGTGTTAAAATAAATTTGAGTTAAAAAGAAGTATGGTATAGAAGCGCCTGGGTGGCACAGTTGGCTAAGCCTTTGACTCTTGGTTTTAGCACAGGTCATCATCTCAGTTGTGAGATTCAGCCCCGGTTAGGGCTCTGTACTCAGCTGGGAGTCTGCTTGAGATCCTCTCTCTCCTTCTGCCCCTCCCTCCACTCACATATGTGTTTGCTCCCTCTCTTCCTTCTCTCTCTAAAATAAATAAATAAATCTTTAAAAAATGTGTGACATAAATAAAATATATATACTTCATTAAAAACATGTAAGCAGGGGTGCTTGGGTGGCACAGTCCATTAAGCATCTGTCTTTGGCTTAGGTCATGATCCCAGGGTCCTGGGATTGAGCCCCATATTGGGCTCCCTGCTCAGGGCAGAGCCTGCTTCTCCATCTTCCTCTGCCCTTCCCCCCAGATCATGCTCGCTCTCTTGCTCTGCTCTCTCTCTTTCTCTCAAATAAATAAATAAAATCTTAAAAAACAAACAAACACGTGTAAGCAGTTTATCAAGGACTTTTGGATGGTGACAGACTGAATACCAGTTTATATTTAGTAGTTATTTTGTGAAGATGTTTACCAGAGGAAGGGACATATAAAATAGATGTGAAGTTCTGAAGAACACTTTTCAGAATTTGAAAGAAAGTTGTTGTATAAATTCCCCTTTATGTCATCTAGGAACTGACACCTTAACCTCTATATCTTGACAGATTTAAGCTCTGAAAAATATGAAAGGTGAGTTGAGTGGAATATTCCCTAAGGGACTTTGAAGTTCATTTTCCACTGGGCATACATTTTACCTTTTATTCTATTTAAAAAAATGCATATCTCAAATCAAAAGTTTAGTCACTCTTACTTACGATTACTCTTGGTAATTTTTTTATCCATGTAATGAGAAGTAAGGGTAACAATGGAAACCCAGCCTTTACATTATTTCCTGATTTGATCCTTCATTTGCAGTTATTTATCACTTTGATCAACAAAATAAAACATGATATTCCTAAGCAAACTTAGCAAACAATATTCTGTGCCCAACTTTTGACACATATAGGCTTACCTTTGTTTAGTATGAAGCATTTCCAAAAATAAACATTTAGTAACAAAATCAACTGAGTTTTGGGTTTCCTTCCTTTTTATCTATAGTGGTAAAAAACAAAAACAAATCCTAGAAATGGATAAAAGAGCAGGCCCAAAAAGAAGGAAGAGGAATCAGAGACATGAACAGAAAATTCTCAGTTTGAATAATTAGCCTGGGTGATAGAAAATTAGATTTTCTATCTTGGAATCTTGACTGTCCTTTTCTATGCCTTAGCAATGGTCCTCCATATAAAAATAAAATTGTGAAACAGTAAGCATAATTTGGATATGATCTCAATATAATATGAATATTTTCTTGAGCTGTTTGTTCTAAGCAAGCATTGCTTGGTATTGTTAGAATTGTACCATTAAATATACTCATGATTCCATGTAATGAAAGGAGGGATTTATATTGTACTATTTCTTTTCTTTTTTTTTTTATTGTACTATTTCTTGGTTAGCTGTCCTCATGTACTCTGATTTGGCTTCAAGAGTTATAGAGGTAAGTTTTTTGAACTTACCTCTATAAATATGATATATCATATTTGAAATATGATAACATATTTTCAAATTAAATGACAAATGGGATTATTAAAGGGATCCTTTCTCTCTAAGAAAAATTGGTTGTGTTAAATTGGTTACAATAACAAAAAAACCTTTACTTGTATAATTAAGGTGTCCATCCTATTTTTAACTTTTCTGCTACAGATGCTGGTTTTTCAACCCTGGTTGCACATTTGAATCACCTGAGTTTAAGAAACAAGCAAAATACCCCAAACCTGGGCTGCACACCCACATTCTAATTTTAGGGGTCTTGAGTGGGGCCCTAGTATCAGAAGTTGCAAAATGTTCCAGGTGACTTAATGTTTAGCTGGAGTTGATAATCATGAGCCAGATGTTTACTATTAATGGACGTCTGTAGTATGACACTAGCAGCCTCATTTTTCTGGACATTGGACTTCACTGCACTCTGTATTTCATTACAGTACAGGTTGAAATTTCCCGCACTACTTTTCTACCTTGGGGGCTTTAATATATTAACTGGTGAGTAATTTGAACAGTATATAATAAGCTGCTTTAGTGGGCTGAATGGTCAAAATACGTCCATGTCCTGATCTCTAAAATCTGTAAATGTTACCTGTTTGGAAAGTGAGAAGTATCTTGAAAATATGATTAAGTTATGGATCTTGAGGAGGAGATCATCCTGGATTATCCCTATCCCAAGTTTTCCCTCCATAGCATCTTAAGTATTCTTTTAAAAGAAAGGAGGGGGAGATTTGATAGACACACACAGAAGACAGTGGAAGATGGAGACATGGTTCGGAGTGATGTGGCACAAGTCAAGGAATACTTGTGGCCACCAGAAACTGGAAGAGGCAAGGAGCAGATTCTCGTGTGGATCCTCTGGTGGGAGCACTGTCCTGCTGACACCTTAATTTCTGCCTAGTGAAGCTGTTTTGGATTCCTCATCTCCATAACTGTGAGGGAATAAATTCCCTTTGTTTTAAGTCACCATGTTTGTGGTAAATTGTTACAGCAGCCATAGGAAACTAATAATGACTGCTTTTCAGCTCACAGTTGGGTTTTGGTGGCATGTTCTCCCTGTCTATACAGAAATATGGATTAATGTGATAGATTATTTTATTGTATTACCCCATGTTCGAGAAGTCAGTTGAAACCGTGAAAAAGTGCTATGTATGTGTGAGTGCACATGTGTATGTATTTGTACACACATTCAGTGGCGTAGCCTATAATCTTAACGTGATTGAGATAAAGATGGAAATCATTAGGATGGGCCTTTAACCTCAATTAGATGCTCATTAGATTCATGTTTATGTTTAATGATGAAGCAAAGAAAAAAACCCCCACAACCACAATTAATGAACATGTACTGAATGCTGGAACTATTTTGTTGAAGATTGTCTAAAAACGTAAGGGATAATTAGGAATTTTTATAAACTTCTATTGCACTGGGAATAAATTATGTCTTACAACATTCCCTGTACTGCTTTGATTCTAGGGTATACTACTATTTTCATTTCTGAAGTCAGGATATCTTAAATAAATGTGTTCATTTAATATCTTTTCCCCTCACCCAAAGATACCAGAATTGATGTTGTTCTGAAGTGAAGATACTTTAGAAGTGTGGCACTACAGCAGCTCTCTTATTTGACTTTCCAGATTTGACCCTTGCATATTTGATTAGAGCACATTTTTTGAAATGCCTTATGTCAGAAGGCAAGTTGTACCTATGTGAGGTATTCTGAAGCTTCTAATGCTTTAATTTAGTGACTTTCCTTGGATTCAATTTCTAGGAGCTACCATAGTAGAAACTAAATATTAAAATAACTTTGCTTGTTGAGATCTAGAATCTGTAGTAGAAAAATCTAGGCTTTTAGACATAGGCAGTCCTTGAGTCTTAGTCTGGTTCTGTTGCTGATTAGCTATGGTATTAGGCAAGCTATTTGATTAATTTCTTCATTGGTAAATGGAGGATAATATCCATATTGCAGATTTAGGGTGATTAAGTGAGGTAATGTATTTAAAGTGTTAAATATGGCCTATCGAAAACTCCGTAGCCTACGTTTACCTGTCTTTATTTTTATCCAGCCTTTTTTTTTTTTTTTACCCATAAAGACTTGAGCCGTAGGAAAAATGACATTCACCCATGAATAAGGTTCATTCTTGTTTGAATTTTGCTACTCATGGCTCTTTGTTTTCCTTCTATGGTTCCTCCACTTTGTTCCACTTATATGTAAATTGATTAATTTCTTGATGGTCCACCTCAGATTCTCTCTTTTCTATGTGTTTTCCTCTGTCCACAACAGCTTTAGATTGATCCTTCTTGTACACGTGTAGGCTGATGACAGAGTCCTGACCTTTGACTTTACACTCTTCTGTGTCTTTTTTTTGCGTGTGTAAATCATGTTTGTTTCAAAGCTTCTAACCAAGGACTTGGGAACATAATATATAACGTACTTGGCCAAATCAATACAGAATAGTCCATCAATAGAAAAAGTGGATAAAAGATGTTAACACTCACTTCAGTATGTGTAATAAACGTGTGAAAGTTGCCTAACATCATTAGTTCTTAGAGGCAAATTAAACCACAGTGTGATTCTTCTACACACCCACCACAATGGCTAAAATTAAGAAAGACAAAGTGTTGATGGGAATGTAGAACAATTGAAACTCTCTTACTGTGCTGGTAAAAATGTAAATTGGTACAACCATTTTGGACAGTTTCCAGTAAAATGAAACTTAGACATACCTAATGATTGAGCTATTCTACTCCTAGGAGTGTATGTATGAGTACATGTAAAGACGTACAAGAATATTCATAGCAGAAGTATTCATAATAGCCTAAAATATCCACCAATAGTAGAATGGATAAAATATGTTGTAGAATGTTCTTACTGTGTAATATATTTCTTCTATACATCAGTGAGAATGAACTGTTATACTCAACAATGTGGAAAAGATCTCACACACATTAATCACTCACATTAGCTTAAGAAGCCAGACACAGAGGAATATGTATGCTATGGTTCTGTTAATATAACGTTCAAAAAAAGAATTTGTGCTATCCTTCGGGCAGGTCAAGTTTGAAGGATGGAGCTTGTTGGGGGTTGCTGGGGTAGGCTGTGAGAAGCTCACAGTGTTCTATTTCTTGAAGCAGGTAGTGGTTACTCTGGTTTGTTGATTTAATGAAAGTTCATTAAGCTATATACTTACGGTTTGTTACACTTTTCTGCATGTGCACTAAACTTTAATAAGTTTACTTAATAAAAAATTCATCTTTGACAGCAGAGTTCTTAGCTCATGGTTGCCTAGTTGCCTAATAAACTTTTGTTGGTTTTACTTGATTTTTACATTCCTAGTACTTTATGAAATTTTTTACATGAAATATTATGGTGCTTTCTGATCTTAAACACACATATCTTCTGCACAGCAGCCTTCCCACCTACCTTGTCAACCTCCAAGCCTCTCTTTGCTGTGGCCAAAATTACAGAAGATATTGCTTATTTGGTCTCAGTACAAATATCCTTGCCATGATTTTTAATAAATGCCTTCAAAGAATGTCACAACATGTAAATTTAGAGGGTCAGACTTCAAGCTAAACTACTATGGGTCTTGTGAGACTAGTTATGAGTAATAGTTTGATGAAAGGTATTAAAAGCCTGGACTGACACATTAAAAGACTAAAAAAAAAAAAAAAAAAAAAAATCTTACAGCAAGCAGGTTGTATCCCAAGTCTATTAAATGGAGAAGCATGTGTGCCCAGTGACCTTGGGATTGACTAGACCTGCATTTGAGAGTTGACGGGAATGGTTTACAGATGAATGAAATAAGAAGCATGTGTAGTGGGGATACTGTTACATTTGATAGGAGGAATGAAAACAAGAGCTTTAAATTTCATTTAATGCTTGGGTACTTAAAAAAAAAAAAAAACCCTAAGAATCAAATTTGTCTTTCTGTTACTAGAACTCATAAATGTAAAGGAGCTACTTTTTTCACTGCTCACTTTTGTCTCATCTTTCTTCTTTAGTTCCTTATTTTCTTGTTCATGTCTTCTCCCATTCCTCCCCTCTTCTTCCTCTTCTCCCTTTGCTCTCCCTTCCCTCCCCTCCCCCCCACCAACCCGCTCTTCCTAGCTGGTAGGTGGCCTTCCAGAATGTCCTAGCTGCCTTGGCTCCTGCTGTAGCCTGAAGGGATCCTTTCCCAGGGTCTAAAGTTTGTTTTCTTCCTTTTGGAAGGAAAAGTTTTAACTTCTTGTCTCCCTTTGGGAATGCTTTAAAGAAAAAAAAAAGTGGAGAGGCTTTGCAGTGGGGGAACCTTTAGTCAAAAGAGTGGCCAGCAGGCGCTCATTCAGAGTCCTGCTAGACATGTATGAATGGGAGGAGTGGTAATCCCACCTGAGACCCTAGTAAAACGTGGTAGGTAATTCATGACAGCTACTCTGTGCCACAGGCATTTCTTTTAATATTTTAATTTAAGAATGTTGTTTCTAGTTAGTCACAGTCATTCTGTTCCACTGCTTTTTATTTATTTTTTAAAATATTTTATTTATATATTCATGAGACAAACACACACACAGGCAGAGACACAAGCCCAGAGGGAGAAGCAGGCTCCATGAGGGGAGCCTGATGCAGCCTGGGACTTCAGGATCACGCCCTGGGCCGAAGGCAGGCACTAAACCGCTGAGCCACTCAGGAATCCCCTGTTCCACTGCTTTAAAAAAGTATGAAAGATAATTTTTATTTTGCATGGTACATTTTATCTGGCAGAAATATTTCATTATTCATTCTGTGGAGCAGTTTTATAGACATTTTCGTAGAGATTGTCACGTAAAGACCAATAAGGATAGTATTAATTCTGTGTGTATACAAATGGAGACAAAACATTTATTTTTATTTATTTTTGTTTTATTTATTATTTTGTTTTCTTCCTTGTGCTATACTACAGAACTGTTATTTCCTTCCAGAAGCATATACTGGGCATGAGCTTCCTTGAATATCTGAAACAAGAGGGAATAAATATCACGTGTAACCTCAAAATTTAGTATCAGAAAAACAGAGTTGCCTTAGAGTATTAAAAAAAGAAAGCATTAGTAGGCAATAATTGCATCTTCTAAGGAGTGATTACTTTAGTATTGTGGTCCAGAATGGTTATATCAATATTTTGGAGAGGAAAAGCTAGTTTTAAAATGTACCATTGCTCTTTCACATAATGTTTAAGCTTTAACATTCAATCTATCTATTCCTAAGTATAGTATAGAGTTATTTTACTTTGATGGCTTTTAAAGTTGAAGGAGATGATGTTACGGGGTCTTATATAAAATGTGAATTAACATACAGAAATATGGAATGTGTTCCTGTACTTTATTGATACTTTTTTTAAAAAAAGATTTTATTTATTTATTTATTTATTTATTTATTTATTTGAGAGAGAGAGAGAGAGAGAGAGAGAGAGAGAGAACGAGCAGCAGGAGGCGCAGAGGGAGAAGCAGACTGCACTGAGTAGGGAGCCTCATGCCAGCTCCATCCCAGGACTCCTGGGATCATGACCTGAGCCAAAGGCAGACGCTTAACCCCTGAACAACCCAGGTGCCCCCTTCATTGCTACTTTAAAAAACATTGACAGGGCAGCCAAGGTGGCTCAGTGGTTTAGCGCCGCTTTCAGCCCAGGGTGTAATCCTGGAGACCTGGGATCGAGTCCCATGTGGGGCTCTCTGCATGGAGCCTGCTTCTCCCTCTGCCTGTGCCTCTGCCTCTCTTTCTCTCTGTGTCTCTCATGAATAAATAAATAAATAAAATCTTTAAAAAAAATAAAAATAAATAACATTGACAGTTTAGTGGTGATGGTTGGAGGACCTTTCTAAAAATTTTTTTTGCATCAAAATTTGATTTTGGGTTCTAAAAATAATTGTATTTTTATATTTGGTTTAATGAGGAAACCTCCCACAATGTTATTTAAGAGTATTAAAAAGCTGTGACAATCAGAATTAAATTATGATTTTTTGCTTTTAATATCAAATGGCATCTCTCTTCCTTTAGTTCCTATACATGTCTTCAACTTCATTTTTTTTTCTTACGTTTCTTCTTTCAGATTCTGTTTACCTAGAACAGGCTGCATTGGATAAATAGAATGAGAATATTATGGCTGTATTTTTCAGCAATTAATGAGTCTTAGCTGGTCTTAATTGCTTACAGCATCATGAACCATAAGGGATTTTTCTTCATTTAATCAGGACTCAATACTAATTTAAAGAAAGCAAAGAGTCATTTTCATACATTACTTGAGAACACATTTCCTACTTTTTCTTCTTGCTCTGCACATCCACATTTAAAATTCTTTGGCAGTTAAGCCTTTCTATTGTAGTAGAGTTACTGTAATGTGGTGTTGTACTGAAAGTCTTGATAGAGAATTTGGATTTGAGTTATAATTCAATTATTCCTTCTGTCATCTTGGGAATTTTGAATTCACTTCACATGTATTGTCTTCCATTTTCATACACACACACCCTTGCCTGGCTGCATCTCTGGCTTGTTGGGACAGTGTTGCACTGTGGCCATGAGCTAGATTCTCTCTGTTGCCATTTCCAAGTGTGCCTTGGATTCTCCTGCCCTGTGTCTCTGAGATGTTATCTTCTTTCTCAGAATATTCTTTCTTCATTATGGTTGGTCAACTCCTGCTCTTCACTGCAGACCCTTAGTTCAACTGTCAGCTTCTCAAGGAAGCCATCTGTACTACCTACCAGGTAGTTGGTCATCCCTTCTTTCTGCATGCCCAACTCTTGCATGTTTATTGTGTTCTTTTTTTTTTTTAAGATTTATTTATTTATTCATGATAGACATACAGAAAGAGAGAGGCAGAGACACAGGCAGAGGGAGAAGAAGACTCCATGCTGGGAGCCCGATGCGGGACTCAATCCCGAGACTCCAGGATTGCACCCTGGGCCGAAGGCAGGCGCTCAACCGCTGAGCCACTAAGGGATCCACTAAAAGTTATAATTTAAATACTAATCTAAATTTCTTCTGGTTAATAAGTATTTCTAACATTTTTTCCCTCTTTAATTAAAAAAAAAAAAAACCGTCTTTTTTTTTTTATGTTTTTCATGAGGAAAGATTGAACTTACTGTTAACTGGACCATTAGTCAATTTAAAAAGTATTACAGGGGGTGCCTGAGTGGCTCAGTCGGTTAAGCAGCTGCCTTTGGCTCAGGTCATGGTCTCAGGGGTCCTGGAATTGAGCTTTGCGCTCCCTACTCAGCGGGGAGTCTGCTTCTCCCTTTCTCTCTGTCTCTCCCTCCCACTTGTGCTTTCTCTCTTACTCTCAAATCAATAGATAAAATATTCTATAGTAAATAAAATGTATTAAGGGGTTAACAAAATAAAAAAAGTCCCTTCCCCTTTTTAATTCAAAATAGTAATCCGTTTTAATCTTTACTGAGAATTGTTAGCTTCTTTAGTCTGTGAAATTAGTGTATTTTTCTCTCTTTTAAAATACATTTTTCTTTTTTAATCCTGTCCTATTTTTATGTCCTATAGAATTTTATGTTCTCCGTAATTATATTGAAATTTTTGTCAGGTTTATATCTGGTACTTTTTTGTTGCTAGTGTGATCGGGATCCTTTTTTTTTTTTCTATTGTATTTTTAAAACTTTTAATTTGAGATAATTTTATGAAGATTTGCAGAAAAGGAAAAGGAGCACTAGCCAGGTATTTTGTAGGAATGTCCCTTAGTTTGGGGTTTGTCTCATGATTAGGTTGTGGTTATGTGTCCATTGGGAAGGAGACCACCCACTTGATGACCCCTTCTTAATGCATCATAATCATACTAGGGAGTGCGTGATGTCAGCATGTGTTACTGGGTGTTAACCTTGTTCACTTGGTTAAGGTGGTCTCTGCTGGGATTCTCCACTATAAAGTTCCTGTTTTTCTCTTTATGATATAGTGGGAAAGATACTTTGAGACTGAATTATATTTGGTTTCTGCTTAAATTTTTGCCTACTTTAGCAGTTACCACTATGGTGTTCTAATGGTGATTTTCTGTTTCACTTATTTTCATTTTTAAATTGGAATTCTTCTACAAAGTAAAGTTGTTCATTGTCCCTGTTTGTTTATTCATATAGTTATTTATTTGTATCAGTATGCTATACAGATATTTTTCGGCTTATACTGATGTTGTGTATTTTGTTATTCAAATTGTTCCAACTTTGTCCGGTGGGAATTCTGCAGGTTGCTTTCTGTGCCTTTTGGCACATATCCACCTTTTCCCCCCTTTGCTTCTTTATGCTGTGACCCCATGAGATTGTCCAAATACATCTCATATATTCATTGCTGCAGCCCTGGATTCAAAGTTTTCGAAAGAGCCTTTGTTCCTTTTATTGGGGAATAGCATTTAGAAACCAAGCTCTGGGTGCCTCTTGTGATCATTACTACTGGGTGCCACTGCTTCTTGTCCCTTTTAGTGGTTAGAGCTATGATGTAAGTGTGGGAGACCCTTCTTGGTTGCTGTTTTGATAACCCTTTACTGTAGGCAGTAACTATTGGCCTGTTTTTGTTTTTTTTTTTTAATCCCAACAGAGAATTTTTCTCCCGTTTTGTGTCACCTAAGGAAGTTTGTCCAAAATTCGAATGGCATTATAATACTGAATAAACATTATATGTGTAGTAGACAATGGACTCTTTAAGGTCTAAAAAAAATCTGTAGTAGCACACGAACAGTAAGTAAATGTTTATTAACAGGTTGAATTAGACTAGTTTAAAAAACATAAATGCTATGTAAGTGTAATTATTTCTTACAGCTAATTAATAAAGTGGAGTCAGTGTTCTTAAAATGGATAGTAATTTCCAGCATACTACTGGAAATTTCGTGGGTGCTTAAAATAGGTGGGTTGAATTTATTCCAACACATTTTCAATTATCTCATGATATTGTAAAAGTAATATACCTTCCTTGGGAAAGATTTTACCTTTTAGCCTGCCTGTCAAACCTGCTACAAAGATTTTTGGAAACAGAGTTCAGGTAAAATCTGTTACCAATTCAAGATTCCCACCTAATCTTTCTACATTATTGCAACTACTTGGTGCCCTGTTAGGAGAAACACATTGTTTTTGGTTCAAGTGTATCTGGAAGTGATTCTATACATTCTGTAGGCAATAGAGCATTATAATAGATTTTGACAAAAAAGAAATAGATGTTTCTGCTCAGCCTAGCAAATAAACTTTTATAGTAGTATGTGCCTTTTGGCATGACAATTATTTAATAAAATAACATTCCAGAGACACAGAAAGTGAGGAATAACAGAGGGGACCTGACAGGTAATGAAAGTTTTGGAGGTAAGCCAAGGAATGAGAACAGTAAGACTGTTGAAGCTCTCTGATTAACTGTAATTTAAAGTATTTGGGTGTGTATACATATAGATTTTTAAATTTTTCTATATTTTTTTTTGTGTTTGTGAGAGGCTACCTATCAGATTGGACTAAAGATTTTTTTTTTAGACATTGCTTTATCTTTTGTGCTGGTCATGATTAGAAGACCTATTTATGTAAACATTGGTTTCTAAGCTTTTGTGATGGAACTACTTTCTCCTTCATGTGAATCACAGGTGGAATTTGGTATAGCCTTGGAGGAATCAGGAGATGATATTTGAGGCAGGTCTAGTGTTCGCAGCTGTGAAGTACCAGGAGTGGGTCTGGATTTATGGTGACTATCTTTTAGATACCTCTCTCTTTAATGGCTTTGCCTCCTTATTTATTTATTTAGTCAGTTAAGTCATTATGTATTATGTTCCTGTGGTATATTTCTAGTGACATTTGCTTGGCCATCTCTCTCTCTCTCTCTCTCTCTTTTTGTGAAAGCCTTCACAAAATAAATTGTGCTGTGGTGCTGGAATATGCACCAGCTAATTTTTCCTCAGATGTACTCCCAGACACAAAACCTTCATATTAGGGCTTCTGTGCATGAACTTTGGGGCAGGGTGGGGATGGAGCAAAGCCCCTTGAAATAATATGGAATTTTTTATCTGTGAGAACATTTTCTGCTTATGTATTTTTTTGGCTGGCTAGCCTGAGGTTTGTCCAAATTCAGGGTTTCTGAAATGGTTCCGAATCCCGACAGGCTCTGTGGTCACTGAAACAGAACTGTAAGTAGGGCCATCATACTGAAATCTTTGTGAATGACATTATGACTCACTGCACAGATACAGGAACTAGTTCCCTAGAAAGGTAATGCCACACTCTCTTCTCGAGTCTTGTCCACTACTGTGCTGCAACAATTTTTGTTCTCCTTCCAGTAGTCTCTGTGCAGGGGAGCATGTGTCTGTAGCTCCTGTGTACTGTATACTACTCTGTCTATAAGGATTTATATAGTTCATGTGTCACACTATGGTAGGCTACTATAACAAAGAAACCTGAGATTATAGAGACTTCCGTAACAAGGATATTTTTCTCACTTATGCAAGTCCTGATAGATATTCAGGTTGGGGAAATCTGTGTTTATTCTAAAATCTTGGTTCCTTCCAAGTCTTTTTGCTCCTATCCCCACACATTGTTGTCATTTGCATGACTGAAGCTTTGTGGCCACCAGGTCTAGGTGTAGGTTTCAGGGGGATGGGACAGAAGGAGAAGCATATCTGATGGTTAAAGTCTAAGATGTCCAAAGTCATGTATCACTTCTCACACTCAATTGCTAAGAACTGTTCATATGATCACTCTACTGCAGAGGAAGCTGGGGAATGTTGTGTGGCATGGAAGTGGGAACAGATTTTTGGTGAAGAGCTATAAACCTTTATTATATTCTGCGTGGTATTCTCCAACTGGTTTGTACATATGTTGAAGTCAGGGCCTTACTTGCTATCTTATATAGAGCATCTTAATGTTGTGTCTTTTGTATCATAGATCTTAGGTCATCGGTGTTTGTTGAATTGTCTTATATAGTGGAGTATGTATGTACATGTATGTAAGGAAAGTCATTTTATAGCTAGCGATGCAAAAAGGAAGTGCCATAAATAGCAAGGGATCTAGCCAAAAGTCAGGTTCTGCACACTACATGCAAACTAAGGGGAGGGATTTAGTCATGTATTATGCTTTGTGGCAGTGAAGTTAGAAGCAGTTTTGGTGGTGATAACTATTTTAGTAACCTCAGTTGCATAGTTTCTTGAAAACAAAATCAGTGGCATTAAAAAAACAAAAGTAACAAATGAACTTTCCTGGATGATGATGTTACATGTTATGTTATGAAAAACATTATTACTGTTAAACTTTGCAGGTCTGTGGAATAAAAACACTTGTACACATACATGCTGTTTTTACATGGATAGTCTGAGGCAGTGGTTCTGAAACTTCCGTGGGTATCAGAATCAGAACAAGCTGGAGAGGTGGTTGAAATATGATCTGAACTCCTCCCCCAAAGTTTCTGATTCATTCATTTTGCCTTGAGGCCTGAGAATTTGCATTTCCAGCAAGTTCCCAGGTGGTGTTGGTGCTGCTATTCTTGAAGTCCCAATTTGAGAACCGTTTGTATAAGGTAAGGGGAACATACCGACCTACCAAAATGGGCAAGTATCTGATAGTAACAGTTCATGCTGGTATGCTGTTGCCATATAAAATTTCTAAAAAAAATCTATGGCATGAAAATGTGTATTAATGGAAGTTCAGATCAGCCACCAGATAGGGAGACATCTATTATTCCCTTATCCATAAAACTATACCATTGCAGTCTTTTTGGAGGTGGTTCAAAAATGAGTATTTATTTGTAGGAATACTTTTGAAAGCTTGCTCTTGAAGTGCTAGGGTAAGAAAGGATATATAGAGATGTGTGTCTCATCATTGGTTCAAACTTTGAAGCTTTTCCTCCCAGCAAGTTCAGCTATTTGCCTTTCTGAGCCAGGGTAAGAATATAGGTTTCTCTTGCTTTACAACTCTTAGGTGGTAGTGGGATCCTAAGGCTCCCCTCAGCAACACCGAGGCAAGTGTGGTGATTGATTATTCATGTCTGTTGCCATTTCTTTGCCCTCAACCTTCCTCTTCTAATCTTTGCCTTTCTTTGGATGGTATGTGGGTGCACCTAAGCATCTTGAGTATCAGTGCATCTATACATGATGTGTTTAGTGATGTTTTATAGCTTAACCCTTTTTCTACTTCTGGTAATAGTTGGGGACAATGAATAGGGAGCTAGTGTATTGGAAGGCATCCAGCTTAGGACTCATTGTATTATACTTTCCTAGTGGATTAATTTTTTTCCTGTTTGAAAAAGAAATATGGCAATATTGCTTTATTTTTTGTTATGCCTGTATTCTTTCCAGTACTGGGTGTTTTGAAGAACCTCCATTCACACTGTTTTCCACAGTGGTTGTACCAATTTACAAGGATTCCCTTTTCTCCACATCCTCTACAACACTTGTTACTTCTTGCCTTCCTGATTGTAGCCTTTCTGAGATGTGTAGTTATTGTGGTTTTGATTTGCATTTCCCTGATGGTTAGTGATGTTGAGCATCTTTTCATGTGTCTAGTGGCCATCTGTATGTCTTCTTTGGAGAAATGTCTATTCAGATTCTTTACTCATTTTTCCTCTTCCTTTTTTCTTCTTCTCTTCTCCTTCTTCCTTTTATATATTTAGATGCTAATCCCTTATTGGATACATCATTTGCAGGCATCTTCTCTCATTCAGTAGATTGCCTTTTTGTTTTGTTGATGGTTTCCTTTGCTGTGCAAAACCTTTTTATTTTAATGTAGTGCCAATAGTTTATTTTTGCTTTTATTTCCCTTGTTTGAGGAGACATATCTAGAAGAATGTTGCTGTGGCTGATGTCAGAAAAATTATTGCCTGTGCTCTTTACATAAGTTTTTGTGGTTTTCAGTCTCACAGTTTGATCTTAATCCATTTTGAGTTGATTTTGGTCCAGTTTCATTCTTATACACATAGCTGTCCAGCTTTTCCACCATTTATTAAAGAGACTGTCTTTCCCCCATTTTATAGTCTTGCCAGATCACAGATTAATTGACCATATAAATATGGGTTTATTTCTAGGCTGTCTATTTTGTTCTATTGATCTCTGTGTGTATTTTTGTGCCAGTGCCACACTGTTTTGATTCCTACAGTTTTGTAATATATATATTATAATCTGGGATTGTGATACCTCCAGTATTTTTTTTTTTTTTCAGGATTGCTTTGGCTCTTAAGGGTCTTTTATGGTTCCATACAGATTTTCATATTATTTGTTCTAGTTTTGTGAAAAATACTGTTGGTATTTTGATAGGGATTGCTTTGACTCTGTAGATTGCTTTGGGTAGTATGAACATTTTAACAGTAGTCTTCCAATCCACAAGCAATGGAATATCTTTCTGTTTGTTTATGTCATCTTCAGTTTTTTTTCATCAGGGTTTTATGGTTCTCTGAGTACAAGTCTTTCTCCTCTGGGTTAAGTTATTTCCTAGGTATTTTATTATTTTCAGTGCAATTATAAATAGATTTGTTTTCTAAATTCTCCTCTGCTACTTTGTTATTAGTGTGTAGAAAAGCTACTGATTTCTGGGTATTAATTTTGTATCCTGAAACTTTTTAAATTCTTGTTATTATCTTTGGTAGAGTCTTGAGGATATTCTATGTATAGTATATTATGTCATCTGCATATAGTGACAATTTAACTTCTTTACCAATACTGATGCCTCTTACATCTTTTTCTCATCTGATTGCTATGCCTAGAACTTCTAGTACCATGTTGAATAAAAGTGGCCAGAGTGGACATCCTTGTCTTTTTGCTAATTTTAGAGGTAAAGCTGTCAAATTTCTGCTATTAGGTATGATGTTAGCTGTGAGATTTCCATACAGATTAAAATCTTTTATTATATTGAGAAATGTTCCCTCTAAACCAACTTTGTTGAGTTTTTATGCACAGTTGAATTTTATTAAATGCTTTGTCTAGGGGTGCCTGGGGTTCTCAGAGGTTGAGCATCTGCCTTTGGCTCAGGTCCTGATCCCAGGTCCTGGGATCAAGTCCCACATTGGGCTCCTAATAAGGAACATCTTCTCTTTCTGCCTGTGTCTCTGCCCCTTTCTCTCTGTGTCTGTCATGGATAAATAAATAATTAAAAAAAATAAATGCTTTGTCTATATCTGTTGGGATGCATAAGATTTTTATCCTTTGTTTTTCTGATGTGGTCTATCATAGTGATTGATTTACAAATATGCATCCTTCCATCCCTGGAATAAATCCCACTTGTGATAAATGATCTTTTGAGTGTATTTTTGAGTATGGTTTGCTAGTATTTCGTGGACGATTTTTGTATCCATATTTATCAGGGATATTGGCCTGTAGTTTTCTTTCTTTTTTTTTTTTTTTTAAATTTTTATTTATTTATGATAGTCACAGAGAGAGAGAGAGAGGCAGAGACATAGGCAGAGGGAGAAGCAGGCTCCATGCACCGGGAGCCCAACGTGGGATTCGATCCCGGGTCTCCAGGATCGCGCCCCGGGCCAAAGGCAGGCGCCAAACCGCTGCGCCACCCAGGGATCCCTGTAGTTTTCTTTTTTTGTGATGTCTTTTTCTGGTTTTCTATCAGGTAATGCTGGCCTTGTAGAATGTATCTGGAAGCTTTCCTTCTTCTTCTGTTTTTTTGGAGTAGTTTGAGGACAATAAGTATAAACTTATCTTTAAATATTTGGTGTAATTTACCTGTGAATCTCTCCGGTCCTGGACTTTTATTTTTTGGTAGTGTTTTTGATCAGCAATTCAATTTTGTTACTAGTAATTGGTCTATTCAGATTTTCTATTTCTTCCAGATTCAGTTTTGGAAGATTACCTGTTTCTAGGAATTACACATTTCTCAGAATTCATTATTTTTAATGGCTAAATAACATTCTACAGAGAGAGAATCAACTGATTTATTCAGCCTTTCTGATATTGATGACAATCACATTTCCAGTTTTTGTCCTTCTAAACAGTAAAGGAAAAATATCCCTAGGTATATTATCTTTGAATAGTGGTGTTTATAGTTGAATAAATATTAAAAGTGAGATTCCTTGATGGAAGGATGAATGACTTTTAAAGTTTAACAACAATTTACCATTTGCCTTTCTAGAATATTATGTAGACTTCTTAATCTTCTTAATACCCCCTTGCCTCAAAAGGACAGTGCCCATTTCCTTATATTGCTTCCATCTTTGAATATTAACAAGCACCATTTTTGGGGCAAAATTCATCTCTTATTTTCATTTCTGTGCTTTCCAGTGAGGTTGACTACCATTTCATTTGTTTTTCATTTATTAGTATTTCTTCTATTCCTTGCTCATTTTTTCCCCTTGCATTCTTCTGCATATCCAATTGTTGGAGTTCTTTAAAGGTATTACTCCTTAGATGTGTTCAGCAATCTTCTTAGAGTTACTCACTTGATAGTGGTGCCTTTGTCTTGTCCTACAGAATTATTAAATATTTATATAATAAAATCTGTCAGTCCATTCCTTTATGATTTTGTGTAGGAATTTTGAGAATATATAACATTTTCACATCTGATTCTTGTAATTTACCTGGGATAAATGTGCAGTATTGTTGATAACCCCAATCTTCAAAGAAGTCAGCTTTGTAAGTAGTTCATATCAGATTCAAATTTTGTTTTTAAAATTCTGTATTCAGGCTATTGTACTGTGCTCTGATGGATACAACTCTTTTTACAATAAAAGTTACTTAAATTACTTGGCAGAATATAAAACAAAAATCTGTGGTATTAAAACAATTGTAATCTGTTTTCAAAGATGTCTGTGAATATAAGATACAAATTCTTTTGCTAGTGAAAGAGGCATTGATGTGTACGTACAGAAGTAATTCCGGCTTGCCATGGTGAGCTGTTTTTAACATGGCATCACACACAGCAGTTCAGTTATTTATGCTTAAAACAACCAAAAACCTTAAGTGCAGATATTAATGAATCCTTGTCTCAGGAGAAAAAGCAAGGAAGAAAAGAAACAACCCTCCAATAAGGGTGCTTTAATGACTCAGACTAGGTCCTAATAGAGTGTGATAACCACTTTTATCCAGAGATAAAGATGAATTAAAAATATAGTAAACACTTCTTCCCACTGTATTCATCTGATTGAAGCCGAGTAAATATACCTTTCCATATATTTTACTGTTTACCCACATTTTAATGGGTATACTGCCTATAGTGAACATGCTAAAAAATAGATCACCAGCTTAGGTAGGCTTCAGTGATTGTACTACCAGATGTTAACAGGACCCAATCTGGACTCTGAATGGGGAGAGTTTGACAAATCTAAGCAAAGTTGGTGTTCATTTAGATCTTCACAAAATATAAACTGTGTGGGCACTATGTATACTAGGGAAAAGAGGGAACTCAATACAAGTTACCTCTCCTGCATGGAAAGAGAAGAGCCCTAGCTCTTAAAATTCCCATTGGTTTATTTTGGCTTGTAATTCCTTGTCCTGTCTTCACCGCCCCCTCTCTAAACACAAAATCACCCAACTTTTAAAATGAAACTATTTGAAATGAAATCATGTAACATGTTCTCTTGGTTGCTAATTCCCTTGGGGCTATAGAGTTGACAGTTGTATGAACTAGTGATACCATAAATTAGAAATGATTTGAGTACAGTAAAATTGGGATCCTTGGCCATTTTTTTTTTTAAAGCTGGCCCTATGGGGTCTATATATTTGTTTTATACTTATTTTAATGACCATGCCAGATAGAGTTTGCCATCTGGGTTAAAATTTTTTTTTTTAGGAAAATTTAATACCTTTTGTTTTATTCTTTCTAATTCAAGAGGCTAGTTTCTATAAACTTGAATTGCATGGAGTCGGACTTTGTAAAGCAGTAGTTTGTGCTTATCTGTCCAATCCTTCCTTATTGCCTGAATCTTTAACTATCTTTTGTCTTCTTCATTCTTTACCTCCAAGATTTACTTTCAGTTCCTCACTAAAGCCATGACTGGGGTTTTGTTGACTAGAATTTCTTCTCTTTAGGTCTCTAGATCCTGGGATGATAGTGTTGGCTCTGGGGTAGTATCCTCCCCTATCTCTTTCTACCATCTGTAAACACTTTCATTCTGCCTTTAGTGGATGGTCCTCCTGAGGATACACGAAGCAGAGTGTTTGTGAAAGGAAACTGATAAGACTGAAGACATTTTCCTTTATAAAGCAGGCAGGGTGGAATGTGGGGAAAGGTAAGGGAATAGATCTGTTGTCATTATTACTTGTGCATTTCAAGCCTTCTGTGGGTTTTGCATTTACCTGGGGTTTTGTGAGACCAAAACTAATGGACTTTATGACAGGGAAGTTGAAAATATTTTAAATTTAAAGCAATCTTGAAAGCATGGTACTGTGATTCTGGTCAATAGGAGAGCCTAAAATAATTTATTGTGTTTAAGCAGCAGGGAATGTAAATTTGAATATTTTAATGTTCCTAATTAATTTCCAGCTTTAGTATGCCTACTTCTCTCCTCAAATAAGCTGCTTGCTTTCTTCTATTCTTTTTTGATGTGTTATATTTTAATGCTTGGCCTGGCTATTAGGCACACTTCATTTGGATTGATATGTTGTTGTTGTCAAATGTACTTTTATTTTTTAAAGATGTTATTTATTTATTCATGAGAGACACACAGAGACAGGCAGAGACATAGGCAGAAGGAGAAGCAGTCTTCCAATGGGGAGCCCGATGTGGGACTTGATCCCAGGACCCTGAGATCATGACCTGAACCACCCAGACATCCCATAAAATATATTTTTCCTTTTAGTTTAGTTTTATTTTGATTTTAACATTTAAAATAAAAAAAATGGAGGGGATCCCTGGGTGGTTCAGCGGTTTAGTGCCTGCCTTCGGCCCAGGGCCTGATCCTGGAGTCCTGGGATCGAGTCCCACATCAGGCTCCCAGCATGGAGCCTGCTTCTCCCTCTGCCTGTGTCTCTGCCTGCCTCTCTCTCTCTCTCTCTCTCTCTCTCCTTCTGTCTTTCATGAATGAATAAATAAATAAAAATCTTAAAAAAAAATAAAATGTTGAGCCTGTTGACTTATCTATTGTTTTGCTTGAGAGTTTTGTGTGTTTCCATTTTGGGAATAGGCTGCATAGTATTATGTGATTGGTTAATTTTCTTCTAATACTGCCGCTCTGCCTTTGAAGAAGACAATGAACTTGCTATAGTTAGTAAGCAAAGTCTTGCATGCATGGGCAGGAGGAAATTGGGTAATCCTGAGAAATCATCCGCTAGCTTTGAACATGAGATTAATTTTGGTTTTGATTACTGTGTTATACCAGAGGTTGAGAAGGAAGGAGGAAACACGTAAGGGTCTGGTTTTTAAAGCAAGCTTTAGAAAGGTTATGTAAGATTTGATCTTTCTATAAATATCTTTTTATAGTGATACCATTGTCATTTAAAAAAAAATAATAGAAGTTTTGAGCATAGGCCCAGTCACTTGGACCAGGCAATTTTAGGCTTAAGAAATATTCCCTCAGAATACCAGTTTTCATCAGAGGCTGATGTTCTTTTGGAACCTTGTAAGGAACCTTGTAAGGTAAGAGGTGGGTAGGTGAAGATGCTGAACTAACAGATTATATAAATTTATAGTCTGTATATAAGCACTCAAATTTAGAGATAAGGATGGGTGGAAAACTTGACCTGAACTCTGCTTGTCCCCTTCCCCCCCTTTAAAGATCAGTTAGCTTCTGGAGGGATGTTTTAAGAAATAGAGCTCTTTGCCAAAAGTAGATACTGTCCTTAAAATCTACTCTTCACTCTAGCATTAAACCAGGGTCTACCCTGTTGAAGATTTTAGGGGTGCCTTGCACTCTTGCTACTGCTAATTGAATAGTAAGTATTGATTTGTAACAAAGAAAATTAATTTTATGTGTTTGTGAAGGATTCACATTTAAGGGATGTTCCCCCTCTCTCTTAAATAGCAAGTGATTAACTGCTACTTTAATTTTCAATTAATCAAATTAGGTTTCTACTGGTAAATTTTGATTACATGCAGTTCTAACAGCTTCCAGATACACTTCTCTTTCCCATATGCTTACCATATGCTGAGCAAAACCAATGTAGAATAAATTAGTGTAAAAGTAAGAACACTTAGTTCTTTTGTAGAGTTCATCTTGAATGATGGAAGACAGCTCAGAATCATTTTAGCTACGAGGCACCTTTTGAAAAGTGATATGGCAAAATAGCCCATTTATGTGTGCCAAGGTCTGTTTTCATAAATGTAAATTTGAAAGTTCATTAAAATTTTGGCATGTGATTTGGAATGCATAATAACTGGAAGTGATTCAAAGCCAGAAATCTGTATCCTTATACCAACAACATGTTTCACTGAAGACTGGCTTTGTATGGTTGTTTAATATTTAAAAGTTAAAAAAAAATAGTATTTACCCGATGGTTATGGCTCTGGAAACTATGTGCAGGACGGACGGCTGTAGAAGCAAGGGAGCGCCAGCAGTCTAACCCGTGGCCCAGAATGCTCCCCAGCTTCTCCTCCTTGTATAAGCAAGGCAGGTGACTTTGGAATAGTGAACCCTGCCCCTCATTTTTCAGAGATGGCCAAACAGAAATGCAAGTTTTCCTCGCTTTCTTTGGGAATGTGAAGATGGACCATGAAGGACATTACTGCTCATGTAAAAAGAGCTGAGAAGCGGCCAAGCTGGGGTCAGACATAGGTGGCATCTAATGCTAGTAGCTAATGTGAGCCTTTATGCTTGCAGATATTCTAATGTTACATGCCAGGCATAGTGCTAACCTGTAATATAAGCCTCCCAAGGTGAGGATGTAGAAGCAGAGGAGAAGAGAAAAAATTGACCTAGAGTTGGTGCAAATAAGCCCATTTCTTATCTGTAGTAAGGGAAGTGCATTTCACCACAGACCTTTTAAGGCATCTTCCAGTGAGGCAGAGGAAGCAGTGCCACAGCCAAGGTAAGAGCTAATGAGGAATGACTGCAACAGGAAAGGTTTTATTTTAGAGCTTATGGGCTAACCTTTTCAAAATCTTATCGTCTGCCCATTGTTACTTTTGCTGTTATATATGTGTACTTTGTACAGATGCCTTATTTATTTTGTTATTTCTCTTTACAACTGTGTTTTTAAAGTTTCTTGTTCCCTGACCTCTCAGGCGCTCTGGTTTCTGCCTTCCAATTTTGTCATAGGAGAGAAAAATGGTTTATGAAGGGGATAAGATGATCACCAGGATGAAAAGTCAACACTCCTAGGAGTGGTGATGATGTCCTTAGCTCACATTCTATCACTTAGTATGCCATTTGTGATATTGTTCTGTAATTAACCAAGCTTCCTGGAGAAAGTAAGTTTAAAATCACTGTCGTCTTGGTTTATTTCTTCTCTTAGCCTATTTGACTTTGACACATGCTTCTCTCCAACTTCTGTAGCTTCTCATTCTGACAGGATACTTTGATTCTTACCTCTGGCTGGCTAGCCAGCCCTGTTTCAATGTATCTCAGTCACCAGATTGGATGTTCTTGTACCTGTTTTGTTTACTCTCTTTTTTGGTCTATTGTTTTCTTTTATCCAAATTAGTAGTTTTTCCTACTAGCAGGCTCTCTTTCTTCAAATCATTTTTTTCCCCCCACTGTGGCCAGTTACCGTTCTAAAAACACAAGTCTCCTCAAGTTTTTCTGCCTCTTAAAAAGTATTTGATGGCTGTTACCTGTAGAATTTAGCTCCTTACAGTACTCTGTAAAGAACATCACAGGCTGACACTTGCTACTTTACTAGCCTCATGGCTGGTCACACATAGCCAGATACATACAACCATACTTCATGTTCACTTTTAGTTCCTCATCAGGCCGTGTATTCTCTCTACCCTGGGTTGTTCGCTTATGCTTTTCCATTTTGCCTACAATGGATGCCTTTCATTTTCTTCTTGGCAAGTACTTACCTACTTTTCCTTAGAGGTAATCTCTTTTGGGTGTGATGTTAACTGAGTCTCCTAAGCCTTAATGAAGGCTGCCTGTGGTGTGGTTATATTATGGTTTTTGGTAAATTTGCCTTCATGGTTAGATGCTTAGCTATGTAAGAAGCAGGAGACTGTGTCTTGCTCATCTTTGTCTTCTAGCACATAGCAGAAGGCCTGGCATGCAGTTGTGTTCCATAAATATTTATTGTATGGAGTTTAGTTTATTTTTCATTACATTTTATAGAGAATGAGTGAATCTTAAAGTAAATGAAGTACCTGTAAATGGTATATTTGAACGAAGATTTGTGGTTTATCATGATTTGTGGAAGTAGAAAGGGAAATATCACAATTCCTTGGCACTCAAATTAGTGAATAGATACCAAGAAGCATAATTGGTGAGTTATCAAAAACATATTCACCTTTGGCTAGGGAAAATATGTGTGTGTGTTTCAATGAAAAATTAACTTGAAACCAGTGAAAGAATGATTTGAAACTCTGAATTATAAATAGTTCTTAGTGATTATTGTTAGGGCTGGAATAGTACCTAGGTTTCTAGGCGCTGATTATAAGGAAGAATGGTGGAGTGGAAGGGCTTGTAAAGAACCCAGTTGATAATGAAGAATGAAGTGATTGCCATCAGGTTCTCTATGTGACCTAGGGTAAGTAATTTTTCTGCCTTCACTTTTTATAACAGAGTACCTGAATCAATGGTATATGCTGGACTGTAAGTAGTCAAGAAAGAAGAGTATTGGCAGAAACAAGAATGGGCAAAACGTCGAGCCCCAGCGATTTTAGTATATACTTTGTCATTTAATTTGTATGGTGCAGTCCCCCTGTTCTTGCAGCCCCGGGTGGATATGTTCTGGGGTAAATTATATTTTACAAGTATTTCCACAACATTGTCTCTCATTTTACATGTTCTTACAATTTGATTTTGATACTCCTATCAAGAAGTGGGGGTGATGTTTCTTCCCTTTGAAGCTGAGTGGTCTTTTGTGACTATTCCAGCCTACAAAGAACTGCAGAAATGATTCTAGGTGATTTCTGAAGCTAGATCATAAAGACTATGTGGCTTCCTCTTTGTTGGTTGGAATGTAATGCTTGGTTGCGAAACCTGCAGCCACCATGTGGGTAGTCCATTTATCCTGAGGCCATCAAGTTGTGAGGCAAGACCACATGGAAAGGCCTTGAGAAAACTAACTGCATTAAGAGAGATGTCCAGCCAGTCTTCTGCTCCAACCCAGCCTCTCCAGCTACCGTCTGACTGCAGCCAAATAAGAAATTTTGAGCCCAAACTACTCAGCTAAGTCTTCCTGAATTTCTGACCCAGAAACCATGAAAGATAGTAAAATGGCTGTTGTCCTTTTATTATTTATTTATTATTATTTTTAAGATTTTATATATTTATTCATGACTCAGAGAGAGAGGTAGAAACATAGGCAGAGGGATAGGCAGGCTCCCCAGGAGGAGCCTGATTGTAGGACTTGATCCTGGGACCCCGGATCATGCCCTGAGCTGAAGGCAGATGCTTTACTGCTGAGCCACCCAAGCGTCCTGGTTGTTGTCCTTTGAAATTATGTTTGGGGTTGTTTATTCAGCAGCTGGTCATTAGAACATGTTTTTTTGGAGAAGCATTTTCTATTTTCTTCTACGGAGTATTGAAGGAAGATGGGGCTGGAACTAGAAACCTTTCTTAGTGCAGATTTAGAATCATCATTGCCCTAACACTGTTGCCCCAAACTTTCATGCCCTAGTTGGGTGTAGGCCGGGGAAGGGAGATCATAAAAGAGAAAATCATGTAACAAAAATATTTTCCTCTTCACGTAGCTTTACCTAATAGTTGATAAAGAAGGGCTAGCCAAGAGTAGATACTTAAACTGACTCTATCTAAAGAATCTGTTTTGGGGAAATAAAGCCATGGGCAAGAAATTCTGCAGATGAGCTTGGGGATATCTCTATGGGAAGAGTGAATGAGGCAAAACCAGGCTGTTGTCAAGGAGGCCAGAATTTATGTTGACTAATTTATTGTTCTGTGTGCTTTTTAAAATATTAAAATAAAAAAATAAATATTAAAATATAGTACCTTTTATGGGTTGAATTTGTCCTTTGACAAAAGATTTCCTTATTTGGAAATAGGGTCTTTTGTAGAGATCATAGTGGATTAGTGTGAGCCCTATATCCAATGGCTCGTGTCTTCATAAGGAGGCATTGTGAAGGTCTGGAGAGACACAAGGAAGAAAGCTATGAGAAGACAAGACAGAGATTGGAGTTAGGCCACCACAACTAAGGAATGTGAAAGTACCTGCACCCACTGGAAGCCAGAAGCAAAAGGAGTGAAGGAAGACCTCTCTCTTAAAGTGTTCAAAGGGGGTTGGCCCTGCCAACACCTTGATTGCCTTGACTTCTGTCTTCTAGCATGAAGGATTAGATTTTTGTTGTCTCAAGGCAACCAGTTTCTGATACTTTGTTGTGGCAACCCTAGGAAACTTGTGGTGTCTGAAGTTTAGATAGGGACAGTGAAGAAGTGTTGATCTTCAAAAGTTATGGAGATGAAAAGATAAGCCACAGGCTGGGAGAAAATATCTGCCAAACATCTATCTGACAAAGGACTTGAATCTAAAATATATAAGGCATATACAACTCAATAATAAGACAACCCCATTTAAAAATAGGCAAATGATTTAAAGATTTCAAGAAAGGAGATACATATCAGAGAAGCTTATGAAATGATGCTCAGTATTGGTAGTTTTAGGAAAATACAAATTAAAACTACGAGATACTATACTATGCTTAGAATGGCTAAAATTAAACAGAATGACCATACCAAATGTTGATGAGGATATGGAGCAACTGGAACTCATACATTGCTGGTCAGTACCTAAAATGGTAAAATCCCTTTCAAAGACATTTTTTCATTTTCTTAAAGCATTAAGCATACAACCGTCTGATTGTTCTATACATAGCTATTTACAAATCCAGGAGAGTTGAAAGCATACCTCCATAGAAAGACTTTATACTAATGGTGCTAAGGGCATGGTTTGTAAACTGGAGGTAACCCAGATGTCCACCAACAGGTAGATGGGTAAACAAATTGTGGTATAATAAAATACTACACAGCAATAAAAAGGAATCAGCTATCAATATTTACAATAATATGGATGAAGCTTAATTAAATAATTATATTGCGTAAAAGAAGCCAGTCCTCTCCCCAAAAGAGTACATATATATAAATTTTAGACATATCAAATTTTAGAAAATGCAAAGTAATTATAGTGACAGTGACAATCAGTGATTCTGGGAGATAGGGCAGGGCAGGGATGTGAAAGATTTTAGGGAGCTATGAAAAAATATTTAGGGTTGATGGATATGTTCATAATCTTGACTGTGGTGATGGTTTGCTTGGTGTATATTTATGTCAAAACATCAAATGCACATTACATTTGTGATTTTTTTAATATGTCAATTATGTCTCAAGCCAGAATAAAAAGAGAAAACTTATATGGGAAAAATTAGGGTTAAGATGGGGGCTTAAACTCCAGGCTCTATTCTACTAATACTCATCAGCCGAGTGTGAACTGGTACAGTTTGCTTTTGCCACTTACTTGCCATGTCTTTAATGGCAAGAGACCCTTTAAATCTAGAGCCAACAAGTAAACCAAATTTTAGAATCATTTGGGGTTTAATCACAGAAGACCATGGTGGGTTATAGAATAAGGGATTTCTTATATAAATTAAGCCTTAAAGATTAATCTATGAGCTTGGGAAATGAAGGACCAGGAGGCAAATTGGAGGATAAGTAGAGTTTTCAACTAGTCAGAGAAGCCAAGGGTGAGACAAAACTCATGGGTTAGGGGCCGTGGAAGCCTGTGCCTCTGTGTAACTACTACCTGTTTGTATCTGTTGGTAGGCCTGGAGTTTCTGTTGGCCTACATTACATGTAGGACTGGTTGGAAAGGTGGATAGGGATCTGTTAAGAGCAAAGGTAAGTTTGAACCCACCCACAGAGCTATGTCTTGTCACTGTACTAACCATAACAACTTTCAGAGAGTAATGTTTTCCAAGACCATACAGATCTGTCCAGATTTGTGCAAATTCTACTTTTGGTCAACTTTAAGCTAAAACTATGCAGGGAAGAGATCTCAGGAAATATAGTTTGATGCTTAACAAATTTGACACAGCATAAACGACCACAACCTGCTAATTAATGGCCTTGGTAATTTGTAGTACTTGTTATGAACCCATAGTCCCCTGTTCTTATGTGATGGGTCGATTATGCTAAACAAATACAGAATATCTTTGCGAGTGATCTAATTGGCACAATGCAGTCCAGGCATGAGGAATAAGGGTAGATCTTTTCAGAATCAGGGCTGATTGCAATGTAAACAATAGGGAGACTCTCCATCCCCTCTTACAAGGAAGGTGTTTATAGCAACATAAACACCTTTTCAGCACAGTAACATAAACAGTTTCTCAAGGAAACATTCTCTGGCATTCAGGAAATGTTTCTTTCTTTACAAACAAAAAAGTGTGTTTTTCTTAAGATTTAATTTACTTAAGGGCTCTGTTTAGAACAAGGCTATGATTGTAGAGGGATAAAGTTATTCCCAGAGCACTTTTCTGGTAGGCTGTAGTCGAAGTCCTTAAAGAAGCATCTTGTTTAAAAATCTGTAGACTAACAGAGCACAGGTCAGTACAGGTGTACCATGTTACACTTCAGATCCACCTCTGGAAAGTTGTATAAATTATACTTTTGTGAGTCAAATTATATTACAAAGTCCCAGTAGTCTATGATTTGATATTTTCTTGAGAAAATCCTTCTTGAAAACATGAAGACACTCTGTTACAGGTATGACATATGGTCTGCAGTGAGTCCAGGGACTATGATAGGGGCCATGTATTTGTCTCAAATATACATAGTTAGCTCATTTGTACAGTGAATAAATGCTTCCTAAAATTGGTCAAATTAGGATTCTTAAATTAAAATTCTTTAACCTTTTTAACTGTTTTAACCTGGAACAATTGGAAATAGATTTCATCCATAAGACCCATTATGTTTTTGAAATGGAGGGGAAAATTCTTTAGCAAGAATGCTTTCTTAATAGAGAATGGAGAACAGATGTCCCTATTTTCAACATGTTATTAAAAAATATATAGCTCTGGTAGTGCAGCGAAGATGCTGTTAATAGGCACGAAGCATCAGCCACATGCATGTTTTTTTTTACCTTTGTGGAAAGGCTTGATTTAATGAAAATATTTACCAAAAATCTCTAGGAATGATTTATTCATTGGTAACTTGATTTTGTGTAGCTTTGCACAACTTAGAATGGGGAAGTAAGAGATGGTTTATCATGCTGCCTTTTACCTTAAACTCTGGACTAGTGCTTCTCAAAATAATGTGCAAATGACCTAGGCAACCCCCTTTTTTTAAAAATAAAGATTTTATTTATTTATTGGAGAGAGAGAGTGCTAGAGACAGCATGAGTGGGGTGGAGGGGCAGAGGGAGAGGGAGAAGCAGATTCCCCGCTGAGCAGGAAGCCCCATGCAGGACTCCATCCCAGGACCCTAAAATCATGACCTGAGGTTAAGGCACATGCTTAGCCTACTGAGCCACCCAGGTGCCCCAACCTAGGCATCTTGTTGGTGAATGTAGGTTGTGATTCAATAGGTTTGGGGGTAGGGTCTGAGATTTTTATTTATTTTATTTTATTTTACTTTATTTTATTTGGGATTTTTATTTCTGGTAAGTTCTCAGGTTTGTAGAACACACTCTGAAAAGCAAGTTAGAAGGCTTTCCTGAATGTAATTTTTGCTGTGGTTTCTCATAGTATTCAACATTTTACAAGAAGTGTAGTAGATACAGAGGAAAATGATTTTTTTTTTTAAAACATATGCCCAGTTTTTGTCTTCCAGACAAAAAGATAGTGGTAGACTCTCCCATTAATTAAGTAGCTTGCTAATAGTTTGGCTGGAATTAAGTATAGGCATTTCCCATTCAACTATATTATGTAAGTATATTATGTTTTAAAATTTTTGAAAGTGGTGTAGTTTAAAAGCCAGCCTCTCATTGAGATGCCAGTTACCCCAGAAGAAGAAGAATCATTTTGCATATGTGTGGAGTACAACTGTGGGATTATTTTTTTTCCTCTGGAAACATCTCTTTGGTATCTATAAAACTAATAAAATAATTACACCCTTGAATGGTAACCTGTAAAAAAATTAAATGATTTTTTTGTGGTTATTAAAATCAATTCAGGTCCAACTTCATTGTTTTTGGAGAAGAGTTTGTGTTTGTTTCGGCAGCACATAGACTAAAGATTGGAATGATACAGAGAAGATTAGCATGGCCCCTGCACAAGGATGACACACAAATCTGTGAAGGCAAGAGTTTAATATTGAGGAAATGTTCATGGAACATTCAGGAAAGCTTGCCTGTTTGAAGGATAAAAATGGAGAGCTGATTTGAAAATATTTTTTAACTGTCACCATTTTTTTTAAACCTTTATAATGGGCAATCTGAAAATGTTAAAATTGCAGCAAGTGATATTGATATTTTTGTCTTGAATAGTTTCAAAGAAAACTTCAGGCAGTTGAATTTTTCTGGGAAATATCATTAAAATATGATTTTGAGGCTAGGGAAAAGTTTAGAGATATAAAACCAAATACTTCAAGGAATTGTCTGTCTATTTCTTAAATAGACAGTTTTTCTTAATTTTAAGTTTAACCTTTATGTAATTGAAGATTAAAAAGAGAAAAAATGGACATCTTTTAAGCTTTCTGGATCAGTGCATAAATCTGATCTTCCCTGAGGAATGGGAAGAGATGTAACCAAATGGCTATTATCTCTTTTTAGATGATGTGAGAGATCATAGACATCATCCACAATAGTGAAAATCCCCTAGGATCTGACACAGGTGGGAAAAAGAATTCCCAGGGATTTCCAGGAAGTCAAATTGTGTTTATCTACTATGATGATAGCTGATAGCCAAATTAATTTTAGTCTTCAGATAACAAATGAGCACTTTCCCAAGCATATCTTCCAAAAGATTGAGGCTGTAGTAGAATTTGAAAATTTTTCTTCTGTGTTTCAGGTGGTCAAGTGTGTTGGAAGTCTGTTTTCTAGAAAAGTAAGGGAGAGGGTATGGCCTCCATGGGGACTAAGTGTTAAGATGACAGCAGCATTATTTTGATTTTTATTTTTTAAGAGAGAGAGGGGGAGGAGCAGAGGGAGAAAGAGAGAGAGAGAATCCCAAGCAGACTCCATGCTCAGTGTGGAGCTCAGTGTGGGGCTCAGTCTCACAACTGTGAGATCATGACCTGAGCTGAAATCAAGAGTTGGATGCTTAATTGACTGAGCCACCCAGGTGCCCCTATTTTTATTTTTACTTTCTATGGTTTGACAGTAACATATTTTAAAGTATGAACAATAGGAAAATGTTGTATTAGAGATGAAACAGTTGTACATTGTAGACCATTTTAAAAAAGATATGAAAAATTTAAAAAACCAGGTGTACATTCTAATTTTTTCTATGTAGTTTAATAAAATATGATTGCCCTTTTCTTTAATGTGCTACTTCCCCTGTGATTGCACATTTACTTGTGTGAACATTATTTTCTTACGGCTACATAATATTCCATTTATAAAAATATCATTTGGGTAATTTTTCCTCCTTAGACATTTAACTGGATTTATATGTTTTTCTAAGATGAAAATAGTACTTTGTACTATGATGAACATCTGTGTATAATACTTTTCTTTGATCAGAATTTTCTTCTTAGGTCAGGTTGCCAGAACTGAAATTCATGTTCTTATAGGGAACTTTTCCTTAAAAGTTGGTCTGTGTAGTTGAAGGACTGTTTACAAAGAAATACTAATCCTTCCTGTTAAAAGATAAGGATGTTATGACAAGGTGTTAAAAGCTAAGCTGGAGTTGGACAGGTCAGATTAACCTGGATCTATCTTTGACACCTGTTTTTAACACTTGTTGGAAAGGGGAAAAAATCAGGGCTAACAATTGGTCTTAGATTTTGGTAGGTTGAATTCTTTCTAAAGAAATTAGTTGTTTATGTGGCAAGTGCTTTAAAAAATATTTTGCTAGTAAATTAGGGTAGGAGGATATTTGAAGATAAAGTTTCTAATAATAAGTTTATAATGTTAACTCCTAGCCCTCTTAACTTTATTTAGAGCAAATGTATCAAGATAGTTGTGATTCACTAAAGCAAATAGGGGGAAAAAAAAGGGAGGGAAACAAGAATAATAGTGCCATAGAGAAAAACAGAAACTGTCTCTTAATTCACACTATAGACTGATTTGTAATATTTATTCTTAACCAGATTTTAGAGATGAGATAGTCATTTGGATAGGTTAGCCATAAAGCCATCCTAGTTGTTCCATAAAGTTACAAACAACCCCAAACTTCTAATTAGCCCACATCATTTTAATTGCCCTAGTGTCTTCTAGCAATAGATTTACAGTCAGAATAGAAAGTTTGCATGACAAGATGGATAAGCTGTATTTTCTATGCATATTTTACTAGAGTTTTTATTTTGGTTGAGAAATTCTAGTTTCAGGGGTTTTTTAAATTTTCTGGATTGTGATGATCCCTTCTGGATAGGGAAATGTCTGTAAAGAATATTTTTTCAAAAAAAATATTTTTTCCAATTAATTCCAAGGTATTGATGTATACATAAATTTAGGAATTAATGAAGTAATGTTTGCAGCATTTTTATGTTTGAGATTATATTTTGAAAAACTAAAATCAACTGTAAATTTTTTTAGAGGTGGGAGAGGGAGAGAGAGAGAAGTGCAGTGGGGAGGCAGAGAGAGGGGGAGAGAATCTTAAGCAGGCTCTGCACCTAGTGCAGAGCCCAATGTGGGGCTCGATCTCACAACCTGAGATCATGACCTGAGCCAAAATCAGAGTTGTATGCTTAACTGACTGGGCTGCTCAGACACCCAACTAGTTAGATTTTTTTTTTTTTGTATATTTTTTTATTGGAATTCGATTTGCCAACATATAGTGTAACACCCAGTGCTCATCCTGTCAAGCGTCCCCCTCAGTGCCCGTCACCCAGTCACCCCATCCCCCAGCCCACTTCCCTTTCCACTACCCCTTGTACATTTCCCAGAGTTAGGAGTCTCTCATATTTTGTCACCCTCTCTGATTTTTCCCACTCATTTTCTCTCCTTTCCCTTTAATCCCTTTCACTATTTTTTATATTCCTTGAATGAATGAAACCATATAATGGGACAGCCACATGCAGAAGAATGAAACTAGACCATTCTCTTACACCATACACAAAGATAAACTCAAAATGGATGAAAGATCTAAACGTGAGACAAGAATCCATCAAAATCCTAGAGAAGAACACAGGCGACACCCTTTTTGAACTTGGCCACAGCAACTTCTTGCAAGAGACATCTTTGAAGGCAAGGGAAACAAAAGCAAAAATGAACTATTGGGACTTAATCAAGATAAAAAGCTTCCGCACAGCAAAAGAAACAGTCAACAAAATTAAAAGACAATGTACAGAATGGAAGAAGATATTTGCAAATGACCTATTAGATACAGGGCTAGTATCCAAGATCTATAAAGAACTTATTAAACTCAACAGCAAAGAAACAAACAATCCAATCATGAAATGGGCAAAAGACATGAACAGAAATTTCACCAAAGAAGACATAGACCTGGCCAACTGGCCAACAAGCACATGAGAAAATGCCATCAGGCATTTCACTGGCCATCAGGGAAATACAAATCAAAACCACAATGAGATACCACCTCACACCAGTGAGAATGGGGAACATTAACAAGGCAGGAAGCCACAAATGTTGGAGAGGATGTGGAGAAGGGGGAACCCTCTGACACTGTTGGTGGGAATGTGAACTGGTGCAGAGATTCTGGAAAACTGTGTGGAGGTTCCTCAAAGAGTTAAAAATAGAACTGCTGGAATCCCTGGGTGGCTCAGCAGTTTAGCGCCTGCCTTTGGCCCAGGGCGTGATCCTGGAGTCCCAGGATTGAGTCCCGCGTCGGGCTCCTGGCATGGAGCCTGCTTCTCCCTCCTCCTGTGTGTCTGCCTCTCTCTCTCTCTCTCTCTCTCTATCATAAATAAATAAATCTTAAAAAAAAAAAAAATAGAACTGCCCTACGACCCAGCAGTTGCACTGCTGGGGATTTACCCCAAAGATACAGATGCAATGAAACGCCGGGACACCTGCACCCCGATGTTTCTAGCAGCAATGTCCACAATAGCCAAACTGTGGAAGGAGCCCTGGTGTCCATCGAAAGACGAATGGATAAAGAAGATGTGGTTTATGTATACAATGGAATATTCCTCAGCCATTAGAAACGACAAATACCCACCATTTGCTTCAACGTGGATGGAACTGGAAGGTATTATGCTGAGTGAAGTTAAGTCAATCCGAGAAGGACAAACAGCTAATTTTTAACTACATAACATTTGGTACGTATAAGAGAATATAAGTAATGTGTAAGATTAAAAGCAAAATAATAAAATGAACATCCATGAAACTGCTATTCAACTTAAATTAGAACATGACCAAATTATATTTGAGTTCCTCTCCTAGGGTGTTCCGTTTTGCAGATCTGTCAGCTCAAAAAAGATCTTGATACCTACTTTTCTAAATACGAATTAGTATGCTGCTAGCCTTTGGAAGAAATCTAAACAGGTATATACAATTTACATTAAGAACACCTGCAGATTAATGATTGATGTCAATTCATAATTCATGATGATAAAGATGTGTAAAAATAGGACATTTGCTTTGAAATTGTTAACTAAGCTAGATCTTAACTTTTAAAAAATACTATGAGACTTGAAATTGTTATCTTCTTTATTGAAATAGGCTATTTTAAAAATATTACTGAATGTGAAAACATGACTACATTATTCATAAAACACCAAATATGTGTTTATTTAACAGCATAAATTCATATTACATGTTGGAAATCCAGGGTTTTTTGTTTTTGTTTGTTTTTTTGAGAGGAAATAATGTATCCATCCACCAAGGATCTTCTACGTTTCCAGATCTTTGCCTCATTTTCTTCTTCTTCTCCCTCCCCCCCCCTTTTTTAAGATTTTATTTATTTATTCACGAAAGACAGAGAGAGAGAGAGAGAGAGAGAGAGAGACATAGGCAGAGGGAGAAGCAGGCTCATGCTGGGAGCGGGATACAGGACTGGATCCTGGGACTCTGGGATCATGCCCTGAGCCAAGGGAGACGCCCAACCACTGAGCCACCCAGGTGTCCCTGCCTCATTTTCTTTGAATCAGGACTTCTAGGTTAAAAGTCACACACAAAAAATTGTCACTAGAGGAATGTGCTATGGATTAACAGAGTTTTAGGTATGTTATGTGATTACTTAAATATTTTCTTTATTTTTCCCCCTAGAATGTTTTTCCCATTTCTACTTTTGCTAGTTACTATTTTGGAATGTAGTAATTTTTGATTTTCCAAATTGTTTTTGACTGAATCTTGAAGAATAGAAACCCAAATTGTTTTTAAATATATTTCCTAAATTTTAATTTAAATAATTAAAAAAAGATTTTATTTATTTATTCATGAGAGACACAGAGACAGAGGCAGAGACATAGGCAGGGGGAGAAGCAGGCTCCTTGTGGGGAGCCTGATATGGGACTCAATCCTAGGACTCTGGGATCACGACCTGAGTCGAAGGTAGATGCTCTCAACCACTGAGCAACCCAGGTGCTCCTGTTTTTCATTTTTTTTGTTGTTTTTAGCAGTAACACTTTGAAGATTAGGAAACAAGTTTTGTTCATCTCATAAAGGCATAGCAGGTGATTGTTTCTCAGAGTCTGTCTTCCTCATAAAATAAATATTAGATTTCAATTTTGGCTTATATTTTCCCCCTGATTTCTTTCCATATTATCATTGCCTTTTATCTAGAATTTTCTACTTTCTCACTTAAAACAAGAATCTAAGTGTCTGGATACTGGGGTGCAAGTGATGCTGTTCCTCATTTTTCTCTTCTTTTAAAAAAGTTCTCATATGGCTTTAACTTTTTTAAAAAGATTGATTGATTGATTGATTGATTGATTGATAGCACCAGTGGGGTAAGCGGCAGAGGGAGAGGCAGAGAGAATCCCATGCATACTCCTTGTGGAGCACGGGACTCCACGACCCTGAGATCATGACCTGAGCCAAAACGAGATCATGACCTGAACCAAAACTATGAGTCGGATGCTTAATTGTCTGAGTCACTCAGGTGCCCCTTAACTTTTCCCTCCTAAATTGCCAAATTTTAATGGATTTTTGGATTAAGAGTAAAAAAAAAAAGGGAATTTACATTAAAATTTAGCTGGGTGACTCACAGGTTAAGCTTTGGACTCTTGATTTTTGGCTCAGGTCATGATCTTGGGGTTGTGAGATCCAGCCCCATGTAGGGCTCTGGGCTGGGCTTGGAGCCTGCTTAAGATTCTCTCTTTCCCCCTCTCCCTCAGCACCCCACTCCCTCTGCCTTTCCCCTCTGGTATTAGAAACTATGTAAAGTTTCTTTGTACTTTTTGAACTTTAAAAACAAAGTTACTTTAATGTGGAGTAAAATTCAGTAATCCTGTAGTTGAAAATTAAAAAAAAAAAAAGATTTATTTATTTATTTTAGTCAGGGAGCAGCACAGGAAGAAGGAGAGAGAATCCTAAGCAGACTCCATGTTCTATGCTCAGTGCAGAATCTGATGGGCGGCTGGATCCCACAACCCTGAGATCAGTACTTGATCCAAAGCCAAGAGCCCCCACACTCCACCTAGTACACCACCCAGGTGCCTTGAAATTTTAAACGCAAATGTTGTGGTCCAGTTAGCTTTCTTAAGCGTAAATCAGCCATCAGCCGCTCTGGTCATAAGCAGGTTGCTTAATGCTTTTTTTTTTTTTTTTTTAAAGATTTTATTTATTTATTCATGAGAGACAGAGAGAGAGAGAGAGAGAGAGAGAGAGCGCGCGGCAGAGACACAGGCAGAGGGAGAAGCAGGCTCCATGCAGGGAGCCTGATGTGGGACTTGATCCTGGGTCTCCAGGATCATGCTGTGGGCCAAAGGCAGACGCTTAACCGCTGAGCCACCCAGGTGTCCCGCTTAATGCTTTTATTCCACTGTTTCCTCACCTGTACAATGAAAGGAGAGAAGTTTTCAGGGTGGTTGTGAGAATGAGATGAATTGTTATGTCTGAGCACTTTTATGGAAATACTTGGATTACTTTTCTGTCACTGCCATAACAGATTAACAGAAATATACCTGCTGAAAACAATACAAATTAATTTTCTCATGGTTCTGTCGGTTAGAAGCTGAGATTAGCTCAGCTGGTTTCTCTGTTATGGTTTCCTGAGCTTGAAATTCAGGTGTTGGCTGGGCTGTTTGTTGGGAGGCTCCGGGAACAGTCCAATCCTGGGAATATTCAGGTTGTAGGCAGATTCCAGTTATCGTGGTTGTAGGGTTGACATCGGTTTGTGAACTGCGGCTGGACCAGCCTTAGCATCTAGAGATTTCTCTAGTCCTTTGCATGTGGGTTCCCATATTTCAGAACCAGAAAGGCATGGAAAATCCTTCTTATGCTGGGAAATTTCTGTTGTTCCTTTTGTACCCCACCTCTCTGATTAGAGCTGGAGAAAGTTCTCAGGTGATTAGCTCAGATCTGCATAAATACATGATAAGCCTTATAGCCTGTGGTCATTTGATTAATAACCTTAATTGCATCTGTAAAATCTTTTCACAGCAGTACCTAGATTAGTGTTTGACTGAATAATAAGAGGACAGGAATCTTGAGGAACAGCTTCAGAATTCTGCCTATGATTATGCCCAAAAATGGTAGCTAGGGATAGTCTGCGAGGTGACTAGCAATGATGAAAGAAATCACATCTTTACCTGAGAAGTACAGAGAGAGTAAATTGTAAATCCCTTGTAGGTAGGCACGGTTCCTTACTTTTTTGTATCTTTAGAACCTTACAGTTTTACATATATTTGTTCAAATATCTGCCATTGGTTGATAGCTTGAATATAATTTCTTTTTTATTTTATTCATTTTATTTATTGGAATTAGTAACAGTATAGTAGGAGTTTTGTTTAACATTTCTGGTACGTCTCTGGAATGATTAATTGCATTTAGTTTCCCCATATTTTTTTTCCCTACTTCTTATCAAACCACAGAGATAAATAGCTTGTTCTGTTATAAGCTGCCAATAACCTTTTGTTATGAGTACACAAATTTTGAGTTATTTTGTCTCGTAGTCCTTAAGAATTTATTAGTCTTTTATATAGTCTTAGCCATGTCTTCTATAACTTGTATTTGAAGAGGGTTTTAAGTATAGCATACAGTTGAAAGTTGACCAACTACCCTGGCAGAAAGGGGTGCCCTTAATTGCTGTCTTCAGGGTGGCATCCTTAACTACTGAATCTATAACCACAGTGATTTGCAAGGTGATAGTCAGTGTTCTTCTTACAATTTTGGGACATTTTCCCCGATCAACAAATCTAGGACTCCCTTTAATGATTTTAATCAGTCATATTGGATACCTGCCAAGAAAGAAGAGTATAAATCATCACTTTTAAGAAGCCAAGATCAGGGATCCCTGGGTGGCGTATCGGTTTGGCGCCTGCCTTTGGCCCAGGGTGCGATCCTGGAGACCCGGGATCGAGTCCCACGTCGGGCTCCCAGTGCATGGAGCCTGCTTCTCCCTCTCCTCTGCCTGTGTCTCTGCCTCTCTCTCTCTCTCTCTCTCTCTGTGACTATCATAAATAAATAAAAATAAATTTTTTTAAAAAAGCAATACATGGGAGTGCCTGGCTGGCACAGTCGATGGAGGTGGAGCCCGTGACTCTTGATCTCAAGGTAATGAGTTCAAGACTCATGGTGGGCACAGATCGTACTTAAAAAAATAAAAACACAGAATCTGATTCTTTCAAAGAGCTTCTAAAACATGTGTTCTCTCGAAATGAAACTTGGTAAAAGAAGGCTCAAATTCAGTTTAAAAGTAGTAAAAGAAAAAGAGCAAATGCCCAGTTTTCCATGAGAGAAACTGGATTGCCAGATGAGTCTACAAAACATACAGAAAGATCAAAGGAACGATGAATGGACATTGCTGATCCTGGATTTAGACAGAAAGGCATTCCTGAAAGAACTAACCATATGAATGCCCAGCCAGCCCTCATTATCAAATTAAAAGGCAGTAAGGTAAGCAAGGTACTTTAGCAAAAAGTTTCTAAACCTTTTGGCACAAGGAGGTTATTTCATGTTATGCATCTTTTTAGGAGGGGGAGGAAAGACATATATTTTTGGGCAACATCTAACTCTCAGAAAAAGCAGAAAAGATTCCTAAACCTCACTTAGGAATGAAAGGAATAACAAAGTGAAACCGTTGAGCCACCCAGGGATCCCCCATGTATTGCTTTTTAAAAGCTATTTTCAAAAAGTTATCCATGTTATCTAAATAAAAGTATCATATTTATTTAACTTGTTGAGGAAGTTATCATTTTTTTCTGAGATCACTAGTCTATAATCAGGAGAGTGATTAGCACTCTTTATTTAGGGCCTTCTAAATTCTTGGCAGTTTTTCAGTTTTCTTTCAATTGATATACATCATTCAATTTGTCTTATAGATCACCATCTGATTATTAATTTTTAAAAAAGATCTTATTTATTAGAGAGAGTGCATGTGCAGTAGCAGGGAAGGGGCAGAGGGAGAAGGAGAAGCAGACTCCCTGCTAAGCAGGGAGCCAGATGCAGAGGTCCATCCCAGGATCCTGAGATCAGGACCTGAACTGAATTTTGAAGGTAGACCTTTTACCGACTGAGCCACCCAGGCACCCCATGATTATTAATTTTTTTAATTGTAAAATATACATAGCATAAAATTTAGTTTCCACTGTTGGGAAATGTGTAGTTCTGTGGCATTCAGCACATTCACATTGTTACAGAACTTTCTCCATCATCTGTCTCCAGAACTTTTTTATCATCCCAAACTGAAAGTTCCAAAGTTCGTATGCATGGAAACAACTTCCCATTCCCTTCTCCCCACTTCTCCTGGCAACTACCATTCTACTCTCTGTCTCTATGAATTTGACTTAATTGGTTTGTTTTTATAATGTTTACCTTAACAAAACATTTTTCCTTCCAGGCATGAGTGGAGGTATGGTCTGGGGGCAGGGAGGAAGAGTTGATTCATAGGTATCAGATTAAATTTACTGCCTAAAGAATTAATAAGTAACCTTTACCTGCCTTGTGTATTTGACTACTTTTTATCTGCAGGATTTGAACACTGGGAATATATGAATATAACTTGTCTTTAAAATGCTATGTCTTTGAAGAAAAGAAAATAAAGCTTTGAACTTTGAGTTATGGGCTTTGCTGATATTCATCTCTCTCAAATATATAAATTTTTTCAACTTGGCTTTTCTTCAGATCATTTTACTTCCCATCTGAATGTTTAGTCTGTGGCTACTAGAGTTCAGTGGGAATAATTCCTTGTTTTCTTAGACAACTGATGTCTTGATTTTTGACATAGATATGTCTCACATGCCACAACATTGTTTTGAAATTAGTTTGATAAGACTGAGATGTTCGTACATTATACCATTTGGGTTGTGGATATTTTGTCTGATAACTACATTGTTGGTACAGACTGTTTTCCTAGAATGGGGCAAATGGTCTTCTTTCTCATTGTAGGAAGATAGGAGTTTCCTGAATGATACTGATTAGGGAATATAAAGTAATTTTCTGGGATTTGGCTTGGGAAAGTATGGCTTTCAACTAGTTTCAAAACTAGTTAGGTTGTCTTTTTAGGAGAGGCTGTAAGCTTCTCCAAGGACAGGATTGTTCATTCATTTTGTAAACAATTGAGTAATAGGTAGAGTATAAATAGAATTTCATTCCAGTAGTTAAGGCCTTATAATTTTCCTAATAGCAGCAGGTTTTAAATCTTGGATAGACAAAGTTAGAGGTAAATAGAGACCACAGTTTCATAAGAAGTACTTCTACCCTTTTCTCTTTATGCATGGTAGACCAGGAGAGCAAATGAAAGATGTGGCTGGGGACCTGGTAGTATTAACTCGCTCTTGTTGCTTTGCAACATTTTTTTTTTTTTTTAAAGATTTTATTAGAGAGTGCACAAGCAGGGCGAGGGTCAAAGAGACAGAGGGAGAAGCAGAGACACCCCCCCCCCCCCCCCCCCCCCCCCCGCATCCTTGAGCAAGGAGCCTGACAACAGACATGGAGATGGGATGTGATCTCAGGACCCTGGGATCATGATCTGAGCTGAAGGCAGACACTTAACCAACTGAGCCACCCAGGCACTCCTGCCTTGCAACTTTTATGCACCGGCATTCAGCATCTTTTTAGCTAATGCCCTTTCTGCCATGATTTAGGTAATAAGCATAGACAAGTATGTGAATATATACTTAGTTTTTTCATGTTCTGATTCAGTAATTGTTTTAGAATTTCAACATAAAACAGTCAATAGTCATGAATGTATTTCTCTAATATTTCTGAACTGGAGGTGGTTTTGTTGTTACAGAATGTCGTGGGTAGTTAAGTGGGTTTTTATTTGCTCCCAGATTCCTCTCTATTGCAGTTTTCTGTTAGTCAACAAATGCTGATACAGAGACAGTAAAACTTCTTCTGTCTCTCGCCTTTGGGGAATAAACCAGCTGATAGAGGCCTTCAGACATCCACTGGAAGAGGGAGTGTGCAGGGCTCTCCCACAGTAATGACAGCGCAGTTGGAGCAGCTCTTCCTGACAGTGTAAAGTTTCATAAAAGCAAACCAGGAGCTGGCCCTTGAAGAATAAATTGAAAGATTTATTGCCATGCGCCTGATACCAATTTGCGTTGTAAGTGTGTGACCTTATCTTATTTTAAATTCTTTGCCAATCTTTTAGAAATAATGACTTTTACATTTTCTTTTAAACCACTGAGTTGGATTATCCTTTCATATATTTATTTACTAGCAGCTCTTTTCTTTGGAGGGTTGCCAGTTAGTGTGCTTCCCCCATTTCTCTCATTAATTGTCAAGACTTCTTTATGTTAGTGTTGGCCTACAGAAGACAGGATGTTTTTTGGAATTGTGGTAAATGTATGGATTGATTTATGGGAAATTAACCTTTTTTGTGATCTTCCATCTTCCTTATCTAAGAGGCTGCTATATTTTTTTCAGTTATTCAACTCTTATTTTATATATCTCTGTAAAGTTATATAGCTTTATTTATGGGTAATGTGTGTTTTGAGTTCATTAAGTTTTTGTTGCTTTTATAAACGGAGCCCTTGGTGCCATTTTATTTCGGAAGTACTTATTCCAGAAAGTGGTTATTGTACTATGGAGGAAAGCTATATATTTTTTGTATATTACCTTATTTCTAGACATTCCTTTGCTTCCAGTACTTTTTCAGTGGCCTTGCTGTGTTTTTCCAGATAGTAATTTTCTACAAGTAATTATGTATGAGTCTTCTTTGCTTGTTGGTTTGCTTGTGTTTATTATATGTGCTAGGTTTTCAAAATAACTTTGAATCATGCTGGTATCAGTGGTCATTCTTGTTGAAGGCATACAGGAGTTCAATGATAATATTTTTGCAAACAAAAAAGCAGAGCTCAACACTTGAATATAACTGATGACAGACAAAAATGCATTTTAGGAAATGTATGATTGACTGTGGCTTGCATGTGCAGGAAGTGTTACTTTATGGCTGAGAATAATATGTACACCTATGCAGACATCTAATATTATTTTATCATTATTTTGGCAATTGTGTATTTATATGCTGTACATATATAGTGAAGATTTTAGACCAAGTGAAGTCTATTTGCACAGTGCAACTAGAGTTAATGGCACTGATTTATTTATCATTTAAAAGAATGTAAAAATCTGTCCTTATTTTCAAATCCTATTCCTAGGGGGAAATCACTGTTAAGTATCTTTCCTGGTTTTTCTGTAGGTATTTAATCACTCTGTGTATACACACACACACACACACACACACACACACACACCTGCATGTGTTTATGTATTCTTTTACAAAAACAGGATAATTTATTTATTTTTTTTAAAGATTATTTATTTATTCATAGAGACACAGAGAGAGAGAGAGAGAGAGAGAGGCAGAGACACAGGCAGAGGGAGAAGCAGGCACCACGCAGGGAGCCTGAGGTGGGACTCGACCCAGGGTCTCCAGGATCACGCCTGGGGCTGCAGGCGGCGCTAAACCGCTGCGCCACCGGGGCTGCCCCAAAACAGGATAATTTAAATCAGAAAGTATAGTAGCTTCTTTAAAACTTAGCAATAAAATATATTGTGCATCTTGTTTTATGCGATGATTTTAAATGTCTTGGCTTAGTGTTCTGCACTATATTATTATGGTGGTAACATTTCATAGGTTATTTCTGAAGTGTATGAGAAATAAGTAAAGGTATATCACAGCAAATAATTTATTTGAAAATAAGATGTATTGTTTAGGTTTCCTTACTTCTATAAATCAACTATTCTAGGAGCCAGTTAGTGAAAACCTATCTTAAAATCACATGTGGGATTTCTATTTCCCTAAAAGAATTCTACCAATTAAAAGAAATTTAAAAATGTAAAATCAAATCATTAACTGAGTCATGGATATGCTCTTTAAAATCTGATTAAGAAAAATATAAATTTTGTAGTAGGGGACTTATAGAAGTTTGATTCATGTTTTCAAAGACCTTTGCCATATTCCTTATCTTTTGAAAATATTTAACTGAGTTCAGGATGTGAATGTGATTATATAATTATTGTTTTCTAGGTCATAGTGTTCTTATGTTCACAATTTGTTTTCAGTATTTCATCAAATGTTTTGAATACTTGGGTTGAGTACCATACTAAGTCCTGGCAATACCAAGCAAAATCAAAGGAAAAAAAGTGATTCTTTTTACAGATTTTACAGGTTACAGACTAATAGGGGACCAGCAATTTCAAGTGCAATAAAAATGTTGCTTATATACAGGATATAGAGGAGAAATTTGTAATTTGGGGGGGCATATGAGAAAGACACCCCAGAAGTCTTAATGGGGAATACAGGGAAGAGGAGTAATTTTGGGGTTGAGTTATGAAATATGAATAAGTTTTTCCCAGGCAGGTGGGTAATAAGGAGAGTCTTACAGTGCTGGTGACATGAAGGCCAAAAGAATAGAAACCTTTCTGGTTCCATGAGATATTAGGTGGTTGAGTGTGTCAGTTGAGAAAATACTAAGCAGTGGAGGCATTCCTCCAGCACAGCAGTGTAGAATCATGATGGTAGAATGACTATTCTATGTTAGAAAACAAGAGCAAAGGGGTAAAGGAATGACTTGGAGAGCATGGTAGAGTATGTATTAGAATTCTCCCATGATACCTTTTTCATCAAAAGTTTGAAGAGGCCTAAATGGAAAATACAGTGACACCAGAAGGAAAATAAAACTTGAGAAGCACATGGGTGGCTCAGTTAAGCATCTAACTCTTGATCGTAGCTCAGGTCATGATCTTGGGGTCCTGGGATGAAGCCCCACATTGGGCTCCATACTCATTGGGCTCCATACTCAGAGAGGAGTCTCCTTAAGATTCTGTCTCTGCCCCTATCCCCCCAAATAAATAAATCTTAAAAAATCCCCACAACTTCCTTGATAAGATCTCTCCAAGATCAGTTTGCTGGATTGCCCTTTTGTGCACAGCATCTTTAGCCAAATCTTTTATGATACGTTCATACACCCAGAAATAATTAATCACCTATAATGATATTACTGCTGTATTTCATAGATTGTGAGATCTGCATTTTAACATTTTTGAAACTGGGATATGTCTACTAATCAGATCTATGAGTTTTTTTGGCTGTATTTTTTTCTTAGTATGTCACAGTAATGTTGAATCTGTTTATGATCAGTGGCATCTTATACTTGAAATATGTTAATATTTTGCTGGTTGTCATTTCAAAAATCATATGCATATGTATTTTTTAATTAAGTTTTTAAATTTTAACTCCCTTGTAGTTAACATATTGAAGGATCTATGTACATTTAGTCCCCATTGCCTATTTTACTCATCCTGGCACCCACCCCACTCTGGTAACCATCAGTTCTCTATAGTTAGGAGTCTTTCCTGGTTTGTCTCTCTGCACACCCTCCCCCCCCACCATTTGTTTGTTTTGTTTCTTAAATTCTACAGATGAGTGAAATCATATGGTATTTATCTTTCCCTGACTCATTTCTCTTAGCATAATACTCTGTAGTTCTATTCATGTCCTTCCAATTAGTAAGATTTCTTTCTTTTTTATGATTGAGTAGTATTCTGTTGTATATATACATTGCATCTTCTTTATTCATTCATCTGAGATGTACACTTGGGCTGGTTCCAAACTTTGGCTGCAGTAAACATAAGGATGCTTGTATCCCTTTGAATTGTTGTTGTTTTTGATAAATGCCCAGTAGTGCAATCACTGGATCATAGGATTGTTCTATTTGTAACTTTTTGAGGAACCCCCATACTGTTTTCCACAGTGGCTGCATCAGTTTGCATTCCCACCAAGAGTCCACGAAGGTTCCTTTTTCTCTACATCCTTGTCAACACTTGTTGTTTGTTATGTTTTTGATTTTAGCCCTTCTGACAGGTTTGAGGTGTTATCTCATTGTAGTTTTGATTTGCATTTCCCTAATGATGAGTGATGTTGAGCATCGTTTCTTGTGTTTGGCCATTTTTATGTCTTCTTTGGAGAAATAAATGTTTGTTCATGTCTTCTGCCTATTTTTAAATTGGATTATTTGGGTATTTTTGGTGTTGTATCAGTTCTTTAATATATTTTGGATAGCAACCCTTTATTGGATATGTCATTTGTAAAAATCTTCTTCCATTCAGTAGGTTGTCTTTTAATTTTGTTTATTGTTTTCTTTGCTGTGTGGAAGCTTTTTATTTTGGTGCAATCCCAATAGTTTGCTTTCGTTTCCCATGCTTGAGGAGACATATCTAGAAAGATGTTGCCAGAGCTGATGTCAGAGAAATTACTGCTTATGTTCTTTTCTAGGATTTTTATGGTTTCATGTCTCAAATTTAGGTCCTTAATATATTTTGAGTTTATTTTTGTGTATGATATAACAAAGGGGTCCAGTTTAATTCTTTTGCATGTAGCTGTTCAGTTTTTCCAACACCATTTGTTGAAGAGACTGTCTTTTCCAATTGCATATTCTTGCCTCCTTTGTTGTTGATTGTTTGCCTATATAATTGTGGGTTTATTTCTGGGTTTTCTGTTCTTTTCCATTGATCTATATATTTTTGTGCTAGTTCCATACTGTTTTGATTACTATAGCTTTCTAATATAACTTGAAATCTCGAATTCAGATACCTTCAGTTTTATGTTTTTTTTTTCAAGATTGCTGTGGTTATTTGGGGTCTTTTGTGTATGCATATGTATTTTCTACTTTTGGAAATTGTAATTATCTTCAGTGATATGTAAGTATCCATGATGGTGTGTAATTGAGCATTTCTCATCATTGCCCTTAGTATGGATTGCTGAGTATGGAATGGTCATTTTGCTTTTAGAATCTGAAATGATTTATAGTTGTTGCCCTCTCAGTGTCTTTTTCTTTTATACCTTTTTTTTTTTTTGCATTTGAAGAAGTCATGACAACTTGTTTGTCAATTCCAATTCTTAGCAGATATGATTAGGAATGAATAGACAGGTATGATTCTAAGATCGGCAAAGACAATTGGAGTGGGGTGAGGCAAGAGGGTGGTTTTTTAGGTTATAAACAGTTAATAGGTATAATATAATGTATTACATTCACAATTAGTATAGGAAACAACAGGAGTAAGTAAATGGCAAGGATAGATGTTTGATGTCCCCCTTTATGAGAGGGGTTCATTACCTGAGAAATGTACAGTCATTGGAACTTCTCTTCGAAAAAAACATAACAATAAGATGAAACCAGCACTTTCATGCCTCTTATAGTAATTATCTAGTCAATATGCATTCTCCTCTTTAGGACTTAACAGTGCTCTGTATTTTCATGATAATCTGTTGTTAAACCTGACTGGTAATAGGTAGGAATTCCTAATGGTACGTGTTCCATATGTGTGTGTGTGTGCATGTGTGTGTGTGAGTGAGAGAGAGAGAGATATCACCTTTTAAATTCAGGGGTGACTAAGGCAGGGAAAGAGAGGATATTATGATAAAGGGTCTCGCTTTCTTAGGTTGGGAGATAAATGTTTAAATAAGTATCTAGAGGAATCTATAGAAATGATTAAACTGGTTGGGATAAGAGAAGACTTTGAATTTGGAGTACGTTTCTTCAACACATGTGTAGATTGGAGGTTTCAGATGTCAGATGGAGTGTGTATTGAGACTGTGTACATTTTTTGAGCAGAAGGTAAGACATAAAGCCCCCTCAGTGTCAGAGGCTGTAGCATCTGGAAAATGGACTGTCATCAATTCTAGGTGGTAACGAGTTGGGAGAGGCTGATAGTCCTGGCATGGGAATAAGGTAAAATTAGGGCCTGACATTTTCAAAAGCATTGTTTAGTAACATCCTTCTCATTTATGTGTTCTCCCTTACATACTAAGAAAGCTGTTTTCTTGTTTGCACAATAGAGTTACTATTTGGAACTTGTCGAATTCACAGTTAGTATTTAATTAAATTTCTAAGAAAAAAATATCCAAAATAGCATAAAGTTGTATATCACCAAAAAGTATAAGAAAAAATGGACATAAAATTCCTTGATTTTAAGATGAAAAGATCTCAAAATATGAGAAATACTTAAAAATTGTACAGTATGTGATTGATGATAGCATAAAATGGTGAAATGAGAATAAGTTACAGTAGGAGGGATTTAAGTGAGAAGTAAATAAGTATTTCCTGAAATACGGAACTCTAGAAATGATGCCAGTTGATTTAGACATTTAAAAATGCCTTCTCTGCATAATTTTAAGAAGCCATTAACTTCTTATTTATTTGGATTGGCTTTAAGGTGTGGTCATCTTGAATTAAAGAGAGGTGTTTTGAATGACTTCCTTGTTCCTTCTGGCCCTAGAATGTAACACTCTTTTGAATGACAATTTGCCAGTTTGATTCTAGTGGCGAAATCTTAGGAAAGTTAACCAGATGAGGCTGTGGTTGAAATAACATGTAGTGAGGATTTGGCTCACCACAGTTATTTTAATGGACAGCCAACTCTTTCCCCATTCCATTGGCTCTGTAGTATCTATAATATCTTTTTTTTTTTTTTTGAATCATGTTCTTATGCGAGTAATAGAAACTTTAAATCCTTTCCTTTTGTGTTTATGTGTTCTAACTGATAGAAAACCTTCCATCACCCTTGAAGCTGACTGACATGAAGAAGTTAAGACTTGGTTCTCTGAAGTTGTCACTGCTTGGGTTACCATAGCATGCATGATCATGGCCAAAAGCAGGGGCAATGCTTATTTTTTAGTGCTAAGGAAGAAACTTTTCCTTTGTTCAACTTAAAAAAATATATACTGCTTTAGCTTTTCAGACACAATCTTGACTTTGATAAGTAGCTTGTAACTTCTTTCAAATAAATATGAAGTAGCTGAATATTCTCCAGTGCTCCATGCCTGCAAAGTGGGAGGAAATCTTATTAACTGGTGATATGTTGAGAGAAGGATCTACACGGTGATGGGGGTGTGGGGGCAAGGTGGGTAGAGAGCAATTTGATTCTTAACTCCAGTAGGTACCTTACAGTGACATCAGGGATGACAAAATCAGATAATTGTGGAACTTGAGTCTATCCCTTAGGTGTCTCAAATTAAATCATTTAGGGTCTGAGGTTCTTCAGATTCCTGAGGAAACTAGGAAAATGACTGTTTTGGCACCAGTTGGGGAATTAAATCAACAATTGACAAAGAGTCTTAGTGGGAGATTTAGCTGTTTTTAGCTGTCTGCCTGAAGTATGTAGGTTCATCATTAGGAAAAATATATTAATATTCTATTACCTCAAAACTACTCCTGGAGAAATTCATCAAGAAAAGCTTGCTGAGGGGCATCTGGGTGGCTGAGTTGGTCAAGTGTCCACTTTCCGCTTAGGTTCTGATCCCAGAGTCCTGGGATCAAGCCCCATATCAGGCTCCCCACTCAGTGGTGTCTGCTTCTCCCTCTCCCTCTGCCCTTTTTCCCCTGCTCATGCACACACTCTGTCTCTCAAATAAATAAATAAAATCTTTTTTTTAAAAAAAAAAAAAAAAAAAAAAAAGGAAAGCCTGATGTTTGGTAGCAGGATGACTGGTGATAGTTTGCTCATTCTGATTCTCTTTTCTTTAGGTTCTTGAATTATTAGTTTTTACTGATAATATTTATTTTTTACTGATAACACTTTTTGTTTGTTTTTTTGGTGGTACCTCTGCATCTTGCCACTACTGCTAACACTGCAGTGCTGACATAATCACTTATTTACAGGCTTGTTCTTTGATGGGAGACTTTCTGCTCTAGCTATCTTTGTATTTGTAGTACATAGCACTTAATAAATAGGTGGTCAGTAGAGAACTAATTGAGCATCTGCTGTCTACCCATCACTACATGAGGCACTCTGGGATATAAAAGGGGTTCTTACTGGATAGCATTTTCTTGTTTCCAGAAAGATAGGAAGGTTGGTCCAGTGAGATAGTGCATGAATCCTTTGTGAATTAAGTGCTTATCTTTCTAACTCTATTGGGCTGCATAGACATGTACTTGGGTCTTAAAGAGTAAAATTGCTCTGAAGTGCCCAACCCAGAGGGTGAGACTTTCTCCAATAAGGAGGAAAAAGAATCTTGACCCTCTTTGAGGATGCAGCTTTGAATTAGGCCAGTAGCAGACTGGCTGTATCTGAAACTGTCAATCCACCATTGTTGAGTTTCCATATGGAAATTTGTCTTTGCTCACCTCAGCCTAGGGATTACTCAAGTGGATCTGTTTGCATGAAGGGAAACTTCCAGAACTAGAAGCATTAGGTGAAGAGCAAGGAGCCAGTGGAGGCCTTGTATCAGGGGCTAGTAGAGGAGCTGTTTCACATGCTTATTTCTAGGCTCCCTTTCTTTGAAGTAGGAAGGATTGAAATGGAAAGGCCTCAGTGTGCTCCAGCAGGTTTGTGGCCTATGGTTTGGCCGTCAAGGAAGCAGCAACAGTTGTTTCTGCTAACTATGAATTTTATTTTAGCTCTCATATTTTTCTTATACATTTTGCTTACTTTGTTGCCTTAAATCTGCTCTCCAAAGACCAAGGCAGCGGGAGAGAATATCTGGTGTTCGCAAAGGAAGGGAACAAATAAAATATCTTTTGTGTTTGTAGAAAGGTGTGCACCTTGTTATAGGCTGTGATATTTTCATATTTTATGTTTTAAGGGCACCAGAAGCTTCATTCAGCCCTGTGGAAGTATTGTGTTACAATGGTTTAGAGCATAGGCTTTAGATAATTTCTACTCATACTTGCACATAATTCACCCTATTGAATTGTATTATGTATTCATATAACAATATGCATTACAGCATTGTTATAAATGATGGGATTTGAATCGTTGTGGTACATCATTTCTCTGAAAAATATTTCACAAATTTGGTTATATCCCCAAATGAATATTATCTGTGTGATATTTCAGATGTGGATTTTGATGCCTTTTATTTCTACTATACTTTTACTTTTGAAAATAGTGTTATTTACAGCATCCACAGAAAGCAAGCTAAGACAGATTATAACTGCCCATGTCAAATTAAGGAAACTGAGTCACTGGAAAGTTGTAACTTACCTGAAATGTTATACTTACCCAGATAGGGGCAATCCAGAACTTTAAACTGTAGTACCTGACTTCTCTAAGCTTTGTTCTTTTCTCCTCTCTCTGAACTGCTTGCTTTGAGTCAAATAGGTTAGCTCTTCCCAGGGGAGGGTCTCAACTTAGAACAGGGCACTAATTTGAAAAACTTCTGGTTTCTTTTTCAGGATTTGTATGAGGCAGGGACAGGGGAATCACCTGTATTCCCTCTTGTGTTAAAAAAAAAAAAAGCTGTAGGAAAAAAGACAAATAGTTTGGTCTAGATGTAAAGAGAGGCCAACAGCAGTAACAACATAAAAAGCAGAAGAATTAGGGAAATAGTTATAGTCCTTAAAAGACACCCTTCACAGTAATTGCCTTGGGGTGCAAGTACAAAGTTAAAAACTTTAATAAGAAACCTAAAAGCATATAAAGAGCCAGCAACACCCTGCCTTCCCCCCCCCCCCCAAACAACCAACAGCATTATGTCATATTAAAACATTAAACTTACAGAGGACACCATTTTAAGCAGTTCCTTCCAAATTATCCACCCCCTTCCTCCCTCAGTAATTAAAGAGATCCATCATGTTAGAAATAACATGAGAAAACAAATTCAGGCCCTGCCAGATGAGGGCAGACCAGGATCTCTGTAATGGTGAGCCTTCAAACCCAAACTGTCATGAGGTGCTGTCAATCTCCTCCATAGTCTCTCAACTACAGGGGCACCGCTGCTGTTCCCTCCCAGTCCTCTGTGGAGACTGGGTTCTGAGTTCCTGGAGGTAGGACTGCACCTCTGCAGAAGCCAGCCATCCTCCCTCCTCCTTCCTCTACCCCCTCCCACTTTTCCCTCCCTCCAGGTGCTTTCACAAACATAGCCTCATTTCTAAAAGCAACTAGACTGAAATAAGTGGTATTCCCTTGTTACACTGGAGGAGGGCTGAGAGGTTAAAGTGACTTGCTCCAGGTCATAGCTATTAAGTGTTGGATTTAAATTTGAAACCGGGTCATCTTATTCCCAGGCCTGTGCTCTTTTTACCCTGTTGTAGCTGTATCTTAGTGATAGTTTGCAGAAGAAGGGAAGATATCTGAGGGATCTTTGAGCCTTGACTTGTAGGGAGGCCTTCATAAGACCATGATGGGTAGTTTGAGTTGTCTGTCCCTTGACAGGGCATAGTGTCACACCCTGCAGTTCACCATACGTGATTCTGGGTTACATTTCTGGCTTACTTTCAAAAGGCATGTGCCTGTCAATTGGTATATGGTTATTGAGTACCTGTTTTTTTTTTTTTTCTCCTTTTTCTTTTTTGTATATACAGAGTTACTTTTATTTATTTTTTTAATTTAAATTCAATTACTTAACATATACTATTGGTTTCAGAAGTAGAGTTCAGTGATTCATCAGTCTTATATAATACCCATTGCTCATTACATCACCCAGTTACCCCTTTCCCCCACCTCCCTTCCCTTCAGCAACCCTCAGTTGGTTTCCTATGATTAAGAGTCTTATGGTTTGTCTCCCTTTCTGATTTTTGTCTTGTTTAATTTTTTTCCTCTCTTCTCCTATGATCCTCTGTTTTGTTTCTCAAATTCCACATGAGTGAGATCATATGATAATTGTCTTTCTCTGATTGACTTATTTCGCTTAGCATAATATCCTCTGGTTCCATCTGCGTTGTTGCAAAAGTCAAGATTTTGGTGTTTTTTTTTTTTTTTCTGGATAGAAATACACACACACACACATATATACACACATGCACACCACATTTTTATCCATTCATCTGTCAATGGACATCTGGGCTCTTTCCATAGTTTGGCTATTGTGGACATTGCTGGCTAGAATGAACAAGTCAGGAAACGACAGATGTTGGCGAGTATGCAGAGAAAGGGGAACCCACACACACTGCTGGTGGGAATGCAAACTGGTGTAGTCACTCTGGAAAACAGGATGGAACTTCCTCAAAAAATTGAAAATTGAGCACCTGTTCTGTGCTAGGCATTGAGTCCAGTGCTGCACAAGACAACTCTGTTTTCATAGAACTTGCCTCCCCTCTCCTCTGTGCACCTCTTCAGTGTGAGCCAGCAATGTTTATAGAGCCTCATAAACAAGGCAAAGTCCGTCATGTTAACTTCAGTTCACATATCAGAGGGAAGAATGCTGGGGTAGAGGAGTGGGAGGCTGCTCCCTGGTGCAGTTGCTACCAGCCCGGTAAGCATGCCAGGTCACCGATGGGCCACAAGATGCCTTCTTATCCCGTGTTGTGTGGAAACCACTGCCATACTCACTCAGCTCTAGTTGAACAAGGCTATTGTTTTCCTTGCTCCAGCCCAGATGATGATTGTACGTCTTATTTGGGCAGTTGTAAATAGGGGATGAAGTTGGCAGAGATTGGAACAGCACTTCCTCTGCTACCCACTTAAAAAAAACCCTAAATGTTTTACTGGTTAGTAATCTATGATACATACATACAGTCATCGAAAATATTCCTTTTTCTCTGGGATTTTTGTACAGTCATCAAAAATATTCCTTTTTCTTTGGGATTTTCTTTGTAGCTTTTTTTTATAGCCTCATGGTTGCTCTCTCATTTTAGGGTAAAAGTGAGCTTGCAAACACAACTCACAGCATTCAGATTAGTTCCTCTCAGTGTGTCATTGGAAGAGGACTGTGGAGGCAGAAAGATGCCAGCTTCACCCCTGATTGTATAGAGGAACGAATACTGGGGAGAAATGATGTTGCTCTGCTTGGGCCTTGAGTCCCAGAGCAGGTAGGAGAGGAGGGGTTTCTGAGATTTTTTTTTTTTCTTTTTTTTTCCTTTGTCTTCCTTTATCATCCTGCCAGTCAGCAGAACATTATGCTCAGATAGGTTAATAGCTTTAGTTTTGGGTGGCAGAGTTTGTTTCCATGTCAGGGAGGTCTACTTTCAAAGATTTTTAAAAAATATTTTATTTGTCTATTCATGAGAGATACGCAGAGAGAGGCAGAGACATAGGCAGAGGGAGAAACAGGCTCCCTGTGGGGAGCCTGATGCAGGACTCCATCCCAGGACCCTGGGACCAGGACCTGAACCAAAGGCAGACACAAAACTACTGAGCCACCCAGGTGCCCCTACTTTCAAAGATTTTTAACTGGAGATGAGAGACTACATCAGGATCTGAAGCCCAGTGCCTTTGTAAACCAGAACCTGGGTTTCACGTTTTAAAACACCACTTAAAAAAAATAAAACCCAACAAAGTGTAAGCGCCTTGTCGAGTTTATTGCCTAATTAAAAAGAAAAAAAAAAGGCCTTGAAAATTCCTATCATGACTGATGGAACCAACCTTGAAGTCAACACATTAGACTTTTTTATTTTTGTTCCAGTTTTTTGCTGGCAAATAGAAGAATTGAATAAGAAAGGACCTATGGTTCCAAAACAAATAGGTTCTAAGTCCAGGACATCTAAAACTTGCATGGAATCCCTCCGGCATCTATCCCACTGGGCCCCAGGGAAGGGAGGAGACAAAAGTCCATATCCCTGTTGTAGTCAGAGTTGGTTCAATTAAAGGTGAAACTGTCTGTCAAACTATTTATAGCATGTTTATAACATGATGGAGAAAACAAAAGACCGTAGGTTCTGAAGCCTGACCTTTTTATTCACAGATAGTAAAGACTTCTGTTTAAAGGATACATACCTTAACATACTCCACAGTCATTGATATGAATTTAAATCATGATACTGTAGCTAACTGATCATTTTTATCCACTTCATTTTTAACAATTTATGTTTAATGTTGAGAAATTAAGGAAATATCAGTCTTTAGGATGAAGACCACATATTTTTAGACAGAGAGGGGCTTCAAGATAAGATATTGTCTTAGAATGTAAAATATTTTTCATTTTAAATACTTAGAAGATTGGGTTTCATTGGCATTTCTAAGGAATTTCAACCAAGAATGATATGATTAAGAGAGCTTCCAGTATAATTCTGTGAACTTTTTGTTGAATTTTTAGTTTATAGCTATATATTGTCATTTATTCTAACATCTGTTCCTCCATGACTTTTGAATTAAGGTGCCATTACTTATTTTTTTTTAAGATTTTATTTATTTTTGAGAGACACACAGAGAGAGGCAGAGACATAGGCAGAGGGAGAAGCAGGCTCCCTGTGAGGAGCCTGATGAGAGACCCCATCCCAGGACCCTGGGATCATGACTTGAGCCAAAACCAGATGCTCAACTACTGAGCCACCCAGATGCCCCACTTTTTTATTTTTAAGGTATAAATTCATTGGGGTTTCCTGGGTATTCTTTTACAGGTGACTTCTTCTATAACTTATTTGCATAATATAAAGAAGAAACGTGTGGGTGAAGTATGCTGACGTCTGTGAAGAAGCTTTGCCACATGACATATTTGGCTCTCAGTTACATTCATCAGAGTAAAGTTGCTGTCTTAGGACTCTGCTTTAAAATATTTCTCTGATTTGGGTCTCTCTAACTTGTTTAGAAAACGACCCACTAACTTGCCTTCCTTGTACTTGTAGAGAAGATGACACAAAACCAAAAAGAGTGTATACTGGTTTTCCCTGCTGTTTTGTTGACCTTATTTATTGTAAGGCATTTTATCCAGAAATATTTTCTTCAGATAGAACCATTAATGTTGGGATAGTCATTTCCTAACTGGTTTTGCACATTTGGAAACATTTTTAGGTAGCATTCTCTCACTTGATATTTAGGAAAATATACATTAGTAAAATGTGTATTTTGCTCCAGTAGGACAGTTTTGTTGCTGAGTAACACCCTGACTGGTAGTTTTACTGGTATGCTACCTTCAACCCATCAAAATAAGATACCTGTATTTTGGAGGAGCCTCAACTTTGGTGGATTGGTAGCCCTCATATTTATGGTATACCAAATTCCTGGAAAAGGTAGGTAATATATATCAAAGTAATGAAAGTCAAGTGTGATTTTTCCATAAAACTACTGTGAAAATGGGTGCTTGCATTCCTGACCTAAGGAGCTTGGTTCATTTTTTTTTTTTTAAACAAATGAGCCAAGTACCATATTTAATCAACTGTAAATTCTGATCCTGTTGGATTTTCTTTAATATACATCACTAATTTTAATACAGCAGCCCAATAGTAGCAAGTCGTATGAAACTATTTAATATACGCTAATACATTCTTGCATATTACTTAAAGGAGATTTGTGCCTCATTTAAAAAAAAATTTTTTTTAAAGATTTTATTTATTCATTCATGAGAAACACAGAGAGGGAAGAGAGAGAGAGGCAGAGACACAGGCAGAGGGAGAAGCAGGCTCATGCAGGGAGCCCGATGTGGGACTTGATCCTGGGTCTCCAGGATCATGCCCTGAGCTGATGGCGGCACTAAACCGCTGAGCCACCTGGGCTGCCCTGTGCCTCATTTTTAATGCAGCAGTTCAGAATTTGAAATTATACCCTCAAGTTAATAAAATGCAGGATGGCTTCTAGGAGGGGAAATTTGTTATGAATCTTAAAAATTTGTAAAAAAATTTTGTAAAGACTCAGTAGTATGTAAAAATTTGTAAAGACTTAGTAGTATGTGATTTGCCTTTTTAAAGGTACATTACTGATGAATATGAATATGCCCTCTTTCACATTATAAAAACTTACTGTAGAAAGCATAGCCATTACCAATCAAATGGTTGGCATTTCTGCTGTGTTTGAATTTTTGCTTTCTATACTGCCTTTCCATCAGCACAAATAACTTCACCTTGAGCCTTAAGGTGGTATAAATCACACCGACCTTTAAAATGCATGAATCAACTCTTAAGGCAATGGATTTTTCATTCTTTCTGTTCCCTTTCTCTTGCCATTGCTTTATAATGTCAAGTTGCCTCAAAGCTTTGGCTTGATGAGTGGCCTGTATAATAGGCTCATAGTCCTTTGGTGAATTCATAGAATCAAGTTATTCTAGGTCAACCACAAGTCTTTGGATATTCACTTATGACAATGAAGTCCTCCATTGGCTAGAACACTATTCTTTGCACACACCAACCATTTAAAAATATTCAACGAGTTCAGATAGGTTTTAGAATAGCAGTATTTAGAACATTTTCTTGCAAATGAGTGTGTTTATTTAAAGTGCTTTTCATGATTGTTGCCTGAAGAATCTGTTTACAAGCTGTGGGAGAAAATTGCTCTCAATAAATTAGAGTCTTGGGACACTTATTTGGTCTGCTTTTTTCTACTTTTTGGTCAACGTGCTTGTAGGGCACTCTCTTCTTGAGCTAACAACCAGATCAGAGAGGAGGCTGTTATGTAGTATGAAATCAAATCAGGATGGCATTGAGGCTAAGATGTGGTGCTCATTGTCTTTGCTAAATGAAGGCAGAAGTTTATGGGGGTAGACTGAGGCTTGTAGCATATGAGTGAGGACATTTATGTATAGGATCCAGACTGACAGGTCCATTTATAAGCAATGACTTGAAAAATAATTGGCTTACTATAATAAATATTACATGTGGATCAGCTAGTCATTGAAAATGAAAGTACTCACAGCTGCATTTGGACATTATCTACCCAAAGCTAATAGTTAAGGTGTTCTAGTCTTCTAAATTTAGCTTGCTTTTACATTATAACAGATGCAAGCTCTTTACCACTCCTTCAAACCCCCTCCTCCAGTTTACTTAACTCATTTATTTAAGTAGGTTATTATAAAAGTTTCTGTGTGGTCTTAAGTTTAAGTTACCGAAGAATCTTTTGTTTCAAATGAGTCCAATAATTAAAGAGTTATAGAAATAATGTCAAGGTCCTCAGAAATGATATATTGCAAGTTTAGGAGCCAAGAGACAGAAAAAGATACTCCCAGCCAACACTTGCAAATCAGAAGCAGCTGCAGCAAGGTCAGAGTCCCTTTATGTCAAGGGGCTGGTTATTTTATCATCAGTTAAAGGAACCAACTTGATTCCATGTCTCTAGACATTTGACACTTCTATTGGGCATCATCTCTAGCCTTCTAGGAATAGACGTCAAGAGTGTGGCACAATAAAGTCTACTTATGCAATGACTAGAAAGTACGGTAGTAATTTGCAAGTTGCACAATAATTATTTATGTATTGTACTTCATTGTTGTACATGGGCCAGGCTTTGAGTCCATTACAGTTAAACAGCCTGCAGCTACTTTGCTCTTTGAGTTTATTAACACAGTTGGTTTTTTTTTTGGCTTTTGCTTTTTTTTTTGGTTAGGATTATGGTTTTTCATAGCAGTGACATTATGGGATTACTCTGTTCTTGACGTTTCTTCTGGGAAAAGTTAGCATATTATCTGGTAGATTAGGCTTGAATTTTGGACTGAGTCCTATTCCTTGCCAGCCAGTGAAAAGCCAACTGTTGTTTAGCCTCTGATGTTTATTTAGAAAGTTCCTTCTATGACCATGTCTATGTTTTCCGGGCTGGGTCTGCTTAAGCAGTAAACAGACATACCTTTTGTGTTATTATCACGTTAAGAATAATAAGCTTCTCCTGAGCATTTTGTTTGTTCTTTCTGTTTTTTTTTTTTTTTTCAAATACAGTTGGTGAAATTGAGTGGTAAAACAATTTTTGTATTACTAAAATAGTATTAGAAAAAATTTTCTTATGGGAAAATTGTACTCAGTCCTTTAAAAAATAGTGATGTTTTAGAAAATGTAATTTATGGAAAGAAGGAAGTAACTTACCCAGTTGATGGAGAAAGAAACAGCCCCTGTGTAACTGAAGCAATGAAAAAAACTGATTCAAAGAAACAGAGAGCCTCTCTGCTTGGACGATGGTGAGTGCATGAGAGAATCTCTAAGGCAGCAGTTCTCACACTTGAGCAGGCATCAGAATTGCCTGAAAGATTTGGAATAACTGATCTTTGGGCCTATTTACTCCAGAGTTTCTAATTCAAGAGGTCCAGGGTAGGGACAGAGAATTGGCATTTCTTTCAAATTTCCCAAATGAGGCTCACATTTGGGATACAGAGACCACTGCTTTAGTGTAATTAAACTAATGGAGTCTTAGCTTTTTTTTCCTCCTTTTTTCCTTTCTTCCTCTTCCTTTTTTTAGCATTGGTAACACCACAGAGTATAGAAAGAGTTGCATTTGAAATTTATTAGTGAGGGTGTCTGACTTTTGGTTGACTAGGAGAAGATCAAATCGTCATTAAGTTGCTGAACTAATATTAAGGAATGTTATGTTCAGAACTTAATCTATTCTTTGTCTTTAAGAGACTTATTTATTTATTTATTTATTTATTTATTTATTTATTTATTTATTTATTTATTTATTTGAGAGAGCAAGAGAGAGGACGTTCATGCACACAAGCAGGGGAAGCAGAAGAGGGAGAGGGAGAAGCAGACTTCCTGTTGAGCAGGGAGCCCCATGTGGAGCTCAAACTCAGGACCCTGGGATCATGGAGCAGAAGGCCAACTTTCACTGACTGAGCCACCCGGGAGCCCTAGAACTTAATATATTTCTAAATTGGGTTTACTTAGTGTTTGTATTAAAGCTTATGAAAAGTTTTTTCTTTTAACAAGAACTGCTATATAAAAAACATGCATGTAATTTCTCTATGGTTAGTTTAAAACATAGGTGTTTGTTCCATCCAGAATATTGAACTATTGCTACTAGATGTGGCACTTTAATTTCATGTTACAACCTGAGGATGGGTGGGGAGGGTTAAGTGTCTGGACCAAAAATACCTAACTACAATTTTTGGAGGATAAGTGCTTATTTATTTTATTTTATTTTATTTTATTTTATTTTATTTTATTTTATTTTATTTTATTATTCTATTCTATTTTATTATTTTATATTTTATTTTATTTATTCATGAGAGACACAGAGAAAGAGGCAGAGACATAGAGGAAGAAGCAAGCTCCTCACAGGGAGCCTGATGCGGGACTCGATCCCTGGACCTGGAATCAAAGGCAGACGCTCAACTGCTAAGCCACTCAGGTGTCCCAGGATAAGTCCTTATTTTATTCATGCTTGAATTTTTAGTCCTGGTGTGTAATAAATGCAATGCTTATGAAGGGAGTCAATGAATGGCTAGCAACATACTTGTTAGAAATAGGTAGTGATGCTTAGAATCACAGAAGATTTACCTACCCAGGAAAAATCCATGTGACTTGAAAAATTTGCTTATTAGCTTATTAATATGGTTTTTGTACCTCAATAATTTTAAGGCAAATGAAAATCCTAATAGTTAAATAATATTGGGGTTTTAAATATCAAAACAAATTTCTAGAAACATATATTTTGGTAGCAATAACACATTATCTAAATGAAGCTGGGATTAAAGCCATGGAGAGAGGACAGAGGCATTAAACTAAAATATAAAGTCCTAGTAAACCATATTTGTCAAGGAAACTTACAAATTTAGATCATTTATCTCAATAATGTAGCAGAATCATGTTATCCTACTCTTTTTTTTTTTTTTTTGAGGTCTTCATTTTCCTTGCTTTATGGTGATGGGACATTATATCCACATCCCAGAAGAGACCTGTACCCATAAAATCGTGGGAGGTATTCTTAAGGGCAGGAACTATGATTTTAATGTCTAACACCTACCTTTTGGTTAGTCAGAAATTTTGGCTAAATGGCATCTTTTCTTTGACTCCCATTTAGTGGAAGTATGTATAACTGTTGGCAAAATAGTCATGTGTTAAGACTAATGTTTGGTAGGAATTTAGCATTTACAAAATGATTTTCTTGTAACATACCTAAAATACTACACTGGATGTGCACAGTGATGCTTTTTGTTATTTTAGGGAATGAAGAATCTGGGGTAGAAAGAAGTTATGTAACATGGCTAAAGTTAGTTACTCCAGCTAGGAAATGTCAGAGCCAGGCAGAGAATGCAGATTTGCTAGCTCTAAATCTGGTTTCTCTACAGAATTCAACTATTAACATATTGGATTTTTTTTCCCCAATAGGGACGGATGTATAGTGGAAGGTATATATAAGTGGGAAACTTGGATCTCAGTTTTCCTTGACTTTTAAATATTTCACATTCTAGAAACTTTGCTCTTCTCTGAATTTCTCTTCAGTTAGCTTCACATGATTGTTTTAAACATTTTTTTTATTATAGTAAGAATTTTTGGTTTTTGTGGGAAAATGAGAAGACACAAATAAACACAAAGAAGAAAATAACTTTTCATCCAAGCATCCATCACAGAGTGCAGGGCATAGAAGCCATTAATAAATATCTATTGATTGAATGCCAGGAATTAGCTCCCTGACCTCTGGGTAAATTGCTTAAGTTGTCATATTCCATCTGTAAAAAGGGGAGGCTGGCAGGACTCTTGGGCTACTTATTTCCTTATGTTATGGATTTATGTGACATCAGCGATCTTTCAGAGACTTGGTGAAAGGTGTTAAATAAATCATACCTTTATTATTATCTCAAAGGAAGAAATTATTTGAAATGTGCTGTCTTCTAAATATCTTACTGCTCTGTCATAAGTAGGAAAGAAAATGACTTATTTGCAGTGTATGGTATGTATTTATTTGGAGAAGTTGGAGTATATATGAGAGCAATTCTTTTTTTTTTATGAGAGCAATTCTATTTATTTATAAATGAGTCATTATTATAAAACATTAAAAACTTCTTCTTGTGGTATTTCAAGTTCTATTGTTTGGTTTCCACCCTCTCTGACTCCAGATTATGGTCAGATGGACTTAGAATTACCCTCTCAGCATTTCTTCATTAAACAGAATAACAAGGAAAAGGAATTAATAAAGCTTATTTGCCTTCGTGATAGTCTTTTTCTGTTGATTGTATATGCTCCACAGGCCATGATACAAGTATGAGTGTATTAATTCACACGATTTACTTAATTCATTTAGGTGTTATCCTAATTAGACGTTATTGTCCACATAGGATATGACAACACATGAGGAAAATGACCTTTATAAAACACAGATATATGTTGTCTTATGATCAATTTAAATAAGCCAAGTTTTTCTCCAGATGGGGTTATAATGCTTCCATAATACTTAAGCATGATAAGCAACTTTTATTTTTCCTATTGTTTTAACACTATTTTTATACTTCACCCAAATTTTCTTATAACTGAGTTAGTATTTCCATCGTATAAATAGTGCACTTACAGAGAGAGATACATTCGTCCTCTTAATTAGATCCCCTGTTAGGATGGGTTGGGACTGGTGGCTGGACATTCAAGTCAATAAACAAAAAGAGTACTCTGGAATCATAAATTGCTAGTTCACTCTTGTAAATTTCATCTGTTTTTATATAAATGAATTAGGCTGTAATAGAATTCCACACAAAAATGAACTGAAAGGCTCTTAACAAAATTCACTTCTATTAATATTTGATATTTAATAAATCTAGGATTAATTTTTAAAGTGTGATATTAGTGATTCTAATGTGTAATTTTGCATGCAAGTTTCATTAGTTCCATTAAGAGGAGCAGTTCCCTGTAAAGGTTGTTTTGGGACTTAGCTCACCTTCATTCAGTTTTATAATTTATCTTTTGGAACTTAGTGAAAGTTACTATGATCACACTTTAAGAGGAGGAATTTTTCTTCTGATTTACACTGAATGAGTGAACATTAGCTAGCTCTTCAAGTTAGGGTCTTAATTATTCTCTTGTTTGACCTTTGCCTGTAACATTTGGTTTGAGTTGTGTTCTTCTCTTTGACTTTAAGATTCAACCACTGGCAGGAGCCTGATTTAATCTTTCTATTGAGCTGTTTCATCTCCTTGAATAGGGCATAAACCTATTCATCAACCTATCTTTCATATGGGCATGCTGTTCTGGAATACTATTAAGATTGAGTGCATTGTGGCAGGGTGCATTCCATTTAAAAAGCAATGTAATATGTTTCAGTGTGATTAAGAACAAGAGTGTTAGAAGTGCAATATATAGTAAAATCATAACACTCAAGGGCTTTTTACATAATGTGCTATTCCTAATGCGCAAACAGTTGATTTAATTTTTCACTTTAGCTTTCTAAGAGCATGGTGTTTCTCATAAATGCTGCCAGAATATTCTGATCTTTGATTCCTTAATACTTGAGTTGATACGCTGCTATAACTAAATTATATCAAGTTCCTGAGGAATCAAATTTCTAGTTTGATTTATACATGTAAAACAGGGTCTTCTTCAGTGGATTTTTAATCTGACTTCATAATTGAAATGGAAACAAGAAGATGAAAATCTAATTTGTAGATTTTTTTTTTTTTGTATGGGACAGCCTCTGTTAAGGAAATTAAATATTCACTTATTTATTGGTCTAATAAAAATAAAATTCTTCTTTAAGAAAAAGTCTTTACCAGGAAACACTTTTTAAACATTTGTGTGATTCTGATTCTGTTTTGGTTTTACTGTTCTTTTGTTTTGTTCCAATTTCCTGATTGTGTTATAGCAGATGAGGTGTTTAACTGATAGGTGTTTTATGCCTAAACAATGATATTGAAAAAGGACAGTGCATTTGCCCTCAAGTTCAGTAAGAAGTAGCACATAGGACTTGTCATCAGAATATTAGAATTTTAGATGTAGAAGCCACCTCTGAAGTGGAAAGTTTCCTTCTGTGACCAAGCAGATCTGGAGTGAGTGGTCAGAGGGACTCTCTAAAGGTCATATGGTGAGTTTGTGGTAGAAATGGAACCAGAATCATATCTCTTGAGTCCTTGCTAATTTTTCTTTTACTACACCACAGGACGCAAATTCAGATTACTTTTGTATTTTCTACTTGTTTGCTTTAATTGCAGTATTTTTGTGTTGCTGTTTTGTATGTAATACACAACCTTGGAAGCTTTGTTTACTGCCTTTTCACTATGTCCTAACTAGAGCTTTATGAGTTTGAAGTGAATGGACAGTGTAGACCAACTGCTAGTACTTTTAGTGGTGGATTGAGCTGAAGGAATTCCAAAAAGAAGACTATTTTCTTTTTTCATTTATCCCTGTTGAGAATCTGTAATTGCAACAGTAAAACCAAATCTAAGAATGTTCAATTAAACTGATTGTAAATATGTGTATTTGTGTTTTTTGGGGGGAGTGGGGGAGTGGCAGATTTTTGCAACAGTTCAAAATAAGTTCTTTAATACTTACAGTTTGTATTTGATTGCTGTCAGATAAATGGATGATTTCTAGTTTCCAGAAATTGTCTGAAGCTTGATAGGGATTATCTCATTTATGTCTTTAGCATGGATGATCTCTTAAAGCCTAAGGAACTCTGTGATGTAAGTAATAGCATTAGCTCTATTTTTATAACTGAGAGAACAGAATGTATGATTTGAGTTTCCAAGGTGGGATCTCTGAACCAAGGGATTCTTCTTAAAAGCTCTGGCTCTTGACCACTAAGCTCTGCCTCCACGCTACATAAAATTTCCTCTGCCACAAAATGCTGCCTGTTGTGAAACTAAAGATTTCAGCAGGTCCTTGGTTTAAGTTAGTAAACACTTTTATGATTCATACAATAAGCTTCAGTGGTTAACTTACTTGAGCACTTGCACGCTTATGTTTGGGGTATGGTGGCAATTTTAACCTTTAGCCTTCTTTTCCTCCTCTTGCTTCATAGTCTGTCCCAATTTTCTTTACTTCTCATTCTCCTTGGTTTATTTGAAGCAATGGTCAGTGTGCCTTGTGTGTTATTTGGATACCTTTGTTTCTGTACTCGAGAGTAAGTGATTCTCTATTATTCCCAAATGAGATTAAAGCTGCTAATCATTGGCTCCCAAATTCTTTACCAATATCCTGTTGTGGGTTTTTTTTTTTTTTTTTAATCTTCCTTTTAGAAAATGTGATTATCTGGTATCTCAAGATTGAAAGGAACCATGAAGAGTTACCTAATTCAGTTATCCATCTAGTGGAGTATTTCTCATGCACATCAGCTTGTACTTTAATCTTTTCCTCATAAGCTTTTCCTAGAATCATTCATACTCATTACAATGTTTTCTTTTCTCTTTTCTTTTCTTCCATTCCTTTTCTTTCTTTCTTCCTCCCTTTTTAAAAAAGATTTTATTTATTTGAGAGAGAGAGAGAGCAGAAGCAGGGGGATGGGGCAGAGGCAGAGGGAGAGGGAGAGAGAGAAGTAGGCTCCCTCCTGAGCAGGGAGCCTGTTGTGGGGCTCAATCTCAGATCCCTGGGATCAGTACCTGAGCTGAAGGCAGATGCTTAACCAAGTCAACCACCCAGGTGCCCACAATGTTCTTTTCTTCCTGTTTTGGGGGGCACAATCATACTTGCTTTCTTTTAAACAAGCCAAAATTAAACCAATGACTGACTTTCTCTGCTGCTCCCTGGTTTGTCCCGTAAGCTTTTCAGTTTGTGGATTCTTATCCAGAATACTGGCTATTAATAGTTTTTGTGTTGGTTCTGATTTCATTTAAATTTGTACTTTTTCCTCCTACTGAATAATTCCTGGATTTCAGAGACCATGAAAGATACCATGCATTTAGCACTGCATTGGTTAATCAGAAGATATTTTACAAATTTTGACCTACAAAGAATAGTAGGAGCTGTTTTTCTCCTGTTCTTATCTCTTTCTGTTTAGCCCAAAGACATGTTAGAGCTACAAATCAAACTGAGATGTCAGTACAGCTCATTTTTATAGACAGGGTAGGCAGAAAATAGTAGATCACTACCATGTTTAGCAGGGTTAAGAAAAAACTTACACTCTGATACTAGATTTACTTTAATGATTTAGGTTAATTTTTATAATGTACTTTTGAGCAGTAGCGTCAGATTTTACTTAGCAGTGATTTACTTTTTTTTTCCTCACATAATCCAAAGGGACCCTAATACTGTATCTAAAATGCAGAATTGGCCTTTAGGCTGTTTAAATTTTCATTGTTTAGGGCAAACAGTGCTTTTGTGGAAGCAATATATACTCAAGGCTATAGGGTTTCCTGGAACATAGTTCAAAAACTTTTGCCTTAGAAGCGTAGTAATCGAAAATTTCCCTGTTTTATTTGAGGAGATTGAAATATTGTCAGGCCAGACAGGAACCACATTTCTGTACGCACAAGGTTGAAACCATTGCCATCATATGAGCTTCACCCTCATTCTGTCTTCATTTGTAATATCTAATGGAGCTTAAATCAATTAAGATACTTAGGATAGGCTATATCTGTGCCAAATGCTAAGGAGAAATACAAAGTAGAATCTACAAGATCTGAAGTTAAAATAGTTTTGATTCCTTCCCCAGAAGCATTTGTTTTTCCTACAGAAAGGGATAAAGCAAACATTAATTACCAAGTATTGAAAATGGTATTGTATGCTGTATAAGAAAAGATGGGCACAACATATTTCAAAGTGGCTCTTATATATAGACTGTGCACTTATTGAAAGAACATTTTTATTTCAGTTGAAAAACATCCCTTTTAAATGAGTATATATGTGTTTGAGAAAATTGTAAATTATTTTGAATGGCATCACCCTTGTATTCTTCCTTTCTCTCCTGACTTGTGTGATTGTTTTCCTTATAACACAGGTTTCCTCCCCTTGAGTAGACAGGTTTTCTTTTATGACCTTTCTGTTTCTCAAATTGCATTTAAAATCCACTACTTTTTATGGTCGGCATTCCTTAGTCTAGACATTTCCTTTTTTAAATTAAATTAAATTTTATTTATTTATTCATGAGAGGCAGAGACATAGGCAGAGGGGGAAGCAGACTCCCTCTGGGGAGCCTGATGCGGGACTCGATCTGGGGATTCTGGGATCACACACTGATCTGAAGGCAGATGCTCAAACACTGAATCACCCACACATCCCTAGATGCTTCCTTCTGTACTGCATGTAAGAACTCTTGAGATTTCAAGAACAGACTTAAAAAAATATATATATCATTTAAGATTAGGCCATGCAATTCCCAAGAATGATACCTACCTATAAAACCTTCCCAAAGAAGAATCATAATGAAGATTCTGTAAGTACATATGTTGTTCTCTTGCCAGTTTGTAGCATTAGGAGATTTTAAGATTTAGGAAATCATGCTGTGAAATCACAGTAGCCAAACCCATGTGGGTGTTAAGTGATGGTTTCAGGATAGAAGAGAAATCCAAGTAGGCGATGTTCAGGAAGGAGGAAGCCTCTTCACCTCAGAGAGAAAATCCAGGTAAGGGGCTAAGCAGCCCTGGAGGCTAACAGAAGGACAAATTTTCCTTGGGTTTTCTTATCTTCCTCTGTAAGCACCATAAATAGCATTTGTGTCCTGCCTATCCAACACATGCTCCTTTTCTTCTTTCAAGCCTCAACTTAAATGTCACCTCCTTAGAGAAGGGAATACTAATCTAAAATAAAAAGGAGCTCTCCATTCTCCTCGCATTTGCCTGTTTTATTTCCACTACTATAGCTCTTGTTACTCAAGACTTTCTCAGTATTTTCTTGTGTGTGTGTGTGTGTGTGTGTGTGTGTGTGTGTTCTCTCTTTGCTCCTTGCCCAACCTGTCTCTCATCAGTGGATGTAAGTTTTATATGTGCAGAGGTCATGTCAGTTGTGTTCATTACTCTGTCTTGTCTCTAGCATAGAATCTGTACTTAGATGGCAGTGTATCTGGCTAAAGTGTCATCTGCTTGAGAGCAGGAATTCCACCTTAACTTTGTAGTCCTATGATTATATAGTTCCTGTTAGCTTGAATTAATTAGGCTAATAGTATTGAGAAAAAATGAATTACTATAAATCAGAAAATGGGATAATTTTATAACCGAAGACATTAAATGTATTTTCCCCCCTTTTATTTTTTTAATTTTAATTAAAAAAAAAGATTTTATTTATTTATTTATTTATTTATTTATTTATTTATTTATTTATTTATTTATGATAGACATAGAGAGAGAGGTAGAGACACAGGCAGAGGGAAAAGCAGGCTCCATACTCAGAGCCTGATGTGGGACTCGATCCCGGGACCCCAGGATCACGCCCTGGGCCAAAGGCAGCGCTGAACCGCTGAGCCACCCAGGGATGGCTTTTTATTTTTAAAAAAGATTTATTTTTTGAGAGAGAGAGAACGCATGAGTGAGTGTGGAGTAGGGGGCAGTGTGGGGAGGGCAGAGGGAGAGGGAGAATCTCAAGTGGACTCCTTGCTGAGTGCAGAGCCCTACATGGGGCTTGATCTCAGGATCCTGAGATCACAACCTGAGCAGAAGCCAAAAGTCAGATGTCTAATCAACTGAGCCACCCATGTGCATTTTTCCCCCTTTAAATAAAAAGCACCAAGTTTAGTGACAGCTGGGTCAAATGTAGAACATGGGGTAAAACTTTGATGCCAGAGGCTGACCCAAGCAAGAGTTGTTTACTTCTGCAACATCCAGAAGTCATGAGGTGATTATTTTAGGAAAAGTGATTTTTCAATAGCTCTTTAGATATTTGGTTAAGTAATAAAAAGTCCTTGAGAAAGTGTGATGGCCAGCTTTTTGATGTAGCATTACACACTGAAATGAAGATGCTTTGGCCAGGTATTGAGAGGTTCTTAGTTACTTTTCAAGAAGATAATTTTCCACATACTAATGTTGCTTTTCTAGATGGACCTTCTGAAATACGGTATTCTGAAAAATATTTTGTCTAAGGTTTAACTTTAAACTTTAAAAGATTTATTTATTTGAGAGAGAGAGAAAGTGTACTCGAATGAGCACATCTGCACGCACGTGTGGTGAGGAGAGAGGAGAGGGAGAGAATCTCTAGCAGATTTCATGCTGAGCATGGAGCCCGACATGGGGCTCATTCTCATGGCTGAGATCATGACCTGAGCTGAAATTAAGAGTTAGATGTTTAACTAGCTCTACCACCCAGGTGGCCCTAAGGCTTAACTTTAAAAATGGTGATCACCTATGAGAAAGAAATCTTAAGATTTTTCTATTTGAACAATTCTCAATGAAGGAATTAGGTCTGTCTCAGGTTTCAGTTTGCCTGAAGATATACTTTTGCTATTTCCTGTCAAATTAGCCTGGAAATATATTTCCACTAGGCCAGTTTTTGATGCAGTGCCATATACTTAGTTATTATGAAGCAGGTTGGCAGAAGTATTGTCAATTTTAGTGAAAGATGTAAAATTCAGTATTTATATTTAGTATTTCCTACAATTCTTAATATTGTCTAGTTCAGGGCAACTTTTGTATTTGTTGGGTCATTTGTTATACCTTCCTTGAAGAAATGATTATGAAGTTATTCTTGTTTTAATATCACAGTTATATTCTCTGAAGGTGTAATGTATTGACTTAACTTCTGCTAGGTGAGCTTTGCTAACTGTGATGATGTAACTGCTCTGAAGGCTAAAAATGTGCATACATTAAAAAAAAAACAATCCTCCCCTTTTTCCCTTTGGAGAGAGAGGCTAGAAATAGTCTAAATCTATAAGTAAAGATTCCATGTTACTAACAAATGAAGTCATTTTTATGTTCACCATTAAGATTTTTTCAACATGACCAATTTGGAGTCTTGAACTCTTTTTCCAAATCTGGGGGTTTTCTGTGACATTTCAAAGTTAGTGATCCCTCTTTTATATATGTGATTGATTTTTTGCCCACCTGAGCTTTCTGAGTGTATATGGTATGAGGTTCTAAGTATAAACATTATCCATATTGTCTGTTTTTTCATCATTTTCTGTGTTTCTGCTTATTTTTTTATAATAAATTTATTTTTTATTGGTGTTCAATTTGCCAACATACAGAATAACACCCAGTGCTCATCCCGTCAAGTGCCCCCCTCAGTGCCCATCACACATTCACCCCCACCCCCTGCCCTCCTCCCCCTTCTACCACCCCTAGTTCGTTTCCCAGTTAGGAGTCTTTATGTTCTGTCTCCCTTTCTGATATTTCCCCACACACTTCTTCTCCCTTCCCTTATATTCCCTTTCACTATTATTTATATTCCCCAAATGAATGAGAACATAAAATGTTTGTCCTTCTCCGATTGACTTACTTCACTCAGCATAATACCCTCCAGTTCCATCCACGTTGAAGCAAATGGTGGGTATTTGTCATTTCTAATGGCTGAGTAATATTCCATTGTATACATAAACCACATCTTCTTTATCCATTCATCTTTCGATGGACACCGAGGCTCCTTCCACAGTTTGGCTATTGTGGCCATTGCTGCTAGAAACATCGGGGTGCAGGTGTCCCGGCGTTTCATTGCATCTGAATCTTTGGGGTAAATCCCCAACAGTGCAATTGCTGGGTCGTAGGGCAGGTCTATTTTTAACTCTTTGAGGAACCTCCACACAGTTTTCTAGAGTGGCTGCACCAGTTCACATTCCCACCAACAGTGTAAGAGGGTTCCCTTTTCTCCGCATCCTCTCCAACATTTGTGGTTTCCTGCCTTGTTAATGTTCCCCATTCTCACTGGTGTGAGGTGGTATCTCATTGTGGTTTTGATTTGTATTTCCCTGATGGCAAGTGATGCGGAGCATTTCCTCATGTGCATGTTGGCCATGTCTATGTCTTCCTCTGTGAGATTTCTGTTCATGTCTTTTGCCCATTGCATGATTGGATTGTTTGTTTCTTTGGTGTTGAGTTTAATAAGTTCTTTATAGATCTTGGAAACTAGCCCTTTATCTGATACGTCATTTGCAAATATCTTCTCCCATTCTGTAGGTTGTCTTTTAGTTTTGTTGACTGTATCCTTTGCTGTGCAGAAGCTTCTTATCTTGATGAAGTCCCAATAGTTCATTTTTGCTTTTGTTTCTTTTGCCTTCATGGATGTATCTTGCAAGAAGTTACTGTGGCTGAGTTCAAAAAGGGTGTTGCCTGTGTTGTCCTCTAGGATTTTGATGGAATCTTGTCTCACATTTAGATCTTTCATCCATTTTGAGTTTATCTTTGTGTATGGTGAAAGAGAGTGGTCTAGTTTCATTCTTCTGCATGTGGATGTCCAATTTTCCCAGCACCATTTATTGAAGAGACTGCCTTTCTTCCAATGGATAGTCTTTCCTCCTTTATCGAATATTAGTTGACCATAAAGTTCAGGGTACACTTCTGGGTTCTCTATTCTGTTCCATTGATCTATGTGTCTGTTTTTGTGCCAGTTGTGTTTCTGCTTATAGTAACTGTTCCATTATGCTATTGAACTTTCCTAATGCCTTTGCTCATACCTAGCTTCCCATCCAGGCCTTTCTTCTGAACTGCCAAACTTGTTCCATCTCTTCCTTTGAAGTTCATAATAAAGTTATGTTCCATTGACTCAACTCCATTTCATAACTAATGGGCTGGGTTCAGAGACGAGAAGTGGTTGGAGGCACAGCTATAGCTCTTGGGAAGCCTAGAATTAAATAGGGGTGAGGATGGAGCTTGATAGTAGCATATATAATAGGACTAGCTAATAGGATCAATGAGAAAAGGATGAACCCAGAAGAGGAAAACTACCATTTTTGTTTTGCAGTATTGACAACGGGTGGGGGATTTGAGTTGGTCCTTGATTAGTGAGTCCTGAAGAGGTGGACAGGTATTCCATGTCTGTCCAGTTAAGTGTATCTAGCTTGTTTCTTCTTTTTTTAATATTATGTTTTTTTTTAATTTTTTTATTTTTATTTATGATAGTCACACAAAGGGGGGGGGGGCGCAGAGACATAGGCAGAGGGAGAAGCAGGCTCCATGCACTGGGAGCCCGACATGGGATTCGATCCCAGGTCTCCAGGATGGTGCCCTGGGCCGAAAGGCAGGTGCCAAACCGCTGCGCCACCCAGGGATCCCTAGCTTGTTTCTTGTGAAAGTTAATTGGACAGTTATCTTGTGTGGCCACAGTTCTTTATTGCATGTGAAGCAATTAGGTTTTTAGAATTGCGTTTGAATTAAAAACAACCACCAGGGCAGTCCTGGTGGCTCAGAGGTTTAGTGCTGCCTTCAGTCCAGGGCCTGATCCTGGAGACCTGGCATCAAGTCCCATGTGGGGCTCCCTGCATGGAGCCTCCTTCTCCCTCTGCCTGTGTCTCTGCCTCTCTGTGTGTCTCTCATGAATAAATAAATAAAATCTTTAAAAAAGATAAAAATTAATTTAAAAAAAAAAAAAAAACAACCACCAGCACCACAAGGTAAAAATCTTACCAGTGGATCTCAAAAGTTGCCTGATGTTACCTTTAGTCCTTTTTCAGGGAAACAAGGAAAGGAGGAAAATATTTTTTTGTTGTTTAGAAATACCTATTTTGAAATGGGCTAAATAGAAGCAATGGCAGCATCTTTTGTGTGTGATCTTGTGTGTATGCTTATAAAAACAAAAACCCCAACTGTCGATATTTGCTCTTTTTAAGATGTCTCAAGTGTAAATGCTTGGCCATGATCAATGGCAGTGGGGTGCTTAGACTGCTAGAGCCTAGCCCCTGGACTTGTAAACGCTCCCACAGGACAGTGGAGGGCAGAGACATAGGCCAAGCAGCACCCTATTTCACTGCTCTTGGGGGCTTTAAAGATGGCAGACTCAGCAGGAGTGGAAGTAGTCCAAAATGCTCAAACTGGAAGGGACATTTATCACAAAGCATTGGTAATAACCAGTCTATATATAGAGTTTGGTGTGTTTCCTTCCTGAAGGGCTCTGCACAGTAAATAAAGTAAAACCAATAATTATCAATGGTCAAGTAGCCATGTCCTGAACAGAAGTATTCGGATGGGCATAAATCATAGTGTCTAAGCAGACAGACTGGAGAGAAATCTACCAGCTGTTTTCCTAAGGATTAGGGAAAAAAACTATTGCTTAATGATATTTTTTTAAAGCCTTAAGTGACGGTCTTATGAATCTGTAAGAGCTTCTTCTTTTCTTTTTTTTTTTTAGTGCTAAAAAATATAATCTTTTAATTAAGTTTATTTTGTCTGTATATAAACTTTATGATATAAGCACAAATTTATTTTTTCATCTAAGAGGTATTTATTTCCCCTGTACCAAACACAGATTTTTTTTTTTTTTAAGCCTTTTCTCCTAAGGGAAGAATATTAAAAATCTTGGGTAATGAGTAAGGTTTGACTTACTCTGCATTAACTAGAATATGACCTATTTTCCCCTTTTTCTTCCTTGTGTGCATTTTTTTGCTCAACTTAAATAGGTTAATGGTCAATGTATATGGATAGTGTTGTACTAAATATATGGGTAGTGTGCCTACTTTTGAAAAGCTATTTTAGGAGAAAGAACCCATTATTTATTATTTACATACACTTTGGGCTGTTCCTCTCAGGCATGAGTGTTGTGTGCTGGTAGACCTTCATGATGCATGTGATTACTTGGAAAGAGAATGCTTTGGAAATGTCTCTTAGAGCCTTGGAATACATGAGCAGTAGTGTGTGGAAGGAGAGCAGCAGGGGACATGCTATTTATGGCTCTATAATGTCAGTTTCAAAATGACCCTGGGAATCTTGTGGCTCGATTTGTTAACTCAGTTTCTTGAGGTTTGGTACTATCAGAATTAGAACCAGTTCCATGTTGAGTATTTGGTTTTTAAGAGAAGGCTCCTCTGTGACAACACTTTCTGTCACTCACCTATACCAATCTTTTAGAAGTTCATGTTGACTTTAGGAAGTGGGAGTTTGGAGAGGAATTTGAGTGACTAGGAGCAACTCATTGCTGCTCCTGGAAAGCAACTTATCTAACAATGGAAATCAGTGAAGGATGGCCTGTATCTTAAAAAATTTCAATTCAATAAACATTTGTTGCTTTACCGGGCTCAGTGTTAGTGCCCAGAGTTACAGATATGAGTAATAATGGGGTTGCTGACCTCAAGGTGCTCTATGTAGTGGAGGAGTCTGAGAGGCGAGTGAATGTTATCTGACAGTCTGATAAATGCTCCAACCTGATAAGTGCAACAAGAGAAGCTTGGAAGAGGAACAAGGGAGACACTCTGAAAGAGCTAACATCTGGGCTGGATTTTGACAAGAATAAAGAGCTTCCAGTGATTTCTACTGAATTAATTTGTATAGTTTCAAGAAGGGATGTTAATCCTCCCATTTTACCCTCACCTAAAAAAATTTGATGGCTTTCCAAAGATGAATGTCCCTTTAATAAGTTCTGTAAGTTTTATTACATAGATCTTAAGATTATCTAATTCTCAAACAATTGCAAGGAAGAATGAGTTGAAGGGTTTGGGATGCTTAGATCTTATGTCAGTGACACAGTGGTCAGTGATGATGGAACGGGGATTCTTAATGAAGAAGTTTGGCTGAGTGACACAAGGAGATCCCAAAGGTGGTCCTGTTAGTTTAACAATAATTGCTTTATGTCTAATGTACTATCCCTACTGGCTAAGATGTTTCTTAGTTTGAACTCCTGTTTCTTTATAAGAACTAGGTTAGAAACTCATGTTAATGATTTAGGTTATAAGATACTTGAGTAAATAACTACTTCCAAAAAAAAAAAAAAAAACTACTTCCCCTAATTTGGCATTCTTCAGATTAGGACTATAGATTTATATTCGTATTGCTACTGATTTTCTGGCATGTTTACTGTGTATAAAATTTCCTGTTGTTTGCCTCTAATTAGGAACTCAGGGTGCTTCTACAGACATTGTTTATTGTTATTTATGAAAATATTGAATTTGAAAATAATTGGGGTATGCATTGGTAAATAGTTTCATATAAACCAGACTTTTAAAAAAATAAACCAGACTTTTATGGAATATTAATACGTAACAAATCATTTCCTTTAGAGGGTGGGAAAAAAATCTCAAACTTTCAACTAGAAGATGTGCTCACTAACAGCTGTTTCCTATAATAGAAGCAATTTGCATGCAGAATAGAGAAAATGAATTCTACAAAAGGGTGTACGGAGGAGCAGCTTTAACTTGCTTGGCATGTACAGCAGTGCACAGAATAAACTTCCTTCAAATGACATTGGCATGATTAATCCCAAACGGCCTGGACACTGAAACTGCAGTGTGGCAGAGAGGCTTTGCAGTCTGGAAATGTCATGGGTGTAATATGAGCCTTCAGTTTGGGGTGGGGTGGGCATTGCTCAATGCTTTTGGTGGTGTACCCCCTCCCAAGGGTCCAGGATATTTGAATATTCATGACAGGTTGGCAGGTGGTTAGTGGATACATGACTGAAGCTACTCTGTTTTGCTTTTTCATTTTTTTATTAGAGACACTTGTAAGATCAGGTGAGATTCTTCATTCCTGATTTATTTCTGATGTCTGTTTAGGGAAGGATTCCTGAGATGGGTTAAAAGTGATGTCCAAGTGTTAAGATCTTATCTTCAATATATGTCTTTATAGCCATAGTTGTCTAACCAACTTTCGTGTACATCATCATCATTGTATAGAAGAAAAATGCCTTACGCTTAAATTTCTAGACCTACATAGTCTTGCATCTTTTTTTTTCTTAAGATTTTATTTATTTATTCATGAGAGACAGAGGGGGAGAGAGAGAGAGAGAGAGAGACAGAGACAGAGACAGAGACAGAGACACGGAGTGAGAAGCAGACTTCATGGAGGGAGCCTGATGTAGGACTCAATCCTGGGACTCCAGGACCACCCCCTGGGTCGAAGGCAGGCGCCAAACTGCTGAGCCACCCAGGGGTCCCCAGTCTTCTTGCATCTTGATGGCCATGCTTATCATTGGGTGGATGGTTTGTGTTCTCTCTCTCTCTCTCTTTGAAAGAGTGAGAATGAGGTGGGAGGGGCAGAGGGAGAGAGAGTATCTTAAGCAGGCTCCATGCCCAGTGCAGAGCTGGACATGGGGGCTCTGTCTCACAGCCCTGAAATTATGACCTGAGCTGAAACTAAGAGTCTGATGCTTAACTGACTGAGCCCCCCAGGTACCCCAGTAGTGTTCCTTTTTAAAGGGAACGGAAATAGAAGCTGTCTGGAAGATTCTTAGTCCAGGGGCCATGGACCTGAGTCTTATATTATCTAAATCCAGGGCTCTACTTATTGCCTTCTGGTTTCATCCAAAAAATTTACATGAGAATTGGATATTTCACAGATTAGATATCCTGCCTCACTTCAGTCCTTTTTGAGAATGTGTGTGTGCCAGGATCTGTGCTGTGTCTTTTATATCCATCACCCTCTTTAATCCTTACACTGTTGGAAAGAAAACCCAACATTCAGAGAATTGAAGTAACTTTCAATAACCAGCGGTAGCCTGGTTAGTCCAAGGTGGAGCCCGGATTAGCACCCACATGTGCCAGAGCCACTGACACTTGATATTCACTCTGTTCCTGAGGTAAATGTTTCCGTCCTTGAAGATTGGAAGGAAATTACAGATGAGATTCCTGAATATATGGTAATGGGGAACTCTGTTGAGTGTCAAACCAGTGATTCAGACAGTTAATGCTTTGGGAGGGTTAAAAGGAGAAGAGATGATGGTACTTTGTGGTCTGGAAAGGCCACAAAATTTGTGATGAAATTTGAATTTGAGCTAGGAGAAGATACTAACAGTCATATCAAAGTGTGATGCAGAGAATGACAGGAGGACGAGACACAGTTGGGAAATGCTGGTCATATTTGGGGGAAGTTGGTGCACTTGAATGTAGCATAGGAGGATTGATGGATGACACAAGAGGAAGGCTGAAAAAGTGTGCTGGAGTGCTGCTGCAGAGGACTGGAGCTGCCACATGTGTCACCTTAATGTTCAGCATGTACATTTTTACTTCTTTGTGACACTATCGAATGCAGTCTTAAGTAGAATAATTTGAGTTGGCTTGTGACTGATTTCAATTTAATTGATATTCTAGTGATATGAAATTATATTTAGTTTCTTTAGGATGTCTCTCATTTCCCAAGAACTTGCCTATATAGTCTGGCCTAATTCTTTTTTTGGGCGGGAAATTTGGGATAGTGACGTTGTGGGCACTAATGACACTGGGAGACTCTGGACTTGGGATTTTATTTTATTTTTTTTAAGATTTTTTTAAATTTATTTATTCGAGACACACACACACACACACACACACACACACACACACACACACACACACACGTAGAGGGAGAAGCAGGCTCCATGCAGGGAGCCCGATATGGGACTCGATCCTGGGTCCCCAGGATCAGGCCCTAGGCTGAAGGTGGTGCCAAACCGCTGAGCCACCCGGGCTGCCCAGGACTTGGGGTTTTCTAAGGAAGGAGGGTGTCCAGCCACTTTTTGGCATAGAAATCAGGATATCTCCAAAAAGTAAGGGATTTAAGGGGTGAGGTGATTTACATAAAAAACCTGACATAAATAATACTTTTGTTAGGAAGGTTTCAAGCTTTGGGGCATAAGGAGCTATCATCAATTTCCCTAAAGCTTTAGGGCAGGGTGAGAACAACTGCAGTCAAGTTATTAGTGATCGTGATTAACTGCTGAGATGCTCCCCCATCAAGATTTGAGCAAATATCTTACAGATTTGCTTTACCTAGGAAAATTATTGTAGATTCTGGAGAAGTAAAGGATAGTTCAGAGATGCAGATGGGGCAGATGCAGATAGGCTGTGAAAATTGAGCATGATCTAGATAGTAGAATGGCATTTTTTTTTTTTCAAAAGAAAGAAGAATGTCTTTTTGTATTTTATTCTCTTCTCACCTATTTTCTCTTTTTTAATGTTGCAGTGTGCAAAGATCCACCTTACAAAGTAGAAGAATCTGGGTATGCTGGTTTCATTTTGCCAATTGAGGTTTATTTTAAAAACAAGGTATGTAATCTTTACCCATTAATCTTTCAGTGAAAGATCCTTCGTTAAACAAATGATGTTTAAAATAATTTTGATTCATAAACACTTCTATCACTAGATGATTTTAAATAAAAGTTAAATTTGTCTTCTAGGAATTTTGGCTGCTGTTACCCTTAATTATAGAGGAAGTGGCTAAAAAAGATAATTTCAATTATCTGAAGCCAGATTACATGAAATTCACTGAACTTTTTAAGAGAAGAATGACTACCATTTGAAAAAATATATGTTTGTAAAACAGAAAAGAGAAATTAGATTCTTTCAGTGAAATACTCCTTTTCTCATTTTCATATTTTTAGAATTTTAGACACTTGCAGAGAATAATCTCTCATTTATCTTTAGCTACCACACACGCACAGCATACATATACAATTATATCAACTTGACATATTATGGATTCTACTGGATTTAAAAGTATATATGTAGCAAAACACACAGACTATATGATATTGGACAAATTGCTCAACCTATGTGGGGTTCACTTTTATTATTTGTAAAATGGGGATAGGATAAGAGTATTTACCTCATAAGAGGGCTAGGAGGATTATATGCCATATGTCTATGTAAAATATTTAGAATAATGCTTCATGTATAAGTAAGCCCTTAGTAAATGCTACTGATTACCTTTCTCAATAATACCACTGAAATGTTCACATGTTTTTTTATCAAATTAGAATTTGTTGAGATGCATTATGTCTGTTCATGTGATAAAACTTTACATTGACGTATTGATTTTTTTTCTCATTTCAAATTGGATTTCTCTAAAACTAGCTTTAAGTTTCTTTTTTTAATTTAAAAAATTGAGATATAATTTACATATCATAAAATTCATTTTTTAAAAAGTGTACACCTCATCGGGTTTTAGTAAATTGTGCAGACATCACCACTATCTAATTCTATGACTTTCTGAGGATTTTCATCACTCCATAAGGAAACTCTTTACCTATTAGCAGTCACTCATTCCTTCCTCCCCCAGCCCCCAGCAATGATTAATCTACTTTTCTCATTGTAATTTCCTAATCTGGTGATTTCATATAAATTGAATCATACAATATGTGGTCTTTTGTGCCTGGCTTCTTTCATGTTGTATGCCTTTAAGATTTATTTATATTATAGGATGTATCAGTATTTACTATTTTTTTTAAATAACTGAATAACATCCTATTGTATAAATACACCACATTTTGTTTATTAATTCATAATTTGCTGGCCATTTGACCTTTTTCCCCACCTCTGGCAACTGTGAATAATGCTGTTGTGAATATTCATATACAAATTTTTGTGTGGACACAGGTTTTCAAATCTCCTGGGTATATACCTAGGTGGAGTGGTTGGGTCATATGTAACTCTGTATTTAACTTTTTGAAGAACTGCCAGCTGTTTTCCAAAATGACTGTACTATTACACATTCCTACCAGTACTGGTGGGAAGGATCCAGTTTCTCCACGTCCTGGAAAACATTTGTCATTTTCCATTTTTAAAATTATAGTTATCGTGGTACATGTGAAATGGTTTTGATATGCATTTGCCTGATGACTTATGATTTTGAATATCTTTTCATATGCTTATTGTCCATCTGTTTATTTTCTTTGGAGAAATGACTCTTTAAATCTTTTGCCCATTTTTTAATGTATTGATTTTCAATTAAAGTGGTTGTGTTTATGGGAAGGAACAGAGAGCCTATCTCTCCACCCATCCTTGTTTTCAATATTCTACAAGTTTAATTAATAAAGATCACGTGGTGCTTTTCTTCCCTCTTGTCACACACATCCTGTGTTTTATTTCATCTAGGCATTGGGCTGCCCGTAGGAAGAGTCTAGACTTTTAAGCCAGAAAAGGTGTTGTTTCAAAGAAATTAGGGGCTAGAAATGATCTCTTGTGGGAGGATCATAATGGCTATACCATTCTATTCCCATCTCCTTAAGTCAACTTAACTGCATTGGCTTCTGTTTGGAAATAATGCTGTTATAATGAAGCATCTTCTTTCCTTTATTTTTACCTTTTCTGGTCATTTTGAAAGGCTGTCTGTTCAACAACAACAAAAAAATATATTTTCTAAATTGCCTAATCTAAATCCTTATTCAGAGAAATAACCAGAATCTCCCTACATACCTCACACATGTGCGTGCACACACAGGTTCAGGTTCAGTCTTCTTGGCACTTTAGTTAGTCATTCTTATGGCTAATCTTATTGACTCATTTTGTGAGGAATTGTAGTTTATTTAAAGGAAGAAAGAGGCACATGAGATGGAAAGCAGTAATTCCTTTGGGGCCATTATGAAATAGACACTTGAGCTGAACACCATTAAATAGATTTCCTGTTTAGCATCCATGTTAGTTTTACTTCAATTTTCCAGTTTTAGATTTTCTTTAAGATTTTATATTTAATAATGGCTGCTATTTTTATAGGTACACAATGAGACATCTATATTTTAGTGTTTGTAATATGAAAAAGTAGGATGCACTTAATTGGTCCTATGTAGAAATGTGGATCAATAAATGGTGGGTTAGTAATACATGGAATGCTATCTAGCAGTTAATATAGCAACATGGATAAGTCTCAAAAATAAGAATGATGACAACTTAAAAGTTACAGAAGTATATGTATATGGTTATGATACCATTTATATATGTTTTTATAAGCCACTGAAGCTGAGAATAAATAATGTTCTAGAAATACACATAAGTAGCACAAGAGTGTGAATTGAAATGACAGCATAAGAACTAAGTAGCATTGGTTACTGGGGAGGAGAGAGTGAGTGAGCAGCTTATATTTATAAAATTGTATCCTTCAAAGAAAAGGTAAACACAGTGAAAGCATTAACATCTGTTTAATCACAGTGAAAGGTACATGGGGTAGTATTTGAGGTTATTTTCTGTATGTTATTAATTTTTTAATTAAAAAATTATTGCTTTGTCATCTCTTTTCATTTATCTTGTTTGTGTGTGGTTGTTTTTGTTTGTTTTGTTTTTTTTACAAACCAAAGTTTTGCCGTGTTCTCTGAGCCTTATATATTTCTCATTTCTCTTGCTACTGAAATGATCTGTGGATAAAAATTAAAGAGTCTGGGCTATTTCTCCAGAATGTACATTGTATTTCTTTTGGGTTTTTATCATTTTATTCTTCCCTGGAGTTTATTGAACTCTGTCTTGAAGAATGAACAACCATTACAATCATGATTTATGGAAAGTATTGTTCAGAGTTTTCAGAGGAGATGAAAGAAAGCTTGCAAAAAGACTTCCATGTGATCTTGGAAGAGTCCTACTGCATATTAAGAATGATATCAAAAAAAAAAAACAAAAAAAACCAACAACAACAACAACAAAAAAGAATGATATCATCCTGTCCTCAGGTCCATCTCCATCCTTTTACCTTCCCTGCTTCCAATAAGCCTTTTTTTCAATTTTGCTTATATATTTGAGAGGTCAGATAGAAGGGGAGGTGCAGGGTCTGTCAGTGCTGCTTTTGAGTTTGTGCATGTTTATTCTGTCTTACTTTGCATTTGTGTTCAACAAAACAAACCTATGTATGAGAATTATGAGTGTTACGGAAACTTTAAAACAGTAGGCACACTAAAACATAATTGACTGTGCTATGATTATGATCTTAGCATTTTAGGTTGAAAGGATCCCCTGCTTCTCTCTTCCATTCTGTCCTCAGAGGGAGGTACCTGAGTAAATGTCAAAGATTGAAGCAGAATGAGAGGGACAATTTTATATAGCCAAAACCATATTTCCATCCCTAGGAGGAAATACATTAGCTTTATATATGGAATAAGCGCATACTTCCTTGTTCATAATTTGAGAAGAATCTTTCCTCAGGAGCATAGATTGACATAATGTTGAAGTCTGCCCTCCAAGAAAGAGATCAGTTGGCTAGAATGTAAGGTTTGTGAGTACTTTTTCCTTATTCAAGTGAAAAAAACTCTTTAAAAGAAAATTGCACTCAGGATTTGTAGATAGTCACTATAGTCCTGACCCTTAGTTTTATGGAAGAGTGATTTTTTTAAAACTGTTGTGAAGTGATTGTTATCCATTTTTTTTTCTGCTAGTAATGATTTATATTCATCAATATATTTTTATCTTTAAAAAAGCATTCAGGAGTATATTTTTTTTACTCCATTTAATCATTATTATTAGTATTTGGTACAGCCTTTCCTGATTCCCCCCATGCATTTGCACAGATAAAATCTATGTCAAGTAGAGATTGGCAGGGGTATAATATATCATACTTTAATATTTTCTGTGACTTACCTTACTCTACTTGGCAGTATTTTCCAAATCTGTATTTTTAAACATCTGAATGGTAGTCAATGATAAGATGTACTCACTTGAAGATCATTTCAGTTTTTTTTTTTTACCATTACAAACAGTGCTACCATGAACATTTATCATCTATATCTATCTTTGCACACATATTTGAATATATCTGTGGAAGAGATTCTTAGAATTACTGGGTTAGCATGTTGATAGATACTGCCAAATTGTCTTCCCAGAAGGCCTTACAAATTTACAGTTCCAATTACAAGGCAGAAAACAGCCCTTTTGATGTTTTTAATTAAATTCTAAGGTTGCGTTGACTGTTTTACAGTTTAGAGGAGAGGCAGGTAAGTAAAAACTGATCATAATTCAATGTGATAATCACATGAATAACGGAATGCTATACAAGGGATGTCTAATACGGGTTGGATTGGAAGTATTAGGAAGACTTTCCAGTGGATTTCATATTTTAGCTGGGTTTTGAATAATGAGTGCATTAAGCAAGCAAGAGGGGGAGGTGTGTTGGGAGAGAAGACAGTGTAGGCGTGGGGAGCAGTACATGTGAAAGGCAAAATGAATGAGATAATGCGAACTACTGGGAACTGAAAGTGCTTCAAAATTATGGGAGCACAGGGTGTCAGAACAAAGGAAATGCAAGGAAGGTATTAAAGGACTAAGATGGTTATTCTAGGGAAGTGGGATTTTATCCTTTGGAAAATGATGAGTCATTAAAGGCATTTATATCAATGAAAATATGTAATCTGATTTTTGTATTGGGAAGATCACTGTCTTGTCATTGTGGGAGATAGAATGGGGTGAGTTCAAAAATAGGGGATATGACAAGGTAAGGAATGATGAAGGCCTAAGCTAAGGCAAGGGTGTGGCGACTGGACAACAGGATTGGTTTGAGAATTCCTAAGGGGGGAATATTAAATAGAACTCAGGAGACTATTTGAGTGTGATGGATGAAAGAGGAGGAAGAGCTGGGTATGTTTTTCTGTATTTTAACCTTGATAAGAAATTACAGTTTCTGTTTGCCACAATATATAGAGTATAGGAGAAAGGACAGATGAAGATAACCTCAGGTTAAGATAATCCATGACTTTGAGGTTGCTATTGGTCCACTTAGTGGAGCTGTGAGCAGACTCCGGAACATGCGTATATGGCAGTCGAATGCAAGCTGGGCTGGAGGTATAAAGACAGGGGAGAGAGAAGTGACTCCCTGTGAATGGGTATCAGCTCCGTGGGGAACTTTGTCTAAAGTTAAAGGAAGTTTAGGGGTTAGTGAAGAAAGATGGGAAGCCTGGGAAGAAGAATAGGAAGGAATGTCAGTTAAGTGTGGGGAGAACTGGGAGAGAAGGGTATCCTGATGAAAGAGGGAAGGAGCAGGTTTCATGCCAGCTTGCTAGTGGGCAAATGAGTGGAGACTGATTTCTGTGGAAGTCTAGGTGAAGAGATGGAAACTGAATTTGTAGCAGGTAATGCCTACATTTTGACAGTTTCAGGTGCTGAGACTTTTGAGTCCAAAGAAGTAGATTTAAATCACCTTGTTTCATTAGAATAGTAATGTAACATTCTTTTTTTGAATAAAAAAATTTTTTTAGAGAAGTGAATTAAGGGGGTGGGGGCAGAAGGAGAGAGAAAAATCCCAAGATGGTTCCTCACTTAGTGTGGAATGCCACATAGGGCTCAATCTCATGACCCTGAGATCATGAGCTGAGCTGAAATCAAGAGTCAGATGCTTAACTGGCTAGCCACCAGGTGCCCCACAAATGTTTTTTTTAAAGAAAAACATTGCTTTATTTGACTGTATAAAATTTGAATGTTATATATTAAAAAACATGAATACCTCATACATTGCTATTGAGATTTTAAAATGGTGCAGTCACTCTGGAAAACAGTAAGGTAGTTTGTAAAAATGTTAAACATGGACTTACCATATGACTCAGAAATTCTACCCACAAGTGTATACCCAAGAGAAATGAAAATATGTATCTGTATAAAAACTTATACATAAATGTTCATACCAGCACTATTCACAGTGGCCCAAAAGAAAACATACATATGTCTATCTACCAATAAGTGGATAAACAAAACTGGTATACCCATACAATGGATTAGTATTGAGCCATAAAAAGGAACTAACTACTGATATATTACAGCATGTATGAACCCTGGAACCATCATGCCAGATGAAAGACAACAGTCGTAAAGGATTACATATTGTGTTTATATTTTATATATGTTCATATATTTGTATGAAATGTCAACTCCACAGGATAGGCAACTTTAGAGAAACAGAAATAGATTAGTGGTACAAGGTGATGCAGAATCTAGGGGAAGGGAAATGACTACTAATGTATTTGAGTTTTATTTCTGGAATGATGAGAAAGTTCTAAAAATAGGTGGTAATGATTTCCTAATTCTGTGAATATACTAAGAACCTCTAAATTGCATATTTTAAAAGGGTGGATTTTATGGCATGTGACTTATTTCTCAGTAAAGCTGTTAAAGATCATCATAGTGGCCAAGCTAGTGACAAATGAAAAAAATTGTTAACACTTCAAAGAGATGGTTAATATTTGTAACATTAAAGGCATTTTTTATATAAAGTAATGTAACAAATTCTAGTGCTTTAATTTCCATATCTGCAAAGCAGGGCTCACTGGTGACCTAGAGGCAAGCTATGAGAATTAAATAACTGTTAACATTCCTATTAGTTATTGCTATTATCCTTAGTTTTCATTGCACCTGGGATACTTAAGAATCAGTATGTAGAGAGGTTTAAGTGTTTAGCTAACTTAAGTATTGTCTCAAGAGTAGAACTGGAGTATTGTGAAATTCTGATGATTGTGTTCTCATGGATCTAATGCTATTTCATCTTCCTAGTTCATTTCACAGATATTTACTGCATTTCTGCTATGCACAGGTGCTAAACTAGTTGTCAAGGGTACAGTGATGATTCCATCATTGTTTCTACTTTCAAGAATCTTATGATTAAGCAGGATAAAGGGAGATGATAGGACGGTTACCCAAAGATGTGACAAGGGGGAGAGAGTTGCTCACAGAGCAGAAGAGAGGCAATGGGAAGTTGGGAGTGGAGTTCCAGGAATCTGTCCCTCAGTGAACCCTGAACAGAGAAGGAAGAGTATAATTTATCCAGGTGACAAAGGTGGAGGAATGGAGGTGGGTAATGAGGGTGGTAATGTAAAGCAAGGGTGAAACCCAAAGTTAGCCTAGGACAGAGTAAATACCAGGAACAACCAACAGCCTATTGCCCAAACCATAAGATAGGTGGAAGCAGTGTGGTGGGATAAAGAGCCAAGAGCCCGGTTCTGAAAGCCATTATGAGGCATTCAGGTGAGCTTTGATTTTTATCCTAATGGCAATCGGAAGCTTTTGAAATTTTAATCGAGCTGTGAAATGGCTAGATTTTTGCTTCATATAGATAATTTTGAGTACTCAATGAAGGAGGAATTGAAGATAAATCTGTCCTGAATTTTTTTTAAATGAGTTCTTTTTTTTAAAAAAAAAAATTCATTTATTCATGAGAGACACAGAAAGAGAGAGAGAGGCAGCAACACAGACAGATGGAGAAGCAGGCTCCATACAGGGATCCCGACGTGGGACTCGATCCCGGGTCTCCAGGATCATGCCCTGGGCTGAAGGCGGTGCTAAATCACTGAGCCACCCAGGCTGCCCTCTCCTGAAGTTGAAAGACTTACTGGAGGGAGGAGTTTATTGTAGTTTGGGCAGTGATTAAGAATATAGATTAGAGGGTTGGTTTGAGAAATGTTTAGCCGAGAAAATGGCAGTTGTCGATGATGGGTGTAGGGGGTAGAGTGGGAAGGGAAGGAAGTGGCTTCAGGGCTATCTTAGATTTCTAGTTGGGTGGCTGTGTTGGTGGTGCTATACCACTTGAGATACTGCAGGAAAAACGATGACTTTATTCTTTTAGAAAATAGACTGATTCATCAGGTATTTCCATTTGGCTTTGTAGATAATTCCATGATAATTTTCTTCTTCCAGGACTTTGACACTATAGCTGTTGGATATCTGGGTCTTTTTTGTTCCTTAGGAAACATAAAACTTTGCTTTTAAAGTTTATATATCTTAACTCTCTCTTTTCTCTCTTAATTTTTTTTTTTAATCTCTAGGAAGAACCTAAGAAAGTCCGCTTTGATTATGACTTATTCTTGCATCTTGAAGGCCATCCACCAGTGAATCACCTCCGCTGTGAAAAGCTAACTTTCAACAACCCCACTGAGGAGTTTAGAAGAAAGTTGCTGAAGGCAGGAGGGGTAAGTGGCACTGCCTGTGAAAAGCCTTCATATCAAAATCTAGTTGCTAATTTGTTGAGAAGTATATGCATGTTTTGAGAGAGGTAAAAGAGAGGAAGGACTTTAGTAACTTAAGCTGTGGGCTCCTGGTTTGGGATGAAGAGGTAAGTAAACACGAATATTTTAAGTAGGTATGAATCTGAAATTACACTGTTGGTTAGAATAGTTTGATAGTCTGTGCAGTTCAAATCTATTTTAGCAAAAAGCCAAAGATAATAAACTTACCTCAATTAAGTAAAGAAAAATGTCTGAAGTTTATCTTATCGATTTATAGAAACTCTTAGGTAAAACTGAAAGTCATGTTTAAAGTTAAATAAAAGAGACCATTGTCCAGATTTTCTTGGGAAAAATTAATAGAAAAAGTACAGTCATTCATATGATAGACTTGGGTAATTTAAATATACATTTTTGTTTGAATTATGTGTAGGTAAAAGATGAATTTCTTTAAACATTTTTTAAAGGTTTTATTATTTATTTGAGAAAGAAAGGCGGAAAAAGAGAAAGAGAGAGAGAGTGCATGCGAGTATGAGTGGGTAAGGAAGGAGCAGAGGGAGAAGCCGACTCCCCGCAGAGCAGAGAGCCCAACGCAGGGCTCAATCTCAAGACTCTGAGATCATTACCTGAGTTGAAATCAAGAGTCAGATGTGTAACTGACTGAACCATCCTGGTACCCTTGTAACACAACTCATTTTAAAATTCGAGATTTATTGTATATTTATTAAGGAAGTGTTTTTTTTTTGTTTTTGTTTTTTTTTTTTTAAAACCTATTCTCTTTTCTTTATGGTTATAAAGAACACTGTGATGATGCAATTTGCTTGTGGCTATAGCCTTAAAAATGAGGTCCATTTCTGGGTATCTACCCAAAGAAAATGACGACACTAGTTTGAAAAGATATATGAACCCTTATGTTTATTGCAGCATTATTTACAATAGCCAAGATTTGGAAGCAACCTAAGTGTCCATTGGTAAATGAATGGATAAATAAGATGTGGTATATATACATAATGGGATATTACTCAGCAATAAAGAAAGAATGAAATCTTGCCATTCATGACAACATGGAGGGACCTAGAAGGTGGATATTGTGCTAAGTGAAGTAAGTCAGACAGAGAAAGACAAATACCATGATTTTATTTACGTGTAAAATCTAGAAACAAGCTAAATAAACAACCCAACAACAACAAAAAAATAAAACAAAACAAAAAACCAGAAACAGACTTGGAAATACAGAGAATAAACTAGTGGTTGCCAGAGGGGAGGACTGGTAAAGAATGTGAAGGGGATTAAGAGGTACAGACTTCTAGTTATAAGATAAATAAGGCATGGGTATGAAAATATAGCATAGGGAATTTAGCCAGTAAAATTGTAATAATTTTGTATGGTAACAGATGGTGACTACACTTAACTATGGTGAGCATTTCATAATGTATATAGCTGTCAAATCACTATGTTGTACACCTGGAAATAACACGATGTATGTCAACTATACTTTGATCAAAAAAATGAGCTGGTCCATTTTAAATCCTGATTCCTATTATTTTCTTTTTTATGATGGGTGGCATTTTATGCTTCTCATTATTCCTCTCGGATATGTAATTAGGTGGGTGATCGGACCCTGTCGATTCTGGAACTTGAGTACATCAGGCTTCTGATAAGAGTCCTAGGAAAGAGTAAATATGACACAAGAACTTTTTAAAGCATCACTTAGTCCCAGAGTACTCAAGGCTTGCTCATGAGCTAGAGGAGAGGTTACAGGTCAGTGATAATGCAGCAGAGTGCAGCGCTACATCCTGATAAGGTCTCTAGTAGATTTCTGTCTTCCTTTTCTCAGCCTTTATCTCAGAACTGTCCTCCTTGACTTTCCTTCTTTGTATTTCTTTAAGTGCTGTTTGAAGCCTGTAGATTTTTTTTCCTATTAGACTTAGATTGTGTCTTGGCACCTCTAAAATAAGTTGAAATGTGAAATATTCAGGCAAACCAGTTTTTAACAAATTCTTTAAGAGACTGATTCCAGTAAATTTTGTTGTTAAAATTTAAAAATGTGTTTGAAATAATAGTAATCCTATAGATCCAGTTAGTATGGGGACAGTGAGTCTTTGATGGAAATGTGGGAATCTGTAGCCTAATAAATATATATATATATATATATTTTTTTTTTTTGGCTTACTTAGATTTTTGGCTACCTTGTATTGTTTCTACCTGATGTGTAAATATTTATCATTGTGTTGATATTAATGCAGCCTGTCATGGTGTTACTAAATTATGAGTTTTTTATTTTATTAGAAATCTTTCTTTTAAGCTTTATTAACATAATTGACATACATACAACATTGCATAAGTTTAAGACATACAGTGTATTGATTTGATACATTTGTCTGTTGCAGAATGATCACCACCATATCTTTAGCTAACATCTCCATCACATTACATAATTACCATTTCTTTTTTTGGTGAAAACATTTAAGATCTACTCTCTTAGCAATTTTGAAATATACAATTCAGTAGTATTAATTATAATTGGCATTCTTTCCATTAGATCTCCAAAACTTACTCCTCTTACAACTAGACATTTGAATTATTGGACCTGCATTTCCTCTTCTTCCCCCACCTCTAGCATCTGGTAGCTACCATTCTAGCCTCTTTTTCTAGGAGTTCAGCTTTTAAAAATTCCATGTATAAGTGATATCATACAGTATCTATCTTTCTCTGACTCATTAACTTAATGCCTTCGAGTTTCATCAATGTTGTCACAAATGGCATGATGTCCTTGTTTTTCATAGCTGAATACTACTCTGTTATTGTATTCATTCACTTAGAATCTGTTTCCAGATGTTGGCTATTGTAAATAATGCTGCAGTGGACATAGAAGCACAGATATTTTTTCAATATTCTGTTTTTATTTCCTTTGTATACACACACACACAAACACACACATGGGATTGCTGGACCCTATGGTAGTTCTATTTTTAATTTTTTGAAAAACCTCTATATTATTTTCCATAGTGGATGCACCAGTGTACAGTCCCACCAATAGTGCATTAAGGATTCTATTTTCTCCATATCCTCTCCAATACTTACAATTTCTTATCTTTTTGATTATAGCCTTTCCAACAAGTGTGAGGTGATATCTCATTGTGATTTTGATTTGCATTTCCCTAATGATTAGTGATGTTGAGCACCTTTTTATGTACCTGTTGGCCATCTGTGTATCTTAGGCAGATTTGTAAATTGGATTGTAGTTTCTGCTATTAAGGTGTACGGATTCTTTATATATTTTGATTTGCCAATATTGATTTGCAAATATTTTCTTCTATAAGTTGCCTTTTTCATTTTGTTACTGATTTCCCTTACTTTGCAGAGCTTTTTAGTTTGATGTAGTTCTACTTGTTTGTTTTTGCTTTTGTTGCCTCTGTTTTGATGTTTATTAGAAATCCTGTTCATGACTGTGTCTCTTCAGATAACCATTTTTTTCCCTGGGTTTTAGGGTGAGAGAGGGGTGTTGTGTTTCTTATACTTAGACATTAGACATGTGTGATATAGATATATACATTCTACCTTTATAGGCAAAACTCAATCCCTTATCCTTATGTACCATGGGAAATCATTATAGCTTGAGGCATGAGTGGAGTAAACTTACTGTTTTGGCTATGGTTCCTTCTCCTAACTTTTTAACCAAAAGTACATAACACTATTAAAAGTTGAACTTGGCTTTTTGAGAGATCAGAAAGGTTGTTTTTAAGCTAGTAGCATCTTAGAAAAATGCTTTTAACTCTTAGAAGAAAATGGCTTCAAAGAGCTTTTTTGCCAGAAGAATCTTGAAAACTTATAGATTTTTTTTCTACTTCAAAATCTATAAACCAATAACTACATGACATTTTTTGGTCCATAAGATTCTCTCTTTTTGCACTCTATTATTATTATTATTTCTTCTTCTTCCTTTTTTTTTTTTTTTTTTTAATGTTGCAACTCATTTTTAAATAGTCTCAAAGAAATGTACCCTGGGGATCCCTGGGTGGCTCAGTGGTTGAGCGTCTGCCTTAGGCCCAGGGTGTGATCCTGGAGACCCTGGATTGAGTCCTGCATCGGGCTCCCTTCATGGAGCCTGCTTCTCCCTCTGCCTCTCTCTCTCTCTCTCTCTCTCTCTCTCTCTCTCTCACACACACATAAATAAATAAAATCTTAAAAAAAAAAAGAAAAGAAATGTACCCTGTGTTCTTCTGTTGAATCAGTCCCTAATATATACTTAGGATATTTTGCTTAGAAAAGAAAAACTTTTGAGGGAAGAACACATTTGTAATTAAGCATTGTTTTCTGAGAATGTTGGAATACAGAATGATTTCATTTACAAGACCTTAAAGGTAGTTTCCTCTGAATGAGGAACCTCATTGACACTGCTAGGGAAATTGTAGAACTGGTTTAGGAGCTAGCCCCTGTCAGGCCTTAGGTAAAAGACAGAAGGTAGGGGTCAGGAAATGGAAAACAACAACCTGAAGGCTCCTAAGAGATTGCATTTATTTTGAGATCTTAATTTATTTGTTGTTTGGTAGGAGGGGTAGAGGACAGTGAGCAATAAACTTTTGAGGGTAGGACTTGATATAATATATTTCTTCTTGGATTTTAAGCAAAAGGACCAAATATACAAGCACCTCTGAATTCCACTGAGATATTTCTACTTGTTCTTTTTTTATAAATGAACTGATGAATTCCTTTTGAGTGATTTTTCAAAATGCTTTGTAGAATGTCAGGAATTTTTTTTAAGGGTTTATGATCACAGTAGATGTTTTTGTCTTTATTTACTCAATCACCTTCTTACTAGCTAGAGTTCAGTCCTACTGAAAAATTGAAGAGCTTAACGTCCATTACATTTGATTGAAAGAGGATGAGTTTTTCTTTTGGGTATTGGCAAAGTAAACATATAGATAGTGTATGTCATATAACTGAAAGTCATCATGTTCCACTAACTCACCTCTCTGGGGTTTTCTGTGGGGAGGGAGTGTGATACAATGGAAGAAGTTTTGCAGTCAGGCAGACTTAAGTAAAAGCTCATCTTTGTCATCTTCTCGCTGAAGAAAATTATTACATCTCTTTGAATCTGTTTATCTGTGGAGTGGATGGGATTGTTTTTTCCTTATTGGTAATATCCAAACATGGTGTGTGGCACTTAGCAGATAACCCAGCCCTTTGGTTTGTATTCCTTTGTTAGTTTAGAAAATCAACAGATCTTTAGCCACGTGTATGTCAAACACTTAAAGGTACAGTGAAAAAGGTTTGCTATGTAGTGTGAGCCATTCTAGAGTTAGTGATAGGAAGACATCTTTACTACTAGTTAGTGTGACTAGCACATTGGTAGACCTGTGTTCGATTTAAAGAATATTAGCCCATGGTATCTCTCTTCAAGGAGTTTAATTCTGGCAGCTTGTATTTTGTTTGTATAAAGTAAAACAAAGATCTGTTCAGAATACATTTTTTTAAGATGTAAGTTTTCATTAGAAAAATTATGAGTTCTTATCATTGTTCTTGATTCTAAATTTCTAGCAGACAAATAAAGGCTTCTTAAAACCCTTACAAGATTTCCTAAGTTGTATGTTCAGCACGGTAGTTGTATCCTTATGTTCCTGTGAAGAAAGCACAAAAGGGACAAGTATCTTTGGAGAATCGAGTTTATGTTACAGCTGCTCCCCTGTTTTTGGCCTGGAAATCAAATGGTCTGCTGTGGTTCTGTTGTTCTTTATGGAATGGTGGTAGGATACTGGTAGATTTTTTTTTTTTTTCTTGCTTGCTTTCCTCAATTAAACAGGCCAAAGTCTAAACATGTTGTTCAGTCTATTTCTGAATCACTGGCAAGCAGTTAATTTTGAGGACTGAAAATTAAAACTAACCACAGCAGTTGTTAAAACTAGGGTTTCTATAGGCAGAAATCCAATTCTGTTCAGACACCACCTGTTTCAATAGGACATTTCAGACGCCCATTTGGCAGGCTTTGCTGGAGAAGACATGGGGAACATGCTTACCGTCTGTGTTAAGTCTGCAGCATAATGCAGTCCTGCTTCTCAGAGTGACAGTTACATTTATATAGGATATGTTTTTGCAAGGAATAAATTCGGAATCTTTTTGAAACACTGCTTATTGTGAAGTGGAATTCAAGTCCACAGCAGACCCCCACCAAGGGGTTTGGTTATTAAAGGACCAAAGGGATCTCATGATAAGGAGCTTTCACTAATGCAGCTGTGCAAGCCATGAACGTAGCATTTTATTGCAGGGCTCTGGAATGAATCTTGTCTTGGGCTGTTTAGTATTTCCTTTTGTAGGGGAATTTAGAACACTTCTAATTTCTAAACAGTGTAGATACATTCTCCCCCCCCTTTACTTTTTTTTTAATAGGTAAATACACACATAATACAAAATGACATACAGTGAGTCGTCTTTCAGGCCACCAGCAAAGCTGTAGTGAATAACCTTTTGCCTAGTTCTTTGTGCACATGGATGAGTATATCTGTAGGATAAATTCCTAGGAGTAAAATCATGGCTCCGAGGCAAAGTGGAATTTGAATTTTGATGGACATTTACAAATTGCCTGTCAAAGAGGTTATACTACTCTGTGCTTGCATCAACAATGTGTGTGAGAGAGTACCTATCCACATGGTGATTTACTAAACGTTCCCCCCCAAATGATGAGTGAAAAATATCTAATTTTTAATTCAGATTTCTCTTATGAATGATGATGAGCATCTTTTCATATGTTTAAAAGCTATTTTCGTTTCCTTTTGAAGACCACATTTTAATGTATTTTAAATTGGAAATATTCTAAGTGTTTCAGTTTCAGCTTAAATTTATGGGTATTCTTCCCACATACTTGCATTTGGAAAGGTTACAACAAAATATGGAAGCCTCTTTAACCGAGGTCCGTGTTTTCAGGCTTTCTTCAACGTGCAACAAATTATGTTCTTAGGAACTGATTTGTCAAGACTTGGGCTTCTAAAAATATAAGTGGCTTTTGTGGCAAACTCATCACAGTAGTGCCCAGAGGATGGATAGCTGGCTGCTTATTTTTAAAATGACTCAAAGAAAATAATACATGGAAGATTATTTTAGTGGCTGTTGCTGGACAGCTTCATTCAATTTTTGGATATTTGTTTTGGGGCAAGTGTGCCTTCTTGTTACTTCCTGATATATATCATCTTGTAATTACCTGCCCAAAAGATAAAAGGATGCTGGTGTTTTTCACCAGTATCAATAAAAGGCGATTTATTTAAATAAATGTAGGATCAAGCAGGCTGCTTCATTTATTTGGTTGTTTGTCAGAGGTGGGGTTAATTTTCTGTCACATATACTATTTTTTTCTCTATTCCTCCTACCTACACCCCCAATGCTACCCCCCCCCCCGAGCCTAGAAAATTAAATCATGAACGTAGAGCATATATATAAATGATAAATAGAATGTCAAAGTTGTGAGGCTTAATTCCAAATGTAACATTGATCTCATAAATTTTTAGGGAAAGCATAGTCATAGTAGAAAGTTATGTCACTCAGCATATTTAATGGCTTTATGGTTTAATTTCACCCAAAGTACAGGAAGTTAATAGCAGGACATTAGGGACTTTTGAAAATATGCACCAAAGAATAGCTGTGGTCTAAAACAATTTGCCTGCCTTCATTTGTTCCTTCTTTCCTAATTACCTACTTACGTTTTCAGTAAGGAGGGAAAAAAGCGAGGTACGCTTTTCACTCATTCCACAGCTCAGATTTGCTTACTGCATAAATTGAACAAGGGCTAAATAGAAAAGAAAAACAGGTAGATGTGCCTGAATGTGTACCAGGGAAAATTCTGTTGAGTGTTTAAACTCTCGGTGTTGGAGGGCGTGCCACGTTTCTTTCGGCAGACCTCCCAGGAGAGGCAGTTTAGTGGACTATATGGAGGAGCCTTAATTTAGTCTTGAAAGGAAATACTGTGATATTTGAAAGAAAAGCAACACATAAGCCTACCCCTAATTTCCACCCCCCAGTGCACAAAAAGCCAAGAAAATAAGAAATGAATAGAAAAAGGGCGGGGGGGAGCATATGAATCTTGGAGATTTTCAAATTTAAAAATGAACAATTCTTTCTCTTTTCAAATACATATTATAATTTAAAACTGTGGTTCAGTTTTTCCCTCTTGGTGCAGGTAATTCATTATGTGCTTGTTTTAAAGCTGCTTACAAAGCTTATCTAATATATCTGGATCTGTTGCGTTCTAGCATTTTAGTAAAGGAACTGCTTTATGAGAGCAGCCTTCCACCTTGACTGTCTTACTGGATATTGTTTTGGCTCATATTAAGTAAAAATAATTTTTGTGATGGAGGTAGAGAAGAGAAGCTATTAATGTTTTATTTCATTTTATTTGTTGTATTTTTGTTGTCACATAAATTATAAAAAAAACTGACAGTGGTGGGATCTGACAGTAGCAGTTTAAAAAAATAAATGTCTGAGACTCTTGAAATAGATATTTGTGTTTCCTTTCTGAGGAGTAAGGATAAATGGTAGGTAGTTTAATATAATAACCCTTGTCACCACAAGGGACATAGCCATGGTGTGATAGAAACAATGTTTGATTTGAAATCTGAAGGCACAAATTCAATTCTCCGATCTACTGCTAATTTACCTTGGACTTTAGGTTGGTGTAAATCTAAAATAAGCATAATATCCCCTTCCTCCCAATGAGATTATTTTTTCCCTCCCAATGAGATATTAAATAAAATGTGGAACGTAGTTAGCCAGTCAGCAAGCAATTGTTTTATGTATTGAAACGACCTCTTTTTTTCCTGCAGGTTTTTATTAGGCTTTGGTTTAAATCATAGTTTTTGTTACCTAGAAAGGTGAAAATAAAAGACTTCTATTCTAAGACTTTGACATAATAATGGTGTTCTGCTGGAAAGAACATGTTTTAGCCCCAAGAAGAAATCTGACTTTTTACTTGTTTTTAAAATAAATATGTGCTAATTTTAGAAAAATGTAGACTTTCATTTTTTTAAAAAATTTATTTATGATAGTCACAGAGAGAGGGAGAGAGAGAGAGAGAGGCAGAGACATAGGCAGAGGGAGAAGCAGGCTCCATGCACCGAGAGCCCGATGTGGGATTCGATCCCGGGTCTCCAGGATCGCGCCCTGGGCCAAAGGCAAGCACCAAACCGCTGCGCCACCCAGGGATCCCCAAATGTAGACTTTCTAGAGAAGCAGAAGAAAGAAAATACATTGTTTTAATCCCTTCGGTAACTGTCACCATTGTATTTCTCCTGTAGATGAGATCTCACAGGATGTTTGTATTTGTACTTAATGTATTACACATAAGTTTCATGTTTTAAACTCTATGACTTTATTTTTGTTCAAAAATGTTCTCACACCTCAGAGGATTGATGTAAAGATTTCAGTTGTTTCTTAAGAAGTTCCAGTAAGGTGTTCTATATTTTTGTTTTCTCCTTAAATCTCTGATGGCTCTCACGGAAATACGATGGCCTAGTGTTTTTATAACTGGATGGGCCATGTTAGATCTGTTATTTGGATAAGTTTGTATTTTAATAATGGTAGGTGTAGATTTTGGAATGTGCCTTTATATGGAATGTGTCCTTAGAATGTAGACTGTGGTAGTGCAAAATGGTTAAATATAAAAGGCTTTATTAATGGAAAGATTGAGTAATATAAGGATGCCCTATCCACAAAACAAAGTGGTCCTTTCAAAATAAAAATGGAATATAATAAACTATTATCAGAGTAAAAATGGAATATAATTAAAACCTAGTTAACTTTATAAACTTTGGTCTTAACACTAACTCTTGGTGATTCAAGAGATACATTTGGATGGGTTATATAGACAAGTCTACCCATACGGTTGGTATCTATAGTGTCATTGGGAAAATTAGAAATGAATACTACACCTCTCCCTGCCCTATGAAGCCTTACCCCAAGGAACATGGCATAGCTAGCATAGCATAGCGGGATATCAGCTTGCCTTCTTCCCACTGGCCAAGCATCTGTGTAGGGGACCATGTAAACCACCATTTATAGGAATGGCACTCTTTATAGTTTCAGACAAAGTTGATTTTGATGTTAAAACTATCTTATCTCAGATAGTCTGGACAGGAATGTCTGGGGGAAATAATAAATACAACTTTATCAATTTTGTTACCAGAATATTCCAGTTTTAACTAATAATACACTGTTAACTAACTTGAATTTAAATTAAAAAAAAAAGAACATTCCAGTTTTTAATAGCTATGTCCTTTCAAAGGTTTAGCCTCACCTCTTGTTCTGTCATTCTGCTTTGTGTTTTCAACTTATGACACTATTGTGCAACATCCATAGATATCTATAAAGGTCTGCTTTAAGCATAGGAAGCAAGAGGACTTTTGATAAGACCATTGTGCTAAATCAGGGGTTTCAAATGTCAGTGAGACCGGGCTAACCCTTTGAAAGAACATACCTACAAAAACTGGAAGACTAGCTGAATTATTTAATATAGGCCCTGCTATTGGGAATTTCACACAATGGGTCATGATATATTATTTTTTTAAGTTAAAAATTAAATAAAGTGGAATTTTTCTTTTAGGTAATTTTGACCTTTGAATGCTTTGGTAAAGAGAGCATCCGTGAACTGCAGAACAGGGAAATTCTAGATCTTAATAGTCACCATTAATAAGCAGCCTTTCACCATATTCTAGTTTTAAGATGTACTTTATCTGCTTTGACTCCCCCTCCCCCTTTTTAAAGATTTTATTTATTTTATTCATGAGAGAGAGAGAGAGAGAGAGAGAGAGAGAGACAGAGAGAGGCAGAGACATAGGCAGAGGGAGAAGCATGCTCCATGCAGGGAGCCTGATGTGGAACTCAGTCCCAGGATCCCAGGACCATGACCTGAGCCAAAAGCAGACACTCAACCACCGAGCCACCCACGTGTCCCTCTGCTTTGACTCCTTACGTAGGTCCCAGGGCTAAGGCTGGAACTTGTTCATGTCAAATCTTATTTCCTCTATGTCCCTTCTGTATTTTTTCTTTTTAGATTTCTGTTTCTCCTGTTGATAAAGAAGGATTTTGTTTCTTTTGTCCATCATGCCCCTCTCTCAGGGTCAAGTTTTTTGAACTTCTCTTTCCCTCCTTCCGTCCGTACCTCCCTCCCTCCTTCTCTCTTCTTTCTCACCCCCCACCCCCCATCCCCTGGGATCATCTTATCTGAATCCTGTTCTTTTTTATTCTTCTTCTGAGGGGATTTTTGTGGTTTATATACATACTCCCAATTTTGGCTTCAGTTCTTTTTTCTTTTTAATTGAAAAAGCATGTTGTGGTTAAATCTTTTCTGATTTACTTTTTTTAAATGAAACTGCATTGAGGTAAATGATGTATGTGTTTCTACACTGCAGAGCAACACAGGCTATGTATGTCTCACAGGCACAGAGAGAAATGCTGTACTGGGTTAATCAGCCTTGAAGGTAATTAAAAGCTATATGAATTATTGAAGTATGTAGTAGCTTTCTCACTGCTTGATTTTCTGTACACCTATTCTGATCTCTTTTTGGTGAAGAAAATATAGCCCAGCAGTGAAAAGGGCAGACTCTCTTATGAAACAGACCTTTTTTTCAGAGATTGGCATTGGCATTTAGTAGCTATGTGGCTTTGGACAAATTAGTAATCCCTATTGGCCTGTTTCCTCATTTGTAAATGTAATTTACATATTATGTATGTTTTAGAGCTAAAGGTATTCTTGATGTAATAGATCTAGCTTCCCATTTTGCAGATGGGTGAATTAAGGTATCAAATACTGAAATGACTGACCAAGGGAGAAATGAGTCAGGGTTTTTGTTCACTATTCTTCCATATTCTTTCTGCAGTAATACAGAGCAATATTAGTTTTCTTTTGAAAATTCAATTAGGGCACCCCGGTCGGCTCGGTGGTTTAGGGTCGCCTTCAGCCCAAGGCATGATCCTGGAGACCCAGGATCAAATCCCACATCGGGCTCCCTGCATGGAGCCTGCTTCTCCCTCTGCCTGTGTCTCTGCCTCTTTCTCTCTCTCTTTCTCTGTGTCTCTCATGAATAAATAAATAAAACCTTTAAAAAATGCAATTAAAAGAGGCAAGAAATTAAAACAAATCGCCAAGGCCACTTCTCTTGGTTACCTTAGGGTCACTAGAGCAGTCTTGCATGAATCTCCTTCCTGAAGACAGGTTGGATAAATAAATTGCCAGAGTGTTAGGAGTCTCTCATGTTCAGTCTCCCTCCCTGATATTTCTCACTCCTAACTCTGGGAAACAAACTAGGGGAGGTGGGCGGGGGGTGGGGGTGACTAGGTGATGGGCACTGAGGGGGCCACTTGATGAGATGAGCACCGGGTGTTATTCTATATGTTGGCAAATTGAACATCAATAAAAAATAAATTTATAAAAAAAATAAATAAATTGCCAGAGTGGAGTAGCTCGCTTGTGGCTGGCAGCAGACTTTATTCTTTTATGTCTTGCTTCATAGACTAAAGTTCTCTGTATTTCTCTTGCTTCTGAAGTCCAATTTTTGTGGAGAAAATGATATATAGGGATCTGCTCCCCATCACCCAAACTTTGTTAAGCCAGCATCAACCTTTCTGTGGGGATGGTTACATTTTTTATTTCTATCAATTAAAGGCAAGCAGAACTTTATGGAGTCATTTTTTTTTTTTTTTTCAGCTGAAGAGCAAGAACATGCATGATTTTAGAAGTGGTTTTCTCGGCATTAACAAACTTATGAAAAATACTATAATACAATCAAAAAATAACTTTGTAATCTACCAGATTTTTGAAAGTAGAGATGCAAATAAGTCATGGGGTAGTGGTGATTTTTGAGTGTTTACAAACTAAAAGATTTTCTTTTTTAAACTACAAAGTTAGAGGGTAATATACTTGATTAGAATCAGCTTAATGTGGCTGGCTTGCCACTTCTTTTTTGGGGAAACTCTTTTGACTTCTTGATATTCTCTCTGTCATCCAGGCTGTCTGTCTCTCTCTCACACACATGTACGCATTCTAAAATCAAAATACATGACCCCAAAAATGGTTCAGAGAATTTGAATTTAGGAGAGCTAGGGCAGGTTCAGGAAATCCAAGAAAATTTTCAAGTTCTGGAAGACTTCTGGTAGGAGATTTTTATCCTTTTGCTTCTTGCTTCATAGATTGAAATTCCGTGAACAAAACTGTTTTTTGCTTCTGAAAATCAAATTTGAGAGGACTTTCCTGAGTCTTGCCCTATCCCTTTTGCCTTCTACTTACATCCCTCCCGCCTCCTACCCAGGTAGTTATAGGTGTTAGATAAGACAAAAATAAAAATTCCCTTCCAGGAAGCTAATTTAAAAATTTTTCTTTTTGTAGCTTGTACTTGCCTTATCCAGAGAGGAAGTAAAAGTACTTTTAAAATGTTTTGATTGCCCACCGTGTGCCAAGATTACTGCTAATGCTGGGTATGCAGTGAATGAATGCTGGATTTTTTTTTTTTCTTTCTACCAAACCCTTGGCCAGTTTTCGGGGATTAGAGATTCCCATCATCTCAGAGGACCAGAATAACCCAGCTCAGTATCTGAAGGGAAAGAAAGTAAAGAAGAGCAAAGAAAGAAAGGTTAGAAGAGAGCCAGGGAGGGTAGGTATGGGGGAGGAAAGAAAAGATATTTCTAGCCATCAGACCAGGCGACTCTGGTGTGCTTTTAAGAGAAAAAAAATTATAGTACTTTAAGTCATCCACTTCTTTTAGTGGGGTCCCAGAGATTATTTTATTGGACCCTGTCCCCAAGGGGCTTCTGAAGACCAAGGATGGCCAAAACTAAATGTTTTCTCTTCTGGAAAGCTGGTCTTTTGTGTAGATCGTTAGATGGTCCAGTTGAATGTATATAAAAGTGTCTTGTTTCTACAACAAATCCTACCAAGTGGAACAGATTTTCCCAGATAAGCCAGAGATAGGTTGTTGCCAAATACATCTTTGAATATTTATTACAAGGTTATAGTCTTTTTCTTCAACAGAAACAACTGGTTTTAGTTGAGAAGAAAATGTGAGGACTTCAGACCACGTGTGTTTTTTGTTTGTTTTCCTTGCTTTAGTATGTGGGATTAAAATAGAACCTCATTTGGAATTTTTGAAAGCAAACTCTGTCTTTCCTTAGGAAAGCCTTGATTTAGCTAACAAATCTATTTTGTGTAAGGAAGCCTTGATTCCTTTTGGGATGGTATCTAGATTCTTCTTAGAAGAATATGGTGTGATTTAGGTCTTCTCAGTATGAGATGGTCCCTTGAAGAGAGAGTCAATTGTAGTGAAATGAACTGAGGATACTTCTTGGACACCCTCTGATTTTGATGCCTTTCCAAGGGCCCCTTAGTCTCCTATACATAGGCCATTCCAAACACTATTATATATTTATAATCATTTATTTTGAAATCTCAAATTTGCAGAAAAGTTGCAAATATAGTACAAAGAGCTTTTCTTTCCTGAACCATCAGAGAGTAAGTTGCCAGCATGGGATGCTCCGATATCCTTAAAAACTTTGTTTATTTCCTTCTATTTTATAATCATAATGCAACTGTTGAAGTCAGGAATTGACACTGATGCAGTACCAACCTCTATTCCTCAGATCCCATTCAAATTTTGCAGGTTGTTCTGCTAGCGTCCTTTATTTATTTATTTATTTAAAAAAATTTTTTTTTAATTTTTATTTATTTATGATAGTCACACAGAGAGAGAGAGAGAGACAGAGACATAGGCAGAGGGAGAAGCAGGCTCCATGCACCAGGAGCCCGACGTGGGATTCGATCCCGGGTCTCCAGGATCGCGCCCTGGGCCAAAGGCAGGCGCCAAACCGCTGCGCCACCCAGGGATCCCTGCGTCCTTTATTTTTGTAGCAAAAAGATCTAGTCTAGAAACAGAGTATCATGTCTCTTTAGTGTCTGTGAACAAAGAATAATCCTTGACTTCATGAACTTGAAATTTTTGAAGATTTGGGGTCAGTTACTGATAGCTGGCCCTCCATTTAGGTTTGTATGATATTTCCCCATGACCAGATTCAGATTTTGCATTTCTGGCAGGAATATTACAGAAGTGATACTGGACTCTGCTCATAGCACCTCATCACATGATTCGGATTTTCACTGTACCATACCCATCACTACTGTGATGTTACTCTGGTCCTGTGATTCAGATGGTGTCGGTCAGACTCCTCCACTGTGAATTACTCTCCCCCTCACTTCTTAATTAATGAGTATTTTACTGGGAGGTATTTTGAGAAAATGTAAATACCTCATTCCTCCTCAAGCTTAAGTTTATTTTCATATTTATTATATCATAACAGATTCATAGATATGTATCTTTTTCTCTGAGTTATACTCCATTACTATCATTATTTATTTTCATGCTTAAATTATCTTGATTTGGCCAATGGGAACCACTTCAGTCTGGTTTCTGTGTCTTTTTGATATGCTCTGATGAGTGTTTGTACACTTCCTGACTTTCTGCTACAAGAAGATGTTCTAGGCCTGTTTGGTATTTTGCTTGTCTCCGCCCTAGATTCAGCCATTTCTTCAAGGAGCATCCCCTTCTTAGAGGCTCTGAGACCCTGCATGGTTGCCTTTCCTGACATTACCACCTTCTCCTCCACTGCCACTGCTTATGTTGCTTGGCCCTACCTAATAGCTTTTGGACAGAACTGTTCAGGAAGTGGAAGGGCACCTTTTGTTTTAATTTAATCATGTATGTTAGCTCTGTGTGAATTGGGATGGGGGGGCCTGTAACATAGTTGCTCTGTCATCCTTTAGGTCCTAATATATAATATAGTAAATGCAGTATACTTGGGTAGCTCAGTGGTTGAACATCTGCCTTTGGCTCAGGGTGTGATCCTGGGGTCCCGGGATCGAGTCCCGCATCGGGTTCCCTGCATGGAGCCTGTCTCTCCCTCTGCCTGTGTCTCTGCCTCTCTCTCTCTCTCTCTCTCTTTCTCTCTCTCTCTCTATCATGAATAAATAAATAAATAATAAATCTTTAAAAAATGCTCAGGATAATTAATTCATTCAGAGACAAATATTGCACTGTGCATTTATTAGGACTCAGTCATTCCAGGCAGTGGGTGGACACGACAGTGAACCAAATTTAAGAAACAAGAGAAAAAAACATATATTTGCAGAAGCCCCGTGAATACAAATAGTTGTGAAGGATGGAAATAATTTTCTAAGGCCCCCGTTTCCCCAAGTGTATTCATTTACGTTAGTATGTATTCAGTGAAAAAAATGTTTTGACTTTGCACTTTTTAAACTGTAGTTCTGGGCAGCCTGTGTGGCTCAGCAGTTTAGCGCTGCCTCCAGCCCAGGGCATGATCCTGGAGACCTGGGATCGAGTCCCATATCAGGCTCCCTGCATGGAGTCTGCTTCTCTTTCTGCCTGTGTCTCTGCCTCTCTCTCTCATTCTGTGTCTCTCATGCATAAATAAATAAAATCTTTAAAAAACAAAACAAAACAAACTGTAGTTCTTACTAAAGCTCATAGACTAAATGTGTCACAGATTTTTTTTTTTTTTTTGCCTTGGTATAATAATTTCTTTTCTTACGTTACTATAGCCCCTCTTTTCTGCCTGAAGAGTACTGCTGCCTCACATATGGCTAACTGCTTTTAAGGGCAAAATGGAAATTTTAGTAATGCACAAATGTTCTATTAGTTAACTCCACCCTATAGTTTGTTAGTTTCTATAACTTTGACCAGAGATATTTTCAGGGGAAAAAAAAGTGCTTTTTTCCTCATTATCCTTTTGGTAACAAGTAATAGAATATAGAAACAATAAGAGTAGATCATAAGCTCCTTTTTGTTAACAGAGTTAATCATCTCTTATTTCATTTAACTCCAGAGGGCAGAAGTGTAATACATAGCATATAATCAAACTCTTTCTCTTTTTGTATTATAAAATTATTCAAGCATATATTTGACTGCCTATACTTTGCCAAGAATCTACCTACCTACTTTTGCCAAGTACCTACCTCACAGGACTCTTAAAGGATTAAACGAGTCAATGTTTATGGTTTGTTCATAACACCTAATAAATATCTGTTGAATTGGAATGTGAAATTCTCTTGCTAGCCTGTGAGGTTGTGACATCAGGAGTTTTAAGCTTTTCTTTCTTTTTTTTTTTTTTAAGCTTTTCTTAACATAAAAATGTTACTACGCTATAATCGATACATCTGAGAATTATAGGTGTTTTATATGTAAATTATAAAACAAATGCTATAAACCTATCATTCAATTTAAGAATGAGGGTTTCAACATAACTAGGGCCATTCAAACTACCTGTATACACCTTTCTGGTCCATCCTTTGCCTTCCCCAGATGTAACTACTCTCCTGAATTTTCCTGAACTTTTGAATGTGGTTTTACCACAGATGTGTCTATTCTTTTATTTGTTCAGCTTTGATTATTTTTGGTCTTTAGGAAAATGGTATAATGTAGGTAATTTTCCGTGACTTGCTTTATTTACTCAGTACTCTGTAAGATTGGTTCTTATTATGTTATTGACTTCATTGCTGTATAATGGTCCATATAGCATGATTTGCCTATCCATTCTCTTGTTATCTAGATATCTAGACCCCCCCCCTTTTCTTTTTTGCTGCTGTGAACAATACAATTATGAATCTTCTGGGACATGTGATCAATACACATGTGCAAGAATTTCCAGGGCAATGAATTTCAAACTTTTATGACTGTGACCCATGGTAGGAAATATGTTCTTAAAAAAAAAGAAAGAATGTTCTCCATAATGAAAGGACCCACATATGCAAATATATGTAGACAAATGAGACAAAAGCTTAGTAAATTAATGCTTACTCTTTATACACAGGACTCAGTCTATTTTATTTTATACTGGTTGACTTACAGATAGTGATGCAATCCATCATATAGCTTTCCAGTCTTACTAATAGGTTTTGTTTGAATAATAATTCTCTGAGTCAGTGGCTCTCATAAACTGTAGGGCCATGAGACTCATCTGGAGAATTCATAAACTTGAAGACTTCTGTGCTCCACTACACAGATTCTAATCAGTAGGTCTAGCATCGGGCTGAAGACTAAGAATTTCTGGGGATGCCTTTGTGGCTCAGCAGTTGGGCATCTGCCTTCAGCTCAGTGCGTGATCTGGGATCCGGGATCGAGTACTGCATCAGGCTCCTTGCAGGAAGCCTCCTTCTTCCTCTGCCTGTGTCTCTGCCTCTCTCTGTGTGTCTCTTGTGAATAAATAAATAAAAATCTTTTAAAAAATAGAATGTGGGGGATCCCTGGGTGGCTCAGTGGTTTAGCGCCTGCTTTTGGCCCAGGGCGTGGTCCTGGAGTCCCAGGATTGAGTCCTACGTCAGGCTCCCAGCATGGAGCCTGCTTCTCCCTCTGCCTGTGTCTCTGCCTCTCTCTATCTCTCTCTCTCTCTCTCTCTCTCATGAATAAATAAATAAATAAATAAGATCTTTAAAAAAATAGAATATGAATTTCTGGGGTGCTGGGGTGGCTCAGTCAGTTAATCATCCAACTCTTGGATTCAGCTCAGGTCATGAATTGGGGTCTTGGGATTAAGCCCTGCATAGGGCCCCACACTCAGTGGGCAGAGTCTGCTTGGGATTTTCTCCTCCCTCTCCCTCTATTTCTCCCCTCCCGCTCATACTCACTCTTGCACACTCTTTGTCTCAAAAATAAATAGTTCTTTAAAAAACAAAGATTTATGTATTAAATAAAGAGAAAGAGCAGGGGTGGGGGGAGAGGGAGAAGCAGACTCCTTGCTGAGCAGGAGTAATACTGAGTTGTTGACCTTCTGGCCCACTTAGAGAATTACAGTGCTACAGTACATACTTGCAAATAGAATTGCTGAGTAATAGGGCATTCATATATTTGGCTTTTAATATTTTATATAGTAGTTGTAACCATTTTGAGTCCTATATCAGCAGTATGTTAAGAGATCCCATTGCTCTCTTTTGTAGTTAGACTTGTTTATCTATGCCCATTTTGTAGGCATAAAATTATATCTTATCATTGTCTTATATTTCATTGATGAGTAATGTGGCTAAGCAAACATTTCAGCGGCCATTCATGTTTCTCTGTGAAACGCTTTCATGTCTTCTTATTTTTCTATTTCTTTGTTGGGGATCTTTTATATTCTGGAGATATGGATCCATTGTTGGTTATATTTACTGTAGATATCTTTTCTAGTTAGCTCATTTAGCGGCTTTTTTTTTACTTTGTGGTATCTTTTGATAAACAAATTCTTAATTTTAATGTCATATTTTTTTATGTTTTTTTTTTTGGTGTCCTGTATATTATGTTCTTGTATACCTCAGGGTCATATAGATAATGTCCTGTATTTTTTCTAACATGTTTGAGAAATTTTGCCTAACATTCAAATATTTTCAAACATCTGGAATTGATTTTATGTGTGGTATGAGGTAAGAGTCTAATTTAAATTTTTTCCTATATAGAAAAGCAGTCTCAGCATGTTTTATTGAATTGTCTGTACTTTACCCAGGAATCTACAATGCCTACCTTGTCAAATGCCAGATTTTCATATATTTGTGAATCTGTTGGTTCATTTCTATTCCACTGGTCAGTTTGTTGATCTCTGTAGTAATATCACAATGTTGTTACTGCTATAGTTTTATAATGAGGTTTGTTATATAATGTGATGAGTCTTATTACATCATTCTTTTTTCTTTATGTAAATTTTAGAATAAGTTTAAGTTCTATGGAAAATTGTTAGGATTTAGATTGAAATTACATTGAATCTGTGGATAATGAGTGTTCTTATCCATGAACCTAGTCTATCAGTTTAGTTTATTTAGTTTTTCTTTAAAGTTGTTAAAATGTTAAGATATTTTGATAAAGGTCTAGCTGGTTTTTGTTTATTCCTGGTACTTTTCATTTTTTAAATTGCTGTTATAAGCAGACTGTTGTTTTCTTCATGTTGCTTATGTGTAAATATCTGTACTCAAATTAAAAAATTAGTGAATTAAAAATAGGCAATTTATGTTTGCAGATTGGTAATTCTAACCATCTTATAAATTTATTAATTCTTGTAACTTTTTTTTAAAGATTTTTATTTACTTTAGAAAGAGAATGCATGTGCTTATGTGTGGGAAGGGAGGGGCAGAGGGAGAGACTCTTCAAATAGATTCCTCACTGAGTGTGGATTCCATCATGGGGCTCTATCTCATGATCCATGAGATCATGACCTGAGTGGAAACTAAGTCAGTTGCACAACCAACTGAGCCACCCAAGTGCCCCTAATTCTAGTGTTTATGTTTAGTCCTTTAGTAAATAATGACATCTGTATTTCTTATTTTTCTATCCTTCCCCCCCCCCCCCCCCGCCCCGTGCCTTTTGTGGTCTTTTGTCAGTAAGACTATTCTCTCAGTAAATCATAAAGTATACATGTTTTTGACTTTAGAGGCACGTGGGTGGCTCAGTTGCTTAAGCACCTGCCTTTGGCTCAGGTCATGATCTCAGGGTCCTGGGAGCCCTGCATTGGGCTCCCTGCTCAGCAGGGAGCTGCTTCTCTTTCTTCCTCTTCTTGCCCCTTCCCAACTTGTGCTCTTTCTCTCTGTTAAATAATAAGATCTTTAGGGAAAAAATGTTTTTGATTTTAAAGGGAATAATTCTAATAATTCACCTAATGTGTTTGCATGGGATTTTAGTAGCTACTTTTTGTCACATTGAGAAATTTATCTTTGTCCTATTAAGGGTTTTGTTTTTTCTTTTTTAAAAAATCATAACATGAGTTTTGTTTCTGTCACACAATTTGTTAGCATCTCTTGAGATAAACAGATGGTTTTATTTTTTAATCTGTTAATATGGTGCTTGATAAGCATTTTTATCATGGTAAAATACTCTTGGAATAAATTCTTGGGATATTGGAATTCTTGGGATAAAACTATTTGGTTTTATTCTCTTAGGTTCCATTCCCAACTGGATTAATTACTAATATTTTCTTTAAAAATTTTGCATCCATATTCTTGATTTTAAATTGGTCTGTATGTTCCTCTCACTTTTCTTGGCAAGTTTTCTTACCTTAATAATATTCACCATGTAAAGTGAGAAGTGTTTTCTGTTTCCATTTTTTGGAAGAATTTTTGTGAGATTGAAATGATCTTTTTCTAGAACTTGCTTGTAAAACTCTTGTGGGCTTGATATTTTTTTGTGGGAAGATTTTTAAACTACTTGCCTTTAATAAAGGATTATGCTTGAGTTTTATTTCTTTGTAGATCAGTTTTAGTAAGTCCCATTTGCCTAAGAATTTACTCTCAAATTTGTTGGTAAAAATTTATTTATAATTTTCTCATCTGTTTAATCTGAATCGTACTTGCAGGTGTATTCCTCTTATTCCTTTCTGTTGTTTGTTTGTGCTTTTTCTCCTTTGTCTTAATCAATCTTTTGCAAGGGCTATGAATTTCATTAGTTCTTTTCAAAATTTTTTTCATTGGATTTGGTTTTTTGTACTTTTAATGTTTTAGTTTTATTTATTTTTCTGTTGATCCTTTTAAAATTTAAATTCAGCTAATTAATATGTAGTGTTTTATTAGTTTCAGAGGTAGAGGGCCGTGATTCATCAGTTATTCATATAACTATGATACCCAGTGCTCATCACATCACATTCCCTCCTTAATGTCTATCACTCAGTTACCCCTCCCCCCCACCACTACCCCCAGGAACTCTCACTTTGTTTCCTATGATTAAGACTCTCTTAGGATTCGTCTCCCTCTCTGATTTTGTCTCATTTTATTTTTTCATCCCTTCCCCTATGATCCCCTGTTTTGTTTCTTAAATTCCATATGAGTGAGATCATATAATTGTATTTCTTTGATTGACTTATTTTGCTTAGCATAATACCCTCTAGTTCTACCATGTCATTGTAAATGGCAATATTTCATTTTTTTTGATGGCTGAGTAGTATTCTATTATGTGCCACATCGTCTTTATCCATTCATCTGTCAATGAACATCTGGTGGGCTCTTTCCAGTTTGGCTATTGTGGACATTGCTGCTGTAAACACTGGGGTGCAGATGTAATCCTCAGGATTACTACATTTGTATCTTTGGAGTAACTATCTAGCAGTACAATTGCTGGGCCATAGGGTATAGCTCTATTTTCAACTTTTTGAGGAACTTCCATACTGTTTCAATGGATTTTGTAGAGTTTTTTATTATTATTATTTTTTAAAATCTTTGTACTCTTCTTTTAACTTGAGTTCATTATGCCATTGTTTTCCAAAATTCTCTAATTGTCAGGCATTTTTTTCAAATACAAGCATTAAAGGTAAGATTTTTCCTCTAAAGTACTGTTTTTAACTACATTCCACAAATATTAATGTATAGTGTTTTCTTTATTCAATATGATGAGTTTGAAATGTTCTATTTTAGTTTCTTCTTTTTTACCTGTGAATTGTTTAGAAGTGTGTCTTTATAATTCAAAATGTGTGGAGTTTTTTTGTTTCTGTTTTTGTTTTTTTGTGGGGGTTTTGTTTGTTTTCTTTTAACTTAATCGCATTACCATAATTTTTTCTTAAATTCATTTACCTTCTTCCTGAAGTAATTAGTGAAAGTCTCCTACTCAATTTTTGTACTAGTATAAAAGTTTGACTATTGTCCCTGTTATGAAAAGTGGCTTTGCTGGTTGTGCAATTCTAGGTTGACATTTACTTGCAATACTTTGAAATATTTTTTTGTTTTTGTGAAGTCTGATGTCAGTCTAATTCAGGGTTATGATAGTAAATGTTCAGCAGTTATCTCCCTTGGGGGAAAAATTCCTGGTTTTTAGGTTTGTTTATTTCCATGGTATAACACTCTTGCTGTGTTGGGTCGTTGTCTAGCTAGGAGGAGATGTGCAGTAGCAAACTGTTATGAACTATTTCTACTATTCTGATTGATAGATGTAAGTATCTCAAGAGCACAGATAATAGTATGTATTAAAATAATTAGGAAGTGATGGGTTTTATCTCTTACCAGTGCTTTTCATATTTTTTCTATTTGTAAATTTATGTAATTTAACTTTTACTAATGACCTTTTAAAAAAAAACTAGCTCACAGAATTCCTGAAAATTTAACGCTTGGCTCTTGTAAGTCTGTATTATATTACAGCTATAGTATACCACTCATTTGTTCTTTTTTTTAGTAGGTGATCTCTTGGTTTTTATTGCCTTTACAGTCTTTTTTACCTTTAGTGTTCTTCATTTTTACTACAATGTGTCTAAGAGTAAATTCCTTTTCATCTATGCATATATGTTTTTTTATATTGTACTTACTCTTCTGTGAATTCATGGCTTCTATGATTTTGGAAATTTTTCAGCCATTATGTCACCTGTATTCCATATTTTTTCTGAGTCCCTGATTAGATATTTATTATTTTTATTCTGTTTTCCATGTCTCTTAATAGCTTTTATTGTTTCCATTTTCTTGTATTTTAGTGTGTGCTCTGGCAGATTGTTCATATCTATCTTCCAGTTCACTAATTCTTTTCAGCTGTGTTTAATTTGCTCTTTAATCCATTGAGATATTAATTCCTACAGTGATTCTCCTGTGGGCCCTCCCCCTCTACCCCCCCTCCTTCCCATTTCTTAAAGTCTTACTTGTTTCTTTTCAGTGTCCTGGTAATTTTTACTCATCTTTTATGCTTGGTCACTTTTTAGATTCCAACTTTTTTCCTTTTCACACTTAATATATATTATTATTTTATATTCTGCACTTGATGGTTCTGGTATGTAAGATCCTTATGGCCCTTCCATAGACTCTCAGATGATGATGGCTTGTTTCTTTGGGTTCAGGGATATTTTGAAATTGTGAATTCATATCTGATTTAACTGAACTTTGAGATTCATCCTGAATTCAGAGTACTGAATTGTGATTCATATCTGATTTAACTGAACTTTGGGAATCATCCTGAATTCAGAGTACTAATAGCAGATTTGTGAAGGCTTCTCCTCAATTTCTGAGAGACTATGAGGTTCAGATTTCCAGATAGACTATAGACTCCAGGTTTAGTGTTTGGAGGCCTCTGTGCCCTTTGGGCAACCCCATTTCATGTAAAACTGTAGATCACAGTTCACATTCTAATCCCTCCCTTCTCCTCTTTTTGTTCCCCTTCTCTTTCATATATTCTTAATTGTTCCTTTTTAAATTTTCTTTTTTAAGATTTTATTTATTCATGAGAGACATGGAGAGAGAGAGGCAAAGAGACATAGACAGAAGGAGAAGCAGGTTCCCTCTGGGGAGCTTGATGTGAGACTCGATCTCAGGACCCCAGGATCATGACCTGAGCCGAAGGCAGATGCTCAACCACTGAGCCACCCAGACGTCCCTCTTCCTTTTTTTAAAAAGCCCAGCAGTGAAAAATGTAATTATCCAATATCTAGTTGTATTATAGTGAGAGTTCCCAAAGAGACCACCATATTGCCTGAATTAGTTTTTTCCTGGGAAACTGTTATATGTCTAGCAGTTTTAGTGTAGTTCTTCCCATATGCTGGAGACTCAATGTGTAATGAATAACCATTGAGACAAGAGAGCGTAACTGGGATTATGTTTTCTCCATTATTTAATTGTGTCTCTCTTTGAGTTTTTTATTTTTGCAATGATTTATTGAATTTTTATGTGTCAGGCACTCTTTTTCATCTTACACTTCCAGCTACTCCATTCCAGTATATATTGAAGATTGACTATTCCCTTGAGTAACAATTGCTTATCAAGGCCTCATTGTCAGCAATATAGCTAGTACTAGAAGAGAAGACTAGAATGATCTGGCCAATATGTTTTAAAGCTTGTTGAAGAAAAAGGAAATTGTACAAAGCTAAATATATATATAAACCTAGAAAGAGAAGTGGTATAATTATTACTTCAAGTTTCTAGTACTAAACCACAAAAGTAAACAGAAGTTTACTTGAAACTGCAAAGTCTTCTAAATATAACTAACTGTTAACAGTATTTAAGTATAATTTGGAATTTAAGCCCATAGCAAGTTAGGGAATAGTATATAAATAGAAGCATTTTATAAATGAGATTGGATTCTGAAACAAAAGTATTTTATAGTATATACAACATAGCTGAAACTAGTCATTTGAGGAAGGAAGGCATTTCAAGTTTTGTCTCCTTAGAATATTATTTTGTAGAATACTGGATATTTTTGCCATTGATACTTTACAGTTAAATTTCATATTTACATGCAAATACAGTACTTCACTATATTTTTAATATTGAAGAAAATATTTTTAAAAATATTTTATTTATTCATGAGATAGAGATAGAGAGAGAGAGAGAGGCTCAGAGACACACAGGCAGAGGGAGAAGCAGGCTCCATGCAGGGAGCCTGATGTGGGACTTGATCCCGGGTCTCCGGGATCATGCCCTGGGCTGAAGGTGGCGCTAAACAAACCTCTGAGCCACCCAGGCTGCTCAAATATTGAAGAAAATATTAACTGGGTTTACTTTTAATGTTTTTGAACAACTGGCTAGGGAAATGAAAATTTACTATTTATTCTTTAGAACTGAAAAAATTTTCAGTTGTAAACATGATTTATAGATTTATTTTCCTCATCTTTAAATCGTATAAGTATAGTGAATAAAACTCAGAATGTAATCTGAGTATCCTAAACTTAGTTTGTAGATTAGAGCTTGATTGCGGTTTGCTCAAAAACAAAAACAAAAAGACTTTCAGGGGCAGCCCAGGTGGCTCAGTGGTCTAGTGCCACCTTCAGCCCAGGGTGTGATCCTGGAGTCCCAGGATCAAGTCCCACGTCGGGATCCCTGCATGGAGCCTGCTTCTCCCTCTGCCTGTGTGTCTGCCTCTCTCTCTGTGTGTCTCTTGTGAATAAATAAATAAAATCTTAAAAAACAAAAAGACTTTCAGATTATATCAATAGGAAAACGAAAAAATTTTAAAACACAAAGATAGTGGTCACTGAGTTCAGTGGTTTCTCTTTTTTCTAATACAAAATTCATTTCACAAAATGCAACTGGGTACATGAAAAAAGAATTTAAAAGTACCTTTGGGTGGTTGAAAAATTTTATATCAAAATAATTCATGTACATGGTTTAAAAGAATTAAAAAGCAAAGGATGATATTTAGCAAAACCCAGAAGTCCTCTATTCTATTTTTTCCTGATCTTCTTCCCACTTAGTGGAAGGGAAAAAATTTAACTCTTTCTTCTCTTTTCTTTCTTTTCTTTCTTTCCTCTCCTCTCCTTTCCTTTCCTTTTCTTTTTCTTTTTTTTTTTAAAAGCTCTGCAGTTACTGCCCAAAGTTTCCAACTATATGCTTTTGCTTCTATTTCTATAAGAGAATCTAACTACCTGCTCCATCTCTTTTTCCTCACAGTATCACACCATTTTAAATTCTTGTCTGGATCTAACTTGGAGATATACATGTTTTTAAGGACTTATTTTTAACCTCTACACCCAATGTGGGGCTTGAACTCCTAATCCCAAGATTGAAAGTTGCATGCTCCTCTGACTGAGCCAGCCAGGCACTCCTAACTTTCTACATATTCAACCTAGAACCCTAATTTTTGTTCCACCAACTGTAGGCAATCTACAGTTGACTACAGTCTTGCTTCTCAACTTTGGAAGCTCAGAATATCCTAGAGTTTCTTTCCCTCTTCTGTACCTGTTTCTACCTCCTGTGTTTGTCATCCAAACATTTACTTTTTCATTCTCACACTTGATAACATTGTGTTATGTAACATATTTTATGTTTTCTTGCTTATCTGTAGTAATAATGGATTAATAGTCATTGAAAGCCCTTACAGAGCTTCTGCTATGTGCCAAGCACATTAATTATATAAGTAAATTAATTATACAAATTTATATACAAATATACACACACAGGACTTTATATATATTAAACTTATTTAATCACCACACCTTGGGCTGCCCGGGTGGCTCAGCGGTTTGGTGCTGCCTTTATTCCAGGGCACGATCCTGGAGACCCAGGATCGAGTCCCACATCAGGCTCCCTGCATGGAGCCTGCTTCTCCCTCTGCCTGTGTTTCTGCCTCTCTCTCTCTCTCTCTCTCTCTCTCTCTCTCTCCCCCCCTCTCTCACATGAATAAATAAATAAAATCTTTAAAAAAAAAAATCACCACACCTTGATGGTGTAGGTACTATGGTCTCCATTTTACCAACAAAGAAATTTAAGTCACTTAGCAAGTGGCAGGGCTGATTAGATTGATTTCTGCAAGTTGAAAATCAGTAAACACTGTGCACAGTTATGACTAGTTGAAATGTTTCTTCACAGCTAAGGCATGTACTCTTGTACAGTCATTTGTTTTGTAGCTTTAAAATTGCCTCCTTGGGATCCCTGGATGGCTCAGCGGTTTAGCACTTGCCTTTGGCCTAGGGTACAGTCCTGGAGTACCGGGATGGAGTCCCACGTCAGGCTTCCTGCATGGAGCCTGCTTCTCCCTCTGCCTGTGTCTCTGCCTCTCTCTCTCTCTGTGTCTATCATGAATAAATAAATAAAAAGAATCTTTAAAAATAAAAAAAAATAAAATTGCCTGCTATGCTAAATTTCTCAAATTCTCTCTTTTTAAATACCTTCAATAGAGGCCCCTTATAGGATCCTCTAGTTTTTGTATTCAGTGACCTCCTTACCCTGCCCCCTGTGGAGGTGATCATTTATTTGAGCACTATAAATTTTTATTGTTTCAAATTATGTAGTGTGGCAGATTCTTACTTTGATTTTGAAAACATTTAATTGTGAAATGAGATGGATTTTACACTTCTGTGATACTCTTTAAAATAATTGGAGATAACATGTGCTCTGCAGGTATATTAGAAGGTTGATTTTTCAGTATCAATATAAGCCCTCTGAATGAAGCCATTTTAATATCTGTTAAGTTTAAATATTATTATTTGGTAATGAAAGATGCAAAGTTTAAGCTACTTGAAACATATATAGGAAGAGCCTCTGATTTCAGAATAAGTTATTTGCCACTTACCAAAAACTGTGTTGTACCCCCTCTAATAGAACTAAGTAGAATTTCCTTTATGTAGTTCTGCCTAGGTGGCAGGCATATTCAGTGTTCTTTTAAAGTCATTGAGCCTCTCCTCCTTTCTACCCATCATTTCCAGATCAGGTTAAATTGGCAAGTTGGTTTCAAAACCAACTGACCTCTGAGACATTGGTAGAAGTATACTGGTTGAGAGTATGAAGCATTGGAACCAGACAGCCTGAGCTTGAATCTCAATTCCACCACTAATTATACATATGTCTTTGGGCACATTGGTTTCTGTGCCTCAGACTCTTCTCTTGTTAAATGGAACTAATAATAGCTACTTCCCAATATTGTTGAGTTAGTCATTGGAAGGCTGTTACATCAGAGTCTGGACTAGGAAGCATTTAGTTAAACCAATTACACTGCCACCATGACCACCATCCCCCCAGTGCAGTACTCCTCTAAGTGGCCTTTCTTCACTCCGTACCCACCTACAGCCTCTCTACCACATTGCTACCTGATGATCTTCTTAAAATGAATAGTAATTCATATTGACTTCCTCCTAAGTGTGTCTCCTTTGTTTCCCAGACATAATTGCTCTTTGTACCTGTTTTTAGGGCCAATCTATCTTAATAAAGAATGGGCAAAACTCATAGTTTGGTATGGCTGAGGGGAATCCATTACTCTTCTAGCTTCTCTCCTTGTATGATCAATATCATCTTTTGATTCTCTTTCGTGTTACTTGTTGGCTTATGCTTAACTAATAGAGTGATTGCTGTATCTTTTGTCATTTGTGCAAAATCCCACCTTAACTATATTTTTATAGTATGGCTATAGTTATATCTTTATTAGTTGACTAGTATACAGATCCAGGAAAATTTAGGAATTTGAGGATGTGATTCTTCATTTTCCTCAATCTGTCTGTTACTCCTTCCTAGCCAAGTCTAGAGGAGGCTTTATTTTTCTTCCCTGAGCTGTGCAGGTATATTGCAGAGTTCCTTCTAACTTCCTGGTTGAGTATAACTCCCCAAAATATTACAACATTATAAAGAAACAAAAGAAGTAAAACCTTCCAAAACATTGTGCTCTGTAACAGCAGACTTCTTTTTTTTCTCATATATGTGTAAATATTTTTTGTGCTTTTTATATACAGGCCATTTAGATTGTTATTGAATGAAAGATGCCTGTTGCTATTCTCAAGTGCCGTTTCTTTTCCACTCCTGTAATGTTCTTTTATCTTCCTACCCATTGACTGATAAATGTTAAATTTTGGACCTTGTTGCTTCCAGTTTTAGCCTTAGTGTTCAAATCAATTCTGGTTAATTTTTTTTCTTCATTAGTTCTACTAGTTGTTGTTCTACATAGTCTTGTTGTTAAATATTTTTTTCATAAGACATTTATAGTAAGATGGTGCTAAAAAGCTCATAAAAATAATCAGTCCACTTTGTTCCACCATTCTTCCAATTCCACCCATCTTCCCCCTCCCAACTCTGTGGCTGTTTTTTGAGGGTATTTATTCTACCTATTTTTAAATATTTATAAATTACTAACCCTTCAATTTATTTCTTTTATAATATATCATGATTTTATTTTTTAAAAAGATTTTTATTTATTTATTCATGAGAGACACAGAGACAGAGAGAGAGAGAAAGAGAGAGAGAGAGAGAGGCAGAGACACAGGCAGAGGGAGAAGCAGGCTCCATGCAAGGAGTCTGACATGGGACTGGATCCCAGGTCTCCAGAATCAGGCCCTGGGCCGAAAGTGGCGCTAAACTGCTGAGCCACCCAGGCTGCCCTGTATCATGATTTTAAATTCAAGTAACTTCACCTTATCTAGTTGATTTTTTATTTTTTAAGGTTTTATTTATTTACTCATCAGAGACACAGGGAGAAGAGAAGCAGAGACATAGGCCAAGGGAGAAGCAGGCTCCAAGCAGGTAGTCCGACGCGGGACTCAATCCCAGGTCTCCAGGGTCACACCCTGGGCTGGATGGCGGCGCTAAACCGCTGAGCCACCAGCTGCCCTGTTTCAGCCAGTTTCACTATGTCTATACTCATTTCATTAAATCTGCCCATTTCTGACAAAGATGATTTCTCATTTCAATGAAATGTTTTTCAAGTTTTTCTTAAATACTCAATACCTTTTACTTTTTATATAACATAGCTTGTAAACTGTTTATGCCATTTGGTCCTCTTAACCTTGAATTCTACTTTGTATGATATGAATGTAGCACTCATGCTTTTCTTTCTTTTGGGGCCAATTAGTGGATAGTTCTTGGCCCATTCCTTCATCTTAAAACTTTTCTCAGTTGTTTGATGTTGTATTTCTTACGAGCAGTCTGTATATGCTCTTTGTCTTTTTAATCCAGTCTAACAATCTGTCTTTCAGTGGGAGAATTCAGCTTCCTTTTTTATTCTGTGAGTAATACTTGATTTTATTACTTTTTGCCTTGTTCATTATTTATATTTGTGACTTTTTCCATTTTTCTGAATTTCACTTTTATTTTCAAGTTGATACTCAATTTTGAGTTTCCTCCTGTTTATGTGGCAGTTCTGTACTTTTCCATTTCATTATTGGCCACCTTCCCTTTCAATGGCTCATAATCCAATTTTTTTTCTACTTTACCCTGTAAAAATGATACCAACATTTTCTTACACCTTGATACTCAAACCTTTTCTTACATACCTAAAATTCTACAGAGATAATTTAATTTTTTAGATCCAGATTTTTGTTAGCTTTTTTTTGCGTGTCAGGAATTCACATTGAGCACTGCTACTATGTATTCCAGATGGGTGATTATCCATTTCAATTTATTTCTGTATAGAAGGCAAGGTGCAAGGGTGCTTGGGTGGCTCAGTGGTGGAGTGTCTGTGCCTTTGGCCCAGATCGTGATCTTGGGGTTCCAGGATCGAGTTCTGCATTAGGTTCCCTGAAGGGAGCCTGCTTCTCCCTATGCCTATGTCTCTGCCTCTCTCAAGGTAAGGTGCATTGCCCTCCTCTTTCCTCTTTTCTTCACCTTCCTACACATGAAAGTTCTCATTTCTAATTCAGTTACTGTTTAGTTAAAATCCCTTCTCAAGTCCTTTCCTTAGATGGGGCAGTGGGTGATGTGCTCTTTGAATCCTTAAATTTTAGCACACACTTCTTTCACACTGACTCTGTGTGTAGGATGTTTGGCTGGTTCTGCCTTTTCTCCCAGTCGTCTTGATTTTTCTGTTCTCAGTTCCACTGTTACAGAGTCCCATGTAATTTCATTCTTCTTAAGTGTTAAGTAATTATTCTTTCTGGTAACTTGTAAAATTTTCTTTTATCCTTAAAGTTGAGGAATTTTAGCATGACGTTCTTGAGCTTGTCTCTTTTATTAGTCCTGCCAGGATCTTTGAAGTGCCCTGTGAACTCACAATTCAGTCTTCACTTTTTTTCCCATATTACTTTAACTCTGGCCTCTCTCCTCTCTTTTCCTTTTTCTCCTTCCAGAGACTGTCCTGGAACTCTGTATGGTTGGTATGTCAGTTAGGGCTCCTCAGTCTGTTCTTCAGGTTTCTTCTCTTTGCCACTAACGATTTTCATCTCTTTGTATCTTTACTTTATACTTTGAGATTTCTTCCAGTTAATCCTTTATGCCACCATCTAGAGTCTATCTTGTTCTTTAGATTATCTACTAAATTATTTACCTTGAGAGGTTTATTTTTAAATTTTACATCAGCTAATATTTTAAATCCATAGAAATTATTTTTTTGCTCTGTGTGTGCCTCTTCTTAAGTAATCATACTATTTTTGACTTCAGTGTTTCGTATGTGTCCTTCAGAAGATCTGGGAGGCTGCTCTCTCCTACTCTCACCGACTCTTAGCTATGTTATTGATATGTGCATTGGGCTTCAGGGTGATTTGTTATGAGACCTTAGATTTTTGTAATCCTATAAGTGATGAGCTACTGCTACAGGCATCTCAGTCTCTCCTATAAGAGAGGCATGTTGTGTATTTCATGTGTACACACATGGGAGACCCTCTTGGAGCAGGGAGGCTGACCATATTTGTGCACATCATCTGTGTGTACAACTCTTCTGTGTCTTGCTTAGAGCCCAGAGCAGAGCAAGCCTTATTTATATCAGTCCTCTTTCAAGATGCCTGTAATCTTATGGCCACGTTCCTTAGGCCTCATTCACTATCTGTTATTTCCTAGAGCTGACTGTTGAAGAAGGTAAATGAGTTGGATTTGGGATTAAAGTTGGGGGAGGTAAATCCAATTTAAGGTCCCTTCTTTCCCCAGAATCCTGAATTTTTATACTTTATTCATAGCTGCAAATGGTCTTTCACCCCTCTGAAATTTTTCATGTGTTTAATGGTGTTACAGGAGAGATTTTTAGTTTGAAAATTGATCTTTGACTGTTTTACCCAGCCTTTCATATGCATAAACTCTTTGGACTATATTACAGTTTCTAAGAAGTGTCCTTTTCAGATGCACTGTGAACAAATAACCCTTTAAAGGAGAGTTTATTGCTTTTGGATAAATAAAACTCTTCTGGGAGAGATTATTTGTCCGTATGCAAATTTCATTGAACAAGATATGAATGATCTGAACATCTTGCACAACACAAAAGCCAGTTGAAGTAGGGCAGATACCAGGAATAAAAGCATAGGTAAAGAGAAGAGACAGGAGCTGGAGAAAGAATGAGCTTTGCATTATGAGTGGTATTAGGAAGAAATGGTGATAACCCAGTAATTGGAAGCCACATATAATCAGAAAAACTTATTTTGTCCTCTAGTTAAGACCTTTTCGCAAGCTATCTACTAGAGTTGCTGACAAGTAGTATTAGAAGAGATTATACATTAAAAGGACCTGTTCTTTTCCAGAAAATTAAAACAAGGAAGCATTCAGTAGAATCTGAGAGGATGAAAGAAAATACTGTACCCTATATTCACAGGTAGTAAAGTTAGTGCAAATATGTATATGTTTAAATACTCATTTGCCTTAAATATTTGAGATTTGAATTATGCACACTTACTCTCCCTAATATTGATACTCAGTTTGTCCTAATGAGCCTCAGGCAAAGAGAATTTGAATTACATAACATGTGTAAACTTCACATTGAATAGTAATTAGTCTGTTCTGCTTAGTGGCACTTAATGTTGAGGTTAATAGTTCAGTAACAATTTTAAAAAGCCAGTGACTTATCTCCCAATATATATAGTATAGATAGGCTGAGAATCAGTAAAAGCTTTTATTCTGGGTCAGTAACAGTTTAATTCCTGACTTTGTGTCTAAGCCTTGGTTTTACAATTATTGCATGTATGACTATGGAGCTGGGGGACAGGGCACCTGAACTTTGTAATTTATTACTGGCCAGGGCTAAGACGACGTCCTGTATTCTAGGAACCATTCTTCCACCTTTTTCTTATTTCCTAAATATTTACCTGGGGTGTTGTTAGGGAAAATGTTTTTCTTTTTACTTCTTAATTTAAAGAAAGCTTTTAGGTAAAGGGGCAGCAGCAAAAACAGCTGGGTAGTTTGCTTCTGTGAATATTTGTTGAGTTGGTGAAAAGCTGACAGTGGGCATTAAATACCTAGACCAATGTGGGAGTAAAAAGTTATGACATTTTTGAAGTTTTATGCTTAACATCATATGTATGTAATTAAGAAAAGAACTTAAACTATCTGACACACAAGAGTCTGTGTCATATACCACTGTGTACTTGCATTAAGAATTCTGGTTTATCCTACAAAAAGGTTTTAAAAATAAATCGTGAAAGGACTCCTGTAGAAGGTTTTTTTTTTTTTTTTTGGTACAAAATTTACTGTTTTTTTTTTAAATGCTTAATATTAGAAAACATGTTGGTAGGTAAAAATCTGTATTTTTAAAAGTCACATTTATAAAAATATGTGTAATACTCCATGAAGGATGAATATTAAGCAGCAGTGCTTGGGTGTTCTAGAGCCATAATTAGAATACTGATTGCAAATTACCAAAATTCAGTGAGTCAACAAACCAATTTAAAAACAAACTCAAGGATATTAGATTTCAAATGTTCTTCCTTAATTTAGTTTGCCCATTATACTTTATTTTAATTATTCATAGTATTGCTTAACATGCCAGGAAATGTCTTGTAATAGAATTTATAAAATAATGTAGTTTCAGTAATATGAATACTATCTTTAGCATTCTGCTTTTAAATCTCAGATTGAGATGTTTTATAAGGAATCATCTAGTTTGATGCATAAAAGCATGTTTTTGCATAGTAACTTTATCCATTTTAGAAGTTTGAAAACAAATGCTCCCTTGAGAAAAATCAGTGGAGTAATTGCTATATATCATTTTGTTGTTGGTGGTGAGCAAATGAGAAAAAAAATTGTGAGAAGAAAAAAATACATAATTTCACTAACATAGGATAATGATTTTTCATTTTGAGTATTACTGTCTTGTTTTTCTTCAAGTTTTTATTTAAATTCCAGTAAGTTAACATACAATGTAATATTAGTTTCAGGTGTAGAATTTAGTGATTTTTGAATACAACAACTGGTGCTCCTCACAAGTGTCCTCCTTAATCCTAATCACCTATTTTTGCCCATTCACCTCCCTTCTGTTAACCATCAGTTTTCTATAGTTAAGAGTCTTGTTTCTTGGTGCCCCCCTCCCACCTTATATTTGTTTGTTTTGTTTCTTAAATTCCATATATTGGGGTACATGGGTGGCTCAGTTGGTTAAGTGTCCAACTCTTGATTTCAGCTCAGCTCTTGATCTCACGGTCATGAGTTCAGGTCCCACCTTGGGCTACTTTAAAAAAAAAAAATAAGTGAAATCATGTGGTATTTGTTTTTCTTGGACTGATTTATTTTGCTTAACATAATACTCTATAGTTCCATTGACGTTGTTGCAAATGACAAGATTTCACTGTTTTATGGCTGAAGAATATTCCATTATGTGTGTGTGTGTGTGTGTGTATATATGTATATGTCATTTGCAAATATCTTCTCCCATTCTATAGGTTGCCTTTTAGATTCTTTCCTTCACATTGATTATTACTTTTCGATGTTCATTCATGTACATTCTTTCCTCTTCTTTCTTTTTTGGGGGGCATAGATTCTTAAAGTATTGTTCGTTTTAGTGAAAAGCATAACCTCTGCGCAGTATCTTTTCTGTATCATGCTAGATATTGAAGGGATATAAGATTGGCTTATGTATCATGGATTTAAGTGGGTAAGTTAGATGTACAGCACAATTACCAAACCATGGAGATGTAAGTTCTAGATGAAAATTTGGACATTTGTCATTGGTTCCATTAGGAAGTGGAAGTAAGCAATAAAGAGCTTTTCTTTTATAGTATTAGTGTGGATTTTTTACATCTTCAGGATTTACTTCTGTTTTGTATTCTTAGTATTAATGGTAGGGGTTCAAAAATATGTTAAGTATGGGGGAATCCCTGGGTGGCGCAGCGGTTTGGCGCCTGCCTTTGGCCCAGGGCGCGATCCTGGGGACCCGGGATCGAGTCCCACGTCGGGCTCCCGGTGCATGGAGCCTGCTTCTCCCTCTGCCTGTGTCTCTGCCTCTTTCTTTCTCTCTCTCTCTCTCTCTCTCTCTCTGCGACTATCATAAAAAAAAAAAATTAAAAAAAATATGTTAAGTATGGATTTAAATTTTGTTCCTAAATAGAAAGTTTCTTTTTTTAAAAAAAAATTATTTGACAGAGAGAGAGAGAGAGCGCACGCGCACATGTGTGCGCATGTGCATGCACAAGTAGGGGGAGTGGCAGGCAGAGGGAGAGGAAGGGAAGAAGCAGGTTTCCTGCTGAGAGGCTTGATCCCAGGACCCTGGGATCATGACCTGAGGTGAGGGCAGATACTCAGCTTACTGAGCCACCCAGGTGCCCCTAAATAGAAAGGCTCTATATAGGTTATATATTCTGAGGTACTTATATGAGTGAAAAAATAGGTAACACATTTGGAATGGAATAAGCAGTGAGGAACCCTTTCCTCATCATTGCCCAACAGTAATTACTACAAACTTTTCAGTCCATTTAGTATCTATTAGGTAAAATCTTTGTTCTGTTAGATATTTTTTTCTTTGCTAGTGGATGGAGACATATTCCATAACTGTTGAAATTTGGACATCAAAAAATAATTGCTTTTTATCTCAGATGGAGAATTATTTTCTTTCTTGAGTCTTGTGATTCTTTATATTAAAAAGCCATTTAAATCTTAGTATTATCCAGCTCACTCTATGACCCTTCGCTATTTTTCTGCCTCATTCTCAATCTTTGCTGTAGCTAAATGCTGCTTCCCAAGTATAAGCTGTGCTTTGATCCCTCATTGTTTTGGTTCACTCTAGTCCCTGGTCTCCAAGTACTTTCTCATTCTTCTCTTCCTAGTAATGGCCTGCTTATCCTTGAGGATCTAGTTTTAGATGTGAGTTCTCCATAAATTTCTGAATTATTCTTGTCCCGCACCTCCCACAGAATTTATTACCTCCTTGTTTTTGTTGTCTTACCACGTTATCGGTAGCTCTTAGAACCACCACAGCTCTTAGTTACGTCCTGGTTATTAAGAATAGGGGCCATGTATTATCCTTCTATATAGCTTCTAGAACAGGTATTCAGTGAACATTTGTTGAACTGAGATGTTTTGAGCACCATGCTTGTCCTGATGAGGTAAACAACTGGCTTCCCTGAATTCCTTGACCATCATGGCCCTTACTCACACCCCATGCCCACCTGTTATACTGAGGTTCTGGGTATCTCTTATAATGCATCTGAGAGCAATCAAAGAGGGGTCCTCTTTGTATAGGTGGAAAATGCCAGGAAGCTGGCTTGCACCTCCTCGTTTTCTGCAGCTCTGAGTCACATCTTCTTGTCCTGTTTCTGCAGGACCCTAACAGGAGCATCCACACCAGCAGCAGCAGCAGCAGTAGCTGCAGCAGCAGCAGCAGCAGCAGTAGCAGCAGCAGCAGCAGTAGCTGCAGCAGCAGCAGCAGCAGCAGCAGCAGCAGTAGCAGCAGCAGCAGCAGCAGCAGCACCAGTTTTTCAAAGCCTCACAAATTAATGAAGGAGCACAAGGAAAAACCTTCTAAAGACTCCAGAGAACATAAAAGTGCCTTCAAAGAACCTTCCAGGGATCACAACAAATCTTCCAAAGAATCCTCTAAGAAACCCAAAGAAAATAAACCACTGAAAGAAGAAAAAATCGTTCCTAAGATGGCCTTCAAGGAACCGAAACCCATGTCAAAAGAGCCAAAACCAGACAGTAACTTACTCACTATCACCAGTGGACAGCAAGACAAGAAGGCTCCTAGTAAAAGGCCACCCATTTCAGATTCTGAAGAACTCTCAGCCAAAAAAAGGAAAAAGAGTAGCTCAGAGGCTTTATTTAAAAGTTTTTCTAGCGCACCACCACTGATTCTCACTTGTTCTGCCGACAAAAAACAGATAAAAGATAAATCTCATGTCAAGATGGGAAAGGTCAAAATTGAAAGTGAGACATCCGAGAAGAAGAAATCAACCTTACCGCCATTTGATGATATTGTGGATCCCAACGATTCTGACGTGGAGGAGAACATGTCCTCCAAATCTGATGTGAGTAGCCTTGCTGGTTTCCCATCTTTACCTTGTTAGTCTTCAGAGTCTATTTCACATGGCTGCAGGATAAAGAGTGAGGGAAGAGAATGACAGCTAAACCATGAAATGGTAGCATGGAAGTGCCTAGAAATGAATTTCTTAACTAATGGAAAGAAGGAAATGAAATCCTGCAGACATTTGGGTTGTGATTTAAATTGTTAAAGGAAAGATACTTTCCATAGCATAATAATGGGCCATTTGAATAGCAGCAGAAAAATTGAGATGCTCATTAGAGCTTAGTTACTATGCTTTTTCAGTGATTACTGATTTAGGAGAGTGAGAAGAATGTAATAAACTTAGTAATATGAGAGATAAATTTAAGAGAGAAAGTTAGAAAATATTGGGTGCGGTTATAATGTTGATCTTTTTGGTCAGTGCAATCAAGTAATTTGTTTACAAAGATGGAAAGCTGGTAATAGTTTTTTTTTTTAACAGTTTTATTTTAATTCATGTTGTAATATACCATATATATTTAAAATGAATAATTTGGTAGATTTTGACTTACATGTGTTCATGAAACCAAGTGGTGGTATTTTGAAAATGAAACATTTAATTTCTTTTTCATTGGCTAGCCATTGATTTGGGAGGGGATGAGGAATGCAATCTTCATTGTGTTTTTGCTGATGGGCAGGATTATCTTTTGTGGATGCCTAAAAGACCATGTGACCATCTAATATCCCTCTGAAATGTTGTCTGATTTAAGGTTTAAACTAATACAGATTCCTCAGAGTTGGGAGGGATTTTCATGTTATCTATCTAATTTTCCACCAGTGTAAGAAATTTTACGCTTCTAGCAACAGAACTATTAGTAATTTGAAAAGTATTCCATTCCACTTCTAGAGAATGAACATTATTTACTCTGAAATCATGGTCACTTTTTTTTTTTTTAACACACTTTTGCCTTCTTTAGTTGCTTATTAATCACAATCAGTCCAAATAATCTCCTTACTTTGACTTGCCATTATTTCTAGACAATGATCAAGGAAGATATCTGGTTAAAAGATATCAGTTTGAGACTATTTCTCTTTTTGTCCCATGAGTTCACCATATACACATGTTTCTAATTCAAATACTGGCAGAGGTAGGAGGATTTAGTAGCAGATTCTCCCTTATGCATTTGTGGTGGGAAGAAGGGCAGCCACGGTTAGGACATGGCATCAGTTGTCTCTACTATCCTCTATAGCTAATCTTGACTTTGAAAAAAAAAAAGATTTTAATTTATTTTAGAGAGCTAGAGCATGAGCGAGTGGAGGGTGGGGAGCAGAAGGGGAGAGAGAGAGAATCTGAAGCAGACTCTGTGCTCAATGTGGAGCCCAACATGAGTTTTGGTCCCACAACCTTGAGGTCATGACATGAGCTGAAACCAAGAGTTGATCGTTTAATTGACTGAGCCACCCAGCCGTCTCTAATCTTGAAATTTTAATAGAGGATCAGATTGGGAGTAGAGTATTAAAATACACGAGATTGGGGTAATTTGTTCCCGTGTTTGGTCAATGTTTTTTAGTGATAATTTATTGAATGGAGATGAGAACTAATGGGTTTCTTCCAGTATCTCAAGCATTTCTTTTTCCTCCTGTGCTTTTTACTTAGTCTCTTCTTAGTATAAAATTCGTTCTTAATGCTTAAGATGTTATTTGGAAATTTTTTGTGTTTGACTTTTATTTCAAATCACCCAAAAGTGTTCATTGAGCCTCTTGGGATGTGATTAGTCTATGAAGATTGTCAGGTTTAGCAACTTTGTCTTTCTATATTCTGACATATTATGATTCTTTTAGAGCAGAGGTTTTCAAATTGTGGCTTGTGATTCACTGGTGAGCCATGAAACCAATTTAGCATGTCATTAGCAGTATTAAGAAAAATCAGAATACATTGTAATTAGTGTGGATAAGTAAGGGTTTGTAAAAATTTTATGTCATAGGTTGTGTGTATTCCTTATAGTATGTCGTCAAAATTCTGAAAGGCATCTTTCTTTTATGTTTGCTGATTTATGAGAAGATCAAATGACATTCATAAAGCAAAGCTCTACATGAAATTATCACAAATAATCATCTTTTTTAGATAACTCTGTGTTCTTGTTTTCATTTTCTCTTGCTCCCTCCCTTTTATATATGATTTATAAGATACGGTTTTTCATAAACTTCATGTTCAACTTAGTATATTTATCCAACGCAATATCTTAAAAAATCTTTTGGAGTGAAGAGTTAGAATTATAATTCCTTACAGTAGTTAGCAAGTTTTCAAAAACCGTTCATGGCATAGTAGAGCCACATATCCAGTGATTGTTATAGGAGTTTTTATAGTGGGTTCTGCCCATCATTACAGAGAAAGCCTCTAAAGACTTTTGGGCATTATTTGGGTATAAAACACAACAAATGTATTTTCTTTATCGGTTTTCTGGTAGTAGTGCTTTTACTGTTGTTGTTGTTGGTTTAATTCTCTGAAATGTAGGTGGTAGAGACAAAGAAAATTGACAAAGTGGTTCTAAATAAGCCAGGGCCCAAAACACCTTTCTGTGAGTAAAGGAGATAAAGGGGGGCTGAAATTCCCTTTATCCAATAGTAGAAATCATGTTTGTTTGGCCTTCTTCCTACCTGGTGTCCCTCCTGTGGGCAAGACAGAAGGAATGGGAGGCCATTGTAATGGAGAGCAGTGAGGAGCCCAAATCCTTCCTTGGCCAGTAAGGGATTTGATAGCTTGGGACCCAACTTTTCAGGGGGCACTGTTCACAATGTCATGGTGGTAAGTGTGTCTGCATCTGAGTAAGTGTGATAAGATGACCTGATCTCTCTAACATCCTTTCCAGCTTTGTTACTTGAATATGAGCCAGATTTGTGTTTACTTTCGGCATATGGGGTAGGGGGGTAATTTTAGACACAACGAGCAGAGATCATGGATAACTTGGAAACAGACGAAAGAGGAAGAAAAGAAATTGAAAGAATGTGAAGAATTAGGAAGGGCTAGGAAGAAAAGATTATATACCTGGGAAGCCTGGGAAGTAAACATCTTACCTCAGTACACATTAGTTACAATTAAAAGGAAGAACTTTTTAAAGAAGCTTTTGCATAATTAAGTTAGATTCTGGTTTTATATAAAAATAAAATCAGTGTTCTTAAGATTGAGTAGAAAGCTTAGATTGTTCATACGGTTCTTTTTGGTTAAGATTTTTATATATTTTGCATAGAAAAGTAGAAGTACATCCATCCTTATATGGTCTATGTGTCTTTTGAGTGATCACTTATTTGTCAAGTGCTTAGGCCGGTAGGTAGGTAGTCAGTCAAGTAATCAAGAAATTAGGAGCTTGTCCTGTGGTATTAGGGGGTATTTTGAAGCCCAGCTCTTCCGGTAATCTTGGGCAAGCACTTTAACCTTTTGTGTTTCTTAGTTCTTTTGTAGGATGGATATCATAATAGTGTTTTACTATGTAGGATTATTGTGAAAAAGATCGGTCTGGAGAAAGCACATAGCACATTAGGCAAAAAATATTAGTTAGCCATGATTATGTATGATGTGACTTCTGGAAACCTTTATAACCTATAGCTTTGCAAGAGATTTTTTGCTTTCAAAAATAATTTAGAATTTTCGTGTCCTTTTTCAAGGGCGTGGGTTATATGTTTTCAAGGGGGAAAAGTACTTGAAATAGGCATCTATGTCCTATTGCTCTCAATTTTGTCTTGAGGTATATGGCCTTGATATTGATATGCATTTGTTGTATAGTGAGTGGAAAAATACAGGATGAAGAGTGTAAATTTTAAATCACAAATTAAGCCAAAGTTTCCCAGGATCTTTAGCTTTTTAATTAAAATAGATAAAGGACAAGAACATAGCTAGCACTGTGTTAGGTTAGGCACTTAGTTGTTTTTTTATTGCTATTCATATTAAAGAAAGACATCCAAAGAAATGACTTACCTCTGGGTTATTATTAATGTTACAAAGAATCAATTAATTAATTAATTATTTTATTTTATTTTTATTTTTTACAGAATCATTTGAAAATACATCTCTGAAGCGTTTTTTCTTTTCTAAAGAAATTTAGTTTTGTTACATGAAGTCCATCAGTGATTTTTTCCCCCTATGGAATTCAAGAGTTACAAGTTGTATGAGTAGGGGGGGCAGAAGGACTGGTTTATAGTGGGTGAGCATTTGGCAAATGCAGAAAACATGATAACATGTTTTTGCTATGTACATAAATGTTAGCATTAAGAATATTTTACCTTCAAGGACCTAGATAATTCCCATTGGAGGAAAGCTGTTCTTAGTTTAGGAAATTATCATTTTGTAGTCATAATGGTCATTTATGGAAACTGTCCTTATGCTAACAGCTGGAAGGGTGAGGATCTGTATCTGTGTCAGCTGAAAGTTTGTAATTATAGTTTGTATTAACTTGTTTAAACTTTAATTAACAATTAAAAAGAACTCAAATATCTATTGCCCTTCCTGTGATTTCCTAGGATTTTTTATATGACTTAGCATCTGAAGAGAAGTCTATTGAGTTGATACTGTTTTGTGATGTGAGAAAATTTGGTATTCACAGCAGAGAAGTAGGGGAAAAAGAGTAAAATAAAATTGGAATAAGTATAATCAGATTTGGCTATGGTAGTATTTCCTTATCATTGCCTTTGCTTTTTGCTGTGCTTCACGGAGATTTAATTGTAATTTAAAAGCTCAGATGTTAAAGGTTCTAATAGTCTTTCCTTGAAAGTGGGCAGATTACATTTGGTAAAATGTTACATACTCTGGCCAGCTGGGTGAGGAAGGAGGCTATAATCCTGTCTTTTGATACTTTGGTTTGCCTAAGTGTTTTCTTGGATAAAATCTTCCTGAGGGAAAAAAGATGAAATCTCATGGAATGGTAGCTTTTTACCAAGGGTGGGTAGTGGTGCTGACACAGAATAAAGCCTGCAAGCCACCTTAGTAGTAGCTTCTTTTGAAAAGAAAAAAAGAAGGAAAAAGAAACTTCCCATCTTTTGTTCTGCCTCATTTCCTCTCACCCCACCCTGTTCCTTGCCTACTGTCTGGAGCTGGCAGTGAACGTCCTGCTGTTGAAGCAGTGGCCTCAGGTTTTTATGTGATGGAAGGTTGCGACAGTCCAAGAAGAAGGTCTTTATTGTGTTTTCAAAGTGGCTTTTTAATGACTTGTAATTCCAGCACATGCAAAAGCTGTAAAGTCTGTAAGTATGGTGAGCGAGCAGCTGGAGAGGCCATTCATTAAAGGGCTGCCCTGCTTGGGGGCGGGGGCCACGACTCCCATTCTAGATTCTGTTCTCTGCATTTTATAACTGGAGGTAAACATACCTGAAGGGTTGCAATTCTTTCTCGGCCAGATTCAGCTCGGTGTGGAACATGCATGAAAATAGAAGAAGGTTAACTTGGTTGGGTGCGGGGAGGCATTTCACCTGGGCTTGTTTTCAAATGGCTTTTGTGTAAGATGTGATGGGTTGAGGGGAGGGGGGGATGGTCCTGCCAATCAACTGTTCCACTTACTCAGCCGCTTTCCTGATTTAGTCCAAAAAAGGATTTGAAGCAGTGTAAAGGGAGATTTTTTACTTTAAAACAGAGTTAGAAGCTTCATTCATCTTTTTCTTGGTTGGGTACCATACTCCACCTAAATCGTTTCTCAGGTTTTAAATAATTCTTTAGAAGCCTTTCGGTAGCTGGGGGCCATGGACAGACGGGATTATATTATTGCAGAGTTAGTTATCATCAATAATTGCCAAAACCCTGCATTTTTACTTACTTGTATTGAATTGGATCTTTCAGTAAATTCCATGAGCCTCCTTCAAGAGAGCTGCATTGCCGAGTCATTGCACTGTTGTTTTTTATTCTAGAGCCCATGATCTTTACCTGATTGTCTCATTTGTCATCGTTAGACACAAAATCAAAGATGCAATTCAACATGGTCTTTTCATGGCCAACCTTACCATACCATAGGGGAGGCCATATAGTTGTAGTTAAACATGCCTTGAGTGAGTACTGTCTATGTGCTAGTCACCAGTCTAAGCACTTGACTTGTTTTGACTTATTTAACCCTCAAAGCAGCTTTCTGAAAGAGGTACTATTGTCCCCTTTTTATAGATGGGAAAACTGAGGCTCAAAGTTTAAGAGACTTACCCAAAGTTGCCATGTGGTGGAGCCAGAATTTGATTCCACTTGGCAGAGAGTTCACTCCAGAGGAATTTTGTAATGAAGCAAATCTTGTTTTCCCATGAATTCATACTACATTTGCAGAGAAGTATTTCATGAATTTGGTATCACTGCTGTGAAAGCCTTTGATAACATATTGTTACATTTATGAATCATATTTCTTTGACCTATCTATTGATCTGGGCTTTTACCAACAGCCTACAGGAAGTGATAGGTTGTCCTTAGAGCTGAGTTTGACATACATAGCCTGAAGTGAGGGAGGAGCTTTGAAACATCCAGGAATCTCTGACTTTTTACACATACTTGCTTCAAGTATAACAGACTCTCATGGCTGTGGATTTCACATTATTATGTCATCAACACTCTTTCCCTGCTCCTAGAATTTTCCCACTTGCTTTTGTGAGGAATTTATGTTTAACAGAGCTGAGCTGCAATATCAAGCTTTCCCAGAAGGTGCCACCAAATAACAAATGGTGTCCTACAGTTCGAAGATCACTTCTTTTTGAATCTTCTAGTTATGTTTTGTAATTTCATTTTATAATGTTGGTAAGTTATTCAAAATGTAGGCCATGCTTTCTGTGAATTAGGGGACAAGGTAATGCAATGACAGGTCAGAGGGTGGTTTTCTTTTGGTGTCTATGTAATTATTTAGTCAAGTTTGACAAGTTGTTCTCAGTAGGTAACAATTTATGACTGTAAACTTTAAAGGCAGTATCAAGGTCCACAAAGAAAAATCACCCCTAAGAGGCTACTTTGGTTACTAAAGGTGACTGCACAGTGAGATGTTCCAGGTAAAGGTGAAGATCCTTGTGTTAGGAGAAAATCGATAAGCATTTACTTAAGTATTTGGGGACAACAAACTTTGCCTTTGAATTCTGAAGATATAGAGGATAGGGATGTGGGGGGCCACTGGGGTAGGGAGAAATATTCAGAATTAGTAACACAGAGAAAAGGAAATTTTCTTGCCTTTCTTGGTAGAGAGAAAATGTATGGAGTCCTCAGATGTGATATGATGTATTTATTTAATCATTTTTAAATTCAAGTATAATTAGCATACAATGTTATATTAGTTTCAAGTGTATAATATAGTGATTCAACAATTCTGTACATTAGTGCTCATCAAGATAAGTGTACTCTTGATCCTCTTTACCTATTTCACTCATCCCCCTACCCTCTTCCCTCTGGCAACCACCAGTTCTCTGTATTTTAGAGTCTGCTTTTTTGTGTTTCTCTTTTCTTTGTTTTGTTTCTTAAATGCTATATATGAATGAAATCATATGGTATTTGTCTTTCTCTGACTTATTTTGCTGAGCATCATATCCTCTAGATCCATCCATGTTGTTGCAAATGGAAAGAGCTCATTATTTTTTATGGCTGAGTAGTATTCCACTGTATATACATACCACATCTTGTTGATGGGCACTTGGGCTGCTTCCATATCTTGGCTGTTATAAATAATGCTGCACTAAACACAGAGGTGCAAATATCATTTTGAATTAATGTTTTTATTTTCCTGTGGTAAATACCCTGTAGTAGAGTTAGTTGCTGGATCATATGGAGATTCTATTTTTAATTTTTTTTGAGGCACTTCCGTACTGTTTTCCACAGTAGCTATACCAGTTTGCATTCCCACCAACAGTACACAAGGGTTCCTTTTTCTCCATATCCTTGTCAATACTTGTTTGTTACATTTTTGATTTTAGCCATTATGACAGGTATGAAGTGATACTGTCACTGATAGTGATCACTGATAGTGTCGGTCTGATTTGCATTTCCCTGATGGTTAGTCTGTTAGCAATATGGTTATCTTCTTTGGAGAAAGGTCTGGTCTGTTCAGGTCCTCTACCCAGTTTTTAATTGGATTATTTGATTCTTTTTGGTATTGAGTCATAAAAGTTCTTTACATATTTTAGATATTAACCCATTATCAGATATATCATTTACAAATATCTTCTCCCGTTTAGTAGGTTGCCTTTTTTGTTTTGTTGGTGGTTTCCTGTGCAAAAGCTTTTTATTTTGGTGTAGTCCCAATAGTTTAATTTTGCTTTTGTTTCCCTTGCCAGAGGAGACACATCTAGAAAAATGCTTCCATGGCTAATGTCAAAGAAATTACTCTGAATGTTTTCTTCTAGGAATTTTATGGTTTCAGATCTCACATTTAGGTCCTTAATCCATCTGAGTTTATTTTTGTGTATATTGTAAGAGGGTGGTCCAGTTTGTTTGTTAGTTTCTTTTTTTTCTTCTTTTTTCTTTCTTTTCTTTTCTTTTCTTTTCTTTTCTTTTCTTTTCTTTTCTTTTCTTTTCTTTTCTTTTCTTTTCTTTCTTTTTTGCATGGAGCAGTCGAGTTTCTACAACACCATTAATTGAAGAGACTTTTTCCTATTGTATATTCTTGTCTCCTTGTCATAGATTAATTGACCATAAAAAAGTGTAGGTTTATTTCTGGACTCTCTGTTCTGTTCCATTGATCTATATATCTGTTTTTTTGTGCTAGTACCCTTCTGTTTTGATTACTATAGCTTTGTAGTATATCTTGAAAGCTAGAATTGTGATACCTTCAATTTTTTTCTTTGTTTTCAAGATTATTTTGGCTATTTGGAGTCTTTTATATTCCATACAGATTTTAGTATTATTTTTCTAGTTCTGTGAGAAATGCTGTTGGTATTTTGATACAGATTGCACTGACATTGTAGATTGCTTTGGTTAGTTATGGATGTTGTAATGATATTGGTTCATCAAATCAGTAAGCATGGAAGATGTTATTTTAAAAATATAAATACATTACTAGATACCCTGGTTTGGAATCTCAGTGTTTAGAATTATGGTACTGTTATTTGAAGAAATTAAATTTTTGACACCTGCTTTATTTTGTGGCTTTTATTTTTTAAAATACGATAAGCCACTGTGTCACTTTGAGTAACCACAAACATTTCCTTCTAAGCACATTTAATTTTTTAAAATATTTTTTGATTGCATTAATGATATTCAGTAACATTAGAAAATATTTATGTGGTAGATACTCCTGTATATAAACACCATGTTAGATGGTACAGATGGTACAAAATTAGAATTTAGGCTGAGCTTGGAAGAAAAGAAAGGCATGAATAAGAGGAGATGAGGGGTGGAGTAAGCAGGACAAGCCGTTCTTGATCAGAGGAAACAACTTGAAAAAAACCAACTGATGGCAAATGTAGCTAATTTTGTGTTGTCCTTACTTGAGAATGAAATCTTATAATTGAATCCTGCCATGAATTTATCAAACTGGTTTATCAGGAATGAAGGAAGCATTATCGAACGCTACTCTTGCTCGGAATGTGCTGCACACTTTCACTTGATACCGTGGTCTTTTTTTTTTTTTTCTTTAAGATTTTGTTTATTTGCCTGAGAGAGAGATAGAGCACAAGAGAACACAAGGGTGAGGGAGAGGGATAAGCAGACTCCACACTGAGCATGGAGCCTGATGTGGGGCTCTATCCGAGGACCCAGAGATCATGGTCTGAGTTACTATCAAGGGTCAGATACTTAACTGGCTGAGCCACCTAGGTGCCCCTCAATAGCATCTTGTTAAATCCATGCAATGTATGTGATAGCTTTTGTTTTCATCTTGCAGATGTGGAAGTGGCAGAGCTAGAATTTGAATCCAGTTCTCACTAATGCTAAAGCCCCTTCTTTTTTTGTACCATACCAACCAATTAAACCTTATTGAGAGAGAATCACATCAAGTGAAAACTGCTGTGGTACTGATTAAAACTTTTTTGAGAAAATAATCTAGTTGGGAAGATTAATTTCCCCACCATCTGGTTTCCTCTGACTCTCTGGTAATGAGTACAGACTTCAGTGAAAGAGGAAGAGTAAGAAATAAGATGTAGCTAAAATAAGTACTTGAATACTTGGCTAATAATGATGGGAAGCAAGAATACCTGTGATTTCCAAGATGATGATCAAGTCATGCTTCTTATGCATTCCTACATCTTCTAAGGAAAAAAACTGCAGGAAGTATTGAAAAGCTGTGCTACCTTAGAGTCCATCCAAGGGCACTTGTTTACCAATGTACCATCTTATTAGATTGTTTCATATACTTCATACTTGGGGCAAGACATGGCCAGTGTTACTGTGAGAGGTCCCATTTACTTTATTGAGAGGTCCCATTTACTACAACTAAAGGTTGTAGTCATGAAAGATATGAAGAAGGAAGGTAAGTTCAGACTTCCACAAGATAGTGGCATGGGAAGATCCTGAACTCACCACTTCCCATGGACACACCAAATCTACAGCTACATATGGACCATTTCTCTATGTAAACTAGATAAACTGCTTCTCTAGAAAAAGAGATAAGATAGCCACATCGAGATAGGTAGGAAAGGCAAAGATTCAGTCTCACCAAAAACCCCACCCAGTGCTGCTCCTGAAGGAGCAAAGGGTTGACTCAGTGCATCAGGTACCCCAACCCTTAGGATCTGTACTGAATAGATAAGCCCCCAAAATATCTGGCTTGGGAAACTAAAGGGACCCAAAGTGCTATAGGAAACTGAGATTTCCCCTTTGACAGGGCTGGCATGTGGTCTTATTCACTCTGAGACCCAGCAGAAAATAGCAGTTTGAAAAGTACCTAGACTAAATAGGAAGGAAATTCATTTGCTATTCTAAAAGCATCTGCTGGAGGGGCAGGGGACAGTTGAAACTCTCCCTGGAGAAGGAGGCAGTAGTGGGCACCATTTTTGCACTCTCAAACTAGCCTGCTAGCACAAGTAGGTGAGCTCTGTTGTGGCACCCTCCCACTGCCTTGCTAAGATAGGTGGAGGTGAGCAGTTGCAGCACTCTCCTGCTACCTTGCTGAAGCTAGAGAATGCAGTTGTAGTACTCCCCCACTCCCAGACTGGGGCAGGCAAGCCTGAGTATTAAGATATTTTCCCACTCCCAGCCCATAACCAGGGGACTCTCTCACTATATTCCTGGTCTCTGGTTTTTGCTGTTGACTGTTTGAAGCTGGTGAGTGTGTCCCACCTCCAGCTCCCAACAAAAAGCCAATGAGCATATATAGTCCACACAGAGGATGTTCCTTGAGCACCTGATCCTGGTGGCCAAGGGGGCATGTATTCCTGAGCTCCACAAGAATGTAAAAATCAGATAGTTATTGGCAGACTACGGCAACCCCCAGGGTACTGCACAGACAGCAGACCTAAAAGCAACCTCAGGCTTCCTCTGAAAAACGCCTCTTAATGTAGAATAGAACTTCAGTCTAAGAAAGAAGGCCTTCAGGTTTCCCATACATCTGGAGGCTAGAGAGGTGCTTCCACGGAATGTAAGCAGGGAGACACCATTCTTTTAAACCTCCTTGGCCTCACTAGAGCTCAACAAGACCTCGCTGAAAGGAGCTTATACATTTGTCTGCAGCCTTGATTTTTGTAGCTGTCACCTGGGGGACACCTCCAGATCTGGTCTGGAAGCCAGGAGGGTTTAAAATTGCAGCCCTTGGGCAGCCCCAGTGGCTCAATGGTTTAGCGCAGCCTTTGACCCAAGATGTGATCCTGAGACCTGGGATCAAGTCCCATGTTGGGCTCCTTGTATGGAGCCTCCTCTCCCTTTGGCTGTGTCTCTGCCTCTCTCTCTCTCTCTGTGTCTCTCATGAATAAATAAATAAAATATTTAAGAAAAATAAAATAAAAATAAAATTGCAGCCCCACAAGATTATACATATTTGCATACTTTAAAAGCTCCTCCCTGAGGATCTGTCTTCCTGAAACTAAGTGCTAAGTGAAATTCTTCCCCTTGAAACACTGATAGGGTTTGCGCACCCTCAACAATGGGGACACATCAAAAATTAATCAGTTTAGGGAATCACAAAGGTTGGCGAGACAACCAAGAGCTAGGGCAATGTGGAATGAGAAGGTTTATCACATACACAAGGCCACACCTTCAAGACTGAGAGACATAGCAGTTCAGCCTCAGACATAGAAGCAAACAGAGTCCAGCAAAATGAGGAAACAGAAATAGGTTCCAAACCAAAGAATAAGATAAAACCTCAGAAAAAGACCTTAATGATAAAGAGATAAGTCATTTATCTGATAAAGAATTTGAAGCAATGGTCACAAAGATGCCCACTGAACTTAGAAGAATGAATGAGCACAGTGAGAACTTTAACAAAAAGAGAGCATGAGAAGGAGACAAATGGGGTACTTGGATGACTCAGTCGGTTAAGTGTCTGACTCCATTTCAGCCCAGGTCATGATCTCAGGGTCATGAAATTGAGCCCTGTGCTGGCTCCACACCCTGTGCTTAAGATTCTCTCTCTTCCTTCCCTCTCTCTGCTCTTAAAAAAAAAAAAAAGTAACAAGTAAAGTAAAGTAACATAGCAGAAGACTACAGTAAATTGAAGCAGAATATATATGAACAGCAAGCTGGGAAACAGAGCAATGAAACTAACTTATCAGACAGAGGAGCAAAAAAAAAAAAAAAAAAAGATTAAGAAAAAAAATGATGAAAACTTAGGAGACCAGTGGGACAACATCAAGTGGAATAACATTTGCTTTATAAAAGTCCCAGAAAGAGACAAGAGGGAGAAAAGGGCTGAAAACTTACTTGAAGAAATAATGGCTAAAAACGTTCCTCACCTAGAAAAAGGAACAGACATCAGGTTTAGGAATCCCAAAGAATTCCAAATAAGATGAACCCAAAGAGAGTCCACATCAAGACACATTATAATCAAACTATCAAAAGTTAAAGATAAAAAGGGAATCTTAAAAGCAGCAAGAGTTTAACAAATTGTTATGTTCAAGGAAAACCCCACAAGGCTATCAGTAGATTTCTCAGCATAAATTTTGCAGATCAGAAGGGAGTGGTACAATATATTCAAAGAGTTAAATGGAAAAAACTTCCAACCAAGAGTTCTCTACTTAGAAAGGTTATCATTAAGAATTGAAGTGATAAAGAGTTTTTCAGACAAGCTAAGTGAGTCTATTACTACTAAGTTGGCACTTATAAGAAATGTTAAAGAGACTTCTTTAAGCTGGAAAGAAATGGCACTAATTAATAAGAAAACATATAAGAGTAAAAAAATCTCATTTGAAAAGGTAAATATGTAGTAAAGGTAGTGGACTTATAAGTCTAGTATGAAAGTTAAAAGACATAGTAGTAAAATTAACGGATACTGCCATGGTAGTTAAGGGATGCATAAAAAGATGTAATATGACATCAAACAACAACGTGGAGGAGTAAAAGTGTAGAATTTTGGAATCGGTTCAAATTTAAGTTGTTATCAACTTAAAATATATAGTTATACGCATAGGATGATATATGTGAAAATCACAGTAACCACAAAGCAAAAATATAAACTAAATATATAAAAGAAAATAAGAAAGAAAGAACTCAAACAATAAAGAAAATCACTAAACCTCAAGGAAAGAGGCAAAGAGAAGAGACCGGTAGTAGTACAAAAACAACTCTATAGATAACAGTTAACAAAATGGCAATAAATAATACCTATCAATGATTACCTTAAAATTTAATGGACTAAATGCTCCAATGAGAAGACATTGAGTGGCTGAATAGCTTAAAAAATTATATACATCTAATACTGCCTAGAAGAGTTTGACTTCAAAAGTAAGGACACGTACATACTGAAAGTGAAAGAATAGGAAAAGATTTTCTATGCAGTTTGAAATGAAAAGATAGCTGTTGTAGCTATACTCATATCAGGTAAAATACACTTTAAAACAAGGACTGTATGGGGATCCCTGGGTGGCTCAACAGTTTAGCGCCTGCCTTTGGCCCAGGTCATGATCCTGGAGTCCCGAGATCGAGTGCCGCATCGGGCTCCCTGCATGGAGCCTGCCTCTCCCTCTGCCTGTGTCTCTGCCCCCCCCCCCCATAAACAAACAAACAAACAAACAAATAAATAAATTCTAAAAAAAAAAAGGACTGTAATAGAAAACAAAAAGGGGAACTGCATAGTAATAAAGGATTATTCGAACAAGAAGATATAAAATTTATGTATGTACCCAACATTGGAGCATCAAAACACATAAAGCAAATATTAACATAACTAAAAAGAGAAATTAACAGCAATACAATAGCAGCAAGGGAGGGGATCCCTGGGTGGTTCAGCGTTTTGGCGCCTGCCTTTGGCCCAGGGCGTGATCCTGGAGTCCCAGGATCGAGTCCCACATCAGGCTCCCTGCATGGAGCCTGGCTTCTACCTCTGCCTGTGTCTCTGCCCCCCCCTACCATCATGAATAAATAAATAAATAAATCTTTTAAAAAAAATCTAAACAGATCAATTACTAGTAAGGAGATTGAATCAGTAATCACAAGCTTCCGAACAAACAAGTCCTGACCAGATGGCTTCACTGCTAATACTACCAAACATTCAAAGAAGTTTTAGTAAATATCCTTCTCAAACTCTTCCAAAAAATAGGAGAGGAAGGAATGCTTCCAAACTTGTTTTAGAAGGCCAGCCTTATCCTAATACCAAAACCAGACAGACAACACAGAGAAAGAAATTTAAAAGCCAGTATTCCCAATGTACAAAAATGCAGAAATCCTCAACAGATATTAGCAAACCAAATTCAGTAATACATTAAAAGGTTCAGATACCATGATCAAGTGGGATGTATTCCAGGAATTCAAGAATGGTTCAACATCTGCAAATCAACCAATGAGATACATCATATTAACATAAGGAGAGAGAAAAATCATGTGATCATCTCAATAAATGAAAAAAAAAAAAGCATTTGATAAATTTCCAACATCCACCTGTGATAAAAACTCTCAACAAAGTAGGTATAGAAGAAATGTACTTCATGTTAAGAAAGGCTATGTATGATAAACCCACAATCAATACCATACTCAATGGTAAAAAGCCAAAAGCTTTTCCACTAAGGTCAGGAATAAGACCAGGATGCCTGCACTTCCTGCTTTTATTACCATGGTTTTGGAAATTCTAGGCACAGCAATTAGGTAAGAAAAAGAAATGAGGCATCCAAATTGGAAGGAAAGAAGTAAAACTGTCACTATCTGTAGATGATATGATACTATATACAGAAAACCCTAACAACAGCAAATCAAAAACAAAAAACCTAATAATGAATTCAGTAAATTTGCAGGATACAAAATTAATAAACAGAAATCTGTGTTATAGTACACTAATAACAAACTATTAGAGAAATTAAGAAAAATATCCATTTACAATTGCATGAAAAAATATCTAGGAATAAGTTTAACTGAGGAGGTGAAAGACCTGTATTCTGAGAACTATAAGACATTGATTAAAGAAATTGAAGAAGATTAAAAAAATAAGTGAAACGATATTCCATGATTATATATTGGAAAAATTAATATTGTTGAAATGTCCATACTATCAAAAGCAATCTACTGATTTAGTGCAATCTCTATCCAAATTCAAATGGCACTTTTCACAGAACTAGAATGAATAATTCTGAAACTTCTATGGAGTCATAAAATAGCCCAAAAAACTTGACAAAGAACAAAACTGGAGGTATCATGCTCCCTGTTTTCAAATTATCCTACAAAGTTACAATAATCCAACAGTATGCTTTCGGCATAGAAACAGACACATAGGTTAATGGAGCAGAGTAGAGAGCTCAGAAATAAACCCATAGATGTATAATCAATTTATGACAAAGAAGGCAAGAATATGCAATAGGGAAAGGACATTCTTCCCCCCGCCCCCCCTCCTTGGGAATGGACATTCTTTTCAAAAAACGGTGGAGGGGAAATTGGACAGCTACATGCAAAAGAATGAAACTGGACCATTAACTTATACCAGATACAAAAATTAACTCAAAATGGATTAATGGACTTGACTATGAGACCTGAAACCATAAAACTCCTAGAAGAAAACATATATATCAAGTTTCTTAATAGTGGTCTTAACCGTGTTTTTTGGATATGACTCCAAAGGCAAGAGGAGCAAAAGCAAAATAAACTTTTGGGACCACATCAAACTAAAAAAGTTCTATACAGCAAAGGAAGCCATCAACAAAATGAAAAAGCATCCTACTGATTGGGAGAAAATGTATATAAATCATATATCTGATAAAGGATTTATCCAAAATATGTTAAGAACTCGTACAACCCAAAAAGAATCCAATTAAAAAATGAACAGTGGATCTAAATAGAGATTTTTACAAGGAAGGTCTACAGATGGCCAACAGACAAAAAAGATGCTCAACTCACTAATCAACAGGGAAATGCAAATCAAATCTGCAATGAGATAGCATCTTACACCCGTCAGAATGGCTATTATTATCAGGACAAGAAATAACAAGTATTGGTGAGGATGTGGGAAAAAGGGAACCCTTGTGCACTGTTGATAAGAATATAAAGTGGTGCAGCCACTGTGGAAAACAGTATGGAAGTTCCTCAAAAAATTGAAACTAGAGCTACCATATAACCCAGTAATTCCACCATTCATGGGTATTTATTTGAAGAAAAGGAAAACACTAACTTGAAAAGATATATGCACCCATATGTTCATTACAGCATTAATTATAACAGTCAAGATATGGAAACAACCTGAGTGTCCACTGGTAGATGAATGAATGTGGTATAGATATATACAATGGAGTAGTTTTCAACCATAAGAAAGAATAAATCTTGTCATTTGCAATAACATGGGTGGACCTAAAGAGTATTATGCTAAGTGAAATAAGTCAGAGGAAGACAAATACCATATGATTTCACCTATATGTGGAATCTAAAAAACAGGGATCCCTGGGTGGCGCAGCGGTTTGGCACCTGCCTTTGGCCCAGGGCGCGATCCTGGAGACCCGGGATCGAATCCCACGTCGGGCTCCCGGTGCATGGAGCCTGCTTCTCCCTCTGCCTGTGTCTCTGCCTCTCTCTCTCTATCTGTGTGTGACTATCATAAATAAATAAAAATTAAAAAAAAAAAAGGAATCTAAAAAACAAAACAAGCAAGAGAAAAGAAAACCCAGACTTATAGATACAGAGAATAATTTGGTGGTTACAAGAGGAGTGGTGAGTTGGTGGTGGGAGGGTGGAATATATAAAGGAGACCAAGAAGTGCAAACTTCCAGTTATAAAATAAGTAAGTTATGGGGATATGAAGTATAGCATGGTCAATAACATTTGTATGGTAACATATGGTAACTACACTTACTGTAGTGATCATTTCACAATTTTACAAATGTTGATTCACTATGTTACATACGTGAAACTGTTATAATATGGTATGCCAATTTTACCTTAATTAAAAAAAAAAAAAGGAAATAAGATAGACTTTTTTTCTGGGAACATAGCCTACCTGGCTAATAAATTTTCTTATCTTCCTGGGCCCAGGATGGGTAGTCCAGAAGACACAGTCCAAGAGTAGACACTTGGAGTCAAAAGACTAGATAGGGTCAGTTTGAACTATATAATGTGGATTTTAATAATGATGATGAGATTTTCGATGCAAACTGCCATTCGGGTATCAGTTTAAACAAAAATATTATGTCATAGACAAAGACTTAGTTTTTTAATTTGGTAACTGATGAATTGTGTCCCGTGAAGACCTGGTGTTGGTAAATGTTCTCATAAAGATGGGAGATGCAAAGCTGCAGTCTAGGAAGTTAGTGATTTATAACCTATGGTCGTAGTTTTTTGGTTTTATTTTGTTTTGTTTTAATGCCTGAATGTGTTTTAAAAATGTCATTTCCAGGGGCACCTGGGTGGCTCAGTCAGATAAGCATCTGACTCTTGATTTCAGCTCCAGTCATGATCTCAGGGTGGTGAGATGGAGCCCTGTATTGGACTTTGTGATCAGTTAGGCGTCTACTTAAGATTCTACTCCTCTTCCTCTGCCCCTCCCCTGGCTTATACTCACATGTGTGCATTCTCTCTCTCTCAGATAAATAAATTTTAAAAATAAATAAAAGTAATTTCCAGTGATATCTCCAATGGCCTAACCATAGATTATATTAGGAATTAAAGCATAGTCTTGCCGAAAGTCCACCTTAGTTTAAAGTGCTTAGTATCTGACAAGTTGTACTCCAGGTGACCTGACATTTTCAGTGTTATAAAGTGCTCACTATATTCTCAATCTTCCTCCCCTTCCTTATTATTTTCCAGGATTTTTAAAATTAAAGATTAACATCACACTTCTTGCTGATCTTGTGATGAGTTGTTTCAAAGTGCTAGATTGTGTGATCATCTTGGATGCAAGTCATGCTTTTCCTCTTGCTTACCAAGCCTGCTTTCATTGTCCAGCAGCTTTCAGACTTGCAACAAGTTCCTTCTCCCTTGCAAAGATAAGTCACGCATAGTCTTCCTTGTTTTGTATAATAAAACCAATGAGTTTCACAGTTTATTCCCAAAAACAAAGGTTTGAAGGAAGGAGGTGGTGCATCCTGTGTTTCCCATCATATTAATAGTTCTACGGTCTCTCCTTTCTTTAGAAAACCCACTGTGGCTTAATATGCTCTCTTTGAAAGGCTCAAGGCCAAGTGTATTTATTTTTTTAAAGATTTTATTTATTCATGAGAGACAAAGGGCCACAGGCAGAGAGAGAAGCAAGCTCCTCAAGGGGAGCCCGATGTGGGACTCCATCCCGGGATCCCAAGACCATGCCCTGAGCTGAAGGCAGACACTCAACCGCTGAGCCATCCAGGCATCCCCAAGGCCAAGTTTAGAAACTGTAAACAACTGTCTTTAAGACCAGCATTTGAACATTACATGGTCTCATTCATTTGGGGAATATAAAAAGTAGTGAAAGGGGATAAAGGGGAAAGGAGAAAAAAAGAGTGGGAAATATCAGAAAGGGAGACAGAACATGAGAGACTCCTAACTCTGGGAAACGAACAAGGGGTGGTGGAAAGGGAGGTGGGCAGGGGGTGGGGGTGACTGGGTGACAGGCATTGAGGGGGGCACTTGATGGGATGAGCACTGGGTGTTACGCTATATGTTGGCAAATTGAACTCCAATGAAAAAAAGAAAAGACCAGCATTTACATCATGATTTAAAAACATCATGGGGGGTGCGGTGCCTGGGTGGCTCAGTCAGTTAAGCATCTGCCTCTGACTCAGGTCATTATCCTGGAGTCCTGGGATGAGGGGCTCCCTGCTCAGTCTGCTTCTCCCTCTATCCCTCACCCTGCTTGTACTCTCTCTCACTCACTCTCTGTCTCTCAAATAAATAAATAAAACCTTTTATAAAAAGTTAAAAAAAAATCTATGAATTTTAAAGCAGAAAGAGACTTCAGAAATTTCCTTTAAAAGCTTATATTTTGCAGAAGAGAACTTAAAGCCAGGTTTCATAACTTGCCCAAGATCACAGATTTCTCCTTGCTGGAAGAAAAGAGCCCTATGGGCAGCCTGGGTAGCTCAGTGGTTTAGCACCGCCTTCAGCCCAGGCCTGATCCTGGAGACCTGGGATCGAGTCTCACGTCAGGCTCCCTGCATGGAGCCTGCTGCTTCTTCTGCCTGTGTCTCTACCCCTCTCTCCCTCTCCCCCCTGTGTGTCTCTCATGAATAAATAAATAAAATCTTTAAAAAAAAAAAAAAAAAAAGCCCTAGCATGCAGGTCCCTAATTGGCATGCCATTATCACTTGCAGTTGGAACAGTTTAAAACCCCCTCACTTCTGGTTCCAAACTCTTCTTCACTTGAATGTTACTAAGTGATTCCTAATGGTTTTTCTACACTCATCAGGCATACAATTGGCGTCAGCTCTTTGCCCTGTATTTAAATCTGTGCCCTTCTGTTAAATGAATGAACCTTACATTTCATGTCCCCAGCAGAATCCCACCTAAAATACATGATGTCATCATGTCTCAGTGAGGGTATTGTTGAAGTCTCAGTGTATGTTACAGAGATTAATTGGTGGAAAAATTGGATGGACTTTGTGCCCTGGTCATCCTTGATTATCTCTGGGAAATTAGAAACTAGCATAATCATGGCTTGCTATATTTTGGGGGGAAAAAATCAGGAGGCTAAACAAAAAATGACTCATTTAAGTATCTGGCAAATCAAATCTTTATATTGTTTAATAATAAAAACATAGAGCTTTCAAAACCTTATTGACATTTGCCATCAGTTCTTCGTTTTTTAAAAAATAAATGAAGCCTTTCCTTAGGCTAATAATATTCTTTTGTTGTTGTTTTCATTTTTTTATTTAAATTCAATTTGCCAGCATATAGTATAACACCCAGTGCCCATCCCATCAAGTGCTCTCATAATACCCTGACAGATGAAACCTGAATCCTACTGCCTCCTGCTTTCCAGTATCTTCAGTATATGCCTCTGGGACATGAATTGTTGTCCTCAGTCTCTCTACAAGAGTACTTGTGGAGAGCTTCCCTCCTGTCAAGCAGCCACCCTCACATAGACATCCCCCCTCCCCCAACTTCGTGATTAACCTCGCAGTCTTCAGACTGTAGTCCCTTTATCTCTTCTCCTTTCCCTGATAGGGATCTCAAAAGCTCCCGTTCTTCTCCAACCCTTTGTGATCTGGCTTTTGCTCTTGAAACTTCTTTTTTTTTTTTTTTAAGATTTTATTTATTCATGAGAGACAGAGAGAGAGAGAGAGAGAGAGGCAGAGACACAGGCAGAGGGAGAAGCAGGCTCCATGCAGGGAGCCTGACTTGGGACTCAATCCCAGGCCTTCAGGATCACACCCTGGGCTGAAGGCGGCGCTAAACCGCTGAGCCACCCGGGCTGCCCGCTCTTGAAACTTCTTAAAATTACCCCTAGAAAGGTCACGAGTGCCTTCTAGATTCTTCTGTAGAAACTGCTGCATTGGATTTGATCTTTCTGGCTTCTTGGATTTGCTCTTCTGTTCTGGGCCCTGTTATATCCACCCTGATCTCTCTAACCATTCTGAGTTTCCTTTGCCAGCCAGTTTTCCTCTACCACCCAGAAGCTTGCCATTGTCCATCTCCTTTCCGTTACAAATCTTTCTGTGCAGTCATTTCTGACCAAGGTATGTTTTATATTCTTCAGCCTCCTGACTATTCTCAAAAAGCCACCAACTTGACAGGTCTGACAACAGATACTTGACACATAACATTTTCTAAACTTACGTATATTTCAGATACTGCTATGTTTATTCTGTAGCTATTCTACTTTTAGTCTTACTACCAACATTTGGTTTTGTTGGCACAATAGTAATGGTCAAAACATTTGCCCCAGTCTTGCAGATAGAGATGATCATATGACGAAGTCTAATGAGACTTAAATAGAAAATATTAGGTGGGAATTATAGGTAAACAGTTAAAAACAATTTAAAATGTTTACTTAAAATTACCTGTAGGAGCTGACTCAGCTGGCATGTACCATTTTGTCCTTTTCCCTTCTACTTCTTGCCTGGAGCTTAGGTGTGATGGCTAGTATTCTAGCAACCATACTGTGAGAAGCATATGCTAAGAATGAAGGAGCACAATGTACAATAAGAGACTGGATTTTTGATGACATTGTGAAGCTGCTATATTGATTCTATCATGCTGGATTTGTCATTCAGTGAAAGTAAACCCCTCATTTAGTACGTATCTCAGATGTCTGTTATTAGCAGCTGAGTACATTTAGTCAGTTCCACCTATTATCCCAACATAGGTTGTCTGTGTCTCCTAATTAAATATATATGTACTGCATCTGTTTATTAACCCAGGTTAGAAATATCATTTATTGTTGAAAATATTCTAACAAACAATTACTAAGGGCCTTTTGCGTATTGTTTGTTGAATAAGATAGGCACAGAGCTTACCTTCAATTGAGGGGTGATAAATAATTTTGGATAATGATCAGCACTATGAAAATTACTTATTTTCCCGTCAATCTCATTTCAGTAGGTTATAAGCTGTGAGGTTTATTCCTAAAAGGTCTGTGAATCTGTCACTTCTGCTGCTGCTACTACTCAGCTTCTTATTACCCAATTTGAGGTTGGAGACTTTGAGTTACTCTTCCTGTTTTGTCTTTTTCTTCTGTACATAACAATCAGAAACACAGACAAATTCTGGAGGGAAATATGCAAAACGATATAAAATAACTAGTTAAAGTGGTGTTATGGGTCTTTTTCAAAATATTATCTTTAATATTGCTGTTTTCATACAACATTTCATTGTTTCAAAACTTCATATCTCATATAGGCTAAATACCAAATTCTCTTTAGCATTGCCTTTTCCCCCTTTTTGTAGTATTTTTAATGGAGAATTTAAAATATACACAAATAGTGCAGAATAGTATAAAGAATTCTCCATTTATCTGTTACTCAGCTTTAGCACTTATTAACTGAAGGCCAATTTGTTTCAACTGTAGCACCATCGACCCTTCCTCATTATGTTTTTAAAAGAAATTCAAGATGTTATATTATTTCATTCATAGATATTTCAATGTGAATCTCTAAAAGATAAGGATTTTAAAAAGGCAGAATTAAAATACCATTATCACATCTGAGCAAACTAATAATTCTTAGTATCAAATTTCTGGGCAAATTTCCAGTAGAATCAAAATGTCATAAATTTTGTTCTTACAGTTCGTTTGAATCAGAATTCAAATAAGGTTTGCATCTCGAAATGTGTAAAAATGTCTTTTTAGTTTCTTTTAATCTGTAGGTTCTCCCTACAAGAAAAAAACCCAGTTGGTTGTTTGTCTTATGGAATTTCTCAGTTTAGATATTGCTGATAGCATCTTTGTGGTCTATTTTCTGTAAATTAGAAGTGCAGTCATATTTAGGTTAGGTTTTTGGTTTTAGTTTTGGTTTTAGTTTTCAAGCCAGACTATTTCCTGGGTAGCGTTGTGTACTTTTGTCAGGAGTCATGATGAAAAGGTAATGTGTAAAGTGAGGCTAATCTATCATTGTGAGGTTAGTGCCCATTGATGCTCAGTGCCTATATGCATTAATTCATTAGGGGCTGCAAGTTGACAGTATTTTTATTCCATCCTTCTTTCTTCATTTATCAGCTAGAATTCACCTATAAAGAGGTTATTACCTTTGATGTAACCAACAGTACAGTTTGTACATGAAAAGTAAAACATGGTACTTGATTTTTTTTTTTTCCTAACCAGTTTTCAAAAGAATAGGTTTGGTTCCATAGTATCCATCAAGAATGGCTTTTTTTTTTTTTTTAATATCACTTTTAAGACTTCTTCAGTATGACCTTTCCAACCTCAGCTTTCTTTGGTTCCCCCTGTATGTTAATGATCATAAAATATTAGCAATGTTCAGTTCTTATATCATTCCCTGCTATTTTATGCCCTAGTGAGATACCTTGGTCTTCAATGACCTGGTTAATGTTCAGCTTTTCTTTGAAGCATTTCTAAATTATCTGCCCCACCTGAATTCATCCCTCTTTCCTTGGTGCTCCCTCCATTAGTAGTATGTCTACCAGACAATAGTTGTTATTCTCTCTTATTAAAATGTTTTTCTCCCAATCAGTGGAATATTTTGAAGACAGGTAACTGTGTCTTAATTACCTGATTTCTCAGCTCTTTGTACTGTGCTTGGCACTTACTTGACTCTCAACTAATGTTGAGTCACAATGCAAAGATTTATGTATATGTATTTATAGTAAAGACTCCACTCAACTAATTTATGTGTTTATAGTTGAGGAGTCCTAAATACAGCTGAATGATCTGGAGATAAGATTTGTTTGACTCTCTTCTCCTTTATGGAGGTACCGGAGACAGGCCACAGTGAATGGGAGGGTTCACCGTGTAGACAAGTCTCGTCCCTCCCAGAGGCACACAGTTCAGGGTGTATGCCATCTCAATACAAGTGAAGTTCATACAACAGAATCTTGGGATAAACTGGATGCCAAAGAAAGAAGTTGTTTAAATTAGATGGCACTTTACCAGTCCTTGTGTTGGAGCCCTTGCCTTTGTGTTGGCTGGATTAGCTAGCCAAGGAGTGTGGAGGTCTTGAAAACTCCCATAAAATGACCTGAGATTTTTTTTTTAAATGATCCTACCCTGAAGAGTATTAAACCACAAACATAACAAAAGAAGGCAAGGACCACAAATTAATCTTTTATTGAGACAGCAGAGGGATGTGAGAGTTTAAAATCCCAAAACATTTGCTTCTGTATTTTAAAAAAGCAAATAGTATTCAGAGAAATCTCAATAACAGGATGTTGAAGTGAAAGAAATTTCTGCCTCACAGTTTCCTATAGGGACTGTGCAGGGGCATGATAACATGAGAGTTCTGCGACCACCTTGTTTTTGCTGTCTTTGTGATCATGAAATATGATTATATTCCCTCTAATGTTTATATGTGCTTTTGAAATTATTGTAACTGGTAAAAATACCAGTTGTATACTATAAAAAAGGAACTATTTTTCAAACCCTTCTGTTTTCTCAGGTTGCATAATTATTATGACAGATTAGTTTTAAATTAATAACCTTAATTTGGTGGTTAAGTATTTATTAAACCATCACAGTTGAGTATGTGCAACCATGGAATTAAATGCTTATTGTATATGCAGAAAAATGAAAAATACAAAAGATTTAAGTTCCTAACCACAAGGCACAAGCACTGTAAAAAAAAAAAAAAAAAAAACCGTTATACTCAACAATAAAACTTATGCAGAGAGAAATGTGGGGGATGCATTTAGTTTCCCTAAAGAATTAGCATCTTTGTTATCAAATATATATTTAATTACACTCATTGAAGGCTGTTAGCATTTTTGAGGGTGGTTTAAAAGTCATGATTACACTATAAAACTAAAACTATAACCACATAAAATTTGTCACTGTGGGGGGTTAAATTTATTAATAGAAAAAATGAATTAAAGACAGCAGTCATTATTTGGGAAAGAAAATGTTATCACAGCCGTCTTATGTTAAGGAAAGACATCGCCCCAGTGCATGTACCTTGAAACCTTATGAAGGTATCATAAAACTTATAAATTGATGGATTCTCTCTTGTCTTCAGTTCTGAGGATTCCCTAAATTGCTATGTTCATGCTGGTGCATCCTCAACAATTGCCCTTCTACCCAGCCCTTGTGAGACCCTGCATATATTAACCAAAGGAAGCTCCGCTAATGGCCTGCCCTGAATATTCGCTTTCCATTCCCCTATGAAACATGCTGACAGTGCTCATCACTAGTGGATGCTTTGTTACACTGTGGACTTTTTCTCCCACAGGTTGAGTAGTACACTCACCAAGAAGCCAATGGAGTTGTTCCTAAACATGTATGTCAGTTCTACTTACAACTACATTCATTAATTAAATGTTATATAAACCAGTAATGTACACAAAAAGTAATTGTTTCTTTGGAAACTCAATTGAAATCTGAAGGGAGAGTCCTTTGAGAAAATTTGCTCTCAAAATAGATGTAAAACACCTAGGGAAAATTATAAGAATTTAGTAGGACTCTGAGTTCTAACAGCTATGAAAGTCTTTAATTGCTTATATAGATGGTGATCATAGATAATGCTTAGAGTATGATTTATGTGAGACTTCAGACTCTAGTCAAAGAAAACTTGATCGACATCAAAAGAGGAGTTGATTATTGTGTATTTATAAATTTTAGGTAAAATATTAAAGGAATTTTTTTTGTTTTTTGTTTGTTTTTTACTAGTTCTAGAATCTTCTGAGAGATGTTCACTAGCCAAAAATCTTGACTTCTCCTCACCCATGATCCTGGTACTTTTTTTCTTGATCCTTGAGTTAAGAATGAGCCTTACTCCAAAACAGTAATCTCTTACTTCTCCTTTCCCTCCATTATTCCATTTTATGAATGATGATTTTATTAATATTTCACCTTGGATACAGCATTTTCCAAATGAGTTTACAAGTTTGGCCAGGTTTTGTAGCATCCATAATCCACCAACACTTCTCTTCAGAATTAGTATGCTCATGCACATGTCATGGACACAAGAATTTGTTTATAACTGTAGTGTGGTCCAGGAAAGCAGATTGTCCATATTTTGTTCATATTTTGGTGAAAGACACAGATCCTGTATTTTCATAAATCAAGTAAAAAAAAAAGTGTCTCAGATTCTTGAGAGCTTTAAGTCCAATAGTTGTATTACCTTTGTGATCTGGGGCAAAGTACCCATTTTGTGTCTTGATTTCTTAATCCCTGAAATGTGAGTATTATCTCCCCAAATTGTGTGAATCAAGTGAATAGCAAACTACCTGGCACAGGTAATTGGTAAATGCTTGCAGAATCTGAATATTTCTAAATTGTGCCTCCCCCCTTTTAATATAGCAGGGATCCTGGTAATGCCCACCTCACTGACCATTAGGATTATATGGGTAAAGGGCTTCCCAAATTTTAAAATGGTGCTCAAAAGATGTTAAGAAATGACTTTATCTTTAAAAATAATGGAAAACATGGTCCACACTAAGCATTTTATTCTTCTAGTTGATAGAGTTTGTTCTGCTTTGATGTGAAATTTCTTTGTGTTCATATGTGTTGGCTGACTTTTGCCCAATATGCTTCATCTTGTCTTTTGAGTAAGATCATGAATTTTGAAATTGAGGACTGTGCATACTCACAAGAAGCCTGTCTGTCCTGATCCCCAAGGTCAGTAGTTCCTTAAGTATAGGTATCAGTGGTTTTCCTTCACCTTGTTTACCTGCTGCTCAGCTGTCACTACTTTTGATGGCTTTTTAGCAGCCTAAGTCCTATAAAAATGTAGCCTTGGCTACCATGGTTTAATCCATCTAAGGGAGCATAATATACAACGTGGGAAAGATTTATTTTTGCCTTCATTGTGTGTGGTTGTGAACCATGTCAGTAAGTCAAAGGAAAAGCTTTTAATTGTTACAGAAAGGGCAGTTAAAAGGTGTTTAACCTAAATTTCTTTCCTGAATGCCAAATATCTTTCCAGGGGAGAAAGATGCCAAGTCTTTTCTGATTAATTCATTACAAAATAGTGAACACATAGCCAAGATCAAAAGGCAACACGGTTTTGCATTAGATTCATAGCTTCATGTTTTAAAGTAGCTTTAAAAGTTACCCCATTAGTACCTTTTAAAGCTACCCATAAAATGCCACTTTACATCTGGCATCAGATCTATTAATTTGAGTATTATGAATATGTAGGAATATTTTTGAAAACTCCCATGGTCTTGTAAAGCCTCCAGGCCCTTATTAGCAGAAAAATCTTGCCTTCTGCCAGGGCATGGAGCCAAGGTAAGATCTTTAAGTAGATAACATTTAGCATTTGAAATAATAATAATGAAAGAGAAGTCCACGTGGAGCTTTCAAGTTGTTATCCATTTGAAATATCCAGTATGGAGCTGGAGTCTGAGGGAGAAGATTAAGCAGATGTCAGGCTTGTTTCAGCAGGATGCACTGCTTAACCACCTTCCCTCCAAAGTGTTTTATGCCCAGCATCCTGAGAAGGGCACTGACTAATTCATTTGATCCATCTGTTGCTTTGGGAGACACTATGGGTTGGTTCCTCCAACTATTAGCTTCACAGGTGGCGACCAATGAACTTGGGGAAGATTATGGCTTTTCATTACTCTTGTGGGACCTTTCTTTAATCTGCCCTTCTCTCACATGGGTCACCTTGGACTTAACCCCCTCAATCCCCGCCTCCCCGAAAAAAAACCACCTCAGGACACAGCTTTAAATAGGCTCATTTTTCAAAAAAAAAAAAAAAAAAAAAAAAAAAAAAAAAAAAAAAAAAAAAAAAAAAAATTAGGCCAAGACTTTTTCTCTAGAAGCCGTATTTTTCTAATTCTTTCTTATATTTTCTAAGGAAGAAATTAAAAATACTTTCCATGCTCGTTATAGCTATATCTGATAGCCAGTGTTGAACACATTGTGAATAAAGATACTTCCACCTCCTCCCGCCCCCTCCCCCAAGGTGATCTCTGTAGTGGTGGAGGAACTAGCTTCTATACCAGATTAAACTAGCTAGTTTCCTTATTAGGGATATTGAGGTAAATTATTACCATTCAGTTCCCCTCCTTACCTGCCTCCCCTAACCACTCCCCACCCCTTCCTGGTTAAGCCTTTGTGGGAGCCTTGAACTCAGGTCCAGGTCACCAGTTGGCTCATTGTCTAGGTAGGGAAAACTATACCTGGATTTGCTTCTTTTTTTTTAAGATTTTATTTATTTGTTCCTGAGAGACACAGAGACATAGGCGACATAGGCAGTGGGAGAGGCAGGTTCCCTGAGGGACTTAATCCCAGGATCTGAGCCAAAAGCAGACACTCAACCACTGAGCCACCCAGGTGCCCCCATATCTGGATTTCTTAAAACTACTCACCATCCTCTTCCTTTGCATAGCTAGTGTTTTATTTTGCATTCATGTCGGGAAGATCTTCTCTGCTTCCCTGCCTCCACAAGTGGCACATATCTGAAACCTTGATGCTGGTTCTGGAAGAGATAGTTAGCTTCTTCCCTCAACCCAGCCTCCAGCCTACTTCAGGTAGGGGACAGAGGCCCCTCTGATTGGTCTCTCAGCTGCAGTTGGAAGGAAGCCTCTGTGGGAATTGAGCCTGCTTCTTGTTGGAGGAGTTAATGGATATTCTACAAACTCTATGAGTCATTTCCCTCATCTAGAAAGAAGCAAGGATGGAGGCACTGAATGAATTTGATAGTGTTGTTGTCAAGGACAATTAAAATGACTATAAATCTTCTTCAGATGTGAAGCTTTGTGAGAATAAGAAGTCTTATTAATCAATGATGAGATGCTTTCAAGTAAAGCGTCAAATAACCAAGACCAATTTATTGTAATTGGTTTCAAATCGATAATGTCAGTTATAAGTATATGTCAAGTTAGGTTTTATCACTTGTTCTTGTTACTCTAATTTTTTTGTTGTCTTAAAGTATATTTACCTGTTCCTGTTAGATGATTGGTACTTTCAAAGAAAAAAAAAGGCATGACTAATTGTTATATAGGGCCAATAATGATTTTGTTTCTCTTGCAATTAGCATTACTTTTGCCAGACAATTAAAGGTAGTTATGTTAGGCATCGCCATCAGGATAAAAATGAGGCATTGCACATATTTGCCTCCCCCAGTCACTGGCCTTTTCCTAGCAAATAAACTAAAACATTCTGACCTCTGTGTGATTATATGCTGGCAAAAGACTCAATTGCTCAGTTTTTGAACATTTTTATTGCCCTTCCCCCCACCCAGGCAGAATTATATCATTGAATAACTTTGAAATTGAGAGAAAGTCTTTATAGCAAGTCTGCTGAAGACCATGTAATACCACCGTTAAAGATGGTGTTACAATGAGTAATAGGAGTATTTAGCCCCGGAAATAAAACAACAGCATGCAGCGATAAAGCAAGTCTCCTGTGAGTAGTCCTGACACATCTTTAGATCCCCCAAACAGCAGATTGGTAAATCTTCCATTATTTTCTAACAAAACTCGAGCATTGAATTTGAAATACGCAGTTAAGGAGCATTTGAAAAGGTTTGTGGCTACCACTAGGTTCTAATGGGGTTTTATACCTAAATAATCTAATTTTCTTTCTTTTTTCTTTTTAAAATTTTCTTATTATAAGGTTGACTAGAGAATAGATTGACTCAATTAATCTTTTAATGATACAGGAGGAGAGGTAGAGGAGATATGAAAAACAGGCAGTTTTTCAGTAAGTGTATTTGTGTGGTCTGAACAAGTATATTTATTTATTTTTTTTTTATTTTTTATTTTTTTTAATTTATTTTTATTTTATGATAGTCACAGAGAGAGAGAGAGAGGCAGAGACACAGGCAGAGGGAGAAGCAGGCTCCATGCACCGGGAGCCCGATGTGGGGATTCGATCCCGGGTCTCCAGGATCGCGCCCTGGGTCAAAGGCAGGCGCCAAACCGCTGCGCCACCCAGGGATCCCTGAACAAGTATATTTAAAGAGTCCATGTCAGCCTATATAGAGATCTCTTACAGAGCTTTTTGCATTTTTCCTGTCCTTTTTGTTATTTCTACAGTGAGTTTCGTAAAGATGGAAGTCGTACTCACCAGTGACCCAAGATGGGAGGGATAGTGTATTCTGTATTATCCCAGAATTATGATGAACTATTCCTACCAGTAGGAAGCTGGATTAAAGTCCTGAAAGTGAAGTTTAACAAAGATAAATATAAGTTCCTTCTTTCAAAATCAAGTAATTATTTTGATTAATAAAATAAAGGAGAGACACCTGGGTGGCTCAGCGGTTGAGTGGCTGCCTTCAGCTCAGGGTGTGATCCTGGAGTCCCGGGACCCAGTCCCACATTGGGCTCCCTGTGTGGAGCAGCCTGCTTCTCCCTCTGCCTGAGTCTCTGCGCCACCCCCCCAACCATGTCTCTCGTGAATAAATAAATAACATCTTAAAAAAAAAAAAAAGATAAAGGAGATCAGCCTTAGAGACAGTTTTTATGCGGAAGAAAAATCTTGGGAGATTTTAGTGGATTATCAGTGGTGTATAGAAGCTAGTTTAATCTGAGAATATAGTAATAGAAAAATTGTATCCTATACTATAGTATATAGTATGCTATATTTATATAATTATGTTATATGTTTATTATACAATTTATATAATATACATGATATATAATTATATACTATGGTATATATGATATATACTATGTTATAAATTGCATAATAGAATAATATAATAGACTACATTACAATCTTAATTTTCCCAAACTTGTATAATTCTAGTTATTCATTGGACATCTATCACATACTTGTGTTCCTTTGATTAACTTCAACTTTAGAGAATGACATTCGATAGGGATAAAGAATTTTATATTTTTGCCCTACCTTGTTTTAGGAAAAATAGTGTGGTATAGCTTATAGATATAATGCTTATATGCAGTAGCACATGATTAAATTGAAGAGGTAGATGTGGAAAGTAGGGTCAGGACAAATAAGCATAGGATCCTTTTCATAAGCTGGAATTTTTTCTTGTGAAAATGTTAAATAAATGGATGGATAGACGAGATGTAACAATTATTCCATGTGTTGTGAGCTGCTCTTTGGTTCTCATAGACTCACATTATGCTGCCCCTGAGCTCTAGCTTGATATCTTTGGTTCCATGCCTTAACCATAATAATTCTCACAAATTATCCACCCTCCCTGCCAAATGAATGTGGGCAGAATCAATATAACTCTTTTCACGTAAAGTCTCTCTCACTTACCACTTATGTTAGTCCTATTTGTAGAAGCCAGTTCTGCTTTGTTTTCTTCTTTTTCTCACTATTTTCCCCTTTTCTGGTAATTACCTAGAATTTTCTATGCAGAGGCTATCAGTCATCTAGAAGTGATTTTATTTCTACAAAATGACTGACCAGTATCAGTTGGTTTCCCTTTTACAAAATCTTCTACCCAGTTCCCTAGAAGAGCTGCTAAGGACCAACCAAGCAATCCATTATCATCACTTAGCAAACCATTGTCCAGAGTTGTCATCCAGGAACCTGTCCAATCTTGATCTGATGATAATTACATGGGTGTCTACATATGTAAAAATTAGGCTCTATGTCTAGATGTGTGTACTTTACTGCATGTAAGTTACACACTCAGTTTAACCTATGTAATACTTGGTTTGTCCTGCTATTATAGGAAGGAAATTATTTCTCCAACTATAAATTTTTACTTCTAACCTTGATTTTAAATATTTGAATAGGGGCTACCAATTTGCTAGATCTAGTTCTTCATAAATGTGAAATTTTGAAGCAAAAGACAGTCACATGTTAAACTGTAAGTTAGATTGTAAAGCCTCTAGACAGGAATTCAGCACTGTTTCCACAGGAGTACTGACACTTTTCCAGACACATAGTAGGCATGTAGGAACAAATCAGTAAAAGACCATTTTCATATGCACAAAATTTGCTGATCTGTTTTATAGAAAAAATTAATTTATGATTATTTTAGAATCAGTACTTTGATCTATTTATACTTATATCTCTATTTTCATTTTACCTTAATGCTAGATTTGGATTTTTTTCAGTAAGTAGAAGTTAGACTGGTTTTAAGTTGTGTTCTCTGTATTTACAACTGTGGAGAAAAATTAACACCCTTTTATTTTTTTATTTTTATTTTTTTTTAATTTTTATTTATTTATGATAGTCACAGAGAAAGAGAGAGAGAGGCAGAGACATAGGCAGAGGGAGAAGCAGGCTCCATGCACCGGGAGCCCCACGTGGGATTTGATCCCGGGTCTCCAGGATCGCGCCCTGGGCCAAAGGCAGGCGCTAAACCGCTGCGCCACCCAGGGATCCCAACACCCTACTTTTAATGTTTTTTTTTTTTTTTTTTTTTAAAGTAGGCTTCATGCCTAGCGTGAAGTTGAACCTGTGGCTTAAACTCACAACCCTGAGATTAAGACCTGAGCTGAGATCAAGAGTTGCACACTTAACTGACTAAGCCACCCAGGTACCCCAATACCTTACTTTTTAGTTATCTATTTAAACATGCCACCATTTACCTCCATATATCTCAATATATTTTTCTAAGTTTTATTCTTCTTAATGTAACACTAGCAAATCTACTACTATTTTCTTTGGCTAATATTTCACATTTTATATGTAGTTTGTTGGAAAGGTTACTGCCAAACATACCATTAAATTCACCTGGTTGATTCTTATTTGCATTTTAGGAGCTTCCATAATAATCTGATGGACTGAATATCCCCAAAGTTTATATAATTTAATTACATTAACATTTAAAAACATAGGGTTTGAATGAAATTGCCATAGTGGACAGAGTTAAGAAAAGGAAAAACAATTACATGGGTAGTTGCCAGCATATATTCAGTGTAGTTTCCTAAAAACAACTTTATTGAGATATAATTCACATATGTACAGTTCACCCACTTAAGTGTACAATTCAGTGGTTTTTATTGTATTCACAGAGCTGTGCAACCATTTTACCACAATCAATTTTTGAACATTTTCTTTGCCCTTCCCCCACCAAAAAAACTCCATACTTTTTAGCCATCATCTGTCTCCCAATTCTCTCTTGTTCCTCAGCCCTAGCCATCCACTCATCTCTTTTCTGTCTATAGAGTTGCCTATTTTGGACAATTCATATCAACGGGATCATACAATACATGGTCTATTGTGATTAGCTTCTTTCACTTAGTGTGGAATTTTCAAGGCTCATCTGTTTTGTAGCATGTAGCAGAATTTCAGTCTTTTATGGCTGAATAATATTCCCTTATTTGGATATACCACAGTTTGCTTATCCATTCATCAGTTAATGGAGGTTTGAATTGCTTTCATCTTTTGGCTATGGTGAGTAATGCTACTAGTTTTACATAAGGAGTTATTGGTAAAATGTTACTTTCTTATTGGTGTAATTTGTTGATTTCTTTTGAACTCTGAACATCTGGAGAAAATTTGGAGAATTTTGATAGATGTTGAGGGATATTGGTTATTTTTCTCTCCAGTGGAATGCCCTGTTGAGTCAATTATTTAGGTATTCCCAGTACAAAAAAAAAAAAAAAAAACTGAACTGTATGTATGACTCCACCAGGATCTTTATTACTGGCAGGAAGAATTCTTGTCTAGTTATGCAACTATATAAAAATTTTTTTAAATTTGCAGTTTGTTTTTGACAATTATTGTATCATCATTGCCCTTTCATGAGAGATTCTTTTGAGGGAAAACAGGTTCCTTTAAAATAAATTCTATTATCTTCTTTGTCAACCTTTGATTTTTCTTTTTAGCAGACTGTTTAGTTGTTTGTTAGCGTAAGTGTTCAAAGAGGCAAATACAAATTTTCTAATTCATTCAGCAGTACTTGATTTTTTTGTTTTGAAGTTTACAAGAATAACTTTGGTTAAAGATTCTAGTTTGGCAAGTTTCCTCTAGGTGAAAATAAAAACACTGAATCTTCACAGATGTCAATTTGAACTTAAAACATACGTATTTATTTTATGTGACTAGATACTATTTTGGGCAGTTGTGACATTACTGTCCCATCTCCCCACAAGCCAGTCCTATGTTTCTGTTTACAGAATTTGAACTTCCAGATATCTAAAATTTACCCATTTTAAATACTTAGACTTTCAAAAACAATTAATGAATTGCTTTGCTAAATGAGTGACCTTTGGATAGCCTTTCTGTAAGGATTTGCAGTGGCTTTGGAATTCTAAGTTTGTGACTTTTTCCAACTGCCTTTTTCAAGATGTTGCTATGTCAGAGGGACTGCTGTTTATATGGTGAAGAGTAATTTATTGATGAGCATTTTATTTGTACACATTCAACAACATAATTGGCACGAAAATTCATTCTTCAAGATAATATATCACAGTAATGAATCTCACCACAACTCTAAAAACTTGGCCAACAAGGTCCAAACATTGCTCTTTCAAAATTGTTTAATTGCCATAGGACAGAGTGTCTTAAAGGAGCTGAAAACCACATAGCTAGCAAATGAGGTCAGTAAGGTTTTTTGTTTGTTTGTTTTGTTTTGCTTTTTGCATAAAATGAAGAATGTTGTATGTACAAATAGAAATGGACCATGAGAAATGATATGGTAAATTAAATCAGAGAAATTTGGTTTAACCCCCTGTAAACAGGAAGTTGTACTAAGTACCCCATAGGGTAGAGATCCGAAAAACTTACAGCCTTTGGGCCAAATCTGGTGTGCTGCTTGTTCTTATAAATAAAGTTTTATTGGAACAAAGCCATGATCATTTGTTTACATATTGTTCGTGGCTGTTTTCATGCTATAAGGTCAAAGTTGATTAGTTCAAACAGAGGCTGTGCAGCTTGTGAAGTCTAAAATCTTTACTACTGGTTTAGTAATAGGTTGAAAAAGGTTTCCAACTCCCTCTGTAGAGGGTGCAAAGTAAGTTAAAATGTACGTTGTTTCCTCATCTTCATTCTTAATTAGCGGGATTGCAGAGGGAAGTATTTAATGCAAGCATTCTAATAACTCCTACACAAAGCACAGTATAGAATAGTAGGAATTAATCAGTGATGAAAAGGAATAAGAGGCATCTTAATATATTAAGGCCCTATGAAACAGAATTTGTATCTTAGAGTGTAATGGATATCAGGATAAAACAATAATAGTTGGCCTATAATTCATTATCTAGGTTCAGTTCAGGACAGTTTGGAATTTTACATATATATCCAGAAAATAGCATGCCTGTTACCATAGAAGCAGAGTGGCCAGTACTAATAGCCATAAAAGGCAGTTGGCATTTCTTACTGGGAATTCTCTGAGGTCTGGAATATTTGATGTGGTCATATATTCCCTTGGCTGTATCATTTCAGCACATCTTTAGAATAGAAGTTTGGGGCATCCATGGAATGGAGTCTGTCACCTCCAGTGATGTCTGTGGCAGCTGTAAGCTTCTATTAATAGGCTTTGTTCACTCCTATAAGGTTCATTACTCCAGCGATTGGGCCTCCAAACAAATCTTGATGACAGCAACCAGACCAAGTCCATTTTGGTCTTTCTTTAGCAAAGCTATAGCCAAGAAAAATAAAACCACAATTTCAGAGGCTCACTTGTCAGACTTTGGGTTTATTAGCTTCTAAGGGGATAGGCTTGGGACTACTGGCCAGAAAGGGGTTTGATGATCCTTCTCCCTACTCTTTGACCTACTATGCCTTGGAAATTCTTCTCTAAACATTATATTGCGTCGCTTTAAGCCCAGAACGGGCCTTCTCTAAAGGTAAACTGACTGATAATACCACTCTTGTATTCACCAATGCTCACTGTAAACTCTTATTTCAGATAAAATTATGTAAAGTATGTGTCTTCACATGTCCAAAAAAGCAGAGTCCAAAAAGCACTCTGTTCACCAAGTGGCATACATCTTTACTTGTTCTGATATGAAATCTAGAAATGGCAGTGCCAACTGGAAATGGGAATTTGGTTTTAATTGAAGGGAGTACTATCCTATGAGAACGAAAGTGGAATTACAGACCAGATCATGAAAGTGAGAGGTTGGATGCAAATATCTCAGAAGGTAGAGATTCTAGTTTCCTCTAAAATGTATCTTTGTGTCAATACCAGAGAGAGATCATTGAAATGCATTTTGTTAGACCAAAAGTGTCATTTCCTGGTGATCTCAGAATTAGAACTTTATTAAAATGAAATGCTGTGCCTATAGTGGTGCATGATTATATGAAACCCGTATAGGTAACTGTAAGAAAATACTAGCCTAGAGTAGTGGTTCTCAACCTGGGGTGATTTTGCTTGCCCGCCCCCCCCCCCCCCATATTTAGCACCGTTTGGAGACTTTTTTAAATTGTCATGACCTAGGCGTGTGCATGTGCGTTTGTTTGTGTGTGTGTGTGCACCACTGGCATCTAGTGAATAGAAGCCAGAGATGCCAGTAAACATCCTACAATGCACAGGATATTCCTCACAATAAAGAATTTTCCAGTCCAAAATGTCAATAGTTGAGAAACTTTGGACATTGAACAAAAGTTCTTAGCTGAGATTTCAGCTTATTAGGGCCAATTATTGAGCTTTTCTGAATTCCTTTTGGACACGGAAAGGGAGTATTTCTCAGTGCTTTAAGATGATCTCAAGCTAAGAAGATGTATTTTGTTTTTTTGTTTATAAAAAAATTTTTAGAGTGTAGTATAGGTTTATAAAAAAATAATAAAACGCAGCATGGCCCCATTACTTATTTGTACATTTCCTTCAAGATTAAATACCATGGAACAGAATGGTTTATCCATGAGAATATCCTCTGTAGAGAAACCAACTGGAAAAGAATGGAATTTTTTTCTGGGCTTTCTTCCTGCTTATATTATCTGTTCCTAACCCCTTCTTTTTCAAATAACACAAAGTTTAGGGTCAGTTTATCAGAAAGTGATTATTTAGACTATAAATACCTGAGTACAATTCCCAATGTCAGGAATTCTTATTGATATTTAAGTAGAGTGAGAAAAAAGTTTTGTGAGATTTTATTGTTTTTGATACGTAAGTGCTAAATAATTTAGAGATATTGATTTACTACCTTTATCAATGGTAGGTTTCATTATAAATAAAAGTATTTTCTAACTTTCCAGTCTAAACCTAGAGGTAACTTGTTACTTTCCAGATGACTGTTTAGTTGATTATGAGATCTATAAAAGCAAGTGAGAGGAACAGACCAGATATTGTAGACCACCATACAATAGTATCCCTGAACTTCAAAAGCCCCAGGAGGGAGCAGCTGGGAAGTGCTATATTTTCTGTACTCTTGGTGAGCTAAATTTGGTTTGGCAGAGAATTTTTAGGAGTAGATAAGACTCTGTAAGTAAAGCTGCAGTTTTAGCCAAAGAAAACAGACTGTAGATTTGATGACTCTATTTGATTTATTAGTGCCATATGCAGTGCCTTTTGATCTTCAGGATTCAGTAAACCAACGAATTGATATTTATCAGAACTCCATCACATGGGAAGAAATCTTAATTTGCCTGTAGTGTTGATACTAATATAATTACCCAACACCTGCATCTTATTGATGATAATTGTGTTAGGTTATATTAAATTTTAATGATAGGTACAGATAAACATTAAAAACAAGTTTTGGGGTAGCATTAACATTGAAAGTAATCTTATTTCTCAAGTATATCAAATTTGCTTACTTGAGTATATAACAAAATGTCTTACGATGAGTGCTGGAACTGCAGATAGTAATTGTGATTTTCAAACAAAGAAAGGGAAATAACTTGACATTGATGATACCATACGAACAGATGTTCTATAATAAGGCTACTTACAATCTTGATTTGTCAGACAACATAAAGAAATTCCAATTAAGTTTGAGATTTTACCCACTTCTGAATTTCTTTCTAATACTTTTATAAGGTAGCAAAAACCACAGGACAAATATCTCTGCCACTAAGCCATCAGCATCCATCTGTTTTTGTCTTTTTACTAAGACAAGTTAACATGACAGAAATGTGTTTATCTGTAAAATTGAGATGAAATACCAGGAACAATATCATGGTATTAGTATTTTCTTTAAAAAGATATTTTTCTTGAGACTCTTGAGGTCCATGTTTTTGTGGGAGGAAAAGCTTATGAGTCTCAATCATTGGGATACCCTAAATGAGTTTTACTTTTTTTCCTGTGAATTCTTAATTATTACTGACCAGACAATTCTTGCCTGTAATGATTTATGCTTAGATTAACTATCAGCTTTTAATTTTCATCTTTGCTTATTCTGTTTGTATAAAGGTCCTTTCTATAATGTCTTTTATATTAAGCCTTGAAATAGGCATTTTATCAGTTCCCTAACTCCAAGAGAAATTTAAAGGGACAAAATTTTGTGGGGGGGAAATCTGTCTAAAGGAGGATGCCTTATTTCTTAAAGTGTCAAATATATTTCTGGGAGTAATGTTACAGGGGGAGAGGGTGAGCAAACCAAATAGACTTATACCTGACTTTTCTCAAGTATTATACTTTTACCATTGTTGAAATTGATAACAGCGGCTCTTTATTCCATGCTCTATTCTCAATGCTTTACTCGCATTATCTACATTCTCATACTAACAATGTGAATTTGTTACATTATTAACTTCATTCCCTCTTTTTAGAGATGAAGAAATTGAGACCTGGAAAGATAATGTTACTTGCCTAAGGTCACATGGCTAGAAACTGGTGGAATCAGGATTCACACCAGGACTAATGTTTCTAGAACCTGACTCCAAATCATTTTATTATTCTATTTTTTTCACCTGCACTGTATAACCCTTGAGTTTTCAGAGTATTTGACTTTCAGATTTAAGTGCAAAATTCATGTCAAAACTAAGACATAATTATTCCAAAATTGTTGGCCATTTAAAAAAGATTTATTTATTTTTAGGAGGGAGGAGCATATGTGGGTAGGGGGAGGAGCAGAGGGAGAGAGAATCTCAAGCAGTTCCCCACTGAGCATGGAGCCTGATGCCATTATTATAGGCTATAAAAAATGTAGCCTATCCTTTTATCACAAAGCCAATAACTGCATGTGGCTTTCTGCATCTCACTAACACATCTTACTATATATGAATCTCAATAGGTGTGTATATATACACATATGTACATACAAACATATATGACGCAGCAGTGTCAAAGGTATAGCTCATGTCCATGTCCAAATAATGCCCTCTGTGTTCCTCTTTTTTCTTATTTTACTGGAAAATGTTACTGGAGCCTGAGTAATGAATAGGAGCTTAAAGATCATGTTCTGTATTTCCACCTTTTAACCTTACCACCCTTATTTGTGCAGGAAAATGTAATTTTTTGCAATGACTTTCTCTGTTTATGGAATAGGAGTGTATTACTGATAAGATGAGCAAGTCTTAACAGTTAAAATACTTGTGAGACAAACAGATTTTGAACCTTCAAATGGTCATTCCTTTAGTATGTGCTCCATAAAACTGCAGGTTACAGCAGGGAGTATTCTCGACTGACTTAAGTTGGTAAGTCAGAGTTATTTTAGAGAAATGTTCTAGAATACTCAAGCAATGAGATTCAAGATCTGAGTATACTAATACAGATAGTTAAGTATTTGACATCTGATCTCTTTAGCAGACTGTATGCTTACCACACATAGGGTAGTATCAGATGGAAGAAGCTAGTTTCTAAAACAGTGTGGAGTGGATAGTGGATGTTTGCTTCTGATTAGCCTGTGTGTGCGCGTTGGATGAATGAGCAATTGGGAAGTCATGACCATGTGTTTGCTGTCATTTAAACCGCCATTCTAATCTAAATATACATGTGGGTGCCTAAGGAGACTTCTTTCTTTTCAAGAGGATCATTCTTTAACAGCTCTCAACTCCTTGCCGACACACGTGAACTTTGGGGCACTTCTGTTTTCCTGAGGGCTACTCTGTTTTCTTTTAAAAGAGGTGAGGATGATTTCTTTGCTAGCTGTATTTCTGATTTTTAAAGGCCAGCTGTATGTAAAGTTTATTTACTGTGAGCAGTCACTTTATAGGAAAGACGGCTTCTAGGATGTTCTACAAGGTAATGAAAGAGGGGGATAAGCATGAGAGAAATAAAAGACACAGAGCGTTTCTATTTATAGAATAATTCAGGAAAACCTTACTGATTTTAGATCACTAATTTACATATAGCATGCATTAATCTAATTTAAAAATTAGGTTTATAAAATAGGTATGATTTTCTCATACGTCATCATATAATAGAACCCTCGTGCATTTTTTCCCTCAGAGTGATTTAAGACAGAAAAAAAAAGATACCCTTTTTCCTTGACTTCAAAGAATTTATATATATTTTATCTACCCAGGAATTATTAAAATACTTATTAAGAAAGTTAGAAGTTACATATTAAAGTTTCTTCTGCTCCTCTTGTAATATGATAGACTTCCTTTTATTTTTGTAGAGAAGCTAAGGATTAGGCTTGTAAGGGTTTTACTAATCTGAAATGAGTCTTTTCATTCAGAAAAGAATACTGGTCTTTCATTTTTTTCATAATTATATAGCTTATATTTTGAAGAGCCATATATCCAAATGTTTTTCTTTCTCCATTAACACATTTTTAGATATAAGAGCAAACAGTGTAAAATTTAACTTATTAAAAAAATAATACCCCTTGTCATCTAACTACTAGGGTATTGGATAAAAATTAGTTATCACTTAGTTACACATTAAAATGTTTCCTTAATATCTTTTTGATAATTCTAGACAGACTGTCCTATTTTTAAAAAAAATTACTGCTATGTAAATTCTTACACAAATAGATGTTTTTTAATTTTTAAATTATTTAATAGTTATACTGTATGCCTGATTGGAAGTTGCCTTACAGATTAATATATGTGACAAATGTAAACTAAGGTAAGTAGTAACAAAACTTAAAGAACGAAGAGTTTATTCAGAGTTAGGCAAATTTTATTCGTGGGCAGTAAAGTCTGCCATTTTTTCCTTGAGAAATATGAGAGTTATGTGGTTTTATATGTGGAATATCATAATGCATGCACATTCATTGGCAGAAATAAATTTTCTTGGAACTATATTCCAGGAGGATTTACCATATGGGTCTCTAGATGTCCAAATAGTTAATGTAAGTGGGCAAAGTAATTTCGTGTAAATACTAATCTCATAAATTAAAATTATTCTTCCTAATGGGGTAGAACATACTGTTTTTACCCAGGCATGGAAATATCTAAAGGCTTAGGAAACTTTTTTTGAATAGCATTTCCTTTCTGAATGTTTTCATTCCAGCATAATTTCAGAGAAAACAGAAGCTGATCATAATAAATCCCTTTCATTCCAGGAAGAGTCATATTTAGTAAATTCTATTCTAGAGCAGTAAGTAGAGCTTTAGTGTTGCTTACAGCTAGTTACTCCCTTCTCTGCCCCTCACCCCACCCCATTTCTTCCCCCATTGCTCAGCTCACTCTCAGGGAATTGTGCAATTTGCTCAGTTCATCAGGAAGTTGATGAGAATAATACTAATATTTCTAATTTTCTTTCAAATATTTAGTTTATAAGAAGATACCACTTTCCAGACCAATTTGACTTTCAGGTTTCTAGCAGCCAGCTGGTAAAGAGGATGTGATCTATTACACATTTCACATTGTTATAAGATAAAAAATGATCTCTTAGGAGATGTTTAAGTCAAATGCAATTAAGTGGAAAGACAAGTCAGTCTACTTGCTTTTCAGCACTTGGTCTTTTAAGTTTATTGGATAGAAAAATAATAAGTAGCCTTTACTATATAGGAAGAAATTTGAATGCCATATTATAAACTAAATGTGCCGAAGTTTTAAAATATAATGTAGATACTTGATGCATGGATATGGTTAAGGTTGTAGAATTGAGCTTTTTGTGAATAGTGACTGTGTGAGTAGGGAATGCTCTCATTTCATGAAGATTTAAAAAACAAGTTTAGGTCTTTAAATCATTCTTGAGATATTGAAATTGAATGAGTTTCTGAGGATCAATTCAGAAACAGTTCCAAACCATCCTCTGAGAATGCTGTAAATCATGTATGCTGTGGCTCTAATTGAACAGCGTGGATCTGAATCCTCATTAACTTGTCTGTAGGGAAGGGAAAATTGTGGAGAGCAAGGAAGTAGACCTTTGCCGGTGTTGTCCTGAGCTGCCATTGTGGAAGGACATCCTTTGAGCTAATTTCAGTCCCATTAAAAAAAAAAAAAAATCTATTTAGTGATTAGTAACCAGTGGATAAGAGCAGAAAGCCCAAGTGAATAAAGGCCATAAATACTGAAGTCCGTGGGATAACAGCCTGTAAAACTGTCAGAAAGCATTGCTTAAGTGACAAAAGATAGCCCAAAGTAACAAGAAGTGCTAGCTCACTAGGCAATACTCCGTATTCTTGGACACGAGAAGTATTTAGTTTTCTCCAAAAATAGAGATTTTCTTGAATCCAGTACCTGCCCCATTTTATTTATTTGTAGTGGCTGGTGTCTCTTTGCTTTTAATTTATGGTTGATTGCATTCACTAGTAGGAATCATGATGCCTGTTAAAGATAGCAGCATTTCCAAAAGTAGAACTATGATTACTGAAACTTCTGTTTAGATCCATCAAGATCTACTTACTTGCTAAGAATGTTTAGCCTAACTAGAGTGAGTGGGTGAGAGAGAGAGAGAGAGAGAGAGAGTGTGTGTGTGTGTGTATTTTTTAAAGGCAGATGGTTAGGAATTAGATGCTGTCAAGTGCTTTTCTCTTGTTTTAAATTAAAGTCTGAACTTCACAATTCTTAAATATTTTCCCCTATCGGAAAAATAAGTAAATAAAACCAGAAGAATGTGAGTCTATATTATAAACTGTTTTGTTATTACTGTACAATATTGAGATCACAAATGACTTAAGTCTTACCAGCCAGTATTCCAGAGGTGTTTTCAGAGTCAGAGAAAATTCAAGATGATGAATCAAGGGTCTTTCTTCGAAACTCCTATTGTTCTATGATGATGGTTTTATGGCATTTGAATTACAATGTTAGCCAGCAAAATGATATGTTTTACAGTTTTACAGTATAACCTTCAAATCCCAGATGTGTGTTTTAGAGCTGTGTCTTCAGTGTACTTAAAGTGCTGTGTGCTTCTTCAAGTTAGGGAATTTTGTCAACTTATGGGTATTTGCTTTTCAGCATCCCGTCTGTGAGAACTAGAGGTGTCATTCACTTGAAGGGAGCAGATGTTAAAGGTTCTTGCCCCTGCCTCCCTAATCCCAAACACCCTTGAAGAAGAGAAACGTCCTATTACCCAAATAGGCATCTTTCTGATGGTGAGAAAAGGCGGTAAAAGGCAGTAAATCTGCCTTCTCATTATGAAGTGCAACAATAGATTGATTTATGTAGAAAAGCAACTGTTGGCCTTATATGTGTGCATGGAAATGTAGGTTCCTTTAGAGCCTTAGAAGCAGTAGCTTTCCTCCTGTTCTTGAGAAGAATTTAATATTACTAATAGGTGATGTGTTGATTCTAAATGCCAAATTTTTTTAAGGGAGTACATTGAAAAGAAAACAACAACAAAAAAATCCACCTCCTCATGTTTTCACATGCACAGTATCTTGAGGAGTGTGTTTTGCTGTTTCAGTTCATTTTCATTCAGATAGAGGGGGATTCTTAAAAATAGTTTTATTTGTATCAACTTTGTGTTAGCACTTAACACTTTAAATAAAAGTGGATATAAGTATAACAGATTTAGATGTGAGGCTGTTTATAAAATTTTTAGTTTTCCTTAAGGTGTAATTTTCAACAAACACTATAAAATTATCAGACCCACTTTAAAGATAATTTCAAAATTCAGGGGTGAGGGAGTTCATGTTAAGCATTTTGTGTTGGGTTTTTAAGATGATCTTCGTGCATTTTAAAATCTTTTAAATAAATCTGTGTTACATCTTATTTAATTAGAAGCTTTGTTAGAGTATTTCTATTTAACTTAATAGTTAAAATTTAAGATCTAAGCCCATTTTGAGCATGAGATATAAAATACAAAAATCTAGGTGGTCTCTAAATAATTTGGTAGGATACTGGCCTTATATATTTAGCACCTAGCACTCCAAAATTTGAAATCTATGTGATATAATTAAGATTTGAGCAGGCAAATTACAGAATTCAAACTGATAATTATCAGTTGATGTTAAAGCTCATCTCTTTCAGTAAACATGTATCCCTAATGTATGTATATTTCTAAATTGTAGTAATAGCTGTGCTAATGTACTATGTACAAGAAGTACATGCAAATATTTGAAAAACTAAAAGAAAGTATTATTCAAATAAAGGTTCTATTCTTTTACCCCTATGATATGTCTATGTGCCCATGTCTGTGCATACCCATACCCAAGGAGCTTTGGAGTGCTTTGATCTAGAAGAAAAGGATTCAGTATGTTACCTGAAAAATGCACTGCTACTTTATTTATTTTATTTTTTATTTTTTGGCACTGCTACTTCAATTAGGAAGATACAAGGCTTATAAAGACTTATTCCTTGCAACTATCAACAGCCTTTGTGATAAATAATAGACTGCTAAAGAGAAGTGTTGCATTTTGACCTGGTGATGATTGGGTAGTTTCAAATCAATACTTTTTTCTCAGTGGACTATGGGTATTTTGGAAGTCAAAATATGATGAAATTAAAGGTCTTGGCAAATAAAGTCTTGATGCCACTGCTATGATCATAAATCTATGCTTCAGATTTAATGGGGGAAAATTCTCTAAGATGTGCAAAGATTAAAATTAATAAAATTTCTTGACATTTGTGTAAGTCTATAAAGATTCTATAGGTGTCAATCAAATGCTCTTTGGCCATTTTAAAGTAAGCCATTTTTAAAAAAGTGTCTAAAGTTAATGAGAAAATGCAATTAAATGTCTTGTCAAATGATCTCTTCAAGTGCATCTGTGTTTTACTTCATTTCAATTAATTGCTCTTTATGATACCCTGAATTCATTCAACTTAATTTACTTTAATATTTTAAATTTTATAATCCAAAGCTGAGAGCTATAGCCACAGGCAGCATACTTTTAGGACTTTGTTCAACACTGCCTTTATGGGGAGAGAGAATATAATACTTTTACATTATTTTGAGCATCTTATGCTCTGCACAAGTGGGTTATTTCACAAGTAACTGAATAGTTCTGACAACAGTTTCAGAATCTTATTGTTAATTGATGAGCAATGGTGTTTTGATGTTCATTGGTCAGCTTCAATAATTATTATTTATGGGGCACTTCTATGAGGAAACTTGTTTTTTTTTTCCATTCTCTTTTGTGAGGCATAACAGCTCTAAGCCCTCTCACTTGTAATTTTTTTCTTTCTCTACACTAATTCTCAAAGTACACAAAAGGGGGGGGGGGGGAAGACCAGTTAAAAGATACATTTCTGGTATTACAACTCAGTGGTGTAGTTTATGGCCAGTTGTGAAACACAACTTCTATGTACATGGTCTTTGCTCAAGGAATAGCAACATGCTTAGAGGTGGTGCAACTGTAAATGGTCTGTTTCCAGACGATTTCTCATTCCTACAGCTCTTAACAAGTGAGTGATTTTTGGAACACATCTGGCATATATACCATCTTGCAACAACTGGATTTTTTTTTTTTTTAAAGATCATATGTTCTGGCCACAATAGTCAGTAGCAGCCTTCGAAGTACAACTGGTGATGAGAGATAAAAGACTTGGGGCTCTTGTGTTTAAAAGAGAGGAAGCTAAAAGAAAATTATAGCCATCCCTAAGTGTGGAAAAGGGTTTCATGGGAAGATTTATAGACCCTTGTTCCCCAAGGCCATTTCGTTTCCTAATGGGATTCTGTGTTCTCAGACAGGGGTGATGGGCACAAATGATGACAGTGTTTAATAATAACAGCAAAGATGACAATAATAAGGAAGGAAGCAAATGCAGTTGCTAAAAGCAGAACCATCACAATGTAAAGCCAATTATCTTGGCATCCAGGATGATTTTGTCTGTAAATTGAATGTAACAAAAAAAAAAAGGACCTTTCCTGGTTTGCTAACAGTGGAGAGAATTCTTAAGATCTTGCTCTCTTACCAGCAAATGATGGGCATGACGATAGCTTTTGTTAATATAAGGGCCCAGCAGGCTAAATATACTTATAATTTAACATCAAGTTCATTTAACTTGTCATAACACCTACAAATGGAGAGGGTTTGCCAAAGAGAGATGGGGAGTCTTCCCTGTGGTCATAGACTTGAGTAACTGTCCAACAATAACTTAATTGTCCAGCAAGTTATAGCTTCCTATTCCAGGGTCCTTTCTCCAATTTCACCTTGTTTTCAAAGAAAGACCTGTTGGCAGATTATTTAATGCTAAATATATTTTTTTCACTTGGAAGTTATGTATAGATTGTAAGATGAGTTAAGTAACAAGACTAGATCACTTTAAAAGGCAAATAAAAAGAAATAATTGCAGTGTATTGCCTGATGTCAGTCTTCTTGAACAGTACCAATGTCAAGAGGATCAGGGCCATTCTAGGAGAAAACTCCTTGCTTTTTAAAACAAAACTTGTAAAACTAGTGAGATGAGTAGCCAGGATCTGTTGTAGTATTGATTGGACAAATGTTAGAAGCAATTGACACAGACACATTCAGATCTAGGGATAAAGTGTTTTATCACCGGTTTGCTTTGGGAGCCAAATGCAAGATGTCCCTTAGAGGGATATTCAGTGAAGCTTTCACAGTGACATAGAAAACTCTGTTCACTGACTGGTGTTGTGAAAGGATGTTAGTGTGTTCAGAATACTGCTTTAAATTAATTCCATTTGTTCGAGGTTAATAGGTGTAGAAAGAGAACTGGATTAGAAATCCAAAAACTTGGTGCTAATTTACCTAAATACTACCTAATTGCCACTTAATTGTGCTTTTAGTTTCATCATCAATAAAATGGAGATTAAAAATATGTCCTTTTGTCTTAGCTTGGGCTACCATAACAAAATACTAGAGAGTAGGGAGGCTTAAACAACAGGGATTTATTTCCTACCATTCTGGAGGCTGGGAAGCAAAGATCAAGGCTCTGCCTGATTTGGTTCACCTATGAGGGTTCTTTTCTTGACTTGGATCTGGCTGTTTTGTCACTGTCTTCACATACTGGGTAGGGAGTGAAGCAGGGAGCAAGATCTCTGGTGTCTCTTCTAAATATGGACACTAATCCCATTATGAAAGCCCCATCCTCAAGACCACATCTAAACCTAATCGTCTCCCAAAAGCCTCATCTCCAAGTACCATCACTTGGGAGTTTAGGACTTTAACATATGAATTTTGGCGGGACATATTCAGTCCGTAGCACTTGCCTTTCTCATGGTAGAACAATTGAAATAATATGATAAGGCTACACAAAGATATATTAAGAAGTTAGAGTTATTGACTGATGTTTTCCAATTGGATTTTCATATATCTTTCCATTTAATAAAGTTTCGTTCTTGGAGACCTGGATGGCTCAGGCAATTATGCATCTGCCTTTCAGCTGAGGTCATGATCACGGGGTTTCTTTCTGATCAAGCCCTGTGTCTGGCTCCCTACTCAGCACCTCCCTCTCCCTCTCCCCCTGGCTCATTCTCTCTCCCTCTCTCTCTCATTCTGTCAGATAAATAAACAAAATATTTTTTAAAAAATGAAGTTATGTTCTTTTAGCATGTTTATTTTGAAGCAGTTATTAGTGCAAAGCTAAATGAGAATAAAAGTTCTCATTTCTAGCCTTTTAGCAATTCACTCTTGCTTCATTCTTGTTAGATTAACTTAATATAAGTGTTATTTCACAACTTTTCAATACTTAGTTCTTTGCTTACCTGTGAACTTACATTTTAATGAAACAGCTATCTTAGCTGCTAATGGGAATTGGTAAGAGAACACATTCATGGGATGAGCATTTTCCACACTTGTTTAAAATGGATGTAATTTTTCTTAAAAAATGTATTAAATGTGTATTGAAAAGTTGAATTGGATTATCTTCAATTTCTTATAGAAGAGAGGCTAAATGAGGTAGTTTTTTGTTCAGTTTTATCAAGCTATAGTTGAAGTATATCATGGTATTAGCATAAAGTGTGTAGCATGATTCGATACATGTGTGCATTGTGAAATGACTGCCACCCTAAGTTCAGTCCATGTCCATCATAAATGAGAGTCTTTTATTTTTCTATTTTTTCTTGTAAATTTATTTTTTATTGGTGTTCAATTTGCCAACATATAGAATAACATCAAGTGCCCTGCTCAGTGCCCGTCACCCAGTCACCTCCACCCCCTGCCCACCTCCCCTTCCCCCCACCCCTAGTTCATTTCCCAGAGTTAGGAGTCTCTCATGTTCTGTATGAGACAGTCTTTTAAATGATACTATAATGCTAAGGAAAAAAAGTGTCAGATGATTATTAGTTTTTGGTGAAGGAAGCACTAAAACTGAAAAGAAACCAGTAGTTCAGTCATGAACATTGAGTAGAGACGTAAATAGTGTATTACATTTGTGTTTTCTTTGATTAGTACTCACCCTTGACATAGTCTTTCTGGATATTTGTGCAGAAAAAAAAAAAGAATTGTTATTGCAGTCTATGTGTTTTCTCTTTCTAAACAAGGTAGAAATTTTGTGAAAAAAAATGTAGCAACGTATCTAAAATAATTTAACTACTTGTACTGTATTCTCTCCCTTTCCCCCCCACCCAACGGGGAAAAAAAAATTATGTTATTCTTTTCCTTTCCCTCTATTTTGATTGTTTTAAAGATCAGGTTGAAATTCTTTTTTTTTATTATTATTTTGAAGATTTTATTTATTCATGAGAGAAAGCTGCAGAGACATAGATGGAGGGAGAAGCAGGCTCCCTGAGGGCAGCCTGATGCAGGACTTGATCCCAGGACCCCAGGATCACGCTCTGAGCCAGATGCTGACATTCAATCACTGAGCCATCCAGGTGCCCCAGGTTGAAATTCTGTTCATAAATATGTTGCCTGTGAGAAAAGATGGAACTTCTTTCTTCTGATTACCTAAGGAATAAGCTTGCTCCCAGTGAGAAACAATGCCAGATTTTACAGGGCCTCTTGTGTGACCTGCCTTGACAGGTGTTCTCTTTTGAAGCACTTAACTTGTACGAGTTGTAAACATGTGGTTTTTCTTACTTGTCTTGGACAAAAATAATCCTCCATAGAAAATCCATTACAGAATGGTTTTGCATAGCCATTTAATGCTGAAGATTCCATGGCAAATCTTGGTAGGCCCATTGTTTTGGTAGTAAAGATATATCTTGTTTTAGGCAAAAGAGGAGTATGTCGTCTCTTGTAAGTAATAGTAGCAACCAAATGTTGATTAGCTACCAGTGTAAGAATAGTGGGCTAGGAGTTTTTAGTCAGGTTTTTATTAGATATTGGGAAAAGGCTTGAGCAGGCAAGGTGAGAGGTTTCTAAATTTAACACTCAATGAATGTTTGATATGATAATAATTGTCATAGAATTTTAAAATTTAAATTCAATTGATATATTGTGCATTATTAGTTTCAGAGGTAGAGTTTAGTGATTCATCAATTGCATATAACAGTGCTCATTACATCAAGTGCTCTCCTTAATATCCATCACCCAGTTACCCCATTCCCCTCACACCCCTCCCCTCCAGCAGACCTTGTTTGTTTTCTAGAGTTAAGAGTCTTATGGTTTGTCTCCCAAATTTGAGGTTCTTAAGCCTAGACTTTTGTCACTGTGGAACCCATCATTTAAAGAAACTTAATGTCTAGTGTTTGATTACTCAGTCAGCAAAACATGTGCCTTCCAGTATCAATATGAAAAAGCCAAAAATGTTTTCTTAGTGGTGAGAAATTTGATATTTCAGAAACAATATCAAGTTAGTAATGGGAAAAATCAGGACCTCATTGGAGTTCCTTGTACTTAGGTTTTAGCACATACATACATAAGTTGGAAAGAGGATACAATAATCTTTTCATTCCTTGAGAGTCTTAATCCGGTTCTGTGTATGGTAAATATTTTTTAAAAAGCAATCTTTTCTAGGTTATAAGATCATCCTTGATTTGCATTTTTGGAGAGTAAATCTGATTTTATTGTCATATAAAATACAGACTTAAAGTGAGTAAATCTGTTTTGTTGGATTTGATAAGATGTAAGATGGTGTCGGCTTCATCTAGCAGCAGAATGGGTTTTTGACAGTTAACATTTAGTTGAATTCTGTCCTGGTCTGTCTAGGTTAAGTTGAAGGTCCATCTACTATGACATGATTTTATATATGCTTAGATGTTTTTATTGAGCCATAACTGTGTTCTTTCAGATTGTTTTCTCACAAAATACTTTGATGAGTATGCAGGGATGCTACTTCTGGATACATCACTAAGTTTCTAGCTTTTCTCATGTTGCTTTTTTTCTTTAAATTTAAGAGTCTTTCCAAAATATGCATTTGCATTTAGAAGAAATGATTAACATAGTATCAGTGGTGTTGTACTTGGAATTTTCATTAATATTTGCTTGAGCTTTTACAATATAAATATGCCTGGACCTTCACACCAAACCTATTTAATCAGAATTCCCTTATATATAGAAACCCCCCAAGTGATTCGGATGAATATCCATGGCTATGAATCTCTGGATCCTTGGTCAGTGTCTTAAAAGTCTGGTTGGTCCCCAGAACAGCAGCAGCAGCATCACCTGGAAACTCTTTATGGAATCCAGGTTCTCATCCCTACCCCAGAATTATTGACTCAGAAATCTGGAGTGGGACCCAGCTGTCTGTGTCTTAACAAGTCCTTCAGGTAATTGTAATGCCCATGAAAGTGTGAGACTCCATATCTGATCATCCCAAGGAGTCTCCTTAGCTCCAAAACCACAAATCCTCATCCAAAAGCTTCTAAGATACTGGATTTGCTACCCATCATTCAACATTTTGTCCTTCTCCAATCACCTCTTTTGCTTTCAACTTTCTATTTTAATATTTTCAGTGAATTAATGTGTTTATTAAAAACCTTAAACGTTTTGTGGGTCAGGCATGGCATTAATGATAAACATAGAATGAAAGCCTTTTTCTCCTATTGTGTTATGTTCTCTACTCTTCGTCAATTTTCTGTTGGTTGGTAACTGTTGATTTATTAACCTTGTTTGTGGTTAAGAAGCTAAAAGAAGGCTGCCTGCAGGTTTGGGTCTGGCACTGGCATGATGCTTGAGACCGATGGATCAAGTTTAGCATGGGGTGGTTCTAGAGATGGCCACCATCCCCTCTTGGTTTCCTAATTAGTGTCACTCTAAGCAAATAGCTCTGGCAAACGGCTCCTTTAAGTCCAGTGCAACATGACTGGTCCAGCAGGAGGGGGAATTAGAGCTCTTTCCACTCACTGTAAGGAAACCTCGTTTTTGGCTCCCAAATGGTTTCCAGAGCTATCAAAATAATACCGTTTGCAGACACTTTTCATGGCTGAAAAGAGCAACTTGGAAAGGAAAAGGAGTACTCCACGGCCCCCGGGAGAAATGTTTTGCAGCTGGGCATTGCACATAACTGCTAACTGAATGCCCTTGCAGTGCGTAGCTCACCTTTGTGGCTCAACAGTGGAAGAGCCACTCAACGGAAATGAAGAGTCCCTCACACAGGCATGTGTGCTTGTAAACCAGCTCCTCTTGGTGGGCCACAGACAGCAACATGTTGGACATTGAACTGCAAATCTCAAGCAAATCTTGCAGTAGTGAAGGGTTGGAGGCCGCCTGCTGCTCATTAGAGATCCTGTCTGGCTCCTTTCCTGCGGAATGAGTAGTAGATTGCTGACACCTGTTTTCCCATCCAGCCTGAGGATGTGAAGTGTGCATCAGGAATGCCTGAAAGTGCTTCCTTGTGTCCAAGTCTGGGTCTTAGTGTTGCTTGGAGAGAAGGGGGTTGCCATTTAGGGCCGGGGAGGGGGGATGAGTAAAAATCAGTGGTGAGAAAACTGTATTATCAACTGAGCTGAGGCTCTCCCTCCTCGTTTAGTGGCTTCTGCTGGAGCTCTTTTGTCTTCCACACAGCCCTGATACCTCCGTCACCCAATGAGTGAAGTCAAAAGAAGAAAGAGATGTCTGTACGGGAAAAGACCTTATCTGATACTCAAATAACATGAATAGATAGTTGAGACTGTGAGCACATGAGAAATGGGATAAAAATAGTCCACCCAAATTTACCAACATTATTGAGTTATTTTAAATTGGACCTAAGTATGTAAAATTCAAATGTGTTGATGGTCTGATCAGTTTCTTTGCACAGTTCTGTCCAGGTATTTGTTCTTCCCACTTTGACCCACTGTAAAGTCTCATAAAAACTGGCAGATGGTAGAACAAAGCACCTAATGCTCTGCCTTCAGTCACAGATAGAGAGTGCATGCTGTATGCAGTGTGTTAAGGTGAGTATGAGGGGATAACCAACACAAGAGAGACCCCCACACCCTTTTCTTTGCAAGTCCCTGCAGTCTCCTGGAGAGGAGACACATCAGAGGCAGCATAACACTATAGCATATCAGATGAGCAAACAGATGATGAGATACACATTTTCAGTGGGTTCAGAGCAGGAAGACAACTGTGAGTTGGACAGGTCAGGGAGGATGTGGTATTTGTCCTGGGTATTAGAGGATGAGGAGAATTCAGGGTGAGAGAGTGGGGCATGTATATGATGCTTTTTCCCTGCATCCACAGGCTGGAATTAGAGGGTGGGGTGTGTGTGTGTGTGTGTGTGTGTGTGTGTGTGTGTGTGTGTAAGTATTGGCAACATTTCCCACTGACTCAATTGTGGGACTTGGCCAGATCTCCTTATGAACATTATCTCCATTTGTGAACTATGGATGAATGAGGTTAGGGTTGGGTCATGGCCTTGGACCAGAGTGAAATTAACTGGCTCATAATGTGATTGAACTAATGACCTTGGCCTCATTACCACTATGTTCTAACCAGTTGAGTCAATCAAACATTGCAGAAAGGGTAATCAAGGTAATCTTTTAGAGATTTAGATAGCAGTAAACACAGGAGTAAAATCAAAGCCAGGTTCTTCCCTCATGTAATGCCCAGGTGTTTGTCTCATCATCCTTGAGTTTATATACTTGTTCCCACGTCTGGTAAAAATATGGTAGACAAAACAAAAAGGACACCATGATTCTCCTGTGTCACTGGTTTTGGCATAATACAATGTGTAATCATTTTTCTTGCATGGTGTTGGAATATTTTTGCACAGCAAAATATTTTTGAGCAATAATGTTAATTTTAGATGTGGAGCATCCTATAAATTTATTGATGATGGCTTTCTTTTCTTCTTTAAAGTCTGAACAACCTAGTCCTGCCAGCTCCAGCTCCAGCTCCAGCTCCAGCTTCACACCGTCCCAGACCAGGCAACAAGGTATCAATATCTCCCAGGCAAACTATGAGGCATTTTTCTCATAAAACGTCTTAATGAGCTGATTTATGGCCTATTTTCTACTGTTTTATTATTTGAATGATAACTTGGCTTTTATGCAGTTGTATTTATTTCCCCGAGGAATGCACTTGAGTATTGTTCTGATGTATGAGACCGGCCTCTAGAAATTCCCCTTTTTCCAGTCCCTGCCATCAGAGTCCCATTTTACAAAAGGATTATAGACACAGCCTATTCCAGGGAGCTCCCTAAGGAAATACAATAGCAAAAGCTGGAGTTGAGAGGCTCTGACAGAGAAATAGATTTTTACTCTCTCTCCTGGATGTCTTTCATTTTATTTATTTTTTCCTACAGATTAATAGACCTGTTTTCTTTGGCAAGTGATAGTTTGCTGTCTTTACAATATATTTTCCCTCTACTTGAACTTAAAGAAATTTAAATATAAAGAAACCTAATAAAGAAATTTAAACCAGAACATTAAGTATGTATTTTATACTTTTGGTGTGTGGAAATTTTCAAATAAGAGCTCCCTCCCTTTTTTTTTTAATATGAAAAGTGAGATAATATGAAGGAATAATTTGTTTTTGAGCATCATTTTGCATATTACCTCATTCATCGATCATACTCAATTTCTGATGGCTTTGTATGTTTTGAAAAGGATTAAATTGTTGTATGTATTTGGGCTAAGGCTAAGCTTCCAGGAAAAAATAAAAGACACTAATCATTTTGGCTATTCAGATTTTTTGTTATACTGACATCCAAAGATATAAGCCCACTACAAAAGCAGGAATTAGTGGAGTGTGAGATTGCAGAGAATCAATACTTATTTTAGAACCAATTTAGAGGTAGCTCGGATATTCATGTCCTAGATTAGACTTTAGGAATTGCCTAATCCAGAATAAAAGTACCTCCTCTCTCACTTTCTTGATTGCCTGCACAATCTCTTCTTTAACATTAAAAAGAGTGATCTTGTTTTCATCATGTTTAGAGCACTCAAGTGAAAATAAGCCACAGACACACTGAATTTTTGGATTCTTTTTGTTTTCCAGTTATGTCCTATTCTAGAATAAAACTAATTATGACTTGATTTTTTTCTCTCCTATCTAATACTGGATACCCTCTTGAATTTTCTGGGCACCTGATTTATTACAGGGTTTTATTTATGTAAATATATGCTGGTATTTTGCCAGGAATTTCTTAAAAAGTAAAATAAAAATTGGTTGCATAAAATTGTTGCTTGAACAAGATCTTGTGTCCAGGATCAATATGAAGATCAGAGATAGTACATTACACCATGGAATTGAAATACTTTATAATCTGAACTTGACTGAAATGCTTGCTTGACCTGAAATTGACCTTGAAATAAAAGGAACAGCTAAACCTTAATAGATCAAAAACTACCACACAAAGGCTGCATTGCCAAGAACAAGTTACAACCACGGTGATTTATTTGCCTCAACTTTTCAATACATGGATTAACCTAACAAAACATTCAATTTACTAATAGATCTTTCTGTTCCTCTTTAGATGTAATTTTTCTTAGGGAAGAAAAAATACATAGAAAAACATTCCTAGGAAAGAGAGATTTTCCAATAAACATCCTGGGGCATCTGTTGTGAAAACAACAATGTTTCAGTTAGATGTTATATTTTAGAAACTACCAAATTTATTTTATCACTTGCATAAATATATGTAATGATGGGGTTTTGTTGTTGGTTTTTTGGCCAATGTTCAGTGCCGGTGAGCTGTCCACTATGTCTGCTATGACTAAGTGTGTATGAAATAGTTTGATTTGTGGTTCACCATCATTCCTCAGGTCCTTTAAGGTCTATAATGAAAGATCTGCATTCTGATGACAATGAGGAGGAATCAGATGAGGCAGAGGATAATGACAATGACTCCGAAATGGAAAGACCTGTAAATAGAGGAGGCAGCCGAAGCCGCAGGTGAGTGCCTTGGTGGGAACACAGCTCCCTGGGATGAAATCCTGCCTTTTCCCCAGACTTACTGGTAGAACCATGGCCAAAGTATGCAACACCAGAAACAGTGGTGGGAAATGGTCACAGTCATTTGAGTTGGGTCACCTTGGCATGTTTATCTCCACCTCTGCAGAGAACTGTGTGTCCCTTTTTTCAGAAAGCAAAAGGTTTTGCTTCTAAAAATTCTATAGGGAAAACATCCTGTTAGTAGTCCTTGTTCTTGAAAGGCTCTGCCAACGTGGGAAGGACTGGCTGCTGAAATGAACTCTGTTTTCATTTTTTAAGAGTTTGTGTCGATCCATGGCTATCGCCTCAGAATTTAAGGAGACATGTTTGCTGTTTGTAGTTAGAAATACATAATTGGCTTCAGTGAATTATGTGTGTGACCTAATTAAAACTAGGATCACCTGTGTGTGTTTTCCAGCAAATAAATTCCTTTTAAGTGTGCTGACAATTAGGTTCCTTAAGTAGCTTTAATGCTGTGAGGCATAATTCCACATTATAAGATGGTAATTCATGTCACTTATAATTAATAGTCAACTTGAAATTGCCTTGAGGGTTTTATTTCTTTATCATGAGGAAAACAAATAGGCATGCTTACTTTAATGGGTTTGAGTAGAAAAAATATGAATCTACTTGAACTTAAAATCCAATTACATTTATAATACCTCACATTAAATCTTTTCCCTTTATCCATTACTGTGTGGAAGGCCCTAAAATTCCTTAGAAGGATACTATCTTAATCCCAACTGGACAGATCGTATGGTTTCTAATCAGTAATTCCTTGGTGTCCTTTGAGAAGGGCTCCTCTGAGTACGTATGCCCCATCACATCCCTCACTGATTCTTCCATGTGGCTATACTCAGTAGTCACACCCAATACCTCTTTCTCCACCTTGTCTTCCAAACTCACCTATCTCTATTTTTTCCTTGAATAGGAGAAAATAAGGAGCCTTATAGCTTTGGTGTTATAACATTTCCCCTTAGAACTCTTTAATCTGACAAGAAGGAAACTAACTGGTAGGGCAGAAGGATCTAAAAATGGACCAGAACATGGCAGTGAGCATATTTATAACAACCAAAATCCTCACTGCTGGTGGGCTCTCAAACTTACCTGATGAAAAATGCATTTAGCCAAATTACAGTTAGAGTTATTTCGAAAATCTAGATATTCCATGATTGGCTATTGCCCACCCACTCGCCGTCCCATCCGAGTGGGGCAGGTCAGATCCTACAGGCTTGTGAGTTATCTGATGTGATACACACGATGTCGGAGACTCGCTTCTTTCCCCCTGCCTGACATGTGCTGTTAGCACAGCAGCGCCAGTGTAACATTTGGTCTTCCTTGCACTTGTGAAGTCTCAACTGTTTAATCAGTTTAAATACTCAACCTTCCACTTCAGTCAAGAAGCATTTTAAAGCAGCGCTTCATCAGAACACTTCATTAATGTAATTTAGTTAAGAAAAACAAGTTCCATCAGTTTTTGCTAAAAGGATGTCCCAGTGTATCCTTTTCATTTCCTATCTTGTATCTTGTCTATCTGAATATATTATAGAGCTGGAATGTGATTGCCTATTCAGAGCAAAAAAAAAAAAAAAAAAACTATCCTGATTTCTAAAGCATTTTCTGTTTCTGAAAAGAATATTTTATTAGGTGACTGTGTAGCTAAAGAGAGAGAGCAAACACTGAAGGACATTTCAGAAGAGGGGTATACATTCAGTGGAGTAGAATAAAGAAATATCTCCTACCCTGGCTAAAAGAAAATTCTATTTTGTTCTGAAAAGAAAAGAAAAAAAGGGGAGGGGTTATATTTTTATGTTGTCTTTGGTTGTTGAAAGATATTCTGTTTCTCTAAAGCAGTTATCCCAAACACACTGTCTCTTCATGTTGCTGAAGTATATTTCCAATGAATTCTTGTAGCAGCAACAATTAAGTCAAAACTAGGGACAGCCTTAAGTCATTACACAGTAGAAATAATTGTTGTCGGTCTGTCCAGCACGTTGGGCTTCACACAGCCCATCTTCAGACATCACCCTGGGCTGGCAGCCATGCAGGGCTGTTTGTATTCTCAACAGTTGCTTCTACTCCCGCAGCCTGTATTCTGGCCATTTTGGTAGAATGTTCACCTATAGCAGAGAGGCAGGGGGAACAAAAACTAGAAGGTAGTAACCTAAAAATGGTCTAATTTTGCTGACCTTCGGCTGGCTTTGTGATAGTAGGTAGGTGAAGTTGGAGCAGGGATATAAAAGAATAAATGAGGCCAGTACAATAAAGTTGCTGTGCACCAGCTGTGGGTTACATTGCCTGAGTTTGAATCCCAGAACCATTCCTTTTACCTCTTGACCACAGGTGAGTGATCCAATCTAAGTCTGTTTCCTCATCTGTTGAAATAAGGGTCATTAAATGAGAAATAGCAGGTAAAACACTTAACACAGTTCCATACAGAGTAAGCACTGGGATGTGTTAGCAGTTGCATGAGGTGAAACAAGTTTTCAGTGGTTAGTGTTTGGATTCCTTTCTGTCTGCGCCTAGTTCCATAGATAATTCAAGAACTATCTGTACCTATGCATGTAACTTCTGTTTCTTTGCAGAGTTAGCTTAAGTGACGGTAGCGACAGTGAAAGCAGTTCAGCTTCTTCGCCCCTACATCACGAACCCCCACCACCTTTATTAAAAACCAACAACAACCAGGTAAATTGTTGGGTTTGCACTCTTCGAGACTCTGCAAAACTAAGTGTGATCATTTTTACAAAACATAAAACTTTTCATCCCTTAATTCTAAACTAAGTCTCTCTCAATATCAAATACGTGGGAATCGACAACCTTCAGAATAAACATGTAGTTGGGGTGAAAGAACTTCTGTTGTCATGAAAAGTATGTTTCATTGGATGGGTTAACACAGAAAGTGTTGCTCATTTGCCCCTGATTTCTGTGGGTTTTTTTCCCCCTCCAGCAGTTAAGTAGGCTAATTTAATGATTTAGAAAGAATATAATCTTTGGAGCTAGTTTACAGCCTGATTCTTTGTTTTTTAAAAAAAAAAAATTTATTTATTTGAGAGAGAGAGAGAGAGAGACCGTGCACGCATGAGCAGGGAGGAAGGAGCAGAGGGAGAAGCAGACTCTCCTCTGAGTGGAGAGCCCAATGTGAGTGAGACTCGATCCCAAGACCCTGGAATCATGACCTGTGCCAAAGGCATCTGCCTTTGTTTAACTGACTGAGCCACCCAGGTGCTCAGCCTGGTTCTTTGTTTTACTAATTTACAGTAATGTACTGGTGGGAAATGAACTTTTAACTTTTGATTCTGTTTCCTCATCCATAAATGGAAATATTAATACCTGCCCTGCCAGTTCTCTGAATGATGACAAATACCATATTTGTAAAGAGCATGTGGCCATGCTTATTATTGTAGGTGCTCTGCCTCTGTGTGGTCATCCAAGGAAAGAGGGTCATCATTTGGAATTGTAAGGAATAGTTTATAAAATGCGAATAATGGTCATTATCATTATTATAAATCAAGCAGAAAGAAGCCTTATTAATTTAATAGTCCATTCAGAATGTAGTTTTTGGATAAGGTCTAGGCAAAACTTTGGAGGCTTTGATGAAGAGCTTTTCTTAAACAAATGATTAAGACTGGGATATTTTAAATACTAAAATAATTTCAAGTATCATGAATATTATAAAAACCTCATAGTGCATTGAGTTGATACACTCATTTATATAAGCTATTCTTATCTCTTTGTTTAGGCAGGTTCCCTGTGACTTCTAGAATAATTGCTTAATCCAAGTTACCTTATGAATATTATGAACTTAAAAGAACTGCACTTTTCTGAAATTATTCTCTTTCACAGATGTCCTACAATTTTAAACAGCCTTGTCCTTGAATTTGTTATCTTTGCTTTACTGAGAAAATATGATTTTTTATAGCAGAAGATTTTTTTTCTTTTAAAATTTTGTATAAATCATAAGATCTCTTAAAATTTAGAGTACCTCATTTAGAATACCTCATTTATAAAGTTTATCCACAACTTAAGTTTATTCCTATTCCTTCATTGTAGAATAGGAATAATATCAGTGTTCTCTACCTCACCACTTTTATTCAACTGCAGTTTCTTTGTGGCCTACATGTGAATGCAAGCCCAGCCTCATCATCTGTTACAGACTGGCTGTTCGAGGAGTTAGTACATTCTTACTCCTGACCCTACTTCCCTGCACACCATGCATTCCCCAGCTCCAGTGCCAGCCATGCCCTTGGCCCTGGGCCGGCCAACTCTCCCCTCTGGCATGACAGCCTACCACCACACATCAAGCACTTCTGGGGCAGGTAAAGACTAAGGGCAGAACCACATCATCACCAATCAGTTGGGAAGAGACTTGGGCTGGCTAACTAGATAACTTGAGTTTCTTTTGTAAATCTGTGCTTCAGTATATAAGCTGGCAAAGGGATAGAATTTGGACTTTGCATATATTTGCATATTTAATTTAAACCTTTGGAGCTTCCGGTGGGGTGTGTGTGTGTGTATGTGTGTGTGTGTGTGAGATAGAGAGAATGAGAATGAATCCGGGTCCTTCATGGGCAGTAGCAGTAACTATCAGGAGTTAGGGGCATTAGGTATCCCCCTCTTAAGCCCCTTGAGCTTCATTCCCACATGGAGGGGTTAGACTGATAAACCAGCTCCATGAAGCCCCCAGTCTTGCCTTTCAAACCACCCTAAACATTTCCTGGATGGGCAGTCCTGAGTTGACTTGGCTCAAATCTTGGCTTCAGGGAAAGTTTTGGATTTTTTTTTTTAAGCCTGTCTAGCAAAACAAGACTAAAAAAATGAATGGTATCATCTATCTGCTGAGGGTAAAAATTACTTTATCCAATTAAATAGCATACCACTGGTTTCTTGGCATATGTTTACTCGACAAATGTAGCTTCACACATGTGAATCATCAATCTGTCAGGAATATTCAGTTATATGTCACTTCCTCCATGCACCTATAAGCATAATAAGACAGTCCATATGCTTTCACTTTTAGCTAGTCTAGGGTAGGAAATACGTGTAGTATCACAAGAGCACTTACCTCCTTGAAGCTGTCTTGGAACTGAGAGAGCAAGAAAAGGTTTTTAAAACTTTGTATTGGTTTCTTAACCCCTCAAGTTACCTGCATCAGGTCAGGTGTGTTGCTATATCCCTTTAAATCCGTGTTCTAGGACTTCTTAAAAAATTGCTAATCTTCCTTGGTTCTTCATGCCAGTGAAGTGAAAGAGTAAGAATTTCTTAAAAATATCAAAGCCCCCTGAATTTCACCCTAGAATGCATTTTCAGTATTCATTTGACTGTATGTGTGAGAATTTGATATTTCACATCAAATAAAATCAATGAAAACAGACTTCCTGTTTCACAGACCTTCTTCGTAGGAGTTTCCTTGGTTGCTCTCTGTCTGCAAATTGATAATGATCTCTGAAATTTTTGTAAATTTCGAGGCAAAGCCGAGTTTTCCTTCCTCGTTCTCAAATATTCCAGGGACGAGGGAAGAGAGAAAGTGCTAATTGAATCAGACATTTTCTAACTTTGGGAAAAACAGTGAACAGACAGAGGCAGGCACATGTCAACAAAGCTAGTAATTAACCTGAGTATTGTTAGGAGCTACTGGATCATTAACATGAAAGGCCCATCAGTAGAGAATCCAGGCTGCTGAATAATTGAGTTGTCAGTCCTCACAAAGAGATACAGAAAAATAATCTTAAACGTTTGATTCTAAACCATATCCTCAGATTAAGGATTGAGGTGCAACTAATCTGAGTTCTGTTTTAGCGGATGACCATGGATATAAATGGTGCATCTTGGCCATCTGGGTAGTTGTTGCCTTCAGTAAAGCTTAATAGGGAATAATAGTGAGTGCTGTGCCATTTTAACCAGAGGAGTGTGTGTGTGTGTGTGTGTGTGTCTGTCTGTCTGTCTGTCTGTATTATTATTAAACTTCAAACCTCCCTTACCTGAGTTTCAAACAAAATCAAAATTCCAGATCCCTTTTGGCCGAAAGTATGAGGAGAAAAGGGGTTGGGGGCGACAGGCCTTGAGGGAAGGAAGTGATCCATTGTACCCAAGTTAATATTCAGAATATCATAAATTACCTATCAGCCTGCAAGGCATGTGGAATGAAATTAAAGAGTCTATCCAGTTGAACTGGTTTGAAATAAGCTCATGGAAGACAAGGTGCTGTAGTTTTAAATTCTGGAGTCGTTTCCTTAAAGATAAGAAATGATCATAAATAAAACAATTGTCTTCAACATGGCTCAGCTCTCCCAGAATGAGGTTTTGACAAAGCTGTTTATTTTGGAGCAGGGAGAGATCAAAGAAGGAAGATTAACTGAGCCCTCTCTGGGCAGCCACTCAGTAACTTGAGGCGGATCACTGACACCCGGAGCTTTTGTTCCTGCCACTGCAGCTTCAGAAGAAAGAAACTAGGATTTCAATGTAGTTTGGCCTTCTGTGCTGTAGCACTTACGGAATGTGTAGGGTGGGACTTAAGTGCCCCGAATGTTCTATTTTCTGCTCTGAAGTGGTGGTAGAACTCTAAACCTAGTTAGCAAAGTTGCTTACAAATACAGAATCCTTAGTCACTTTGATCCCCCGGAGTGCAGTGACTTGGGGAATGGCAAGGGGGTGCAGAGTGGGATATGATGGCAATACAATTTAGTTTTCTAATGCACAAGGCAAGCGTACAGGCGCTGTTTTTCTCTCTGGCCTGGAATCTCAGCAGATTGTCTTGCTTTGCCCAACCGCTTGTCTGAGTTGGCGAGGAGTGCCATCTACTGACCTACTTATTCCTAGGTCTCTGAGCTCGGAGTTTCCCCTTGAGGTCTCATTTCCAACAACAATAGAGAAGGAAATTCTGAACGTAGGGGAGTGTTGGGTTTCCTTTACAGTGCGACACGTTAAAAACGATTGCCTTGCCCCAGCGATTAAGTAATTTCCTTGTGTTGCCCAAAGTATTGTATTTTAAGTGAGCGAGCCTGGTCAGATTGGTCATCTGGTTATCTTAATGTTAAAAATGAAGAAATAGAGGCTTTCTCAGGAACGACTCTATTGAAGCTCACTTCTTACCCATGCATTATTCTAAATTCAAAGGAAAATATACCCTTTTAGAAGTATTTGGTCTTCTCCAGAATGTCACGGTCCTATACCAACAGGTAAAATGTTTGTTGGTAGTGTAACATTTTATAGCTGAATGGAAATCTGGACATTATCTTGTTCATTTCCTATATTTCATCTCTCTTCTTTTTTTCTTTTTGAGATCCAAAAAATGTTAAATAATAGAGCTAAAACCTGAACTTAGTTTTCTGAGCCCAATTAGGGCTTTCTCCACAACAAACAAAGAGTGGGCTCATTTTAAAATCACTTTTGTGTTATGGAATATGATAGACTTTTGAACAGGATGGTGTGTGTATGAGTGAGTGTGTGAGTGTGAGACCAGAGAATGGACAAAGACAAGCAGTAGGAATATGAGACTTCTTAAATATATCTTTTATTTGGCATTTTCCTCCTTAATATTAGCTTCCGATTATAACTCAGTTGGTAATGAGGTTATCATGAAAAAGACAAATTACTCTGCTTTTTATGTTTATATACATTTGTAAACACTCATCAATAAATTCAGTGGATCTCAGCGATTTTAAACAAGGCTCATTTAAAAATATTTCCCTTATGATCCTCAATTTTGAGGACTCTAATAAACCAACTGTATTTATTAAATAATAATTTGTTTTTCCTTCTTCGTCATTAGAAACCTAGCTCCCCAATGGAAGCCTCTAAACAGTATGCAAACTACTATTCATCTCAAAGCTGTGATCAGTTCAGATGAAAGGACAGACCCTTGGTTTTTTTTATCATGGCTATAAACACAAAATTCTTGAACCATGGAAGATAGTCCTGCCTCTTTATTTCTTAAGTTGGAGGATCCCAAGTTGGGAGCAGTGTAGCTGATGGCCATCTTCATTTCCAAAGCTGCATCCATTTAGTGGGTATGAGTAATTTTTAGAATCTGAAAGTCAGGTACTAAAAAGGGTATTGGAGTATTTGCTCTATCATCCCTAGCATGCTGAGCACTGGTTGTCATGCTGAAACAGCAGAATAAATAAGAAAAAATTCTTGCCAGAGGGGACTATAATACAGTATAACTCAGCTGCTGTGCATATGTGTGAGAGTGTTGTCACAAAAAAGCAGCAGCCTTGGAAGCTTAGATCAATTTTCTTATCGTCAACTTCTTTTTTTTTTTTTTTTTTAAGTCTATTGCCCTGACTCAGCATTTCAGATAGAAGTTCTTTATTTTCCAAGAAAGAGTGAGATTAGAAGAGAAGAAAGAAAATGTATAGACGAGAAGTGCTGTTTGGAAACTGATATCATTGTATGACATTTCATGCATAAGTGCCTTTGTTTAGGGGGCCGGTTTGCTACGAAGTGCCTGAAATCAAATTTAACAGTGTTTTCTTTGATCCCTAGATTCTTGAAGTGAAAAGTCCAATAAAGCAAAGCAAATCAGATAAGCAAATAAAGAATGGTGAATGTGACAAGGTAGGTTTCCAGGGTGTTCCCGAGACTGCTGCAGCATGGACTGGCTGCCCTCTCCTTGTGTTTCCTTTGACCATCCTTGATGGCTCCCCTTCCCTGTCTTCATCAGAGGTGCCCCACACCCCCAAATGGTGAACCTTCTTGGTGCTCTGTAGTTTGTTCTCCAAATCTCGCTTATGTCTTCAGTGTTACTCTGGGCCCTTAGGCTGCCTTTTGCCATGAAGCTCGCATTGCCAAGGGTTTCAGGCACATTGAGTTGGGACCTCAGAAAATCACATTAAAGGTAGAGGATTGAGGAATCTCAGCCATAAGTGAGCAGGGACGCCTGATCCTGGTGTAGTATGCCTTCCAAGTGTGCATCACGCACTGGAAATCTGACCTTAAGACCTGCTGCGGGTTAGTCTCCTGTTGTGGGCAGGGTCATAATATGCTTTGCAGAATCAGGGCAGGCCTGACCAAAGCTTCACAAACCTTGCCTTTGCCTTTATTGCAAACAGAGGCGCTAGGAAAACCCATACAGTTATGTTAACAAAGATTCCTGAGTCTGAGCATATGGGAAGAGAGGTGTGCTTCTGCCCCTGCAGAGGAGCTCCAGATGTTAATTTGGATAGTCATCTTGGTTTTTCAGAAGATATTCTCTTCTGTTACTTGCTGTTTACTGGCTGGCCGTGTTAGGTATAACCAGGAAAGCTTTATTTTTTATTTTTTATTTTTTATTTTTTTTAAGAATTTGTCCTGAGATAATTGGTTGTGTATTTATACTTCCATGTTCAAATTTAGACTTTTATTCTCTTAGCTAAAAATCTTCTGAGATGAAAGAATTAAAAAAAAAGTAAACTGTGCTAATATTTTTAGACTCACAATTTACCATTGAGTACCCCTTTTCCCTATAGATGAGGGTTACTGGGAGAGAGTGGGTCTGCTTCCTTGAATCTGTTGAGAGTAAGTGCCAAGAATTGCCCTTCATGAAACAGCTGGCTTTGTATCCATAACCACGAGAGACTAGATCTCCAGGAGCCTTGGGCACTGAGTCCACACAGCATAGGCAAGGGGCATAGGATGGAGTGCCTCCACCTGCTGCTTGTATGTTCCTGTTTATTTATTATGTTATTTTTGGATTGCTTCCTAACATGCTTCTTCTTTGGGGGGGATACTCTTCTCTTTCAGGCCTACCTAGATGAACTGGTAGAGCTTCACAGAAGGTTAATGACACTGAGAGAGAGACACATTCTGCAACAGGTGAGAAATGCTTTTTAGCACATCCCTTTGCAGAAGCCACGAGGCCTGCTTCATCCTAGGGTAGTGTCATAGCACCTGGAGGTCACACCAGCCCTACACTGGGCTTATGCCACCTGCAGAAGTATTTGGGTGGGTGTGGGGGTGGTTCTCATTGCTGAGGCTACCTGGAAGTCTGCTCTGGAGCTTGGCATGGATGAGCTCCTTCCCCTGGTGTTGCAGCAGAGGAAAACCGGGCATTTGTGGAGGTGACGGTGCTGGTGGGATGCCTGGATTCCTCTGCTGGCTCACACTGTCCTGTGAGCCGAGGGAGGGAAGAACGGGAATGCAAAAGCCTTTGGGGCCAAGCCTCCAGTTTCATGAGAAAACAGTGATAAGAATTTCAGTCAAGTGTTGTCAACATTTGTGATTCAATGGAGTAACCTTTTGCCAGTGCTCTTCTAAGAGAAAGAAATATTTTCCTCATTTCTCTTATCTTGTACAGCATACATCTATTATGAACTCAACTCCAAAATACTTGTGGAGTTGGGAAACTTCTATTAGTACAATTTGATGTTTTGCAAAGATAAGGGTGTTTTTTAATTTTGCTATAGTTATAGTACTATTCAGTTTGTCTGCCGAATTAATGGTGGCTCCTGAGAAATAACTTCCTTAACGACCAAAGAGAAGGTGGCGCTCTAAATTCCAGGGTGGGTTTGTAGATTAGTTCACTGTTTGAATTTTGTTTTATTACTACTTTCAAATGACTTAAAGTAGTATTTAATCTATCCCAGCTGTGTGTGGATTATTATTTTTTTAATGTTTAATGGCTGATGGTCACATTTATATTCTGTGTACATTTTTTGCTGAAAACTATAAATATGCGTTCTCAAATCTGCCAAGTTCCCTGATTTGTCGGATAGGGTTTTTCTTTTCTTTTTTTCTTTTTTTAAACCCTTTTAGAGTTTCAGATTTGAACCAAACATTACAGACCTATGATTTTTAACTGGGATGAGTTGCATTTCTTGCATTTCCATTTAAGTGAATATGAGTAGGGAACAGATTGGAGTGCTTCATCCTAAGAATTATTCTAGTCCTCTGCTAGTATCTTTCTTCAACATTCTTTTGTAGAAAAGAAAATTGTTCAGCTTGCCATTTACCAATTATGTGGGGCTAAATGACTGAATAGTGATGCTAAATCTATTAGCTGATATTCCCATCCTTTCCTATCTCTTTTTAAGCTCCAGCTCTGAACCACTGTGGAGCAATTGTCCAATAAAGCTATGAATGCATAAGCTGGGCCCAAATAGTCTCACAGGAGAGTGAAACAGATGTTTGGGCAGGGTTGAGACACCTTCACAAAGAAGGCCCAGTCAGTGAGTGCAGGAAGTAGGCCATTGGCAGGCTCTTACCTTGGGGTGTCATTGGCATTCCCAATTTCACATTGTCCTTTTAATTTGACCTTTGAAAGAACCGTGAGGGAAGGTGGCTTACTCAAGAAGTGGATTACTTTAGTATCCTAGAGGGAGAGAGTGATGGCTATGAATTTTTAGCCTGGCATCAAGGCGCTCCAGGACACACAGCGTTTCAGCCTAATTGCATTCCCAGGCCGGTTGAAAGCTCTCAGTCTTTGGCCTTTTGCCTTGCAATGCAGCTGAGGCTTGTGATTATGATACCATGATGCATGTCCTGTCACGGTTTACTGCTTAATTAATTCCTATTGTAAAACATAGCACTGTTGAGGACTAATGTTATTCTCCACTTCGAGAGCTGCTCATCTCGTGGAATGCATTCCGCAAAGTCGATGTATTCTTGCCATGCGGGCCTGAGCACCTGCGACAAGATTTCTGGTGAGGCCAGGAGCACATCCAAGGTCTTTTACTATTAAACACATCCTATCAAAAACTCTGCTCTGACAGTTTTATTGTCCTCACAAGAAGTGGTTAATATCTTTGTTTTACTCTGGGGACATGCAATACTGGCACCCAGCATCTAGCTTAATGGGCAGAAAGCACTAGATCAAGAGAGCCTGTGTTCTTAAGCCACTTTTCCTTAAGGTGTATTAAGGAAATACAATACAGGGGGTGCAGTCAAACCCAGAGATCTGAGTACCCTGGACTGACTCATAATTTGATTTTTCTTCAAACTGTGCGTTCCACATTGATTTGGAAAGGGAGATGGAGCACTTCTAACCTCCCTAGCAGTTGAGCTCTGAGTCTGGGTTTGGCATCTTAGAATGAAGAAAAAGTTCTAAGGGAAACCAGGGCTTTCTTAGAAGACAGGTTCACAGTGTAGATAACAGCTGCTATACTTTTAAAATGCTCTTTGGGGAGATGGGAAATTAGTGGTATATTAGAGTATTCCTTCTAACATCATGGAGAACCCTCCCTGGGAAATGTTCTGCTGAAGATTACCTCCATCTTGGGAAATTGCCCTCATGTTACAGAATCCCTTATAGCTAGGATCCTGATGGCCTGCCTCTTCACCAAAGGTAGGGCATATGCGGTCCCACCCATAAACAGCAGCATATTCCCGTCCATACCCGAGGCGATTCTACAGGAAGACCTAGTATCTCCCAGACCTGAATCCACTGCTGGCAGCAGTGGTTAAAGCAAAGCTTGTTCATTGCTTCCCCTCAGTGAGAGGGCTGCTTTTGGGCAGAAAGAACGCTGATTTTTTTAAAAATATAATTAGACTAAAAATAATGCATCTGTTTTTATGATTAAAAACTAGGGTTGGGGGAAAGAGCAACAGATTTAACAAGTAGACCTTACCCTGTTAAAAACAAAAACAACAGAACATGAGAGACTCCTAACTCTGGGAAACAAACAAGGGGTAGTGGAAAGGGAGGTGGGCGGGGGTTTGGGGTGACTGGGTGACGGGCACTGAGGGGGGCACTTGACGGGATGAGCAGTGGGTGATAGCCTATATGTTGGCAAATTGAACTCCAATTAAAAAAAAAAAATGAAAAAACAAAAACAAAAAAACAGCCTGCATCGTACCCCCTAAAAGGCTAATGTGGCAGGAAATAATCCATCACAAATGTTTTCACCATGACCAGGATTGGAAGAATGAGTCAAGTAGTTGAGATACTCTTACTTCTCCACTAAGCATCCACGACATGTGCTCTTACCTTCTTATCTACAATCACTCTGTCTTTCATCATTATTATTTTGGGGAGATATTCATTATTGCAGGATGATGCAGGGTGACACCAGCAAGGTAGAGCCACACCACATCAGCAGTACAAGGTGATTCCTGTAGTGAGGCAGAGAGGCATCCTTCAGGGACCAGTGGGATGTTTTTAGGCTTTGTGGCTTGTGTCATTGGAATAAGCATGTTAATGCTGTGCTTCTGATGTTCTAACTATCAGGATTCCTGGAAGGGAACCCACATTTATTTTTCTTTATGAAGTCTTTACTTAATTGAGGATGTGGGTACATGCTCTAATAATTCAGGTCATTAATGCCATTCCCTTTGGTAAATCGTCCCTAACGCCTTGACTGTGCCACTATGACCACTACTACCTTAAGGCCATCTCAGCATCTACTTGATGTATTCTTACAAGCTCTTACAGGCTCATTGAGTGAGATTGATCAGATCCCCTCCATTTCTTTGTGTGTTTGTGGCTGCAGGTGAGGGTGGGGTTGTTGCTTGTGGAAGAGGTAGGAAGGCCTGTCATCCAAGCACTGGAAATCTATGAGACAGTCCACAGCCTGTGAGATACCCAGTTTCCTAGCAGGCAAGTGGGTTTATTTGCTTTCAAATCAAGTGGCTTTTTCTAGAAGGTATTTTTATTGGTGCTTTCTTATTGGTAATTAGCAGCTATACTGAGTCACAGAAAGCTATCTTCCTAAAGGAGTGAGTTACCATTTCAAAGGGAAAATATAGGACTCTACTTTGCCCCTACATTGTGATGTCACTACTCTCCTTCATCTTCTATTCTCCCTTTACCCCTGCAACTTTTATTGTAATTATTTTTTTTTTAATTCAAGTAGGCCTTTTCTGAATTTTAGCTTCTGGCATTTTCCCTGCTTCATTTGTTTTAGTGCTAATGAAATGGCTAATAGTCAATGAGGGGAGGCGGAGAAAGCACTGGGTTTGATAGTTCATGTGTTGTACAGTTACCTCCCAGATCATTAAGGAGAAGTTATATTTGTATGTTGATCATAATCATGTTACCCTGATCTCTGTAGCAATTTAGTTTATAAAGAAGCTTTATTTATCCTCTTATTATCTTATTTGATCCTCTGCATAACCTATGTAATAGGTAGAGCAGGTGGAGTTATCCCCATTTAGGAGATGAAAAAGAAACAGGGGCTCAGGTTATACTGTTTTGTACATTGCCATTCAGATAGTGAGCAGAGTCGGAAGTGATACACGAGATTTGGGACTCCGTTCTGAATGCTTGGGCAACTTACCTATTGGCCAGTTAGTTGGAGAGAGAGGTCACACTCTGGGATAATTGTTTTTTGCCTTCATTGTGTACATTCAAAGTCTATTTTTTTCTCTGTCCTGAAGATTACACATTTTCAATAGCCCTATAGTATTTTTATAGGTATACAGAATTGAATGAAATGTTCTACTATAGTATTTCAGTATCACAAAAATAGATAATTTACGCTGGAAAGTATGGTTAGTATGTATTTAGCATCAACTGAATTAAGTATTTGATTGCCTTGACAAGTTCGTGCCTGGACGTGGCTGTGTGTATCTCTGCATGTATGTGGATATGTGTCTGTGACTTATCCAAAGCTCAAAGTTCAACAAGTTCTTATGTGAATGTAGTACTTTAACCATACCTGGGAACACCCTTCTAGGATTCTCTTGATGCGTGATCTAGCGCTAGAACCCTGGGACCAGTGCTTTAAAGTAAGAAAGAGGTCAGTGAGGACATAGACTCCTTACTGTCCTGCTCTGCCAGCCTTCCCATCTTGCATTCATCCTCTCAAGGGGAAGATGGAAGCCTATCTTTATTCCAGACAGGAACAGGGGACAGAGGCCAGAAGACACATACTCATGGTCTATATTCTTTTCAAAAATTGTCCTGAAATCCCAGTGATTTTTGACAAATTTTAAGTAGCAGTATCTGCTGTATGTTGCTAGTGCATCTTGGGAGGCAAGTGTTTTAGCTGGGCTTGTGGTTACTTCCAGAAAAATCAAGCTTCTATTAGTATTAAAAAAAAAAAAAAAAAAGGGACAAAAGTATAGTCAGTAGGCAGTTTGCTGTATCTGTCATGATTTCATAGTAAGAGTAACATGTTTTATTATGAAACCCATAGTTATATTTATAAAGAAGAGTTCCAGACATTGAGTAAGGCAGTAACAGCTCAGTCTGGAGCCATGCGATTAATTGGATTGGGGTTCAGCATGTCTTTTATGCTTCTGTGGAAGTCAAATATGCCAGGAATGGGGAGCACATTTTCTTTTGAGACCCACTGACCCATAGGGAATAGTTCACAAATTTACTATTTTTTAAAGAAAACTAATCCTAAGAAGAGAGGGTCAAAAGTTTCCTTTCTGCTATTTTCCACCTGTAATTAGGTCATCTAAAACTCCATTGAATAAATAGCCTAAATAATTAAAATTGTTCTCTTTTTTGAGGTTATTGAACTAAAGAAAATAAGCAAGTGATAGGAGGGCGGTTACAGAGACAACTAAAAATAAGTAGAAAAGTTTGCCACTTTTCTCAGTGCAAATATTTTTTCTTTCATCCTGATGCTATTTTTTTCTCTCCCCCACAAAGCTTGCTAAAATTAACCCCCATCCCAGTTTACCCACAACATACTTACCTAAAGTCCATGCTACCTCAGCACAGTGTCCATTTCTGATAAAATTATTAGTAAAATAAGAATGGCAAGACACGTAACATGATACAAGATTTTCTCAAACCAGGAATCAACAACATTCTTAAAATTGGAACCTTAGATGTGTCTTCTTGAAAGCCAAGGCAAGATGAGTACCTCTGCCACAATTTTTATCTTATATCTGACAGTTGGAGCCCACACAGTAAGAAATGAAGGAAGACTATCCCACACGAAGAGACAAAGGTTTTTTCTTTTTGTAGATAATACTTATTAACCTCAAATATCCAAGGGAATAAACTGAACATGACTGTAAGTAATAAATAGATGTTTTTATTCATTTTGTTGTGGTATAACAAAGTGTACAGCTAGGTGAATTTTAACAAAGTGAATGCATCTTTTATAACCAGCACCCAAATCAAGCAACAAAACACTTCCAGCCCCCTTCCAGTTACCACCCATGGTCTTCAGCGGGTAGGATTATAGATGGTTTCTCTTCTTCCCTTTTTGGGCTTTGTACTTTGAGTTTTCAATAACATAATCAGAAAGAAAAATGATCATTATTTATATGTGTGTGTATACTTTATTTTATAAGGAGTCTTGTTATTTCTAGGATGGAATTTTCTTACATCTAGTAAGTATAGTCATTATCCATTGAGTCAGTAACTAATTTTTAAAAGAGTCTTGAAATTGTATCTTCCATAACCACCCTTATAGTAAAACATGACTTGAAAGGAGAAATCCATCTAAAGGATGTGAATGAAGAGAATAGGTAATCTGTTCTTGTTGAGAATTTCAAAAGGATAATATTCCTTTGGCTTACTAAATTGGCTAAGGGATAGTTCTGTGCCATCAATAGCATAAGACCCTCTATAAAAGAGGAGAATATTAGTCTATATAAAGGAGAATATTATTAGTCTCTTGGTTCCATATTTGATCCCCTCCACCTCTCTGTCTCTCTCTCTGCCTTGTGATATCCATCATTGCTTATTGCCCATTCTTTCTCTTCTTTACTCCCCTAGATCGTGAACCTTATAGAAGAAACTGGACACTTTCATATCACAAACACAACATTTGATTTTGACCTTTGCTCGCTGGACAAAACCACAGTCCGTAAACTACAGAGTTACCTGGAAACATCTGGAACATCCTGAGGATACAACAACTGGATGCATCAAAAACTGTTGTTTTTGGTTTTTTTTTTTTTTTTTTTTTTTGGTTGTGATTTTTTTTTTTTTTTGGTTTGTTTATATGGAAACACTCAGAATGATGCAACCAAAAGGGAAAAATAAAAATCAAACAACCTTCAGCTTTATTTTTCTTTAAAGCCAGTCATCATCTCTTGATAAAGGAGAGGTTAAGCAAACCAGCCTCAGCGGACCACTCTTCTCTCCAAGGAAATCACCGGGAAGAGTTAGCCTGGATAGCCTTGAAAACCAACAAATCAAACACAACACAAGAAAACTTAAAGAATGTGTATGGTATCATGTATCTTTCTCTGTGGTGGTTCATTCCACAGGACGAATGCATATTCAACACACTGCCTTATTACATAACTGATCTATTTATTATCGCATACAGATATTCTAAAGTTGTTGAGGGAATGACACCACAAGACATTATAAGTACTTGGTCCCACGGATGCTCTTTCAATGCAGCGCCCTTGCCATCCCAAGCCCAGTGACCTTACTCGTATACCGTGCCACTCTCCACTAACTTTTCCAAGTCCTTTTACTCGTTGCAGTCTGTATTTGCCACCTTTTGTTTTTCCAGTTCCAGGACACAAATATTATCAACTGGGGGGGGACCAAATTGCCACCCTGATTTTTCTTCTTTGTGGTCTTTCTCCTGAAAGTTGGGGCCCAGCCCTTGGCTGTATCCATATAATGATCTTGGACCATGGTAGAAAAATGCACCAAATAGGATCATATGAATTGTTGTCTAGCCTTAGTCAATAAACCTGTAGGACTTTGAAACAAGTGTACCTGTAAACGTCCTGCATCCAGCATTGTTGAGCTGTCATCAACATCCTTGTGTCTGTTTTACTGTTCTAATATTAGGTAAATATGGAAGTAAAGGCATTCCACAGGATCATCATTTAAAAAAAAAAATTCTGGTTCTGTTTTCTAAAGAAATGTTGTAGAAATTCTTAATTTGGATCTATTTATTAGTAAGAGTTTCAGCTTTTTTCAGCTGCCAGTGTGTTATATCCATCTTTACCATAAAACCTGGAATAAGAGATTTTTGTTCACGTATGATCCTCTTAGACTCTTTTATATTTGGAAAATTAAAATCTTTCTTTGGGGGAAAATTCTTGGTTATTCTGCCATAAGAGATCATGTATTAATTTGTAGATTCAGTGGTTTGATCCTGTTTAGTCACTTGCTTATGTTTCCAGAAGGATTTCTTGTATTGATAAAAATGAAGATGGTTGGGGAGGGGGGCTATTTTTGTTCTTGATGTACCCTGTTTTAAAACTAGAAATCTGTCCTGTGGCATGCAAAAGAAAGCAAATTATTTTTAAAAGAAAAAAAAAAAAAACCCAAAGTCCTTTTGGTGTCATTATTCCATCCTCTCCATAAATGGAGATGTGCCAAGTGAGAACAGCTCATCTTCCAAGTTTTTGCTAGGAACTCAACTGAAAAGAAGGGAAATGAAGAAATACTTCTGGATCCAAAGGTTCATTCACTGGATCAGCCTTAAGAAAGCTTCTATGTGTGCGAATAGACCAGTCTCTAGGCTCTCCCTTGTTTATTCCCATGCCAGATGCTGTCTTTTCATACAGAGATTAACTAGTGTCTGTACAGAAAATGGTCTTTCCAGACCCATTCTTTTGGGCAGTAATGTAAATGCAGATTGATAATGAAGTTATTTCTGCATTTTAAAAAGGGGATTTTTTTTTACATTGTTTCTTTCTATCCAAAGACACTATTTTTTCCTTTAAAAAATTATAATACAGCCATGCTCCTTGTAAATTACTTCTGAAGCGTCCTCCCCAAGGACAAGTGGACTTTTTCGGTAACATTACTATTCTTGATGGTTGGCATGAACAGTCCTTGAAGCATTTGTTGTGTGTTCCCTTCTCAATGTTTAACTCCAGAGAAACTGTTGGAGTCATTTTGGACATTAGGTGACTGATGTGTGTGGTTTTAGGCGTGGTTTTAGTTGTGTTTGGTTTTGTTTTTAACTTCGCAGATGAAAGGGGAGGGCAATGCTTACATGAATTGTTTGCAAAATTTAGAAATCTTTAAACATTTCTAACTGCTAATCCACATATTCTAATTAAGCCAGAAATGGATGTGGTTTAACTAAAATATCTGTGTAGTGTAACTAGAAATGTATATATGTAGTTGGGGCCATTTTTATTTTTGTAACTAAGTTGTGTGGCAAAATGATTTGACAGTGTGAAGGTTTTTCTTGTTCTTCTGACCACTTTTACCAGGAAACTAGGTAAAATATAAGCAACCAAACAAAAAAGGACAGTGAGAAGGGAAGCTATTGCAGTAATAAACTTTAGACCTCAAATTTAGGCAATAAAGCAGATGTCTTCAGAATATCGTCAAAATGGAAGTTTGTAAATTAATAACGAAACTCAAGAAAACTTACCCATCCACTAATCCTCATGGAGGCAACAAAATGAGTTTTCCACAAAATTTCAATAGAGTGAGAGTCACATTGATTTTTTGCACGTTGTATTCTCACTCTCATCGAATCTTTAAATGCAGAAATAATAAATCCCCTTTTCAATTTCAAATAGTTATACTCTCTTCAAGTACCATTCCCACTCAGTTCTGCTGTGTTTATAAACACTGTTGAAACCTGCTAGAAAATATATTTGGCACGTGTGCATCCTGACAGTGGCTTTGGTTTTTTTAAGCACAAAGGGGAAATGGCAGGGTTCAATTCCTTAGATAGATAGGTTTCAAATAAAATCATTGGGTGGGTGTGAATATGGTTTGAGCCAGCCAGAGTAGGAGAAACTTCCTTAAAATTTTCCTCCAGTACTTTGAGGGGGGAAAGATACATATAGAACTTCCCCCTCTTATAAATGGGCTTGCGTCTGGTTTGCAGCAGCATTATGTATGAGAGGGGATGCTTCCATGTGAGTTAGCATAGAGCAGTTATGTTAGCAACAAGACTGTCTACCTCTCCCTATACCTTTTTGTAGACAAATAAGTGTGTCCATATAGGTTTGCATATTGTGTGAAAGTAGGGAAAAGGATAAAAACCCAAGACCACAGTACAAAAACTCTAAAAGAAAAAATCCTGAGTGTTCTAAACGTTTTGAAATTGCTAAGCACATCTCTCTGATCCAAATAATTATTCACCCTCCTTTTGTGGAAAGAACCAATAAAATTGGTTTTCTTCCCCTAAAATGTTCCTCCCACCAAAAAATGTTTCTGCTGTTACTTGTACAAACCAAGCTAACCTTTGAGAAACACAGTTTGGGCCTGCATAACATCCCACATACTGTTCGTTTCAAGTCCCACACATGTTAATAAGTTAACATATTTGTTTACAAGAGACTTTGCTCTTAAATGTTTTAACTCTACCCAGGTAACCAAGTTGGAGGTCCAGTGTTGGAAATGGTCAGCGTTCGTGTTTGGTGGCTTGTGTTCGATTTTTCTCACTTGGAAAGTGATCGGCTCTGGAGTAGTTTGCTATATGTGCATTGCGTCCCACCTTTAGCATTTTGTGTTCCAACGCTATGTACCGTACACAAGCACATGCTCATATTCTAATGTTGCTTCAGACTGTGGCTCTAAACTTGGGACTCTGATGTAGATACAACTCCAGCTGCAGTGAATGTTGAGGAGTCACTTCCCATGGTTTAGTTTAAGCTTGGGCTGGAAGTCTATATCTTTGACCCCTTTTGTGTTATATGATGCTTTTGATCATGTAGGCACTGCCATCCCTGGATATTCCTTGTAAAGATGCATTGAAGAAGTCAATTTAAAAGGACAAAGCCACCGCTGTCTGTAAACTGTAAATATGTATTTTGGCACTTGTACTCCAGTATCTGCAAATAGAGTTATGATGGAAATGCTGACAGATCCTTCACGGTGGCCAGAGCTACTGTGCAGTGCAAAAATAAATTAAGCAAAAATGTATTCTTGAGATTAACAGTGCAAGGCCAATACGTTTTCTAAATCTGTCAGTATCTTTTTTAATGGAGTGTGTATGTGTAGTTATGTTGAAAGATACACTATGTATGTGTGTGTAGATGCTATTATGTGAACTACAAGGCATTCGTAAGATGTATTTCCCATCTCTAAAACCCATGTTGAAATATAAGTACAGATTGACAGAAATAGGTGTTTTACTTAAATTCATATCTAATCTGCTGTGGCTCCATTTTCTTTACAATGTATAGTCTTACTGATTGGTAAGAGTCCTTTGAGCAGAGTCTGGTTTTCGCTTTACATACAGGGGAAAATGAGCTCTTGGGCCTTTCTCAAGAAGTGATGCTGGTCCTGCAGAAGAATGAATGGAGAGATAAGAACCAGCAAGGGCACGGTCCAGCCCCCCATTCATCTTTGAGTCCCCAGGGTCTAGTACCATTTTCTGTATTCCTAAAAATAGTCATTTTTTTTTTAAGCTCTGCAGAGACAGGGTAAGAAATGATGGGGCACAGTCTTGGAATAAACCAGGTTGCTTGTACATGGCATTTTTCCTCTCTCCCCATATTTCTCTGGAAGGTTTGGTACATAAATTAAACAACGTGCTATCACTAGACAAAGTCCATCAAAGGCTCTGCATTTACTTGAGCAGCAAGAAGTGCTACCTTGATTAGACGGGAAGGAGAAGCTCTACTTCAAAGAGAATAGAATACTTTAAGTTTGGCAAATAACCCAGGAATTGGATATAATGCTCTAGTTCATAGTAAAGAGACTTACAGCAAATTTGAGAAAGTCACCTTATCTTCAGGCTGACAAGCCATTGAGATTACAGTGGGCTGCCTTGTATGCTATCAACTAGGAGCTGATTTTAGGTGTGGAAGCATCAGTCCCAGATGGGCTTGGCTGGCAGCTGAGCTTTCTAATGACCATGCTCAAATTGGACAAATCTCTTCCCTTGTTTGAACCTAGATAACCCATTTGTTTACTTTCAAATAATGGTCTTGCATTTTCTCCAGTGAGGAGGAAGTCAAGCTGGGCAGCTTGGGCGTGCTAAAGAAAGTCAAGATGCCATCTCCAAGTGCTCTCACAAGGTATACTGGGTGGGTTTGCCCATTTGCCCCAGTACATTTGTTCCACTAGCTCTCTCAGAATGGCGTTCCCACTTGGATGGGCAAAGGGTCCAAGAGAGAGATGGCGGTGCAACCAAGGCCTGACACCCAGACCTGTCTGCTTGGGAATCCAGGGACATAGTGTCCAAAATTAATGGACTTGTTTATTCTGATTAGCAGAGCAACTAAAGGGTATTTTATGGGTTTCCTTGCCCAGATACCACCCAAATAGAAAATCCTGAGCACATTCCAGGGCTTCTGCTTTTTTCTGCCAGGTAACAGTATCCACACCTTCCTGTTTATGTGGTCCCCTTTAGTAGTGCCATTTCCAGTCTTTTCCAGAGGTTGTTAACTTGCCCTGGGCTGTCAGCTTAGCCTCTTGGTCTTCATTTCCCCTTAATTAAAAGAGGGTAACCAATATGGTTCCCAAGGGCTAGAGAGAGAAACACATGGCACAGACTAAAAGACATTTCAGTAATTATAACTGGGCCCTATAACTGTTAAGTAACAACAGAAGTAGCCTACCACCTGAATGGGAAGGCTGCTGAGTCCACTTTTATAATCACTCAGGGCACTGGGCAATCTGCACAGAATAGATGGCCCCAAGGAATGGGGAGGCGTGGGGGGAGTAAAGGCAAAGCTGTTTGCTCATTTTCCCCTCGTAATCATGTCTTCCACCACATGCAGCCCGCACCACAGAGTTCTGAAGTTTCAAAAGGGTAGAAAAGGATAAATCCAGGCCATTAAAAGAAAATAATCAAAGCTATTGAAAAGATAAAACAAATGAGTTGCACTAAAAGGGCCGTCTGTGCAAGTAATAAGGTTGAAATAGTGATACTGATTTCCTAGCCGAACAGCATTCCTCACACATGTGGTTTGTGTATCCGCGTCTGGGTGGGTGGTCTGGTGAGAAGTGCTAAATGCAGCAAGATGGCTTAGTTTTTGAGCAGTGGAGGGAAGCTTTGGGACAGGCTCAGCCCGTGGCATCTATAGCCCCTGCAACATAAAGAGGCTTTCCTTTTGCTTTGTTCCAGGAGGGAAAGTTTTAACTTGGCTTATTCATTTAAATATGAGTCTCTATTCTGCACAGAATCAATCAAAGGGTAGGAGGTTTTTTGTGTGCATGCGCATTTTTTTTTTTTTAAGCACCCTCTTGTCCCTCATCCCAGCCCTAGGGGGTGGTATGTGTGGCACAGAATGGAATAACTTTCCATTTGTTCTAAATTTTTCCCTGGATACTAGGCAATTATAAACATCTCCTTTGAAAGTGATGCTATTTTAAAGAACAATTCGGTCTAGTTAGGACAGAAAAGAATAGTAAAGGTATATATTATGACTATAGGCCCTGAACAGAAGCTAACAAAAGATGGACTCGCCCAAAGGCACATTTATGTTAACAAGAATGATAAAAGTCACTCAGTTCAAGAGTGGGAAGAGACTTGTTTCTATTAAGAAAACACAGTACCCATTGATAGCAATGATTCATGTCAAATGCTAACTCATGTCTGAAGACAGGTTGCTTCATGAATACTCAGAATTGGCAGATGTTTGGTTTTTGACTCTCAATCACTCAGGTGATAGATCATTGGTTTCCAATGACCTAAATCCAAAATTACAGTATTTTTTTACAGATTACCTGTCTCCTCCACTAGAATGTAAACCCCATGAGGACAAGGACTTTTCTTGTTCACTGATGGCTCTCCAAGACCTAGAACAATTCCTGGACACACTAAGCGCTCCTATTTGTTGAAGAAACGTGGAGAATTTTGTAAACATTGGCCTCTTAAAACCTTTTTTTCATGAAATGTCTTAAGTTTGGCAAAACTGCCCATTTGTAAAAAACGACCCTCCACCATATATTCATGACATTCTACTGTATTCAATCTCTGAGGAAGCCATATGTTTTGACAACAACCAAACTTGTTTAATTATTTAATACAGTATTTCCCAAGTTGTATGTAACACAACAGTAGTTACAGAAGATAACAGATATTTTCCTTTTAAGTTCCTTGATCAACATAGTTTTTATACTACATTTCATTCTTTGAGGTTTACAACATAGGGAGGTTATAGGTTCAGAGAAGGACAACACAGCTACTCATAGCCACAGAAGTGGTTTTCTGGGTTAGGTGACCATTTAGCTTATTGTCCAAACTGGAACATTTTTGAGAATGAAATGGAACACTTAATTATCCCAGGACAGCATGAGCGAACCAAAGCTGTCTTTGGCAAACCAGGATATAGCAGTCACCCTATTTTTAAAGGACACACTTTGGAACACACCAAACTGAAAATCCACCCTTCCATCTCTTTATCCCTTAGGTATGTTGTGATGATGTTAAAGGATGTTGGGTAGGGCTCTTTATGGTAATAGGAGAGTCTCTCTCTCTCTCCCAAGGCAGGCCCCTAGGATCTAGTCAGTAAAGGGCATTTTCAGCGTTGTTCAGGAACGTTGGTAGTTGAAGGGGTCCCTGGGCCATACCTCACATCCCCACCACTTACCCATGTAAGCCAACAGTCCTTTCTACAACATGTGCAGGGAGGACCCATTCCTTGGATTAGGTCCCTCTTCCTGTTCCCAGAGCCTGCTGGATGTTGAGGTGGTTTTTCTGCACAAGATAACAGACACCTGTGCTGGAGATGCAACCTCTTCCTGGTCACCTGCTGAGTTACTCTGCCTGCTCTTGTTCCCTGTGGAAGAGCCCATTGCTGGAGCTGCTCAATGGGCAGATTCTCTCATTGAGGGAGCATGTTCTGAAATTCTGCTGCTCTCTACTCTGTCTCCAGGTCCTGCTACCTGACATCCTTTGATATTTTAGTGATTCCAATCCAGGTGGGCACAATTTCTCAAATAGAGCAAATACTCAAAATATGTTGAATGAGTAAATCTCTTGGCTTACATTGATGTCATTCTCTGCTGCCTCTTTACCCAAAACTATGTCTCCTCATCTGCTACTAAAGGTAATGTATATAGTATGGTGATAAATATCATAGATACTTGAGTCAGAAAAGCTTAACTTTGAATTCCAGATCTGCCACTCCTAGCCCTGTAGATTGGCCTTTCCAAAAGCTTGGTTTTCTCATCTGTGAAATGGACTGAACAATATACTTCTGTTTTAAGGCTCTTATGCAGATTGGATGTTTGTAGAGCACTTAGTACCCTATGCCTGCTCTAGAGTAAAGAGCTCAGTACATGAGAGTGATTTTGACTCATGATGTTGGAATCTGATGAGAATCTTCTATTCTCTTGGTGGAGAATTTTGCCAACGCATGAGATTGTCCTGGTGCTGTTTGCCATTCTGCCTCAAGTGTCTTTATCCTAATCGTCAGCTTATTGTAGCATACCTGTTACCCTCACAGCCATGGTTATCAGCCATCCTCACATGCATGTTCTTGCAGGTCTAAGCTACATAACCAACTGCTACCTGAAGCTGTTTTCAGCCTGTGGGGAGGAAATGAAGCTTCAAAGTAAAACATAGATTTCAGGTCTCTTTCTGGCCTCAGTGTCAGGTCACATAAAACAGAATTGAACACATTTCTACTTGGTGAGTTCAGTTGCTGGTGATAGCAATGGTGAACCTCAAGTTATAGGTTCAAGCCTTGCATGCCTACAAACTTACAATCCTACACAATGATGCCATACATGAATGTCCTAGGTCATACAAGGGACAGGGTGACAGCATGCCCTTCCAAAAATGACTTCATAACATCTTCTGAAGGTGGTGGTTAGATGGCATCATCATCATCATCATCATCATCTTTACACAACTGTGGCTTACCATTTTAATAAGAGGTATTTGGATGAGAGACCATCTCTTGAAAATGTTGGCCATTTCACCCAGAGTGAGCAAAGGTTTGTGACCGTGGCTAGTCAGACATTCTGACCTATTACCATGTAGACCTTAAAAAAAAAAAAAAAAAAAAGGTGTTATATCATTCTAAGGCAAGTATGTAACCTATAGAAGTGGCCATTGTTATCCTGTGATATGATTTACAGCAAATATCTTTGAGACAATTATTCCAGCCATGTGCTCTTTTAAAAGTGTGCCACAGTTTTGATGGAGTATTTTTGGCCATCCCATTGTGATGTACTCCATGCAACCCTATGTTGAAATGCTCCTGAAGTCACTTAGTCCTTATATTTTTTCCTTTAAATACAATGTGTTAACTTACTATTACTCCCGTAACAAATTAACACAAACTAGTGACTTAGAACAACACAAATTTCTTCTCTTAGAGTTCGAGAGGTCAGGAGTCTGAAATGGGCCTCACTGCACTAAAATCAGCGTCAGGAGGACTGCATTTCTTCTAGAGTTTCTGGAGGGGAAATCAATTTCCTCACCTTTTCTAGTTTCCAAAGGCTGCCCACATTCCTTGGCTCATGGCCCCTTCCTCCTTTAAAGCCATCAGTGTGGCTTCCGAAAATCTCCCTCCAATCCTGAACTTCTGTCTTCCTTCCATCTTTTATGGGTCTCATAATTTCCTCTGAACCACCCAGATAATCCAGGATAGTTTCCTCATCTCAAGATGCTTAACTAACCATAATCATACCTGCCCCTTTGCCATGTAGGGTAATACTTTCACGGGTTTGAGGGAATGGGATGGCATTATCTTGGGGAGGCCGTTACTGTGCCTGTCACTGATGGGGAGATGCCAGTATTGATATCCCCATGATGCTGGAGATTTAAGCAAAGCCTCCTTAAATATCTCAGTAGAACTTCTTTGCCCCACATTAAACAGCAAAGCAATTTTACTACTAGTTCCAGTTGTTCCTGGTGTCCTATTGTGATGACGACTGTGCTGGTGAGTCTTCTCAGAAACTGGAGAAAACTTCACAGTGAGCTACCTTAAAAGGTTATTTAAGGTTTTAGCTGCGGTGGTGGAAATTCAGTCAGTCATTCAACAGCTATTTATTGAGCGCCTACCATGTGCCAACCACTCTCCTGAGGAGCTTGTGAAAATGTAGCAGCTGTGGCGACAGGATCTCCTTTCCATCTTGCTGGGATAGAGGCTCCTTACACCCGAGCAACAATGTCATCATGTGGTTAGAACTTCTTTGAAGCTCTATGGAAATCTTTACTGGCAGGCACACCAAACAGCCTTTCTGGGCTCTCAGCCTTCTCGTTCCCATCGTTGATGGCAAACTTAATCTGATCTGAGTTTCACAAGCGTTTTTCAAGGATCGCCCTGAATAAACAGTTGAGCTGGAAACCAGTGCACAGGGAACAGTCTGGGGCGCCGAGGGGACAAAGGAACCAGCCTTACAGTGTCCGTCACAAGGTCGGTATATAGCGGCTCCTTGTCACTCTGGTTTGTTGGATAAAGATGAACCCCGGTGACCTCAGCTCCATGATCCACCATCTCCCACAGGGGTTCCCAGATGCTGAGCTGTGTGGTCTTCTTTCATGAGAATCATACCTCACGCGCTTTAACCAGCTACTCCTTTCCCAAAGGTACCAGATTCAGTTCTGCGCAGAGCCTTGAATATTGGGATTTTTTAAAAAAATTATTTATTCATAAGACACAGAGAAAGAGGCAGAGACACAGGCAGAGGGAGAAGCAGGCTCCTGCTGGGAGCCCGATGCAGGACTCGATCCCAGGACCCTGGGATCACAATCTGAGCTGAGGGCAGACTCAACTGCTGAGCCACTGGTGTCCCACCTGTTGGGATTTTTTAATATGTGGATTATTCTAATGTGTGGCCAGGGTGGGAGTGTAAGAAAGTCCAAGATCCCATGGCCAGAGCAGAGGGCTATGAATCCCAGTGGTTGAAGTTCCTCCAGTGAGTCTAACAATGAGCCAGGTCGGGGGGCTACCACATTAGTATCCATTTTCTGGTGCTTTTGGATAGCCTAATTCTGCTTCCCAGTGGTCCAGGATGCTAATCGGGGACTTGTTATGAATACAGATTCCTGGGCCCCATCTTGATCCTGAGCTGGTGACCCAGCCTCTGGGGCCTGTGCCTAAGATGCTGTGGGCCCAATATGTGCCCTGGACGAGGAGACACCACACATGAGGCAAATGACTTCAAGCTGTGCCTTTACTTACATTGAGCAGTATAGCCCACCAACCTACTCTCAGTGCTGACATTCAGGCAATTTGCTTTCGTGGCCCATACTCCTGGGCTAGGTGGTGGTGTACGAAGGACAGGACATTCACCAGTAGCACTGAATACTTTGGTTCCTGAGTGATTATCCTGACTTCCTGTGTGTTGGTGGCTGCCTGAAACGTGATGTGTCGTTGCCTATTAGGGTGTGTGATAAGTTATCAGTAAGAAAGGGGGAAGGGTGTTCCAAAGAGCTGTGCAGAGAAAGAGGCAAATCAGATGCAAATCCATCTGGATAAAAATAAACCAGAAGTACTTAAGAATGCACAAATTGAAATTTCCCTGATGGAGACAAGATGTTGCCACTGCAATCTCTAGTCTGCTTTGATTTTGCCAACCTGCACCAAGTATAAAGTTTTAAAGTTTCTTTTATATCATCAAATAAGTTAGCAATTCCTGCATAAGAAGATAACTGTTTATTTAGTTTTACCTTTCGATAAATGCCTTATTTCCTAATGACTTTGCTCAGTAACCAAGGTCAAAAATTGTTTCCCCGGGGATCCCTGGGTGGCGCAGCAGTTTAGCGCCTGCCTTTGGCCCAGGGCGCGATCCTGGAGACCCGGGATCAAATCCCACGTCGGGCTCCCGGTACATGGAGCCTGCTTCTCCCTCTGCCTGTGTCTCTGCCTCTCTCTCTCTCTCTCTCTCTGTGTGACTATCATAAATAAATAAAAAATTTAAAAAAATACTTTATTTTTTTTTTTTTTTTTTTTTTTTTATTTATGATAGTCACACAGAGAGAGAGAGAGAGAGAGAGAGGCAGAGACACAGGCAGAGGGAGAAGCAGGCTCCATGCTCCGGGAGCCCGACATGGGATTCGATCCCGGGTCCTCAGGATCGCGCCCTGGGCCAAAGGCAGGCGCCAAACCGCTGCGCCACCCAGGGATCCCCCTAAAAAAAAATACTTTAAAAAAAAATTGTTTCCCCAAAATTATTGAGCCTTCTCCTTTGGTGGCATATAGTAGCTTTGTTAGCCTCCATAGAACTCAGTTTGAATTTTCAGGTACAAGAATTTTTGTACAGAGAAATCCAAGTCCTCCTTACAGATGATATCCAGCGCATTACATAGTCAAATAATCAACCCATCGATCATGTCCCTCACACCTAACCAATTTGTAAAAACTCAGGGTTATTTGCCCTGCAAGGACTGATTGCCCTCCACTGTCTGATTGTTCCTTTAGGTCATAAGTCAACCCTGCAGAGATTTCAGCTTAGGTTTTGGATGTATTCTCTTCTGTGGACCAAAGATGATGGTGTTTCCCAATAAGATAAAAAAAATTCCATTACTGCTCAGTTAAGTCATTCTACTTTCATAGGATTCAAAGCCTTTTCTCCAAGGCCCATTACTGATCTTGCCTGGAAATCCCTCACGACAATAAGCCTGTTATATGGAAACAAATTTTTGGTGAACTGTCTAAATCATCAATATTTTCTCTTCAAAATGGAAGGCATCTGTGCTAAGGCGCCACTGATTTAAAGGTATTTTAAAAGAGTCATCGAGTATCTCTATCTGATGGGCTACACCTTGTAAGGACACTTTCTCTAACAAAGGGTCATCACTGCCTTCTTCCTTGAGCATTTTTTTATGGGAAAGGTGGTTGGTTTCACTCCTTGAGTGATTCCTATGTTGACCTAACTCTGGGTCCGCAGGTCAATTTCAGGCAGTAGCCAGTGGGGAGGAAGGCAGATTTCTTGAAAGGCAATAACATTAGATATTGATTTTTAAAGCCCTCCCCCCTTCTTTCAAGTGATTTGAATATTGGTGAGAAGAACGGATCTCTAGGATGGGAACCTAAATTGTGACAAATCTTGTGAAAGCCATTCTCTTAACAGATTTCTCAACATGAACAAAGTGCTAGGTATAGACAAATTAATAGTTCTTGGAATTTTCTTGCTTGCCTAAGGGCAGAGTGAAAGGTAATCCTCCATTGTGACAAATATACCTGCAGGTTGGAGGCTTTGCTTTTTCATCCTCCAATGTAGCTTTCAATTTTATGTGCCTCTGACCTTGAATGCAAGTCTTTTTTATTGTAAGCTGCCCTATTACTACTTCAATAGCATGGTATGAGATATAATAAAACCAATAAAAAATTGTTTATCGTCCTGGCAGGTCCATCCCATGGTTATTTCATCAGTTGTTGACCGAAGTGATTTTCCAGCCCATGAACTGCCACTGAGGTATCAACTGAAGAAGAGGCTCAGTACAGAGCTTAAAGCCAGAGGGGGTACGGACAAGAACAATCAAAGGTTGCAGGATGGGGCATGGGGTGTGGGATGAGAGAATGACTGGAGAGGCAGGTGTAGGGGTTCATGTGGAGTTCCACAGAGTGCCAGGGAGGCAGGGAACGAGCTGTACACAAAGGCATTCTGGGAAGAGGGAATGGCATAGATAAAGAACAGTTTTGGAACAGGGACCCCTATATAGACCTCTATATAGACTCAAAGATAGGGTGCAGGTTTGGGGAAAGCAGGAGGTGAGGTGGGAGAAATAGGCAGAGGCCAGATGATGGCAGTCCTTGTTTCCAGACTGAGAAACTTGGTCTTTATCCACTGGATAAATAGGCAGCTATGGTGGGTGGGAACAGCATGGACAGCTTTGTATTGTTAAGTAGGGTCCCATACTCCTGCCCTCCATGGAGCATACATCCCAAGTGCATATGGCTCCAAGTTTCTGTGCTCCCTTGACCCTTTTAGTGTGAACCTCTGCTATGTGCATCTCATGCTTGCGTTGGTTACCTATTACTGCTTTAAAAAAATAACAGCTTTTAGCACGTTAAAACACCACACATTTTTCACAGTTTCTGTGGAATCTAAGCATGGCCTAGCTGGGTCCTCTGACTCAGGTCTCTCACAAGGCTGAAGTCAAGATGCTGGTTAGGCCATGATCATCTCAAGCTTCTGCTTGGGTGCAATGTGCTTTCAAGTTCATTTAGTGGTTGTGGTGGGACTCGATGTCTCACAGCCTGTTGGCTGAGGGCCTCTGTTCCTTACTGGCTGGTGGCCAGATGATGCCCTCACTATCTTGCTGCATGGACTTCTCTAACTGACAGTTTGCTCTGATAAAGCCAGTAAAGAGAGTGTCTGCTAGCAGATGGAAGTCTGTTCTTTACAACCAGTCATGGAAGTGACATCCATTGCTTGTTCTATATTCTATTGATGAGAAGAGTCATTAGGTCCAGCCTACAATGAAGGAGGGATTACCTCCATTACCATGCCAATAGGAAGAATCTGAACTTGTCAGCAGGATGATTCATCCTTTGGAGGGCTAGCCTTCCATGGAGCTTGGTAGTTGGACAAGGAGCAATATTGTTTCTCAATCTGAAAGTACTGAGTGCCTGGAGGCACTTCCTGATATTCCAGACCCTCAGAAAGACTCAAGGAAGCAGGGGAAGGAATTTTGTTCCTTGCGTCAGCTCCATCCTCCTTCCCAGAAGGCCTGCACAAGAGGAGAAGTTATATATGTTAGAAAGTGCCAGCTTGGATTTCTTTTTTTTTTTTTATTTTTTTTTTAATTTTTTTTAAGTTTTATTTATTTATGATAGTCACAGAGAGAGAGACAGGCAGAGACATAGGCAGAGGGAGAAGCAGGCTCCATGCACCGGGAGCCCGATGTGGGATTCGATCCCGGGTCTCCAGGATCACGCCCTGGGCCAAAGGCAGGCGCCAAACCGCTGCGCCACCCAGGGATCCCTTGGATTTCTTTAGACTGCCTGTTTACACTTCACCAACTCAGCTTTCTGGTTTGTAAATCATGGCTGTCTGCCTTTCCCTCTGGGATGTCTTTCAGGGCTGGAAAGCAACCCATTTCTTGACTTGGCTGTTTGGTGGGCTCATCTCATCCCCTGTATAGCACTAAGGGGACAGATTCTGCTCTGGGTTTCTCTTGTAATTGAGGAGATTCCATTCTAGTAGTGGTAGATTTTGTTTTTCAAACTTTCCTTTGCATTGGCAGTTTCTTAAATGTGGTTTACTTCCATCCCCCAACCAAATTGCTAAATTGGCAAATTTGTAATTAGCTGGCTTGGATAAGATGACCAGAATCCAAATCTGCTCTTAGACTAAAAATTTTTCCAGTGACATTCATTTAGTTACTACACATCTATTGATGGTCTCCTATGGGTCAATGGAATAATAATGCACAGTATCAGCCCTGTGGAGCATACAGACTTTAGCATATATTGAGGTTGGCTTGTCTCATTTTATATAATCTTTCCCTTCCTATGAAAATGTCATCCAAGAAATGGTTTCAAATATTTACAAGTAACAACAACAAGTTGTTCCTCAAACTGTTGGAAACTTTATGTGATCTTTTCTTCACTTGATTTTGGTGAAGTAAGGAATGATTGACTTGGGTCCATATCAAGGGCAAAGAAAGGAGGAGCACCTGGCTGGCTTAGTCGGAAGAGCGTGCAGCTCTTGATCTTGGGGTCATGAGTTTGAACCCCACATGGGGTGTAGAGATCACTTAAAAAAATAAAAAATAATTTTTTTAAAAAAGAGCAAGGAGAAGAGAACATAGGAAGTGAGTTTGGAGGAAGTATGAGACTTCCTCCAATACTGCAAGTCCCAGACTGGGCTCCCTCACTGGTTCATCATCTTCTATCTCTGCTTTCTGTTTTGGTCAAAACCACCACCAACTGAATGAACCTAGGAAACATATTTCCTTTGAAGGCATTTGAATCTGAAAAGAAAGGTTGGTATACCCTTAGTACTATTTTCATAGCTCTGCTGTATAATGGCTTTATAAACATAAAGAGAAGTTCATTAGTTACCCTAAACTTGTTTTTCAACTGTAAAATGGATGTAACAAGAATACTATAATTCATTCATTTACTCAATGTTTTATTGAGCAGACGTTCTAAAACTGTTCTAGACTATGGGGATTCAGAAGTGAACAAAACAAAGCCCGGGCCTCATGCAGCCACATTCTAGTTGGAGGAAGTTAGTAAATAAACATGTAACAGGCTGTGAGTGGGGCTGGAATGGTGCAGGTGTAAGCAGGGACTGGAAGATAGGATGGACGTGGCTACTATATATATCTGGTGGCCAAGGAAGGTCCTGCTGAGATGGTGACATTTGAACAGAGACCAGAGACAGTCGAAAGGACAAGTGAAAGGACTCTCAGGGGACAGAGGAGCAACATGGGGACTAAACAGAAGGGTAGCTGATCATGATCGGACTGCTTGGAGCAAGGGCTTGGCTTTTCCTCTGAGTAAAACAGGAAGCTACTGGAGAGTTCTGTGCAGATGAGTTTCATCACCTGTCTGCTATTTTAAAACTCATTCTGGAGTTTGGGGTAGATTCAATTAGATAATCCAAGAAAATTAGCACAAAACACATAAATGTTGGTTCCAGGGTCAAAGTGTCAAGTCTTTGGGAACATATTCACCAAGTTTGGTGTCTTCCAGATGTATGGCCCTGGATCTTAAGAAAGTGGATTGTTTTCTAAAGGGTGTTCACTCCATACCGATGGGAGTTACTCCCTTATAGGGGTAGGAAGGGGCATTTATGGCAGAGAAGACTCGAGTGCTCAGAGGTCGGAAGCTGAAAGTGACAACCGTTTAAGGATGCCTTGGGAGTCACTTGGAACATGTCCACAAAAAGCCGAGGTGGTCTTGTGTGCATTTCTGCTAATGGCTTTGTAGAGGTTGGATTTAGTAAGTACCACCCCATCTGCTAAGCCCCACAGATATTCAGAAGAGCCAAAGCTGACTCTGATGTCACGGAAGCATGAGAAAGCCAGCCTGAGACCGGGTCAGGGGCAGGAGGGGCAGTGGCAAAGGAGGCCGTGAACCACTCTGCTTAATTTAGTGTCAATACTGAATGGGAGGGTAAAGATGAGTTTATGCTGAGAAACAGCAGATTAGAACTTGCTCAAGAGGTTTGCTAGAATAAGTGCTTTTTAATGGATCAGGCGGTAACTGGAAATTGAAAATGAAGACGCAGGAAGAAGTGAGCTCAGAAGGGCAACCTGGCTGCTCCCCCCTGGCCTGGAGGCAGCCACAGGGAGCTGGGGAGGAGAGGGACCCAGCCTGCGGGGGTCAGTTTTCAAAGCAGAGGATGGGGGGAGTCTGGGCAGCTCACTCCTGTCATAAGTGAACATCCGAAATGTTCATTAAAGGGAGCCCTAGGAAACAGTGGGTCCCAGGATCCACTATGTGCCTTGAAGGAGTTTCTCTGAAATGTGGGAAGTCAGGCAATAGGGTTCTTTTTCTCTGTGCATAGAATAAAAAGGATCATAAAATATCAGAGCATGGAGCTGTGCCCAGGCCATTTCTGTCTCCAACAAGAGCATTTACTACAGAGGTGGTTGGACGCACTTTGGTGGGTTAGTGAACACAGTGTCTTCAAGGGGAAGAGAGTGAGCAGGGCTCTCCCCACTGCCCCGCTATTCTTTTGCCCCTTCCTGGCCCTCCAAATTTCCCCTCACACCACTCCTTGCTCCTTCTGTTTCCCCTCACTTACTCTTCTCTTTTGCTTGCTTTCTCCCCTGCCATTTTTTTTTAGTTTTTTTTTTTCTTAAAGATTTTAATGTATTTATTCATGAGGGAGACAGAGACATAGACAGAGGGAGAAGTAGGTTCCTTGCACAGAGCCTGATACAGGACTCGATCCCAGGACCCAGGGATCATGACCTGAGCCAAAGGCAGACGCTTAACCACTGAGCCACCCAGGTGCCCTCTCCTCTGCCATTTTTATGCTAGATTTCACTTATTGGATCACCTCTGTTAAGTGTCTCCAGCAGCGAGTGCTGTGCGTGTTCCCACCATCCATCCACGCGTCGGCCGCAGTGTGAACTATCACAGGAGCCCAGAGATGTGTAGAAGGCTCTGCGTCGGCCCTGGGGCAGGAGGGCGGCCTCCTGAAGGGGTCTGAGTGTGGAGCAAGAGGCTGATCAGCATTCAGCAAGCAGGAATTTGCCTTCAAAGCTTTGGGAAGGTTTAGCACAGGCTATTTATAATCCATCAGGGGATTAAAGAGAAAATAGGCAGGTCCTGGGATATTGCTATAGATCACCTAGACAAGATGAAAAGATAGAGCAGCTCAGGAAATGTGTTTACAGATAAGAGGCAAGTTGAAAAAGCCGGGCCACGATCATGGAGACTTTGACTGATTGCCCCTACTAAATAATGTATAAATGAAGGTTATTCAACAACCGTCAATATTGACTAGCAATACAACAGTGGACAGATGGAGGCAGGAGCCGGAGCAATAAATCTCTGCAGCTCGCCTCAGCACAGGGCACCCACGGCCCTGACCTCTCCCTCGTGTCCTCCAACTGGACTACTCTTGGCTAGCTTTGGGGGAGTAGATTCTTCATTCGTTCACTCATTTTTTGGCCACCTATTTGAGTACCTACTCTGCGTCCAATTGGATGTATTTAGGAGGAAAGATGCAGCCTCAGCCCCAAAGGGCCTCATGGGAGGGAGACAGGAGACAGACCCAGCCAGTAAAAATCAGATCATGAAGTTGGCAGAGATGAAGAGAAAATGTACTGAAGCCCTCAGAGGCACACCTCAGCCTGGGAAGTATCTTAGAATTAGGACCTGGTGTTTTTACTCCGGGATGAAAGAGTCTCGAGCTACTCCTGCATGGTGGTGACATCCCCCTTCCCCCTTTTATCATCGGGATTAAACATAAGTATCAAGAGACAGCATATATTCAGAGTTCACTGAGAACCTAGAAGTGAGCCTGGAATGAATCCAATCCTCACTGTTTTTTCTCCTGACCCATAACATAAGCATTTAAAAAAAATATTCCTTGCAATAAAAAAAGACCCAAGCAGGCCAGACGCTCGACAGTTTCTTACTGGTTAGAGAGAATGAAAATATGGGAAAATTTGGGAGTAGATTTTTCTAAAGTTGAAAAGACGTTTGTGGTGATGGTACATGTCACTTCTAGGAGTTAATGCTTTTAAGGTCAATAAATAGGAGGATAGCAGGTAATATTCAGAAGATGGCAAGGACAACTGTACCCATAGTCACACATACCCTCCCCTTTTGAAGTCCGTAAGCTCTCAGCCACTAACCTTCAATGTTGTAGGAAATTCTTAGGACCCTCTAAGAATGAATTCACAAAGAACAGCTGGTCTATTTTAGTTTCATTAAAAATGTCAGACTTCTAAGGCACTGGGTGGCTCAGCTGGTTAAAGCAGATGACTCTTGATTTTGGTTCAGGTCACGATCTCAGGGTCATGAGATCCAAGCCCTGAGTCAGGCTGCACTCTGGGCTTGGAGCCTCCTTAAGATTCTCTCCCTCTCCTCTGCACTGCCCCTTACCTCCACTCTCAAAAAAAAAAAAAAAAAAATTAAAAAAAAAAAAAAAGAACTTCCATTTGTCAAAGAAGTTCCCCAATCTTCATACATCCATGTAAGGAACTGGAGAGATGACCCAATTATTAATTAGTATCAAGGAGGAAATACAAGAGCTGTTGTTCATTGGGCTGGGAGATCAGTCGTAAGTACTCACTCACTGAAAATGATTAATGGTGATTGGCTGAAATAGTAAGAAGTCCAAACAGAAAAAAAAAAAAAAAAAAAGAAGAAAAGAAAAAAAAACAAAAACAAAGAAAAAAGAAAAAATATACCACCACCTTCACCCACCCCAGCAAAATTAAATCAGAATCTTGAGTGGTGGGGTGCCTGGTACCAGCAGTTTTTCAAGCTTCCAGAGATTCTAATATGCAACCAGGACAAAGCACTGCAGCTCGTGGGGGCTGCTAACCTCGGATGTGGAGAGTACCCTGTAACTGGGATTCAACGTGATTAATTAAGGTGATAGTTGTAAATGTGGCTCAGACAAAATGGGATTGGATTACTCTGAAATCGCTAGAGCAAGGTCCACACATGACACGGGCCATCCTTTGGCTGGCAGTGTTGGGACTAAGGGCACCAAGTTGCTGTGGCCGAGAGTCCAGATGGATTGCTCACGAGCCTGGGATGTGACCTCACCTCGGTGGCGCACTAAGCCTTTGTTTCTGTTTTGAAAATCCAAAGTTGTTCTCTCAGAAAGACCCATGAAATGAGTAGAAAGAACATTGGGAGAGGAAACCCAAATATTCATCCAGGGGATGCCAAGTATCATTTCTCCGGCATGAGTAAACCTAATACGGTCAACCTTCAACATGTGACAGGACTAGCTCCGGGGAAGGTCATGAATCAGGAGCACAGCTCGAGCAAAGGCTTTGATGCCCAAAGCTTTGGTTACACAAGACGCATCTCTGGGAGATGCAAGTACAGTGACCATGATGGCTAAGCTTACATGTCAGCCGGACCGGGCTGAGGGAACCCGGAGAACTGGAGGGTTTTTCCAGAAGAAATTAGCTTACTCCAGTCTGCTGATCAAAGGTGATCCTCCCTTAGACCAATGCGGGTAGGCATCATCCAACCCCTGGAGGTCCCAAATAGAGCAAAACGTCAGCACAAGGCCAAGGTTCTCTTGTCTTGGGCTGTGATTCTCAACTTCTCCTGCCTTCAGATATCAGAGTTCCCAGGTCTCAGACCTTGGACTCCAGCTGAATTATGCCACTGCTTTCCCGGTTCTCCAGCTTGCAGACTGCATGTGGTGGCATAGCTCAGTCTCCATAATCACATTGCCCAAAGCTCATATCAATCTCCTCTTAGATGTCTATTTACAACCCATTGGTTCTTTCTCTATGGAGAACCCCAACTAAGTCGGCCGCCGTCCTGAATTTCCCAGAGTGGTTTAGATTTCCATTCCATCATCACTGTATTACCTCAACGCCCAGTGCTTTGAAATCCCAGGAACTGATGTCAACATCTACCCATGTGATTAATCTGATTAATCCAGTTAATCTGAACTCAAGGCTACTATCCTTTCTGAGTTGCTTCTCATATGCAGAACTAAACTATAGCCACTGAAGACTAACTACCCAAAGAGCTGAGGGCACGGACGCTCAGGGATGAAGGTCTGTCACTGTGGGGGTCCCACTGGATGTGCAATGTGGAGTCCAGCTTCCTCTGGCACATAAACCACAGCTGTTCCTGCCTTCTGACAGCCCAGCTCTGTGTCCTTTTTTCTCTTCTCTGAGCTTCCTTTTGGGGTCCTACACTTATATCTGATGGCAGAGCTCTGGGTTTGGCTCCCCCATTCCTGTTAACCTGGGGCACTGATGCCATGCACCTGGCAGTAATCCGTCCCCACCCCAGAGCCATCATTCTCCAGCTGTCCTGCCACCATCCCTGCGGGACACAGAGCACCTTGTCAGAGCACTTATTTGCATTATTCATCTGGAAGACAGGGTGCATGGTTTGCCCACCTATTCTGGTCGACAAAGGCAGCTGTTTTATGCTAAACCAGTAGTTCTCAGCCTTGGCTGCACCCAGGCCGGGGCCTCACACCTAGAGGTGTAACCGGGGCTTCACAAAACCCCCGGGGTTAAGCTTCAGCTTTTGTCTCTGTCTTGAGGTCACAGGAGGAGTGTTTGTGCATTTCAGGTGGGGTCATTAGCTGACACAAAGGTCACGAGGGAGGGAGGGACCCCACTCCTGGAAGGCAAGAGTGGAGAGCTGCTCCCCTGCCCAGGACTGTGGCTGGTGATCGCAAGGACCTCATGCAGAAAGCCTCAGACACTCAGACCCGCGGGGGACTTGGTAAGGATCCCAGGTTCAAATGTTCTGCTCTGTTTTCACTGGAATCCATCCCGGGCAGAAGGGTGCTTTGCTGGTAGTTTGGAGTCTCTGTTATGACAAAGGATTCCATCCAACCAAGGAAAGCCAATGGCTGGGGCAAGAAATGATTGTCAACACGGAGGCAGCGGCTGTTACTTTTTGTTTTTCTAACTTTCAAAGACAGCTCCAGCCTGGATGGTTGAAATTCACCTCCATCCCATTTCATTTCACGGAGGGTTCAAGGTGGCCAAACTCCAAGTAATTTTATACCTGAAATGACCGTATTCTGATGTGACATCACACATGTGGAAAAACAGCAGGATTTTGGTTTTTGGTTTTGGGGGGGCTTTTTCTTTTCCTAATCAAGATGCAAAGTTGACCCTGTCAGCCCGGGTCACGGCTCCCCCACGGGTTGGCACCTCTTCCCCTGGCTCTGGCCGGTCGGTTTTGTTCTGTACAGAACATCCTGGCTGGTGAAAGTCTGAGCTGAAAATACACAGTATCTGTGAAGGCGGCCCTGTTAACCTGTCATGACATGCCAATTACATTGTTCTTTGTTTTAGAAATCCAGTTGAAAGAAACAGGCTAAGATCCCCATTAGGAGTAGCCAGTGTGGGTTTTTAGAAGCATGGGTGGGGAATCTGCCTACGGCAAGAAATACCAGTGCTGGCATGCCCAGAAAATTCCACCTGGAAGAAGGAATAACTGGCACTTGGCAAAGTTGTCCTCTTGTCTTAACTGGCTTGTCTTGATTTAAAACTGTATTTTGCTTGTGTATTTTTTCAGGGAGACGTTGCGGGGGGAGCCTTGCAAAGCCAGTTCCCACTGAGACGTCTTGCCTGCAGCCTGATTTCCTCCCGGGCTGAGGCCAACACTTACGGGGCGTCTAGAGGCGTGGCTGCTGGGAGAAGACTTCCCCCGTCTGGAGCTGAGGGGGCTTCAGGATGGGGCCACCTGCTGGCCTTGCCTCCCCCCATCTCCTGAAGCTTAGCCGCAGCCCAGCCAGTGCTCTTTGCCTTTTGGTCTGATCTAGCCTGTGACAAGAATGAGAAAGTGCGAAGCGCTTTTTCCCCACTGTGCAGGGTGATGGGGATTTGGGGAGATCAGGAAAAAAAAAGAAACCACTCTTCTTCCTTTTGTTGTGCAGATAGGATTAAAAAAGAATAAAAGGAGGATCTGTGACATAAATTTCTAGTTTTCCAACTCTGAGAGTGCAGGGGCTGGGGAGTGGGGGGAGAAAGGGAAAGAGAAAGGGAGCGTGCCTGGGAGCTTGAGCTGCTCCAGGACACACTCAGCTGGGCCACGGCCACCAGCGGGCAAGCCTGCTGGGCTGTTGTAGCCCGGCCCCTGGTGCGGTGCCTGGTGCACACGCAGCAGTGGGGGTCAGTAAAGATGTGTGGAATTAATCATTGATTTCAATATTACATTCCCTTTTCATCCGCTGTTGTCCAGTTCATAAGGGTCCTAAGAAGCTTCGGGGCACGGGATGAATAGAAGTAAGGCAAAACAAACAAAAATGCCCTTGCTCCCCAAGAGTCGTTTAGCACCTTAGTCACCCCAGGTGCTCATTAGAGTTTTCTCTTTTCTCGAAGGTGAGCCTTTGGCTGAGAGCGTGTAAGTGGGCTATGAGCCTGGCCAAATGCCTTCTCTTCTGTACTTGAAACCCTATTCTCCCCAGCTGAAGAGTGGAGGACTACAGGGAAAATGTGACTCATAGCAAGTGTTGTTATTAAATCACCTTGAAGTGTCTCTTGTAAAAGATAACTCCCTGCATTGTAGCGATGTCTTTGACAAGAGAGGATTAGGGTGAAATTGCAATTACCTTGACATAAAGGAATGAATTAACTTTCCAACTTGCATTTTTGCAAGGCACAGATTCAAGCCTCCTGGAATATAAACATAGAAGGCACTCACAAGAGCTCGGGCACTTGAAAATTCAAAAGATGGGCCAGCAGCCCTGAGATGCTAGGCAACTTCAGAGGTGCCCCTCACCACGGAGGGGTTGCCTGCCTGGACGGAAACTGCCCGCGTCGTCGGGGCACCTGCTCCTGGGTCACCAGGGCTCAGAGGACAGTCGGCACGGATGCTTCCCAGGGCTGATGGACGCGGGCCACGGCTGCAGGAAGTAGAGAGAGGCTCCTCTGAGATTTGACTGCTCGAGCTGCCCATTCATTAGATTCAGCCTATATATATATATATATATATATATATATATATATATATATATATATATATAAGATTTTATTTATTTATTTATTCATAAGAAACACAGAAAGAAGGCAGAGACACAGGCAGAGGGAGAAGCAGGCTCCTGCCGGGAGCCGGATGTGGGACTCAATCCCAGGACCCTGGGGATCATGACCGGAGCCAAAGGCAGACGCTCAACTGCTGAGCCTCCCAGGTGTCCCTAGATTCAGGCAATATTGATGGGGCACCTCTGAGGCTTTGGGCTGTGAGTGAGGCAGTCTTGGCTGCCAGGGACCTGGGCAAGTCAGACATGAAACCAAGTGGCCTGTGAACCTCAGTCCACGATTCGAGTGTAAAAATACACCTTTCTATTTTATTTTCTTGAACTCGGTGCTAAGCTCTCATCCTGCCAGAAGAGCAGGAAATTCCAGCTCCTAGGTTTGCACTGGAAGCCCAGGGGTTTGAGGAGGATTCTGAGAACACAGGGCCTCTGGTCCCAGGTCCACGGGAGCTGCTGCAAGCATCCCTACATTCTCTCGGGCCTTAGACAGATGAGGAGGCTCAGGACGGCAGGCAGCTCAGAAGTATTCCTCTGTTTTCCTGCCACCTGTAGGCACAGGAGTCCTTGCCAGAGCAGGGATGGTCGTGGCTGGGTGCTGGCTCCCAGGTACACCACTCAGCCATCACTCTGAGGTCTGTTCACAGCTCCCGGGGAACAGCCACACTGCAGGCTCCAATCTTAGATGCAGACAGACCACTCCTCCCCATGCGGGGTAATGCCTAAGGATAGAGCCCATGTCACCCTTGGGTGGTGGGGGAGTGGGCATCATTGTCTACTCCATGATGTATCTCATACTCTCCCCTTTTTGCCCTATTCTTCACAGAAGCTATGCTAATACATGGCTTAAAATGGTTCAAAAGGCCAAATTTTTAGAAAATGTGCTCGAGGGAACCATCCTACCACACTTGGCTACATTTAGGTCTGGTTTCGCTAGGCTCAGCAACTGCCAACAGTCATCCATTCGGCCATTCTCAAAGAGAATTGTTCGTCTCACTCTTCCCATCATGGGAGGTATGGCTCTCTCCCTCTCCTGCATGGAGTTTAGGGTCTTACAGGAAGAGCAGTGCCTTCATTCAGCTTCTGGAAAAATCCCTCCAACAAAGGAGTATAAGCCTGGAACCCTGTAGAAATGAAGACATGGAAAAACAGAGGCAGAGGACCACCACCCATAAGTGAATAGTTCAGGAGGCTACACCACCAGGCCCCAGATTAGAAAATGCAAGATTACGAGAGAGGAATTATTATGGCCAAGGGGACACACAACAGGCTAGTCTGAGGGAAGGAGAGGGCCTCCTTGAGAAGTCATGATAGGGTTGAGATGTCAAGGATAAAAAAGGAATTAGCCCCGGGGAAGAGTGATTCAGATGTTTTAAGGTCTGGTACAGAATGAGCACGAGTGAGCAGGCCTCGTCTGAGACTGGAGCAAAAGTCCAAAGGGCAGGAGGACAGAATGGAGATGGTAATGGTGACCCAATGGCTGATGAGTGTGCCCTTTCCTCACTGAAGGGCTTCCCTTATGTGGTTGCTTTCTAAAGAGGGTTGTCTAGGTGGGGGGCAGGACAGAGAAGGAATCACTGTGGAACCTGAACAGTTGAAGAGAAGTAACCGGAGCTCCTGTTACCACACATTCACGTGCAAACCCGAGAGATGATGGGGCCTGGGGCTGGTGCTCTGGAGCTAGCTGCTTAGGCTCCCCGAGTCTCCCAGGCTGTCATGAGATTCAAGTTAGCAGTACAAGGCCTGCTCGCCCTCAGCTCCTCTGCTCTTCCTCCATGCTCTAGCTTCCAGTCAGTGGGGGATCCAGACCCCAATGTCCCTTAACATAGGCCTTCACTGCATCTCTCCATCTTAGAGGTGGTAGGAGCTCCCTGCTTTTGCCAATCTCCAGGTTGATCTCAGACTCCTGTTTGTCTTCTCAGCCTCTGCTCTCCCCCCTATTTCAAACACCAAGTGGCTTCTGTTTTCCTGGATAGACAGCATCCCATACAGTGAGTGGCAGTGCTTCTCTTCCATCGGCAGCTGCTACGGGTTCAGTTGTGCTCCCCAAAAGATATGTTGAAATTCTAACCCCCCGCCCCCCAGTGAATGGGATCTTATTTGGAAATAGGATCTTTAGAGGTAGAATCAGGGTCATTAAGGTGGGCCCTAAACCAGCGACTGGTGTTCTTATAAAAAGAATATTTGGTCACAGACACGCATAGGAGAATGCCAGGTGAAGACAGACAGACACACAGGGAGCTTGCCGTGTGGTGGGAGAGGTGAGTAGAGAAGCTTGAAGTCACAGAATGCCAAGGATGGACAGCCACCGCCAGAAGCTTACAGGTCTCAGATTAAGCACGGGTCTGCTGACACTGATCTCAGCCTTCCAGCCTCCAGAATTGTGAGACCCTCAACTTCTGTTGCTTTAATCCGCCCGCCCCCAGACCCCCACTCCTTGGTACTTTGTTATGGCAGCTCTAGGAAAGGGACACCGTAGCCAGGGCCCATTCTCTGGGGAAGCCCCTTAGACCTAGCTCTCCTTCCCCTGCTCTCCACACCCACCTTTCGCAGCCCAAACCAGCCCAGATGGAATTCCTTTCCCTGCACAGGACTTGTCTCCTGGGACAGGTGTCAGGGCTGCTCTCCAAAGGCTCAGCCGCTGTTGGGGCTTGGCCCATGGAACTCTGTTACCGTCACAGGGAGGTGGGGATTTATCGCTGTCAATGTCTGTATTGGTTTGCATGTTTTAGTTATAAAAAAAAAAAAAAAAAACCTAAAAAAACAAACCAAAAATAAGAGAAAAAGAAAGAGAAGAAAACCCAGACACCAAGTTGACTTGGCCTAAAGAGAAAAGCGGGCCAGGTGGAAAAGAACCCGAAGCGCCCAGGGACACCCGACCAGTCAGTCTCAAAGGCACTGACAGAGCCGCGCCTCTGGCCGGGGTGGAGCCGGGCCGAAGCCCTCTGCGTCGGGGCACTGGACTGTCCTGCGGCTCTACCCACCGCTCCACCCCGACCCAGCCAACCACTGGCCTCCTAGAGACGCTGACCCGGGCCTCCTTCGGTTCCAGCGGCGCGTCACGCGGAGGAGAGTCTGATTGGCTCAGCCTGAGTCAGGTCGCACGCGTCATCCAATCGGCTGCGCCCGGGGGCGGGAGCACGGGCTCCGTGAGTCAGGGCCGGGCAGGTGCTGCAGAGCCGCCGGGGAGGGGCTCGTGCGCGCCCGGGCCCCCGAGGAAAGGGGTGTTCTGGGGCCCACGCCCTCTGGGCCGGGCCGGGCCGGGCCGGGCGGACTCTGACCTAGGGCTTCAGGCCAAGCCCCGGCTGCTCGCACCTCCCGGGTGGGGCGCTCGGGCCTCACAGCTGGCCCTCGCCAGACGCCATCTGGACGTGCAACACGTAAGAGTAACTGGAGAATTCGGCCTACCCTAGTTAAACCTGCAGAATCCAACCTCCCACCCCACTAAATGATGTGTGATTCTGTTCTGCAATCTGCGAGTAATAGCAGCTCCCATTTATTGGACACCCAAAGCGGCCCAGGCCCTCGGCTAGGTGTTGAGAACATGCTCTCTGATGGTCATAATTCCGCGAGATCAGTTTCGTTACCCAGTTTCATCTGTGTCCCGCCCCATGCACGCTCGGGTCTCAAATCACAAGGTCAAACGCCTCCTGTCGTCGCTGTTCTGCTGCTTAACTGGTTTTGAAGAGGGAAGGCAGGCACGTGGGTCAGAACTCGGAGCAGGAAGGGTGGAGCCGTAGTCTCCTTCCCGTCCTTGTATCCCAGCCACCCTGTTTCACTCCCAAAAGGCGACCACTGCTGGCCTCTTACATACAAAGGAGTGCGTTTGTGCTTGTGTATCTGTGAGAAATGGTAATTTCCTTTTCACATTATTCTAAGACTTGTTCGCGCTCTGTCTCTGTAGCGGCTCCTACGGGGGGTGCAAGGTGCGAGGAAGAAAGGAGTCCAGGGCGACTCTGGTGCCACTGGCCGACAGGGGACAGTTGGTGTGAGAGGCTGGTCAGCAACAGATTTGGAGGAACCGGGACTCGACAGTTCTGTTTTAGACAGGATAGGTGTGGCGGTGTGGCTCAAGTTGGTATAAATCAAGTGGGCAGTTGGAGGAATGTGCTCAATGGACAGGTCAGGGCAAGAGCTACCAATTTGAGATCAATTCCCTATAGACAGTATTTAAAGTCATGAGGCCAAGAGGGGTTATATACTGAGACTAAGTCTACAGATGTGTCCTTCATGAGATCAGTGCTTCCAGACGTGGCGTGGCTGGCCCAGTCCTTACCAAGCTCTGGACAGGACACCTGATCTAAGGGGGCTCAGAGCCCTAAAGAAAGCCACAGATGGTTACAAAGCAGTGTGTTAGGTGTCATACCTAATGAAAGGATGAGCTGGGTATTATGGGAAAACAGGAGAGGAGATGACTAATAGCCCGAGTCAGAAGGAAGACTTCATGCTGAAGATGGAGTTTGAAAGAAACCATGGAGGTTAAGTAAAGGTTTCCCAAGTAAAGGAGGGAGACATGTACCAAGGCATGAAGGCAGGCTGTATCAGGAAAGTTCCATGAAACAGAAAATATAGATCCTATTCCCAAAGCTGCAGTCATGCTAATGGAAAGACATGAAAAACATTCCCATTAAGGTCAGTGACGAGGCAGGGACTTCCAAATTCACTACCACCTCTTAACACTGGTCTGGAGACACAGACCAGCATAACTAGAAGACAAGGAGCTAACTAGTTCCAAACTTGCCAGAAGCCTAGCAGTATTTGTGGATGGTATGATCATATACCTCAGGGAAAGAAATAAGAAAACTAATAGGAAAAAATATGAAAATGAATAGGAAAGTTCACAAAGGCAGCTATAAAAATTTACTCTGAATCAGTACTAAAAAAAAGAGCCTGAAATATGGAAACAGCGATTGATTGTAAAACGTAGAAGAAAAGATCCTATTTTCGGCAACTTGAGAATAATATAGCTAGAAATAAGCCCAAGAAATTGGATTTCAATGAAAATACTGGCAGAATTTTTCAAATTATAAATTGTATATGAAAAACATACAGCAACAAGAATATCACACTACTCTGAGACCACCCAGCGGACAGTGTGGCCTGAAAGTGGTAGACAACCATCATTCTGATACCACATACTGTTGATAGGGTACTGCTACTTATTGCATTGAGTGAATTATATTATTATCTCCTGAATTCAAAACTCTCCAATATGTCCTTCTGCGTAAAAGTGGTCTGATTTGAAAACAAATGACAATTTAAAACTGGGAAGAAAACAAAAATTCTAGTGAATGCCAGAAGTGTTGAACATTTTCTTATCGCCAATTAGAGGTAACTGGATTTGCTTCTGTATAGAAAGAGTAGTAAATCCTTTTCTCCCCATACCCACTAAATAAGTATAGAAAATAAGGAATATTCAATTAGAGTAGCACCAAATAATTAGGCTGCTTGGGATCCTGCATAGACTGGCCTGCCCTGAGCTGGCCTCATCTGCTTTGTTTTCCCCAAATCATCACCCAGAGCTCTTTTAAGATTTTATTCATTTGTTTATGAGAGAGAGAGAGAGAGAGAGAGAGAGGCAGAGACACAGGCAGAGGAAGAAGCAGGCTCCATGCAGGGAGCCCGACGTGGGACTTGATCCCGGAACTCCAGGATCACGTCCTGGGCCGAACGCAGGCACCAAACCACTGAGCCACCCAGGGATCCCCTAGAGCTCTTGATAAAAGCTGATGGTCAGTAAAAGCTTGTGAAATGAAAGAGGCAGGTGAGAGCCTTGGATTTTTCCTTGGCATCCAAGAGCTGGGATTTTTGCGTTCTCAGCACGGAATTCTCTAAAGGGAGCCATCCACTGTGGAAGGGCACTCTGTTCCTTAGGCTCCTTCAAGGGTTTTTACAGGAAGAACCGTACACAGAGCCCTGCCTTGTGTTTATATTACCCCAGACCAACGAAACAGTGTGGCCAGACTCTATTCCAGCCGGTTTTTTCCCCCCAAAGTCTGAAATCTTCAAGACCTTTCTCGGGCTGTACTGGAAATCTCAGTGTCACATTTACCGTAATTGGACTCAGCCAGCCGCGGTGACTCTGGTATGTGTGATGTCATCAGCAAAGCAACCAGTTGAATGCATTAGTGCGGCTTCTAAGGCCTTCTTCCAACAGACGGCCCACCCGGGAGGAGGGGAGCTGCTGACCTGCCTTTCGGAGACTGCATAGCTATAAACAGCGTCTAGGGGGATTGTGTGTGTGTGTGTGTGTGTGTGTGTGTGTGTGTGTTTAAAATATTTTATTTATTTATTCATGAGCAACATAGAGAGGTAGAGACACAGTGAGAAGCAGGCTCCATGCAGGGAGCCCGACGTGGGACTCGATCCTGGGTCTCTAGGATCAGGCCCTGGGCCAAAGGCGGCCCTAAACCTCTGAGCCACCCAGGCTGCCCATCTAGGTGGATTGTTAAAGGAAGACACGTTCTGATTAAGACTGGGAAACGGCTCCCCCTTCTCTAGCACAGGTGGTGGCAGTGCCCTTCGCCTCTGGAAGGGAACCTTTCAGGGTTGGGCTCCACCCAAAGTGGGACTTAACTTTCTCCAAATCTTAACATTTCAGGAGGATGGTATGTGGAGTTCTTCCTTTTAATGGAGGAGGTTTTTGTGTTTTGTTTTTTTAGAGAGAGCGTGAGAGCAGGAGGGGCAGAGGGAGAGAGAGAATCTCAAGCAGGCTCCATGCTCAGTGCAGAGCCTGATACAGGGCTCGATCTCATGACCCTGAGATCATAACCTGAGTTGAAACCAAGAGTTGGACGCTTAGCCAACTGAGTCACCCAAGCACAACTTTTTTTTTTTTTTTAAATCGAGCAAATAGAGTTTCCAAAATCAAAGATCATTAAGGATTCATGCCCACCAGGGACACTAAAAATAAAGACGATTAGAGATTAAATCACCCTAAACTACAAACACCTGGCTGAGTGGAGGCACACAGGTAGGAGGATAGTGGTGACTTACCAAGTGTGGTGTGGTGGTAAATCTCCCATAGGATGACGTTCCTGCCAAGAAATGGCTGCTCAGGGAAAGACTGCATGTGGTAGGCTGAATAATCCAGAAAGAGATGTCCACTTCCTAATTCCCAGAAGCTGAGTAGCTGTTAGGTTACATGGCAAAGGGGAATGAAGGTGCTAAGTAGCTGCTCTTATATGGGGGAGATTATTCTGGATTATGCTTTGGATAAAATGAAGATAGCAAGGAGAGGGTAAGCCAAAGTTAGCAATGGCAAGAGTCGGGGGTGGGGGCAGCACACAGGAGGCCAGGATGGTGGAAAGAAAGATGTGCCTGAAGAGAATCTTCGGGGAGCAACGGTCACGCGCTGCTGGCAATGGCTGGCCCACTGAAAAGGCCACTGGCCAGGGGCCAGAAGATCTGCTTTCTGGTCCTGGTTCTATCACTCCAGGCTGTAATCTTTCTAAGCATTTGCAAAATAGGGATGGTGAGACTTACCCTGCCTCCCGGGGTTGTTAGGATCCAGTGAGGAGCGGGCACCAGTTCTTTGTAAAGGGTGATCTTATACAGAACATGGCATGATTCACAGGGGGAGTTAAGCCTCTGAAGCAAGCTACTTGTTTCCCCCTTTGCCTAACACTTCGTGAATTCAGGCTGAACAGTTGAGGCAGACTTGGAACTACCATCTAACAGTCCAAATTTGGTCCAAACTCTGAGTCAGATCTTGCCCGCTGCTCTGGGCATGCTTTCCACAGCATTTGGCACCACTGGCTTCTCTGTGAAATCAGGAGGAAACAAACCCCACCGTGGAGACCTCAACTTTCTCCAGTCAGGGGCTCTCTAGCCTAGAAGAGTCTTGCTTCCCTCTCCCAAGCACTTGGTGTTGGGCCTGAAGTACCTCTTTCTCCCGTAGGAATTCAGACCAGTAAATCCCTGCTGAGCTGGAGCCTGGGACAAGGAACACTCGTGGACCCCAAGTCGGCCCATCTGCCACGTGTCCTGTGGGCGAAACATGAACGGCCTTCTGAAGAGAGCCGGAGGATGGTTAGAGAGCTGAAGGACAACATCCCCGACAGAGAGGGATTTCTATCAAGAAATCTCCTGACACCTCCGCTCCAGCCAACGTGACCTTCCTTTCCTGAAGTGGGCTTGTCACAAGTCAGGGCTTTTGCCCCTCTGCCCGATGAACCTCTATCTAGAATGCTCTGCCTCAAGACGTACATATGACTGCCTCCCTCATCAGTCTGGGGTCTTGGCTCCAGTGTCATTTCCTCAGAGACACCACGCCTGACCACCTGTCATACTTCCACACCTACTACACTCTCATGGGATTCATTTTCTTCAGGGTTCTTAATGCTCCTGAAAGTTCTGATTTTTTCCCCCTGTCTCACCCCTTGAATGTAAACCCCACGAAAGCAGGACCCTGCCACCTGTCCCGTTCAGTGCCACATCCCTAGGGCCTGGAGCACAGCCTGGACACTGTAGGTACTCGATACCTATTTACTGAAAACACACCTTGACTCAGGACTCCCCATGCGCCAGGCACCTGGTGAAGTGCTCCGCGGGCATTCTCCTGGACTACTTCCGACAACCCCGAGGGGTAGATTTTGTTCTCTTTGTTCTACAAGTGAGCCAGCAGAGGCCCCGAGAGGCTAGGTGACTTGTTTAAGATCCTCCCGCTGGTAAGTAGGGGATCCTGGATTAGAACCTGTGCTCGTCACAGTAGCAACGTGCAGAGTGGTGGCTCCTGGCTCCGAGCAGGAGGACCATGCCCCTGTAGGATCCGTGGCCCCATGTCCAGCATGACCTCCTGACTGCAGTCTTTTAAAGTAATGCTTCTCAAAATTTAATGTGCATTCGAATTTGAGACTTTGTTCACCTGGAGCTTCTGATTCCTATTGATCTGTGACGTGGGGAGCGGGTGTAGAGAGTGGAGCACGGGGACCCCCTGCACTTCTCACAAGCTCCTGGGTGGGGTCCCTGACCACCCTGTACGAGCCAGGGTTTAAAGAGTCCTCTGATTTGAGAATTAGGTCAGCTATTTGTAAAACAAAGACAGGAAAGGAAGGACCTGGGAAATCCTGCAGTCAAATCAATCTCCGCAGCTGAGCAAAGAGAGCAGCAAGTGGTCCCCCCTTCCCTAGAAGAAGCGGATGTTATCCTAGCACCTTCCGCAGCCCTGTCAAGAGACCAGGAGTCCTGGAAACCTGGGTCTAGCATGTGTGTCTGAACCTACGTTTGGTTTCCCGCTGTGTAGTAGTTGGCTCAGGACCACCTGGCCGAAAGTGTTCCTCCCTTCCCTCCTCCCCTCCCTCCTCCCCTCCCTGGACTGCATTCCCAGAGCCCAAGCACAGTCATCCAACTCTGAACTCCAAAGAGGCAGCTTCCCTGGGGTTCAGGAGTTTCTAAGAGTACCTATCATTTGCTGGAGTTTTATCCACTTTCTCCATTGAAAACCAGTGTAAAATGTCTGCTCTGCTTGTGCGGGTGGCTGTGCTCTTAAGAGCACTTTGAAAGGTAGAAAGCAGCATTTCCTGAATGTGGGTGGAATGGGTTTGGGATATGACAAAGACCCAGAGAGCACTGATCACAGGGCAAGAAGGTTACTCCCACCTTCTAGTTTGTTTCCACCTCCCAATTAACTTAGAAGAAAAATCTCATGTCTGTGGCAGCATTTCTCCATCGCTTCTTTGACACTTCCTAGTATTTATTTTTCCAACAGAGAGAGGTGGTAAGCAGCTGTGTCGATCTAGACTTTAGTAATATTTTGTTTTCTTGTACTTACCTTCTATCTGTGGCCGAACTTCCAGGCTTTCCAGTTAAGAAAGTGATAGAAGCCTTCCCTTAAAAAGATACACTTAAATAAAACATGTATAATGGTCTTAGAAAAATAGTAACTAATATCATAGGTTGACTGCAGAGACAGTAGAAATTGTGGAAGGAGTTCATCTTGGGAAGTAGCCGAAGGGACTGGAAAGGGGCACAGCTAGATTATTCGCCGGAGGTGACAAAGCCATCCACGTCCTGCCTGCTCTGTGGACATTCCAGGGGCTGGCTGTGGCCTGGTAACCCCTCCAGAGGGTCCTCAGGCAGGACATGGAGAGGAGTCTTGATCCCGGCCAAGAATGTGCAGAGAAGTCCCAGCCACAGGTTAGCAGAGGTCTTTAGGCCTTTATCTGTGGGACATTTGGGGGAGAAATAAACAACAAAACGACAAAAAGCCTCCATCATCCTGCATTAGCAGGCATAGAGACAAATCAGTTGTACTTTGAACAATAATGAATAAAACAATTCAAGGCCCAAAGAGCTCACTGCTTATAAATAGGTATTGTCTATTTTTTTTTAAAGGTTTTATTTATTTATTCGTGAGAGACACAGAGAGAGGCAGAGACACAGGCAGAGGGAGAAGCAGGCTCCCTGCAGGGAGCCCGACATGGAACTTGATCCTGGGATCTGGGATCACGCCCTGAGCCAAAGGCAGACGCTCAACCACTGAGCCATCCAGGTGCCTTGGTATTATCTATTTTGTGGTTCCTTAAGTCACGTTGAAGTGGGCCAGAGAAGTTAAGGAATCTTTTTGAATTCCAAGGCAACATAAGGCAGCAGAAACAATACGAGCTTCTGGCATCCCAGACTTGAAGCAGAATCCAGGCTCAGCCACTCGTTCTGGACCGAATCGTGCCCCCTCCTTCACAGGCTGAGGTTGGAACCCCCAGGATGTCAGCACATGACTGTATTTGGAGACAGGGTCTTTGAAGAAGTAATGGGGTCATTCAGGTGGGCCCAAGTCAAATGCGACTGGTGAGTTTCTGAGGTGAGGAGAGGAGGACACAGAGGGGTGACCACATGAAGACACACAATGACCATGTGTCTACAGGCCACAGAAGGAGGCCTCAGAAGAAAGGAGCCCTGCCCTCACCTTGATCTCAGATTTCCAGCCTCCAGGGCCAGGAGAGAATAAATGCATGTTGTTGAAGCCCCCCAGTCAGGCTGTGTCCTGTTGGAGCTGCCCCAGCAAACCAGCCCTGGCTGGCATTTACCATTGGGTGACCTTTGTTTTTCAACAGCCCCGAATCTCGGTGTCCTCATCTGGATAGTGGGATCATAGGGTCTACGTCCCAGAGTTGTTACATGCTGACGCGACACACACAGCCCATGCCTGCTACACCATAGATACTGAAATAACCGACAACAGTTTTATTTTGATTTACTTATTCAGGTGACTCTCTTCCTCTCCCATTTCCAGAGGCTTTAAGGCACAAAGTGATAGCTGTGGTTGCCATCTCTTGGCCTCAATCTTGCTAAGATGCTTGTTGTTATTATCCTATAGCCCTTAAGAGAGCTGGGTGGTCACCTACAGCGACACTTGTAACTATTAACATGATACCACCTGCTTGTTAGAACCCACATTCTTTAAAAAACAGATCTCTGAACAATGTTTTCCATAGCTAATCGGCAGCCCCAGGAGAGTATGTGAAGCGGAGTCATTTACAGGATGTGAGTAGGGGCACAGCGTGCCCGTCAGGCTCACCGTGGCACGGTGGGTGCTGGATCGGCGGCAGGGATGCTGGCCACTTACCACAATGCCCCGGGGAGCTGGAAGCAGCTGGCACGAGTGGTGCAGTGACCCTAGGATCACACCGGGGCCTGCATGCATGCCCTGCTGCTGCATCTCTGAGACTTTAAGAAGTCTTTTCTTCCCTCTAAAGGGGGAAGTCTTTCCTTCTCCCTAAAATAGAAGGATGCAAACAGAGTGGGGTGCTCTCATTTTATGTAAGGATTGTGTTGCCAAAAACCTAGTACAATTCAAAGTGTACATGATTAGAATAATTGATCTATAAGAATGTATAGTAAGCTTTACGTTTATCCTGATGAGTAAAGCAGGCTTTGCATTATTTCCCCACTTTTAACTTTCTACCTTTCTGAATGATCTCAACCTCCTAAACTTACACATGTATTTTATGTAAAATATCAGTGAGGGTTATTTGGCTGGTGAGAGTCTTCGTAAAAAAGTTCTCTGGACCCCTAAATTTAAAAAAAATTTTAAACAAGTGTTATATGTTTTTAGTACAATGGACTCTTTCTAAATATCTTCTTTTCTCTTCAAAAAAAATAGCCCTTGGAATGGGCAGTTTTCCTGTGTGCTTTATAAGCCTTTGCAGAATGTACTTCCAGACTGTGGGGTGGGGCTCGGAGGGCTGGGGAGGGAGCGGACGTCCAGCAGTGAAATAGTTAACCTGCCTGTTAGTTAAGCCCAGAGACCCAGCTTGAGGCCTTGCCTTAGGAGGCAGCAAGAAATCCAAGCCAAACCTTCAGAGTGGAAACTTCCGCTAGCCTCTTCGGTAGGGTATTTCAGAGTCATTCAGCATAAAACCCGAGACCAGCAAATTCATACCTGGAACTGTGGAACTGTCTTTACAGCCAGGTCATGAAATGCATCTGAGATACTCAGGGGACCTTGGGACAGATGTCTTGTGTGGCCCCCGTCAGTTAGGGATGTTGAGGCGGAGGGTCATCCTAAGTCTTGCCCTATCGAAACCCCCAAAGCAGAAGGTGCTCAGCACACAGTGAGCTGAGAGCTTACCTGCCCTTTTTTGTATTAGCTTCAGGCAGGATGCAAGGATCACACCCTGAGGCTCCCCGTACTTGAGAAAAGCATTGGCTGTGTCTCTAACCATGAGAAAATGGATTCTTCTGACAGCAAAGCTCAATTCAATGTCAAGATAGAGCAACATTCAGGTAGAGGAAAGGCTTCAACTCTTGTAGGAAGGATTAATTGGACAGCTAAGTGTTGGAAGATCTCCAAGGCTCTGGTGCAAACGTCCCTTTGCTTGATTGTTTTAGCAAACCTCCAGTTATTTGAACTCACCCTGGCTCTATGGGCTGCAGGCTATCGTCTTTAGTGGCCTCCAAACCATGCTGTCAGAACATGGGAACTAGATTACTTCATTCTGCTCCTGGGAAGGGGAAGACTTGTGGGACTTTCAATGAATCCATTAAGTTTGTTGATTATCAAAAGGGAGAAGGAGAGAAAAATAAACAAACTCTTATGAGATCTTGGCTACAGCACAAAGGCCAAAGTTGAAATCCCTGCTCTCAACCATGTTAGATTTTTGTAAAAGACCCTGAGTTCCCTCCCAATTCACTCAGTCGGGAGGAGGGGTACACCTTTCTGTAGTGGGCCCATCTCCCCCCAGGACTCTTCTATCATGTAAATGGAAGGACAAGAAGAAGGATGGTTGAGGTAGATCTTTTCACACATAGATAAGGGAGCAGAGCAGTATAGTCTTTTGGGAGAGAAGTCATTCGCTTTTCAGGAGTCCATCTGAAAGAGCTAGCCCAAAGACCGATGGACAAGATGCTATCATTGCATTGTTCACAACAGTGGAAAAACTCGGAGGACCTCAGCATTTGCCATATAGGAAATCATTGGTTATACGTATGTTGGTCTGGCCCTTGTTGGCATGCTCTGCGGTGATCAGACATAAAATGGCAGAGGGAAAGGTTCAGGGTGTAGTAGGAAGATGAAAGAGGTAGGAAATAAAGTGTAAATGTGTAAGTAATAGTTTCATAAACACACACACAGAAGGAGCAAGATGTACCAGAGTCATCTCTAGGAGCTTTGGCTGTGATTGAATCTTCATGTGCTTTTTCATTTTTTCCTTGATGTTCCCAAGATCTCAAAATTGGGCTACTCAGTTTTTGTAACCAGAAAAAACAAAAAGAAGTTACTCCCCTAACAATAAGATGCAAGCCAGCAGTTGCCAGTCTTTAGCACAGGAAACAAAGGTGGGCTCCGTGTGTGTCCGTCTGCTGGGAAGGCAGGACTGTTAACCAAGGCAAGCTGACCTGCCCAAGGCTGAGAAGCCCAGAAGGTACTGGAGGAAGCCAGAGCAGAGCTAGCGCTTTGTGTTCTGGCTCTTGCTGGCTGGGGGAGCAATGTGCCTTTCTGGCCTCTTCAGGAGAGAAAGGAGGTAAAGGAAGTGCTCATCCAGTTTTTAATCCCCTCAGCTAATTACCAGACCTTTCTTGTGGTTTTACTGGGGCTCTTTTTACTAAGTGGGAGGATTTACACTGTTTGTGTTTGTATGTTGTACTTGGATTATGCCTTAATGTGTCACAACGATGACAAAGGGGTCTGCAGCAGCGGGCAGGCAAGCTTCCCTGCTCTTAATGGAAAGCACATTCCAGCACTTTATTTTATCTGTAAGACATAGAGCTGCTTAGAACAAAGCGTTGCCCCTAAGACATGGTCCCCGAGAGTCTTTAATAAGGACCAGACCCCTGTGAAGGTATTAATTAAATATTTGAAGCAGAATGGCTTTAGCTGGCTGAGGCATTTTTATGAGGGGAGCGGGTGTATTTAAAACCAGGGCTGTTTCTGTAACAGGAACCTCTTTTGAAGGAAATGTTCTTGGGTGGGACCCTACGGGTACCAGGCTGTCGAATCTCTGGGCCAGTCTGATGTCAAAAACAGACGTTCTGAAGGTTTCAAACAATTCTAGGATGGTTTTAACACAGAGGACAACAGGGAGGGTCTGTGAGTATACCAGGCGCTCTCGGAGATGGGTTTCTCACAATGGTCCTGTGAGAGAGGTGTGGACGAGGCCGGTTTACGGAAAAACTAATTAAGTGGCTGCTTTCCAAGGTCACAAAGTGTGGTGGAGGAGCTAAGCTGCCAAGCTCCATTTCAAGTCAGCCAGTCTGGGGGGGGGGGGCCCGGGTGGCTTAGTCAGTTGAGTGTCTGCCCTTGGCTCACTTGGCTCAGGTCATGATCCCAGGGTCCTGGGATCGAGTCCTGCATCAGGCTCCCTGTTCAGTGGGGGGTCTGCTTCTCCCTCTGCCTCTGCCTACTGCTCCCCTTGCTTGTGCACACTGTGTCAAATAAATAAAATAAAATTTAAAAAGTCTGTCACCTATCTACAGTTCAGAATACTGTATTCTTTTCTCAGAAAGTAGAAGGAACAAAAGATGAATTTGTAGAGCAGATCCTAGTCCAAATGACAGGCTTTTCCCTAAATTCAAAGTAATCAGAGTTACTGCACACAAGGTTTACTGGAGAGGCACAGAATTAGCGGATTTTTCTGGAAGGTGGTACAGGATGGTGAAAAGAGAAATGCGCTTGGAGCAAGAGGTCCAGGTCTGGAGGCCGGCTCCGCAGCTTGTGACACGGAGCAGCTCCTGCCCTGAGCAAGTTTCTGGTCTTCAAAATTGAGATTGTATTTAGCAGCATCAAGGTGCTTGGTGAATGGGGAGTTAAAACTGAATTCGGGCCTAGGAGTGGGGCAAGAAGTCTGGAGGGAATGGTTTTCATTCCCCTGTGGACCACTTTGGGCGGTCGGGGATCATGAGTCCAGTGAGTTTGTAAGGAGTTTCCCCATCCTGGCCGGTCATAGCCAAATTGACAAGCTGAAGTGAAGCCATGTTCATTGGACACCCCTCGGGGGGTCATCCTGTTCCATGGAGTGCGAGGAGTGAAGCTGCACATGGCTGCTGCCGCCGTGGCTGTTCACTGGATTCATTCCAGGCCCATCAGCCTGACTCTGCTGGCCCCGTCGCGGGAGCACCCCCAGTGCGTACCACCTGCTCCAGGACCCTACCCTTCCCCGCTCCCTGCTACTTTCTCAGATGTTATGTTGTCTTATGTGTGAAAGCTTTGAGTTTTCTCCAAATAAAATGTGTGTTCATGTCTCCGAAGGTCCTTTGTGATCTAGGACCAAGGGGTACTCACATGGAAGGGCTCATTTTATCGTCCCTTTGATGGGCCTGCCCTGCCCGCTTCTGCACACTCTCCTATGGGACCTCAGAAGCTTCCAAGCTTTCCTATGCACCCACTCCCACCTCTAATTCAAGAGCCCCCTGCCCCAGCATTTTCTTGTTCTACTCTCCTTAGGGAGCCACATTATGGGCCTAATATATGTATACCCCAAACTCCGTACTCCGTGGTCACATGCCCTCTGGAGAAAGACTTGAAGTCCTGTGGGCCCGGGTTTGCCCCAAACAGCTGACTGGCCTCTGGCAAGGAGAAGGGCAAAGGAAACGAAGGATCGAGGGGCTGACTCACGTTCTGCTCACTTTCTCGCGTCGGCTAAGCTCTGTGGCTCGCTTCATCTTTAAAGTGAAGATCCCAATAGAAGGATCAAATGACCCAATACCTACAAAGCACTTAGCATAGTGTCTAGTCCACAAGCTGCTGCTACTATGACTGCCGATAGAACTAGCTGGAAACAATGACTGGGGGTGGAACATTCCACATTAGGAAGAACATATCTGGTCTGGAATCTCCACGCTCTCACTCATTGGAATATGCGTGCAAACCAACCTCACTGAGCCTCTTCCCTCACCCTGACAAGGGACCTGACAGTCACTCGCTCCCAGGGCAGTGGCCATGTAAAAATCTCCAGGCTTCTGCCCAGCACAAATTGTGCCTTGTGGGTATTAGTCACCTAGTCTCGTAGCTGTCTTGCTGGCCGTTGCTGAATGTTCACCGTGTCGGGGGAGGGGGGGCTGCTCATGCTTTGTAGACTTCGCCTCCACCAGCACTTGGAGCGGGGAGGTATGCGGGGCAAGCGGATGGGGGTTAAAGTGGAGGAATATTGTGTACTTGAACTGACAATGATTCACAACACATCTGCACCGATTACTAAGGGTCCAGACGTTTGCCAAAGGGAGGGAGATGGGGGAGCTGTGAGCAAAGGATGTTCCGTCCCCGGGAGTGTAAACACAGCACCGTCTGTGACCTAAAAAGGCTCGCTCGGGAGGGCCGTGGAGGTCTGTTGTCCATCGTTTGGACTGGGCTCGGCCTCCCCAAGGAAGCACCCAGGGAGCTACCTGTGTTGTGTCTGAAAGCTGTCACAGGCCAGAGCCGGCCCTGTTAGCCCACCATGGGACCCCAGGCTGCTGCCTTGGCGGGGGGGAGCTGCTGCTCTTTCTTGGCTCAGTGGTTCTACCTGTTGCAGGGGGAGATGTGCCAGGAAGGTGCCAGCGAGAGCCCCTGCCTCTGTCCCGGGCCTGCCACCAGCCCAGGAAGGCAGGCTGTGGACCGGGTGGGATTGTGGTGAGGCTGCTGTTCTTTCTGATACCCACCGGCCTCTACAAAATGCACACACACACACTGTATCTATATGGCATGTGTAGGTTGCATGTACATGTCTATTATGTGATAGGTCCTTGTGTGTGTGTGTGTGTGTGTGTGTGTTTTGTCTGATCTAAAATTGGTGTCTAACAAGACTGGAATTTTGCAGATTTTGCAACTCTGAACAGAGTTGTACAAACAGGACCTGAGGGTTGGGGCAAGGAGGAGCTCAGTTTGGAAGAGAAGTGACTTCCTGACACTGTACCCCAACTCCAGTTGCCAGCATGGGCTCCTCGGTGTCGGATGGGGTCTTCTTTTTCTGGCATCCTCTAGGTCTGCAACCGAATATCTGTCCAGCAAATGTTTATTGAATTAAACCGTAGCTTGTTCAATGGCCAGATTCTTTTTCAATTAATACATGTTTTTTTCTTTAAGAAAATCAATAAGGGATTTCTGAGGTCTTTAATGGAACTCAAGGGACTACGCTCAGGTTTTTCTCTCCATACAAACTCCTTTTCTACATTTGTCGCACGACAGTATTGGCTTCTCAGGCCCCCAAACGCTGGGGCTCTGAGGGAAAGGCAGGAGGTGGCTTCTGGGACAGGTAAGGGCGCCAGGTCTTTCCCAGGTGCTTCGCTCCCTAGGGTGCCTGGAAGCAATGAGCTGACCTTTTGACATAACTTCTTCCAGTAGGACTGGTGGGTTTATAAGGAAATGGCCACGTGAAGATGGAGGGACATGGAGGATGTCGTGTGACAAACAAGGCGAAGACTGACATGGTGCATTCATAAGCCAAGGAACACTAAAGATTGCCAGCGAACTACCAGAAGCTAGAAAGAGACTTCAACTTTGAATCCACCTGACACTCTTTTCATATATTTCTTCTGGTTTTTCTCTTAGGCTCGCCTATATTTTCTGCATTCATATGCTAGTGTCGCTCCTCCTGGATTACTTGAGGGCAGGCATTTTTCACTCCTCTTGTCTCCCTGCTTCTGATAGTGACTTCCTTACGCACAACCTTTGAACTCTTCTCCTTACAGAGCTTGTGTGTACGGCTGTGCACGTTGCTTACTGCACAAGGACTCCTGGCCAAAGGGAAGGTCAGTCCAGCCAATGCTAGGCTTGCCAGGCTATGCACTCTGGTGCAGGGCCACAGTCACACTGGAGGAGGTTTTGTTTGTTTTTTTTTAAAGATTCTATTTATTTATTCATGAGGGACAGAGAGAGAGAGAGAGGCAGAGACACAGGCAGAGAGAGAAGCAGGCTCCATGCAGGGAGCCTGACATGGGACTCAATCCCAGGTCTCCAGGATCAGGCCCTGGGTCAAAGGTGGTGCTAAACTGCTGAGCCACCCGGGCTGCCCTGGGGGATGGTTTTAAAAAGTTCTCGTGTAGATGCTACGTGGGGCAGTGCTGGCTGGCCTCGTTCTTAGACATGTCCCCTGGCTTAGTGTCTCCGACGGCTTCTGTGGACTCTGTCCCTTGCCTAACAAAGCCCTTCTCGATCTGTGCCTCAGCCTTTCCCCCAGGATCCCCCAGCAGTGGTCTCACTGGTCTTCTAGAGCTTTCGGAACATATTCCATGGTAGCTCTTTCTACAGTAGCTGGTGGGCGTCTCAAGGGCAGCTCCCTATAGCACCCAAACCTCTCTGTCCCCATTCATCCCTCTCACCCCACAGCATCTGCCTGCAGGAGCCGCAGGTGGTGGCGTCACCGCAGCTTCGGATCCAAGAGATTCATTCCAGCTGCGAAAGCGCTAAGCTTTCCCTGTGATCACACATTTTTGCACCAGCCAGAGCTTGCACATGCCTCTACAGACCGGCGGCCAGAGGCATGTGGCTATCGGCGGCTGCTCAGAGGTGCTGGCCAAGGCCGGCCGGCCAGGGAGGCCTCGATCACGTGCAAGGAGAGATCTATTGGAAACAACTGACAAGAAACTGTACGTCGGAAACCGGAACAGCTGTGAGCTCCTCAACGCAGCAGATGGGTATGCGGGGAATGCTACGCAGCTTTAATCACATTTAACACGCCTGTCAGAGAATTGGGTCCATCTCACTATTAATTCGGGTTTTATACATTGTTTGACAGAGTTGGGTCTTACCGTGCATGCGGCGCCCCGCACGGCCCCGGGGGAAATGGCTTGTGCACCTTGTCCTCTGCGGAGAGCGGCGAGCGCAGCCGCCGGAGCAGGGCGCCGTCGTGCTCAAGCGGTGGTGTGACCGTGTGTGTGTGTGTGTGTGTGTGTGTGTGTGTGTGTGTGTGTGTGTGTCAATTCTGAATTTCTCAGTGCTTCTGTGAATGCTGCGTTCCCGGAAGCATAGGACAAGCTTTCAGTATTTCCACTCCAGGCCAGGCCAGGCCAGGCAGCTCTGCGGCAGGCCCTGGGAGTGGCAGCGCCACGGACCGGAGCCCAGGGGTGGGTGAAACAGACCAGAGTTCAAGTCCTGCCCTTGCCCCCTTCAGTCGTTCATTCATGGGCACCAGCTGTGTCGTGGGCACGTTCCCTGCACTGACTGTAGATGGGGAAAGCAGTCTTTGGTTTGCTCCCGCCAGGGTGGCTTGGGTGCCAACCAGACCTACTCCCACCTGATGCAAAGACCTCCGGGGTCAAGGTCCTGCGGAAACATGCAGCAGTGCACGAAAAGCACACAGCACGTTGCAGGCGAAAGGGGCTCCGTACAGGATGGTTGGCAACAATAAAGCGGTTTCCTCTTCCTTCCCAGGAAGCGGATGTTTCTGTTTCCCGCACGTGAACGTGGCAGGTCATCTGCCCATCCTACTACCTCTGGCTTCCAGCCTGGGTCACGCCGGCCTGCCGCAGTAAACAACCTGAGGTCCTCCTTGTAGGACTTAACATTTAAAAACTCCTGATGGAATTACGTTTGCTTGTGTGAATTGTAAAGGCATAATAAAAGAAGCTTGCTCCCAAACACCACCACTGTGGATTTTAGGACCTTAAAACTCCCTGTAGGGCGTTAAGAATAGGAACCAAATGCCTATAAATATACAGACGCTGTCCTCTTAGTTGTATTTCATGAGATCTGAAGCAGTGGAGGGAGGAGAGAGAGGAGAGGCTGAGGAGCCCATCACGTAGCACTTTTCATCTGGCCCTCAAAAGCCAGCACTGGACAGCACACAACTTTGCTTGGTTCTGTAGTGGTATCCTTCATTTCATGGCTTCTACAGAATTTTTTGAACACTTCAAAACAAAAATTTTAGCTTCTGCTTTTAAAATATCTTCTTTTCAGAGGTAGACGTCAGTGATTCATCAGTCTTCTGTGACACCCAGTGCTCATTACATCACGTGCCCTCCTTAATGTCTGTCACCCAGTTACCCCAATCATTATATATTAATTGAAGTAAAAGAAAAAAAAAAACCTCTTTTTGCCATCTAATTAATATCCTGCTGGGCACAGGTGCTGAATCCTCGGTCACTGACTTTACTCTGCCACCAAAAATGTGTTTTAAACTTATTCACGTGGACAGGTTTGAACCATCGCATGCGGACAGGTCTTCCTTCAGCCCATGGATGTACCTGAAAGCACATTTTGAGATTATGTAGATGAACAAGAGCTTCATGGGAGGATCATTCCTGATTGGACTCCAAGAATCAAATCCTTGGCCATTTGTTTGCTGCTGCTAGGTATGGAAGAGTCAGAGGCGAGATGATGGAGGCAGTGATTATCAAGATCTAATAGCATGTGAATTGCCAGCAGAGCACAAACAAAATCAGATTCCCCTCCTCAGGCCCCACCCCAGCATCTGATTAATAGTCTGGGTTGGCATAAGAGACTCTTAATCATAGAAAACAAACTGAGGGTTGCTGGAGGGGAGGAGAGGCGGGGGATGGGGTAACTGGGTGATGGGCATTATAAGGAGGGCAAGTGCTATAATGAGCACTGGATGTTATAGAAGACTGGTAAATCACTGAACTCTACCTCTGTATAATATAATACATTATATTAATTGAATTTAAATAAAAGAAATATAAAAAAATAGTCTGAGTTGGGACTCAGGAATCTGCCTATTTAGGATACTCCTAGGCATAGTACAGGTAATCCAGAGACCATTCCTTGAGGAACACTTATGTCCCAGAGGAGAAATACACATGATCAATAAATAGATGCTCAAAATCAGTATTATTTAAAGAAACATAAATTAAAATAGGAATTCTAAGCCCATCCTATTGGCAAGTATTTTCCTATGTTGGCAATATCTGACCCAGATAGATACTCAGCAGGTGGCCATTCTCTCCTGCTAAGGGAGTGGGAACTGTGACTGGTCTCAGGAGCATGGAGAGTACAGGGGAGAGAGGGTTGGGGGTTGGGGGTGTGGAGATTTGGCCATAGGTATTAGAGAGCCATGAATAGGTGTCTAATCCTTTAACCCAGGAGAATACGTCAAGGAGGGATTTATCAAAGGAATAATCACAAGTATGTGCAAAGTTGTAATGATACAGATGCATGGTTCACTGTAGAATCACCTATTGTGCGAAAAATAGTTCAAGTATCCAACATGAAAGATTTTTGGTTAAAAAATTATGGTAGATTAACTGATGAAATATGCAGATGTTAGAATGGCGTTGAATAGGGAAAGTCAGGAGGATGTTATCATGAAGTGACATGAAGTGAAAAAATTTATGTATGGAGAAAAATCATTTTATGGTTTTCTATATTTTTCAAAATTTCTAGAATGAACACGTCTTTAATTTTAATAGTTGGAAAGTTACTAATTAATGTTACTTTTAAGAAGGGGGGCAAGAATTACATTTGGCATCTGTCAGGGCTAGATTTGCATTTCCATCACTGATGGAGTGTGATTTGGGGCATTCATCTTTCTGCGTTTCTGATTCCTCAACTGTAAAATCGAGTAAATGCTAACGGCATATGGGTTTGTCATGAGAATTAAAAGAGATAATTATGTAAATGCACTTGACACATAATAGAGTATATAAATGTTGGGTTTTATCTCCCATTTCAAGTTTTGAAATCAGTAAAAGAACCAACCTCTGGCCAAAGATCAAAAGAGTTCATTTCTTTTGCACAAACTACGGAATTTCAAATTGTTTCTTTTGGATACTTTCTCTGGAAAAGGGTTCTTAGGGCATATTAGATACTGTTGGAAGTGAAAGCTGGAATTTGCTGTTGACATCCTAATTGGCTAATTACAGCCTCTGGCCCTATCTGTTTTGCCTTTTGTCAGCTTTAACAGTTTGGAATATTTAAGTAGTTTTGTCTTTTATTAAAAATGTGGAAGAAGGAAATCTTATGACCCTTATCTAGAGGCAGGAAAGCTCAGGCTATTAAAATTTTCCATCTCCTTAAAATCCCACCGAGTCCCAATACCATTTACAATAGCATCAAAAATGTAATACACCTAGGAATAAATCTAATGAAAAATATGCCAGATTTCAACAAAGAAAACTACAAAACATTGAGAGAAATTTTAAAAACACCTAAATAAATGAAGGGATGTACCATATTCATGTTGTGGAAGACTTACTGCTGGAGAGAGGTCAATTTCCCCCAGATTAGATCTTTCTGCAAATATTCATATAGACTAAACTTGAATGCTAATAGCAGCACTATTAGCTGCTATAGTCCCAGATTGACAACAACCCAAATCCCCATCATTACCACAATGGGTACATCAACTAGAGTATATCCCCGAAAAGGAAGGTACATACCAATGATAATGAGCACTCTATTGTTACACGCAATATGGATACATCTCATCAACATTATGTGGCACAAAAGGAGAAACACATAAAAGAATATGTATTGTAGGACTCCATTTATACACAGTTCACAAACAGGCAAAATTAATCTATGTAATTAGAAGTCAGCATCCTGGTTTTCCCTGTGGGTGGGGGTGGGGGGAATGATAGGGAAGGAGCAGGAAGGAAGTTTCTGGGGGTACTGGTAACATTCTGTTTCTTGGCCTGGAAGCTGGTGAAGTGGTTGTTTGGTTTGTAAAAATTCATCAAGTTCTATACCAATGAGCAAATATACTAGTGCATATATTTGCATATATTTGATACTTCAATAAAAAGTATAAAAACTCAGTTTCCACTACTGGGTATTTACCCAAAGGAAATGAAAACACTCATTTGAAAAGATATCTGCACCCCTATGTTTATTGTAGCATCGTTTACAATGGCCAAGACATGGAAACAACCAAAGTGTCCATTGATATGTAAATGGATAAGGAAGGTGTGGTATATACTCATACAACAGAATATTATGTGGCCTAAAACAGGAGGTATCTTGGGGCAGTAGGGTAGCTCAACTGGTTGAGGATCTGACTCTTGATTTTGGTTCAGGTCATGATCTTAGGGTTGTAAGATCGAGCCCAGTGTTGGGCTCCATTCTCAATGAGGAGCCTGCTTAAGATTCTCCTTCCTTCTCCCTCTGCCCCTTCTCCTGCGCTCTCTCTCTCTCTCTCTCTCTCTCTCTCTCTCTCTCTCTCACACACACTCTCTCTCTCTCTCTCTCTCTCTCTCTCTCTCACTTGCTCTCTCTTAAAAAACAAAAAAGGGAGGTGATCTTGCCATTTGCGACATGGTTGGACCTTATGCTAAGTGAAGTCAGATTGAGAAAGACAAATACCATATGATTTCACTCATATGCGGAATCTAGAAAAACAAACCAAACAAACAGGCCCCACCCCAGCATCTGATTAATAGTCTGGGTTGGCATAAGAGAATCAGACCTATAAATAGAGAACAAATTGATGGTTGACAGAAGAAGGGGTGTGGAGGATGAGCAAAACAGGTGAAGGGGAATGGGAGATCCAGGCTTTGAGTTGTGAAATGAATAAGGGATGAAAGGCACAACACAAGGAACATAGTCAATGATACTGTAATGTTGTTGTATGGTGACAGATGGTAGCTACACTCGTAGTGAGAGTACAGTATAAACTTGATGAATCCCGTTGTACACCTGAATCACTAGGTCATACACCTGAAATGAGTGTAACATTGTCAACTATACTAAAAAAAAAAAAAAAAGAAATCAAAGACAAAGTCTCTCCGGAAAAGTTACATTTTATAGAAGACTTCATGTTTGGCCTTATTGCAGTCTTCAGAGGCAAAGCCCCACCATCCTATTGAGAGGGGAAATGAGCAGTGATTATAACATTGAGGTTTCCACAATGGAAAGGCAGAGTAAGAAACTACTTCAAAAAGCTTTGTTTAGGGGCCAATATAGTGAGAAGAGAGACAGGAAAGGAAGATTTATTGAACATCTGTTATGTGTTAATTCCTGCCTATCCATGTGCTCCCCCCGCCCCCATATCTTCATTCACATGACAAAATAGGAAAAGATTATTCATCTTCTTTTACATACTAGAAAACCAAGGCTCTGAGTTGTTTGTTAACTTGGTCAAGACCAGACAGATGAGACAAGGGGACTGTGTGAGTTTCCTGTAGCTGCCATAGGAAGTCACCACAAACTGAGTGGCTTAACACAATGGAAGTTTATTCTCTCACAGTTCCTAGAGGCTACAAGCCCAAAATCCAAGTGTTGGTAGAGCTGCCTTCCCTCCAAAAGCTCTAGGGAAGAAGATTCCATTCCTCACCCCGTCTGGTTTTTACACCAGCTTGAGGCATTCCTTGGCTTTTGATTGCAAAACCCTAATTGGTCTTCACATGGCTGTCTCCTTAGTGCTGTGCCTTCTGTGTCTTTTAAGGCATTTGCCATTGGGTTCAGGGCCCAACTGGATAGTCCAGGATGGTCTTACCTTGGGATCCTTAGTTATATCTGCAAAGACCCCTTTTTCCCCAAATAGGATTACGTCCACAAGTTCTGGTGTTTAAGATGTAGATATATCTTTTGGAAGGGACACCATTCAACCCACTATAGGGGCTGAAGTTTACACATGAAAACAAAGACAAAAGTCAAACCCTAAATATAAGATCTGAAATGGCTTCAGTACTGGAGAGGTCTTCTCTTAGTTAACGGTGTTCACAGCTGGTTCTTGTACAATCTTCAGGGAAACTTCTGAAGTACCCTAAAGGGTCTCTTTGGATATGCCAGAGTTTAATGAAGAGACAAAAGGCCTTGGAAATTTGCTACCCACTTCTCTTGCTGCTTGTAGAGGATGCTGTTGGTTCCTGGCTCGGACCTCCTTCACCAGGCTGGCACACCCTGTGTGTCCAGGACTTTGGTGCATGCTAACAGCTCATAGCTACTAGCTTCTTCAGAAAAATTGCCTTTGGTCAGATAGAATCTGTTTCGGTCTGGAGGCTATGCGCTCCCCACCTCCCACCAGAGGCCGGCCAATGACTGACAAGGGGTGCAAGGTGGGCCTTTGCCTAAAAATGGGATGAGCTTTGTGTTGTAGTTTGTGTTCTATTATAGAACCACATTGAGGGATCCCTGGGTGGCGCAGCGGTTTGGCGCCTGCCTTTGGCCCAGGGCGTGATCCTGGAAACCCCGGATCGAATCCCACGTCAGGCTCCCGGTGCATGGAGCCTGCTTCTCCCTCTGCCTATGTCTCTGCCTCTCTCTCTCTCTCTCTCTCTCTCTATGTGACTATCATAAATAAATAAAATTAAAAAAAATTAAAAAAAAAAAAAAGAACCACATTGAAGCCACATCCTTGCTTAATTAACCCTGCCCTATTCTGATTTTCTTGCTTCCTTTCTCCTAAGCACACTCCCTCAAATAAATTACTTTTTTCAGGAACTCCTGTCTCAAACTCTGCTTCTTGAGAATCCTAAGACAATGTCATTGCCATTAGCAATAGCTCACCTTTCCTGCCAGACTCTGCTGCTTAGAACCTTTTATTTGTTTGGTAGGTACACACATGTGAAGATTCTAAGCCTGGGACCATTTAGCAAGGTGAATCCCAAATTCTTGACCCTTAATGGTTTTACTGATGAATTTTATAAATATCCAGCTTGGAAGATCAACATCATTAATGTCAGTGAGAGTGAGTCCCCAAGGCCTGCTTATGACGAGCTATACAAGCCACTGGATGGAACACTGTGTGTTGGGAGGGGGTAAGGAGGGATGTCAGGGGTGGGGGGGTTAAATAATCAGTTCATTAATCTGAGCAAAGATTTTCCTATCCTTTAAAGTGTGATTTTATCTTCTTAATTATACTTCACAGAAGACAATAAGAATATAAAACTCTTTGCCATTTAATTCTATTAGCCAAGTAAGCTATTAGTCTGGCAGGAGGATTGTCCAAACATCTTGGTTAGAAATGGATCAATGAGTTGCTGATGGACCTACAAAATTGTCAGTATAAGCACTTTTAAAGATAGCTTTCATTTTTAAAAAAAAATTTGAGAGAGACAGACAGAAAGAGCATGAGGGAAAGGGAGAAGCAGACTCCCTGTTGAGTAGAAAGCCTGATGAGGCCTGGCTCAGTCCCAGACCTTGGAGATTATGACCTGAGCCGAAGGCAAACGCTTAACTGACTGAGCCACCCAGGTGACCCAAGATAGCCTTCATTTTAATTAAACAATATACAGACTATTTTAAAGACCCATCACTATAGGCCTATCTCAACATATGCTTAGAGTAAAACACTGGCTATAAACTTGGCCTGGATATATATAGCAGCATTAGAAAAAGGTTTGAGGATCCATAATCAGAGCTGGAAGTGAATGGGGAGTTTTAGCAAGGAGGTGTGTGGTGCTATCTTAGGTGTGATCTTCTTGGTGGTGGGATGGAGTCCAGCCTGGCTGAGCAGAGGCGGATACTCTTAAGGCTTGAACATCTGGAAGCAGATATCACTGTAGACCTATTACCCATTTTCAGGAAAAGCAGCCCCACTGGGCTCAGTATGAGGTAGTTCTGGAAACTTGAGCAGGGGTTTGTGGTTCTTCTTGCAAGGGCCGTGGCATGAGTGTCACCCAGCCACATTGTGTGGCTGTCAGGAGTACGGTGATATTTTGCTTTACTCTCTAGTCCTGCTGTCTCACCACTTGTTTGTCATAAAGCTTTGATCCAGCACTGTGTCTAGGTTTACTTTTAGCTTCAGGTTGCAGAAGGACTGTTTCTCAGGACAAGTGCTTCTTTCAAGTTGCTGGCTTTTAAACTGTAGGAATCCTATAAGCTGGTCCAAGGTGTGTAGTTGGCATTTTGGACGGGACAGCTCTGCTGTGTAGGACTGCGATATGCACTGAAGGGTATTTAGCCTTGCTGACCTCATCCCCTAAATGCAGAAGCAGCCCCAAATTGTGGTGAAAAAAGAAATGTGCCCTAAAGCTCCACATTTCTCACTCCAGATAGGTGACTTCTGAAGCGGACATGTTTTCCTCTTTGCTTTGGCCTTTATTTAGAAAGCTCTGGGAGATATCTGGCAAGTGTCCTCAAGAATTACAACAAAGGATCCCCTAATAGGCCAATTTTATATTATCCTTGCAAAAGGGTATTTTGTCTTTTTTTTTTTTCAGTTGAATTTCCTTATCGCTTTTTATTTTTACGTATCATATGCATTTTTTGTAAGCCCCTTCAAATCTTTAACAAGATGGCATCCAAGTAAATAAAATCGCATAAGATTATTTAGTGCTTTTGATGCTTTTCTATATGTGACACTTGTTCTACTCTTTCACTTGAGAGTTTCTTTCCTAAGATGCTTCGGGTATAAAAGCACTTGTAGAAACACATCTAATGTCATTTGTCTGGTGCACCTTGTAGCACTGTGAGAGAAGCCTTCTGTGTGCCAAGAATCTTGGTCGATTATAAAGCTACTCTTCAAAAGATGATCTGTTGGGTATGAGCAGGAGAAATAAAAAAGGAAATCCCATAAAAGAAACAGCAGTATATATCTGGTGAAACCCACTAGCCCAGGAGGGGGAAGAATAAAGACACACAGTCTAACTGTTGAAACTGCAGGAGAGCAGATTCTGGGTAGGATGTTCACTCCCCAGACATCTGTTGGTGACATCTACAGTCAGACATGCATCATTGGAGGGATCTGTAAATTATATGGGGGACAGTTTAATGACCTGCAAAGCAGCACATCCACCCGGCACAGATAGCATCTTTAAAATAGGACAAGAAAATTAACTTAGGTGGGAGAAGAGTGCAGTGAGGTGGATGAGTGGGCAACAGTGCTTACAAAAAGAATCCCTTGGGAATAATAACCTTGAAGGCAAGAGTGGACCGAGGGAAGGGGGTGGTGCTGCTTTGTGCATTTCAGGGCAGGCTAAGCAGGAGACAGGAGGTGGCTAGTACAACCCAGGGAAGCAGAGGAGGAAATGGTCTTTCAAAAAGAAAGTAAAAGAAAATGATTTCAAAGAACAGAACCAAGTTCCTCTCTCTCCCCTATTCCACTTAAGAAGCAGCAGGAATAGTAACAACCCAAGAAGGTCAACCCCAAATGCTTTCTTAAAAATATTTGAAGACCTCAAGCTTTCAAGCTTTTATTTTGTTGAGAACTTTCTAAAACATAGTTTATGTAGAATTCCAATAGAATGTGATCTCCAAGAGAATGGACTCTTGTCCTGATGTTCACTCTTGCATCCCCAGGGTCTGTCACCTAGTAGGCACTCAGCAAATATTCATGAAGTGGATGAACCAATCAATAAGCAAGTATGTAGTTGGGCTGAGAAGGATCCGGACGCTTCCAGCAGATACCAGAGTTCCTTATGGAAAGAACCTTATTTTAGTGTAATACGTTAAGTCCCTTGACAGCAACCAAGAGTCAACTCAAGGCTTTGACTCAATAAACTTGAGTCAGTGATGGGAAAATGAGTAGTAAAGGGAGGGGGAGGGAGAAGGATGGAGATGCTGAGGGCCAATTCTCCAGTAAAAATACCGTCCAGAAATCTTCATTTATGGGGAGAATGGGAAGGATACCAAGAGGAAATGGGCTGCATTCTCATTTGGGGTCAATTCCAAGAAGATTAACAAACAACAAAATGAAAAGCTCTATGGCCCAGATTGACAAATTCAATAAAACCAAAAAATGAGATCAAAGTGACTAGAAAAAGGTAGGCCTCTAAGTAGTTGAGGAAATCTTGAGGGGAGCTTGTATTTCCTCCTGGTTGTAGAATGGAGGTTGGGGCTGACCTTGTATGGATGTTAGAAGGACAGCAGATATTAGGAATACACAGAAAGCAGAAGCAGCAGAGCTGTCGGGAATGGAAAAAGGCACCCAGAATTCTGTTCTCTCCACCTGCCCCCTTCTAATTGTCTCCTACCTCCCTTTGAAAATTTTAAGGGCTAAGAGCAGAGAAAAGAGAAGTTTATGAGGGTGAGGGGGGCTAAGGGAGAGATGAGCTGAGGAATGGGGCACTGGGGATGGACTTGGGACCACGGTACAGTGGGAATATTTCTGAGACATTTCTATCCCCAATTCTCCAATCATGGATGTAGCTCGTTTCCATCAGTACCACTAGGATAATCCATCTACCCTCTAGGGTGGTTAAAAGGGTTGTACATATTTGTATTAAGGGAGAGCCACAAAACTGTTGAGATTTAGGTGAGGTCTAGACTTCTCCCTGGTTAACACTCCTCCCTCCACACCAGCCTGGATTGTGGAACGTTGAAATTCATGCTTCAGGCAAAATAAAGGGCTCTCCTCCCCTCATGGTCCATTGGGGTCACTTGTAAATTGTCAAAGCAGCAATTTTTAAATCCTTAGTTGCAAAATTGTACCAGAAACAACAGCAACAATCCCTGACTGTAAGGGGTCCATAGTGCATCCCACTCTTGCCAGCTAATTGCTGGAGAGGATGTCCCAGAATGGCACCCACCTAAGAGGCCTCTTTTCTATTCCTAGCCCCATACAGCACCTATTTCTGGTAGTTAAGGGTGGCTGGGAGAACATTGTAACCAAGTATTTTCAGATAGGCCCTGAAAGAATGCTGGAATCCTTTACACAGGATCCTAAAGAGGTGGGATAGGAGGCTGTTGTGAAGGGAAAAGTCTATGGGGCTGCTGCCATCTACACTAAGGCAGCTTTCTCTCCTCCTCTTCTCCCCTCTCCTCTCCCCTCCCCTCCCTTCCCCTCCCCTCCTTCAGTTTTCAACTGTGGCCTTTGCATGCTTTGTTCAGTGTCTCACCTGAGTGAGAGAGGGAACCAATCCCCAAGCCCTGCTTCACACATCAGTGTTAATCTTCTCAAGCAAATGAGGCTGAAGTGGCTGGCTGGCACTTCAGGCTAGTGACTGCCCCATTCACTCTGCCTGGCACTGCAACAGAATAGCATAGAACCCGGCTGATGGGAAGGTGGTAGAAATGGCCCACTCAGAGGCCTGGGGGGCTGTGGGTAATCGGAAGAGGGTTGGGTGCTCTATTCCCACTTCTTGGTACCCAGAAGGATGGATCAAGAAAAAAGTCAAGGTCATTCATTCCATTCACTCGGTCACCCACTCATTTGTGAAGTCCATGAACTAGTCCCATTACAGATATCAGGCACACAAAATTAAGAGAAATCCTATTTCCCCTTGAGGAGCTCCCTGAGATGCAAAGATTTTCCCATCTGTGGTACCTTGTCCTGCAATGTGCCAAGTGCAATTCATTCATTCATTCATTCATTGATCACCTACCATGCAGCAGACACTGTTCCAGGCTCTGGGAATGTGCATCAAAAGCTTGTTACAGGAGCCTCACCTCCAAGTCTCCCCTGATTGCCTATTCTAGGCCCCTTTAAAGGATGGAGCCCCTTTATTTGACAGAATGTGATTTTTTTTCCCTCTTCAACACACACCAGGAAAAGTACAGCTGTGGGATGGTGGAGGCCCAGAAGGGGCCTGCCTGTGCGATGCGCTAAGAGAGCTCACCACTCTGGCCACACGGACCTTGAAGGTAAGTTCCCAACAGGATACATACAAGCAGCTGCCATATTCTTATTCCAAACTTAGTATGAGATCCAGTCAAGTTTGAAGTGTGTGTGTGTGTGTGTGTGTGTGTGTGTGTGTGTGTGTTGGAGAGGTGGTCATGATGGTGAAAACTAGAATTGCAGCATCACAAAAATATATTTATTGTTAAGGAGGCCATTTAATTTCCATTTAAGAATACTGTAGGTTGTATTTTCCAAACTGGACCTGAAGAACACTTGTATCTCCTCAGAAATTTTTTAAAAGGGGCTCTATGTTTTACGTTCATTTCTGATCTGTTCATTAAACCGAGTCAAGCTAGTGTTCTTTCAATTCAAAACTGTTCAGTGCCTTGGCTATGATAAAGCAATACCGCGAATTTTTAAGGATACAGAGGCTTTCAAACTTGCTTGTGTAGAACCTATTGAACTTGGTGAGACTCTTGGTGATCAGAAGAATATAGGCTGTGGGGTTGCCTGGGTGGCTCAGTTGGTTAAGAGTCTGCCTTCGGCTCAGGTCATTCTTGAGGTCCTGGGATGGAGCCCTGCATTGGGCTCCCAGCTCAGTGGGGCTTTTGCTTCTCCCTCTCCCTTGGCTTCTGCCCCTGCTTGTGTCTGCTCTCACTCTCTCTCAAATAAAAGCTTAAAAAAAAAAAAAAGAATATAGGTTGTGAAATGTAGCTCTGAGGATTCAGGAAGTTTTGGGTTCCATGGTTTATAATGGTGTGCATCTCCTGAATTGTCCTGGAAAGAAACATGAATTAGGTGCTTTGCAGCTATATAAAACAAGATGTGGGCTTTTGTGGAACCTAAAAAAAGCAGTTATCTGAGGGCAGGGACTGAGTGGCTTTTCTTCAGCTTTCTTTTATAGTTGGCAATAAGTCAGGACAATTGATTTCCTGCCCTTGCCCAGAATCCACACATGGGTGGCAGGGTCTGTCCAACCCTCTGCCAGAAGCTATATCTGACCTTTGTGCTCTAATCCTTACATGACCTATGAAGGCCACAGTGGCAGAGCCATTTGTATGGATCTCCTACTGGAGCCCGCTATAAGAGTAGGGACGTGCCCCAGGACATTTGCAGGATGTTGCTTCTCTGGATGGCCTGGAAGTAACCTTCAGGTGTGAGAACCCTGTGCTGATGGATCTAAGAATGGGGTTATGGGCCGAGTCTTAGACCTCCATGCTCACTACTGGAGTGGCAAAAAGCGGCACATTCCCATCAAGAAGACCCTCTACCAATGGTGACTCCATAAGGCATCTTGATCTATGTGTTTTACATATGTAATTTTATACTCTCACATGTTTTAGAACTGCTACACCTTGGGAGGCCACTGATACCAACCTCTTGCTTTTACAGGAGTGACTGTTTATAGAGTTTAGGTTACTTGCTAACCTCTCTAAGCTTTGGTTTTCTAGGAAATGAAAACTTTAGTGATGGGAAAAAGACTGAACATTTCCACTTTGTCACAGGTAAATGCTCTCCCACATCATCTCATTTAATATTTACAGTGACCTTGTAATATAGTTATTATTGATTGCTTCCATCTTCCAGAGAAGGAATGAAAAACAGATTGTCTCTCACCCAAATTTCCACAGTGGTAAGTTAGTAAGTGATGGATAAAGGGTTTGAGGTCAGTTGTGTTGCCTACTTCCACTCAACATTTGTTCACTTCACCATTCCACAAAGAAAAGATTTGTTTTAGAAATTCTTGACTTGGTGTCTTAAGGAAAAATCTCTGGACAAGGACACGCTCCCACTGTAGTAGGTGAATCGGGGTTGACTGCCTTGACTTATTGTTTTGCTGGTCCTGCCCGCTGTGGAGGAGACCACAGAATTCTCTGAGAAATAATAGCTGACAATTATTCATGATCCAGAGCTTAGGCTTTGTTCAAAGCATTTTCAATGAGTAGAAACACATTTATTTCTCTCAGTGACCCTGTGAAGTAGGTATTATCCTAATTTGGCAGGTGTGGAAGCTGGGGCTGGGTGGCTTATAGGACTTGTGCCATTCAGTCGCTCTGCCTCCATCAGAGCAGAGATCTGAGTGGCACCATTGTCACTTCAGCAACCCTGCTCTTGACTGCCTTTGTCATACTTCAGCTCCTCATGGTCTCTTGCATTATTTATCGAGCACAGTTTGCCTTGTGTTGCTAGAGATGGGGGCCCTCAGGGCTGACAGTGATAGAAGTTAAGATTGGCAGGAGGAAGCGGTATCTGGGTCTCTCTTGTCATTTCAGACACCTGGCCAGCCCGGAAGTGCAGAGCAAGGAAATGACCATTAAAAGCCCAGGGTAAGAAGAGGGAAGATCTGTATCTCTCAGCAAGATTTGAAGTTTACTCAGAGCCTTAATTGTACAGGGTCTTGATGGAGCACATCCAGGAGGGTACAGGGAGAGGAGGAGCAGGTTTACTCCCTACAACAATGGAAGTGTTCAGGGTGGGCTTTGTCCTAAGTGGCACCAAGGAACATTGCAGAAGTCTTCATAAGGGGACACATATTATAGGGCAAAACTAGTGCTGGACTATGCTCTGCTCTAGAGGGCATCATTCATTCAGATAGAAATGTAGGGCACCATGATTCAAGAGCTGCCAACACATGGAGCCCGTCATGAAGGAGGTCTCTGGAATTTTGCAAGTGTTCTAGATTCTCACTAGGACACATGTGACCTGAACTATGAAGAATCCCTTCCCCTCAGTTTCCTCCACCCAGGTCTTCAGCTTATAGGCTTGTAGGCCCCCAGGTTAACCTCAGAATGAATCATTAGTGAAGGAAGGAAAAATTCATGTGAATTCTAGAATTCATGAGCTGGAGAATGGGTTGGGTCTTGGGTTATAGAGAAGACCCAGTGTTACCAGGGGTGCAGATCCTTACTGACAGGAAGCAATCCATGAAGCTACTCATACCGTTTATCCATCCATTTACTCAACTCTTACTTGTTCACTGAGTGAATATTTGTGGACATCTACGAAGGGCTGCTCTGCTGGGGACTGGGAAAGAGGATAAAAAGGTTATAGTTCCTATTCTCAATATTAGAAAAAAAATGAAAACCAACTCTGTTGAGTAGAAAGAGACAGATGACAGAAGTGAAGTGTACAAACACCAAGGTGGACATCAACGAGGGTGTGAGGAAGGTAGGGAGTAGGTGGAGGATGGGCGAGAACATTCCAGCAGAGAGTCCATTATAAGGGAGCCAGGGTGAAACATCCCTGTGGTGGCTTCTAAAAAGATCTAGCTTGGTGGTTTCCATTTTATACAGGCTCGTGTGATAGGGCTTTGTAAATGGAAAACAGCCAATTCCTAGCTTCAGGTATTAGATGACTATTTCTGGGCTGTGCAGAGGTAAAGGTCCTTTTCTGGTAGACAACAGAGTTACAGGTGGCTCAGGACTGGTGGCTGGCAAAGCTGTCAGGAATCCTGAAAGATTCTAGTTGACAAGTTCTTGAAAAATTACTTTTGATCCAACAATGGCCACCTTCCTTTATTAAGCAATGTGCTAAGTGCTTTACATAAATTATCTCTGACCCTCACAAAAAGCCAAGGAAGCTTTATTCACAGATGAAGAAATGGAGTGGCCTGGAAATAATGGACTTGCCATGGTTGCACCGGCAGAAAAATCCAAAACCAAGATTCAACTCTGTATGGCCCCCAATGGGACCCTCCTCCTCTGGGAGGGTCAATTTCACTTTCCTGTAAGTAAAATTCAGCATAAGATGGGAGCAAGGTTGGTTGGAGAATAATGGTACTACAGGCTTATTTGTCCTCTTCCTAGCAGTTCAGAGGAAATGTAATCAGAACAACGCTGGTTTTTGTGCATGGGGTGATTAAATGATTTGGTGTTCTCTATGTTTTCCAAGATGGCCAGGCTTTACTATACTGATATAAAACAGTAAAGTTTACATGAAAAAGAAAATACAATTATGACGGTGTTTTAAATCCTGACCTACATCTTAGAAGTTTCCAAAAACTGAAATTGAGAATTGAGATCTAATTATATTTTGCTCCCCGGGAGCCAAAGATCTCTGTTGTAAGAAGAGATGTACCTCTCCAACTCCTAACTTTACAAGCTTACCAATTTCCCCTTTAATTCTCTCAGTGAGAAAGTTTTCTTTGAATGGGGACTCTCAGATTTTATAATTACTGGAGATGGTTAAGTTCTAAGTACTATTTCTGGTGACATCCCAAACAACAGGAAGAGGATCTTTTCATCTTCTGGGGAGCTTCCAGGGGTTTTCTTCAATACCCACTCACCTCCCACCCTGGGGGAAGGAGCACTGTGGATGTATTAAAAGCAAAGTTTTATTGAAAAAATTTTTGGTTGATGATATTTTCATCTTCCTATGGTAGTATCATTAGAATTTTTTTCCCAGGGCTTCAGTGGTTACTTTGTCAAAATAGTTAAGAAAGTATTCAAATGTATTGGTTTTCTATTGTTGCTATAACGAAATACCACAAATTTATTGACTTAAAACACAAATCTATTATTTTATAATTCTGGAAGTCAGAAATCTAAAATGGGGTCTTACTGGGATAAAATCAAGGCATCAGTAGACCTGTGATTCATTCTAGAGGTTCTAGGAAAAAACCAGTTCTTACTTTTCTTAGTTCTTGGAGGCCACTCACGTTCCTTGGCTCATGTCCCTCTTCCTTTATCTTCGAAGACAGCAGCATTGTATCTCTCTGACCATTCTTCCACGGTCACATCTCCTTCTGACTCTCTTCTGACTCCTCTTGCACTTTTCTAGGGCACTTGTGATTATGTTGGAACAACCCAGATAATCTAGGATAATTGTCCCATCTCATGGTCCTTAATCATATCTGCAAAGTCTCTCTTGCTATATAAGGTAACATATGCACACGCTCTTGGGATTAGGACACGGACGATTTTGGGGGACCATTATCCTGTGTGTGTGTGTGTGTGTGTGTGTGGGTGTGTGGTAGGGGAGGAGATTGGGGAGGGGGAAATTATAATGCAAAAGAGTTTTAAGGCACAGAAACCATGGATGTATTCGCAGTCCTCAGATTGTTCTTCCAAGTCAGTTGAGGATCTTCCTGGATGGCCTCCTTCTTAAATTACAATTAAAAAAAAAAATTACTCACAAACAGAGTTTATGAACTGAGGCCCCATCCCAGGGTCATAATGAACACTGTTTCTCTGTGATATAGATTCAATGGGCCCACTCATTTTAGGAAAAGAGGCCCAGGGGAATGTAACCATCATTAAGGGTTTGCTATGCGTCAGGTTATTTTTCATTTTTACTCAATTGTCATGACAAACTGATGAATTGAACACTTTTGCCCTCATTTTACAGATGAGGAAAGTTGAAGATGTTAAGTAAACTGGCCAACTTAAAGCCAGTAAGTGGCAGAGCTGGGATTCAAACTCCATTCAGTCTGTTTTAAATTTGGCTCTCTTTCCACATTTCCATACATGCTGTTTCCCAGAGGCCAAGTTCACACTGCTAGCCTACGGCAGGAACATAATTCTAATACCAGTGGGTTTTTTTGTTCTCTGCTGTATTAATACATCTGGCATGATTAGATTACTCTACTGGTGTAGAGTAAGCCAGCCATAGAAGTATGCAAGGCTCTTCAGCTTGGCTAACAGCTCTAACAAGGTAGACTTTAATCTCTGGAGCTTAAAATTGCTAAAAAGGTTAGGTGGGTGTTTCTTCTATTTTTGTCTGTTTATAAGTCTCTTAACCTTGAAGGATATTTAACCATATTACGTATTTACTATTAATTGCAATTAGGATCAGCCTGGTCATGTACAGGACAGACCAGGAGACTTGGGAGAATTTCTAGGTATTGAGTAGAGGCTGAAACAGTAAACCTCAGAAAACCCACAACCAATTTTAAAACCAGGTTGATAGAGCCTCTAATTTACACTAGCTGAAAGTGCTGAATCCTCTGATAATCTAAAGTGATTAAGCTTTTGGTAACCAAAGGCAAACAGAAGAATCTTTTTATTATGGAAAGAGAACAAAACAATACTGCTGTACATACATGCACCTTAGGGAAGTGTGTGTGTGTGTGTGTGTGTGTGTGTGTGTGTGTGAGAGAGAGAGAGAGAGAGAGAGAGAGAAGGGGGGCAGGGAGGGAGAGAGTTTTTTTTTTTTTCTTTTCAGTTTCTTTTCTTTCTTCCCTTGGGAGCCATGTCATGCTCAATGGGCACAACAGGAGCAAATAAAAATAAGAAGAGCCGCAAGCTTGTTTGGACTTCATCAACTCCCAGTTGCCTTTACTACCTGGGTGAGGTAGAGGAATCATCGACAGACTCATCGGAAAGCCCTCACTGAATGCCCAGCTCTAGAAAATTTGAACCTAGGCTCTCCCCTGCACACAGGAATGACACAGCTGGATTTGCAAAACCACAGAATTTTTAACCGCTGATGACAGAGCCTGTGAGGTGGGAAAAGCAAAGAGAAGCCTCAGGTGAACAGAGGAGCCACAAGGTGGGGGTTGAGCAGAAGACACAACAGGGAAAGTGTAAGGCTCAGTTGCTAAAGGAGAGAGACAGAGAGAGAAAAAAAAATAAGAAGGTATAGGAGCAGACACCCCACTTCTGGAATGATGGCAAAGGCTTGGCAGGAACTCTAGGCTTTCACTGTGTCGCCTTTGAAGTTCTGGAGAATGTACCACGGAACAGCAGCTTAGCAGGTAGGACATAGCCGAGCAGAGTCAACTGCAACAATAAGTTTCACATTTGAAACCATTTCCCCCTGCCCAAGCCATTTGTCTTGAACTCCCCCCTCACTCTTTCATTCTAAGGTTAGCCAACAATCAAAGTTTGGGCTCGACCTGCTTTCTGAAATACAAGAATAGTGTGGCAGATTAATAGAATATGGCAGAAATGACCTTGGGTCAGTTTCAAGGACCAGGTCTTAAGATTCTTCTACTTGCCATCTCTTGGGACTCAGTCACTGTGCTGTGAGGAAATCCAAGCAGCCCCTTAAAGAGGCTCACACGAGAGAGGAACCAAAGTTCCTGGCTCATAGCCCCAGCTGAGCTCGCTGCCAACAGCCAACCATGCGAGGGGGCCACCTTGGAAGGGATTCCTCCAGCCGCAGATGAGCTGCCCCGCTGATGCTGTGCAGATCAGATATGCCTGGTCTCCTCTGAGGTCTTCCCAGATTGCAGATTCATGAGAAAGATAAAGAACTGCTGTTTGAAGCCACTGTTTCAAGGACTGTTGTTAGCAGTGGTTTGTTGGACAGCAATAGACACCAAGAACAAAGGACACCAGGCTAAGCAAGGGACGGGAACTCTATCCCTTAGTGCCCCTTCCCATGGCAGACATTAATTATCAGCCACCAAATGTTTTGCCTCACTGAGCCCAGAAACCTCAGCAGCAGTACCCCGGGCAGTCATTACCAAAGGATCAGAGAGGATATGAAAAATGAAGCTCTTTGTCATCTCTGGGCTAAGTGGTGACTGGCTGAGAAGTATGGTACAGATATTAAATGTGCCAAACCCCGAACTTGGGAGTTCTTTTGGTCACATTCCAGTCTAGCGAGACAGTAACAGGCTGCCTTCCAGGAGCCTGCTTAGAACCTCATTGCATCAGACCAAGAGTTGCTACTTTGGCCTGTTTCATGGCTCACTAGTGGAGGTCATTACATGGAGGTCACTAAGTGGAGGTCACTAGGCTCCAAAGATGAATGCATTTGCCATTCTGCTCCATTCATCACCTGAAATGGACTAATGGGTGTCTGAGGGGTTATGCCCAAATGACCCTATGAGTAATCATCTGTATTGTCTTCTAGGGATACCCCATCTCCATCGTACCTTGCAGGGGGGCTGACATGCTGATGTGAAGATATTTGTCAAATGGATGTGGCCGAGGGATGGGGGTCAGCCCTCTTCATTTTCTCCCACTCCCCAGCTCTTAGGACAGAGCCTGGCACACAATGGGTGCTAAACAAATGCTCATTACATTGATTTTGATGGCATTATTTCCAAAATAGTTGCTTGATGAACAAGTGGAATCTCTCTCCCTAAAAAATATCAACTCCAAACAGAAGCATAATAGAGCCAGAGCTCAAAGCAAAATTATTCACAAATTCCAAGTGCCTCAATCCATGGGTTTTAATGAAAGTCATTCTGCAGTTGAGAATGTTGTAGTAATTACAGGCAAGCTAATGTCTCTGCCATATGGTTTGAAAGCAGGTCTGAATTTTGAAAGCCACTATCAGCATTTTTATTTTCTGCTGCTGCTTCTGAGCCCCACCCCCTGCCTGCCTTTGTCTCTCCCTCTCTCTCTCTCTCTTTTTGCTTTTAGCGCTTTCAACCTCATATTCCCTCTCTCCCACACAACTCTCCCGCTTTGGCCTCCCTTCTTCAAGCTCAAGTCACAGTTTTAAAGCCTTTGATAGGAAACCTCCAGTAGTTCTGAGAAGTAATTGCAGTGCCCAGACTGGGTCATGACATAGCATTGCCTGTCCTGACCCACTTGCCGAGAAAGAGGATCAAGGATGTTCTGACCCCTTGTGAATTGGCCATGTCACTTCATCCCTCAAGTGTGGTTGCATGATTGAAGGAAAAAGACTCCAATTAATCTCTCTGCCACTGCATCACCCCGGTGCATTGGTTCTCAACCCTGGCTGCTCAGAGAATCACTCGAGGAGTTATTAAGAGTGCAGAAGGCTGGACCCCACCTCTTAATTGGTTTGGAGTAGAGTCCAGACTGTCAGATCAGCCGGCATCTCCCCAGAGGATTCTAACATAGAGCCAGGGTTAAGAACCCCACCCTAGAACCTTAGACTTGGATAAACAGCAGTGGGATCTAATCTTTCTTCTTGTGTCTTCCTGTTACACTCTGAAGTGAGACAGTGCAAGCAAGCAACACCAAAGAAATGCCAAATTAAAAGGCATCCACTCACTTAGAGGCAGCTAGGAAATGAAATAATGACACATCTGTTTGACTCAAAACTCATTCACAAATGACTTGGTAACATTTCCATAAAAGCCCTTCCAAGCAGGCTGAGCTGGAGTTAATCTCTATTTTTGCAAATGGGACCTTAGATACTCAGATCATAGGGTAGGCAAGCCTACTCTTAGGTCAGGGCTCTTTCGGGCTGTATCACACCTGTTCCCTTTGCCCAACTCCTAGGGTCAAGACTTCCTTCCAGCCTGCCCTAAAATTCTTAGAAGGATAATTGCTTTGGGATAGACTACAAATGTCACTGTTATTCTTCCCTAGAAGGCCACCAGGCTGGAGTCTTTCCTCAGCAGATTAATTGATGAGATTAGCTGCCATGGAAGGCCAGAGAGCCTTGAGGCAACAATGAAGGTAGGGTGCTCAGGAGCTCCTAGGGAAGCACCTGCCATCAAGTCAGGTATAACAGAAGGCCAATAGAGCTTAGAGCTGGAAGGGAGTCTATGGTACCAACAGTGGGAGTAGGGTCTCCTATTTTCGGAGGCATCCTTGCTGATTTCAGGCTAGGGTTTGAGATACAGCCACGGATATGGAAGAAGGAAATAACTACTGTTTGGTAGTAAAAAAAAGAAGCAAAAATAAATTTAACTCCCCCAAACTTGAGGTGTTTTTGTTGTCGTTTGTTTTGCCATCAGGCTGCTTGGGCCTCAATATCCTTTATGTGTAAAAGGAAGGTAATTCCACCTTTGCTGGAGGTCTCAATGTTCTGGGAATTAAATGAGATTATATATGTGTGTTCTTGGGGGAAAAAAAAATCACAGTGCTCTGCCTCTGTTAGGCAATTTTATGGAGAGAGAGTGACATGATCTATTAGAAGGATGTGTAAACTAGCTATCAAAAGCCTAGTATGTCCCCCCTCAATCTCTTGCTGGTCTTTAGACAACAGACAAAATGATCAACTGTTTCCTTTTCTTAGGACAGAATGGTGGCAGGGCTATCCCTAAAGGTAGGACACCCCAATGGAGAAACTCATGGGAGAAGTACAAACTATTAATTGCTATATAAATGTGAAGTAGTATTAGACTTATGATCCAGATGCCTTTACACACTCACCCTTTTGACTGAATACTGCCTCATTCGTGGACTTTGAGCACTTCAAAATGACCTTTAAAATGATCTTATTGTTCACAGCCATCTACTTTGATTTATAATATGAACACAGTATCTTGTAATCTCTGTGGCTGGCTTGCTGATATCTGTTCCATCCCAAATAAGTTGCCTAAGCTATCCATGATAATGCCATTCTCTTTGCCAATGATTGATCTAGGAATGTGCAGGCGATCGAAGTCCTGGTCAGTGAAGCATGTGGCAAATTCAACTGGGGGCTTCTGGAAAAGAAGTCCTTACTCCCAGGAGACAGAGTGAATATAACCCCACTCTACCTCTGGTCACTGTGATGCCTGGCTGGGATGCATCTTGAGTCTATGTGGGAAGCTGCCTTATAGCACAACTAATACACAGTGGCAGAGTGAAGGCAGCAAGAACCTAAGACTCTTTGAGAATCATGGAGCCAGAAACCATCCCTAGAGCCATCCTACCTCTAGACCTTTATTTAAAAAAAAAACAAACAAACACTTTTTTTGCTAGTCAGTTTGAGAAGGTTTTACAAGTTGCTATATTTCTGGGGCAGGGGGTGGGTGGGAAGCTGAGTGGCTTAGTTGGTTAAGCATCTGACTCTTGGTTTTGTCTCAGGTCATGGGATTGAGCCCTGTATCGGGCCCAATGCCCAGCCAAAGATTCTTTCTCTGTGCCTCTCCCCCCTCTAAAATTATATATATTATATAAATATATATTTATATAAATATATTATATAAGTATAAAATCTAAAAATATATGAATATATAATATATATATATATATATATATATATATATATATATATAAATTGTGTGGTCCAAGATATCTTAACTGATAAACCTTACAGTTGTAATCACTAGAATAATGTAAAAATAATGTTACATTAGTTCTTGATACTTACCTTTCCTTATTAATATTGTCTCTTTGTGAAAAATAACTCCTCTCCTCCCTATTACAAAAATGCTGATTGTTAATGACTGCAGAGTTGGCCAATACAGAAATGTTTAATGAATATAAATCATATTAGCTTTCTACTGGAGAAAGCCTCCGCTAACATTTTGATCAATTTCTCCTTGTTTACATTAACCTATTTTACTTGCTGGAACAGATTGGAGAGGGAGGGAGGAAACTCACAATAGGATTTACTGGACTCGTGTCCTTATTTTAGAAGGAATGCAGAAAAAGGGATAAGGGTGTGGGGGAAGTCTGGGAAACCTTGTTAGGAGGAAATACCAAAGAGTATCAGAAGTTTGGGAAGAGAGGAAAGTGGAGAGGAATGTAACCTTCAAGATTTTCCCCAAAGGTTGGTGGTGCACCCCCTCTGTGGCTTTTCTCATCATGTTACTGAAGAAGGGGTCTTTCCTTTTCCACTATTTTTCCTTCCCTGTGGGCTAAGCCTGGCAGAAACCAACCCCCGACCCCTCTGTGTCTGGAGTAGGTGAACACTGGAGTCAGCTGGCGCCTTGCATATTTTGAGCGGCTCATCCAGATGCATCTTAGTGATCTCATTAATTGAGGTGAGAGCTGTGCTTCCAGGAATCAGGGCACGAAGCTTAAACGGACGCTCAGAATTTAGAGAAAGGCAAAGATCACAAGACTTGATTGATAGCAGAAGTTGAAAACTGATAGCCTCTGAGCTGTGCATGACCCATACCTGCGTTTTATTTAGGCTGTGTAGTATCAAAGAGGTGGGAGATTTTACATGTATGCCCAGTTAAGACTTTTTAAAATATGAAGATATGGCAGTGTTGAACTAGTATTTCAACATAGGAAGGCATTAATTAAAGGTGACTTGTTCAGCACACTCACATGAGAGGTGTATGCATAATATTTCCATGACCTGACTGGTCCCTGCTCCAGGGATTGGAGTGTTCATTCTTTAGGGTTTCGTGTCTGAGTGATGGAGAGGTTTCTCCTCACCTGACAGATTTGATCAAGTGGTGATGGGTCCCAAAGGGCTGTGTTGAAAAGATTCTGGGGTTCATTAGAAAAGAACTACTATTGATTGGTGATATCTGCTATGGGCACCAGGTGGGGGCTCATCACCTGCAGTCCAAAGGTCAACCACTGAACATTTGAGCAGATGGTTTATAGAGCAGTGGGGCCAGGCTACCTGTTTTTTGTTTTGTTTTTTAAAAATATTTTATCTGTTCATTTATTTAGAAAGAGAAAGAGAGGGGGAGGAGCAGAGGGGAAAGAATATGGAGGGAGAGAGAATCTCAAGTAGATACCCTGCTGAGTGAGGAGCTTGAGCTCTATCTTAAGCTCACAATCATGACCTGAACCAAAACCAAGAGCTGGAGGCTCAGCTGACTGAGCCACCCAGGTACCCTGGGCTACGAGTGTTCTAATTCTGATTCCACCACTCCCTAGTGCTGCACATGGGAGGGCTGGAAAAACCATAACAAGACTTGCTATTGCTGTTCTCTTGAACTGATCTGGCTTGAAATCCTTCCTGAAGTATGTGCATCATTTAGCAAAATTCGGAAATGGGCCCTCACCCCAAACCACTTGTAACTTTTCTTGGTTTTAGTTTGAGTCACTAAGGACATTCTGTAATACACAATTTTATTTTATTCAAATGTAGAACTAAGTGGGGAGAGGGGTACAGGAATCTATATAGATCAGCCCAGGTCTGTGTAAGGCCTATTTCCTAATTCAAGAGGTCAAGATTGGGAGTCCGTTCAAGTGCTGTAACCACTCCTTCCTCACTTCCTACTAGATATTATCTTGGTAATATGATAATGGCAGATATTTTCTCAGTGCTTCTCGGTAGTAAAGACTTCAGAGGGATCATTACCTTTAGTCTTTATGATAAACCTGAGAGGTGTTTATTTTCCCCCAGATTACAGATAAGGAAATGGAGGTTCAGGGAATTTAGGTAACATGTCCAATAGTCCATGGCTATAAAATGGCAGAGCGACGATAATTATAATCCTAGCTAATGTTATGTTGAGTACTCACTTTGTGCTGGCACCATCCTAAATGTTGACATGCACTATTTCATTTGATCTTTGAGGCAACCAGGTTAGGTAGGCACTTTATTATTATTCATGTATTTATCCCCTGAGAAAACAGGTGCAGAGAAGTTAATCAACTTGCTCAAAGTCACACGACTGGTAGGACTCCTAGGCGGGCAGGCTGACTCCAAGGCCCACTACAATGCTGTCTTCTTTTGGAGCATAGGACTGTGGGTGGGGTCTGAGCCTTTGCTCTGTCTGCCATGCTCCCTCACCTGGGCAGACTGTGGCTGTAAAGCCAACAGCTTCTATGGGGGAGAAGAAGAGACCAGGAGCAGGAAGTACCATGGGCAGATCTCCGGAGGAAACGACTGTTTAGAGGATCTGTTATTGTTTATAAAGGTTCTTTAGGAGCTCTTCCATGTAGGTACCTCAGAAAAATAAATGCCAGAAATAGTTGTACAAGGATAATACAAATGCATTTGGGTAGTTCATGTGTTCCTGAGAAGAGGGGAAGTTCTGTGAGGCAGAGCCAGAGAAATGCTTTTTTCCTTTTGGGGATTTTTCAATACTATTAGGGCCCTGAGGTAAGACACAAACAGTCTTGACCTGTAAGATCCAAATTGTGGACCAGTGGAAACTCCCACAAGGGTCCATGGCTTCACCCCTGGTCCCAGTCACAGCTACCTCTCAAAAAGTAGCTGCTTAGAAGAATTCATTCCAGCTCAGGAATCAGAAATTGGGTCTCAGAGAGGTTGAGTTTATCAAGAACATCCACCTAGTTGGTGCAAGATCTGGCTCTGGAATCCAGATTTTCTGACATCCATTTCAGTGTTCTTTGCTTCATATGTGTGTAGATCTGATCAAGTATTTGTTGAGTGTCTGCACTATCCAAGCACTTTGTGTGTAATAGATTCTCATGAGTATGAGATACTCTTATTTCCATTTTACAGATGAGGAAGCTAAGGTTTCAGAAAAGAAAAAAAAAAAGAAATTGATCTGTTGGTTCTCTGGTGGATGAAGTAGTTAGTAAATGCTCTCACCTAGGGTGTATATTCATGGAAATGCCTTTTTAGGTCACTGCTGAAAATATATTTTTTAAATATTTTATTTATTTGTTCATGAGAGACACAGAGGCAGAGACATAGGCAGAGGGAGAGCCAGATGTAGGACTTGATCCCAGGACCCCAGGATCATGACCTGAGCCAAAGGCATATACACTCAGCCGCTGAGCCATCCAGGCGTCGCTGAAGTATTTTCAATGTAGACATCTACAAAGATTTAATGGGATCATATCTGAAAGTCAGTTGAAGTCCTTAGCCGAAGATGCTATTAAGGTCAAGATAGAAACAGTCTCATATTTTTCTGTGAAAGGAATCTCACCTTATAATTATGCAGCACACTGTGTAATGGTCATCGGGTGCAGAAAAGTGGTACCAGAAAGCTGTGTCCTCTGGAAACAGATAGGGATGCTGGTCCTGTTCTCCCCGTTTAAAGGCTGAGCTAGAGCAGATATTATTCAGAGGCTGTGTTGGGGGCTGAGGTGGTAGGTCTAGAAGTGTTTGGTGTGAATGCTAGGAACCCTCACAGGCTCTCCTGGTGGGCCATGACCATCTGAGGCATGCCTGGTTGTGCAGATGATACAATGAGGCCAAAACATGGGCCCTGTTCCCGCCCTACCAGTGTTCTTGAACTTCAGGACTGGGTTTCTTCCCTCTGTTCCTGAGAGAGATCTGCATTCTGTTTACTTAGGGGTAGCCCTTCATTACTGTGGCCTTCCTGTTAAAGTCTGTTGACATAACCGAGATAGGTTTATTTTATTATTTCCTCAGCCTAACACATGTGCTGAATCGTTCATAAAAGTTAAAAATGAACTCTTTCTTCCCGACTGAGTTTTAACATGTTTATAGGGTGTTTTGCTTTAAGGAAAGCCAGTATGAGTAATTGCAAAATTGCAAAAGCAGGTACTTAAGGGGTAAATTATTTGTTTAAGAGAAGGAGTTATCTCCAAGTTATTTTAAAGGGCATGTGTTCAGTTGTGCGATGAAAATTATTTGCTTCACTAAAATTTAATACAGACACACTTTGCATTGTGGGTGTTCAGTACGTATTTTGGTGAGGTCACAACTCCATCTCTGACACAGAGCCAGGTATATACGTAGTAAGTGCTAAAGGAATATTTGTTGGATGAATGGATCTGTAAGTGCTAACCCTATTTTTCCAACTATTAATTGGACATCTGTCTTGGTATCCTGCAGCAGTCTCAAAATTACATCTACACGTGATCTAACTTCTTTTCCTTAAATAGCCCATCTTCTCTGTGGGCAGTCTGAGTAGTGAGCATCTAGAGAGACCAGACAAGCTTTGTTTGAATTCTGGCTTCCTCGTTTACTAACGTGACCTCAGGATGTTTACCAAAGCTCCCTTTGCCTCCTTTTCCTCATCTGTAAAGTGGGTAGAGTAGTAGCGCTTACCTCAAAGGGTTGGGGTGCGAATGTAGTGTGGGTCTGGCACATAAGAGCACACAGTAGATGTTAAACTCTTGTTTCCTATTTTAGCCAAGCACCTGGTTAGGAACTTTGTCTCAAGCTTACGTCCTTCTCCTTCTGAATCCAATAGGACTTCCCATCTCTTTGATTTTGTTTGCATTAGCACTGCCATAGTTCAAGGGCTCCCTACCACAAAATCTTGATCTTTCTCTTCCAACACAATCTGTGAAGCCTGGGGTGTTCTTTCACAATGGACTCTTCCTGTCCCTGGGAGGCCATCTTGCTTAGCACAGCCATCCATGCCTCTGACAAGCTGCTTTGGGGCTCCAGACCCACAATCCCAGCCAGTCTTTGGCCATTCCTTGCCCCTTCCAGTCTCCATCTTCTGACCACATTGGACTCTTGACTGTTCCCGAAGGAGATCACTTGTCCCCTCCCCTTGGCCTTTGTTGCCTGTCTCTGGGATTCCCTTACCTTTGTTTCACCAGCATCATCTAGGTGTAGGTTTCTTGGAAGTATTAATAATCCTTCAGAAACCACTGCTCCTTCATGTATACTCCACACAATCTGATCACCCAACTGGATAACAACACCTACCATCTTGCCCCTCTCCACCCTCCTTACTTCCCTCATTGGTTAGGAGCTCCTTGGGTGCAAGAGCCACGGACCACGAGATTGTTCTCTATTCATTGATTTACTAGGGCCTGATACAGGATTGCAGTTCAGTAAGTTATTTTCCCTATCTTTCCTATTATAAAATTAAAATATTCTCCTGACAATATTAAAAGCCCTATTGGAACAAATGGCTGAGGATGGGAGTTGCCTATAATCTCTGTGTCCACGCTGTCTCCTGCCAACGTGTATGGACATCATTTCAGACGTTCACCTTGCAAACATTAACACCACAAAGGTGTTAAAAATGGGATGGGAGTAAACAGTCCTGATGACAGACACCCTATCAGAAATAGATGATTTTTTTGTTTTTGTATTCCAGAGGTAAGCCTGTGCTAGACTTGATGAGCTTTGGAGTAAATCGCATTTCTGTTTTCAAAAAGTAAAAAATAGAGACTTGCTTCTCTAAAGAAATGATGCTGTTATCCTATTAATACCTTTTGTTTTTATAGAATGCCTCCCCTCATAATTCCTTGTTTCCACTTGAAAAAGGATAATACAAATACTCAGAGAGGTGGTGGGGATATTACATTCTCTTTTGAAACTAAGGGGAAAGCAGGTGCTTCCACCAGACTTCCATTTGGCTTCGAAGGCAGAACAATTCTTCATTTGGAACCTCAGTAGAATTTCAAGGATGTTCAGCACCGGTGCCCCCTTCTGAGTCTCCACTAAAGGCAGGGGCCAGGGTGGTGGGAGCCGAGGGCTGCCTGCCTGCATCTCCAGGAGGCCGGCCTGGGGGTGAGGGCCTGCCAGCCGCCTCCGTCCCTCACTGCCGGCTTAAGGGCTCCCTTCACAGACACCACTCCCACCTTTCTGCCATTTCCAAATGCTGAAATCAGCATCAGATTCTTGGCTTGTTCCCCTTTCCCTTAATTGTCACCTTGGAAGCTCATAAAGATTCATTTTGGAGTCTGGCCCATTGCCGTTTATAAGTACATGTTCTAACCTGATGATTCTTTCTTTCCTCTGGGAATTCATTGTTCTTCGAAACTACCTTGACTGGACCGCCAGAGTCTGCTAGGGGTACTCCTGGGAGGTTTTGGAGCCTCTTCAAGGGATCATTCAAAGCTGCCCAGACTCTCTGAAAGAACTTGAACTCTCCCACAGGTGGGCCACCCAGCCAATGCAAGTGCAGTCTCACCAGGCTGGGACAGAAGCTGGAGTCCCGCTTGAGTTTAGAAATTCCAACTTGATCCTTCTCCTTCCTGTTTCTGGTCCATGCTCTTCTCATCTACCAACAAAAAACTAAAAGAAAGCTAAGCAAGAATCTCCAAAAGGAGACATGTCATGAGCCTTGATTGCCATGCTGGCCCCTCAAGCCAAATGAGGCCATGAGGGGGGTTCCTGGAAGGTAGTCACCACCCCCCAAATCGAAGGTCATTAACTATCCCGACTACCAGCAAACTCCTCAGCCTTCCTTTTCTTTAAGGGAAAAACGAAGTCTAATACATTGTGTATGCTAGTAAGCAAATTCCAGGTTTCCTTGGTCATGGAACAAAATTAAGAGAGAATTGGTGCGCACGTGTAAATTGTGTAAACAGTTTACAAGTTGGCTAGTAAAATGATCCTAGGTCAAAAAGTCTTGCTTACCAAAGGTGATGTTTATCATTCCCAAGTATGTTTAAGTATTTTTACTACTCACATATCTATATCCACAAACAGTATCATATACTACTTAGTATAAAGTTTAGTAAGTAGTACCTCATTATATGTATCAAGTATGTCATAAGTATAAATCACAAGAAAGGAAGCCAGTACATCAGCATTCTGCTTATGTACTTTTCCGATTATGACGAGCTCATGAAAAGGAGATTTTAATACATTTTCACTTGAAAACGCAGATGTCAACCAAGAGGGAATGAAGGTGCTAATTTATAGTTTTTAAAAACTGTGCAAAGAGAAAGTAAAAAGAATGTAAGTGCAAGCTTAGCAATAAGAGAAGTGGAAACAATATAGGGGTGGGAGCAGAGACCCTTCATATAACCAAGGTGGTCTGTAAGAAACTACAGAAGCTTCTGCTAACTCGAAATTCCACCAGCTGAGAACTAAAACATCACTGGGTTATTGGAGAAAGGCCTTGGCACTTTATGCATGGGAAATGAAACTTTTCATTTTGCAAATGGCTTGTAGATTTGTTAGAAGCCCCTCCCTCCCATCTTTCCAAGGCTTGAAGAACAGGCTGCATGCAGTTAGAGATGTGGTTTGCATATACTGCTTAGTTGACAGCAGCAGATCAATAGTGAAAGACTAATTAACTAAATGAAGGCAGCAAAGAAGGTTTTGGCAAATGACAAAGCCATTCATTGAGCAATGTTTACTTCCACTTTCTCTAACTTCTGTTTTTAATTAGCATCAGGATGTTTTCACTGCAGCCATTTAGGAGGAGGTTCTTTCCCTTGTCAGGTATTGCATCCCAGGATCAGGTCTGGTAAGAAGAGGAAAACCCCCAACACACTCATCCCTGTACTGTAATTACCAGGTACCTCCCCCCCCCCCCCCCCACCCCCCGCACAGCAGTAGAGGTGGGGGCCCTATTGCAGGACAGCTGTCTTCTTCTGCCAGACCAGCTGCAGTTAGTGGACTTGGAGGATGACTCTAAACACATGCAGTGGATTTGTCTTGCTGGAGTCCAAGCTCTGGATTTCCTCCCTTCTGGTTGATCAATAATCATTCAACTTTGGATGTGATCAAACCAACCTACTGACCTAGCAAAGTATGGAGTCAGATGCGCTTCTTCTTTCACTATTTGAGAGAGAGAGACAGACAGACAGACAGACAGAGAGAACACTCATGAGCGAGGGTGGAAGAGCAGAGGGTGAGGGAGAGAGGGAGGGAATCCCAAGCAGACTCATGGCTGGATCTCAGGACTCTCTGATCATGATCGGAGCTGAAATCTAGAGTTGAATGCTTAACTGACTGAGCCACCTAGGCACCCCTCACCACCTAGTTCTTAGTGGTGTTTTTCAGCCTTAGTTCTCGAGACTCTGAGAGCTTTGGTAGCTTGCGAGTTTTTTTTTTTAAGATTTTATTTGTTTATTCATGAGAGACAGAGAGAGAGAGAGAGAGAGAGCGAGTGAGAGGTAGAGACACAGGCAGAGGGAGAAGCAGGCTCCATGCAGGGAGCCCGATGTGGGACCTGGTCCCGGGACTCCAGGATCATGCCCTGGGCCTAAGACAGGCATTAAACCGCTGAGTCATCCAGGGATCCCCATGAATCTCTCTTTATCTAAATGGCCAGACCTCGTACTTCCATTTTTTGGATAGGAAAAATGGGGCAAAGAAGTGCTTTAGCCAAGCTTGTGTTGCAGGTTATGGGAAGGAAGGACAAAGAAAGGCAAATCTCCTGCAGCTTGGCTGATAGCTGGAACCAACTGGGCCAGGGTGCTTTAGTCTATAGAATGGGGGATGGTAGATAGGGTGCTCAGGGCAGAAGATGTGTTTGGTGAAGAAGGCTGGCAGATCATTAGAATCTAGAGGAGACTTTATGGGAGAATGAAGAGGTGAACTAGTATTTGGAGGGGAACCCGGTATTGGTGGAAAAGAATAAAGACACCAATGAATGCAGTGACCATGTTTTCAAGAAGCAACACTAGGTCTTGTCTCTGTTGTTCCTTCTGGCTGTAAAGTCCAGACTAATAAGCTTTCAAAGCTTGGCTCATTGCCCCAGTCTCCTCCAGCTCTCCTCCACCCATCTCTATACTGGGTTTAGTGGCTCATGGCCCGATGTGACAGTTAATTTTATGTGTCAATTACCAGGCGAGTGGGCACCCAGAGAGCTGGTAAAACCATTTCTGGGTGTGTCTGTGACAGCATTTCATGTGAATTGGTAGGCTGAGTAAAGATGGTCCTCACCAATGTGGATGTGCATCATCCAATTTGCCTGAAAAGAATAAACAGGCAGAAAGAATGGTGAATTTGCTCTGTGCTTGAGCTGGGACATCCATCATTTTCTGCCTTCAGATATCAATGATCCTGGTTCTCTTTGGACTTAGACTAGATCTTATACCATTGGCTCCCATGGCTTCTTGGGCCCTCAGACCAGGACTTAGCTTATCAGTTCCCCTGGTTCTCAGGCCTTCAATGAAACTACATCATTGGCTTTCCTGAGCCTTCAGCTTGCAGATGGCAGATTGTAGGACTTCTCAGTCCCCGTGATGAATGACATGAACCAATCCCTCATAATAGCTCGGATCTATCTATCTATCTATCTATCTATCTATCTATCTATCTATCTATCTATCTATCTCCTGATTGGTTCATGTTGTTCAAAGAACTGTAATACACCCCCCAAATATGGCAGTATATCCCACTCCCTAGATGGCAATTTCCAAGTTTTATTCTTATGCAAGGTAGTAAAATACAGAGATAAAGACTTTGAGGACAGAGACCATGTGAACATCTTTGTATGCCTGACCAACCTATTGAACAATTACACTGTGCCAGGTACTATGGATACCTGCCATATATTATTTCAATTAATACAACCACCCAAAGAAATAGTACTCTTGTAGTTCAGATTATGAAGGAGCTAGGCTCAAACGGATTAAAATAACTTCAAGGTCACACAACTAGTAGGTGGTGGAGTCAAGATGAAGCCACAAGTGAGGAGTTCAGAGTCCATGTTCTTGATCAGTAGGCTACTTACTTCCCTAGTGGACCCTTGACAAACATTTGCTAAATTAAGCTGATAATTCATATAGTGCTTATTTTACTACATGTAGCAGGTACTTAATTAGTTGATGATTTCAGAACTCATTCAAGCTGGAAAACTGTATTCCTCTAAAGGAGTCATTTCTCAGATTCTAATATGAATAGGTGAACAAAAACGTCATTGTTATTACCAGGTGAGCAAAATGGTTACACGTCTCTAAAAGTAGTGGTAAAGTCTAGAGACCTAGGATTTTTCTTAGCTTAGGGATCTACATTTTTTCATATCATTTTCTTATTATAACTTAAAGGTAAAGAATCCCTTCTTCTAGGAGGGTGGATCTGAAGGGAGGATGAAAAGGAGGGAAGACAAAGCTGTTTTTAAAGAAGGTAAGACTTGTGAATCTATGCATTGACTTACATGTATATGCAGTGGCCCTTCAGGGCAGAGACTGCCCGCAGTTAGGAGAGACCTTTAGAAGCACAGAAGGGGCTGGTGGACGCATTACCACATCAACTAGCACATTTCCACTTGCACTCCGGGTAACATCTTCAGAACCCCTCTTCCTGTCATCCCCTTCCTGTCTACTTGTCCCTCAATGCAGAACCACCTGGCCCAGAGGACAATCCAAGCCCTCTACCAACTCCATGGTTGTTTCAATCTATGGTCATTTTAAACCCTGCTACAATCTGTGAAAGAAAGGATCCTGAATGCCTAGAGTTTGGGATAATTTTATTCCTGTTACATCTCCTGAATTAAAAAAAAAGCAAGCAGCTCAGTTTGGCTCTGAGCCAGTTGACCCTCACCCCCCACCTCCTCCACCTATCCACTTCTCCCTCTTGACTTTCAGGCAGAAAGACACCCTGAGTGGTGGTTAGCAATGAAACAAATCAAGAAGATTCTTACTTTCATGAAGTTCCAAGTTCATTTACATCTTTCCTCCAACACTCAGCACTTTGCCTTGGGGTGAGCTTGTTGGGCCCCCCTTGTGTGCACCCCTGCAGCTCTGAGTTACAATCATGGGGATTAAATTCTCATCCAAGGCAGACTCTTTCTAAGACGGAAAAGCAAGGATGAGAATTAAGCAACTACCTCACAGAACCTCAGGCCAGGGAAGGTGGCTGCTCTACTCCCTCTCCTTCCCTACTTCCTTGAAGAGAATGGGGCCTCACCTCCCCCGGTGCCCCAGGGACAGAAGTGAACAACAGTGATGTTGAGAAGAGGAGAGGAGAGAAAGGAATATGGATTTCTCAGAGGAAGAGTTCAAGTCCTCAGCTTTCCTGGGATACTCAGGTCCTAGTCTCTCTCTCTAAACTTCACTGACAGCTACTACTGAACAGAGTGACCCTCCAACCCAGGTATGGGTAATAGAAACCCATTTCCCTGGCTCAGCAGAGTCAATTCAAGGACTAAAAACAAGAGGCAGAAAACTCAAAGCATTTTTCTAGATTGCTCTTTTAGGGTAATAGTGAAAGCTGCTAGTATCCTACTATATGTTGGGCATGGGGCTAGGTTTCTTACAAATATTAATCCATGCAAGCTTCCATTTTACATACAGTTCAGCTCACTGGAACTCAGTTTAAGAGACTGTGCCCAATGCCCATGGTAAAGCCCAAGTCTCTTTATTCCAAAGTCCAAAAGCTTGGTTATAGTCATTGTCCCCATCCAAGCCTCCTGCTATAAGTAATTGCCCTTAGATCTGGGCAAGAGGGGTCCCTGCTCAGGCCCAGAGCTTTAGAGGGCCCCTCCCCAAGAGGTAAGGATTCTGGGAGGCCAGGAGGATCTGCCTACCAAAGGCCCACCTTCCACCTTACGTGGCCCCCTTCCATTTTAGACACTACTCTGGATACACAGGCTCTTGGAACTCCCTGACCCTAGGGCTCCAGCTAGGGTTGCCAGATTTAGCAGAAAAAAAAAAATACAGGATGCCCAGTTAAATTTGAATTTTATATAAGCAGTAAAATAACTTTTTAGTGTAAATATGTCCAATGAAATATTTAGAACATATTTAATGCTAAAAATGGTTCATTATTTATCTGAAATTCAGATTTAACTGGTCATCCTCTAGGCTTTCTGGCAAGCAAGCCTCAGCTCACTTCCAGGACCTGGTGGGCCTCTTCCTGGGGGCTATTTGGGTAGGATGTGCACAGAGCTCAGATATGCACACGTGTGCATCCAAAAGGCATGCAAACAAGACCCCTCTCAGGGCCAGAAAGAGCCCAAGGAGGGAGAGAAGGGGCACTGACTGGATCCCTTCATATGTGCTCTTGTTAGGGATATGCTAGCTCCCTAAACCGTATAGATTGCTTTATCCTCCAACTTCATTTGTGATTTCCATGGTCCGTTGAGCCCATAGAACAGGACCCCTTTTATTTTGCTCACTGCTGACTTGTTCTGGGGGGAGGAGGTAGGTGTTAGAAGGAGCTGCTCAGAATCCCAGTCTAAGGGAAATGTAAATGTTGGTGCAGATGGCTTAATGGGTTTCTCAGCCTATGAAATGGAAAAACTGCTGGATGTGAGGGTCAAAGCTTTTGGTTTTCCTGTGTCAAGGGTGTCTGACTCTAAGCAGGATGCTTCATCTCTTGGGGCCACCCCCTCCCCCCCCCATTTATAACATGTGAAAAATACCCCTGCCACTTGGAGGAGTGTGGGGTTAGAATGAAATAACATGTGAAAGCATCAGAGTCGTTGGCAGGTGTCAAGCCTCATAAAGTAGTTGAATCTGAATAGGTAGAAATAGAACCCAGGCCTCTCCTCTTATTCAGGCTCACCCACACATTGTGGGTGATCACCTTATTGTGATCACCTTATTGTGATCACCCACACATCTATTTCCAGCTGGGGGGCCCTGGGATCTTCTGGGAAGCTGAGATGACTCCTAAATCGCAGCAGGGGTGTCACCTCCACCCTAGTCTTCTGGACAAGTGAACCAGGGATGTGGCCTTCCAGAAGCATCTGATTCTTGGGCTGCAGCTGCAACTCAGAATTACTCTATATTACTCTAATGGTATAGAACTATACCATTACAACTCTCTAGAGGACAAGGAAGACCCTCCCTATTCAGATAGCTGAATCATTCCCATGAACTCAAGACTGCTAAGATCAAGTCTTACTAAAGATTATTAAGCAAAAACTCAACTCCTTTCTAGTACCAGGTAAGCGCTCTTTCTTGAGCATAAAGTGCAAAATATGAAATGCGAAACATTATTCCCAATACACGGTATAGCAGTGTGCTTGGCGCTTCCCTAGCCTCCTCTAGTTGGCGTTAACACTGTCCTCAAGCCTTCCCTCTCTACCTTTCTTCCCTCCCAAGATTAACTTCTGTCTGCTAGCAAGCCTCAGGAAAAGACTTAAGAGAAAGGTGGTATATTGTGATGCAGAAAAGGTAGACTCTGGTGTCCCAAAGACTTAGGTCCCAACACCAGCCCTGCTATCTGCTGGCTAAGCAATCACAGGTAAGCTCCTTAACCTTGTTGAGCCTCCATTTCTTTTGTAGAAGTGAATTATAGAACCTGCTTTAACTTAGCACAGTGCCTGGTGCCTAGAAGGGGCTCATTAAATGGTGGCCATTATGGAAAGTGTTTAATATGTAAGATTATACCTTATGTTCAATAATGCATAAAGGGTAGGTGCTCAATAAAGCATAAAAGAATGAATGGGGGGCGCCTGCGTGGCTCAGATGGTTAAGCATCTGCCTTCAGCTCAGATTGTGATCTCAGGGTCCTGAGATGGAGCCCCATGTAGGGCTCCCTGCTCAGCGGGGAGTCTGCTTCTCCCTCCCCCTCTGCCCCTGCCCCTCCCCCTCCCCCTGCTCATATGCTCTCATGAATAAATAAAATCTTAAAAAAAAAAAAAAGACTGGAATACTTTCTCAAGTGTTCTCTTTGCAAGACTTACACAAAAGCAGAAAGTCAGCCAAAGGAGTAGCCAGGGAGTCCCTCCTGCCTTGAACCCCCCAGACTGTAGGGCTCCTTTGGGTCTTACATTTGTGAATCAGTCTCTAGTTTGGCCTGACAGCATGAGACACACCTCACTTCTGTTGGTTCACTGTGCTCGTCCCCACCTCCTCCATCCTTCATTGATCTGGGTCACGTTTACCTGTAACCATCCCTGATTACCTGCAGGACCAAACAAGTAGGGAGCAATAATTAAGAAATCACAGGTGCATACTTTTCACATCACATAATCGCCCTACAGTCTGGTACCAGTGCCCTGACAAGCTTCCTGCTGCGGTCCACCATGCAAACAGTTCCACCCACGGCAGGTGAAAACAATTCTACTTTTCAGGGCCGGAGAAGACGGATTTTTTGCAGCAGAAGCCTTTCAATTATTCAGGATGCTGGCGTCTTTTTTTAGTTCAATTATTCAGGGGTTTCTGAGTACAGGATTGTAAATTCAGCATTTGCTGGTCCTAAAGCTTGGACTCGATTGGTTTAGATCCAACCTGCTCAGTAGGTCTCAAATGTGACGGTGCATATGGACAAGAGAAGTGGACATCCTTTTGACAGATAAATCAAGCACAGAGGAAAATTTATCTTTGAAAATTTTTGACTTGCAGCCTCTTGCCAATACAAATGGAGTGCTTACATTCATGATGATCCTTTCTCTTTCAAGCCAACGCTGGCAGAAAGATTTTTGGAAATCAAACAGCTATTTATGTATAATTGACACTTATTTCAGGTAAGTTCTTCCTCTCTACCCTCCACTTGAATAGCATCTACGTATCCTCTTGAGAATTTCAAGTGGAGGTTAGAGTGCCTGCTTGCCTACCAGGATGCCATGTTTTCTGGTTTCAGATGAGAACACAATTTTTTAAGATTTATTTATTCATAAAAGACACACACACACACACACACACACACACACACACACAGAGAGAGAGAGAGAGAGAGAGAGAGAGAGAGAGAGAGAGGCAGAGACACAGGCAGAGGGAGAAGCAGACTCCATGCAGGGAGCCTGATGTGGGACTTGATTCTGGGTCTCCAGGATCACACCCTGAGCTAAAGGCCAGTGCCAAACCGCTGAGCCACCCAGGGATCCCCAAGAAAACAACTTAAGGCTAAAAGGTACCAGGGGTTCCAGGTTCTCTTTGGAGAAGTGACTTCTTTAGCACAGGGAAGCATTTTAAAAATTTTTATTTTTTAAAGAAAGCACTGCTGGTGCTAAGACATTTAGCACTCACCACTTGTCCCCTCTGCTAGCTGAGTTCTAATGAGAACATCTAGAAAGTGAATGAATGAACTAAAAATAGGGATCATTCAAAAAAAACATTCTTTGTCTAATAGATTGATTTAGGGTTGGAAAAGGAGGATACAACAATCTCTAGATCCTGATCCCTGCTCTTGGAAGGGGAGACAAATTAATTTAAAAAAGAATAAAAAATCACAAGTTTAAAAAAGATGATGAACTTAAGACTATACCAGGAAAGTTTGATGAAGTCGTGAACGGAGTCCCGTTCTGGTCTTTTGTAGCTCTATCCCTTGCTCAGTGTCTGGCACATTTTCTCTTGTGTGAATGAACTCTTTTTGAGGCGCCTTTTGTTTAGAAGTCTCCGATGTTAACAAAAAGCTTGAATAGACTGTTTACAGAACATAGCATGGACTAGGCACTATTGTAGTTCTTTAGGTATATAAGCTTATTCATTACTCCTTCAGAAGTCTGAGGGAGTATTGATATTATGATTTCATTAAGGTTTCTGGATGACTCAGTCCGTTAGGCATCCAACTCTTGATTTTTGGCTCAGGTCATGATCTCAGGGTCCTGGGATCGAGCCCTGGGTTGGGCTCCATGCTCAACTCAGAGTGTGCTTGGGATTTCTCCTCTTCCTCTGTACCCTTCCCCCACCCATGCTCTCTTACTCTCTCTCAAGTAAGATTTTATGCTTTCATTATATAGAGAAGAGAATCAAGGCACCTAGAGGCTAAGGCACTTGATCAAGGTCACATAATTATGTGGTAGAATTTAGATTTGAACCTTGGCTCAGACTTTAGGATCTCCATTTTTAAATCACTGTGCTACACTGCTTCAAGTTAATGGGCTTTGTGTTAACTATAGGAATTTGAGGAGATGTGTTTAACAAGAAACAAATGGAAATGGAACCTGGCTAGCATGTATTTCCCCAAAACTTAGCACACTGGGGGTTATAGGAGATCAATAGAGTAATAGTATGGCTAAATGACAACTCCCCCCACCCTCAATCACCTGCCCAGATTCTGCAGCTTTACTAAATCCCTTTTCTTTGACCCAAAGCAAGCATCTTCTTCCAGAACTCCACACAAGTGCATGTTCCCAGAGGTGACTGGCCCTGGTTGGTGGCCTTTGGGGCTTCTGGAAGGATCTACATGCTGTAATCAGCACAATGCTTTATCTTCTGTTGTTAGATGCCTGTATCCAGAGCAAGTAACTCAGCATCACCATCTCTACTCCCTCTGCTGGGGGCTCTTCTCTCCCACAGGCTTTGGGCTGTACATGGAGTGGGGGGGGGGGGGCACAACAAGTTGGGGCCCAGGTGCCAGGCTGGATTGTACCCACAAATAAGGTCATCACATTCTGCTTTTCTTCTAGGTCTCAACCTCTACCTGGGCCAGGGAGAATGGGGTGTCTCCCCTCCTTCACTCTCAAGGCAATAGCAGAGAGCTGAGAAAATCCTCACAGCAAGCTAGGACTTGCTCTAGCAAGCCAGTGTCCCCCTTCTACTAGCCTCCCCTCTGGTTCTCCAAACTCGTTGATTTCTTTTTTTTTTTTTTTTTTTGCACCGAATTCATGCTCCATCCTGGACTTTCCTGCTTTGGGTGTATATTTAAGTCAACTGGGTTTGTCATAGAAGTACCTGTTAGATCTGTGACCCTCCCATCAGAGCCAGTCTTTGCACCTGAGAGCAAGAGCTACCTAAAAAGCTTATATCTCCCAAGGGAGAAGAAAAGGAAACACAAGGACTTTGACTTTGAGCCCTAAGGCTTAATCCTTGGAAAACACGGTTTAGGATCTCCTCCAGTTATGGGGCTATTATGTGGAAACAGTTCCAAATTTTATTTGTTCAAGTCCTGCGACAAAAAAAAAAAAAAAAACAAAAAACAAAAAAACAGCTTTGCTTATAATATTTGAGAATTGTAAATTGAGAACGTGCAAGTGAAGGGATTTGTCATTTCAAAGCTTCTAGCATTTCTTTGCGTTACAGGAGGTGGAGATTTGGAGAAAAATGTGACATGTTTTTGTAGACGACTCCATTGAGCCTTTTAATTTGGCAGAGGGAAGTGAAAAATGCTATTTTGGAACAAAGAGGGTCAGATTTGAATTCCAAGAAGAGAAGATGAACCAGGTTGTTTTCATTGTGGATGGAGTAGACTTTCTATAACTATTTAGGTTTTGGGGGGAAAAAAAAGGTATAGCATACAGTCCCTGAATATTATTGTTAATTGTTGGGAGATGTGTGCAAGACCTCACTGGGCAGTTGTCTTAGAGCTGTGGGGGAAATATAGGCAGCAATATTAAGATATCAAGTCTCCAGCCTGAGCTCAGGTGGTTATTGAGCATAGTTGGCTGCCTAGACTATTCTGGAATGCCCCAAGGTCATGCTGATAGCTGTACATGGAAGGGTGTAGAAGACACTATTTTTGTAATAGAGCTTTATAGAAACGTGGCTGCTTCATGGTACCAGTCATCTGCAATTCATTCTGCTCAGGCTTTTCCTTAGAGAGGTGTAAGCATGCATAAGATTATGCTTTAGTTCTCCATTAGACCTTCAACTTGAGTGGTTGAGTTGTCATTAAGTATTTTTATGGCTGACTAGGTATTAAAACACCAGGAAGAGGAGGCAAATAGGTATGGACCGCTTTGCCAGGTTATTACTGAATCACGAACTTGAAGAAAAGTGAGGTTATACACCATCACATACCAAAGAAACCATACACAAACCAGAGATTTTCATTGGCAAAGGGTAGTTAAAATATTTAATGGAGTTCAGCAGCAGAATCAACATATCATATTTGTATTGTAAAACAATTGGCTCTGTGTCCTAGCGTATATGAAAACCTGACTGTTTGCAAAGAGGCAACATTTCAAGGTCATTCAGAACCTGACTATAAACCATCTAAAAGGAGCTTAATAATGCTAAGATGAAGTTACTGCTGATGTTTGGATTTATAGAATAAACAGCGTAATTAATCTATTAGAAAAGACTTGGGAACCTCACTTGGATGGGAAGACAAAAAAAAAGAAAAAAAAAAGGTATCCAAGTAGGTCCTTACTTCGAAGTCCCTGCCCCCTTCTGTTAAATCAGAACAAGTACTCTAGTCCTAAATTATCTCCCCGATGTTAGTCAGGGTCCACCTCACTGGCTGGACATACATATTTGCAAATAGTCAGGTTTCCCCATAGGGGCTGTAAGACACACACATGGTTGAGAGAGATTACAAAAGTTGCATAGGCCCATGCGATATATAAACATGTATCTAATATATTTAAAATAAAGACAGATGGAAGAATGTGCCCACTAGATGACAAGACAGGAAAATGTATGTATATTGTTCCGGGTCTTCAACACTATTGCCCCAGTCCATGCCAGGTATAGATCATGGCCTAGAAAATGTGGGCATGCATATACTCAAGGGAGCCCCAAGGAAAGGAAATTGCAGTAGGCACACAATTCATCTCTAGCCCACCTGCCAAATGTTGGCAGACTACTCAGGGTCGCAACCCACATGTTGTGAACCACGATTTTACCTCCCTGGGTAGCATGTGGTTTTGAAGGCAAAGGCTGGGAGTTTACGTTCCCAGATGCCATATGTATGCAGTTAGCAGACAACTATGGTCTCTTTATATGTACATGGCCACAAATCACTACAGATTGATGCCTGGCTGATGGACTTGATCGCCTGTGAATTCCCCATATGCTTCACCTTACTCAGGCGCAGGAGAGGAAAATATGCAGTATGGGGAGATTTGGACAGGAAAAAAAAAAAAAAACAGGAAGCCTCTACTCATGCAACTGTAATGTATGTGTGATTATGTGAGGTTGAGCATGTGAAGCTACAGTGGGCCACCGATGGGGGCAAGGTGAGAATTTTTCCTTATACATTCAAAAAGCAACTAGAGAAAACAAAAAAAAGCCAATCTGCAGTCAAAATATAATTGACTACTGGGGTTTTCTCTAAAGTGGTTAGTTCTGATTCAGCCTTAGAAACTGCAAGGAAATAGCCATCTTTATGGTATAAGGTCCTCCCACCCCCCCATACCCCCAACAAATGCTATGATTCCCAGTTTCTGTTTTTCTAGCTTTCCTTTTGTTCTTTCTTCCCTCCAGGTCTTCTTCCCTTCCTTCCTTCCTGTGGATGTACACGTTATTTTGGCTCACTTCATATGAGGGTTTAGGATGGCAAACAAGAACAGATGCAATCAATCAGCCTCAGCACCATGGCAATTGAGAGCACAAGCTGACCATAATGACCAGCAGAGGTTAGCATTATGGAGCCTTCCTATATCTTAGTTCTCCTGTGAGTGATCTGAGAACAGAGATCGACAGAGGGGAGCATATTTTAAAGAGGAGTGGGGTGGCCTGGGGGAGCTCAGTTAAGCCACGACTCTTGGTTTTCCAAGACCGCTCAGGTCATGATCTCAGGGTTGTGAGTTCAAGCGCCAAGTCAGGCTCGCAGCTCCATTGAGGAATCTGCTTGAGATGCTCTCCCCCTGCCCCTCCCCGACTCACATTTGCTCTCAAATTTTAAATGAAAAAGGAGCAAATTGCTTCCTTATATATGTATCCATGGGAGTGATCCAGGGGAGTAAAGTTTGAGTGAGGATTTGTAGCTCCCTAGTTATTGCTGATTTTAATGAAATATTTTAAATAAATAGATAAGTAGAGAAAGTATCAGAAAGATAATCAGACCCATGAAGTATAGAAGATACCGGATATACCCAAGGTCCTAGCTTTCACAAAGCCCCAAACTTTTCCAAATTTCTTCAACATTCATAAGGACAGTATTTCAGATATGAATGGAAATTCCTGCCACCTCTTCTCACTTTCATTCCCCTCCCTTCTTGCATTTGCATGATTCTCCCTAGAGCTGAAGAACCTGGACTTTTTTTAAAAGATCTATTTTATAGAGAGAGGTTGGGGAGGGGCAGAGGGCGAGGGAGAGAGAATCTCAGGCAGATGCCCTGTCCAGTGCTAAGCCTTCATGGGGCTGGACCCCACAACCCATGAGAGCAGGACCTGAGCTGAAACCAAGACTTGGCCGCTTAACTGACTGAGCCACCCCGCCACCCCAAGCTTTTAATAGTAGGCTTGACATAAGTGCCCACCATACGTACACAAAATCTTAAAAGCACTTACTCCCTGTCTTAGGTTAGGTTTCCTAGCAACAGAGCCTGGGACAGAGATGCTCCTGCAAGAGAAAAGCTTTAAGTGAGGGAAGCAAGACAGAAGAGAGAAAGGAGCTAAACAAAGCTGTGATTTCTGCCAAAGTCTAGCCTCCGTCTGAGCTCTTAGGGAATTCTGGGCTGCAAAGGCACCACAGATCTATCTTACTGAAGCAAAGGCGCTTGGTGTTCATGCCCCTTATTTATAAGTCAATGGCTATAGGCTACCTGGCGGTGGGGGAGGACTGTAACTTCTCAGGCATTTCCAGCTGAAGTGGTTCCCATCAGCCAATGGCAAGTCTCTGGAAGAGTGCAGTTGTGAGCAGTTAGCAGCAGTTGGTGGTGGGCGTGCTAGGCACATAAAGGAATCTGGGACGGTTATCACTGGCATTGACTACACCTTCCAACCTGTGATCCATTCTGATACGATTGTCCTCTCTCCTCTCCTCCCTCTTCCTTCTATTATTGCTTACTGAATTGATTTCATTCATTTAGTGAATTAGTGGGGGATAAAATGGATTATTCAATAAATGGTGCTAGAATAATTGGCTATTTATGTAGAAAACAAAGCAAAATTGTATCCCTAATCTACACACACATACACATAAATTCACGGATGAATAAGGATCTAAATAAATTGTTCTTTCCTTCCCTCTCTTCCCCCTCCCTTCTGTTCTGTGCCCACTGAAATTGATTTTGTTATTTGTCAAGGGGGCACAACCTAAAGTTTTAAAAACACTGTTCTAGGATATACCTAGAAGGAGAGTTGCTGGAATAGAACATCCATATTAGTAGATTCTCTCACATGGCCCCTTCAAGCAGTTTAATGTATCTATATACATATGTTTTCCCGGTGTATAACTTTTTACATTTTATGTAAACATTTACATTTACATATAATTACATACATTGTGGTATGTTTTGATGTTCAAAAGTTTTACATTTTTTATAAAGTGGATTTTATATTTTCCTTTAGTTTTATGCATATTTTGGTGCAATTATTATGAAATTATTTTCTAGCTTAGAGACATAAAAACATACTTCATTTTCTTCTAAACAGCTTATGTTTTTATTTGTCATATTTAGATCTTTATTCATCCATGACTTTAGGGGGCTGCAGATGAAAGAATTTAACTTTAGTTTTTATATAAATAACCAATTGTTCTGGGGCACCTGGGTGGCTCAGTCAGTTAAGCATCTGACTCTTGATTTTGGCTCATGTCCTGATCTCAGGATTGGGAAATTGAGTCTCGCATGGAGCCTGCTTAAGATTCTCTCTTTCCCTCTCTCCTCAAAAAAGCCAATTATTCTAATAGCATTTGTTGAATAAAACATATTATCCCCACTAATTTGTAATCGGTCAATTTTTTCCAATCTACATGGGTCTGTTTTTTGGTCTTGCTATCCTATCCCATTGATCTATGTATGTATCTATTCACCTGAACCAGTATCATACTCTCCTATTACAGCTTTAAGATAAATCGTGATATTTGATAGGGCCAAACTACTCATTTCATTCTTCAAAGTTTTCTGGGATATTTTTTGTCTTTCTTTTTCTCCAAATAAATTTGAGGATTAGCCTTTTAAGTTTTGTGAAAATTTCTGGGGGATTTTGATCAGAATTTAATTAATGTCAATTTGAGAAGACTGGATGTCTTTCTTTATTGAATTCTACTATTAATGAATATAGCATGTCACTGTATTTATTTGGGTCTTCATCTATGTCTTTTAATGCTGGTTTCAAGTCTTCCTCATAAAATTGTAGTATACCTTTCCTTAGTTTATCCCTAGATTTTTTTTTTTACATTTCATTGATATTTGTGTAGTATCTTCTTTTTCTATTATATTTTCTTTTTTTCTTAAGATTTTATTTATCTATTTGACAGAGAGAGAGGGAGAGACAACACAAGCTGGTGAGGCAACAGGAGACAGACAACAGAAGCAGCAGGGAGGGTCCCTGCTCAGCGGGGAGCTTGATGGGGGGCTTGATCCAAGGACTCTGAGATCATGACCTGAGCTGAAGGCACTCTACCGACTGAGCCACCCAGGTGGCCCACATTTTCTTTTTAAAAAAGATTTATTTATTTGATAGAGAGCACACACGTGTGTGTGTGTGTGTGTATGTATGCGTGCGAGAGAGAGGGGGGGTAGGGACAGAGGGAGAGAATCTTCAAGCAACCTCCTTGATGAGCGCCACCCATGAGATCCTGACCTGAGCTGAACCCAAGGATTGGACGCCAACTGAGCCACCGGAGCACCCCTCTTTTAAATTTTTATTTATTTATGATAGTCACAGAGAGAGAGAGAGAGAGAGAGAGAGAGAGAGAGAGAGAAGAGAGAGGCAGAGAGAGAAGCAGGCTCCATGCACCGGGAGCCCGATATGGGATTCGATCCCAGATCTCCAGGATCGCGCCCTGGGCCAAAGGCAGGCGCTAAACCCCTGCGCCACCCAGGGATCTCTGATGTTTGTATATCTTAAACTCTCTTATTGATTCTAAATTTGCCTATACTCTTATTTTCTTAGATAATCATAAAATCATCAGCAAGAGAAGTTTGCTTGTTCCCAAGTTTTAGACTTACTTCCTTTTTTTCTCTTTATCAGTTAGGACTTTTGTTACAGTATTGAAGTGAATCAGTCACAGCAGGTGAAATGCTTTATTAAGATAATGCTTGCTACAGACTTATGGTGTTAAGGAAATTCCCTTATAATTCTGGTTCGCAGAGATTTTTAGAAGTATTGACAAATATTAGATTTTTACCAAATGATTTTTTTCTGCATCTATTAATTATATAATTACCTCCTTTAATCTGTACCTAAGGTATATGAGAGATTTCCTTATATTGAACCATCCTGAACCTTCCTGAGACAAACTGCCTGGTTTTTATACATTGCTTAATGATTTGCTAATGTTTTACTTAGGATTTTACATCTCTTTGCAAATGTGTCATTTTCTTATACAATCCTACAGTCCATGTCTGGTTTTAATATCAATGTTATTATACTAACCTTGCAAAATGAACTGGAAATGTTACCTTTTCTTTTATTCTCTGAAGCAGAGATTACCAGATGGGATACAAAGACACAGTCTAGTCTTACATTGCTTACAAAAGACTCTGGAAGCCAAGCTATCTTTTTTATAAGGTAGGTTGGAATATTTACATTGATGGCATTTTCCGATATACTTGAGTTTATTTCTAGTCTTATTTTAGGTTTTCTGATTGCTTTCTTTATTCTTTTCTTTTACTTCCTTTCTTCTCATGGACTGATAGGTTCCCTACATTCTTCCTACATGCTTTTCTCCCTTCTGGTTTTTTTTTTTTAATATTTACTTATTTATTTTAGAGAGAGAGAGGGGGGTGGGGGAAGGACAGAGGGAGAGAGAGTCTAAAGCAGACTCCGCACAGAGCCTGACTCAAGGTTCAATCCCATGACCCCAAGATTGTGATCTGAGCCGAGACTGAGTCAGATGCCTAATCAACTGTGCCACACTGGTGCCCCTCCCTTCTGCTGTTTTATATGCCAGATTGTTTGCCTATCATTTTAGCTGCTACTCTTAAATGTTTGCTGAAATATTTAAGCCTATCTTTTTCTACCAGCTTTCAGTATTTAATATTTGTCTTCCTGCTAAATATAACAAGATCCCTAGCCTGCCTTTGCCACCAATGAATAACTCCCCTACTTCCACCTTTTAATTTTGTTTAGAGTTTTTGCTGTCTTTAAAAATTCAAAAGTTATTTTTTGTTCTTTTTGTGTGTGTGCACCATTTTATTTCTTCTGCGTTAATTTTTCTTCTAATTGAGGTAATCATTTAACCTCAATTCTTTCTTTTGTAAGGGTCTATAGGTGATAAACTCTTTCTGTGGTGATAAATGATACTATTTGTTTATACAATTGGAAGATTGGGCATAGAACTGTGCACTGACTGTTATTTCCTCTAAACCCTGAGGATCTTATTCTGCTATTTTTGGCATTGATTGCAACAAAGGAAAAGTCTGCTGTCTGAGAGCTTTAAATGTCTTCTAGTTTTATTTGATGGCCTGCAGGTTCATTATGATGTGTCCAGATGTGAGTGAGAGGAAGGGCAGAGGGAGAGAGCGAATCTTAAGAGAATCTACACTCAATGCAGATCCTGGAGTGGTGCTCAGTCTCACCACCCTGAGATCATGACCTGAGCCAAAAATCAAGAGTTGGGTGCTTAACCCACTAAACCACCCAGGTGCCCCCCATTACATATTTGCTAAGCAAATTCATATATAAGCAAAATGTATCTTAAATTTAGCAAGTCTTGGGCATTTTCCATTTGCTAAAATTTGTTCAGATTGGGTATTTGCCACTTACGTGAGAGCTGGGGAACTCATATTATGAGAAATATATTTCAAGTAATTAAGTACATGACACTCTTTTAAAGAATTAACATTCCACCCTGGATCTTAGCCTTTATGTGGTGTGGTTTTTTTTTTTTTTTTTTGTTTTTTTTTTTTTTTTTGTTTTTTTTTTTTAAAGAGTAAGGGCTTCATGACTGCATTCTAAGTTAGGAGATGATGAGGCATGCAGAAGAAAAAGGAAATAGGAAACTCTGCAACCAACTGCCCAAGTGAAAGCTAAATAAACAAACAAACCAACCAACTGTCTTTCTGGGCTTATGATAGAGGTGCTGGAAATCACAGGAGACTTTCCTGGGACATGTGTTGTGTAACAAATCCTGACAAATACATGGATCATCAAAGAGATTTCTATTTTATATACTGAGAAGCTTTATGATCCAGGAAGTGGTCAGGCCATCTGGGATCTCCTGCTTACCCATATGGAGCTCTGACTGAATATGTGAGACTAAGAAGAAAGCTCAATTTTAGTGAACATGAGCTGCTTGGAGTCAGCATGGGGGTGCATCAAAGGTGATGCTGAAACAAAGGGATTACTTTTCCACCAAACCCTTGTAAGACAGAGTGGAGCATAGCCAGAGTCTTGGAAATTGAAGAAGGAATGACAAGGAAAGAAAGAATGACTTCCTTTTCTCTAGGTGACAATGTTATAGGATGCTCTCACTGACCTAAGGAGGCAGACATTTTGGGGGGATAGAGAATTGGTCAAAAATACATGGAAGCATCATGTTGTCAGGAAAACATTATTTATAACTATAGGAACTAGCGTATTTTCTTCAGTAAAAGCAATGATAAATTACATTTACATAGCACATCCCACTTTTTCAAGGCATATAAACCACTTCACTTGATATTTTCAACATAATGAGGTAGATAGGATGGCTCATTTGCAAGCAAGAACTGAGTCATAATTCTTTAACCATGCTCTCCTACTACCCTCCTCACCCCACCAGAATCTAGTATAATGCCAGATGAACAAAGTGCTTTTAATCACCCTTTATTATATCAATTTTGATTTTACAGTTAAGATCAAGAGGAATTATGCATTATAATTCTTGTTAATTGCTAAACATCACATAACCAGTCATGGCACACCTAGGACTCAGAGGCAAGTCTAGGAATTTTAAGTTTTGTGTACTTAGTGTTCTATCATGTGCCCTGCCAAATGTGTGAACCTCCAAAGACCACACAGATGCAGGAACAGGAAATACAAGTGTTCATGGCAATTATCCTGTGCCAAGGGTCATTGATCTTCTTGATGAAGAGCTACTGTTGATTTACCTGAAGTTTAATAATCTACCAGTGATGGCACTATTAAGAATTGCTTAGCATAAGCACAGCTTGCCAATTAAGAGAACCTTACTTAGCACAGCTGATGTCCAAGTCTATCCAACCCAGGAAATTTTATTTAAATCTCCAAAATTGGTCTAGCCTCAAAGAAGCAGTGCCAAAGAGGTTCAAGAAGAACAATTTTTTTTCATTCCTAAGTGATTTCCTTGAAAAGTCTCACTCTTCTCCATTCAAGTCAGTGTCCAGCTCCAACACTGACATAAGTAACAGACCTCCTCACTGTAGCCTTCTGGTGTGTTCCTAGATCTAAGTGGAAACCTGCTTCATACTGGGGGCATCCACCTGCTACCAGGAGGCTTCCCTTCAGTTGACTTCACCAGCAAGTGTACATGCTCTTCTCTATACTCTCTGCTATTCATGTTAACAATGTGTCTGCAAAACCATCTATTAATGGGAATGTTCTGGGTGTCTCAAACCTTATTGAGTAACTTGGTTTCCTAGCTTTCAGGGAGAAGAGGCCATATAGTCAGTTATCCAGCCGTTGAAAGCAGAATGGAGGTAGCTTAGTAGATCCTCAGGATGGTATATTTTTATTTTAGCAAAGAAAATGTTTCTCTTTCCATTTAATCTTGATTAACATGTATTATAGTGAATACCACTATATTATATATTTAAAAGTTTCTAAGAGAGTAGATATGAAGTGTTCTTACCATAAAAAAGAAATGCTAATGTGTGACAGGATGAAGATGTTAGCTAATATGATATTGCCAATCATTTTTGCAATATCTAAATGTATTAAGTCAACATGTTATACACCTTAAACTTATAACGTCAATCATATCTCAGTAAAACTGGAAATAAAAAAATGTCTCTCCATTGTTGGCTTTGAAGAGGTAAGCTATCAGATTTAAGAGGGCCCATAGGAAGAGCTTCATGATGAAGAATTCTGAGCAGCCTCTCAGAGTTGAGAATAGCCAACAGCCAGCAGCTATCAAGATGGGGATTTCAGCCCTGCAAGTGCAAATAGATGAATTCTTCCAACAACACCAGAGTTTAGAAGCAGATCTTTTCCCAGTTGAGCTTCTGATGAAACCTCAGCTCAGGCTAGACCTCAGCTTGATGAGGTCCTGTGGTGGAGAACCCAGTTAAGCTGTGCCTGCACTTTGGAACTTCAGAAACTGTGAGATAATGCGTGTGTGGGTTGATTTGAGTTGTTAAATTCATGGTAATTTGTTACATGGGATAGAAACTAACATAACTGGATATTAAAAGACATGGGCCCCTTTCCTGGATCCAATCTCATATGAACTTGAATAAGTTATTTTGTCATGTCCAGCATCAGAACTAGAACTTCATAGGATGTTAGAACTCCAGGGAAAAATCTTATGACAGTTATCTCTGTTATATTTTTCTACCGATCCAGAAAGTCTAAGTCTAAAAATCTCTGGCTTGAAGACCTTCAATGGAGTATAGACACTTCTGGAGAGGTTTGTAATGCTCCCAACACTAGCTTGAGTTACGTGCATGTGAGGGAGAGATGAGTGTGTATTGTGGTGGTGGTAAAGCAACTTATTAAATGGGGCCATAATAGTTGGATGGAGCATTAGAGAGCCAAGGGAGTGTAGAATGGAATAGCAAAATCTAATTATAGGTCAATGACATGCAAACAATTCTACTACCGGGGGTTGAGTCAGAGACATCAGTACCGAATGGACAAATATGAGAGGTAGAATTCATAGAGACTTTGGTGTGAAAACCAATGGAGCAAATGAGTAGATTGATTTGGAGATGTAGGTTCTAATGATGGTGGCCTGTGGTGACTTCTTTGTTTTTACTTAATTTTCTCTTTGAATATCTTTTGGACCTCAAGGCTCAATGTTACAGCTACTCCTGTTGTAGAGCTGTAATAGCTCTACGATGTTGGAGAGCTAGGAGAATGGTTACCTCAATTCACAGATCATACCAGAGAAGGCAAAGTGCTTGCCTAAAGCCTCAGAGCATCCTCAGGAAATAAGTCTGGGGTTTCTAATTTCCAGCTGACTGTTTTCCTTGAGATCATTGAAAAATGGACATAATTGATTTAACAAAATGCTTGGAGGATGCAAAAGTGGGAGGTGTTGAAAGTTCCAGTGAAGATAGAAAGGCAATACCAAAAGCAGACCGAGATCAGGAATATGGGCAGGAAATGGCCAGATGTGATTCAGATTGGAGAACAAGAACCCAAAACAGCTGGGGAACAATAATTTGAAACAGATACTCTCCAGGAGAAAGCAATTTGGAAAGCATTAGTGTGGTGAGACCTGGATAGCACTGTGAAGACAAATGGGGTCTCTAATGCTTGTGCAGCAGCCAAAACTGGCCACACTGGGCTTGGAGGCCACAGCTGGACAGGGTCAATGGATATGGAGAGAGGATGCATTTCTGCAAGTCTAAGTGTCTGAAGCCATGCTCTTCCAGACCTTCTTGGCTTTGCACTCAGATCTGTCTGGCTAGAAGGGAGAGTCACAGATGATGTACTACAAATAAAGACAAGGGAAGGTTCTAAAAAACGGATCCTCTCAGCCCTCAGGAAAGCTGGAACCCCTGGACCAATTCTTCAGTCTTTACCACCTCTTTTTTTTTTTTTTTGGTAATTTTTTAAAACCCCAATATATATTCAAATATTATCATGGTCTCTCTGTGCCATACATTTAAAGAGGTTAGGACTCACTGGCCAAGAAAACCACCCTCTTAACCCCTGCATGTCCTTCTTTCTAAATACCATCAATTAAAATTTTTATATCAGAGTATTGTACACATAGAAAAGAGCAAATAGGTTTCCAGCTCAGTAAAATATAAAAACTGAACGCACCTGTGTAACCAGCACCCAGATTAAGATATTGAACATCAACAGAACTCCAGAAGTACCCTTTCCCCCATAGCCAACCTTTTTTGGATCACTACTCATCCCCATAACAGCATAGATCAATTTTGTCTGAACTTGAATCTTATATAAAATTGGAAATTTTTTTCTTTTTACTTTTTTGGTTCAAGTATAATTAACATACCATGTATTATTAGCTTCAGGTGTATAACATAACATTAACATTCAACAATTCTTTATTTGCAAGTGTAAACCATTATGCATTTTGTATTTTTGTTTTTTAATTTTTAAATTTTAATTCCAATATAGTTAACAGTTATACTAGTTTCAGGTATACAATATAGTGATTCAACAATTCTATACATTATTCAGTGTTCATCATGATAAGTGTCCTCTTGAATCGCCTTCACCTGTTTCACCCACCCCTCACCTACCTCCCCTCTGGTAACCATCAGTATGTTCTCCATAGTTAAGAATCTGTTTCTTAGTTTGTTTCTCTTTCTCTTTTTTTCTCCTTTTGTTGTTTTTGTTTCTTAAATTCCACATATGAGTGAAATCATACGGTATTTGTCTTTCTCTGACTTATTTCACTTAGCATTATACTCTTTAGCTCCATCCATGTTGTTGCAAATGGCAAGATTTCATTCTTTTTTTTTTATGGCTGAATAATATTATATTGTATATATATGCACCACTCTTCTTTAATCACTCATCTGTCAAAGGACTCTTGGGTTGCTTCCATAATTTAGGTATTGTAAATAATGCTGCAATAAAACTAGAGGTGCATGCATCCTTTTGAATTAGTATTTTTGTATTTTTTAGGTAAATACCCAGTAGTGTGATTACTGGATCTTAGGGTAGTTCTATTTTTCACTTTTTGAGGAATCTTCATACTGTTTTCAGAGTGGCTGCACCAGTTTGCATTCCCACCCACAGTGCACGAGAATTCCTTTTCCTCCACATCCTTGACAACACTTTTTGTTTCTTGTGCTTTTGATTTTAGCCATTCTGACAGTTGTGGAGTGATATCTCATTGCAGTTTTGATTTGGACTGCCTTGATGATTAGTCATGTTGAACATCTTTTTATGTGTCTGTTGGCCATCTGGATGTCTTCTTTGGAGAAATGTCTGTTTGTGTCTTCTGCCCTTTTAAAAATTGGATTATTTGTTTTTTGGGTATTGAGTTGTATCAGTGTTTTGTACATTTTGGATATGATTCAACAATTCTATATGTTTCTCGATGCTCATCAAGATAAGTGTATTCTTAATCCCCTTCCTTTATTTCACCCACGCCCCTACCCAACTTCCCTTCTTGCAGCCATCAGTTTATTCTCTGTATTTAAGAATCTCATTTTTTGTCTCTTTTTTCTTTATTTCTTAAATTCCACATATGAGTGAAATCATATGGTATTTGTCTTTCTCTGACTTATTCCACTTAGCATTATACTCTCTAGTTCCATTCATGTTGTTGCAAATGGCAAGGTATCATTTATGGCTGTGTAATATATTATTAATATGTTAATAATATTATATATTATATATATGTCACCTCTTTATTCTTCTCTTGATGGACACTTGGGTTGCTTCCCTATCTTGGCTATTGTAAACAAAGCTGCAATAAACATAGGAATATATATACATTTTGAATTAGTGTTTTTGTTTTCTTGGGTAAATACCCAGTAGTGAAATAACTGGAATATATGGTAATTCTATTTTTAATTTTTTGAGGAACTTTCAAACTGTTTTCCACCAGTTTGTATTCCCACCCACAGTACATGAGTGTTCAATTTTCTCCACATCCTCACCATACAGTTGGCAATTTTTATGTGCCTTCTTTCACTCAACATTAGTTTTGTGAGTTTCATGTGCCTTGTTACATGTAGTTCTACATTTCCACTTTCATTGTTATAGTATTGTTATAGTATCCCATTATAGTTATAGTATCCCATTGTGTGACATTGTGTGACTGTATTTATACCTTCTATTGGTGATAAATATTGGGTTATTTCCGTTTTAGTCTATCATGAACATTTCTGTTTTCTTGGTGAGCATATGTACACATTTCTTTTAATCTTAATCAGCTTTTAAGAGTCTTGAGAAGACATTGTCCAAATTCCTCTATGTTCCTGAAGTCCTCATGAGCTCAAAACATATGTGATTATTTTTTCTCCTCTCTCTTCCTTGGGAAAAGATGGAAACAACCAATTGTGAATATTAAACTGTTATCCTCAACTAAGGCATACCAAGATCCCTGTGTATCTTTCTCCAAAGCATTATTAGAAGTGAATATGCAATGCTTACAAGCATCCCATAAGAAATCTTTGTTCAAAAATTGAGCCAGCTTTTTGTTCAATGGTACAACTAAAAAACAGAGAGATACCTGTATAATGAACCTAATACAAATTAGGCACTGGATATCATCATTGTCCCAGGAAAGACAATAAAAGAGGGTCAGAACCAAGAGTTACTACCTGGATAGTCTCTTGGGAACCACAGACTCCTCCTCCCCCCAACTAACCTCGAAGAGGTTGATTGACCTCTTTGTTTACCCTATTGTGCATTCATGTATTATCATGGTCTGTGTGTGCCATGACATCGAAAAGGAATGCTCCTTTTTTGACATTGTTTAACAGAAATACTTGACAATTATCCCTTTTCTGGTAAAGGCGATAGAGCTTATTATCTTAGAGAGGCCAAGACTTGTATAACATAAGCCACTTAAATATGCCTATTTCCCAACACCCACCCCTACTTCTTGTCTTAGAAGGAATCCATTTTCCAAGGAAGATCTAGGCTCTCCTCTATTTCCTCCCTGGGAGAAGACAGAAAGAAGCTCCAATCAAATTTAATCTTTGACAGGTTATGCTGTTCTAGCGCTGGCATTTCCTTACAACACACATTTTCCTGAGGCAAACTGGATACAATATGATGTATTATTTAGAAAACACATTCTGCATTAGACTGACTGCCCAAGGCACCATTGATACCAGGAACTAACACTGCAATAGAAAATAGAAGAAAAAACCTCTTATTTTGAATGGCTTTGTGATTTATCATTAAAAAATGGATCTATCAATTAAGGCCTTTTTATTTCCTCCCTTGTAACAGAAATGGACTCAGGGTAACTTGAAAAACAACAACAACAAAAAGTTTTATTGGGAGGATATTGAGAACATTGCAGACCTGAAATAATGGCTGAATAGTAAGACCTCAGGACCAGGAGCAAGCATGAGACACTGGCATTCCTTCTCTCTAGGGTGGCTGACCCACACATTTTGGATCAGTGCTCATTTCTGGGACCAGTCATTGTGGCTGGGGCTGGTGTGGGCTGGGGAAATCTCAGGGCCCAGCCTGGGTCATGGGCCCTCCACCTCTGGGGCAGAGGAGGCGCTGGCAGACAAAAGCAATAGCCTAGCACTTTAAAGATGACAGCTGAAGGTATCAGCTTACTCATGGAAATAGTACAAGGAAAAAGGAAAAGTGGTCTGATAAAGATGATAGTGTTGTAAGTGTGTATAAGAAGTCCTGGGGTAATCACGGTACTGGAAGATAAAGGACAAGGCTTTACTTAAGCACATACCACAATTGAAGACTAGATTTGCTCAGTATATGTTTGCTATTGGTACATTTTTTTTTCTATTAAAAAATTATTAAGCTTCCTGCAGGAAAGTAACTTTGTTATTGTGACTCTTCTCATTCTTCCCATTGAAATAATAGTTTTAAACATAGTTCTCAATAATATGAGGTTTCTTAGAAATGTAACTATTGCATTATAGTTGAATATATATGTATATGATAGGATCTATGTATTGGATACGACATAGAAGTTAAGATCTTTGCATCCATACATATAGGTGAGACAAGACTGTGATTTTTCTGTACTCTACTATGATCTCCTAGAGTTCTCATTCTTTTAATAGTTTATTGTGTTTCTCTATGTGACAGGCTCTATACAGGTTCTGGGGATATGGGGATGCTCATGTAGACACAAAACATCCAACACGGTCCTGGTAGAGCTTAGACTTTAGTAGGGAAGACAGGTGATACAATAGAATTTAACAGAAATACAGGGTGGTGTGGAGACAGAGAGATCTATATAGTAATAATTACCTTACAGGATTGCTATATCAGGGATAATGAATAAAGATAACTGATAACAAGACAGAGCATAGTAGGCACTAAAAAATATTATTACTATTATTTGACAACCTTTTCCAGTTTTTTAATAACTATTAGTTTGTATTAGTTTCTAAGTTCCTTGGCCAATTTTGGTAATATCTATTTCTTGAGAATGTTGCCCACTTCATTATATTAGCACAAAATAGAGTATCGTCACTTAAAAATCTGTGGTTACCTACACTTTTTTCTTTCTAACTTACTTTTTTCTTTTTTAGATTTAGAGAGAAAATCTTTTTTAGATTTAGATTTAGATTTAGAAAGAAATTGATTCTGCTTTTTTGGCTTTAAAGTCATTTGTTTGTGTTATTCTCCTTAATCCTTTCTACTAATTAAAAAATTTTTTTGTTGTTGTTCTTTCTTCGGTACCTACATATTCCTTTTGTATATTTGGATGCAATGAATTTTTGGCATATAAAATTTATTAACTCCTATCTTCATTATGAGTTGAATTGAAACACTTATCAGCATGAAATCATGCTTTGTCTTATGCTTATGCCTTGAAATTCCTTTTTTTCTGTATTGGTATTGTGGCCCCTATTTTTTTTTTTTTTTTTTTTGTGGCACCTATTTTTAAGGGAGAAGGAATACATTTAACATTTTGGTGTCTTTATAATTTAGGTTTATCACTTTTAATAAACTATCATTGAAATTTAAAAATTTATTTTGAAATTCTTTGCCTTTAATAGGGGATTTCCACCCATTTATTGATGTAACTATTTTGATTTTACTTCTAATGTCATACTTTAATTATTCTCTCAAGGCTTCTTTGTTGTTTCTCATTTTTTCCCTTCAGAGAGACTACTTTCTTTCATCTTCTATAGTGCTCTGGAAAGTTCATTTTCTATTTTAACTCTCTTTCTTTTTAAGTTAAAAAGATTGTTCCTTGACCAATGTCTCTTTATCTATTAAAGTAAAAAATACACGTGAATCTTTTGACACCCTTTTTCTAGACAAAGAATTTAGTATTCTTATATTTTTTTCAAGCTCTACCCTTATTTCTCAATTTTTGAAAAAAATGTGATTTGGGAGCTTAGCACTACATTATTTTTATTCTATTATTACTATAATTTTTATATTTTCTATCTAATCCTTTAAGAGTAATTTATAGAAGCTCTTGCTTTTGCAATCATACTTGGTACAGTTATCTGGATTGATAAGCATGGCTAAGTGGTGTCAATGCTGACTCTAAGTCCCTTAATTTTTCAACTAACATGTATTTTTTTACAATCACAAAAATAAGGATATTTTTTAAAAAAGAAAAAAGCTGAGTGCCAATATCAATCGGGAGAGCAAATGCTTGTTAAAAGTTTGCACATGTTTTCTTGAATTTAGCACCAGCAAACATTTTTGAGGGGTCTTCAAGAATCAGATGTATGTTTACTGTCCATCACAGGAGGATGTTGTCCCTCTTCCTTGCGCCAAAGTCAAGTTTCTCCTCATAAAACCTGAAGTTCTGTCTTTTCCGGCACACATTCTAGGCTCAAAGGGTTTATGTTGACTGTTTTCTGATTGAGGTAGACTTGAAGAATCTGGGCCCACCAGTATGATTGTGATGATAATCTTAGGTCAGACTTCTTTCCCCCATTACTTACAAGCCCTATCACGTGGCACCCTTCAGGTGCACAAAAATCTTCTGCATGGTGATTTTTGTCCATCCTTTTCTTCTTTTCTTTAAAAGCTATTTTGCCCAATGTTTGTCTTTTGTCCTTGCTTTCTATCACCTGACAGTTTTTTTTGTTTTTGTTTTTAAGAGCCATTTGTTTACTGTCATAAATGACTTTTCTGGTTGCCAGCACTTGGTGTAAATTGTGTGTGTGATGTTCGTATAGCCCCAACCATCGGAGGCCACCTGCTTGTCTGCCATCTGCCAGCTAGTGGGTCTGCATGTGTGTGTGTATGGGTGTTAAACCTGTCCCTCAAAGCAAACCACATCAAGTATTTTATCCCTTTTCATGCTGTGGTGGGTTTCTTCATCTCACATGAACATAAAATTCAGAGTACTTGGTTCTTGGAATTCAGGAAGAAATAACAGTTGTTAGAAACTCCTGACAACGAACTGTTCACAAGAGCCTTAAATTAAGCTGTCTGCAGGTTTTAAAAAGTTTTTCAAGGTTCTAAGTACTTTCTTTCATTTGAGATGCTGAGATATTGCTATGAAAGTCTTCATGCAAAGGTCAAGAGTGTTGTTTTAGGTTATTTCATATTCTAGGTATGCTTAAACCAAATGTATACTTGTGAAAGTTTTTCTTATTTCTTACCCGGCACAATCTTAATGTGGTTTCTATTGATCCTTGTTCCACTGTGGATTAGGTAAGAAAGAGTCACTTTTCTCTCATGGACATGTTTGACTTTGAGGGGCCTCATGGTTGGAAAAATATCAAAGCCTGTGATTACTTCATGCCTTGCCGAGTCTTAGGATAAGTGTGGCAGGCGTTTGGTTTCAAGGTGTTGCCGGATGTGAAATGAGGACTCGTGACATGCCCACATCTGGGTGGGGGTTCACGTTGGTGAGTGACAGCAAAGGAAAATTGCTATTCTCAGACTACAGTGTCTGTACAGGCAGTTGGCAAATTCAGTGAAGAAAGGGCTCTTTAGAATCATGTTGTAGATATTCATAGAGGGAGCTTTCTTAGAATGTTTTTAACAGGATATAAAGGCTCTGAGCAATAAGGAAAGGGAAAAAAAAAACAAGTAGTTTTCTTGCATGGCCGGTTGGCTAGGATTTCATAAAATGAATGTTATATTTGCAAGAAGACTAAAAACAGGGTGATTCATTACAAAAACTGTGTCCGGAAGATGCCAAACAAGTGGTTACAGATGGAGATAAAACAGGCAGTGAAGCTAGTCTTGAGGCCTGGTGTGTTGAGACTTGGAAAAACTCTTGACTGGTTATGGGCAATTATGATTATAGCTGACATTTAGTGAATGCGTTGCTGAGCATTGTTTTTATATTATCTCATTTAATGCTCATAATAGGTATTATTTCATTTTAACAAAGAAGGAAGTAAGTGACAGCTAGGTCAAATAACTTAATCAGGTCACAGAGCTAATAGACAGTTGAGCTGGGGTTTGAGCTTAGGCAATGTGCCTTATAACCAATAGGACCTATGCGGCTGATTAGCCAGCCTTCATTTCCTCTCTCCCCGTGTCTGACAAACCAGCTGAAGAAATTCAGCTTTGCTGGTATCCCCCCAGTTGAATGGTTGACCCTTAAGTAAGAGTTGGTCTCAGCGCTAGGGAGGGTGGTTCCTATAACATTGCCAATGACTCTCTTGAGTTATGTTTCAGCTTCTAGGCAGTGGCCTGAGTAGGGGTCTATCTACTCATTCTGGGAACAACCATAGCTGGGCTATTTTTTCCTTTATTTATGGTGTGTGATCACTGCCAGCAAATTTCTCTGAGGAGTGCATTTAAATATGCCACATTTGTATTACTGTGTATATATTCTGGGTGAAACATTTGTGATAAATCAAGATTTTTAGGTGCCCTATGGGGATAGTGCTGATGGAGAAATACATTTGAAGAAAACTTTTCTCTTAGCGGTAGTTGCTTGAGGCAACAGGCTCCATTTATCTTGTGAGGGCTTATGTGAGATGAATATAGACCACCCAGGATTGTGGTTCTGCATATGATGAGAGGAAAATGAAGTGTCCAAACTGAGCTCGAGGCTTCTTTAGGCCTCTGTGCTATACCATACCATCCCTCTCCCATTCTCCAAACCTCATTCTCTAGCTTGCTAGCCTGGTGAAACTGGCTAATGCCTACTTTCATGTCATGCTTTCCAGCCAAATTAACCACCCTGCCCACTGCATGGAATCCTTTTCTCAGTCTTCCTGTGGTTCACTCCTGCACGGGCCTACACTCTTGTACATTTAAATCATTTGCTCAGAAATACCTATTCTGATAATTTTTCCCCTCCTCCATCTAAATTAGACCCCTAGTAATGATATCTTTATACTATTTTTCCTCCTTGGCCCTGCACACCACCTGTCATTTATATACTTACTTACATGACATTTGTTTAATGCCCATCTCCTTCACAAGACTTGACTTTAAGTTCACTGAAGGGACATACTTCCATTAGTGTTTTGCACAATGTCTTACCACATAGAAGATGTCCTATATAGTTGTTGAAAGAATGTGCGTGTCTGGGGCTCTATAGAAACATATGCATGTAGCTTGTTTATTATATGCTGCTGTTTCTCTCTCTTTCCCCCTCATTGATATAAACATTCATAACTCCCAGTGCCAATCATAGTGGCTGGCACATATAAGTGCTCAATAAAAGCGAAGTTGTATGGAGTTTGCATGACTCATACCTCCACTTTAATATTGTGGATGGGGAGCATTTTAGTTCAGTCTCATTAATATTATTAAGACCCATTAAGCACCAGACTTTAGGTATGGTACTGAAGATACAAAAATGTGTGAACTGACAGTCTGGAAAGGAAAACAGACACACAAAAGGATAATTATAGGCAAAATTTTGCCTGAGCAATTAAAAAGATACACATAGTGCATTATGGTAGCTCAGAGAACAGAGAGAAGCCTCATTGCCTAGCCTGATCTGAGTCTTCAAAGTTCAGAGTTAGAACTATGAAGAGTGTGTGTGTATGAACAGCTTCCAGATGTTGGGGGTGGGAGGCATTGATAAAGAATTATTCAGTAGCAGTTTGATGCTGCTGAGACATGCAGCATGAAGCAGGGAGTGGTGACGGTGAGGTGAAGGGTAAGTCATGTATGGTTTTAGAAGATATACAAAAGAACGTGTGGTTTTCCTTTATGTTTCTCTCTACAACATGGACATTGTAATTGCTGAAGATTTTCTTGGTCAGTGAGACCAAGGCCAATATTACAAAATACAGGAAAATTTCAGATACTAATGTTCAGTAATTTATTCATTCATTCCTTCTGTTTTACTTTCCTTAATGTTCCTAAACATTCCTTATGGTTTACTTAGTATCTGCTGAGAACTAGGCACTGAAGATAGTTACAGATTCAAGTAAGAAACAGTGTTTATCCTATCTAAGGAGTTCAGTATAATGAGGGAGACAGAAGAATAAATAAGAGTAAAAAAAATAAGTGTAAAAGTATAAATCAGCAGTTGTCAAATATTTTGGTCTTAGGACTCCTTTATTTTCTCCTGAAGATTATTGAAGATCCCAAAGGACTTTTGTTGATGAGGCATATACAGTACTATCTATGCATAGTGCTAGAAATTAAAACAGAAATTTTTAAAAAAGATTTATTAACTAATTAAAAATTATAAACCAATTACACATGAACATAAGTAACATTTTAATGAAAATAACACTCTTATTATTTTTCTTTCATAAAAAATTTAGTGAAAAGAGTACCATTGTTCCACATTTTCACAAGTCTCTAAGCTTAGCTTCACAAGGGTTGGATTCTTATATTTGTTTTCTGCATTCAGTCTGATGCGAGATGTTATTTGGTTGACAGTCACGAGGAAAATCCCGGCTCACATAGTTATGTGGTTGGAAAAAGGTGGGGGAGTATTTCAATGGCCTTTTCCAATAATCATGGATATTCTTCTTTGACAGTACACAAAAACTTGAAAAGGGATAGTTTCTTAAAAGTTAGTTGCAATGTGGAATCTGAAATTTGTTAATAAGCTTTTTGTATTCTGACATATAGAAGTGTATTGGTCTACCTTGTATTTTGAACAGGTCTTTTAACTAGGTGTGATTTTGTATTATCAGGTATTAGACATTTGGAAAAAATTGGTTTGCTGAGTGAACCACAGATGCATTTCATTATAAAACATCAGATCATAATATAAATGTAATATAAATATAATAACATAATGAAACATCATAAATATAAAAAATTTTGAAATGTACCAACATCACTGCTGACTTCATCAGAAAAGTATATAAGTACTGGGAAGCTCTAAAGCTCATGTTGACAAGTTTACCAAAATTCTAAGTTGTGTTTGAAAGTTCAAATTTCATCACTGGCAACAGATACTGTCAGCTGTTTTCTTTAAAGTGACAAGTGACTGGCTCACTTTATTCCTTTTCTAGAAAATGTTGGGTAAATACTCAAGTCTAAATAGCCACAGTTTTTACAGAAGTCATTCTTTCAAGTAAAAACGGCATTCCATGAAAAAAGTCCAGACTATAACTCAAGCACACAAGTACTTTTCTTCAAGACATCCACAGAAATAAACGATCATATACTTCAACATGCAGAAGTGCTTTGTATGGACTTCCCATTTTTGTCATAGAATTTAAAAATGTACACTGAAGAGCCAAGCTTAATAACAGTAATACTTTTCCTTGTTTGATCAAACGTAATACTAAGTGAAACAGGTGTTTGTTTGCTTTTACTTTTCGCGTGTCGTGGTGAAGAACACAACGGCTTCTGGCACAGTTTGGTGTGCTACTGCCATGATCTGTGCCCAGATGTGACACCAGCAGTGTTACCCACCATTGATCATGCACAGCAGCGCACTGCTGACATGGTTGTTCCAGGATTAATCAATAGATTTTTAAGAAGGTATTGGGCACTTTGAATATTTCAGCACCACTTTTATCAAACATTCACATAAAGATGATCTTCTTTAGTGATTTCTCAGTGTTGATAAATACAAGCAGTATAGTCATGTTTCTAATTTATAAGGCAAAAGTACCAGTGTGCAGAAGAGAGACTCACGCAGTCTTCCTGTTTCCAGCTCAATCTTTAATTCACCCAGTGATTGGGTTGTTGAAAAGTGGTAGCACTGTGAATTGTTTTTACTGACTTTTCATCCAGCAGGCGCTCAGCACTTCAACTACAGGAGGTTGTATTGTCTCATGGCTACTGTGTATACTTCTCTAGTTGATGCAGTTTGATGATTTACCCTATGAGATACCTCTTGGAGCTTCTTTACTTATAGTTCAAAGATGTAAGCAATACTTTTTTTGCATTTAAGAGCTGAATACATCTATATTTAACGTATTTTAAAATCGCTCATCTTTTCCCACTATATTTTGTTGAATTTGTGTGTGTGTGTGTGTGTGTGTGTGTGTGTATTGAGTCTAATTTAGCCAAGGAGAGTAAATGAGTAATATGAATCTATTTCTGAAAAAAAAATTAGTTACTAGAAAGAGCTTTTCCCCCCAACTCCACATTTTGAGTAAATATTCAAAGAATATTGGTTTGAAAAGGTGCCACATTATGAGTCTGTGAATATGTACATACCACAGGTCATCCCAAAAAACATGAACAAGAAGGGCTGCTGCCCCAGTTTGAGTTGTGTTTTTTTCCAGTTAATAATAGCATATTTGCCCATTTTTACTAGGTATCACTGAGCCCCAAGGTCCAGTATTGTAGGTGTCCAACCAATGTGGGGAGCAGCCTCTGTCTCCAGAGTAGAGCCAAGTTGATTCTCTCATATGCTGATGATCTTTCCCTACTTTGCGTGACCCCGTCAGTGTCATAATGTGTGGCATATGGTTAAAACCTAGTTTGATGCTATGAGCCTAAATACAAGGTTTTAATTGTAGCGGCATAGACTGTTAGTCCTCAAGGGATTTAGAAGCCATGTAGTCCACAAATACATGGAAGTGCTGAGAGCTTAAGTTACTTGCCTGAGTTCCCTCGCTAATTAGTGGTAGGGCTGAGCCAACAAGTTAATGCTTTGATGTACAGTGGAGCTGAATTAGGAGCAAATTCACATGCCAAATTTAGGGGCAACTCCCTGCTATAAGAAGAACTACATGGACTGGCTTAACTGTCACAACAACAAACAGATCATAACATGAATTAAGGTAATAGGGACTCTGCTAAAGGAGACTATCACTGAGCACTACAGAGGTCTCCTCTCTTGTCCGTCACACCTGGATTTGCGAGTGCTATTAAAGGAAAAAGACTGTTTAACTCAGTCTTTTTGTTTGTTTGTTTGTTTCTCCTTTTAAGTCAGTGGTTCTCCAACCAGTGTAGAGAAGAATTATTATTCAGAGATGTGTGTAATTAATGGGAGATTTAAGGATATTCAAGCCAACTTTGCTAATAAGCAATATTTGCCAACCTTGAAGCCTAACTCTGGATGAGATGGAAATCTACTTCAATGCATTAGAAATTTAGCATTTAATACATTTGAATTATTTTCTAAATTAAAAATTTGAATATAAATTTCAGAAAGTAAGATTGGCATGTTTTGCCAATCCCTAGAAACTACTGCTGTGTCAATACTTCCTAAGCCCATTTCTGGTTTCAATGCCAGTTATCAAGGGGTTCTACTAAGATCAAATTTTGTAAATGTCTACCTTTGCTCCCTTTTCTTTTTCTGTAATACAACAATACTCCCACTTGATTTTCTCCCCTCCTCTTCCTGGCCCCAAACGCTCCTTTTTGGAGCATTCAAATTCCAGTGAGCTGTGAACTCTGACCCACCAATCCAAGCCAACTTTTACAGCATCTTATTCTGTATTTTTATATGCAGGCAACTCCTTCCCATCTCTCCTCTACTCCCACCCTACAACTGTCCCCTTCACCTCACTATCACTGTGTTTTCCCACCTGGCAAATAGCCTCCTTGAATTCTGGGTGGCGGGCATTGACCGGACTTCAATACAAATGCTCCTGTCGAAAATGGCACCAACTTAGGTGAAGAACAAAGACACTCCAGCTTCAAAGCGGAAGCTCCAGTTTCTGCACAGAAGGGGTTTCACACAACCCCGGTTAACAACAACAACCACCTCAGGGGAAGAAAAGTCCCCCCGACTACAAAGAAATGCCAAACAAGCAGTCACTAGCTCTTCCTTTCTTCCTCTGGCATGTTTAGCACAAAACCTGATCAGGAGAGCAGTTCTTTGATAACTGGTTGGACCGTGACGGCTGCTGGTAGCACTTCTTCGGCCTCATATATCCCAGAAATTTAGGGATATCTGAGTGTTCTGTGCTCACCCAGGCTTAGAGATGTGTAGCACCAATGCACGTGTGTGCACATGCACACATGCATGCCATGGCATGGGATTGGGTGGCTGGAGAAGGACCCTGGCACCCAAAGATTACAGGCCCAGTCATTGTTTTCCTTTTTTCTTTTCTTTCCTTGTTTTTCCTTTTATTTTGTGTGTTTTCGGTTCAGGGGAGGGGAAGGGGCAGGGAAGGGGTGGCATGTTGTACGGGAAGGGTAAGTCCTTTAATTGGGCATGTAATGCGGGCACTACGTTTCTGAGTGATGCGGCGTCGCTGATTCATTTCTTTCTTGTTCTTCTTTCTTCTTTCTTTTTTCTTCTTCTTTCTTTCTTTCTTTCTTTCTTTCTTTCTCTTTCCTTATTCCCTCTTTTTTTCCCCCATTCTAGCCACACACTGAGGTGTGGCCACACAGCAATGGCATACTTCCTCTCCTTCCCATGTTTTTAAGGTAAAGAAATTGAAAGCTGTGAGAAAGTGGGGGTTGAGTACATGAGGGAGAGAGAAAGAAGGAAAGTTTAAAATAACAATTTTTAAATGTTACCGTTCCCTTCTCCATACACCCAAGGGAGAGAATGGAAAAGAATGTTTTCGGATGGAGTCCTAATTCAAAATAAAAGGGGGCATCAGTCCTTTGTGGATTGAGGCACTCAGTAAGTAAACAAATGGGCCACACAATATGCTTAAGTTCCTGTTCTTGTTCTGTTAAGATACTTCTCCCAGCTTATAACATGATAGATCTCTTCCTTTCAATCCCCCTTTTCCCTTTTCCTTCCTCCACCTCAAACTGTCCTCTCCATTTCCCTGTTGGTCTGTTACCCGAGAGGTGGACAAGAGCCAGGCTTAGCTGTGGTTCTTTGCCATGTCACTAGCTACACCAGTTGTTGATGAAAATCTGGCACCGGGAGATGAGACCATCTGTGGTGAAGTTTAAACCTATTTACCTCTCTGGCAAGCTGGTTGAAGCCTCTCTTTCTCTGGATTCAGTGAGGCTGAAGATGACAAATGCAGTGGGATTAAAGCCATGGGATGAAGTTTGGGCAAAACAAAACCCTTCCCCAAAGACAGCTCATGATAGTTGTTAGCTGTAAGGATAAGCAAATCTCTGGTGTCTGGAGGGTATAGCCAAGGGGCACTCCTGCCCTGGGTTCTACTCTCTGCGCCCTTGAAGGAGGCAGACGACTGGCTGTGTTACAGTCTGGACTTTAGGTCTTGGGAGATGCAAACTGGAATCTGCCACTTCTTTGTGGAATGATCTTGGAATAATCCTGGGCTATATTTTGCTATTTTCAGGGCAAACACCCTGTTTGATGGAGCTGTTCTCAGATATAGTTAATGATCTATAGAACACCACCCAAACTTCTGACCTGAAAGCAGGACTCCATAGCTTGACCAATTATCTGAACCATAACACTTGAATCCAAAGGATTTTGGCTGTTTCCAAAAGTCCAATCAACCCTTAAAGCTACCAGTGAGACTATTCAGACAAGCATGAAGTAAGCTCTGAAGTCAATGCCAAATGCTCTGGACAATGGCAGGATCCCTGGGCAGAGGCCAATTTGCCATGAAGCTAATAAAGCTTAAGCTCTTGGGCCCCTTTTGAGGCCCTGAGAGGGATCCCGGCAATGTGTTCACATGTTTGCATTTTTGTTGCAAAATTTGTGAAAGCCACAGCTCAACGGTCAACTGCTACCTCCATTTCTACATCTCTTCTGATGTATTTCCCCTCCTGTTCCATGGTGTCGAAGTGATCCAAGGCAGTTGAGTTAGAGATACATTTAATCTGAGTTCAGTGAGACAGGTTTATGTGGATTGAAATCCTTTCCATGTCTGGTCATTTCATTGCTGGCTGGAGGAGGAGAGGAGAAAATGTATAGAGCCAGGGGCTAGTCTATGAAATGGGGATAAAATAATCGTGAGCTTATAATGAAGATTAAACAAAATAAGGTGTGTTGGAAGTGGTAACTGGTGTTTAGTACTGGTTGGTAAATAAAGGTACTTCTATTTCTTACTTGGAACATCTTGGCATCATCACTATGAAAACCAGGCATCAGGATACCTGGGAGATTATGATAGCCCTTGAAACATAATATTCTAAAAGATCTAATGTTACCTTTTTCTCTTTTTTTTTTTGCCTCTTAATCCTCAAAATGACTCATGGGAGAAAATATTGAGGATACTGGTTATTTGGATTCCAGATAATAGAAGTACAGTCACTCTAAAGGATTAAAAATTTCAACAGCCTCAAGGTGCTTCAGGGCAACACGAGTAATAGGAGTTAAGACCTTCCAAATGCTACCGGTAAGAAGCAAAGTGCATCCAATATTGTTGTTTTTTTAAAAAAAGATTTTATTTATTTATTCATGAGAGACAGAGAGAGAGAGAGAGAGGCAGAGACACAGGCAGAGGGAGAAGCAGGCTCCATGCAGGGAGCCCGACATGAGACTCAATCCCGGGTCCCCAGGATCACACCCTGGGCTGAAGTCGGCTCTAAACCACTGAACCACCCGGGCTGCCCAACATCCAATATTGTTAAGCAGCTCTTTGCTTTCTCTGTTGCTAGATTCTCTGGGAATAGGAAATACATTTGGGGCTTAATCATGTATGGTGCCTGTCCCATGGCATAGACGCCCAACATGGACTGTTTCACATCTCTGATTGTTCTTTTTATTGGCTCACGGTCCATGGCCTCTCTCCAGTCTGAGCTTTAAAGGTGAAATTGCAATGGACCACTTACTCTCCATTTGTCACCACTTCTAAAGTAATGGCTGAAATGGTCCCTAACTAGAGAGATACAAAACAAAATCATACCACACCTGAAACAGTCTTGCCGGTTACTAAACCATGGGCAGGCAGGCTAGAAACAAGCTCTCCTCCACCGGGGAAGGGCCACGTGCCTGGTCCTCAGTGCAGGCTACCTTCTGTCACACTTTTTTTCTGCTTTTCTCCCCCTGCAACGTCCAAAAGAAAAGAGGTGCCTCATTTTACTGAAAGCAACTTTCCCTACATTGGAGAACCAGATCCCCAGCCCTTTTCGCCCCGGCATCACCTTGGTGAAACTTCAAGAATGTGCCCATACACAAAAGAGAATTTGCTCCTCCTTCTGGGAAACTGCTTCCTCCGGGCCCCATCGGGTTTGCCAGAACCAGCTGAAAGTTCTGCAATCTTAACTACTTCAGGACGTCAGATCTGGTCAAGGTCCAGGCTATAAGGTGTTAGCACCTAGGGGTGGGCTGCAGTGGAGAGAGAAAAAGAGAGAGAATGGGAGAGAGGGAGGGAGGGAGGCAGGGGGACCCCGTGTGTTCCGCAAAGTGCCCCTCTCCTGCACCCAGCCATGAGTGTATGAAATAATTCCTCCTTTGTCCACCAGCTGGCTTTCAAAGCTGTCGGGATGAGCCTGCTGGACCTGTCTGGGAAGCTTGTTAAACTGCACCGAGTAAGTCAGGGAGAAGGAGGGGTGGGGAAAAGATGAAAGAGTGAACACAATCTGTGTGAGGCAGTGGCCCTGACTCTAAAGAAACAGCCGATCTAAGGAAAGGAAGAGCTTCCTCTAAAACCAGCGCCTGCATGCAATGCAAATGACCCCGCGTGCAGCTGCCTCTGGCAGGCAGCCACCCGCCTCCCGAAGAATAAAGTCAGGGCAACAATTCCCTCCTGAATCCTGAAGCTTAGTGACTTCAAACAAGAAAAAAGAAAAGTGACATGCTTTTTTTTTTTTTTTTTTCTTTCCCCAGTGAACTCATCCCTTCCCCAAATCGTGCTGATGACCTCATCATCTGCAGCTGTGTGCTCTGAGCTCACCCACCCTTCAACTCCCAGGGGATCACATCTGGCGGGGGAGCCCTGGTACCTGGGGCGGGCACATCTGGAGGTAACTCCCCTTGGAAATGGAGGGCTTTGTGACCTCCCTTCACTCTTACCGACGACGCAGCCAAGTGGCAAAGGGGCCCTCAGCAATTTTCTTCCTTGGGAGAGAGCCCTCTGGTCTTCATGCAGTAAGGATTTATAGGGGAAAACACTGAGGTCAAGGTTAGCATTTTGGATATCTTTTCCTTTCTCACGTTTATATTCGTGAGTGATTGCAGAGCTGACCTTAGACATGATGTTGGTCTTTTGAATCCATGCTGCCCATGTTTGTTCTATAGTCTGGCAAGGCCTTGGTTGACAAAGGCTGTTAAGGTATTAACTGATATGGATAATGACCCCAACTGACAGAATTAAATTGACTTTAGAAGCCCTTATGGTAAGAATGGCCCCGTACTATCTGTATCTAGGGGAAAGCATACACACTGAAGAAGGGGTCCTTTGCCCTATTGTGAGAATATCAGTTGACCCAACAAACCCTCAGAAAAGCCACATGGCAGTCCTCTAGACATCAAGGACCTTAAAAATGCTCCGATGTTGTGATCCAGAGGTTGTGTTTCTGGGACTCTCTCCTACAGATAATACAGAAATGTACTACACTATAGTGATGATCTTCACTCCAGCATTATGTATTATAGTAAAAAGAATAATCCCCCCACAAATCCTAAAGAATCTAATTAAATGCCCAACATTAGAGAAATAACTGTTTAAATAACTGTTAATAAATGTTATATTCGTAACATGCAACATTTTACAGTCATGAAAAATGATGGAGAACGGTTTAAGGTGCAATTGTTTGGACATGCTGTGATGGAACATTCCAAAATACAAAACGATTCCAACTTTGTATGCAATGATACATGTATGGGCAAAAGGATTAAAAGAACATATATACAACTTCCACAAGAGTTATTTTTAGAAGGGGATAATATTACTACTATCTGTCTCTTTTTTAGGCCTTACTGTGCTTTTAAATTTTGTATAGTGAGTATGCTTTACTTTTATAATTAGGAAAAATAAGTTATTTTAAAAAGGGGAAAAAATTAAAACCTTGGTAGATCAGTGCCCTTGGCAGGACATAATGAATTATAAGCCTGGGGATTATACACTAAAATGGTGCAGGGTATTAGGCAGGTAATATAAATGAGTGAGCTAGGACTGGTATAAGAAAATGACAAACCACAGGAGAGCTTATATTCAATCCTGATGATGTTTATCATGTGAAAATATAAGTGGCTCAGAGTTACTGAGTCAGATTTTTCTAGGGAAGTCCTAAATCAATATTTTTAAGTGAAATTGACTGATTTTTCTTTTCTTTTTAAAGATTCATCTGAGGGAGAGAAAAAGAGAGAGAGATGGTGTGGAGAGGAGAGGGAGAAGGAGAGAAAAATCCAAGTAGACTCCTTGCTGAGCACTGAGCCCCACAAAGAGCTGGACCCCAAAACCTTGAGATCATGACTGACCTGAAATCAAGAGTCAAATGCTCAACTGACTGTACCACCCAGGCACCTTGAAATTGACTGATTTTTAAATGAAGGCAACAAACTCACATTAAACAAAAATCAGCTACATGTGTTGGGCAAACAAAATATCTAGCCTAAAAAAAAAAAAAAAATCTAGCCTGCTGGGCATCTTTCTGAAACCTACTCATTAGACAATGAAAGCATACTCATGGGGAGCCATCCACCAGCCTGGGACACATATTGTCAAATAGTTTTTCCATAAGTAAACAAATCTACATTTCCATTAACTATTCATTAACTGTTCTCCACTTCCCATACTCTCACCAGGACAGTTTGCTCAAGTTTTTACGTATCACTGATCTTAAAGATGAATGTTCATACCAAATTGTATCAACTTGCATTTGTTTAATTAATGTTATCAAACAGATCTCATATGTTTATTGACCTTTGGTATTTTTTACTTTTATGAATTGCCTGTTCCTATTTTTTGCCCATTTAAGAATTGTGTCTTGGACTTTTTCTTATGGTTTTATATAAACTTTTTATTTTTGTGTACTATGGATATTAACTGTTTCTCTCATATGAATTACACTGTAAAAATTTGTCATTTGTCTTTTAACCTTATATAATAGGGTAACATTTTTATTATTTTAACAATTGTCATCAGAGTATTTTGAGTGGGAAATTAATTTTGCTTAGAATAGCTTAAGGAATCACTTAGATTATAGACAGTGAGTGTAGTTGGTACAAAAACAGTGAAACAAAGGGACAGCCAAACTCAGTGGAGAGCTGGCAAATGTTTAACAAAAGACAGAATAAAAAGAGAGAAAAGTGGGAAAAGACTTTTGCAACACACTTAATTCATAGGTATTAACATTCAGTTTATATAAAGAAATGCTACAAATTGAGAGAAAAAATGTAGACAGCCAATAGAAGAATAGACGAATTAAACAAATACTTCATAAGAGATCCAAATGGCCAATAAGTATACATAAATTTTCTAAAACCTAACTAGTAGATAAATGTAAATTAAAACATCAATTAAAACACACCTATCAGATGTTTGCTGCCCCCAAATGTTTTTGAGGATGTGGAATATCAGGAATTCATCTAAATCACTGATACAAAAAAAATTATCACTGATACGACTATATAATCTTTTTGGAAAAGCTTCTGGGGTAGTTTTCCCAGCATAGACATGCATATACTGTGACCTGGGAGATTTTCTGTGCTTTGTGTATATATATTCAATAATGTTTACTGAAGCCTTATTTATGACTTCCCCAAACTAGAAACAAATAACCATCAACATGTAATAGATAAACAAATTGTGATATGGAAAACTATATAGCTGTGACTATGAACCTATTAAAGCTGCATGAGCCAGCATGGATAAATCTTGCCAATAGGTGTTGGGCAAGAAAAGTGAGACACAAAGAACATTCACAGAGATTATTCCATGTATAAAAAGTTCAAAAAGAAACAAAATTATATGGTTTAAAGATGTGTGCTCAGGTGTTAAAATTATAAAGAAAAATGAGGGTGTGATTACTATCTTGGAATCCTGGTTGGTTTTAGCAGATAGAGTGGTAGTTGTGTTAGGAAGAGGGGTGTGTGTGTGTGCACGCATGCATGTGTTTGAGAAAAGTCCCAAGATATCAATGATGTTGTCTTTGACGTAGGTATTTGCTATTTAACATTTATGTGTTTTGCATTTGTACCTCATGTTATATTTAACAATAAAATAGGAACTTGGGGATTTAGGAAAAGCAGAAAAGTGAGGATACAGGAAATAAGAAGGAGGATTACTGTAATAGAAAGGGCTGGACAACATAACAGGACTGAAAGCTGCAGGGAAATATTAATTTTTTTCCAAAGAGGAGAGTGTACAAGGGAATTTTTAGGATGAAACAAGTCCAATATTCAATTTGATGTTGTTGGTATATGTCTCTCACTCTAAACCTTCAATAAATTTTGTTAAACACATCAATATTTTACCTGAGATTTTTGAGGAAATAAGAGTAACTGAGTTGACATGAAAATGGGAGGAAAGTGTAGGTAGATTTAGATTGAGGATTCTTTGAGAGAGGTGAGGGGTGGCCAGTCTCCCAGGATCTAGAATAGGAACTTAAGCCAAATGATTATGAGTGTCCAAAGAAAGGTGGCTTACCTGATGTTCATAGAGATTAGTTTATGGCAAGATTTTTCTTTTCCTCCTTCTATTTCTTTATTCCATACAGAAATCTAAAACTTATAATCAAGTGTTTATTTTTTGATTAATGGCTTTTCATAATTGGCTTGAAAGATATTTTATTATTTCAAAGACATTTAAATCCTCAGTTTGCTTAGAATTCTACTTAGTGTAAAGACAGGGGAAGAGCTCGATTTTGTTTTCCCAGAAAGCCAGCTCAATCTTTTTCTCGTTTAATTTTAAATGCCTCATTTAATCGTAAATTAAATTTCACATTTATATACTCTGTATTCTATTCCATTGATTCTATTTCTGTGCTGCCACCATCTTTAAAACTACCATAGTTTGATGATAAATTTAAAAATCTAATAGGGAAGATCTTCCCTGTCAGTATTTTCTTGGCACTTCCCCTCCGATGATTCTTTCAATACAGCTTAGAACCATTTTGCCATATTACAAAACAAAACCCTGTTCGGGACTTTGATAGGGATATTGTTGAATTTACAGATAACTCTTAGAAGTACAAAATATTCCCTTTTTAAAAAAAGATTTTATATATTTATTTGAGAGAGAGAGAGAGAGAGAGAGACAGAGAGAGCACCAGCAGGGGAGAGAGGCAGAAGGACAGGGAGAGGGACCAACAGACTCCCCGCTGAGTGAGGAGCCCAACACCAGGCTTGATCCCAGGACCCTGAGATCATGACCTGAGCTGAAGTTAGGTGGTTACCCCACTTAACTACCCAGGTGCACCAATACACAGTATTCTTATTTTTAAAAAAACTTGTACTCTAATCATTCGTTTATTTTTGTATATTTCTCTTTTTTTAAAAATTTTTCTTTATCAATATCCTAACTATTTATCATTGCTAAATAAACTATCTTGTTTATCAGTTTTAGCAGTCAGCATTAATTTTAAAACTTTGATAGTTATTTGTTTCTACATTAAAAGATTAGCTACATTTCATTGGGGGATGTCAGTTGTCATCATTGTTTTTGTTTTTAATACATTATATTTCCTTCTATTTAATGGAAAATCTTCCCAGATTCTGGCACCAAGTTGACAGTCTGTTTAGAGTGGTAGGAGTTTTCAACTTTTCTTGTTTTTCTGTGTCTCCATAGATAATCAGTAGAAAGGTAAGGAGGATATACCAGGAAAGTCTAGGCAGGCACCATTTTAAATGAGAAATCTAATAAATAATAGACTTCCAAGGAATAATTTATGTGTCCTTAGTGCTGCTCAAGTTTACAAACCTAGTCTGTTGTTTTCTTTATTTCAAACCCATTCCTGTCATGTTAATTGATATATGCATCTAATATCTGTATGTTTGAGTTTTAAATGTATATGATTTCATGGTGTACTTAATATATAAAGTATGTGGCATGTTCTAGCACCTGTCAATGTTGCTTTTCATCAGACCCAACCAGAGCAGGAATCTTAGTACTTTTATTTAATTCCAACTTTAGTCCTTTTATGATAATCAAATGTCAATTGCCCAGGACCAGGGATGGAAAAGCACTGTACTGTGTGCCTGGGGGTTCTTGAAATAAAAGGGTGGGTAATTTATATTTTTAATATAAGTGATTTAGGGCCTGAGGCTTTTATCCAATTAAGTAGAGAATCAAATTAGCTAGAGATTAAATGAAGATGGAATGAGGGGAAGTCTTGCTGGCTCCTGAGTTTTCTAAAGGAGGCTTCTTAGAGTGTAGTGGTTCTCATCTTTGACTGCAGAATTACTTGCAGAGTTTTTTTAAAAAAATACTAATACATGGATTCCACTCCTAGAGAGTTCAGTTTGGTTTGACAAATAGCCTGGGCATCAGGAATTTAAAAATCTCTCCAACTAGTATGATTCTCACATGTGGCCATGGTTGAAAATGACATAGTTCTCAATCCCCACTGAGGTAAGGGTCACCTTGGGACTAGTTTAAAACTAGAGATTCCAGGGCCCTGCCTAGATACCCTATTGACATAGTGGACTAGGATAGAGTCTAAAAACCTGCATTTCTCTATATGATTGTGCTGTAAAGGATTCATGTTCTACTCAAGGGTGGGTCTGTCTGATTGTAGTTGATTCTCTCCCCTACTGCCTTTAACTTGGCTCTCAGAATATCTTTGTTAAATATCTATCCCTTCCCCAATCTAGAACATTCACTGGTTGCCCACTGTATTAAAAACACAGTCTTTAGTGTGGCTTTGAAGGTCTTCCCCCACCTCCAGCTTTCATCCAACTACTTGACCTTCTCAAGCATTCCATTCAAACCCTCTCTATCTCTTTTTAAAGATTTGTTTATTTATTTGAGAGAGACAGAGACAGAGAGAGAGAGAGAGGCAGACAAATAACAGAGGGAGAGAATCTTCAAGTGGACTCCCCGCTGTGAGGAGCCCAAAGTAGGGCTCAATCTCAGGACCCCTGAGATCATGACCTGAGCTGAAACCAAGAGTCAGATGCTTAGCTGACTGAGCCGCCACCAGGGAACCCCATCCCAAACCCTCTCCTAACATGCACATTAAACCCTTCCCTGCAGTGATTTCTGCCTTCTCAGAGCCTTTGCTTAGGCAGTCACCTCTGTATAAGCCTTTTGCACCTTGACCCACTGAATCCTCTTCTTCAGCAGCTAGAATGCTATGACTTTCATGAAATTTTTATCTTTCCAAATTAAGATAATTCATGCTTTTTCTATATGCCTATTGCAATTGAGCTGTGTCTCTCTTTTGTTTGGCTTGGATGGACTTGAGCTGTAGAAAGCTGAGTTAATCATACTCCTCTATGCACAGTGCATTCTCTTCCTTGGTTAAAGCAAGGCCTCTCTAATATGTTTGAACAGTGTCTGAAAATATGTGTGTATCCTCCTAAAATAAGTCATGTTACCTTGTGTATAGATGCTTTTAATTTACATAAATGGTTTTATGCTGTAAACCTCACTTTTTATTTTTTACCAGATTTTTTATGATCTATCCACATTGCTAAAATCAAATCCAATTCATTACTTCTACTAGCTACATAGTATCCCTTAGGGGGCATTCACCACATTTTACTTGTCTGTTCCCCTCTTAAAGGATGCCAGTTTGCCTCTAATACTCCATTGTCTCAAGGATACCACAGTGAGCATTCTCAGAGGCAGCCTCTGATGGATCTGTGTGAGAATTTCTCTGAAACACTGACTGAAGGATGGGGTTACTTAGTCATAGGACATATGCTGCCTCAGTTCCACCAGACACTACCAGGACATCCTTCAGGTGGCTCTGCAGTTGCATTTCCTGTCTGGTCTCAGACACTCACCTCCTAGGGTGTACTTAATCTTTGTCCCTCTAAACAAACCACCCTGACAAGGGGAGGCATCATTTGTGAACTCAAGACCTTATAGAAAAAAAAAATGAGTCAGGATCTTGAGGTTGTAATTTTACAAAAAACCTTTGAGATATTTTTATGTCTGCTACAGAAATAATTTTAAAAACCATACACTTACTGAGGAGATCATCAATGATATTTTATAAGCCAAAGGTAATAATAGATCATTCAATGAGGGAGAGTAAGAGATCCAAAGGTCTGGTCTGTCCCAAGAAAAAGTAATCTAGAAAACATAGTGACTACAGTTTGATTTGGCCCATTTCATGGTCTTGAGTAACTCCAGATCACTCAATCTGAGATTTTTGCTATTGGAGAAACAATCCTCAAAAGTCAATTCACAAATGTTAAAATTTTAGAAAAGAGGAAGTGTGTCGGTGAGGGAATTACCATCACAGGATAAGTTCCTTAAGAATAGCAAGGAAAAATCATCATGTATAGTTAACACTTTTTGAGAACTTATATGCCAAGTACTATACTAAGTAATGCACCAAACATTATCTTATTTATTTCTCATCAATCCTATGAAGTAGAAATTATCATCTCTTTTTAAGGATGAAAACACTCAAGCTTAAGGAATTTAAATAATTTGGCCAGAGCCATACAACTACTAGATAGCAAAGCCAAGAGCTGAATCTAGATTTTAAAATTCCTTTTGTTTTTCATTCCAGATTTCAAGCTCATAGCTAGGTGCAGAAAAAGCACAGGCTTAGTTAGAAGCAGGCAAACCAAATTTAATTTCTTGTTTTGTTCACAGCTTACTAGTTATAAGCTGCTGGGTGAATTACTTTACATTTCTGGGCCTCCCTTTTCTCATCTATAAAATGGGGCCAGGAATCTGTACTCCAGAGTTGTGTGTATAAGTGAGCATGATATACAGCCCATAGTAGGTGCTTGGTGAATGTAAATGTTACTTTCTTTAGAAGATTTTTTCTTTCCAGTCTCTGGCACAAGTAGATTTATATTTATTGAATAAATATCATAGGTGATGTAAGAATTTCAGATATTGTCTGAAGTTTCCTCCAGATTAATTTGATCTGAGAGAGGTGAGAGGATGTAAAGAAGAGGCAGGGGCCCTACAAAGGTTACTTTGAGAAGTCAGAGGCAACTGTAGTCTATTTTGCAGTTTCCCTGAAGATAGTCATAGCTGCTGCCCCTTCCAAGCACAGTCAATGAGTTACCTGACTTACTCCCAGAGAAAGAGACACGGAGATACCAATAAGCACAAAGCTCATTTTGCCTCCTTCACCAGGCCTCATGCAGGGAGTGCTGTGGGTTCACACAGCTATGAACCAATGCAAACTCTCCCAGGGAATCGCCAGAGAGGAAATTAATTAACCCTTGCCATGGCTTCCTGGTGGGGGGCCAGGAATTAAGCTGTCACTCCTCTTGGATGTGTGGATCGGCCCCTTTCTGTGGCTGCTTAGACTCTGAACAGAAGCCCATCTTCCCTCCCCTACCAGGTGCCCCAAACTGAGAATACTGCCCTGAGCAGGTAAGATGGGCATTCCCTCTCAGAAGCTAAATCGTGCCATACTGTCACTTGTTTCTAGGGTTGGAAATTCCAGAGAAACCTCTTCTAGGAGACTCCAAGTCAGTTGCCCGTGGCTAAAGTAATGCGATTTGCAGAAATCTTGAGAAAGTAGCTTTAGCTGTGGACACCAAGGAAACTGCCCAGCATTTGTGATTCTCCGGCATCTAGACCATTGTTAGTTCTCCAAAGGGAGGCTCCTGCCCTGTGAATTCAAAGCTGTTGAGAGTTCCACTTTTAATGAGATCTTTCAAAGGGGATAGCTCAAATGGTCCATAAGAATCATAATGTCAGGTGGATTTCATGGTCTAGACAGATCTGACGTTCCTCCGCCCCCACTTTTTTTCTTTAAGGTTTCCCCATAAACCAATAGTAATAAAAAAAAAAAACTAAAGTTCTGGGAAGGGATTGATTTATTAATAGAAGCTACTGGTTTTCTGCATTGATGGCCTCAGGGACATTTGCTACATGGTTATGATGACTGGCTTTCCCCACCAAGCCTCCAGAGCTCCCAGCAGTCAATTTATCAACACAGGATGACAAGTTCATTGTACTCTGGAAGCTTTGGCTCTCAAGAACTACTTCGGGTTTTAGGCTTGGAGGATGCCTTTGGGAGAGCATTCTTATTATGAAGTAGTACATCTGCTTGAAAAATGCAGGATCTTTTAAAATTGTGATAGAACCAACCTCTTACTCCTCCCCCTCACCCAAGGGAGTGTGTTTCTTTCTAGAGCTTTCCAAGAGCTGATCAGCTGGAAATAAAATCCATTTCTGGCAGCCCAGGACGGCAGGAGTTGAGTTTGCGCAACCCAGACGTTACCACATGGTGCAGTTTGTGTGCAAAAGGGAATCCACATTCATATGAATAACTGAGATTTCCCACTTTTACTAGCTTTCCAATACTGCTGTAACAAATTACCCCACATTTGGTAACTTAAAACAACACATATTTATTCTCTTATAGTTCTGTAGGAGAGAAGTCCCATACAGGTCTCGTTGGACTAAAATCAAGGTGCCAACAGGGCTAGTTTTTTCATAAAACTGTAGGGAAGACTCTCTTTCCTTGCTTTCTTCACTTTCCAGAGATTGTCCTCATTCCTTGGCTAATGGCACCGTCTTATGTCATTCCAACTTCTGTTTCTGTTGTTATTTCTCTTACTCCTCTGACTCTGATTCCCCCTGGATCCTTCTTATAAGGATTATTGTGATCCCATCAAGTCAACCTGGACAATGCAGGACAATCTCCTCATCTTGAGATTCTGAACTTACTAACATTCACCAGTCCCTTTTGTCACATAAGACAATATTCATAGATTCTGGGGACTAGGACATGAACCTATTTGAGACGGTCATTTTTCTGCTTGCCACACCATCATGCTCCCATTTGTTATAAAGAAACTCTGACCCCCTCAGTTGTTCTTATAGTTATCTGAAGTTTCTTAGGTGTGCCTCCATCCCCTACCAGTTGCTTACAACAGACTCCCCCTCGTTAAGGTTGGCTGCTTTTCAGAAAGTGAGCTGAGGAAGCTTCACCGTGGCACTGGGCCTGGACTTGAAATGTGGGCCTCTCAGAGCCGTGCTGGATCCCATGGGAGAGATGTCGAGAATGTACTGGGGCTGCACATTGTCATGTAGGCCCCACAAACTATTGTGAGAGGTCTTCAAGACTTCCCTTGAAAGCAGCTTCTGGCTCTAACCCTCTCTTGGCAGGGATGCAAAGCCAATCCAAGAGGTTGGGTGGGGTTCAGGCATAGGCACAGTGCCATATTTAGCTCCTATGACATGCTGGGTACCATGGTAGTTACTGGGGATTCAGAGCCGAAAAACAGTTTCACTTCCTGAAGCCCCTTACAGTCTACCTATAAGGGATGGCCTCTCAAACTTTAATGAGCATAGGAATCACATGAGAATCTTGTCAAAATGAACATTCTGGGGCACCTGGGTGGCTCAGTTGGTTAATTATCCAACTTTTGATTTCAGCTCAGGTCATGATCTCAGGGTTGTGAGATCAAGCCCCAAGTCGGGCTTCATGATGCGTAGGGAGCCTGCTTGGAATTCTCTCTCTCTCTCTCTTTTTATCTACCCCTTTCCCCCCTCGAGAAAAAAATAAAAATTCTGATTCAGTGGGTCTGAGGTAGGCCTGGAGATTTTGCATGTCTGATACTTCGAGTAGCAAGTGTCTAGGGGAGACTGACCTACATGAATGATTAATCGTGATATGATCAGATAAGTGTTTTGCCACCGAATCCACAAATGTTGTAAACACAAAGGAGTACATCTAGCCAAGGCTTGGCAAAGGATGGGGCATGATTTCTAGAGGAAATGACAAGTTTGAATAGAAGTTTTCCAGACAAAGAAACGGGGGAAAGGGTGCAGGCAAACAGAACAGCACGTACAAAAAAAAGGAGACAGGAGAGTTCTAGAATGGCGAGAATCACACGATGCCAGCAGAAGTGAAAGCTAGGGGAGTGGCATGAGATGAGTGATTGTGTAGGACCAGGCTAAGAAGTTTGGGCTTTGTCGAATAAGCAATGTGGAGAAGTTTTTTTGTTTGTTTGTTTTTAAATTAAGGGAAAGGAGAAAAAGGAGACAGAATTATCTCTGTTACTACCTATTCTGGGAAATGTACCCTTTGTTTTGATTGGCAAATCCTAGGGCAATTAAGTGAATGACAGGAAACTTTGCCTTTAAAAAATAGACCTTATTTAGAGCCTATGGGCATATCAGGGCACTGCTATATTTGAGGTCAGCCAAGCTCTTTTCCATTATGGGATAGTGGCCAGGGTCCAACCAGGTCCTGACCATTGGAAATAAGCCTGGGTGCATGGATGAGGGAGAACAGGACCTGCTCTACTGGCCAGTAAGAGACACTGTCTCAAGGTCTTGCTTTTAAACCTCTTCTCCTCCTATCTTTCATGTTAGCTTCAACAGTAACCTAGTCAGCATATCGCCTCTTTGAAGGGGCCACATCCTGAGGGTGTTCAGGAGGCCAGTCTCCCACCCCACCCCTGACCAAAAGATCTAGGGACAGGCCTGGATGTAGGCGCTAAAAAAATTATTTACAGTGACACTTGACTCTTCCCCTCTCTCTGCAGCCCTGCCTCTAGCTCTTGGGACCAACCTCTACCCTAGACAAGATGTCTTGAGTCTGCTTTCACTCCCAGAGGATTCTTTCCATTCTCTGAAGCCTCTTCCATCCTCTGCTCATCCAAAACAAGTATATATCCTGCATTACTGTGTTTCTGGTAACATTATCTTTGGGGGTGGTGAGCAACTCTGCAAGATGCTAAATGTATTCTCTGAAAAAGGAGCTTCTGTTGTCAAATACATTTGGGTAATGGTTACTCAACCAATGGTTACTTAAAGTTAAACAGTTCCCTTAACTGCAGACTTCTCAGAAGCTTAAATATGCTAACAAACAATATGACTCTCCAAGAGGGGGATCCCTCGTGTTTCTGTAGAAAATGGTTGGGAACATATTGCTCCCGTCCATGCATATCTTCCTTGTCTCTGAACTTCTTTCTTCTACTTATATCCCTAATACAAAATAAGACACTTATTTATATTATAATCTTCTTTTTTCAGATGTACCAGATGCTCCTTGAGATCAAGAATCAGATATTATATTTAGCCTCTCATCCTCTACCCCCTCAATCTCCATAGATACTCAAATGAAAATGAAATTTCTTTTCCTAAGTCCAGCTATGAGTCACTAACATGGATCTAGATTTTAGGTTGAGTCCATCATTGCATTCTCTCCAGGGAGAATTTCTTGTAAGTAACTTTTTAAGACAGAGTAGCTTAAAAAACAAATCAAAACACCAAAAAACTTGTCTTATCACCATCACGTAGAGAGAACTGAACTATTTAGTCATTTTTATAAAGCAATTTAAAAACCAATTCTTGACTCTTATTTTTTTGAAGATTTTATTTTTTTATTTGAGAGGGAGAGAGGGCAAGAGAACATGAGTGGGAAGAGGGGCAGAGCGAGAAACAGACTCCCCACTGAGCAGGGAGCTAGATGTGGGGCCTGATCCCAGGACTCTGGGATCGTGACCTGAGTTGAAGACAGACACTTAACCAACTGAGTCACCCAGGCACCCTAATTCTTGCCTCTTAAAGAGATCTTAGACTATTCAGACGAGTAGAAAGAAGAACAGAAGATCATGGCTCAAGCATATCAATTGCTAAGATTTTGGTTATTTACTTAAAATTTTGTCCCTACCTTTATACTTATGTACTGATATGAATTCATTCATTCATTCACTCATTCATTCATTCATTCATTTTTACTAAGTTTCTTTATGTGCCCAAAAGGGCAGGGTGACTTGGTGCTGCTGGAAGCAGTTCAGACTGCATTGGTCTTGCCAGTTGGCACGTTATGCTATGCTACAAGAGAACTAAGAGAAAGCAGAGCTCTTAACTTCTCATCTCCTTTTCTTAGGAAGATTATCTTCAAATTGGAAAGGAGCAACCCAATATGGCTGAGAGATTTGTGTGTTTCACTTGACATAGGAAGAGAACAGGTTAGTTGAGGAGTGAAAAGGAGGATGATAATTATGTACAAGTCTTCAAGGGTCTGACTATTAATGTTTCAGGAAATTTAAAAGAACTGTGAACACAAATATTGAACTATGTCAATAATCTTCATGGAATCATAGAGAACTGGAGAGATGGCAAAAAAAAGTCCTTATTACTACAGAGCAGATATACCCTATCCACTGGGTATGAAAAGATAAGGGATGTCTGAAACTGTCCTTGGTAAAATTTCTGGATGAATTTTTTAAATGGATGACTTATAACTAATTGGAAAATTAAGCAGAGATCACCAGGAGCCAACATGGGTTTGTTACAATGATATATTCTAAATCAACCATTTCTTTTGAAATAATGAGATTTAAATATAACTTGTCCCTATGTTGAGGGATAATAGGCAAAATCTGTATGCTGATGAATATTCAGCATATTATGTGACCTCAATTGATCCTCATATCTTCATAACAAGTGTTGAGTCAGGTATTATTGATGAATTTGACCCTCATTTCACAGACAATAAAACTTTAAAAAATGGAATCTTAGAGAAGTAATTTATACAGTCTTCCTTGGCTAGTAAATTATGGAATTTGAAGAGGTTTCTGACTCCAAGGCCTATACATATTTCTTTTTTTTTTTTAATTTTTTATTTATTTATGATAGTCACAGAGAGAGAGAGAGGCAGAGACATAGGCAGAGGGAGAAGCAGGCTCCATACACCGGGAGCCCGACGTGGGATTCGATCCCAGGTCTCCAGGATCGCGCCCTGGGCCAAAGTCAGGCGCTAAACCACTGCGCCACCCAGGGATCCCTATACATATTTCTTACTCATACTTACTCATAGTCTTACTTCATACTCTCTGAAGATAATTATGTATCTTGATTTCAGCTAGGCAATGGCCAAATCTTTATCGATATCCTCATGGAAAGTATGGGGCATAATGGATGACAAGTATATTGCATTGTATTTGGTTGAACGAATGTAATCAAAAGATATTGATTTATAGATTCATGTCATCTTGGAAAGAGTTCTTTGGTCATATATATGCTGAACTCTCTCCTTTGTCCAGTTTTGTTCAATAACTAAGCAATAGATACAAACATGAACAACATGTATATCAGGTAATATTAGCACACTCTGCAACTCATATGTACCAAAATACAACTTTCTTTTTTTTCTATTTTTGAATTAAACTTTTCTCTTAAGAACCCACAACCTATTCTATCCCATTTTGTTATGCTGATTTTTTTTCTAGTCAATTTAAGTGTTATCACAGTCCCAATTTATTCACTTTGGAGTTAGGCATGGGTTTTTCAAGACTCCTTCCCCTTCTCTGCCCCTTTTTTTCTTCCAGAAGATGTCTGTGTACAGAGGGAAGCTTTCAGAAATAGCATCATGGCCACAGGAGGAGGACCTCTATCTATGTCGTTGGCCAGTCTATGTTGGTGATAAAACATATCCCACCTGGTCTCTGGGCATGGACCAACATCTGCTGATGTTTGAAAATTCTATCACAGCTTTTAGTAGTGATGACCTCATATTTTGGGCCTCCTGTCCATGTGCCAGGCCCTTTGTCATCTTCCTGGGGCATGTGAGGACGTCTCAATTTCCAGCAGGCTCTGCTCAAGCTGTAGAGAATAGGATGCATTATCTCTGACCATTTTCCTGAGGACATTCCATGGCTCTGTACCACAGGGCAAGCTACGTATGAGTGATTGCTTTCCCAGCAAGCAAGGCACAGAGGATCTTCCCTGACCTACTCAGAATTTACATGATCTCCTCTTTCTTCTAGCAACCCTCAACCCTTGAACTTCTAAGTTTAAATATTAGAAAACTTGTTAGGAAATGAGGGAATGGAAGTGGTCACAATAATTCTAGTTCACCCAGCTGGAGGTCTGCCCTATGGAAGGGCATTTTTTAAACCAGAAAGGACTCTTCCCAAGTGATATAAATATGCTTTTGGACACGGGTCTGTCCAAACCTCAATACTGGTCTTTCGGTGTCACAGAAGTATATTACTGGCTCAACTTTGAGGATAATTGAAAAAAAAATAAATAAAGTACCTGACACGTGGTTGATTCTTAATTAATGGTTGCTCTTCTGAGAATCCTCCTAGGTATCTGTGTTGAGAATACACCTGCTGACTTGCTTGAGTTTCTATAAGAAACTCCAAATCTCCCAGCTTGCTGAAGAACCGAGCCCTACCTGACATACTTCCTAGCATTTACATCATGTAAAAGACTGGTAGAAGCATCAGTGGTTTCTTTCTTATGAGTGATTTGATCCACCTTCTTGAGCATCAGAAGCATGCCTGGTACTGAAAAGGTAGAGGCAGGGGTTGATGTCAGACTGGCTGGGAAAGCTCTGCTAAGTTTACCTCCTGGACATAAGACTGTTCTTCTTTATCAGCAGTTTTCATGTTGGGTTTGCCATTTTGTAAAGGATGGCTGCAGAAAGTGAGTTCCTGTGGGGTGAGGTAGGGGAAGATGGATAAAGGAAACCTACAGCTAGCATTTGTCTCATTAAAATCTGTCAAAGCCAGAGGAACAGAAGGCAGCAAAGAGCTAAAATCAGATGTCACTAGCTTTCAGAATATGTTGACATGTGGGGAAGCAAACTGTAGTGACAATGTGCCCTTCAGCTGCCTTGGCTCTCAGCTGGTAATAATAAAGCCCTTTGCAGGCTGCACCAGGGGAGGCAGACAGCAGTCTAGCACCCAAGGACAGGAGGTGCAAAGGACAGTTAAAGCTGATGGGCTACAGGACCCTTACAATGACTTTATTGCCTTTTAAGAAACATTTTGTCCTGCCAAAATTGGCATAGGAAAACCAGTGTGATTTTGTTTCTAAGAAGTGCTGTGGATCGGAGTAAACCATGAACAATTCAATTCCTGCACCTATAAGGTTGAAATATTTAAGCTTATAATAAAGAAATAAGCAGAATCTTATCAATCCAGACTCTAGAGTTAATACTGTATTCTGTACTCTACAGTTCATACTGACTCTACAGTTAATACTGTAGAATATCCTATAAATGATAGAGTAATTAATTACTTAGAATGGATGAAGTAGCATATTGGCTTACAAAAGGTGATGTAGTAGAGTGGAAAAGTATGGACTCATGAGGTAGCCAGACAGGGGTCCAAATCCTGGCTCTCTGCTTATTGTCTCCCTGGGCAATTTACATAATTTCTTTGTGACTCAGTTTCCCTCATCTTCAAAATAGGAATGCTTATTTCTTGCTTTCAGGGTTGTTGTGAACATTTATTATATTGATATAATTGGTATTCAATAAACTTCTTTAAACTTGCCTTGCATATTTTCTTTATATCTTAGAATATGTTTTAATTAATTAATTATTAATTTAATTAATTTATTATTTACCTGAAGCTTTAAGGAGCAACTTAAGGCTTGGAGCTACTGAAGTGCTTGGGTGGCTCAGATGGTTAAGCATCTGCCTCCAGCTCAGGTCATGATCTCCAGGTCCAGGGACTGAGCCCCACACTGAATTTTCAGCTTAGCGAGGAGTCTGCTTCTCTTTCCCTCTGCCTCTGCCCCTGCTTGTTCTCTCTGTCTCTCTCTCTCATATGAATAAAGAAAAAATATTTTTTAAAAAAGACTTGGAGCTACTATAGGTTAGAATTTGGTCCCCAATCTTACATCTTACTCTGAAGGTTCCAAACACACCATACACTTCCCCTCAAGATTTGATCAGATCATATAGCTAGAGCTGACACCTCTTCCTGGACTCTTGCTCTTCAGGAAAAAAGGTCATTTGTACTCCTTTGGCTGCTCTGATCTGAAACTTTAAAATAGATATTGTTCCGTTGCTGCAGAGAGGACAAAATAGCTCCTTGGGGAGAAATAGTTTAGAGAAAGGAAGTGAATATTTCCTTCTAAAGATGGTGAGCAGGGAAATAGCTGAAGTAAATATGGTACTAGCATAGCTTCTGGTAACCACTGAAAAGATCAGAAGCCAGGAATATGGTGGGATAAGGTATTTTTTATTTTTGGAAGTTTATATAAAAACTCTTATGAAGGGAGTGCCTAGGTGGCTCAGTTGGTTGAGTATCGCACTCTTGATTTCAGCTCAGGTCATGATCTCATGGGTCCTGAGATTGAGCCCTGAGTCTGCTTGGGATTCTCTCTTCCTCTGCCCCTCTGTGCCCTCAAAATAAGTAAACAAATCTTTAAAAAAATCTTATGAAAATATAAAACTTGAATCCACATATATATATTTAACAAATGGCTATATTATGAAGACTAAGAGGAAATGAAAAGAGTAAAATATTTCACAGAAATGAGTACAAATAAATAGCAGTTAATCCAATATTTCTTATGGAGACCTATGGTCAAAATAACCATGCTAATCGTTCAAAATAGAAGTTTCTGTGAATCAGTGAGCCTTTCCATATATTTATTTATTTATTTAAAGTAAATATGCATTGTTCTTTGTTCGCTGATTATATTTCATGCCTCTCCAGATCTAGATGAAGAAATCTGGCAGGACAATTCTGATTGGACAGCTTGGGTTGGGTGCTGTTATTTTCCTGAACCGCACCAGCCCTATCCAGGCCTCCCATAGGGTAGTAAGAGTTCTTTAAAGGGAGTGCTGTACCCCTTTCATGAGTTATAATTTTGCCTCATCTCTGAGTATCAGATTATTATATGCTTGAAGGTACAGCACAGTGGAGCCATTCTACATAGGTTGAATCCTGGCTCCTTGATCTATTAGCACTGTAACCTTGGGCAAGTTGCTTAACTTCTTTGGGCCTCAGTTTCTGTATTTATAAAATGGGTATAAAGATATCCCCAACTTCATGACATTTAGGTGGATATTACATGAATTAATACATCTAAAGTACACTTAGAAGAGTGTCTAGTACATACGAAGTATTAATAAATATTACTACTATTAAAATAAATAAGAAAAAAAACACATGAGGAACAATAGATAGTAAGGAAGTTCTCTCTAATTTTCTCTGCTCCTCCATCCACGCTACTCATCTCTCACTTTATTTTTTTATTTTTATTTTTTTATAAATTTTTATTTACTTATGATAGTCACACAGAGAGAGGGAGAGAGAGGCAGAGACACAGGCAGAGGGAGAAGCAGGCTCCATGAACTGGGAGCCCGACGTGGGATTCGATCCTGAGTCTCCAGGATCGTGCCCTGGGCCAAAGGCAGGTGCCAAACCGCTGCGCCACCCAGGGATCCCTCATCTCTCACTTTAGATGGCTATTGAAAGTTTAGTGTAGGGGTGCTTGAGTGGCTCAGTCGGTTAAGCAGCGGATTCATATACCTGGCTGAACTCCTGGAAATAAAATTTATCATGTTCAACACCTTCTATGGCTGGCATTTCTCATCTGTAAGATAGTACACTCTGTTCCCAAAACATTGCTGTTTCCAGACCCTTCCAGAGCTTATTTAGGAGGAGAGATTACAGGAAGTTATCCTAATGACTATGTTTCTGAAAGAGGTTTCTTACTACTCTCCTAAACATTTGTTGATCTTTCTTTTTGTACTTCAGATTTCAGTTAGGATAGTCTGTGATTGGACCACTAGAGTGTTGATTCTTTCTCTGTGGTTTGATTGGCCATCTGATTCAACTAACTAAAATCACATCTATAATTTTGTGAATCAGAAATCATTTGACCAAAAAAAAAAAAAAAAAAAAAAAGAAATCATTTGACCTTAACTTAAAATTAACTAAATCAGAAAATATTTTTTAAAATAGCTTATTTTGGAGCCAAGTAGAAGAAAAGACTTATTATTCTATTTAAGTTTCTTATTTGATCATATGACAAACTTGAGCTTCACTGAGGCTCTACCCAACAAGCAAAAACTTTCAATATAGTGACTCTAAGGTTAAGAAAAAAAATTATAGTACTGTTGTACTTCATGGAACCATGTGACTTGTCCATGCTTCTCTGTTGTTCACACTCAATGGGTTCTCACTTCATCTTTCTGCCTTTCTAAATCCTTCTTATCTTCCTATCTCAGATCAGACCCCCTCTGTGTTCTCTTCCCTAACCCTCTTAGATTTTAGTTTCTCTCTAGCTTGTAATAGCTCCTGGAATTCCTAGTCCAGTTAATTTATCCCTCCATCATTCAGTTATTCATCCAACAAGTCCTAGACACAAAAGTGAGTAATGGTTTTTTAACATAAAGGAACTTACAGTATAGTTAGATTATCATAAAAAGTAATTTAGTAATAGCATGTAGATTTAAAGTGGTTTTTTGCTTGTTTGCTTGCTTACTTGTTTGTTTTAAGGAAAATGTGAGCCGGATTCTTTGTATTTAAGATGCAGAGAACACTTGAAGGGTTTCTAGTGCATCCCGTGTTGTAGCTGAAGTTACATAATAATTTTCCCACACATTTTCCTTTTTTATTTTTTAAATTGTGGTAAAATATACATAATATTTATCATTTTAACCACTTATAAGTGTACAATTCAGTGGCATTAAATATATTCATAATGTTGTAGAGCCATCACTACCATCTGTAACCCAAAATGTTTTCGTCAGCCCAATATAAACTCTATATTTATAAAACACTACCTCTCTAATGCCCTGTCCCCCCCAGCATCTGGTAATCTTGAATCTATTTTCTGTCTCTATGAATTTGCCTATTCTGGGGTCTCATATAAATCCAATCTTATAATATTTGTCCTATGTCTGGCTTATTTCACTTAGCATAAAGTTTTCAAGGTCCATCCAAACTGTATTATGTACTAGGACTCTGTTCCTTTTTATGGCTGAATAATATACCATTTTATAAATATACCACCTTTAAAAAGGTGGTATTCATCTGTTAATGGATGCTTAGGTTGTTTCCACTTTTGGCTATTGTGAATAATGCTTCTATAAGCATCGGTGTACAATATCTATTTGAGTTCCTGCTTTCAATTCTTTTGGACATATACCTGGGAGCTGAATTGGTGGGTCATATGATAGTTTGACAACTTTTTGAGAAACCACAAAAGTGTTTTCCACAGTGGCTATTTCATTTGATATTCTCACCAGTAATGCATAAAGTTCTAGTTTCTCTACACTCTTACCAACATGTTATTTTTTGTTGTTTAAAAAATTATACCCATCCGAGATGTAAATTGTCATCTTACTGTGTTTTTTTATTTGCATCTCCCTAATGACTAAAGATATTAAACATCTCTTCACAGGCTTATTGGCCATTTGTATATCTTCTTTGAAAACTATTGATTCAAGTTCTTTGCCCACTTTTGAACCAGTTTTTTTTTTAAGAGATATGAAAAGAAAAAAATTAAGAGATATGGTAGGGAGGCGCAGAGGGAGAAGGAGAGAGAATCTTAAGCAGGTTCTATGCCAAATGTGGAACCTCATGTGGGGCTCCATCTCACGACTCCAAGATCATGACCACCCAGGGACCTCTAGGGTTTTTTTTTTTTTTTAATTGTCGTTGCATTGTAGGAGTTCTTTATATTTTCTGGATATTAATCCCTTATCCAATATATGATTTTGCAAATATTTTCTCTCATTTTGAGACTTTTAGATTTCTTGATTGTGCTCCTTGATGCACAAAATTTGTTAATTTTGATGAAGTCCAATTTATCTAGTTTTTCTTTTGTTGCCTATGCTTTTGGTGTCATATCTCATAAGTTCCCTTTTAAGCTTTTAATTTTGAAAAAAAATTAAGCTTATATAAAAGCAGAAATAATAATATAGAGAAGTCCCATATACTCTCTATCAGATGATCTTTTTTTTTTGCATTTTGCCACATTTCTTTTATCTATTTATCAGTACTTATGAATACATTTTTTTTCTATACCATTTGAGAGTAGGCTGCATGTATCATGTCCTTTTACTCCTTAATACTTCAGTATGTATTTCCTAAGAACAAGAATATTCTCTTATGAAGCCAAAATACAGCTCTCAAATTCAGGAAAGTTAACATTGCTACAATGCTTTAATCTATTGAACATACACCAATTTTGTTAACTGCCCCAATATTGTTCTTCATAGTTTTTTTCCCCCAATCCAGTCAGGGATCTCCAATGTGGTTATTTTTATATGTACCTTTTTTATTTCCATATTAAGCTTTATTACCTACTTTGCCTGTATTAAATAGGTATTATCTGTTGACATCCACTGGTTATCTATATGATGGCAAATGATCTTATTTGACTTTACTCTTTTTCATTTTCTCTTTTTTGGGGGTTAATATTCTTTCTACTTTGTCAGAACATAAAATGTTTAAATACTAATTTTCATCTAATATCCCTACCATTGTTTTAGATCTACCTCTACAACTGAGTATATGCTTCATTGATCCTTTTCCAAAAATTTCAGTTGTCTTTTGGTTAAAAGATGTTTATTCTTCAGTACATCCAAGAGGTTAAAACTGGTTCTTGGGGTCATATTACACTGGTATGTAACCTTCTAAAAGATGATAGTACATAAACATATATACAAGATAGGTGAAATATTAAAATTTCATGGTGTGGAATGCATGTCTAGGAATATCTAAAAAAACTTTTTAGAGGAGCAATAATGGGAAAAAAATTGAGACACATTGCTCTAGTGGACTCTATACGAATGGCTCATGTGTATAGTATTCCCTGAGGTTACTGATATTCAAAACTATTTTTGTTTAGCTTTGATACTTGAAGCAAAGCTTACTTAAGTGTAAAATTCTTGACTTGTGCTCCATTCTTTGAATTTCTTGAAAATTCATCTTCACTGTGGCCATATTTTGTATATGATGTCAGCCTAACTTTTGCTCTCATAGATAGTTTGATCATTTGACTGAGGCCCTGATAATTTTTTTCCTTTGTCTTCAAACTATAATAGTTTTACTAGGATAGGTCTAGAAGGTCATTGGAATAGTCCTATGTCAATTTTCCCAGATATATGGTGGCCCTTTCAATATATTGATTCAAATATTCTTTTATTTCTGGAAATATTCTTATATTTACTTGGTTATAATTTAAGTATTTACTTTGACTCCAGTGTTTTGTTTTCTTTCCTCAGAGCCTCCAGTCACATGCAGGTTGGACCTTCTTTGCTTTCTTTACTCTGCTAACTGTTACTTCTTTCTTTTCTCATTTTCATTCTCACTTATTTGCTTTGTTTTCCCAATATCTTATTTTTATTTTAACTGATTCTCCCTTGTGAAACTAGTAATTTATTCTTCATTTCATGACTTTGTCTTTTTCTTCATGTTCTTTTCAGAATTCTTGTGATTCCCATTGCATTTCATCCTAGTTTTTTCTATGACTATTTCAGTTTTTACTGATTCTAGGCATTAAAAATATCTCTAAAGGAACTCTTTAAATGATTGCTTACAGCTATTCAATTTACTTTGGATGTTAGTTATTGTTTTTTCTGCCTTATGGTTTATTGGGGAGAATTTTCAACTGGAATTGTTTTTGTTTGCTTACATTCTTCTTAAAGGATCTCTGCATAAAACTGGGTTGCTTTCTTAGATTTTATTTTTAGGTAGTTTGTGGTTTCAAGAGTGCCCTCTTGAGTATTATGCTATTTATCTAACGGAGGATGCTGATGGTGGTAAGTATAGGAAGGAATATTGTATCTTATTTCTCTAATTCCTGTAGGATTATTTATTTTCTCCCTTTTCTTTATTTATTTCTACTTTTGTTTCTTTCTCATCACTGTTATATCTCCAAGGGTCACACTATTTTCTGTATTTATTGGATTTTCCCACAGAAGCAATGTTTCTCTGAAATTGCCATCTCTAACATCTCTTACTTTCAAATACCTTCCTAAAGGCATTGTTTGGAATATCAAGTCCCAGATCATTTAGCATTTAATGTTAGATTTTATCTTTTTGTGAGTGTTTTTTTCTGTGTTCTATCAAAATACTCTATTCTCCTCCTTTTCACAGAGTCTCTTAAGCCATTTTATTCTATTTTTTGCATTCATAAACATGTTGTAAATGTGGAGCCCTGTGGGAATTTGAAAATTGGTGTTATTTATTATGGGTAATTCAAAGTTTGTGGTATTTTGAGGTAATGCTAAATGTAGGGGTCATGCATAGTTTTCCTTATTCCCTCTCGCTAACCTAATAGTTTAGTATGGAGATTTGATTTAAGTGGATATAATTATCCTTAATGGAAAAATACTTTTTCATTTTAACACAGTTGATGTGTGTTTTTTTTAATTCCTGCTGTGTCTTCCCTACTTATTTGACAAAGTATTTGAGTACTTAGTAGATGTTAAAATATTATAGTAGATATTAAAAAATTATAATTAATGTTTTTAAAAGTTATTTTTAATTGTCTTATTGCTTTGCTGAGAAGTTATAGAAGCTTTAGTAGACATCCTAATTTCAGAGCCAATCATTTCTCATGACAGCCACTTTTAATTGGAAAATCAATTGTAATTTTGAATCTGGTGAATAGAAAGATTTCCTTCTTTTGCCTTGGTCTTGATCTTTGTACTATTGACTTGGGAAAATGTTAATTGATGTGTTGCAGTACTCCAGCAATAGTTACCTTTAAATAGAAATGACTTTCTTATACTTAGTGCTAAAAGAACAGTACAAAGGTGCAAGACTCTACTACACAGATAAACTATAGATATTGGTGGAGCATTAGGTAGGTGGATGAGCATGTGTAGGATTCAGTGTGAACAAGAAAGGAGAAGAAAACTATGATGCCACTGTCAAACAAAAGGAAGTTTCCCTTCTTCTGAATACTGGAGAGAATTCAGCAACTGGGTGCCTTAGCTGGAGAACTGAGGAACAAAAGATCTCATCTGGCCCATGGCTTCCAAGAAAGCAAGTAATAAAGATGTCATAAAGAGGAGCCAGCAGGGAGGCAAGACTGGCTCCAGTGAATTAGAAAGATGAGGACTTTACTGAAAAGGAACTGAAGGGAATTCTCCTGGGTGATTTCATAGATTCACTGTATGATATGGAGTCTTGGGAAACCATGAGGTTAAGCACAGAATCAAATGCTTCCCAAGGCCTTGAATGTTTTCTCTGGAGAAGGAATATGGTGTCAAGGCTTGTGAGATAAATTTGGTTTGCCTAATTAGGTCATCTAGGAATACTTAGGGTCTATATGCATTTTGCCCAAGTAATGTTTGACATGAATATCGTATAATATTTTCTGTTAATTACATTTCTCAACATATCATTGTGGTAAGAGTGCTTGTATTTTATGAAATCTCAGGAGTAATGGTGAGGGAGAATGTGCCATCCAGCAATATTTCATGAAACTAATTACCTGAGGGAATTTAGGAATATTTGTGCAGATGAATACACTACACAGGTAATAAGCTCTTATAAAAGATGAAGTGTTCTAATTACAAAGCAATTATTATAATGCATGACAATTTTAAATTGCTCTCCTTATTTTGTGTTGCATTGAGTTTTTATTGGAAAGCAAAACAAAACAAATAGGTATTTGTTGTTTATTTTTAGTTTCACTTTTCATTTATTCTTAGCTCATCTGGGACATCTGGCTTTTGATTTCAAATACTACTCAGAAACAACTTTTATTTGTTTAAAAATGGAACTATGATGAATGTATATTTACCTTTCAGTTTTAAAATTACCAAATTGATGGCATCTGAATAAGTTAATAGGAGCTACTCCAATTATGTGCTGTGTTTTTGTGTAACTTCTATTTTGCTTAATTTTCTTTCCATGCCTAAGGGCATACCATGTTCATCATTTATTGTATGATTTCAAAAGTGTTTATAAAATATTTCTTTCAGACTTTACAGAAGAAAAGTAAACATTCACAGAAACCACACATTCTTGGCCTCTGTTTTTTTATTGTTGTTACAATTCTTTTAGTTACATCTGAAACAAAAAAGGAAAAGTCTACAAAAATCAAAAGAACAAGAAATAAATGCTATCTTTTGTAATTGTGAGAGGATCTTGTTCTGTAATTTTAGCCAAGGTACAAACATTGTAGGAAGAATAAAAGAAAAAAATAAAATCAGAGACCAGTATTAGGAGTGCTTGCTGTGTGTGTGTGTGTGTGTGCATGTGTGTGCACACACACACATAGGAAAGGTGGTATGAGGAGTATAAGTACATTTATTTTAAGTGATATCTGCTAAATAACTAATTCAATTGAATCACTTGGTGAAACAGCAAGTTTTCTTTAGGAATAGAAAACTTGGAAGTGAATTAATAGGAGGAAGCCATTTTAATTTATTTAAAAAATAATAGCTGTGATGCCCATTGTTAATTCTCTATATAACAGCTAGTTGCTACACTGTTTTTTTCATGTGGGGAGAGACAAGAACCCACATGAGGAATTAAAAATGGGTACCCTTGCTTTCCTGCCTTCCTTGGTGGGGGTGGCCTTCTGGCTCATTAAAAGTAAAGGGAATTTGTTGGGGAGCATAGGGGAAATGTCTTTCTCCCTGCTAGGAATAAAGAAACACATGGAGAGAATTTCCTTGCTACTCTTGCCTTCCTTGCCTCATTCCCACCACCATTCCTTCCCACTCTCTTGGAGGTTGTATGAGAATATGGTGCTTGGAATGGCTGTATCTCTCTTGTAGCTCTGTAGAGAGCCCTGACACATTGAGGATGGCAGACAGAAAAATATTTGGAATAGTTTAGATCCTTGATGTTGCTGAGCCACTGAACCAACCTCAAGACCACTTGCCTCTGGGCTCTATTAGGTCACTTTAAAAAATATATTTATTTATTTTAGTGTGAGAGAGAAAGAAAGAGAGAGAACATGGACATGAGCAAAGGGAGGGGCCAAGGGAGAGGGATACAGAGAGAATCCTAAGGAGACTCCCTGCTGACTGCAGAGCCTGATGCAGGACTCAATCTCATGACCCTGAGATTATGACCTGAGCAGAAATTAAGAGTCAGAGGCTTAACCAACTGAGCCACCCAGGTGTCCCTCAGATCACTTTTAATTACACATTTTATTACATACAGCTGACCACATTTTAATTAAATAGGGTAGCCAATTTTGCACATTTAGAAAGTACTAAATTAACAAAAAAGCTAACATAATTATAGCTGCATCATGGGTCATTTTGTTACCTGACCAGTATCTGCATTCGCAGCTCTCCTTTTTTGTAACCCAACATCTGTGAATTTCTCTACAATTGTAATTCCAGAATTCTTAGCACCCCTCCCCTATGGCATTTTTTCAACCTTCTTGAAAAGCCTTTAGCCATTTCTCACTTGCCTTTTAGCCTTTCCCAGATTCTCTATTTCTTTGCCACCTTTCCTGCCAATCAACATGAAGCACTCCATTAGATCCAGAGGAGTTCTCTGCTTAAGTACACTGGGCTGTCTGCACCCAGTGTGATTTCCTCACTCATCACCTTCATGTGTGCTTGCTTCCTGCTCAGGGATCACATAGTTTGATTTTATTATTATTTTAATATACACACAGGATCTTTTTAGGATCTAAATTCCCAGAAAGGTAGGATTATGTGTGTTTTCTCTAATCTGATACAGCGTTTGATATACAGAGTAATGGTATATATCAGACCAAATCAAACACATGGAATAGAATATCCACATGTAGAAGCATTTCATGAAACCTGGATATATATTTGCCCAATTTATGTGTAGCAAACTGCAAAGAGTTGCTTGATAACTAGTGTCTGATCACACTGTATTTGTTCAGTATTCACCCTTTTTTTTCTAGTCAAAAATACTTATTAAAGCATTTAAAAGCAACGTACTTATATGAAAAATTTGGAAATGGCTGATAATAAGAAATGCAAATCACTCAAATCCCTATACTCTGGAACAGTGCTGTTAACCTTTCGGTGTTTTACTTTCTCATTAATTTTTTCTTTGCATAGATTTCAGTGGGAGTTTCTGTTTATTTGTAGCCATTGGCCAGGCAAAATTGAAGTAATAGGAGAAACTAGAGGAATGTATGTTAGGAAAGGGTTCCCCAAAGGGCTCTCCTGAGCCCCAATTCATCATGGAAGAATAATTACAATTTTGATTGCTTATTGTGTTCATGATGTCCTTTAGTTTGCAAAGTAACAATTAAGAACCAATGTTATTCTTTATATTTTAAAGATGAGATACCTAGGTTAGGGAAGTTCAGGAGTTTGCCTGAGGTAAGACAGCTGCTCAGTCCTGAAGCTGGATGTGAAACCCACACCTGACTTGGCTTCAAAGCAAGTGTTCTCTATTGAGAGTTTACCCCAAAGACACAGATGTAGTGAAATGCTGGGACACCTGCACCCCAATGTTCATAGCAGCAATGTCCACAATAGCGAAACTGTGGAAGGAACTGAGATGTCCTTTGACAGACGAATGTATAAAGAAGATTCCACACAATAGAATATTACTCAGCCATCAGAAAGGACAAATACCCACCATTTGCTTCGACATGGATAGAACTAGAGGGTATTATGCTAAGTGAAATAAGTCAATCAGAGAAGGACAATCATCATATGGTTTCACTCATATGTGGAATATAAGTAATAGTGAAAGAGACTATAAGGGAAATGAGGGAAACTGAGTGGGGATAAGTTAGAGAGGAAGACAAGACTCCTAACTTTGGGAAACAAACAAAAGGCTGCAAAAGGGGAGGTGGGTAGGGGGATGGGGTGACTGGGTGACAGGCACTAAGGAGGGCACTTGATGGGATGAGCACTGGGTGTTATACTATATGTTGGAAAATTGAATTTAAATTTTAAAAAAAATCTTTACAAATTTTTACTTACCCCCCCAAAACAACAACAACAACAACAACAACAACAACAACAAAAAACAAATCAGGTATTCTTTTTTCTCTTGTGCTTTTATGTAATTACCAAACCATCAGAACCAGCAGGCAATTGTTGGTCGTTTAGTTCCAATCTGTTGTATTTTGGAAGGCAGACTATCAAGAAGAATGCTCTGGAAATGAATGTTCTTGCTCTTTCTTGGTCCTTGTTAAGCTCTACAGCCAGTCTTTGGCCTCTTTCTCCCTCTTCCTTCTATGCAATCCATATGTGTTTGTGGAGTCCTTATTTTAAAGGAGCAGGACCTAGTACTAAACATCATACAAATCACTCCAAATCACTCCTAAATTCTAAGAGTTTTGAGGCACTCCGGGATGAAAGATAGTCTCTGATTTAATGTTCCCTATCTCAGGTGCCATCTTTAAAAGCAAGGCCATGCTCTGTCCCCCGTCCAACTTTTTTTTTTTTAAGATTTTATTTATTTACTCATGAGAGACACACACAGAGGGGCAGAGACATAGGCAGAGGGAGAAGCAGGCTCCCTGCAAGGAACCTGATGCAGGACCCAATCCCATCCCAGGACCTTGGGATCATGCCCTGAGCCAAAGGCAGACACTCAACCACTGAGCTGCCCAGGTGCCCCCCATCTATCTTTTTTTTTTTTTTTAAGATTTTATTTATTTATTTATTTATTTATTTATTTATTTATTTATTTATTTATTTATTTATTTATGAGAGAGAGAAAGAGAGAGAGAGAGAGGCAGACACACAGGCAGAGGGAGAAGCAGGCTCCATGCAGGGAGCCCGATGTGGGACTCCATCCTGGGTCTCCAGGATCAGGCCTTAGGCTGAAGGCGGCGCTAAAGCGCTGAGCCACCAGGGCTGCCCCCCATCTACCTTCTAAACAAGGTGAACTTTTCAGGGCAGAGCAAAGAGGAGAGATTCTAGAGCCTAAAACTGACAGAGGACAGCCAAGATCAGTTTTATTTGGCATGTGTTTGCTTTCTTAAGCCCAAATTGTAGTCAAAACTGGACACAGCTGTCGTTTCTCAAGGAGATTTCACTCCCAGACTGAATGTTTGGATTTCAACTCATTGTTTAATAGTTCGAGAATTCAACTGGTCACCGTGAGGCAGGAAGGTTAGCACTCCATTAAGATGGATGGGGAAAGTTCACACCTCTCACTTTTATTTTATTTCTTTGCTTTTCTTTCCATTTGCCTGCATACTCAGCAAAGCTGAAGCCCATTCACTACACGGTCTGTTTTTTTATACCCACTGGACTGAAAAGCTGATTTACTGAAGAACTTAGACTTTGCAGGAAAAGGAAGAATCCACAGAGAGTTTTAAAATCACCAAAATACAACAGGATTATCAGAGGAATAAGAAATCTTATGCTAGATCCTTTGGTTTTTAAACCAGTCCCCAAAGAGATTTTAAAGGCTATACACTTTTTGGATGGTTCTTCTGGACATCCCTATAAATGTTCTTCATATAATATCAGCTAAGAGAGAGAGCTAAACCCAGCATTTATGTCAAACACTAGGCCAGGGCGTTTTTGTTCAGTGAGCTTTTACAAATGTTGATTGGAAAGCAGTGGAAGGAAATTTAACATTTGCTGAGTGCCTACTGTGTGAAAGCATCATGCTCAGGGAGCATCAGGGGAGACCATGAAGTATAACACTTAGTTCAGTCCCTTTGCTCTGATGAAAAAACATGCAAGATTTTCTCTAACAGAGGTCAGACTCTGGGAACTGTTCTAGTATCGATTTCTGTTATAGTGTACCATATGTGTACACTACACTATAGTGTACTATAGTATGGAGATCTATAGTAGAGATTATATATAGCATATATATGGTATAGATTCCGTGGAGAAAGGGACACGTTCATTGTGACTGAGACAATTAGGAAAGCTTCTTAAAGGTGAGATTGAAAGAGAATTTGGGAGTTCTGGAAGGAAAAATGTTAGCTGGGTGGAGGAGTTCTTTCAGTGAGGGGATTAAGGTAAACAGAATAGGTGATATGTACAGCTGAAAGCTCCTCTCAGTTACCTGTGGTGAGTACAGCAGAGAGAGGCTTGATGTCCTTCAACCCCATCCCCTCTTCTTAGATGTACAGAAAGTCTACATTCCCCAGCCACCCTGTGGTTACATGAGATTATGTGGCTGTATTTTGCAAATGGAATGAAGGTAGAGTGATTGTATGCCATTTTCTTCTGACTTTCTCTGTTCACTTATTGGCCAGCTGAATTCACATATTCCAACAAAGACCTCCGAAGAAGCCTTGGCACATGGTGGTCTCACACTGTGGAAGAACCCAGGCTGCTGGAATCATCAAACAGGAGGCTGCTCACCCAATAGCTGATGAGGCTATGAAGCGAACAGGAATTATTTGGTAAGCCACTGAGATTTGCGAGCTAGCATTAGAGACGGTAAGGCTGAAAAGGTGGGTGTTAAAGGCCCAAGAAACCCTCTGGAAGCAAGTCGTTTACAAGAATTAAGATAATAAATTAAATTAAATAGTAATAAGGTTCGAATTAATATAAGCCAGGATCAAGAATAAGCATAAGTCCTTTTATCTCAGTGTGGATCTCTATGAGTCATGGTTTTTTTGGCTGGTTTTATGCTTACAGCTTAATTTGGGGCCCATAGTAAAACTTTTAGGAAGGGGGGGGGCTTCTTCAATAAACAGACTACTTGGGCATTTCATAGCTTGTGGAAGGAGGAAAAGAAGTTGGTGCTCTCTAAGGCGGAGTCAAAGCTGGCTGGCTTGGGAATACTTTAAAAATACATTTTATTGCTTTTTTGATTATGAGAGTAATATATACTCCTTGTATAAAAATTGGAAAATGTAAAAATGTCAATGGAATAAAATAATAACAATTTGTAATCCTACCACATTTTGGTGTATTTCATGTCAATCCTCTTTGTCTCTCTCTACAAGTATCATATGTAACATATGTATAAATCACTGAATTATATTATTTGTACTATATATAATATATAATCTGTTTTTGCCATTAAAATTCTTCATAAACTTACTCTAAATTGTTCTGTAATTTTTTCATTATATGAATATAGCATACTTTTTGGCATTTCCCATAAGGTTGGACAGGATTTTTCCAGGGTTTTTTCTTTCTTTCATTATTTTAACAAAAACAGATCTCATTATTCATAAGTATTTGCCTGTTATTATTGATTATTCTTGATTATTTTTTTAGGATAGATTCCTAATAGTAGAATTCATAGTCAAAGAGTTTGTAAAATTGTAAAAGACACCAGTGAGTATAGGAAAACAGCTTCCTTGAAAGCTTACAGAAGAGGGGGCACCTGGGTGGCTCAGTGGTTGAGTGTGCCTTCAGCTCAGGTCATAATGCTGGGAGCCTGGCATCGAGTCCTGCATCAGACTCCCTGCAGGAAGCCTGCTTCTCCCTCTGCCTATGTCTCTGCCTCTCTCTCTGTGTCTCTCATGAATAAGTAAATAAAATCTTTAAAAAAAAAAAAAAAGGTTACAGAACTTTGTTTTCCCACTAACAGAATAGGAGATGACCTGTCTTACCACACTTTCATCTGCATTGAATAGTATTTAAAAAATTATCTACTGCATTTTACAGTTTTCTCTACAGTCCGAAACACATAGGGATAATATATCCATGATATATTTGCTAACTAATTTTCAGTTGCCAGAGTGCTGTCTTTCTGCCAAAGTGGGTATAAATGTTTCATTTTAAGGAACCCTAGGTATCCCCTGATCATAGTATAGAATAAGCTGGTTGCACGTGGTACAGGCTGGACTAAACAATGATAACAAATCATCTCAAAATCTCAGTGGCTTAATAAACAGAATTCAATTTCTTGCTCAGTCTCCTTGTATTACGGGTCAATAGTGGTTGCTTTGCCCGCTCATAATTGCTCTAACCTTGAGAAGGGAATATGGTAAATCATAATTTTTGCTCCTTAACCTTTTGCTTGGAAGGGAACATGCCTCTTTTCATATTTCCTAGGCGGAGGTAAGCCATATGACCACCCTGACTACAAGGGTGTGGGAAAGGACAATGCTACCCTGGGCCTAGGAGCAGACCAGGAAACCATCCCAGACAACACTAGTGACTAGCATACCTGATTGGCCTTTAATCTTTGAGGATGGGGCTGCACCCACAGCTAACTTCCTCTGGGGTCTTCTAGAAGTGTCCGTCAGTGCTCTCTTCCCTTCAAAGCTTCGAAGCCAAGTACCGGCAAATTGGCCTATAGTGCCAAATGTGTCTTGCTGTCTGCTTTTGTGTGGGTTATTAGTTAAGAATGTTTACATTATTACTACGTTGGAAAAACTCCAAAGAAAAATAATATTGTCTAACACATAAAAAAGTTATGTGAAATTCATATGTTTCCATAAATAAAGTTTTACTAGGACACAGCCAGTGTTACTTGTTTAGTATTATCTATGACTGTTTTTGTGTTACAGTCGCAAAGTTGAAGGCACTATGCAGGCTTTTACAGGAAAATTTTGCTAATTGCTGATCTTAGATGTGGCCCTAGAAAAAAAAAAAATCATAGTCATTTTAATATGGTTGCCCCATCCTTGCCATCACCTTTTGGGAAGTGATTATTTCCTAGATGTTTCAAATTCAGCTTATCAAATTCAAGACAAGAAAGTTTTTTTTTTTTTTTTTAAATCTCATGGTGCATGTATGTAGTCCCTGTGGCTGTGGCTGAGCCCTGGATAGAAGCACAATGAGAACTGAGACCCAACAGCCAAATCAGACTGGAATTCGAGATGGAAGCCGTTGAAAGTACCAGTATTCAGGCTGCCTGAATTAGACATTGCAGGGGTCAGCTAGACCATATCAGTTTCTCACTGGGATCTTCCACCTCCTTGAACATTTGTTATATAAATCTGCCCAGTGTTTTAGTATCAACCTGGTTGCAGACATAAGCCCTCATTGCAGGACATGGATCCCCAAGTGGAGGGAAAAAACCCAGGTTTTGCCATCTCATTCCCCTGGCTCTTGCTGCTGGAAGAGGGCACTTTACTTTCAACTCTGATTTTAAAAAGATGTTTTGGATTTTTCCTCAGGGGTTTCATAAGCATTGAAATAGAATTGGCTTGCTGGGTGATTTACCAGCTGCACTTTGTGAGGTTTTCCATGTATGCTTCATCTACTGTCAACATACTCCTTGTGTTAAAATTGGGATTTCTGAAGTAATGTGTTGATCCAGTGACAGAATGCCATTTCTCTTCATTTAGTGTCCAAGCAATAATGCACCAGTTAGTAATGCTAGGCACGAGATGGGAGGCTCAGACATACATATTCCAGCCGAGGTCAAGATCTATTCTTTTTAAATGTCAAAAATGACATTTCTAATACCCATGTATATAGATTCTATTTATTTGTGCACTTAAATTAACTCCTTTCTAATCCAGCTTCCACAGCTGCCAAAGGCTTGCTCTGAAAGGCGTTTTCTTCTAAACTAGTCATAATTCATATCTATCTCTTATTGAAGTGGCTCTCATGGCTTCATACCATAGTCAAAAGTATAGGAAGTTTGTTAGTTTCATCTAATTTCAGATGGTAAGTTGGACCTGGGTTGGCAACAGACACCTCTAATAGCTGTTTTCCCTTTCTTCTCTTGAGATGGGCCCTTATTTCATTCTTTCTTTTTGCATTTGGCCAGTTTTATTATAAAAGGCTTACAAAAATATTGAGCATTCTATGTCTTTCAGAAGGAAATTACTATTAGAATATTATTTGCATGTAGACTTCTAATTATATGATACATATTTACACATCTCACTAAAGATTGAGAGGCTATGATTTCCAATCTAATGACACGTGAGTTGAGAAGCGTACTCGTGATGATGGTGGAAAAGAACTGTTGAAGGTTAGGTCACCCAGGAAAATCTAGGACATATAGTTGCTCTGCCCATATAGTACCTGCCTAACAATGTAGAACACACGAAAGGATTTGGGGCTGAAAAGAAATTGTTATTGTGATAACAACAGTAATGTATTATAGTCACAGAGCAGTCACATGTGTTACCTCATTTAATACTCTTTTTTTTGTTATTTTTTATTTTTTATTTTTTGTATTGAAGGTCGATTTGCCAACATATAGTATAACACCCAGTGCTCATCCCATCAAGTGTCAGTACTTTTGAATAAAATCTCTTTTTTGTATTTTTTTTATTGGATCAATATGCCAACATATAGCATATCACCTAGTGCTCATCCCATCAAATGCCCCCCTCAGTGCCCATCACCCGGTCACCCCCACCCCCGCCTACCTCCCTTTAACTACCCCTTGTTAGTTTCCCAGAGTTAGGAGTCTCTCATGTTCTGTCTCCCTCTCTGATATTTCCCACTCATTTTCTCTCCTTTCCCCTTTATTCCCTTTCACTATTTTTTATATTCCCCAAATGAATGAGACCATATAATGTTTGTCCCTCTCATTTAATACTCTCATTTGTCCTCTGACACAGGGAGGCAAGGCTATTATCCATATTTTTTTTATTTTTAAAATGTTTTACTTATTTAATTGAGAAAGAGAGCACAAGTGGGGGGGTTGCTGGTGGAGAGAGGCAGAGAGGGAAAGGGAGAAGCAGGCTCCCCATTGAGCAGACAGCCCTATGCGGGGCTCAAATCCAGGAACCTGAGATCATGACCTGAGCCAAAGGCAGCAGCTTAACTGACTGAGCCACTCAAGTGTCCCTCCACATTTCATAAATAAGAAGACTGAATCAAAATGACTGAGTGACTTACCTAAGGAAGTCATACTGGGTGGACATAAAATCTAGTTCTCTTTGATCCTGGTTAATTCGATTTTTTTGCAATGCTATTTCCTCAAGACTGGTATAATAAGGTAATGACCACAGGATGTCTTCTGAAATTGGTAGGTGGACTTTTATTTTTAAAAGAAATTCTTAATTCAGATTAATGCTTGAGTCTTTGGGTTGGGTTCTGTTTGATCAAATATTTATTGTACATATATACTGGATACTTGCCAAACTCAGGACCAGCTCTTTTCTCTAGCTTTGGCCCAATTTTTACTTCTAAAATAAGATATTTCCAGACATCAAGAAACCTACAATCTGGTTATTATTATGTTGCCCATTTATTTTTGTCTAAAAAGTTTATTATACATTACTTATTCCTACCACATGGGTTTCAGTCCTCTGTGAAATTTTTATCTTTTTAAATATATATACCTAGCAGATTTGGGTATCCCAACTCCAAAGGTGGGAACACCACTGAGAGGATTGGACATCTGATTCAGAGGAGAGAAGTGTTCTGGATCTTTTCTTTTTTTTTTTTCTTTCTTTTTTTTTTTTGTGGCAGAACTGATTGGTAGCAAAGACATTCAAACATAAGTCTATATTTCATTTGAGGAGGGTTCATGGTTGGGACTTTTTCTGTTCTTTAGCAGCAAGGTAAACAGCAAGTCAGGGCAACTTTTAGACAAAGATTTATCCTTGGAACTTGGAAAGCATTGTGTGTTCCATATATTATAATAAAGTGAAATAAGAATCCTGAGAAAGGTGCTCCAGATCTTGAATTGACTTAGAGTAATATTTAACAATTTTTTAAAATTTCTGTTTTTCACAAGGTGAAGGAAAAAAGTTAAGTTTATAATGAGTATTACCATGGAGTTTTTGACTGAAGATTTTCTAAACCAACTTTATAAATGATTGCTTGGTGTTGGTATCAGGTAACCAAGGTTAAAAAAAATATATATATATATATATATAGAGTCAGGTAACCAAGTTCTAAAAGAAAACAAATGTCATATTGGTCAACTTTAGAAAGAAAAAAGATCCCCCCCATGAAGAATTCTCTTTTGATTCAGTCATAAGAGGCAGTTTAATGTCAATCTGACGATACAGATTTAACTTCTGAGTTTCACAAGCTTTCTTTTCCTTTCCTCATCCAAGAAAGGTTGAAATATAATGCCAAGTTGACTTTTATAAAAAATAATAATATGGATACACAAGCATGACCATTTAGGGAAACAATTTCCTTTAAATCTTATTCTTTGGCGGGCATGACAGCTCACAATAAAAGCCAGGGATGGATGAGGGGCAAACAGGCCCACCTGACTGGTGAGTCTAGATCTCTCCCCTAACCTTGCCTTATCAGCTGTGGTTTTACCATGGAAGCCCCTGTCTATCAGGGAAACATTTATATCTTCTATCTTACAAGTGTATTGGATTTCTATTCCTATAATCTATATTTTAGATTTCTCAAGGAGAGGGCAGTGAGAATGAAAGGGTATTTCAGGTGAAGAAAATAACATAAGCAGAGACCTAGAGATGGATATGAAAAGGTATAGCGAGAAATTGAACTGCAAAGTCATGATGAGTCCAGATCTTGGGTGTTAAATGCCAGCCCTTAGAGAATTGTATTTTGCTCGATAAACAACAGGATAATATTTTTGTGTGCTTTTAAGGAGAGTGAGACTGAAGACAGTGGCGTCAGGTGCAGGTAGTGTTGACGTTGTGGTTACGAGGCTGAACAAGGAGAACTCAACGTTAAGAACATTGAGAAATTGACATGGTAACTGATGTCCACTCTGCCATTGCCCTCTAGATGTAGGGATGACAAACTCATATAAGGGTGGGTCTTGCTTTCTACAAGCTTACTGTCTAAGTTTGAAAGTGGACATACATAATGGAGATGAGATGTTGATCACATAAATGACAGGATGTCTTTCAAAAAGCCCCACAGGTTGGTAATTCTATAGATGCAAAAACTAGCTTTATGAGCATGCTGGGAGGATCCATTTCTCAGGAGCAGATTTATATGAACCCAAAACATAGACTGGCAGAGAGCTTATTATCTACATTTTTCCTATATTCAACTCTCTCTCAAGTTAGATCTTTGGGAAATCATATTGTATTCAGAAAGCTGCTTAGTGAGCATAAAATCTGAGTCAGTTATAAGAATTAGATACTATTAAATTTACCTAATTATTACCTAAAATTAAAGTTATCACCCAGGAAAGCTGGACACAGATCTCTTGAGATCCTTGTCAATGGAACCAGATACCTGATGTCAGAGACTCAGACTTCCTTTTCTCTCAATAGTGTTTGAATGAACCCTCCCAATATTTGTCTTGCAGACTCTGTGTTTCTGTTGCCTATGATCCCTTCTCCCTCAACCTCAAATTCTTTCTTTTGATAAATTAGTAACTAAAGACCAGGCCCAGTTATCAGCATTTACTTTTTCTGGGAATCTATATTTTAGAAACACAAATCAGTGAAAATATATGTAAAAGGATGTTAATTGCAGCCTTGTTTATTTTATTATTTTATTTTATTTTTAAAGGGATTTTATTAATCTATTTATTCATGAGACACATATAGAGAGAGACAGAGACATAGGCAGAGAAACAAGGAGGCTCCCTGTGGGAAGCCTGGTGTGGGACTTGATCCTAGGACCCCAGGATCATGCCCTGAGCCAAAGGCAGATGCTCAACTGCTGAGCCACCCAGGTGTCCTTCCAGCCTTGTTTATAATGCCACAAATTAGCAATGAGCTCAGTTGTGGGACTGGTTAAATAAAAATTATATATTTAGTTAGGCATACTAAACAACCATTAGGGAGAATACATAAAACAGTATGTACTGATTTGACAAGATATATATACATACAAGATATACATAAAAATGCTATTATAAAAATAAGTTGTATGTCAATAGGTATATCAGGATTCCACATTTGTGCAAAAGAAATGCACATATATGTGGTTGTTTGTATATGATATATACATATATGTGTACATGTACATATATATTCTTGTACAAGCACAAGAAAAAATCCAGGAAAAGAATGCCCTCAAATGCCAATAGTGGCTAACTCTGAGGGGAGGGTGAGATTGAGATTATATGTTGGAGATGACCTAAGACTTTCACCTCATCCTTTATGTGCATATACATGCCTACATTCACATACACATGCAATGGGATCATGGGTGCAATTTACTTTTTTTTTTTTCTAAGAACCTCTTTCTTTCCTTCTCTTGTCTACCAGTGTCCTAAAACCTTACAATTTTAAGAAAATCTCTAGGAGAGATGCCTGAGTGACTCAGTGGTTGGGCTTTGGCTCAGGGCGTGATTCCAGAGTACTGGGATTGAGTCCCATGGCGGGCTCCCTGCATGGAGCCTGTTTTTTCCCTCTATCAGTGTCTCTGCCTCTTTCTCTATGTGTCTCTCATGAATAAATAAATAAATAAAATCTTTTAAAAAAGAAAATCTCTAAAAAAAAAAAAAGAAAATCTCTAGGATAAATTACTATTAGGATAAATTATATTATAAATTATTCTAGGATAAACTACTATGCACTGTAGAAATGAATGGATACTATCAAAGAAGTATAAACTGAGCCTATGCCCTCCTACGAAATGGAGATTGCTTCCAACTACATAGGAGTGGGAGTCTAGAGACAGTGAAGAGGTAGAAATATTTCCTATTTCCCACAACTACCGAGACCATAAATCTTGCTTTTGCAAAGCAAGCAGTCCACTTTTAAAGAGTCTTTACCACTGTTCCTCTTAAGTCATCAAACTGCCTGTGAATTCCAGAAGCACCCATACTCCATCTCCCTAACTGCCTCTTGAATCGGAACCTGCCATAGTTATTTCATGTGAGACTCTGAATTTATTTTTAATTTTTATTTATTTATGATAGTCACAGAGAGAGAGAGAGAGAGGCAGAGACACAGGCAGAGGGAGAAGCAGGCTCCATGCAGGGAGCCCAATGTGGGATTCGATTCCGGGTCTCCAGGATCGCGCCCTGGGCCAAAGGCAGGCGCCAAACCGCTGCGTCACCCAGGGATCCCGAGACTCTGAATTTCTAATTTTTGGTTCACAAAATATGTTTCTTCTACCTATAAGTCTCGGCATAGCACTTTGTATGGAACATTACCCGGTATCATTGATGTTGAAAAAAAATAACACCACTTGATGATGATCTTTGAATTCAAGCCTCTTATCTTTCCTCTTTAGAAGGACAAGATGATTGCTTGCAGCTTCCTTAAACCCTCTAAGCAAGCACAGGAAACTACCAGAACGAAATGAAGATTCCTTTTCTTACCAACGTTACCAAAGAACACTTACAGAGTGTTTCATGAATGAATGCAGAATGTGCCAAATGAAGGATGGTCAGAGTCAAACCCAGACAAGCAAGATTGCATGACCTCGATTGGCAACCCTTGCACCCAGTCACAAACAAATGGGACCAGGAACGTGGTTCTCTCCTACTTGCTGGGAGGCGCCTGCACCCACAGCCTCTCGCCATCCATCTCCTCCCTCCCTGATTTGTGTCTGTTTTTGTTAAACAGTGGATCTTGCTAAGCTTTTCAGAAAGCTGACAAGAAGCAAGCTGAAAATTAAAAATGGGTGCCGAGAGGCTTTACGGGAGTCTAAATAAACAGCTCGACAGGAAAGACGTGTGGCAGGCTAAGGTTTCAGGCTAGTGGTCGGAGAGAGTTAAAAGACATCCGTATAACAGAAGGCTCTGTTTGTTTTCCCTGTCCCTGCTCTAGCAAATTTATTGGGTTATCTGTCTTATTTTGACACTTGGGTGTTTAAGGTTTCTGTTCTAGGTGTCTAAAGACATAAAAAAATTATTGTACAGCTTACATTCCTGGCAGAGGCTTTGACATGTGCTAGCTGAGAAGTTCCTATCTGCCAGTAATTTTGCAGAAAAAGCCTTGTAGAATTGGGTTTTCATGGAGGGTCCAAGAATCCTCTGCAGAAAAACACCAAGAACAAAGGGGTTCTTATTTTATTTCTGACCGTATCATCTGAATGTCCAGTGAAGTACTGCCACCCGGCTATGTTCTTCTCATTGTTCTGCTTTTACTCATGCTGTAACATCTAAGGAGCATTATCAGTGTCATGTAGAGGGAGCGGTTTCTCCATCGGTGGAGCTTGCAATCCATGTAGATTGGCAAGATACACTTGGATTTGCTTTTGAGGTTAAAAATGCATAGTAGTCTTGAGTGGACATTAGCCTTTTATGATAAAGCAACATCAAAATATCATAGTCATATGTGTAGAAAATATTGACATTTTGATGACTGATGTACTAAACTACCCACAGGAATGTTGCTATGTTCTCACAATACAAATTTCAAAACAATTTTACTTATAAATGCCTTGTTCCTCATAGATAGTGAGGCTAGTGTAACTAAATAAGGGGAGGTAGGGAATTTAAACAGTTCTCTGGCAAAACCTATATTCATTCATTCATTCATTCATTCATTCATTCTTTAAATAGCATTCAATGACTACTCATGATTTAATTGTTAGCAAGCTTGGGAAACACATGTGGGAAAAAGTATAAAGCACAGTCTGTGGCTGTAATAGAAATTCCATTTCTTCTTTCCTCATCTTCTGTAGGAGACAATCTGCTTGGCATAGTCTGGTTCACTTTTCATGATACCAGGTGATCAGCATTAAGTCAAGGCAAGGAAAACAGTTTACAGTTTATGTTTTCCCCAGGGCAGGTAGCTTTGCAGCAGCTGACACAATATGAGCCCATCATCATTTCCTTCTTAGTCTTCCTTCTTTTTTGGTTCTCCATGGCCTAAGACTGGGACTTGGCAGCTAGTAGCTACAGTGTCTTCTTCTTATAATGTTCTTGGCAAAGACTTATCACCCAGGCCACCGGACAAATGCTTTTCTTATCTTGGCTTCCTTCCCTTGTTTTCATCATGAGCATTCTGCATGTCCCTTTTCACCTCATTATTTGTGAAAGCTTCAGTTTTGTGCAAAGAGCAAAGGTTTTTGGAATCAGCATACCTGAATTTGAATACATTGGTGGGTGACTCTGAGCCTTGGTCTATCATCAGTAAAAATGTACATAATCTTGTGTAGTTCATAGGGTTATGAACCTTACATGTGATCATATACTTGGCCGAAGCTTGGTTCCTGGCTCTAGTGAGTGGTTAAAAATATGCCCCCTTCTTCCTTCTTTAAGTCCTATGGAGAAATGAGGCCTTTGAGAGAGTAAAAGAAAATACTGGTGTCATAGAGATTTTATAGTTCATTGCTTTCCTGTTCATTTCAGACAGATGTGGTGTAAATTAAATTCTTTTAAAAAGCAAGAAAAATTAATGCCTCCTTTGGACATAACCTAGCTTTCCAAATCATAGTGAGCACACACTATATCCAAGTCCTAGAACAGGTTTTGGGAAGGATACAAGTATATAGCCCAATGTGTATTTTCTAGTACCTTAAAAACAACTCGAGCTATGATTTGTATAGTAAAAAGTTGAATAATAATAAAATTAAGTGTTTCGTGGATATTACAAAGAAGTAGGCAATTTTTTTTCCCTCCTGTGGAACTCCTCACAGAGACTTTAATATCATAATATGCATTAAGAATCTCTAAGAAAGGAATAGTAAGCAAAGCCTTCTATGCTTCCATGGTCATGGAATTCTTTATTTTAGTTTTGTCCTTATGGGAATCTTAGATATAGAAAGATAGATTAGGGTCATGGAAAGTGAATGCTAAAGTGAAGAATCAGAACCTTACCCTTAAGGCACTGGCATTTCTAGAAAGGCAAATGTCATGATTCAAGTATTTAATGTTTTAGGAAGGGAAGCGTGGGTCATTGATGAGAATCAAGAGAAAGGTTTTTCCAAGTAGAATAGTTAGGATATAAACTAAATTTTAGTTAATAAGGAGTTTAGAGACTGTGATGTAGAGTCAGCAGGTAGTAAGTAGAAGGCTCTTAACAATGATTTTGGAAGTGAAAACGAGACACCCAACCAAAATAGTTGTGGCTCGAGAGGGCTTTATTCAGGATAGGAAAGGTGAGGGCATGTTAGATGATCAAGAGGAAAACCGCAACAAAGAGAGGACCATGAATGGTCCTGGAGGGAATGAGGATAACTGTGGGATCCAGTCTCTGGAAACAGTGGAAGGGAATAAGGAAGAGAGTATAGATGGGGAAGCAGCCAAGACTTGTAGCACATGGAGGAAAGAAAGGAATGCAGCTCTGATTTCATAGTGCAGTATACTATGTGTACCAGCTAGATCCATTAAATGCTGTATTTATTCTTCATTATAATAGTTATGTCTCCTAGAAATGATGATCTGGGGGCACCTGGGAGGCTCAGTTTGTTAAGTATCTGCCTTCAGCTCAGGTCATGATCCCAGAGTCCTGGGATTGAGCCCCGTGTTGGGTTTCCTGCTCAGCGGGGAGTCTGCTTCTCCCTCTCCTTCTCCTGCTCCCCCTGCTTATGCTCTCTCTCTTTCCCAAATAAGTACTTTTTTTTTTCAAGAAATGATGATCTGAAATGTGCAGACATGGAAATTTGCTCAAGGTCACATAGCTACTAAAGGACAGATCAGATATTTGAAAAAAATCATAAAATTCCCAATGCTAATCTTGAGCGGATATTGACTGCTTGAACTGGGCAATCCAGGAGATAAAAGAGGCTTTGACATGGCCAGAAATGGGGCAGAAGGCAGCCCTCAGCTATCCCTGGGGATAGGAAAATTAGATCCAAGCCTCATCCCCAAACCAGCCTGGATGATCCTTGAACTTACAGCTCTACACTGTCATGCTAGAGCTTGTTGGTCTCCTCAAGCAGGGATGGAGGAAACTGATCTGTCTTCTTCTACAACATGTGTGTATTTATGTACTTATGAATGTGTAGACATAGATACCTTCATCTATAGATCTCCATAGAGCAAGGCACTCTTAAGCTTCTCAATGAATGATATCCTCCTATCTTTCAGAGGCACACAGCCCTTTGGCTAAGGGAAGAGTTCCCCTGGGTTAGTTGCAGGCAGTTCTTGTGAGGATATCTCTTATAGATCTGGATGTTGGGCCCTCAGCCTGTGTCTACAGTTGATGTTCTCATAGCGATTCTCTTAAATTGGTCAGGGCCCAGTGACCTCCTATGGTTGAATTTTCTTCACTTCTCTGTGTTGTTTTCACATCTCCCATTTCACCTAGAAGATTCTGCTCTAGTTCACTGCACCCTTTGGATTATGGTCTCCCAGCTTGTATCTCTGGCTGTCTCTTGGCATGAGGGAATGTATATGTCTCTTCCATTCTTAGAGAGCAAAGGGTGGCTGGGATACTAATTCAGGCTCTCTCTCTCTCTCCAATTCCATGAAGCCACCACCTACACACCACTGCTAGGTGACTCCATGTTGGATCATGTCTTCTTCGTGAAGGTTGTAGTACATGGCATAACCTTAGTAAGTTAGGATTTATTCTTTGTTATCTTCTTCCCCAATTTATCTAAGGTTTCTTGGTTCTAATTATATAAACTAGTCGAACCTTGGGGGACTCTGTATCTTCACATTTCTGCTCTCCTTCCTCTTACTCTCTTTGATTTCCTCTTCCCTTGCTGAAGGACTGCTATTCCTCTTTCTTATTGGGTTGGGGTTTTCCTCAATTGTAGCTTATTCAAGCTACATGATTTTGCCATAACGGCACAGAGATGTTTAGAAATACTTGCTACAAATATAACGTGTAAAGACACTACTTTATGAATGTCTGATATGTGAAGGCAGATAATTACCAGTATTGCCAAGTGAGTTTGCTCCATGCAAATTAATCCAACAAAACACAACTACTATGGCAAAAGGCAAAAGAAGGAATATTATTGAGATGAATAAAACGTAATTCCTGCATTTAGGGAGTTATAATCTTGCAGGGAAGATGAGATCACTTAGACAATGGAAACACAAAGGAGGGTAGCGAGGTAAACGGTCCTTGAGAAAAGAACTGCGGGAATTTGCAGATAGGAGCTGTCACATCTGACTGAGACCATTATTCTGGAAGGAGATGGCTGTGGGCAGGAGTCTAGAAGGACTGGTACATGGGCACATCATAATTAGCAATAGTTAATTCAAGACCTCCCTCTAAGTCCTGCAGCAGAGGCCCAGAAATGAAACACATTCTACAGATGGCTAGCGTGGGGGGTGGGGGGTGGGGTGGGGCATAGCCATTACTCTTTGGGCACAGAAGCACTTTAAAGGCATGAATGCATGAAGGTTGCCCGGATGTGGCTGACCTCAGAGCACAAGCTAAGTGAGGAGGTCAAATGTAACCAGAAGCCTGCCAATGGACTGTTGAGGCATGATGGAGTGAATAAAGGAGCAGGAGAAGAATGGCCTATGCCAGCATGAGGAACTGGGAGAAGGGGAAGGTTGTGGATGGAGAGGAAGAACACCACGACCTTGGAGATGGAGCATGACCATGGGATGGCACAGGCTAGGCTGGGTACAGTGAGCTGCTAATACGGAAGGAGACGCAAAGAAGTACAAAGCAGAGGATAAGAAATTCGGAGGTCAGGGTTTCAGATGGCTAGTTCATGGAGTGCTGGAAATAAAGGGCTCCTATTGTGTTTTTCTTTCTTTCTTTTTTAGCTTGCCAACTGGAATTGCATCCAATGGCTATAAACACACCGGTCTGCATTTTCCACTGTGCCTTGGTCCTTATAAAGGAATAGAAAGGTCACCACTGGAAGATGCCAAGCCTCTGCCAAACCTCACCCACATCCAGCTGCACCCAGCTGTGAATTCGCCCAGGCAGGAGGCGCGGCGGCTTACCGCGCCACTCGATCAGTGGAGCTCAGCCTTGACCTGAGCGCTTCGACACACGCAGGAGCAAGTTTGAAAGAAATGTATTCGGCTCTCTTTGCCTGCAGTTCTGGGGAGGGATTAAAAAAAAAAAGAAGACAAAAACTCAAGAACACCTGAGTCAGCTTCAGTAGCTGGAAATGTAGCAGTTTAACACCAAATAAAGGCCTGTCCAATGGCTGGTGAATCAAATTAAATTCTGAACAAACAACTCTCTAGCCACATCTCAGTCAATTTCGGAATCAATGCAGGTGATTTATGGTTCCTGAGGGTTGTATTCTCTTTCCAGTGTGCTGGGATTTCCACACGTAGCTACCATTTACTACTAATGAGCAGCACACATCAGTCCCAGGGCACCTGGAGGGGAACGCATCACTTGCTCTCATTCAGTGGCATGGGCTCTTTCCACGCAAAAGGGGCTCCTTAGCTGGGTCAGGAGCCTGGGTCTGCTGGGTAGACGCTGTTAATGCAAAGTAGTGATATTTTCCAGTCTTTTTCTCTCCGAAGCACCAGTGCTTTTTAATTTAATGGTTCTCTGGTGTGTGAGAATCCTTTGGGACAAATTTAGTTCTCCAGCCTCAGCACTCTGATTCAAATAGAAGCTGGGAAGGGGCGGAGGAGAGCATTTGGCTTTCTTTGTTACCAGTTGAGGAAAATGAGTCTTGAGTCTATATTTTTATAGGGACGAAATAATACCCCAGTGTTTATCACAGGGCCTGCCACATAACAAGAGCTCTATGGGTATTTGTGGAATAAATGGCAGGTAGTAGAAGCACGCGTAGAACACATGTCTCTCTAAACAAGCGTTTGGGAATTCTCTGAAGAGTAACTGCTAACCGAGTGGGAAGCTAGTGAGACAGAAGAGATTCTGGTAAAGCTGATGGTTTTTGAATGTTTGACTATATGCCAGGCCCAGTCCTAACTCCTTAATTTCATTCATTGCTCACAATAATCTTTTTTAGGTAAGCACTGTTGTCATGCCCATTTTACAGTTGAGGAAGCAGAGGTATAGAGGGCCTAATATGATTTGTCTGAGGTCACATAGTGCTGGTGCTGGGATTTTAATACAGGCAGTTGGCCTCCAGAGTTCCTTTTTTTTTTTTTTTTTTTTTTTGGTTTTATCGAACATTTTATTTAACATACAGCATTCTCTGGCAAAAGAGCAATATACAGGAAAAGCTGGTGTACGTTGCTGTTATAGAAAAAAGTCCTGGAAAAGGATGAAAAATGAGTGTGTTTGGCTGATTCTATTTTATTGCTCTCAAAACTAGACATGCAGCCAGCATTAGCTCCAAAATAAAGGGAAATGAGGCTGAGAATTAAATAAAACTATATACATGAATATCAACACCAGTGAATCATTAGATGCACCCAACAAAAAGTCACCTCCTCCCAGCAGTGTTCATTCATTAAATATATAATTTCATTTCCCTTTTTATCTTTTTTTAAGGATTTTATTTATTTGAGAGAGAGTAAGAGTTGGGGGAGGAGCAGAGGGAGAAGGACAGGTAGATTCCTCACTGAGCACAGAGCCCCCCATGGGGGCTTGATCTCACAACCCTGAGTTCATGACCTGAGCCAAAATCAAGGGTCAGATGCTGAACTGACTGAACCATCCAGGTGCCTTTTCTCTTTTTTTCTTTTAAATGGGAACTCTCACAGGCCTCTTCCATTTGTGTGGTAGAGTTTTTTCCCCCAAAGCAGGGAAAAAACCAGCTTTACTTCAAAATGACAAGCAAAACAAAGACAAAATATTTGCAGCCTCTTAAGTTCTCAGCTTTCGTAGCACTTAGCAATACAGACAGGAATTCACAGTTGGTTTCGGACCAAAGAAAAGTGGAGGGTGACTATGAGACAGGGAGAAGTGTGTGTGTATGTGTGGGGGGGGAGCTTTCTAGGCTGTTCTTGACGCAGATCTTATCATTCTGAAGACATACGCTGAAAACCAGAGAAAAAGGCAGAGCCTGTGACTTGGCATGGTGGATGGGGCCCTCGCCTGGGAGCGGAACAAGTTTGCGGAGGTTAGAACTTGAACCACATGCACAGGGGAAGGACTCTTCTTATTGAGAAAAAGATGTCACTTCATGTCTGCAGGACGTAAGTTAACCTTCCAGGGCAGTAGAATAATAAGAACCCTGAAAAAGTAATTTTCTAAATGAAACCTTAGTTCCCTGGGAAAACACAGTTTCTACATGAGGAAGGAAATTTAGGATCTTTCCACTAGCTCTTGGGATGCAGGGTTTTACTTGCTTCTAAAAAAACTGTGCAGTGGAATCCAACTAATATTACTTACATTCTTTAATAGTCCTTTTTTTCCCTAAAAGAGACGAAATTCCATACAAAACTGAGTCGAAGTTCCCACTGAAATGGAGCTTAGGACAAGTAGTCTACAAACAAAATAACAGGAAAAACATTTGGAATCTGTTTTCCAACCCAGCCTAAAATTTCAGGATTCAGATTTCATAAGGAAAAGGGAGCTGCCTGTTTGGAAATTTGATTTAAAAATAATTTCAAGAAAAGTATTAAGTAGGCCCCAGTATCTCCTGGGAAAACAAGTGGCTTTTAAAAATCTTAAACTGCATTGTAGAAATTTTTATGAATGAGCAACATATGGATTAAATTACTTATATTTGAAAAAAAATCCAATGACAAAGCATACTTGGCAGTTTTATTGAGCCTGAATTATTTGGAAAACAGTCCCGTGATACCTTCGAAATCCCCAGTGGAGTCTAGTTTACGAACGGACCATCTTTAAAAAATGAAATTTAGCCATTCATAGGAAAAGGACTGTCTCCGTCAGGGTGTACAGAGCTCAAGATAAAAAGGTAGGTATCTGATTTGCCTCAGTCTCGAGGATTTCCCAGGTGAGGGGACCAGTGACAGTGACGATCATACACTTAACCTCCGGGAACCCCAGGGCAGGAACCAGTGGGACAATGTTGATTCTCCTTTTAGTATCAGTTTAGCAGATAGGCTGAAAACTTGGCTGTTTGCTCTGTTCCCTAATTTTGAAACTCAGTCAGTCAGTGCTGAATGAGACTGGCTTTCTGAAAAATAATCCGTGGGCAATATCTTGTATACATTATGATTCCTGTGGCTATCTTTCATCCCATACATGAAGTTGTGGGGAAGCCTCTTTAATTCTGTTTAAAAATCTTGGTACAGTTTTAAAATAGTCTGCTCTAAAAATAGTCTAAACATTTATTGAGAAGTGAAGGAGAAAATGAGTGAAGGTACCCAGGGGAAATAAAGAGGTCCCTGGTTGAATTTTATTAAGTATAGAAAGGGAGAGAAGTCATGGATCTTTTACTACCGTATCGGGTGCATGGTACCAACACATCAAATGTCAAACACAGACATGAATATTTTCCAAGACTACCTTGGACAAACCCTATAAAGGCTTAGATTTATAAATCCTTAGGCCCTCTTTATCAATAAGTGACAGTAGCAGGACCTGATCCCAGGTCTTCTGATCCTAAGTCCAGTACTCTCTCTTCTAGAATAAATTCCTTAGGCCTGTAAAAATCTTAGGCTCCTGGCCTGGCATTAAGTATTGATTTATAAGGTGGGGACCCATCACATGGTTATGTTTTTAAATTCTACTACACAAGTGCTCTTTTAAATAATTTATATGAAAATACCTTAAATTTGATTTTGCATGTATGCCATTTGCTACATACATTACACATTTATATACACACAATTGTATGCATTATACATTTATGCACACACAATACTAAACAGGGTTGTCAATGCAAAACATGCCCATTATTCTTTGTGGCTGACTTATGGGATGTTCAAGAATACTTTGAGCACACTCCTGTGCCTTCTATCTAAACTTCCGAACTAAATCTTGTGCCCGATGTGACTCCATTCACTATGTCTATGGATCGGAGAGCTCTATGTCAACTATAATAAAACACACCATTTGGCCATAAAAAACCCTCAATTTGCCCATGCCCATTTCTTGTCTTTAACGTAACTGAAAAGTTCGTGATAGGAGGTGAGCAGTCGCCAGGGGGAAGAGTGTGCAGATGCATCATGGGTAAAAGTTCGGTGCTGCTGGTTCCTCTAGCAAAGCTCATCTTATGCCAGATGAACTTGGCCAAGAAAATGACTGTTTTAGGAGATGTCTGTCTCCCTGCTTTCCTGAATCATTGCTATTGTTCTGTATTCCTTGGAGAGAGGCCACAATCAAGAAGCAGATTGGTGAAGATTTTGAGGTAGTTTCAGAGTTAAGGCTTCTTTCTTGTCTTGTGAGAAAACTTAGTAATTGAGAGAACCGGTTTAAATTCATCTAAAGAACAATTCCAGAAGAACACAATGTAAATGTTAAGTGTAGAATGATTGTTTCTGGCACCCATGGTCACTCATGCTGTTTCTCTGCATATACGTTTTTTTTCTTCCTGGCATGGCTCCTCTGTTTTTTTATTTAACTACTCATCATCCTTCGAAGCTCAGTTTAAGCACCACCTTGGGAAGCCCTCCCTCATCCGTCTGCTGTAGAAGCCACTCCTCCAGGCTCCTGTGGTAACACTGGGCATAACTCTGTGGTAGGATTTACTTGTTCCGTAATAATAGATTTATTTGTCCGTAAAGGCCAGAAATAGACCACTTGAGGGCAAGAATCACGTCATTTCATTCTGAATGCTGAGTTCCTGGCCCAGTGTCTGGCCCATCATAGATCTTCAATAAATGTTTATTGAGTTGTGAATAAATGCATGGCTCATGTAGTGCTGCTGAATACCCAACCCCAATTATGCATGGAAACCAAGAAGTATTGCTCTTTCTCATTATGCTTCAAAAAGTGTCTTGCCTTTGGAAAAAGAAAAACAATCACATTCCCCAACACAATGAAATATATGAATATTATTTGGAACTCAGAGCTCAGAGTTTCATCTGCAGAACATTCTAAGGAAAACAAAAGCCAATCCAATAACCATACCACCTTAGCAGAATGGTTTGAGTGCCTATTTTCTCAGCATGTTCACAAGTTTATAGATGTCTTTGTAGTTGTAACCTTTCTGTGGTTACCACTTAAAGGGAGACAGGTTTGTTTATTAGGCATCTGCCATATATCCTAGGCACAGTGATGAATGATATGCATGCTATCTCAGGAAATACCTACAGTGACTCGAAGTGCTAGAATTATTATGTTTGTATTATAAGTAGCACTGCCCGTGGGAAGCTAAGCAACAGTCTAATAATTGGCAGAAACAGGATTTGAACTGACATCTGACTAAAGCTATCAAAACTTAAAATTTTAAATTACATGGAAATTAATTAAAAAGAAAAGTTAAAAAATTATTTCATTTGGTTAAATTTCTGGGAATGGATTTACTAGGGAAAGTGAAATGTGGATGCTTTTAAAAAATTGTTTTAAAGATTTTACTTATTCATGAGAGACACGCACACACACAGAGGCAGAGACATCGGCAGAAGGACAAGTATGCTCCCCATGGGGAGCTGGATGTGGAACTGGATCTCAGGCCTCTGGGATCCTGACTGAGTCAAATGCTCAGCCACTGAGCCACCCAGGTGCGCCTGAATGCTTTTTAATAGTTGTTGGTGAATTACTTTCCAAAAAGATTGGAGGAATGAATTCACAGTCCAGCAGGCTTCATGTTTCTCCAAGGAAGAGTTTGTGTTTTATCTCCCTAATCTCAGAAGCTAGCACAGTGCGGAGCACATAGTAGCTTCCTAACAGATGTCTGCCAAATGAATTACTGAATAAATGGACACTGCCACCAGTATTATAAATTTCCTTTGAAATCCACATAATGTAGTGCCTGGAAAGTATATAAACCTACAAAAAGCAGATAGGTTTCTTATCCCTGAATAAAAGGAAAAAGATGATCCTTGTAGAACAGACTGACTCTGTTGGAAAAGTAGCTGATATCTCTGTAGTTTTGCAAGCAGCACAGTCTTCTTCCCCATTTCTGTTCTAAGAATTTAGTGAATCCCTTTCCAAAATATGTGATCAAAATCAATCCCACGCCACCCAGGACCCAGACTCAGCATGCTGGTGCAGCTAGACTCACAGTCCTGCAAGCAAAAGTCATTAAAATGTAGTTCTATGCTTTATTTGAATTGTTCAAAGGAAATTAAAGGAAATCTAATGACACTTTTGAAGATGCTCCCCTTTCTCTCTTCTCCAAATTTCTTACATCTTTGACTGCTCTCGTTCCCACTGGTCTCTACATCTGCATTCTCAAATTTCACCCCAAATTCCATTAGAGTCTTTAAACCTAGGCCTCTCTTCATTTTCCCTTGTTGGAGTTCCGGTGGCCTCACCTCTCCTGAAGCAGAGTCCTGGCCTCCACGAACTCAGACCCTTCTTCCTCACCTTTGGAAGTTTCCTTCTCTTTCTTATACTCTTCTCTTTTTCTTTTCTTCTTTCTCTTTCCTTCTTCCCTCTGTCTTTTTTTAAGGAGAAATTAGAATTAATTAATTAATTAATTAATTAAAAATAAAAATTGAAAAATTATTTCATTTGGTCAAATTTTGCTTAAAAAAGTCCTTAACTTCATAATATATAGTTTTTTTTTTTTCCCTAAGATAGAGAGCAAGACAGTGGGGGAGAGTGTGGTGGGGACAGAGGGAGAAGGAAAGAATCTCAAGCAGGCTCCATGCTGAAAGCCCTACAAGGGGCTCGATCTTAGAACCCTGTGATTATGACCTGAGCTGAGATTGAGAATTGGACACCTAACTGCCTGAGCCATCCAAGCACCCCATATCTAGTTTTTTTTTTAAGATGAAATATAGGTAGGATTTAGAGTCAATTCATTGACCTAAAACATTGCTTATCAAATCACACTAGAATTTTCCTCGGCCTAGTCAAGCTTTGCCACTTTTTCTATAAGAAATTTCCTTAACTATCCTTCTTGCTCTCCATTCCTCCAGCTCTCGCCTGGATTATAGTTTTCATGAAGGCTTTGACAGAAACATGTCCACCATTGGATCCATTCCTTAAATTCTGTCCTCTACTTGCTGCCCCTGTATTTTCTTATTGACATCCTCCTCTCTTCACTTCAGACACCTCCAACATTTCAACCATTTCCCCTCTGTCAAAACAAGGAAGGTTCAAGCAGGATTTACCTAATTAGGTTAAACCAAAATTCACATTCAGATACATCTCTTAAGTGTTTGTCTTTAAAACCTTCTCTGACACATTTGTGAAATTAAATCTCTTGAATGCATTTGAGTCTGAATGAGATTACTGTCAGTTGTGTGTACCATTTGTCTGAATTATAAAGCTATTTACCCTGATTCAAATTCAATTTTACTTTTATGACCTTTAGAGTTAGGTAAGTGACATTATAGCTTTGGCAACTTACACAAATATATATATACACACACACATATATACATATTTATACACATACATATACAAACACACACATATATATGCACACACACAACGAAGTTAATTAAACCTACAGTTATTTTTTTGTGTGCTTCTGGTAAAAATTTAAAACAATTCTCAATCCATTGTCTTGTTATTTTTAGTTTTTTGAAATAAGGAAATTTGACAGTTTAGAGTAACTGGCATAATTGCTTTGCAGTTTTAATTTGCAATGTTATTATTAGATTTGTAATTTTTTAAATTAAAAAAACGTAAGACCGTGATTAGTTTTGGAAAAAGCGTCACATATTTAAGAAAACCTAACTTTTTTCTGACTTTAAAAATGTATCAAATTAATAGAAATTTTGCTGGTGGGGTTTGTAAGCCTGCCCTGTCAGGTATTTGAAGTTTGTGAGAATTTCGGCTATCTCAAATTTGCAATGCATTATTGTATTAGTTAAAGTCCATCTGAAAAGCAGACCTAGTAGGAAGTGTGTGCTGAGTGTGTGTATGTGTGTGTGTGGTTTATCACAGGGAACCTGGCGTATGCAATCGTAGGGGCTGGCTGAGCAAATCCAAAGACTGCAAGTCAGGTCATGAGGGGAGAAGATCGCGACCTGAGCGGGCTGTAACTTCATAAACACCGGCCAAAGCTTCATCCAGAGAATGGATTTTTTTCTTCTTGTGAAAACCTCAGCCCTTGCTTTTAAGGCCTTTTTCTAACTGACAAAGTCAGGCTCATTCAGAATAATCTCCTTGGTTTACACTGAACAGAATAAGGATGCTAATTACATCTACAAAATCCTTTTCCAGTAACACCTAGATTAATGTTTGACTAATTACCTGGAAGACTGGTGGCCTAGTGAACCTGACAAATCAAAAACTGTCACAAAATGTTTAAGACATTTTAATTAATTTATGCATGAGTTGTACCCTTTAGTGGGATTTAATCTGTTAAATTTATAATTAAACACAACACAAAGTAAAGGCATACATTATATTTTTCTTTTAAGGTAGAATTACTAGTTTTTTGAGTTTTTAAGTAGGATTATGAGTTTTTTAAATAGATTGACTCAATTTATAAAATGAGCCTAAAGACATGAGAAAACCTAGGTTTTAGTACTTATGATTTTAGCAGTTATAATCAACCAAATAGTTGCAAATATTCTTTTATGTGCACAAGACCTTGCACATTTGTAAAAAAGGAAAATCTTTAATTGATTGAGACTGGCAGAGTAGAATTGGATACAGCACAGGGGTCCTCAGCCCTGACAAATAGTATGGGAATTACAGAAAACAGAATTTAAGTGATTATGGAGTGATATTTGAGAGCTTTAAAATATATTTGTGTCATTGATAATGGTAATGATGAACATACTTCTAATCTCATGATCCACACGATCCAGTTTCAGCACTCTATCACGGTAAAAAATTAATAGTAATATCCAGCAATCAAAAAAATTTCAAAATAACTTGAGGATCTTACCTGCATTTCTTGATGCAATAGTGAATCACAGGAATACTTCTAAAAGAATGCCTCTTTTGTGTGTTGCCTGACTCCCTTTCGTAGGACTTCTGTCATTTCCCCTGCAAACTTTTCCCCAATTCTCAGCCCTAGTCTCTGTGTCATTTTTCTTTCTGTTTTTGCATGATAAAGCTCCAAATGACTGTTCTACCCAAGAAGGACCCTCGCTGGAGGACCAGGGAGACCTCAAGACTTAGGAGGAGCAGAGGCGCAACTGTGACATTCACACACCCATTGGTTTGGGGGTTCGTTTCTTGGGATGGTGATCATTCAGTGTGAGTGTCAGGGATACTCAGGGACACTCGGCCTACTGAGAGCAATGTACATCCTGGAAAACTTAAGGCAAGGAAAGAAAAGCTAAAATGTATTTAGTTATGTAATAGTCACACCAATTACACTTAATTATGTAAACTATTTACCATTTATGCCTAATTAGCCCAAAGCACAGTCATGATTATGCACCCCATTAGCTATGTATGTCAGGTTAACCTGCCGGTAAATTCTATTCTAGTAGGACAATTTTACTAAGATTACTGCTTCTTTTGCTCAGTAGCCTGCATGTGGGGCCTGATCACTTGCTTATAAATTAGGAAAACTTAGGGGAAGGCCCTTGAGCCTGGACAAGCTTCTGACTGCCACACCCCTGAGCCTTCTGCAAGAGTCAACTGAAGCTCCCCAGCTTTTCGGCCTCTCTTCCTTTTCAACTGTTACACCCATGAAATAGTTATAATCAAAGCCTCCTAGCACTGCCGGCTTTCTCTCCTCTCACAAAAGCTCCTCAATCTTATTTTTTAGGCTTTCAATTTCTTGGTACACAAAAGTTCTACTTTTCTTTAAATGTGGACTCTGTGTGAGGCATCTTCCTTTAGGACCTTGGGCCTTCCCTACGGAAGGTTCTGGTTTCCAAGGCATGTCTTGACAGGCAGGTGTCCTTTTCCCTTCATCCAAATTCTTTGTCTAATTTGGATTCTCTGTCCACTTTCTCTGTCTCTGGTCCAGTTCCTTAGCTAGTCCTCAAGGGTGAACAGCAGAAACAACAGACTCTGGGAACCCGGTCTGGGGTTCACCATTGACAAGGGGATTAATATACTACTGTCCAAGGTAAGACATTGTGCCCTCCAGGGACCACCTTGCATGGAACCATGACAGAGCCAGAAGCATTGGCTCTCGTGTGTGCAGGAGCACATATGGCTTGTCCCTAAAGCAAGACCCGCTTTGAACTGCAGGACCTCCTTTTATAAACAGGAAGTGTCTAGATAAATGTACTTGTAATGGAGCCCACATTCTGGAAAGTAGCAGAAATCTCAGGCTATTGTTCTTTCTTGGATCTTTGGTAGTTGTTGTGTCATGGGTGTTCTCAGACCTCTGTCTCTCAGCCCGGGTGAGGAGACAAGGACACAGTCAGTCTTGAGAAGGTGCTGGCTACAAAGTCATGCTGGGGCAGGGTCCTAAAGCTGGGTTTAGGGCCAGGCATTGTAGGTCGTATCCAAAAGGCAAAAGTGGCTAAAGATGGGAGGCAGGGGACAGACTGAGGAATCTAGGGTGGTTTTTTTACCCCCATCTCTGCTGCTCCCTCACAGCTCTGGGTCACCATTGCCTCTCATGGGGACTCTAACATAACTGTCTCCTTACTTCTGCTCTGTGTCCTACAAAGCATCCTCCCAGAGCGCAGTGGCTGGAGCCAGGATCCGTTTAAAGCACCAATCAGATCATGGTTTCCTGTGCCTAAAAACCTCATGATGGCTTCCCAATGACTAACAGCTTTTACTGGATCTTATTAATGCCCACGGCTCCCACCTACTCTGCTTTGGCCACTCTGGTCATTTCTGAATAAGCCCTGGCCTACCCATCTTAGGCTCTTGCGCATGCAGTTTCCTCTGCTTGGAAGGCTCTTCTGCCAGCCCTACTCCTTCATGAATTCAGGCTCTCAACTCCACTGGGTTGCCCCTCTTACCCTATCGTGCTCTGTCACCACACTCTATTTCATTTTCCTTGTAACCACGGATGCTTGTGAAATTATGTTTCATTTATTGCCTGTCTCTTTTCCATAATTTAAGTTCTTTGATAGTAAATTTCTCATTTGTCTTGCTCACCACGGTGTCTCCAGTGTCTAATACAGAGGTTGCCACAGAGCAGGAGTTTTCCAAATATTTAAGAAGTAAAAAAAAAAAAAAATTCCTGGCATACACTATTATTATTAGCTATTCTTAGATTTATTATACATGGGAGAAGTGAGTTGCCATAAAGCTGGCAAAAGGTGTGTGTTGGGGGAGGACTACCTTTTAGATCCAAAGGCAAAGAATCTTTCTATACCAGCATCAAGCTGAACTGGGAATTTCAGGCCTTAAATCCAATGCTGGGAAATCTTTCCCTTTTTTTTTAAATTGCAGTAAAATACACATAACATCACATGTACCATTAGTGACAGTTAGTACATTCACTGTGTTGTGCAATCATCACTTCTGTCTAGTTCCAGGACATTTTTTGTACCCCAAGGAAACCCCAGGCCCAAGAAGCAGTCACTGTTCTCCTTTCTGCCTCCAAACCCTGGCAACCACTAATCTATTTTTTTCTTTTTTGTCTCTATGGATTTGCCTATCCTGGACATTCCATATGAATGGAATCATACAAAATGTGGCCTTTTGTGTCTGGTTTCTTTCATTTCAGATCATGTTTTCAAGGGTCATCCCACATGCCATAGTATGTATCAGTACTCCAATCCTTTCTATGACTGAATACTATCCAGTTGGGTGGATAAGCCAACTGTTTATCTACTCATCAGCTGGTGGACATTTGGGTTGTTTCTATCTTTTGGCTATTGTGAATAGTGCTGTATGAATATTCTTGTAAAAGGTTTTGTTTGAACACCTGTTTTCAATTCTTTTGGTTAAGTATCAGGAGTGAAATTGCTCAGTCTTATGATAATTTTGTGTTGAACTTATTGTGATGGTTAATTTTATGTGTCAACTCTACTGGACCACAGGGTGCCCAGGTATTTGTCTACGTGTATTACTTCTGAATGTGTCTCTAAGGGTGTTTTTGGATGAAATTAGCATTTGAATTGGTGAAGTCAGTAAAGTGGTTGTTCTCCTCAATATGGGTGGGATCATCCAACCTATACATACATACATATATACATATATTTTATGTTCATGAATATCCTTAAGTATCCTGGCACATTGATTGCTTTTTACTTTATGTGCTTCTGGTTCTGAGGCTTTCAAATCTGGACTGGAATCAACATCATCGGCTCCCGTTGTTCTTGGGCCCCAGACTCAGAATGAATTAGACGAGGCACTTTCCTGGGTCTCCAGCTTACAGATGGCATATCATTGGACTTCTCAGCCTCCATAATTGTGTGGGCCAGTTCTTTAAAACAAATTTATTGGTTCTCTTTCTGTAGAGAATCCTGATTAGTGCACTTATTTAGGAATCACCAATAATTTTCCACAGCAGCTGTACCATTTTACATTTCCACTGGCCACGTATGAGGGTTCCAACTTCTCTACGTAACCTTTACCAACTCCTGTGCTTTTTTATTTTGAAACATAGCCACGCTTGTGGGCATAAAATGGTATCTTGTTATGGTTTTCATGTGCACTTCCTAGTGACTAATGTTATTGAGCATCTTTGCATGTCCTTTTTGGCCACTTGTACGTCTATTTCTATTGGGAGAAATATCTACTCAAGTCCTTTGGCCATTTCTTAAATTGGTTTGTTTGACATTTTGTTGCTGTCTCATAAAAATTCTTATATTCTACATACTTGATCCTTATCACATAAATAAGTTGCAATTATCTTCATTCTGTGAATTATCTTCATTTTCCTGATGCACAAAAAGTGTTCTTTGACACATAAAAGCTTTAAATTTTGATTAAATCCATTCTACCTATTTTTAGTTTTGTTGCTCATGCTCTTGGTGTCATAAGTAAGAATTTTCGCCAAATCGAAGGTCATGTAGACTTATCCCTACGTTCTTTTTTGTTGTTGTTGTTTTGTTTTGTTTTGTTTTAACTTGTATCTCTTTGGTCTACTTTGAGATAATTTTTGTGTATGGTGTGAGGTAGAGTTCAACCTTCATTCTTTTGCATGTAATGTCCAGCATGATTTGTTGAAGAGACTGTTCTTTTCCCATTGAGTAGTCTTAGCATCCTTGTTGAAAATCAACTGACCATGGATATATGGATTTATTTCTGGTCTCCTAACTCTATAGCAAATCTAAGTACTTTTTTTTAAAAAAAGAGACACTGCTAATACATTTTGAGATCCTGGGGGAAAAAGCCTTAGAAAATTTCAGGCTACCTTTTGAATGTTGCTATGATTAATCTGGTTTTAACACATCAGAAGAATGCAGTCCCATAGTCAAGTAAATTATAATTACTATGGTTTGGGATAAAAAAAATCCTGCTGAGATGATTGACATTATTATTAAAAGTAACTATAATAGGAATTCTAGACAGTCCCTACTTACATGAATCTTAGCAGTCTTTTAAGACATATGATCCAATAATAAACATTAGGTTAATGTTTCTCTCAGGGCCTATACCTCTTATCTGGCCACATTTGAAGATGATTATCTCTTCCTTGACCAGTCCCTTCACAATCCTAAGAACCGAATAATGGGCAGAGGGGAGAAGAAAAAAATGTTTGGAATATAAAATGTAATCATTTCTAAAATACATGAATCATCTGTCTTTTCTACCCCTTCTTTCACCAGACTTAGGATTTAAATAAACAGTTTGACCTGGACTTGGTAATAGGGGTCCTGCTGAAATCAATCTGAGATTAAGCTATTCCATTTTACATAGTTCATACTTTCATTCTTATAGCAGACATTATTTATTGGATTTCAGGCTCTGGAGTGGATTCTGAGATTGTAAGAGTATAAGATATTCCCTGGTTTCGAGGCATATTTATTATCTGATGAGGAACATGTAACAAAAGCATAGAGCTAGGCTATAATGTGATAAAGGCCTCACTAAAAGTTATGTATAAAGTACTTGGATAGTGGGATCCCTGGGTGGCACAGCGGTCTGGCGCCTGCCTTTGGCCCAGGGCGCGATCCTGGAGACTTGGGATCGAATCCCACGTCGGGCTCCCTGCATGGAGTCTGCTTCTCCCTCTGCCTGTGTCTCTGCCTCTCTCTCTCTCTGTGACTATCATGAATAAATAAATAAAATCTTAAAAAAAAAAAAAGTACTTGGATAGCATGAGGAATAGAGTGATTAATCCTGCCCAGGGCTTCACAGTTCTGTGAGACAGAACTCCTTGAGAGCGAGAACTCTTTCTTCACCTTTGTACTCCCATTGCTGAGAACTTTGGAGCATTTATGTGCTCTATAAATTTATTGAATAAGTGGACAGACTAAGACTTGAATGTAAATAGAAGTTTTCCATACAGAAAAGGAGAATACAATTCTAGGCTGAGGGTGAACAGTATGTTGCGGGGGCACGGAGGCTTATGAGTGTGAATCATCCACTGACCGAGTTTGAAAGGGTCTGAAGGTTCATGGGTGGCAGGAGATGAAGATGAAAAGCAGCCAAGGATGAATTCATAGGGAGCCTCAGATGGAACACTAAGAAATTTGGAGATTATTCTTCAGGCTACAGGACCCATGGATTGTATATAAAGCCAGGTTGGTGGCAGAAGTGGGAGACATAACAGTTACATGAAGATATATCTGTATTTTAGAAAGAATACTCAGGGAGCACAGTATAAAATGGATTTGTGGTGGGGGAGATAGGCAGCAAGACCATACAGGAGCCCATGAAAGTCCAAGGGGAGTTCGTTGAAGAGAGCCTGAGAGAGGGTAATGCCAGATGAACCCCGAGGAAGTGACGGGTCCTAAGGATACTTCTAAGGCTGAATTGGCAGAATTTGTTATTAGGGGTGGAGGTTGAGTTGTTGAGGAATGAGGCCAGGTTTCTACTTTGAGGAATTGTGTAGATTATGGTACCAAGAGGAAATGAAGAATAAGAAGGGAAACAGGATTGGGCTATGTGGATGGGGAGAACGGGAAGGAAGAAGATGGATCAATGGAGAGAATTATAACCTGGTTGAAAAATCCAAACCACAGGTCACTATCTGTCTTTAAAATGCTCCAAGAAAGAGAACCATTCAGATAGTCTGGCAAAGTGAAGAAAATCCTATCTCAGTAGTATCGTCACCTGAGGCTTATAAAAAGATCATGTCCTTTTTTTTTTTTTAAGATTTTATTTATTTATTATGAGAGACACACACACACACAGAGAGAATGGTGCAGATACAGGCAGAGGGAGAAGCAGGCTCCATGCAGGGAGCCTGATGTGGGGACTCAATCCCAGGTCTCCAGGATCAGGCCCTGGGCTGAAGGCAAGTGCTAAACCGCTGTGCCACCTGGGCCGCCCGATCATGTCTGTTTGAGGAATGTTACATTACCATATTTGGGCTTACATTTCTCCTTTTCTTCCAATTTCACAGTTTTCTACACTTCAATTCTAATTCTACTGATTATTAAGCATTTACTGTTAACAATATTAAACAAAAGCTAGCATTACTATGTTACTGACACTATGTTTCATACTTTTGGTATATCATTTCAGAGCTATTTTAGGTACAAGAAATGGTTATGATTCCTATTTGGCAAAATCTGAGGCTTAGAGAGGAAAAGTGACCTATGTAAGCCCACACATCTGAGTGGTAGAGACAGCTCTCACACCTGGTTCCTCTGAATCCATAGACCCCATTCAAGCACTAGGTCAGTGATTATCACTGTCACAACTCATTGGTTTGTTCTGAAATCAATTTAGTATCATCAGTATTAAAAAATAATAGAATATAATTGAAAAGCATCAATATTAATCACACATATTGAAGCTAACTATTGTTTTGTAAGGTTTTTGTTGCTCTTGCACACCTGTATATACACACAATGGCTGGGATTGCCAACAGCAGGTAGTGTATGTCCAGTATTGGAGGGAGTGTGGGTTGGAGGTGTTTTGCGTAGAAAGCCTTTCAGTTTGGGATAATGGAGGAAAGTTTCAGAGATGAGGTGATATTTTTTTTAATAGAACTTTAAAGGATAATGAGATTTGGGCAGAGGAACAGGGTCATTCTCTGCAGGTGACTGATATTTTACGTGAGGTAGGTATTCTAATTTCATTCTTTGAATCTTTTTATTCAAGGAAAGAAATTAGCACCAAGAACCTATGTTCACGTTGGTTGATTTTTGGCCGTCTAGCATCCTCTTACCCTTCCTAAAAGAATCCCAATTTTTTTTGGAAATTGGCTCTCTGGTTGGGGCAAAGATTGGGGTGTTAAAAGGGTGACTATTTCTCCCCTAGATAAGTAACTGCCATGGGACTGGACATGGTTTTAGCTTATTCATTTCCTTGTCTATTCCCTGGGTTTCACTGCAGTTGCTGCTTCTTTAGTCTGCAGAGTAGAGTGGCTAGTACTCTGGTGATGAGCATTCCCTAATCTTCCAGCCATCTCTTGGCTCCCAAAATCCTAATAAATTTATTTCACCTTGGGGCACTTGGGTGGCTTAGTGGTTGAGCAGCTGCCTTTGGCTCAGGGTGTGATCCCAGGGTCCTGGGATTGAGTCCCACAGCGGGCTCCCCTCAGGGAGCCCGCTTCTCACTCTACCTGTGTCTCTGCCTCTCTGTGTGTCTCTCATCAATAAATAAATAAAATCTAAAAAAAAAAAATTCCTTCACCTTAATCTAAAACTCTAACTGGAACAATGAGCAAAGTCTTTTCTGACCATTATCTCATCGAAAATCTCTATAACATACCTGTACATTACTTTACAAAAAAAGCAAACAGGCTCAGAGGGAGGTCCTGCCCTCTGAGAAGAGATGGAAGAGGGGACTTGAACTCAGATCTTACTAGAGGTCAATGTTTTTTATTTTTTTCTTTTTCTTTTTTTTTCTTTTTTTTTAAATTTTTTTCTATCATTGCAGGCTGCCTCTCCAGAACTGGGTAAGATTTTGTGCTTAGAAGTTTTTATGATTTTAAGGAGTCTTCAGTTGTTGTTAAAATGACCCCCAAAAATGTAAATGGTCACCTTAATATAAAAAGAGTCTTTTCTTAAAAGAAGATGTTAGACTTAAAGTTTCCTTGTCTTAAACAAACAAACAAAAAATTAGATCACTCAATCAACAAGACTGAGCTCTCTCCCTCTTTCTGAATGTTTATTAGGGATTCTAGGCAGGGGCTTATATAATTGAGAGGATTAAAATGAAGGAATGGAAGGAGAGAAGAAAATGTTCCCTTAGGCAGAATGGGAACTAGAGTAATGGGAAAATGTTTCCTGAGAAAGCAGAAAATGTGTGCAAAGCAAAATTATTTTTAAAGACGTTGAGAGGATAGAGGTTGGGGTAGGGTAAAGAGAACAGAGAGAAGGCAAGGAATATCTACTGGAGAAAAACACAAGAGAAGGAATGAAGTTTGGTCTGGTTTTAATTTATGTCAATTGGCAAATAAATCCATGAAAGCTGTTCAAGGCATGGATATCCCCTCTGTAATGTAAGTAACTGAAACCAGTTCAGAAAGCATTTTTTTCCTCCTCTTCCTAAAAATATGATACACCCTATAGACAGAGGCAACATCAATAAAGTTCCTTGCCTCTGGCTCTACATTCTCCCTTCCCACCTCCTACACCTTCTGTTTCTGCCTGCAGTTCAGAGCTGATACAATTAAGGAATTAGGGATATTCATGAACATAAATATATGTATGTTTAATTTTGCTGTCAAACCAGAGATAAAGGTGAGCAGTCAAGCAGTGAATGAGCAAAATTCCTCTTCTAAGATTTTGCTGAAAACTTTTGATCCTTAAAGACTCACCCATTTCCGGCACTTTCCCTAACTCTGGGGTAAGGATAAAAGAAAAAGTATGTTCAATTATATCAATTGTGTTCAGAAGTATTTTTTTAAAAAAATTTTCCTTGCTGAATTCTGAAAAGAATTTTGAGATGATTAGATAGGCATGAATGTGAGTGTTTCTGCAGAAAGTTAACCTTTGTTGATTGACTGCCATGGGTAAATTAGCGGAAGTCAGAAGATTAAAGGCAATGAACTGACAGATATTTAATATCTAGAAAATAACTTCTGCAAACCAATAAAAAGATGAACAATCTAGTCAAAAAAAAGTGAAAGGTATGATCAGCCTTTCGCAGAAGAAATAGGAATGTTTTGTAAACGTATCAAGAGATGCTGAACTTAATACATTGCAATTTGAAACCACAGAAAGATGTTTTCATACCCCCCAGTTTGTCAGAAGTTAAAAACTCGGGCAATACTAAGAGTTGGTAAGGATATAGAATGATAGGACCTCATACAGGAGCGTAAATGGGTTAAATCACTTTGGGAAGGAGGTTTGTTTGCCTAGTGAGTGGTGCTATTTTATCCATTAGAGCCCTTAGCAGATTAATCATAGCTGATTTAAATTCTTAGTTTGAGAATTCCAACATCAATGCCAGATCTGAGTCTGGTTCTGATGTTTGCTTTATATTTTTGCAACCTTTTTTTCTGCCTAAGCTGGACTTGAGGCACTGGGTAAAAGGAACTGCTATAAATAGGCCTCTAGTAGGTGGTGACAAGGATGGGGGGGGGGGACCTAATCCTAGGATTAGGTCTCAGTCTTTTAGTGAGTTTGTGCCTCTGGAATGTGAAATTCACAAGTGTTTCCCAGTCCCCTGGAAGGTGACCGGATACTAGAATGGGTAGAGTTGGATATTTCTCTTCCTCTGTTTGGAAGGCTAGAGCCAGCTGGGGTTGGATGCTTCCATTTCCCCAGGTGGGCTGGGCTCTGATAAAACACCTGGAAGGTTAGGCTCTGGTTAGAGTTTCCCCTGAGGGCAAGGGCAATCCTTTCTAAGAGCAGAATGCTCTGCTGTATTTCAAGATGGTTAGCAAGCATCACCTTGCTGAAGCAAAACTATGGGTCCCATTTTGAAATTTTATTTAAAATTTAGGCCATGACAGAATGGGACTTGGGATCAGGCCTCAAATTTAGATTTTTTAAAAAGATTTATTCATTTATTCATGAGAGACACACAGAGAGAGACAGAGACATAGGCAGAGGGAGAAGATACTGAATCCCAGGACCCTGGGATCACGTCTTAAGCCCAAGGCAGACACCCAACCACTGAGCCACCCAGGTAGACACCCAGGTGTCCCTCAAATTTAGATTTTTTGACCCCCTGTCCAAAGGAGACTATACATATGGTCACAGAGCTACACTGTGACAACTTTTCCTTTTTCCCTGCAGGAAGTAAGAGGGGATTGTTCTCTAATATTCACTGTAAGGACCTGGTTGAGCTTCTGGAAGTAAAACTGACAAAGTTGTGGATGGAGCAATGAACCAAAGACCATATTAAGTTGCGAAGTCCGCGACAAAGGAAAGAGGAGAGAAGGGACAGAGGGATAGAGACTGAAGCTTGCATAACAACAAGCTAGCTGATGAAAGAGCATCAAAATGTGATTGGTTTTGAGGGTTGAAACTTGAATGATTTTTTTCTCTTAAGTTTCTCTTTATGGCCCAAAATTTTTACAATGAGCAGAAGGGGTTTTATAAAAAAACAAACAAACAAACAACAAATAAAACAACAACAAAAAACCTGATAAACTTTACTTAAAATATACCTTTTTCCTTTGCAGGTGTGCAGCATAGAATCACAGATTTTTATGAGCTTGGAGGAACTCTGAAAATACTTTGGTTCAATTCTCCTCTCCCTTGTCCATTGTAATCAACCACCATATCTTCCTGCTTACTGTATACAGGGAACCTTGCCAAAGACAAAGTTATATCAGGAAGAATAAAATAGGATCGGGACTCTTATCTCCACTTCCCCTTGCAAAAACTCCCCCAAGAGGACAATGATAATAGGAGGTGAAATATGCTCAGTGCCCTACCATTGTGTCAGGGATGGATGGAAAGTGCTGGAAAGGTGGTTAATGCATTTACATGCATCTATAAGATAACTCTTCATATACCCCTTTTTTTGTTGTTGTTTTTTAATTTATTTATTTATTCATGAGAAATGCAGAGAGAGAGAGGCAGAGACACAGACAGCTGGAGAAGCAGTCTCCATGCCGGGAGTCCGATGTGGGACTCAATCCCGGGCCTCCAGGATTTCATCCTAGGCTGAAGGCAGATGCTAAACCTCTGAGCCTCCCAGGGATCCCCTCATATTCTCCTATGAATTGAAGATATTCTTGGTATTTTAAGCCTAATAATCAAGAGTAGAGGAGAAAGCCATGGCTTTGAATAGCTAGGCGTGGTATTTTCAAAATGCTTGCCAGCATTATATTTTGTGAGTATATTCTCCAGCATTTGCACCGAGGTTTCTTGTCCTAGCCTCAAACTCGACTTGAAAAGAACTGATACTTATTCTCTTTTCTTTAATCCAGGGATTATCTAAAACAAGAGAGTGGAAATTTACCAATACTATCTTCAACAAAGGAGAAAAAAAAATCCAACCATTGCTACTTCCTAGATGTGACTTTAATAATCAATATCACTGCTTATTGCGGGTTTACCTCATACAGGGCACATTATTTATATAATCTTAATCCACATGGCAATCCTCTGAGTTGATATTATTCTTTCCATTGTACAGTTCCAGAAAATAAAATTCATAGGAGTTTTAGTGATTTTCCCCAAGTGGTATGCATGTGAGTACAACCATGAAATTTGAACCTAGATTTGCCTGATTTTGAGTCCATGATCTTAATGACTTCTCTGTACCCCCTATTTAGATGAGTTGTTTCACTTCTCTATGCCTTAAGTTTGTCATTTGAAAAGTAGAGAAAACATTTCCTCCTTCCTGGTTTTGTTCTTAGGAAAAAATCAATATAAAACATTCAGTGGGCACTCAGTACATGTTGCTTCTCTTTAAGTCAAAACCTGAAAGCTGCAGGAATGGCATTTAGTGACTCTCAGGTAAAAATGGAGCTGAAATTCAAGTCTTCCTCTCAGGTTTTCAAGTTTTATGGGAATTGGCCAATAGAGTCAACTTGCAGCATTAAAAATACGTATCCTTATCCAAAACAAGAGCAATGAGAGAGGATGATCATTTCAGATGATTTCTCTAGCAGCCAAAAGAGGGTTAAATAAAAAATTAAGAACTCAAGAGTATTTTTTTTTAACATGGCCATTGGGATGGAAATGCAATCAACTCCTTTACTTTTCCTGCCTGATTACCAGCAAGTGTTCAGAACTGCTGAATGTAAACGGAACACTCTTGTCCTCAGAACCAGGGCTGGCTTCACGGACAAGTAACCTATGCAGCCACATAGAGTCCCATGCTTAGAAGGGCTTCATGCTTGGATAACTGCTCTCCTATCACTGGTCTTGAAATTCCTAATAATTTTTGAACAAGACACCTAGATTTTCATTATTCACTCAGCCTGGCAAATCATGTATGCAGTCCTCCTCAGAACCTTTGGTGTCCTCCAGTTCACCTCACTGAAAATGCCCTCAGTCCAATGAACACATTCCCAGGAGATCACATAGAATACTGCTTTAGCAGATTTCCCTTCTCCTTTTGTTTTTATTAGCAAGCAATCACCCACCCATCTTTTGAGGTTATGTATAATGCATGCTATGTAGAAAGGTCTAGGTGTATAAGGATGAAAGTAATACAGTAATTCCTTTTTTAAGAAGGAAAAACAGCACCATGGCCAAAATGAATGTGTGGAGGACAATCGTACTTTGAAATGACTTCTTCAGAGGAAGTTTTGAATTTCTGCTTATGAGTAGCTTTGGGTGGGGTCTGGATATCTGTATTTTCTTAAAATGCCTCAGGGGAACCACTGAGTCAAAACCTTGCTGAAAGAAATGGACACTTCTGGAAAGCACTAATAGAATTTCTTTAAAAAATCCTCTAGAGGATTTGTATGTAATCAACTTTGTATTCCTGGGGCAGCTAGAGTTTTGCATATGGTAGGTGCTCAGCCAACTTTTATTGACTGACGGGAGGCCACACTTGACTTTAATTCCTTTGTTAAGGGACACTGTAAATACAATCTGTGCCTAAGCTTTATGGCCTTAAAAAAAAAAAAAAAAGATTTTGCTGAGCCCTGGATGAATGATTGTAAAGCTACATTTACAAACATTCAATTTATAATAGCATCAACTAAATCTAACCAAAAAAGTTACAAGATGTAAAAACTATATTATATTTCTTGAAAAAAATTAAAGGTCTAAATAAATAGCTATATAATGTTTATGGATTCTAAGATTGCATATTGCTGAAATGTCAATTATTCCAAAATTGACCCATAAATTCAATGCAATTCCAAATGAAATCCCAGCAGGCTTTTTTGGGATAGAAATTAGCAAAGAAATGCTAAAATGTATAGGGAAATGCAGAGCATCTAGAATGGCCAAAGCAATTTTGAGAAAAGATCGAGAAAGAACATAGCTGGAGCCACACTGCCTAATTTCAACACTTACTGTAAAACTTCAGTAATTAAGACAGTGTGATACTGGCTAAAGGACAGGCAAATAGATGAAGAGAATAGAATTTGCAAACAGATCTGCCCATGTACAATCAATTTATTAACAAGAACAATACCAAGGTAATTCAATGGGAAAAGAATACTCTTTTTCATAAATGGTCTGCATCCACTGGATGACCAACTTGACTCTGTCACTCACCATACAAAAAAATTAATTTGAAATGGATCTGAAAATTATCGTAGACCTAAGCATAAAAGCTAAAACTATAAAACCTTTAGAAGCTATGCAACTTTAGGTTGGAAACATTGTTAATAGGACATAGAAAAGAGCAAACCATAAAAGAAAACCATGATAAATTGACCTAATCGAAATTTAAAACTTCTGTTCTTCAAAAGACACCACTAAGAGAACCAAATGGCAATGCATAGTCTGAGAAAACATTTGTATATGAAGAGTAGTTAGAGAGATGTAATGTTGCTGGCTCTGAAGGTGAAGGAAGGAGGTGACAAGGCAAGGAATGTGGGTGGTCTCTCAAAGTTAGAGTAGTCAAGAAAGCAGATTCTCCCCTAGAGCCTCTGGAAAGAAACACAGCCCTGCCAACACTCAGGACTGTAGCTCAGTGAGATTCATATTGGACATATAACCTACAGACCTGTCCGATAATAAATTTGTGTTGGTTTAAGCCAGTAAATTTTTTAAAAAGCCAGTAAATTTGTAGTAATTGTTACAGCAGTAATAGGAAACTAATGTAATTCCTTAGAATTTTCTATGTAAGCAATCATGTTATCTCTGCATAGAGACAATTTCCCTTCTTTCTAACCTTAATGGCTTTTACTTCGTTGTTTTTCTTTATTGCACTGGATAGCAATTCTAGTAAAATGTTGAATAGAAAGGTGAGAGTAGACATTCTTGTCTTGCTCCCAATCTTTAGGGGAAAGCATTCAGTTTTTACACCATACAGTATGATGTTAGCTGCAGGTTTTTCATAGTTGTCCTTTATCAAACTGAAGAAGTTCCCTTCTTGTCCTAGTTTGCTAAGAATGTTTGTTATAATGGTGTTAAATCTTGTCAAGTCCTTTTTCTGCAACTATTGTGCTGATTATACGACTTTGCCTCCTTCACCTATGTGGGCAAATTATTTATTGATTTTTGAATGTTGAACCAACTTTGCATTTTTGGAATAAATCTCCTTTTTATGTATCAATGGGTTTGGTTTGCTAATAGTTTATTGGCAGTATTTGCATGTGCATCATTTATCACTGTGTAACAAATTACCAAAGCTTAAAACAACACATGTTAATTATCTTACAGTTTCTGTGGGTCAGGAGCTGGGTGCACTCTGACTGGGTGGGTCCTCAGCTTAGGGTCTCACAAGGCTGCATTTAAGGTGTTGGCCATTTGGTGCTCTCATTTGAAAGCTCAACTAGGGAAGAGTCTGCTTCCAAGGTCTTTCGGGTAGCTGTCAGAATTCATCTCCTTGTGGTTGTACAGTTGAGAGTCCTGGCTTCTTGCTGGCTGTTCTTGGAGAGCACTCTCACTTCCTTGCCATGTGGGCTTCCCAACATGGCTACTTCTTCAAAGCCAGCCAAGGAACATCTCTAGAGTGAGTCTGCTAGCAAGGCATATTAAATAAATGTAATGTGATTCTGGGAAGGACATCACTTCCATCACTTTTGCCATGTTCTGTTGGTTATTAGGCAAGTCACAGTTCCCACCTACTCTCAAAGGGGAGAGAATTATTCAAGGATATGAACACCAGGAGGTAGAGCTACCCTATATCTGTCTATTACAGTATCTATGTCCATGAGAAATATTGCTCTGTCATTTTTTTGTCTTATAATATCTTTTTTCAGATTTTGTTATTATATAATCATTATATGGATGACTTTGAAAATGCTTTTTTAATTTTCACCCATTTCTTTCCTGCTTTCTTACTTTCAACTGATTCTCAGAAGCAAATATCAGATTAAATTGTTGATAGAAATACCTAAGCTTCTGTTAGTGGAATATATGATTTAAAATAAAAATAAAAACAAAACTCTGTATTTGAGAACAGAATTAATAGTTTTATTTTTGAGTGAGCCCATAATGGTCACTTAAAAAGTTCTGATCATCATTTAAGCCTCAGTCAAGGGCCTACAGAAGCTTTATTTTTGTCTACGTGTTTTCTGTCGTATTCCATAACATCCCTAACTTTTCGATAGGATTTTAGCAGAATTAAACTTAAATTATTCAATCATGTATAATGAATTTCTTTCAGCTTCTATACAATGACTTATTGATTTAGGGCTGCAAATTAACAGCTGGTGACAGTAAGGTAAATGCTGGTAGTAGCAAAATGACAGTTGAGTCTTATTGTATAGTTCTTATGCATTAAATAATTTAATGAAATATTTTTTTCTCCTTTTAATTTTCAGAAGCTCTATACTGAGGTCAAATGGGCCACATATGAGCATATTAAACCCTTGAGTTCAGAGAGATAGCTTGCTCCTTATCCTAAAGCATACTCTGGGCACTGGCTATTTCTTTTGCCGATAATGATTTAATCCAAAAATGTGCTTTTGGTCAAGCAATGGGGTAAGATTTGTAGCTCTGGAGTAGTCAGACCCTGTGCAAATTGTGACTCTGCCTCTTCCTAGTATTATGCCTTTGAAAAGCCCTTTTTTTCATTGGTAAAATAAGTGCAGTGGAAGTGCTTGCATCAAAGAGTTGTCCGAATTAAATAGGTTAATTCGTGCATAAAGCTCAATGCAGATTTTGACACGTAATACGCACTTAATAAATGTTATCTCTTACTATCACTTTCACAGTTATTGTCAAGTGGAAAGAGTATGGGTTTTGGAAACCGGCAAACATGGGCACCACCATTTACCAGCCATGTGATCTTATGGTAGTTGGCTGGCTTCACCGAACTTCAGTGTCCTTGTTTCTAACATGAGGAATACGACAATACTTTCTAGGATTGTCATCTAGCAGAGTGCCTGTTGCACAGAAAGCATTTTACAAAGGTGAGCTTGGCTCTTCATCTCTTCTCTAGTGTTCTTTTAGAGGCTTCTTTTTTTTTTTTTTAAGATTTTATTTATTCATGAGAGAGAGAAGCAGAGATATAGGACGAGGGAAAAGCAGGCTCCCCATGGGGAGCCTGATATAGCACTCGATCCCAGGACTTTGGGACCATGACTTGAGCTGAAGGCAGACATTCAACTGCTGAGCAACCCAGGTGCCCCCTTTGAGAGTCTTCTTGTCTAAAGATCAAATATTAGTTAAGATATAGGTCAGGCCACTGTTACAAGAGACCCTAAGATAACAAAATTGCAAAATTATCTCTCTGTCATGTAAGAGGCTAGTACATAGCCTAATTTCAGGGATGCAGTGTCCTCTGCTGTTGCTCTGCCCTCTTCTATGTTTTAGCCTCTGAGAAAGGGACAGATGGAAGGGGGGCACATGTTTCCTTCTTTTGAGGAAAATTTCCAAAATCCATACGTCTCACTTCTCCCCCATATACCATTGGCCAGAAGCAGGTTATTTGCCCACACCTACCTGCTAGGAAAGGAGATGTTATCTTTGGCTGGGCACGATGATGGGGTGGTAGGTGGGGCCACCAGTCCCTGCCAAAATACATTTCTAGCCTAATCCTACCAGATGAAATGAGAGCGCAAGACTGTATTTCCCTCCAAAGTGGTGGAGCTGGGTTTCCTGGAGGATGAGAGTAGAAAAAACAGTGTTCAATTGTTCCAAAGAAAGAGACTGCTATGCTTGTACAACTGATCTCATGTTTGGGGTATTAACAGGGCTTAACATGACTGTGGTTGCTTTTGTTTCTCATTTCTTTCCTTTATTACAACCAATGCTTGCTACGAATGATCTAAGTTACCTATTATCTTCAACTTTCACTAAGTGCAGAGGAAAACAAGGCTTCTTCTGTTCTTTTGCGCCAGAACAATGGATCAATCAATAAGTAGTTATTGAGCTTCTAGGATTTATTCATTTATTCATGCATTTATTATTCATGCATTCATTTATTCATTTTATCTTATTCCATAAGTATATCTATTGAGTTTTACTTTGCAGTGTATTCTGGGAACATTAATGCTTCCTAGACATGATCTCAGGCCCCATTGAACTCTTGTTTAGTGGTAAAGAGAGACAAGCATTGAAAACACAACACAGTGCAGTAGGTACTGGGAAAGATGTAAGCCCAGGGTGCTATGAGAGCCCACTGGAGAGCTGCAAGTCCGGGAGGAGGTGGCCCCTGAACTGAATCAATCGCTATGATGGTTGATGCAGCATTTTCCATCAAAACATTCAGAAAACAATGAACCTTTTTTTTTTTTTTTTTTTTAAATCATACCTCATTAAACGTTTAAGTTTCCTAGGATCTGCAGGCATTTAGAGGAGAAGAAGATCCATGAGGCTTGAGCGGAGAGGAAAAGCTTTTGTTAAATTTTTTTTTAAAGATTTATTTATGATAGAGAGAGACAGAGACAGAGACAGAGACACAGGAGGAGGGAGAAGCAGGCCCCATGCCGGGAGCCCGACATGGGACTCGATCCCGGGACTCCAGGATCGCGCTCTGGGCCAAAGGCAGGCGCTAAACTGCTGAGCCACCCAGGGATCCCTGAGCAAAAGCTTTTGGATAATGTAAGTCTCAAAAAGATTTTGGATCAATTTAGAGGTGTGAGAATGGCATGCCAGTGTGGGAGCAGTCTGAACAAAGTGCCGAGTCTCTGAGATTAGAAAATGTCCTAGACATTATCATTACGTTTCCTTCTTTGGTCTCATTCTTGGGTCTCAAGACAACCACAGGACAGATCTCAGCAACTTCTCCCTTGTCCTGTGTGGCTCTTCACCAAATACAGGGTATAGAAATGGACAATGGCAGAGTTGTGTTTAATGCCGCTAAGCTTTCCATTCTGAGTTGGCAGCCTCAGTATATAATTTTCTCAGATAGAAAATCTCCTGGCTTGGGATTTTTCCAGAAATTACTTTCCCCCAATTAGATTCGAGTTTGATGCAATCACTGCTTGAAAATTGTCTCAAATTGAAACCATCTAATAGCCATTTTTGGAATGAAGACGATGGGAGAAATTCAATACACCATAGACAGTCCATTCATAGAGTGTGTGATCCAAGAACAGGAACAGAACAGATTCTCAAGTGTGCCTTGCTTCGGACACAAAGTGTCAGCAACTTTCATAACAGGGTGGTCTCAACCAGCAGATCCTTTGTTGGCTTCGCACAAATCAAATCAAGCCTTGAGGGGAAGTGCAGTTTGATTGTATTTTGAGAAACCAGATTTGACATGTTCATCAGATGCCTTTCTTTCCCTTCATCATACAGGCATATTCCAGAGAGGCTGGCCAGAGGGTTCAAAGGATTTGGCCATATCCTGGCTCCCAAGTAGTGGCTGATCACTGTGGAGAAGTGATCAGCCCATATTGATCTGGTGATAGCCTATACTGTCTATACTGATTGGTGCTAAAATGCATAGAAGCTTATTATATTCTTGAATGGATGGATTGGTTGATACTATTGGGGCAGAACTTCCCCTCCTCCACAGCAAGCGAGGCTGATCTTCTCCCAAACATTTCTCCTTAGGTGCGCTGTGGCGCCTTTGCGATGATGTATTACATTCTCTTGGGACTTTTTCCTGATTTCATCTGTGAGCAAATACTAGCAGGTGATGCAGGTAAGCTCCTTGGAAACAGTTTGTCCTTTCTGGTCTTAGCTTTTAGACTTCATTAGGTGGGATCAAAGCAGTCTTTTTTTGTTTGTTTAAGATTTTATTTACTTATTTATTTGACACAGACACAGAGAGAAAGAGCATGTGAGCATGCACTTGCATGCACAAGCATGAGCTGGGGAGGGACAGAGGCAGAGAGAGAAGCAGACTCCTCACTGAGCAGGGAGCCCAACACATGGGGAGAGCTTGATTCCAGGACCCTGAGATCTTGACCTGAGCCAAAGGCAGATGCTTAACCGACTGAGCCACCCAGGCATTCCCAGAACAGTCATTTTTATATAAGGAAACGTGACTCTTCCTGACCCTGTGTGAGTTGCATGGGTTATTTCACCTACCCCCGTGGGGGTGGTTCTTTTCTTGGCCTTGCTGGGTGGGAGTGGGGTTCCTGTGCAGATACCTGCGAAGTTCTAACAGTTAATCTGATAGCGCTCTATTAGATGCAGCTCTGTCCTCTTTGACACTTTGCCACCTGAAATTCCTCAAATTCCCAAACCCATGTTTACACTCTAGTATAACTGTGGACCTTTGCCTTGGATTCTCCCTTCTTGGGATGTGATCTGGAATCTCTTTATAGGTAATGAGCTGGGGCAATGGTGGGACTGCTCTCATGTGTTTCCCCTCTCTCAGGGATCATTGTCCTAAGCTGCCTGTTGTTCGATGTCTGAAACCATTGTTTCATGTTTTTTCTTACTGTTTTAGATTTTTGATGGGAGAGTATAAATCTGATCTCCGTTGCTCCATCTTGGTTGAAAGCAGGAGTCAGTGCATAGAAATTCACATAAAAGAACAATTCATCAAAGTATTATTACTTATGAAGAGTAATTGGAAATAGGCAAAAAGCAAGACAAAAACAGAAAATAGGAGATGGTGTGATCATGGTATCATTTAATGTGTATTGTGGCATCTATATAATGTGATGCTATATAGCTATTAAAAATTACATTTTCAAAGAATATTTACTGACATGAGGATATATTTGTGATATTGTTTTCATTAAAAAGGGCACTTGTAAATTTGTTTTTATGAGTTCAATTTTGTAAAAATGTCTATATGTTATATGTATAATATAAATGCCTACCTCACATATAATTTACATATATTAACACATAATAAAGGTATATTAAGTCCACACAGATTAAATTCTATAAATGTATAAAATGTCACATATTATATAAGTATGTGCATTATATAATATATATGAGTTAACAAATATAAATAATGAATATATGATATATAAATATATGTGTATGGTGAATTAAATGTATATAAAAGTACACATACTTTATGTAAATATTTTTCTATACATACATTTTAATATATATATTAAAAAGGGACCATATATATGGCTTTTAATATAATAGATCAAAAAATTTCAGAGAAAGACTTAAAAGCAAATACATGAAAAATGTTAACAGTGCTATATATTCTGAATTTTTACAATCAATATATAATAATTATCAAGTAAAAATATTAATCAAACTTTTCAAAAGTAAGGGCTCAAGAACCAGCAAAGATAAATCTTACTGTAAGTCAGAATTTATTTTGAATGAACATAGTCATAACAATCATAAATATAAATAACCTTTTATTTGACAGGCACTGTGCTAAGTGTTTTTTATATATTGATCATTTAATCCTCACAACACCCTTTAAAATGGTAATAATTATGTCTCCATTAAGGAAACCGAGGCACAGAGAGTTTAAATCACTTTCTCCAACTACTAAATGGCAAAGCCAGAATTTGACCCTAAGCAGGCTGTGTCCAAGTCTGTTTTTAATCGTCATGCTCTGTTTCCTTGCTCCCTAGAGCTGTGGAGTTAGAAAAGGCTCGAGAAGTTTTCCTGAGCAAGTTTGGGGAAAGAGCCCTGATGACTGGAAGACCAAGGTGTCAGCAATAAGACTGGGAGATACCCAACTGAAGGTGAGGGCTCTGTCTGAAAAACTCTGGGGATTGAGCAGATGGCAGGATAGTTGCCAGATATGGTGTGGGCCAGACAGCTAATAGAACCACAGTTTGAGCCCAGAGCAATCTGTTTCACCTGTGCTTTTCCAGCTCTAACCAAGTGTCTCTTCCTACATGATTGTTGGCCTGACATCTAGGGATTGAAAGCATAACTCTGTTTTCTTGCATCCTACAAACTAGATAAAAGAAAGATGGGGGGGGGGGGGCGGGTGGAGGTAGGGGAGGAGGTCTGTTAAAGATTGGCACACTAAAATTGAGATAGTTTACCTTTGGCCAAGCCCCCTTCCAGAGCCCCAGAGATCACACTCCCTAGCAATTCTGAGCAAGGAGAAAAAGAGCTGACACAAGACTCTGCAGAATGTCCATCCAGCAGGGCTTCCCGTACACTGACACCCTGGGGTTATTATTGCTTTGGGTATATGAGATCACTCTGAATGGAATGCCTCATTATAGGTTTAAACCCAAGCTATAAATCAAACATTTCTCCTTTAATATAAGGAAGTTTCAGATTATTTTCAAGAACACCTGGTGCAAAGTGAGGTAATCTTATATGGTAAGGAGGATGAATAACTTAAACCACATTCTCATAAATTTCTTTAACCTGGAAGAAAGCCTTTAAGGCTATCTGCATACATGATGTGTCTGATTTTTCCTTGAATAATGTGTGAAGCGTTTTAAACAGACCAGCAAATCTGCAGAGTTCTAAACCCTCCCTCAGAATCTGCCTTGCTTTCTGCATGTAGACAAGTATCGAAAATTACTGAGGATTGCTTTCTTAATTTGACTAAATGTTCTTTTTTTTTCTCCATCCAGAAAGATCTTGTTGACAATTATTTCTTCATTCTGCATCCCAAACTTCCAGTTTGCAGAGGTAGAAAAATCAATGTGAATAGCTTAGTGCTGACAAATGAGGCTCAAATTACCAATACTTGTAGTCAACATGGCAAAGATTTTCATCCAGTTAACTCTACTGTTTTCTTTTTTTAAAGGTGTTGGCATAGGTGGACTTAATTATTATTCATAACTATATCTGTAAGCACTGTTTTCCTCTGCTTTGCCTTCCAAATGTTCTACTGATTTTAAAATGAAATTATTTCAAGACTAGAATCAACAAATTTTTATTTATTTTTTTTAAAGATTTTATTTATTTATTCGTGAGAGACACACAGAGAGAGAGAGAGAGGCAGAGACACAGGCAGAGGGAGAAGCAGGCTCCATGCAGGGAGCCCAACGTGGGACTCGATCCCAGGTCTCCAGGATCATGCTGAAGGCAGGCGCTAAACCGCTGAGCCACCAGGGCTGCCCTCAACAACTTTTTAATATAAGATTCTCTAGGTTTACCAAATAAGGACATCTTCCTTTTAGATTTTGTGTTCTCTTCTTGGATCAAATAATGAAGAGTTGGAGAAGCATCCCTCAGTGGACACTAAGGACTAGATAATAGTCTTTTCAATAAAACCATAACATTCTAACCCTGGATTTGACTCTATCCATTGACATGTTAAGCCAGTGCTTTTCAAACTTTCATGTACACGTGACTTATCTGAGGATCCTATTAAAATGAAGATTGTCTTTCAGTAGGTCTAGGAAGGGCCCAAGCGTCTACAGTTCTAAAATGCTCTCAGCTGTTGTGGATGCTGCTGGACATTGCAGTTAAAGCCAGGGTTAAAGAATGTTTGTATCAGTTAGAGTCCCGGAAGAAACAGATGGCATGCTCAAGTTGGAAAATTGAGGAAAGATTAATTAAGGGTTTATTTATAAATGTGTGGCCATCATTCAGAAAAGTAGCAAGAGATGGTGTAGCACCCCCTGGGCTGGCAGCAACAGGAACCCTATATCTCAAGGAGCAAGGACAAAGAATACCCTAGAGAGGGATGACCAGACTGTGAGCAACCTTGGATTTTTAGTAGGGGAACAGAGCCAACCCATAGTGACCCTGCAGGGTAGACAGGTGGGATGTGGGAATAAATATCCCACTTCAGTCTCCTCCTTCCCTCTGGCTCACCTGCCAGGGCCTCCCATTATCCAAATCCAACCAAAAATCAGAGGGCAAGGGAGCCTGGTCAGTGCTAGCCACACAAGAAGACCAAAGGGAAAAATTTAAGAATAATAGGTGCTGTGTAGCTTCACATGTTACTGACTCTTTGGATTGTAGGTAAGATATGTTCTTTTGGGGTCTGGAGACCAAAAAGAGTGAAAGGACTAGCAGGACTGTAATATGATAAAAGTACACAAAGGTAGCCTTTGCTTGTTACCATTATCTAGGCTAATGTAAGAGTGAAAAACAGAAATTCATGTAGTTGAAGAAGTTGGGCTACTTCGGGTGAGATTTTATTTTGTGATGGATTTGATTATTTATAGAAGCTTTTAAATCTTTTGCCTTATGCCGACAGTACCACATGTCAACAGATTTTCTTGAATTCTGAATGTAATTGGGTCAATTTCAGAGCAAGAGTGAAATCTGCTATAAAATACAATGTAGGCCAGATTTATTTATTTATTTGTTTATTTGTTCGTTTTTATTTGTTTATTTATTTATTTTCCTTTAATGTCATTATTGTAAGTACTGTATATGGTGATTTTGCATTTAGGATTAGAGTGGCTGACAAAAGCCACGTGTGCTAAGCCCTCATTTCTAAAGCCAGATGAAGTCCTCCTTCTATTTTTTTTCTGCTGTGGCTTCAGTTTCTTCATGAAGCGAGTGGATAGGACTATATTTCTTCTAAAGTCCCTTCCAGTTCAGATGGCTTGGCATTGAAATAGAAAATGATTTAAAAATTAATATAACTATTAATACATAAGAAAAATGAATAGCTTTTTGCAATAATAAATACATAAACATAAGGAAATTAAAAAAATAATGTTCATGGTAATATCTGGCAGAAATTCGATAATCACATTGAAAAAAGTGGCATCCCATGTGATTGGAAACAAATGTGTTTTACTTGTGTGTTGGGGGCCCCCAAGACAATAATCTTTGTTTTGTGATTCCCTCAGAAGACTCAGCAGATAGTCATACTCATGGCTATGATTTATTACAGCAAAAGGATACAAAGCCAAACCAACAGAGGGAAAAGGTGCAGGGGACAAAGTCTGGAGGAAAGCAGGCACAAGCTTTCAAAGGTCTTCTCCCAATAGAGCCACATACTTAAATCCTCCAGAACGAGTTGTAACAACATATGTGAAGTGTCTGCCAGGGAAGTTCATTAGAGACTTGAGGCCTAAGGTTTATATTGGAACCAGTCACGTAGATACCCTCTGCTTAGCATGTATCAAAATTTGAGGCTCCAGAAGAAAAGCAAGTGTTGAATATAATTTGTTTGCACAATTTAGGCCCAGTGTGCCAGTCATCTGTTAGAGTCGTGGGAATATTCCTCAAATCCAGGTCTCCAGATGCCAGCCAAGGGCCACCCTTACAAACAGGCCTTTCTGAGGGTAACGGTCTCAAGCCTGTGTGTTCATTCTTTTCTATACAACGTTCTACATCAGTCTAGGGTAGACTGGAGGTTACATATATTTCTTAAATTTTAAAAATTCATATTAATTTTAAAATTCTAATATTTACCTAGATGAGCAGAAAGTCTAGAATCTCTAAGGGTCCTTTGTACCCCCAAAATTGAAGTACTTCATGGGCTTACTCATTCCAGGAGGATAGAGTTCAACTCCTAATGGATAAAGAAAGAACTAGGGAATCTTGTTCACTGGCAAGAACCCAGATTTTGTTCCTGTTGCTTCCATGGCTAACACTTGATGTAAAACACAACAGTTGGCATGGTACGATATTGTCTCTATTCACTGGTACAAAGGAGGCTTCAATTATCATTGAGGGAGAAGAACACTTTCTCCCCAGTGCTAATCTCAGATGTATTTATCCCATGTCACCTAGGCCTAGCCCTCAGGTTCACAGATCTTCATCCAAGCTCTCAGTGACGTAGCCATGGTTTTCACCATGATTTAGTCTCCACATGTGTACTCACCCTTCCCCGTGGTGAATTCCTTTTTGGCAGCTTTTGGTATTTTTCTTTTTATTTTTAACATTTTTTTTCCAGACTGACCCAAAACTACTTTAAGTCATTAGAGGTTATAGGGGTGCCTACGTAGCTCAGTCAGTTAAATTTCTGCTTTTGGCACAGATCATGATCTCTCAGTTATGGGATTAAGCCCCGTATTGGGCTCCCTGGAGTTTGCTTCTTTTTCTCTCTCTCTCTCTTCCTCTGCCCCTCCCCCCTGCTTGTTCTCTCTCTCTCTCTCTCTCTCTCTCTCTCAGAGATAAATAAAATCTTTGTAAAAAAGTCATTAGAGGTTATAATATCTTCACAGGGAAGAAGTCAAGTGTCTATTCCTTTCCTTCCAGGAAACTTCTTGGCCTACTTATAAATTTGCCCAATCTAGAGGCCTCTGAGTTCAGTGCCCAAAAGGGATATTAGATGGGACAGCCATTTTTTTTTTAAATCGGCTCCGTGCCCAATGTGGAGCTTGAACTCATGACCCTGAGATCAAGAGTCACATGCTCTAATGATTGAGCATTGAGCCAACCAGGCACCCCTTGGATGGGATAACCTTTATGAAGCTGAAAATAATCTGTCACACCACTCTTCAAGAGCAATGAATATCAACTTGTCTATTTTCCTAACTAAGGGGGATGTTGCAATAAATCTTCTAAGAACAAAGATCTGCTCTAAGGTAGGTAGTCTCCATGAATACAGGCCATATAGAAAGTACCAGCACCTTTTACATAGAAGCTTCTCTTTATGTTACTACACTACAAAAATATGTTGAATAAAGCCGGTGAGGGTCATAGGTCAGAGCCAGGCCAGCCCTCAGCAAAATGGTGATGCAGGAGCTCTTCTCCATCACCCCCCCTGGATGCCACCACCATCCTTCAAACATATTCTCAGGAAGGATGATGAGAAGTCACTGAGATCTTAAATGAGATTTAAATAAAAGTACAATATCTCTTGTAAGGACTTGCATTTAAAGCCACATCTCTGATTGTGATATTCATCATCCCACCTGCTAATGGAATTATCAGCATCCAAAAGAAGTACAGGTAGGATTTCCTCAAAATTCCAGAAATAAGACCATGGTTCCAAGAAAGCCTGGCCTTGTCTGCCTGCATAATTGCCTTCACAGATTTATGCCTATTGGGTAAGTTAGGTTCTAGAAAGACAACAATGTCTCTAGGAAGAGCATATCTATAAGAATTTCACTTCTTTCTAAGCTAAATGAGCCAGAGGGCTATGGTAAGGGAAAGGAATGAAAATGAGGCTAAAAACACACACACAAAAAAAACAGAAACCATTCCTGAAAAAGGAAAATGATCAGGGTGAAAGGAATTTTAAATATATACTACTTGGAAAATGAAATATCAAGACTGAAAGTGAGCATGTGGTAATAAAAAGAAGTCTTACTAATCTTCTTAAGTATTAGTAGTGGCATATATTCAAAATTTATTAATGAGTTATTTAAAACATTTATTGAATACTAAGTGTTGAACACTGTATTAGATGTTGGAAATAATACTATGAACTTGGACACGGTTCCTACCTTCAGGACCTTTGAATCTAGTGAGAAGTAGATCTTGCTCGAGTATCTGCACATATGTTGAAAGACATGCAGAGAAATGCAACTAGGCATGGAGTGCATAGTAAAGGAACTTAATCTAATCTGGAACATCAGGGGAAAACTTGCCTGAGAAAAGGACATTTAAAGGAAGAACTGAGTAGAAGAGATGAAAAGGAACTTCATGATAAGAGATAAGCAATTAGTTGGCACGACACAAAAAGTCTTCATGACACACTCAGGGGTGAGTGGTTATTAAAGGAGACTCACAAAATTTTCAGGAAAGGTGTGATTTGGATATACATGGGTAGAACTTTGCTTATGTAGATTATATCTATCAAGGTTTGCCATATAAGAAATTGTAATCGGGAATTTGAAGAAAATATTTAGGTATTTATTGAAAAAAATAAGCCCATTACATGTTAACATAAATATCATATTTTTATGAAAAAGCCATATATTTTCTTTTTGTTTTAAAGCCATATATTTTCCAAAACAAAGAAACTAGGGGAAGAGTGACACTGTTTTACATTTTTTGCAAATTTCTCCAATATCTGGCTTAGTAGAATCCAGAAGAAGTCGCATCTACTTCTGCCTTCAGTCAGTTTTTATGTTATTTTGGTTGAAGTGCTTGAACAATATCCAGCATTGCACAGATATGTAGTTGGAAAAAAGTATTTTAGCAACCTTTTTAGACAATTATAGATATTTTTAAGATACTGTACCCAAAACCTTGAAAAGTGGCAGTTATTAAAGGTTAGTTTTAATATGGAAAATATAATTATATTAAATAACTTTCACACTCAGTTATAGCAAAATCGTTGGTCTCGCTTACACTTTAAATGGATCTTTGCCCATGTAATATAACATCATTCATTGGTCACTTGGAAATATATTGTTTCTCTGAGTACTGAAGATCTTCCAAATGTGGATACATTTCATCATATAATTTTTGAAGATCACATTTATTATATCACCACTGATATCATCAAAAAAGACTTAGGAATTGCAAAGTTCACAAGCTCAGCGTAGTGGTTCAAAGTCATCCAAAACTGTAATTTTTGCTGGGAAGCTTAAATATTACCTGTGACAACAAATTCTTTTCTTTGAAGTGACAGTGTCAGTCCATTAAAAAAAAAGTCTGACAAATACCTGGGGTTGAGTTACCATAGTTTGTTAGTTGTTCTTTTATGTAAAAAGGACTAGTTCAGTTTGCCACTCAAACAATTGCCCAAGTGGTTTTTTTCCCCCTTAAGATAGTCATCATACTTAGATGTGCTAGAGAAGTGACTAATGTGTTCCATATCAGTGAATAGAATATCTAGTGACTAATAGTGTAATTTGGTACCACGGCCTTGATTCTGGCTAAGACTTTAGTGCCTTTGTACTGTGAGCACAAATGTCAACCTTGTGAAAAAAAATAGTATCTTAGTAAAATTATAAGAGTGCTTTGACATCATGGACTCCCTGAAGTATCTCAGGGACCCCCTCTGGGTTTGAAGACCACACTTTTAGAAGTACTGCTCCATCAGCATCCAAACAGACCAAAAAAGAATTTCTACAAAGGAAGAACAAAAAAATTCAGCTTGCCTCTGTAATACTAAATGTGAGACTATAATGGAGCAATAGAAATTTTGAGAGATACAGTTTGTAACCCAAGAGGTCTTACATACTTTTGGTAAATACATCAGTTCCCCCTCCTAAAAGACAAACGTTTCATGGAGATCAAAAAACAAAAAAAAAAATTCATTTACATACTATTTTAAAGAGACTTTCTAAAAAAGTGACTCAAAAAAGATAAAAGGATGCATAAATGTATTTAAAAATCTGAAAATATATAGGAAATGAGAATCAAAATGTTATAGAAGTATAATTCACATCAGAAATCATTAAACAGAACAAAGAGCTGTTTTTATTGGCCATGGTTTCATTCCACAAGGAAGGAACTACTACTCTAAACCTTTATGAACCAAATATATTATGTATTAAAATAAACACAATAAAAACAGGCATACAAATATGTAGAAGTTGAAAGAAAAATACTAGAAATGGTAAATCAACACGTTCTTAAAAAATCGTTCTTAGATCAAGTAGGAAAGAGAGAAAGGCAGGCTACAGAGCATCCAAAAAACACATGATTTTATATCGGTTTTGCCTCCTGCAGGACAAGACCGGCTTTACGCCATAGGGAGAGGAAATATTATCTCTCTTTGAGACTTGAGCAGTGGGGGCCTATGCTTTGAGGGTAGTGGATTTATGTAAATGGTTTCCTGAGTGGTGAGTCTAATATCGAGGCTGAGATATCACATGTGGCCTGATATATGAGCCCCAGAGATCAAGTGTATCTTGTAAACCAGGTAATTTCAATTTCTTGGGTTCTCTCTATTTATGTCCCTGTTGTTAACATCTATTCTTATGTAAACATTTCATTCTTGTTCCAGTTGTACTATAGAGAAGCTGGAGAGGATCAAGAATCTTCCTCGATATCATTAGCATTTAGAACAATGTCTGGTACAATAGGGGCTCGATAAATATTTATTGAATTAATGAATATCCACATTTGGGGCCAGCATGGGCCAGGATCTCTCTAATGTCTTCTTTTTTTTTAATATTTTATTTATTTATTTGAGAGAGAGATAGAGAGAGTGGGAGCAGGGAGGAGGGACAGAGGGAGTAGCAGGCTCCCCACTGAGCAGAGAGCTCCATGTAGGGCTTGATTCTAGGACTCTGGGATCATGACCTGAGCTCAAGGCAGACACTTAACTAACTGAGCCACCCAGGAACCCAAGGGTCTGACTTCTAATCCTTAGACTAGCATATTGCCAAAGTAGAAAGGCAGTGAAAATCGGCCCCAAATCCAGGTAAGAGCCAGATATAATATGGTCTGGCTATCATTTCCCATGTGGGAAATTTAAACTTCACAACCACCCTTGCAGGATTTGAGCTATATTTTATTCAGGAAGGTGGCCATCCCCTTGCATCCTCATTCTAGAAAAGAGCATATAATGAAATATGGGCAGCAGGGAGGAGGGGGCGACTGTAAGTACTCAACTCCCTGCAGGTGCACTCAAGACCAGGATCCTGCGTATTAACTGCACCCCCTGCCAGTGTCTTCCCAGCTGCTCCATGATGCTCTGGGATGAGCCAAAAAGATTAACGTAATACTTTTTCTGAAATAGGTGAGGGCTGTCCAGGCTTTAGGAGCTGCGGGGCTCCAGGAAGCTGAGCGACTCACACAACAGGAAGGGGAAGTGGAGGAGCAAAAGCAAGAGGCCTGGGAATAGCCGCTCGAGGCCCAGATAAGACTGACACAGGAACAATGGGAACAATCCCGAGGAGGGGGGTCCTCCAGCCACAGCGGAGCCTTAGCAAGGCACGTGGGCACCCCCACTTCTCCTGACCAGGAAACTGCCCAGAGGCCTGTGGCTAAGCTGGTGAGTGAGGCAAAGTGCACTTTAACAGAGTCAGGATTCAGAAACAGGCAAATGCAAAGCAGCAGTTAGGGCCGGAGGCTGGGGCTCCCTGTGGATTGTGGGTGAAGCTTGAGCTTCAAGGCCCTGGGAACAGAGGTGAGAGGCCCTGGCCAGACGCCCCGGCACTAAGGGCCATGTGGTCCCAGAAATGAAACAAGGATTTGTATTGAGCACACGAGCCAGGACATCCGGGCCATTGACATGCTGGAGAGGGGACAGTAGAGGGCTGCCATCCTGAGCACTTTTCTCAATGGATCTGGCTTTACCCAAGGGTCCCTTCCTCTGCTCTGAGAGGAAGGCGCAGGGGTGATGTCTGGTTTGGGTCCAGTGAGCTATGATGCAGAGGGGCGGGCACGGTGTCCTCTTCTGGGATCATATATCTTTGGGGGCAGAAAATCCTGCCATTAGAGCTGAGCCAGCTCTGGATTCTCACTTCCTGTGCATTTTCTCTATTGTATTCAGGTTAAGTTGAAAAAAATAGTCCAAGGGGAAAGCAGCAAAACCACAGGTTTTTGTAATTAATGCAGCAAACTAGCCAGGTTTTTAATATTAATGAGCGCTGTTTGATGTCTGTATGTCTGAGTAAAAGCATATTCGGAAAAAAATGAAACTATTGTGAGTTTATGATGAATATTTAATAACCACATGCAATCGTATGTTTAGGACTCAAATATAGTATTTTAAATTGGAAAGGTACACTATAAAGTTTAGCTGTTAATTAACTATGAACAGTGGGATGGGGAGTTGCATGGATAGGAAATATTACTTTTGATTTTTTTACTGTGTGCTATGTATTTTTGAACAACGTGCTTATATAATTAAGATATTACTTAAACAATACTGGTATAGTCTAGGCTAGTTCTAGAAATAAGGATAACATGAGAACATCTTGCTTGATTTGGCAGTTCCATTCTCATGAACTCTCTTTCCTCTGTATCTTTCATCCCCCATGAAAATCTTTCTCTTTCACATAGAATATAATAAGAGTTTAAATAATGAAATTTTGATTCAATAATAATTAAAGCCTTAAGCTAAAGGAATTAAAAACAGACCTTGGAACTCGTCTGGCTTCCAGTGTTTTAGGAAAACAATAGATATAATAACAGAAGCCATCCTTTCCCATTCTCCCGAAGCCTGCGAAACCCTAAACTACCCACCCAACCTCAAACTAAATTACGGAAAAGAAGAATGATTTTCCCTTTTAAAACCAAATAGACTCAGGCTTATGGTACTTTCACTCCAGAAGTTTCTTGGTTACAATCCAAGGGAATATACGAGAAGCTGAGGTTGTAGGTATTGGATTGAAGGAGCTGGATAGAGAAATAATGAGCCTGGTGTCAGAAGTGGTGCTCCTCCAGGAACAGGCCAGCCCACTTTCATGGTGAGCGATCAGGAATGAGTGAGTCTTGGTTTTCACCCAGCTGTGTCTGGGGAACCGTTTTACTCTGAGTGTCCAGTGAGGTGGGGGACTAGGGCGTATCCTTAATGGTCAGCTCTGTGAAAAACAGAAAAGGCAGAGACAGAGGGAGGGAGGAAGAAAATTCTGTTCTGTAGTGTTTCCCAATATTCATGGCCACTTATAGGCCACCTGCCTGACATCAGGTCATTGAACCTAGAGTTGGGAAGAGATGTACAACGTTGACTTTCCCAAACCAAGCCATATCAACTAGCACACCACTAACCTGTTTCATCTTTCAGGTGCTTGCTGAGAAGCTTACCAGGTTTAACTTTGCAACATTATCTTCCTTGAGTGAGTTATGGGCTTCTGTGAGCTGTAAAAAGTGGTGCTTTTTATAAAATCTCTGTGTTGCATGGTGAAAAGCTAAGATCTGCTGCCTAATGAGGAATTATTTTTGGAGGCAAGCAAGTGAGCTCTGACCGTTGGCTTATTATTTGCAATATTGCCCTGGAAATCCATTATCAGAGGAGCAGTAGGTATATGGAAAGGAAAAGAAATTACTTCAGCTCAGAATGAACAATATAATAGTGACACCAAACTAGAGGGAATGGGGTCCAGGATCCTGTGCATCAACTGGCAGGTAATGAGAGCCTGAACTCCTAGAGGAGAAACCCACAGCACAGCCCAGAATTAGCATATGCCAATTTATCTCAGGTTCTAATGCAGGCAGAGAGGCTCCTAAATGAATAATTGCTGAAGGGGCAATTGTGGGAGTCATCTTTCTGAGAGATAAGTTTTATTATTTTTTTTTCCCAGGCCACTGCAAATACGAGCTTAATAATCCTTTCAATGGGTACTGTGTTATCATAAAATAATCTAAATGCTACTAAATGGTATTTAAAATGATTTCCAGACACTGGCAGACTCGAGTGAATGGCAATTCAGCTGCTAATGCAGCTCTAATACAGCATGTGAGAAGGTGCAGTAATCAGGTCATGTTGCTGGGATCAAAATCCTTCGTGATTCTTTCTGCTCCATGTTTTACCCCCCCCATCTGGCTTGGGGCCCCTGCCTCATTTCTCACTGCTTTTTATCTTGCTGCAGTTCCCTGCTCAGATCCTGCCCAAACTCTACAAAGGACAGTGTCTGCTATTTCCTCCCAGTGAGAACTGGTTCAGTGTGAGGCTCTGCAGAGCTTCTGGGAAGGGGGCCTGGGAGATGACGGGAGCCTGCCCTGAAGCCCCAAAGAGCCAGCAGCTAGGCTGAGAAGCTTATGAAAATGAAAGGTGTGGGCATTGTACTTAGTGTCTTAGGCCTCCCACCTGCGGGCTGCGCTCTGAGAGCACGAAATACTGTGGGAAGGGGGGTTGGAGGCCATCCAGAGGTGCAAATACCCATGGCTCTACTGTAACTATGAGAAGTTTCAGAAGTTCGAATCCATGACTTAATTGTGCGCTGTCCCGGTGAGACCTATAGGGAGGGGGTTGTGCTTGCACCCCCAGCACTAGCACTCGTACATCACTGACACAGCTGCCCAGCACCCTGGGAATCAGGGAAGTCGTGCGGAGGAAGGGCACACTTGCCCTCCCATTTCTCTACTGAGACACATGCTAATGCAGAAGGGAGAGATACCATTCGGATCAAAGACCTTATTTCGATGACTTTTCTGGAAGGAAAATAATGGAATGCTCTCAGCTCTTAATTTGCTTTTGGTTGTCACTGTTCTTTTTTGTTTTATTTTTTTCTACTGTGGTAAGATATACATAACATCAAATTCTTAATTTGTTTTTAGAAAGGATTTAAGGTCTGCTCCAGGAGGTAGGCTGTAGCCCCCGCCCTCCCTGCCCCCATCCTGGGGAACAGAGGTGGGGAATTCAAAGCATCTTCTAGCTCCTCCCTCCACCCCCCATTGTAGCAAAATGTCAAGAAATGGTATTGGAGGGCTGGGAGCACAAGGACATTTCCATCTCACACTACTGACAGGCAGCCAGCTGGTGATGATGCCCTGGAGCAGTCACGCAGAGAGAAGCCACCACGGAGCCCAGAAGCTGGTGGCATCACGGGCTGCATCACTGCTGGTGAGAGATTGCCGTTGAGAATGGTGGCTGCTTGGGGTGTCAGTCACAGCCGTCTGCAAGCAGACAGGGAATGAACTGGGATAAGAGGGACGTTGTGGGGTCCCTCCAACATACCTTCCCACATGACTCTCCTACAGAAGAGGAATTAGCCAAAAGCAGAGGTTTCAGCACCTGGATCTGCCATGTGCTGAGAAGCCAATGTGTACAAAAACAAAATCAGGGTTAATAAGAGGCAAGCTCTCCCAAATAAATATAGCAGCCTGCTCAGGCAGGCCCTCTGGTCAAGCAAGGGTATTAAGTGTGTATCTTTCTTTCCTGGAATGTTGTCAATCAATGTCAAACAATCACTAAATAAAATCTGAGTCAACTAGAAAAGCAACCTACAGTACAATGTGCTACAGACAAATTTGTCTAACATGAGATTAATGGAGCAGCATGAAATTCACTCAAGTCATCAAACCAGGATTTGGAAAGTCAAAATATTTTTCAGGTCACGGTGAGAATCCCCTGAAAGGTGATGAAGGATGGCTGGGATTAACCGACCGGACATGGCGGGGTTCAGGGAACAATGTTACAACAGAATCTATCTGGGAAGGATATTTTCCCTCAGATGAGAAAAACAACATTAATTAGAATTTTTATTTGAGGCTGGGTCATAATTCCCAGCATAGAAAGTTTCTCTCCCTACCCATGCCCAATAACATCTGAGGAATGTGAAAAATATTGTCCAGTAGCAATTAAAGTTGTTGACTGTACCGGTGTGGCCAGTGATGTGGGGAGATGGGTCCTCTCAAAACCTGAGAGGTTAAAACAGGGTGCAGTCCTTTGGGAAAGTCACTGGGTAACACATGCTCTTTGATCTACAGCTTCTATTTCTAAGAATTTACCCCACAGGTATATTCGCCAAATGCACACAAATACGTGTATGTTGCTGTCATTGTACTAATATTTAAAACAGCAAAACACCAGAAACAAACAAAAAGTCCTTCTTGCGTAGAGCCATCAAAAGATGAGGAAAATCTTTTTGTGACCAATGTGCAATATGTCCATGATATATTAAGTGGAAAAAACAATCGGCAAAACAGGATAGCATAATCCCACTTGTGTTAAAAGAAGAAGCGTATGTATGTTTATACAGAAAATTGCAGGAAGGCTCATGCAAAAACAAAAAAACAAAACAAAACAAAACAAAACACCCCACAATTGCCAACCGTGTTTACATTTGGGAAGGCAGTTGCATAGCTTGTGTTCTTCCTTTTTTGAACTCAGGGCATTTTACTCTCAATGGCCATGCTTTCATAACACTCTGCTCTATCCTCCTGCCACATCCATAGCAAATTATACCCAACAGGCAGCAATAATTATTACTTTAAATCAACAAGTATATTAATTTCCTAGGGCTGTCAAAACAAGCTGGGTGGCTTAAAGCAACAGAAACTTGTTTTCTCATAGCTCTGGAGACTGAAAGTCCAAAATCAAGGTGTCAGCAGAACTTTTGAAGCTGTAGGGGAGAATCCTTCCTTGCCTTATCCTAGCTTCTGGTGGCTTACTGGCACTCTTTGGCGTTCTTTGGCTTGCACTTGCAAAGTCTGCCCCCTTCAGTCTCTGCCCTGGTCCTTATATGGCACTCTCTTCCCATGTGTCTTGTATTCTTTTTAAATCAGAACTCCCCATTGGTAGGTAAAGCACCAAACCAAGAGAGTCAAGGAAACTGGGTGTCAGTTCTATTCTTACCACGCCGAGTAGCTGAGGGTGACTTGTACAAACTCACTGACTCATTTTTTATCATCTAAGAAATAAAAATGATTTCTAATGTTCATCCAACTATTAAATTCTAGGGGGCGCTAGCTTTTTACTTTTACCTTGTTGATCAGTCTTAAGTTTTGATGTGTCATATATTAATTTATAATAATTTCTTTAAGAATGGAGAAAATATAGGTCAGTTTCTGCCAGCAGTTCCCTATTTGTGAAGAGGAGTAATCTGAATGCAGTAATGTAAGTGGTCTTCCAGATTTTCCAGAGGAAGCGCTACCTTTTAACTCCCCTGATTCTTAAAGCCATAGGAAAGCTGACGAGGCTGGCAGAGACCCAGAGAAGTGGAATATTTGAAAGCAGTAAGGAATGAGCCCACCCCTACAAGCCATTCAACCTCTAACCCATGTCATCCAAGGAGGGTGCAGAAAGGAGAGTGTGAGGCACGGTGTACACTGCCAGTATGAGTAACCCTCTTGTTGGGCAATGTTGGCCTTGAATGACCATTGCCCAAGTGAAAGGGCAGGTCATAAGGGAGACTAAAAGTACAGTCTCTAGAGTCTAGTGGTGTAGGTTCCAACTTGTACTCTGCTGCCGACTAGCTTAGCAAAGTGACCTTGGGGATGGCCCCTAACCATCCTAAGCCTCTAGTTCCCCATCTGTAAAATGGAGGTAATTATCCGATTAGAACATTGTCCTGAGGATCAAGTAAAATGTGTAAAGTAGTAGCATGGTGCCAGGCACATACTAAGTCCTCACTGGATGGCAGTTTTATCATGATTTCTGCTCCCTGTTTCATTTCATCTTTGCTGTTATAGTGAGTATGAGTTGTTTCCAAGCTATTAAAAAGCAATAAAAATAGTAATACCAAAATAGTGACACAAAATAATGTTTTGTAATAAAGATACTGAATTTTATTTGGATTTAGTTCAACAGAGAATCATAGAATTTTAGAGCTGGATAGAGCTTACAAATCTTCTGTTATTTCTTGGGTGTAAAACCAAGGCCCTGATTTACTTGCTAAAATTACATAACTTGTCAGAGGCAGAATTGGAGCTAGTAGCCACAGCCCCTAGCTTCTGTCCTAGAGTTGAGTCCACTGCAGCAGAAATTCTGATTTCCAGGACAAGGCAAATAAGAAGAAATTTGCCATCTGCAATGTTAGAGAAAGTTCTAATCTTACTAGATCCCTTCTGGGACTAAAGGGTCAGCATATTGAATAAAGACTTGATCTATACTGACCCATGGCTTCTAAGAAAAAGCTCTGAATGAAGGGACTACAAAATAAAGATATGAGTTTTCTTCCTTCCTCTCTCTTTTTCTTTTTTTTTTTTAATTTTTTTTTTTATTTATTTATGATAGTCACACACAGAGAGAGAGAGAGGCAGAGACACAGGCAGAGGCAGAAGCAGGCTCCATGCACCGGGAGCCCGACGTGGGATTCGATCCCGGGTCTCCAGGATCGCGCCCTGGGCCAAAGGCAGGCGCCAAACCGCTGCGCCACCCAGGGATCCCCCTCTCTCTTTTTCTTATTTCTTTCTGATTATTTTCATTAGGTCACTGGACTTGACTTAATCAGGACTGCCAAATTGTAGCTGTAAAATGATTGCCAACAAAACCATTAATTGTCCTAAAGGAAATGAATAATAAATTATTAGACTCCATGATTAAATGGCAAGGACATGGACCTTATAAGTAGTATGTGTGCATTGAGCAATGAGGCCATGTCAATTTCTTAAACACACACACAAGACTATAAAGAATACAGTATTAGTGCTTAATTGATAATGTTGGAAGATTAAAGCTTCCCTAGGGGTGTGAAGGGAAAATGCCAGCATTTGTGAGGACTTGTTTTATACTGTCCTGCTGGAAATTATTGCCATCAAGAGCATATAAATCTGAATTCTAATACCGAGCTCATAATGTATTTTCTGAGAAGCAAACACTGATTATATTATGGTATAATGGGTAGATCTTCGAACAAGAATTGTCCAGACCTGGATTTTGATCCCAGGCCTCCACTGACTTGTTTGTTTCGTAATTCTAAGCCACTCAATTTGTTTTTCTCTGACCAAGATTCCTTTTTTTTTTTTTTTTTTAAGTTTAGTGTTTTGTTTTGTTTTTTTAAATTTTTATTTATTTACGATAGTCACAGAGAGAGAGGCAGAGACACAGGCAGAGGGAGAAACAGGCTCCATGCACCGGGAGTCCGACGTGGGATTCGATCCCGGGTCTCCAGGATCGCGCCCTGGGCCAAAGGCAGGCGCTAAACCACTGCGCCACCCAGGGATCCCTGACCAAGATTCCTAATCAATAAAATAGAATAACTCCCAGCATAAGGATACATATATTTAAATTTTGCTAGCATTATGTATATATGTATATATATACATTGAACATATATTTGTATCTAGAAGAGTAACTTCCTCTATTGCAGTGTTAGATTTTCTGTAAATCCTAGAAGCATGAGATTTTTTGGAAAAAAAATAGGAATGGTGAATGAAATATTTAACTAAATTTACAGAACCTAAATATACATATATTAACATCCACTGAACATGTTAAAACTGTACATTACATATAATAAATGTGTAGACACATTTTATGTGTCTATAGGAGGCTAAATTCTAAGATAGCCCCCAATATCCCTACTACCTGGTGTACACATCCTATATAATCTCCTCTTGAGTGTGGGCAGGATCTGAGAAAAGAATGGGATATCACTCCCTCACTCCCATGATCAGGTTATGTTCATGGCAAAGGTGAAAAGATTTCTATTTCGAAGATTACTTAAAGTCCCAAGTCAGTTGACTTTTGAAATAATTAAAGAAGAGATTATCCTGAGTGAGCCCAATTTAATCAGATGAGTCCTTTACAAGAGTGTCTAGGGGTCAGATATGGAAGAAACAGAGATTTTCTCCAAGACACTATGCGTTCTAGAGCCACGAGAAAATGAATCCCGCCAACAACCACATGAGCCTGGAAGAGGATCCCAAGCCACCGATGAGACCCCCAGCCCTAGCCAAAGCTTGATTGCACCTTTGTGAGACCCTTGAATAGAGAACACAGCTAAGTCGTGCCTGAACTGATCTGTGAAAACCCAGAGTAAAATGTGTGTTGTTTTAAGTCATCGCATTTGTGATAATCTATTATATAACAATCCAAAAGGAATATAGTGTCTTAATTTAGTTAGTGGGACTGTGTAGAATACCTATTTGTATTAGTTTCCTATGGCTGCTGTAATAAATTGCCACAAACTTAGTGGCTTCCACCACCATAGCTTTATTCTGGAAGTGCTGGAAGTCAGAAGTTGGAAATCAGTTTCCCTGGGCTAAGGTGAGGGCGTCAGCAGGGCTGCTTCCTTTTGAAAGCTCTCAGGGGAGAATTTGTTTCCCCGCCTCCTTCAGCTTTTCACCTTCTTTGGTTGTGGTCCCTTCCTCCATCTTCAAAGGCCATCACTCCCATCTCTGCTTCTGTCATCCATCACCTTCTCCTCTGACTCCGACTCTGACTCCTCCTGTGTCTCTCTTATAAGGATTACTGTGATTCCATCAGACCAACTAGATAATCCAGGATAATCTCCCCATCTCAGTCCCCAACAATCATATTTTTTAAATCCCTTCGGCCATATAAAGTAACATTCACAGGTTCTGAGGATTAGGGCATGGATGTCCATTTCATGCTCAAAAAAACTACATTCTAAGGTCTCCAAAGGTCTCATCCATTACACTGTTGCTTTACCTTGAGATGACCCTTGGAGCTGAGGGTGAGGCATCAGTGATGGTGGTAATAATGGCAGTGGTTAGAAAGTCTGGACCTTCCATCTCTTCTAATGAGTGGAACTCCAATTTCTCAGGGTCAGTGTACTTGAGGCATTAGCAAGCTTGTTGGCCATGAAACATATTTGTCCAGACACCCTGAGAGTATGCTCTCTACTTTTTCTTAGAAAGCATAAGTGTGGGCTAAGCCGTCGTGTTTTGAAGGTCTATTTGTAAGTCCTTCGAGAGTTACGGAGAATCATTAATTTCTTATTCTGAGGCTCTATTCTTAGATTTTCCTAATGCTTCCATATAAAGTAGAATCTTTAAGTATAAGGCCTTTATAATTTTATTTCCATGAAAAGCTTTGCCTCTCTGTTATTCTTTGCAAAGTACTGGATGCTTTAGGAGTTAGCAGGAATGCTGTATGGTGCCAAAGCACACTGACTCTCTAACCTGAATATGCTGCCTGTGGTTTCTTTGGTTCATTTACAAACTCAATCAAATGTACAATGATGGCTGCCTGAAAATATCATCAAAATGACCTGTTAATAATACAAAGCCGAGTTTATTCTTACCATGGAAAGGGTAATAGTTACAGAGCACATACTTGTGTAATTGCCACCCACTATCTTGACAGAATTTGAGTGCATCTTAGAGGGCAGAGGGAAAAATCAGGATATTTGTGGAGTTTTGGAGTCTGGCTTAAGGCAAGTCATTCAAAGTGGACACATGATTAAGGCTGAGTGAGAATTATGATATAATTGTCTAGTGCTGATACAGCAAGGCAGAGTCAATAGAGGCAAGTGCTCAATGAATCTTGGAGAATAAGTAGTCATTTCAGTTGTTTGATGCTATCTCTTGAAGAATTGGAGAGTTTAATGTTTATTTCAATGATTTTTAAAGGAAGTTTCTGAAATGAAAAATGAAGTTGTTTGCAACTTCTATCTTCCTGGGCAAGATTTTCCTGGAATAATGAAATAATATTCAGTAAAACTTATAATAAAGTTATGTTAATGTGGATAGTAAGCAGTGTGGTATAGATGGTTCTGGTTTTCACACACATAGAATTATTTTTTGAACACATTCTAAAAAGTGGTGGAATATAATGGTGAACAGAAGGGACATGATGCCAAGAGTCCACTGGAAGAGAGACGTAAAGAGTCAATTATGAAAAAACTTCAGTTATACAGAACAACATGGGTGACTCCTATAAACATAATGTTGAGTGAAAAAAAGGAAAAGACTAATGCATACAGCACAATCCCATTCTAGAAATGTAAAAAAAAAAAATAAGGTAAACTCAACTGTATTCTTTAGGGATATATATGTATGTGGTAAAAATATAAAGGAAAGAAAAGAAATTATTACCAAAGAAACCAGAATAATGATTACTTTAGAAGGGAAAAAGAAGATTGTGGGATGTGTGGGTAACTTTGGGGTGCCAGTGATGTTGCCTTTGCTTTGAGTGTCAAATCTAAAACATCATTGCCAAGACCAATGTCAAAGAGCTTATCTCCTATGCTTTCTTCTAGGATTTTTATGGTTTCAGGTCTTATGTTCAGATGTTTAACCCATATTGAGTTGATTTTTTTGTATGATGTAAGGAAAGAGTTTAGTTTTCCCAGCACCATTTATTGAAGAGACTATCTAGTTCCCCATCATATATTCTTGGCTCCTTTGTTAAGCTGTCCAGGTAAAAATGTAAATTCTAATGGTCAGTTTGCAGAGTATGTCCAGGAGATTAAATATCCCAGAAAAATCAACATTTGAAGATGGGTTTATTGAAGTCACTTTAAATAGTTATATTAGCAGAACTAAGAATGTTCTTCAGTTTCAAGTTCTAAAGATCCCCAACCATAGACAACATAGGCATAAGAACATCAGCAAAATCTAGACCAAAAAAAAAAAAAAAACATCCAGTATCACCCACAGGCTCTTTGTTTAGCCATGCAGAGATGCAGAGTGAGTGCTATATCACAAAAAGAAGATAAGGATCAATACCAGCATCTTTATGAGTGATCTTTATAGTTTATTGACACATTTTTGTACATTAGCTAAATAGAAGAGATTGTGTGATTTCAGACATTGTTCAATGAATATTTTTGTTGCTATAATGTCTAGAATTAAAGAATTCTTTGAGAGCCATCTGGTTGGGGTCAACTCCACTTAACCATTGCAATGAAGAGCCTGGAAGCTCGTAGACAGCAGTGCCTTTTAGAGTTGACAAATTTAACAAATAGAAATGCAGAATGTCCAGTGAAATTTGAATTCAGATCAACAAATAATTGTTGAGTATAAGTATATCTCAAATATTGTGGGTCCTGCATTTCATCTGTCCCCTCTACTCAGAGAAAGCAATTTCAACCTGCTTTTTTTCTGGTTGCTGAGCTACATGTCAGAAGAGCTCTAACATGCTTGTGTATTACTCCTAGCAGAACCTCTCTTAAGTCTTTACTTAGCACCTTTTTATTCTAATGGGTCATCTGGTTTCCAGTGTGTGGAATATTAGCAGTAATACTTTGTAAGAGGGAGGGGACCAGCAGACGTAGCCTTGTCACATGAACAAAATTCGATTGTTTGGCAGTGGGGAAGAGATAGAGCAACATTAAAAAACAGACATCAGAACGGAAACACCATAGGAGGATTTGGCCACCACAGAATAAGAAGACTAAGTAAGCTTATCTCTCCAAGGGCACAGCCTTGTACTGTCACTTGTGTTTGATATGAAGGCCCTAGGACTTGAAAAAGAGTTCAAATTATGTTTGTAATGTAGTTTAATCATTCTCTGAAATCCTTTTTGAAAGTATTAATAGAATAAATTATAGCTAAATTAACACTGTTTAAGAAGGCAAAGTAATGTCTGATACATTTGAGAAAGATCTCAAAACCAGTTAAAATTTAAAATAATGTTTGGGTGTTTAATAAAAGGAAAACTTATGGTATATGGAAAATACAGCTTTCTAGAACAAATTATTTCCTGAGACTTCCAAACTGTAGACTTTTCCTGTTATTGCTTTTATTACTGGTATATTTCAGGTGAGTGTGTTAACTTGGTTGGAATTATATGAATAATTTCCTTAATGTCTTATTTTCCTTGGCATGTGGGGACCTAGCCTTTGGGGTTATAATTTCAAGTGACTCAAGTCATACCTGTTGCCTCAAGTAAGAGTTTAACGCATTTTAGAAACTCTGAAATTCGAAAGTACTAAGTAATGGGGGCAGGGGGTAGCATGAGTGAGTATGAGCTATTTTAATTTCCAAAAGATTTCTTTTCCCAAAGATTCACCCCTAGGAGTCCTTTTAAAGCCGAGCAACTTTCTAAAACTAAAATACCATTTAATTAATACCTATGTTCTATAATTTTTTTAGGTCTACATTTTGCAGGGAAAGAGAAATATGTCACAAATATGTGCAGATGGACAGAATTCTCTTAGAGTAGGTCCTTAAAAAGTAGAATATGGATACAGACCCAGAGTGAGACAGTCAAGTGTCAAAAGAAATCTGTCAGCTTTTTAGCAGTTGAATAATTCAGAAGCTATGCATTAAGCCAACTTCTTAATTTCCCGTTTCCCCATTTCTAATTCTCTCCTTTTTATCCTGTGATCTTTCTTCTGTCTCTCTCAAAGCTATTTGTTGCAAAGATGCCCTGGAAAGCAGGTGGTCTTCCTTATACGACAGCATCTGCTACTCAGAATGTGAAGCTAAAGATCTAAAGGCAAAGGAAATGAAAGCCGTAGTCCTATAAATGCCTTTTTAAAAATAGCCTTGTTTTTGGTTATTTTTTGTTGAATCAACTGGAACACTTTTATTGTCCTTGATAAAACAAGTGGTCGAAAGGCAATGATCCTCCTCCTCTTATACTTCTGATACTGGGGGTTGTTTCTTGCCAACCATTTTCTGGATCGGGTTTCTTCCCTAAGATTTTACAAATGGTGTGGGTGGCTGCAAGGCCTCTGAAGATTTTGCTTAAGCCATTTGTTAATAATATCCTCTCAGCATTGACTCCAGCCTTTATAGCTGTGATTGTTAGGGAAACTTCAAGGACGAGGTGGTGTTTTTCTATTCTTCTGGCCCTAGGGAAGGAAAGAATTCCCAGGAGGACTTTTGGCTGGCTTATTATCATCCAGAAACAAGAAATCAGAGAGCCTAAGCTGAAAGGCCGAACATTTTTTTTTTTTTTTTTTTGAAACTACCCAAACCTGAAAGGACACAGTGTGGTGTAATAGCATAGGGGCTTGAGGTTCATAGGGACCTGAATTTCAATGCCAGCTCTGCCACTTACTAAATATGTAATGCTGGTCACTCACAATGTTGAGCTTCAAAATCTTACCTGTATCTAATGTATAATGCTACCTATTTTATAGGTCAGACAGAATTTTGAACCTTAGTTTCTGATCTGTGAAGTAGGTAAAATACCCATCCCACAAGGTTCCCGGGAGGACTAAATCATAGAAAACAGTGCTCGGTTAACACTGGTGGTGTGGGCCTTAGGAAATGTAGGCTTCTAGAGGATCGTCTCCTTCTTTTCTTTTCCTTCCTCTGCCCAGCTCACATAAACATCTACCTGCACACATGGGGGACAAGCATCTTATTGTATCCTCTGCCTTTTGCAGGGAAAAATATGGATGAGATGCGAACTTGTTCTAGCGTGTCACACTGTTAAGATAAACTCTGATTCACAGGTAAGATCCTTGGTCTGGACTGCTTCGGACACCACTCTCAGAGTCTGTGTAGAGAGAGGAAGACTGAGATCTTTCCTCTATAAAACCTCTGCCTCGTTTCTGGCTTTCCCCAAAACAGGATAATCAGTTGCTAGGAGTCAGTCTTTTAAGGCTGAGAACCAAATGTTTTCAGTTTGCGAATACAAATGGCCCTCCCATGCTTCTAGTGGCTCGCCAATTGGAGACCATTTTTGGAATAACAGAAATTGTGGATAACAGGGTTATTTGCCATCATTTTGTGCTCTCTGCTCACTTCATCCTCTTCTCTTCAAGGCTGGTATCCCCTTCTCTGCCCTCCAGCTGGCTGGCAGGGTAAACAGTCATCACAGTGGCATTCTCACACCGGATTCTTAGGGTGCATTGAACAATTCTGCGAACCACAAACCATGGCTTCTCAGAATTGGGCATCCTATGTCTTTGTTGTCTGTAATCTCCTAGTTTTTCCTGGTTTCTGCTTCTGGTTTCAGTGTCAAGTGCTTGAGATGTCAGTTGGCCAAGACAGACACCCTCCACCCAAAGACCTAATGCAGAATAATGTCCTGAGCGGAAAAGAACAGTTGATGTATTAATCAGTTATGCTTCTATTTACATTTCCAATGGGGAATATAAGTCAGAATAAGGCAGCTGATTTGAAAAAGCATCTATGTGCTATGATAAAAGTAAACACAGCAGGCTGTGATTCAAGAACAACTCAATCTTAATTTTTTTTTTCTGCTCTTGGCTAACTTTTTTTTCCTCCAACAACCTAAAAAATTTTACCTTTATTGGAATATAGGTCATATACCATAATTAAGTGTACAAGTCAGTGATTTTTAACCAATGTATAAAGTTTTACAACCATCAGCACAATCTGATTTGTGCTGCACTTTTTGATGCATCACCCCCAACGTTTTTTCAAACTTATTTGCAGACAACTCCACCCACACATCTCCAGCCCCAGCAACCACTGATCAACTGTCTTTATAAATGTGCATTTTGGTACATTTTATGTAGATGGAATCACACAGTGTGTATCCCCGTGCATCTGGTTTCCTTCCTTTACCAAGTTTTTGAAGTTCATCCATGTTTTAACATATATCATGATTTAATTCCTTTTGATTGTGAATAATAATCCATTGAATGAATATCCACAATTTATTCATCCACTTATCAGGTTGATAGACACAGAGTGTTTCCTGTTTGGTGCTACGATGGTAATGCTTCTAGCCTTATGGTAAAGTTCAAGTCTGTGCATATGTTTTCATTTCTCTGGTAGATTCTTTAGGGTGGAATTATTGGCTGAATTCTTTGGTAAGCTTATGCAACTTCTGTAAAGTTAGATACTCAATTCCACTAGCAATTTATGAAGATCCAGTTTCTTCACATACTCAATTAACACTTGATATCATCTGTCTTTTTAATTCTAGCCCCTCCAGTGGGTATGCAATAATAAATTTAATTTCTCTGATGACTCATAAATGTTGAACACTTATTAATGTATTTATTAGCCACTCATATGACATTTTGCTTATTCTATAATTGGATTGTTTTCTTAATAAGCATTAAGAATTTTCAAAATATTCTGAATACAATCCTTCATCAGATATGTGGTTTGTAAATATTTTCACCTACTCTATGGCTTGTCCCATCATTTTCTTAATGGTGGCCTTTGAAGCACAAAAGCTCTACTTTTGATGAAGTCCAATTTTATTAGTTTTTCTCTCTTATGGCTTGTGCTTTTGATATCATATATAAGAGTTCTTTGCCTAACCAGAGGTAATGAAGATTTTTCCCAATGTTTTCTTCTAGATATGTTATACTTTAAGGTCTTATATTGATATCTATGATCCATTTTGAATTAATTTTTGTGTATGGTGCTGGTATAACCATTTATTGAAAAGACTAGCTTCTCCTCATTGAGTTGTCTTGGTACCTTTGTTAAAAATCAGTTGACCATAAATGTCAGTGTTTATTTCTGGATTTCTCTTCCATGGATCCATAGGACTATTTTTATACAAACACCACATGGTCTTGATACCTTTCCCTTCTCAAAATTATTTTGACTTTTCTAGGTCCCTTCATTTCCATATACATTTTAGTATTTTCTTGTCAATTTCTACAAAGCATTCTTGAATGTTCTAATTGATGAACATGAAATGTCTCTCCATTTATTGATATATTTTGTGATTACCTTCAGTAATGCTTTGCAGTTTTCATTGTCCAAATATGAGCTTTTGTTAAATTTACAGCTATCTTACTCCATTTCATTCTTTGTGAATGGGATTATTTTCTTAAATTTACTTTCAGATTGTTTGTTGCCAGTCTGTAGAAATACAACTGAGTTTTGCACATTGCTCTTGCATTCTGTGACCTTGCTTAAAGTAGTTCTAGTACTTTTCAGAGAGTGTGTGTGTGTGTGTATTCTTCAAAAATTTCTACACATAGGAGCATGCCACTTGAAAATAAAGAATTTACTTCTTATCTTCCAATTTGATTAATTTCTTTAGCACATAGTTTGCAGTCTTTATTCATTAAATATGACATTAGCTGAAGATTTTTCATAGATGTTCTTTATGAAGTCGAGGCAATTCCTTTCAACTTCTGGTTTGCTGAGAGATTTTAATCATGAATGCATGTTGGATTTGTCAAATGCTTTCTCTGCATCTATTAAATGACCACTTGGGTTTTGTCCTTTATTATGCTACAATGATGTATTACATTAATTGATTTTTATGTATGAAGCTCAACCTTGCATTCCTGGGATAAATCTCACTTGGTTTTTTACTACAATTCTTTTATATGTTGCTGAATTTGGTTTGCTAATATTTTAAGGATTTTTGTACTTGTGGTCATAAAAATTATTGGTCTATCATTTTCTTTTCTAGTAATATCTTTGTCCAGCTTTGGTAACAGGATAATGCTGGCCTCATAGAATGAGTTAGGAAGTGCTCCCTCTTCTATTTCTTTTTTGGAACACTTTGAGAAGAATTGATGCATAGTCTTTAAATGTTTGGTATAATTCACCAGGAAAGCCGTTGGTCCTACAATACTATTTGTTGAGTGGCCTTTGATTAGTGATTTAATCTCTTTATTTGCTATAAATCTGCTTAGGTTTTCTATTTTTGTCATGAAATAGAAATACTAATATGGGTAATTTCTGTGTTTTTAGGAATCTGTCCATTTCATCTATGTTGTCCAATTTGTTGGCTTACAATTGTTTATGGTATGCTCTTACACTTCTTTTTATTTCTGTAAGGCCAATAGTAATGTCTCCACTTTAATTTCTGATTTTAGTTATTCACATTTTCTGTTTTTCTTAGTCAGTCTAACGATTTGTCAAAGTGTTGATCTTTTCTAAGAGCCAAATTTTGATTTCATTGATCCTATCTTTTCCTATGATCTATTTCACTTATCTCTGCTCTAATTTTCATTATTTTCTTCCTTCCATTAGCATTGGGTTTAATTTGCTCTTCTTTTTCCAGTTCTTTGAGGTGTAAAGTAGGTTATTGACTTGAGAGAGATCTTTTTTATTATAGGGATTTACAACTATAAATTTCCCTGTGAGCACTGCTTTTGCTGCATCTCATAAGTTTTGGTATGTTATGTTTTCATTTTAATTCATCTCAAAGTATTTTCTAATTTCCCTTTTGATTTCCTTTTTGGTCCATTTAATAGAGTGTTGTTTTATTTCCACATATTTGTGAATTTTCTAGTTTTCCTCTGTTATTGATTTCTAGTTTTATTCCATTGTGGTTTGAAAAGATACTTCGTATGATTTCAATCTTTTAAAATTTATGGAGACTTTTTTGTGGCTTTGTGGTCTGTCTTGGAGAATATTCCATGTGCATGTGAGAAAAAATATATTTTGCTATTGTTAGCTGGAGTATTCTATATGTGTCTGTTAGATCTAGTTGGTTTATAATATTGTCCAAGTCCTTTATAACCCTGCTGACCTCCTCTCTAGATGTCCTTCTGCCTTTACTTATCATAGATTGTGAATATATTGGGCCAACCCAAATAATCTAGAACCATCTCATTTCAGAACTTTTAACTTAATCACATCTGCAATCTCCCTTTTTCCTTTTAAGGAAATATATTTGCAAATTCCAGGGATTAGGAAGTGGACCTATTTAGGAGGTCATTGTTCAGCCTACCACAGTAACTGTATAGTCTTGGCTAAATACTTATCTATAGTCAGCATACTTGCTACCTCCAGGGTAGGACAGCTTTGACTCAGAAAGAGGGAGAAGAATGTGCAACTACAATAGCATGAAGCAAAATATTATATCAAAGTAGCATTTTGAAAAATTCCCAAAGTATCAGAATGATGGATATTATCCCTTCAGAATAAAAGGGGGCTTCAACTTATATGACAGTGGAAATTAGACCAGAAGACTGTATTTAATGTATTTACTGAATTGAATGTACTTAATGTGAATTAGAAAGAGATTTTAAATGGAGGAGTTATTTTTGACTACATGATAAGGTAGAAAAAAATCTGAGTGACCTGCTAATATTTCTGTGGGTTTTGTTTTTTGTTTTTTTTGTAGGGCATAGATTTGTATTAGAAGCATACTTTGAGCCTCTAGATATGAATTTCATGGTATAGTTTTCATTTCCATTAATGATACTTATGGGCCTATTCCTGTGTATGTCACAATAACTATGCTTCATGGTGGGAAGATTTTATAAAATAGGAGTTATGTTTTCCACTGGGTTTTTGTAACTGAAATTTTTTCTAAATGTTGATTCCTCTATATTTGTGTTACTCACACATGTCCAACTTGAAAAGACCTTGATCTGACTTCTATTCAATTAAGTTTTACTGCTTTGTACTCTAAAGCCAAACCATAACTATAAACCTAGGAGAAAAGTTATGACTGAAGGAGAGAACAGCGCAACCTGCGAACGGCTCTCTTTCCATCATTTAAAAATCTTTAGTGGTGAGCCAGGAAGCTTCTGACCAGTAAATATAATGTTAAATATTGAGCTCCTTTATTAGATTTTATTTTAATATTTTTGTTTATCAAGATGAGGGCTTTTGAAGGATAACTACCAAGTCCAGTGGAAAATAATGTGTGAACAGTTTTGATAACTTACTGGAGTGCAATCAGATGATGTGGTTTCATATCTTGGTTCTGATACTTGCAGCCTACATAAACATGGGGAAGTAAAATAATCTCTTTGAGTCTCAGTTTTCTCATCTGTAAAATGAGATTAATAATATCTATCTCAGATTTGAGAGTTATGAAAACATGCTTTGAAAATGTAATATATTAAACAAATGAAATGAATTACCTTTCCTCTCAAATGAAAAAAAACCCTCTGTGTTGAACAGTAATAATGGACTTGCACTTTTAGTACAATATTTGTGAATATATATGATGTATATACACAAACACATTTAGGTGAACAATTGTTCAATTCGGTGAACAAAAAGTTACTAGGGGTTTTAAAAAATTATGTCTTTAATCTCCATTGTAGGTTCAAAATGAAATCAATACTCTAGAGATAGAGTTTTCTTCTAACACTACACAAGAAGAACTAAAAGAAATGTCTCTTTGCAAGTAATTTAAAATGATTTACAGAGAATTTAATGCTGTACAGAAAGGTTTGCTTTTCCCTTTTTATTTGAAAAAGGAGAAATAAGAGGGAAATATAGGGTCATTTGCTCATTAGGGTCACTCAAATGCATGGAGATACACATATCACTTCTGGACATTCATTTTCTAGAATAAAGTCATATGGCTATATCTATCTATCCTAGGTCTTTATTCACCCAATCAAGCTTCAAAGACCAAAGTAGTTGCATTACCTGAGATCAGGTCATGTGCTCTTGCTTTGGGTTGTCAGCAGATTTAATAGTGGAAGGTAAGGATCTGATTTCTATTTAGACATGTTCAATAGGGAATTCTCCTAAATGAGGAACACTTGGGGAACAATGAGCCAATAAATAAACAAACAAATAAATAAATAAAAATGTAAAAACCCACTGTTTATTACATAATTATTTTATTAGAAAAAGTGTATAACCAGGATGACTAGACACAGTGAGACCTTCAAATGACTAAATCTCAACATTTACTGGTTCAATCATAGAACTGGGACTAGAATCTTGTTTGGTAGATAGTATTCTGTAGTCAGCCACAGTGACATCCCCAGTCCACATCTTTCTCAAATAATGCGACCTTGATACTCTTCTCATTGATAGGTGAGTCTTTTCCTTTCCCTTGAAATATGGGAAATATGGTCACTTATTTGCTTATTCAATCACCTATCCAGCATGTATATTAATACATATATATGGTATTCAGCATGTCTTTTGTTTCTTGGGGAAAATGGATACTATTGTCAAATGTCAGGCTCTTTGCTAATAATGTTAACTAATCTAAGTATCACCATTTCCTATATGATAGGTACTATTCCCATTTTACAGATGATTTTTGTGAGTCAGATGTACTCTAGCATATGTTTGGTTCCTTTTAGAATTTAAGTACTACAGTCAATTTCTAAACATTTAAATACTATATATATCTGCTATCTCTAACATTGCATAGTGGTATAGCAGAGTAGAAACAACATGGACTCTGGAGCTGGTATGCCTAGGTTTAAATCCTGGCTCTGCCCCTTAAAATGTGTGACCACGTGCAGATCACTTAATCTTTCTGTCTCAGTTTTCTCATCTGTAAATTATGGATAGTAATAGTACCCATACTGGAACATTGTTATGAAAATTATACACATTAATATTTGTAAGATGTTTAGAATAGTGCCTGACAAATAATTAAGCAGTGTTTTAATGATTACTAGGTAAAATGTTAAAAATCAAATCAAATACAATGTACTTTAACCTTCTCTTGTACCATATAGTTTTTTTTTTCTTTCAGTTTTACCTAATTTTAATTTTGTGAATCATATAATGGACAATTTGTAGAAGACGTTGTATCTCCTCTTTAGCTCTCCCATAAGAACACTTGACCTACAGATGTTTAGCTGGTTCATTATGGGATGAGAAAGAGCTTGCTGCAGCAAGGAAATGTGCAGATAGATGGAAAAGAGCTTAATGATCATCAGAAATTATATTCATATATGTAACATTCCTGGCCCTCAAATATCTCATATCTTGGGGCACCTGGGTGGCTCAGTGATTGAGCGTCTGCCTTTGGCTCAGGTCATGATCCCAGAGTCCTGGGATCAAATCCCATATCAGGCTCCTCAGAGGAAGCCTGCTTCTCCCTCTGCCTATATCCCTGCCTCTCTCTGTGTCTCATGAATAAATAAATAAATTCTTTTAAAAAATCTCATATCTTGCTTGACATATTCATAATTGATAGTATTTCATAATCTTTTAGCAGAATGTTTCAAGTATGGTAAAGGTGAACAGAAATGACACTGATTTGCTGAGGTACCTAAAGAAAAACTTCTTAGAGAAATACTTCCTTACTTGTGGTTTCTGATTGGCAGCATGGTGGCTGAGTTAATGCAATAATTGGGGGAGGGAGGTGGTAATATTAATCAGAGCTGCTGATTGTCCCATGGACTGTATCTGTTATGGGTATCTATTTACTCATGGAACACAACACTTCATTTTACGTCCACACTGTGATAGAATTACATTGGTCTTGTCTACTCATGGCCACACATTCTGTGCTATGCAATTGGAGATCTCAATGCGGTCACTCAGCTTAGGCCCTACCAGGAGCTAGCTCTGTTCTCTGGAGACCTACACCAAAATGAGGCAGCCTAAGAGCAGCAAAAGGCTCCAACTGTGAGGATTCCATTCAGAACAATGGATAAGAGTCTAGGAGAGGAAAGCACCAAACCCCTCATGCATATGCAGCACCAGATGGAGATAAAGAATTTTTACAATGGGGAATTGGAAAGAGCCAGAGTAGCTGTAGAAAACTCAGGTGGGAGAAAAAAGACCAGAAATGGAGACCAGAGGCAAAGGGGGGGGGGAGGGGGGAGAGTACAATAGAGAGCACTTTTGTGAAGAAAGTGTAAGTAAAGCAAACAAAAGGTAGGAAAATACAAAATGCCCCCTAAAAGTTGCTCTCCCCTCGAAGTTCTTTTTATGCTTCTCTATCATGATAATTTCATGATGTGTTGGAATTCCTTGATTTTATATCCTTCTGACACCTCTCTAAATTGTGAGCATAGGTAGGGCAAGGCAGTGGCCAGCAGGTAGCTGTTTCTAGGACAGGATGGAGGGAAGGAAAGGGGGGTTAATAGGGACTTACAGTAAGGAAGGAAAATGTAGAGGCGAGAGAGAGAAGTTGAGCAAAAATTAACAAACACATAATCACTAACTAGGATGATAAAAGAGACAAGATAGCCATCAGAAATGGGAAAGCCTCTCTCATTCTGATTTGCCTTATCTCATTCAGTTTCAAACATTTTATATCCAGAGAAGCTCAAATGCTGAGACTGCTTTTAAAAAAGTAGAGGTAGTTAGAGAGGATGAAATCCATATGTTTCTGATTCTTTTACGTAAATCTCATTGAAATACAGCTCAGTGTAGGGCGATTGAATGTCATATATGCCAATGCACAGCATACTAATCATTTTAAGCCATTTTTGACGCTCCAGGAAGTCTCCAAGAATAAACAATATGAAGCCCCAAAGGCCTAACAGTGTAGTCTGAAAGGAAAAGCCAAAAATATCTGAAAGAAAGTCTACATTTCCAAATTCAACAGTCTGCTGTGAAGAATCCAAGGATATTTAATGATGCCCAGGAGCCCAGGAAATGGCAGAGAAGGGATAGCAACTGGGAACCAGGTAGAGAGTCCTTACCAGCAAATGTTATAAGGAAGAGGGAAGAAGATATAGCAACATCCAAATGGAGAAGAGAGTGAGGCTCGATTCGAAAGTAATTAGCAGTAGATTGAAGTGAGGAAAAAAAAGAAAGAAATGGGAAAAGAGGGAAATCAAGCAGTTAGAAACCAATCCAACCTTTAAAGAATATGGTTTTACAGCTACAAGACTGTAAAGTGCACTTATTCCTTATTTTAATGCTTCATACACTAGTTCAGACACAGCCATTGCAGGGAAACACTTTCCATACCCTAAAGAAGACAAAAAATGTTTTTGTACTCTAATACCTTCTATTTTGGTTGGGGAGAAAGGCCATCAACTAATAAGGGGAAAGATTCAAGGACAAGTTGGGATTTGGGTTTTAGCATTTTGCACAGGTGATGATGCCACAAGTGTTAATTGTGTTCACATCTTCTCTGTCCATACTGATTTGTTGTCTGTACTATTGGTTACTCAGATGTATAAACGTGATTATTATCTATTTCCTCCTGTACTTCTTCATAGACTTAATGTTTAATAATCCCCTAAATTCCTAAATTCATATGTTGAAGCCCTAACCTCCAATGTGATGGTATTTGGAAGTGGGGCTTTTTTTTTTTAAGACTTTATTTATTTATTCATGAGAGACACAGAGAGAGAGAGGCAGAGGGAGAAGCAGGCTCCATGCAGGGAGCCCGATGTGGGACTCGATCCTGGGACTCCAGGGTCACACTCTGGGCTGATGGCAGGTGCTAAACCATTGAGCCACCTGGGGATCCCTGAAAGTGGGGCTTTTGAAAGGTAATTAGGTTTAGATAAGGTCATGAGGGTGAGGTGTTCGTGATGGGATGGGAGTCCTTATAAGTAGAGAAAAAAACTGGAGCTCAGTCTTTCTCCACCATATCAGGATACAGTGAGAAGGTGACCATCTGCAAGCCAGAAGAAGGATCATCACGAACCCAACCATCCAGCTTCCAGAACTGTGGGAAATAAATTTCTGTTGGTTAAGCCATCCACTTTTATGGTATTTTGTTATGACAGCCTGAGCTAAGACAATTATAATTTATTGAATGATTATTTACTGAGATAGAAGAGAATGAACATGTTATGTTGGGCCTAGATACATCCATGTGGAGATGTTAAATAAGTGATTGGTTATATACATTTGGGTACCATCAATATATCTAATCAATGATAGTGAAACTATGAGAGTAGTTGAAAACTTCAAATAATAATAGCTAATATATATTGGATGCTTCAATATGCCAGGAAATACTTTACGCACTTGATATAGATTATCTCACTAATCCTTACAATAGCCTTGTGGGCTAGCAACTATTGTTATCCTGAGTTTACACATGAGAAAAGGGGATTAGTATTCTTCTCAGTGAAATTGAATCATCCCAGAGAAAAGACCACATCCCAGAGAAAAGACAGTGACATTAGGGGTCCCCTAGTGAATAATTAAAGCCCTGCCTCCTATACTTATAGCTTAAAACAAGCTCTCCTAAATATTAACAGATAGCCAAAGATCACTATATATCTCAGAAATCCTCCAAAATGAAATACAAAGACTAAGATAAGCCAACAAAGGGAATATGCAAAAGATATGTATGTACCTTTGTCTTAATTTATGGCTCAGTATATCATAACTTTTAGTAAAGGTTCAATGTGTGCTTCACTAAGATGGGTACATTGCAATTGTTGGCAGTATTATTCTATATGTATCTATTATGTCAAGTAAGTTAGTCATGTTATTCAGTTTGTTAACCATGTTGTTTGCATCTTGTCTATCTATTCTAATTTGTTGTCTGTTCTATCAGGTGTACAAATGTCCTAGTATGTGATTATTGTCTGTTTTGTCTTGTAGTTCTGCCAATTTTCCTTTATACATTTTAAATCTTTTATGTTAGGTGTACAAAAAATTAGACCAATCTTTAATATTGTTTAAAACTTTATGAAGTGTCCCTCTTTATAACTAATAATGCTTTTTGCTTGATATTAACATTGTTGTTTTGGTGAGTATTAGCTAACCAAATACTCTTTTTCTATTCTTTTACATTTAAACTATTTCTATCCTGTTTTCTACATATTATTTGTAAACAATACATTGTTAAGTTTTGCTTAGCCAGTTTGATAATCTTTCTTTTATCTGGTGCATTTAGTTCATTTACATTTAATATAATTAGTGATATATTTGGGCTTTAAATCTACTATTGTACTATTGTGCTTTCTAATCTTCTTTTACATATTAACTTTTCCTTTTCTTCCCTTATTTTGATTTAAATTTTTTCCATTTTCCTCTGTAATTTGAAAGTCATATATCCTTTTATTATTCTTTAGTTCTCCCCCTATTTTTCAACCACTGGTTCATTATGATGAACTGCAGAATGCAGAGCAAATGAATAGGTTTCAACTTTGTGTCACTATATCCTCGGCTGCATGTTGTCACTGTCAGTAAAAATTCAAAGTCAGACCCACCTATATAAAACTAGGCTCCAATATTCACTTGCATTATCATGGATAACATACTCACTTCCTGGAGTTTCTTCACTTGTGCAGTGAGGTTGATATACCACTTTAACCTTAAAGTCTATATTATACTAATGGGGTTGATGTGAGGATAAAGTGAGATAACGTTTGAAAAGCATTGAACACCGATCCTAACACATGGTTAAGCATAGATTTCTATTCCCCTGTTTCTTTTTCTAAGCTGCACCTTGACCAGACTGAAAGAAGATTCCCAAAATCTTAAAGTCAAGTCAACTTGGGGAGTGAGTTATCTTGCAAATAACTGGCCTTACTTATTTTACATTGCTCTAGTTAGCTTCAAATTCAGAGATGGACAATGCTGATGTTGGAACCAAGTCACGTATGTGTGTGTATATGTGGTACATGCATATGTCAGTTCCTGGCCTGTTGATAGCAGGTATGTTCCATGTCCCTTCCCTCCTCTGGTCAGTTCCACTGGGTGACTGATACTTGAAAGCTGTATTTTCCTGTGTCTCCTGTCAGCTGCTTTCTTGTTAGGTTTGACTAATGGGACACACCAGTGAGACTGTGGGCAGAGGATGGAAGAAGTTGACTGATTTTACCTTCTCTATTTTCATCCAGGGTCATCTTCCCAAGTGGGTGTGTCTATTCCATTCCTCTGATTTTTTTCTGAACAGATGTGGTGCATTTCTAACATCCACTCAATGATTTCTGCCTCTGGGGTCTGGTAAACTACCTTTAATTCCTCTGGTTCAGTACAGCAGCAGTTTCTTGATGTTGCCAATCTCTGGGTTGCTTACATGACTCCCATACGACTACTCAAGTATTCCCTTATCTTTGCAACCGGTCACCTGGAGTAAATGCACTCTTGTATGCTTAGTGTGGCTTCTGTTTTCCTGGTAGGACCATGTTTGAAACTATGTAAGTAACTTCGTGTGTGTGTGTGTGTGTGTGTGTGTGTGTAAGAAAAAGAGAGACAGAGAAACACAGAGATTATACTTAGAAGTCAATTAAAGTAGAGTCACCCACTTTAGTGACTGTGGCCTTCTATGCACTGCCAAAATGATAGCTGATAAACTATGAGCCAGTAAGATACTCTAAGGGAAAAAACTTCATTGGAGTCACTGAATGACTTAAGGTAGCCACTCAGTGAGGTGTGACACTATGAATTATGTGAACATTTTCATAGGTATTCAAACATATGGTTGCTGATTGATTGATTGATGGTTCTGGAACAATAACCATTACAAAATAGAAAATAGTCCCCTTCCTGCTTCAACTATTTCCTCATTCTCTGAAAGAAAATAGAGTTTGTTGTCCATCTTCATATCTTCCTTATTGCTAGATAAGCCCAGGGAAATCCTTGCCACTTGTAGTTGCTCTTCAACAATGCCTGTCCTCTTAATGGGATAGAAGATCCCAGCAATCACCCAATACCCAGGATTGCTAAATGCCATCAAATAGTTAAAAATAGGAATGGGCAGGAAAAAAAAATCCTGAATGTAAATTACTTGGGAGGATTTTAGAACCTTGGTTTTGCTATTTATAAAATTCTTTCACATTAGAAATATTGAAATCCCTGTTTAAATAAAGAAGTACGAAGAGGGATTAGATCTGATAACTCCATCTTTTCCTTCTAGAGATAGCTCTATTAATTGGTATTTCCCCACCCAGTTGAAGCTGGACTCTTGTATTCTTTGTCTCACTCCCTGTTTTAGATTTTTCACTTCTCTATTTTGAATGTTGACTCCTTTAATTACTTTGTTACTCATTTGCCAAGAAGAATATTTTTCAGTCTAGCCCTGTGTGCCTATAAAACCTGAAGCAATTTCTCTAAATAATGCCCCCTTTGACCCATCATTGGCTTGGGCTGTTTCTCTTTAACGTAGGCCAATGTAGAAAAGCTTTATTGCCCATGTAGAAAGATCTCACTAACAGATTTGACCATATACGTTTATTCTCTTGTGCTTTAGGTGGTTGGAAGGTGGATGCCTATAACAGTGCTTCCATGTTTGAACTGCCAAGCAAATTCTCTGTATTCAAAAGGGATAACCTAGTAATGCTGCAAAATGTTTTAAAGTCAACAAATATTTACTGAACATCTCTTATGTGCCAAGCACTGTGCTAGACATTCCAAGAATATAAAAAATAACATGATAGTACTAGAGGGAATATATTAAACAAGCTATTTAAAGCACTTACCATTGTTCCTGGCATCAATAAATGGTAGCTATTCTTTTATTTTTGGAAATTTATTTTTTACTGGTGTTCAATTTGCCAACACATAGAATAACACCCAGTGCTCATCCCGTCAAGTGCCCACCTCAGTGCCCATCACCTAGTCACCCCCACCCCCCTGCCCACCTCCCCTTCCACCACCCCCAGCTCATCTCCCAGAGTTAGGAGTCTTTCATGTTCTGTCTCCCTTTCTGATATTTCCCACTCATTTTTTCTCCTTTACCCTTTATTCCCTTTCACTATTTTTTATATTCCCCCAATGAATGAGACCATATAATGTTTGTCCTTCCCCGATTGACTTATTTCACTCAACATAATACCCTCCAATTCCATCCATGTCGAAGCAAATGGTGGGTATTTGTCATTTCTAATGGCTGAGGAATATTCCATTGTATACATAGACCACATATTCTTTATCTATTCATCTTTCAATGGACACCAAGGCTCCTTCCACAGTTTGGCTATTGTGGACATTGCGGCTATAAACATCGGAGTGCAGGTGTCCCGGCGTTTCACTGCATCTGTATCTTTGGGGTAAATCCCCAGCAGTGCAATTGCTGGGTCATAGGGCAGATCTATTTTTAACACTTTGAGGAACCTCCACACAGTTTTCCAGAGTAGTTATTCTTAGTTACATTGGGTTTTATATCCAGATCTCGGGTTTTCCCTGCTCAGAGGGATCAAGCTGAGACCAGCATATTTGCCACATGACACTGCTCCTATGTTCTATATCTATTTTATCTACTTTAACCTAATTCCTAACTACCAACCTATTTTATGTCTAGACTAGTACTATCATCTATCTCCTAAATAACCTCTCTAATTTAACCTTGGTTTCAGCTCCTGCTTTTCATCCCCTTATCTTTTTTTTTTTTTTTTTTAAGATTTTATTTACTGATTCATGAGACACAAAGAGAAAGAGAGAGGCAGAGACACAGGCATAGGGAGAAGCAGACTCCATGCAGGGAGCTTGATGTGGGACTCGATCCCAGGACTCCAGGACCATGCCCTGGGCCAAAGGCACGTGCTAAACTGCTGAGCCACCCAGGGATCACTAATCCCCTTATCTTAATATTGATAATAGCTAACATTTAACCTGACTTCTACTTGAGCCTGGCACTATTTTATAAGTGTTTTATTGAGCATTATCTCATTGAATCCTATGCAATAGGTCCTACTTTCCTCCCTTTTTCACTAATTAGAAATTGAAGCTTAGTAAAATCAAGCAAACTGCCTGCACAGCTGCAAAGTAGCAGAACCAGGAGTTGAATCCAGGCAACCTGACTCTAGAGCTTGTGGTCTTAAATGCTAGGTCATGTTGCCTGGGCCCCGGGGCCTTAACATTAGCCTAACCTGTTCTAGTCCCAGGTTAGTCCAGATGCTATTCTGGACTCCAGTCCTAATAGACTCTGTGGGCAGGCTGCAGCTTCCTCCCCAGCTCTAGCACTAAGAACTAGAATTACATAATTAAGAAGAGGAAAAGCACTCCCCTAAGAAGCAAAGGCTCCCCACGTGATCTTCCTTTGCTCCATGTGGACTCTAGAATGCGGAATTAAAAAAGCCAAAAAAAGTCCTGGGTTTCTTAAGAATGTAGATAGACAAGGACTACCCCAGAGATTTACTGTGAGAAAACACTGTTTTAAGGAGAGGCAAAAGGCTGCTTTAAAACGCTGGAAGTTGATATGTGAGATCAAAAGCAAATGAGATTCTCAGGGGATGGGAGGAGGTGAGCAGAGACTACTGCAAAGCAGCTTTCCTCTTAGTCTCAGGAGGTGATGGGTGGCTCCTCAGCTTGCAAATTCTTCTCTCTCTGTGTAAAGATTGTCCACGTTCAGTTGTAGCTCTTTGGGCATTCTCCTTTCCCCCTTAACTGCCCTCCTTGAATACCATACAGTACTCCCTCAAGCTGTAACCAACTAAACCCTCAACAGCATTCTCAGCAGGAAAAATGTTGTTCCTATCGCAGAGGACATATGGCTTCAAGACAAAGATGGGCTCCATTTGCATTTCTGTTGACAACCAATTTTAAGTGCCCATGAAAAAGCCCTTGGTGTTGCCACTCTGATGGAAGTTTGGCTTTGTCTGCCTAAGCATTTCCTTACTCTGGGACTCGCAGTCACCAGATGCAGCAGAGAAACCTGCCCGGGTCAGCCTGTTCCTTCCTTTCCTTCCCTCTCTTTTCCCAGGAGCAATGAGACAGCATGAAGATGGCTGCGAACAAGTCTCTTTGTTGAAATACTGACTCTGGCTTCTATACACAGTGGGCACTTACCTTTCTTCTTTCATTTGGCCCCACCCAGCCTCTGTGCCTTGGCTCTAAAAATATTTTTTAGTTAATTTCATGGAAGGTACCTTACAGATAAAACAAGATGAACAGCATTGCCCTGGCCAAGGTTCTTCTCAGGAAAGGGAATTGTCAGTGCCGGGAAAGGTGGGACAGGACTGCAGCTAGGAGCCTGCCCAACCTGGGGGTGGAGGAGACCTGCTGTTTGTTGCCTGCTAAGGCACAGGCCCTTTGCACAAGCTAATCTCCTCCTCCACGTGTGGGGAACCTGGCTCCAGAGCCAGCCTACCAAGTTCAAACCCTATTATTCACTGTCTCTCTGACCTCAGGCGAGTTTTTAACCTCTTATTTAACCTCCTTGATTCTCTCACCTGCATAATGAGGCATAATGATGGCAGTTCATCCCAGGGTTGTTGGAGAAAAAACGCAAGAAGAACAGTATGTGGCACACAGTAATAGCACCAGAGTGTTCCCTTTTTATGTCTTACTTAAATCATCACATTAATCTTTGCCCTTCCTTCCAATCTCAGCTGCAGTGTTACTTTCCCAGGGAAACCTTCCTACCTTGCTTTGCTGCATAGGTTTCTGAGAAATCTGTTCTTTCGTGATATGTTGATGATTGTAATCATTTGGTACATTTGTCTTGTCCACTGGGCCGTAAGCTCTGTTTTATCATTGCACACTCAGTATCTGACACCATGTCTACCACAGAGTAGGTTCTCAATAAATTTCTGCCAAATGCGTGAATGACCCACGTAGAGAAAGGTTTCAAGCAACTAAGTTGAAGTTGTATCCAGTTCAACAAAAACATACTGAGCACATGCTCTGTTACTAGACTGTCCTAGAAGCTATTCAGGCAGAGTTGGAAAAGGTGGTTCCTGATCTCAAGAAGCCCCGTTAGAAGTCAACAGCCGTGTATACTGGGATGACGTTTATGTAAGCCATGTATTAGTCTAACAACAACCAAGTATGAATTGCTGGGGTAACTTTTGCTTTCCTACGTATTGTGGGAGCCTAATTTGTTAATGATAGATGTACACATGGTGGCAATAGGGCCTATGTGCACAAACAAATTAATAAAACAGGATAATCAGAGGAATTCTGATTATGTGGTAGAAAATAACAATTTGCATTTCTCTGGAGATTTATAACCTTGTAGTTCCATGGCAGTTTTCCTTTATGAGCTTCAGGTCATTGCATAATTTTCATCCCCATTTTGCTAGATGAGAGAAAAATCTGCAACTTTCTGTAGTACCCAGTGAAGACCTAACTTCACACTCTTCCTCCTGGACCTCTTGGCCTTCTGTGAAGCAGCAAAGGGAACCTGGGTGGTAGAGGATGGGGGCTGGGGAGATGCCTTCACAGCTCTGAGCACACTTTGCCTCAAAGTGTAAAATGAGCCCAAAGCTCCTTGTCACCTGTCCTGTGGGTCTGTGGCAGCTCAGGATCCTGCTTGCACAAATCCTGCTCCTGGCACAGCAGAGATGGTGGGTTTTCCCTCTTGTGATGACAGCCCATTAGGCCCCAAAGGCCCTTCTGCAAGGCTTAGCATATTGTCGTAATCATTTGGGGCTGCTATAACAAATTACGCCATAGACTGGGTGGCTTCAACAACAATTTATATGTCATGGCTTTAGAGAATGGAAGTCCAAGAACAGGGTGCCAGTATGGTTGGGTTCTGAATGAGGTCTTATTTCTGGGCTGTAGATCGCCTACTTGTTATTGCATCCTCACGGGGTGGAGAGAGGGAGCCAGATCTCTGGCCCCTTTTTATGAGGGCACTAATCCCATTAATGAGGGCTCCATTCTCATGACCTCATCACCTCCCAAAGACCTCACCTAATACCACCATACTGGGATTAGGTTTCAACATATGAATTCTGGGGGGATGCCAACATTCAGTTCATAAAATGTGTTCCTTATTACTGAGGTGGGGGTGTTGGAAGGCCACATAAGCGTGTTCGTCACCAACAAGGCCTCGGTCCCAAGGAGGAAGTCCAAGCCACCTCACTCCTACTTGGTAAAGGGGAGACATCTTCCCAGGACCCAGTCCCCAGAGGTCAGGCACTTTTGCTTTCCATTTTTTCTTCAGGGACTTTAGTTCTAGCCATTGAAGAATTTAACTGTAAGCTCCCAAACTCCTCTCTAGTGTTTCTTCCAGAAGCCCAAATGGGCTATACAAATGGAATCCCAGATGCCTTCTCAATTATCCCAGAGTTGCTCTGTGGTGGTGGGGGTGGGAAAGCAGCAAACTTAGTTCAGATTTCTCTTTATTTTTTAAATTTTTTTTTCCAGATTTCTCTTTAAATGAGATTATTCTCTTCCTTTCACTGATGCCACAAATTCCCACCATCTCTTCCCTGTTTATTATTTAAGTGTGCTTAGAACCTGCCCTCTGACAAGTACTGAACTAGTGGCAAGCTGGAGATGCCCAGAGCTATGCCCTCTTGACCCTAGACAATTCCTGCCATGGTCTGCTCACCAGGGACAGTGCACACTCAGTGTCACCCCTCAGTGTCACACTCCCCATGCCAGGAAGCACTAAACAAATGCCCCACCACAAGACAACAGGCTCCCCACTCTAGGTGCCAGACTCCCCTCCTTTGTCTCATCCTTGTGCTTGGAGCTACTGTGGCCAAAGTGCAGAGTCTGGCACCTGAGGGGGACAAGGGGGGCTCTCGGCAGCCAGCCTACCTGTCAAGTGCTTCTGGGATTAGGAGTGCCCACTGCCAACACTCCCTCTGGAAGAACTTGATGGGTGGGCGTCCTGCCAAGAGGCAGAGCTCAAAGCCCTTCTGTGCATGTGCTTCTCAGACCCCCAACTGGCTACTTAGCTATTTGGCCAGATACCAATTTTTCCAGCAGTGTTTTTTGAGCCCCACCTATCTTTGGCTTGGCTGGATTAAGCAGACTCACTATCAAATACTATCAATTTTCCTTCATATGTATGAGGCTGACCCTGAAGCAGTTTGTTGGGTTGGGTCCATGTCTTTCCTCTACCCCAACTACCCACCACCCCCCTCTCCACAAATGATTTTGATGATACAAGGCTGGTTTTGTTCTTTTAAAACAAAGCCTCTGTTCTGGGTGGATGTTCCAAGTCAGAAAGCCTGGTTGTGTTTATCCCAGGCCATTGGCTGGGCATTCACATGCTTTTTGTATTTGGTAAGTGACAGTATTTGCAAAAGCTGATTGCCACAGCAGGCGGAACAGAGACAAGACTAGCAAAAACATGTGTCGGTAACATATGCTGTAGCCTTTTCTTCTTTGCTTGGAGGACTGACACTTCCTACAGGAAGAAGTAATTATTTTGCATGTGCATAGATTACACTGGAATGAAAAAGGGAGGGGAGGGTCTGCCGCTTTATACATAAAAGAAGAAATCTCTCTCTCCCTCTCTCTCTCTCTTACACACACACACACACACACACACACACACACATATGTTCCTCATGCTCACATGCATACACACAGGTTAACCTGCTTACTTTTAGACATCACTCTTTTAAAACAGTGATGTCCTAAAAACTGGAAGTCTATTATTAGCAAAAATGTCTCTCCTAGGAGGGAATAAAAGCATCATCTTGAGAGTTAAACAAGCCTCTCTTCAACTCCTATCTCCTATAGACGGTGCGGCCCCTAGAAAACTATTAAAGCTCTACAGTTCATCTGCCGCTGGTGGACCAAAGGCCTCATTCTCACGTTTGTCTTGTGGATGAAACTGTAAAACGCATGATTTAAGTACCTAAGTAGTGTTCTCCTTTCCCCTCTCTGTGTCAGCTTGCCGACAGGGCCAGCAATCCTAAATGGCCCTGATGTTCGACTTCACTTGGATCTTCATTGATGAGTGGAAGCCGTGGGGGACTCTGGGCAATTCCAGATAGTTCTGGAACTGCTTGGAACCTCAGAACTTACTGCACATATTTTTGGGCAGCCACAAAGAATAAGTCTGAAAATGCGACTCGGGGAAGCAGACCCAAATGGAACTCAGATTCCTGCGCTTTAAGCAATATTTGCCTTGGTCATTTGGTGGAAGTTCAAAAGAACTGGGTGACGCATTTTGGGATGGAGCCGGCAAGGCCCTCTCATGTCTTGCTGTAGGCTCAGAAGTCCTGGCAACAACACAGCTAACATTTGATTCATTATTCCATCTTAACCAACCCTCTTTCCCACCCTCAACCTGGAATCATTCTGCACTGTATGCATTAGCATGAGTGTCTCCAGCTGCTTTACACATTCCTCAGGGCAGCGTCTCTTTCAAACTTCTCACATATACCTGTTGTTGTATTTACCACCCAGGTTTCTCTAAGATAACAACAAAAAATTGTTCCATCTGCCTTGACTGAGAGTCACATGCTGGTAAGTGGTGAATAAATCTGGAACTGACCAAATGATGATAGCTTACATTTATTAAGCACATATTCTGTGTAAGGATGGTGCCAAGCACATATTTAGATACTTCGCGACAACCTTGGGAGATTCTTTCAACCACATTTCACAATTGAATGTTAAATCTCTCACCCAATGTCACGAAGCTGGAAGATGGAGGACATGAAACTTGACCTCAAGCCAGCACATCTTCAGAGCCCAACATTTAACTGCTGCCCTGTGCTGAATGGATGGATGAGTGTTAGAGCTTGAGAGAACTTTATCAACATCCCCATACCCTGGATCTTTGCTATGTCTTCCCTACAGTTTCAGCCCTGCACTTCCCCTTATATAGAAGAAACTCTTATCCTAATTTATGTGACTTGGTGGCTCCCGTATTCTCCACTCCTTAGAGCTGGGTCCTCATTTTCCTCCCCTGTACCTGGTACCTCCATGTTGTCAGCACTGAGCTCCAAGTCACGCCTCCAGGGAGCCCCTCCGAGGGAACGGAAATGTGCCCCCAAACCCCAACCCAGAAGCTGGAGCCCGGCTGCCAATCTCTACGATGCCAACCTCCTACCTGCCTGCTTCACCTGCTGTAGCTGCAGGAAGACCTGGAGGAACGCTTTTGCTATAGCACCTTCTGCCCCCTAGTGCTCACTGTTATTCTTGCACCCTCCAAATCCTTCCTTCTGCCCCAGAGCTGGGTTTCCTGTCCATCTCTCCACAGGACCCTTCTCTTAGCCGCGCCACTCAAGTGCGCATGCCCAACTCCAGATTCCAGCTCCCCCTGATGGGCTCTGCACCCCTGCAATTAACCAGGACGGGCCCAGAGTGCCTCCAGACATAGCTGACCCCATCTAACCCACCCCTCATTTGGATGGAGGCCCAGGGAAGCTAAGGGATTTCGTCAAGGTCACAGACAGAGCAAGAAACACAGGCTGGGGGGCTGGAACAAGGGTCCAGAGCCTGGTTCAGCATCTTTCCACCACACCACACTGCCTCCTTTCTCCCCTGTCTGTATTTTCCTCCTGCCTTCCTTTTCTCCCTCACCCACACCTTTTTAATTTAAGTTTTAACATCTGTTCTCTCTTAGTCCATTATTTCTGTGACATTTTATATTATGTTGAATTTCCATTTCCACTTAAGACCCATCCATTTTTCTTATAAAACACATTTTGAATCTGCTTTAAAATTTTTTTTATATAACTTCTTAAAAATTCAGCTTGATTCTTTCATTCTGGCACCTTTCTTGGCTTATCTTTCCTGCCTCCTTAGCAGCAGAAATCGTTCTCTGCTTCCATGTAGTTTTGCTCCTCCTATTCTCTGCACCACTGTCATATCAGGCCTGTAATCTAACAATCCATTTTTGCTCATTATTTGTGAAACCCCTATTTTTTTAAATGCAAATGAGGAAACCAGTGGTTTTATATTGGGGGGAAAAGCCTTTTTGCTGGTAATTTTACTGATGCTGCTGCAGAAAGATCTCAGAAGGGGAGAGGGCAGGAGAAGGGAAAGGATCACATGTGAAAGTGCCTCATGCTCCACATTTCCAAAATTATGTACTGAAGTTTTATTCACAAGGTCATCTGCAGAGAGCACCGTGTTGAGAGTCAGGCTTCCCGTCTTGGGACTGCCACCTCTGACTGTGAAGTGGCTATCCTTAGGAGTAACCAGGAAACAGTCAAGTCCTTACTAAGGAAAAGGGCCCAGAGAACTGGGTGTCCTTCCAGGAAACAATTACAAGAATAGAAAGGATGATAGCTAATATTTAAGGAGCCCTTATACCCTGCTAGGTATTGGGCCAAACACTTTACATTGATTAGCTCCTTCACCTCTCACAACTTCCTGAGGGCTCTCTTCTTATTCCTTCCATTGAAGAGATGAAGCAATCAAAGTTCAGAGGTTAATAACTCGGCCAGGCTGACACGGCTAGTGTAGGCAGGGTTGGAATCCAAGCATAGGAAACCTAGCATCTCCAGAGTCAGTGCATCTAATTATACAGGAATAGTTGGGGGAAACTTGTTTTTCCAACATTTTGCCATACTCTGGAATTAAAATGAGTCCAAGGGACTGAAACCCTGGAGGATCCAAGCCTCACATTACCAGACATTGCAGAATAATTATATTTTCTCTGAACTCTTCCAATTCGGAAACTTTCAGACCTAGTCTTTTAAAGTGGCAATATTGTAGTGGTGCCTGTGTAGCTCATTCACTTAAGTGTCCAACTCTTGCTTTCAACTCAGGTCATGAGCTTGAGGTTGTGAGATCAAGCCCCTTGTCAGGCACCCCACTGAGCATGAAGCCTGCTTAGGATTCTGTCTCTCCCTCTGCCTCTACCCCTCCCTCTGCCCACATGTGCACTCTCTCTCTCTCAAAAAAAGTGGCATTATTGTAATCATAATTCTAAAAATATTTTTTTTCACATTGCAATTGTCAGGATTTTTAATTTAAGCACTATTGACATTTTAGGCTGGATGATTCTTTGTTGTGAGGGGCTGGACTGCCCATCGTGGGATGTTTAGCAGCATTGTTGGCCTCTACCCACTGGAGGCCAGGAATACTCTTCATCCATTGCCCCTCTTTCCCTTCTTCCCAGAATCATGAAATCATAACAACTGAAAATGTCTCCAAACAACTGCTGAATATTCCATGGCGGGTGGGGTGGGGTGGGGGGAGCATTCCCCAGCACCACCAAATGAGAACCATTGTGTTAGACATTGCCCAAATCCTAAGTCCTGACCTATATATAGTCTTATAAATGGGACCAGGGTTCCACATACCTTTACCCTAGAGCTTAACCAAAATGTTCTTGCCACTAGGAAGATGGGGAGATAGTGCGCAGAGCTATTTGCAACTATTTCCATTGGTTTTCACAACTTCTTCCCTTCAGAGAATCACTCAATTCTTGGCAACCTTATGTTCTCTCCATATCCTTTCTTTTCCTCTCTTCTAACTTTTTCCCCATTACCTTAATGAATCATTTTGTTTCTTCCCTTTTTTCCTTTTTCTTCTCCCTCTTCATTCCTGTATGAGGTAAAATAGAATCCTAGCCATTTCAGATAAAGATGAACAATTCTGCTGTCAATAATCTCCTTTCTAGGAAAAATGAAAGACAGATGTTTTGATATGGAATCAAGTGAGATAAAACCTACCATCATCAACCTTTAAGCTTTTCAAAAGTGGACAGATGTCCCTTTCAAAACTTGATAGAGATTTTCTTCTGCGGCTTCATTTTTCATAGCAAGTCTCCAGTTTTCTAGGAACTAGCATATTCTTGGCCAAGCCATATATCATAATTAAACTTTCAACAACATTGGTAATGAAAGCTAGTATTTATTGAGTACTTACTACATGATGGGCACCAAGCGACTGACAAGCATTGTCTTATTTCATCATCACAATTTAATGAAGTTACTTGGAATGGACATCATTCCAGATCTCAAGTTAAAGGTTTGCATAACCTAGGTATTGTGGACATTTGAAGAGCTTCAAGGTTTTTCCCAAAGTCAGGAAAAGCCAGAATGAGGACTCAAGCCCCTGATCATCAGTATTCCACTGAATTCATTGTTCCTCATTTTTCTCTCAATTTCTAAAGATAGCATAGTATTGGCTTTTTCTATCTTTTCTATTTAGTTATATAGCATATTTTAACCACATTCTGGAAAAATGGATTATTGAGAAAACCTGGGGAATGTCTCAATTTATGATATTCCTATAACAGAAATGCAGTGTGAATTACAAATACCCATGTTCATCAATATAATTTTGCAACATAAGCTCCCTTGAAATGAAGATTTTCCCCCCCCTATTGAGCATTCACAGACAATTGTGGGATCGATGCCAGTTCTCTTTTAAACAGTATCTACTGGTTCTTGAATCTGAAAGGGCCAGAGTACTTAGGAATAAGCACATTTTCCCCAGTAGCTGAGTCGATTTGTAAAATATCTAGAAGAATGGAGTGAAGGCAAATGTAATGCAGTGCCTTAAACAAAGAGTTGCAAAAAAAAATCAATACAGGCATCTTTTATTTTATCTGAGATGTAGTTCACACAGAGAATTTGTGTAGAGCAAAACTTGAGCTTTTAAATCAACTTCTGTTATAAAATCTGAACATTCCTATAGTAAAGAAACGATTTCAGACAAACTGAAAGCATTTTGTAAGGAAGGGGTATGTCAATAACCAAGCATGGGGGACTGGTGGTGTAGAGCTGAGAAGTGCTTTTGAGTCATTTTCAATAATTTTTACATCTTTAACAAAGCCACTCCCATGTCTGTAACTTTCTCTCCATGGTCAACTTCACCCTCACTCTTCCAGCGTCGTTTAGGAAAAGATCTATAGCGCTAAGGTTTTCCTTAAATTTCTAAGCAAATGCCCTTCCTGCTTGGCCTGGATAGTTCTCATTTTCTATATCAAGACTAGCATTTGATAACAAATGCTTCCAACACATGTAAAAACATGTAAAACTCCTGCATTTCTTCAGCCACTATTCAGGTTTTTCACAGGCTCTGAAATGACAATTCTTTCCATTGTTACTTTTTTCTTCTTCTAGCAGGTAGCTAGCTACCTTGTCTCCTAAAGATTAAGAGGGGGATCACAAACATTATTTATGTCCAGAATTTTCCAGTTCAGCTTTTCCTTTATTTCTCAGCAGCCCTGCAAGTTAGTTTTTTCTTCACATTGCAATTGTCAGGATTTTTAATTTAAGCACTGAGTGAATGAATTATGAGTGAATAATTCATTATGAATTATTCACTATGAGTGAATTATACCCACTTCATAGATGAAGGAACTGAGTCTAAAAACAACTAAATGACATGCCTGGCAATGAAGTGGAGCAACTTGGCTTTGGACTGAAGTCTAACTTAGTTGGACACCCTTATTTTCTTCACTAGTATTGTGCTGCTCAAGGACTTTTTGAAAACACAAAGAGAACCATGTAGAACCATGGGGTCACATTCTCAGACATATCAAATTCTCTTGAGTACATGTTTAAAACGACTATTTCCAAACCCAGGAAATCCATATCTATGGGTATGGGCCTTGGGAATCTGCATACTAGCATAGACCCCCAAATAACCCTCATTCACATTCAAGTTCGAGAATCATTAAATTGGAGTTCATGAATGGACTTCAGATTTTGTGAACTGCCTTCAACCTTCTGTCAAGTGTTGTGTGTACATTATTTAGAGGATATCTTTCATTGGATTCTTAAAGGGGGCCTTGACCCTGAAAAGACAAAGAATACCAGCTTCAAAAAAATGCCTCGTCATTTTCTAGTTTTTGATCAGCTGCAGGGAGTGAGAAGTGGCTAAGTCAGCTTGAAGTAGAAGTCTTTGCACTGTGTGTACAGCCCCATCTCCCACCTCGCCTCACTCCTCCCTGGCTGGGATCCTTCCTAGGCCCTCCTGGAACCAGCTCCTGCTCTATCCTATTCACAGCAGGAAACTCTCCCTATTGACAGAATCCTTGCTAATGCAGATGATGCAGAATGGTCTGTCTTCTCGTCTACACTAACTGCACTGAGTTAGTCGACTTGGTGACCCAAGTTGTCTAATATTTTACTGTAAACAGGATACCATTTATGTGAAAGAACGCAGTTACCGTATTTCTCTGTCATCTGCAGTCTGCAGAGAACAAAAAACAATGGTAACCTGACCCTTGGGCAAAATGCTAATGGCTACGTAATTGACTTAGCAGATAATTATAAAACACAGTTCCGTATTAAAACACAAAAGATGTAATTATTGCACTTTATAAACTAATTAATGAATACTAACTCAATTCAATAATTAATAATTCATTATTTAACCTCTAATTAAATGATCATCCTTCCTTTCCCTGCAAACTTTGCTGGTGGCTTAATTGCTCTGGGCCAAATATACAAGAGAGCTATCCTTCTCTGTTAATTAAACAGTGCAGAGATTTGAAATCATGGTAACAGAGAGAATTAGGGAATTTAAACTGAAGTGCAGGTATCCCCTGCTTTTCGAAAGTTCACTTTATGCCACCTCGCTTTTACAAAAGACCTACATTAGTAATTGTGTTCTCTAACCAAAAGAAATCTGAAGGGGAGTTTTGCTTTTACAAGGAAAGGCAAAAAGTGAAAGCGGCATTCAGCGTTTGCCCTGCAGCGAGCCTTGATGGAGGCAGTGAGCACCCCAAGCAGCGAGAGTGGCACCCCCAAGCCCCTTCCCAAGGAACTACATTCAGCATCTCAGCATCAAGCCATCAAAACTTTGAACTTCATGAGCATCTGTGCTTTATCTCGATTTGTTTTGCGTATCCATTAGCAAGATGTGTCTTAAAGTACTGGAAAAGCCTAAGAGAAGTATTTTTGGGGTCTAGGCACACTCAAAATATGTTCCATATACATTAATGGCAATTGTTTCTTTGTGTCTTCCCATTTCAGCTTATGAAGTGTTTCATAGAAACACTCTACTTCCAGAAAGGGGGCGAAACTGTATCTCCCATTTGGAAGACACAACATCAGCTCCCGCCCAAAGCATAAACCGATTAAAACAGTCCAGAGTAACTCACATTTAAGAACTGGACAAGACAGTTGGTGAACAGAGGGGTGTCTGAGATATGGATCAAGTCTTGGGAGCAAAGCAGGAGCCCATGAGACCGGACACGCGGTCAGGCCCCAGAGCAGCTGTGTACTGCAAACACCGACACTGGCCAAGGACGGCCAGTTATGAGAATCTCTTCCTAATTCTGTGGTCTCTGACATCACACCAGCAGCTTGAAATCAGTCAGCATGGGAGTATTTACACCACAGAAATTGGGGTACACTCCAAATCAGGGCTTTTTTCCCTTCTTTTATTGGAGTACTAGTTGTTCAACATTTACTAGCCCCTAGATCAGCAGAGGTGACTTGTGGCTGAGTTCTAGATGGTCTGCCTACAAATGCTAAAATCGTAGTGGCTCCGGGGCTGACCTACAGGTTGCAGCTCCTTCCCTGGGAATCTAGGAAAGGAATCAATGTTTACAGAGTCTGTGCTCTAAGACCAGGATGATGGCAGCTCTGTACAGCGCATCTTGATGGATCCCCAAACAACAGTGATAGACGTTGCTCTTGTTCCTAGCAAACTCTTGATTTAAAAAAAGTACCTACTTCCCTCATGATTATTCTCCATTAATTTACAACACAGTTATAATCTATTTGTTAGTGGCTTACTCTTCATTTAAAAAAATGTAATAAATTCTTGGCATTTCAATAAATAATAAGGCTTTTTCTCTTTGTAATTATATATATATATATATATATATATATATATATATATATATAATAAAATGTGTGTCTTTGGGCTTTTTTACATTTTATGGAAGCAGAGTGGCATTCCCACAGCATCCACAATGTTTTTGTAGGGGCCAAGGAATAACAGAGCAGACTAACAAATATTTTCCTCACAGAAAGGGTTTTTTCTGGTGTGAAGTGCTGGCGAGGATGTGAGAGTAGGTGGGGGTTCTGACTGGGTCAATTCATCACTTAACTACTCCGCATCCCATTCTGAGAAATACATCTGCTGTTTCCCCTTTTCTCTCCTCTCTCCTGGTTGTTCCTCTAAAAGGGCTCATTTTACTAAACAGTCACTAATGGTTTCCTCATCTGTGAAAGGAATTATGGTCAGAGCTACCTCATACCTACCTTCTAAGAATGAGATGAGTTAACATTCACAGAGCTCTTACAACAGTGGCACATACAGAGAGTTGAATGAGTGATGCTCTTAGAGGCAGACAAAGGATTTAGCATTAGGAAAGACAGGGAGCTGGAAAGGCGGAGATGGTGCAAGAAGTTGCGTGGAATCCCCGGAGCTCACAGGAGCACAGGAAATGTGATGAGTGACCAGATGACTGGCTCCTTCTGTGGGTGCAGCCAGTTGGTATTCTCCCTGCTCATTGTAGGACATTTGGAGTCCTCCTAAAGGAGGCACTAGTGCTCTCCCATGGCAGATCTCTCATCTGCATGATTCTGTGACAAAAGCTCAGATCCTCCTCCCATGGCTAAGTTCAGTTACTGCAGTAGACTCTTCCCTGGTCCCCCACCCTCCAGAACACAGATCTGATTTCCTCTTTGGTCCACTCCGTAGACAGTGATTTATCTAAAACACACATGACCACCCATCTCCTTTCCTGAAGACCCTTCAAAGCTCCCCATAACTTTCAGAATGGATTTTTTTTAAAAAGATTTTTAATTATTTATTCATGAGAGACACAGAGAGAAGGGCAGGGACATAGGCAGAGGAAGAAGCAGGCTCCCATAGGGAGCCCGATGTGGGACTCGATCCCAGGATCCCGGGATCATGACCTGAGCCGAAGGCAGACAGTCAACCACTGAGCCACCCAGGCGTACCCAGAATAGATTTTAAGTTTGGCAGCACAACTTATTTTTATTTTTTAAAAAGAATTTACTTATTTATTTTAGAGAGAGAGTATGTGTGTGAGGGCATGGGCAGTAGAGAGACAGACAAGCAGACTCTGTGCTGAGCGTGGAGCCCAACTTAGGGCTCAGTCTCACTACTCTGAGATCATGACCTGAGCTGAAATCAAGGGTCCAATGCTTAGCTGACTGAGCCAGCCAGGCCTTTCCCATCTGGCCTCTGCTCTGCTAGAAAGCCACTCCCTGCCATGCCTCTTCCTTCCAGCCACCCTGCACCAGTGCAATCCTGCCATCATGCTTTATGTCTTTACACATACTGTTCCTTATATCTGAAATATTCTCTCCAGAGAGACCTCATCAAACATTCGAACGTGGCAGATGTTCTACTCCTTCAAAGTTCACCTCCGACATCACCTACTCGGTGATGCCAATCCCAAAACACACAGCAAGGAGGCAGCCATGGAGGAGCCAGGAAGCATGTTCTCACCAGACACTGCAGCTGCTGGCTCCTTGGTCTTAGACTTCCCAGCCTCAGAACTATGAGAAATAAATTTCAGTTGTTCATAAGCCACCCCGTCCTAAGGTGTTTTGTTATAGGAGCCAGAACAGACTAAAACCACAGGCCCATTTCCTGTGCACCCAGAGCAGCCTTTGTGTAACTCTAACATGGGGCTCGTCACATTGTCTTTTCATACCCGTCACGCTGTATGCTCACTTCACTGCACTCACCTACCTCACACACACGCGCATCCACGCACATGCGCCAGCAATGGTAGCTAACATTGGAGCTGGAGGTCATCGCCTGGGTTCACATCTGGTTCTGCCGTGGAATCTCACTTCCACATCGGCAGACTGGAACTCAAGAGCAATCACTCGTAGGGGGTGTTGCAGAGGGTCATGCAATAATCTGCACAAGTTCTCAAAAGCTGCCTGACAGTACCTGAGTGCTCAGTAAATGCGGTTTGATTTATTTTTCTTTATGATCAGGAACCATTCAACATCGTCTGATCAGCACTGTGAATCAAGCACTGCACCAGATTGGCCAAGACTGGCGTTGAGAGCGAGGGCTCCGCAGTCAAGATGTGCTTGGGTTGCAACATTGAACTGTGGTATCTCTAAAAATTATGTAATGAGAGTTCTCACCTTTCGTGGTGCTTGGGAGTAGTAGATGAAATAAAACAATTCACCTTGCCCATGTAAATACTTAACAGGGGGTAGGTATTCTTCCCAAAGCCGGAAATGAACCAATGAGTACACCAGCCAGCGTGGACACATGGCGCTCACTGCCAGACCCACGGGCCTTGCCATGACCACAGCGCTCAGCTGAACCCATCGTGCTGCTTTGGCCCTTTTGCCTTCTGAAAAGCTTCGGTGACAAAGATCTGGCTCCTGCTACAGTTGCACCTCGAGCCCCCACACTAAATCACAGCAAATGATAAATTGCTGGGGAGTGGGAGGAAGAGTGATGGAGGGGGTGTGCAGTCTGGCTGAGAGGCTCACCCAAACTTTCAAGTAGCCTCCACAATAAATCCAGGACTGTCGCTTGGTGATTAGTTAGAGGAAACAGAAACTGCAGGACAAAGCCAGGAAATGACCTTAGAGACTAAACACAGTGTATTTTATTTTAGGGCTTTTTCTCACTTAGAAGTGCTGCCAGGTTGTTTAAAGAGAACGAGTGTTATCAGGGAAGGATTTGGGGATCTGCCAGGCTTTTGACAACATGTGGTAAAAAATTTACAAAGCCCGGAATCAAAGGATGAGGACAGACAGGAGGATGTGTACTCCAGAGATGCTGCAGGTGGGCCTGAGGTTAACATAAACTTTTTATTGCCCTTTGGGGAGCTTTCTAGTAAGCCTGATGGACTCTGTGAGGCCAGGCGGAAGCCCAAGTAGAATGGCACGTTTCTGTGAACGACCACAGAGTGAGGCAAGGGTGGGGAGCCATATGGGTCATTCAAGACCCATGGGAGTTCATCAGGGAACGGTGCAGAGCGGTGAGGACCCACCAGGACAAATGAGGTTTTGGGCACACTGCCGTCTCCATTTTTAGACAGATGGAAATCAAAATGCTGTTTGAGGAAGAATATAAAAAAGCCACCGCAATTTAAAGCCATTCATGGGAAATGGGGAGGAAGGAAGGTTAAAAGTATTGAGCCCCTCTTGTGCTGTCGAGGGCTGGCTGGAGGTTCCTGCTAACCCGTGACAGCGGAGGACATGGTGCTAGTGCATGCTGGTCAAATGCCCTTGGTGCTGCAAGTGGGAGAAATGAGGGTTGTACAAGGTCTGCCTGATTCCAGAGCCTTCTATTGCTTTGCCTTGGAAGGGATAGACAGGAGTTGACTATCAGCTGTCAGGAATGCACTTTTCTCTGCAAGTGACTGCTTTGCTGTTCATTGTTCAAATGGTACAGGAGTCCCCAAAGCGTGGGGCTGAGAGGTCTCCCCCATGATTTCCCCACCCCCCAGGGATGGTTCTGGCTTACTAAACATGAACTTATTCATATTCTCGCATGTGCAGACAAGAGACCGCAGGCTCCTTTATCCTTGGATTGGCCTCAGGCCCGTCTATATTTTTAATGATGCCATTAACTGAGGCATGCAAAGGAGTAATTCTGAGACCGTTTATTTTCTCTCAAAGAGAATCTGCAAATGGTTCCAGGGATTTTATAAATGTGATAAAAAAAATAGCTAATAATAGCTTCAATTTATGGAGTGCTTACTATGTGCTAGGCACTGTGAGAAGTGTTTTACGACCATTGTCTTATTTAATTGCAAACCAGTGGCATGCAGGAAAATCTGGCCTGTAGACTGGAACACTGTTTCTCAAAAATAAATTTGAATGTGTTTAAAGGGGGTCTGGGCTCTTCAGTTTTCTACAGCCCACACTGTTTCCTAACTTTTTACCCCCTTACCTCATTTACATTGTTGCCAGGCCCCTGTAGGCAGTTGCATTTGTGACTTCTGCTTTAAAATAGCCTGATGAAATAGGCCATACTGGGGCCCCATTTTAGTGCTGAGGCAAAGAAAGAAAATGCAACTTGACCCATGCCACGTGGTTGGCAAGTGGTTTAGGATTTGAAAACAAATTCTTCTGACCATGGGACAAGTGCTGAACCAACGCGGTATATTCCCTTGCATATATCATGACAAAGTTTCCACACAATGGTATAGTGTCTTTGTTTAGGGCAAGAGGAGTCATCCAGAACAATTCTTTAATAACAGCAACATGTCTTCTACTCCCCTTCTACCTCCCTGCTTCTTCCTTTGTAGAGAAGCTGTCTATAAAGGCTGTTGGCACATGGATCTTGTGTCTAAGAGAGGTAGAAGTGGGAGAGACATCACTTCCATTTTCCCATACGAGCCAAAGACCATAGTGTCACCTGTAAGTAGAATTCCAGGACATTGATTTCTGGATTGGGAGATGCACGAGAAGAATGTCATAGCAAAGGCTTTCCAGGAACAGGAACTAGGTGCATCCGTCTTCACAGCATCACCTCCCAGCACAGAAACTGGTATACAGTAGCTGACCAAGAAGTGTGGACTATTATTATTGCTATTGCCATAGTTATTATTAATTATTGGTATTACGACTATCAAGGAGCTGGCTAACAATAAAATTCACTAATATCCAAAACCACCACCGGAAGGGTGACATTTCCCTTTTATTTTATGACCGTACCTTTTCTGATTAATTTGTAAATTAAATAATGTTCCAGGTTGACCAATATTTCTGCTTAACATACTGAATACACATTATTAGCTTCAACTTAATTCATTTATTGGTTCGCCATTCATTTATTCAGCAAATACTTATCAAGCGACCCAGTATTAGGAGCTGGGATCCAGGGTGATTACAATTTCTGCACTTCAGGCTAATACATGCTAGTACAATGTTTTCAAACAGCAGGATACAATTCATTAGTGAGACATAAAATTAATTTAGTGAGTCATAACAAGCACTAAAGAAAACATGACAGAACAGATTAGAAAACACCAAAGTGAACTTTGGGTAAGTATCATTTTAGGAACATTTATTTCCATAACATCTATGAGCGTGTTGCAAATATCCTGAGTGGCATTGTAAAGCATTTCTTGCAGGAGGCTAAGATCAAAAGGCATTGAAAGCTACTTGTCTGGTGGTCTAGGGAAGAGAGTCCAGAAGGACAGATGCTCGAACAAGAAGATGACCAGATGGCTGAATTACAAGGGTTTCCTTTGCCCCTCAGGTGTTTCTCAGTAAGTCAACAGATGTCCACAGATTGAAAAACACTCGAAAACCCTCGTCCAAAATTCTTTGGGTTCAGATGCTTCATGCTTTGGGACTAGACTTCTTTTTTGGCTTTAAAAACCTTAGTCCCTCCCTTTTTTGTAATGATTGAAATCCACTAGATACACACACACATTTATACTCTTTTTAAAATCTATGAACTCCATGGGTTTCCTTATCAGAGAACCCACTAATTCTAATCACATAATCACATTCCCAACACCACAAATAGCTTAAATATTTACAGGCTGGAGTGGGAACCAGTAAATGTAGAAAGGCTGTCAAGCTTGGCAGCATTGTCAATAATTCAGTAGTAACCTCCTTGCTGACAGCCAAAGCCAGGAAAACTGATTCCGGTGCCAAATGCAGGTTCCAATACAGTTCACATTTCTATTCCAGCCCCACTGCTTGTGTGCATGTACATGTTTGTGGATGGGAGTTTGTCAATTGTTTATTTTTTCTAAGCCCTTTGTGAGGTCTCCTGCAAATCGCTTTCCAGGTCTACGCTTGGAATATTCTCCCACACATTCTCCAGATTTTCAACCAAATCCAGACGGCACAGGCCCGTGTTGTTTAGATTTGTTTGCCTCTAAGTAGTCCTCTGATGAGGCTTTGAAGCAAGCACCCCAGGATGATAAATGGGAGAAACTCACACCTCTTGGAAGAGCTGTGATTCCACTCTGTCTGCCTGGAGCCCAAGCAAAGTGGCTCTAAATTGATTTACAGAGACAACTGGGAAAATGAGACAGTGTTTCCGTGGAGATGCAGCTAATTAAAGGCTCGAGGAACCAGCTTGGTCTTCTTGGGCTCTTTACTTATGCCTGAGCACCATATTCCTCTGCAGCACAGGGGCTCCCAGCTCCAGGGCATCCAGAGGGCCTTCACTCATTGAGAAATATGTTCTCAAGGGGAGCAGTGGGCGCTCCTTAAAAACACCACTTTTGGAACAGGTTGGCCAGCCATTTGCCTTCCCCAGCTGAGGAACAGGAGGGTTGATTGTTTTCCTTCCCAGTTTGTTCCCCAGAAACAGCTGCTTCTCTGGGCGTTTGGCTAACTCTAACCCTGAGCAAAATCACCAGGAGCCCAGAGCGGGGTAAATGAAAAAGTAGGAAACCTTAAGGCTAAGCAGATTGTGCCTTTCTCCTGTGGATGAGGGCTCTTTCTAAGCAAGATGAGAGAAAAGGGACTTGATCATCTCTGGGATTGGTGGTGGGAGGTGGGGGGCTTTCTGAATGCAAATGAAACGAATCAAAGCCATTGGTTTCCAATCCGAAGGAAACCTGAGATCACGAAGAAGTGACGGTTACAAAGATTGTGCAATTTCCAAAAGCAACCCTTTTTACGTGGCTAATGATTAACAGTAACCAAGGCTGCTAATCTGTCCCTTTTCTCTGCTACTTCCTGCTCACCTCACTATGAAGTTTTCTTTGTGTTTCCATGGAAATACAGAGCAGTTTACATGAAATATTTTTAAAAGCAAGCGTGGGGAACCCATCCTTTGTGTATTGATCTTACCATATTCTGTTGTACCACTTTGAAATCAGGTCAAATGGATCATTTCAAACCTTTGGGTCACACATTTTATTTGCATGGTCTCATTCAAATCTCTTATGAAAATATACAGTGGGCATGACTTGAGAGTCAGTCTATTTTAACTTTCATAACTGAGTGGACTGATTTTTCAGACTGCTCAGTATCCAAATGGCAATAGACACAGCGTGCCATTTCATTTCCTTTTCTGTTAATAACTGAAGCGCTTCTTACTGAAATTTAATTCCATATTCTTTATATTCTGCCTGCTGTTGACTTCAGAACCCCATCCCTCCATGGTCATATCTGCCCCGGATCATTTTCTTCAATCGAACCAAGTGAATTCAGGTGACCATGCCTAGAATAGTGCCCAGTGTGTAGTAGGTGTTTTAGCACCTTCTTTTACCCCATTTCAGATCTAGAATGTGATCATCTTTATTAGCAAATAAATGGCTGCTCAAGGAAATAGTCAAAGCTGCGTAACAGCAACAGACCAGGATTGTTGGTTTGACTGACTTTTTGTTTTTAGTAGCACTCAACTCACATTCCTGACCACCAAGTTCCTGGACTAAGGTTCCAAGAAGGAATTGGTAAGAGAGAAGCAGCAGAAACCTCTTCTTCAGGAATATAACTTAGCTGCCACGGTTCCTTTGTGTCTCAGAGTGAACACATGGATTAGTGACCACACTGCCATGGATGTCAATAATAGGGATTGTGTGAGGGAGGGAGGTGCTGTCACTGAGCTCCTGGCCTCTGACCCCAGACTGACTTGGCTTGAATCCCCCCTCCACCACTTAGAAGCTGTGAAACCTTGGGCAAGCTGTCTAATGGTTCTGTGACCCTGTCCCCTCATCTATAAGCTGTGGCTAATAATATACTTACCCTGAGGTTTTCTGTACAGATTAAATAAGTTAATATATAAAAATTGCCTTAAGAATACCTGTTATATGTGAAGAACTGTGTATATTTTTGGTGTTACTATTATTTTTTTATTTTAGGTAAGCTATATGCCTATCAAGGGGCTTGACCTCACAACCCTGAGATCAAGAGTTGCATGCTCTGCTGACTAAGCCAGCCAGGGGCCTCTGTTTTTGATATTATTATCATTTAAAATTACCCTCAACTTTGTAGAAAATAGTGGAAGGAGATTTGACAGATGACACAGAGAAGTGAAGAGTGTGAGGAAATCCAGAGATGTGCTTCCTTTCAGAAGGAGAGAAGAAAAACATTTTAGAAAAACATAATCAATTGAGTGTTGGTGGTACTGGCCAGAAAAGATTCATTAAATGTAGTAACACTGCAGAAGGGGAAGATGTGTCAGGTGTAGGTGGGAGATACAGAATAAATTAAATCAGGGGTTTTAGCGGGAAGATTGGGGGGACAGGCAGGATGAAAATATAGACTATTTTCATTCTGAACCTCAACAGAGTGAGGTGAGTTTGGATCATGGGTAGAGTTCAGCCGATGGAGGCAGAGCCTGCGGGGAAGCCAAGTCCTGGCTGTTCTGTCCCAGCTCCTACCAGGCATGCGAGGAGGTGATGCTGGTGCAGAGGAGGCGTAGTGGCTCCTCATCCTAATAATCATATCATGAGAAATTCCAGGTATAAAATAAGTGAATCACTACTAGGAGTAGCCCTACATATGGTGGGATGATCTGAGCTGGAGTTTAGGAGGGGGTTGAAAAGTAGGCCGCAGAAGACAGCAGAAGGGGAATGGACAGCCTGGTTCGTATAGGAGATTGTACTGAACCCACCTGTGTGCTTGAAAACGTCTCTGGTAATGCTGTCTGACACTCTGTGAACCTGTGTTGCCTCACTGCATCATCTCTTTGCCCCCGTGGACTTTGCACCATGGAAAACACAACAGAGCCAGAAAACCTGGAGCTCATTCTCCTGCTGCTGAGGCTATTGTGAGTCTATTTGGACTACTAACAATTGGGACAGCTGCTTAGATTTTATATTATGTATGTGTGCAATGTGTATAAATAAGCACAACCCACTAAATACTTTTGTGTAAGAGCAAATGGATTATACATGCACACACCTATTCACAACTCCCTTATAATTTATGTAACTTTTTCAAAAATGAATATTATTTAATGATTTGTATTATAAGGCATTGGTTCAGTGTGAAGATGTTCATTTTTTAGTCTATCTCTTCTGTATTTGGATATGTATATACATAAATATACATGACTATGTATTATAAATTACATCTATATATACAGTATATAGTCTCAAAAGTATATGAGTGTACACAATGTAAACTCCTGATCTCCAAGGGGACAGATAAAAAAGAGACTAGTGGAAAAGAGCCACCTGGGAAGTACTCTTTCCAGAGAATCTTATTTAAGTGATGTTGAACTTAAGAGAGTCTTTGATTTAAATATTCTTGACATTCCTAAATTTTAAAAGAAAAGGTACAAACAGCATAAAAGAAGGAGAAAGACCACCTGCAATCTCCACTTAGAGATGATCACTTTAATGTTTTAGTGTACAGATTACCTTGTACCAATTCTACACACACATGCAAAAATACAAGCATACACACATTTTCTAGTTCTATAAAATTGCACTCAACCAAAGCGTGCTTTTCAATATTGTTTTTTTCCACTTACTTGCCAAAAAATAGAAAAGTTCATTATAATTATTAATAGGCATACAATGTAATTACTTTTGCCCAGATCTATGCCTTTTTGTTGTGACCGGATGACAGCAGTCTTTTCCTGGTATCTGTTAAGTGCTAACTATATGCCAGTTACTATGCAAAGTGTTTTATTTTTTAAATTTTTAAAAAAGATTTTATTTATTTATTTGACAGAGAGAGAGCCAGAGGGCACAAGCAGGGGGAATGGGAGATGGAGAGGGAGAAGCAGGCTCTCCACTGAGCAGGGAGCCGGACTTGGGACTCTATCCCAGGACCTGGGGATCATAAGCCAAAGGCAGATGCTTAACCAACTGAGCCATCCAGGTGCCCCTGTGAAGCGTTATATATCCATGATCCCATCAAATATTCACAGTAGCCACATGAGGAGAAAGGATATGCAGCCAGGAGAGAATCCACGAGTTCCCTGGCTAAACATTGTTTAAACATTAGGAATCCCAGGCTCATGGGTTGAGCTCAGGGTTATGGACACTTCTCGTGTAGCACCCCCAACCCCCGCTTTTTTTTAACTGATATAATTTTTAATTAAGTTTTTAATTTTAATTCCAGTATAGTTAACTAAATAACATATAGTTAACTATTATATCAGTTTCAGGTGTACAATATAGGGACACAACAATTCTATGCACTACTCAGTGTTCATCATGATAAGTGTGCTCTTAATCCCCATCACCTATCTCACCCATCCCCCCACCCCCCCTCCCCTCTGGTAACCAGTAGTTTGCTCTCTATAGTTGAGTCTGTTTCTTGGTTTATCTCTCCCTCTCTTTTAATCTCTTTGTTTCCCTTTGTTGATCTGTTTTGGTTCTAAAATTCTACATATGAATGAAGTCATATGGTTTTTGTCTTTGAATTATTCTACTCAGCATTATACTCTCTAGTGCTATCCATGTTGTTGCAAATGGCAAGGTTTTATTCTATTATATAGCTGAATAATATTCTGTTGTATATATGCCACATCTTTTTTATCCATTCATCAGCTGATGAACAGTTGGGCTGCTTCCATAATTTGGCTATTGCAAATAATGCTGCAAAAATATAGGGGTGCATGTACCCCTTTCAATTAGTGTTTTTGTGGGATCCCTGGGTGACGCAGCGGTTTGGCGCCTGCCTTTGGCCCAGGGTGCAATCCTGGAGACCCGGGATCGAATCCCACGTCGGGCTCCCGGTGCATGGAGCCTGCTTCTCCCTCTGCCTGTGTCTCTGCCTCTCTCTCTCTCTCTCTCTCTCTCTGTGTGTGACTATCATAAATAAATTTAAAAAAAAAATTAGTGTTTTTGTATTTTGGAGGTAAATACCCAGTAGTGTGATGACTGGATCTTAGGGTAGTTCTATTTTTTACTTTTTGAGGAAACTTTATATTGTTTTCCACAGTGGCTGTACCAGTTGGCATTCCCACCAATAGTGCGCAAATTTCCTTTTTCTCCATGTCCTTGTCAACACTTGTTTCTTGTGTTTTTTATTTTAGCCTTTCCAACAGGTGTGAAGTGAAATCTCATTGTAGTTTTGATCTGCATTTCCCTAATGATTAATCTTGCTGTACATCTTTTTATGTGTTTGTTGGAGAAATGTCTGTTCATATCTTCTGCCCATTTTTTAATTGGGTTGCTTTTTGGATGTTGAGTTGTTTAAGTTCTTTGTGTATTTTGGATACTAACCCTTTATTGGATATGTCATTTATAAATATCTTCTCCCATTCAGTAGGTTGCTTTTTAGTTTTATTATTTCCTTCACTGTGCAGAAATTTTATTTTTTGATGTGCTCCTAAGAGTTCATTTTTGCTTCTATTTCCCTTGCATCAGGAGACAGATCTAGACAAATGCTGCTACAGCCAATGTCAAAGAAATTACTGTCTGTCCTCTCTTCTAGGATTTTAATGGTTTCGGGTCTCACATGTAGGTCTTTAATCCATTTTCAGTTTATTTTTGGGTATGATGAAAGAAAGTGGTCTGGTTACATTCTTTTGCATGTAGTTGTCTAGTCTTCCCAGCACCATGTGTTGAAGAGACTCTTTTTCCTATTGTATTATTCTTGTCTCCTTTGTCAAAGATTAACTGACCATATAATTGTGGGTTTATTTCTGAGTTTTCTATTCTGTTCCATTGATCTATGTGTATATTTTGTGCCAATACCATAGTGTTTTAATTACTACAGCTTTGTAATATAACTTGAAGTCTGGAGTTAGGATACCTCAGTTTCGTTTTTCACTTCAAGATTGCTTTGGCTAGGGCATCTGGGTGGGTCAGTGGTTGAGCGTCTGCCTTTTGGCTCAGGTCGTGATCCCAGGGTTCTGGGACTGAATCCTCCATCTGCAGGAAGCCTGCTTCTCCCTCTGCCTATGTGTCTGCCTCTCCCTGTATCTCTCATGAATAAGTAAATTAAATCTTTAAAAAAAAAAAAAGATTGCTTTGGCTATTTGGGGTCCTTTATGGTTCCACACAAATTTTAGGATTGTTTGTTCTAGCTCTGTAAAAAATGTTATTGCTATTTTGATAAGGATTGCTTAAATGTGTAGATTGTTTTGGGCAGGATAGACATTTAACAACATTTGTTCTTCTAATCCATGAGCATGGAATGTCTTTCCATTTCTTTCTATCATCTTTAATTTCTTTCATCAACGTTTTATAGTTTTCAGAGTACAGGTCTTTCGATTTATTCCTTTAGTTTATTCCTAAGTATCTTATTATTTTTTGATGTAATTGTAAATGGAGTTTAGTTTAGTTTATTTAGTTTATTCCTGGATATCTTATTATTTTTGGTGCAGTTGTACATGGAATTATTTTCTTAATTTCTCTTTTTGCTGCTTCATTATTGATGTATCAAAATGCAACAGATTTCTCTATGTTCATTTTGTATCTTGCAACTTTTCTAAATTTATCAGTTCTAATAGTTTTTTGGTGGGGTTTTTAGGGTTTCCCTATATAATATCATGACATCTACAAATAGAGAAAGTTTTACTTCTTCCTTATTGATTTGGATGCCTTTAATTTCTTTTTTGTTGTCTGATTGCTGTGGTTAGGACTTCCAGTACTATGTTGAATAAAAGTGGTGAAAGTGGACATCCCTGTCATGTTCCTGACCTTAGGGGAAAAGCTCTCAGGTTTTCCTCATTGAGTATGATGTTCAGTGTGGATTTTTTATATAATGACCTTTATTAACTTGAGGTATATTCCACCTAGATCTAACTTGTTGAGGGTTTTTATCATGAATGGATGTTTTACTTTGTCAAATGCTTTTTCTGCAACTATTAAAATGATCATATGGTTTTTTTCCTTTCTCTTGTGATGTCATGCATCATGTTGATTGATTCACAAATATTGAACCACCTTTCCATCCTGGGAGTAAATCCTACTTGATCATGGTAAATGATGTTTTTAATGTATTGTTGGGTTCAGTTTGCTAAGTCTTTTGTTGAGGATTTTTGTATCTATGTTCATCAGGGATATTGGCCTATAGTTCTCTTTTTTAGAGGTGTCTTTATCTGGTTTTGGTATCAGGGTAATACTGGCCTCCTATAATGAATTTGGAAGTTTTCCTTTCTCTTCTATTTTTTGGAATAGTTTGAGAATAGGTCTATTAACTCTTCTTTAAATGTTTGGTAGAATTCGCCTATGAAGCCATCTGGTCCTGGACTTCTGTATGTTGGGAGTTTTTGATTACTAATTCAACTTCATAGCTGATAATTGGTCTGTTCAAATTTTCTAGAGATCTATGCCTTTTTAAATTAAAATTTATGTCATCTTTTAATTAGAAGTGTCTGTTTCCTGGGACACCTGGGTGGCTCAGCAGTTGAGTGTCTGCCTTAGGCTCAGGGCATGATCCTGGGTCCAGGGATTAAGGCCTACATCAGGCTCCCTGTGAGGAGCCTGCTTCTCCCTCTGTCTATGTCTCTGCCTCTCTCTGTGTCTCTCATGAATAAATAAAATCTTTTTTAAAAAAGAAGTGTTTGTTTCCTTAAATATACAAGTAGTACAAGAACACAGGCATGTAAAATTGCAAATGAAAGCCTTTTCTCCCCTAATATCAATTATCCCCCTTCTTCCTCCCTCTACAATGTCTCTCTCCTCCTCAGTGAGAACTGCTGCTCACACTTGGGAGTGAATCCTCCTATGCCTTTTTCTGAATATTTGCATGTATGTGCATGTATAGTTGGAGATTTTTATTACATTTACTTTCAACAAATCCATCACTGAATTTAAATATATCCTGTATGATTTAGAAATATTTAGTACTTAGAGAAAATATTTAGACAGCTTTAGTGGAAGAGTTAAATAAATCATACATAGTTCATAGTTTATTTATCTTGAATTATGCACAGGATTAGGTTAAATCTAGAAAATCAGTCACCTCAGATCCTTTTTAGTAGTGGATGGATATGGGTGAATGTGGCATAAATTATAAGCAAAACATATTCAGGAAATCACTTAGGAATCAATGTAGAGTACAGTTCATTTAACCTCATGAACTATTTCATAAATGTCTCTATTATACATCTACATTTATATCCTGAATAATGTCTTTCTAATCCAAGCCCTAGAATTAGATATTATATATATATTAATCAATAAGGTATATATTACATTTTTATGTTTTTCCTAATAACTATATCCTAGTGAATGGATTCTGAGTTCTTTAATAATACAATAGAATCAAGCTAAAAATAATATTTTAGTCCCATAGAAATACACTATTTATAAGAAAGGGCATGGATTAAATATATAAGACAAACAAGGATCTGCTTGATATCATTTTTACACTCCTGTTATAGTTTAAAAAGCACTGGCTTAGATTTTCCAGTTGATGATGCAGATCTAAATTAGCAAAATTGTCATGTACCCTTAAAATTTGCTTACTATACTTGTATACATTTTTAGGTGATGATAGAAAGAAATGTCTAAACAGCTAAAGGTACACTAAAATGGTCCAGATATTGATCCCTTCCTTCTTAGAAGATTCTTTTAAAATATAATTTCATCTAATGAGGTTGTGAAATAGAATCTTATGCAATGTGATAAAATACAGTTTGTGTAAATACAATCTTACATAGTGAAACTTTTCCTTCTGCCTTGGAAATGGTGACCAGGGCCTAAAGCTGAGAACAGGAGGAATCAGGGACCCCACATACAAACAAATGGGGCTACATTCCCATCCAGGACTAAGAGATTTGCTTAGTAGCCACCACCCAATTTTGATCCCCATCCAAGTCTAGATGAGAAGACTGGAAGTAGGTGAAAAACAAAAGAATCACTGGAGTTAGAAGTCTTAGATATTTTATGCTGTGTAACTTAGCCAAGCTAGAACTATGTTTTCTAGAATTCCCTTCTAAGTATGGTCTGGGCTAGGATTGGCCACAAAAGAAATTCCTAGGAGAACTGCAAGGCAGGAGGGAGGCAGCAGCCACCTCTTAGAAACACAGATACTGAGCTTATGCTCAAGCATATTGTCAGGAACCCACTAGCTTATCTTACAAGCATTTTACAATCCATAGTTCTTCTAGTTCTTATCACATTTCCTCCTTCAGCTCAACTCCTGGGTCAGACATGTGTTTCACTCCATAGTAAATGGCACCAGCTTCTATAAGACTCCCCATCTTTGAAGTGAGAGACAGTGAGATTGCCATAGGTTCCAGTTCATCTTTGTGGGTTGCAGTTCATCCTTGCTCTCCCCCACTTCATATCCATCTTTCCTTTCTGACTGTCAGAGCTGCTGATGTTAGGCCCAGCACCAGATACAGAAGTACAGTGGAATATAAACCATATAAACATAAAGAAAGGATAGTTAAGAGAATGACTCAGAAATTAAGGGTTCCCAATGAAGGGAAGATCAGCATCTCCCTACTCCAACTGCATATTCTTTTGAGCTAGAAACCTGAAGATCTTCTTGGCCCTGCCAGTGGGGTAGAGCAAAAAGGAGAAAAGGAATAAGTGGGAGCTCAGTGCATCCTCTAGAGTTTGTGGCATGAGGAATGTGGAGTCTGGAGTCTGCCTCTTTTGTAGAGGTCTCTAATGATAGCTGGCTGGCCCACAGCAGAGTAGTGTACTTGAGAAGAATATAGGGGGTGGGGCAACCCACCTTACCTTTGAAATGTATAATGGCACTTATCAGGGATCCAGTGCAAAACACAAAAGCCATGGGGCTACCAAGGTGGCAACCAAATGAAGGTTGGCCAGTCTGAAGGTAGGGGGTGGAGGGTAAAGGTAAGGAATTTTGTCCACAAAGGTAGACACAACTACCTGCCAGCAATAGAGGGGTGGAGTAAAGAGGACCATCACCTCTTATAACCATGTGTAAACTCTCCATGCACAGAACCCACCAGTGGCAGACAAAACTAGGCCAAGCCAGAGTGAGACCAATGCTGTCTTCCATTATAGACAGGCAGCCAGGGATTTCTGCTCTCTGCCAAGTTCCTCTTCCCAACAAACTCAGAGACCTAGAAGTGGATGGGGCTAGGGGAAAGAAAGTGTCTCTAAGTCTGACTGAGAAACGGGGAAGAAGAATTAAAGGGAAGACTACTTGCCCTCACTGCTGCCTGTACTATAGGATATTTCTATTAGCTTTTGGATTAGACTTTCAAACTTGGCTGAAATAATTCTTTTTTAAATAATTAAGTTTTACAAAAAGTGATGGAATATGCCCAAGGGGGCCTTAGACATAACAGTGGAGAACACTGATAGTGAAAAATAAAACTGTTTCATGTTAGTATCCCTAACACATTCAGACTTTTCAGTAAAAGACACATAGAAGCATTTATATACACAAAACTGGATTTATATATGTGGGTGAATATGTATATGTGTACATATATATATATATATACACACATACCCATACATACATGTATGGTACTCATTTATAATTGAGTTGGAGAGCTTGAGAACCTAGATTAGATTTTGCAAATATGTGACTGATGTGCCACCCACCTCACCCCACCCCATCCATCCATTGCCCAAGGTAGACATTACTAATTGGTCACTGCCCTCTTTCACACTGAACTAGGACTCAGGTACAGAATCCTGTACAGACATTTCAAAGAGACTAGAGTTGGCATACAAGATGAAACCTGTTTACCATACCTGTTCAAGTCCAGAGATCAGGAGAGGGAACCTGGTTTTAAGCAGTCATGAAAACCTATGCTTTTAAAAAAATTTGCTCAGAGCCTATTTATTCTTACTGAGGGCTTAATTTTAGTAAGCTTTATCAGCTGTCATCTGATTTATCAGTCCACTACTTGAAAGAGTAAGCTAATTAAGCGTTGAGATTTTGCTGGCACTAATAGTAGGAAGCCAGGATACTGACAAAAAGAAGGTGTCACAAATTTAAAAAAATTTTCCATTTACTAAGCATTTTTAACTTTGTTTTTATTCTCTTTTATCCTCAAAACAATGCTCTAAGTAAAGTATTGCAATTTATTCCCATTTTATAGGGGAGAAGATCTCAGGCTCACAAAACTTAAGTGACTTACCCAAGAACACACAGTTGGGAGTTAATCCTAGTCTTTAACACTCCTAAGCACATACTATTTTCTTGACGCTACATAAGACACCTCCCCCCACCTCTGCCTCACCTCCAAATTATAAGCTTCAGGTTGCCAAGAGCATAGTAGCTTGGGGTCATCTAATGTAGGAGCAGAAAGTCACCTAGAATTCAATGACACCTAAAGCCATGAATTTTAGAATAGAGTAATATATAAAGTTTCTGATGATTACCCTGAGTCATTAAGAAAGTATTAAGTTTATATGCTCTGCAAATAAGAAGGGTAAGTAAATGTAGAATATGTTTTAATTTTTTAAATTAAAATGCTTTCAAGTGGGCCTATTGTGTACATACATTGTATCATACTCTATATATATCATGTAGCCCATTTTTTTGTGTTTTTTTTATTGGAGTTCAATTTGCCAACATATAGCATAACACCCAGTGCTCATCCTGTCAAGTGCCCCCCTCAGTACCCGTCACCCAGTCACCCCATCCCCCTGCTGGCCTCCCTTCCACTACCCCTTGTTCGTTTCCCAGAGTTAGGAGTCTCTCATATTCTGTCTCCCTCTCTGATATTTCCCACTCATTTTCTCTCCTTTCCTCTATAATCCCTTTCACTAACTTTTATATTCCCCAAATGAATGAGACCATATAATGTTTGTCCTTCTCCGATTGACTTACTTCACTCAGCATAATACCCTCCAGTTCCATCCACATCGAAGTAAATGGTGGGTATTTGTCATTTCTAATGGCTGAGGAATATTCCATTGTATACATAGACCACATCTTCTTTATCCATTCATCTTTCGATGGACACTGAGGCTCCTTCCACAGTTTGGCTATTGTGGACATTGCTGCTAGAAACATCGAGGTGCAGGTGTGGCAGTGTTTCACTTCATCTGTATCTTTGGGGTAAATCCCCAGCAGTGCAATTGCTGGGTCATAGGGCAGTTCTATTTTTAACTCTTTGAGGAACCTCCACACAGTTTTCCAGAGTCTCTGCACCAGTCCACATTCCCACCAACAGTGCAAGAGGGTCCCCCTTCTCCGCATCCTCTCCAACATTTGTTGTTTCCTGCCTTGTTAATTTTCCCCATTCTCACAGGTGTGAGGTGGTATCTCATTGTGGTTTTGATTTGTATTTCCCTGATGGCCAGTGATGCGGAGCATTTTCTCCTGTGCATGTTGGCCATGTCTATGTCTTCCTTTGTGAGATTTCTGTTCATGTCTTTTGCCCAATTCATGATTGGATTGTTTGTTTCTTTGAGTTGAGTTTAATAAGTTCTTTATAGATCTTGGATACTAGCCCTTTATCTGATATGTCATTTACAAATGTCTTCTCCCATTCTGTAGGTTGTCTTAGTTTTGTTGACTGTTTCTTTTGCTGTGCAGAAGCTTTTTATCTTGATTAAGTCCCAATAGTTCATTTTTGCTTTTGTTTCCCTTGCCTTCATAGATGTATCTTGCAAGAAGTTGCTGTGGCCAAGTTCAAAAAGGATGTTGTCTGTGTTCTTCTCTAGGATTTTGATGGATTCTTGTCTCACATTTAGATCTTTCATCCAATTTGAGTTTATCTTTGTGAATGGTGTAAGAGAATGGTCTAGTTTCATTCTTTTGCATGTGGCTGTCCAATTTTCCTAGCACCATTTATTGAAGAGACTGTCCTTTTTCCAGTGGGTAGTCTTTCCTGCTTTGTCAAATATTAGTGGAGCATAGAGTTGAGGGCTCATTTCTGGGTTCTCTATTCTTTTCCTTTGATCTATGTGTCTGTTTTTGTACCAGTACCACACTGTCTTGATGATCACAGCTTTGTAGTACAACTTGAAATCCGGCATTGTGATGCCCCTGGCTCTGTTTTTCTTTTTAAATATTATCATGTAGCCCATTATTAAGCCAGATAAATTGGGTGACTATGTTTATGTGTGTATAAGCACATGTATATGGCATGACAAAATATATGTCCAAATTTCCTAAGAGAAGCTACTGAAATGCTAACTACCAGCTGACCCTATGCCACCTATCCTCAACTTTCAGGTCATTTTCAAATGATAAACAAAACAAAACAAAACAAAACAAAAAAACCTGAGAATTTTAAGATTGTTTGTTTTGTTTTAGAAACAAAGAATCAGATCCTGGAATTCCTGATCATTTTGACTGTTCATGTTTTTCCCCATCTCTACTTTATCTTTAGCACCCAGTTAAACCACTGATCTTTGGTTTCATAAACTCATTTCTTATTCTGCAAACAATGTAAGATTATCTTCTTCTCCTCCCACCCAAAAGAACTTTTTTCTGGGAGAACCCTCTTTTGATATACTAAAAAAAAATAAAATAAAAAAATAAAGTCACCTTCCCCAATCTTTTAGGATCTTTCCCTTCAGTGAGTTAATAAAAGAGGTTTTTAGAATCCCAGTGACCTGAGTACAAGTCTTAGCTCAACAACTCAGTAATTCTGTGACCTTGAGCAAGATCCTTGACCTTATTGTCTGTTTCTTCATCTTAAAATGAAGATACAATGTCAGTATCTACACTTTGGACTACTATGAAGATTAAATTAGTTAATATATGTAAAGCCTTTAACATAGTATCAGGCATAGACCAGCCGTCAAAGGATGTTTAACTGATATTATTTCCTAACCCCTTCTACATGTAAGACTGCCAGGTGTTTAGACATCTTTCTCCCAGTTCTTACTAGGAAATAATTTTGTAGGTGCAACAATTTGTACAAAAGAGAAGAGGACCTTCTGATTTGCCTGACTTTTTGATCAATTGTGGGTAAAGGGAATGGAAACCATTGTCTTTGAGGTGATTATCAGATGCATGCAGATTAAAATTAAAGAGACTTCTCCAGGCACTCTCCTCTCTATGAATTTCATTGTGATGTTTTAATGCTCAACTTTGGATATAGCACAACTATTTCCATGACAACCAGTATAGTTTGGGAAATTATTTCATTATGATAACTAACAGACTGGGGCAATAGAGAAAAAAATCTCTTATTTAATATCAGTTCCTTCAAGGAAAAGAAAAAAATGTGTGTGTTTTTAAAATGAGATTGTTTTCAAGTTTGTCTCATTCAGAAATCTTCTCTTTATATCAACTCAGGTTCAATTATGTAATCCCAAAGGAAGAAAAGAAGACTCATCGTCTTCACTGCACATTGTTTGGCCTGCTTAATAAAAGCAGTGCCTGCTTTGTTTTGTTATAATCCCTCATTCTTTGGGATTTAATGAGACAAGATACTGTATTTTGAAATGAACACATATACAAAGGCAAGTCGATTTCCTTTGGGGATAAATCTCTTATAAAACTCCAGCTCAACAAATTTAAATATAATAATAGCTTTGACTAAATCTGTATACGGTGAAATCCACTAATGGAGACCACCCCACAGTTCAATAAAACAAAACAAAACAAGAGAGTCTTTTAGGCAGGTGGTCTCCAAACGCAAATTCATGATAGCTTATGTTCAGTTATTAACTGGAAGGATCCGTGGTAAGATAGAGTTAGCAAGTGTTTTCAAAGAATGTCACTTCTCTTTCCTCCCTCTCCCTTCCTCAGATTGTGGAATGCTCAGTAATGTGCTCAGCTTCCCTGGAAAAGGCCAATCAACACAGTGGCCACAGGCCCAGCTGAGCATTGGTCAACAAAAGTGTCCTTCTCTTTGATTTAAAGCTAATTGAATGGAAACCTCCAAATGTTGGAGACTAAAGATTTGGGAAGCAGAGGCTACTGTGCAAATAGAGATTGCATAAGCACAGCCCATGCTTTCTAAGCATCCGTTGGCTGCTTGGTAGAGATGGTTGTAAGGGATGGGTACCTATATCTATTTTATACATAGTCAGTCTTAGATATATGAAAGAATGTCTAGGCTGAGAAAAATCTCTCAGAGCAAAGAAAAGAAAATCACCCTATGATCCCAGTTTTCCAGCCCAACTACTACTTGAATATATGTATATTTTTTTCCAGATTTTAAAATATACAGACATATACAAATAAACAGCTGTAATCATTGAGGATATACAGTTTTTATCCTGCACATTTTCATTAACTATCCCGTTAATACAGTCTTCACAATCATCATTTAAATGATGATGCAGGGATCCCTGGGTGGCGCAGCGGTTTAGCGCCTGCCTTTGGCCCAGGGCGCGATCCTGGAGACCCAGGATCGAATCCCACATCGGGCTCCCAGTGCATGGAGCCTGCTTTTCCCTCTGCCTATGTCTCTGCCTCTCTCTCTCTCTCTCTCTCTCTCTCTCTGTGTGACTATCATAAATAAATAAAAATTTTAAAAAAATGATGATGCCATTGATTAGCCAACAACCTCTCATTAGCCAAGTCTGGTCTGTTGCTTGTTTTTCCAAATAAAGTTTTATTGAAACTTGGCTATGGTTATTCATTTTTGCACTGTTCGTGGCTGTTACAGCGGCAGAAATGATTAGTGGTTCAGAAACCTTGTGGCCTGCAAATCCTAAAATATTTATTCTGCCCTTTACATATAAAGTTTACCAAAGCCTGGCCTACTTTCCATTAAGTTGAACTCCATAAGACAGAACATAAAGACTCCTAACTCTGGGAAACAAACTAGGGGTGGTGGAAGGGGAGGAGGGTGAGGAGTGGGGGTGAATGGGTGACGGGCACTGAGGGGGGCACTTGACGGGATGAGCACTGGGTGTTATTCTGTATGTTGGTAAATTGGACACCAATAAAAAATAAATTTATTATAAAAAAAGAGAAAAAAGTTGAACTCCATAATTTATTCAACCAACCCTCTATTTCTGAACATTTAGTTTGCTTTTCCTTTTCTAATTGCTACCACCTCACAGAATATCAGGGTTCATATATTTTTTCCCTTTTTAAAAAAGATTTCCTTAGCTTACATTCCTTAAAGTAGGATTACTGCATCAAAAGTTATGAATATATAAAATAGATATAGATCTATATAGAAGGTGCAACAATTTGTACAAAAACTGCATGAAATAAAGTAGTTTGTCCTATAACAATACATTCCTCTGATAATAGGTGCTTGTCAACCATATGGACACAGAACAGGTGTGGATTTTGGCTGATCTGTGGCTATATGGCTAATTGCCAGAGTAGAGTCTTGGGAGCATCATTCTTATCACAGGCATACTTGTCTAACGTGAGTTTGTGTTATGGGTTCAATTGTTTGGCTAGTTGCTACGTATCATTTACAGTGATGCTTCTTAGTACATTTCGAGGAGAATCCTCTCACACAGATTTGCCACACAAAATCCTCTTACCACAATACCCACTTTGACAAACATAAAATGAACATCAAAGAGGCGGGCAGGACCAGCTTCATAATCTGCGGGGCCTTGTGCAAAAGCATCGTGGCAGGCCCCTTATTCAGAAGTGTTTAAGAGTCTGGAGATGGCAACACCACGGTGTACAGGACTCCATGTGAACACTTGCCCATGAAACAAGCACAGTCCCCTTCTAATTACAGGGCCCCATATAAATACATACCCATGAAGCCAGCCCGCCAGGTAGGTAGAGGGTGTTTGGAGAGGCCACAGCTAATAAAGACCCTACTAAATAGAAGGCAGTCAGCCCCCGTGACCAAGCTCTCCTAGAGACATGGACAGTGGGCAGGGATGGCAGAAAAATCTGGAAGAAGTACTTGGCTGCTCTGCATCTGGAAAAAGGTGGGTCAAGAATGTCTGTGGTCTCCTTGGTGTCAGTCACTCTGACGGCACTAACCTGGAGTCCCATCAGTCACTTGCTCTTCTGTGGTTAAGAGCAGGGGCTCTCGAGTCTGATTGCTTAGGTTCAAGGGCTAACTGTGACTTCCTGTAAGAGCCTTGGACAAATTACCTTCAGTTTCCTCATCTGCAAAATGTTTCTTTAACATGGAAGCAATGCATGTTGCACAGAGACCCCTCCCAACTGCTAGTGAGATGGCGCTGGCTTGTCAACCTATGTAGACACAGTGTTGCGGTGAGGCATAGGATGAGAGCATTATTGGTGTCACTATTACTCCTCTGATGTTGAAGCCATATGGCGAAAAGCAGAGTGCCTGTCTCTGCACTAGAGAGCATGGTACAGAAGCAATCCTTCCAGATTATGTCAGCACTTAACCCAAGTATGTTCTACTAACCCAGGGCTGAGGGCTGCCTCTAGATGTTGGAAAGCAAAAGAATTCAATGAACAAATAAATTTTGGAAATGCTGGGTTAAACTCACTTAATATTTCCCACCTTCAATATGCTAGTGTATAAAAAGGCTGTATTGTATACTTTCCATGAAGTCCATTTTCCTGGGAATGTACCACAGGACTAATGATGTTTCCAAGAAATACCTTTTAGGAGGTACCACTCTACTAAATAGTTCTGGATCAAAGTAGGTGTTGCTTTGTAAAATGTCATTTATTTGGACAAGTGACTTTTAGTTGAAGACCTCGTGAACAGGACACGTAATGATTTAAGCAACACATGGCTGCATTGGCTCCTTCCCCTTCCTGCCACACCCTCATCAGGTCTCCTTCTGCAGGGCAGTTCCTCTTCCCCCACATAGGGTTGGGCACAGGCTGCAGCTCCTGTGCTGCTAAGGCCTGACACAGGACCGCCAAGTGCAGCTAGCAGAGGGGGAAGGATTCAGGGAGGGTCAGCAGGTGCTATCCACATATGAATATGTAATTTCTCAGGAAGGTGAGTGCACACTCCCTGCTCACACTTACCCCCATTCATTGCACAGATCTATGAAGACAGGACATTTTTTTTTTTTTAAATCAGGGATAGATTCCCTGGCCTTTGGCTTGTTCCTTAGTGATGGGATGCAACTATCATCCTTCCATTTGGTTATTTTAAAAGTGAGAGTATGGCCATTAGAGCAAGAGATGGTCATCTCTGCTCTCAAATACCAACATAATATTCATTTTACTGTCTATTGGGGTCAGATTATCCTTCTAAATTCACAAGACAGTAATTCCAACATATGTTCTCTGCCTCCCTCCCCCACACTTTCTTATACACAACTCTCCCGGCAACAGTGATTGTTTTCTTATGAAACATATCTCTGTGTATGAAGGAGAAAGAGTCTTACATTTTACTATTAATTCTCCCTTGCTGGCATATATATTTCTTTCCTTTTTTTCTGAGGCCAAAGCCAAAGCCAAGCTTCATCTTTTAGTTCAAAATCGGAACCTTAAAATTATAAAATGCTGACACTGAAAAAACTCAGATGCAAAAAGGTGGGAACTAGAAGCTGTGAGAGAAGGGATCTGTGTTTCCTGGAGCCAGCTCATGATCTTCCTCGAGCTCCCATGGCAGTTACTATGGATTTGTATACGTGTGCTTTTTATCTTCTATTTCTTTATTGCCCTCCAATAAGACTAGATGAACATTCTAAGGATGGAGATCCTGCATGTTGTATATTGAGACCTAGCTCAGAAAGTCTTCTCTCCAGTCTAAGATAGGTTTCCTCCCTGTTGTAACTATAGGGCAGTCTGGATCCAACCTGCCTGGGCCCCAGCTGGTCTCTGTTATTTACTAGCTCCATCCTAACTATATACAGGCAAGTCAGGTAAGCCCTTTGTACCTCAGTTTCCTTACCTATGGAATAGGAAGCTCTTGTGAGCAAAATCCACATCATATGCTTAGCACAGCTCCTGGCATAGAGCAGTCATTTATAAATATTAGCTAGTTAATATAGGGTGGAATACAACACTGAGTGCCAACTACTTTTGTGCATGTTAGTTTACAAAAATCTTTTTAGGTAGAAACTGTCAACTCCATTGTGTAGCTAGAAGAACAGCAAATCAGAGAAATGTGGTTTTCTTGTCCCAGGTCACACAGTCAGTGATTTGCAAAACTGAACTTCCGGTCCCCCCAACACTCCAGTCCCTGAACCTCTCCGTATCATCCGTAGCACTCCAGCCATGAGGATGCTGAACTGGGGCAGTCTCGGTCCAACTCTTCTGCCATCTACCAAAATCAGCACCAGAGACCAAAATAAAGAGGGAGACAATGGGCCCCTTCTAGATGTCATATTCCCAGCTGTGGGTGTTGACAGCTCTTTGTACCTCCTGGGTCTCACTAATGAACATTCTCTGTGACTCTGGCTCAGGAAATTTTGGGGCAGTGGACAGGAGGTCAGCTCTGTAATTCCATAACCGCTTGCTCATAGGGAGAAGCTACGACAGCAGCTGGGATCCTTTCCATGATGAGTAATTGCCCCATCATACAAATCTATTTAGACCACATCCTTCTGGTGCAAACCACCAGTTGATTTAAGATGCAAACCTTTTGTAGCTCATTGCCAGAAGGATAAAATATAGAGTTTACCCAGACTTTTCTTTGCTGAAGTATTTATTGTAAATCATTAGTTACTGTTAGTTGCTACCCATATATCAAGCAATTCCTACCCAGCTCCGGGTGCTGAATGAATTCTCTGTGCTTTTCTAGAAAATGTACCATTTGTCCAAGAACATAATTACTGCATACTCTTTAAAACTCCCATGCTCATATATTCATATGGAGAAACTCAGACCCAAGGACACCCAATTAGCTGGAAACAGTCAATGTGGTTTTTAATGCAGGAACCACAAGTCTTTGGGGATGTTTAGGAACAAGGATAATAAATGCCTCACCTACTATTCAGGCTTGCAGCCAGAGAGGGGAGGGGAGGATACTAACTTTCACGGAGTATCTCCTTGCTACAAGCCTTGTGCTAAACACTTTATACAGGTCCCTTTAGTTCTCCCAGCAGCCCCAATAGGCAGGTATCCTCATTTTCATCTTATACATAAGTCAATTGAGAATCACCATCCTGTGTCATGAAGCAGAGGAGCCACAGTCCATCCCCCAAAGAATTCACTTTCCCAAGTCTCTCTGCTGGATCAGAGATTCCCACTAGCTGATTCCTGGCTTATGCTGGTCTGAGGCTTCTGTGGGTGGCTCTGTAACAAATAGGATGGCTGAGGTTCCCCATGAGAGGGGCTGCCGTTGAATATCAAGGAGCAAAGCTGCTATGTATAGCAAGCGTTTTCATCTCGCCACCAACAAAGATCAAGCACACAGAATCTGAATCCCCCCAGGGGTGGGAGAAGGAGTGAAGTCCTATTTTCCCTTGACCATTCTACACGGAGCATGCAGCAATATGGGCAGACAATTAGTATGAACAGATTTGAGCAAAACACCACATCTGATTGATGCTGAAAGCACACCCGTGTGGGAGCACACAAAGGGCTGCTGAAGGAGAGGGCTGATCGTATGTAGCAGGGCCTGCTTAAAAATTCTAATCCTCATAAGCTTCTGAGGAAACTGCTCTTTTCACTGGGCAGGTTTTTAATATTTATTGCTGAGGGCCATTTTAATCCTAATGAAAATAGCGTGTCCTCAGGAAAAGAAGTGCAGTAGCTAAAAAGAACAAGTGTGGCCCTGGCATTTAATGTCCACAAGGCTCACAGAGGGTAGAGGTGACCCAGAAGTGCATCACTGAAAGGCTTCAGGAAGTAGCACTGACAGGAAAGAGTTGAGCACTAAAGGGGGGTACATGTAGACAACTTCTGGTTGAGTTCCCCCCAAATGGAAGACTCAAGCTCATCGTTGGCAGAAAAGCAGTCAATACAGCTCGTAGGCCGAGAGACTCCAAATTCATCTGCCAGGGTCTGAATCCCAGCTCTGCCATTCTTAAACCCCAATCTCTTTGTGGATAAGATGAAGATGATGATGATCAAGGATCTTGCTGGTTTGTTAATGGAGATCCATTGAGACCATAAATGTAAATCAGCCGGCACAGACTCTGGCACAGACTAAGTCTAAATAAATGAGAGATACATTATTGTTATTATTATTATATTTTTTATTACTGCTGTGACTTATCCCCAACATTACTGGCTTTTTTGCTCAGAAAACGAGGATGGCAGATATGGACTAAGAGCTTGGCAATGATGAAGGAGAGCCTGTTGGAAGGAGTCGGGGGAAGTTAATGATGCATCCTCTATTGATAACATTAGGACTGAAATCTGGCTTAAGTTGGTAAGGAAAACCAGAGCTTCACTTTTGCAGTGAGGGACGGTGGCAAATCAACTGTTTATTCAAATAGTGTTTCCATTGGCAGGTAAAATGTATTGCTTGAATCTGAGCAGGTCCTCAAGGGGGAGGGATCTCAACAGAGCTGAACCTGTGTGAAAGTGTGAAATCTGGGATCCCTGGGTGGCGCAGTGGTTTAGCGCCTGCCTTTGGCCTGGGGCGTGATCCTGGAGACCCAGGATCAAATCCCACGTCGGACTCCCGGTGCATGGAGCCTGCTTCTCCCTCTGCCTATGTCTTTGCCTCTCTTTCTCTCTCTCTCTGTGTGACTATCATAAATTAAAAAAAAAAAAAAAAAAAAAAAAAAGTGTGAAATCTGAAGTTCTCTCGGCCAGGCTCACAGCTCCTGTTGTATGCCAGTTTTTGTCAGAAACAATATCATTTTTAATTCCTCAGTAAAATTTCCCTGTGCCTTTCCCCATCAGTAATGGTGCATCAGTGATTGGGGAAGCCCTTCGATCTTTGGGGGAATCTTACCCTTGGAGCGACTGAGCACAATGACCCTGACCCCCTCTTCTGGGCTCACAGATGGGGGAACTCAGCTTCCTCCCCCTAAGGACTGGATTAAGGGCTTAAGGAGCATCATGAAAGATTATAGTACTCCCACTCCCATTTGAAAGCAAAAATGAAAACAGTATCAAATTGTTAAATAAACTCATCTTTCAAAATGACAGAAAGCTTAAGTATATGATGGTGTTATAGTGTCTTCCTTCTAATTTCACTTTCCATGCCCCGGCTCTGCTGGTACCCTAAACTCATGCCTGGTCTGATTCTGGAGAAGCCAGCACCACCATTATGAGGACAAAAATTATGAAGAGGAAATAGCAAAGATCCTCTCCAAGACCAAATTTTAGATGTTTCTTCCAGGCTTGAGGAAAATACCTCTTTTGGGGGTCTAACTCTTGAAAAACACAGCCAGCTAAGGGGCCCAGGAGATTATCTGCTTTCTGGCTTTTTACACCACTTTTGCCTATAAACATGGGCATAGTTTCCTGACCAGTTGTCTCCCTCTGTCTCGTCTTCCTCCTCTCTTCTCCATTCTCTGTGCTGTGACCACAGACTGCTTTTGACAGTTCAAACCCAGTGATGTCACTGCCTAGTTGGATACCTGTCAGGCTCCTCATGTCTGGACCTGCCATTGTCAAACCAGGGAAAGGGTACTTCCTGAGGAAAGGGGCCTCGTGGAGCATTCAGGGGCACAGGATAAACAAGGCAGATCTTCTGTAATGGTGATAAATGTAAAAGTTTGCTTTTATACGAACAAATATGAATATATTGTGGTATAGAACACATAGTTTTCCTGGCTGTTAAAGATGAAACATGGGATTCCAGAGGAATTTCACAGTTGGGGTTGTTGGCTCCTAACCCAGTGCTTAAGGAGATAAGCAATCACTCTCCTAAGACTTTTTTTTTTTTTTAAGATTTTATTTATTTATTCATAAGAGACACAGAGAGAAGTGGAGACACGGGCAGAGGGAGAAGCAGGCTCCCTAAGGGGAGCCCCATGCGGGACTCGATTCCAGTACACTGGGATCACAAACTGAGCCAAAGGCAGATGCTCAACCACTGAGCCACCCAGGTGTCCGTCTTCTAAGGCTTTAAAGCAGAGAATTTGGTGGAGTACTGACCTGAGGATAAAATCAAGCTCTTTGGTGCAAACAAAACTTTCTGAGATCTGGAGCCTGCCTTTTCTTCCCAGCTTCACGTTTGTTCCCCATTCATGCCACACTTCTTACAGTTCGTGCATATCAGTTATAAGTATCTTTGCTAACTCCACGCCTTTAGCTATATCTCTGGAATATCTTTTAGGCACCCATCTTCTTAAAGAGCTGGAAGATGATGCTGTCTCTTAACCTTCCCTTCCCTTCCCCAAAGAACCACGTACAGCTGCCTCTTGAGAGCAGGCTATGAGAGGTTAGCTCAGCAGTGAGCATGTGCCTGTTCATGTCTAAGGTGGGGAGAGGCATAAGCCATGCTGCCTTGACTAAGTGTATGGTGCCCCATCTCTTGAATATTAGGAAGTAGTAAGTGATTGAAGGCTGGATGCTATGGCTGTTTACTCAAGGCTCTGTCACTTATCAACTGGATGATCCTGGACTAAACTCTCTGTGCATCAAATTGTTCATCTATAATGTAGGGATTATAGCAGGATAATCATTTGGTAAAGAAGGGCCAAGATTCCAAATGTGGTAAATGCTTCAAACACTGTGGCCTCTGATAGAACATTACCTATTATCATCATTAAGCACTCCTTATGGGAAGGAGTTTGCTCAAAATGCCCAGTGTCAGAAAAAATCCTGGTTCCCAAGTATTCTCATGTATCCTCCTCATAGCCTGAATCCTGTGGTTTATAGGACAAATGTGTTTCAGGGAGTAAATTCAGTTATTTTTACGTTTTTTCCTTTCAGAAGGCAGAGGATTCTGATATACCCATACACAATACCTACCCTCCCTTTCCTTTGGGGCATGAGTATTGGAAGAGAGATTGAAGGTTGAACATATTTCTAAGGTAGAGGTCAGGAGGGTAGAGATCATAAGAGAAAAGTTTAATATTGAATTGATTAAGATTATGATATTTTAACTGAAATTTAATTTACATAACAAGATTATTTTTTAAGTACTCTATACCCAGTATGGGGCTTGAATTCACAACCCCAAGATCAAGAACTGTATGTTCCACCAAGTGAGACAACCAGGTGCCTCCCCCCCCCGACAAGATTATTATTATTAAGTCCAAAAGATATTCATAGAAGAAAGAAAGAGAACTGACATTCGTTGTGAGTTCATGTGCCAGTCTTCAATCCTGACTCTCATAATAATCCTGCATGAAGGGAATAGTTATCCTTGTATGGAAAAACACTCAAGCTCTGAGATATTAGCTCACATAGGGGTTAAATCCCCTAACGATCCCCCAAATTAAAAAATAATGGCATTTGCTCCTACTGAAATTCCATATCCTCAGCTTAAGACAAAGAACTTTTATTTTAGTTTTAATTAATGAAATCTGCATTCTGTGGGAAATAGACCCCTCCAGTCTTACCCCTTTTACATATTTGAAGAGACCTCCATAGGGAGTCTCTCTCTCTGTCTTTGTCTGTCTGTCTCTCTTTCTCTGTGGAGTGAACCAGCATAGGCTGGCTCCAGGTAGATGAAAGGAAGGAGCTGGGGTGTGGTGGAAAGCTGTTGAACCTCAATGCACAGAGCCATACCATCCGCAGGTCAGCAGATGGCAGCCAGAGCCCCATCCTCACACATGCTAAGTTCCTCGGAGGTCCCTGAGAAGTCGTGCTGCTCCCCCTTTGGGCATTCCCTTTGAGCTTGGCAGCTACTGCCTGGCTCTCAATCCAAGAGCGTTAAGTGAGACTTTGAACAGCGTCAAGGGCCTGGTCATCCCTTCCTCCAGGCATGATTTGTTAATCTACTGTGAATGAGCCAAGATGAGAAACCCTGCAGCTGCTGCACCCACAGGTGCCCAGCTCATTCAGACATAAACCAATTGGCCATGCTCTAGTCGGGAATTTGTATGACTCAGAGCGGAGAATGAGAGCCTGCTCAAGACTCTTGCCCGTGGAATTTATAGTGTTGATGGTTAATTACCTTGGCCGTCCACACTAAGGCTTTCTTTCCCTAGTCTTTTGCCAATGGTCACAGTTTGTTATTGCCTATTAATTTTGTACTTGTCAGCAGAGGACTCACATTCTGAGATAATGAGAAATTGCAGTGTCTTTTCCTGATGGAGAAAGTTGTCTTCACTCCTCCTGGAGTGTCTTTTTCTACTCAAGTACAGAAGCCTGCTGTAGTAGAAAAAGCAGCTCACCTGGAATCAGCCAGATCTGTTTTGCTCCCAGCTCTGCCACCTGCCAGCAGCATGAACCTCTGTAATCTACTTGGCCCCTCTTCACCTCAGTTTCCTACCCACAGTGCTGCTGCGGAGATTAATTACAAATGAACAAGATAATAACGGAAGGGTGCTGGCATATAGGGAGGGCTCAATTACTGTGTCTTTCTTCTTCTCTTCCTGTGTTTAGATCTGATCACTTTCACCATGGGCATTAATGACTGTGCTTTATCAATCACTAAGCATGAAGTTCAAAGCTCTTTTATTAGTGGTTATGGGGATACAACAGTAATATTTCTAGAGGGGCTTAACATCTTGTTGGGGAAAGACGTAATTAGAGAGTAGGATGGTCAACCATAAAATGCTCAATTACCCAGTGCATACTCTTGGCCCAGGGTGGGAAGAAATCTGTGTGGGCTCTGGTTATCAGGTTCAGCTTCATGGAGAGAGGGTGTGGAATGAAGAACTAATGTGGCACGTTGCCCTGAATGCAGTAGCAGATACTTTATAACTGCTAACTGTGTTGAATGATTGTACATATTTAATGTTTGGAATGAATAACTTTCTAGTTTACAATGTAAGCTGTTCAGAGGAAAAGTAAATGTCAGTGAATGGTTAGAGAATTTTAGGAAGGACATGGACAAAATTTTAAAAATTAGGGATTTATTTTCAAATGGATTAGAAAAAATTAACACATGCATTGCATGAGTTTATATTTTCTAGATCTGGGGTGAAAGTTAAGTGTTAAGATTGTGTGAATTTTTTAAATACATTAAATAATATTAAAGGTAGTAGATAGGTGTGTCAACAATCAATGGTGTATGGCATGTGAATGACTAAAGTTTGGGAAACTACACTGGAAGTGGTATGATTAGTCTCTGGATAGCTTTTGGGGGAAAAGATAAGAACCAGAATCTTCATCTCTCTGCTGTGAGAGGTTGTGTGCTTTTACTTTTCTTGACTCATTTTCCTCATTTATTAAACAGGGATAATTTTGATGCTACCTTATGAGGATGGTTAATATTTATAAAGCATTTATAACACTGCCTGGCACATGTTAAGAGTTCAATTAGAGTAAGAGAAAAAACCATGAGAGCTCTATTGGTTTAGGGGCTGGCATTGACTAAGTGAATGATGGAGGTACTAGGTGTTCTAATAGGTCTTTGAGAGGAAGCGTTAACCTGCCCCACACTGACACACAGCGCTAGGTCAACAGATTGTGCTGTGGTTGCCAGGAAGAAATTTGTGCTCTGTCATTCAAACCCTTGTGGGTTACTCAAGGTCACAAGTCCTTTTCCTGTATGACCAGAGAAACCACATACTTGGGCAGCTGGGAAGATACTTCTGCCAATGTACAAAGAGCTGATGTGATTCTACAAACAACGGCATGGGTGGTTTTCCCTGTGAGGCAAGTAAGTCCCCAGTCAACCGAGCTAAATTTACTCTGAATCCTTGAGCCTGCTCCAGTGAGGTCCTGGACCCTCCTGATTCTTTCAGAGGCAGATGAAAGAATGAACCAAGACTTGTCTCTGGTTTTTTATTCAGTTGATAAACATTTTATTCCAATCCCAGAAGCTTGCCGATTTGAATTGGATGGTACAAAGTTTATATATAAAGCTATTTGGTTCCACCCAGAGGTAGATATATTTTAGCACTCACGCAGATTGCATTTACCACTCCTGATGTATAGCCACTGGTTTTGGAATTTTAAAAATATCTTTATTTGGCAACACTTATCAAGTGAGCAGGCACTGTGACAGAAATGCTGTCAAAGATCTGAAGAAAACAATCCTCAAAGCTCTACCTCCTGTGCAGCCTTCTTGAGCACCAGACCCATATTGCCAAGGCTTCTAGACATCCCCTAATGCATATGGAGTTGTTCCCTTGAGAATTTCCAATGAACAGGAGTGTTTAAACATATTGAGAAGTCCTGGAAAAACAATCCTATTTAACCTAACCGTGTTTGGTAGTGGATTCCTTTTGAATGATAGCCTTAATGTTTCTGTTCCCTAGAAGGCAGAATAGAAAATACTGCCCCAGCATAGCCATATCATCCATTCAATCATCAGCCTAAAACCCTGGATAATATACCCTACACTTCTTTTCCCTCAACCAGCCAGTCCCCAAGTCCTATTGTTCTACCTTGGGGATATTTCAAGAATCCCTCCCCACCTCTTCATCCCTGCTACCAAAGCCTTAGCTTAAGTCCTGCTCAGATCTATTTTGAACATCCAGACTCTTCTCCCTACCTTCAGCCTCTCTCCTCTATAACCCATTGTTCAGAGTTATTTTCCTAAAAATAAATCTTATCATATTACTTTTCTACTTAGAACCTCCCTTAGCTCCCCTTTGCTCCCATGGAGAAGCCAAACTTATTCTCAGGCACTAATTCTAAGGCAGAAAATAGCATGGTAGTTACAGGCATAGACTTTGAAATCAATTAGTCCTGGCTAGACCCTGGGCAATTTTTTTAGTCCTTTCAAGGCTCAGTTTTATCATCTATAGTCATCTACAATTATGGTATAGATTTAACGGAACTATGGTAAGGATTCAGAGGAAAATACACATATGATGCTTAACACAGCACACAAAATATTGAAAATGCTTATAATTTTAGTCATCTTTATTAATATTATACACTACCCTGAATAGCTGAGCCCTAGCTCTCCAATTTCAACATGGGACAGCCTTCCCTCACAATTACCTATGATTCAGTCAGAGGGCACCATCTAGCCCTTCTCCAACATGGCCTGCCTGTCTCCATGATTTTGTACTTTTCCCTCTCTACAAGGTACTGTTCTCCCCTCCTCTGATGGATGTGTCCTCGTTCCAAGAGATCCCTCTGCCAGTTGAAAGAAATAACTGTCATAAAGTCCATGTGCTTTCCTCTACAGGAAAGTCTTGAAGGCTTTGCCTGTTTATTTAGAATTGGGTAGAAGTTTCAACCTACTGATTTAGCACACAAGATCATCTAGTTTCCTTGGTAAGTGGGAGAGGAAATGGTGTGCTCAGCTTATAAGGAGATCAGACTAGAAGCCACAAGGGGAAGCAAAAGCTAAGAAACAAGAAGAGTGACATGACAGCCCACTTAGTTTAAAGCATAGCTTACAGGGACCTCACAGTATTAATATCCACTTCAACAGACACTTACATAAAAGGATTGACTGGGCTCGGTGCAATAATTGACATTCCTCATGATGACTACAAAATCACCAGAAATAAGCAATGAAAGTTATAAATGCATTTTACTGTCAAGTGCTTATGATAGACAACCATTATGCTAAGTGTTTATGTTAAGGGTTTTGACTCACTCTCATCGTACGTAGTGCTTCCACCCTCCATTCTACAAATGAGAAAATCAAGGCTTAGAGAAATTAAGAGACTCATAGGTGTTCAGTTGGTGAGTGGCAGAGTTCTATTGATTCTAAGGCTAGTAAATCCAATCATTTATAATATTGCTGCTTTGTAAGTTTACTATGTCTGATAAATTCTGCTTAAATAGGCATAGAATATTAATACAAATATTTATCATTAATATGTAGGACTAACTGTATTTTGCTAAGTTGTTTTACCTGGCGTTGTTCACATTTTTTAAATGCTGGTGTGTTAGCAACCTGCAGAATTCATAAGCAGGTATCTCATATTTCTCCGTTGCTAGATAAATGATGCTTCGAACAGATGACTAAGAAAGTTAGCTTCCCAAGAGAAAATCTAATGACTGTGAGCATGTTTGTGTTTCACAGGCTTATTGTGAAAATTAAAGTTTCAACCAAAATTGTATGCTTTATTTTGTCATAGGAGATTTTCCTTAGAACTGGAGTCAAAGGTGGGTATGTGAATTGGAATGAGTAGATTCAGTGTTCTTCTGATCTCTGTTTTGTTTCAGAGACAGCTCAGTGTGTATAAACTTGTTTCTCTTCTGCCTTCTTGGTTCTTCTACAAAAGCAGAACCACCCCTGTGGGGGACACCGCCTGTTGCCTGTCCCTTCAAGCTTGTCCTTAGGCTATCACCTTTTAAAGCCAGCTCTTGTCTCTCTTCCCATTCAAGCCAGACCCTCCCTCTCTTGTCTAAATCTTAGCCAAGCATAGCAAGACCAGCTGGTGAGAGCCTTGTCAAAAACAATGGCACCAGACCCTGCTTAATGGAACACTGCTTGTGCCAGTCGAAGCTTCCTGGATTGGAACAGTTGATTTTGAGTTGTGGCCCATTCTCTGACCCATATTGAAGCACTGTCTTCAGTGAGGATTAAAAGCCTTGTGAACTGGAGTAAGAAGAAGTAGAAGAAAGAGGTCATTGTGGGTCTAGAAAGAATCAATACTGTCTCTTTGAAAAAGCCTGTGTCTGTTCCCAGACTGACCATCTGGGGCTGTGTGGCTCAAAACCAGCTACAAAAGAGGAAAGGAGAATTAAATTGAGACGGGGAGAACTTTACAAGGCAGGTTTCCAAGGTAGCTTGTTTGGGAAGACTAAAAAGGAGCCAAAGACGGTGTACGGAGAAAGGATTCAAGAAAAGTAGAAAAAAACCTTCGATTCCTCTACATACCTGTACTTCATCTGCCCCTCCTGTGCCCCTGCCAAATGTTTTCCAGATGTGAATAAAGAACTATTTCTATAGCACTCACAAGTTCTCCCCGATTCTTGAAAGCCTCTTTAGCATAATTTTACAAAAGTATTTTTGTATTCAATGAAATTGACATTTCCAATGGATTCCAAACTTGGAGCTGATGGGCATGAATGCAGGGTGGGGAGGGGTAAGAATAGAGAGAGATGGCGGTGGTGCTTTGGTGTCCTTACAGGAGAGAGAGTTTCCTCCACTGAGGGTTCATGGTTTCACTTTTCTTTGGGTGAGGGTGGTAAATGAGTGAAGACACAGCAGCAAAAGTGGCCAGAGGAAATTGAGAGTACAGATGTGTGATGCAGGATTGTCAGGCTAAAACTGAGTGTGCTCAGATCCATGCTAGATCCCTCTAGCTTTAAGAAACCAATGATACCTGCTCCAGCTCAAGTTCTAGAATTAGAAAAACTTTTAAGAAAATAGATACATTTCCCCAGGAGGCCAACCAGCCTTAGAAGTGATGCAGTTCTTGATCCTTGAGTCTGGAATTAAGCCCAATGTGGCTGCAGCAGTGAAATGCTGCCTAGTGAGTGGAGTATTGAAGCAGGAGTGGTGAGAGCTTCAGCATTGGACAAACTCTGGCTCCAGGATGGATTGGCTATGTATCCCTGGATGAATCCTTAATATTTATAATCCTCAGTCTTCACTAATAAATTAAAACGGCAAAACTGAATCTACTGGAAGACTTTTTTTTTTTTTTTTTTTTTTTACTGGAAGACTTTTGTGTCATAACAGCAGGAAGATAGGAAGTTAATGATTTCTTGTACATGATCGGTATTTTGCTTCAGAAGGCAATTTCACACGTCAAGTCTGTCCACTAGGGTATCCTATAGCTCTCTTCCCCCATTATATTCCAGAGGTCAGTGGCCCAACTGACTGTCAGTGCACTTCAACTGCACATTTCCACAGGCACCTGTAATCTTCATGATTCAACTAAACTCATGGTTTTGCTTAAATGTGATCTTCCTCTCACTTTCCCAATGTAGCATTAGTTCTTCCAGGTGAGAAATTTCAGTATCACCCTTGACTCCCTCTGTCCCATTCATCACTGTCACATACCACTCTTATCATCTGCTTTGTTCCCTCCTTTGTCACTGACTCTGCTTGAGTTCAAACTCATTGTCTTTCATCAGAGCCAATAGCATCCTTTCTGTATTCAGATTGAGTTGAAATTTACATATTAACCATTTTATTTATTTTGTATTAAGTTGTCTATGTTTTATAATTTTTTCCATTTTATTGAGATGTAACTGACAAAAATGTGTAAAATTAAGGTATACAACATAATTAACCATTTCAAAGTTAACAATCTGGTATAATCACAGTATTGTGCAACTACCATCTCTACTTAGTTCCTAAATACTTTCATCACCCCAAAAGGAAATCTGTACCCATTAGCAGTTACCTTCTATTCCCTCCCATCCTTAGCCCCTGGTAACAATCAGTCTGCTTTCTATCTCTATGGATTTATCTATTCTGGATATTTTGTATTAATGGAATCACACAATATGCAATATTTTATTTCTGACTTCTTTCAGTTAGTATAATATTTTCTATTTCTCCACATTGTAACATGTATCAGTATTTCATTCCTTTTTGTGGTTGACTAACATTATTTTGCATGTATATACCACAATTTATTTATCCATTTAACTTAAGTGGGCACTGGGTTGTTTCCACCTTTTGGCTTTGTGAATAGTGCTGCTATGAACATAGGTGCACATGAATTTGTTTTGCAATTCTTTTGGGTATCTACAGAAGAGTGGGATTGCTTGGTCAATTGGTAATTCTGTGTTTCACTTTTGAGGAACTGCGAAATTCCTTTCTACAGCAGCTGAACCATTTTATATTCCCACCAGCACTTTTAAGGATTCTGATTTCTCCATATCTTCACCAACATTTCTTCTTTTCCATTTGTTTATTATAGCCATCCTAGAGAGTGTGAAGTGGTATTGATCTGCAATTCCTTAATGGCCAATGAGATTGAATATCTTTTCATGTGCTTTTTGGCCATTTTTATATCTTTTTTGAAAGGATATCTATATAAGCACTTTGTTCACTTTTTGATTGGATTGTTGGTCTTTTTGTTGTTGAATTATAATAGTTCTTTATATATATTCTGGATATTAGAATCTTACCAGATATATGATTTGCAAATCTTTTCCCGTTCTGTATGTTATCTCTTTTCTTGATAATGTCCTTTAATGCACAAAAACTCTAAATTTTGATTGAATCCATTTTACCTATTTGTTGTTATTAATGCTTTTGATTGCTTAGACTTTGTCATATCTAAAAATTCATTGTCAAATCCAACATTGTGAATACTTACTTCTATTTTTTCTTCTAAGATTTTTATAGTTTTATTTTATTTTTTTTATTTTTATAGTTTTAGCTCTTATTTAAGTCATTGATTCATTGAGTTCATTTCTCAGTGCTTTTAAAAATCACCCTTATTAAAGTATAATTTACATATGAAAACATTCAAATTTTAATGTACAACTTGGTGAGTTTTGATAAAGGTATACAATTATGTAACCACCATTGCAACTATGATTTAGAACATTTCCATTACCCCTCAAAAGTTCTCTTGCCTCCTTTTATATAGTTAATACCCTCTCTGACCCTGGTCCCTGGCAAAATTAATTTGCTTTATTCAATAGTTTTGCCTTTTCTAGAATTTCATAGAAATGGATTCATACAATATATAAGTGTTTATGTCTGGCCACTTCACTTACAATAATACCTTTTGAGATTCACCTAAGTTGTATCAGTAATTCACTCCTTTTTATTTCTATTAAAGAAATATGCCTATTGTATGTTTATACCACAATTTGTCTATCCAGTCACCAGTTGATGAACTTTTGTTTCCAATGTTTTGGCTATTATAAATGAAGCTGCTATGTACATTTCATACAAGTCTTTTTATGGACATATGTTTTTAGTTCTCTTGGAGAAATTCCCAGGAGTGGGATTGCTGAGTCATATGGTAAGTGTATGTTTAACTTCATAAAAAATTACCAAACTATGTTCCAAAATAGGCATATGATTTTCAACTCCGACTGGCAATGTATGTTTCGGATGCTGCATGTCCTCAACAACACTTGTTATTGTCAGTCTTTTTTCATTCTAGCAATTCTAATAATGTGGATTGGTGTCTCATTTGGAGTTTTGTTTTTTTAATTCGACATATTTTTTTTAGAAGTATTTTTAGGTTTACTTGAAAATTACACAGCAAGTAAAGAGAGTCCCCATATGTTCCTTTCCCCAAACCCCTTAAATTTTACAGATGGTGTGAGGTATGGCCTAACTTCGTTTTATTTCTCTTTTTTCTTTTTCTTTTCTTTTTTTCTTTTTTCTTTTTTTCTTTTTTTACATGTGGATATCCAGTTGTTCCAGGACCATTTGCTGAAAAGACTGAAAAGAATATTCTTTTCCCATTGAATGGTTTTGGCATCCTTGTTAGAAATAAATTGGCCATATAATGGATGAGTTGATTCTAGACTTTCAATTCTATTCCAATGGTCCATAGATCTATCCTTATACCAGTACCATGCTATTGTGATTACAGTAGTTGTGTAGTAAGGTTTGAAATCAGGAAGTGAGTCTTATAACTTTGTTCTTTTTCCCTATTGTTGGGCTATCCAGGGCCCGTTGTGATTCCATGTGAATTTGGTGGTCAGCTTTTCCATTTCTGCAGAAAGGGCCATTAGCATTTTGATAGGGATTGCACTGAATCTGTAGATCACTTTGGGTAATATTTCCATCTTAACATTATTGTCTTCTAACTCATGATTACGGGATGTCTTTCCATTTATATAGTTCTTTAATTTCTTTCAGCAGTGTTTTGTGTTTTCCATGTACAGGTCTCTCATCTTCTTGGTTGGATTTTTTTTCTAGGTATTATATTCTTTTGCATGCAATTATAAATACAATCTTTACTTAATTTCCTTTTCAGATTGTTCACTGCCGGAATACAAAGATACAACTTATGTTTGTGTATTGATCTTCTATCCTGCAACTTTGCTGAAGTCCCTACTAAGTGCCAGGAAGAGTCACTCATGTCATTGCAGTTAATTCTCCCTTGATTAAACTCTGCCCACTTTCCAGTATCAACCCCCATCACTTGTTTTCTTTGCTGCTGACCATTCCCAGCAGCTTACTATTCTTCAAACCCATCATACTGTTTCTCAGTTCACATTTGTGCTGGTATTTCCTTAACCAAAATGCCTAACTCCCTCACTTCTCTAGGTGTATGACCAACAGTAGCATTACTTAGAGCTTGTTAGAAAATGCAGAGTTACATGGCCTGTCCCAGCTACTAAGGCAGGATCTGTAACTCCAGTGATTTGGATGCAGATTAAATTTGAGAAGCATGGATCTTTTTTCTCCTTTTCTATCAGATAACTCCTCCTATCCTTCAAAGCCCAGCTTAGCTATCGCCTCCTCTAAGACTTTATCCATGTCCCAGGTAAAAGTTAATCAATTCCTCTCTGTGCTATTTCTTTTATATACTTATACCACATCTGTTTTCTTTACTAGACTATGAATTCCTTGTATCAAGGAATTAAGTCAGCTTCATTTCTATGTCCTTTGCAGGCAATCAATCTACAATAGATATGTGTTGAATTAGGTGGATAGCCATCCACATGAGGGAGATTTTATCATTATATGGTAAATGCAGAAACTGGAGCTCAAGGAAGTAAAGTTGTGTTGTAGAGACACAGTTGAAATTTGAGCCCAGACCCCTTCATTTCAATGCCCATGTTCTCACCTTTATGCCATACAGCCATTTTAAGAATTTTAGACAGTGAAGAGAAATACCCTAACATACTGGGATTTTCTACATGTGGGCAGCTGCCTATTCTGAGGTTGGTAACTAAGAGTAAGGAAAGTCTAGTAACTAAGAATAAGGAAAATGCAGCCAAAGAGATTGGTGCTGGAGCACTAGGCATGTCTTAGGAAACCAAAGAAATACTTTGAAATTTTAAGGTCCATTTACAAAGATCAGTCCAGTCCCAAAGTGTGTTATCTGGATGTTCTTCATATGCATATCTATATGTGTACAGTGCCCACCCTAAAAAATGTACTCAAAATTTGTTGTCTAAAAGAATGAATGAATGTCTTTCTTTGCACCTATATGTGTATCCAGTTCATATGTATATATTACACATCTATAAATAGCTATGTATATCTGTGACTGTGTGTTCCAGGCCCTTGCTCTTTCTTCAAAATGTGGTCTGGAGGACCAGCAATATTGGCACCACTTGGAAATTGGTGGAAATGCAAAGACGCAGGCATCATCTCAGACAAACTGAACCAGAATCTGAATTTTTAATCATATTCCTGGATGATTCATGTGCACATAAAAGTCTGAGAGCACCATTCTAAATCATCCCAAGTATGCCAGGACAGGCTGTCATGTCAAGTCTAAGCAAAAGATGCTGAAAAGCTGCCAGAGAGATTTTTCAGTTACTTACAGTACCCTGGGATCATTATCTCACTCCTCTGCTCTTCACAACCTGTAGACAAAGATCTAATTTACCACTTAAAAAGAGAGCATACACATGTCACCACAAGCACACAGAACATATCTGAACCTTTGTTGATACTTTATGATCTGGTTTGGCCTTAAAGCCTTCCTCAGTGTACAGAAAAACTTGCCTCTTTCATTCAGTAGAGCTACTCATCTACCCTTTTCTTTCTCTCTGCTAACGTTCTTCCCCCCACCTCCCCACTCACTCATTAGCAAGAAGATAGCTTTTCTCTTCACTAACCTCCATTCTAGCAACTCAGAGAATTTTTCATTTTCTCCATTACCCCAGTCCTAAGAATTAGATGTGTGTGTGTATCTGTCTGTTTTGTTTTGTGTAAAGGTAGCTGGGGGAACAACTGATATTTCTAAAGTTGCTAAATACTTGGAAGAACATATGCTCTTTCCTTTCCTCAAATTTGTCTTGGTAATCATAACATTGGTTGGTTGCACTGACACTATCCTCTTTCTTCATCTACTATCACCACCTGCGCCATACCTAAGGCTTTTTTTTAAGAGTATAGAAATTATCTTAGGGTCGCATTTTTTCTCTTTCTACCAAGTAACAGTCTTCAACTCAAAGAAAAACTGGTAATTGAAGCAAGCTAAAGATAACAACTAGGGGTTATTTCTGAACAACATTGCACTGAAACTTATCATTTCTCTCTAAGCTCTCTTCTTAAGGAACTGATAAAAGTGGCTCCTATATCCTTTTGCTAAAGATGGCATCAAATGATCATGATACAGATGGCGACATAGTATTATATAGGGCATTACACACAGTTATAAAGTTGGAAAACCAGCTTAGTAAATGACTCTGCTATGAATAGAAACATGTATTTATTACAAGTTGGAGTTTTATTTGACAAACTGAAAAGTGCAGAAATGCCCATTCTCTTATTCTCTGCAATTAAATCCCCCTCTAAGCACCTATCCATCTATCCTGGCAGGAAATTTAAGTTATTAATAAGATTCTCCTGGGGGTTATGTCAAGGAAAGAGGTTGTCCTTCTCTTTAGTTCATGACCCATGACCATCATCAGCTAAAGCAAGGTCCCACTCTGGATTTACTTGTTTTTCTTCTTTATCCCTGTCTCAATTCACATTCTCCCGCCTCTCCCAAGGTCCCCACTTGAATGTATTTAAGTATGTTTTTGGTTGTGTGTACCTCTTTTCTCTGCAGCAAGGTCCAGAAAAGAAGACAGGAACATGGGTGCAAGTTCCTTCTGTAGAGAAGAGTTGGAATGCTATGCTGAGATAATAATTTGGAATTGATTTACTGAATCTTTCTCTTTCTCTTGCGTTTCAGGCAAGTAGCTGGACCCCTGATGTTGCCTTGCTTTGGGGATTTGTGTAGGGCAGAAGGCAGCAGGTATTTGTAGTTGGACCCCCTCTCTTTTGTAAAAGCCTAAACACAAAGAGGAGATTTAGCTGGGGAGTGCCTTTGAAGGTATTTAGATGCCACTGTGAATGTGTTTATGATTTAAACAAATGGATTTGAAATCTAAATCTTTTTTCATTCAACTTATCTTTTCATTCATTCAAGAAACTTATTTCTTATTACTGTAATTCCATGTATTTATTGCTTTTAGCAAGGTCATTATACACTATCAAATGCATTTTTAAAAAAGATTTTATTTATTCAACAGAGAGAGAGCACAAGTAGATAGAGGGAAGAGAGAGAAGCAGATTCCCTGCTGAGCAGAGAGCCCAGCACTGGGCTCAGTCCCAGGAACCTGGGATCGTGACCTGAGCAGAAGGCAGACACTTAACCAACTGAGCCACCCAGGGACCCCTGTCAAATGCATTTGATACACATTTTACTTACCTAATCCTTTAGTGAAGAACTCACTAAAGTTGGAGTCACCTCCAACCTCAGTAACACACTGCAAGGAATAGCCCTACACATTTTCCTTTACAGATTGGTTGAGGACTTCTCTAAGATTCATACCCAAGAGCAGGATTGCTGGGTATAAAGTACTATATATTAATTTCACCAATAACTACTTTCCTGAATGGCAATGCTAGTTTGTTGTGAACACTGTGATTTAGAATAAATATATATTTAGTCTTCTTCCACTGTTCTAGCACCTAGCTCCTAAAACCCTTGAGATTTCCTCTTGGACAAGAAGAGAGAGGTGTCCATTGTTACGTTAATGAGACAACCTTAGGTACTCACCTAAGGCTGGAAGCTGGTTGCAGGGAGAATTGATCAAGTGATAAGAGCTCTGGAAATTTCAGTCCCACCCCTGAACTCCAGGGAGGGGAGAAGAGACGGATGTTGAAACTATCACCAACTGCCAATGATTTAATCAATTAGGACTATAAATTAAAGCCTCCATAAAAGCCCAGAAGGACTGGGTTTGGAGAGCTTATGGGTTGGTGAACACATTGGGTTGTGGGAGTGGTGTACGTAATTAAGGAAGCTCTGTGTTTATCTATACCTTGCCCTCTGTATCTTGTCCATTTGGCTGTTTCTGAGTTTCATCCTTTTTTTTTTTTTTTCATCCTTTCTTAATAAACCAGTGATCTAGTAAGAACAATGTTTCTCTGAGTTCTGTGAGCTGCTCCAGCAAATTCACTGAAGCTGAGGAAGGGGTTGTGAGGCTCTCTGACCTATATATACCCAGTTGGTAAGAAGCACAGGTGAGCTTGCCATTGGCCAGAAGTGGGGTTGGGTGGTAGTAGTGGTGAGATTGTCTCATAGAAGTGATGCCTTACCCTGAGGGATCTGACACTATTTTGTGATAGTGAGTTAAATGGTAGGACACCAGCTGGTGTCAGAGCATTGTTTGGAGGTGTGGGGGTGCCCCACCTCCATGAATCAGAACTGGGTGCAAAACCAAAATATTCATCTTCCTGTCGGTTGTGTGTGAAGATTCGTACACCCATGTCCTCATCAACACATGACATCATGGAATTCTCTAATTTTTTTCCAAACTGATGAGGATGATGCATTTCTAGGATTACTTGTGGGCTAGAACATTGTTTTATATACCAGTCATTTAAGTTTTCCATTTTTAATTGCTTTTCCATTTTCCTATTGAGTGTCTTGTATTTTATTATTATTTGTAGGCATTCTTTATACAGTCTAGATCCCTCTTTTGTTTTGCATTGAAAACAACTTCTGTTTGTTAACTCAGAATATTATGTCCTCTAGTAACAGAAAAGAAACCATATACTTAAAGTATAAAAGTAAGTCTAAAATAACAGTGAAAAAAATAATAAAATAAAATAAAATAAAATAAAATAAAATAAAATAAAATAACAGTGATGTGAACTACCTCTGGAGACATGAAAAACTTCTATCATCGTGTTTCAGTTAGCTATTAAATATTTCAGTCCAATGATTATTTTCCAGTTATTAAAAGCTCATTTAAATTTATATATTTGGGACTTGCCTAGTCTAATAACAAGCACCTGGATTGAGGGTTTGTGGTGAGGGAACTTATCTTGCTGTGATCATCCAATATCAGTGTACTGTGGACAAGTCACTTAATCTTTTTACTCCTCAGCTTGCTCATTTAATTAAATGAGCTGTTTGACCTGTCATTTTGCAAACAAATATCAGGAGGACAAAGTGGAAGTAAATCATGGAGGTATGCTTTATAAACTGTAAAACACTATATATAACATATATATCAATATATGTTGTTATGACTGCTATTAACCATCATAATTATTAAAAGAAGCATTCCTGGGAAGGGCTGGCATTGAAAATAGTATCACACACTTACCTTTCTAACTAAACCCCCCCCCCACTTTTCCTGCAATTTGAAGGCAACCAGAGCACCTTTGTATTTGTAATCATCTAAGTTTTATAAATGACTTTACACTTCAAGCTACAGATAGGACTATGTGCTTCTCAGAGTATCATTGCACATCTCCATGCGTCTTCCTTTTTGACTAAAGGATGAATTACCTATTTTCACATGCAAAAATTTTTTTAAATCTCCAAACTTAAAGAAAAATCCCTGCCAAGATTCATAATTTGCATATCCTCTATGATTTATTTAATTATTTATACCAAGGACCGTATCAAAGATCTAGAGTATGAGACATAACGATTAAGACCTCAGACTACAGAATGCACAAGTATGAATCCTGTCTGGCTGTCATTTGCTAACTGATCTTGGGGAAGTTACTTTGCCTCTCTATTTCCCAGTTTCCTCATACGTATATTGCGGATAACAACAATGATATCTCAGAGGGTTGGAGTGATGAATATATTCGTTATCATGGGTAAGTACTCAGTGGAAGTTTGCTGTTACTATCATCATTTAAATTTGATGAAATTAAAGCTACCTCTCTTGAGATTCCATATAAATAAAATTGATATTCTGACCTAGGGGTTACACTTATTTTAAAAGTTAGGGAGGGGTGCTTGGGTGGCTCAGTTAAGTGTCTGCCTTTGGCTCAGGTCATGATTTCAGGGTACTAGGATGGAGTCCTGCTTTGGTCTTCCTGCTTAGCGGGGAGTCTGCTTCTCTCTCTTGCCCTCCCCCTGCTCATGCTCTCATTCTCTCTCTTTTTCTCCTTCTTTCAAATAAATAAAACATTTTGTAAAAAACTTAGGGAGAGACGAGTATAGTAATGACACAGAAAGGAGCATTTTCTAAACAACCTCTTGAGGTAAAGCTTCATCCTCACCATCGGAGTGTTGAGCCTTTCCTTTAGGACTATGAGGCCCAAGAAAGTGGAAAAATGCGGTGACATGCTGGTTTCTCTTCCCTTCTCAGTTTTCTCACTATCGCAAGAATGAAGCTGAACCAAAAAATAGCTTAGGATTTGGGGAGGCACTGGCACTCAGGGAGCAGCAAGTCAAATTCAGAGTTTGGAACTGGGAATGAGACCTAAAGATAAGACAGAGACCCAAGGCAGGGGATCCACAGAGGACTGGTTCCCTGGATTGGTTGGGAAGAGGCCATAAAAGCTATGGAGGGGGCTGACAAGTCTGAAGATGAGTGGAAAAAGGACTACATTACTGGTAATTAAAGTCAAAAGAAACATTGACTTTTAAAACCATAAGATGCAAATCTTCCCTAGGAAGGTAAAGTGGGATATAGAAGACTCTGGTTGACAATCAAAACAAAACAAGTTACTCTTCATAGGGTCAGGGCAAAGCAGAAGCCAAGAAACCAGTAAGCTAGATTAGCCAAGGACAGGTGTGCAGTAAATTCAACAACATACATGGGGCAATGTGTAGAACCCAAGTAGACAGTCTAGAATGTCAACAAAAGGACTTGATGACAATGACCAATCTGTCTTGTGCTTCTGTTCCTAGGTTAAGCACTAAACATATTGTCTCAAGAACAGAGGAGAGCAGGTAAATATCTGTGAGACATTTTACCTTACCTTAGCCCTGTGAGGGTAAGAGTGCAAATGAACACAACTAGGGATATTCAGTGGCAAGAGCCCGATTGAACTGTATTAGATGTTACCTGGCTTCTTTCGAGGATCTATAAATCCAAAAATGAAATAAACAATACACCATGAAAAAGTTTATAACACAAATTGACTATGTACCTAAATTAAACAAATACAACTAATTATAAGTGTTTCATTATCTTTTAAAGGAAATAAAAGGGTGCCTGTGTGGCTCAGTCAATTAAGCATCCCATTCTTGATTTCGGGTCAGGCCATGATCTTGAGGTCATGAGATCAAGACCACAACTGGGACTCCAAGCTCAGCAGGGAGTCTGCTTGAGATTCCCTCTCTCCCTCTCCCTCTGCCACTCCCCTCCCCCCCCCCCCCCACCAAATAAATAAATAAAATCTTAAAAAAAAAATAAAGGAATATCTTTTGGGCTTCCAAATCTTTCTCAATAGTTCATTTACTGGAATGACTTGGGTCATGCCCAAGTCCCTTTCTTTTTGTTTTTTTTTCCAAGTCCCTTTCTCTTTTGATCCATGGTCTCCTCCCGATCTCTGTGTTTCAATTGCTCTTTTTACCATACTGGATGATGTTGTCTTTTGAAGTTTTACTGTCCTTGTTGCTATTCAAGTTGTCAAAGCCTGTTACCCACTGCAATTAGCCACCTGTCCTGTCTTTGTTATGACTACAACTGCTGATCTTTCTTGTATGTTTATTGAATTTATCTTACATTTTTCTTTTCTTTTTTTTTTAAGATTTTATTTATTTATTCATGAGAGACATAGAGAGAGAGAGAGAGGCAGAGACACAGGCAGAGGGAGAAGCAGGCTCCATGCAGGAAGCCTGACATGGGACTCGATCCTGGGTCTCCAGGATCAGGCCCTGGGCTGAAGACAGAGCTAAACCACTGAGCCACCAGGGCTGCCCCACATTTTTATTTTCACAAGCATTTATTATTGTCATATCTTTCACTAGGGCATAGGACCTGAGTACCTTTTATCCAGAATTGTACTGCAATCAGCAAAGAATAGAGTATTGGAAGCAATAAATGTGCCCTTAAAGGAGTACAATGTTAAAATCAGGATAAGTCATCAAAATCCAGGTCTTCAATCCCAGTGAGCTGAGTGAAAAATTTGGCCAGTCTTTGAGATAGAGCAATCATAGCAACTGATGTGTGACTTGATGAAAATAACAAAAAATGGATCATTTCTTTTGGCCTCCAGGTACTTTCTATTCTCATACCAAGTCCTATGAAGTAGACATTTTTATATTCCTTGTATGGATGAAGAAATGGAGGTCCAAAGAGTTTCCATAACTTAATAAATTTGTGATAGGGCTAGGACTCAAACTCTGGTCCAACTTATTCCAAAGCTCATCATTTCTCTTCAATTCCATATTTCCCTGGATGGACAAGAGGTACAGAGAAGGAGACATACATGGAATAATTCAAGTAGCAGAGTTCAGGCACACTTGAAAGATTTTTTTTTTTTTTTTTGAGATTGTATACATCCTTCATTGAAAAGTATATTTTAAGAGAAAAAATCAGTGTATACATCAAGGATGTCCAGGGAGTGTTAAGATAAGAGAAGTATTTATATGGAAGCAGGCTAGGAGCCAAGAGGTAAGAGACCCCAAAAGATCTACACTAGGCTCTTAAGACTAGAGGCTAAATATCAAAGATCTTTAGATCAGACAATTTGTGTCCCTTTGGCCTAAACCAATCATGATAATCCTGTTTCTCCTTGCCTGGAATGAGGTAATTCTATGATCCTCCCTTAGGGACGAATATGTGACCTAGTTTGGGCCAATGAAAACTTAAGGGAAATCTGCAGGCCTGGGGGGCTTCTGGAAAGATTTTCCTGCCAGATACAAAGAAAGAAAATTCTGGAAAATCCTTCCTGCTTGGGACAGGGTCATATAAATAAATATGTGACATCCCGCTGTAGCAGCCATCTTGTGCCCATAAAGGAACCACAGAGAAACAAAAGCATCCTATGAAATAACAATATTTGAACTTCGTATATCTTTTGTACATACTCAATAGTTTGGAAAGTACTTTTAGATAGCTAATCTCATTTAATGCTTAAATAATCCTGCAAGCTTGTTATTATGTGTGCTCTGGAAGGATCTAAAATCTATAGATTTCACCAAAGTGATGGCCAGAGGATGGAACTAAAGTTACCCAACATTTGCAGCTGGTTTTCTAACTGGTCCTTTACAGTGTTCTGAATTCCTTTCCAGTATCACCTGAAACAAGCTCCCAAAGGAGACTTCAGACTTCAGATCCCCAGGATGTCACAAGGAAAATCAATTAATGATCTAAAGCCCAGGTTTCTATTTTGTTCAGAAAAGAATACTGGAATGATTAAAGGTTAGGCAAAACTAAAAAGGGTACACCAGCACTGCTGACACAGCTTAGGGCCCACTTACTGAGGAAATGCCAAAGGCTCCAGGCTGGTTCAAAAACTAGTTGGGAGTGAAGAGCATGAAAATCATTTACCACAGAGGTTTTATTGTTATTTGTTTGGAGAACTTTCACCATGGGGTTGGTTTGGGTATTTTTATTTATTTATTTATTTTTTTTAGATTTTATTTACTTATTTGAGAGAGACAGAGATAGCAACAGAGATAGTGAGAGAAAGCACAAACTGAAAGCAGAGGGAGCAGCAGACTCCCCACTGAGCAGGGAGCTCCATGTGAGGCTCTCGATCCCAGGACCTTGGGATCATGACTTGAGCCAAAGTATGCTTAACCGACTGAGCCACCCAGGCACCCCTCACCATAGGGTTTGGTTTTTTTTCACCATCGGGTTTTAAGGCAAATTCATAATGGCTTTAAATCATTATTTAAATATATTTCCACCTTCTCATGACAAATAATTTCATTCTGTTAAGTCTTGAAGTAAAAAAGTCCACCAAGGTGCTAATCATTGCACATAATTAAATGCTATAAAATGACATTGACCTAAAAACAGTAGCAACTGCAAATAAGGTAGAATGCAGGGGAAATACACTTATTTAGGGCTTATCATGTACCAGAAACTACATACTACATAATCTGACTCTCCCAATATCCCTGTGAGATAATATTATTAGTAATCTATAAAAGTGAATACATCACAAATTTAATGAATCCAGTTTGCAGTGTATAATAAGCCAGAATATCATCCTGAATTATTAGACTCACTATATATGGAAACAAAACATGCAAACTATTCAGTTAATTCAATTTTTAAAATTGAGTCAAATGACCTTGTTTTACTCCTTGCTGAAAAGAAACATACTTGCTGAATAAGTAAATTTAAAAAAAAAATCTTTTAGTTAATTATTTTGAGATTGTACAGCCACAGCATGTGAATGGGTCTCAAACAAGCCAGTTGAATGTATTTGGTTTGGGGGCATCTGATGTAATTATCCTCTTACTTCATACTTGATGAGAGCAGTTTATACGAGTTACCTTATTAAATTATCTCAAAATCCTATGAGGTATGAATTATTCACGTTTTACAAATGAGAAAAAAAAACTTCTGGAAGGTTAGCTTGATGCCAAGGTTACAGAGCAAGAAAATGGCAAAAGCAGGACCTAAGTGTGGGTGTGTCTGGCTCAAAAGGCCTTGTAGATCTACTACTACTGGCTGTAATCAAACACAGTTTTACTTTAACAGATGATAGGAAGAAATGCTTTTGAATTTAAGACCACAAAAATCAATTGCTTCACTGAGTGTAGGATCTGTTAGACAATTTTTCTCAAATGAGAATTTTATGTATTTCCTACATTTCTCATTGAGGGAGTTGCAGAAAGAGCAAAGGAAAAAAAGCTGTGCTGGTATTTCCAAATGATGCTGTAAGAATCATACCATCGCTATGTGTACTACATGTCCACACTGGTAGCCTCCAATTTGATTTTTTTTTAAAAGATGTTATTTATTTATTCATGAGAGACACAGAGAGAGAGGCAGAGACGCAGGCAGAGGGAGAAGCAGGCTCCCTGCATGGAGGGAGCCTGACGTGAGACTCAATCACGGGACTCCAGGATCACGCCCTGGGCAGGGCGCTAAACCGCTGAGCCATCCAGGGATCCCCACCAATTTGATTTTTAAAGTTCGGCTCTCAAGTCCTATTTCTGTGCTCTCTAAGTACTTGACTGACTGTCAATAGAAAGGCCTAGTACCTTCCAACCTCCTTCCAGCCTCCCAAAAATCAAACTTCGCGTCATTGTTCAAATAGGCAGATGCAGGCAGACATGGTCTTAATCAACTTGGATGTTAATTTTAATCAAAATAAAATGATTTGATGAGCATTGGATTAAGACTTGAGTTTGAGGCTTGTTCTGCCTCTTAACAACTAAAACCATGGCAAGTTATTTAATTTCTCTGAGCCTCAATCCTATTATCCAGAAGTGTTTCTCAAACTCTATTTTTAAAATACCCAATCCACTGGAGGAAAAATACTTTTGTAAAATGAATTAAAATGAATTACCAGGAAAATGAAATAGAAAACATAAACATATGGAGTACATTTTTTTAGATTATTAGATTCAACAGGCAAAACATTGCTCTAATTGTTAAAAGTTTCTAAACACCTACTCACAATTTTTCATCTTAATTTCTCATCTCACTGAGGCCTGAAAAGAGTTCACAGCCTGTCATCAGTACAGGAACTCCATTTCAAATCACACTGATCTCTAAGATTAAGGATAAAAATATCTTTAATCATTGAAAGGCTGTTGCTAGAATTCAATGTATAATGTATGTGAAATGCTTAGAAGAGTGCCTAGTAAGTTCAAAACATAAAGAAATTCTAGTCCCTGCCATAAAATTAAACCCCAGGCCTCTAAGGAATCAGCATCAGGTAGAGAATATCCTGGCCAAAGCAAGTGAGATAAAGCGCCTGACTGAGGGCACTTGCTCTTGTCCCCAACTTGACCTTCCCATTGGGATTTTCTTTTGTTTTCTCTCTCACTCCAGCTCTCTCTACTTATTCCCTGCCCACTGCCACCATGATATGATACTGGCCTTACGGGGGAGGGGAGGAAATTGCTTCCCATTCAGAGTCAGAAACAGAGTAGGTGGCCTAACAACAACGAAGTTTACAAAGTATTAAGTCTGGTCCAACCCCACTTATCTGATGTATGGTTCCATAGTCCTTTGGCATAGAGGGCCATAAGTCAAATCGGTGACCACCCAGCTCTATTCTTTATCAGTCTTTAACAAGTTAGTTAATGATAGCTCTGGGTTTCAATTGCCTCATGTATGAAATGAGGAAAAAGTAATACCTACCTGATAGGGCTGGTATGAAGATTGAATGAGCTAATACATATCAAGAGCTGGGAATAGCACCTGGGACAAAATAAGCAATCTGCTCAAGAAAGTGTCATGTGCCACCATCATCATCATTGTCATCATCATCACTGAAACCCTGGAACCCTTCACTTCTCAGCTTCTGTTCTGTCTCCACAAATCAGAAGTCATTCTGAATGGACCTTAGAGAAATACTCTCCTAGACAAAATCTCCTCCCTAGGAGAGATCCTGTCATAGCACTTACCTGACTATGACCCTTACACTTAGATTTCATTTCCACTTGGAGAGATACTCCTTTTCCTTCAGTGATTGGTAGGGACATGTGCTGACCTTTTAAATGAGAATCCTCCTTCTTACCTGGCTGTGGTTTATCCACACAGGGCTACAGTCTATCTTAACACAAATCTTTGCTGTTGCTTTCATATAACATGCAACACAACTTACAATATGTTTTGATATCCAGAAACTATTTCCTAACTGTGGGTTTTGTACCAATTATCTAATGCTACAATAATACTGCATAACAAACTACCACAAACCACACAACAACAAACATTTACCGCTTATGCATCTGAGAGGTGTGTTTAGAAGCTTTGCTGATCTTGGCTCAGCTAAATGATTCTGCTGGTCTTGGTTGGACTTGCTAATGTGTGGGAGGATCATCTGGTTGTTGACTGATCTAGGATCATCTCAGCTGGAGTGACAGGGTGACTTAGTGCTGTTTTGTGTGTGTCTCATCCTCCAGCAGGCTAACACAGACATGTTCTCCTGGCTATGGCAGAAAATATAAGAACAAGTGGGAACTTTGACACTTCTCAGGTCTCTACTTGCAACACATTTGTGAATCCGATTGGCCAAAGCAGGTCACAGAGCTAAGTTCAGGGCAGTAGGGAAACAGCACCACAATGTTACATGGCAATATGCAAGGGTAGCATGCTCATTAAATGCTTGTTTTGCCTTCCTTCCATTTCTTTATATTCCTGTCCAATCAGATCAGGAAAACCACTTGCTGATTCATATTACCAACTCAGGACCCAGTGTCAAGCCAAGATTTTATTGAATATACACTCTAGGATTTGGTTTGTTTGTTTGTTTTAATGGAATCTGTAGGGTACTTTTCTTTCTTTTCCCCAGTAGGCAGAAAAGTAGCAAAAGAAAACATTCATTTTTAATAATGGATATCTGAACATTTCATGTTATAATCCCTAGGATGACTTATAGCTCCTATTGGGACCAGTCTTCATCCCATGGTATTATGCTAGTCTCAACAAATGAATTTCACACACAAGGAATAATACTCAAATAGCTACTTATTAGAGCTGAATGCTTTTCTCATAAAACTTGCAAAATATAAAATGAGCTTTCTTACTGGAGGTAGACTCTAGGGAGATTTCCTGTGTTAGTTATTTGATATTTTCCTCTCAAATAAGAAAAAATACTGTATTTCCTTTCTGAAGGCATTTCCTAACTAAGCACAGAATTATTATCGCCATTTCTTAAGGAGGAAAATAATTTTCACTTGCGTGAAACTTCTCAGATGACATCTTGGTCAAAGGGAAGTATAAAGTCCTCCTGTTATCAGTTAACTCTCCAATTAGTGACTTTATGGGAAGGTTCCTAGACAGCAGCAATGATTTCAGAATGGGCCCTTCTGCTTTAAGAGCAAAATCAGAACCTCCCGAATCCCCTTGCGATAAAGGAGTTACTTGGACATACGTATGACTGTGCATGGAGGGAGGTGGGGCACTGACAGTGGGCAGAGTCCTGGTCCACACTCTAGCTTGCACTTGCTTTTTGTCCATCATTTGTACTAAACAAGGTCAGGTGAATAATTCATCATAAAGATGCATGAAGGTGTGTAATGGTGGGATCATGGCATTGCATACAGTCCCTTCCACTCTTCCCCAGATTTATGTCACTGACCTCATATCCTTGCACAAAACTTGGACTCTGAGGTGAGACAGCCTTGGGCTAGTATTTTAATCAGACCATTCACAATCTCTGTGACCTGGTAACTTTTAAGTGATTTCTGTGAACTTGAGACCACTCACCCGTAAAATAGGAATATGTTTCTTACTGGTACAGTGATACCTGACATACAGGAAGTCACTAAATAGAACTTTCCTACCACCCCCATTGCATCTCCTCTCCCACCCCTTTCTGATCCTCTTTTCCCACCTTCACCTCAAGCCTTACAGGCATTGCTTATCTTAGAAAGAGAGAGACATGAAAAGCAGCTAGATCTTGAATTTGATGCTGAAAGTTTCTATCAAAGTCTCTGCAGAAAAGCAGTAATGTGCCTGAAGTGAAGAGACACCTGAAGAAAGGAAGAGGGAACAGAGAGCTTCATTCTGAGGAGAGGGGGAAGTGTGGAATTTTTAATTTTTCATAGGCCGGAGACCCAGGCTTTCTGAGAAAGATGGAGTGAGACTGACATAACTTTGATTTTCATGGAAATTATCATTTGACTTTGATCTTAAGAGAAGGTCACTGAGCCAAATGGTGAGGTTTAGGTGTGGGGGGAGGGATTTGGGGGAGGGTGTGGAGGCTGTGAGATAGAAGAGATAAAAAAAAGGAGGACACTTCATTCTGAGAGGAAAAAGTGTATGTGTGCGCGCGCACAGCAATGACTGGGGGGATGCAGGAACAGGGAATTCCCTTTTCTCTGCCATAAGGAATTCAGGTTTAAAGCCGGAAATGTCTTAGAGAAGCTGAAAGAATATTGTACTTAATTCCCTCAGTTCCATGCTAGTTATAAACACAGGAAAGAAATGTGGAGCTGAAGAATGTCTAGTAAAACAAGCACTGTAAACCTTTTATTATCATATTTGTGGCTTCTGGGGTATGACTTTAATATCATCTTTTAAGATGTTGCTCACTTAAAGCAATTGTGTCTAAGTTTAAATTAAATAAAAAACCTATCCCAAGTATTTCTTTTCTCCCTTCAATTAATTTTCCATTTAAGTATATGATTTCCTTGCTGAAGAAGCTCATGCCCTGAGAGGAATGCATACTTTTAAGTATTTCCACACTTGAAGAGATCTATTAATTATGTAAAATAACACAAAGATAAAAAGCAGTGCATTGTAGGGGCAGGGCCCCCTGCAAATATCCTGGGTCATGGCCTGTCACAACTGGCTGTGTGACCTTGGGTGAAGTCCTTGACTTTTCTGAGCCTTAACTCCTCTATGTGTTTTACATGAGGGGTAAAGTTCATTTCAGTTAGGCTTTTTATCATAATTAGGTGACTATAGTCTCAAACCAAAGTTAGTGTGACATATAAGAAATCCATCCACTTCTTAGAGGCTGTGGAGCTTAATTCTATTAGCAAATTAACTTCTCCAAATTCTAATTTCTCATCTATAAAATGGAAATTATAACAATGTCTATCCTGTTAGGCTCGTTTGGAGGTTTACATGAGAGAATGCTTGTGAAGAGAGTAGCATACTGACTGGCACTTAGGAAGTGTTCCAAGAATGTAGGTTAAACAAGAAAAAGACAAGAGAAGCTGCTGTGCTTCAGAGTCCAATCATTCTCTGCCATCCCATTTTGGCACTGTGGGGTCCCCAGTGTGTTTAAAGGAACAATGTAAAGCTCAGTTAACAAAACAAAGATGAGGAGGCGGAGAAGGATGATAATAGCTCACCAGGCTCTCTGTTCAAAGTGCTTTTATCTGTATTAACACATTTAATACATTATGAGGTAGATAAAATTATCATCCCCATTTTATAGACGAGGAATCTGAGTCACAGAGAGGTTAAGTGATTTGCTTAATGCCACACAGCTACTACAGATCACCTCTCTTTAGTGAAATTGAAAATGGACACTGTCTCCAACAGATCTGGGGAAAAAAAAAAACAACAGAAAAGGACTTCTAGCCTTTTTGGTTTTTCATGGGTGCTCAGAAAGTTGGCTGATTAAATAATGTACAAGCCTGAGTTCGCCCCCAAATTTCCACGCCTGTATCTAGCAGTTCCTTCCCACCTTGTGCTAATGAACATGCAAAAGAAGATCTCAACATTTGTCTAATGACATTAACTAATGCTGCCCCCTGCATGGTGATTATGAGTGGCGCTGTGCTGTGGCTTCAGCAAGCAGGTGGTAGAAATTCATAATGAAGAATGCATACAGATTATAGCATTTTGGTTTATTTGATGGTGAAATTTGCCAAGGGTTCAAAACCTTTTCCAATTGGCTCACTTATCCTCAGCATGATTAGGGGGGCTTGATGTAAAGAACTAAGAAGCATGGGATGAACTAAAGATAAATTGCATTAGAGCTACCCCGACGTTAGAGTACCGACTCAGAATGCTAATGAATAAAGCTTCTGTGATGCTCTTTATGAAAGGAAATCTACAGGAGGCAAAATATGGACTCAGAAGACCAATTCTGACTAAACCTACTGGCATAGAGGGAGACATTTTTTTTTTTTTGTATTGGGGAATGAGAAGTTTGCTAAGAATTAGGAGCTATATACACCTAGTTGTATGTGTAAGTGGACAAGTGCACTTCTTGAAGGATTGGATGTGCTTAAGAAAAATAAAGTAGTGAATTGCTTTCTATACTGAGAGGAGAAATTTATTCATGCTAATGTTGGCAGATGAACTATTACTTAATAATGGTTTAATAACAGTGGAACAACCTAGGATTTATTCCAGGGAAACAGAATGAGGAGGACAAATTCTTATTCTGTTCTGCTTTGTATGCTTCCCAAGGTCATGCTAAGTGTATATGTTAATTTTTTTTTCACTCATGGTCGTAGGAAGCATATTTAAATTCAATTAAATATATATATTTGCTAAATACAAAAACAAGGCAAGTGGAAATGATTAAAAAACCTACCCCATCATTTTTGGGGAAATTTCCAGGCTTATAAAGGAAAAGTTGCCTCATGGTAATTGCAAAAGCCTTAAGATTTTTATTATAGTACTTTCTGGGCAGCTTTTTCTTGGTAATTTCTTCTATTAGTTCAATTGCTTGAGAGCAAAAAAATTTGTATTCAAAATTCCATATTCTCAGCAATCACATTGAGACACCATCATTTTGTCAATCTGCAGACCTACTTTTTGTTTGAATTTAGAAGCTTCTTTTTAACTACAGTCCAGTATTTTCCTGTGTTGATTTTTCTCTACAGAACGTTTAACCTTTATCTCATTTTCCAGGAGGACAGTTTGATAGTGACATTTCTGTTAGTGAGGATGGTCTTCAAATGCAGCAAATTATTCTCAAATGCCCTAACTCTCCAATGAGAAGAGTATTTAAAGTATCTCAGAGTTGACTGTATTATTTTTTTCTGTTCATGATTTGAATTTTTTTGAATAGTAAATAGTAATTTCTTATAGTCTGAGCTTATCCAAAAGATATTAATGGCTCTGAGGATGCTGAAATGCTTTTAGTATTCATACTTACTCATCGTTGAACAAGGCTGCCTTTCATTTGCAGCAAAAGAAGTTAATTTATACACCGTTATTATATGCACACAAATGCTATTATGGGCATGCACACACAGGGGTCCAACTTTATTCTTAATTATTCATGCTAGTGGAAGGGAGGCAGAGACAACACAGAGTTGTACACAATCCAAAACCCTTAAATATTTTAGTTTAGAATGTCCTGCTTGACTTTCCTTTGGACCTAGAAAACTTAACCAAAATGATATGTGAACATTTAAATATTTAATAGTTACCTGCTGTATACAGATTTCTAAGTACCAGGGGATATTATGAGGTATAAAAGGAATACCTGGTAAATAGTTTGCTGAGAGATCAAGTTGATCAAAAGGAGGGATAAACTTATACTTGTGATGTTAGCTAGAGAGAAAAAGGCAATAATGGACCAACTCTTATCAAGTAATTGCCAGAATAAAATTGTGGTGGTAAGGCAGTAAAGTACAAAGCTAGTTTTTTGAGTGAAAGGTGTGTTGACTCCGGAGTTGAAGGGACTAGTGGCTATAGTTTTAAGCAATGGAAAAGTGCTCCAGATCTCTAGAAAATTGCAGAGAGGAAAGCCTAAGTAAAGTCACTGCTTTGTAGCTCCAGGATGAGTTGTGGTAAGTGACTTGCCAGATCACACACGGTGCATCCGTACCAGAATAGAGGCTAAAATTCCTGTTTTCTGAGCCCTCATTCAGTAAAGGGATAGGGTCCTGGTCTCCTATAATTGGATTAAATTGCATTTCTCCATGGAACAGTTTTAATAGCTATTTTGACTACAGTCACATAAGACACAACAGGTTAAATCAATTTCATTGACTTGAGTAACTGGAGTTTAAAACTACAACCACACACCAAGCCAGGCAAGGTTCCAGTCACATTAAACAGTTTGCTCTTCATCACATTCTCCTTGGGTATTTTCTTCAGAGCTGGCATTCAGCTGGAATGCATCAATATGATGGCACAATTTGTTAAAAAAAAATTTTTTTTGACAGCATGTAGGATTTATTGGAGGACATGAATAAGAAGGGAGTAGTACCGAGGTTCTCATGAGTGCAGGGCCTATCATTTGTCCAGGGCATCGTAACTAGGGATATATTTGACCCTACAACCACTGCGGATAATCTGCTTTTCAGTCACCTTGCTCCAAATTCATCCACTTTAAACTTAGTAAAGCCCCACTTCTTGGAAATGTGGATCTTCCAGCAGCCAGGGAACTTGAATTTGGCTCTGCAGAGAGCTTCAGTTACAAGTTCCTTGTTCTGCAGGTGGGTACAGATGGACATGATGACTTGGCCAACATTGACCATGGCCACTACACGCTGAGGCTTTCCAAAGGTGCCCAATATTACCTGTCTGGAGCCTGGATTGGGAGTAGCATGAGGTCAGACATCAATGTCCACTAGAAAGGGCTATCTCTGAGGTCCCTTAAGAAAATTCAATCAACAGCTGCATATACTATTGAGGAGGCTACTATTTGCAGCCATTATACACTGGACCCCCATGAGGAAAGAGCACAAATTATTAAAATATAAAACACTTCTGTTCCAGTTGGGAAATAGTCACATCTTTGATAGCCCAATGCCCTTAACCACCTCAAGATCCATTCAGATGTCTTAAGTTTCCATAATTCAGTAATAAAAGGAGAAGAGCCAGAACCCCAGAAGACCCTGTTTCAGCACCACAGCCAGCATTTGTTCTGATTGGCTGGTGTTGGTGCCACCATTCACTGTGGTTGGTCAGTGCTGAGACCAGCATTTATTCTAATAAATCAGTGCCAATGGTGTGCCAGTGGTTAAGAATTGTATTAGTGCTACATTTTCCCTTCCATGTTTTTGTTCATACTGTTCTTCTGCCTTGAATGAGCTCTTTTCACCTATTCACCTTGGACCTCATGTATGTCACAGGCAACTGTTTACACAACTGTGGGAGTTGGTGAAGCAACCTCTAGAAGGCTGTCATCTGAGACTGGAGCTTAACATCCACATGGCAGGTAGGCAGGAAGGCTGGAACCCTAAGCACAAGGAAACATCAAAACTTTGTCTGCTCTCACCTCTCAGCTTAGTGAGGAGAGTATTCCTTAGAAGCCAAAGCCCTTTATCGCAGGGCTAAACAAATATGGCTGGCCCAGAAGTCAGAAAAGCTAAAGGAGGGTAAGGTTAAGCAATCACAGGCCTGGCTGCTGCACCACACCAGCAAGGTGAGTTAGCAGATCAGCAGTGACACATGTGCACTACAGAAGGCTGCTGCTTCCCTTCTGCCATTAGGGAGAATCTTCCTAGTGCCTTAGAAACATAGGAGAATGGGAAGTCTGGGGAATGTAGTTCAGCCTAGCCAAACTGACACAGGACAAAGCCATCATACCTTAGTACTAAGGCTCCAGTCAAGTGCCATCTCCTCCCTACATCCCTCTCTCCTGTGACCAGGGTGGAAGTTTGCATTCCCTCCTCTGAGTCCCCAAAGCTCTCTATCAAAACCACATGGTGGCATTTAAGATGCACCCAGCATTTTCACGGTTAGTCTGCCCTTAGTATGTCCACCACTAGACTGTAAGCTCCTCAAAGTGAGAATCTGAAGATAGTTACATCGCCTGACCCATAGCAAGGAATTCACAAACATTCATGGAATGAATGAGGGAATCAATGAACGAATAATGAACTAATTGGCATGACACTGAGATGTTGTGGGAAGCAAGATGCAAGGGCAGTATATTCACTACCCATTACTACATACCAAACATCCCCCAAACTTAGCAGCTTGAAACAACAGTTACCATCTCACAGATTCTGAGAGTCAGGAATCTGGGAGCAGTTTAGCTGGGTCATTCTAGCTCAGGGTGTCTGGTGAAGTCCCAGTCAAACCATTGGCTGTGGCTGTAGTCATTTGAAGGGGCTGGAGGATCAGCTTCCAATCTCCCTCACATGGCTATTGACAGGAGGGCTTTACTTCCTCATCACACAGGCCTCTCCATGGGGCTATTCACAACATGGCAGCGGGCTTCTCCCAGAACAAGGGATGCAGAAGAGAGAGGTGATGCCAAGCTGCCTTTTATGACCTACTCTCTGAGTCATACATTGTGATTTCCACCTTATCCTCTTAGTTAGAAGTGAGTCACTAAGTACAGCCCACACTCAGCTGGAGGAGTGATTACACAGAGCATGAACACCATGAGGTTTTGATCATTAGAAGCCATCTTACAAGCTGCCTCACAAGTGGGAAAAAGGAAGGCTTTAGGCAGGAGACCATGCCATAGAGTTCTTTAGTTGAACTCAAAAATTTAAACTCACTCCCCACTATTTGGTGTGTAGAGTCATGTTCTTCCCCCCACTTCCCTTATTTATTTATTTTTTTTGGTAAAGTCTACTCACTGAAATAGGCCTTTAATGTCAAGCCAAAGATTGGATTTTGTGAAAATACCTTCAAAGAAGAACAGGGAGAGGGAATCCAATTTGGATATAACCTTTCTTTACAAAAATGATTTCCTTTGCTGCAGCCAAGTTTGATTTGGCTGCTGGGGAATACTGATGAGCAAAGTAAACAGCAGTTTTGATTTCACACACACACACACACACACACACACACACACACACACACAATCCTGAGTTTGCCTCATCAAGATAAATATTGTAACCTAGTCTACAGGAGTCCAGGACAATAATAGATCTATTTGTTGAACAGCTAACATAGGCAATAATTTACTGAGCACTTACTAAGCATCAGATATTGTGCTAAGGGCTTAACATGTATTATCATACTTAATTCTCAATCATATGAGGCAGGTATTACTATTCCAATTTTTTACAGGTGAGTAAACTAAAGCTTAGAGAGATTTATATAATTTAGAAGTTTAGAGATGTTACCTACCTAAGCTCACATAGCTGGCTAGTGTCAGGGTCAGCACTCCCCCCACCCCTTTTTTTTAGAGCAGGCTCTATGCCCAGCATGGAGCCCAAAGCAGGGCTTGAACTCATGACGCTGAGGTCAAGACCTGAGCTGAGATCAAGAGTCAGACGCTTAACTGACTGAGCCACCCAGGCACCCTGGCATTCATCATTCTTGAATGCCTCATTACACTGCTATCATCATACTTCTGTGAGACACTAGGTGCTGGGGTAGGTGCCTATGTTCATTGCTTGCTATTCTCAATAACCCTTTGAGGTAGGTATTATCCCCATTTTGTGGATGAGAAACTAAAGTTCAAAGAAGAGGTTACTTGCTTTAGCCCACACAGTTAATAACAGCCTGGGATTTAAACCCCACCACTGTGTGAATCAAAAGTCTGTGCTCTTTCTACCACCTTTATTGCCTTCTAGCTTAGTGGTTTTCAAACTGCAGAACTTATTAATGCATAGTGAAGTCAATGAAGTGTGTCTCAGTCAGTATTTAAAATACTGAAGTAGATATTTCTATTTTTAATGTTTTAAGAAACCTCCCTACTGTTTTCCAGTGGTGGCACTAATTTATATTCCCACCCACAGTGCAGGAGGGCTCCTTTTTCTCCATATCCTCACCAATACTTGTTATTTCTTGTCTTTGATTCTAGCCATTCTGACCTGTGTAGGGTGATACCTCATTGTGGGTTAGATTTGATTTTTCTCTGATAATTCGTGATGCTGAATATCTTCATATGTCTATTGGCCACCTATATGTCTTCTTTATTTATTTATTTTTTAAATATTTATTTATTTATTTATTTATTTATTTATTTATTTATTTATGATAGACATAGAGAGAGAGAGAGAGAGAGAGAGGTAGAGACAGAGGCAGAGGGAGAAGCAGGCTCCATGCCGGGAGCCCAACATGGGACTCGATCCCGGGATTCGAGGATTGCACCCTGGGCCAAAGGCAGGCGCTAAACCACTGAGCCACCTAGGGATCCCCTATATGTCTTCTTTAGAAAAATGTCTAGTCAGGTCCTCTGACCATTTCAGATTACTTGTGTTTTTTTTTTTTTTTTTTGATATTGAGTTGTATAAGCTATGTATTTTGGATATTAACCCCTTATTGAATATATCTTTGCCAAAATCTTCTCCCATTCAGTAGGATGCCTTTTTTGTTTTATTGATAGTTTCCTTTGCTGTACAGAAATTTTTTATTGTGATGTAGTCCCAATAGTTTGTTCTTGCTTTTGTTTCCCTTACCTTAGGAGACATGACTAGAAAAATGTTGCTATATGGATGATGGCAAAGAAATTACTACCTATGTTCTTTTCTAGGAGTTTTCTGGTTTAGGTCTCACATTTAGGTCTTTAAACCATTTTGAGTTTATTTTTATAATGTAGTGTAAGAAAGTAAAACAGAATGGAGATTCTTCAAAAAATTAAAAATGGAAATACCATATGATCTAGTAATTCCACTACTGGGTATTTACCCAAAGAAAAGAAAAACACTAATTTGAAAAGATAATGCACCTCTATGTTTACTGCAGCATTATCTACAACAGCCAAGATATGGAAGCAACCCAAGTGTCCACTGATAGATGAATAGATAAAGAAGATGTGGGACACGGACACACACACACACACACAGACACACAGGAATATTATGCAGCCATAAAATGAATGAAATCCTGTCATTTACAACAACAAAGATAGTCCTAGAGGGTATAATGCTAAATGAAATAAGTCAGACAGAGACAATACCATATGATTTTGCTCATTATGTGGAATCTAAAAAAATATAAATGAATAAATAAGCAAAAGGCAGAATCAGACTTATAGATACAGAGAACAAACTGATGGCTACGAGAGAGGAAGGAATTGAGGGGATAGGGAAAAATAGGTGGATGGGAGTGGGAAACACAGCCTTCCAGTTATGGAATGACTAAGTCCCAGGGATAAAAGGTGCAGCACAAGGAATAGAGTCAATGGTACTGTGATGGTGATGCATGGTGACAGATGGGAGCTACACATATGGTGAGCACAGTGTTATGTACAGAGTTGTTGAATCACTGTGGTCCACTTGAAACTAATGCAACATGTTGTGCCAACTATACCCAAAAAAAAAAAAAATACTGGAGTAGAATCGAATGGTAGGGAAGGAGAAGCAAGAAGAAAAAGGAATAAAAAATATTAGTATGCATCACACATAGTAACAGTAGTCATTGCTTAATGAAAGTTTTATTTTAGTTATGTACACATGTATGGGTAATTATGTATGTGATTGTGCATATGTGAGATTGTATGTGTATGTGTTAGGATGTGAAATGCATTTCTTCTTTGGTTGTATCAAAAGCATTGGAAAGCCTCTGTCCTAGTCACTCCGTCTATTTTTTTTTTAAAGATTTTATTTATTTGAGAGAGAGAGACAGAGAGAGAGAGATTGAGAGAAGAGGGAGGGGCAGCAGGAGATGGAGAAGCAGACTCCCTACTGAGCAGGGAGTCCCATGTGGGACTCGATCCCAGGATCCGAGGATCAAGACCTGAGCTGAAGGCAAATGCTTAACTGACTGAGCCACCCAGGCACCCTCCTCCATCTATTCCTAAGGCCACTGCCAACAGGTAAATGTTCAGGTTTTAATGATAGTTTGCTCTCACCATACATACTTTCCTCTGGCCCTAAGCAATTAGAAAAGGGTAGTTACAATTTTTGATCCACTTCCTAGTGCCCTTTCTACTAAAATAAAATTAAGGACAACCATAGGCAATCAGTTAACCTGATCTCAACTTACTAGGTGTCTGACCTTTGCTGAGTTACTTGACCCTTCTAGAGGTAGCCTCCCTGAATTTTACTTTTCCCACACTTCAAGTTGGGTAATTATATGCTCACTTATGCTGATTGAGTGAGATCATGTGAACTTCTTAGCATAATACCTGACACAACAATCATTAAATGAGCACCAGCTTTTAAGTTATCTGCATAGACTGGAGGAGTCTTAATTGAGAGACTCACATTCAAGGAAATAAAAGGGTAAGGAGGGAAATGTATTTTTTTTCTGACCTTGAACCCTCCAACCCCATGACAACAAATGAACTGAAAGAATGCAGGCCTACTTACGTTAATTTATTTATCAAATACTTATTCAATGCCTACTATGTGCCAGAGACTAGGCTCATTTACAAAAATATAAGAGTTTATACCGCTGAAACCCAAATTTATAGATGCTTCTTAAAGTTGGGATATATTAGAAGAGCATGGTGATAAATCACTTTGGCACCTTATGATTGTGGACAAGAGCGATCATCACTTAACTCTTACATGTAAGCTCTGTCAAATGAACTTGAGCGATAATAGCCTCATTTTTTAAAGCTATGTCCACATGGCATCTGATTGATTGAATCTGAGGTCCCCACTTTCCATTTTTATAGCTTAGTCCCTTCTCTCTACATGCCACAATCAAGAGGATTGATTTTCCTTGTACATTGTCTTTTCTTCTCTCCAATTCCCAGGTCCCTCTTTTTCTCTTCCATACCCTCCCGTGATCACTGATTCTTCTCCTATGTTCTGCCAATTATCTTCAGCCCTGAGCTGTGGGACTCACATTTTTTCCCCATACACATTTCCAATGAGAGGTAGATTAGCAAGAATCGAAGTGTGGGTCTTAGGGGAAAAGAGCCACAGTGAAAGGACACTGGCTTCTAATTCTTTGCCACACATCTTTGCTTTTGGGGGCAGGGAACCTACCACACAAAAATCACCTTTCCATGCTTAAAGTATACGTGTATGACTTACCACTCCTTTTTAAAGGGTCACATACAAAAACAGGGCCTCAAAACTGTTGGCTGACTTTCATTGAACATAAAAATGATGACATTTTAGCTGTATTCACTATTAAAAGTCACAAGCAGTAATGTTTACATGTGTGTGCCCCTTTAGCCTTTACAAAATATTTTCACTCGCATTCTTTTATTTCACACACTTATCTTATGCCACCAGTGCCTCATAAAGCCAGTGAGAAAAAGGATTAGTTGATATTATAAGAAACCTCTCTGTGAAGTAGACAAAACGAGTATTTTATCCTCATTTTTCAGACGAGGAAATTGAAGCTTAGAGAGATTGTGTCTTGCCCAATGTCACTTAGCTCCAAAGGGCAGGGTTAGTACTGGAGTCTGAGACCTGGCAGCCAACCCTCATTGATTAGTACCTGAGACTTAGACACGTTTAGCGCCCAGCATACCAACACTTGGGTGCAACTGTGCCCCTTCAAACAAGTTTGGGTCTCAGAAGTCCTTAGTGGTAGAGCTCAGGCCTCACTCAGGCAGCTCCAGAATGCGGAGAAACAGTACCTCTGGGCAGACTTTTCAGTGAAGCTTTGCTAATTTGCAGCAGCTGGACAATGTTCCTCATCAATATTTGTCAGTGTGGTGGCCACATCATTTCACCGTGGTGACAGGGACTCAGCTCCAGAAGCCTATCTAGTTAAAGCACCTGGATTCTAGTCTTTCAATGGCTTTGAGAAAACCCAAAGGACCTGCTCTGAGCCTAGTGGGCTTCTAGACAAGATGTTTTGCCTCCATCAGGATGTACTGCTAGACAGTCAGGCATGATGATGTCCTCAAGAACCCTACACCATGACTCTTCTTCCATCAGTCATGTACTCATGACTGGCAACCTTGGAAAGACAGTAGTTCCAGAGCTCAAATATCAGGACCTTGACAAGGCCAGTATGCCCTTCCCTGCCATGACCCTATGGCACTGGCAGTATGAACAAGGTCCCAGTGATGAAAGCTAGAGCTACCCATGTCATCATGAATTTTCTAATCACAGAGCAGACCCAGAGGAGCACTCAATGCTCTGAGCAAAAAAGCAGGGCTGAGAGATGCTGGATTCATACTCCAAAAAGGCCTTCCAACCAAGGAGATCAAGTACTTTCAAGTGGCAGAAGCTCACTGCACACTAAAGCTACACAGCAAAGAGATAAAAGAAGGAAGTCTATCTGATAAAAGAAGGTAGAATGGGTAGCCCATTCTACCCCAAGTAGCACCCCTCCCCTTCCTCTAAGCAGAAACAGAGACTGGGATACTTCTGGTTCTGTCACAGTCCTAGCACCATGGATTTTGGAAATGGAGATATAGACAGAAATTCATCAGAAACATGGAGTTTCTTTGAACTATGACCCCTCCAAAAGTTTGATTGGGATTTTGCCACTCAGGTCTACAAAGGGGCCCAGAAGCCCTTTCCTATGGACTGGCTCAGACCCAGGCCACTTGCATGGCTGAGGATCCAGCAACATTCAAGCCAACCAAGATGGACATTCCAGTGATAAAAGGGAAGAAATAATTGTCACAGACCCATATCTCAAACTTGAATGTGCTTATGCCTACTGGGTTCTAGAGCTCTTTTTCCTCCAGGGACTTTGGATAGAGAGGGTCTCCTTCACTTTTTTCTTGGCTCTGACATAGGAAAGGTATACTTTTAAAAACTTGTTAAACTGAAGCTAGAACAAGAGACATAGCTGACTTTGAGAAACAGTACAATGTATGGAAGAAGTAATTTTGTACTGCTTTAATTTATACTTTTTTAAGTTTTTTTTTTTTTTTAAGTAATCTCTATAACCCAACATGGGACTTGAACTTATGACCCCAAGATCAAGAGTCACATGCTCTTCCAACTGAGCCAGCCAGGCACCCCTGTACTGCTTTAATTTAAAGTCAGACTAAATAATCTTATCAGTGATGTGGGGAGAACTTCATTACCTACTTTCATATCTTTTAACCTAAACAAGAGCTTCAATCATTGCTTATTAGGTAAATAATATTTGTGTCATTCTAAAACCTAGGCTTTTGATTCCCTTATTGCTGCCAGTGCTGCTATAAAGCAATGGCAAGTCATAGAGATGTTCACTGACTAGTTTAGACAATTTTGGCTTTCTTGATTCTGTATAAAATAAGATTTGGTTGCATTGCTTCCTCCAAAGAAGGGGTTGGAAAGCCTAAGAATTCATTTCAATATTCTTACAACCAGAGGATAATATAATACGGACTCTCTAGGGTCACATAGGTGGCTCAGTTGGTTAAGCATCTGACTTGATTTTGGCTCAGGTCATGATCTCAGGGTTGTGAAATCGAGCCCTGCATCAGGCTCTGTACTCACTGTAGAATCAGCTTGAGATTTTCTCTCTCCCTCTCCCCCTGCATCTCCTCCCCTCATTCCCCACCTCTCTAAAATCAATCAATCAATCAATCAACCAATCTTTTAAAAAAGTATGGACTCCCTAGAATCCCAAAATAAGAGAGTGAAGAAGTCTGGTAGAAAATGCTGGTTTATTGCCTAATACATGTCCAGTCCTATTGAAGTTGCAAAATCAATGATTTCTAATCTTTCTTGAGGGAAAAGATGCCAATTTTCCCAGGACTGCCCATGTTTAAGTCTATTTTCCCAACATTACTAAAATTTATGTCAAATAGAAAGGACTTAGATAAGCTAAGACAATTTTGTTAAAGAAGGAGTTACACCACCTAATTTCCAGATTTATCACAAAGCTACAGTAATCAAGATACTGTGATATTGGTGTAAGGAAAAAACATATAAATCAATAATCTGGAAATAAACCCTTCATTTAGAATCAATTGTTGACAAATGAGTCAAGGCAATTCAATGGAAAAAAGATAGTCTTTCTTTTTTTTTTTAAGATTTATTTATTTAAGAGAGAGGGAGAAAGAGGGTGGGTACCTAAGTGGAGGGAGAGGGTGAGGAAGAGGGAGAAAGAGAATCTCAAGCAGGCTCCACACCCAGCATGGAGCCCAACTCGGGGCTCAATCTCATGACCCCAAGATCATGACCTGAGCTAAAATCAAGTCCAATACTTAACCAACTCTGTCCCCTAGGCACCCCTTTTTTACTTATAAATTATGCTGGGTACTAAATATCTGCATGAAAAATAAAGTGAACCCTTATACCTCACACACTAAATATCTGCATGAAAAAAACTAAACCTTGACCCTTACACCCTACATAAACGAAAACTGTCTACACAAAAATTAACTCAAATTGTGTCATCGACCTAAATATAAGAACTAAAGCTATTAAAATTCTAGAGAAAAAATTGAGAAGAAAATCTCTGTAACATTGAGATTCTTAAATAGGACACAAAAAACTCAAACCATAAGAGAAAAAAAGTTTGTAAGTTGGATTTGACAAAAAATTAGAAATGCTTCCCTGTCAAAAGACACTTAAAAATATGAAAAGATAAGTCACAGATTTAAAAAGAAAAAAAAACGAAATATATAAGTAACAGTGACAACTTAATAAGAAAAACAACACAATTTTAAAGAAGTGAGGGGAAGATTTGGACACTTTCCAAAAAGTTATATGAATAAGTTCCCCTTAAGGTCAAGACTCTTCATGAGGAAGCGATACTTCTGGTGATACCCATCAAAGGCCTCAGGGAGGAGCCCTTCGCCTGCTCTTCAGCAATAAGTGAGCCTCATCAGGGAACTTCACAGGGGGCCAACCATCTCCGTTCCTCACTCAGTAGTCTTCTGACTTTGCTTTGGAATGGAGGTTTCCTGTGGTCACAAAATCTCTTATGCAAAGACTTCATTGGCCCTAGACAGATTTTGTAATAACCACAACCTCACAGGCCCCAGAAGGTTTTGAGCTATTTTTCACTTCCTCTTTTTGGTTTAAATTTTCCAAACTAGTAATCAAGAAACAGTCTGAACCGCAACCTGATAATGAGACCCAAACTTGATAGATGATCCCCATCTCCATGCCATTCCCCTCTCTTCCACTACAATATGAGTTTAATGAGAGCTGAATATTATCAAAGATCAAATGGCTTAAACAAAATAGAAGTTTTTTTTTTTAAGATTTTATTTATTCATGAGAGACACAGAGAGAGAGAGAGAGAGAGAGAGAGAGGCAGAGACATGGGCAGAGGGAGAAGCAGGCTTCATGCAGGGAGCTGGATGGATGCGGGACTCTATCCAGGGACTCCAGGATCACGCCCTGAGCCAAAGGCAGATGCTTAACCACTGAACCACCCAGGCATCCCAAATATAAGTTTTTTGTAATAGTGATAATAACAATAGCAAGCCTTATGTAGCACTACAGCAGCCTGTTCACATAATTTAACTGATATAATCCTTACAACAACCCTATCAGGGAGGTATTAATAATATCCCCCACGTACAGATGAAAAACCTAAGTCGCAGAGAGTTTTAATGATTTGCCCAAAGTGACACAGCTAATTTAATTAAATCACAGATTTGGATTTGAACTCAGGATCTAGCTCCAAAATTTAAGCTTTTAACCACTATACCCATGCTTCTCAACTTCTAATGTGTATACAAATTATTGGGAGGGTTGTCTTTTTTTTTTTTTTTCTTAATGCAGATTATAATTCAGCAGGCCTGAGGTAGAGCCAGAGATTTTGTACTTTTAATAAGCTCTCAGGTGCTGCTGCTGATCTGACCACACTTTGATTCACAAGGCACTATGCTAAACCACCACTCTTATAATCAGCTAGTTTACACTAGTAGGCAGTCCAGAGGGTGTGGGGTGGTTCTATTCCACAAGATGGTCTAAGGATCTTCTTCTTTCTTGACAGCACCCACTAGGGACTGCCCTCAGCTACATGGTCAAAAATGAACCACCACATCCACATTGCAATCTCTGGGAAGAAAGAGAAAGTGGAGAGCAATTATATTCCTTAAAGGCATGACCAGAAGTTACATGTCACTCAGGCAGTGCTTGTCCTCCAGATTTAGTCATGGCGTCAACACCAAAGCTGCATGGCAGGCGGGGTAAATGTTGTCTCCAGCTAGACAGCCACTTGGCTAAAACTCAGGAGGTTCTACTACTAAAATAAAACTTTTAACATGGATGAATGTAGATTATTGAGACAACTCACAGTCTCTGCTACAGTGTACTCAAAAGCCTTCAAATGTTTCATCACATCCTGTTATCTCTCTCTTCTGAGACTGATCTAATTCATCCTCTTCCATTCCCCTCCACCGTCTGCTGACCGGCACACAAGTTCCTTTGTGTCCAGAAAAACCCATTTCACCACTAGGTCACCTCCCTTAATTTGATTCCTCCAAAGCTCTGCTTAAGTGTAAAGGGAGAATCCATAATGCTTCACACCCTAAAGGGAGTAGTTTAGGATGAATACATAAGTGTCTTAAACATACACATTCCCCCTTTCTTTCTTTCGCCCTATTTCTTTAGAGGCCCATCTACTCTTGGTCTTTACCTGAACCTGAAGGAAACACAATAAAGTAGAAAATACTCTCTTTGGGTTGAATTATTTTGATGAATTTTTCCTTTTTCTCTAACGAAGTGTTAAGCAGCTTCTTGGTTTCTTATCTCATAGGTGGAGAAGTCATGAGGAAAATATTGTGAAGGTAATGTATTCTAAGTAGGTGTGATTTGAATCAAGTTTAGGCGAAGACTGGGAGGCTGCCTTCACTTTTATTAGACTATCTTAGCCTAAACCCGGCAACTTAGAGACATTTGGATTAGGCAACTCACACAATGCACTTATCCTGTCAGCAGACATGGATGAATTGGCTGGAAGTAGAGAAGGCAGTGAGGAACCATGGTAGCTTTACTACATCCAGTCACTTGTGCAGGTTGTAAGGGCTTAGGAGTCCTGCATATCACTCTGGAATCTGGATCTTCTTTAAAGGACTTTATCTTCACAGTTGGGAAATATATTTGAGACCACTGCTTTGTTTACAAGCTTTTGAATTAAGCACAAAAGCAAGAGATACCCCAAGAAGAAAAAGCAAGCTGGGGTTCAGTAGGAATCATTGTTCCAGCGTCAAAATCTATCAACTTCGGGCTTCTGAAATAGGTCTACAAAATCTACTGAACACAATTTATTGAAATCAATTGAATAAATCCACTTTTTTGGGCCAGTCGAAATGCAGTCTCACTTTTAGACAGACCTACGAGTCATTTCTGATAACTGATTTTCAAAAGATGGCACCTGGCTGTTTATTGACGGAGGTTGTAGCTTTTGAATGGGGCCTGGCGGACAGCATGGCCTATCCATTTGTTTTAGCTTTCTCAATAATCAGCAAGTATCACTGCAGGCTCAGTTGGTCTGGCTGATTGATTGTAAAGACAGCCAAAATGAACAGCTCGGCCATCTCACAATCTGATTTCCCCACCATGTATTGACTCAGTCCAAGTTACATATGTTACAGTATTTGCAAAGCTGTCACTGTTATAAAACAGTTCCTGGGCACTTGCTCCCGACAGGGACTCTATGAGCTCTATGAGAATTCGTTAAAATTAGAAACCAACTCACCTTGGCCTGTTTGAGCTTTGCAAATTCTCTCACGTGGGGAGAGGGAAGCAGTTTCGCAGCTATTGCCACATTCTCGCAAACACAGCAGTAACAACAATGACAAAACAGATAGCTCTTTCTGAGAATTCTCTTTGATGTGATTCACCAGGCAGTGACTGGGCGAATGAAAGTGGATAGAGAACAACCTTAGATTTTATGTGTGAGTGTGTGTGTGTTGTTTGACTTTGTGGATTTTGATCTGCCTTAATTTTTAAAATCGCAGGATGTGCGGGTGTGGAGACCAAACCCCTGGGCCCTTTCTTATCCAAGAAGAGGAAGTGCTGGCATCTGCTGGTTGAGGTGGGGACTGTTCCTTAGCACAAGTTGTCTCATTAACTCAGGGGATGACCTGGTCTGTCTGGAAACTGTCTGTGTTTCAGAACCCTTGGCTGATTTATGGTTAGAGCAAAACGGGTTGTTTGAAATCGGGGATCCAGCGGTTTGCTTTCATTTGTCTTTAAAGCCTTCAGTTGAATTCAGGATAGATCAGAGAGATTTCTCATTGCACTAAATAAACTTCTAACGATACTGATTGAGCTCCTCAGATGGGACACTATGGGAATGCAGGAAATTCAAGGGCCATTAAATCACCAAGCACACTTTGTTGAAATTATGATACTCTAGTCACCCGTGGCTAAATGAAGAGCAGAGGTTTAATGAGTTTACCAGGTTCAAAATGAGCCTGTGTCAGGCAGGAATCAGACTCATTAATTAGGACCCCACTTAACTATCGAGTAGTTTTACTTACTAGCAGTACTCAGGTTTGGAGGAGGCAGCAGAGACTTGGGGACGGTTTGCTTGGGGTCAATTACGCACTATGAAGTAAAGGTTAAGAGGGGGCTGAGGGTATTGAGAAGATCATTTTAACCAACTTCCACCACTGACCACAATAAACATGAAAATCCCAAGTCCTTACATCTCACCGTTGAACCTGCTTGAGACCCCAGAATGGCAATCTTCTCCATCCAGGGAGGGTGCCCAGACCATGGACAATGCCTAAAATGCCTGGCTACTTTCAAAGCTGCAGCTGGTATGGAGTAGGAAGAGACTGACGTCCCTGAGTGTCCAAACCCCTGAGGGATGTATGGACCAAATCAGTCTGTTCAGAAATGGGAAGATACCTCCATTTTGCTTATCAGCAATTAGTTGAGCATTAGGAACTTGGGCTGTGGGCTTTGGGAAAACATTGGCTGCCTCATACCATGAGGTCTTTTGGAGCTTCATTTCTTCCTGCTCAAAATAAGGATAATGATAACACCTAACACAAAGAGGTGTTGTGGGGATTCCAAGTAATGATGAGGGTCAAGGTGCTTAGGTAGTGCCTTGCATTTTCTAAGCGTTCCGCCAAAGAAGGTGTTTGCTGCCGTCTACTCTCTACAAGGAGAAAGTTACTCCTTTTCACTTCTAGTTTTTCTTTTTTTTAAGATTTTATTTTATTTGTGAGGGACACACAGAGAGAGGCAGAGACATAGACAGAGGGAGAAGCAGGCCCCTTATGGGGAGCCCGATGCTGGACTCGATTCTTGGACCTGAGATCATGACTTAAGCTGAAGGTAGATGCCCAACCATTGAGCCAGCCAGGCGTCCCTTCACTTCTAGTTTTAACCATATAAAGCAATGAACGTTGGGGGGGTGGGGGGGTGGAAAGGAAACCTAGACCTGAAATGTTTAGGGAGTGGAGTCTGGTGAACCGCTATCAGGACTGAGTAACTGTTCTCACGTGAAGGGGGTCCATTTCCACAGACCTGCTTTGCTTTCTCCCGCTTTCCCTCCAGTGTTCTGCCTTTCTCCCTATCTCCCCACTTTCTTTTACCTCCCCCCCACCCCCATCTCTCCACCTGTTTTTGTGCTGGAAGAGCCTGGTGCTGCTAGCAGTTTCTTATAAAGCAAAGGCATCTCGTTCCCAATTCAGAGAAATTGCAAATAAAATTGCCACAGCCGAGTCTGCAATTTAATGTCTTTTATGCTTGTCCGTGACAACTCAATGCTGTGTTGAACATGCTAATCTTCCGATTTGGTGTCTTTATTCTTTAATTCAAAGAGAAACAGCTGAGTTAGATGTATACGATTTGACTTATCAGGACCGCTCTGTATGTACAAAAGGGATGTGTGGAGGAAAGACCCATCCACAGAGAGAACACCGCGGGGACAGGCTGGGGCAGATCAAACAAACTGGACAATCTTTTTCTCAAGATGGAAATCTGACAACATAAGTCCAGCAACTCGGAATGCTCAGAATGGTCACTTTCCCCTTGTAACTATGATACACACACACACATACACACACACACGTACATATATATTAGCTAACTTCCACTCACCTCCAGCCTCTTGCCACCTAGGTATCTGTGCACTCTACTGGAGTGAACATCAGGCCTCATGATCCCAGAGAAACAAAGGGACACTGAAACTTCAGAAAGTCACTGTCTCACACAGCATGTTGCAAAGGCCTAAGGCTGGTGGAAAACTGCATTTCTATCCTGAAATACATTCCTGTTAATGAGGAGAGGATCGGATTACTGGCTAAATGTTCTTTCTGTTGGGTACTAAGCACTATTTCTAAGTAGTACCTTTTCTGATAGTTCACATTCATTCCTTCTCATTTTTTTCATCATTCCTTTGATTCATCTGTTTAAATGCATAGGAAAATGTGGTGTGAGAATTAAGCTCCTCTAGAGCAGTGTTGTTTTTTTAACATCATTTTTGTATTCTCAATTTTTAGCTCAGTGTCTTACACCAATTAGAATCTCAACCGATTTTTTTAAGCTTCTATTTATTTATTCATGAAAGAGAGAGAGAGGAAGAGAGATAGGCAGGGGGAGAAGCAGGCTCCCTGCAGGGAGCCCAGTGTGGGACTCAATCCCAGGACCCCATGACCTGAGCCAAAGACAGACGCTCAGCCACTGAGCCATCCAGGTGTCCCAACATATTTTTTGATGAGTGAATGAAGGATCAGGTTGTAGTTGCTTTCAAATATCAGTGAATAAAATAGGCTAAGTAACTTTTTAAAGTTTAAATAAGAGGGAGCAGTACTTTTCTTACTTGAGATAATGACAAAACTGTGCAGTGTTGTATCTCGGGTCAGCCAAAAAAAAATACAGATATAGATACAGATCTATTTTTTATCTATATATGGATATGTAGATATCTCAGCAGAGAATTATCTGCAAAATTATCTTCAAAATCATTATTCTACTTAATGATTTCAGAGAAGAGGCACAAATGCACTCTGGAGGTTTCTTTCAGAAAGATTCTTGCTAGCAACTAATAGTGGTTTGGGGGCAGTTGCTGAGCTCAAAAGCACTGTAGATACTCTAAAACAATAAAGAAATGGCTTGAGTTGTATTAAAAAAAGAATTAATGAAAAGGGACATAAGAGATATAATGAAAATAAATAGTTCTTCCTCTTCCAACTTCCCTCCTGGGAACAAGTTATGAAAGATAGCTGGGATAGTAGACCCTGGAATAAAATTCTTCCAGGGTAGAAATTAATTAGGGTGAACACATGAAAGCCCAGGTTTAATTGTTCCTTTCAATATAGTAACAGAATATATTCATTATACAACTTTAAATGAGTGTCCCATTAATGGAGTACACCTCCAACAGAACACCATAAATTAATATTTTTATATATCCTATAATTATTTTGGGAGTAGCACACTGGGTGTGCATTACAGCTAGAGGAGGTGCTAAAAGCATTAATCAGGTTAAGGTCATCATTTAAAATACACAATTGTTGATATTCCATTTAAGCTTTTAAAAAATATTTTAATATTCCATGACCCTCGTGAAGATGACTGATAATTTCTTAAGCTTCTGGGGGAAAAAAAAACCTGCTTCTGTTTTAAGATTTTATTTATTTGAGAGAGAGAGAGAGAGAGAAAAAAAAAAAAAAAGCACACAAGCAGGGGGAGAGGCAGAGACGGGCTCCTTGCTTGATCCCAGGACCCCAAGATCATGACCTAAGCCAAAGGCAGATGCTTAACCGAGCCACCCAGGCGCCCCTCTATTTCTAGTTCTAACTCAATGTCTCATGTTGATTTCCAGATTTCTCTAGAAAGCTCATTTGGGGCCCTTCTTTAGACCCAACCGGTAGAAGAGACTGAATTTTCTTTCCAGCTTCACATTTCTGGTTGGTTCATCAGTGCCCAGAGGCTACACCGTCAACATCTAGGACAACACTGTCCCGGTTATGGCAGCACAATAAGCTTCACCTTCTCATAGGTCTAAATTCTTCTCAGGATTAAGTGGGGATTTTGTGACACAGATGACATCTTCCTGGGCACAGTGCCATATGGACCTAAATGGTGGCCTCAGGACACTTAAGCAATCTGGTTATAAATATCTTCTTACTTCTAAATACTCAGCTGACAAGGTGATTGTGTTAGCTAGGGTAAATTAAAAACACAATATGTTGTTTAACCATGTTAAGCTGTCCTTTTCTTTCCCCTAAGAAATTCTCATATTCTTTCACAATTGATATAAATGTGCCCACAGCCTGGATTGTGACTAGAGATGCAGTTTCCTTTTGAATTCAACCTAGAAGAAATGTGGCCTGGATAGCACCTGGCTCCAAAGCCCGAATCAGCCTCTGCCTCTCCATGTGACCTTAGGCAAATTATTTAACCTCTCTGCTCCTTAGTGGCCTCCTCTGTAAAATGGCAATGATAATAGCAACTGTATCTTTGAGATTCACTGGGAGGGTAGGAGCTGATATTTGTAATGTGCTCGGCATCAAGTTGGCCACATATAAAGGCAAGGTCAGTGTTCACTGTTTTTTTTTTCCCTAGCTCAGCTGCTGAAAATTAAGAAGACATTTAACTCTTACTGAAATGTAGTTTCTCAGAGGGTTGACAGAATGAGATAAAATATGTGTGAGGCTTGGAAAACTATCAGGATTGTATGAAGGTTTGCAAAAATGCCAACTAAGGTAAAGAATTATAGTAAATAAAACAAGGGGAGTTTTTTTAAACTAAATTATTTTTTGTTTTAAATCCCTAAATTTTCATATTTTATCTTTTGAGAGAAATCCTTCTTGTAAACATATATATGCATATGTGTGCATACACATACACAAGGCCTCAAAGTATCCCTTGTGGGATTAAACATCCCAGTAATGATTCCACATTAGTACTTTCTCATGTTTATCATATGTTTTATGGAATAGAAACAGGTATATTCGTGGAAGGTATATTCATCCAAAATCTTGTTATATGCAATATCCTTAATTTTTATTAAAACAAAAGTATTTATCATGTGCTTATAGTAAGTATGGAATTACAAATGCCATATGATGGGCATTTTAGCCCAGATGGGTTTAGAATAGGTAAGCCATCCTTCCCTTTTGCAACACAGCTCTCCTTCTCCAACACACGTGTGCCCGTACACACACACTCCCAAACCTCTACGAAATCTGGTAAATAAATCTGGTGGTGCTCTAAAGCAGGTGTTGTGGTTCTTTGGGGGGTGGGGGGGCAAGAGGAGTCTGGGTAGCCTGAAACATATGATCCTTCTATACTACAGCAGTCCATAAAGTAGACCTTGAGAAAGACAGCAAAACAACTTAAAACCAGATAAAATGGAGGCTTATGGGGCTGGGCCATTGAGCCTGGAGTCAGCTCATCAACACTAAAGATGCTGATGAATCAGAAAATCAGGGAAGAAGGCCTCAAGATTCAGTCTCCCAGGACAGGCTGGCCTCAGAGATTTATTCTCAGATCTTTTTTTATTTGTCTCTGCTGCATAGTAAAACTTGGGTGGGCAAAATTCTCCCCATTCCAGGGACCCTGTATAGACTGCTGTAGATTTTATGGGACTGATACTCTTCTTTTTTAGAGGGCCATTTATGCCCGGTGTCTTTCCTCTTCTCAGCCAGTGTACATCACTCTCTAAATCTTCCTCCCCCACCTTTGAAAATTTATGGCAGCTTTCAGCCAGGCTTGGCTTAAAGCCATTGACCTCTGTGGCCTGTGTTATTGACCAGAACACAGCATCTTCTGCCCACATAATATATGTCTCTTTATCTCCCTGAAAGGAAAGGAAATGACTCTTGGAATGGCCAGGAACACAATAAAAATGAGAGAGGCTTTCTCGGTTTTTTGTCAGTGGCATTTGGCTTTACAAAAAGCCACACTGGGATTCGGGTGTGTGCTAAGCAGTGCTTTGAATGGTGCATTGAGAGGGCACCCTTGGGAGCATGCATTGTAGGATACAAGGTCTGTCCCAAATAAAATCACCATTTTTTAATTTCTCACCTTGAGTGTGGGTGAATGAATAGCCCTAGGTCAGCAAGTTTCCAGAACTAAATCTATAGATGCTCCAACGTAGTGATCCCACAGAGACACGTGAAAAATGCAGCAGGGTTCACAGATCCTGCCTGCCCTTTGGGTCACAGTGGCATAGAAGACTGGAGCTGGAAGGGCCAGGAGCCTCATCTCATTCAAGCTGCGAAATCTGCAAATAAGGAAACTGAGGCCCAGTGAGAAGATGCCACTTTGTCCACATTGCAGAGCAAATAGGTGCTAGGAATGGAGTCCACCACTAATGGAGGAAGCACTACATGACCTTGCCTTAAAAGCACCCCCTTTTAAAAAAACTCCCACCAAATAAAGACACAAAATTCCATATAGTAGCAAGAGGTATACAAATGAGTCAGCAAAAGCCTCTTGCCTTCCCCCTTTAGGTATTATTTCCCAAATCCCATACTTAAGAATCCTCAGCTGCCCGGAAAACAGTACCAGATGCCTCTCACTATCCCTTTCAGACAGGAGCTGGGAGCATACCCTAAAGGAAAACCATGCAAAAAGTGGCTTAACAGCTTTGCAGCCTTGGAGGAGTCTCTTACCTTTGAACCCTCCACTTCCCATAGGTACAGTGTGAATGGGAGCATCACCCTACTCAAAGGTGTTATGAGAAGTGAGAGCAGGTACTGAGGAGCATACTAACAAGTCAAGCGCTATCGGCATAGTCTGGGTTTAAGAAAAATGTATTGGAGGTTTGGGATACCACAGAACTCCAGATGAGCTGGAGCATTTTATTTGACTGTACCAGGACTTTCTGGAGGAGGACCTGGGCAGAAGTTGTGATTTTTAATATGGCTATAACTCACTAAGAGCTGGCTATTTATTTCTACCTACAGCATTAGTTCTCAGGCTCATATTTTTTTTTTGTTTTTTTTTTAAAGATTTATTTATTTGAGAGAAAGAGAGAGAGCAGGAAAGGGGGGTGGAGCAGAGGGAGAAGAGAGAGGGGGAGAGGGAGAGAGGGAGAGAGAGAGAGAGAGAGAGAGAGAGAGAGAGAATCCCAAGCAGACTCCCCGCTGACCACACAGCCCTACCCCAGCTCAATCCCACAACCCTAAGATCACAATCTGAGTGGAAATCAAGAGTCAGACACTCAACTGACTGAGCCACTCAGGCACCTCAGTTCTCAGATAGGTTTAAAGGATAGAACACCAATGTGGTGCCATACTCCTTGCAGAACACCAGGATATGTTGCTATACTCCATCCAATCACGTAAACTAGAATCCAGACACAGCATTACTAGCAGAAGGCATATACTATCTACCTATTTATATGATCTATCATAAGCAGTCATGTCCATGAAAAAAATATAACTAGACACTGCAGACTAAGGAGTTTCCCCATTTCCCATCATCATTTGATCATTGCTTGTTCGTTAAGTTTTGTAAGTAGTCTCAAGGAGACAAGCTGTAGCAAATGCTAAAGTTTGAAGTAAAATCTGTGGAGGGAAAACTTTGAAATTAGAAAATTGTAACTGGAACCTTCCCCCTCACCCCGGAAATTTAGAGGAGACATGATTATTGATGAAAAAGCTCAGCCCAGCTTACATGAAACCAAGAATCCATGAACAATTTAAGAACCACCACACTAGAGGGTCGGTGAACCGGGAGAAGTCCTATTTCCTGGTCATCTAAGTATCAAAACAAGGAAAAGAGACCCAGAAACTTGGTCAAGGTGAGTTTTTAGTATCTTGCCTAACCAATAATATTTAATACTATGAAGCAAAATAAAACTATTTCAGGATCTGTAGGTAATTCTTTAAGACATTTTAATAAGCCATACTTCTATTCAGGACCATGAATTTTATCCTAAAACTGAAAGTGTCAAAGTACTGAGAACATTAATAGTAGCCTTAAAACTATATGCATATAGGTCAAGTTGACATTAAAGTATTTTTATCTTGCTTAGAATCTTTGTTTTCTCACATTTTTCTTTCAAAAAATAGCATATTAAAAGCCTAACAATTCAACCCTAAAAATTGAGTTTCTAGCATGTTTTAAAAAACGATTGTCCAACAGTAGGGAATTGGCTGAGTAACCCAAATATGTACCAAAATGATGGGTTATGCAGACCTTAAAAAAATATTTTTTGTAAGAATGACTAATGACATGGAAAAATACAAACTGCATATTAAGGTAAATGGTCCCTAAGAATGTATCTTACAATATTATTTCATTTGTAATCTATATATACAGGTAGGGAAAACTCACCAATGGTTAATAGTGGTAATGTTATTAACAGCTGCTCTATGTTCTCCTTTTCACATATTTGCATTTTTAGTAAACGCATTGCTTCTGTAATAACCAAATCACTATCATTGGTGTAAATACTAGAGCTTCTATGCAATGTTATTTAACTGCTAAAGTACTAGAAATATAACCATTTCATCTATAAGGCTTTCCCACCACACGGATCCTGAAGACACCATTAGAACACGGCTTCCATTCCAGAAGAAATGTGTGTGTATATGTATACATGTGTATGATTGTGTTTGTTTGCAGAGACACAAATATATACAAAATTCTCTATCAACTTGATTGGCTGTTAGGGTACATGGATAAATTTCAACAGACAACACTTATTTGGTTATAATCCAGGTTCTCATTAGAGAGTATAGTTTCAAGCTCATTGTCATCTGATAATTTTCAGGAGCTAAATTCAGAGAAATTCAATTTAATTTTTAAAAATTAAAAATAATGACTCTGTTGTTACAAAACTATATCTAATCTTCCAAGTATTCCAAGGTCTATCTCCAGACGAAACAGGGAGCTGGGTTCCCATGGAATTATTTATCTGATTTGCATTTGGGTGTGCCATCAACTATCTGGTTGAGATTCATTATAAGGGGGGAAAAACGTGATACATTTCAAAGATGTTGTTGAAGATGTTAACTGCATCTCCATGTTTTCTAGAGGAAGATTTCAGGAAGAAATTTCATTTTGATGTTTTAATAACAAAAAGAAGGCAAATTCTCCCAAAGAACCAGTTTGTTTTCATGTGTGGATGATATGAATCAGCTGACCAGGGGTTCCTTCTCTGCTCTCGCATAGCTGTGTGCCAAATGTGTGGCCCAGCTGTAGCAAATGTGCGAATCAATGTAGTGTGTTTTTAAACCTAATTCTTGACTCAATTTTATGTTCCCACCATGTTTTCCTTTCTCTCCCCTTTTTGTTTCTTGCTTTAAAGAAAAAAAAAAAAGGAAAGAAAAGAAAAGAAGTGCACTAAATATATGTGTGTGGGAACAAATCAACAAGGACAGAAGAACTTAACGTGAAAAGCTGCGGCCTCTTGCCCCTCCGCTCTCTGCCTCCACCCCCCATCGCACTCCCCAGATTCAACCTCTTTTAACTGTTTGTTTTTAGTTCCTTTAGCAGTTACCTCCATAAATCTAGATAAGAGGCTTAACCTCTTTTTCTCCATTTATCAACTTGAGATAATATCTCTAGACACCTTAATATGAAAAGGGAGGACTTAGCTCATTTACTAGAAACCTCCTCTAGTTCCAAGTGTTTTATGTTTACATTATTTTCAGTTCTATGGTTCTTATGTTTGCAACTTTAAATACATACATCTTTTCATCAGAGGCCTCCACCCTCAGATTTTTAATTGTGTGTACTACTTACTGCGAGCTGCCTCATTTTAGCAAGTGAAGACAACAAACAATGCAAATCCCAAACAGTGAGGCCACAAAGTCTTCATGATGAATCCAAAGCTAAACAGTTAAGGAGCCCTAGAAAACATAAGCGGTGGTAACACAGACCAGGTGGGTCCCAGACATGGTAAGCTCTTAGTTTTATCTCTGGAGCAGCCTCAGTTACTCGTACATTAAGGCTTAAACTGAAGCTTGAACAATGAGCTTCATGCATCTACCTGATACCCAGGTGAAATCCTTTTAAACCCTTTTGTGTTTACTTGAAACCTTGGATTTCAAAGTTTGTCTTTTCAAAAATGTTTAAGGTACTTAATACTCCTTCTTTCCAGTAGAAAAGCCCCCCACCCTCACCCCCCCCCCCCCGTAACTCTTTTTACAAAGAAAAGGCTTCAAATGGAGTCACTTATGCTAGGTCACATCACCAAACCAGAGCTTAATACCTAATCTAAGTATAGCTTCAACCTCCCCCAGAATGTAGTCCTTACCAGTCAGCCAGGACTTTTCTGATCAGTCCCACTGTGATCATCCATGGGCCTGTCCATCCCACCAAAGATGAATTCATCCCCCTAATAAATCCCTTCCTTCGTCACCAAAGGAAGGTATCTTAGGTATCTTCACCTAAAGCAATCCTCTTTTCTATGTATGACTTCCCAGTCATGCCTTTAAGAACCCTTCCTTTGCTATAGCCCTTTGAGGCGTCTCTTTTACTTGCTAGATAAGATGCTGCCCAACAGCATAGTAGAACCAGTAAGATCTTCAAACATACTCTATTGGATTTTGTTTTTTAACACCTCACACCTAGAAGTTTCTTGATTAACCTTAAAAACAAAACTGGCAGCTATTTTACCAGCAAAAATACGCATGTTTAGAATAGCACACAATTTCAGTTCAGATGACAAAAACACAGCCAACTCCTCAGATCAAAGGAGAAAAAAATGCTCTTCTATAAAGGAGAAGGGGTAAGTTTGAGCTGTAATAAAAAGTCCACTGGCAGAAACTGGGAGTTCAAAGTTCCATTGGCTGTGTCATGACTGTCTCCCATTGGCTGGGTTGTTGCTAGGAAAGGAGACAGATCTTCTTCCTTTCAGGTGGGCTAGCGAGGTAGCCAAAGTAGTAGGAGAACAACTTGCAAGGTACTTCACTTCCCCGTAGAGTCTGCAACTGACAATGAGTGGTCGGGCAAGATGGTTTCCTGACGCCATCTGAAGCCTGGTTACCTTTTATGAATTATTAATTCATTTTCACATCTTCAAAGGCTCATTATTATGGGTTGTGTAGACTTGAACCAATGGGTGAGGGGTACGGATCCATCTCCATGACCTCACAGTGGTTTAACCTGGTGACATGCCTCCCCTGGGCTCCTCATGCTGGCACACACATTAGACCTCGCAGAAGATCAGTTAGGACAGCTCTGGCAAAGAGGACAAAGCCAGTACACTGGACTTGGCCACCCATGTCATTCAGCACCAGCCATGTACAGGCAATAAGCCAGGTTCTCACTGCAAACACAAGGGCCGTGGATCAGACAAGGATGAAGAACAGGTGCTGGGAGTAGCGCTGAGAGGAAGCAGGGAAGCAGCAAGGTGATGGGGGTTGGGGGTCAGAAGACCTGTCCAGGTGTGGTAACCGGGATCTAAAGCGGAGGGGCAGGGGATCAAAGGCAGTATGACAAGAAATGGAGAATTCTTAGATGCGGACAGGCGTGGGTTTGAAAAAAATATGATTGATGTTATAACATTATGTATGAGAAACATTGAAAAAAGAAACACATGAAGACGTCGCTCAGAAATTGGAGTGAACGACTGGAAGTTACAAAGGGTTGAGAGGTACTGCTTTCATAAAGCCATGTACTCCGTTAATTAAAAATACCTAAATAAATCCTTTGACTCAAATCTGCCATAATTGATTACATTTGCTTGCTCTTAACTCTAGTATAATAGGAAAATTTATAATGCATCATTTTAAATGCCACAACATTGCTAAAAAGCTTGTGCCTGGGGCAAGTGAATGAGTGGAGCGTGATTGAATGGGCAAGGGGGTTCTATGGCAGCTTTGCTTTGTTTCCTAATTTCTCTTAATGGCATGGACCATTAGTTTGTATTTTCCTCCTAGTCCCTCTCAAGCCTGCTGCTCTTAACTGCTGCTTTTTCTTTTTCTTTCTTTTTTCTTTTCCCTTTTTTTTTTTTTTTGCATTTAGTTCAGTTCCCTTGGACCCTCTTGAGAAACCCTCAGCCCACTCAACTGAAATCTTCAGCAGCAAGGACCCGGTGCCCACCAGGGGCTCTTAAACTTTAGTTTGCTTGGTAATCATCCAGGAAGGCTGTTAAAAATACACATTCTTGCACTAGAACCCCCATCTTGGCCTCCTTGATTTCAAATACAGTAGGTCAGGGTGGGGGCTGGGGGATCTTTTACAAGCAATTCTAGGGATACATATGTACATGATCTTTGGCCCAATACTGAGAAGGGTTTTTCACCCCACCATGTTCTGTCCCTACCGTACCCAGCTCTACCCCTAAGGCTAAAGGGGCAACGGACAACCTTTACCACGAGGAAAACAAGATTCCAAGGATGACCAAATCTCACATCTCTTGCCAGCCCTCCCTCCTTCACCCAAACCTCCACATTTAAAATCTCTCCACATTTAAAATCTCTTCCACCATCTCCTACTCTGTAGCTCCTTAGAGGAGCAAAAAACAGAAATGCCACTCCATCCTCCACACACCACACCCCCAGGGAGCCCCTCCATCCATGCTTTGGTTTTTGATTGAGATAAAGTTGACATACAATATTACATTAGTTTCAGGTGTACAACATAGTGACTTAATTCTATACGTTTCAAAATGCTCACCACCATGAGTACAGTCACCATCTGTCACAACACAATTATTACGGTATCATTGACTACATTCCCCGTGCTGTACTTCTCATCCCTGTGACTTATTTATTTTAAAACTAGAAGTTTGTACCTCTCAATCCCCTTCACCTATTTTGCCCATCCCCATGCCACGGGGCCCCTGGCAACCACGTGTTTGTTCTCTGTAATTAGCCACTCTTTAGAGACTCTCATCAAGCAAAAGAGAAAGTTCCCCCGCCGTCTTTAAAACTCTCTGGGAAGTCCAGGGTAACATTTCCTCTTGGAAAGCTCTTTGCCATGATTTTCCCAGGGCTGTACTTGAGTGAAACTCCCAAAGGAAATTACCACTTAAATTAGGCAGGATGTGCTGGCTGCTTTTTTGGCCTCTGCCAAGCACACACACACTGAGGGATGATGGGGGGCGGGGGGACTTGAGAGGGACCCACACAGGGGCTGGGGGACCTTTGGGGAGAGACAGGCCTGAGGACATCACTGGGGAAGCCAACACTGTGAAATGAAGCCATCTGCTCCTTTCCTGCCAAATCTTCCACTGGCCTGTAAGGTGTGTGTGTGTGTGTGTGTGTGTGTGTGTGTGTGTGTGTTGGGGGGTTGGGGAGGAAATGATGGGCCAGCTTTGGCACCCAGCTACCCATCTTGGAACCTGCCCTCTTAGGTGCAGAGGCCTCCATGGAACCAGACTGCAGGTTCCATGAAAGCAAGAGCAAGATCTGTTTTGCTTTTGTTCTCCTGCTTTTTTGTTTTTAAGTTGTAGTTGATATACAATGTGTTATTGGTTTCAGGTGTACAACATGGTGATTTGACAATTCTGTACATTACGCAGTGCTCACCGCAGTAAGTGTAGTCACCATCTGTCACCGTACAAAGTTATTTCAGTATTATTGGCTATATTTCCTAGGCTATACTTTTCATCCCTGTGGTTTTTCTCCCTTTTTAAAAAGATAAATACCATAAGATTTGGCCTTTTAACATACGCCATTCAGTGGGTTTTAGTGTATTCTGGAGGTTGAGTCACCACTTGAATTTCAGAACATTTTCATCACCCAGAAAGGAAGTCCCTCTACCCAGGAGCCCCTCTGCCCCCCAACTCTCCTCCCCACACCACTGATCCACTTTCGCTCTCTATGGATTTACCTACTCTGGGCATTTCATATAAATGAAATCTTACTACCTGTGGCTTTAGGCATCTGGCTCCTTTCACCGAGCATCGTATTTCAAGGTTCATTCACATGTAGCATGTGCCAGTCCTTCATTCCTCTTTATTAGAGAACAATATTCCATTGTGTGGATAGACCACATTTTGTGTATCCCTTCGTCAGGTGATGAACACTTGGATTGTTTCTACTTCTTGGCTCTTATGAATAATAGGCATGAAGGTTCGTGTACAAGAGTTTAAGTGGACACATGTCCTCATTTCTTTTGAGTATGCCTGGGACTTACTTGGGTCATATAGCAGCTCTGTGTTGAACTCTCTGGAAGAATCTGTTTGTACCCACTGCTGCAATTCCCCACTGACAGTCCAGCCCCTGGCATGTTCCTTGGCAAATGGATGAGTGAATTAAATCAATGAAAGAAATAAGGAATCAAAAGAGTGAGGTTCTGAGTTCTTGAGTGTGAGAGCATTTTATACTCTATTAAGAGCAGTACAAATGGGATTTACTGGTATTAAATAATGGTATCAGAAGTTCCTAATCTGGGATCTATGGAAGAGCTACAGGAGGGTGGTGAATGATCAGAAATTGTACATACTATAGAATTGAGTACATGTAGTGTTGTCTTTGGATCAGGCAAATGGAATACCTTGGAGACCCTGCTCAGGCTCTGCCCCTCTCAACAGGATATGGTGTGCCAGAGGCCCAGGGAATGTGCCAAGGTAATTTCTAGTCTAAAGAGCCCAAGCCTTTTCCCCAGGTTCATCCTCTCGAGGGCAATTCATGCCACTCTGGTCAAAGGAGACCGGAGACAAAAGTGCAGACAGAGGTGCAACCTGCAGGGTAAGATTTTATACCCTAGGTGCCCAGGAGCCCACCCCCCACTCCAGGGATGGAAAGAGAAGGGGAGAGGGCAGGCTGCTGACTGGGCTGAGGGTTAGCAGCTGAGGGGGTGAGGACCAGCTCTATCCCCAGCTGCCACTTTCCAGTAAGAAACTCTAAGAAACCCAAGGATTCTAAATTCAAACCTGGCTTTCCAGTCTTAGGTTCCTTGGAAATGCTCAAGAGGAGGATGGCATTCATGTTATGATTGGCAGAGCAGGGCTGGAAGGATGAGGAAGCATCTTGTGACAAGTGGCACATGGGCCTCCACTTCCATTTGTGTGCTTGTCCCAGGCCTATAGCAGGGGGAACCCATGTACATGGGTTGTTTTTTCTGTTTTTTGTTTTCCAAGGAGATGGTATATAGCTGTCATCAGATTTTCAAAGGCCTCAAAAAATCTGGACCACAATGGAAACAGTTGAAAATGAAAGGGAACACCAGAATAGAAGCCAGAAGTTCTGAGTTTTAGCCCTTCTCCCTCTGCACACAAGCTGCATGAACTCAGGTAGCTTCTCCTGATCTTAGGAACTTAGTTATCCAGACAATGAAATGGAAATCATCCTGACATATGTTAAATTTGCCATAAAGCATTAAGGAATGCAAGGTTCTTATAATTTAGGCTCATAATATTGCTACAAGCTAAATTTCACTACAAAATTTGCAAAAGATTTATTATGTAAGATAGACTTGCATTACATAGTTTGTCCGGTTATTCAGCAGTAAATTAGAGGCAGTTAAAATATATATAACTAAGAATTCTGACACTCTTGCCCAAGCTTTCATCTCTACACCACATCCTCTCAACCAAGACAAAGAAATATTGACCATTACAGAACAGAAATGTTTTCCTGAGAGCTGTGATTATTTAAATAGTTTCCTTTTTTTTCTTATGGCTCAGTAATATTTTTCAGTTTCTCCACATGAATTTATTCCTAGTATTTGTTTGTTCTTCTACTCTTATGTTTAATGGAGCCGTGAATATTATGGCATGTAAATACATGAGAAATTTCAGCTGTTAGCCATTATGGCTGATACATAATGGATGATTTTTTACTAAATTAACAAAACCAATTCTACACAAGGAAAAAAGCTAAATCTCTAAAAACTAACCAGCTTAGTCTGTAATATGAAATAGCCAACTTAAGTTTCTATTTCTTTATTCAATGGATTCATTGTTACCAATGAATTACATAGACAGATCATAGAGACATAATTATTCTAGTCATGGTGGTGGTTATTTGAGGTAGAGTGACCAACTGTCCTTTCCATGCTGAATCTCATATAGGCAGGACTGGGCAAATCAAATTGGTTGGTCACTCTAATTGAAAGTTAACGTACCATTTTGTCTATGATTTTTTTTTAAAGATTTTATTTATTTATTCATGAGAGACACAAAGAGAGAGAGAGAGGCAGAGGGAGAAGCAGGCTCCACACAGGGAGCCCGACGTGGGACTTGATCCCGGGTCTCCAGGATCACGCCCTGGGCCGAAGGCAACACTAAACCGCTAAGCCACCTGGGCTGCCCTTGTCTATGATTTAAATCTAAAAGTTGTGGGAGACTTGTCAATTTAGGTTTTCTAGTTGTCTACACCTCCTTTTTTTTGGTTTGAGAAGGAATATGTGTGCATGAATGGATTATCGATGCTAGTATGATGTTCTTAAGCTTTAATCAGAACAAGGACAATGGGACGAAATTAACATCCTTCACATTCTAAGTAGATTTTGCATGATAAAAACGGATTGTTACTTTTCCATTGTGTGTTTTATGTGTTAAATATGTTATTATTTAATATCTTTATATTATTAAATATTAAGCCATTGCCAAATTATTACTAAAAAAATCCATTTTTAAATTTTACTACTGAACATGGAAGTTATACGAGTTTTTCATCCTTCTCAGTTCTCAATTATAAGTGCTCTGCTGCTAAGCTTTCACCTGGATAATTTTTTGGCCTCAGTTTGAAAGCCCAACTGATCAAGATTACAACCTGGAGATCATCTTGACCTTGCCCAGTTTGTCCTCTTGCTCATCTTGGGATACGTTCTTGTGTCCCTTGTCGTTTTAATAGCCTATAGCTATGAATGTTGTTACTCTATGTCAACCATAGTGTTTTCATTTTTTGTTTAGTGAGCTTTTGCTTCCTTCTCTTCTATTTCATATTCTGTGGTCATCATTATTTAATGACTTTTTTTGAAAAGTATCAATCACCGTTGGTCAGTGATCATTTGACAATGAATTTCATGGATTTTGCCAAAGCCAATCCTGTGTTGAAATACAAGAGGTAAGCCTTCCATGCAGACCTATTGTGGTATGTGGTACAAATAGTAAAGTTTCCCTCATTAGAAACCTTAAAAATAGACATAGCCTTAAAGAGTTCTTACTTACCTGGGAACAAATTCTAGCTCGACTACTTACTAGCTATCTGAATGTGCACAATTACGTGATGTCCTGGAACTCTGTTTCCCAAACTATGAATGAGAAGGTTGAACTTTTTCAGAGGTTCTTAACCTGATGACCACTGCTGAACCGCAGGTTATCTGTGAACACTCCTGAAATCTCATTAGTTCATATGTCTCTACATGTACTCCCACTATGGGGATCCATTCCTTCCCCCTTCATTCACCAAGGAGTTCACGATGTAAAAGATGGACAACCACTGAGCCAGATGGTCTCTGAGAAGACTCTGGGACAAAGTGTATGATATATAAGTTTTCAAATATCATTGTTTCTAACCTCTTTAAAAATCAATTTAGCATAATCTATCAAAACTTCCAAAATAAGGAATGTGAATGGCTATCTCAGAGGCCATGGGCATCCTGGTCTCTCTGCTGCAGAATTGCTGGTTTGAAGCAAATCCCAAATGAGGGCAGCAAAAACAGTTCTCTTTGGTGTTAGGCTAAGGAATTGGGAATTAACCTTGGGGGTGGGGGAACCTGTTGACAGGTTTTGAGAAGAGAAGTGGTATGATGAAAGCACCGTTTTGGGGAAAATCGAAATGGAATTAATGTGGTAGGATGATCTGGAAAGAGCCTGGGGATACCAAAGGAGTTCATGTTATAGAACAGTATTAACTCAACTGTGTTCCTTGTTCCTCTAGTGATCTGACACATGTTAATAGGTGTTCTCCCCCAGAAAGTTGCTGGGGCCAATAATCTGGGGAAATGCTGAGTTGCCAAAGTGAGCAAGTTTTCATCCCATGATTTTCAGAACTTTTAATAATCGAATGCTACTGAACACAGCACTTTTCCAGTATCAATTGGCCACAACCCTCCCTACCAATGCCTATTAAATTCCCCCGAGTCCACTTCTGGTGGTGAAGAGAATGAGCTATGAAATCAGACTGCAAGGATACCTTTACCACTAGGAGCTCAATGAGTTTGTCCAAGTTTCTTTTTTTTTTTTTTTTTTTTTTTTTTTTTTTACAGGAAAATCATGTTTTAATCACTGTGTCCAAGTTTCTTAATCTCTCTGTGATCCAGCTTCCTCTTCTGGAAAGTGGGGGCACTTCTGATAATTGACTACCTGATTGTTATGGAAATTAACAAGATAATGCGCGTCAAGTGCTTACACAAGCCTGGACCATAACAAGTGCTCAAGGGCTACAAATGCTGCCTCTGCTAAAGATGATTCTATAGATCATGTATTTATTTGTTAGCTCCGAATAATTCCTCTCTTTAAGACCTGGAGTTAGTTGCTCTAGCTGTTAGAAAGTTCTTTAGAGCACAAATCTGCCTGCCCATCATTTCTATACCTTTTTACATTTTAATTATTCACTCAACAAACATTTATTGATCACCTACCGTGGGCCAAGCATTCTAAACCAAGCACTAACAAAACCAGACTTACAATTTAGAAAAAGTCATTCTAAATCTATGGCAACCTCCCTCAGTCTCTACTTCCTCACTGGTCAAATGCGAATCATACCTACCTTATAGAAGCAGTCTGAGGATTAAATAAAATTACTATAAGCTGGTGAGCACACTGCTCAATTAATTTTAATGATTAGATTTATAATAAACGCCTCTCCTTGCTGCAGTCTTCTGATTGGTGAACACAAAGTACAAAATGTGTTGGGCCAGGCAGGGGAAGATGAAGGGTGGCCAGAGAAATGGAACAAAGGCGGCCTCGGTGGGATTCGGTGACCTCCTCAAGGTCGCTCAGCTGTGAAGAATGTGAGCTGGGACTGGAGCTCAGGTCTGTCTGGCTCCAAAATTCATGTTTTTAACCCCTGACCCTGACCAGTAACTTCTCCCTCCATCTTTTTAGACTCTGGTTCTGTGCTAAGAACATCATTTCAGAATCTCCTAGAAACCACACTGGCCTTTTCAGAGAGGAACTGCTGATTCCCTTTTCAGAGAAAAGCTTCTGCATCTCCAATGCCCTGGCCCCCAACTCTCAGTGTGCTGCAGCTAAAATGTATCAATGGTTTGGAAAGAGCTAGAACTTACTTCCCAGCTGTGGGAAGAAAGCTTGACCGGGCCTCTGCTGAATATTCTGGCAAAGCCTCACTTTTCCAATGCACGGAGCTCCTCGAGCCCCCAGGACAAAGGCTGCCAGGCTGCTAAGGGCATTGGCATGGGGCCAACTCCAGGGGTGAGCGGAGGATTTGCTGCTGCTGGGCAGACAATGGCCCGTTGCTCCCGGCCAGGTGCCGCAGACTCTCCCTTATGGGGCTCAGAAGTGGCATTTTCTTTGTGAGTTGCGGGAGGCTGGAGCAAGAGGGAGGAAGGTTTGGTTTTAGTGGGGCTTGATCCCTTACTGAGCTCAGTGCGTTGGGCTTTCAGAAGATATTCTTGAGTTTCAGTTCACACCCCATTGGATTTCACTTCAACCTGAAAACTCACAGGGAAGGTCAGCTGAAACAACTGAGTTTGGTCGGCTCTCCCCTCAGAGCCATAAATCACACCCTGCCAAGGAGGAAAAGAAGAGGTGAGATGAGAAATTTGGCCTACCTTGTCTAATTCACCCCGAGTATGTGTGTGCGTTGGGGAGGATGCGGGTGTGTGGGGGGGGGTGTTGTAAAGGGTAGGGATTTTCATTTCACACCTGCTTGGGTTTTTATTATGAAATGTTTCCATCATGACACTCAGGTGTGTTTCCTTAAAACTAGCTTCGGCCTGATAGGAATAAGCTGCCAATCCAGGCTCACATGAACACTAATCATCATCACTTAGATGCAGATATATATGGGCAAGATACTGCATGAAACACTTGACTTTCATTATTGCATTCGATCCTCAACCCCACGATGTGGGTACCATTATCATCCCCCCTTTTATACAAGAGGAAACTAGACTTGGCTAAAAACTTAGCAGAACTAGAAAGAGACCTTCATGACACAGATTGCACTAGGGAAACCTTTGACCAGAGGAGGCCTAGGGAGCTGCTTCTCCCTAGACTGGTTGTAGGGACCAGGTGGCCACAGAGCGGGGATCCTTCACCAGGGTCAAGGGCAGAGGGTGGAAGTGCTTATGAAGTCCACCTACTGGGGTTCTTTCTGACTTGATGCCACTCTGAGGCTCTTGCAGGCCCAACTGTAGGAGGGAGAACTCTGTGCTTCCCCAGTACCTAGTAGTAGGGATCTGGCCCCAAAGTCTCCCCAACTCAAATTCCCATACATGAATGGGAATTACTGATATGCTTCAAGGGAAACACAGACTTCTAACTGGTGTGAAAGGGACCTTGGTGACTATGTCCCCATTGCCACCCCACTGCTCTCTGTGGGGGCCCACAGCCCGGCAGTCCCCTCCCTGTGTCTGCTGGCTCATGACTCAGCATTTGGTTTGGCTCCTCAGATTATTAGCTTAGTTGTACAATAAAACTCATGTGCTCTTTAGAACGTCTTCTTAAAAACCCGGATCACATCAGTTGGCTTCCTCAATCCTCCTCTACGCCCCTTTCTGGGTCCATAGAGTGAAGGTCAATTCCAATACAATATGGAGACATGACAGCTCTGGGGCCCATTTGTCTGCATCCCTTCAATAGAATTTTTTTCTTTTTAAATCCCCATTGTAAGATTATAATGCTCCAATTTACAGGGTCTGAAGCTGTCTTTTTTTTTTTCTTTTTTTTTTTTTTTAAGTAATACCTGCGAAAATAGCACTACCCCCTGAGTTATGCAGAGCCCTGCGCGTCTTCGGAGACAGGAACACCTGGCCAGGGGCGGGGTGAGATTTGGAGAGGACCGAGCGGAGGAACCGGGCTGCGGGGCGCGGGGCGCGGGGCGCGGGGAACCCGGGTCCTCCCCGCGCCGCCCGACGCCGAGCCGGGCCGGCTTCCCTGGCGCGCAGCGCTGAAAAGCAAGCCACGCAATCCCAGCGGGGGAGAAAGGGAGCCGGAAAATGGTGAAGTCGAACAAAGGGGCAGGAAGAAAAAGCACAAAAACAAAAGTGTTCCTCCCCCTGCAGGGCGAAGGGAGCCGCCGCCGGGGCTCCAGCTCGGTCCCCGCCCGCCATCTAGTGGCCGCGCTCCGGGACTGCAGCCCGCGCCGCGGCGGGGGAGCCGCACGGGGGGAGGCGCCCGGAGCCGCTGCCTCCTGGTCCCAAGACAGGACGTCCCCAGCCGCACAAAGGGTAACTGGAGCCAAAACCTCGCCCGGGACAGCAGACCCCTCTCCGCGGGAGGGGATGTGTCTTTGGACTCGAGACACTGTGCAACCACAACACAGATGTGCGTCTGGCTCCACCTGCAGGTTAACGGAGGTTGGGATTGGACCTTCCCCAGGGCCTGGCGAGTTCCTTAAAAGGATTCACACGTGTAGCACGCGATTGCACTCTCCCTCCCGAAGAGCTGGTTCTCTCTTCGTCAAGACTATGTGTTACTCCTGCTTCTTTTTTTTTTTATATAAAGATTTTATTTATTTATTCATGAGAGAGAGAGAGAGAGGCAGAGACACAGGCAGAGGGAGAAGCAGGCTCCATGCAGGGAGCTGGACGTGGGACTCGATCCGGGGTCTCCAGGATCACGTCTCGGGCTGAAGGCGGCGCTAAACCGCTGAGCCACCTGGGCTGACCCTATCCAGAAGTCAACCATTCTTAACTTTTGAGGAGACCAGGGAAGAGGTGACATGGGTTCATTGGCCAGGACTCCCTCCCTAGTGGGGCACCCCAAGTTTTAGCCTCAACTAATAATTAGCTTTCCTTTGAAAAAATAAATAATGCAGATTCTGGCCATTTCCCCCCCCCCCCCCATTTCCAAGAACAAAATATTCAGATCTTGGTACTAGTGTTCACAGATGAACTAATATAGAGAGCTTTTCAGCAGCAAGGACTAAGATATTTAGGAATAAAATACATAAGCACATAAAGTTACCCTTTTAGAAATATACATGTATACACTGAATGGTTACACTCGCCACAGCCTTGGATAGCTGCCCAAAATGCCAAAAATTTTCATGTGTGGGGGCACCGGGGTGGCTCAGGTCATGGTCTCGGAGTCTCAGGACAGATCCTTACTGGCTCAGTCTCCCTGCTCATGGGGGAGCCTGTTTCCTCCACTCTCTGGGCCCCACCCCCTGCTCATGCGCTCTCTCTCTCTCTCTCTCAAATAAAATCTTTTAAAAACTTCTCACGTGTGTTACAGCCTAAGGGGTTGTAACAAAAAGATCAAGTAAATAGAGCCTCTTCAAATCCCATTTTTTTCTGTGTCTATATATATAAGACAAAAAATGGTTGATATAAGCAGCAGCCTGTTTCTCTAGGCTCCTCTGTGTTCCTTCCTGATCGCTATAAATGTATAGATTTGGACTGACCCGCAGAGGCAGCCTAGATTTGTCCATAAAGTCTGAGGTTTGTTTCAGGACACGTCTGTGCCAGTCTGCGAGGTCGCTGGTCAATCTGGGGGTGATGATGCAAGCTCCTTTATGTGAAGCAAGCAGTGCTTTGCTTTGGTACTCGAGACCTCAGACGGAGCTCCAGGCTGCCCCCTCCATCGGCTTGTGCTGGGCCACGGAGCCTGGTAATCGGCTCCCCTTGAAGCCTGACCTCCAAGAGCACTGAGTGTGGCACATTCAGACAAGCAGTTTCCTTCTGTCTGCACCGCTTTCAAAGGCCTGACTTCTTTGCTTCAAGAGCCAAATGAACTCAAGGACGGCAATTACACAGCAGACAGTAGACTCTCGTGGAGACAGGAGAGGAGGAAGATGCTGAGGAGCTTGGCAGTTGCTTTGGTTAAAAAGTTATTTCACTTTTTTGATGTGTTTTGCTCTCAGAGATTCCACCTGCTTTTCTCCTCACTTATTCACACCCTGGCCTTCATCTTAGAAAATTAACTTCTGCAGGCAATGAAAGTAGTTCTCCTGAGCCAAAGGATATGGGATCCCCATTGGCTCTTGCCTAGGAGTCAGTTGGGAAAAGAACTTTCTGAAGCAGGGATGCCTGTGATAGATTAGACCCACAGTATCATCGACTATGGACTTTTGCAAATCCATCTTCTAAAACTTCAGCTCCGTAGTTAGGAGCTAAGGGAAACTGCCATGGTGGGACTCTTGAGATAGGTAGGTAGCCACTGCCTCGCCCACCGTCCTGCCAGGTGCCCCAGGAGCACGGAGAGCATCCCAAAGTTAACCAGAGGAGGGTGGGTCAGCAGCTTGGACTGGGAAGCTGTCTGGAGGCACTGGGCTTCCTACCACCGATGGACTCCGCAGGACTAGAGCAGTGATGGAGACTCGACCAAGATGATATCCAGAAGCCACAGCAGGTAAAAGCCATGGGGAGGGGGAGAACAGAAAGCAGGGCAACCAGTAACGGCCAGAGAAGTGGGTGCTGGAGTCCCCCAGAAAGCAGCCTGGTGGCCGAGCTCTGGAGAAGGGAACAGCTGATGACATCATAACACAATGGCCCTAAATGACCCTTCATGTCTTGGTTCAGCTGGCTCAGAAGGACATACCAGCCACCCTCTGCCACTTCTGTTTTTCCTCACTCCTGGGCAAAAAGCCCAACAATAACCGTGTCACCCGAGCCTACTGGGTGTAGCTCCCTGTTTCTTAAAGAAACTGGGATGACTGTGGCACAACCAAACGGACAAAATGTCATGTCTTTTTGTTCTTGACCCTTGCCACCCTCTTCCCTTTAGAAATGACCTCCACCCACTACTAATTTGTCTCTGTGGGTGACACTTGGCAGATTGCATTCTCCAAAAGCATCCACAATATTTCCCATCCCACGTGTTCTTTTACAATGGGACCTTGTCATTCTTCTGTGAATGTGGGTGGGCCTGCGACTGCTTCAACCTAGGGACAGCAACATTGATGCCGTGTGACTTTCATGAGAAGGGAAAAAGCCTCTTCATGTGTGGCTGGGTGGACAGGCATCCTGAGAGGGACAGCCATGTTTCTCATCCTGGCTAGGATACCATATCTCCTCCAATCTTTTTTTTTAATATTTTATTTATTTATTCATGAGAGACACACAGAGAGAAGCAGAGACATAGGCAGAGGGAGAAGCAGGCTCCCTGTGGAGACTGATGTGGGACTTGATCCCAGGACTCTGGGATCACAATGACCTGAGTCAAAGGCAGACACTCAACCACTAGGCCACCCAGGTACCCTATCTCCTCCAATCTAAGAGGCTTCCTACGTGAGAAGTGTCATCAATTCAACGAGGCATTTAGGGAACAGAAGGACCATCACTACCATGTCACGTATGTCATCTACTGTATGATGCATTATAAGAAATTTTAAAAGAGGAAACAAATGCAGTTAATATAAAGAAATAGGGCAGGTCCTTCAGCATGTTTGGACACCTTTTAGTACATGCTGAAAGTACAAGGGAAGGAAAGTTTGTAGCCTATAGAAGCCCCTGACTTCCTTCAGGGGTGTATGCAGGACTGATTTCTCCCCTGGGCTCCATACTTCTAGGGTCCTACAAAAGTGTTTTAATTTCTTTCAAAATCAAAAGAAAAAAAATAACTTTTAGATTGACTAAAGTTTTTTTTTAACATAAAAAGGAATATATTCCTTTCTCTGCAAACACATTCATGTAATTTTTAAGGTTTAAGATGTTTGATTTAAATGCTTATACATATTTAGCAAATGTTCAATGTGCTTTATCTAGGAAAGTCATCGTACAACTGAGTTGTCTTGATCACCTGCTAAAGAGGCTCTGACACATAGTGCTTCCCTTTCATCCTCTCAATACCAGGATCCCAGGGATCCTCTAGAAATCAATCCCGGGGGTGGGGGGTGGCGTGGGGGGGGGGGTGGAGTTTTCCATTCAGTACTTCCCTATTTGGAGTCTAGATGGCCCCATTGCTCTAAAGTTAGCTGTGCAAAGTTGCTGTGATTTACATTAACTGTGGGATGCCTCCTAGGGAGCAAAAGGGGGGTTACTTTTTGGTAGAGATGTCTCCAGTGTGCAAGGCCGAAGGCAGGCCTGGGATTCTTCATGGCTGTCATCCTTTTAAACCTTTAGTCCCTGAGGATAATCCATGGAAAGTAAAACCTGGCCATTTTGAACTAAACTTGAATTATTGAGCATGCCAGGCCTGCATGAAAAATTTATATGTCTAGGTAAGTAAATAGGGTGCATAAAAAGATTTTATTGAACTTCTCCAAATCAGGGAAGAATAGTAAATGGCTGCTTTTTCTTTCTTTTCTTCTTTCTTTTTCTTTTCTTTCTTTCTCTTTCTTTTCTTTCTTTCTTTCTTTCTTTCTTTCTTTCTTTCTTTCTTTCTTTCTTTCTTTCTTTCTTTCTTTCTTTCATTAGAGGAAGCCAGTGTAACTTGTTAAGAGATCTCTTGGCTCCCTTGAAAATAATGGACTCAAATACTTAGGGACAAATTAGCAGGAAAAAAAAATACAACTCCCTGAAGCTATTTGATACTTAGGGAGATCATTCATAAAATTTTTGAGGGAAACACTAAATTTTCCACTTCAGATTCCTAGCCTAATCTTTGAGTTTAGAAGAGTTGCTCATGAAACAATGGAAAGGGCCTGAATCATTCAGGTCTCTTTTCTGTTGCTGCTTGGGGTGGACATACATGCAAATGCATGTGAATGGAAGCAGATGTATTTAAAGATCATAAAAACCCACTCCTGGCATTCTTGGACAGGAGAATAATTTCTTATATTTCTTCTAATGTGTGTCTTATGTCCATAGAGGCATTTTAACCCTTTTCTTCCCTCTTGGCTACTTTGAAAATGATTTGTTCCTATCATATTAAATTCAAATTCCATATGAATAATAGGTGTGCTTTCTGTAATGTAAATTACCAGCAAGGACTTGGGGTCTCTTGTCTGCATAGTACCATGGATGGAAGACAAGGGACAAGGTAGGATGTAGGAAGTGGCCTTGGACCACAGGGTCCTCTGTGGAGATATGGGCTTACATACTGTGTTATTTCCAGGAAGGGAGGAAAATCAAATGAGCTTTATTGAAATATGCTCAGGTAACGGGTTTAAATGCTCCCCAAATGATGATATATGTACATGTATATGAATGGAAAATAAACTCTAAATCCCAGTTGAGATGAGGTTACTAGATATCATACATAGCATGCTAAGTTCTGATTTTTTTTTTAGTTCATATTTTCTTTTATTTAAATTCAATTTAGTTAACATATAGTGTATTATTAGTTTCAGGGGTAGACTTTTATGATTCATCAGTTGTATATAACTCAGTGCTCATTCAGCATGTGCCCTCCTTAATGCCCATCACCCCCCACCTCCTCCCCTCCAGCAACCCTCAGTTGGTTTCTTAGAGTTAAGAGTCTCTTACGTTTGCCTCCCTCTCTGTTTTCATTTTATTTTTCCTTCCCTTCTCCTATGTTCATTCATTTTGTTTCTTAAATTCCACAGAGTGAAATCATATGGTACTTGTCTTTCTCTGACTGACTTATTTTTCTTAGCACTATCTTCTCCTCTCCATCCATGTCATTGCAGATGGCAAGATTTCATTTTTTGCTGGCTGAGGAATATTCCATTGTATCTATGTACCACCTCTTCTTTATCCATTCATCTGTCGATGGACATCTGGGCTTCTTCCATATTTTGGCTATTGTGGGCACTGCTGCTATAACAGGTACATATGCCCCTTCAGATCACTATTTTTGTATCCTTTGCATAAATACATAGTAGTACAATTGCTGAGTTCTATTTTTGTAAGTTCTATTTTTATAAGTTCAAAGTTCTTAGTGAAGATATTAAAACTATCAGAAGGTGCCTCATGTTGAGAACACAGGTAAATGATCATTGTTTAACATAGGTGCACTGTTGGGAGCAGGTTGGGAATTTACTTTGGAGCTCTCAAATGATAAATACAGATAGACAGCAACATGTCAATGTTGTCAATGTGTCAATGCTATTTTTAGCTTGTTACCTATATTGACCTACTTAATCCTCAGGATAACCTATGAGGTTGGGTACTATTACTATCTCCTTTTCTTTCTTTACAGATGAGGAAACATAGGCAAAGAAAGGCTAAATAATTTTCTCAAGGTCACAGGTGAGGAGGGGCATAGCTGGATTGAACCTAGCTTGGTTCCACACTCTAGAATCTTACTGCTCCAGCGTGTTGCAGGCTCTGTAGCTGTCCTGTCCAGATCCCCTCAGAACTCACAGCTCTTACAGAGGCTGACAGTCCCTCACTGCCTGAGGATTCTCATCACAGATACCCATCACACATAGACCTGTGGGAAGTGCTGAGTACTTAACACCCCCTGGTATCCCTGCAGCTCTCAACCAACAACTAACAAGAGACGGTGGATGAGCAACAGCTTGAGGCATGCTTTCTTCAGCCTGTCAGAGATTTGCAGCAAGACAGCTCAAAGTGGTCATTTTTGGCTTCCTTTCCTTCCTCGTCTTACTTCATCACTTTCCTGGCATCTCCTCCTAAATAAACTGCGTGTACCTCAGAGTCTATATCTAGGGAACGTGGGCTTTGAAAAATCATGAGTGCTAAATTCATCATTGGCAGATGTGAGAATTGTCCTAAAACTAACTCTATTTTTTCCTATCATGATGAATTTACCAAAAAAAAAAAAAAAAGGATAAATCTGGAAATGTCAAAATCCTACCAAATGATGTTAAACATTCTTGGTAATTGGAAGAGATGATTTATTTCCAAGCTGCTGTACCTAATGAATCCGGTAAGCTGTTTCTTAACATAAACTTAGCCTTAATATAACTTCAAAGAAAGGAAATACATCAGATGGTCCATGACTATACCAAGAACCTCATATTATTTTTAGGCTCTGACCTAAAAGGTAAGAATGCAAATAAATAGAATATTAAAAATACCCAGATCAAAGTAAAAAATGCCACATTCCATTATGAATCTTCCAACATACTTAGACATGCTTTGGACTCAAGGGGGGAAAAGGTTTTTTTTTTTTTTTCCCCCATTAAACTGTGAGTTGTGATGTTTGGCTGTATTTTTTACTTTGTCCCAAATATGTTGGCATCTAGATTTATTTTGCCAAAATCTCATGTGAGCCATTTTCACTGTTCCCTTCAACTTTCATTCTTCCCTGTCCTTCCATTGTATTTTCAATTAGAGACTGTATCAATAAAAAGCAAATTATAATGTCCAAGATTTAGATGAAGCAGTATATTGCCATCAACCTCCAAAGCACAATAAAGTAGAACATTCTAAAAGTGATTGTATAAGAGAAGGCCAGGAATCACTCTCTGTGCCTCTTTTTGGGCCTGTTTGCCAACTGAGCTGAACTCAGTAGGAACAGCAGAAGCCAGCACTAATCCTTCACATAACTAGCCTCTCTCACTCTGCTCTGTGAAATCATTTCCCTTGACACAAGTTTGGATAGGTTCCATGGCTTTCTAGGCACTTTCTGGTAATAAAAGTTCTCCAGCAACTGTTAAATAATTAAAACCCCATTCAGCATAATATCAAAAGTCCAACCTTCGTTTAATTTAAATCTTCCCCTTCCTCCAACACTGGCCTATTTCAGGCAAAGAGAGGTATAGGTGACTTTTGATTCTGCTTAAGAGTCAAGTCTTAAGTAAGAGAGAAGGGAGCCTTAGGACTTAACTGGTCTTACTTGCCTGGGACATCCTACACTGGCAGCAGGGCCTCCCTTGTGGTGCTTGCACAGTGGCTGGCCCTTCATCACATGGCTCTGGTATTTTCATTGGAGTTCCCCCTTTGGACATCTGCAATGAGGAGTTTCCCCAGGGGCAGACAATGCTTCATCTGGCTGGCACACGGGCTGTCCCTAGTCTTTGGGCTTCTCTGATAACACCTGTGGCATAGTCTTGCCGTTTCCTGATTCATAAGGTGTTCCTGGTGAATGCCTCTCAGACAGCTCATGCTGAGACTCCTTTAAGGCATTTACAGCTGGACTCTGGGGAGACACACCATGGCTGTCTCGGCAGATGCAGGTAGCATCAACCTGCATCTCACCTTTGAGCTTCCCATAGTTCAAAATGGCACCGTGGGTGAGAAGCAAGTGAAAGCAGAGGTATGGGACTAGAGAGGGAATGGTGTGATGCACAGAAGCAAGAGAGAGGAAACTGCCTTGAATGAAACCCACAATCTATTCCAGAGCATAGAAAATTACAGAATGCTTCCCTGTGTTTTATAAAGCCAGATAAACACGATATCAAAATGACACCAATAACACCAACAATAAAGACTCCAAGTTAATCTTACTTATTACAATAGATATGAAAAACCCTAAACACTAGCAAATATAATTCAGCAGTTAATTAAAGAAATGATATACCACAATAAAATAAGGTATTTCCCACAAATGTAAATATAGGAAATATAGTAGTAGGAAATCAGTATGTGTGTGTGATATCCCCTGCTGGGATACATGTATGATTATTTCAAAGGATAATGACAAGATAGCAATAAAATTCCATTCTAATTCCTTAATTTTTTTTTAAAAAAAGAAAATCATATAGCAACCCTGATTCCTTATTTTAAAAAAATTATTTAGCAACACAGAAGGATGCTTTCTTAACATGAAGGAAGCCAGCCATTTTCTTAACAACAAGGCAAGCACTGGAGGTATTCCCAATAGCAATAGGAATAAGATAAAGATTCCCTCCAACCCACTGTTGTATAATACTATCCTTAAAGTTCTGAACATTATATTAATATTTGAAAAAGAAAAGGAATTCCAGTTATTGAAAATAAACATAACATAATAATTATATGTAAATTATATCATATCACATAACCTTAAAACTACAAAGCATCTACTGAAAAATTATCAAAGATAATCAAAAGATTTGAGACAAAAGTATAAATTGAAATATTTATTGCATATCAGTGAAAGTATATTTTAAATAGAAAACAGCAAAAATGTCCTATTCACTATTTTAACAAAAAGATACACAAAAGCCCTAGAGAAAAGCTTATAGGCATGATCTAATTTTTTTTTTTTTTTAGATTTTTATTTATCTATTCATGAGAGACACAGGGAGAGAGAGGCAGAGACACAGGCAGAGGGAGAAGCAGGCTCCATGCAAGGAGCCCGATGTGGGACTTGATCCCAGATCCTGGGATCACGCCCTGAGCTGAAGTCAGACGCTCAACTGCTGAGCCATCCAGGCGTCCCTATAGGCATGATCTATATGAAAAGAACTGCAAAACCTGGCTATGGGATGTCAAAATAGAGGAATATATGATGTTCCTGGATGGGAAAATGAATATTATAAATATGTCAAATGAATTTATAGGTCTAAATGCAATCCAAATCTCAATGGGATTTTAAAAATATTTGACAGTGTGATGATAAAATTCATTTGGAGGCAAAAATAAACATAAAATGCCAAAAAATACTATAAAAAGGAAGAATCATCTATGAACATGGTCTCTACCAGCTGTAAATTTTAAGGCCATAAGAAATAAGATAGTGTGACTAAAATTTCAGAAAAAAATAAAATTAATTTTTTCCTAAAGACTACACTGCAGCAATATCCAGGTGGCATAAAGTTATTAAAACATGAAAGCAGAGAGACAAGTATCTTTGTGATCCTTTTGTGAATAAAGACATTCCAAACCCAAAAGCTGTTGAAGAAAATACAGAGGGAAACTTGGAAGATTAAATTTAAAGGGGGGATCCCTGGGTGGCGCAGCGGTTTGGCGCCTGCCTTTGGCCCAGGGCGCGATCCTGGAGACCCGGGATCGAATCCCACATCAGGCTCCCGGTGCATGGAGCCTGCTTTTCCCTCTGCCTGTGTCTCTGCCTCTCTCTCTCTCTCTCTCTGTGTGTGACTGTCATAAATAAATAAAAATTAAAAAATAAATAAATAAATAAATTTAAAGGGAAATGTGAAGCTTCTGTAAGTCAAAGAATATAATGATCATAACTAAAGGCAGATCCAAAAAACCGAGAAGAAAATTTGCTACAAGACAAACAAGGTATCTGCATCCATCCATAATTACTTCAGAATTCAGACAATTCATTAGGAAACATAACTAAAATCTTCATAGAATAATGGATATGGAATATGAACAGCTAGAGGAACTCCAATAAAACATACAAAAATTTCAGCTTTAGTATTCATTTTTAAAAGGTGAAGTAGAGGGGATCCCTGGGTGCCTCAGCGGTTTAGATCCTACCTTCGGCCTAGGGCGTGATCCTGGAGTCCTGGGATCAAGTCCCACATCGGGCTCTCTTCATGGAGCCTGCTTCCCCCTCTGCCTGTGTCTCTACCTCTCTCTTTCTCTGTGTCTCTCATGGATAAATAAAATCTTAAAAAAATAAATAAATAAAAGGTGAAGTAGGGAGATAGAGCCTCCAGGTAAGGAATGAGTAAGTCATGGGAATAAAAAGCTGAGCATAAGGAATACCATCAATGATACTGTAATAGGGATGTAATGGGACAGGTGGCGGCTATCCCTGTACTGAACATAGCCCACTGTATATGAACTTGTCAAGTCACTAAGTTGAACACCTGAATTAATGTAACATTGTGTGTCAACTATACTCACATAAGAAAAAGAAAAAAAGACTAAGATGCTATCATTCTATTAAATTAGCAAATGTTAGAAATGATAATATTCAATGTTGACAGTCTGGGAGGTATGGAATTTTCATACATCAATGGAATTGGAAATTGTTGCAACTCTTTAATAAAAGAACTTAACCATTAAAATCAAAAGTCTTAAAATAGGCTTTGATGAAGTAATTCCATTTCTAGGCATCTGTCCTAAAAAAGGTATTAGGTATGTACAAAAAGACTTTTTTTATAAGCAAGTTTAATTCATCATTATTTAGACAGAAAAAGACTTGAACTAGCCCACATGTCCAGCTATAGAGGAATAATTAATAATGCAACTATAAAAAAAAACATTTTCTGAGAATATTTAATAGCATGTAATATTGCTCATGATCTAATGCTATGTGGAATAAAGCAGGTATAGAACTATGTATCTCAATTTATTCTAGGAAGATAGACAGATAAATACTTTTTTAAGACTCTAAGGAAATACTTTAAAATGTTAATAGTGGGTTGGCAAAGACTGATAAAGCTTCTCCCTTCATGTTTTTCTTAAATTCTTAGGTAAATTTTTAAATTGTGTAAAATAAGCCATATTACAAAAAAAATTTCAGAAGAACATATACACATGCTTTTAAATTATTAAAGTAAATAAGAGCAAAGTTCTCATACTTCCTGATTCCAAAACCAACTATAAAGCTATAGTAGTAAAACGGCATGGTACTGATATAAGTATACACATATATATCAATGGAATAGAATCAGAAGTCCAGAAATAAACCATATATATATATATATATATATATAGTCAATAAATTTTCTACAAGGGTTCAAAGACTATTCAATGGGGAAAGAATAGTGTTTCAACATAAGGTTCTGGGACACAGGTATCCACACGCAAAAAAAATAAATGTGACCTCTACCTCACATCATCTATAAAAATAAACTCAAAATAGATTAAAGACATACCGAAACATTAGCATTAAAACTATAAAACTCTTCAAAGGAAACATCTTGGCATAGTTTTGTGACCTTAGAAAAAGCAACCATTTATTAAATATAAGATCAAAAACATAAGCAACAACAACAAAATAGATTAATTCGATCTTATCAAAATTAAAAACTTTAATGCTTTAAAGAAAACCATTAAGAGTGAAAAGACGGCCCAAAAAATGGGAGAAAATATATACCAATTACAATCAGATAAGAGTCTAGTATCCAAAATATCTAAAAAACTGTCAGAACTCAACAATAAGGCAAATAACCCAATTTAAAAATGGACAAGGAATCTGAGTGCACATTCTCCAAAGAAGATCTTTAAATGGCCAATAAGCCAGGAGAAGATGCTTGTTAGGAAGTAGGAAAAGGCAAAAAATTAAAAACCATAATGAGATACTATTTCACACCCACTGGAATGGCTACATTAAAAAAAATGCAAAGGAAAAGAACAAGTGCTGATGAGGATGTAGAGAAATTGGAATCCTCAGACATTGCTGGTGGGAGTATAAAATGGTTCCACTGTATGGAAAAAGCTTAACAGTCCCTCAAAGGTTAAATATTTACTGCATGATCCAGCAATTTCACTCCTAAAAATATACCTAAGAGAAGTGTAAATCCATGTCTACACAAAAACTTCTACATGAATAACAGCATCATTCACAGTCACCAAAAAAAATGAAAATAACCCAAATGTGCATCAAGTGAACAGACTGTTTAAATGTGATATAGCCATAAAATGGAATATTAATTAGCCATAAAAAGGAATGAAGTACTGACGCATACTACAACATGGATGAGCCTTGAAAATATTATGCTAAGTGAAAGAAGTCAGACACAAAAGGACACATATCATATGCTACCATTCATATGAAATATCCAGAATAGGCAAATCTATAGAGACAAAAAAAAACGGGTTTGTGGTTGCCAGGTAGTAGGAGGAGAGTAGAATTAGGAGGAATAGTGTTTTTGGGAGGAATGATGGAAATATTCTGGAATCAGTAGGGGTAATGGCTGTGCAACATGGCACATATATTAAAAACCAATGGATTTTGCACTTTAAATAAATTAAAATTGTATGTTATGTGAATTTTATCTAAATCAATTTTTTAATTAAAATATGTTTTAGATGAGGGCAGCCCGGGTGGTTTAGCAGTTTAGCGCCACCTTTGGCCCAGGGCCTGATCCTGGAGACTCAGGATGGAGTCCTACGTAGGCTCCCTGCATGGAGCCTGCTTCTCCCTCTGCTTGTGTCTCTGCCTCTCTCTCTCTCTCTCTCTCTCTGTATGTCTGTCAGGAATAAATAAATAAAATCTTTAAAAAATATGTTTTAGATGAAATTAAAATCAAATGTGTGTAGAACTCTTGAGGCACCTGGAGTCAGATCTTTTATGTAACAGGATTTTGCAAAGGCCTATCTCCACAATCCGGTTCCTAGCTCTGACTGACCACGTGACATTGGCCACTTGTTGCTTTAAGCCCATTTTCTCATTATGAAATAAGCTGTTTTATGGTTCAAATGGAATAGCCTTTGTGACTATAAGGCATAGTTGTAAGGGACTATTATTACTTTGATCTCTTCTCACTCTTTTCTAAATTGCAGACTCAGAAGAGTCAACAGAATGCCTTAGGAGAACAGATCTTCTGCCTACATCAGTAGAAATGATATTTGAGCTTGTCTGGTTGAGTTTACCAGAAAGATCCAAGAAAAGCCTTTTGAGACAAAAAGAAATGTGTATTGGAAAAACACAAACTCAGGGAATGCTAGGTGTTTAATGTGGTTGGAAATCACTGGAGTAGAAGTTGTGGGAAAGAATAATGGAGAAGAATTTGGGAGCAAGTCATGTAGGGCCTCTTGTTAAAGAAGTCTGTATTTTGTCCTTGGAGCGAAGAGGAGGCGATGGATATGTTTAGGGGTGGGTGTCAGGATGACAAATGAATCTTAGGAAGGAGTGTTGTGACATCATGGAGGATGAGCCAATGTAGGGATAGGCTGTCAACAAGAGGACCTGACAAAAGGTGATTGAAACTCTGTAGGTGAGAGGTATCAGGGATCTGATCTAAGGTAGGAAAAAAGTAAGGATAAACAGGAAGATCTGAAGGAAAGGACATTTTGAGGTAGAATCCAAAGTATTTGGCAATCGGTTAAATATGTATTAAGGAGAAGAGGAATAAATACAAATATAAGGTTTTTGCTTTTAAAAACAAGGGTCTACTACCATACCACTGATCAAGATTGGGCTTTCTTGCTGAGCTGGCATGGTGAGGATCACATGTTTGATGTGAGATATATTAAGAATTAAGTTAAATACTGATCGTGGATCACCGGGTTGGAAGAAACAAACTCACTCAAGCATGAGCAGGCAAAAAGGAATTTACTGTGAAAAAAGATTCAAATGTAAGATTTGTGAGGTCAGAGACTACATTTTTCTTGTCCAGCAAAATATTTCTTGCCCTTAGCGAAGTTCCTGATGTAAGTAGGTTGTCGAACGATATTTGAAAAATGATTGAATTTCGTGAGCTACAATGAAGGCAACACAGCAGGGGCTCATCAGCACTAGAGAATTCTTAGGAAATCACCTGCTCCATCTCGATCTCTCTGAAATCCCATTGCAATTTGCTTGGCTCCACTTTGCACATTTGCCCCATTCTCCAGATCCTTTCTCTCAACTGGCTTCCTCTGCTTATTTATCAATTGGAGAAGGTCTCAAGCCCTGTATCACCTTACAGTTGTAGGGCTCTCTGGCAGGGGATTTCCAGGCAAAGGAATCTGACTGGCCTGGCTTAGAGCAGATAGTCACTCTGGTCAAATCAACTATGGCCTGAGGGAAGAGGTCACATAGTGATCTGCATGGCTACCCTTTATGGGCTGTGGGAAGGCACATTCTCTAAGAAGGGGGTGTTGGCAGACAGAAAGTGACTGTACTTCTAATATAGGGCTGCAGCCAAACACCAGGTGTAGCTGAAAATATGGGACCTACATTTTAGACAGGGTGGCTGGAGATTTTGGCATTATTAGCAAACAGATAATGCTTGAAGTCATCGGTCTAGATGAAACAACCTCTGTATGTAGAAAAATGAGTATGTAGAAGTGATAAAATACTGGGCTATAAGAAATAAAGGGAAAGAGTCAATGAATGAGAGGAGTCATTGTCAGAGAAAGATTTAAAAAACCCAGGAGAGACACATAGAGACTTTGAGGAAGGAGAGAATACTAAGAAATAAAAAACAGTTTCATCTTCATTTTTAAAAAGCATTTTCTGATAGTTTCACAAGCCTGCAAGTTGAGATAGATACATCATTCTGGGTGTCAGCCAGGCTTTTGATATCTTTCATGACATCATTTTGGACAAGACAGAGAAACAAAGATGGGATAAAATTCAGATGGGAGAATTACCAATCAGGCAATGAAGAACCCCGAAGGGATATAATGGGAGGATATCCAGCACAGGCAACTCTAATGTAAGCCGAAAGACTCTAATGTAGTCTTGTTTTTGTGAACTTCTTATAAGCTGTGTGGATATAAATAAGAATCATTCCTTTATCTAATTTGTGAATAGCATGAAGGTGGAAATAATGGCAAGAAACTGGTGTGTCAGAGTGAGGGTCCTACCTGAATTCAGTGGAAAAGAAGAGGATAACTTGGCAACTTACTGAAACCACTGATTTCCAACCCCACCTCAGTCAAATTCCTGCTGATGGGATGGGAATAGAAAACTCATATTTGTAACCCTTTTTCCAGGACATACTACTTACCAGTATTGTCCATGGACTAACATCTGAGAACATGGGCTTAAACTGCTAACAGGCTCAGTTTCTGAGTCGGTAAAGTGAGAAGTCACCAGAATGATCCCTAAGGTCTTTTCCAACTAGAATGTTTACATCTGTGCACATGGAAGGAAGACATGTATTTCAACAGAGAGTTTACCCAACCTCTAATTGCTGACCTCAGTCCTTGCACTGGGGATTTGAACACCATCATGACATCCCCGAAGTAAGCATCCTCATTCTGTGATCAATCCTTATTCTGGGAAGTTATGTGGTAGCTTTCAAAAGATGCTTAAAATGTAAATACACATTTATATAAAATTAATTGGGTAAGTAGATAAATAAAACCTTAGGTGTCAGACACTGAAAGTCTCAATGGCATGTTACACACCAGGTTTCTTTCTCAAATTCAGCCATACCCATTTGCCTAACCCCCAAGATCACCCTTAAATGTCTGATTTTATTGTCAATGGAAAGAGAAACTAGTGTGCTGGGATAAGATCCAGGCAGGAGTTAAAAACAAGTGATAATGAATGTGCATCATAGGTGTTCTTCTTACAGCCATGGGTGAAGCACATTTCTCACCACAGAACAGGTTTAATGAAGCAGTGAGTGAAGGCCAAGGTAGAGTCATTAACATCTCATCTCTTGGTGGAGATGCTGGTTATCCAATGACACTACGCAGTAAGACCAGGTAGGACTGCGCTCCACATCTTTAGTACTGGGAATCTCATCCAGTGATAGAAGAGCTCAGATCATACTTCACTGCACAAATATTTACTGAGTTTCTACCATGCTCCAAACACTTTTCTAAAGAAGCTCAAAGCTGGGTGAGAAAGACAGAATGAATAGTTGTAAAGTAAGAGCATAGTGATGGATAGATACAAATAGCCACTATGGAAGCATAGTGATGGATAGATACATATAGCTAGTATGGAAGCACAGAGGAAGGACAGCCATCCCTCCCTCCAGGAAGAGGACCAACCTGGAAAGGCTTTTTTAAAGTAGGTGACTAAAAGCCAAAAGGCTAAGCCTCGAATAATGAAGTTAGGCATCTTTGCTGGTAAATATAGCCAGGTGTCAGTGGGCAAAAGAGCCCAAGAGAGGATGTTCTTGGCAGTTATGAGTTTAAGCAGTTTCACATACCGAACATGCTCTATGTAGAAACCTGAAAGGACAGAGAGCAAATCAGGAGGTGAGGTTGGAGATGGACCTCCATCCAGGAACTTGGACTTTACCCTGCAGGAAACGGAGGATCTCTGAGGGTTCAAAAGTATAGGAGTGATGTCTAAGGCTGACATCTGGAGGAGGGATTTAATGGAGCTAAAACTAGAGGGAGGAGGACCAGTTATGATGACCACTGATGAACAAGAGACGATCGAGGCCAATCTAGAAACCTAATGGTAGAGATGGATAAAGGGAATCATTTAAAAAAAAAAAAATAGGTAACATCTCCTGTGTTTGGCAATATGTAGGTATGAGGAGCAGGAGTGAACTGGGGTGAGTTCCTAGGTTTGTGGTTTGGATGACAGAATGGCACTAATTTAAGAAGAGAGAAAGAGCAGGCAAAGTAGATTACTCTAAAGTTTGGATGAAAAGGAAATGAGATTTGGAGTACCTTGATGGCTCAGTTAAGCATCTGACTCTTGGGCTCAGGTCATGATCTCAGGGTCCTGGGATCAAGCCCCATGTCAGGTTCCATACTGAGCACAGATTCAGCATGTCCCTCTCCCTCACCTCCTCCCCTCACACACGCACACTCTCTCTCTCTAATAAATACATGAATAAATCTTTTTAAAAAAGAAAAGGAAATGAAATGCGATTAGATGGAGTTAGTGGGGGACATAGACAACAGACTATACATTTCAGGAGGACAAGGACTGTATCTGTATTATTCACTCACAATGTCCTCAACACCTAGATCAGTGTCTGTGCTTTTAAATCTTGAATAAATGTTATTTCCAATGAATGTTGTAGGGACACGGGAAGGATGGATCCTTAGATGAGAAAGATTTGAGCATGTTTATAAGCAGAGAGGAACCAACTGGGGGAGGAAATGAAGTTATAACAGAAGGAAGGTATGCTTGATATAGTAAAGAGGATCCCAAAATAGGCCACGTTGGCATAAGGATTATTTAGAGCAGACTGATGGCAACTGGAGAATTGACAGATATAGAAAGAGTTCTCTGCCCTCTTTTTATCTGCCTAAAAAAGCAGGGCATAAGTTTCCCTAGGTGAAAGTGCCTCCACCACCACCAGGAAGAGAAGAGCAATTCTTACCATCAGAGATAGACAGTCAACACCAAGATGAGTTTCCATAAACCAACTTTACTAAAATAACCTTTATTTTCCATTAATTCCCCCATAGATTTCACTCAATCTTCTCTTGATGCTCAAACCTCCTTTTCTTCCTTAACATGGTATATAAGCCCCTGAGTCCAATAGCTTCCTTGAATTTCACTTCCTTTCCATGAACTCTTGTGCAAGTAAACATTAAGAAAATATTGTGCCTTACTGCTGTTAATCTATCTTTTGTTAGTTTATTTTGCATGCCTCCAGACACTGAACCTAAGAGGGGAGAAGGAAAAGTTGTTTCTCCCCGACAACAGCCAAGCCCCTAAAGAGGTGGGAAGGGATAGGGTCCAGGGTGCAGGTAATTTCACAAAAAGTGCAACATCACCTGCCCTGAGCCAAGAGAAAAGTTGCTGAGGATGGCTACTAAATATAAGTGTTTATAGAGAAAATACTAGGAAGTTGAAGGAGCTTATGCCTGATGGGCTTTCATATTCTTGAATTAGTTAGAGGCAGTCTTAGTGATACTCCTCACCTCTGATCCTATATTACTGTCCTTGAACCAACTGAGAGCCAGAAGGGCTGGGCTTTACATTCTCTCTCTGTCATATCCTGAGTTGTACCCCCTAAGTATAATTGAGACCCACAAGCCTGGCACCTTGTGTGTATGTATGTGTAACAGTTTCTTTTAACATAAAAATAATACATGCATATGGCTAAAAATAAAAGATACGGAATGATATAAATTAATGAGAAAAGTCGTCACCAAATGTGTTGTAAGACCAGGGTGTGTGTGCTTGGAGGGGAATGAGGAGGATATATATGTAACAAGCTTTTCAAACAAGTCTTAAAGCTCCAGGCCTCAAATAAAGTTTTGAGTTATCTATTGAATAAAATGTTAAAGAAGTTCAGAAACTGTTTTACAAAAAAAGCCTAATTCAAGACTTGCTATATATACTATGAAACTCAGTGCTCCTTTTGTCCTTCTAGTCTTTTCCTTTAAGATGAATTCTCTATTATGAGGATTTTTAGTTCCTCAAGTAAATAGAGCCCTGCTGGTCTTCCCTACCAGCTGTGCAGACATGTCCAGGCTTGACTGGATCCCAGGGCAGGGAAAAAAAAAGGCCTGGCTTTAAGCTGGGTCTCCTGCTGTGCAAATTTACAAAAATATTTCATGTCATACACCCACGGATTCAACAATTTAGAGGGGAGTCCAAAAAGTTAAATGCACAAAAGACTGTAAAAAGAAGTGAGCGGTATGAAACAGCAAATGAGAAACCACACAATGTGTGTATTATTCTTCTGGTCTGCGTGAGAAAGAATCATGACTAATAAAAGAAAAATGAATGACCATGACCCTCAAAAGGTGCTGATCAAAGAAAATGTAGTTCCATTATTTTTCCGCCTCTGGTTTAATCTTAGGGGGCCAGTTTTGGTCCAATCCAGGAAACTTGGTTGAATTCAAGAACTTAAGAGAGTCTCTTCAGATAGTTGAGTCTGCTTTGGATAACACGGAGTCTTTCACATTTTCTCCCCCTTCTTTTGCTCTTCCCTAAGACAACACATGGCTGTAGAGGGTGATGGTAGTATATATCTCATGGTGGGTTGTAAAGGAGAGGCAGGGCCCTTGGATTCACACAATATCTGATCAAGGCTCCTGGAACTTAAATGTGAAATGAAAATTCTATATACCTTGTTATGATACAGATTCTGGTTCACAGAATCTGGGGTGATAACCCAAGATTCCACATATCTAACAAGATCCCAGGTGATACTGATGCTGTGCTGGTCTTTGGATACACTTCAAAAGCTCAGTTCCTAGATCCTTGCAGGCCTCTGATGTAACATGTCTGTTCTGCTTAGCCTCCAGGCCAGTGACCACTGAGGTATGACCCAGTAGACATTTTGAGATGACATGCTGCCTCTCACAAAGGAAGTCTCAGCCATCTTCCTTCAGTTACAAAGTCTTTGCATAGAGGCTTCTTTGGCTCTGTACAGCTCAGGTGCTCTCTCAGAGCATGGGCATCTACTCACTAGGATGTGAGGGAACGTGTGGGCTCCCCGAATGCCATACAAGGCATCGGAGCACCTCACAGGGTACAACTTCACACTCATTTATCACCTTCTACCACATTGCACCATCTCCTGTGTCATACTGGAAGAGGTCCCATGTGACAGTTCTTTAGGCTTACAGCTTTCCTCTAGCACCAGGTCAGAGGCCATTGTAGGAGAGGAAACATTCCTTTTCCTACTACCCTGCTGGGTTCTCCCTCTCCCTTACAACCATGTAAATTGGTTGACAAAAGAGAGATTAACAAAAGAAAAGCACTGAAATTTATTTAATATAAATTTTATTTAACACTGGAACCTTTGTAAGGAAATGAAGACCCAAGTGAATGGTGAAACCTGAGGATTTTTATATGAGGTTTGCTGAAGAGCAGAAAGTCATGAGAAGATGTGATAGGATGGACAGGTATGAGTTAAAGGCAGTAAACTGGGGGGAAACTTAGCAAGGTCTGTTCATCCAGATTCTTCTCATTACCCTTTATCTTCAGAGACAAGCTTGTTCCTTTCCTCCTGGCACAAGGAGGGCACCTCTCACATGAGGGTTTACTGACTTGCTTGGGCAGAGATGTGGGAGCTCTGAGAGTCCTTGCTTCTGCCATTTCTCAGGTCACTTCAGCCTAAAATGTTCAATATGCCAAGGCACGATATTTTGAGGTAGCATATTCTGACCCACATCATAGTCCACCTCTAACTCCCATAATATTCTCCTATTTGGCTGAATATTTCTGAGGTCTCATATCAGAGTGCAGCTTCAAGAAGGGAAAACAGAATCATAACATGCCTCTGCCTGGCTAGATCTCTGCCTCCCTCCCATTGCACCACACCTGAGCAAGAAGGGCTGGGCATTTTGTTTCCTCTCCATTATATCCTGAGTAATACCTCCCTGTTGTGGTGAAGCCCTAGATTCATATGTTGAACCCCTAATCTCCAATGGGATGGTATGCACTGGGGCCTTTGGGAGGTAACTAGGTTTAGATGAGGTCAGATGTCATTAGTGCCTTAAACAGACATGAAGGTACCAGAGCTCACTTTCTCTCTCTCTTTCCCCCATGTGAGGATACAGTAAGAAGGAAGTGGGCTGTGAACCAGAAGGAGGGCCTTTACCAAGAAGCTGACAATGAAGGCATCCTGATCCAGGACCTTCAGCCTCTAGAACTGAGAAATGAATGTTTTTTGCTGAAGTCACTCAGTCTATGGTATTCTATGGTATTCTGTGATAATAGCCCAAACTGACTAAGATACTCTCTAAGCATAGTCAAGTCTCAGGAGGCTTGACACTCAAGCTGTCAAATGGGAGTTAAAGAAATTTAGAAACTGCTCTGTTTGTATTTATTATTTATTTTGCAAAAAAGAACAAACATCTAAGTTTATTTAATTAATACTTATATTTTTCTGTGTAAATAAGCATATCATAAGTAAACCAGGTGTCTGAAACTTTATGTATAATATTCCATTTTTTAATTGAGGTATAATTGACATGTAACATTTTATTAGTTTCAGCTGTATAACATAATTCAGTATTTGTATACACTGAGAAATGGTCACCATAGTAATGTTAGTTACCAACCATTACCACAGAAAGTTACAGAAAAAAAAATTTTCTTGTTATGAGAAATTTTAGATTTCATTCTCTTGGCGACTTTTAAGAACATGCTACAATATTATTGAGTACAGTCACCATGCTTTATATTACATCCCCATGACTTATTTATTTTATAATTGAAAGTTTGTACCTCTTGACCTCTTCACCCATTTTGCCTAACCCCCAAATGCCCTCCCCTCTAAGACCACTGTTCCATTCTCTGTATCTATGAAAGAGATTCTTTTATTAAGAAAATGTCTTATTTACAAGGCTTGCTATAAACTTTGAGACTCAATGACTCTTTTTCCTAGGTAGGATTTGTTCTCTCTCCTCCTAAACTAGTGAGCCTTAAGGTTTAGCCATGGAGGCAAAAGACTGTAAGAGACTATGACGTAGGGTGGAAATAAAGCTATATTGGTTTTCTGTATCGGATATGTTATACCTATAACCATACTCATACATCTCATAAATGCTAATTCACAAAGCCCATTTCTGTTCCTCCTTCCCTTCTGACTTAATTGTAATGTAGTGATTACCTTACATTACACTCTTGTCCTATTTTAGAATTCTAGCCTTTTCTAGAGACCCTGCTCACCAGTACAAAGTTGATTGATATTATGATATTTACAACAGGAGGTTGACAGATCCAGGGACCAAGGCAAGTGACCCAATAAATATCCTTTTCCAGAGTGAGCCTTTATTTAATAGACAGAGCACCTGTTCCGCCCAGGCCAGATCCTATGAACTGACACTTAACCAGAGGACCACCAGAGCTGTTTTTGTTGCTGTCACTGCTGTTGCTGATAAGGAGTTTTTCATTGTTAAAGGCTTTATCCACTAAAAAATATCTGATTATTGATTATCTAGGCCCTCTGATTTCTCTAAGGTCAGGATTAATCTGTTGTAAGGGGAAAGTCTTTTCTCCTTGTCTGGAAATGTCCTTTCCCCACTGTCTGCCTTGAAGATGTCTACTCAGTTTTTAAAATCCAGCTGTAATGTTGCCTACTCTGTACAGCCTTCCCTGAGCTATTGCTGCACTCAGGAAGACAAGAGTCCTCTGTTACATGCCGTTGCTCTAGCTTGTAAGAACCTCTATTGTCACACCATTCACAGTGACTCAAGAGTATTTGCCATCACATCTGTCTCCCTTACAGAATTTTTTGTATTGTTCACACCAGTCATAGTCTGGCACACAGTAGATGATCAATAAGCATTTGTCAACTGAGTGGCTGAAAAAATAAATGAGTAGATCTTAAGTGCCAGTACCCAAGGTCCCATAGGTAGTAAAAAGTAATGCTAGAATTCAACAGTGGATTGAGACCACCCGCCTCAAGCCCATTTTTGCCCGGGACCACACTGCCTTGCACTTTTGGATTTTCAAATTGAGGTAGCTTATTGTCTACCTACGATAAATAGGAGTGAACTGGCATGAGCCTTATATATTTTTCCAGTCTCTTCTCTCCTCCCTGTCCTCCCTTTGGTGAAGAGCTTTCCCAGAATCGCCACTGGAACTTAGTTTTGGGGTAGTGTTGGCCCAAGAACAGAATGAACTATCATGAGGTTGAGCCCTTAAGAGTCAAGAGCAGAAAAGAACTTTCCTTGAAGTCTTCTCTTAAGAATTGCTGGCATTTTTCATATGTTTATTGTGTGCTTGACATATTGGTAAGATTTTGCATACTTTGATTTAATTGTAACAACCACCCTTTGAGAGATGCCTTCCTGATGTGCTTTATTTCACAAATAGGGAACAGAGAGTCCTGAGATCCTGGTAACTGCCCAAGGCCTTGTTGGTTTTAGCAGTAGCAGAACTGCGACCAGAGCCTGCACTGGGTATGCCTCATGTCAAAATCTAGTCTCTTACAGTAATGGTTCACCACCAGGAATACACCAGTAAGGAAGAGGGAAGGAGAATTAATTAGGAATTGGCATTTATTCGGGTAATAGGTACCTCAAGCTTTGTGGCCACCCAACATCTCTGAACACCTTTCCTGTATTTGGGTGATTTTACACATTGAAAGTCCCACCCACCCAAAGGTGGAAACCAGACATTTGCAGTTGTGCAAAATGGGACAATTCCACTCAATACGCACATGGGGACTAACTGACCGAAAAAGTGAAAGAACCTCACAAAAATAGAAACAGCAGCAGACACACCGGTCCCTTTAGCCACTGCATTCTGTTAAATGCATTAAACAAAGGGGCTGTTAGAGTGGAGTGACTCTAATGCCCAGCAGCCAATATAAGCAAATCCAAATCTAAACCTTACTTTTACAAATGCCTCAAAGTTATGAAATCAAAATACTAAAGACAGCCAATCACAAACAGTCAAGTAGGCTTTAAGCTGTAGCCAACTAAATAATTTCCACACTTTCTCCATTAAGTTTTCCCTCTGGCTCCTGTGGACAGAGTGCTCCTAACCACTTACAATCTGGCACTACCCAAGTCAAATCGATTTTTGCTCAAATAACCTCTCAAACATGTTTAATATTCCTCAGTTTGTTTTTTTAGCAGTTCTAAAGCATTGCACAGAGATTTAACAAGGCCATACAGCAAAATCTCAGAGAGTGACCTTAATCTTGGGCTATGGGGCTTATGAGCTACGTGATTAGAGAAGCACTGGCCCGTCTCATTGGGTAACTAGGCATCTGGGACCATAGTCATAGGGCATGGCAGAAAGAAGGCTCCATCCCTACCCTCATCTGTCATGGCTTTGGGGAACATCAGGCCTTTCTCTGATATACGGTGAAAGCTGGGGACCAATGCTCACAGTTGTAGTTGTATGAATGATAAACTATTGCTTGAACCCCAGCAACCAAGCAGCATTTAAGACTCCAGAAGGACCAGCCCTTCCTCTGGTAGAATCAGTGTAGGATCTGAGCCTCATAGGTAGCCAGAACTGACTGCTTTAAGCCACTGGCCTATAGCCAGTTTCCAGCAAGCTTCCAGGGGAGGAACTCGTGTCCTAGAAGGAAACCTGCAGAGAGAATCAGTCTTAGACAAATTACCCCTTTCTCTCCCTTGCTTTTCCAGCCTCCCTTGCAGTAAGGGCATGGTGTGTGGTCTAGGCCCTGCTGGTCAGACATGCCCATGTGAGATTTGATTTAGAAGAGAACAGGGTGAGAATACAGGAGCATGAAACACATTTCCTGTGGTGGCTCATAACAGAGGCCTCTGTTCCTGGGTACAACGGTGGGGGTAACTCTGGAATCCAGGGCCAGCATCAACTTTGTCGGTTCTGATATGTGTGCCTAGATAATGCTGCGACAGGGCCGCTTCTGGGACAGACTCATGGGTGGTTGGTACTGTTCCTGTCCATGTGCCTTCCAGCTGATCTAGCCCTCCTCAACATTCTCTGAGCTTCCTAAAGCCAACCTGGGATAAATTCATCCTCTGCTTCAATTCAAGCTCAAGTTGGTTCTGCTTTGATGGCCCAGAAGAAGAGTGATCACTGACCATCTATTTTGTGCCTGGCACAGTCCTCGGCACTGTCCTATTCTTTATCCAACTGGATTCTCACACACATACTACCAGACAAATACAATTTGAAATGCTGAAGAAAAGGGGGGGAAGGCTTGGGATGAGGCTGACAAGACCAACACCAGAGATTGTTTGTCAACCATTGACTCTGTGCCTTATCCCATAAGCATGCATTATACACACCCCAAGTTGTAGGTAAAATGAACACCACATACCTGGCTGCAGATGTGGGGGTGGAAGCTTCCACAGACCCTCCTACAAGGTTCTTCTTTGCAATCTCATGCTGGCAGCCAGACATACAAAGTATTGGAGATTCTCCCACAAGCTCTGACTTACTGTGTATAGCAGTGCTTCAGAGAAAGTGCCTAGATATTGTTCTCTGACCCTGGGACCACCCCCTGCCCAGGCTTTCCTGTTGCAACTCCCTATAGTCACGTAAGCTCTAACTCCTCAACTGAAGTCATGATTTCTAAAATACACAGTTCCTCTTTCCCTGCCTGGCCTGCAACTGATACAATCGGTAAAATGAAAAGGGGGATGGGAAATAACGTATATGGTAAAAATAAATCTCGAATACATTTTGTTCAAAGCAAACTAGAATAATGGGAAAACCTTGAGCTTCAGGAATCATAAATGATCAGGTTAAAATCTCAGCTTTACCCCTTGAAGTTCTGTGATGTTCAGTAAGTTAACTACTGAACATCTCTGAGCCTCCATTGTCTCATTTTAAAATGGGCACAATATTTGCCTCATAGGCTTGGTGACGATTAAATGAGAATGTTTTAAAGTGTTGAGAACATAATAGACTCAAATCTCAGGCCCTTTCCATTTGTGACCAATGCTTAGAAATCAAATATAATGAGGATGTGTATTTGTTACTCATTTTAACTGAGAATTCTTGTTTTTGTTCAAAGATTTATTTATTTATTTGAGAGAAAGAGAAAGAGCCCACACATGAATAGGGGGGAGGCAGAGGGAGAGGGAGAGAATCTCAAGCAGAATCCATGACATGGAGCACTTGATCCCGTGACCCTGAGATCATGACCTGAGCTAAAGCCAAGAGTCAGACACTTAACTGACTGAGCCACCCAGGTGCCCCAAGAATTCTTGTTTTTAACAGCTATTTATAGGACTTGCAGGATAAAAATGAATACCTTTATAAAACACAGCTTTAAATAATATATATATCAAAACAAAATTGTGATTGCTCTGGATTTGTTCTCTCAAATTGGTTTTTAAAAGTATTCTGTACTATGCTTCTTTTATTTTTTATTTAGTTTTTAAATATAGAATGCTTCACAAATCTGTGTGTCATCCTTGTACAGGGGCCATGCTAATCTTCTCTATATTGTTCCAATTTTAGTCTATGTGCTGCCGAAGTGAGCACTGTACTATGCTTCTTTTAATATACTTCAGAAAAAAAGTGTAAGCTTTCATAGGCTATGGAGTTTTAAGTTTTCAGAAAGTAAAAATTTCATTTTTCACATTTATAAACAGGAAAAAATGTTAGACATAGCATATACTTGATTGATAACTAATTGTTGATGGCACATTGAGACAATAAAATACAAGCTAAGAGTTCATTGTACTCACATGGAGAGGCTCATTCGTAGTTTTGAAAATAGTTTCACCAAGGGCATAGTTCTCCCAGTCTATGACCCCAAGGATGACTTGGCTCTTTGGGTCTCAGTGTTTCCTCACCAGTTACTGCAAAGAAGGCTTAATGTGGAGTCTTCCAAGTTCCAGCATTCTAGGACCATGAATGTGAGCTCTGCTGGCAATAAATAACATTTACTCAGTTATTCCTCCTCCTCACCAAATGAGAAAAGCAGGTGATAATTAGATTCTTCCCAACCCTTGAATGTGATAATTTAAAAGAATAATAATAGCATGGTATGTGTAATAAGGCATTTTACTGAATGTTTTATAGCCAGTACATAATTCAATCCTCACAATCCCAATAACACAAAACTATTCTCTAATTCGCAGACAAGGAAATGGAGGCAGAGTAAAGCTAAGTAACCCTCACAATGGTGCCCAGTAAGGACAAAACCTGAGGGAATACTGAAGTGTGGTAAAGGGTATTGGCTCTGGGAGTCAGACTGACCTGGGTTTAAATCCTGACTTTACCTTCTTTGTGTTTTAGGGGCAAATTACTTAATCTTTTCAATCCTCCATTTTTGCTATCTGTTCAATGATGATGATACTAGTTGTATTTCCCTCCAAGAATTAAATGAAATCATTTGTTTAGTGTTCAACAAGTAAGAACTATACTAGAGATGATGATTTATATTACCTCCCGAAGAATTTCTGTTCAACAACACTCAGTATCTTAAGCAAACTGGCATTTCAAAACCCAAGCGCTGTGCACTAATGTTGTTAGACACATGTTAACCTTTTTCACCAATTAGAAAGACTAATGCAACATAACTCGCTAAGCTGCTTCACATTTCATGCATACTCAGAGAGGATGTCCAAAAAAATTAGCTCTTTATGACAGATTGCTGTATGCCGTATTACAAACATATTTCCCACTACTCATAGGAAGGCACTCAGCAATCCAGAAGGAATTTTTCAACATGCTAATTAATGCAGATAATATATCTTCTCTGCAATTGAAAAGGTCAGAGGAATGTATCCATTCTCTCTTTCATTGATTAAAAAATGTTTGCATCCTCTTTTGATCTTCCCCCTATTTTACCCAAAAGAACTGAGGATGCCCACCCAGGAATATTAGATAATCTTCCACCCCATTGCCTAATGGTGAGAAACCTCTTGATGCCTTTGGGCTCAGCTGTGCTCATTAGGTACAGAAATGCCCTGAGAAGATAGCGAACTTAGTCAGATTTTTGTTTGTCTGCAGTTTGATGTAATAGTGTTTTATTTTTGGCCCCCCGTTGCTCAGCAAAAAAAAAAAAAAAAAAAAAAAAAAAAAAAAACCTGGTTAAGCTGCTGATTTCCTCTAAATGCTGAGCACAGGGGATTGTAGCTTGATAAAGTCATTTAGTTGCTACATGTTTATATTCAAACCATGCCAGGGGCTCTTGCTGGAGTTTTTCATGAGGAATGTGATGATGTGTACTTCACAGGGGTTAAAATAGCTGTGAATTTACCAGTACTACCTCATAGGGGATTTTAAAAAATTTATTTCATCTTTAGGGCTTTGAAATATAACATTTTATGTAGGTTTTCACTGAAGATGTCACAAAGAGAAGTATGTATGCTTTCACTGAACAAAATTAGCTGTAACTTCCCCAATTCCTAAATTCTGAAACACTATTACATTGGCCATTTGGTCTTGAATGTGGCACCCTCAAGACATTTCCCAGGAGGTGTTATCAAGGCCTACTTGAATAGAAAAATTCATAATTGTGGCATCCACACTAAAGTGAGAGAAGGAACTCGGGGATGAGAGAACTGATATAAAAATACCTTGTCTCCTTTTCCTGTTTTCTTTTCTCTTCTCTCTTCTCCCAGCACTGAAGGGAAAGGCAAAACTGGGAATGTAGACTGTGCTTATCTAAAATAAGAAAAAATGTTGAGTTAGAAAAGCTGTTGATTTTCCATCCATCCATCCATCCATCCATTCCATAAACATGTATCTGTTAAATATCTGTAAAAGGCCAATGTGCTGGAGATACATAAACAAAATTGTGTTGTCCATTAAGTCAGTTATTCGTGTAATAAACATTACCAATTAGCCAATATTTGATTCATGAAAACTGAAAACAAGTAATTATAACATATGGAATGAGTATATAAAAGTATTCAAGGGGTGGCTGGCTGGCTCAGTCAGTAGAGCATGCAACTCTTGATCTCAGGGCCGTGAGTTCAAGCCCCATGCTGAGCACAGAGCTAGCTTACTTAAATGAAAAGGCACTCAAAATGCTGAGGAAACAAGAAGCTGAGAAAATAAGCCCTCACCAGTAGCGTAAGTGACAGAGGCTGAGTTAAAGAGGCACATAGGTTGCAAGCCACAGGTTATATGGTAAAGCTGTCTCTGGAAACTTCAGCTGCTAAGGTACTCAGAGGCAGTGTGGGATGACAGAATATGACCTCAGGAGCCACACAGACCCTGGGTTTGCATCCTTATTGTGGCAGACTACATTTCCAATCTCCTTTGCAGCTGTGCAAGGCTTTGAAGATTAAGTTCTAGCCAATGATTGCAAGTAGAAGTAGTGCTATAGACTGTGTCCTCTTGAAATTCATACGTTAAAATCCCAACCCACAAGTGTATTAGGAGGTGGGGCCTTTGGGAGTTCACCAAGGCACCCTCCTGAATGGGATTGGTGCCCCTATAAAAGAGACCCCAGAGAGCTCTCTTACCTCTTCTGCCATGTAAGGACACAGCTATCAATGAACCAGGAAGGCACAGCTGTTTATGAACCAGGGAGAGAGCTCTCATCAGACACAAATTTGCTGGCACCTTGATCATAGTCTTCCCAGTCCCCTGAACCATGAGAAATAAACTTCTGTTGTTTATAAACCACCTTGTTTATGGTTAAGTTGCTATAGAAGCCTGATGGACTAAGACAATGGAATAATTTCCAAGAAGTATCCTTAAGAGAAGGGAATTTCTCTCCCCTCTTCCTATTTTTTTTTTTTTCTGTTGGCAGATAGGTGACCATGAAAACACATGCTAGGGCAACTACCTTAGATTATCAGATGGAAACCTTATGCGGAGGATAGAGAGCAACATGAGCCACAGAGTCTGATGAATATGAAGCCACCATACCAGCCTCATGTGGCCTGTGGGAGGAAAATAAAGTTTACCACATGTTTTAGCCACTACTGTCACTTGCAGTTGAACTTAATCCTAACTCCTACCAAAAGTGAGACCTTAATGAAATACAATCTGAAAACTATGAGTCTCAGTTTCCTCATCTACAAAATGAGAATAATAATAATACTTATTTTTATAATTGTTGGAAGGACTGAATTATGAGTAAATACATTTAATCCATCTAAAATAATGCCAAGTATCCAAGTAGTAGTATTATAAACAGCAGTATTTATATGTTTACTATGATTATAGTAATGTTCTGTGTCTTTCCAAAGCTCATGCTCCACAAATCTCTAAAACTTGAACAGAATCAGTACCCCTGTTCTCTGACCGTTGCATCAACTATCATCAAGGTCAAGCATCAGCTGAAATCCATGGTGTTTACTTGAGCAGTGGGGGATATTGGGGTAGAAGAAGATGGGGGAGGAGGGTAGAGTTGGGAGAAATCAATAGTTCTTCAGATATGTGAAGTTTGAGATGCTTATCAGGTATCTAAGTGGAAATAAATGTAGAGTAAGCAGTTTGATATATGATTCTAGAGCTATTCAGGAAGGCACTGGAGCACCGCAGATTTGAGTCTTATCAGCACCTAGATGGTATTAAAAGCTATGGGGTAGAATGAGATCACCTAAGAATGTATATCTCAAGATAACAAGGCCAAGAGCATAGTCTTCAAAGCATTCTAATATTTAGAGTTCAGTAGAGAAGAAATTGATAAGGAAAATCCAACCAATAGGCTGTTTCAGAAAGCCTAGAGACTCAATGTCTTATGGAAGAGGTAATCAGCTGTATCAAATGCCACTGAGAAGTTAAGTGAGCAGAGGACAGAAATTGCCTGCTGGCATTGGTGAGAAATGGGTCACTGGCAACTAGATATGTTAGGCAGCCTCTAAGATGGCCCCCCATGAGTCTCTCCTCCTGGTATCCATACCCTTGACTGGATTTACTGACTTATTTTTTTTTTTAATTTTTTTTAAAGCAGGCTCCATTCCTAGCCCAATGCAGGACTTGAACTCAGGGCATGCCCCTGAGATAAAGACCTGAGCTGAGACTAAGAGTCAGATGCTTAATCTGGTGAGCCACTCAGGCACCGTTTTACTGACTTTTAATAGAATACAGAGGTGATGCAACTTCTGAGTCTAGATTATAATATGGCTACAGCTTCTATCCTGCTATCTCTCTGTCTCTCTTTCTCTCTCTCTCTCTCTCTCTCTTCAGTGTTTGGCTTGAGTGCAGGCACAGAATAAAAGATAGGTTTAAACTGAGTAGGGATTTTTCAAGGCAATGATGAGAGAAGAAAAGAGGTTTGGGACTTAAAGAGGCTTATATGGGAGTAGTCATAATGGTGGTCTCTAGACTCTAAGCTATGTGAGAAGAGAAGTGAGAACATGAAGTATGTAAGGGAAAGAGAAAACATAGTAGGACAAAAGATTAGAACCCCAGTGGGATGAGGACCCAGTGGAATACCAGAGTAACTGAGGAGAAAGGATTAAGAGGTAATGGGTAGAGAGAAGAATGCTTCAAACAGAGATTTTGAAACACATACTTGTGAATGTAATGTCTACAGTACAACCTTAAGAGTCAGTGGCTCAGAGAGAGTGAAGGAAAATGTGGAAAGAAACTAAAGGTGTGGAATAATTACTGATGTAGGTGTGGAAATCATCCAGGATCTCCACAGACATATGGTAAGGATGACAGTGAGGCAGATGCCAGGACCACCAGACCCAGGAGTAGCAGGTTCTCTACCCAGAATGAATTTCCTACTCTGTATCACTCAGAGACAGTCGGCTTCCCTGACACCTCTAAGCTCAGACATTAGAAAGTGGTAACTCACATTAGAACCATAATTTATCTAAAGACAAGTCTTCCTCATTTCTACTCTTCCAGGATATGCCTTAAGCCTACAAACAAGTGGTATATTTAATGTAACAACACAAGAATCAAAAGTAAAAAGCTCACACATAAAACTGGTGCCCCCAAGACTGAATCACTCTAAACAAAGATGGTCATATTACATACTCACAGCTGGAGGCATTGAATGATATAGAAGACAAAATTGGGCTGCTTGATGTGTGCTCCTTAGTCACTTTAGGTTTTGTCAACGAGCAAGAAAGATCAAGACACTGGGGGAATGTAGGAGGAAAAATAGCAAATTTGGGCAAAGGGAATGAAAGGAAGGCTATAAGTACATCTTTAAAGCATTTGCACCTGCTTAGGAATGAACTTTAAAGATTTATTTATTTGAGAGAGAGAGAGAGAGCAGAGGGGGAGGGGCAGAGAGAGAGGGAAAGAGAATCTCAAGCAGACTCTGCACTGAGCGCCAAGGCCGACATGGGGCTCGATCCCATGACTCTGAGATCATGACCTGAGCCAAAACCAAAAGTCAGACACTCAACCAACTGTGTCACTCAGGTGCCCCAGGAATGAACTTTAAAAGGAAATACTATTTTATCATATAAAAATTTATCAGAAATATTAAAACATAATGGAACCACATTTGTCTACAGGGTGACAATGCAAAACACCCACTTAAAGTTTGGAAGACTACTTTTAAATTATATTAAATCTTAATTAAGTGCTTGATCACTTCTACAACACATGCTAGCTGGATTCTGAGCTTGTTTTCTCACCTGTAAAATGGAAATAGTAACCAAAAATTTCATGGGATTTCTGTAAGAACCAACAGACATGGTATATGTGAAAGTGTTTTATAAATTCTAAAGTTCTCTACACATAAAAATATCTTCATCAACATCCACAGGAAATCATGATTATCATATGAACATCCATTATTTGTGTCTACCTAGACCTCTGCCCTCCTTCCACTAATAACATATCCCCCTCCCAGTGAAGAACTGTTGTTCCTTATCATTGAGGGAGTACCCACTGCCCATGCTGGCCAAGCGATTCATCACACCTCATACACCTGGCCACAGTGCTGGGTCAGGACAGCTGTGTCCTGTAAGTCAGTCCATTCATAGTTCTTCTTGGGTTCCTTTTTCTTTTCTTGCCAAGAGCTATAAGAATATGTCCCCAGAGAGACTGGCAACCATATCCTCCCCTGCCACCTGCAGGATAAAGTTGACATGTAGAAAGAATGAGAAGTGAGACAGAGTCCTTAAAGAATTTCCATCATCCTATATGGCCAGCCCCAATCCTGTCCATCTCATAATTTCCTTACATGAACTTTATGCACACTCAAACACACACATACATAAGCATTTGAGTTTCATTTTAGTCACTTCCAATAAACAATTTGGCTAACACAGATTCCACAACAAAAAACTTTCAAATTAAAAAAAGTGGAGAGAGAAGAACTTGCTCATTGTTTCCTTTTCAAATCTAGAATAGTGTTCAGAATAGCACACAGAACCACTGAATGGGAGTAACCTTAGAGATACATCTAGAATGATGTAAAGACACATCATTTTACAGATGAGGGAACTGAACCCCCCTAATATGAAACAACTGGAGCAAGTTCATAGTTTGCCAGTAAATTCGGTGAGGGTTCTTTGCTTATAAAATAGTTCTTTGTGGGGCACCTGGGTGGCTCAGTCGGCTGAGTGTCCCACTCTTGATTTTGGCTCAGATTTCCCGAGATCAAGCCCTGAGTTCAGCAGGGAGTCTGCTTGGGTTTCTCTTTCTCTTTCCCTCTGCCCTTACCTCCACTCGCGTGCACGCACTTGCATGCACACTCTGTCTCTATGAATCAATCAATCTTTAAATAGAATAAAATAGCTCTTTGCTTTACAAAACACTACACTATATTTTTCCTTTTAGTTGATGCTTACAATATATATTTCCTAATCTATGACCATGTTAAAAAATACTTCATTGAATTTGTAAAACTTTGATTTGTACACAACTCAGGAAAGCACTTATTGCATTTATATATAATTCCAGCTTGGACACGCTACTTATGGTATCAGAAATTCAGAGTCTTTTCAATGAGTCAGCACTGGGATAGACAAAATGTTTAGATTGGAAAATCTCAGTAGCTTGAAGAAGTAGAGACGATTGCCTGGTAGAAACATGATACTCCTATTAAATGTTCCAGTGATTCCTAAAGCAGTTGATGAAATCCTTACTGCTGTAATTCTTGTATTAGGTAATTTTAATAATTTCATGTTCTAAGTCACAACCGTTTAACCAGTTTCTCTTGGAGTGCAATTATTTTCATCAATCTTTCTGTATATCTAATGGAACTGAGAGAGCCCCAAAAGGAATCATATATCAGCTCCCTCCGTGAACTATCCTTTTCGTTCAGTGAAACACAGCTCAAAATAGGATTTTCAAGGGTGTCATTTTTCAGATGGTATTCAATGTTGTTTACTATTTGCTTTTATTTGAATTACTGAGCTCAATTTTCCGATCTATGGCTTGGCTTTTTGTATATCTTCAAATGCATGTATCTTCTTCCATACTATCCTACATTATATATTTGCTTATATATCTTCTTACATATATAACATATGTAACTTGCATATCTTTACTTTTGCCCAGTGAGAACTGGGTGGAAGCTTATTCTCAATGTTTTGCCACCTCTTATCCTCTATCCCTGTAAAGCCCCAGAAAGTTGCTACGGAGGGACCAAATCTCTACTGGGTTAAAGCTGACAGTGGGCAATACTGAGCCTTCTACTAAATTCAAAACTATGATTTCTGTATGCTTACTAATGCCAACTTTTTTCTCCATTGCTTTTTCAGGGGTCTAAGGATAGTATAGCGATAGACATAGTGTTAATCTTAAAAGCTATCAGTCACAAGGAGGAGATGTCGTACTAATAACAAGAGAGCATATAATCATAGATATCAAAACCAAAGAGGTGCAAAGGAACAGAAACATAAAAGTCTCAGAGAAAAAAAAATGCAATGCTTATTGAGCAAATAAAGATGTTAACCTTTAGACTGAAAATTAAAACAGCAGCAAGATACCTTTTTTTTTTCACTAATAAAAACAGCAATGACTTACACATGTATGTTCAACACTGGCCAGAGTGTGATGGGATAGGCACTCTATCTCTGTTGGTATATCTTATAACAGCACAGTATTTCTGGAAAGCTATTTAACAGCACATCAAGAGTCTTTAAAATATTCACACTTTCACCCACTTTCAAAAACCACCACCCCCCACAAGAAAATAATCAGAGCAAAGACAAAGATTAATGCATGACATTATTTTGGTGGTGCCTACAGCAATTAAAAAATGTAAACACCATCAATGTACAAAAGCAGAATGGTTAAATGAATTACAGAACAGGCATAGGCCGAATTATTAAATAGTGATTAAAAATGATGTTTCTGAAAATGTTTAAAACATGGAGAAATTCTCATGATTTCACACCATGAAGAAAGTAGGGCATGTGACAAATGTACTGCAGAAGAATCCATGAAACTGAAAGTACCTGCTACTCCCCAGCCTTCATTTGAGGAAACCACCCTGAGCGGTTGTTTGTGCCTCATGTTGTCTTAGCTTGTGATAATAGGGGTACCACATCATTTAACTTGTGCAAATTTAATTCTATGACCTCCGCAAAAAATAAAATGAGAAAAATAACTTCTGAAGTAGCGATGGCAATTTCCACTAGATAAGTGTGTGCCCTAAGTGAGCCTGACATGGGAATTATGAATTTGCTGTTCCCTCAGAAATTTCAGGCTCTAAGGAGCTGTCACTGTAGAGGAATCTTGCCAAAATGTGTAATTCTAGAGTATAAAGAGGTAGTTCTATAACATTATCCTTTGCATATGAACTCTATTGCTCTGTACCTTCTCATCACACTGGCTCCTGTAACATCCCCTAGGGTGTCTCTATGTTGCCAAACTGAGCAGGTTGTTCTCAGGCTTCATCTTATTCAACCTCTCAAGGCACTTGATACATTTACATTTTCTTCCTTCTAGAGAATGTCCACCTCACTTCCGGGAACATTATTCTCTCTTCCTTTTCATCCCATTCATCTGTTTCACTGATCCCTTTTCCTCTTCCTGTAGTCTATTAAGATTATAGTGTTTTCAGGTCTTAGTTTTTCAACATCTTCTCTGGCTAGACTCAGGTGATCATGGTTCAGGAGAACGATGGCTTTAAATATCAACTATAATCATATGATAATAATAGGACTAATGACTCACCCCCTACTTTGTGCCCCATTCTAAGTATATTACATATATTAATCAACCCTCACAATGGGGCTATGAGATAGTTCATATTATTATCCCCACCTTAAAATAAAAACTGAGGCACAGAGAAATTAAATAATTTGCCCAGAGTCACAGCTAATAGAGGATGGATTCAAGACCTGAACCCAGGCATTCGGGCTGCAACTTGCCTGCCTACTCTTAAGTACTATCCTGTATTATACTCCACCACCTCCTCAATGATTCCTAAGTTGTACCTCTATCTGTTACCTCTTTCCTAAAACTCAAGATTTGTACACTGGACATCTTTGGTTTGATGTTTAATGTAAACTTCAAACTTAAATATATCCAAAATGGTATTTTTATTCCCCTTCAAATCTCTTCCTCCTGTAGCCTTCCTGCTCAGTGAATGGCCTCCCCACTTTACTCATTGCTCAAGCCATCCTTGACTTCCCTTCCTCTCATTTCTCATACTCATTTAAATACTGTTGGCTCTGTCTTCTAAATAAATCAAGAATCTTGTTTTTTTTTTTTTTTTTTCCATCTTTTTTGTAGCTATCACCATAAAGCACATCAACTTTTCTCACCTGGACTCCCACATAGTCTAATTTCTACATAAATTGAGACTACTCTATGCTGAGGAAAATCAGCTCCACTACCTTAGCCATGACATACTGGTCTAAGGGTCCGTGTCTAAACCAGTTGTAACTATATATAAGTGGACATAAGGAAAGTTAAACCTGTCTGGCCAATAAGGATGCTCCATATGAGTGGTGGCTCACTAACCCAATTAGATGATAATTTGGGGGGTTATATGATGTGAGTTTGTATGCTGACCAGTGCTAAGTGACTGCCCTGGTCCTCTGAGGCCTGTTATGTAAGTCTAGTCTTGAAAACCTTGGATCCCTGTGTGCAGACTAAGAAGAAAACATCTCATTGTATTATACATTTGCCTTTTAAAAAAGTAATCTTGTTATAGTCCTTTAAAAAGTAATCCTGTTATAGTGCTTCTTTACAATTTTAAAAAGAAAAATGTGCATGGGAAAAGAATGGAGGAAAAGAAATCAAATCGCAATTAGTATTCAACTCCAGGAGCTCTTTGTATGGGGCTTTGTTATTGTTGTTCTGCTTTTTGCTGTTTTACTCTACTTTTCAGAATATCATGTTTTGATAATCGAGGAAAACAATGTTAAGAGCCAAGTGTAAGAGGGACTGTGGAAAGAGTATTTTCATATTCAAAAAGAATGGGATCAAGGCAATTGTGAAGTATATTATTGTTTATTCACTATTATTTTAAAAATTCACTCATTCTCCTATACAAATACTTGAATCCTAAAAGAAAAAGAAGAATATAAAAATTTCAAATTCTGACCTTTGAATCTATATTTGACATACTTCTTACTCCCAAGGAAGTTTAAAAAAGAAAAGGAAAGGCAGTGGACTCAAGACATTTAGTTCTAATCTATGTGCCCTCTGCTGGCTGTCTTTTTCATGGCTTTCCACCATTGCATTTTTGGTTTTGGGGGAATGTTTTTATGTTTTTCTGATACTACTGCAAGACCAAAAAAAAAAAAACGAACAAACAAACAAAAAAAACCCACATAACTCCTCAGATATACAAAACTAGTAACATTTTAAAATTCAAGAAGTCTTTGTAACAAGGCTCTGTTGGGCCCCCAAATAACTTGCTGTCTCCTTTAAAACAAAGATAATAATGACTACACAAGGCATTTATATGATGCTCTCTACAGATTTTCCTAAACTCATAGCTATTTAACTTATTGTGATTGTACCTTACCATGACTCATGTGTACATCACTCAGCTGCAAAACGTCCCTCTGCAGACTGCATACAAATTACTAAACCCCAAGCAACCTCCTCTTTGGGATCCAAATCACTTTCTTGATCCCCAGCTGGTTCCATCTCACAGCCCCCTTTCCCAGAGGTTCCCCCTTCTAAACCAGTACCAGCCTAAGCATGGCCTCTTAAGATGTTACTGGTGCTCATATAGAAAATGAGGAAGATACAGAAGAAGGGAAGGGTGCATTCAACAGGAAAAAAATAGGAAGGGAAGAAGGAATAAAGATCAGCAGACTGAGAGAGAATGTCCAGTTGGCATAAAATAATGATTTTGTTCTGTGCTTGATAAATGGCTTCGAAGGTGGTTTCCATAGAGAAGTCCAAGCATGTACTGAATTATGGAGACACTGTTACTTGCATTGGCTAAAGAGCACTACTCTGAAGGGCAATATTCTTTTGGTATTATGATTCAGGTTTTTTTGGGGGTGGGGGGGATATTGTCAGTATATTTTTATTATTTTAAATTTTATTTTATTTTTGAGAAAGAGAGAGAGAAAGAGGAAGGGAGGGCAGGGGGAGAGAGAATATTAAGCACGTTCCATACTTAGTGTGGAGCCTGATGCAGGGCTCCATCATACAACCCTGAGATCATGATCTGAAATGAACTGAAGAGTCAGACACTTACCAAATGAGCCATGCAGTCACCCTGATCACTTTATTTTAAATTAATTTTTATATCCTGCTTTCTTCCAAAAGGGATTTAAGATAACTTCCAAAGATGTTGTAGAGTAACAAGAAGGATTAATTTTTTAAAATTCTGGTGCTCCTCCTGGATTAGCAGATGGTGAGCTGGCTGGAACTGGCTCTACTCCCTCTCCCAATGGGAAACTTGCATCCAACCCCAACTTCCCCTTGCAGCAAGGCTTCAAACTTCCCACTGGTCTCCAGGTCTCCAGGTGGTATGCAGGTGTATTCCCAGTGCTGCTGCAGAGCAGGCACCTAACCTCTGGCTGCTTGGCAACAAGGAGTCCCTATCACTGACAAGGGCATTTGCATGGTCACTCATAAAAAGGAGACCAATTAAATGTTTTTCTCTCTTTCCTGGAACATTCTAGATCTGCCCATTCCAAGGTGCCTCTGCACAGGGTAGTAACACAACTATTGCCTCTCTGACCATGAGCTCTAGCCAACACCATCTGTTCCTACTGGTGTTATTTACAAGACTCAATACGATATATTGGGGATCCCTGGGTTCCTGCCTTCAGTCCAGGGTGTGATCCTGGAGTCCCAGGATCGAGTTCCCCATTAGGCTCCCTGCATGGAACCTGCTTCTCCCTCTGCCTGTGTCTCTGCCTCTCTTTCTCTCTATGTCTCTCATGAATAAATAAAATCTTTAAAAAAAAAAAAAAAGACTCGATACAATATAAATTCACACCACAGAAAAATTAAGTACATACATAAATTTATAGGAATGAGTAATGAAAAAATAAGATGGAACTAGGGTTGATGACATAAATTGATTGCATGTCATGAAGTTACATGTTCTTGTATGCCGCAAGTCCCAATGATTTCAGCCCTTGTGTATCTTTATTCCCTATAATACTCAGAACAAGAGTCCAAGTATCCACTCCATGGGACCACAGGCAGTCCACTCTTTCTCTAGGTTCCATTCACTGAGGGTCTCTAGAGCCCTACAGAAAGCCTCCATATGCTACAATCCTGTCTTGGTGGTCATGGTCACATGGCTACCTCTTTAGCTTGCCATCTTTATTTTTTTTTAAAGATTTCATTTATTTATTTGAGAGAGAGAGAGAAAGAGAGAGAGAGAGCACAAGCAGGGGGAGAGGCAGAGGGAGAAGCAGGCTCCCTGCTCTGCAGGGAGCCCAACATGGATTTCTATCCCAGGACCCTGAGATCATGACCTGAGCTGAAGGCAGATGCTTAAAACTGAGCAACCAACCCAGCCTTCCATCTTACTTTACAGGTCACTTCTGGCCATCTCAGAAGCAGCCTCATCCTGACCTCTGCCATTTTTCCCTCCTAACACTGGGTAATTCCACACCTGAGATAAATTTCTAGAATATGTAAGACTTTACTAAAAGCAAAGGAGATATCACAAGAGAATTTCTATACAGAAAAGGTAAATTACTTAGATATTTAAATGGTCACAACCTTTAGAATCCATAGGCCAAACTTAATGCAGTTACTTCCTCATCCTTTACCCCAGGGACTTGGTCTAATAGCAGGTTCCAGCTTCTTTCTCACAAAGGAATATTTTTTTAAGATTAATTTATTTATTTTATGAGAGAGAGAGAAAGCACAAGTGGTAAGGGCAGGAGAGAGATTCCCAAGCAGACTCTGCTCTGAGCATGGGGCCCCATATGGGGCTCTATCTCACCACCCTGAGATCACAACCTGAGTTGAAACTAAGAGTCAGATGCCTAACAAACTGCACCAGCCAGGTGCAGTGCAAGCCCCCAGCCGCCCCCCCCCCCCCACTTTTAAAGATTTATTTATTTACCACACAGGAATTTTTGACTCTGACTTCCCTATTGAGGTTTTTTATTTTCACTAGGGTCTAATAGGGAAGAAAATCATGTTTTCCTCCCCATCAGCATCAGGCTCTTCTTCCAGACAATAGCATAAAAATCTACACAGATATGAATACCCCAAAGGAGGTCAATTTCATTTCACATTCAGAGATATTTAGTTCCCATACTGTCCAAAGCTCTCTGAAATAAGATTTTGGCTTTACCTTTGCAAAAGAGAAATGAGAGTATTTTTCTGAATCTAGAAAATAGTTCTTCTCAAATCAGAAAACAGCTGGCAGCTTTAAGATAGCAGCTCAAACTGACTTAGTGTCATCAAGATTTCAAAAATACTGGCTCCATATTTTTGGTGGACCACAAATATGGTTCTAAATCTTGAAAACATTGTAGGGGGAAACATGATTTGCTTTGTGTTTCAAGATAGCAATAAGCTTTCCTTGTGGCTATCACAAAGAGAGAGAACTATGTAAGGGCACCTGGGTGGCTCAGTTGGCTAGGGTCTGACTCTTGGTTTTGGCTCAGGTCATGGATCTCAGGGATGTGAGATTCAGCGTCCAGTTGGAATCCATGCTCAGCAGGGAATCGAGATTCTCTCCCTCTCCCTTTTCTCTTCCCCCTGCTCATACACACATTCTCTCTCTTTCTCAAGTAAGTAAACTATTTTTTTTAAAGAAACATACATTTTAATGTCAATTATAAGTCCAGATATTGGTTCATTCTAAATAAATTTGAGTGAACATGCTCTGGCACTTATGGTTATAGACATCTTTCCACATTTATGAGCACTCTGGCCTAAACTGGAAAATATTCAAGAAAAAGAAGTACAGTAAAATTTAATGTGTCCTTTGAGTTGGCTTTCTCTTTCTCTTTCTTCCTTTCTCTCTCTCTTTCTTTCTTTCTTTCTTTCTTTCTTTCTTTCTTTCTTTCTTTCTCTTTCTTTCTTTCTTTCTTCAAGATTTTATTTATTTATTCACGGGATACACAGAGAGAGAGGCAGAGACATAGGCAGAGGGAGAAGCAGACTCCCTGCAAGGAGCCCAGTGCAGGACTTGATCCCAGGATCCTAGGATCATGACCTGAGTCAAAGGCAGACACTCAACCACTCAGCCACCCAGATGCCTCTTGAGTTGGCTTTCACAAATAAATTTGCTGAAGCTAACAACGCTGAAGGAAGACCTCTCCACTAGCCAGATAGTGACGAGATTTTTCTAAAATAAAAAAGTTGGGATTCGACTAAATCTTGAAATTTTTCCAAACACACCTGTTTGAAGCACTGAATAAAGTTGTTTATCATTTATTAAGCACAACTGGAGAAGCTTTGGGGAATCCGTGTACCTTGGAACCAGTCAAGCTAGTATGTTACTTGACACAGAAGAAATCTGAAGCAGTGTCTTATTCAAGTAACATAATCCACACTCAAATTCTCCCATTTCTATGCACATCATAGAATAATTGGCAGCTACTCTTCCTTTTCCTTTCAACATGCAAGTGGATGAAACCCCTGCATTTCTCCCTGCATTCCACACTGACTTGTAGCTGCTGGGGGCAGGCTTAAACTTCAAAGAAGAACTTCTCTTTCCTGAGCCCTGTTTTGAAACTTCAAAGGCCCGCACTGTCTTCGAAATGGTGACAAGTTTCCTTGCCAAGAAAACTTCCCCATGAGGATAATCTTGATATTCTGGGCACAGATGGAGTCCTTGCAGGACTTGGTAACACATCTGGTTTGCGGCTTTGATGAACAAAGAGGCTCCGTATGTCATCATGACTCATCGCTGTCCTCATCAGCATGCATTTCGCTCAGAGACTCTGCCAACGGACTCAACAGAAGTTTTGTCATCATCTACTTTAAGTCCTCAATTCCATCAGATCCAGGGCCTTCATTCACCTCACTTTCAAAAGATTTTGTTAAGAAAGGAGAGCAAAATAGAAATGTTTTCTACTACACAGAAGATCACTGGCCTTCTTGAGGGTAAGTCTTTGAAGAGTCAATTGAAACATCAGGGGGGATTTTCAGCTTCCTGAGGGAGAAAAGGAAAGTCTGCTCAGTATAAACTGACAGGAAAGTATTCATTCATGATGTGATTTTTTTTTTGGCAATACTTGTAGCCATAGGCAAGAGTTAAAGCTTTCCATTCAAAACTTGAGTCACCATTACGGATGCTGGTAAAAACAAAACAAAATAAAAACTATTTTGGCAAAGCCCCCCCCCCCTTTCCTATTCTGGAAGATAAAATTGGACATAGAAAGCAGAACTAACTTTTAAGGCTAGAGGAAGTGCTTCTGTAAACAGGAGAGAGGATAGAGCCTTAGAGAGTTTGGTGTAGGTAGAAATCTGAAGACATAATCAAACATGGCAGAAAAATACTTTTGCTCAGATTATTTGCTTAAAATTTGGGAACACAGAATCAGAAGACATACTTTCTTTGATGACATAGTATCGATAATGTAGATGAAACACAGAAACAGAAGGGAACTGCAGGAAAGAAAAAGCTGCATTTTCCCCCCTTTGTTTCTCTTCTGGCTTCTATTCTCACTAGAACATAAACCCCCACCCCACTCTCCACATGCTTTGTAATGCAAATGGCTATGTCCTCCTTGTAAAGGACAAGGGGTTAATGATTCTCTAGAACAATGGCTAAAATTCTCTAGAATAAATAACATCTAAGGAAGGATCAGATGAGAATGACCCAAAGGAAGCTATCATTTGTGCATTTCAGGTCCTGTAACTAGACATCTCAATACCAAGACCCCCTGACTTCAAGAAATACTACCTGGTCCCTTGTCTTTGTTCTAACTGGTCCCTCCATGCCTGAAAGGACACATATATCAGACTACCATCCTCATAAGAATAGCCAAAGATAAGATTCATGATCTGGGTAGCCCTGGTGGCTCAGCGGTTTAGCACAGCCTACAGCCCAGGGTATGCTCCTGGAGACCTGGGATCGAGTCCCATGTTGGGCTACCTGCCTGGGTCTCTGCCTCTCTCTCTCTCTGTGTATCTCTCATGAATAAATAAATAAAATCCTTAAAAAAAAATAAGACTCATGCTCTTTTCCTTTCTAAGTCCTCTGGACACTCTGTCCATACTTTTCCCCCCCGTCTTCCACGCCCCTCACCTCTCTCTCATATACATATATCTTCAATAAACTGCTTTCAGCTCCTGCTGGCTCATGCTTGATTTCCATCCTACATGAAGCTAGGGACTCTCTTGGCTGGTCCCATGGGACCCCCAACCTTTCGGTCTTCAGACCTGGCCTGCCAGCATCACAAAGACAAAGCTGACCTCAGTGACTAAGAACAAAGAAAGTGATGCAATGTGAATTCAACTGGAAGAATCTTGAGGGAATTCAGCACCTGGAAATAAGTCTGTCCTTATGTGGCAAAGGGAGCTACTGATACAGTCCTAAAATTTTTCAACTATTAATATAAAACGTTAGAAAGCATCTGGGTCAAACTCATACATATTCAAGAACATTTCACCATTTCCAAGTTCTCGTACTGACCAAGGACAACCTCCTTGATACTGAAATAAACCATTAGAATTAAGTTTGACTTTTAATTTTGTTTGTGTGTGTGTGTTTTTTTTTTTTACCTTTTTTTAAAGCAAGGATTCAATTATATTTATATGAAAAATGAAAATGGGAGATATAATTCTTTCTGGGAAACATTTTTCTATTCGAGGTGAAGGAAACCAATTTCCAGTGCAATAAATTATATTAACTGAAAAATAGTGTATGTACAAGTTTATAGAATTTTTGTCTAGAGTTGGAATCAACAGTCTTTGGCAAATGTTCAAAGCAGTACATGACTCCAAAAAATTTTAAAATGCTGATCTAGAGAAACAGTTGTACTAGTTATCCTTGAAGCAGGTAGTGATTTGGGGTACTGGGCAAGTACATGGAGTCCAGTCAGACAATTTTGCAGTTTGAGTGTTGCATTATATTCTTTACTAGGGTAGAATTAAAATCCTCATAATAGAACGGAGTTGCCTCTAAGAATTTTACCTGATAAATGCCCATTCCTCCTCCTATCAAGTGAAGACTCTCTTCTGAATATAATTTGGGTTAACTGTATTGTCAAGACAAATGGATACTTGAAGACCCAAGTTCCACATCATAGAATACAATAATTTCAACTGGGAAAAAATTTATGGTTTTCCATTAGAAAAATAGAGTAAATAGAGTAAATCTCTCTTATATCACAGAGACTAAAACACAGAGTCTAAGAACTTAGAAGTCTTAGGACTTTTTCCTAAGAAGATTAGGAAAGTCAGCTTTCTGTGGCCTATTTAGTTTGTCTACCTTGAAAATTAGCACTTAACGGCTTTTAAAACTGAAATGTGAAACTGTGGTCAAGTTCAAAGAAAGGAAAATGAAATTCAAGGAAAGGTTGACTTTCGGTTGTAAATGCCAGTTCACTCTGCATAACCTCCAGGTGTTAAATAAGGCTCCACTTGTACCCGGAGCCTTATTATTTTCTATAATAGAAAACAAGGTTGAGATGGCTTACTTGGTGTTGAGAGCTACATGAGTGTTATTTCGTCAATACATACTTCTTAAATAAAACCACAAATATCTGATTCCACCATCCAAGCCTTCCCACTAAAAGCATACTCTTTTGAAGCTTTCTAATTTCAAACAACTTTCTTTTTCATGATTATCCTTATTACTATAATGCCCTGACTCACTCCAAGCTTCTGTGTTACACACTAGAGGGGTCTTCTCCCCATACAGCAGTGGGCAGGCTGAGAACCCAGGTACCTCCACACCCAGGTGCCTTCAGCCCCAGGGTTTTGATTTGCCTTCCTATTACCACTTATGGAGCTTTTCTAGTGTCCTTTGTGACTATCTGGTCCCAGCTACCGGATTATACAACTGGGCCTGATGCCCAGAGAACCACAACTGCCATCACCTTGACATTAGCCCAGTAAGAATGATTTTGGACTTACCTTCAGAACTATAAGGTAATATGTGTTCTTTTAAGCCACTAAGCTTGTGGTCATTTGTTATAACAGCTATGAAAAAACACTTGTTAAGATGACAATCTTTCCAAATTGATTGCCAGATTCAACAAAATCCCAACATGATTTTTTTTTTAAAGAAACTGACAAGCCAATCCTAAAATTTACATGGAAATGCAAAGGACCTAGAACATACTAAAAATGGCTCAAGGGAATTTGAGGAGAATGAGGGATATGTTTAAAACTGGATTTGGGTCATGGCTGCACAATGGTGAAAAATCAATGACTTACACTCTTAACCCAGATGAATTTTATGATATGTAAATTATACCTTAATATGGGTAAAAATAAAATATATGCATACTTACAAGGAGGTGTAATTGCTTGTACATAATGCTTTTTTACATTTATAAAACTGTTGAATCTAGGTGATTAACGAATCTAGAACAATTCAAATGATCTATTCCTCAGTGTTTCTTTGTGTTTAAAAATGTTCTCGATACAAGAATTCTTTGAATTTGTCATTGTTGCAATATAAACTAAATTACAGAGAAGATGAGATCATTGAATAATACCTTATACTACTGTATCATGTTAAATATAATTTTAAATCATTACTCTGATGTCTGCCTAATTGATTTTTAATTATTTAAAAGTCTTCATAGCTCATAGACATTAGAATCAGGCCCTTTGTCAGAAACATAACCCTATATGATAGCATTGATCCTATGAGAGAAGCAGGTTTTATTAAGATTTAGTTTTTGGGCCTCTTCCCTGAGAAAATAACCTGCTGAGAATGTGTTAGCTAACTGCTTTTTAAATTTGTTCACATGTATCAGCTCTTCTTTTCCCCCACAACAACGCTTTAAGAACTTTGTGTATCTAAATCCATCATAGAAACATTCACTTTAAATATCCTTGATTGTTGATGAAATATCACATCAGTGTTTTGGTCTTCACAGTTTAGACTGGTGCCTACTATGTTTATGTCTTCTTAGAATCATAACATTCCAGACATAAAGGGATAAAGATGTTTGCGTGGTTGCCTTACAGAACATCTATAGCCCAAAAATAGACACATTTTTATGCTGTAGGCTATACATTGGTGAGTACATTTTATTGTCACTCATATTCACAACGATTTTATAATGCATTCCATTTTAAGAACAGACATAAATTGTGGCGCCGGGGTGGCTCAGTCAGTTAAGCAGCCAACTCTTGATTTTGGCTCAGGTCATGATCTTGGGGTCCTGGGATGAAGCCCTAAGTCTGGCTCCATGCTCAGCAGTGAGTCTACTTCAGGACACTCTCTCTCCCTCTGCCCCCCGCCGCCCCCGTCCCGCTAGCGCTCGCAAGTCTCTCTCTCTCTCAAATAAACAAATTTTTTTTAAAAAAGAACAAATCTTTTTTGCCAATGTTGCTTTATCTTTCTAATAAACATTTGCAAACTAGTGCTAAAAACATAATAATAGTGCAATGTTCATTAGCCAGTGTGAATAGAATCTCATGGCCACACATTCAAATGAACTGAATTTAATGTTATAACCTCAGCAAGATACCAATCTTTTAAAATAAAATATTCAAAAATATTCCTTGTATACTTACTATTATATACTATACATTGCCAGAGACATTTCACATGTGTGTACAGATATGTATCTATACAGAATTTATTCTACAAATACATAATGGGCAATTAAGAGATTTTTTTTTTTTAATGGTATTCTGGCCCTAATACCTGTTTGGTTTTTTCTTGCCTTACTTGCTGACCTACCTAATTCCCAAACTGGGCAGATATAAGTCTGCACTACCCAGAAAACTTTCTTTGACACTCACTCTTCCCCTGGGGTCCCTGTGCCCACGTGGCACCCCCTAGATCCTTGCATATCTTTACCCTCACTGCTTCACTAGGGATGCACCTGTCTCTTTACCAGGCTGCCTTCCCCACTCCATTGTGGTTCCCTCACATGCAGAATCTATGTTTTATTTCTCGTTGTATCACCAGTGCCTAGGGCATCTTTGGATGTCAAATAAATATAGCCTTTGAGGGACACCTGGGAGGCTCAGTGGTTAAGCATCTGCCTTTGGCTCAGGGCGTGATCCTGGAGTCCTAGGATGGAGTCCCACATCAGGCTCCCTGCATGGAATCTGCTTCTCCCTGTGTCTCTCATGAATAAATAAATAAAATATTTTTTAAAAATATAGCCTTTGAAAGATGCTAGTCAGGATGCAGATTATTCCGGGTCAACATTTATTGAAATTCTGCTGTTGGGTAAGAGCTCTAGTCAAGTAAGGAACCCAAGAATGAGTGGATCTAATTCTGTGGACTACAAGAACCTGAAGTATATCACAATTTAGAGAAGAATCTTTTGTGGTTAGAAGATTTTTACATTTTTAAAAATCTTACCTACTGTCCTTTAAGCAAAACTGTATTAACATATTTAGAAAGTATTTAAAATGTGTTTGCCATTCTTATTGTATATAATTATATTTCTATAGTTCTTAAATACTAATAATAGTTAACTCTGCCTGGGACTATTAGAAGCACTTTACATATAATACTGTATATCATTTATACTCAATACTTCATATATACCATGTATATACAGATAATTTATACCTAACCTGCTTTACACTATATCATTTATTCTCCACCCAATTACTCCCATTTTGACCATTTTATAGATGAAGAACCAGAAGCGCAGAGAAGCTAAGTAACTTGCACAAGTCATTTAATACAGAATATGATAGAGCCAAAATTTTAACACTCTCACTTTCTCCCCTGGGTTTTAGCTTAACATTTTCAGCAAATCTACAGTTTAAACCTCCTCCTCTGTACGCACAAAAAATTTAGTATTATCAAGTTAACTTACATCTAAATTCAGAAAAGTCCCTTTGTTCTGAATAATTTAAATAACAATGCCATGGATTCTAACACAATCTGAACCCACACAGGAATGGCTGTCACAAGGGAACTGCTGATAGTTGACAAATTTGAACTGCAGCTTCCCATTGAAAAAACAGAAGTCTTTTGAAATCCGATTCAAAGCTGGGATCAAGCCTTGCGGGCAACCCAGGTTTGGGAGCTTCTTCCATCCAAACATAAAATGACTAAATAATTAGCGCAGGCCCCATGAATTCACCATCTATTTGTTCAAGCAAATTAGGCTATGAAGTGAAAAAAGGAATTACTCAAAATAAATTAACAGGGATTCGAATGGTGTGCAGGGCTGACACAGGAGTAGCAAAATATGTGTTGTGCTTGCCTGCTGTGTAAGCTCCGAATTTTTCTGCCAATGTGGATCATTCTATTCATTGGTGATGTATTTATTATTTTTACCTCTCCACAAGTAATTGAGGCCTCAAAAACACACAGAGGTAAGGATGGTTTTTTAAAAATCTGAAAAGAGAGTAAGAGAGACAGGAGGAAGAGATTTAGATCAGCAACCACTGAGAAAGATAGGTTAATGCAACCCACGGAGAGTTACATTTAGTGCACTTGGCAGCCAAGGCTAAAAGAGAAACATTATAAATTATGCGGTTCACATTATCTGATACAAGAAAGCAGTTTGTTCTTCAGGATATACAAAATTTGTCCTAACATTCAGTTCTACAAGAAACTTCTCTCGGAGATATAGAAGCAATGGTCAGTATTAAATGAACACATGGATAGCAGTTTCGTAAAAGAGGCAGAAAGTTCTATTGTTTCTCTTCTGAATCATTCTCTGTTTGATCACATCTCTGTTTACTTGCATCTGTGTAGCACTAGCCCTGTCCCCAAATAATCCAATGTAACAGTTGTGTAATGTCAAATGATTAGAAGAGCCATTTCTCCCCACTAAATTATTTTTTGTTTAAAGATTTTATTTATTTATTCATGAGAGACACAGAGAGAGAGGCAGAGACATAGGCAGAGGGAGAAGCAGACTCCTTGCAGGGAGCCTGATGTGGGACTCCATCCCATATCCTGGGATCAGGCCCTGAGCTGAAGGCAGATGCTCAACCCCTGAGCCACCCAGGCGTCCCTCCCCCACTAAATTATCTTAAAGTCATATGAACAGAACCCAAGCCAGCTCTGCATTTCTGCTCCAACATTTAACACAAGTGGAAATTTCTGAATAAGAATTTAGGATGCCATGAACTCCTCAAGGGCAAGGACACAGTGATTAGTGAAGTCCCAAATGAATAAACATGTATTAAACCACAATTCTCCAAAAGACATTGCACTAATAGCTATGTGCGCTATTTTTTTTTTTTTTTTTTTTTTTTAGATTTTGGGGCTTCATAGAGGATTATAATCCTTCATATCTGGAGGTATAGATATAGAGATCCTGATTTTTCAATTTTATCAAAGAAAGATTTCAGAAAACACTATATCTATTATTACTATAATTTCAAAAAAAGATGAAGCATATTGACATAAGGAAAGTAAGAAGAGCATGGCTTCAACATAAAGGACAGTCCTCTAACTTGAATATATTAGCTTTTTTAAAACCTGGCTACATGCTTCATATTTTTTCCTCTGCTGCAGACTGGTGACAGCAACTACATATCTCTTCCCCAAACTTTCCTGTCACTAATATCCTGTTCAGTGTCCTTTATTGACAAATATATATATAAAACCCAGGTCTAATATCACAGAGCAGGCAAAAAAGGTGAATTCAGAGCTAAGAGGCAATGGGTTGATAGCTGATATATCATCCTCCATGTAAGCCCTTCCCACAACCTCTCACTGATCCTACAATGCTCGCTTCACCTATGCACATTGAACAAACCAGATACACCTCAAGAACTTTGCCTTGCTATTCTTTTACCTGGAATGCTCTTCCCCCAGATATCTAGACAACTGCCCCTCTCAACTTGTCCAGGCCTTTGCTCAAATGCCATCCTCTCAGTGATGGCTTTCCTGGCTACTCCAACACCGCATGCCCCTTCTCTTCCTCATTTTACTCCATAACACTTACTGATATATACTATAATGTATACTTTTTACTTATTTATCTTGTTTATATTTAATATCTTTGCTAGAAAATGACTTCTGCAAGAATAAAGATTTTGTCTGTTTTATTCATTGTTGTATTCTCAGCACTTAGAACACTGCCTGCCTCAGAGGAGGCACTTGATAAATATTTGTTTAATGAACAGTCTTTTAAAAAAAAAAGTAAAAGTTTACAAACTTTTAAGTCAAGGGTAATGAAAAAGTATATGGTTCCAAAAAAATTAAAACATATGTCCATGAAAAGACTTATACAAGAATGTCTATTGCTTTATCCACAAGAGCCAAAAAGCACTGTAAACCATTCATCTGTCCATCAACAAGGGAGCTGACATATATTTTATTGATGAATATACTCATCAATAAAAATGAATTAACTACTGATACACCTGCAACATGGATAATTCTCAGAAACATACTGAGCAAAGAACCCAGTTACAAAAACGTACCTACTGTATGAGTACTTTTATATGAAGTTCCATAATTGGTAAAACTAATCTATAGTAATAGAATTCAGAGTAGTATTTGCCTAGGAAAAGGGGAAAGGAATACAAGGGTCCCTTCTGGGATGACTGGATGTTCTATATCTCAATGGGGTGGAGGTTATCAGGAATACACACTTATCAAAACTCACTGAATGACAACCTTATAATGAGTACATTTCATCCTATGTAAATTTTACCTCAATGAAAAACTCAGTCATAATCTGATTCAAAGTCAAGTCACAAAAAAGCAATCTGTAATCCCAATTTGATGATAATCTGTTAATTAAATAAGGACAACACATATATTCTTCTAAGTTTACCAAGAAAAACAGTTACAATTTGAATGGCATATCTTGGTCCCAAATGGATTCTTTATTTGGAAATCAATAATTTTATTTCAGAAAAAAAGATAAATATTTGGCATATTGATGGTTTGAGTTTTTTTCTCACTACTAGAAGTTTTTGTATTATAAACTACTTTCTTATCTTTTATTATGAACAACTGGATAAATTTTAAGCTAATTTTATGTCTCCCAAATTAAAAATCACTTTTAAAATTCAGCTTGGGAAATAAAAGGTCTATGAATCAAATGTAATTGAGAATTCAATGACATTTGCAGCACTACAATTGTTCAGAATGATTTGATTTCAAATTTATTGGGAACATGCTTTAAAAATGCATGTTTTTTCCCCCTAAGTTTCAAAATAGCTCGTAAGTGGCTCTACCTTAAGGATTAGTGGAGAGGAGATGTTTCAGATGGAAGGAATATTAAGAAAGGTGGATGAGTTTTAAAAGAGGCACAGAAAACAATGAACTGTAGAGACTTAACCATAGGAAACAAACTGGGAGTTGCTGAAGGGGTGGGTGGTGAGGGGGTGGGGTAACTGGGTGATGGGCATTAAGGAGGGCATGTGATGTAATAAACACTGGGTATTATACCAATTAATCACTAAATTCTACCCCTAAACTAATAATGCACTATATGTTAACTAAATTGAATTTAAATACAATTTTTTTAAAGAAAAAAATTAGAAAATAATGGACTTGATTTTTACCCAGACTTCTTGAGATATGACCAGGAGAACATTAGTGGTCTTCTCTCTGGGCAGCCAGACTAAAATGCATAAATGTACTTGATATAGCTGGTGACCAGAATTCATATAGTCAGGCACATGCTAGCCATTCAATTCCTTTGCTAGGTTCTTTGCCTCATGGATGGGTCAATGCCAAGGTCTTCAGAGTCCCTGTAATGTCCAGTTAGGGAAGAGTAGGAGTCTGGAGTCTACTGGGTCTAGATGATTTACCACATTGCAGAACTGCTCAGATGACCCTTACAAGGTGTTACTGGTTCCCAGAACAGAAGGCTCTTGGGACTGTCAGTCTATTTCATTTCATCTAAGAGATCCTAATATAGTTGGGGGTTGAAGTTCCAATTGGATGATTCAGGACTCAGCTCTTACTGTGTGACTTAGGGTAAATTATTTAACCTTTTCTAAGAGTTGGCATCCTGGTTTGTAAAATGCAGCTATTAATAATACTTATCTCACAGCATTGTGGTGAGAATCTAATGAACATATCAAAATCCAGCACAATGCCTCATGACGAGTAAATACATAGACAGTGTTATGTAAAGATATGTTAGTTAGTTTTAGAGACTTTGAATTCCTGAGGGATTCCCCAAAATAACTTACTTTTTCTGGGGCAAAAATGTCCTGGCATAGCTGAAGCAAATGCAGTATCTAGCAGATTTCTTTTAGCCATAAAGCCTAATATTTAAGATAGATCATGTCCAAGGTCTGTGCTCACAGCAGTATCACTTGTATGGCAGTCCTAGGCAGGTACCTCTGGTGGAAAACTACTGGAAAGACTCTTCTATCTCCATCATAGACCTGTGCCTCATCACTCATAGGCTCCTCCCCCTGGATGGTCAAGGGAGCCAATTAGGCCAATATTATCCTAGGTTGTGTTTACATACCAAATTAAAAAAAAAATGACACTGGAAAATCCAGATACAATAAAACCCCAAACTTTAAGTAGTAAAAAGAAAAATGAGATGAATAATTATACTAGAAGAATTAGGGAAAAAATGTAATAATTTTGTAAGAGAGGGATGGAAGGCAGGCCGGCAGACAGGCTGGTCAGTCGGTCCTGAGCTTTCTTTCTTTCTTTCTTTTTTTTGTTTAAAGATTCATTTATTTATTTATCATAGACAGAGAGAGAGAGAGGCAGAGACACAGGAGGAGGGAGAAGCAGGCTCCATGCCGGGAGCCCGACATGGGACTGGATCCCGGGACTCCAGGATCGCACCCTGGGCCAAAGGCAGGCGCTAAACCGCTGAGCCACCCAGGGATCCCCCGGTCCTGAGCTTTCTAACAGCCAAGGCAAAGAGGGCAAAACTGAAGATTTCTTAAGTTCCAGTCTCCGTTTAAAAGGCATTGACCAGGGATATCTGGGTGGCTCAGTGGTTGGGCATCTGCCTTTGGCTTGGGGCCTGATTCTGGGGTCCTGGGATCAAGTCCCTCATAGGGCTCCCCACAGGGAGCCTACTTCTCCCTCTGCCTCTCTCTCATGAATAAATAAATAAAATCTTTTTTAAAAAATGACCCTGCCTGGACTGCAGAATGTTGGTGTAGACCCAGGGCTTTTCTGGTCCTGAGCAGCAGACCCTCCCCTTTTTAACCCTCCCCTAAGCTGCCTCTTACTTTTAGCAAAGCAGCTGGTGCTGGGTTCCCTACCAACATCTTCTTCTCTCACATACCCACCCTCCAGCAGTATGTTCTTTGAGGACACCCAATCACTTTTAAAATTCCTTGCATCTGTTCAATCTGTACGCTTCCACAACATCTTATCCAGTTTTTAAAACTTAGGGAGGGGATTAAATGCAGGGATAAGACATGATCTGCCCAGCCTCCATGAGAATCTAGATATGAACTCCTCTCATTCACAAATTTATATTCACAATTCTAGGAAAACAACTTCCTTTCCTATTTTTTAAAATATGTAATTCATATTCTGTTTTACGGGGATTAAGTCAAGCTATCTACCAAACAAAGTGCTTGTACTTCTATTTGTAATTGAATTTTGGTACACACAAAAAATAATAATACCAACCATCATAAAAAGCAGGCTGGGGTCATAAAAAAATTAATCCCTTGCTGCGATCATGAGAGATGGTGAGGACAGATAGACAGCAAAAGGAGTTACACATGTGGAAATTGTTTGGATGAGACTCCGTTGGCAGAAGAAAGGGCGTTGGCTGACAGAAATAGTTTTGACATGTCTTATAGATGGGTGATTCCAGAGTTCATAGAATCCTCTAAGGAAGGATGTTTCACCCTCAATAGGAAATTTTAAGTAGATGACTTCTCTTCACACAGCTAATAAGGAGAAGGAGTATCTCCAGGGAACAGGAGTAAGGAACTAGAAAATATCACCCTATTCCCTTGAGAGTAAGGCAACAATTTAATAAGAACCTTTGGCTTCTTTGTTGGATTTGGGGGAGGGAGGAGGAGAAGAGCACAGAGGGAGGAAAACAAAGAGACACTACTTAAACATGCATGCTGAATGTAAGCCATAGTCCCATTTCAGAAATGTCAAAATGTGTGAACATGTACACCTGAGAATCAAGAAAATACAGTGATAAAGCTAATAATATCTTTTTTTAAAGTACTTTTTGTAAATGATAGGTATTTGCTCTTTCTTCACGGTCATTTGAATGTCCATGTTAATCTTGTAAATTCCCAATTAAAGGTACATACTTGGAGAGAGAAGGTTACAATTTAGAGACTTTGGTGGAAATGTAATTTCATTTGTTATAAATCAAGTTCTTTTTTTTTTAGATTTTATTTATTTATTCATGATAGAGACACAGAGAGAGGCAGAGACACAAGCAGAGGGAGAAGCAGGCTCCCTGTAGGGAGCCCAACGTGGGATTCAATCCCGGGACTCCAGAATCAGGCCCTGGGCCAAAGGCAGGCGCTAAACCATTGAGCCACCCAGGGATCTCCATAAATCAAGTTCTTATATTTGATAACCAAGACTTAATTATAATGTGAAATGGGCAAAAGTGTTATTTTATTTTAAGATTTATTTATTTTAGAGGGAGTGGCAGAAGGAGAGAGAGAATCTTAAGCAGACTCTCCACTGAGCACGGCACTCAATGCAGGACTCGACCTCACGACCTTGAGATCATGATCCTGAGATCATGACCTGAACATCAAGAGTCAGATGCTTAACCAACTGAGCCACTCAGTCACCCCAGAGGGGTTATTTTAAACATGCAAACAATGTAATTACAGTTTCTTGATGTATTCTATAGATGCCAAATTCCACATGTATAATCCTTCATATAGCTACTATAAAAATTAATATATACAAGTATATATGAATGAACATATTATACATATATAATATCACCCAATGGGAACGGGTCAGTTTGCCCAAAGACCTTTATCGAATGATCAGTTCAATCCACTTTTGATTGGTTATTTATCTGTCCTAATATCATAAGCTCTTTTGCCTCTTTTGGGCAATTAACTCTTAACACTTTGAAATGGCCAAGATAAAACCAATTCTGGTTGTGTTCTCAGCATAATTAAACATAGTTTCTTATTCTATTCTATAGATGCGTTTATGGAATGACACAAACCAACAGACTGAAACAAAGTTAAGAGTGATACTGCCCATCTGGGTGCACTCAAACATATTAAGACCGATAAAGCACAGTCTCTCCTGGATTATTATTTTGAGATTATGTAAATTGGGCATCTATACCGTAATGGAGTTGCTGCTTCTCCAAACCTTGCACCCAGATGTGAAATTGTTATATTGCTACTCATCACAAACTATCTCAAACAACTGCATTTATTCTCAAAAATTTATTGAATGCCTTCTATTGGTTTGCATTAAATACTTGATGTCAGTGGTACACTATAGCGTGGGAGAGATAGATGCCACCAAAACTTCATGCTCCCATTTCTACTGTTGAGGTGTTCCCACAAAAAGGTTACACTTCCCCAAACCCCCTTGTGCCACAGATGGGGCCACGGGAGCAGTTCTTATCATCAGAGTACATTTGCAAGTGATGTATGGCACTTCTGGGTCAGGGTAATTTTAAATGGGTGCTTTCTCTATCCTCTATTCTCCCTCATGGAAGCAGAGGACTTTGAGGTCCTAGACAACAGTAGAGCTATAAGATGGAAAAAAGCCTGGGTCCCTGAATAACCATGTGGAGGGAAGCCACTCACCAAATGGATGGGAATAAAGAAAATTTAACTATGCAAAGAGGGAAAGAAAGGCAGGGAGAAAAACATGTATAAAGTTCTCCTGGTATGAACATGTGTATGTGAAGGACTGAAAAAGACCAGAATGTCTATGCAGATTTCAGCAACTGGTTGCCAAATACCATTTAAGTCATCAGGGAGAATGTCAGTGCAGCCATAATAAATAAATAAATAAATACATACATACATACATACATACATACATAAATAAAATTTTGATTAAAGTTATAAAAACAGAGCAAAAAGTAAATGGATAATAACATATGTCCCAACATGGAAGCCTTTGGTATTACTTGTGCTCTATTGCCCATTACACTGGCTACCATTGTTGGGTATAGCTCTTCATGTTTTATAATCCAGTATGATATTATGAACTTGAGATGTTGAAAAGTGCAATGTTCAAAAGCGGGATACAAAAGAACCTAATTGTTTAAAAAATGTTCAAAATCTGATAAATACATATTAGAAAAAAATAAATATGTTATATTTCCTTTAATTTAAAAGATAAAAATTAGTCTTTGCATGGGCTCCAAGGAGTCTATAAATCTCTGAAAATGCAGACAAAAGTTTATGGATTTTGTGCAGAGATGCCTTTTTCTAGGGATAGGTTCCACACACATATCTGATTTTACAAGATTAAGAACTAAATGTATTAATGTCTAAAATATTTAGAAGTGAGGCCAGAGAATCAAGAAAAAATTAATAAAGTGGTGAATTTTAAGTGAGCGAGTAATTAGGCAAGAACAGGGTTTAGGGAAATTGGCCCAGGGCCCATCCAATGAACTAAGCAACTTTCCAGTTATTATTTCATTTATATAATCCATATACCCTCAAAGGTCATATTTTATTTTCTGTAACATATTGGAAAAGGAAAAAAAAATCAGAGTTAGAAATATTAAGTGCCTTTTTCAGAATTTTCAGGAGAATTCCAGGACTCCTCCAGTTACTGCTTTTTGCTCTTAACCATCTGATTATTCCCATAAAATTGAAATGGGTGCCAAGAGAGCTCTTACCCTCAAAATTTAGATGTCTTCTGTGTGTTTGAGCCCAATGTTTGTGGTGATTAACTTAATAGGGAAGTTTTCTCACATTAGCCAAAATCTATATTCTGCTCTGCCTTGAAAAAGAAAGCATTTTTTATTAACCTTCAGATTTCAGGCCAATCAGTCTGAAGGATGATCTTTTAGAATTCTCTGTGTTTTCTCACTGAATTTCAGGACCACATTGTCCAACTGCATATCTGACATTGTGAGGAAATGGTTTTCAGACATGATTTTTCCAGTGTTAATTACAGTTGTGCTTCATCTCTTTTTTGGAAACTTAGATATCATTTGCAAGATCTTTCTAAACGGAAGATTCATTTTTTTTTTTTTTAATTCCACAGACAGGAACTGCTGCTAAACTTACAAAGAGATGTCTAATGTCTAAATGTTGATAGTACTTTAGTAAGAGAGCCATAAAAACTGTCAAATTCTGCATAGGTGTGTTCTGGCAACCCACAGCCCCCCATGTAGGAAGATCACTCCCCACATCACACCCCAGAATTATAACTGACTTCCATGCCCACTTAGGAACACAGCACTAGTTGCTTACCCTGACATCCATTCTCTCTATCTTTCCAAAGAATAGCATCTTAATTTTTAGTTAGGTATTTTATCACTCAGAACTTTAAAAACTACCTTTTACTGTGTAGAATGTGACCATATGACTAAGTCGGAACAAGATATTGATGGGTGTGATGGAATGGCTTAAAATATACCAACATTCCCACAAGAACAATTAGCACAAAATAAGCAAACAACAAACATGTTTAAAGCCATTAAAGGACTGCTAAAGCAACCAGAGTTGGAGGGACCAAGATTTTGGAGAGCAAGGAACAATGGTGAGGTGAATTGAGCATCAGCAACTGCTTTTTTTCCATGGGTATTTGTGCATTTGGAGCTAGGGCGAAAGGCTGAGAATGTAGGCTTTGCACATACATAAGGCTGCTGAGGGCTGATACAGAAACCAGTAAGTATTTTGGTAGGTTCATGGGGCCAGAGAGTCAAAGACACATTATAAGACAAGAGTGTCTGTTGGGAGGAGAGTGGGTACAGAGAAGCAAGCCTAACATGTGGTTGGTTTATTCCTTTAACCAATCACCAAATTCTGGAACTACACAGTGTAAGAGGCTAAGAAGCTAAGTAGAAAGAAAGCCTCTGGAAAACAGAAGGTTTAGCTAAAGGGCAAGAATTAGAGTTCAGGACCTCCTGGAAAGAAAGAGAATACATCAGGCTCTTAGTTGGAAGCCCTGAAGGGCTAAATTTAGATTAAGAGCCGAGGAGAATATAGGAAAGTAGGGACTTACTAAAACTACATTGCTCAGTGCCCCAAATGACGTGAGATATTCAGACCTAATTCTTTCTGCCTAGGAAAGAAAATGGTGAATATTTTCTGGAAGGAGATAAAATCATCTGGAGGCTATACAGTAATAAATTGTTTGGCATTCAATCAAAATTACTACACATGACAAGAGGAAGTACAATATGACTTGAAATGAAGAGAAAAAATTAAATAACAGATGTAGAACTACAGGTGGCTCTCATACTGGAGTTACCAAAGATTTTAAAATAGCAATGACTAAAATGTTAGACAAAACAGATGGAAAAAATGAAGAATTTCATTGTAGAATTATTATCCATAAAAAGAATCAAATGGAAATTCTAGAACTGGCCTGGAAACTTGAGTTTACCAGCCAATTAGAGACATCAATAAAGAAGATTAGTGAGGTGGAAGACAGGTTGCTAGGAAATATCTAGAGTGAAGCACTAAGAGAAAAAAAGGATTAAAAATTTACAAGAGTATAACACACGCATAATAAAAAACCAAATGTAAATATAATTGGATTTCCAGAAGGTGAGAAGAAAAAAATATAAGAAAGAAAAAAAAAGAAGGAGAGATCATGGTCAACTGATTTTTTTAAAAAGCAGCTAAGAAAAAAAAAAAAAGGTTATTACCTTCAAAAACAAAATCCAAACTTCTGTAAGTCAGAAGATAATGAGATGATATTTTGAAAGTGATGAAAGGAAATAACTTTAATGAAGGGCACAACAGGAATATAGCAATGGTATTGTAATGGCATTGTATGGTGACAGACGGGAGCTACACTTGTGAGCATAGCATAACGTAGAGACTTGTTGTACACCTGACACTAATGTAACATTGTGTGTCAACTATATTTTAATAAAAACAAAAGAAAAAAGGAAATAACTTTAAAACTAAAATTCTATGTTTAATAAAATTATCCATCAAAAATGAAGGCAAAATAAGGAAGTTTTCAAACAAAACATAATTTTTACCAGAATATCTCTACTAGTGGAAGTTATTCAGACAAAAAGAAAATTATCCCAGACTAAAACACAAAAATGCAATAAATAAAGAAGAACAATGGAAAGGATAAATAAGAGTAAACAAGAATATAAGACAATATCTTTCAGGGATTTAAAATAAAGTTAACAGAGGGATAATTGAATTAAGATGATCTAATGGTTTTAATATTAGGAAAGTGGTGAAATATAATCCATATTGGACTATAATAAATCAAGACTGCATGATGAAATCTCATAACCTCTAAAAAATAGTGAAAGGATAGAAAAATGACAGTTGATAAAGGGTAAAATGGAATGAAAAAATTAATCCAAAAGAAGTCCAGAAAAAAGAGAAAAAGATAAATAGACCAAATAGAAGTGTGACATATCAAAACCAAATAATGTTAGTAATCAAAGCATATGTAAGTGAACTAATTGTAAATTTAAGTTTGTAATGCAAATGAACTAAATGCCCCAAATATTTGGAAAGATATGCAGCCAGCTGCTAACTCTGGCACCTCTGGGGAGTAAAAAGTGTTTGAGGAAAAATATGGAGAAGGATTTTATTTTCTAAAATGTTGATTGTTAGGAATGTTCCCAATAAACATATTTTACTTTTGAATTTAAAAGAAGAAAAATGTGATATTTTATATACCTACTTAGCCAACTGTTCTATCAGTTTTGTCCAGTTTTTCCTGTGGGCCTCACATACTCCTTGCTAAGGTTATCCCTAACACTGGTTATTATATGGTTTAAAAAATTATTGTCATAAGATCTCATTATCCATTTTGTTTTCCAACAAGTTACTGGTTATATAAAATAGAGCTACAAATTTTGGCATGGTTTTTCTTATAACAAGTTACTTTACTGGATTCATTAACTAACACTCCTCTTTCAAATGTCAGGATATTCTATCATCTCGAGATACACAAGTACTCCCTCCTTCTACTTTATCCTGAATGTGTACAATGCTAACAGACTGTTGAAGCCCATTTCCACTTGTGACCATGAAAGCTGATCAATTCTTCACATTCTCAATATGTGCTCTACATGCACTGAGGTCCCTCCACGCTGGATATCCAAGCTCCCTGTAGTTGGTACTGGTCTCCTAGGACTGTGCTACACAGGCTCCTGGAAGAGGTGGGACAAACCTGATTCCAAGCTGACTTCACCTCATCCTCAGAATCTCCTATTTGCAATTCAGGCCTTCCTTCTGGTGCCTTACTCACTCAAGGCTAAATTTCTCTATGCTGTTTCCTTTTTTTTTTTTTTTTTTAATAATAAATTTATTTTTATTGGTGTTCAATTTGCCAATATACAAAATAACACCCAGTGCTCATCCCATCAAGTGCCCCCTCAGTGCCCGTCACCCATTCACCCCCACCCCCCACCCTCCTCCCCTTCCACCATCCCTAGTTCATTTCCCAGAGTTAGGAGTCTTCATGTTCTGTCTCCCTTTCTGATATTTCCTACCCATTTCTTCTCCCTTCCCTTCTATTCTCTTTCACTATTATTTATATTCCCCAAATGAATGAGACCATATAATGTTTGTCCTTCTCCGATTGACTTATTTCACTCAGCATAATACCCTCCAGTTCCATCCACGTTGAAGCAAATGGTGGGTATTTGTCATTTCTAATGGCTGAGTAATATTCCATTGTATAAATAAACCACATCTTCTTTATCCATTCATCTTTCGATGGACACCAAGGCTCCTTCCACAGTTTGGCTATTGTGGACATTGCTGCTATAAACATCGGGGTGCCGGTGTCCCGGCGTTTCATTGCATCTGTATCTTTGGGGTAAATCCCCAGCAGTGCAATTGCTGGGTCGTAGGGCAGGTCTATTTTTAACTCTTTGAGGAACCTCCACACAGTTTTCCAGAGTCTCTGCACCAGTTCACATTCCCACCAACAGTGTAAGAGGGTTCCCCTTTCTCCGCATCCTCTCCAACATTTGTTGTTTCCTGCCTTGTTAATTTTCCCCATTCTCACTGGTGTGAGGTGGTATCTCATTGTGGTTTTGATTTGTATTTCACTGATGGCAAGTAATGCAGAGCATTTTCTCATATGCATGTTGGCCATGTCTATGTCTTCCTCTGTGAGATTTCTCTTCATGTCTTTTGCCCATTTCATGATTGGATTGTTTGTTTCTTTGGTGTTGAGTTTAAGAAGTTCTTTATAGATCTTGGAAACTAGCCCTTTATCTGATACATCATTTGCAAATATCTTCTCCCATTCTGTAAGTTGTCTTTTAGTTTTCTTTGCTGTTTCCTAAGAGTCTAGCCAGCAGTCTGGTTGTTATGCCCTAGGGGCATAAAATCAGTTTCCCCAAAGTGTGAGATATTCTGGAGGCTGTTAAGAAAATAATTTTTTGTGTGTGCCGAGAAAATAATTTTTTGCCAGGGATAGGTTTTCAAAATCCTTAAAATTTTAAAGCGTTTATATCTTTGCATTCTGCTCCATCTCAGAGTATTTAACCTGTTTCTGTGTAACAGAAAAATCCAACAGAGTCTGGTGTCATTTTAAAATTCATTGTTGATGGATTTTTTTTAAAACATATTGAGGCATAAAGAAAACCAAAAACTAGCCAATCACTCTATCCCCTGTATAACTCCTATGGACATTAAAAAAAAAAAAAGTAATACCTGTATATTAACACTTCAGCACCAGTCAGGTAATCTGCTGATAGATCCCTGCCATTCCCCAAAGGAAGGTGACCTTGTCTGAAATTATCTGCATTTTGCTTTTATAACTCCTCATCCTGCCCTCTTCCATGTCTTTCATTTTGTGTAGCGCTTTGGAATTCCTATTTGCTAGATGTGATGCTGCCCAATTTATGAACTGAACAAAGCTAGTAAGATCTGTAAAATTTACCCATTTGAGTTTTGTTTAACAACAGATAAACCTTAGGGCCCCTGGGTGGCTCAGTCAGTTAAGTGTCTGCCTTCAGCCCAGGTCATGATTTCAGAGTTCTAGGATCCAGCCCCACACTGGGCTCCCTGCTCAGAGGGGAGTCTGCTTCTCCCTCTCCACCTACTCATACTTTCTCTTTCTCAAAAAAATAAATAAAATCTTTAAAAAAAAGAAAAAGAAGGAAAGAAAAAGAAAAAAAAGAAAATCTTTCTTAAATAATCTTAAAATGTTCACTTCCTGCATTGTATCAGAAAATTCTTGTTCTTAGAGTTGTTAATCATTATTCTAAAGACAAGGAGTTATATGTCCAAATATTCTTTATGTAAATGTCATCCATTTCTTTCATGGGAGTTCCAATTTCATTACTCACATGCCTTTTAAAAGAGGATGCATGTATGTCCTTCAGACTTACCAGAAATGAGAGAGAATACTGCAGTAGTTTCACAAACATCTGTCTAATCTGGTAATGCTGACACTATCGTGGTGGTTTTATTTCAGGCACCTTCCAGCACAATCTATATATAACTCTAAAAAAAATGGTAACTATTTCTTTTAGAAGTCTGAAACAAGATCTACAAAGAACCCAAAAAGATTACTCAGTATAATTCCCCATCTATAGGGAGTCCTTAGGGAGCAGAACCCAAATTTATCTACTTGCCTTTCCCCCATAGTGCCTTTTGTTTAGAATTTGGTCTATAAATGTTCTCTGAATTGACTGGAAGTCCTAACCATTCAGAATGGATGACACCTTAAATATTTTTCAGGTAGTCATGCTGTTCATCAAAAGAAAAGAAAGGTCCTGAGGCCCTGACTTTGAACAAATGAAGAATCAGAGCCACAGTGATGAAACTGGTGTTAAGTAGCTCTTATGCAAGGGAACTCAAAGTCCTTTACAGTGTCACAGGGCAATCGTTTTCTTTTAAAGCAAACACCTTTCAGTAGCCATAAAGTATGAGAAGAGGCAGGGCCACTGTCTGCAATCTGAAATGCCATATTTCCTCAAATTACAATTAGCATGTAAAATACTTTCATATCCATTTTTATTCAAATATGCCACCTTTGTAGTTATAGTAACCCTTTTATATTTAGATTTGGTTGTCTAGTTGAGCCATTCATTTCATGCTCTCTCCTAAATGTACCAGGTTTCTCTCTCCCTTGTTCTTTCTAATAGAATCCACTGCTGCACTTTTTTCTTCTAACATGTTGGTTCACCCTAAAAGATGTGAGAAACGCAAAATAAAATACCATATTGAATCACAAAATTAGGAAAACAGTTTCTTAGACTATCAGGAAAGTTAGATGATGTCACTGTGTTCAGATACATGGCAGGAGCCAGGTTCTTACACACATTTCAAACCTACTCCTTTTGTCCCTTGTTACCATAAAGATATACCACTTAACTGACTTAAATTCCTAAGATTATAAATGGTCCCATTTGGGTTGTAAAATTCATGGGTCAGACGAGCAAGATTGTTTCCAAAAGAGGACAGAATCCAAATGCTAGAGAGATTTTAAGTCCATTTTCTGTTTGTTTGAGTTTTTTTCAATTTATAAAGGAAAATCTCAAATGAGAAGACATGTAAAATTAGCATATTTCTCTTTTAGGATCTGTTATGACATCTGATTTTATGTTTACAGAAATGGATTTTCAAATCCATTCTATTTAGAAAGAGGCATGAAAATTCAGAGCAGTAGAAACCTCCATTGATCTCATCTAGAGCCTTTATTTTGCAGGTGAGAAAACTGAAGCTGCAAAGAAATGAGGGACCTACTTAGGGTCATACATCTAGTTAATGGCTCAATTCAAGCCCCCTACTCCAGAACTGTGTGTTCTTTCCATGACATGCCCAGTCTTCACACCATGCTGATTCCACTGTATTCCTTAAGATGTTAAATTTCAGGATTTTATATCTTGCTATGATTTTTCCAGATAATTAAATTTTAAAATAAAATAAAATAATACTGTTTAGCCTAAATTTTCCTAATATATGATAAACAGCATGCCCCTTCTAACTTCATCTAGTTTACCAATCAAAGCTAGAGTAAAATGTGGCAAAGCAAAAGTTTTTTTTTAAGATTTTACTTATTTATTCATGAGAGACACACAGAGAGAGGCAGAGACATAGGCAGAGGGAGAAGCAGGCTCTCAGTGGGGTGCAGGACTCCATCTCAGGACCCCAGGATCACAACCTGAGCTGAAGGCAGATGCACAACCACTGAGCAACCCAGGTGTCCTAAGAAAAAATTTTGATTTAATTTTTAGGAGGAAAAAAATTCATTCATTCATTCATTCATTCATTCATTCATTATATAAGCAACAATCCATAGTAACATTTAGATAAGACAATTTACTGGGAAACTAATAAATCTTAAGCCTTAGGGGCCTATACTTGGCAACTTGCCTAGGCCCCTTCTAAGATCCTATGACTAAGGAAAAAAAAGAAAGATCCTATGACTAAATTTATATTCTTTTTCTTAGGCCCATGAAAATATTTGAGCTTCAGGCTACACAATACTTGGACCTAACAGTGGAAGAAAAATGATCAAGTTCATAATTTGGATGCATTTGAAGCATTGGTTCACCAAGAACTAAACATGGTAACCTAATTTCCATTTTTTGCTTACTAGGTAGTACAAGAGATTGAAATCAATCATGTAACGTGATTATCACAATCTTCTGTGTGTCAGGTGCTGTTCAAGGGTTTGGGGACAACACAGTAACAAAGTACCTGTCCTCACAGAGCATAGTACAATGGAACTAATCATATATATCTTCATTTTTAATAAGCTTCTTAAGATGTATTTTTGAATTAGATGAAGTTATGTGTTCTGCATGATTACATTATTGGGTAGATTTCTTATCAGGGGAATGGCCTAACATTAAAGAATTGATTAACAGATTCGTGTACACTTGGGAAGCAGTCTATAGAATAGTCTATAGAATAGAATGTCAGTCAATGGCATTGCTTTATTCAATTATTTTACTAAACATCCAAATATAAAACACAGGCATCCTTATTAAACGTACAGCTGAAGAGTATAGGTCAATATGATAAATGACAAAGTCAAGACTTGTCAATATTTTCCATGAAATGTAGGTGGGCTTTCATGCAAGGCTATTCCATTATCGACAGCATTATACCCCTTTATCACATTGTGTTGACAGGTGTCGAGAATAATATGTTAGTACATGTCCAATCACTAGGATAGTTTGCTAAATTAGTATGTCAGTTTTAAAACTGAAACATTTCTCTCTTATAAATTCAAGAAAGTACTGACATCTCTGTTAGAATATCATTTATTAAAACTAAATCTCCAAACTTCTCATAATGATTATGTAATGTAGCATATCAATAGAATAAAGGACCCAAACCACATGATCACCTTAATAGACGCAGGAAAAGCATTTAACAAAGTCCAATACCTCATTATAAAAAACACTCAACAAAAAAAATAAATAAATAAAAAATAAAAAAATAAAAAACACTCAATAAACTAAAATAGAACAGAACTTTCTCAACTTGATAAAAGCCATCTGTGAAAACCCCCCAGCCAGCATATACTTAATGGTGAAAGACTAAGTACTTCCTCTGAGGTCAGGAAAAGACAGCTCTTGCTACTTGTCTTCAGCATAATACTGGAGGTTCTAACCAAGGCAATTAGGAAAAAAAATGAAATAAAATGCATCTTGATTGGAAAGGAGGAAGTGAAACTTTCTGTTTGCAACTGATATGATCTTATATAAAGGCTATTCTAAGGATCCAATAAAAGACTTTGAGATCTAATAAACAAGTCCAGCAAGGTTGCTGGATATAATATACAAAAATTATTTGTATTTCTATACAGTAGCAATGGACAATCCCAAAACAAAGTTAAGAAAACAATTCCATTTATAATAGCTTTGAAAAAAATTAAATACTTAGAATGAAATTTAATTAAAGAGATATGAAACATATACTCTGAAAAGCTACAAAATAATGTTGAAAGAAATTAAAGAAGACTTAAATGGAGAGAATTCCCATGTTCATAGATGGAAGGACTTAATATGGTTAAGACAGCAACACTCTCCAAACTGATCTATAGATTCAACACAATTCCTATTAAAATCCTAGGTGATTCCCTTGCAGGTATTGATGAGCTGGTCCTACAGTTCATATGGAAATGCAAAGGACCCAGAATAGTCAAGACAATATTGAAAGGAACACTGTTGTAGGACCCACACTTCCTTATTTTTCCACAACATCAGATGTTCTAGACTGCTATTCACTGTCAGTATCATTTCTTCTTCACTAAATAGTATTTTTCTTCACTAAAAATAATTGTACATTTTTAAAATATAAATTTAATGGTATGTGCATTACATCTTAGTAAAGATGTTTTAAAAACTCTAATTCTCCAATTCTTTTCAAAATGAAATGTTTTCATTTCTCAAATATTTAACTACTCCTGTTCACAATTTCTATTAATGGCATAATTTCCAAACTACAAGCTACCAACTGAGGTGCAAGTATTTTTCTAATTTTCATGATTTCATCTCCTTTATCTTCCAGAATATTGCATATTTCTCTGATATTTGATAAACAGTAGTAAATGTAGAGTTATCAAGAATATATGTATATATTTTATATCTTTAATTGCATTATCCAAAAATTATTGAATATGGTGGTTAATATCAAATTAAAAAATACCCAGAAAAAAATTTAAAACTCCAAATTGTCTCCTTAATATTACACTAGCACATCCATATAAAGTTTAGTAGCGTTTTTATGTCAACATATTTCACTGAAATAATTTCTCTCTAATACCACAGTCATTATAGCATTTCAGATATTTATGTCAGCTCTTTATGACATATTTATGTCAGCTAATTATGTCAATACTGAAAAAAACAATTTCCAACTTTCTTTGAAGTGCTGAATTTTTCACTTAAAGAAAATTATTCTGTTTACATAGAGCAATTGAAACATCATCAATAATTAAAATTTTACTTTTGAATTATGTTTTCCAAAAAGCAGTGTTCTCTCCCAAAGGAAACAAAACTACAGATCTGAAGGGATACATGTACCCCAATGTTTATAGCAGCATTATTAACTATAACCAAACAATGGAACAAGCCCAAATGTCAATTATAAAAAAGAACTGGTCAATGGAATATCACTCTGCCATAAAAAAAAAAAAAAAGAAACCTTGCCATTTGCAATGATATGGATGGAGCTAGAGTGTATTATGCTAAGTGAAATAAGTCAGTCAGAGAAAAACAAATACCATATGATCTTACTCATATTTGGAATTTAGGAAACAGATGAACATATGGGAAAGGAGAAAAGAAAAAGAGGAGAGAGAGAAACAAACCTTAAGAGACTCTTAAAGATAGCTTAAAGATAGAGAACAAACTGATGGTTGATGGAGGGATATGAGTAGGGGATGGGCTAGATGGACAATGGGTATTAAGGAGGGCACTTGTTATGATCAACACTGGGAGTTGTGTGTAAGTGATAAGTCACTGAATTCTACTCTGGAAACTGTACCTAAAATTTAAATTTATAAAAAGTAGTGTTCTCTTGTCAGTAAACATGTATTTTTTTAAAAGATTGGTTGATTTCTTTATTTGAGGGATGGATAGATAGATAGATAGATAGATAGATAGATAGATAGATAGATAGATAGAGCGAGCCAGGGTGGGGAAGGTAAGAGGGTGAGGAAGAAGGAGAGAAGCAGATACCCCTCTGACCCCAGAGCCCAGTGATGTGGGGCTCAATCTCACAACCCTGAGATCATGACCTGAGCTAAAATCAAGAGTCAGATGCTTAACCAACAGAGCCACCCAGGCACCCCAGTAAACATATGTTTTTAACAAGCCAGGACTACAAATATAGATTATAATTATTTATCAATTTGATATTATTCCTTTTTTCACAGTCTTATTAAATATTCATGCCTAAAAACGTCCATTCCTTCTTAGGAATTTCAAATGACTTCATTTACTTTCTCAAGAATTTGACTTAAACTTTTGAAATTTTTATTGAATTTTTTTTAAAGATCTTATTTATTTATTCATGAGAGACACAGAGAGAGAGAGAGAGAGAGAGAGAGAGAGACAGGCAGAGGGAGAAGCAGGCTCCATACAGGGAGCCCGATATGGGACTCGAGGATCACACCCCAGGCCAAAGGCAGGCACTAAACCTCTGAGCCACCCAGGGATCCCTGAAATATTTATTGACTTTTATTGAACTTTTGAGTTTTTATAGTTTCACTCACTCTTGATATTTAATTTTTTTCCCTTAATGATGATCATAAATTTCTTATGTTTAAATCCTAAGATTTAACAGAATATGATTCCTAATCTAACAAAATGTTTAACATTTTTACCTTTAAATAATATAATTTTGATGTTATTTCTTCTTTATACTTCCAGATTCAAATTATTCCTATTAATTATATTTAACAGAAATATTGAGAAACATATCCAAACTTTATTGTCCCTTCATTCTAGGTATCTCTATTCAACACTCTTTTATAAATCCTTACATTTCAAAACATTAAAATATACACTTACACAAGAATTACAACATAGTAACTATAAAAGACAAATAAAAAAAACCCTACTTAGATGGAGGAACAACTAGAATTTCAGGATGAAAATAAACTGGTCATTCTCCCAAATCACAGACAGTTTTATAAGGAACACATAATCTATCTGATCTGTATATGGAGCTTTGGCTAACTGGCTATAGAGCTATCACTGTTTCTCAGATGTTTTTATGACAGGTGACCATTTATCAAGGGTTCTTGAGACATCCTACACCTTTTCACTAGAGCTGGTGAGTTTTTATTATGAATGAACTTCACTGTTGCTATAGTAACATTTCCCAAGTGGTACAGAGTTATTTCAGTATTTTAATAATCAGCCTGACCATTATCTGTCCTAAGTCTGCATGGACTCCTCCATTGAAGGGTCAAGAAAATTACTCTTAATAAAGAATGCTCTCCATTATAGTCCGATGTGTGCCTAGTATGGAAAACTGACAGGACAGGAAGTATTTGAGGGAAAATAGTGACTCTCCCTAATCCTTCTGCTAAGGATTTAGCCAAGACAAGACAAAGTTTGGTTGTCCCTGCCATCCCCTTGATTTCAGACTTCTAGCACCTGGAGCTGTAAGAGAATAAACTTCTGTTGTTTTAAGCTACCAAGTGTGTGGAAACTAGTTTTGGCAACTTGAGGAAACTAATATACATATAAGTAAACTTGAGTGTGATGCAGGAGAGAGGGAGGGAATATCAGGTAGATTTGCAGTGCTGACCAAAGTGGACTGAATAGAAACAAACACACAAATGGCTAAACAAAACATCTGAACCACAAAAAGAGACTGAACATTGTCTCCAGCTGACAGCCAGCAAGGAAATCAAGACCTTAGTTCTACAAGAGCATGGAGCAGAGTCCTCCCAATACCTGAATGAGCAGGAAACAGATTTCCCCTTGAGCTTCCAGAAAAATTGCCTTGCTGACACCTCCATTTTTAGTCCAGTGAGACTATACTGGAGTTCTGACCTATAGAACTGTAAGATAATAAATGTGTTGTTTTAAGATGCTGAGGTTGTATTGTTTATTTTTTAACAGCAGCAATAGAAAACTAATTGCACAAAGATATAGGATACGCCCCAAAGATATAAAGCTTCGCTGAAAGTCTTAAAAAAGCAATGACATCTCCAAAGATCTTCCCCCACCCTGTGTAGCTAGGAGATGGCCCTTCTCAGAGCTGGAAGAAGACTGAAGGTTGACCCTCTGTAGAAGCTCAACAAGAGTTATCTGGGACATAGGGCAAAGCTATGGTCAAGTGTGAGCTATCTTAAAGTCTATAAGCTGAATGATAAAACTCCATCAACTTCATTTCTTACTCAGTTCCCATAATGCTGGCAGCTAGGAATAAATATCTCTGGTAGGAGCTTGAAGAAATCCCCCATGGGGAAATTGATCAGCCAAGGAGAAGTTATACAGATACTGACACTCTTTTTTTTTTTAATTTTTATTTATTTATGATAGTCACACACAGAGAGAGAGAGAGAGGCAGAGACACAGGCAGAGGGAGAAGCAGGCTCCATGCACCGGGAGCACGACGTGGGACTCGATCCCGGGTCTCCAGGATCGCACCCCGGACCAAAGGCAGGTGCTAAACCACTGCGCCACCCAGGGATCCCCGATACTGACACTCTCATTTCTTCCAATGTAATGGTCAAGTCCTCACTTGATTACCCTATAGTAATCAAGTATAGTAAAGCCCTCTTCTTGACAGGTCCCATCCAAGCGAGGGCTTTGGATTAGCATTTTAGTGCCTCACTCTTAATTATCTTTCTTTTTAAGATTTTATTTGTAAGAAATTTCTACACCGAACATGGGGTTCAAACTAACAACCCTGAGATCAAGAGTTGCATGCTCTGCCAACTGAGCCAGGCAGGTACCCTCCTCACTCTTAATTATTAACAGACACCAAAGTAAACCAGACATTTTAGAAAGGCCAGAATAGTGAAAAGGAACTTGTAGGAAACTGAACCTTCAAGGGGAAGACTGTGCAATAAGCTATAAGAAATTTTCTGTCATTCAAAGATTTTATTGAACACCTACTAGGCATTTACTGTTCTAGGTGTTGAACATAAAGTAATTAGCAAGGAAGAAAAGTGCAGGGCCTTATGAGGCTTACATTACCTAAGCAAGGGAAGAGATGCTGCTAGACCTAAGGACTAAAGGCAGAGAACTGTCTTTAAAAGAAAGAGTCAAAGAACAAGATAGAGCTTTTAAAAATTAAAAATGTAATAAGTGGACTTTTTAATACTAGAAGGATTAAATGATACAGCTGAAAATCTCCTGAGAGATAGAAAATGGAGAAGAAAAAATGCCTTAATTAGGGGATCAGGCAAGGAAGGTAGGGGGAGGTCACGGAGCTCCAGGAGTGATGCCTCATGATGGGGGAACCATAAAACAGGCATATCAACTGAAATGTTTAAAAACGCTGAGGGAAAAATGAACAGTGCCATCAGAGGATGTGGGGTGAGTTCGTATACTAGACAGCTCAACTGATTGTATTTGCATAATTCAAAGGACATATTGATTAAAGATATGAATATTAATTTATTCAAAATGGTGATATTTCTATATTGAAAGGATGAGGCAAGGATTAAGTTGAGATGAGGGCTTCAGGGAGTGAGTGGGGAGACATTGTAATAGGAAGAAATAATTTTCTCTCTTAATAGGAATTTGATAGCTAACATCCACATTAGATAAATCAAGATACTAAAAAGACAAGCCTACTATTTTGAAAGGTAATGATAAATACTAGGGAAAAACAAACCGCTAAAACCTACAAACATGATACATCCAGGGACAAGGAAGCAGGAGTTGTGGGGAGAAAAAAACTGCAATTTTTAAAATAAGCCATGTAGTAATATTTGGAGTGTTTGAGGGGCTCAGTATATGTCACCTATTGTCCATCTTGATTACAAACAGATTAAGAAATAAGCAAAATGGAGTGGCAGGTGGAAGAGAAACTATCACTATTATCCCCATAAAGGCTAATTTGGGGAAGTGATAAGTTGGAGTGCTAGACAGACTTACTAACTGAGTCCCAGTGTTGAGCCAGGGGAGGTGTGCTCCCATGGTATCAGGACCCCCCCCCCCAAACCCACCACCACACACACACGTATGTTACTTGGAGGGGGAAGAGTGTTGCTGAACTAAACAGTTTGAGACCCCTGAACTGGGAAAATGATTAGTGATTCATACATTTTACTTTAATGAGTTCTATAAAACAAGTATCTTCAATGTTCAAAACCAAAGATACAGTAGCACATTCTTGTTGGCTTGCCCTATACACAGTGGATGCTCAAGGCATATATCTCCTTTCCCAATATTTTAAACTGTATATTATGTTGAAATTCTGAGCCAGAGATAGGTAAAGAGAATGTAGTTAAAAAGGAAGGCAGCAGTGGTACAATTTTTTTGAGCTGTTAGAAAGAAGTGTTCCTTGTTTGCCCTCCAAATGGATGGTCCTGACTCTGCCTCTCCCCCAGACTCTGTGCCTCTCCCCCAGCAGGTCTTCTTTTAGCAGTATTATTTATCCTTCTTTCCTTGCTAATGTGGCTTTAAGAGACAGAGGGGCACCCTGGAGGTCACTCAGGAAGTCCCCACTAGAATCAGGAAGACAGCCAGGTTTTTATACTCTAGGTCCTTTTGTTAGAAAGACAGACCATGCTCCCATCCTCTTCTAAGCCTTGTCTCAGTACTGTGCCTAACTTGGTGCCCAGGAGGCCAGAGCTGAGCTGGGGTTGCAAGAGAAACTCAATTTTTGTGCTTCCTGAGCATTTAAGCCCGGAAAAAATCCTGTCCCTAATGTAAGAATCGCAGGCATTTATAATTTCTCATTTCCTAAATAGATGAAAAAGAAGAAAGAGCAATAATTCGGGTGTGCTACTTTAAGTGCTATTGCAAAAACCACTATCAAAAGCAAAGAAGTCTGTACTTACATCTCTAAACCCCACAGATATCTTTTTCTTGCTTTATAGTTCTTATTGAACCGGAAGGGGAAAGCCACTGGCCAAAAAAAAAAAAAAAAAAAAAAAAAAAAAGAGCCAAATGCAAAGGAAAAGAAAGTCAGCCCAGAGTTGGGGGCCAAAGGAGAACATTTTTCAGAGAACATCAGGATTTTATTTTGGCATTTACACCTGTGATTTTTAAATAAGCAAAACAGATCTTCTTAGGAAGTAGAAAGCTATCCTAGATTATAGACAGCTGGTGGTAGAAAAAACCCACAGGCATCACCTAGGGATATGATCACAGCAGGCAAAATGCAACTAAGTCTCAGTAGGCAAAGACTAAAAATCTCAGTCATATAAAATGAGGGTCAGTAGAAAGAACTTGGGCGTGGGAACCAATATTGGGCAAATGAGAACCACTTAATATTGGGCAAGCCACTTAACCTCACTGAGCTTCAGTTTCTTCATTTGTAAAATTAGGAAATAATGGTGATAAAAGTCATGAGATTGAAGAGATTAATGAAAATTTGTAGTTCCCCCTTTGTTCCTATTCTCCAAGGTGACAGTCATTAGTGCCGGTCACCAAATCGTCCTATTCTCTCTTAAGCACGTAGTGCAACCATACCTTCTCGCTCCCTTGAAAATACAACCATGTGCTTTGCTTTGGCCAATAAAATCTGAACAGCATCACCTTTCAGCTAAAGCTTTAAAATTGAGTATAAGATCTGCCATGTACCTTTTTTCTCTGGCAATGTTCCAGACAGGGACCAGCTTGGCATCAGGAGTGAGCATGACATAGCAAAATTCACAAAGAACAGGTAGTGTAAATAAGAAACAAAACCTTTCTTTTCAGCCACCTTGAGCTCTTTGTTACTGCAGCAGAACCTGCACCTCCTGATTGATTCATTTTCCTTTGAGTAACTGCATTTGCCATCAACTCATTAATTCATGCCACAGATATGTATTGAACAAATGCCAAGCATTGTGTTAGATGCTGGGAAATGTAGGATCTGATTCTTGTCCTCAAGAAGCTCAAAGGAGGAAGGAAAGAAGGTCGTTGTTATAAGTCTTTTAAAAATATCCCTCTGTTGATTCCAATATTGAATGAGAATCAAGGATGAGAATTACTACTTTTGTACACATGGAGTCCTTCCTCTATGTCCTGGTTACTTGAAGATATTGATAACAGAGAAGGTGGAATTGTAATAAAAGAAAGGAAGAAGGTTGTGTGTTGAAGGGAGAATGAAAAAAGAGGTGGTTAAACTGACAAAGTAAAAACTGAGTATTTCACGTTGTCTCTTGGTTACCCACAACTTCCTGGCTCAGCTATCTCTCTTCCATGTTCCCTTTAAGAAAATTTATTAGAACTTTTCTCCTTTAGTCTGAACATCAAGTCAAAAACAATATAAAATTGCTTATTATAACTTCAGTACCATTGACTTTTAAAAAATTCTCAATTTATTATGGAGAAGATGTAAAATAAAAACCCAACACAATAAATTTCTCATGGTGAAATTATAGACACAGTGCCAATTGGATATGTCATTTTAGATGGAAGCAAGGGGAACTTACCAATCCTATCATAAACCATGCCATCCTATGTTTCTATGTGAAAATGATATGGGTGCCTTAGTAAGTTATTAACTCATCCTGTTGGCCATTTTCATTAAGGTTTTTCTGTGAAGTTTTATCTTGTTCTTTTGTTTGGAACCATTCCTCTGCTTCTTCATTTTCCCTAAGCATTAGATAAAATAGCCACTTCTAGTCTCGAAGGAGTGGCCTCCTATAAGAGATAATCTTATTGTTCAACCCGCCCTAGCTCTTCCTCATCTCTCAAACTTTTGTGATTGTCCAAGCAGCCTATTTTATTTGAATGGCTCCCAGGAGTTCAAGGTGTGCCAAGACCTGTCAATGTCCCAGAGGGGAGGATCTCAGCATCTAGAGGCAGACCCTGAGGTACCAACTTTTATTTATTTATTGATTTTTTAAAAGATTTTATTTATTTATTCATGAGAGACACAGAGAGAGGTGGGGGGGTGGGGCAGAAACATAGGCAGAGGGAGACGCAGGCTCCGTGCAAGGAGCCCGATATGGGACTCGATCCCAGGACTCCAGGATCATGCCCTGGGCTAAAGGCAGGCACCAAACCGCTGAGCCACCTAGGGAGCCCAGGTACCAACTTTTAAAGTATGCAAATATATACAGTCCCCTGGGGTCACAAGCCTAAGCCCCACAGGCCACCAGTGCTAAGTAACCAAGACATATCCTTTGGGGACAAAAATCAGGGCTGCAGATAACTGTATGAGCCTCTATGGGAGATACCTGAGAGCTGTGGCAATGCAGAGAAAGAGCGCAGAGATGGTATGCATGGGCCCAGACCTTTAGATATAGGCCTGAAGCTCCGGCTGAAGCTCCAGGACAAGGAAATAGGCCTTTTTCACAGGAAAGACTGAGTGTATGTTTCAGGCTGCTGTCCTTGCAGTGCCCTGGGTGGAGGTCAGGGTGGGGGGACACAGACTGCCCTAAAACTAGCTGTACGATTATTCCAGGCCTGTGGGACCCAGGAAGATGAGCGCCTCCCACCCCCCACACTTCCCAGCCACTACAGCAGGTGATCAAGGGGGACACCTCTGGCAGCAGCTGCAAAGAGCAGGGCACTACAAGTAAGAAGTAGGGGTGTCAGAGGTGTGTAAAAGCTCCCCTCTGGGAGATACTGGAGCTGTGGAGTACAGCAGAGTGCCAGTATAAAGATGGAGCCCACCAGCTAGAGTCAGGCAGAGGGAGTGTGTAGAGATCACACTCACACACACACACACACACACACACACACACACTCCGTTGCTGGAGCCACCCCCATCCACCTGCTGAGGACACAGGACAGGACAGCACCAGAGCAAAGACGGCACCTGCCAGGCTCCTGCCCTGGACAGCATCCCTGCAGCGCCCACAGGATGCAGGTGCCTCAGGGCGGAGCTCCAGGACACGCAAGTGGGGGATCCAACCTCACGAAGTCCCAGCGCCCCTTACCCAAGTTTTCTGTTCTGAGCGGCTTTAAGAGCTGCTTCTCCCGTCATCGCAGCCTTGTGGGGCTCCTGGTATGACCCCCATCGGTTTTCAAGGCTAAATGTTTCGGGGGGATTTTCTCTCAGGTGCAGATGTTTAAAGGTGGGGTGCCTAATAGGGAATTCAACCCCGCTTAGCTCCTTAGGGCCAAGGCCTGGCTTTTTTGAGTTCCCTCCCCAAGGTCAGTCCTCCCACCCAGGGTGGGGTGTATGGCAAGACCGTGTGTCCCAGCGCCCCCTACCTGACAAGGAGTCTCTCAGCCAATGTCTCTGGGTATTTTTTTCAGAGGAAATTGTTCCCCACGTAGCTGTTGATTGGGTGCTTTCGCTGGGAGGAGGTGAATTCAGGATGCTCCAAAGTCTTCATCTTGACCAGGAACCTGGTTCCTTTTTCCCTTTGGCAGTTTTATATTAAAAAGAGTCTATTAGCTTAAGGATGATCCCACGCTTTTTATTTTTATTTTTATTTTTATTTTTTTTTACGCTTTTTAAAATTCATTGTTGATTTCTGAAATTCTCTCCTCCAGAATTACAAAAAGAGCTCAACATTCTTAACTGGTAATTACCAATGACTCCTATAAACTCTGTGTTCAGAGAAATCACAGTTAATAAAAGAGTAAGCATGATGCCAATTAATGTTTATACTTAGGCAGGTATCTAAAAATAAATAAATAGTTGGCTCTTTATAGGAATATTTCTAGAAATACATTACAATCTTTTCCTCTTAAGCAGAACCCCGTATAGAAGATCCACCCCCACCTCGATCCCACCTCATGTAGTCAGAGACATCCACTGCATCAGAGGATATTAGGTTTGTTATGCCAGGAAAATAAGGACAAAGGCAGAGTAAAAGTATAGCCTAATTGGTTACCCTGCAGTCCATTCTGTAGAGAAGAGGCAAAATAAATGCATGATTATTTTCTTTTTTCTAAAACAGCTTCAAAGTAATGAGTTCACTCCCTTTTATCTCTCAACAATGACCAATCAACTGAGTTGCTTTAGAATCATAAGGAACTTATAATCATATTTGATGTGTTTGAAACAATTACAATTATTGTGAATTTTGGGTGCTCAAAATGACGCATCCTTGCCTAGTGGGAACTTATTTTAATTGATTCTTCGGTCTTTTTGACAAAACCCTAGTACTGGTTGATAGCTTCCTTGCTTTCTGTAAATATTTATCAATAACGTATCTGGGATTTCCTTGAAAATGATGGCACAGGAAAAATAAGTATAGATGAAACAGGATTGGCCATGGGTTGATAATCGCCCGGTGGAATTTCCTTACACTATTCTCTTACATTTGTATATGTCTGACATTTCCAAAAAAAAAGTAAAGGTTTAAAAAGTTTGGCCTTTGACTTCCAAAAGAGGACCTTGAAATCGTTAGTAAGGACAGTGGTCTTAAATGCCTGGTTTTGACGAAAGAAAAAGAGATTTGTAAGTTCCCAAGGCTTCTCTTGACTTACGAAGAGTAAGTGCAGAGGCCTGAGTATAGAGTTTTACTCAAAATCAGAGGTAGTGAGCTTTCTGGATATGAGGATATTCCCCTAGTCCCAGGAAGGCATGAAACCCTCTCTAAGACAGAAAACAGGAAGGTGGAGAGTGAAGAGAGTGGAAACCGTGAGCTGATTGCCTCAAAGGTTTTTCCTGCTGAGTACCCTTTTGACAGTTTTGGTTGTGGTCGCTGGGCTGGCTAAAAACAGCTTCTGAAGGTCACCTGTTTGGCTCATCTTCTTCCACACTTTAGCCCAGATTCTTGCCTCTAATCCCCCAAAAGACTGACTCAATTTCTTGTGGTCCGGGAAATCTTGCTTTCCAAACAGGGCAGGAAAGAGCACTGGACTGGGAGTCCAGAGGCCAGCATTTGAGCCCTGTGACTCAAAAGGACACTGTGTCCTGGGTCTCCATTTCATCACCCCTTAAACGAAAGGTCAGCTGCAAGCCCCGGGATCCTTCAGTGTCCCGACCTTCCCAGGAACCCTGGGCCTGAACACAAGCCCTGCAGGCCTTTGCGCCTCTTCACTGAACATCTTTTCCACCATTACACATTACACAGCTTCCTACCCAATAGGTGACTGCTGTCACTTTCTGCAGATAATTGGGAGAGGAGGTGCCCAGCATAGATGAACCCCAAAGTTGGCAGCACTTTCAGGCTCCGGGAAGCAGGCGCGTCACCGACCTGTACGATTTCTCCTCTGCGTCCTTGCTCGCCTGCAAAGCCTGACCCCAGTCCCCACTGCGGAGAAATCTCCTAAGAGACGGCTGCCGGCGCGGCCTCTGCGCCCGGGAGGCGTGGAGCGGAGGGCGCGGGAGCCGAGCGCGCTGCGGCCACGCTCCCCGCGCAGAGACGAGAGGGAGGGGCGCGCGGGCGGGGGCCGGGCAGCACCGGAGGCGGCGCGCAGGGCTCGCCGCGGCTCAGTCTCCTCCCGAGCCCAGCCCCGGCCGGCGGGAGCCGCGGCGAGCGCGAGCGCGAGCGGGAGCCGGAGACCGGGCCTCGGCGCGGGGAGGCGGAGGGCCGGGGACAGCCCCCGCCGCGCGCGCGTCCTCCCGGCGCATCCCGGTAAGTGCGGGCGGCCGGGTCCCCGCCAGCCTCGGGGCTCGGTGGCCGCAGCGCCCGCGGCGCCCGCTCCGGCTGCGCTCATCCCGCTGCTGCAGGCTCACAGGTGGCTCTGCGGTGGCCGCGGGTGCCCCAGGCCCCGCCAGGAGTTCGCTAACTCTCTCGGCTCGGGGCGCGGTTTCCGAGCCCCCCCCGCCCCCAACCCCGCTTCTTCCACCGCGAGCGCCCTTGCTTCCGGCTCCGAGGTGGGGGGCGCGGCGGGGCCGGGCCTGCCGTCGGGGTAGACGCGCCGGGGGGACGCTCCCCTTCCCCAAACCAGCGCCAGAGGATCGGGGGGGGCGGGGGCGGGGCGGAGATGCTGGCCAAGCGCCTTCCCGAGCCGCATCCCCGCTCGCTTGGTGGGGCGTCCGTCCTTTAGTTTTATTTTCCTATTAACCCACCGGGGAAAGTTTGGGACCACACAAGGCAAAGTTGGGGCGCGGCTGGGGTGCACTTCTCCGGCAGAGGCAGCTCCGGTGGAGCGAGGCGGCGGGTTTGCAGGTGGAGCCGGCTCGCTGGAGCTGGCCGTGCGCCCTGGGAGTGGAGTCTGTCCCTGCCCGTGGCCCTGGCCGGCATTGTGACAATCCCCGGGGCGCTGTGAGTCGCTTAATCTTTGGTGTTCGAAGCGTCGACATCTGCAGCCGGCCCCCAAATCTCTGTGATAGGTAGCAGCATCTTAGCCTGGTTTGACTTGTGTTCTTGCTCCGCTCTGCAAACCTGAGCTCCAGCTTATCTCAGTGTTTAACCGGCGTGTGTTTAATTAGCTTATTTTACACCTGAGATGATCTCAGCGAGCCTCTAAAATGAAGTCGGTGATATAAAAAGGAACAACGACAGGGTTTTTAGAGAAAAATTTAAATAGGAACCTTCAGAAAAGCTGCTGTGGTGTCTAGATGTTTTACCCATCTCTGTGGGATAGAGAATGAAAAGTGCTTGACTATCTAACCTACTAGAAGAGTCAGTGTTGGGGCTATTTTTATCAGATTTTGTGGACAGAGGTACTGCTGCAGCTTGCATATTGTTTACAAAATACACATTTAGTCTCTAGAAATAGCCTACTTGTTAGGAGTTGTTTAACTATGTTGTCTATTTTACATATGACTGAAGGTTGTTTTTAAAAATAAGCTTTAGCTGAAAACAATATCTAGGTATTTAGGGAAGGCAGCCCATGTCACCAGAACATTCTTTTGTAAACTTAAATTTTTAAAGGGCTGTTTGTCTGCATCAGGCATAGGAGAAGCTTTTCATGAAAAATAAGACGCTGAGATCTTTATGTGTTACAGGAAAACAGTGCAGTCTCCTCTGACGCTCAGTGCTTTCAAATGATAGATTAGATAGAAAAGCATGCCTTCAACTGGAATTATATAATTGAACAAAAAGAAAACACAATGGGCAATTATTGGTTGTCCAAGTACTTAGATAGTTCTAAAAGAAGTGGTATCTTTTATCACTGGGAGGTTGTTACATGAGTAGAGGTGGGATAAATTTTTAAAGGTGATCGATTTTCATCTACAAATTTTTTTATATTTAACACACACATCTGCATAGTCTATCCAACATTGGATTTACCAAAATGTTTAAATTTATAAACACATCATTGTTATAAGTGCTTACTAGGTGCCACATCTTACTCTAAGTGTCTCATCCTCAAAGCAGTCCTTGGTGGCAGTTGCCACCAGTAATTGTTCTTATTTCTGAGATGGGGAAACTGAGGCACGAGTTAAGTAACTTACCCAAGGTCAAACACAGGATAGGACTTTATCATACATGCAAAGTTCTTTTTATAGAAAAGACATATGATGATTTTGTCATTTATTCTCCTTGTTTTAATTTTTCTTTAAGCCTGAATGTCAAAAACATTTCCTGTGACGTGTAAGAATCCCTGATTGTAGAAGTTCCCCCACAAGCACCGTTGACTCTAAAGGGAAGAAAAGTATGAGAGAACCTTATCTGGTTGAGTCTACAATTTGAAGACCACCACAGCCACCAGAAAACCAAGGATGGATCTGCACCAAAGCACTGCCATTACCTTCCTTGAGAAATGGTGTTTGGATAAGTCACTGTCTGGCTGCAGGAGACATTATAATGTCAGGAAAAAACTGAAGTTAATTCGAATCTTGGGCCTTCTCATGGGCCTAGTAGCCATCAGCACTGTCTCATTTTCAATCAGTGCCTTTTCTGAGCCAGAGACACAGAGCACAGAAGAGGTCATTGGTGCAAGTGGCCCTAGGGCAATACACGGTTACCGTCAAAGAACCCTCTTAGATTTAAATGACAAGATTCTGGATTACACTCCACAGCCACCTCTTTCTCAGGAAGGCAAATCTGAGAATACTACAGATCATGCCCAAGGAGACTACCCAAGAGACATCTTTTCCCTCGAGGAGAGAAGAAAAGGCGCCATCATTCTGCACGTCATTGGAATGATCTACATGTTCATAGCCTTAGCCATTGTCTGTGATGAGTTCTTTGTTCCTTCTTTGACTGTCATCACTGAGAAATTGGGCATCTCTGACGATGTGGCTGGAGCCACCTTTATGGCGGCTGGGGGCTCGGCCCCAGAACTTTTCACGTCTCTTATAGGGGTATTTATTGCTCACAGCAATGTTGGCATAGGCACAATCGTGGGCTCGGCAGTGTTCAATATCCTCTTTGTTATTGGCATGTGTGCTCTGTTTTCTAGAGAAATCTTAAACCTGACATGGTGGCCGCTCTTTCGGGATGTGTCCTTCTACATCGTTGACTTGATCATGCTGATCATATTTTTCCTGGATAATGTTATCATGTGGTGGGAAAGCTTGCTTCTCTTAACAGCTTACTTTGGCTATGTGGTTTTCATGAAATTCAACGTCCAAGTAGAAAGATGGGTGAAGCAAATGATAAATCGCAATAAAGTCGTCAAGGTGACAGCACCAGAGGCCCAAGCAAAGGTTGGTGGTGGTGGTTGTTTATTCAATGTTCTAAGTAATTATGTTTTTGAGATCTACCACTCTTTTAATGTGATGGTGTGTGAGGCTCTAGTGGGTAGCAGATTGCTTTCTGCAGTTCTGTGGTAGCCAGACTGACATGGCAGTGGGAAAACATAATTTGGAGATATTCTTGTGGATATCTCCTAAATTCTCAAGCCACTTGCTTAAGAGTAAAACATTGATAAGTATGGGTTGTGCAAGTATCCATGAGTGAATTCAACAGTTATTTACATCCGAAAGGAGGCATAATGATTTTGTGAGCAATTTACTTTTCATGGGAAAGTGTTTGTGTGTGTGTGTGTGTGTGTGTGTGTGTGTGTGTAGCCTAGCAAGTTTCAGGCATGTTTTTTAAATAGGCCCATGACAATGATCGAAGAACCATCACTTTAGAGACATTTAAAGAAGAAAGTTTGTTTGTGTCACCAGAGCTGTACCTTTAAGTTAGCGGCAGGACCCAGAAGGACTGGTCATTGCGGTGATCATAGCCATTTTTCTTGATCCACCCAGTGATCATCAGACCACTTGAGCAGGAACTGATTGGGATCCATGACAGGAAGTGATTGCCAAGCTCTGCTGTCTGCCTCCATGGCCTTACAGCACTTTTGCATGCCATGAAAAACATGACCCAAAATAATTTTACAGTAGAATATGAGGGAGTTTTAATGATGAGAGTAACCACTTAGGTGGTGAGCAAATTGGTAGAGGGCTTAGAATAAATTGGTCTGCAAGTTTATAAACTAATTTTTTTAAATAATGACTAAACACATCAATAACATTTTATGTTAAATATAGTAATGAGGTTCTGATTTATATCCTAACATTGGAATGTTGTCTCTGAATGTGATTTTAAATAGAAACCAAAATACATATGCAGATTTTTCATACTAGCATCTGGGAAAATTCTCATGTATGCAAAAAACAGATGTTGAGTGGAGGGTGAGATATTTTATCCAAAAAAAAAAAAAAAAGGTATTAGCATAATTCCTTTACATTCAGGTTGGATGACCACTTATCATTTTTGTGGCAACCATAGCATGAAAGCAAAGTGCAGTAAAAAAACAAAAACCAAAACACCAGTAATATTGCTATTTATTACATGTAAAAGAAAAATGTTTTCATCTGTATTTTTTTTCTGACATTTCACTCAGTGTATTATTGTTTGTTAGAAACTGTAGTAAAAAAAAAAAGTCATTTACCAGTAGACATGGCAAGTAAGCATTTAGATGTTAGACTTGAATATATCCTTGAGGGCCTGATTGGACCCCTCTCCTTGCTCTAATTTTGTAGCCAGCAGGATGATCCCTCAAGCCTGATGGCTAGTTTGAGTGGTTTGCATTCATAATCTATGGGTTTATTCCAGTTAGAGTTCTTAATAATTGCCAAGGGAAAGGCATATTTTTTTAGAGTCAAGGAAATGATTTGGTATCTTACAAATATCCTGGGCACATCAAGGGTAAAAAGTCTTTTCGAGAGCTGAATATATTTTTGTTTTGTTACACAACGGTGGAACTCGAATTAACTTAAAAACAAATTCTGCCGAAGGTTATGCTGACAACATTTATGATAAAGGAATTTGCAGAGCAATTCAATGGTGTAGTTAAGATTGTGGGGAGATTTTCTAATTTCAGGAGGAGCTGGTTTTGTGCACATGGTAGTAACTTTTTAAATACAGTTTACAGGCCATATTCAATCAGTTGTAAACCATTAAAGTAGCTCTGCAAGAATCTTTACCTACTGTAGTAGGTGACTGTTATGTCGTATTTATATTTAAAAATCAGTAGCTTAGGCTGACGTTCCTTAGCAGTTGTTAATTCAAATCCATAATTTTGCGCTATGCTTAATATTGTGCATGTTTTAAATTTGGAAGTTCTGGATTTACCAAATTAAAAAAGAAAGTAGATTAGATTCAAGTCTATTTCTCCTGTTTGTTATCCCTCTCAAATATGTTCAGTGTATTATTTCCCCATGTTAGCACTAAATAGCTTTAATTTATTCCTTTTAATCATTATTATTTCTTGTGGCATTTAGTAACTAAATTGAAGTATAAATTATGACGAGAATAGAATTTTTTTAAACATAACTATGCCTTGCTTGGCATTCCTCAAAAATGCTAGAACACATTTTTTAGGTGGAGAAGTACATAATGGTATGTAAGATTTCCTTCAGGGCATTTCACCTTGTCAATTTCGTCTTTGAAGCATTGTTGGAAAAAAAATTTGTTTCAGCAGCTGGTTTTATCAATATGCCTGATTTCAGAATCGTATGGAGGTTTTGCTGCCCAAGCCCTGAACATAAGATGTCTCAAATGGGATGAGTCCTTGAATGTGGCCTTCCATTCTCATTCTGTGACTACATACCCCACCTATCCTCCAGAAGCCTGTGCTTCTGATGCCATCAAAACATGCAGGAAAGAAACCCTGACCCAAATGCAGCCCTCAATGAAATCTTCATTGAGATTTCATTGGGATGTGGTGTAGAAGAATTTAGGAAGCAGAATACTAAGCATGTTTCCATGGTCTTATTTTTATAACTATGGAGCATGGGAGTTTGGGAGACTAGAGGAAACATATTTTAGGTATTCTTGTACAAATCATCCGTGGTTCTCGCTCAAAAATCATCAGCTCTGCTGGGCTTTTGGCAGTGAACTGTTTTTGGAAACTACATGCCTCAATAGACAGGTTGAAAATTCTAATTTGGTTCTATTATTGAGGATATATGTCATGGGGCAACTGTGAAACATGGAAAAATGTGAACTGGCATATTTTTTCATAGTTACAGTAATAGTTTCTCATCTCATTTGATTTTTACACCCATTCGTTATTACTACTATTTCTTTTAGTGAGTATCATATCCTTTTTAAAAAGTTACATTGAGTCATCACAGTGTAAATAGACATGGGGCATTGACTCAGGGTGAAAAAGATTTCAATCCCAATGTGTAATTAGCTCTCTGATCTCAGAAGTTATATAAACTCTCTGAGCCACAGTTTCCTAATGTGGACCTGAAGATAATAATGCCTACTTCATGAAGCTAGGAAAATTATTAAATGAAGAAATGAATGCTAAGTGACTAACAAAGCCCTTGGCAAATGTGGGTTGTTTAATAAATGGTAGTACCTTTCCTTTTATCTTCTGTTATTAAATGAAAAGTAAGTAAAAATGAATTCTTTTTTTAAGAGTTATTTATTTAGTTGAGAAAGAGAGTGTACATGTCAGCAGGGGGAGGGGCACAGGGAAAGGGAGAGAGAGACTCTCAAGCAAACTCCCCACTGAGCATGGAGCCTGATGTGGGACTCTATCCCATGACCATGAGACCATGACCTGAGCTGAAATCAAGAGTGGGATGCTCAACCAACTGATCCATCCAGGCACCCCTAAAATAAATTATTTTAAATTCAAGAATTTCACATTTTTTGAAAGCTGTAATTCATGCCAGTGAATCATTGAGTTAAGCAGGTCATTGTCTCCCTTAGGGGCATATACTATTTGTCACAGTATGATATTTATAAGCCCTGGTTCACATACAGTGAATATTTGCAGGCCAGATATTATCATAAACTCTAAGAAACCTCCAAGTGCATTTATTGTCCTGAAATTTTATTGTGTAGAATTTTGCTTGAAATAAGTAGGCTGTTAACTGGGGTTAAGAAATATCTGTGCTAAGCAGAGGTTTTTGTTTTAACGGTATTCTTATTTGTAAATTATTGAGACTCTTCTAAAAACCTCTCCATAGCTGGTCAGGAATAACTTTGAATACTGCAGGATGTGAAGCAGTGGTGTTTCAGGGCATTCAGAGCATTTTGCTATGCTTCTGGCCTGACTGCTTGAGGTCCCTTGATCTGTTATGGTGCTAGGCCGTCATTGGCCTAGAAAGCAGCTGTCCATGGTATTTAGCTTCTTCTTAGTCTTGGCATTATAATCTGACAGCAATTCAGCCCAGTTCTAATGAAGGGAATGGTCTAAATAAAGACGCTTAAATCTGAGTAGTTGAGTAGGCTAGTTAGTAATTTCAGCGTGCTTTGCTTTATTTGGTTTGCATGTTCCTGAAAAGTTGTTTGTAAATAGAGTTCCTGTAGTTCGAGTTGTTACTAATGTTCATGAGAAAAACAAAATTGAAGCAATGCTATAAATATTCCTCATAACGTGAAGTAGTTCTTATAAGGTGCTAAACCTAAATAATTTTATTAGTACAAATCTATGGGTCCAAGCTCACTTATGGCACAGTAGATACTATTTATTCAGCCTTTGTTTCCCCTCCACACCTAGGAAATAAATTAGTAAAATTAATGTACAAACTTCCAAGGAAGGTAAGGTAAGATCATCCTTATAATAAATTAAAGGATAGTGTTACTTGGTAGACTTGGAAACTCTCTGTCCTTCTCATAAGAAAGAAAATGTAGACTTTAAAATTCTTGACTGACTAGGTGTAGTATGTAAATGTAGCATGTTTATCTAGTGATACAGCATTATGCCTTTTCCTTCTTCTGTTTCCTTCTACTTATATTAAAAGCAAACTCTTTAATTTAGTTACTGCCTGTAATTCCAAGAGTAAAGACATTTCAACAGACCCAGAAAGCCCACTGGATTTTAATACACAGAATTCAGATTATCTTTGGCTTTTCATCCTTGCTATTCTGATTTCTCCAGCAAGAGAATATCTAAATTTTCTGAATCCTGGCAATGTTGGGAGCAAGGATTTACTACCACTTCCCTTCCTTCCTCTCTTCTTCCTTTGTCCATTTCTCCTCCCACCCACCCACCCCCAATTCCTCTCTTCCCCTCTTCTTTCCTTTTTATTCTGTCTGTCTCTCTTTTTGGTAGAACCAGATAATTTGTATTTTAGCTTTAACAATGAATGGGATTGTTATGTTTAAACTGTTCCTTGGCTGTTAAGGAGGCAAGTACACCTTCAGGATGGATTTGACTGGTTTTGTTTTTCCTTTCTTTTACTTTCAATCTTCTTTTATTTTAAATAAGTCCCTAGTAAGCAGAATATAGCTACATTTTGTTTAATTCAGTTTGACAATCATCTTTTAACTGGAAAGTTGATTGACATTGATTGCGATTAGTGTTACATTTGGGTTCTTTCTGTTATGCTATTTTATACTTTCTATTCATTCTGATCTGTTTCTTCTTTATAATTTCTCCTTGCCTTTTTTTGGAGAAGGAGGGGCATTGAATTTTTTCCCCTAAATTTCTTTGTCCCTTTAATAGTTTGCAATTTATACACTCTATTTCTATTCTTTTAGTGTTGGCTTATAAATTTTAACGTGTATATTAAACTTAACATAGTATAGGTTAATTACACTGCTGCCAAACAACCTAAGGACTTTAGAACCTTTTAACTCTATCACCTGTCCTCTGTCATATATATATATATATATATATATATATATATATATATATATATATATATATATGTGTCAAAGTCCATGATTTAAGTTCTACCTTCCTGCCTGTTTTATAACAGCTTTAATGAGATATAACTTAACTTTTTTAACCCTACAAATTAGACATTGTTATTATGCCATCAGTGTTTTTAGATTTAACCATTTCTTTACCAGCTTTTCTCCTCATTTTTTCCATTTCAGACCTCTTTTCAGGAGGTTTCTTTTTTTTTTTACTCTACTGATATTTTTTATAGGTCCCTTTAGCAAGAATCAATTAATAGTAAATGCTCTTGTTTTTATTTGCTTAGAGATATTATTTCACTTTTAGTCCTGAAAGATGGTGTGGGTAGAAAATTATTTTCTCATCTTACTTTGAAAATAACATTCCACTATCTCTGACTTCTGTTTTTGCTGTTGAAAAAAACTGCTGTCAGGTGTAAAGGTTGTTCCTTTGTAAGAAATCCATGTTTTCATTTTGACTACATTTAAGGTTGTCTCTGTTTTCGGTGGTTAACATTTTCTTTATGCCATGTCAAATATTCTTTTCTTACTTATTTATCCCCAATCTGTGATTCATTAAACTTCCTGAATTTGCAGGTTAGTGCATTCTACCATTTTCAGCTCTACCTCATTCTTCCTATAGTCTTCTAGAATTCTGATTAAACAGATGTTGTACCATCTCAACCCATCTGTCACATTTTGTAACTACTCTTTTTCTACCTCTTCTTTTTCATTCTGTTCATTTTTTTATATTGACCTCCTAGTTTCTAATTTTCTCTTCAATGTTGTCTAATCTCTAAAGATCATCCATTAGGTTCCTAATATTATTATATTGTTTTATGCTTAGAGGTTTTTTGTGGCTCTTTCATATCTGTCAGGTTGACTTTTATTGTTTCTTATTCCTTCATCATTTATCAATTTCTTTAGAAATGTTAAATTCATTATATTTCATAATCGATATTCCTTGGGACAGTATCCTTGCAGGTCTAGTTTTGCTGTTTTATTGATTCTTGATCATGTAGAGTTGCTTTCTTAGGTATTTAGTGATTTAAAAAACACAACTTTGAATTCCTATTTCTTGGAACTTTACCCATAGGAAGTCATTGAGGTCTGGGTTTTAAATGTGTTTCTTTGGAGGCAGTTGCTTCTCAGGCAAGTGCCTGATAGCACAACCAACCTGGCATCATTCTAATTTAAATGTTTGACCTTTTTTACCCAGGTAGTGTGAATTCAGACTCCAAACCCATATGTGTGAGCCAGTGGTAGAAATTTTTTAAAGGAGATTCTTCTCTCTTTCTTTCTACAATATCACTCAAAACCAAGATGAAGATAAGCCCATCCTGCTATTTCCCCTTGCTAGGCAGGTTTTTCTCCCTTATTCACCAGCTAAGAGTATCAACCCTTCATTTCTCACTTATTGGAAGGGGAGGTTTCTGAATTGTTTCCTCCCTATGAGGCCTTTGTAGCTTTTAAAAACCTAGTCTTTGGCCACTGGGGATTGCCAAGTACTCTGAAGACAAAGCAATACAGACCCCTTTGGATTTGTGCTTACTTGATGCTGTTGCTTCAAGAAACCTCTGATTCCTCACTAACATAGTTAGAGAACTTTAAAAATATAATATCCAACATTTGGGGGTGTGACATACTGAGAATGGTTTCTCTGAATATTTGGCCCATTATATTGCCAGAAATATATATTTCAGACTGTGGGTTTGTCAAAAGATAATGCATATAACAAGGGATACTGATATGGAATTTTAATTGAGTAATCTCAGAGTGTTTCATGCAGCCTAACCATTGTAATAAAGCTTCTCATCAACGAAAATCCTACCAATGGCAAATTTTGAGTCAAATCTAAGAGGCAATTCTAACAGAAAATTATTTGTGACTACTTTATTTTATTTTTTTTTGGGGGGGGGCACTTTAAATTTGCCTTTTAAGTAATACTTTTACCAGATACTGAAAGTAATATATTCATCATAGGATTATAAAAACACATAAAAATATTAAAAAGAGATTTAAAATAGCCCATAATCTCTTCATTGCACCATCCAAAAATAATTCTATGCATTTCTTTGAGGCTTTTCTCACATACACACACACACACACACACACACACACACACACACATATCACATGCATATTCACATATATATCTAAGTATTTAGATAAATTGGAATGATATTGGATATACATAACTTTAAACTTGTATTGGGTATATAACATTTTAGTTTTCTAAGATCTTATTTATTTGAAAGTGAAAGAGAGTACACAAGCAGGGGGAGGGGCAGAGAGAGAAGCAGACTCCCCACTGAGCAGGGAGCCTGACAGGGGCTCAATTCTAGGACCCCAGGATCACGACCTGAGCTGAAGGCAAACTCTTAGCAAACTAAGCCACCCAGGTGCCCCACATTTTAGTTTTTTTAAAAAAGCTTGACTATTTATGATCATTTCCTTGTATCATTAAATGTAATTCACTGTTAAGTATTATTTTATAATAGAAAACCATTTTCATATTATAAAATGTTGCAAATATGTCAGTACTATAAAAAATGCTACAACAAATAGCCTTACACACAAATTTCTGATTTTAGAGAACCAGAAATTCTGGATCAAAGTTTATGAGCTTCTTATTTTGCTTTTAAGGATTTTATTTATTTATACATGAGAGACACAGAGAGGCAGAGACACAGGCAGAGGGAGACTCAGGCTCCCCATGGGGAGCCCAATGCGGGACTTGATCCCAGGACTCCAGGATCATACCCTGAGCCGAAGGCAGATGCTCAACCACTGAGCCACCCAGGAATCCTATTTATGAGCTTTTTAAAGTTTCTGCTACATTGTGACATACTTGGTAGTGTTGGCTATTATAGTTTTTAATGTTTTTATGTTTTTGCAGTGCAATATAGCATTTTGTTTTAATTGGAATTTCTTTGATTAATTGAGACACTGAGTGTTGAAAGATACATTTATTGAGAATTAATTTTTTAATAAGTTGCCAGTTTGCTGTGTGTCCTTTGTGTCATTTCTTAAGTTTTCTATGATGACTCAAAGATCTCTTAAAAATATATGTTGAGGATCACTAACATTAGCTTTCATCCTTCCCCATGATTTCCACACCTAAATAAAGACAGGAAGTTTTGTGGTTTTTTGTTTTAAAGGATTAATTATTTTGAAGAAGGAGGCCTTGTACTCAGGAGTTGGGAGATGAGGTTCCCAGGGACTGGCCATGTGACCATAGGGAATCCTATGTCACCTAAGACTCCTATTTTCTCATCTGGAAAATGGGAGACTTGACCGGGATGACCTAAAACATTGCTGCCAGCTTGTCATTTCTGTCCTTGGAAGCTCTAGTGTATATATACAGAACACTCTAATCGTGTCAAAGTAATTAAAGTTACTTAAAACAGAAGACCAGACTCTCACCATTCCCATCTCAACAAATTCTGTTTCTAAATTGGCTTACCTGAGGTCTTTCCACACAAACGACTTATTGGCTTGGCCAAGCAAAAGTTTTAGCTTGGACATGTCGTGGGAGATAGTTCTTCCAGACAGGAGAACAACTTGCATGGGAGAAAGTCATTTAAAGTTTACTGCAAAAAAATAAAAATAAAAAATAAATAAACTTTACTGCAGGATTCTAGTAGACCTGCTTAGCATTTGTGGTTTCTGGCAGGGAAAACCCACCGTGGCAGCTGCCTGTGCATCCCTGGGATGCTAGTCTCTCCACAGTCGAGAGACTGGGCATGTACTTCACACCATGGCCTTATGACATCAACACCCTGAAATAGAGATCATCTCCACCTGCACATCAGGAACGTGAGGGTCAGAAAACATAAGTGATTGCCTGAGGTCCCAACTGAGTGGTCTTAAGCTGCATTTGAACTTAGGTCTGACTCCTAAATACCTTCTTGTTTCCCTAGTGCTTCTCACTGGACAGTTGGGGATAAAGACAAAGCAAACCTCCAAATTAGATTCCCATTTCATATTAGGCTCTGTTAAGTTCGTGACTTTCAAATATTTTTTACTATGATCTCCACTAAGAAATACATTTTACATTCTAACCCATCGTGTAACACAGTGCACGCACACACACATACATATGTGCATGTTTACATATATACATATAAGAGTAAAATCTTAGAGTGATGTACTTTTTCTTTCTTAAATTTTCTACACTATCAGAAATACCAGTTTTGACCCTCTAAAGTAATTTCATCACGCACCAATGAGTTGTCACCTGAATTTTAAAAAATAGTATCATGTTAAGAAATTTCTTTTTTTCCTCCTCTTCCTCTTAGCAGGGCTTCCCTACAAAACTGTGCTGGGTTGCTGCACAAGGGCATCTTTCTGATCAAGGAGATGGACAGGGACGGAAATTCAGACATCCCTCTGCTGGATAAGCTATGTGCTTTGGTGTGGGACTGTGGCTGCCCAGAGGAAGGGCTGCTTTTTCTTCATTCAACAAAAGTGCCCTTTGGGCTGGCCATGGGTTTGCTTCCTACCCTCAACTTCTCCTTTTTATAATTGAGTATTGAGAATTTTAGAGCCATGGATCCATGGGGACCATTATGTGCATGTAAATCTATGCTGATTTTCATGTTTGGGACTGTTTCAGCCATTTAGAGTTGGATCCACATGTTATCTCAGCTACCTCCCCAAGCACACACACTGTCCGTGTTCAGCTGGGTAACTTCACCCCTCTGACTAATGCAGATTTCTGCAGAGTCCTAAAATGCCAGCATATACCAAGCTACGTCTTGCTCTCTGGCTCTGACATAGACTGATTGCAGGGTAAGGAAGGGGCAGATCAAAGCATGATATGCTCCCTGAGCCTCGACTCATCCTTGTTTCCCAGTGAGCTTGTCATTGGGTAGAAAAGAAACGTGGATGAAACGGAGATGAAATCAGAGGAAAGCAGAACCTTGGCGAGAAGACCAAAGCTGCATTTCAATTAGGTTGGTTTCCTTTTTTTCAAAGGCTGGATTTGTAAGCCAAATGATGCAGACATGGTTCTCATGCTGGTAAAGACTGGTGGGTTTGGAAAGGGTCTGGGCACCAGGCCATATCATGCCATGCTTACAGCTTTAGAGGATACACGCAGAATCTGCATTGGCAGGAACCAAGCCTGGAGAGATGATGTCCTTTTCATCCCGCACAGTGGTGGTCTAACCATGGTCCAGGCACTCTGCCTCAAACATCTCCTTGACAGTAAAGAAGCCAGTTTATCTTCTAGGTCCTCACCAGCTCTGATAACTCTGTGCTTCTCCATTTTTTTAAAAAATATTTATCCATTTGAGAGCAAACAAGCAGGGGCGGGGCGGCCAAGGCAGAGGGATGGACAGACTCCCCACTGAGCAGGGAGCCCCACATGGAGCTCGACCCCAGGACCCCGGGATCATATCCCGAGCCGAAGGCAGATGCTTAACCGAGTGAGCCCCCCGTGGGCCCCCTGTGCTTCTCTATTAATGGGAAAGAAACAAGTATTTGCTTATAATTGTGGACTGGCCGATAGAAGAGGTGATCAGGTAATGAAGCCCTGAACTTGCCTCCTTCCAAGTGCTTTTCCAATTAAGGAACCCAATTAAAGCAGATTAGTTCCTCTGGAGGGGTAACGAGGGCTTCTTTACCCCTCCAGAGGACCTTCGTGGAAAGAGGCAAGTGGGTAGTGCTTTGTAAGTCACTTTCTCTTTTACTGTTTGATGGGTGTTAAGCTGGGCAAGCAGGCTGCTGGTAGAAACAGGTTTCACCTAGCAACCCTAGTCCTCCCGCTTAAGTCTCTTCATCTGTTTCCTAACCTCTCAAGCAGGCTGAGTTGGTTTCATTTTTCCATGCCATCTGATAACAATTAAATACATGTTGAACCACTTCTATTATTTTAGGCCTGTGGTAGACCCTGGTGTGTTCCAGGAACTTGGGACTTTGCTTCCTGAGATGAAGTATGATAGTGAAGCTTTAACATGATGGAATTATTATTTATGCCTGGGTTAGAGTGTGACCATTTTAGCTGTTTAATCTTGGACACATTACTTAACCTCTCTAAACTTACATTTGCTTGTCTATAAATTTGGGAAAATGATAGAATTTTCTTCATAGGCTGTGAATTTTGATGAGACTGCACAGGAAAAGTGCTTCTCAGAGATGGTCCCACCTGGCCTCTTCCTCTGAGTCCCTTGTGCTACTAGCCTGCTGTCTGGGGTCTCTACCCCCACCCCACCTCCCCAGTGTGTTTTCCTCCTGTCACTTTAGGACCTTGCCTCCCTTCCTGGAATCACTTTGCCATGCCTCCCATGCAGCAATATGAAGGCACAGTTGCCCCAGCTAATCCCTAGCTAATAGTCAAATCCTCAGCGTTCGGACTTGAACCTGCTTTCCCTCTGTTCTTGAAGAGGATTAAGAGAGAAGCAGTTTCCCTATCTCTGAAACTGAACCTCAGTCAGCTGTGAAATTCCCCTGAGCCCTCCTGTCACTGCCCTGTAGATGCACTTACTCTTTTCTTATGTGCACCATCAATATTTCATCTTAGCTTGTCATGTCTCCATCCGGTCATGGCTATGCCTTATGTTGGTTTGTCTGCAGCTGTGTTTCCTGCCTTGGACCCAGCTACTGCCCTTGACTCAGGGACTAACCAATATCATGTGCAGTATCTGTTCCCAGGTTCCTAGGTAAAAGTGCAAAGGGCACTTAATGCCCTTCGACATGTTGGTAATGGAGGTGATGAGTGTTCGTGATAAACAGCTTGGGTCCGGAAAAAAAAATCATAACACAAATGGCTTATGTGTTCGAGTCACATGGCAAACAACAAATGTCCAACTTAAGAAATTATTATTTCTGTCATTAGTAATTCCCCAGTCCCTTCAGGTTGCAAGTATGGGTATCAGGGTGGGTCAGGGCCCCCAATTCAAAGAGTCAGATTACTCTAGCTGTAGCTTTAATAGCCTTTTTGGAGATATAATTTATTATAGAATTTATTTGTTAATTTATTATGTAAACTCATAATTTAAGTGTGCAATTCAGTGGTTTTTAGTATATTCACAGAATTGTAAAACCAGCACCACTATCTACCTTGGGAACATTTTCATCACCCCAAAAAAGAAACCCTATACCAATTAGTAGTGGATTCCCCCTTTTCTCTCCCTGCAGTCCCTGGTAGTCGCCAATCTGCTTTCTGTTGCTATAGATTTGTCTGTTCTGGACATTTCATAGAAATGGAATCAAGCAATATGGGGCCTTTTGTGTCTGACTTCTTTCACTTAGCATGTGTTTGAGGGTCACCCATGTTGTAGCCTTTTAATGGCCAAATATTACCTGCAAAACTGGACCACAATTTGCTTATCCACTCATCAGTTTATGAACATTGGTATTATTTCCACTCGGGGGACCATTATGGATAACGTTGCTATAAACATTTGCATACAAGTTTTGTGTGGGTGTATGTTTTCAGTTCTCTTTGGCATATACTTAGGAATGGGATTGCTAGGTCACATGTTCACTCTATGTTTAACATTTTCAGGAATTGCTAAACTGTTTTCCAAAGTGGCCGCACCATTTTGCATGCCTACTAGCAATGCATGTTTTCATTTCTCTTTGCCAACATTTGTTATTATGTCTTTTTAATTATACTCGTCCTAGTAGATATGAAATAGTATCTGGTTTTGATTTGCATTTCCTTGAAGGATGATGATGTTGAACATCTTTTCATGAGTTTATTGGCCATTTATATATCTTTTCTGGAGAAATATCTATTCAAATATTTTGCCTATTTTTGAATTGGGTTATTTGCCTTATCATTGATTCAAGAGTTCTTTGCACATTCTGGATACAAGTCCCTTGCCATATCTGTGATATATAAATATTTTCTCCCATTGTGTGAGTTGTTAAGGAAGGTGCTCCATAGATAGGGCAGCTCTTAGACTGGGGACCCTTGGGTCTCTAAGCTGTTCTCTAAGACATACTTATATTTAGAGTGATTTGGTACTCTTGGGCTCAACCCTAAAGCTGCTTCTTCCCTTGAGTTGGCCTTGAGAAAAGATTGATCCCCTTGAAGCTAAGGACTAGAAGAGGATTCAGGTTTTTGGGGGGTCCGGGCCTTCCTGATTATGGAGATCATGGGGACATATGAATCTACTTGAATTTTGGTCCCAGGTTGTTTGTGGTCTGCTGATTGCATCATTCCTCTTTACTTACTTCTGACTCTTCTCTGTATTATCTAAGATAGTTTCTTGTCATCAGATCTCCTGCCCTACATCTTACCCAGAAGCCCTGTCAGAAAAGCAGTTAGGCTATAGACCTTCGCTTCCAGATGAGAGCTTTGCCCATTTTGCCATCTGGACCTTGGCACTTAGCTTTATGTATCTTGGTTGTGGGCCAGTCCTGTCCATTTCACCCCCTGTCCCCCACTATAAACCATCCTACTCCAGGCTCTATGAACATTTGCCTTCATCTTAAACAAAGCGTTGTAAGTATATGGAGCAGCATACAGTAAATAATAACAATATGGTAATGATCTACTCCATCATTGTCTACCGTGAAAACTAATTGGACAAACTTGATTAATGAGCATGCTCTGAGAGTAAAGAGAGCTTCTCCAAGCAGTCATGCTTTGTACAAAAATGCAGAATTGTTTCAAAGCTCCAGCAGTTTCCAGGGGGCTCAGGAAACATTTTCTTTCTTGCTTCTAGCTTGCTTCAGCTGCACGATGACTGGTGGCATGGTAGATGGAGTTTTGTGGTCCTGAACAAGAGGCTGATTTATTTAAATAGGTTCAGATGTGCCAGGCTGCTCTTTTGATGCTTATTTTGAAGGACCGTTACAAATCTGCTGTTTTCGGCTGCCTTTTATTTTAAGTCCAATTAAGTGGATAGCTACAAATAGCTCTGACCTTGAAAGTCTAAGTGAAGGTGAGATGGGAGAACAGGCTTAGGAAGCATATGTTTTGGCATGTTAATGCTCTGCAAGTCATACACACTTAAGGAAAATAAATAGAACAGGACAAGATAATGTTGTGCTTTAGGAGGAAGAATTTGAATGCCCTGGGAAGTAGCACCACATGCTTCACTGGTGGATAATCATAAACTGTGCTAAAAATTAATCCAACTCCATCTCACTTCACTGTGGCTCTGGGAGACAAGCTCCAAATGAGTGGTAATGTCAGTGATGTTCAATGCATCATCACCTTGGATCAGTGTGTCTGCTGCATGTCACCACTGAGCGATGCCCTCAGCAGCCCTGGCACATGATTTGTATTATTTATTTGTAGTAAAATAGTGCTTAGAGTACCACACCACCATTTCAGTTCAGTTTCTTGCAAATGTGGATCACAGGAAGACCCTCTGTAGTTGAATAGCTTGTTCTAAAAATATCAGCATGGGACCTCTTATTAAAATTCTTAAAGCCCTAGAGTTGGGTTATGGAGGTTTAAAGATTTTTTTTAGCCATCTTTACAAAAATAATATGAAGTATTTTGTGATGTGCCATGAGCTGCTCTTTGGTCTTCTTAACCTTATGAGTCCAGGAGCAAAAATGCTTATTCAGGAATTTTACTGACTCACTGAATGGCTATTCTGATACAGTTCTAGTTTCTGTGCACCTATTTTAAAATATTTTTGTGTTCTTACTACCCTACTAAATGCTCCAACGTTTTGTGAGTTACATATGTGTTTATCTGTCCCCAGTTTTCTACATCCAGAAATGGGGGCAGATGGCTTTTCCCTTGTCTCGTGGGATAGCGCAATAATTAACGAGGTGATAGGAAGGGATCGCTGTCTGAGCCCACAGGCAAATGGGACTAAAGACACAAAGAGACAGTGGCAGGCACTGAATGAGAATACTAGGACATAGGACCAGAATGATCTCAAGCACATTTTCTTGTAAGGTTCACGTAAATTGTCTTTATGGAAAGGATCACTCTAATGTGAATATCCTGAAAAAATGTTCACATAGTCGTCTTGGGAGAATAATAAACCACTCTCTGACAGTCTATATTTGTATATGTATTTGTTTTGAAATATCATAAACTTCCATTTTTCTGGAAGTCCTGTATGCAGATGATCAGAACAGAATGAAGATCCAAGGCCATGAGGATTTTCAAGAGCCAAATAGATGCCAGAAGATCAATGCTCTAAATTTCAGGCCCTTAATCATGTAACTACTCTATAAGACTCTTTATAAGGTTCTGTTTATATGTTTTCCCATAGACAGAATTCAAATAAGTTAGATTGCCTGGCTTCCCAGCCCATAAAGAAATTGGAAGCAATCACCATAGTCTCTGTGGAACAGGAGGCAGGTAGAGCTTTGTGTGGGGGGAGACTCCTCTGTCCATGCACACAGAGAGCCAGGCCTGCCACTGGCCTGTTCACTGTCTTTAAGCATATTTTAAAAGGCTCCCTGCTCTAACCAGACCAATTAGAAAAGGCACAACCCTACTCCCTCCTCCAGGTATAAACGGCTCTGGAGATGCAGGATGTGATAAGCAGAAGGCATTTTTTTTAAAGATTTTATATATTTATTCATGAGAGACACAGAGAAAGGCAGAGACATAGGCAGAGGGAGAAGCAGGCTCCCTGCAGGGAGCCCGATGTGAGACTCGACACAGGACCCCTGGATCATGACCTGAGCCAAAGGCAGATGCTCAACTGCTGAGCCACTCAGGTGCCCCTAAGCAGAAGGCATCTTTGTGCAAAGGGAAAGCTGCCATCTCCTCAAGGTGGGCAAATACAGTGCCTACCAGGACTCATGTACTGGCGTGGAACACAGGCTGTGCTCTCCCCCCAGCCATACACCTCAGGGCAGTGTATCATACAGATGTGTAGATATATATCACATCAGTAAGACAGCCGGTGGCAACAAGATCCTGGAGAACTCTAAGACCACACAAAAATAGATCTGTCTGGGTTAAGTGTAGGTTCAAAACAGTGCTGCACCTTTTTATGGTACCAATGAGCTTGAAAGTCATATAATAATTAATGTTGGTAATACCTACAGAAACACTGAGAGAGTCTGAATTATGTTCAACATACCTTGTGCTGGTGGCAGTGGAAGTATAGAGCAGGAGCTCAGTGACCTACGGGTTTGTGTAACTGGGGCCATGATCCAGGTGGGCCATGATGGTGGCCTGGCCAGAGGCAGGGAGAAGCGCCTAAATTCTGTACATATCTTGAAGGTAGAACCAATAGTGTTTGCTGATAGCTTAGGTACAAGGTGTGATAGAAAGAGAGAAATGCAGGATGATGCCAAGATGTGGGGCCCGAATCATGGGAGGCGTGGAATGTCCATTAACTGAGATGGGGAAGACTTCAGGAGGAGCAGGTTTCAGGGGGAAGATAGGAGTTCAATTTTCAATTCAAGTTTTGAGATCTAAATGATTAAGTTTAACATTAAAACCGGTATGTCGAGCAGGCAGTTAGGGCACATCTAGAATTCAGATAAGAGTTACAAGTTCAGAAATCCTGAAACCCTAGATAGTATGTAAAGCCAGGGGACTGAAGTGAAGAGGTCAGAGACCTGAGTCCTGAGGTTTCCAGCCTGGGGATGGGAGGAAAATGAGGAGGAAGCAGCAGAGGAGCTGGAGAAGTGGCAGTTAAGGGGGAAAGGAGGACACCTGGAGAATGAGGAAGTCAGGTGAAGAAAGGATCTCGAGAAAAGAGTGGTTGTGTCAAGTCCTCACCAGCTAGGACGAAGACAGAGAATAAGATATATTCACTGGCCAAGCCCAGGTTTGGTGGGGTGGGTGGGGAACAAAGCCTGGTAAGGTGGGTCCAAGAAATGGGAGTATGGGAATTAGAGATAGGTGTAAAGGTGAACAAACAGATGGGGTACAAGCTGGGAGAAAATATAGAGCCAGGAGGTGTTTTTCAAGTGGGAAAAAAACCTAGCATGTGCGTGTAGTCATGGGCATGACACAGGCAAGTGGGAAGACTCAATGAAGTGAAGAGGGGAGACTCGCTGGACAGCACATCTTTGAGTAAGTGAGGAAGGTGAGGAAGATCCCGTACCAAACCAACAGGTTGCTTAGGTGAGTGGCACTTACTCAGGGGTCAGCCGAACAACTGCAAGGCTGCAGGTTATGGGTAAATGCATTCAAAGACTTGTGCAAGGGTCTCTCTTTGTGTTTTCTCAGCATGATAGGAAGCAACTGATTTCCGAAATCTGATTGGAAAACACTTTGATGAGTAATAAAACCTGTCGATCATAGCAACATTCAATAAAATTGAGTTGTGTAGCTCTGATTGAATTACAGAAATCTGTACTTCTTGGGAAGCCAAGAAGCAGAGTGATAAACATTAATCCCTCTTCTTCTGAAAGACCGCATTATTATTATTTTTCTGACAACAGGCTATAGAAGGGCATTTATTTGCAGTTCAGTGGGCCTGCAGGATGGCTTTCTCATTCCCTTGGGAGCCCCAGTTAGGCCAAAACATGGCTTGTGATAGAAACATAGAAGTCAGTGAAATAGAAGCTTCATTAGGGCAGGAATTTATTTTGTTCACACATGAATCCTTAGAAGAGTGCTTGGCAGATAATAAATGCTCAGTAAACAATTATTGAGTGAATGACCGATACCAAACCAAGGGCAACCAGAGTATTTTTTTTTTTTTTTTTTTACCGAAAAGGATTGTTACCAAGATTTGAAGTGATCTGTTTCTACACTCTCAATTTGTCATCATTCAAGTGAGACTGTCCATATGGCCACCTCACTGCCTGCGTTCCTCCAAACACTTTGTTCTTCAGAACTGGCTGAAGAATATTGCTTATAGCTCTATGTTTATGGGATAATTTCAGAGGCTTTTAATCCATAAAGTCACTTTGCTGTCAAAAGCTAGGAGAATCTGTGTAGAATGAAAATCTGCCCCCTGATCTCATCAGGTCCAATCTCATTATGAAATGGTTATGGAGATTATAGAGTTTAATGGGTAAAATGCCTGGTACCATCTGTTGGGGAGTTGGATACCTACACTGATCAACCAGATATGGCTGTGAAATTTCAGAACAAGGTCCTCTGGTACTCAAGTTATGCAAACTTGCTACCATAGGTCTGGCATGATGAGAATTTAGAAGCTAAATAGCAGCGTTACACTTCACATTCCAGACCTAGATGCCTGCTGTCTTTCGTGTGATCTTCATTGTCAACAGTAGGATCTCCGAGTAAGCTAATTGTTCTTTATTTCCCTTTTGCTTGGCAAGATGAGTGTCTTCGGAAAAATCAATAGGCTGCTTAATGATGGTCGTGCACAAAACAGCTGTGGCAAGCATTTTTTGCAGTCAGTCCCAGAAGCCTCAGAGGAAAGGTGCATTGCAGTGTGGGGTAATCTCCTTAGTGAAGGAGACTAGCTGAATTTACATTAGTAGAAGAGGAAGATATATTTTAGCTCCAGCTTGTCCAGTTAGTGGGAATGATTGACAGACACTAGTGATTAGTAGGGAATAAAACAGATTTCTTGAGGTATTGGAGCATCATGCTCTTTAAAGAGGATCATCTTCCTTATTAAAAACATACCAAACCTCACAAGGGTCTCCCCGTCCCTTGGGTACCCTCATGGGCACAAGCCAATGCCACTGAATGACCTTTGAGATGTAGACTACTCCTATGGGACTTTTGGGTTCCAAGGGTGACAGAAGGAAACCATACTCTCTTGTTCCTTTTTTAGCAAGTAGAATTTATTTTCCAAATAATGTTATATTCTAACTCTTAGGTTGGTTAGTTTTTTGATTAAAGACCTGATGGACACAAACAAGGGAAGGTCAGCATTCCATATGAATGGTCCCAGTTGCAAAGTGTAGCACAACTGTGACCTTGCCAACAGATTATTTCTGGTTGTTCCTTTCCTCCCTCTTCCAGAGGAGGGCTCAGGTAGTACTCATGTGGACAAGCGAATGATGAGGGGAACTGGGGCCCTTCTGTATTTGTCTTTTTCACCAGCTTAGTTTAGGCAAAAGCATGGACTTTATGTCTGTTGGTAGGTCATAGGCCATTTTCTTTCATGCTCTGGAAACGGGCTCTTCCTGTTTGACATTGAAATGATGCTAACACAGACTCAATGGTAGACTCTCTTAAGTTTCCATGTTGGTATGTCTAGATCATTGTCAAGATCTTTACTGGGTTGTATGTGACTTTAAAACACGAGGAAATCGGGATCCCTGGGTGGCGCAGCGGTTTGGCACCTGCGTTTGGCCCAGGGCGCGATCCTGGAGACCCAGGATCGAATCCCACGTCGGGCTCCCGGTGCATGGAGCCTGCTTCTCCCTCTGTCTGTGTCTCTGCCTCTCTCTCTCTCTCTCTCTGTGACTATTATAAATAAATAAAAATTAAAAATAAAAAATTAAAAAAATAAAACATGAGGAAATCCCATTGGCTTATTGGAGTATTTTGGATTTTTAAAAATTTAACGTCTGAGCTTTGCCTTTTCCTCAAGCCATTTGGGGGTGGGGGGTGGGGCAGAGGGAGAGGGAGACAGAGAGAATCTCAAGGAGGCTCCATGTCCAGCACAGAGCCTGAAGCGGAGCTCAATCTCACAACCCTGAGATCATGACTGAGCTGAAATCAAGAGCTGGATGCTTAAACTACTGAGCCACTCCGGCACATCCCCCCACCCCCAAACCATTTTTTTTAACTACCGAGAGGATATTTCTGTTTTACAACTTTGCCAACAAAGAAAGTAATAATCTTTTCAAATTTTAAGCAACTATTCCTTAAAGTAAGAAGAGGAAGGAAGAGGAGAAGGAAAAGAAAAGAAACTGCTTTACGATTTTTTTCTATCCTTCTTTACAACCAAATTTATAAATCAGTGAAGTTTTATAAGGATTGATCATTTTTTAAGATGCAGCTGTGTATTTTGCTGCTGTGTGTTTAGTTTCATCTAAAACTCTCAGATTTATCAAATACATGGTGTGCTAAATGGAGGACAGACCCCATGCTTGGCACTTTGGGTACAGAGATAAGGAAGATGGGAGTCTTGCCTTCACAGAATTGACACTCTATCATCATTTGGCCAGTAAGTCATTTCATTTGTAGGTTGGCAAATTGAATAGATTGACTCTGGAACTGTGAGGTAAGGATTTCTGTTGCAAAGAGGCTGTAGTAGAAGCCTGGAACATGCATTCCACGCTCTAGTTTTATACATTTCTGGTGCCATAGACTTTTCCCCACAACATCTTCTGTAAACTTAAGCATTTGCTAGGAGGACTACAGAAACATGGTATTTTTCTGAGTAAAATGAACAAATTTAAGTCAATGGTTCAAAGAACCTAGTCTGAAATAGAATCCGATAAATCTGGTTTTCTAGTTCCAGAATATTCTGGAATGCTTCTGAAATGCAACTGTAATCTTTACTGCCTCCCAAAGGTGAATTAGTTATCCGGTAAGAACATGATTGCCCAAGCAGAGGCATGTTGTACTCAGACTTCTGGGCTACAGAAACTGCAAGACAATAAATGGATGCTGTTTTAAATGTCAGAATTTGTGGTAATTTGTTAGACAGCAATAAAGAAGTAATATACCCATGATAACAACATTGTATAAAAAGCTATCCAGTGGTGCCTGAGTGGCGGAGGCAGCAGCATCCAACTCTGGGTTTTGGCTCCAGTTGTGATGTCGGGGTCATGAGATCAAGCCTCATGGAGTCTGCTTAAGACTCTCTCTCCCTCTCCCTCTACCCATCCCTATGCAGGCATGCACAGGCTCTCTTCTCTCTCTGAAATAAATAAATCTTTAAAAACAAAAACAAAAAACCTATGCAAAAATGTTGGAATACTAATAGCTAAGCTTTGAGTATTTTCAAAGAATCACCATAGACTATTTAAGCCCATGATTCTCCTTTTCTTGGAGTCCCTCCGGAATTATTTTCTTCTTCTCTTGGTTTCTATAGTTTAAAAGCAACAATAAAAACTCCTCTGCAAAAGGACACATTCATTTGTTTATAGATTCATGCATCAAATATTTATTACATATCCACTATGTATGTGCCTGGTGCTCAGTTGGGCATTTGGAAGTAAAATCTGACTAATGCATGGTCATTGTGCAAATAGGAGCTCAGACAAGAAAGTAGATTGTTGCATACAGTTCAGGTGCTTAAACTTGAAGATTATAGCTGGTTACACCGGGCACTGGAAGCAGGTGGCATTTACCTTGGTGAATTTGCTATGGTCAGGAGCCTGCCTGTCAGCCCACTGGGCTCATAAACCTGCTTGTGATGGTGCATTGCAAAGGGATTGTCTCTCAGAGGTGGACTTGTATTGCCCAAGCTCATTATGATTGCTATCTATTAATACAAATCCAATTAGAGCCCATTAAAATACAATGAGAGCTACATCTCTAAAACCGAATGGAAAGCTCAAATCAGAAAATCAGTGCCTTATTATCCCCCAGTAGGCAAGTACATGGAAAACAAAATTATAATAATCAGGGTGACAATCTATTAATTTGCAATGAAGAATTAAACTGTCAAGTTGTCTGATCTGACCAACACATTGGCTCTGCCTAGATAACAAAATGTGAAGCCAGATTATGGCATCATGATGGATTTAAGAAGCGTTGTTTTGCTAAAATGCTTGACAGACTCTCACCACAGTAGGGATGACCTTACACTTGCTCAGCCAGGATTTCCTCTACCCTTGAGAGCCCTTGGACAGGCCTGGCCAACTTATGTCTCATCGTGCTGCTTCCTGCACTTCGCTGTGCTTTCCACCCCGACCACCTGTTCATGGCACAGCACAGCACACAGTACGACATAAACAATTATGTTTCCAGGTAATCAGTTGCAATTAGTTTCCAGTTCTCCTTCTTTAAGGTTACTCTTTGATTGGGATTTGGGATATTCCTCTACCATTTCCTGCCCTGTTACGGTCCTCTGGGTTTGTGTTCACACAGGGTTAATCAATACGATATGATAAATTCTATAATAGAAGTGTACAGAGGGTCCCATGGGAACTTGGTACAAAAAGAAACTAACGTTTATTGAATTCTTTCTAGGGACCAAGGACTGTGGCCAGCATCCTACATGTATTACTCATGTAATCCACCATAACGCCTTTGTTGTAGGAACTAGAGATTAAGAAATTTGCCCATAATTACAAAGTGAGTAAGATGCAGGACCAGGGTTAAAGACCAGGCCATGTGAGTCCAAGGCTTACATTCTCAACTGCTGTGCTCTACTGCCTTCCTTTGGTCTTTTGAGTCTTCTCACTCACTCTGAAGGATGGAGAAGTATGTCAGTCTGGGCTCAGCTTGCAGAAATTGGAAACCACTCTGTTGTTCTAAAAAGAGTGAGGGTTTTAACGTAGGAAGTGAATGCTTGCAAAATCACTGTGAGAGCTGGGTTTCCAGGAGTGACTTCAGAACCACACTGGTAGGCCTGGCCTGCCCAAAGAGCTACTGCATCTGCCTCACTCAGAAAGGGGCTGGGGAGGGAGGGAATCAGGAAGCTGCCCCTGGGACTGTTGTTTCTGGAATAAACCACCAGTGCCCTGCCTCTTAGCACTATGATCCTAGTCACTAAACACCCCAGGTTAATAAGAAAAATCCTCTCTGTGATTGCCAGGAGAAAGCAGAAATAGCAGAAGCAGAGCATGCACCTTGCTTTCCCCTCCTAAACCAGTTTGGGAGTCTCTGATCGGCTAAACTTACATAACATCCTACACCACAGCCACAGAAGCGGCCAGGAAATGTCACTGCCGGATTTGCCAACCTCTGCAGTTCAGGAAGGCACACCAGAAGGAAAGTGGGACAGATGCAGAGTGCCAGAACCCGTGTCACTAAGGAGGAACACACAGAGGGCTGATGTGCCTGGGGTCATACAATGAGTGATAGGTGGCCTGGGCTCTCACAGAATTGGTCAGACTCTAAGCTCTATGTTCACACTCCTCTCCATTTCCTGACTCCCCTTACTTGGGAAAGGAGCATTCCCGGAGACAGCTTCATGGAGAAACGGTCTTGAAGGAGGAGTGTACTGTGATCCTGGGAAGACAGCGGGTAGGGCAGGGCCGCCGGGAGCACGTGCATCCTCTCTCTTCCTCTGGTACAGAGGTTGTGATCCCTTTTTCAGGATCTCTGAGGAATCAGTGCAGTGGCTTACCTCTGTGAAAGCGACATAGTGAGCCTTCTTAACCTCCATAATGTAGTTTAAATTGTTAGTGTTGTAGAAAAGGTTAGGGCTTTTAGTTTTTCTCTTCATTTAGTTTTTGGAGGGTATTTCTCTTGTGTGCATGTTCAAATACACAATTTAATAATTTACATACCTTCGCTGCTAGAAAGACTGCTTGATTCTCTCAAAGAACCTTGATGGTTGATGGAGGTGCGAGATTCTGGTGGATGCTGATTGTTGGAATCAGAAGAGGCTGCCCCTGCAGTGATGGAGAGAAGTCTGGGGAGTCTGATTCCCTCCCCCCACCTAATCCACAGTGAGCCCTAGCATCCCTGTCTGGTCCTCAGCTTGGTTTTCTACTAGTGTGTACCTCTAGTAGGACAGTAGTTTTGAAGGAACAGGTGACCAAGTAGGCAAATACCATGCTTGGTGGGAAAAAATTAGAACATACCAAAACAAAGAAGCACTGGAAGGTCTTTGAAACTAGGAGGTTCAGATATTAACTATTCACAGCGGTGTAATTTAATTCATTCCTTAGAAGCTAGAGGTAAACACAGTATTATAGGAAGATGGTGGTTTAAAAATAAAGATGGGCTTTGTGCCAGTCTGACTGATAAGCACCCAATGGCACAGGAAATGGACAAACTATTTGAGGATATTCAGAGTTTAGGGTCATTAATTTTTTTCCCCACAGTTTTAGCTCTGCTCATCAGAACTCTCCAGAATAAGAGCCATCGCTGTTCTTAAAAGCTTTATTGATTGTCAACCCAGATAAAATTCAGGGTTTCAAAAATGCTGGGGCTTTGGGAGGGGCACCAGTTGAGTTGAGAGATGTGGTTAGATGAGAAATGACTCAACTGTGTGTTGCTCGCCTCTCTGCTGAGTCAGGGGAGCTGCTGGTGATCTGAGGCCATTAAAAGGGGCCTTTTGTGTCTCCATACAAGGCTCTTCTCTATCTAGCCAGAGCGTGCAAAGAAAAGGATTTGATAAAAAGTGAATGTAGATCTAAATCCCACTCCTGGCACCTGAGGGATCAGGGGACTATCTCCGGAAACCATCATTTAGGGATCTCAGTGTTTCCATTTTTCATTCCTCAGACATTTGTCCTTATTCTATCTGCTAATACGTACAGAGGATTTTGAGCATGGCATAGCAGTTTGGAGCTTAGAGTCTGGTGCCAGATTGGCTTTGGTTCAAAATCTGGTGTGGCCACATATTATCTGTGTGACCTTGGGGATGTCACTTAATTCCTCTGTTCCTCAGTTTCCTCATCTGTGAAATGGGCATGATAATAGTACCTGTTTCCTAAGACTGTTGTAAGGATTAAGTAAATAGAATACTTACAGACCCTCTAGAAAAGTTAGCTATTATTGTAGATGTGAACTTTTTGTTTCTTTTTTCCCCACAACCCTATGAGGTAGATCTTTATTAAGACTATTAAACATAGGTAGAAACTGAGGCTCTGTGAGTTTAAGGAGTTTGCTCAAAGTGACAGAACTTATAAGGGGTTGAGCCAGGGTCCAAATGCCCAGGACCACATGACCGCAGAGCCTGTGCTAAAAGGCTTCTTCTTTCACCGTGATGATCATGTTTAACTCTGGAAGAGACAAGATGTTCTTTATTCAAGGGAATCATTGTCTTTGCTTACTAGGTTGCAGCCCTGGGTTTCTGAGTCTCTCCTTCACATTATGAACCCTGTCTTTGAATCCTGCTAATACTTCTGAAGTCATACACCTCTCCTAGGTCTTTTCTGTCTGCCAAGAAGAATCACCTGCCTTCTAATCCCCATCCTGGATCATTCTTTCTGCACCTCGTTTCTCTAGGTTTTGTTCTTTCTTATTTCTTCCTTGGGAAGCAGCTAGCACTGATGTCACATAACCAAATACCTGTCAGGCACTCATCAAATGAACATTTTTAAGGTCAAATTCTGCCTTTTGACAGCTTTCGACTACATATAAAGTGGTTACTGCATTGCACATTCTAATTTTGGCAAAGGGATGATTTCTTTGCAGAGAAGCAGCTGGTGCACAGAGAGGAACAGGACCAGTCCTGTCTTTGGAGAAGATTAGGTGAAATCATAGTGCTCAGAAATGTCTAATTCAGGCACTCCCTTCCCTCATGGCCTGATAAAGTGCACTCAGGTTAGAAAGGAGCTGTCTCCACCCCCCTTCCCACTCCTGATCTCAAGTCAAATGTGTACTAAGGAAAGAACTATGGTGTTATCTGCAATGCTGGGGAAGGAGGCAGGGTAACATGTCAGGTGGCCCTGGTAGGGCACTCATCTATGGGAGTCTAATGCCTGATGAGAGACTCAGGGGCCTGGTGTCAGAGCTATAGAACTCTCAGCTGCCACGGTCCGGGTCCTTTTTCCCCCTAAAAATCCTCCCCACTCCTCCCCTATCTCCCCAATATTGCTTACATTTTCTTAAGACAAAGCAGGTAGATTGGTGATCCTCAAAGCTGGCTGCACGTTAGAATCACCTGGGAAGTTTTAATAACTTCCTTTGAGGCCTGGGCCATCAAAGATTCTAATTCAAAGGTTCTTGAATGGGCATGAACACCAGTAGTTTTAGAAAGTTTCTCAGGTGCTTCTACTTCACAGATGAGTTCATGCTACCAGTGACAAGCCATAGCATGTTGGGCAGCCATTGACATCTTTGCTTCTTCTTCTATCAAATAGAGATAATAACGGTACTAGTCTCATAGGGTTGTTGTCAGGATTAAAAGGTTAAAACACATAAAGAGCCTAGAAAATCATCTAGCACATAAGCACTAGGCCAATGTTAGCCATAAGAATGATCATTGCTTATAATTATTATACTTGGTGCTTGTGTAAAGTCCTAGGAATTCAAAGGTCAGGAAAGTAAGTCCCTGCCCTCAAGCTCATAATCCCCTGGGGAAGACAGACATGCCACTGCTACACTCAGTACAAAGTGGTAAGCCCTGGAGTGAAGGCAGGCCCCACGTGCTATGTGTGCACAGGCTGGAGAACAAGCTAGACCTCTCTGGAGAGGAAAGCTGCTTACTGGAAACAGACCTACCCCCGAGCACGGTCTAGAAGGGCAGATTCACCAGACACAAGCAGGGCAGGAGGAGGACACTCCAGGTAAAGGAACAGTCTTTGCAAAGTCATCTTAACATGAGAGAGCATCAGATGGCAGACAACTGGCCGTAGTGTGGCACCATCTGTTGTTGGGGGAGAAGTGATGGTCAAGAGGCTAGAAACAAAGACCAATGCTGAAACTTGAAGGACCTGCGTGCCTGCCCAGAGGCGATTGGATTTTACCCTACAGGCATGAAAAGCCGAGTACATTTTTAAGAAATGGAGAAACATCCTGAAAAATTTTAGAAAGCTATCTCACAGCAATGAGGAGAGGAGACCCAAAGAGGAAATGGCTGGTGGGGAGGGGTCTCTGTTAAGACCCACTTGCTGATGGTTGGGGTGAGAGATGCTGACAGCTGACCCCCCTCCCTTGAATTAAGGGGCCCGCAGGAGATAGGACTTGTGAGGTGGCCTCCCCACCCCCACCCACCAGAGGTGACAGTTGACTGAGCTGTAAGGATAGTAGTGGCATGGGGTGGGGTTGGGGGGAACGAGGGGGCTGCCAGCCTGGGACCATTGCAGCCTTGGTGTGTGGACTGCGGTTGAGGCAGGAATTCTAGGACAAGTGGGTTTGGAGAAGAGTGAATTGAGTGTTGAGCATGTTGAGTATGAGAGCCTTCTGGGATATCCAAGTAGAGGACATTTAGGTAGAGGTTCTTTATCAGGCAGCTTCAAAGAAAGATTGTTGTACCCTTAGGCCTTTCCAGTCCTCCCAGAAAATCTTTCCATACCCTGAAAAGACCTCTGTGAAAACCTTATCCACCAACCAGCTCCACAAGCTAGAAGTTGGAATCCTGTCAAAGACTCCCTGTCCTTGAACTACACCACCACCAGTCTACACCAGCCACATCCAACCGATCCTCCTTGTTTCAGGAGGCACTGGTAACTGTGATTCCTTTAGTCTTGGCTTGAGTTCTAGAGAGTCTGGGAGCTGTATGCCTGGCTTCCCAGTTTGGTATATCTCACCAGGCTTGATCACAAAGGGTGTTCCAGATGGAAGACTGGTTCATGGTCCCGTTGGCAGAATGCACTGCAGTGCGACAGTGACTTTACACTGTTAAATAAAAATGTTACTAAGTCCCAAGTTGTGGCATGTAAACACTTGCTGCTGCATCACCTTGACCCCTACAAAGCCTCACCTCATTAGGATTGCAAAGTAAAATATAGGGCAACTGATTAAGTTCGAATTTTGGATAAACAAGGAATCATTTCTTAGCATAAGTATATCCCAAATATTGCACTAAATACTAAAAGTGCTTGTTTATCTACAACACAAATTTAACTGGGCATCTTGGATTTTTATTTGCTAAACCTGGCTACCCTATCCCCGGTCCACCTCACACATTTCTTTTAATGCCTAGAATCTTCTAATAAGAAATAAATGGCTCCTTTTGCCTTTAGCCTGAGGAGGTCAGCTGAACTCGATTCTGGAGTGATGGGGCCCTGGTTCTCCCTTATCCCACACTCAGTAAATTTATCTTTGTGGGGTTTTGTTTGTTTTGTTTTAGATCTCTGGTCGTCTTTGTTTTATTCTTTGAACACACACCTTTATTTTTTTTTTTATTTTTTAAATTTTTTTTTTTAATTTTATTTATTTATTTATGATAGTCACACAGTGAGAGAGAGAGAGGCAGAGACATAGGCAGAGGGAGAAGCAGGCTCCATGCACCGGGAGCCCGATGTGGGATTCGATCCCGGGTCTCCAGGATCGCGCCCTGGGCCAAAGGCAAGCGCCAAACCGCTGCGCCACCCAGGGATCCCGAACACACACCTTTAAAAAACAAGTACCCTACCGAATATAAATACATAGCCCAAAAAAAGAGATCCTGGTTGGTTTAATAAAATTCAGACAGATCAGCCAAACGAAATGAAATGTGTGCTATTTCCCTATCTCCTTTAAACAAAATTAGCAAATACCTGCATTTTGCTGAGGATGCTGGGGATCTGTATTGCATGCCCTTTTGTTATTTATTTAACCTCTGTCTCCTAAGTAACCTGAGCTGAGGGCAAGAAGAGAGGTGACTTGGGTCAGTATCTGGAAGGCACACATTGGTCTTGCTGATTCATGAGACTCTTGGGGGCTTATTGATGGCATCTGGAAATAGTTCTGGAAGCTGGTGATGCCGATCGGATGTGTTTTATCCTGCACCACAAGGTCTAGAGAGAGAGAGAGATTGCACAATCTGGTGCAGCAACCTGTTCGAGATAGGAGGAGGCTCTTGTTTCTAATTTAACACAAACCCACTTCCTCTTGCGCTCTCTCCATTTGAAATGGAATGTTGCTTATCACCCTCCCCTGAGGTTGGACTGTATCCTGTAATTCTTTCATCCTTCTGCACCTAGGGATTCTTTACCCCTTCTGGTTAAGTTAGACCAATTCTAATAGGAAGCCGAGAAGATGTTTGGGCTGTGTTATTTAAAAACCCCAAACAAAAAAGGAACAACAGAAACAATTGGGCCTCAGCTACCTAGATAAAGGAACTGACCAATATTGCTGAAAACTTGGCAGGTCAGACGACAAAGATCATAATTTTGACACCAACCAGCCACATCTGGCATCCATCCTGCAAAATCCTACTGTTTCACTGTGAATACACATTTAATAAGACATGCTCAGAAAGGTGCCTCAATAATTTTTTTCTGCCACTTACCCTGCCACATTAGTAGAAGGCCCATCTTAAAAATTCCTGTGTCATTCCTTGGTGCAGTTTCAGAGGGAAGAGAATAATGTTTTGTGATGTTGTTGAGCATAAAGAAACCACTGTCCCATGATAAAGGGGGAAATCTGCCTGCTTGTTTATGAGTACTGGTGGGAGCCAGAGAACTGAAACCTCAGATCTTCTTCGCTCCTGCACAACATATTTATGTTGGCTTCAGCTGAACTGAGTGTGAGCCACTGTCAAATGCTAATGGCTTTGGATATTTGTTTTTTGTAAATAATTCAATAAACCCCCTGGGAGGCCCATATGCCCATTCACTGCTGCATATCTCTTTTGTGAATGTGCACCTTTTGCAAAACTGGAAAACAAATCCGCAGGGGCCGAGAAATTGAGATGGAGCCGAGCATCAGCCCTGAGCACAGGCTCAGGACCAAGACTGCTTGCATTTAGCATCCTGTGGTGGCACCATCTCCTAACTTTATGATCTCCAGCAATTTATTAGACTCTGTGTGCCTCTGTTTCCTCACCTGTGAAGTGCAGAGAGCTGTGTGGGTGACATGGCTTGATGCAGAGCAGCTCCAGTCCATTCCTGCCCACAGTCTTTGTGTGCATGTGTGGTGTGTGCGTGTGTGTCTGTGTGCCATCGTAAGTGTGTCCGGGCAACCTGCAGTGCTCTCTTCATTTGATCTCTTCTTGGGTCATGTGAGTTTATGGAAGAGGTTTGTAGTCGAAGTTAATTTCCAGATAAGGCAAGAAGAATTTGCTCGGCTGATCCCATGAAAGACAGCTTGGTCTGTCAGATAATATTTTCGTAATTCTGTTGGTTGCCTATTACAGGCTGGACACCATGCTAATCACTTTCCTAGACTACATAGTCTTCTTGTAGGTAGGGCTGTTACCCCTTTTTGACAGTTAAGGAAATGGAGACTTAAAGAGGTTAAGGATATGTATATCGAGTTACATAATATGGGGCCAAAAAAGCCAGTTGCATATGTATATTGTGAAACCAGTTATAGAAATGTTTTCGAGATATATACATATGTATATATGTATATAAGAGAGAGAAAGTAAAGGTATAAAAAGTGCATGAGAATGTTAAATAGCAAATCAGGGGGTGAGGAAAGGGAGAGGAAGGGAGTACAGAGGAGCTTCAATTTTATCTATCATACTTTCCGGTAAGTGTCAACATGGCAATGTGTTAAAATCTGAGTAAGTCAGGCAGTGGATTCACAGGTGGTCATTATATTCTCTGTACCTTTTTGAATGCTTAAAATATCTCATAATATTAGAAAGAGATTCTGTGATAGTGATCTGGAGAGTGCCAGCACAGCACCAGCACGCACGGACCCTCAAAGGATGGGACTGTTCTCGTGAGTTGGCTTTTCTCCCCTCTAAGTATTGCTGTGAAGGAACACTGCTGATTTCACTGTTGGAATTCCATTCTGTAGTGAAGATGCAGCAGTTAGAAACTTTTACATGATTCCCCAAAAGGCACTCAGAACCCCTTTGGGAATATTTTTTCAGTGGTCACATACACCAACAACATAAGCAAGGGTGTCTAAAAATACGTATCTCCAAGTGCACTAAATAAATCTTCCTTGTCAGAAATAGCACTTAGCTTAGCTTCCCCATGGATCATCTTTCGGCTTTTGGCCTTCATTTTTTAAATATGCAAGTTAAAGAAACAAGGCAGGGGGTACTATTTTTAGAGTAATACCAGAATGAGGGAAAAAATGATTCTCTGGGTCAATCAAAAATTAAAAGCTTCCCATTGCATGCCCTTGGGTATATTTCATAATTTTTCGCTGATTGCAGAAGCACTATCAATTTTATTGACACTAGACTGTTATGGTAATGGAGTTTCTTTTATTATTAAATTCTATTACAGTTAGTCACAGCGAGCCTACACACACTATCTGCAGTTGGAGTTGCCTCGGGCACCTCTCTAATAGCATAGAGATATTGAATATTTTTGTATCAGAATTAGCAATTTCCCCTGTCTGTCATGGCTGCTAGAAAAATCAGTGCTGCTGATTTCATGCCATTTAGATTTTGCATCTACTTTGAGGGTTACTTCTGACTTTGATGCACAAAAACTAAATAAAATATTTGAACGTTTCACTGATGAGCTCACTAGAAGGTTGCCATAGGCTCTGAAAACAAGGGAGCTGTTGATCTCCTGATGATATCGTGTAATTGAAAAGAGGATTGCACTAACCCACATGTGCACTCATGCATTTAAAAAAGAAGAAAAAAAAGACACAAAGAAAATGCACACTAGGAGGAGTTGCAAAGATAGAAGCAGGGGTAGGAGTAACCTACAACCGACAAACATGGGTAGCCTTTATAAGCTGGAAAAATTAAGAAAATAAGTTCTCCCCTCGAGTCTCCAGAAGGAATGTGGTCCTGGCAACCCATTTTAGATATCTGACCTCCAGTACTTGCTTGTTTAGCTAGGTATCAATGGGTGACTTGGCTGCACACGTGCTCTGAAGGACTTAATCCAGAAGGTTCCCAAACATGCTTGTATCTTTGCTAAGAGGTGAATGGCTCAATTGGAAATTGAGAGCACCAGCCCATACCTTTCCAAGGACAGAATCACTTGGCAGAAGAACTAGCCTCAGGGAGGTTTCTGGAAGCTTGAGCCAACCTCCAGGAGGACAACAAGAGAAACCTCCTAGTCTAACCCAGCTGCACCAGGAATACCAGTAAGAGGAAGGAGGAGATGGTATCAAGGACACAAGTGGGAGAATTGACTTGGGGAAGGAATGGGAACATCTATGGGATGATGGGAGAAAAGGGAAAGAAAATGGGAAGAAAAGAGAAAAGATGGAAGCAAAGGAAGTAATACTTGTTTTCCAGTTTTACTGAGAAATAATTAGCATACATCACTTTATAAGTTTAAGTGTAGAGCATGATGGTTTGATTTACATATATTATGAAATAATTGCGACAGGTTAACATCAGTTATTTCCTATAGCACAATAAAAAAAAAGAAAAACAATTCTTGTGATGAGAACCCTTAGAATCTACTCTCAACAAGAAAGCATTACTCTGAATTAAAGACCATGGTCTTGGCCTTCTCAGTAACATAGACAAAGCTCCTCTTCTGAATCGGAGGGAGGCGCTTGTCCTGGGGAAAAGAAGAGGTTTGGCTGGAGAATGTGCTAGAGAGTTGACAGGAGATAATAAAACATCACCGAGCAGCAGTGCCAACCCATCTGAAATGAAATATACTGTGGATCTTCTCCTCTCCCAACACACTGCAGCACGGTGGTGAAGGCAGTGACCCAGGACAGAGGATCCAGAACAGAATGAGGAGAAGCCATTTTTCTCTTTAAACCACAGAACAATCACATAGGCACAGCTCTACAGTTTAGATGTGAGTTAATAAAGTTAAGAAGTGTCCTCCTTGCCTGCAACCTGATCAAAACAAGTTACCAGTCCACTCATGCTGTTGTCCCGGGTGCCCTGTGGAGTTTCTAGAACACCAGAATTGCTTCTGAATCTCCATGCTTTTTGAACCAGGAAAGGCGGTAGCATGCCTCAGGATAAACAGAGTCCTAGCATCTGAGCATAATTTTACTGCTAGATATTTTAGAAGGGGGCAGCACTTAAATAATTTACCTAGCAAGTAATTTAGAACATTTTTATATTATGCAAACAGGAACAGATTGCAGAATGCTAAATCTCTCTATCTTTGTTGGATAGAATACAGATTTCCAAGAAATTGGGCTTTATAGCAACCACGTTGGGCTACATGCCTCTGCGCAGCCCCCACCTGCACCCTCCCTGTCCTCTGCTCTGGGACAGCGGCAAAGTCCAAGAACTGTCACTGAAGGAAAACACCTCATTCTTCCAAGTTGTACTTACAGAACAGTAAATCATCATTCTTTTAAAAAAATGTGGAAAATCAGCATTACCTATGTTTCAAATACTGTTTCCCTAAAAAGCAGCTGATTAAAATTCTGTATAATTTATAAGGAGAATTACAAATCAGGGTATGATCAACTTCTCATGAACAGAAGTGAGGAACTGATTGACCCCATGACATAATCTCAGACATAATCATCCAACTGAGCTCTAACAGCTTTCTCAGGCCAATACTGACTTTGACTTTTTAATTTTTACATGCTGTTATTTTGTAAGAGCTGTTAAGCATTAAATTTCTCTACTTTTCAAAATAACAGGTTTTTCTCAGACTTATGAAAAATTCAAAGACATTTGAAAATTGTTTAAGTCTTTCACTGAAACACAAAAGAGTTCTCTGGTTTTAATTAGAAATTCCCATGTCCCATTGGGATTGCCATCTGTTGATAAGGGATCCCATAGTATTCCTCTGCAGGCTGCAATATGGTGCCCATGAAGCTGTCATCCATTCCAAAAGGAGGTCTGCTTTCTCACCAGTAGGAGTACATTTATGGTCCAGAGGCAGCAACTGACTCAGTGTCCCCTGAGGACAGGTATGTGTGTCAAAGAGGGTGAGAGGTTAACTTCTTTGATTCCTTTCACAGATAAGTTCATAGTTTGCCTTCTTGAAACGAGACATGTTCTACTGCTGCTCAGAGTGCTTTTAGGAAAGCAGGACCAGGCTGCAAATCATAGAGCAGGATCTAACCCCTCTTTAGCCCCTTGTCCTACACTTGAACTAAGGGAAGTTTCCAAACTCCTTATACTTAAAATTTTTTAAAAGTGTATATAGGGAAGGAGCACAGAGAGGAATAAGAATACCAGCTCTGTTCCGTAAGACAAATGTAAGAATTCAATGCAGTCATGCTAATGAAAATGCTCTTTGGGGATGGATCTCATTATATACAAATATTGAAGATTATTAAAGAGCATACCAAAGATGACTGTGTTCAAGATATGTCTCAGAGATCTGTTCAGAGGAGATTGCTTCACGCACAAATATTGATTGGACATGACTACACTGTGGTCTAACGAAAATAGAAAACAGAAAAGTTCCTAACTTAGGGGAATATCAATCTATTGATCTAAGAAGGCTCTATAATTTATATATTGTTGAGGCCTTTATTTCCTGCTTTCACACCTTCTGAAAAGATGGTCAGCTAAGAACAGGCTGGTAGGAAATAGATGAGCCGCCAGTTCCTGGCTTTTATTGTTAGCTAGTCGAATCCAGTTGAATTCATGAGTGTTACTGGTTTGTTTTCCTCGAGATAATACCTGCTTTCCATCTTACCACAGTGTATTTTGACTACATTCTCAGTATTTTGTTCTCTGGTTTGGGCAATACCCATTCAAATAACATGCAACTTTCCTCTCCTCTGCTTCTAAATAAGCACCTACCATGGAGCTCTCCCATATTTATGACATCAACACTTTGATGGCAGTTGCTTCTGAGATGGAAATTGGCTTTTTTGCCTCTGGATTTCAGTATTGCCATGTCAATTTCATTCCTAATGGGAAATTCTAAGAGAAATAACGTGAGCATGTGACAGAGGTGTGGCTGATAGCTCAGATATGCCTTGTCAAAAATTATACCAGTAGAATTGAGTTAATCACAATAATGTGAAGCCAAAACTAAACAAGTTTTAAACAAAATTAAACAATTTTCAATACTCCTTAAAAAAGAGAATAGAAACAGCTGAATATTCAAATAGTTGAACTGTTGTCATTCTGTTTACCTGGAGTGGGAAGAAGAGGCGTTTGATATTTTACAAAAATGTGTGCTCAGTTAGAGAAAATAAATACCTTTATGTCAAGCACAGAGTTTTTACTTTATTATCTTGAAAGCTGTATGGGTCGGGATCCAGTGAAGTAGCAAGAACCTCACTTGTTACTTGAACAGGCCAAGATTAAACATAAGGAGTGGTTACCTAGGTATGAAGTTAATTACCTAAAGTGTAAGAGAATTTTAAGGTACCAGGGAGTTAGAATTGCAGGAAGCAGCTGCCACTCTTAAGACTGGAGAGACAGGACAGAGGCTAGGCATTTTTAAAGTTTAGAAACCTAGAGGAGGAGGCTGCTCACTGATGCCCCTGTCTTTGAGCAGAGGGCCATGAGCCTGATTCTATAAGAAACAGTGTGCTGCATTTAGCTGCCACCACAGGGAAGTACTACCCTCCCTGGGATGAAGCTGAAAGGATCAGGAAACAGACTGGAAGTGCACAGGAAGTGAAAAGGGAGGAGCAAGTCCCTTCACTTCCAGTCTTGCCCTAGTGCCCCTTTCCAGAGAACCATAGGGAAAGCTGGCAGGTCAGAAACCGAGTTTGCAGAGCAGCACCCTGGGTTCAGAAAGCCAGAATATAGAAGGGGGGGGGGGTTGGATCTAAGAGGCAATAACTTTATCACTGGCACAGAAGTTTTCAGACAAGAAGGCTAGGTGATGGCAGCAGAAGAAACCAAACAAGGAGCTCTTATGAAGACTCAGGCAGCCCTCAGGATGCCAGGAAAGGCATACAAAGTGTAGCATCATCCTAATCATGGTCTTCAAATGATAGCTTTAACAATGTTTATTAGGGATCCCCTGGGTGGCGCAGCGGTTTGGCGCCTGCCTTTGGCCCGGGGCGTGATCCTGGAGACCTGGGATCGAATCCCACGTCGGGCTCCCTGCATGGAGCCTGCTTCTCGCTCTGCCTGTGTCTCTGCCTCTCTGTCTCTCTCTGTGTAACTATCATGAATAAATAAATAAAATCTTTAAAAAAAAAAAAACAATGTTTATTAACCTTCAAATAAAGCCAGTAAAACTGTGATTTAGATATAGAGGACAGTAACCCATCATGAGGCTGTTGGTCTCTGTGAATAGTTGTTTGTTTTTTAGGTCATGGAAAGTTTCAAATGTACCTGAAGTCCAAAGAATAATACAGTGAACCCAGCACCCAACTATAACAATCATAAGCATTTGGCTTCTTGTGTTTTATTTATGACCCCCCCCCATCCACACTCCCTCTCCATTCCTCCAGCTTCTCATTGAACTATATAATTTTGTTCCTAAACAATTCAATATATTTAATTACAGCTTCATGAATTTCCACAAATCAAACATGCTCATGTAAGTCCCACCTAGATCAGGAAAAAGAATGTTAGAAACCACCCAGAGCCCCTTTATAGTTCTTTTCTTTTTAAGATTTTATTTATTTATCCATGAGAGACACAGAGAGAGAGGTAGAGACACAGGCAGAGAGAGAGGCAGAGAGAGAGAAGCAGGCTCCATGCAGGAAGCCCGACGTGGGACCCAATTCCAGGTCTCTAGGATCACGCCTTGGACCAAAGGCAGGCGCACCAAACTGCTGAGCCACCCAGGCTGCCCTATAGTTCTTTTCAAGATCGTCTCCCCACTATTTTCCAAAAGAGTGACTACTATCACTAGTTTTGAATTTTGTATATATGGACTTCCAGAGTATGTGTGTTTTGGAGTTTGGCCTCTTTTGCTCAACGTTGTTGGTGTAATTTAAACATGTTGCATGTAGCCATAGTTCACTTACATTTATTGCCCTGTAGTAATTTATTGTAGGACTGTACCACAATTTATTCATTCACTCTACAATTGATAGACAATTGTTTCCAGCTTTTGGCTATTACAAAAATGAACATTCTTGTATGTGTTTTTTGGTACACACTTGTATACATTTCCGTTGGATATATATCAAGAAAGGAATTGTTGGATCTTAGAATATGCACATGTCCAACTTCAATAAAAACTGTCTAACAGTTTTTCAAAGTGGTTTACCTCCCACTAGTCCCTATTGCTCCATATCCTTGTCAACACTTGGCATTATCTGTATTTTTCATTTTAAACATTTGGATAGGTGTGTCATGGTGTTTCATTATAATTTTAAGTTGTGTTTTCATGATAAGCGCATTTCCTAATGCTTGGCTATTTGGATATATTTTATAAAGGGTCTGTTCGAGTATTTTACATGCTTTCAATGGGTTGTCTATCTTTTTTTCTTACTGATTTGTAGGAGTTCTTTCTATATTCTGTATCTGAGTCCTTTGTGGGACATAAATGCTGTGCGTACCTTCTCCCACTGTAGCTTGGCTTTTCATTCTCTTAATGATGTCTGTGATAATAAACATTCTTAATTTTGTTGTGGTCCAATTTATCAGACTTTTTCTTTATAGTTAGTGCTTATCATGTCTAGTTTAGGAAGCTTTTACCTATTCCAGTGTGATAGAGATATTCTCTTGTGTTATATTCTAAAAGCTTTTCTTTAACCTTTCACATTTAGGTCTAAAATCCACCTGCAGTTGAAATTTGTTTCTGATGTAAGATACAGAACAGATCTTTTTTTTCTTTCTCATAAGGATATACCATTGTCCTGGCACTATTTCTTAAAAAGATTACTATTTGCTCACTGCACTGTAGTTTCACCTGTCTTGAATCAAGTGATGGTATGAGTCTGTTTATGGTTTCTCTATTTGTATATCCTTGTGTGGATACCATGTAATTTTGATTGTAATAAGGATTGAGACATCTAATGGTGTTCCTTCTTGAAGTTTACTCTTCTTCAGAACTTTCTTGGCTTTTCTTGCCTTTTGCTTTATTTCCATGTAAATTTTAAAATAGTTTACCAATTTTCTAAATTACCTGATAGAATTTTGACTAGAATTGCATTCAGTCTATAATTTAACTTGAATAGAAATGACTTATTTGCAATACAGAACTTTATACCTATGAACATTTTGTAACTTTACATTGATTTAGACTTTTTGAATTTCTCTAATTAATGTTTTTTTTGGTAGAGTCTTTGCATATATTTCATTGGATTTATTTCTAGATGTATGATTTTCATAGAGTTATGCTATTTTAAATAGATAATATTTAAAATTTTATTTTCTGTGTCTTGCTTGTACATGGAAATATAATTGGCCTGTTAAATTCAGCTATTCAAATAGTTTATTTGAAAATAATTTGATTTTTTTCTATGTATATAATCATGTTGTCTGCAAATAATGCAGACACTTTATTTCTTCCTTTCTAATCTTTAAACCTTTTTTCTTTGCTTCATTGCACTACTAAAGACCAATACCACTTTTAGACTAGTGAATCACAAATACACACTGAACATAATAAATTTATTCTAAATTTATTCTATGCATGGGTTCCTCTTTCACATGGGAGCTGTTACCCTAAATATCCTATTTAACCCTAACACCATCCAGCCCCCCGAGAAGTGGTTCTCCTCCTCTCTTGCATGGTCATTGAAACAAAAGGTGATGGTGTCCAGATTCCATGACAATTTGTGAGTTGCCTTGTGTTGATAGTAGAGACAAACACTGCTTTACAGTGGAGGGAGCTTAGAGTGGCAGAAGCACTTATGTAAAAGGCAGGTTAATTAACCTGACACATCTATCCTCTGAACCAGCACAAATACATAGATTCCGTGACTAATGAAGTATTATTTCTCACTACTTTGGGCTTCTTATTTATGGTTCTGGGGATTGGCAGGTTATGTATAAATCAACATTTTGTGCAGTAGTTGTGCATCCTAGGACATTCTGGAACATTTTCCAGAAGCAAACAATTTGTGTTACTCTGAAATTTACATATAACTCTGTATCTAATATATGTAATGCTTCATACTGATTCTTTCCATTGGCATGTAGAAGAACAGTGAATGCATGAATTGTAAATGTTTTACATTTATAACAATATTTAATCAAATTTATTAAATTCTCAAAAATGATAAAATACCAAGTTTCTTTACATTTGATTTAAAATTTTGAGATTCTGGGATCCCTGGGTGGCGCAGCGGTTTGGCGCCTGCCTTTGACCCAGGGCACGATCCTGGAGACCCGGGATCGAATCCCACGTCGGGCTCCTGGTGCATGGAGCCTGCTTCTCCCTCTGCCTATGTCTCTGCCTCTCTCTCTCTCTCTGTGTGTGTGACTATCATAAATAAATAAAAATTAAAAAAATAAAATAAAATAAAATAAAATAAAATAAAATTTTGAGATTCACTAATTTGTAGCCTGCCTTCAGTTGTAATGTATAATCTTGAGGATTTTAGATGAAAGGGGACATTTTTGAAAACAGAAACTTTTGATATTTTATATTTTCATTATTTTTACCAAAATGTATATACTTTGAATGCAGTCACATTTTATATTTTAATCCTTTAAATTATTACTTTCAGTATTACCAATTATACAAAAATCTTAACTATAACAACATGAGAAATTTGCCAAAAGTATAAAAAAAAACCTTATGAAATAAATATGTAATAACTGATGGATTATTCATGCATTCCTTGTTTGACTTATGCAAACATGGCTGGCCCATCGACAGAACACCCAGATATGTATCATAATAATTAAATTTCATCATCTTTGATATTTGGCAATTTTAAGTCATATAAAAATATTAGTTTTATACTTCTTAATTTTGTCTTTATAAAGGTATACTTGTCAAGGTTTGTCTTTATAAAGGTATACTTCTCAACATAGACATGTTAGAACATAGTTTGAACATATGGGAAATGTGACTTCGATTTGTTTTCTTACCCTTGTCCTTGCAAATGAACTTGGGTGAGTCTGGCTAGGACCTTGGGTTACAGTGCTGTGTAGAGGAAAAGATAGCCAGCATCCTTGTGTATCAAGAGTCTTCAAATGTTCAGTTAGTTCAATACCAGTTTTTTACCTCTGTCCTTTCTATCAGTTTCAGGGAGAAGTACATTAAAATTTCTCACAACGTTTGTAGATTTGTCTATTTTTCTATTAATTTTGCGTTATATATTCTGAAGCTGTGTTATTAAACATATAAATTGAGAAATGTTACATCATTAGGCTGAGATAACTTTTTTATTCTTGAGAAATGGCCCTCTTAATTTCTAGTAACTCTTCTGGCTTAAGCCTGTTTTGTCTGATTTTAATATAGCCATGTTAGCTTTCTTTTGGTTAATTTTTGTCTGAAATTTTTTGCTCTTCCAATCTTTTCATACCCTTATATTCAAAGTGTGTCTCTTGTAAGACGCATGTAATGCGATTTTATTTACAATTATTTGCTTACGATCTTTGTTTCCTAATCAGAGTATAGAGTCAATTCATATTTGATGTAATTATGGGTATATTTGGACTTAAATCCATCATCTTATTTATTTTCTTTATGTCTTATCAATATTCTCTGTTCTTTTTCTCTGTTATTTTGCTTTTTGGATTAAGTATTATTATTTCATTTTGTTACCTTCCTTTATTTTATTATTTTATTAAAACTGTAAATACATCACACATGCTTAACTTACTGAAATCTGATATAAATGAGTACTTTGACCACTTTCTGGACAATGTGTATTAAGAATCTTAGGAAATGTTATTCCATTTAATACTCCCAGACACACTTTTTATGTTACTGTTGCCAAGTATTTTCTTTCTAAAGATGTCTTTGATTCAAACTGCTCTTCAGTCTTTGTTCAAATGTCACTTCCTCTGAGAGCCTTGCCTGCATCATCCTTATCCAAACAACTTCACCTTACTTCTTTCTTCTTTCTTTTGTTTTGTCTTTCCTCATGAACTTATCACATGAAATGAAGTATTTGTTCCCTGTTTCTTACTTTGTTTACTATCTTTATCATTAACTCCTTAAAGGCAAGGGCTATCTCTCTTCTTCACCAGGATGTGGTCCAGTAACCGTATGTTGACTCACTAATGTAGGTCAGAGGTGCCCAGCAGAGGCCACAGCCACTAACTCTCAGGAATGAGGAAAGCAGAAGCCCATATGGCCTTGGAGAACTGCTGCAAACCACAAGTCAAAGATTTGATATCTGGAAAACTTAGGTGGGATACTAGGATCGCTCCAGAAATAACACAGTGGGCAGATTTCCTCTATTCATGTTTTTCGTTCATTCAACATTTCCTGAACACCTGTTCAAATCTGGGCACCAGGCTAGGTGCTGAATACTGTGCTAGACTCCACACTGTGTGTGGTAAGCAGGATTCTCTACAAAATCCCTTCATAGATCATCCTGGGAAACAAGGCCTGGCTAAAGAGAATGTTGTAATGAAAAGAAACAGAGACTGCTCTTCTGATGAGGTGTCCTTGGGCTGAAGGAAATCAAGAGGTTTGGTCTTGATAGCCTTAGGTCAGCTATGTTGAGACATGATACAAAAGGGTATTCATGTATAAAGGTACTTAAAACTGATCCAAGAAAATTCTAAATCCAAAGACCCTGGATATATAGTGCCCTATCCTCCTCATTGCTGAGACTCAAGAACTAAAGGCCATTAGGCCTGGAAACTTGGACTAGGGTGCCAACCAGAGAGCAGCTTAGATGCCGTGCTAGCTTGGAGCCATGTTAGCCTTTTTTGCTTTTATTTTTTTATTCACCAGTCACATCTTATGATGTCTGAAATGTTCTACCCTTATGTGGCTTTACAGTCACTGTTTTCTTCCCTTGTAAGCAGTTGGGCCTGACGTAGTGTAAGGGATACTTGCCTCTGGCTTTTGCCCATTTCTGGAAAAAAAAAAAGGTCATGGGTTAATTTCTATGTTGTACTCACAGAATGGCTAATGAAAAAAAATCAGCATTTAAAAAAAATAATTGGGGCTACAGTATTTTCACATTTTCCACTCTCGGCCTTTTCTCCAGCCTGACAGGCAGATGGAAAGGCAGCTGGACCCACAATAAAAAGTGACCCTAGTAGCAAATCCCTCTGTTTCATGGCCAGCCCTGGGTTCTGCATATGGGATGTAGCTGGCATTTGCAGGCAGAGTACCTGCAGAGGAAGAACCAGCATGGCTGTGGAGAAGAGGCGGGTCTCAGGTGTGACATTAGGATCTCATCCCGAGGCATACTCAACATTGCTGAAGCACTTTACAGACTGCCAGCCCTCAAGGACTCATATGGATGGATGTGCCCATGCCATTAAAGAGCCAGCGTTTCTAGTATTTCCACAAGTGCTGGTCTTGCTGTACCCTGTTGGTCTGAGCCACTAGTCAGAGTTTGGTTTTTTTCTGGAAGCCATTTGAACTTTGTAGAGATTGCCCCACAGCCTCTGCCTCTTCACTGCCAATCAGTGGAGCTAAACCACCTGGAATGTTTGTTTGGGTAACAGGCATAACTAGGTGCCCATTGGGGGTCAGGCTCTGGGTTTAGTATAACTAGACAAGTGTCTGCACCTACCTTTTTTCAGTACATGCAAGTCTTCATCAGAAAGAGATTTTTTTAACCCTGCAAGCAACTCTTCAAGGTTCTCTTTGGACATCCAAAAAAATATGGCAGTAGGTATTGTTTTAGGGCCTCTACAATGTGCCAGCATTATCTCGACACCTTTCCTCCACATCCTCAAGTCCTTACCTTGCAAAGTAGATATTGTTACACCCATTTCACAGAGCAGGAGATAATGCTCCAGTGATTGGAGAAATTGAGTCACAGTGAGTAGGTTGCAAAGCTAGGGTTTATATCCAGCTTAATTCAGTGACACTGTGCACCTTTAGAAACTGTCTGTGTTGTGACAATTTACCTAACAATTTAATTCCCCTAACTATTAAGTTACGGATATTTGAACTGCTCTTTCTCTCCATAAGCATTGGTACCATCAGGGCGTCAGACTCTCGGTTTAGGCTGCAACTTGCATAAAGGGATTACACCTCATTCAGAACATCTGTCCTCTTTGTAAGTCATCACTCAATGTCAAGATGACAATCAGTTTTCTTTCCTATAATACTACATTCTCTTCAAGGCAAGAGATATAAAATACTAAGACAATCACTTCAGCTAAGGAATGAATTTTCAGTCCTCCAGTTCCTCACCTTGAATATCCACAGTGGTGAGGGATCATGGCATCCACTTATGTGAAAGCCAAAAGCAGTCTCATTTGAATGGACAGATGACAATAATCAGCATGTGTCTTTGATGATTTATTGGCAGTTATTATTTTGTATAACAATTCTATTATTATTAATTCTATTATTAACCATGTTTTTATAAATATATCTTAAATACACAGAAATGTAACTGCAGTAAATGATTACCATACTAAATATAAATATCCAGGCAGTCCTTAATTTTCAAGCTTTTGGGATAGCTGCCATGCAAAGCGAGGGCATGGTTCCAGTGTGCAGGTTCCACTAACAGATTACCATTCAAAGTGAAAACTGCCTATAGTCACCATTTGTTCAGCGTCAGCTCTGTTCTTGCTACTCCATTTGAGGTTTTACCCAGGCTCTGTGTATTAGTCAGTTCGAGCTGCTATAACAAAAGATCACAGACACGGGGGCTTAAGCAACAGAAATTTACTTTTCTCAAAGTTCTGGAGGCTAGAAGTCCAAAAGCAAGATGCTAGTCAATTCACTTTCTGGTGGGGACGTTTTCCTGACTTGTAGACTACAAACTTTTTGCTGTGTCCTCACATGGGAGAGAGGGAAGGAAAGTGAGTTCTCTGATATCCTTTTTATAAAGGAATCTAATTCTATCAGATGAGACTTATGACTTCATTTAACCTTAATTATTTCCTTATAGGCCCTCGCTTCAAATCCAGACACATTGGGGGTTAGGTCTTCAACAAATGAATTGGGGTGTAAGGGATACAAAAATTCTGTCCATAGCACAATGTATATAATCTTCACAAGAATCACATTTGACAGTAAGTCATCTTCATGACTGAAACAGAGGTCAAACCAGTACTTGATTCTAAAACCCATATCTTTTCTACCAGCTAGGCCACTTCCTAAACTTTATTCAGTGGCTCTATATTGAGAATATACAAAAAGGACAAGAATAGCTAAACCTGACTAATCAGTCATCTATGGACTAAGCTAGTTTGTTTTGTGCTGGCCTGTTTTAAAAGATGTACCTCAAGACAAATCAGTGTCACTTAGCTTTTGAACAGATAGATTATAAAGCAGAATGGAATGAAAAGTATACAGTTTTAAGTATGGTCAAGTGCGTGAAAGATACGTACCTTTTTTTCTTTTAAATTGTCAGAAATGTTTATTACCAAAGGAAAAAATAACCTAAAACCAATAGGATTTAAAAGCAGAAATTGAAAACACTATTTAATATGATCTTAAATGGAGTCATATGTGCTTAGAAAAGATAGTATTAAATGTTTTAGATATTTAGACATTTTGATGCAAAAGTAACATATCCATATTTTAAGCAATTCAAGCAATAGAAAATATATAAAAACTTATATAAATATACATATGTGGTTTTTAAACAAAAATGACTCTTAGACATTATTTGCTTTTTTTATTTAATATATAATAAGTTGGATATATTCTCATGTTGCTACACACAGATTTGCCTCATTCTGTGAAACAGTGGCCTGGCATCTCATAGTAAGTTTGTCCCATCATTCACTTAACTATTTCCCTATTAGTGGACGCTTAGTTTGTTTCCCACAATCACAAAAACATAGGCTGGCTGTTTTTATTTACTAACAACATAAAGGATGTCTTAGTCCATCTGGACTGAGCATCTTTGCATTTCTCTTCTTATACACATGGGCAGATAACTCATGTGATTTCTCTGTAAAATAAATGCAATCACTGCATCAAAAGCATGCATAATCAAGATGCCGACAGTTATTGCCAAATTAAATTTAAGATAAATTTTCACATTTAATGTTTCCAAAGATGCATTCTGCATCAAGTGTGATGAAATAAGCCACTGTTCTCACTGCATTGCCTCCCCCTCCTTTGGTGACATTTGATCAGAGGCCTAAATGAACTGAGGGAGATAGCCATGCTGCTCTGGAATGTGCTAGCAAAAACAATAGTTAGCTGAACATACATGTAGACTTGGGGGAGGTAAACTGACATTCATGCACTGAAATGGTAGTTTTTTTTTCTTCCTTCATTCTTCCACTTCATTCCACAAACACTTATGAGATGTCTCCTATGTGGAAGGCAAAGTGATGGGTACCACGGTTGTTCCAGAGGTGAAGAAGCCAAATAGGACCTTGCCCAGATTCATGTATTTCACCATTCTTTTTTTCAGTAGGCAATGATTTTGATTTATGTTTTTAATTTACAGACAGAAAAATTCACTCTTTTGGTATCCTGTTTTGCTTTTTTCATTCAAACCTCAAACAAAAGCAACAAAAATTGTTGCTATTGAATATGCCCTTTGCTATGATTTGAATGTTTATGTTTCCCCCAAATTCTTATGTTGAAACCCTAATACCCAAGTTGATGATATTAGGAAGTAGGGCCTTTGGGGCTATTTATGGGATTAGTGCTCTTATATGAGACACCACAGAGAGTTCCCCGGCCCCTTCCACCAGACAAGAATACAAGGAGAAATCTGCAACCTGCTAGAGGACCCTCATTTGATCATGGTGGCACTCTGATCTCAGACTTCAAGAACTGTGAAAAATAAATGCTGTATTATAAGCCACTCAGGCTATTATATTTTGTTATATCATCCCAGATGGACTAAGGCATCCTTAATTTTGTCAGTGAATAAAAATAGCTGGCCTAGAGTTCTTTGGGCCTCTTACTGTACAAAAATTTAGGAGCCTTCCAATGTGCAGTGTTTCCTAAATCAAAGGTCTGTTCAATTAAACTTTTTTAAAAAGTAAGATGTGGGTTACAGCTATTTTTGTTTTGTTTTGTTTGACATAAGCATTATGTAGCCTTTGAATTTTATGCCTGCCTTTTCTGAGCCTTTTTCCCCACCAGAGTTGAGAACCTTCTATAATCATTACATGTGACAACTTAAGACTTTTTTCATTACAACAAAGCAGGATGAATAAAAGGTGTAGTCTTTCAAGCTGAAACTACATTACCAACCTGATGCTCTGGAAAATGCTAATACTCAATATATTAAAAGGACAGCCAACTTAGCCCTCTTAATGCCCATTTGCCTGAATTTACGAGATACCATTCTTTTCAGTTGGGTATTTTTAAAATTATCCAGCTGGGAGTGACTCAATTTTTTTTTGTCACTAATTCATTAAAAATGCCAGTCATACCAAGCAACTCAAGTGAGACCATCTGCCTTTCAGAAAACCTTAAATACCCAAAGAACAAGTGGAACTCTGTTCTTTGGGTCTGAGCTGGGACTGATGCACTTAGAAAGGGCAGAGCTTCCAAATCCAGCACACCTAACCCCGCTACAACTCCCCACTTCCTTACCTGCCCAGCAGTTGAACTATTTGGGTCCTTGGCTGTTTAGGCCCTTAGGGTTAACCTATCTTTCCCTTTTGTGAACTTTCTAGCGATGTGCTGTAAAGAATGGAAGCAATCCCTTTACTCTCTAAGAGTTTACCCTATCAGTTTTATATTTATTTGAAAACAAAGTCACTACTGAAACCAGAAATCATAAACTAATGTTATTCTTAATTCTTTCTCAATGGATAGTTTTTTGGATAGAGTCATCTTTTCCATATTTAGGATAAATGAATTTTTTTAAAAAATATGTCTTCTAGAAGATGGTCTACAGTGCAATTACTTGAATAGCTTAAAAATAGTTAGACAAAGAATGACAGATATAATATTCATTGACCCAACAAATAGTTACAGGTGTCCACCACATGCTAGCCATTGTTCTGCATGCTTAGGCACCTGCAGGGAACAAAGTTGGCCCAAATCCCTGCCCTCTTAGAGCTGACCTTGAAGTGGGGGAGGACAGATAGTACCAAATAAATAAGTAAATGATTCAGTACAGGGGAGGATGCAAAGTGCTATGGAGAAAAAATAATTAGGGAAGAAAGGGGGGAATTATATTGTCAAACTCTTAATGCCAAAAGGAAATGCAATTATGAGCTAAACGTGTACAAGTTATATAAGGCCATTTTTCATAATCTTGATTGTATCTGAAGCATTCTTTTTTGTTTCTTGAGAAAACAAAAATGTCACTATATAAAGATCACCCTCTTTGAATCTATCCACAGAAAAATGTCTAGTATTTGTACCAACTCAAGTTAGGATAGTAGAGCAGTAAATTTCAGCAAATTTCCTTTTTTAAAAATTTATTTTTCTTTTTTTCTTTTATTATATTATTATTATTATTATTATTATTATTATTATTTAGTAAATTTACTTGATAAGAAGGTATGGTAAAGCCTACAGATACAGAATTGCTGTTTTTACCGTCCTTAAAAATAAGGTGACATAATCTTTGCTTCTTTAGTGGTGAAAAAATTTCGCCCCAAATTATTTCCATGCCTGAATGAAGTGGGTATAAATAATAAATCTGGCATTGACTTCATGGAGGCATCCAGCAGGATGATGATCTGCCCTGTACTGCCAAGCAGTAGACACAGTACAATATTTCTAATGTGAAGGGAAAAAATCCAAATGCACCCAGAGCATTTATTATAACTTTAATCAAAAAGTTTTCTGGTTTTAAAAGAAAAGAAAGGCTCTTTAGATCAGGTTGACTTTGCCTCCGGGTAAACAGATCAATCTACAGGATAGAAAATACTCTATAGAACAGTTGGTAAACTGCAGCTGAATTTAACTAAGTTAACCATATGTGAATGATGCTATCCAGTGATTTTAAGTGAGTCATCTGCATGACCACTAGGGGATATTTAATGCCCACTGGTTTTATTAGCAAATAGGAATTGGGTAATCATTATGAAGAGAGCAAAATCACATTTCACACTGGTCAGCTTGGAGAAGATCGTGGAGGTCTCTGAGCACTGATGACAGCCTTGTCTTCCATCTCCCTGTTTTGGGGGGGAGTGCTCTGCCTTCTGATTGCTGTTTGGAAGCAATAACCAACACTGCCATTTATTTGCTTTCATATTCAAACAAAATAAGACTGATAAACGAAAACAATAGGAGTGAGAATAATACACTAATCACACAGGAAGATTTTACTTTTGTTTATGGAACAAGATTTTACCTTCTTCTTTTACCTTTTTGGTCAGATATAAGATACTCTCAAAGTTTTATTTTCTTGCAGGCAATTAGAATATTGTTATTGCAGCAAGGAGGCTGCCAGTTGAGAGGAAGTGTAATCCTGTGCCATGTTTAATGTGAAATGCTTGTCTGCATCATGGAAGGTCTTGCCAAGAGGTGACTCCAGGGAGATTGATTTTTGAAGTCCTATAAAGCTGGAGGCAGAAACCTTAGGGCACGTAGGCCTTGACTCTGCTTTCTCTCCTTGGTGAGGAGATGGCCTCCTTAGAGATGAGTTTGCTTCAAGAATCAAGATATCATAGAGTTTATAAATATTCCTTGCTGAGCAGAAGCCCATATGGACCTGGAGCATAAATTTCTTCCCAATACCATATCAATCTAAATATAAAGGGCCAGGGCATAGCAAGAATTGGACTTTTCTTCAAATCTGGCATAACTCTACCCCAGAAGGGAATGTGAGTGGCTGTTGGGTGTCCTGAGAGTAAGTAAGGGGAAAACTCTCAATGACATGCTGAATCTAATGCTGAACTGTGGCCCGACATCCATTCAGTTCTGTGTCTTTTGGGCCATGGGGAAAGAGTGCATATGAGCTGTTTTCCCAAACTCCCACCCCTGAAATGCCACAGTAACAGTGGCCTTCATGTGTATTTTTAATACTATAATCTTTATTCATATACCATCTCATATTCTTATCTATATTTCCCTTAAAATGACAAAAGTTAATGTGTACATAATTTGAAATGCTGTAAAAAATAATAAAATATAATGCTCTGATATGATCAATGGAGCCCTAGGAAGATAGCTTGTTTTGTAGACTGCTTGCTTCCAAATCTGAGAGCTTTTATCAAAACATTCAACAGAGTTTGTACACATTTCATCCTAAGCCAAAATAGAGTAAAAAATAAGACGTTGAGCCAAATTCTCTCACCTAAACTATTTGCTTATTCTGAGGGAGGCATGTCTGGATTGGTATTAGCTCCTTTAGCTACTAAAGAAACAACTGATTGAGTTATATATAATTACAATATGCAATATGAAATTAACCACTTATCAAATGTACAATGTGCAGAGTATACTCTAAGGTTTCTCAGCCTGGGCACTACTAACATTTTGAGCTGGATACTTCTTTGCTGTAGGGTACTGTGCTAAGCACAGAAGGAAGTTTAATAACATCCCTGGCTTCTGCCTGCTAGATGCCAATAGCACCCACCACCACCTGCCAGGTGGGACAAATATGTCTCCAGACATTGCAAAAAATGCCCTTGGGGTGCAGAATTACCAACTGGTATATACTATAATGGACAAGAATAACTATTGTATAGACAGAGGTTTTAAATGGTACAGACCATGCCTTTGAGACACTTGAAGAGGGTGGGAAGTGGTTTCCAGTGGGAAAGTTTGGGGAGGCTATGGGAGGGAGGCTATGGGAAGAATTTCTATTGTTTTGAAATTTTTAGTTTCTTGAAGTTTGTATAGGATTTTAGATTAAACTGTAGCTTGGTTATTGGCTTACCTTTAGTGGTATCTTTTCCAACTGCTGTTTATATTTGAAATACGCCCTATTGGTTTCAAAGCTGTTTAAATTTCCAAAATATGCCAAAATTATAATTTGTACACAAACTTAAAATTGAGAGAATTTAAGTAATTTTTATTTCCTTTTTAAAACTAAGACTGAATTATTTCTGAACTTAATAATGTGGCTTTTTTGGAATTGGAGCATCTGGGGGTAATTACATTGTGTCTGAACGTGCTGTTCTCCATTTATAAATGCCACCCAAAAAACCAGTTAGCATTATTTTACTGAAAGGGAAGTAATATAACTGGCCTTGCATCAATAATGCTACCTTTTGTCAGGACCTCCTCCCAGCTCCCCTACCAAGAAAAAACAAAGTACACGTTAAGTCATTTAGATATTTTAATCCTGTATCCAGTGCATCTTGTCCAGATCAAAATTGTGTGCAATTGACTTTCAAATATTTGTTGAATCTTCAATGTAGCTTTAACTTTGAAGGCATCACCTTTCTTAAAGGAAATGACTTGCTGAAATTGTGTCATGTTTGAAAAGCAGGTGTTATAGCCTTCTGGTGTATTAAAATGTCATTCTTTTCCTGGTTAGATGCCTCATTAAGACTGATTGAGCAATAATCAGCTATGCACTTAACCAAGTGTGTGAGATTAATCATGAGTCTGTGTTCACCAAACTTTGTAGCTCTGAGTTATCTGAAACTGTAGTCTTTTAGGATGACTTGCTCTTAAATTCTTCTTCGAATGAATTATTATTCTCTTCCAGGTATAATAATTGTGTCACTATCAATATCACTACATAACAAATTAAGTTGTAGGATTGTGGCTGAAGTTGTGTTCAGATAAAAACATTACTATCAATGTACCATAAATCGTATTATAACATGAGTTAGACTACTTCATAAATTAAAGATATCTGAATAGTTTAATGCATTCAGCAAATATAAATTTATGAATTGCAAATCCTTAATATGGCAAAATGCTCATTTTATAAGAGACATACCTTGTACAGGACCCAGTATCTAAGTTCTCAAAAAGTGTTTGAAGTAAGCTCTTGATGTTAATAGCTGTCCTGAAGTATGATGTATAGAAGACTTTCCCAATTGTGAATTTTGCTTCAATGATTGTTCTCACTTTGACTCTGGCCCTGGACTTCTATTATTAATTATTAACAGAAATTCTCTTGAAATTATCTTTCAAGGAGAATTCTATTAATAGGACAGTAAATGATCTGACTCTATCTGATTCAGCTATACTGGAAGGCAAGGTGATAGCCCTAATATTTTTTAGGATCCCTCTTAGTTCTATAATCAGTTCTGAAGTCATATGGTAAAAATTGCTTATTTCAGAGAATCTATGTTAAAGTCACTATCATAAGATGAAAGATTCAATTTATGGCTTTAGATAGAGTTTAAGGGGGGGATATCTTGGCCTTAAATTAAATGGAAGGTGATAGAATGTTTGGAATGGAAACACCTGTATTAATTACCATTTTTAATGGGGGAGGAATGAATGCCAGATGTTCTGTGGGCTCATTCTTTTTTTGCTGCATCTTATTTTTCTTTGTTGTTAGCAAAAATATGAAATAAAAACTCTTTCACATTTACGCAGCAGAAACAGAAAAAGAGAACAAATGACATGACTGTTAGATAAAGCAGCACCTAAAATAATTGCCATAAGCTACTTGGAGATTTATTGTGAATTCGATTGCAGGAATGTGCATGATGAAAGTGGCATCTGTCATTTTAAAACAATATAGTAATTTATTTTAAAATGGATCCATGTGCACTGCTTAGATTGACAGGTTTTTAAATTTTGATGATAATTTTATCACTACCACCCCCAAGCCCCAGTATTTTATGTGCCGTTTGCTTTGGGATTTTCCTTGAATTAAAAATTGAACAATCTTATTGCAGTGCAGAGAGGATTTCATTACTTTCAGAGGTGACCTTCCAGATTCTATTAGGACAAGAAAATAGCCTTTAACAATGTCACTCAAAACCTATCTTTCTATACAGGCTTCACCTCATTCTAGCACCTTCAAATATTCTAGAAACTCTCTGACACTTCTCCTTCCCTCTGCCCTTCCTACCTAGAGTCAGGAATAAATATGAGTTACGGTTGTTTGGAAGACTTCTTTATCATTTTTTGTGTGATTCTGCCCCTTGCATTTTTGTTGCCTCAGCCCTTCACATCGAAAGCTAGTACTTTGAAGATAGGAATTGAATATCCTATTCCTTTGTAACTGCCGAGAGAGCATAATTCAGATCCCTGTACCAAATGGGCCTCTGATATTGTTAACCGTTTTTTTCCGATGAAATATTCCATTATTCCTTTAAAGACTGTTTTGATTTATCATACATTTTTTTTGCTATGTATAAGAGCTACAAACTAAGTATCAATCAACTATTCTCAGCTTCTCTGTTGAAGATGTAATAGTGCCGAAGAAAGTAGAACTTTTATTCATTTTACTATATAGCAAGTCATAATATTATTTTTTATTTTGAAAGTAATATCAAAATATGTATCCAACCCAACATTCTCAGCTCAGTCCAGTTAATTTCTACAAGAAGTCATATTTTTTCAATTGCTTCAGTAGAATTTCGAATCTCATAAACTTTCTGAGGCAACATTCTTGAAGATGGTATCTGATGTCATCTGCTCCAGGATTCCTTAATCCAGTTTTTTCCACCTAAATAAATCTATTTGTATGCACCCCTACTATGCATGAAACTACTTAAATACTGTTTTTCTATAACTTCCATTTAAAATTAAGCAAGACCATGAAAATAGCATATACAAAAAATATAATAGCAGTTAATAGATAGTTTCTGGAATGCTTTGTCCTCTCAGGAGGAATTGTGTAACCAATAGGATATGAGAAACTTGGAAAAGCATCATGGAAAATAACTTTATACTGGAAAATGGAGAGAAAACAGTATACAAAATGAAGTTGAAGAAATGAGACCTATAATCTGAAAAAGAACAATAAGCCTCACTAATTTGGTGACTGTTTTCAGTTATATAAAGAATAATGATCAGTGTTTTCTCCATGAATATACAAAGAGAGAGACTTTTTAAAAAAGGAAATAAGCTTTAGATGGAAAAAAATAAGGTTAGATAGGATGAAAATATTCCCCAAATGAAGGCTGTTATGTGTTAGAATGATTTATTTATAAGGACCATGGAATTGTTTCATTAGGAAGTCATAAGAATGAGGAAGACACATAAGTGTCTGAAATGGGGACTAAATGATATTTTAAAGAGCCTCCCATTTTAATGGTTTTTAAGATTACTTTCCATTTATTATTTAATTTCTTTATTAACTTCCCTGATTCCATCAGATTTATCATCATTTCATGATTAAAGGTTTTTAAACCTTCATTACAAAAGAAGGAAGAACACTTCCATGTTCAGTTATGTTACTGGAATATATATTTTTGTTCCCCTTTCTTCCTGTATTGTTTTTCTTCTTTTATTGTTGTCATTCCAATCAAGGCAAATTGCTAGCTCCAAAATAAAGAAATAATCCAGATTTGCACAACAACTTCTCTAGCTAGTATCAACATAGGGTCAACATTTAAGAATATTTGTAATGGAAAAGGGTGACTGTAGCTAAAATCCAGCAGAGATCATCTTGCTCTGAATCTTCATGAACATGCAGAATTAATGTTTTGATTTCAAAATAGACCAAGTGAGCTGTATTTTAAAAGTGAGGTTTTCAGAGTGAAAAATTCTGGATTAGTTGCTAGTTTTCAACCTGTGTGTGTGTGTGTGTGTGTGTGTGTGTGTGCGGGCATTGTGAAAAACTTTAAATTCCCATCCCTTTGGGTAAAACAGTGATTTTTTCTTAAATTTATAAAAGGAAATAATTACCAACAAATGAAACATGTAAGAAGAAGGGTCAGAAGTTGCCATTTCTATATTATAGAACTACACACTTCAGAGCAGAATTACTGGGACATTATATAAATGGTCACTTGTATCAAGCACTATACTTTGGAAACTTAGAGATTCAAGTAAGATAATATTAACATCTTGGAGATATGTAGAAGCTTTTAGAGGAGTCACACACACACAGACACACACACACACACACACACACACACCACACGCACCAGCACCCGCCACCAAACATACACAAATTGTTTCAGAACTATGGAAAGGAAATTGAGGGCCTGAGTTTCCACTTAAGTGTTTGCTATTGAGTTGAGTCAAGAACACATTAGACCCTTTTGCCCACACTGAGGTGGTTTGGTAGGTTGTGGTTTTGTTTTGTTTTGCTTTTGTTTTTTGTTTGTTTTAACATATAATATGTTCCAAATAAAGTACTCTCATACCTCGGACTCGAGAAAGGCTCCAGCTTTATGGAGAATTCTTAAGCACCATGGACAGCTGCAGCTTTCTTCCTGCAGTTCTGTAGTTTACTAACACACAAGAACCAGTGAAGAACAAATTCAGAACAATGTTTACTGTGAAATTTCACTCTTGCATTTTCAGACAAGGCTGTCTCAGGTGAGCACTTCCACTTATAAAGGGACCCTTCCCACTCAATTGTTGAGCAGTTTGTGTACCATCTTCTGCAAGTCCTTTTGTAGTGTCTGCTAAATTATTGTAGATTCTCAGAAAGAGTCAAATTGATGTCCCCAAAATTAAAGCCAGCCTCCTTCAGTTTTGTTTGGCACACACAGAGATACAAAATAGCAAGGCAAGGATTTTGAGATACAATATAGTAAGGCAAGCATTACTTGTATTGGTTGGTCACAAAACTAGCAACGTAGCATCTGCAAGTCTATCTCCAGCCTGCTTCTTTCATTTATGTTACTTGCCTGGGGCTGTAGGAATTTTATTTTGTGAACCATATCATAGAGGTCCAATAGAATTTTGAGGAACTTTAGAGTTGTCTCAAATAAAGACTAGGACCCTGAAAGATTGTGTGGCTTGCTTAGTCACATAACATTGTATATGATATATGTATACACACATTATTCCCAGGTGTGATCAGTTCTGTGTTATACATTAATGGAAAACCAGAGAAAGAATATCCAGAAGGGTAGATAATAACATGATACAAGACATTCTGAGTCCTCGAGATAGTTACCTGAAGTTTGTTTAGGTTTGAAATCCATTTTACATGACCAGTGAACTTGCTCACTTCTAGTAAGTACTTAAGATTTTATCTTAATCAAAAATGAAACTTATCATAAATTTCTAAATCCAATCCAGGCTGATTCCTGTCTTTTTCTTCTCTGCTTTTCACTTTCTGGACCCTTTCTCTTCTGCCATTAGTGGGGTGGAGGTGGGGATTAAATACAAATCCTCCAGTAGTCAGATTCCCCTCATTTCTCAGATCAGCTCTTACTCTGTACAACAAAGGTCTAGGAATCAAGATGGTAAAGATATCTTTAGAGCACTGAGCATCATCTAAGAGCATTGTTAAGAACTCAGATAAAACAACAAAAAAAAAGTGACATAGAATAGTCTGGGTCAGATCTACAACAGAATAATAGTGCTTAAAGAGATTAGAACTGGATAACCATCCACCAGATTTTAAGATGTTAGCCATGCTTCCTTCCCCACTAATTTGGTGACAAAAGTATTGGGATAGGTCCCTAGAGGAATAGTAAAATTCTCCTGACCCAAAGCACAATACTGGTAACCAAGAAAAAGAATGTCTTGTGACTGAGAGCACCAGGATAAGAAACTATGCCTCAGAAAATGTCAAACAATAAAGTCATAGCAGTGCATGCCCAGAAGGAAGATTCATCAGGAATCTTGGCATTTGGGATATTATATGAAGTGGAGGTGGAAGGGAACTGAGGACTTATTGCTTTGTGCCAATATTCTGTTTGACAGCTTGTTGCAGATGGGTTCCTCTTTCTCATATAAGTGAAATATGTCAAGGGAAATGTGTCCCACTTTTCTCAGACTGGCTCTGAAATTTCAAAAGGCAAGACTCTGGTATAAATTCAGAGAGAGTCATGAGGGAAATAACTTGACACCACACTTAAAAGTTCCAAAAGTTGAAGAGGAATGAAAACGGGTCATCTTTTAATGAGATAACAGAAAGGCATTCCCACAATGGGAACTGTCGATTCAATTTTGAACATGCATGAGATTCATCTCCCATTCGAGGTGTTCACTGTCCATGGTGTCCATGGTGACCATAAGCCTAACTATCAATAAGGGCCGGTCTGAGTAGCCCAGTGATGCTATTACAGTGTTGTTACCCAGTTGTCATCGTTATCTTTAAATATCCCGATTTTAACACATGCATGCATTGTCTTTCTATAAAGTTTTGAATTTTCATGTAGTTGAGGCATCAAAAACTGATTCTTAGACCCTTTTATGGGAAACCCTAATTCAGCATAGTCATTGCAAGAGGCTTCAAATAATTTTAGTCCGAGAAAAAGAAGAGAAGCTGTAGAGAACAGCTAAGAAAATAAATTAGAAGCCAGGTAAAAATTCAGATTCTCATGCAATATTTTGGTCCCAGATCAGGTGAAGTATATATTATAACTTTATTGTTTATCAGTTTAACTTTCAAATTTAGATGAGTTTATATAGACTTCCATTTTTTCTAGAATCCTAAAAAATATCAAATAGGTTTTTGTTATTGTTGTTATTGTTACAATGTTCTTAATGACCTCTGAGGCAAATATTTTGGCAGCCTCTTTTTATTAAGTGCATTCATCCTCATTCTTTGAAAATTAGAAATCTGTATATTGTGCATATGACAGTTCCTGGTTAATCAATGAGTTAAATTCACCTAACCATTTCATTCTACCACTATTTCCAAATAAACTAGAGTGTACTGAGCACTTATAAGGCACTTTCTCTCATGGGACCTTCATGTAGGTCTCTTTCTGATCTAACATTCCCATTTTTTTTTCTGAATATGAGGACTAGTGAGTCAGCACAGTGTGTTCAAGGTTGCAGAGAAATATATGGCAAAGCTCAGAGCCCTTTGGCTCATTTCCAGGGTGCTATTCATTAGCTCCTACCTTCTAATCCTACCTCTACATTTTGTCAAATGATGTGAGTGTACCTGGTGTCTCTGGAAAAGCTCTCACTGTTTCTGGCAAAGTGAACTGAAGTAATTCATCCATTATGCAGAATTCAGATGTCAGATTACAAACAACTTCAAGCATCTGGAATAGCACCAAACCAGGTTTGATGAAAGAGAGGGGAAGTGGTGAGGACAGATAATTGTGTGTTTTAAAGGATGGTTTGTCCAGAGTTTGAGCAGACCAAAGTAACAATGGTAACTAAGAAGACTTAGAAACCTAGAGATTGTATAGTACCATGGACTGATCAGATATGAACACACAAGCATGAAGATATGATTGAAGCAAAAGAAAGAAGCTAATAGAAGAAGGAAATAAGATGACAACAACAGAGGGGTAAAGGCTGTTTGGATGAAAGGAGTGATGGCTGTTAGATATAAGTGCTGGGAGCCTGTGAGAAAGGATCAACTTGAAGAGGCCAACAGAAGAACTTATCAAAAAATTATTATAGATGTCAGCAGTCCCACAATACATGAATGGTCCAAAAACAGCTATCAGCTATCAGCCCTAGGATAACACTGATGTCTGGGGTGGGGAGGGTCATATTTCAGATAAGGATAAATCTGATCACTCCAGGGATAATATAGGGGTCACTGCATATAAAGTTTATTGAAAGCCTTCAAACATGTAGTTCAATAGTGGCTAATGACCATGAGGCCAGAGACCTTGTTCTATCCCTGAGACTCATACATTGCCTAACATAAAATATGTCCCAAGGATGTATGCTGAATGAAATATGAATAAGCCATCATTGTCATCTGGTAGAGTCTTTAGCTATAGAATAATAGAAACATGCAGTTAGATTGAGAGTGAGCATGTTGTAGATCATATCTTGGAGTATGGACTGGGAAAAGCAAAGGGGAATAGAAATAGGAAACATAACCCAGGCATATTAGAAATGAACAAACCTGGGAAACCTAGCCTGGACAAGTTATTCATTTTTCTCTGTTGAATAACTTGGTTAGAAAGAATTGCTGTTGGGACACCTGGGTGGCTCAGCGGTTGAATGTCTGCCTTTGGCTCAGGTCATGATCCCAGAGTCCCAGGATTGAGTCCCATATTGGGCTCCCTGCATGGAGCCTGCTTCTCCTTCTGCCTATGTCTTTGCCTCTCTCTCTATGTCTCTCATGAATAAATAAATAAAATATTAAAAAAAAAAACAAAGAAAGAGATGTCCTAAAGCCTTCTGATTTTATGTTGTAAATTCTGTTGATAAGCTGCTATGCTTGGCTAAATGGAGGTACCTCTTCTATCTGAGTGTTTCTCAGTGAAAACAGAGGATACCTTTCCTTTCCCCTCCCCCACAATGACTTGCAACTCAAAACAATATGAAAAGACATATTTTAAAGAACAAATTAGAAAAACAACAGATTCTTAGTTGACTAAAGCAGTGGGTATTTTCTGCTAGGTACTTTGACTGGTTTTAACTTTTATAAATGGCCACCATAGTATACAGCTATATATGAATTGTCAGCTGTTTATTCCTTTCATAAAACTCATTTGTAGAGAGTCATTTGTGTCTTGGTCACATCTCCCAGATTTTCTGTGGTCTGTGCCTGGTTTTAAACATAGAAGGACAGGTTGACCAAAACCGCAGAGGCTGGTCTTATAGACTCCCAGAAAATAAAGCCTTTACTTATAGAAAAAAAACTTTAGTATGGAGCTTTCAGAGGAGGCACAGTGTTGATTCCAGAGAACAGGCTAATGCATAGATGGATGAAGAATACTTCCCAAGAGGTTCCATCATGTTTTGGTACCTTCAGGGAAAGATTATTTCAAGTCTGAGTCTTCCATGAGGATACTTCAGCTACGCTCCAGCTAGGCAATTATGGCTCTAACCTTGAAGAGGCAAGATTACCATATGAGATCATTTTCCTGCCTGCCCATGTATCAGCTGGAATACTATTTAGAAAGAAAATACAAGAAACATTTGATGTGTTCTACAAATACTACACAAAACATCCAAACTTATTGTCCATTAAATGCGTTTTGTAGGCGTCTAGAATTCTTTTCAAAGTCAAACATGGGAATGGTTCAAGAAAAATATAGTCTGGTATTAAATCTCTAGATGTGTTCATTTTCTGATGATGCTAATGGAATTAGAGAAAATAAGGCACTTTAGGAGGAGGTTTTCCCCACTTCTCACATACACGTGTGGGCTAGTAATGAGAAATCCTCCTCCTCCATACAAGGGAAGTAGATGAGCCATGTGAGTTGCCAAAAGGGCTGACTGAAGAGATCACAAACAAGCTTCTGAAGGTTACTGAGAAGGTAATAAGACCATAGAAAAAGAGCAAAGAAGTTGTGTGTGTGTGTGTGTGTTTGTGTGTTTGTTTGTTTGTTTGTTTGTTTTGACCAAGAGAACCCCAAAAGGAAAAGGCTACTTTCAGTCTTGGGTTCAGCAATCCATGTTGGAAAAGGGAGGCTTTGGACATTGCCACCATGGTTCGGGACATGCTGCATTTCACCTATGAGAGAAATAAGTTCTAGGGCTACTCATGGAATCCTAACCCTGCAGCCCTGAGACCTGAACTCACCCTTGCTTATACATAAGCATAAACACAGTTTCACAAAAGAACTGTTCATAAGGATGAGCATGGGTCATTAACACACACACACACACACACATTTATTATAAAAGAGAGGGAAGTATTGTGGTATTTTGTGTTTCAGAAAGATTTTAATTAGTGAAAACTTGAAAAATACGGAAGAATTACTCAACTTTTTAAAGTTCTATTTAATATATTCAGAAGTTACTTCCTCTCGATTCTCAGGAGATAGAGTGTTTTGGAACTTCATTTAATAGCAGGCTAGAATCAAGTTCTGTAAGAATATTCTGACCATTCATAAGGATCTACAAGCAGTCAGGAGATGTCTTTATCTCCTCTAAAATGTGCAATTTTTTTTGGCACTTATAATTTCTCTTGAATACTTAAAGTTCTTTCCAAAAGAAAGCATCTTAGAAATTGGTCTTACATGTCTTAAGGAATTCAGAAAGACTATAATAAATTTAAAAAAATACATTAATTTTACAGTTAGGTAAGGACTTCAGTACATGAATATACTTACTAGGGCTGGAAACTGGATAATACCCACTGAATTGATAGGCCTAGCATTACATTAATGCTAATAAAAACCTCTTAGAAACACATTTTCAACTTACAGGTCTTTATTCAGATAATTTTTAATTGTGAGAATGCATTTTTGCTCAATGACAAGCAGATATTAATGTTTATAATGGGTAAGGACATAGTTTCTCGATATGAAATGACTAGTTTTAGGTCTCAAAAGCCCATAGTATTCATAAATGTGAGAGACAAATACATTTAAAATGTTTTCTGCCTTTAAAGCATCTTTTTGGATAAGGTGAGTAAAAGTGTGCCCATTATTAGAAAATTTCCTGAAACCTGGCAATTGTAATATGTAACCATCAAAACAGATTTCAGTAGCTACACAGAATTGAAGCTTTCCCATTGGTGGCATGTCTCCATACCCCTAAAATAAGAACTTTCTCTTTTTCCTCCAACTTTTTAAAGGGAACCCTCCTCCTTCCTTCATTCAACGGATTTTTGTAAAACATCTACCATTATCTGGGTACTAGATGTTAGCAGCATATAAAACATTGAAGACAACAATAAGAACTGATATAACATTAGCTAGTGGTAAATACTATGAGGAAAGATACAACAGAAAAGGGGGACAGAGAGACATGGGGTTTCTGTTTTAGCCTGGGTTTTAAAAAGGTTCCCTAGAGGTAACATTTGAGTACAGAGCTCAATTAAGTGAGGGAGTGAATCATGCAGCTATCTAGGGCAGTGATTCTTAACTGGGGGCGATTTGTCTCCTCATGGGACATTTGGCATCTGGGAATGTTTTTGGTTGTCACAACCTGGTCTGGGGGTGGGAAGGTGCTACTGGCAACTAGAGAATAGAAGCCAGAGATGTTGTTAAACATCCTGCAATGCATAGGACAGCCCCCATAACAAAAGAATTATTCAGCTCAAAATGTTCATAGCACTGAGGTTAAGAAACCCTCATCTAGGGCAAGAATATTCCAGGCTAAGTTAATACACAACAGGTCCCAAGATGGGAACTTGTTTGGCACATTTGAGGAAGACCTTGAGGGATTGTGTGGCGGGAACTCAGTGACAAAGCATATTTACCAGGAAAAGAATTTGAAAGAGAGCTCACAGCCAGATCACATTGGGTAAGAGTCAAGACCTCTGCTTCTGTGTTCTCTGCCCCTGTTTCCCATTCTACTAAACTCCTATTTCACAACTCTTTTAGGAGAACTAGCCAGCTTTGCTAGCAGGTGTCCTGGGAAGCTGACTCTTTTTTTGTGAAACAAAATTTTTCACCTACTTTTTTTTACCTAAAAAATGAGTTCTCAGCTATGTTGCCCAGCAGTGGGGGATCTTCCAAGTTCACTCTTCAAAGATCTGGAAGATCAGTCCACTGACGTTCTAGAATGGAGCCCTCCAATATGGTAGTTATAAGTCATATGTGGCAATTTGAATTTAAATTAATAGAAATGAAATAAGATTAGAAATTTAGTTCTTCAAATGTTCTAGCCACATTACAAGCACTCAATAGCCACATGTGACTATGGCTGCCATATTGCACAGCTCATATATGAAGCATTTCATCATTGTTATATTGGGTAATACTCTTCTCAAATAATTAAATATTAATAATATAAGGAACCTTTGAATTGAGCAGTTATTTCTTTGTGAAATATAAGGAAACAGAACCAAGAAAGGTTAACTGATATATCCAAGGTAACTGTGTCAGTTAATTTTAAGTCCATAAAAAAACCACCCCAAAACTTAGCATCCTAAAACAGGAATCATTTATTTAGTTTATAGTTCTGTGGGTCAGCAATTTGGTCTAGACTTGGCATGGCGGTTCCAGTTTGGGCTGGATTTACTCACGATTGCTGTGTCAGCTGCTGAGTTAGCTGGGAGTGGTTGATCTAAGATAGCCTCAGCCTTAATACTCACTGTCCACTCTATGTGTCTGTCATCTCTAAGCAGACCATTGTGGTCCGGTTCACATGGTGGTGGTGGCAGCGATCATAAGAATAAGGCCATAGCTCACGTTTGCAACTCACATCATCACTTCTGCTTCATTACAGTGGCTAACACAAATCATAACACAAGTCCACATTCAAAGGGTAGAGAAATTGACTCTTGATAAAAAAAGAGCTGTAAAGAATGTGGCCATTTTAAAAAATTTACTACCATCTTACAGGTAATAAGTTGAAAGTTGGAATGAATGCAAACCCAAGTCTGTATGTCTAGTGGTGTTACTCTAAACTCCTCAGGGTTTTCCTATCCCCTTTCTCTGACAACTTCCAAGTCCTGTTCTGTTAGCACTTATATTTTTGATTTCCCATATGTTTAGAAATTAAAACACAAAACAAAACAAGAGCTTTGGATTCTAGCAAATGATATCTTAACTTAGTATTTGACTCATTCTCTCATATTACCCGATAGAGGAAAATGAGAGATAATTTTAAGTAATTAAAGAACAGAATTTATTTTATAAAATATACAGGGAGAATTTTGAGAAGGTATTTCAAAACTTGGATGTAAATGGTAGCCAAAGAAGTGATGATCTTACAGCACAAGCATCATTTTGGAAATGGAAACACACACAGAGGGCAGTCAGGCAAAAGAAGCTGGAGCACAAGGGAGGCTCAGAGCAGGGGCAGAATAAGAACATAGAGTCAGTCCTGCTGTGATGGGATAGAAGAAGATTGGAAAAGATAGTAAGTCCAGGGATACAGTGCAGGTGTTCAGTGGACTCATTCAGCATGGCCACCATCAATGCTTTCTTGTGCTATTAATCCTTGAAAAATCGTATTGAGCATTCTTCTATGAAAATTTGAGCATCCTTTCTTGAAAATAAATTGGAAGATTGCATCAAAAGACTTTAAAATGTTGCAATAATTTTCTCAGAATTTCCATGTCAAGGAGTTTATCTAAACAAGGGCTCAGATATCCTCTCAATAAGGAATGCCCACTAATGTTGATTGTAATGATGGTTATTAATGCGAAAAATTAGCAGTGATATCATTGAGCAACAACACAGCAATCAGCAACTCATTTTGCTAGTCATTAAAAATTAAGTTTTTACTTAATTAAACAGCAAAATCTTTAGGCTACCAGGTTAAACAGGATAAAATGGCCAAATCTGTATACATAGGTTTATTATAATTTTAAATAACTATTTTTTATGTTTTCTTTAGTTTCTAGAGTCAAGCATAAATTGTTTTTACAATCAGGAAAAAAGATTTTTAAGGGACGCCTGGAAGGCTCAGTGGTTGAGCCCCTGCCTTTGGCTTAGGTTGTGGTCTCAGGGTCCTGGGATCAAATCCTGCATCGGGCTCCCCACAGGGAGCCCACTTCTCCCTCTGCCTGTGTCTCTCCCTCTCTTTCTGTGTCTCTCATGAATAAATAAATAAAATCTCAAAAAAAAGGTTTCTAAAATTTATTTCATGTAATATAAAACATTTGGAAACCATTCACTTCTGAGCAGGATTAGATTCAAATGCTATTGTCTTTAGGCAAAAGGCCAAAAATTTATAGAGGAATAAATAAATCCAAAGTAATTCATGAATTTATCTAAAATCTTCCTGTAGTACCTGTTAAGTATGAGAAGTTGATGTTTTATTTGCTAAATAGAGTTCTATTTCATTTTTTTTAAAGAGCAAAAATCAGCCTCTTTCAAAAACCCTCTGCAAAAGCCGTTTGTTTTATGAACCAAGACTAAAAGATATCCACCCTTTTTGAGGTTTTATATATTTCAGTCATGAGCACTTCCTAGTCTTCTTAGATTTACCCACGAGAGAATCTTATTTTACATGCAGATTTTTCACTTTCATTGTAACTTTTTTCTATTACTTGAAAACTCTACATGGTTAAAAAAATTCAAACAGTACAAGAATGGGCGTAGTGAGTCCCAGTCTTCCAATATCCCTTCCTCCCAGGGTACTGTTCTTTTCACTTTTCTCATATTCTTCTATCAATAGTCTAGGATTATACAAGCATTTTTATATGCATAGACTCCCACATCTTTTTTTCACAAGTGAGACCGTGTTACACACTCTGTTCTTGAGTTCTCTGATTTTTTTTTCTACTTTATTTATTTGGGACATGATTTCATGTTAGCACTTAGGGATCTCTCATTGTTCCTAAGAGCCATATGGAAATATGGTCTTATGTTTTGAGCTTTAACTGGCCTCAGTCTCCCGGACCATTTCCTGTGTTACTCTTATCCTGACCTTCCCCAGGCTCTTCATGCTGAGACCTCCAGTGACCTCTTCGAAAGTCAACACCCCAGTATCAGTCAGGGGCATGATAAAGCTTCTTTTGCTATCTCCAGACCTCTTCAGTTGGCAAGTAGGTGACTGTCAGGTTTGTGCTTAATTAGCTAGCCCATTTCCCTTTATCTTTATCTAAAGATTTTATTTATTTATTTTAGAGAGAGAGAGAGCATGAGCAGGGTGAACAGGGCAGAGAGACAGGGAGAGAGAGAATCCCAAGCAGACTCTGTGCTGAGCACAAAGCCGATGCGGGGCTCCATCTCACGATCCCACAATTGTGACCTGAGCCAAAACCAAAAGTCGGATGCTTAACTGACTGAGCACCCCCACCAGGAGCCCTCCCTTAATTTTTTAAAGGAATGGCCCCTAGAGGATCCTGAAGTCCTTTCAATGGTGGAAACTTGCTTGAGTTTGGAGCTCCTGAGTCTCGTTGAGCATCTTTTCTCCTCACTGTTATTTTCCACATGCCCACACTGCGGCTTCTATTTTGCTTTTCTGCCTACACACCAGAGAGCTTGTTCTCAGCTATGAGTATTACTCAGTGACTCTGTTTTCTAACTTTCAAAACTAGTTTCAAGAACGAAGTATATCTTCAGAAGCGCAGATAGAGATTTATTTCTACTTAGGAGGCTATATGTCATGTGCTTAGATGTCTTCAGTTAGGTGGCATCCCTAAATCCTGGGTATTATTATCCTTATGTTGTACAGGAAATAGCTCTGATTTGAGAGGACAACAAACCTCAGATAAGAATTAGGCTTTTGAGTCTGTAGAGTTAACTTTCACTCATAAATTTGGTGAGCTCCTTGGGAGTGGATGCCTTTAAGATGTCCTTTAAATGCTTATAGCAGTGGCTCTCAATTTTGTGGTCTCAGGTCCTCTTTACGCTCTTAAAAATTGAGGACCCCAATATCTTTTTAAAAGGGGGAGTCACCTGGGTGGCTCAGTGGTTGAGTGTCTGCCTTTGGCTCAGGTCGTGATCCTGGGGTCCCAGGATCAAGTCCTGCATCGGGTTCCCCACAGGGAGCCTTCTTCTCCCTCTGCCTATGTCTCTGCCTCTCTCTGTGTGTCTCTCATGAATAAAATATTTTTAAAAAATTATTGAGGACCCCAAACAGCTTTCATTGATTTTCCATATTCATTATATTCAAAATTAAAACTGGGAAAACTTTAAAGCCCAAGATAATCTAAGCACATATAATATTAGCCATGACAGCAAACACATCATGACAAACATTTAGCCCCTGGAAAATTCCATCTGTTTGAGAGAATGACAGCGAAAAAGGCAAACAGTGTCTTAGTATTAATATGAAATAGTTTTGACCTCACAGCCCTCCTAAATGGAAATGCAATGACTCTCAAGGATCCCTAGACCTCTCTTTGAGAACTGCTAGCCTGCTGTATAAATCCGAAACAATTACTTTTTAAGGAGGACCAGGTATTATGTGGCCAGGAAATTTTTTTTTTTTCTGCAGCTGCTGAGTTAATCTCCAGTTGGCCCCAAGTAGCCAGTAGATCTCTATGGAGTGGGCTGGAAGGAAAAAAGCATTTATCAGGTACCTTCTCACTGTCTCTTCCATCATCCCCCACTTCCAGTTAATCACCAATCTCACTCCATTTGCAATCATCTACTTCCACTGACATTGGCCTACTCTAGAGTAGGCTCATCTCTCGCCTACATTAATGCAGCAAACTCCCACCTGGTCTCCAATTCTCCTGTCTTGCCTCCAGTCCTCTCTGTGCCCAGAGTATTCTTTCTAAGACCCCAGACAGACCATGACTGACCCTGACAATGTCCATTGCCTTTTGGGTGAAGTTAACTTTCTCCACACAGCTTCTAAGACCCCTTCACAACTGGACTCTGCTGACCCCTCTAGTATCACTTCCCTTCTTTCCACCACCCCCACTCACTATCCTAAATTCTTATTCTAACCATTTTTGTCTGCTGAGCACCTGAACACGTGTGATCTTTCTCACATGTGAGCCTTGAAATGTGGTATTCCCACTGTCTAAAACTTCCTAGCCTTTCTTGGCTAAGACCTACTGATCCATCAGCTCTCATTTAAATGTCACTTCCTCCATGAAGACGTCCTCACCACCACTGCCCCCATGGTTGGGTTAGGTACACCTCTTATTTTTTTCCCATGATAGATGGTCTCTCCCTGTTGTAGCGCTTGTGACACTGTGCAGTAATTGTGTCTCCTTGAGTATATCCCCCGAGCTTGAAAGCATTCTGAGGCAAGGGAACATGTCCAGAATCATGCACATCCTCTGCCTTCAGAGCAATTTCTGACACGTTGGACACACAATCCATAGTTGTTGATGACGAATCAGTCAATTCTTCATGCATATCCTAATGCTCCATAATAAATGCTTTATGTGCATTTCATTCTCTTAACTCAAGTAGATACTATTTCTCCCAATTTTGTGTAAAGGAATGTGGGTCCTTTACTTCTGTTGCGTAAATGTCCCAGCAGCTAGGAAATAGTGAAGCTGGGATTACAATCCTTTTTCCAACCACAGTATGCTGAAATACAGAGATCACCAAAATGGTAAACAATTGGCAAAAATGAATAAAGTTTAGGGTAAATTTTCCAAGAGAGAGTGCAGGCAAAGAATCATTCTGATGGAGCACCTAGGTCTTCTTTTAGCTTCCAGTGAATACTGTTGGAATGTATCTTCCCAACCAGAGCTTAGAATAAAGCCATGGAAAATACTTCTTAAGGGAAGTTGATCTGTTTCATCATAAAAGTGCTTTCCTAGTTGGCAGTCTTGAAAATATCTATGCTCCTGTAGCTTCATAGCCTTGTGTTTTTTGTTGTTTTTTTTTTTAAGAAAAAACAAGTCGTTTGTTTTTAATGTGCCCCAAGAGCTCCAGGGACTGCAGTGTAGAGGTTACACAGCCTCACTTCACACCTATTGGAAAATTCTTACCTTATAAGTCTTTCTTCTGACAGCATCTTGTTACATTTATAAAATCCCTGTGGGTTGTTTTTCTTCCAGTTCGGCCTATTGGTTCATGTTTATTTTTCCAGAAAGAACTGAGTGGGATTCTGAAAACAGAAAAGGAATTAAAAAGAGAGTTTTGTTGTTTTTATTTTTTAAAGAGGCATGTTTATAGTAGAAAATACAGGTCAGCCAAAAAGAAAGAAAATATATATCTCCTTTAATTCTGCCACTGTTGGGATTTTGGTGTACACACTTTTCATCTGACTTGCTGCCTCTATGTCTCTGTGTATATCTGTCTGTCTCACTCATATGTATAAATTATACATGCTTTTTAAAAACTTAGTAGTGTAGTATTCATAATTTGTATGAAATAGCCTTAATTGACCAGTTGCAAATATCTTTCCATGCCACTATCATCTACCTCAGTGTTTCTCAAATTGGAATGCACGTGTGCATTGCTGGGAGCTTGATAGAAGTGCCAAATCTCAGAGCTGGCTCCCGACCTGCTCACTCAGAAACTGCATTTTAAGAAGTTTCAGATGAAGGCGATGATGTTATTCCAAGGACCACATTTCAGTAGCATCAGTGAATATCCTTTGTGAAGGCAGATGTGTCCTTAAGGTCCATGTGTCGAAGTTTATGTAACCAAATCCCATTTTGTCAAACATCGGAGTTATTTCCAGTTTCCTTGCTGATGAGGCATATCTTTATGAATATTTGAACACACCCATCATTCTTTCTTTAGGAAAAAAAGCCTGTAAGTAGTTTACTGGATCATACATATATTATTTAAAGATATTTATTTACTTATTTCACAGAGAAGGTGAGCACATGCGCAAGCGGAAGAAGCAGCAGAGGGAGAGGGAGAAGCAGACTCCCTGCTCAACAGGGATCCCGGGAGCCCAACCCAGGACTCAGCCCCAGGACCCCAGGATCATGACCTGAGTGCTTAACTGACTGAGCCACCCAGGCGCCCCAGAATCATACATATTTTTAAGGGAAATAATGCATTTTTAAAGAGTCCCAAACCATAATGAATTCCACCATAGCACATCAGAGCAAAACGTAGCTGTGGCATTTCCTATCACATCTGCATTTTCCCCCAGCCACAGTGAACAAAGACAGAGCTTTCCTTGGTATTTTTGGTAATTGTGATCACCATGTTGTGTTTATTGAAATGCCTTTTCTTTGTCTTCAGTTCATCTAATTTTACCCAACCTTACACGTGCCGTTTTAATCTCACTTCCTCCAGAAAGTTTCCCCCTTCAGTTCCACTTACAGTTAGCTCACTTGCTAAGTATTTTTTTCACCATTATCCTCTGAGCCAGCTATCTGGAAGCACACGTACTTCACTCTCTCCTGATGCCATTTGAATATACCAGTTGGCATCTCTTCATAACTATTTTATGAAATGCTTGAGGGAGTGGATCTTCAGTGTGCTGCTGCCAAGTCCTTTGTGTCCCCTCTCCTGGGGCTTTACTCCACAAAGGGTTTGGGTGCAGAAGGAAGAGCTCACCATTTGAAATGAGCAGGCCTGTTTTGGGGGCCCAGATCTGTATTTACCATCTGTGACATCAAGGAGCAAGTCCTATAACTCCTGAGCCCTGGTTTTGTCATCTGTAAAATGGGAATAATATCTGTGCAGCTTACTTAACAAATAATAAGGTGGTTGTGCAAATTAAGACTATAATCCATAATATCATTTCCCTAAGTCTAAAAAATTCAGTTAAAAAGTCTCCATTTGGAGTTTGTCTCTGAACTCAGATGTGCAACTCTTTCCTTCTCTCCCTCACTTTTTATCCCTTCACTTTAAAAAAAAGAGCCTATCTCGAGCTCAGGGATACCTTTACCTAACACAGTGCCTAACAGGAATTAAGCAGTGTTGTTTTGTTTTCATTGCATTTATTTACTTTCTATATATGGCAAGCAATATTGGTTTTGCTAGTTATGGTAGTATCTGAGTTAATTTTTTAAATAAGCTTATCAAAGTTTTAAAAAGGGCAAGACAATTTAAAGTAAAATGGTGGGTAAACAGTAGAGCATAAGTTATGAAAATATGACAAAAGATCACACTGATGTTATAAAAAAGACTGAAGCTTGAGAAACATCTTACTGTAGGAAGCCACCTTCGAACTGTAAGACAATAGATGGATGTCAGGTTTTATTTTAGCTGTTATTATGTAAACTACTAGAGAATCAGTTCTGTGGGTTGTTCTCCAACAGAGCTGTAGACATAATAGACTCTGAATAAAAATTACTCAGGTGTGATTAAAGGTAGACCAAAAAATCAAGCGTTCTGTTATTTGACAAATGACTATTGCTTCAGCCTGCAGAAGTATCCAAAGAGCATAGAAAAACTAGTTTGTTTCTGATTTTAAAAAAAAAAAAGTCATATATAAATGTCATTAAGGGAGTTGATCAAAGTAACTGGAATGGCTGAACACATACCAGTTACAATTAGGAGAAACTGAAGAGTATGTTACTTGGCAATGAGACATTTCTTTTCATTATCAAATAAATAAATAAATAAATAAATAAATAAATAAATAAATAAATAAATATTTGAGCAACACCATTTGTACAGAGAATACTTTACTGGGGGATATTTCACTAAAACCTACATCCATGGGGGGAAAAAAACAAGATATAAGATTTACTGTGCTCTGAGATAACATGATTACTGCTACTGTATTAGAACTCAAAACAAGTTCACCTAGAATTTTCTAGGTAGTGCTGTTACTTGGCATCTCTAAAAGCAGGGGCAGGCCTTATTAATTCTACCTCTATCTGAAGAAATGAAATCAGAGCGAGATTAAGTTATTAGACTAAGATCATGCAGTTGCTTTATAGTCAGAATGAAAAATAAGAGATTCTGGCTCAGTGGACCTTGTACTTTCATCACTGATTTCTATCTGGGGTGGGCTTCTGGGAGTCTCCATCTTCCTGCTGGTCTGGGTGGATTCTGTAATTCAATTCAATGCTTCTAGGCCTGGATTGTGCAGTAGTGGGTTAAATTAAATTAAGTGGGATTAAGAGAAGGACCAGCATGATTGTTTTGAGGAGGACAGACAGGAATGAGTCTTTAATGTGAAGGATGCTGACTAAGCTCATGATGCAAGTAGACCAAGTCGTGGGCAGCTTATTTTCCTAAGACCTGAAGGAAGGCTTCTTGAATTCCTCTTCTCCACATAACCAAAACCAATACAGGAGTATACAGTGATTTTTTTACAGGCTCTGGAGCTGAGCCAATTTCGTTTCAAACCCTGCTTTTACCATTATCCATAGTATCTTGGACAAGTTACTCAATGTCTCTGATCTTTAGTTCAGCTACAAAATGGGAAGAATAATGGTACTTACCCAATATGCTTATAACAAGGATTTAATGTGGTTTTCAAAAAAAAAATTGTATTTAGAAAGCCCCTGCCTGCAATATAGAAAGTACTAAGAAGATTAAAAATATTTCTGGGAAGGAAAGTGTGAGCCAATGTTTGAGACGTTTCAGGCCTCTCTGGGGCCTACAGTCCTGCCTCTGGGGTGGAAGTTATTCCTATTACTTTAGATGATGGCAATGCCCTTTGGGTCTCTTATTTGTTTCATTAACAAGTTGTTATCAAAAAAGTTCTAAAAACAATATTTTCCATCGTGTCTCAAAGCCTTTGCCTCCAAGAAGACATTCTATACTCCTTTAAGATTTCCACTCTTTTAAGATTGTCACCTCAACTAAAACAGAACTCAGGATTCTTTCCTCAAACTGAGACGCGCTTCTGACTCCCCTTAGTCAACATTCTCCCATGATGGCCCAGTTCATCTTTTTTGACTCCTCCTTCTATCTACCATAGGCTTCTCCCTTTGTAATCTTAGTCTAATTTTGGGTTTCCCTAGAAGCAGATCCCAAGACAAGGCCTGGCATGCAAGGAGTTTACTTGTAAGGTCCAGAAAACACCAAGCGCAGGGAGAGCCAGAGGAGAGGTAGGAAGTAAGCAAAGAAGGGAAACCCAACCAATAGGGTGAGTTATAAAGCCACGGGGGGGGGGGGGGGGTGATTGGAGCTTATTCCTCAGGAGGAAACTGGAGGATGGCATAAAACATACCTGTGGTCACCCAAATAATCTGCCCCCCCACCACTGGCCATGCCCTAATCCCCAGATCCTGTGAATATGTTGCCTTATATGATAAAAGATACTTTGCCTTTATGACTAAATTAAAGATCCTGAGATGGGAGGATTATCCAAGTGGACCCATAGTAGACTCTAGGCTCTTTATAAGAGGGAGGCAGCAGGGTCAAGAGTCAAAAAGAGATTTGAAGGTGCTAAGCTGCTGGCTTTGAAGATGGAAGAACGGGCCAAGAACCAAAAAATGCAGGCAGCATCTAGAAGTTGGAAAGCAAGGAAACAGATTCTCCCCCAGCATCTCTGGAAGTAACTCAGCTCTACCAACACCTTGATTTTTAACCCATTTGGGACCAAGACCCATTTTGGAGTTCTATCAGAAGTATTAGTTGGTAACTTTGTGTTACTCTAAGCTTCTGAGTTATGAGCATTTTTTTTTACAGCAGTAATAGGAAACAAATATAACAATCCACAGAATTCATCTGCCCAGAGGGCAAGGGAGCTGGGGTGTGTATGTATTGATTCCTGTCAGTTATCTGGCTGAGTCTGCTGGGCATGGGAGTGTGAATTCCTCAGCACTCTGGTCAAGGGGGTAGACACTGGCAATCAAAAATCACCCAGCACACGTTAACATGCTTGGCTCCCAGGGAATGGACAGGACACCAACGATCTGCCATAGTGTGCCTTTTATAGGCTATTCCTGTCTCATCTGCCTCTAGCATCACCTCCGCTTTGGATCACCCCTTCCAGAAAATCCCCCAGCATCTTACAGATTAATTTTTCTGGAACAGGGAGTGTTTTACATGGGGTGCCCCCTTTCTCAAAAATCTTCAACGTTTCCATAAGGAAAGATTCTTATAAAAGAAATCCCAGAGGTCAAGAAATAAAACTTCAGGTTGGATCCCTTGATACTTTCATCTCAGCCCCTGAGCTTTTAAAATTGGGTGTGTGGGAGAGACTAAGGATGTGCTTGGGTACCTATTTGTGTACAGAGTGCCAGGATTGGCATATGAACCTTTGGAGGCTTGAAACGTGGATCCCTTAGGTCTGCATTCCTGAGAATAGCAGTAACACCAGGAGGAAGTGAGAAAATTGATTTGAAAATGAAGAAGGTTAATTAAAGGAAACATTTGAGATGTGCACTTGTCAATTGACACTAGAGAAACGGAGCCTGAGAAATTCTGAGTTCTGCACATTTACAGAATGTCACACATATATTGAGATAAACCCAGAATCTAAGGAGACATAATAGGCTGAAATAACTTCCATGCACGAAAGCAAGGACGTTTACCCTTCCTACTCTACCTGCCCTTATGGGAAGTGCTGCAAATTTCAGAGCCTTTGTGTGGCTAACTTCAGGCTCACAGGACTCATTCTTTTTTTTTAAGATTTTATTTATTTATTCGTGAGAGACACAGAGAGAAAAGCAGAGACATAGGCAGAGAGAGAAGCAGGCTCCCCGTGTGGAGCCCGATGTGGGACTTGATCCCAGCACCCTGGGATCACAACCCAAGCCAAAGACAGACACTCAATCACTGAGCCACCCAGGTGCCCTCCCTTAGACTTTGTTCACATATTCATGTTGACTTTCCCAACGTGTGCTGACCCGGTGCTAGCTACTGGTCCAGACCATTAAGGGGCAGAGAAAGGAAAGAAAAGAGTCTATACATTTTTCACATACCAAAAATAAATATGCTTTAAAGTTAGAAGAGAAGGTGCTTGATACTGGAGGCATTTTGGTTTTGGTTTTGGTTTTGATTTATCCTTGTATCAGAGTAAGGGTGAAAGGCAGAGCTAAGAAAGGAAGGAAATGAGCCTTCACGGAGCATCACACAGGTGTTTGGTTCTCACTGACCCTCTAAAGAAGGCATCTATAACTCCAGTTTATAAATGCTGAGTTTCAAAGAGGTTCAAAGAGGTTACAGATTTGACTAATGCCATGAAACTGAAAGTTGATCATATGGGATTTGGGCCTCAGTCTGTTTCTAGCATCTATATTCTCTTGTCTTTCTCTCATGAAAGACATAACTTGGATCTGTGTCGTGTTTTTCAAAAACATTTTCGTAGGGTGCCTGGATGGCTCAGTCAGTTAAGTGACTGACTCTTGATTTTAGCTCAGGTCATGATCTCAGGTTGTGAGATCAAGCCCCATGTTGGGCTCCGTGCTTGGCATGGAGTTTGTTTAAGAGTCTGTCTCTCGGGACACCTGGGTGGCTCAGCAGTTGAGCATCTGCCTTTGGCCCAGGGCATGATCCTGGAGACCTGGGATCGAGTCCCACATCGGGCTCCCTGCATGGAGCCTGCTTCTCCCTCTGCCTGTGTCTCTGCCTCTCTCTTTCTGTGTCTCTCATGAATAAATAAATAAAATATTTTTTTTAAAAAAAGAGTCTGTCTCTCCCTCTGCCCTTCCCCTGCATATGCTTGTGTGCACTTTCTCTATCTCTCTCTCAAAAGAAAAAAGCATTTTCTTATGCTGTCTTTAAATTTCATCTGTGGATAGATATCAATTGCCACATTTAATGGATAAAATTACAATGATTCAGATCTGTTTTTCCCAAAGACATCCAGCTAGTAAGCAGTAAAACAGGTCTGGGTTTAGGGCTCATGCCTCACAGCCTTTTCAGTTCATCATTGTGTCCAGACCAGAAGAGACTGAGTCATGGTGGCCTGAAACCAGTTAGTAGCAGGCAGTTCATTTCAGAGAATCAGTCTGGTCAGAAAAAAATTAACTGAGACTTCATTGTTTCTTAATTCTTAAATTAATGCAGTCTGCTTACAGAAACTTTGGATAATATAGAAAAAAAAGAAAAGAAAAATCAGCTGGAAAATCACCACCCAGAAATGATCACAAGTATTATGTTATACATTCCCTTCCAGTGCATGTAATGCCAGTACACATGCATGTTGTATTTTTTTAAGTACGATCATGTTGTATATAGTTTAATACCCAGTCTCTCTAATTAACAGTAAATGATGAGTAATTCCCCGTGCCATTAACCACCTGAAGTAACTTCCTCACTTACCATGATATTGCAAGAACATAACCTTCATTTATTCAAACGTTCACTTACTGTTGTACAAAGAAATCATTCCTGGTTGTAAACTGTTATACACGACATTGCACTTTGGGCATCTAAACATAAAATTTACATCTCCAATAGCTGTGGGCAAGAGGATCGATTTCTCCATCTTGTGTATTATTATTTTAGAACTTTTGTAAGAGGGGCACCTGAGTGGCTGGTCAGTTAAGCATCTGCCTTTGGCTCAGCTCATGATCCCAGGGTTCTGCAACCATGTCCCTTGTTGGGCTGCTTGCTCGGGAGGGAGTCTGCCTATCATCCCTCTGCTGCTCCCCCACTAGTGCTCTCTCTCTCTCTCTCTCACTTGCTCACTCTCTCAAAAATTAATACAATCTTTTTCTAAGTAAATAAAACCTTTGCAAGATTGATAAAGGAAAAATTTTTTCTAATTGGCATTATACAGATGACAGCCAAGCTGAACTTGCTTCTGCATGTGTATTGTATCAGGGGTTCTGATCCACTTGCCATACCAGGTTTGTTTCTGTGTCGCCACAATCCTCAGAGGCCCAGCAGTAGGTACGAAGACAATCACATTTTAAAATATTCCCAGCACTCCCATGTCAAGCCAGTGCCTGGGTGAAAACACAAACACCTCTGGGCAGAAGCCAGGTCTTACTCATCTTTCTTCTCCCCAATTTCTGGCTCTGAGCCAGACACCTGCCAGGTTCTCAGTATATTTGTTGAAAACATGTAAAACATTCTAATTTTGGCCTTCTGACTTGCTGTGTGATTTTCAACAAGTTAGGTCACCTCTCTGTGCCTCCATGTCTCCGACTGTAAATGAATGGAAATGTGAAGTGATATGCTTCATGAACTAAGTACCACCGAAATGCCACAGCTCCCACACAGAAGTCTCTATGTATGTGCACCTGGGCAGGGTGCCTTTCCTTCTCCTGCCAGGTGTGGAGAAGTCCATATGTATTAGAGACTCGGGCTTACATTTCCTTCTCCCTTCTCATGCTGATGTACTGTGGCTAGAGCCCATTTCTTGTTGGTTCTCTTTCTATTCTCAGAGTCTAGCACAGTGCATGGCACACAGGAAGTATCAGGAAGGGAGGCAGGATAGGAAGGAGTCATTAATGATGAAAAGATGAGGGGAAGAACCATTTGTGCTGGAGGAGCTCCTACAGATCACATTTTAGAGGGCATCTTCTTGGTCACTGTTTTATTTTTGTAAGCACAGCTATGTTAGCATCCTCACTTTATAGACACTTGCTAGAATAAATTTAAATAACTAGCTGGGGAAATTAAATCGGATACAAATTTTCCATATTAAAACATTTCTGTCCTATTGTGTTTTGCTTTGTTTTGTCACTGGTCATGGTCTTAATATGTATTTTCTAATCAAGAAGCATAGAGTTTTCACTTTTAGAGGAAGTACACTTTGTATGAAGCAATGATTAGATTACAAATGAATCTTTTTTTTAGATGAACTTTGTAATCATATCCAAAAGTGGTGAAGTCACTTCAGTTTCCCAAGCTAATTTAAATGAATACTTCTGAAGCCAATGAAAACTGGAAAGTACAAACTATATCTTCTTTAAGGATCCTTTTGCTTCCTAAATAATGTAACATGTTTATTTTAACCTGCTAAATATGTGTGTCTTTAAATGTTTCATTCCTTGGCATACAGTATTTCAAAATAGACAATGTTTCTAAAATGACAATTAAAATGACAATTTTAGCTAAGCTGGAAAAGGAAATTAAAATTAATCCACTCACAACTTTCATCATTTATTTATACAATTAAAAATGACGAGTTTTATGCTTTTCTCAATTCCCAAATGATTTCTCTAGTTAGAACAAATTAGTGCCAAAGAAAAAGGCATTTGTTATGTAATGGCAGAAGTTGTTATTACAATTTTAAAAGCCTTTGATGTAATCATTTAGCTGAGGGACTGAATTCATTGATGAGATTTTAAACATTGACAAACATGTTGTTTTTTAATTTCTTAGAGTTTCTATCTTGGACCATGACTGCTAGAGGCCTAAAATATAATCAGTTTCTCTTCTGTAGCAATTCATCATTTTCCCCCAATACTTAGAGAAAATCTAGAAGGAAATGGCTGGACATGGCAACATGACCAAGTACGATGGTTCTATAGAACTTTACAAACAGGTACATGACTCAGTTATATAGTTGGTTATTAGAAAAGAAAAACTAATTTGTTCTAGAATGATGCCACTGGGGTTAAATTTAAATTATGTATTTGAAATTAAACTTCAGAGATTTTAAAAGAAAGCCTATACATTTTTATTTTATATTTTAAAGCATGGAATAAATTGACTACACATTGAATTTTCTTACAACTGTATTTTTAGAAATTAATTCCTACTCCATGAATCAAACTCAATACTTTTTGTTGGATGCCATATTTTATCTTTCTGAAGATATTAAAAGTAATTTTTATATACTATAATTTAAATGACATCAAAAACATAAAGGGACAATATTAACAAGCAACTCTAAGCCCAAAATGGAGTGTAAGAAATGAACCATTACAAAGTTGCAATTCTCCACGTGCCCCTCCCAGTCATGCTTCCTTGCCACCCACTTTCCAGAAGTGACCTCTGTCCTGAATCTGATAAATAGCCAAGATGTATAGCCTTATAGATTTAGTAGACAGATACAAGTCCTAAAGGATACATAGTAATGTTGTACATTTTCCTAAATTTATATAAAAAGTATCTTAATAAATATGGTCTACTGCAATTGGCTTTTTTTAAGTCAACACTATATTTATGAGACTTACCTATATTGAAATATACTATATGATTCATTTTAAGTTACTTATGGTCTTCAGTTATATGAATAAACTGCAATTAATCTATTCATTCTCTTTTGGTGAACAAAAAGATTGTCCTACTAACAAGCAATGCTGCCATAAATAATCTGTGCATCTCACCAGGGGATATGTGCAGGAGTTCCTCTGAGAAAAATCCCTGCAATGGGAAGTACTAGGTCATGGTTTGTTCACCTGTTTGCTGGATGTTGCAAAGTTGCATTTTAGGTTCAATTGTAACAATTACAGTTTTTCTTTTTATGTGTTTTGCGAGGTCTCTGTTTCCTCCAAACTTTTGTTCATATAAGGTGGTTTTTCTTATTAGGCTGATGTTTATTTTCATCTCTGACTTTCATGTGGGGCTTTCTTCAAATGTGTGGTGAAGGGTCAGCCATTCATATTTAAGGATAAAGTCTGAGGGAGCCGGTTGAAGTCCTATGTGAGCGATGGGGACAAGGGACGAGTGTGACCTGTGAGCTTCACTCTAAGACAGGGTTCCTCAGCAGCAGCACTACTGGCATTTGGGGCTGGATGGTTCATTGTAGGGGGGCCGTTATGTGCACTGTAGGATGTCTGATCATTTTCCTGGCCTCTCCCCATGAGATGTCAGTAGAGCTACGCACCTCTCTCTAGTTATGATAATCAGAGTTGTCTCCACGTGTCCTGTGGGGACCACCCCCAACACCTCAGGATGAGAACTTCTGCTCTAGGATGAATGCGTGGCTGCCTAGCCTTTTTATTTCCTCCAAAATTAAATTTTCTCCAGAAGAGCTCCTCCAGTGTCTTGTTCCTGGTAGAAGAGGAGTGAAGAAGTCAGTCTGGAGAAGGACCAGGTCCAGTCCTTTCCTTTGGCCTTCACTTTCTCCTGGTACTCCATGCCGGCCCCTGGCTGGGGCTGGAGTTCCTCCAACGCCTCCCAGATTAAATTTCAGACACTTAGTGTGGGATGAGCGCTGGGTGTTATTCTATATGTTGGCAAATTGAACACCAATAAAAAATAAATTTATAAAAATAAAAAATTTCGGACACTCAGCCCCCTGTCCCTAGGGTAGTCTCACCTGCCTGAAAAATGTGGGGAACAAGGATTGGCAATTTTTTACGTTTGTAACCAACATTGAATGGCATCATTGTCCTCACATGGTATATCTTTGTGCATATCTGAATTCTTTATGATAAATTCCCAAAAGTGGTAATAAAAAATACATGCAATTTTTTTTAAGTAGGTGCCACCCTGAGTTTGGAGCCCAATGTGGGCATGAACTCAACAACCCCTGAGATCAAGAGTCAGATGCTTAACTGACTGAGCCACCCAGTCCCCAAAATATGTGGAATTTAAAATGCACTTACTGGTCTATGCATTTTCAACCCTTGATACATAACTATCCAAATTCATCTAATCAGTTCTTTGTTTCCTTTTGTCAGCATTTATCTTTAGAAAATCTTTACTTTTCCTGTAACCTTCTCTTTATCAGTGAATGTAAGTAAAATAAATTGTTAATCCTCAATTGAGCAAGTATTAGAAAAAAATATCCTATTCAGGTGCCTGGGTGGCTCAGTTGGTTGAGCATCTGACAGTTGATTTTTGGCTCTGGTCATGATCTCAGGGTTGTGAGATCAAGCCCTGTATCAGGCTCTGCACTGAGCATGGAACCTGCTTAAAATTCTCTCTCCCTCTGCCCCTTGCTGTTCCCTCTCTCTCTCTCAAAAAAAAATATTTGCTTTCCCCTCTAAGTAACAAATCAGTTCTTTTTAAAAATATTTTATTTATTTATTTATTCATGAGAGACACAGAGAGAAGGGCAGAGACATAGGCAGAGGGAGAAGCAGGCTCCCTGTGGGGAGCCTGATGTGGGTCTTAATCCTAGAAGCCTGATCATGACCTGAGCCCAAGGCAGACACTCAACCACTGAGCCAGAGACGCCCAATAACAAATCAGTTCTTAAAGAAGATGTAAAGCGGATGGAAAATTCTCCATTGCTGGGGAGAACAAATACTTCTGCAGATGTAATCTGTAAAACTCTTGTGCCCCTTCCCTCATATAACTCTGGAGGCATTTAAACTGAGTGGGGAGTGATTAAGCTGATTGCTAAAACAATAATCTATAAGAATACCCCTAACTGGTCAGTTGCAATTCCATCATTTATCATGTTCCTGTGCAAACAAGCCATTATTTTTCTAATGTTTTAAATTTTTCTTTATTTAGAATAGACATTGAAATGACTCAGGGGCTTTTTAGAGCATACTAGTTGACTATGCTTGAACAGGCAACTCTGTTATACTTCAACCGGTTCATTTTGTCTTCATGGTGAAAATCCCAATTTGAAGAGGATTTAATGTACATTAATCTTCTAGGAAAGCTTCTATGATCATTTCTTCCTCCCCACTGATTCTCTGACCATTTTTTTCCTCTTTCTGACCTCCTTGGTTTTTTAGATACTTGTCTTATGTGAAAATAACCGAAAAATTTAATTCTAGTTAATGAGCAAAGATACTTAGGAGAGTCGGGAGGAGGGGAGGAGGAAAAGAGGAAAGGCAGGTAGGCGGTCTGACTTTAAAAAGAAAGAAGGAAAAAGCGCCTTGTAAATCACCTTTCGAAAACTCAAATTCCTCTTTTCTGTATGTGAGAAGCATCTTAAAAACAAAACTGACCTTTTAGGAGAGACAGACAAGACATCTCTCATGCTTACGAGGCTCGTCAATGTCCTGTTCTATTTTTGCCCTCTAAATGTACTTGACTAAGGAGAACACTGTGTTTTTAAACCTCTTCATTTTGGAGATACATGACGAATAAGAGTTAAGTTACATAAAGGCAATGCTTTCATCTATTGATTACTTGTCCTTGGTTTTAGACAGGGCCACCAACAACCAGAAAAGAAATAATTCCATCATGTAGTAAAATTGATGACTAAACAGTGAATAAACTAATACACATGTATGGTTCACATACTATGGTTCACATACTATGGTTCACATGGATGGTTCTCCTTGCTAGAGAGTTTCATTCATACATAGACACATGGATAGATACACGAGGCCTACAGAGAGAGGCCAACACTTCATGGATGTTACCTCCTTTTATTCTCATAAATGCCATGAGTTGATGGTGCCTCCATCATGTAGACAGACATAAACTGTAAGAGGTTATATAGTTAAATGACCTTAGCTAAAGCTCAAATGGATAACACGTGGTATTTATCAGATCTGAAACTGATGAGTGGAGCCTGAAAAAATGAGAGGATTTGGTAATTATAAATATTTGGTCATTAATCAATATTCATTCGTCCAACACATTTTTTATTGAGTATCTTCTTGGTGCTGGAGAAAATACATGAAGAATAAAAATCCCTGTCCTCATATAGCATACAGTGTACAGGAGGAAAGATAATAAACACAACAAATAAGATAGTGACACATAATGACAAGTGCTAGGGAGAAAAATAAAGCATTGAGTGGATAAAGAATGATCATTAGAAGAAAGAGAAGCAGTTGCTCCCTCTGAAGCCACAAAATCTATGAAGCATTTTTTTTCCTACCGATTCAGAAAGAAAACCATGTTTTATGGTTTACTACTGGCATATTGTACCCACAGAGAAGCTAAAACATGCTAATTTAAAGAATAAAAAAGGAAAGACTTTCAGTTTCATCTTGTAATATTGTAGTATTGTAGTCGACCATCAAGTAACATCTAAATTACAGTGTCTGAGCTGAGGGGAGGAGAAAATGAGGTGTCCATGCAAACAACACTGGAACTTGGGCTCCCTGGGAATACTCAGCATCTCAGGTGAAGAACTTGGTGTGTCTGACCTGGAATGCAGTCATATAGTCATTGTTCCCTAGACCAGCAGTTCACAATGAGTGGCATAAACACCACGGTGGCACTTGAAAGGAGTTAAGTGGTATGACAAACATTTTTAATGATTATGTGCTGATACTTTAACATATACTAGGAAAAATTTATTAACTGGTACAAAAGCCATAATTTCTCTAGGTTTATTACCTAGAATCAGCAAGGAAGTATTGAAGTAAAAGAGAAGTGAGTCCACTTAAAGAAAAATACTAGGTCAGTAGCAGTATATAGTACACGGACGTGGACAAAACTGTGACAATAGCACATGAAGGTCTAAGGCTGAGTGAACACAACCTTCACTATGGTCTCTGGTCACCACAAACCCTGTGAGGATAGATTTCCTATGGTCCTTTATTTTCTGATAACCTCCTCTGCTCACATAACTTTTCCACTCATGTGAGTCATGGGGGGTTGGCCAGCAGGTGCACTGAGCATTTTTCCATCCTTGATCTCTGGCTTTTCAACTTCTCCTTTGGTTGTGTGGATAAAAGACCCCTCCAAAGTAGCTCTTACAGGCAGGTACATTCTATATCTGTAGGCTCCTCTCGTTCCTTCTTGGTCACCTCTTCAGAAAAGGAATGTGGCCATGTTGACAGTAGACCAACTTTGCACTAGGCTTCTGGTATCTGAAATTATCTTGGGCAGCTTCAAAAGTATTCATTATTTAACGAATTATCAGGTGACCCTGTGGTTTGAATGTGATACTGTTTTATCTTTTGCCAGTGCACATACACATACTCATACACACAGAGAAAGGAAATAGACTTCCCTTGCTGGTGACCATACTACACCTGATTCAGGCTTTGCAATCCTATCCACTTAGCACTGTGAATATCCATTATATAGCAACAGGGTGATGCAGTGAATTACAGAAGAAAGGGATTTGGAACCAGACTGAATTCCAAGTTTACTACCTACCAGAGTTTGAACGTGGCCTTGTTCAAATGATTTGTCATTGCCAAGAGCTTCAGTTTCATGGAAAATAGGGGAAATTCTACTTACCAGGTTTGTATTTAGGATTGAGTGTATATAAAAGCTTGGCATATAAATCAGAATCATTTGTATTTCTTTAATTAACAATTTTTAAAAAGAAAATACCATAGTTTTTCAGTAGTTTGTCCAGTAGCTTCAGGTCTGGCTGGAGCTCAGGTGACATCACTCAGTACCATTTGGGCTTTGCCTCTGTCTGCGTGTCTCTTGCACTCAACCTTGCTTTTCTCTGGGACAGCTTCATTCTCAGGCAGGCTCTTTCTTTGTAAACAAGAGTAGGCAGTAAAAAGTAAACAAGCCACCAGCAGCTCTTAGCTTACATTGCATCAACTTAACACCCCATCTTAATCTGTTTGGGCTGCTATACCAGAATATACCAGAGACTGGGTTGCTTACAAATTTATGTCTCACAGTTCTAAGGCCAGGAAATCAAAGATCAGGTGCCAGCACAGTTGGTGTCTCGTGGGAGCCCACTTCCCGATTCTTTGTCAGCACCTTCTGCCCATGTCCTCACTAGGTGGGAGATGTTAGGGAACTCTGTGGGGTCTCTTTTATATGAATATGAATCCTCTTTATGAGGATAGAGCCCTCATGACCTAAGGACCACCCCAAACCTCACCCACGAATACAATCAGGTCAGTCATTAGAACCTTAACACATGAATTTGGGGGGATGCAAACATTCAGAACCTAGCAATCCGCAAAGGAAAGACAGTTCCTCTTTCCCAGTGGTCAGCCAAAAATCCCAGTCTTAGACCAGCTTGCAGCCATGGCCAGGAGGTGAGATATACTGACAGATCTGAGTCACCTGTTCCTGTGAAGTGGAAGCTGGGGAGGAGGATCCCCTCCCAAATCATATGGACCCCTCAATAGAAGAGAGAGGGGTCCTTCAGCCAGACAAAATGCTTTTTCCAGAAAGAAAAGAAGAGGTTGCTCGGCATGAGAAAACATCAGCAATCTCATACAGGGCATGACTCATGACAGGTGGCCAGAGCAGAAGGCTCTGCTTATGATGAAGGTTACATTAGATGTGCCACACTGGCAGGTCCTTTCCCCTTCATGTCAATTGGCCTGTGGCATTTACTCTTTGAAAACTATAATAAACATGTGTCATGTATCACACTACCACGGTCCATAAGAGAATGAATATTCCGAACATTCATCAAATATGCTGAAAGATCTGCTCTGTAACTCCTTAACATCCATATCTCTCTCACTAGCAACTCTTACCAGTAAGAATATCAAATCATCAAAGCTGAGTCAATCTTATTGAGACTAAATTGAGTACACTAAGAACGTGGCCTTTTGAGAAAAGCTCAGACCTTTAAAAAAAATTGTATGATTAAGTGGCTGATTGAGTTGCTATTTTTCCCCTTTTTGGGGAAATAATAATAATAACTACTGCTCTTCCTTCTCCGGAGAAGGCAGCACTGGCTGGGGAGCCAGAATAACTGCCCCATTTATGATTCGGTCCACTTAATTAAGCCAGACCCAGTCTCAGCCACCTCACCTGTAAAATGGCAATGGTACTGGTTTTATAAGGTTATATTGAAAATATGATGAAGAAATAATGAGTAAAACAACCAGGAAAGGCAAGGGAAGTGAGCCATGAGATGAAAAACTTGGAAACTCTGAGACATGTGGAGACACGTTGGCATGGCTGTTTCAGAACAAAGAATGTGACCAGCGTGTTGGCATAGTGCCTAATGCACATTCTTTTTTCCCCATGTCAATAAAAGACTCCTTCATTACAGATGTGTAATTTTAATATGTACATTAATTTGTTTCATAGAAAAAAAATAATTTGTTTCATAGAATTGAAAGTCTCAAGTTTATGTGAGATTTGAACCAAGTTAATTTATATTATGTCCTCCACAGTAGCACTAACAATCTACCACTTGACCCTATGAGACCCTGTATTTCTTCAAATTAACAAACTAGGAAAATTTAGATTCTGGGAGCTCTGAGCATGGCATCAGGAGACATGCAAAATTACAGACATTTCGAGAAAGACATGAATGTTGGAGACAGATAAGAAACCCAGAATCAGTGAAATGATTAAAAAAAAAAAATTTACAACGCACACCTAGTATATTTCCTCCCGGTGAGTGAATGTTACTCACCGGGAACACATTCTGATTTGCATCTTGAAAGTGAAGATAAAAAACAAAACCCATTCTAAGGAAATTTACTTTCCAGTCAATGTAACTAAAGTGCAACTCTTTTAAAACCGAAAAAAAAAATCCTCAGTGATGACCCATGGACCTCAATCACTATTGTGCCTTCAAACTCAGATTTAACAAAAATATATTCAGCCTATCAGAAGGTGCCCAGCATCTTATCAGCAACATTTTCATATGCTCCTCATTTTGGTTCTGCTACAGTGCAATGAGGGAAATTTTATTCCATCATCTTTCAGAAGAAACAGGTTCTAGAAGAAACAGGTTCTAGAGAAGACAGGACTTGCCAAAAGCCATGAAGGCATTAAGCCAGAAAGCCAGGATTATAAAGCCCAGGTTTGGGCTACTCTATATCCAGGGCTCTTCTCCCAGAGTACTAGGAGCCTACTCTCAACCAAAATGGAGTTTTTGATTTTTCACATTTAATAGTACCTTTCTTCATCAAGATCTCTACAAGCTGAACAAATTGATTTGCAAGTTATTTATAGAAATCATTTCACCCATCATTGAAAGCAGCCTTGGCAGAGCTTTTCAAAAGCACATGAAAATATTGCCTGGCAGTTTAATGAAATGGAAAAATAGAGAAATTATTGGAAGCGACAGAGTGTTTATGCATAAACACTGGAAAGCACACATGGGGGCATAGGGCGGGGCCCACCATTGAACTTCAGGGTTAATTAACGCTGTAGGAACACAGGCTTTTTAGTCCTTGTCCTGGTCCTTTTAAGGGATCAGGGCTCCTGACTGGAACATTTGCCACTTAAATTACAGGGCCCCAAACTAATCCTGTATCTTGGGATGTTAATCTTAAAACAGCCAAAAGTTGTAGCTGGTGGGAACCTAAGTCAGACTCAAGGAGGGGAGCGAAGGTCAAAGCCAGAGAGTAGAAACTAAAGTCATGTGGGAGGGGGCTGCAGAAAACCTCAAACCCCTCCATGTGCTGGAAGCTCACAGACAAGTTGAGAGAAATGGCCTGGGACACATTGGAGAGATTGTCCCAGAAAGAAAAATATGGAAAAATATGGAAATAAGGAAGTCAGAGCCCTTTTCTGTCACACTCACTGCCTGATACATGGGAGCACTGGCATGGGCTAAAGGAATTTCCTTTTGTGTTTTCTCCCTCATGGATTCCACTTTCAAGTCTACCACATGAATCCCTAACAAAGTTTCATAATGGTTTATACAATAAGTAGTTTTAGGACTATGCACTCGTGGGTAAATAATGTCCCATTTTATACATCTCATATGTAGAACACAATGGATTGATTAACCTATCCAGACTACCATGATAAAGTCGATGTGGAACCGGATTAGAACTCAACACCGCAATGCTACCATCTTGCTGATCTTCTAGGATGGATTTTTCTTGGGTTCTGATTACCTACTCTCCTAACCATTTGGCTTCCCTAAGAGAAAGAACCATATTCCAGACATCAACAAGCCTAGGAGGAACACATCACCCTGGAACTTCTAGAATGTTCAAATTTACCTTTACCTGTCAAACAAACTCAGGGGTTCACTGTCCTTAGTTCTTTGACACAGTCACGCTCGGTTATAGTGTAGTTCTGTAAAGTGCTAACCAACCCTCTAGCCGCAAGTATGGACTGCTTGAGCAAATGTGTACCATCTCTCCTTGACTATCTTAATTAAAGGACTTGCTGGTGGAGGTTCGCTCTAAGGTTGTCACCCTGATTCTAGAGGGAGACCTTTTGGGGGAAGGGCTCCTCTTCTCTTAGGCGCATCCTGATTTCCATGGGTAGGGGAGGGTCGGGTCTCTGTTTCTTTAATCATCAACCACAAAGTTGAAGGAAGGCTCTCTCCTGGGCCTTGGAAATTTTAGGGAAATGACATAGAAACAGAATATTTTTTAATTTTTTCATTTTTTAAATATATTTTATTTATTTATTCATGAGATACAGAGAGAGAGAGAGAGAGATAGGCAGAGGGAGAAGCAGGTTGTCTGTGGTGAGCCTGATGTGGGACTTGATCCCAGGACTCCGGGATCATGACCTGAGCCAAAGGCAGACACTCAACTACTGAGCTACCCAGGTGCCCCCACACTAGCTTTTTATTTTTTTATTTTATATTATTATTTTTTTTAAGATTCATGACAGACAGAGAGAGAGAGAGAGAGGCAGAGAGACAGGCAGAGAGAGAAGCAGGCTCCATGCAGGGAGCCTGACATGGGACTCAATCCCAGATCTCCAGGATCACACTCTGGGCTGAAGGCAGGGCTAAACCCCAGAAAATTTTTTTTAAAAAGCTTGGAGCTGATTGGCCCTGCAGGGAGACTAGAACCCTAGAGGATCCTATACCTGTTATTTCTGAACCTGATTCTTGATTTTCTTTGAATCAAGTGAGTTGCTTCATTTCTTTCCAATAAACCCTTTTCCTTGTTAGCCAGAAAGTTTCTTTGGCTTGTAACCATAGAATCCTAAGGCCTACGCTTCAAGAAGAGATAGCAACGGGCCTGAGACATAGAAAGAAACTGCCAGGAAGTGAGAGAAAGCAAAGAGGTGTGTGAAGCCCTTGTGCACAGGACAGGTAGCCTCCCACCTGGTGTCCTTGGCACCAGCTCACCAACAGCTTTCTTAAATGCTTTCCCCCCTCAAAAATTTGTAATGCCCCCATTTAACCCCAGGAAAGCTGCTCTGTCTATATTTGACTTCCTTTCTGGTTGCTCTTGGCTAGATTTCCATCACCCAGTGTAGTGATCCTCACCACTTCAGAAGCTCTAATTAGAAGCCTCCAATTAATATGAGTGGGAAAATGAACTCAATGTTGTTTAATTAATGAAGTTTGGTTGGCCTCATCTTTCATCAAAGAATTAAAAGACATTACTTGTAGATTTAAAAAAAATGTTCAAAGCACAACTTAGAGGGAGGACACCAGCTGCTGAGTATATAAGGCAGGTCACTTGGCCAGAATGGCTGCATATGACTGGCTTAAATGGCCATCATCTTCTCCAGACCCTTCCGTTCCAGGTCAGTGAACTCCTCTGCATCCTTCAAAATAAAACTCATGTCCAGGTCATCTCCCTGAAACTTTTTTTTTTCTTTTTTTTTTTTTTAAAGATTTTATTATTTATTTATTTATCAGAGAGAGAGAGAGAGAGAGCGCAGAAGCAGGGAGAGAGGCAGAGGAAGAAGGAGAAGTAGGTTCCTGCTGAGCAGGGAGCCCAATTGGGGTGCTTCATCCCAGGACCGTGGAATCATGACCAGAGCTGAAGGCAGACACTTAACTAACAGAGCCACCCAGGTGCCCAAAACTTCCAGTTTTGTCATTGCTCATGCCCCCCCCCCAAGCTCCCCACTAAACTGTAAACACCATAGACTTATTGTAGCATCTGGCACACAGTAAGCCCTCAGTCAGGAATTCATTGTTCTTTAGGGCGACCTGTTCCCTCTTCGGCAAATGTCCCACATTAGAACTTTACAGCAGTGTTATACTAGGAGTGAGGTTGGTGAAGCAGAATATTCATTGTGAGTTCATGGCTTCACAGCCACCTTAGTTCATCTGTATTTTTCTACCATGAGCCTTTTTTTTTTTTTTTTTTTTTTTGGAAACAGCTGCTTTCATTTTTGTTTTGTTTTTCAATCCATCTCCCTCCAAGACAGTACAGGCAATCAATACATATATAAAATAAAAAGAATGGACAATGGATATAAGCCATTACTTTTGGGAGGGGGTTCCTTTAGGGCCCCATCTTCAAAAATCTTCCATTTCTTCCATCACTTGCTTAGAATAAGTACAGATTAGTTTCAACAATGGTGTATTTTAAGATCAACTATAAATGTATCTGATCCCAAATTAAAGTTCCCTTGCCATGTCTTATGGTGCACTCGTGTGTTTACTTCTCCTGTACTTCTGCTCCTTGGTGTGCTGCTGTGTCACACCAGATAATGTGCTGGTTATATTTTGCCATGGAAACGGGCCTTTCCTTTGGGGTTTTCTGCATACCGTGGCCACAGAGATTGAGACGGTTCCGCTGCTGGGGTTTGGTATTGAAGTGTTTTCCCCTTTTGACATTCTAGTAAAAAATTAAAGGAAGGAAAAACAGCTGTAAGAGGGAGGATTACTATAATAGGAGATGGATATCTTTATTCCTTCTAATATTCATTAGCGATTCAGTTTAAGGCCTTATCTCAATGGTTTGGGCTTACCGTCGTCCAGGCTTTGCACTCAGCCACGTAAATTTGATATGCAACTATTTACTACCAGTACCAAAAGGAACACAAAGTGTAATTTCACGTGTGCTGCCTGAGACACTGAGGATCTTACTCCTGGCCCAGCAGACATTTCTGGGCATTCATCGCAGCACGTCAACATTGTTAAAATTAGAATCTCACCTCCGGTAAATGTTCACACGAAGCACATCCATGATGCAGGATAATGAGTTTCAGAGGCCCCTATCTCGGTCCCAGTTCCAATTAACCTGTGGCAGAGAGAACATGCATAAAAAATGTCAACAGGAAAATGAAGCTGGTGGATTTGGGCAGAAGAAATGATAAATCACGCCGGTGGTTCCCATCAATCAGTGCCTGCTTCCGGTGCGTGAAGAAGTTGTTTTTGCAAACCAGTGTTTGTCACTCTCCTCTCAATTATTCTGCAAACATAATCCACTGTTTCCCAGACAAAGGTAGACTGAATGAATCTCTAGAGAGGAAAAGTACATGATCTCCTTACTCATTAATCTGTGAATCCTCAGTATGTGCTTGTAATGTTCATGTTACCAAAAGCCAAACTTGCTGTCATTACATCAGGGGGCCCTATTATTGCCCACCGCTTTCATTTTTATGGCTGTGCTACATAGAAAGTGCCTTGCCCCCAAAACCTTTTTTTTCTGAGCAGTACAAACCAGAGACAAAGGGAAATGAAATACTGAAATCCCAGTGAGACCCAGTGTCTCTGCTGGACCACAGTTGGTTGGTTTCCTGCACTGCACCTCCATGCCCCCACTGGGTCGAGCTGGGAGATCCATCAGTGAACAAAAGAAACAATTATTCCTACCCTCTTAAAGATTACATTCTAGAGAAGGAAGCCAGGAAATAAAATAAGTAAATTATAGGACACTAGCAGGTGGGAAGGGCTATGGAGATGCTTGATGAAGAGAGGTAGGGAATGCCAGAGGGTGGAGAGGCTGCAATTTGAAATAAGGTGGTCAGAAAGGCCTCGTTGGAAAAAGTGACATTTGAGCAAAGACTTGAAGGAGGGGCCAGAGATCTAAGATCTAGAGGATATATGGGGCAAAAAGTATTCCAGAGAGGAAAGTCCAGATCAAGACCCCGAAGGAGTGCTGGAGAAACATGAGCAAAGACAAGTGAGATCAGAGAGGTAAGGTGGGGATGAAGGACCTGAGGGTCTCTGTAAGGGCTTTGGCTTCTGCTTCAAGACAGGAACCCATTTAGAAGGCTTTCAGCAGAGGAAAAGCATGTCCTGACGTTTTATATGGGGTCCCTCTGGCTGCTGTGCTGAGAGCGGGCTAAAATGAGTAGGAGGATGGGAATAGGGAGACCCAGAAATAATTTAGATGGTATTGCACTTACCAGGTACAAAAAGATGGGCCAGATGGTAGTGGAAGGGGCCTCAAGAATGAGCCAGAGTCTGGATGCTCTGTGAACACACCCACATCTGCCATATATTTGGAGTGTTTCAAGTCAGCAAAACTTCCTGAGCATTTACCATGTCAGTTCTTGATGAGAAAGAAAGGAATTTGTCACTAGTTGTATTTGTGAACGTCTCAACATTGTGAAATTGACAAGGGCTTTTAAAATGTTCTGAAGCTATGAATCTTTGCCTTAAGTAAATCTGGGTCATGTGAAAGATTGTAGGGGCAGGTGACCCCCAAAGTGAAATTTATACTCTCATCATTTTAGCTATGGAAGTGATAGAGTGATAACTGTCCACATTTCCCATAAAATTTAAGAAATGAAACGAAAGCATTCCCGCTAACGTGGTCATTCTAGTGAACAAAAGTTGTGCAAAGAAACTAGGATTTGCAACAGAACTTTGTCAACCACAGAGAAGTCACTGCTGCAGTATCTTCTGTGGCTGGATCCCTTCATCTTCATTCTTTGTGTTATGGCTGTGTGAGCCATGCCTTTCTCTCTGTGTGTCCTGACACTCTGTGCTTCCATGTCTTTCCATATCTTTGACTTCTAGAGTGCCCTGTTCTCTACTACTGCCAACCATCAAACGTTGGCCCAAATGACACTCCTAACTGGGTTAGGTGCTTCTCCTGCAGCCATTGTGGCACTTCTCATGTTAGATTTCTCTACTTGTCTTTCCTTCTTGACTATCAACTCCCTGAGGCCACGAACTGTGTCCACGTTCTTTGTACCCAAGTGCTAAAATAATATTGCCTGACACTCGGGAAGTACTTAGTGTGTGTCAAAGTAAAGTTGGTCTTACAGAGGGGGTGCCTGACTGGCTCAGTCGGTGGAACACATGACTCTTGGTTTGGGGGTCAGGAGTTTTGAGCTCCATGTTAGAGGTAGAGTTTATGTAAACAAAGGAGGCATTTTAAAAAATTAATAAAGTTGGCTTGAAAGAGCCCAAGGGAATTCATCATTTGTTAGGTGACTGTATTTGCAGGAAACATTTAAGGTTTCTTGCTGTGCTAACAGGAATTACCACCATTTAGGAGCACCTGGGTAGCTCAGTGGGTTAAGTGTCTGATTGCAGCTCAGGTCATGATCTCGGGATCCTGGGATTGAGCCCCACATGGAGCTCCACGCTCAGTAAGGAGTCTGCTTTTCCCTCTCCTTCTGCCCCTCCCTGCCACTCATGCATTCTCTCTCTCTCTCTCTCTCTTTCTCTCTCTCCCTCTCTCTCTCTCTCTCTCGTAGATAAATAAAATCTTAAAAATTTTGAAAAAAAGAATGAGGGACTCCTGGGTAGCTCAGCGGTTGAACATCTGCCTTCGGCTCAGGAAAATCTTAAAAATTTTGAAAAAAAGAATGAGGGACTCCTGAGTGGCCCAGCAGTTGAGCATCTGCCTTCGGCTCAGGGTGTGATCCTGGAATGCCTAGATCATCGGGCTCCCTGCACAGAGCCTGCTTCTCCCTCTACCTATGTCCCTGCTTCTGTGTGTCTCTCATGAAAAATAAAATCTTAAAAAAAAGAAAAAAGAAAAAAAAGAATGACCACCATTTACTATGAACATGCAGTGTAACCAGGACAGAGGTAGGCACCTTACAAACATTATCCTATTCAGGCCTCCAACACTATGAGGAAGATATTTTTAATCCTTATTTTGCAGATAAGACAACTTTAGGTATGGAAGGGCAAGGTGGTCATCTAGACCTTTACGCAATCCACAGAAATGATCAAAATGGATAATTTAAAGAACCTAAGGACACTATTTCCCTTTAATATATGTAGGTAAATAGGCAGTAAATTCACAAATTTAATAAATGAAACCTACCGTAACATGGCCTAGGATAACAGGAACTCAGCAGACAGTGCTGGTAATCAGCTCCCATCCCCTGCCTCATCCCTGTTCTCAATGAAGGGGCTGAATTCTTGTCAGGGTGTCAGCCCCAGGGTGTCAGTGCAGAATTTAGGGCATGATTGCCCGGTGCTCATTTGAAATGCCTTCACCGGGATACAGTCAGCTGTGTAAGTTTTACTACCTTTACTTTTGTAGGTTTTGTGACAGCATAGACAGAGTACAACAGATTATTTTTCATTAACCTCCTAATGCAGAACTGCACATTTACATGATTGGTTTTTCTTATCCCACTTACCATGTTATGATGGAGCACTTCGGTATTTGATTACTTGGAAGAGCTATCAATTTGCGGCATCATTTATTAGTTGATTCGTGTCAATTCTGTGAATGGTGAGAAGGGATTTAAAAGAAATCCATTATAGCCTCAGACAGGCAGTCTCCCGGTTCCAGACATTTTTATTTTCATAAGAATTTTATTTTAGTTGCAGGCAAGTATGAGCTATTTAGCAGGAATCAGTTGAAAAGGCAAAGCATCTGTATTTGTTCATGGGAAGGAGATCTTTAGATGTCTTCTTGACATGCTTATGGGAACGCTTTTGATTTTCTTTGGGTAAAAAGTAAAATTTAAGGTAGGAGGACAAGAGAAAGGACCTTCAGCACCTTTGAAGTAGAGATGAGGCATCACACAAGACAAATTAGAGAGAAATCCAAAGGCAAGTGCTTTATTCGGTGGTACCAGCCGGGCTGCGCAGGAGGTGGGGCGGGAGGCGGTGACATCTCCGGGTGCGGGCAGGTGGGGTGTGCATTTCCATTGGGAAGCCCTCCTGGTGAGAAGGCAGCTGCAGGATGGGGTGCAAAGCTTCCTAACAGAAATAGATGTAGGAGAGGGTACCGAGAATTACATAAACTAGCGCCTGAGGGTGGGGTGGTGGAAAGCACAGAATTTAGACTCAGAATAACAAGTGGAAGCAGCAGCCAAAGTGGCTTGTCATTCCTGAGTAATGGGCTCTTTCAGGCCTGCTACCCGCATCATCTCTGGGAGTTGGTGTGACTAGCCCAAGTGTTGCCATGAGGAAAGAGACTCAAAGAGGTGGAGTCATTTGCCTAAGGCTGCTTAGCTGGTGTGACAGAGAGAGGACTTGAGACCAGCAGTGTCTGATTGAAGCCCCCCGATCTTTTTGTGGCATGCTGCTGCCTGGGGCCTGGCTCTGTCATCACCCTTCACTGTTTGTATTGTGTGCTCGTGCCCATGTGTTTATTTTTTTATGTTTATAGTTATACATATTTGTTTACATATGTTTGGATATTACATGTAAATATTTGCTTATGTTAGTATATGTATATGTTTATATGTCTCTACTTACTGTATCTATATAAATGTACAACACATAATACCATATGGTACAGAATGTGTATTTTATGTAATGTAACCACATGTAATTGGAGACAATTTTTATAGAGATACGTTAAATACATTTGTATAGTTTTTTAAGTATACAGAGTATTTATTTGATTTTAAATTTTTAGATTACCTGAGAATTAAGTGTTTTATTCACCTTAACTTGAGTTTTTCTAATAAAAAACTCATCATTAAAATGTCTGTAAAGGAATCCCTTGGGTAGTCGTGAGATCAAGCCCGAGTAGGGCTCCATGCCCACCGTGGAGCCTGCTTAGGATTCTCTCAGTCTCTCCCTCTCCCACCACTCCTCTCCCCTCCCTACTCCATTTTTCTCTCAACAAAAAAAGAAGGAAGACAGGAATAAAGGAGGGAGGGAGGGAGGGAGGGAGGGAGGGAGGGAGGGAGGAAGGAAGGAAGGAAGGAAGGAAGGAAGGAAGGAAGGAAGGAAGGAAGGAATTCCTTGAGTAGAAATTAAATGAGTTAAATATTAAATAATAAAATAATTTATCTCCAAAGCCAAATCTGCCCTTCCTAATGTAAATACCTCAAAGGTAGAGGTACAAAGTTTCATCAGGTTTATGTGACATTTGAATCGAATGGGATCCCCAATTGTAAATATAATGAGGAGTTCATTTATCTTATTTTATTTGCTTCTTTCTTAGCCTTTCTCTTACTAGCCTAATTCCTAATAAAAAATTGTTTTCAAAAACTTTTCCCACTATGCAAGATATACGTGTGGAAAAAGTACCTTTGTTGTGGGAAAAAAATAGAAAATACAGGTAAACAAAAATTACCTATACTTTTACTACCCAGAGATGAGCATTGCTAATATAAGAAGCATAGACTTCTAAGTCTCTTGAAGCTTCTAATTTTTAAATGCTATTTTTATTTATTCATACATTCAACAAATAATTGGTGAGCCCTAGAATTGGTAAATGCTGGTGTTTGGGGGAAACTCCTTGAAAGAAAGATCTAAGGGATTTTATGTAACCAAAACTCCCTAGTAAAAAAAAGAAAACTCCCTAGAAACACTAAATACCTTTTAATGATTGTAGAATTAACCCCATTCTAATCTGACTACTTTAGGTTAATTAGCTTGAGGTCTCAGCACTGATGGCTGGATTAAGTTTTTATCAGGAATATCAGAAATGTTCCTTAGAAAGCTATAAAGTTCATCCGGTGCAGATAAAGCAGGCTGTGCTCTCCCACCTGGTGACCTAGACAGTGCAAAGTGACTTACAGAGCACACAGAACAATTATCCTCACTCTGAGATGTGCAAAAGTCTGGGCCATGTCTGCCTCTTCTGCCCCGCAATGCATTTTTATGTGCTTGGGCATTCTCTGGAGGCTGGCAGAGCTGGGATCAAAATCTGGCTGTGCTTATTAGCCGTGTGCTCTTGGGCCAATAATGTAATCTCTCTCTGCTTCAATTTCCTCATCTGTAAAAGGGGAGTAATTAGATGGGATTGTCATAAGGAACAAATAAAATATAGTGCATAGGGTGTCGGTGACTTTAATGGTAGCCATAATAACTGTCGTCATTTAAGGAACAAGCTGAACAGGAGATATCATGAATTCTTTTTACTTCTGAGGTTCACAGAATATGTGATGGTTGTAGGGAGTTGAATTCTATGAGATTACATGGGTAATAGACAGTTGTAAATATGTTGTGTGCTCATATTTGGAAGCTTCTAGCAGTATTGGCATTGGGAACTAGGATGTCAAAATACCTAATAGCCATCACAGGGCTAATCCAGAGTGATGAAGTAACATGCTTCCCTGTGACTTTAATTCTCACCTGAGCCTAACATCTCCAGGAATCAAAGAGGAGGGACTCAAGACTGAGGTCTGATACTCCTGATGGCTTCCAGTGGTACCATGAAGGACAGAAAGGAAATATTGAGGCCTCTGAGAATGAAGTGATACTTCAACCAGGTGTTGAGAATTTCATGGGGGTATTGTGTTCCAGGAAGGCAGCAGAGCACAGCATTGGAACATCTGGGCTCTGGGATCAAGTGGTATTAAGAATGACCTGCATGCTCTGAGCCTCACCTTCCTCATGTATCAAATGAAGATAAGAGTCTGCTCAGATTGGAAAATAAAATAGGCTGTGGGCAGGGGCTGCCTGGGTGGCTCAGTTGGTTAGGTATCTGATTTCGGCTCAGGTCATGTCTTAGGGTCCTGGGATTGGGCCCCAGAAGGCGAGCAGGGAGTCTGCTTCTCCCTCTCCCTCTCCCTCTCTGCCCCTCCTCCTGCTAGTTCATGTGCACTCTCTCTCAAATAAAATCTTAAAATAGTCTGGGAAGATGTAGAGTAGTAGGAGGTGATATTGAATCAAGGTAGTGTTGACAATGACAACTGGGAACATAATCCACTTCAGCAGTCAGTGGGTATCCAGTATGCCCAGGCATCATGCATCTTTGCTGGAGAGTCAGAGATGAATTAGAGACCATGTCCAAATCCAAAGAGCCACCAGTGTGGCCAGGGAGACGGGCATGTAAATTAAAACATGACAAACACAATGTGAAATGTCCAAGAATAGAATTAGGGTCAGAGGTCCAAGGAGTTGCTGAGGGGGCAGTGGGTGAGAGGTCATAGGCGGCTTCCTGGAGGAGGTAGTATCAGAATTGGTGGTGGGTAAAAGGATGAATCTCTAGGGTTACAAGGTAGAGGAAAACAATTCCAGGCAGAGCAAGCAGCAGGCCACAAGTGGCATGGAACAGCTGGGATATGAGGTGCCATGTGGGCAGAGAGCCTCCACAGGAGGAAGAGTTCATCCTGGCATACTTTCCACACTGTTCCAAGGAGCTGACACTCCAGTGTCTGTCTGCAGGTCTCAGTGAAGAGTTTCACCCAGGAAGAGGGAGAGTGCAATTTAGAAAGCAACCTTGGACAGCAGTGGAGCTCCAAACCTAGAGGCAAGAACATTCTTTAAGAGGCAATGGAGAATGCATGGTCAGGGGCAAAGACTTGAGGATGGAGAGAAGAAAGAAGGAGAAGCAGTGATTGGGAGGTGGACTCACCAGGATGTGGTGACCAGTCAGACCTGAGTAGTGGTCATGGACGTTCAGGGTGGCTCCTGGCCTCTGGCTGGATGATGGAATCAGGAACCAAGATGGGAAATGGCAGAGGGCAACCAGTCTGTGTGGGGGAGTAGAAAGGATAAATCACAGTGTGTTCTCTTCTGAATATTTGTGAGAGGCACCTGAGGAAAACACAGGGGACGACTAGGTTAGAGAAGAAATGACTTTGGCAAAATCTCTGTCCTCATTATCGTACCACCTTCTTCCTTTAGCCATGATTCTTAAGATTTTATTTTCTCTCATTATATGAGAATTCATTCAGGTTATATTCTTTTTGTTTTTAAGATTTTATTTATTTACTCATGAGAGACACACAGAGAGAGGCAGAGACACAGGCAGAGGGAGAAGCAGGCTCCCTGCAAGGAGCCCGTTGTGGGACTCGATCCTGGATCCTAGAATCATGCCCTGGGCCAAAGGCAGACACTCGACCACTGAGCCACCCAGGTGTCCCCAGGTTATGTTCTTAAATAGGGAAATCAAGCTATTCTCAGTAGTAGAGGCATCTAGATTTATCAGTATCTCTGCTGAAAGAACAGACCCCAATTACACAAATATAAAAGTACCTGCTCTTTGTTCATATGTACCGAGTATTTTATTTTAGATATTTTAAGAAAAGAGTGAAAATAATATATTGTTTGGATAGCTCTGAAAATGCTCACATAAATAGCACCTGTCATAGTGGACACATTGTGCTTTATAATAGATAAAATGTCCTGGGCAAAGAACAGAGCCCCACTTAGCGAGTAGTTTACTGTCTGAAATCATGAAAGGCACCAAGTAATATAACCTCAGGGAAAAGGACAAAATGTCCTGCATTGAACAAAACTTAACAGTTTCAGGAGGCCTTTAGAGGGGAAAAAAATCTGCTAGGGAGGAGAAAGTGTTTCTTTATTACTAGTACACGCTGTTCTGGTGAATTGGAAATAAATATATACTCTCTACCCTGCTGGGCTTTAATTCATTTATAGTCATTTTTTTAAGCAAAAGTTTCAAATCTCTGCACTAGTAATGATGGATACTGTATAGCTGCATGGACAGATAGAGCTAGAAAGTAATTTTCTTCTTGAGACACATAGTTTCCTCACATTTAATCGAGGGAATAAAAACAAGGTCCCCTCAATCTCATTTGAAAATAACAAGAATTAAAAAGATGTGTTCTGGAAGGGTTCAGGAAAAAAGCATTCTGTTAATTATAAAATATTTTATAAAAGCTAGTAAGTTATGATTTGCTTATGTTGTCTTTTACATATAGTACATTGTAACTCTCATCCTTACTTTGTTTTTAAGATGTATCTATTTATTTGAGAGTGTGAGCACATGCCTGTGAGCAGGGCAGGGGCTAAAGGAGGAGGAGAGAATCCTCAAGCAGACTCCCCAGTGAGCATGGAGCCTGATGTGGGGGCTCAGTCCCAGGACCCTGAGATCATGACCTGAGCTGAAACCAAGAGTCAGACGTTTAACTGACTGAACCACCCAGCCACCCCCTCATTCTTACTGAAGATCAGGAAACTGAAACCCCAAGAGGTTAAGTGTCATCCGTAGCTAGAGTGTTATGATGCCAGGGTCCATCCTTACTTCTGCCCAGTGCCCTTAGGGAACTCTGCAACCAATCTGATTCATTTTCATTCAGTCCAGCCCAGTCAATCAATCACAGTAAACTATTCGCCTCTCCTCCCTGGGGCACCAGCGCAACCAGTTACCTAGCCAGAAACCGTAGCTTCCCAGCCAGTAGCTCTCACACCCACTCCAGATCCAAGGTGTTGGCGGTCCTGTAATTCCACTTTCCCAACACCTCCCAAAGTCACCCCTTTGGTCTCATCCCCACTGACCCCACATGAGTCCAGGCCACCTTCATTTCTCCTTGGACAAGAGCAGCACTTCTAGACAGCCCCCTGCATCCGTCCTGGTGCCACTTCAATCCCCTTCACCCAGGGCCATGTTTCGAAAACTCACCCCCCCGTACACTGTGCCCTTTCCCTGCCTGCTGCCTCTCGCTGGCTTGCCTCAAGAACAGACTAATCCATGGCAAGAGTGAGGGTTTGTGATATCAATAAGCACACATGCCGGGCAGCCTTGACATTCCATCAGGATGGCATGGCTCTAGAATCAGAGAACCTGGTGTTTGAACCCCGGGTGTGTTGGTTGCCTAGGGCTGCCATAACAAAGGATGGCAAACTGGGTGGTGTCAAGCAACAGAAATTTGTGATCTCACAATTATGGAGGCTGAAACTCTGAAATGGAAGTGGTGGCAGAACCACGTTCCCTCCGAAGGCCCTTAGGGAAGAGTCTTTCCTGGCCTCCTCCTAGCTTTTGGGGGTCTTAAGCTGCTTACATCTGCAGAGACTCTATTCCAAATAAGGCCACATTCACAGGTACCAGGAATTAGGACTACAGCCTATCTTTTCAGGGGACAAAGTTCAACCCTACAACAGGTTTGCCCCCTGACTTTGCACTTCTTCCAACTTTGAATTTCTCATTTATACAGTAGGAATGGCATTATCAAATTGCTAGGGTTACTGTGAATGATAATTGAGATATCCATATGGAGTGTTTGTCATAATGCCTGCCTCATAGAGACCGCTCAGAAAGTGGCAGCTGTGACTTGTTGCCAGACTTTCCTTTAAAGAACTATCTGTAATCTAACCTCACTTCTAAATGTACCAGGGAAACTTGGCATTTCAAGAAACCCTGCATCCAATACTTGAGGAGCACAGCAGATAATGGTTACTAATTTATTTTTATTCTGATCTCTGCATATTGGGAGAGTCCGTGGACCATGATAAAACAAATCAAAATCTAAATTCAAATGTTGGGTTTACTCAAGGGTGCTAATCTATGAATTCAGACTGAGCCTGCGGAGCGACCTACTGAGGAAACCTATCCATCATCACTGCCGGTCACAACCCTTCAAGGGGAGGACCCACAGTGCTCCGGATGGCAGAGGCTTCTAAGGGCGGCCCTGCCAATCTCTTCTGCTTCCAGTTGTCTAGCTGCTTATCGGAAGGAGAGATAGGCGATTGGGAAGGAAGGCGATCCCTGCTTGCAGATTCAAGGTCGCACTCTGGTGCTCTGCCCGCCCATTAGGTTTGTTGCCAGCAGCTTTAGTGTCCTGCTTTGGTGTCTCAGTGGCCTTGGGACTGCCCGTGACAGCACCGACCACAGCGCCAGGCATATGCAGGCTTAGTTTAATCAGTGCAACTGGGGGGTGCTTAGGCAGACTCCAGTGCAGAGGGTGGCAGAAATGCTTAATGAGAGAGAAAACAAGAGCCTCTTTGGAAAGCAGGATAGGCGCAGTAGAGCTGTTTCTCACACTCAAAAGCTGGAGTTGACCCCTGCCCTCGACAGCCTGACTGCCTGTGGGAGGTGGACAGAGGGCCTTTCCTGCTGATCTGATCCATCCCTGTGTCTCCAGGAGTCTATTCTTCGGCCAAGTCAGGAAGCATCTTCTGTCACTGTTCTTTATGCTTGCCTGGGTGGAGAGGAGAGCAGATTATCCTGGTGGGAGAATGGAGATGGAAGAGATGCCTGGCTCTGCATTGTACTTTTCTCCATGATCTCTTTAAAAAAAAAAAAAAAAAAAAAAAAAAGATACCCCTGAGCTAGGGTTTGTTTGAAGCCATCAGAAGGCTACTGTTCTAGAACTTTGTTGTAATGGGGGCACTGGTACAAAGATCAGCTTCAGAGACAGACCTGGATTCACATTTCCTCTTTGGGCACTCACTAGCTTTGTGCCTTGGTCAAGTTTCTTGACCTCTCTGAGCTTGGGTTTTCTCATCTGTCAAATATTTCCCTTGTGGGCTTATTATAAGAGTTAAATGAGATGGCATAGGTAACCAGAAAGTGCTTGGTGGATGTTGGATCCCATCTTTCTCTTTCCTTTTCCAGAAAGTGGACTAATGCACTGAACATTTAGCCATTGACCTGCTTTGCAGGTGATAAATGCAGAGTGTATCTTCAGTCAGAAGCCTATATTTTTTTTTAAGATTTTATTTATTTGACACAGAGAGAGAGAGCACAAGCAGGGGGAGGGGTAGGTAGAGGGAGAGGAAGAAGCAGACTTCCCGCTGAGCAGGGAGCCAGACGTGGGGCTCAAACTCAGCACCCTGAGATCATGACCTGAACAGAAGTCAGACGTTTAACTGACTGAGCCACTCAGGTGCCCCAGAAACCTATTTCTTTCAAAATTATATAGATAAATTAATATTTTATTAGAATATACTATGTACTGTTGCTACATTAATTTTATAGTGGTGGTATCTGTTATTAGTGATCTAGAACCAGTAAGACAGAGAATACACACGCATGTGTGTACACACACACACACACACACACGGTCATAGGGCAGTGAATGAGACCAAAAAGCAAATTAATTGTAAAAGTACCACATAAATCCTGATAAAAGATGTTCAGAAAAATAAGCATTAAGTCAAATTGAAAAGTGGCAAGGGACAGGATGCTTTTTGAGAGCAGATGTTACTTTTTTAAAGGACAAGTGGAAAGAACATCCTGGGCAGAATTGAAAACATGTACCAAGACAAGGAGATATAGATGGGAACTCCAGGCTCAAGGACCACAGGTAGCTCAGTATGCCCTGTGGAGGCATCAAAGTGTAACCCTGGATCTCTGGCCAAAACTTGAAAGTTAGTTGATGGGACACATCCATGTCTTGAAGGTTTACTAATACAGGGCATGGTGATCATTGCACGTTGGGCACAGAGACATGTGTGTAACCCAGAAAGTGAGAACTTTAAGCAACAAGTACTTGGTTCCCACTGTGTGTCAGGCACTGTCCTTGTCCTCAAGGATTGTACAGTCTAGAGCTACAGCGCCCAGTACAGGCCACTGCTGAGCCTTTGATATGTGACTGGTCCAAATGAGATGTACTATAAGTATAAGGCATACTCTGGTATACATTATATGTCATTATCGATTTTTTTATCAATTACGTTTTGAGATTATACTCAATACTGTTACATTGGTTAAGTAAAACCTATGAAGAAAACTCATTTTACCTGTTTCTTTTTTTAAAATTTATTATTGAAGTATAACATTAGTTTCAGGTGAATAATATAGTCATTTGACAATTCTGTACATTACTCAATGCTCCCATGATAAGTGTAGTCACCATACAACATTATTATAATATGAATTATTATAATATAATAATAATATTATAATATAATATTATAATATGAATGATTATGTTCCCTATGCTATATTTTTCATCACCATACATTATTATAATATGAATTATTATAATATAATAATAATAATATTATAATATAATATTATAATATGAATGATTATGTTCCCTATGCTATATTTTTCATCTCCATGACTTATTCATTTTTAACTGGAAGTTTGTACCTCTTAATCTCCTCCCCCACCCATCTCCTCTCTGGTAACCATCAATTTGTTCTCTGTATTTAAGAGTTTCCTTTTTGTTTGTCTCTTTTTTAATTTGCTTTGTTTCTTAAATTCCATATATAAGTGGAATCATGGTACTTGTTTTTCTCTGGTTGATTTATTTCACTTAGCATTATACCCTCTAGATCTATCCATGTTATTACAAATGGCAATATTTTTATTTTTATGCCACAGTAATATTCCATACACACACACACATATATATGTGCATGTTTACATATGTGTGTATACATGTACATATACACCACGTCTTCTTTATCCATTCACCTGTCAGTGGACACTTTGAAAAGATACATAGCATGTATCTTTTCTTTTTTATTTTATTTTGTTTTTTTTAAATTTTATTTATTTATTCATGAGAGACATACACAGAGAGAAAGAGAGGCAGAGACACAGGCAGAGGGAGAAGCAGGCTCCATTCCATGCAGGGAGCCTGACCTGGGACTCGATCCCTGGTCTCCAGGACCACACCAGGGATTGAAGGTGGCGCTAGGCCACTGAGCCACCGGGCTGCCCACATGTATCTTTTCAAATTAGTGTTTTTGTATTCTTTGGGCAAATACTGTAGTACAGTAGCAGAATTATGGGATCATATGGTAATTCAATTAAATTTTTAATTTTTTGAGGAACCTCCAAACTGTTTTCTACAGAGGCTGCACCAGTTTGCATTTCTAGCAATAGTGCATAAGGGTTCTTTTCTCCCCACATCCTCACCAACATTTGTTGTTGCCTGTGTTTTTTATTTTAGCCATTATGACAGTTGTAAGGCGATACCTCATTGTGACTTTGATTTGCATTTCCCTGATTATCAGTGATGTTGAGCATCTTATCATGTATCTATTGACCATCTATATGTCTTCTTTGGAGAATTGTCTGTTCATGTCTTCTGCTCATACTTTAATTGTATTATTTCTTTTTTTGTGTTGAGGTGTATCAGTTCTTTATATATTTTGGATACTAACTATCAGATATGTCATTTGCAAATATCTTCTCTCATTCAGTAGATTGTCTCTTAATTTTGTTATTTCCTTTGGTGTGCAGAAGCTTTGTCTTTTGATGTCCCAATAGTTTATTTTTGCTTTTGCTTCCTTTGCCTCAGGAGACATATCTAGAAAGATGTTGCTATGGCGGATGTCAGAGAAATTACTACCTGTGTTCTTTTCTAGGATTTTTATGGTTTCAGGCCTCACATTTAGATCTTTAATCCATCTTGAGGGGAGGCTTTTGTGTATTTTGCTTGTAGTTATCCAGTTTTCCCAGCACCATTTTTTGAAGACTTTCTTTTTCCCATTCTTTCTTTTTCCATCCTTGCCCCCTTTGTTGAACATTAATTGACCATAACTCATGAGTGTATTTCTGGGTTTTCTGTTCTGTTCCATTGATCTATGTTTCTAGCTATCTGTTTTTGTGCCAGTACCATACTGTTTTGATTATTACAGCTTTGTAGGATATCTTGAAATCTGGGGTTGTGATACCGCCAGCTTTATTCTTCTTTTTCAAAATTGCTTTGGCTATTTGAAATCTTTTGTGGTGGTTACTTTTTAAATGTGGCTCCTAGAAACTTTACAGTTGTATATGTAGCTCCATTGGACAACACTGGTCTTGAGATTGAAAAGTCTTGGCCTGAGATGCCCGGGAAGGACATGGAGCTTGAATACTGCTGTGGAGAATTAGTCAGGCTCAGGTACATATAAAGGAAGAGGAAGGATTTCCCAAAAGGAGAGTGGTAAGTGTGTAAGCATCAAGGTAGAATGTGTAGGACTCATGTAAGGAATTATGAGTAGACTGGATGGCACAGGTGAAAAACACTCAGTGACACTTTGATAAAATGATGCATGTTGAGCATTCACACTCAGATATGCTGAAAGGTTTCATGTTAATGATAAGCAGGAAGAAATGTCCATCACTGGCAGTAACAATGGAAAATTACCCAAAAAAGGCTCCCTAATTTTTCACTTTGGTTGGTAGCCAAGGGTTACCCTAGAGAACATTAAAATATTATCTCATGATTAAAGTTTTGGGAAAAAATGAAAGTGTTGGTGAATCTTGGCATGCCTTTTATTTGAACTTCGTCAACACTGTGACTTAAAGCTACAAATACGTGTTCAAGGAAGATATGGATTAAGGCACAGGTGACAGACCCCTGCATGAGGATCTTCACAGGAGAATTAAGAAATGTCTCTAATCTCTCATGATGATGTCCTGTGAAACAACTACTAGATGGGCTCCCTGCCACAAGAAATCATGAGCTGAATTGATCCAACATGGTATTTTATTCTGGCTTTAAAGTACTTAGAAGAAAGATATCCCGGGCATGATGATTTTACAATAATTGCTGACTTTCTCTTGATCTCCAAAGGATGCTAAAGCAAGATCCTGCCTTGATACTGTGTTGGGTACTTTATCTAGTGGTTTATATAGTATTGTTCATGGTCTACGGGGATTCATACTCTACGACAGGCAAGGTAGTAAATAGAGCTGATGTCAGTTCAATACACAAAAACCATGGATATGAAGTATATGTCATAGATAAATTACTTTTTGATACTGAATGGAGGGGAGGAATTACAAGAATGGTTATTTAACCAAGCTGCTTATAATGGCAAATTTTTTACCATTTCTTTTATCCAGCCAACCCGCAGAATCCCCTAGATGGGGTTTCTCATGACTGGGGAAGACAATTAATCCAATGTGGGAAGTTCTGCCAAAATGTTCAAGAACTACCTCTTGAGCAGGCTTGCTAGCTGATGGACTTTTATGTACCTGCAACACCCCAATGGGCCACAATTACTACATGTCATAGCTCAGACAGACTTGAGATCCAAGCCTGGCTTTGGCATTTATTGGTATGTTACCTTTAGGAGATTACAAAACCCTTCTAAGCCTCAGCTTCCTTATCTGTAACATGGGATAGTAACCCTATCTATCTCATAACACTCTCTGTGTCATGAGGATCACATGAGATAATGTGTGTAAAGTGCCCGGTGCTTGGGGTTTGCAAGCCTCATGGTGGTGTTGGTTGTGCTGGAAGTTCTAGTATAAGCTTTCCTTTACAAGAGGAATCAGGAAGCTGCCTTTTTTAGCTTTTACCCCAGGACTTCTCAATCTTCCAGGTGCTGACATGGAGTTTTCTCTGCTACTCCATAGCAAAATATAAAGCATTCTGAAGTAGAATTTCTTCAATCTCTCTTTCCACTTGGCTGCTCCTCACTTGTGCCCCTTCTCAGGAAGCTTGGAGTCACTTCCCCTTTCTTGCCCTCACTCCTAGTTGCAGAGGTTTTTGAGAACTTTCTCATTTCTCAAATATCTGGGCTGAGAACACATTAAGTTATTTCAAGGGGGGATTTATGTGTTTTCATTGGTGCCCTGAATCAAACCAATCAAGTCAAGAGGAGGGATAAAGTAGGAAGATAAATAGAAAAACACCAAGACATAAGGGTTAGGTCATCATGAAGAGCCTCCCCCCACCCCACACACACAGGGGCATGCACTTCTATGAATGAGTCACTTCTAAAAATAGCGACATCCTTAAGGAGAAATGGTAGAGCAGTAATTACTCAGACAGCAGCTTCCTCCACCTGCTTCCTTGGGGCAGGAACTGGGGTACATAAAGACAGAAGCTTCAAGATGGTCCAACAGGTAGAGCAATCGGAGGGATCCTCTGTGACAAATACAGACTTTCAGATCTCTACCTTTCAACTGTTTGCTTTTTATTTGTTTTCCACCTGGAAGAATTGTAGCGTGCCAAGAGCCAGCCTATTTGCATTTAAAAGAGGCTTGCTCCTTCCCCCCACCCCATAATTCCAATTCTCCGCCTACTCACCTTAAAAATGAAGATACTGCCCTTTAGTTTCAGGTTTTGATGGTAATGGAGGTCAGGACCTGAGCTACCTGCCTGGCTCTGCACCTGATGGTATTCGAGAGAAGCTCCTGAGCATATTTGCAAATCATGACCCCCCAGGGACCCTGGCTTCCACTTGTCCTATTTGCTCCTCTTCAGGAAATCAGCTTTCTCAAGAGCTTACTCTTCATCACAGCTCTGCCAGTTAATGCAGACACAGCTGGTCTGATAGCAAAATAATCAAGCATGCCATCAATGAAGAATGTACTATCTGCAACACTATGCTCAGGCCAAATGGCATTAAGGGAGTTAATATAAACACTGTGTAAGTTTTACCCATAACATTTTTAGAATTATTATAGAGGATAAGCACTTGAGTTTTGCCATCAGAGCCCTGGATCCTGTTCTTAGCTTTTCACCTTAAGAAAGTCAGGGACCAGAAATGTGTGGGAAATATCAGAAAGGGAGACAGAACGTAAAGACTGCTAACTCTGGGAAACGAACTAGGGGTGGTGGAAGGGGAGAAGGGCGGGGGGTGGGAGTGAATGGGTGACGGGCACTGGGGGTTATTCTGTATGTTAGTAAATTGAACACCAATAAAAAATAAATTAAAAAAAAAAAAGAAAGAAAGAAAGTCAGGGACCCAGTAGAAACAAAACAAGTAATTGAAGAGAATTTAATGAAGGGGCTGTTGCCAAAGGAATAGGTGGCTTGATTCATTTCTTGGGGCTGTTGTAACAAAGCATCACTGACTGAACAGTGTAAAACAACAGAAAGCTATTATCCCATGGTTCTGGAGGCTAGAAGTCGGAAGTCAAGGTATCAGCAGAGTTAGGCTCTTTCTGAATCCTGAGAAATCCTCCCTCATCTCTCCTGAGCTTTTGGTGTGTCCAGTAGGCTGTGGTGCTCTTTGGCTTGCAGCCCCCTGAGTCAGATCTCTGCCTGCCTTTACTGTCTCCTTTATCTTCACAAGGAGGGTGAGAGGTCCCAACAACTAGATCCAGAGAAGTCAGGAGAGAGAGTAAGTGGAAAAAGAGAAATCAAGGGATTTCAACCACCAGAGTTGCAAACAAGTGGGAGGAGAAGAGGGTGGAAGGTGCAAAGAGACCCCAGCTGCACATCAGATTTCAAGAGGCAAAGGAGCTGGAAAGAAGATGCCAAGAGCTAAGAACGAGGAACATGGGAGTAGTGTGAGTCTACTCTGGGTTCTGAAGGTGGGAATGAAAAACGAGAATCTTCCAAATGGGAAAAGTGAGAATCTGGGAAAGAGAAGACAAATCAATGCATGAGGTGGGATGATAGGAGAAGGATTGCAAAAAGGGTATCTGGAATCAAGTAGTGATAAGAAGAGTTGAATGAAAAAAGAGAGACTTGAGATGGGAAATGAGACCCTAAAGATTTTAGACTGATTACAACTAAGAGAAGGTCATCCTAGAGCCTCTGTAGACCAAAGAGTAGGTTACGTTAGCCACAAACAGAGAATAACATCAGACTGGTGGAAGGGCGACAGAATTAGCCACAGAGCAATCTTGACTTCCCACATGTAAGTTTTTAGTATTTCTATTTTCATTTTTCATATTGGTTGTAGTCTTGGCAACCACAAAGACTTTGCATTCTTTTCATTGTGGTGTCTTACATAGCAATTTGATTTAAATGGAAGCTCTCTCTGTGGAAATGATCCATTCCCTGGTCTCAGAGAGAAACACAAGCTAGTCCACAGCGTGGAAGCTAACAATCTGAGAATTGTCAGATTCTTACACAAGCAATTCTAAAAGGACTCACTTGTCGTCATCACGGACTGAGCTTCAGAAATCCAGGTGGGAGAAAGTGATTCGGGCTCTGCAGGGGCAGTAGAACTTGGGGCCTCCTGTGATCCTATTCACAATCAACTGTGGCACCCTTAGGTTAGAATGTTAAATGTGGGGTTTCAAGCCACTGTGCCCTCCTCCCACACCCACAGAAGACATCACAAATCTATGCGAGCAGCCTCTTCCAGCCAGCCAGCCAGCAAGGTATGAACTTCAAATTGTCCTTGGGACAGATCTCCAGACAACCTCCACCCACCAACTGTAACTGGCAGGGGGGTTGAGACTCATTTGCCACTGGCCTTTGGAGAGTTTTTCTTAACTTCATGTCACTGGAATTTGTATCACTGGGGAACTCTATAAATCTGTAGTGAAGAAAATCCTTCACCAGTTAATGCAATAACACCTAGTTATCCCACCTCATCACTGAACAAGGACTAGGACTCCATTGTCTGGAGAACTGAAGCCAGTTCACCTCAAAAACCGTTTCTTTTTTTTTTTTTTTTTTAATTTTATTTATTTATGATAGTCACACACAGAGAGAGAGAGAGAGAGAGAGAGAGAGAGGCAGAGACATAGGCAGAGGGAGAAGCAGGCTCCATGCACCAGGAGCCCGATGTGGGATTCGATCCTGAGTCTCCAGGATCGCGCCCTGGGCCAAAGGCAGGCGCCAAACCGCTGTGCCACCCAGGAATCCCTCAAAAACCGTTTCTGATGGAAATCTTCCTAAGGAGCATTCACTACATTCTTCCTTGCTTGGGAAATAGAGTATATTGGATGCCATTTAATCTCTTCTTCTTGGCCTTTCATTTTTTTTAACGTATTTTAAGATATTTTATGCACTTCTACAGATAGCTTGGAAGACATCTCCTCTATTAGCTTCTATGTCTTTAGAATGCCACTTGGGTCAACTTCTGATGGTCTTATCACCTTCCAATTTTCTGTCTGAGGCTACATAGACAGTAGGAGAGGCTATCAAAGATCCAGGGGAACTAAGAATGTTAAATCACTAAGCCATTCTCCACATTATACCAAAGTGAGGTAGATGTGCTTGGTGAGGAATCTTTCCCCTCTGCAGTGACCAATACTTCTTTTACGTATTTGGGAATTTGAGGCTGTGTTATCGATGTGTAAGGCCCTGGCATTTTAATTTCAAGATTAATGGGCTATTTGGACATTCCCTGAGAATTAATTTTTTTGGCTACTTTACTTACTTTGTCTAAAATAAACTAATATTTAATCACAGATTATAAATAAGTTATAGACCGAAAGCCATGAATATTCATAAGAATGAACTTGGCTGAACTTGGACCTGAGAAAATGAGGGAATGATTGCTCGTGTGTGTGTTGCAGACTTGGTCCAAGATCCCTTCTATTGTCTTCACAGCGAATATGCATTCATGCAGTGCTGTGGTGAATATGAGAGTCCATACTGGACATGGTTGGAATCATGGAAATAGGGTGATAAACTGAATTGAGAATGGGTGGGGGCAGGTATAAAGGATATTCCTAGGTGAATGAGAAAGGATCTCTGCCCTCATTTTGCTCACAAAGAATTACAGGCGACACAAGGTTCTTAGAACTGCCAGACAAACAATATCCTGCACCATATTTTGCAGGGCCCCCTTTCTTTACTGGAAATGAAACTCACAGATAATATGTCTAAGGGAGAGGGAAGATGGTAGATGACCTCCCAGTTCCTCACTGGGGCAAGGAGTAGACAGAAAAGGGGGACCACTAACCAAGTGAGGGGAGGGGCAGGCTCTCCAAGTGGTTGGAAATTGGGGTGTGTCACACAAGAGAAAAGCCATGATTTAGCACACAGTGCACACAGTGTGGAGGACAGGCAGCCAGGCCAAAATGTCAAGAATACTCCAAGTGCCAGGAATACACCCAGGCAAGACAGAAGATAAACTCATACATATGGATGCATACAGCAGAATGGATGAATCTCAGAAACTTGGGAAAGAGCCAGATATAAAAGACCATCTTCTGTATGATTTCATTCATAGGAGAGTCTAGAAGAGGCAAAGGTTTGATAACTGAAGGCACATCAGCAGTCGCTTGTGACCAGGGATTGGGAAGGGGCTTAACTGATGAGGGGCATGAGGAAACTTTTTGAGAAGATGGAAATGTTCTGTATCATGAGTATGGTGGTGATTCACGATATTAATGTTCGCTAAAACTCATCAAATTGTACACTTAAGGTGGATAAATTGTATGTACATTATGCCACCGTAAGGCTGTTCTTCAAAAATCAGGTGTGTAATCTGGCAAAGTAGAATCACAAAACACTTTGACATTGAGGCAGCAACTCCAAGGACCAGCAGATGAGACTGGGCACAAGTCATTAGAGAAATGCCAGAACAGATGTAACCTGGCCAGATCACTGTTAGACTGGGTTATTTATTCCACAAACATATATCACACACCTTCTATATGCCAGACACTATTCTAGGCCTCAAGTACATAATGATGATAGAGGAATCACCAACTTAATAAAACTCTATACTCCACTGCATATTCAATGTCCCAATGATATTTGGACAATTTTATAGCAAGCTTGTCAGTATGTCTATTTGGGTAACCTTGGGAGGTTAACTTTTTAGCTAACAACAATGCTTTCAGAATGAAGAATATTAATCCATGTTGATAAGAAATGAGGATATTACACACTGGCAGGAATATTTATCCACAGTGAGTCCTAGCTTGTGGCAGGAATATTTATCCACAGTGAGTACCTAGCTTGTGAACTGGCAGTCCACAAGCTGGCAGGAATATTTATCCACAGTGAGTTCTAGCTTGTGGTTTTGTTCATTCAGCACATTCCTTGGGCACCTACCATGTGTCAGGCACTGAAGAAGAGGCTCACATGAATGGGTCTCTATTCTCAAGAGAATCATAAACTGGAAGAAGAGAGAAGGCAACCTTACTACTCTGATCATAATCAAAGATGGCACGTGATCAAGTATCCTAAGAAAATGTCAGTGTGCTATGGTGCTCAGGAGAGTGTGCTCTCACTTCTTGCCAGGACATTGAGGGATATTTCAATGACAAATCTTGTTTGCTCTTGATCCTTTGTTGTCTGGGCCTGGGCCCAGACCCTGAGGTTGAAAGGTCTCTGTCCTCAAAGGAAGCAGGTTCGCTTAGCTGAATATGTCCAAGGATTGAGGGGTGGGCAGTAGGCAACCTGAGGTGGGCTGAGTTTCAAGGCCCCAAATTGGAACAGTGAGAGTGAATCAAAACCAGGTGAGTTGGTGTGTAGAACTAGTTGAATTTTCCCTGGCAGATAAGTGATAGGGCATAGAAGGTGGACAGAATGGCATGGGTATACGCAGGAAAAAGGCAAGGCATGTTGTGCTCACAATATCACAGTGCCTGGGACATAGCAGAGGCTCAGTAAATATTAGGTGAGTGCAATGAATGAATGAATGAATGAATCATTGAATCTGGTGGGCCAAACCACAAAGAGGAAAGGTTGAAAGCAAGGACACTAGTTTTAAGCAGGCCTGAGGATCTGAACAAGTATGACTATTTTAGATATATAAGGGTACTGAAACAAAGTACCACAAATGTTGTGACTTAAAACAACACACATTTATTATGTTAGTGTTCTGGAGGTCAGAATTCTAAGATTGAGGTGTTGGCAGGGCTGTGTTCATTCTGGAGGCATCAGAGGAGAATGCATTTCTTTGCCTTCTCTAGCTTCTAGAAACCAAACTGCATTCCTTGGTGTGCAACTCCTTTCTCCATCTCCAGTGCCTCTCTCCTACTTCTGACTCTGTAGTCTTTTTTTACCTCTAAATCTAACTCTGTTGCTTCTCTTTTACAAGGACTTCCAGAAAATCCTTTTTGCCATAAAAAATAACACATTCGCAGATTCCTGGGGTTAGGACAGGGCATGGACATCTTGGGGCCCATTATTTAGCCTACCATGGTAATATGAAATTCCAAGTCTTTTCATTCATTTAACAAAAGGCCAGGAACTAGAGGAAGTACTTTACCTCCAAAGCAAACAAGAGAAAGATGAGAAGATAATGATCAATAACCTTTAATCACATACAGATTAAATAGAAGGCACTACTAATTAGCTTTAGCAGTAGAGATTCAAAAAGATTTGAAATTTCTGTCCAAGCACAAGGACGTTTAGTGAGCTTCATCTTAGGGCGTAAATTAGTATGGCATCTCCAGCAATCAGGTAGTCTACTTGAGTAAGGATTAGCTCACTGAGGACTACCTGAATGGAAGGGAAGAACCAAGATCTGCAGGGGAAGGATAATTGGCTTCTCTCTGAGAGGAATAATTATGGTCAGGGTTGAAAACTGAGTTGTAAAAAAGTGGCTGAAGCCCCTGGAGAACTTCATAGGGAAACCTGGGAGATTAGGAAGGAATGGATCCTATTACAGTATACACTGTCATCAGTTGGATGATGCCAGTAATGTTTTAGGGCCCATTAGCTTGATCTCTCGATGTCCTCATCTGCAAAATAAAGGTATTATTTAGATAAGACAACTCTGTGATTTATTTTTAACCTAATTTTACAAAATAGTGATAGTTTGCTTGCTAGTCCTCATAAAGTAACACTCTAGGGAAGGGGATATAGGGAAAAAGGAGAGAGAAACATGAAGATGAGGGGGGGAGATTGTCCCACTGGCAAGCTGCATGTTCCTTGGTGTCTGATGTCATCTCTCATCCATCCTGCAAGTGCCTATTGGCTAACAAAGGGAGTAGTGTTAAGATCATGGCTTCTGAGTCAGACTGCCTGGGTCTAAATCCTGACTCTATTCACCATATGACTTTAAACAGGTTTCCTAAGTTCTCTCTGTTTCATATTCTTTGTCTAAAGTTAGAAATAACAATACTACCTTTGTCATTGAGTTGTTCCAAGAATTAAACTAGCCAGCCAATACATGCTAAGATGCTGAAAACAGTAAGTGCTGTTGTAAGTACTTGCATTATTATTAGGTGCAATTATTGCTGACACGGCTCCTAGTTGGGGTATTGTAGCTTTACTAAAAATGTTTCTTTCACATCGTATTCTTAAAAGCAAATGAGGTCATCAGGGTTTTGCATCTGTGCTGTCTCATACTGTTAGGTCTACATCTGAGCTTGTTTCTGAAGAAGTACTCATTTTTCAGTTTTTAAATTTTGGAAGGCAGCAAACTATTTATCTTTGAGGCAGATGGATATCCTGTCAATGCAAATTGACCACTTAGCTATAAATTCTCTTCAAATGTAAGTTATAGTTCTCCACTTCAGAAGCATTTCAACCCTGCCAACAGAATTGACTTCACAGAAGGCTATTGATGCTGGCACCAGAAGAAAAACAGGAGCTGATTTGTAAAAATACCTGTGAATTAATTTCTATTTTGGTTGTAAATCTTGTTTGTTGTTTGCTTTTGCTTTATTTATTTGTGTGCATATGTGTTTATGTGTATGTGTGTGTATATGCCACGCTTTGTCTCTGCAGATGGCTTAGCTGTCTGGGAAAAACTGGTCTATTCAAGGACATTGCTGACTATTTAATGAGGCCAAGGTCATGGTTTCAGTTCTTATTTGGCCACATAGCTTTTCTCTCTGTTTCCTTTCATAGCCACAGGCTTCTCCCTAATTGTCACATCTAAGCTCTGTAGTGGGATATGAGGATGGGGGCAGGAAGCAGATTATTAGGGCCAGTCCGTAATTGCAGGTCAAGCTTATGATAAGCCAGAGGCCTCCCGAGATGTTAGTTATGATCACTCATGAAGTTTTTCTTTTTGGTCTTCATGTGATGACCACTTCCTAATTTTCCCTGGGAAATTGGGCCCCTACAGAAATTTACTTTAGGCTCTATTTCTCCTAACCAATAGACTAGATCATTTCAGTATCCATCCTCTTTACTGACAGAGTAGACTCCTGGGACCCAATTAGTACCACTATTTTTTGTCTTTTGGAGGTATTACATCTTTGGTTTCTTAAATTTTCAGCTCTTGAGTCTATTTTCAAAGAATTTGCTAATACGAACTAATATTTATTAAGCGCTTAGTTACCAGATACCAAGACCTTCTACATGAATTACCTTCTTTAATTCTCAAAATAGCCTATGAGGTAGAACATAATATTCCTTTCTTCCAGTGAAGACTGCGGTATAGAACAGTTACATTGCCAGTTGTACACAGAGTTAGGATTCAAACTCTTATAGCTGCTTCCAGATCCTGTAGTCTTTAGCCAGTGTGCTATGACACTTCCCTGCAAATGTACACTCTGAACAGAAGAACTAGCAACTGGGTGATTGCTTCTGATTTGAGGGGATGCTCTTATATTACATCACCATTGTCGGAACTAGATCCAAGATGACTACCTGGCAAACTGAGCAAACTGGACCAACTCTTATGTGTCAGGAATTAGATCTTATTCCTGTGCACTGCCCATATTTCCTAGTTGAATCACATGCCACTAGGAAACTATAGCCTGGACCTCAGAAATACTTTATTAAACAGAGATGCTTGAACATGCTAGTATTTGTGACCAAATGAAACCTGCCTTTGAAGGACCCTTTGATCCAGACATGCTCTCTCCAAATATCAGTACTAGACCATATTTTTGGAAGTGATTTTTCAAATGCTGAAAAGAAACCCCACATTAAAGTCCAAGCATAGTATTCTTACTGACCTTCCCAACCCTGACTCTTATCGTAAAGATAGGGCTCAAGAAGCTGAATGGTATAATATCTGTACTTGCTTTTTTAAATGCAATAGCATTTCATATCTTCCTGTCAATTTTGAAATACCCAACAAATTTTTGTGAAGACAATGCAAGCTGCAGATCAACAAGTATTATTTTTTTTTAAAAATTGTAATACTTTTCAGTGCTTATCATAAACATAAGCATAAAATGCCTACTGCCTCATCTGAAGAAGCAAAAGTTTGTATACCTTAATTCTCAAAGCCATTTAGGGTTATCTCCAAACCTCTTAACACTTACGGTGTTTACTAGTTGGGTAATATTTGGCACTGATTCCTTTCTAGTATTTAAAGGGGTCTGACTGATCCCTGATGTTGACTTTTTCCAGATGGTTTTTACATTTCCCATCATCTACATCTTCTGAAGAATTGTGTGTGTGGGGGGGGTAATTTGTAATCGGCGATGGTAAAACCACTAAGCCCTCTTTTCTTGAAATGAATAACTTTAGGCTCAGACAATTTGAGCAAAACCAGTTTTATTAAATAACTTTGAGTCATTTCCTTCCCTGTTCTAGCTTTCCCCATCTGCCAACACACGTGGGTGGTGCAGAGTCTGTGAAACTCAACACAAATTGACCCTTTTTATGGCTTGTTTTATAAACACAAAACTCAGTAACCAACCCTAACCCCTTAATCTTAAAAGTGTCCTCTTTGATTAGATATCTCCCCTTGTCAGTGACTCAGTGTCACCTGGTTCCCCTCTGCCCAACAGAATTAAATTCTTTCCCTACTCCAAATAATACTTACAAACTGTCTCCCATTTGGGGCTTTCTTCCTACAGGTGAATTTTATGTCCTTCACTTCTCCTTAAATGATCTGGTTTAACTTCCCAGTTTGTAGCATTGCATTATGTTGGTGTAGTTTCCAGTTTAACCAATTTAATTCTTTTTTTTTAAGATTTTATTTATTTACTCATGAGAGACACAGAGAGAGAGGCAGAGACATAAGCAGAGGGAGAAGCAGGTTCTGCACAAGAAGTCGATATGGGACTCAATCGCGGGACCGCGATCATGCCCTAAGCCAAAGGCAGACGCTCAACTGCTGAGCCACCCAGGCCTCCCCAATTTAATTCATCTTGTTTTCACTCTTTCTCTTATGTACTGAAGTTCTTTCCATCAGTGACATCCAACTCATTTGGATGCTTGGTTTCTTTGTTTCTTGGTTTTTGGTTTTCCATGACCCCGTCTGATCTCTTGCTACTTCTCTGAATTCATTAAACCTAACATTTTTGAAATTTATTATCCTTGTTTGGCAGATTCTCCTTCTTTATTAGCATCGGACAGCCATGACAAGAACACTTATTAATTGGATGACCTTAGAATGAGTTGTTTAACTTTGCTGCCCATCTATAGAATGAAGACCTTACAGGGACGTTGTATCTATTATTTCAACTAATGTCTGCCCGTTGCCTAATACAGTTTATGGCACTTCAGTTAATTTTTGCACCATCTTTATTTATGAGAACTAGTTAATAGGGTTGTCATGGCTAGTTAGCTTTTTATCTTTTATCCTCCTTCTTTGCCTTCCATAAATACCCCCAACCACTACCACCAATAGGAGAAGAAAGGAGATTTAAACTCAAGGTTCACCATCCTTGTGTGGATGTCCACTGTAAAATAGATGTTGGCTAACCCAAGTAAGACCCCTATAACCTTGCTTATCATGAGCCTTCTCTTCATGCTGCTTCTCTTCATAGTGATTGTTAAAGGATAGAGAGAAATCCAAGCATTTTCCCATCGACTGTTAGGAGTTAATGATTCTTGTAAAGGTGAGAACCTACATTTACTTAAAGGATTGGTTTTAAAAACAGAAACATAAATGGTACCCTACTGATTAATTTTATAAGCATTCTCTCCTGCTGATAATAAATCCTGTTTATTTCCCCCTTCCATCTTAATCCAGAAGTGTTCTTTTAAATATGTTCATGTTGTCCTACCCTTACATTATTTTTAATACCCGATTTCCCTGACTCCTCAATTATATTTCTACATTGGCAGTGCTGTTCTGAGCAGTACATGCTGCCACACCTCATCTCAGGGACATCTGTCACATGAGAACAGAGTCATGAACACCACCTCTTTTCATCCTTCCCACTGCACCTTCTCTATTTGTAGAGACCTCTTCATGGTCTTGTCCTTTTTGGTCAAATTTTCTAATAAAGAAGATTTAGGAAACCCCAACACAGGCCATCTATAATTTCCCTGAGATAAAAGGATAAAACTTTAAAGAGTTTTGACAGGTAAATATTCTTACACATACCTTTGCTAAAGCTTTAGTTTCTACAGGAGAGATATAGATAACTAACTTACTCATTGTCAAGGAAGAATTCACAACATTGGAAGGAAACAAATAAACCACCAAAGTCAGGCTGTGAATACTACTATAACTGAGGAATCCTCATGACAAGTAGAGAAAGGAAATTAATTTTCTCTGGGAAAATCTTGGAAAGCTTCATGGAAAAGGTGATTGTTAAAGGATAGAGAGAAGTCCAGCAAACTTCTAGAGGGGAATGGCCAAGGATAGTATTCCAGAGAAGAGGCGCCACTAAAGAACTTACAACTCCTTTACCCCGGTGTGTGTATATGTGTATGTGTGTGTACATATGTGTTTAAAGATGAGTGAAGGCATTGAGTAGGAAATACATGCTAAGATTGGTTGCAGCCTTATTTTTAGGGCCATAAAAGCCACAAAGACTTATTTTTACTCTAAACATGCCCAAGGAGATAATAGCAAAGAGGGAGCAGATTGGGAGAGGGTGTGTTTATGTCTTGTTCCTGTCTGATTAGCACACCCTTGAAACAGGAAAGCTTGTTGTTATCTATCAAAATCATTTTGCCTGTCACTCTTATCCCACCCAATTTGGGGCCCCGCACACAGGTCCATTCTCACAGCCGTGACCTTTCTTTAGAAGGTGAACCTGGCTTCACATCACTGATGTTTAAATTCAACATTCAAAGCTTTAGAGACATTTCTTTCTGAAAGAAAGAAAGTGTGTCAGCCCTAAAGTGACAGCCCCCTGCTTGCTGCTGAAAGAGGATTCAGGCTTTTTTTTTTTTTTAATAATCAGTGACAAGGGCAATTTCAGAGAAGAGAAATGATCTGTTGGTGAAAATACAATTTCTCTTCAAATCTTCTTCAAGGGGAGCCTGAGAACAAGCCAGAAAGTCAAATGGCTTATATTTTGCTTTATGATTAAAAGAAATATATAAGATGATATACCACAATATACCTGTTTGCTTGGCCCTTAGTTACACAAAATGGCTAGAATTCTTTGCATGTTGGCTCAAACTCAGGTCCTACTTGAACTGTGCCTAAAACAGGTTATTTTTTTAAATTATTATTTATTTTTTAATTGAAGTTCGATTTGCCAACCTATAGTATAACACCCACTGTTCATCCCATCAAGTGCCCCCCTTAGTGCCTGTACCCAGTCACCCCATCCACCCCTACCCACCTCCCCTTCCACTACCCTTTGTTCATTTCCCAGAGTTAGGGGTCTCTCATGTTTACTTGATAGCAAAGACTATCTTGCTTTACATCATTTCCAAGGTAATCTTGTATACATCATCCTATGTATTTTTCCTGGCACTCCTAGGAAGGCTTATCACAATGTTATAGCTGGGGAAACTGGAGCCACAGAGGCTGACAGCATTCCCAAAATCACACGGTGGGAAGATATGGGAACATCACTTCAAGTGGGCCATCTGATGTGGGTCCAGTGCTCTTGGCATTTCAAGCACAGCCATTTCTCTAGGGATCAATTTCTTCTTTAAAAAGAGAGGAATGGACAAGGACAGTTCCCTCAGAGGTTCCTTACAGACCCAGAGAATTTAGACTTGTGATTCATAGTGAAAAATTTTGCCAAGTCTTCTTTCTTGCAGAACCAATGTGGGAAATCCAAAATTGAGGTGTAGAGTGGGCCAGAGCCACTGGGAGCTTGGGCTACTGGAGCTGTTCCCCACCACCCTCCACTGTCACCCAACCCCATACTGATCGTGACTGCAGACCCAGTCATTGGGACCTACCTAAAACATGTTCATCCTTTCCACATTCTGTTCTGAGTCCCATTTCTTCCATACCCTTCTTTGCCATCATGTTTTAAAGCACACATTTTTGGCCACCATGTTTAAAGCATACATCATGTTTACTCCAAAGTACAAAATATGTCTTCTACAGCCATAAGCTCACAAACTAGCTTAGACTAAATAGTCCTGAATAATTAATTGTAAAAATGCAGCATATTCTTATAAGGAGCAAAGAAATTTTAAGTAAAATAATAATAATGTCAATTTTATTGTGTGAGATATTCCTAAGATAGTGGAAATTCATTATCTTTGTCTTTACAAAAGTATGTGAATAGCAATTATATTAATGCAGTAGCTAATTTAATCTCTATGAGTTGGATTTATTTTAACATTCAGTTATTTTTTTTATGTTTTTGGAAATGTGTCCCCTCCATATCCTTATGCCATATAGCTCGAATACTAAAATTATTATTTTCATCAGTGGGGATAAGGAGCATCTAACCTCTATGAAATAGAATATAATAGAATAAGATCAAATACTACTTATGAAGAATCCTATTTTCAGTTATTTACAAGTATCCACAAAGCAAAACATGAAAAATGTCATGATTAGTTTTTTAAAAATAAACATGAACTCTTTATGGTTCAAGCAGATTACTTATGTAAAGATATAGAGAGAAAATGCATAAGGTAAGGCTAGTTGAGGAAAACAGAAGTGTAATTTAAAATTAAGCAAGCTTAAATTGAGATAGAAACATGAAGGTCAAGAGGCATAGACATTGGGTCTAGATAGCCTGTGTGCTTTGGGAGAATGATTTATTCTTCCCCGCTGTTTTCTCAGTTTTCCTGTTCTGTAAGTTAAGGATGAAAACAGAACTTATCTTACAGGCTGTTAAAAGGATTCCCTGAGGGAATCACAGACCCTTCCTGGCGTAGTAAGCATACAATGAGTGTTACCTTAAAATATTAAAAATATTACAGCCATGTCTATTTAGTCTGAATGTCCTTACACCTCAGAAGCCAGTCTTCCCCCCACATTCATTAGAATCACTGAATCATTTCCACCATTGGTGTGTCTAACACTCCACCTTATTCTCACTTTCCATAAATCTTTGATCTTTAGAGGAGAGATGCCATTCCTTATGAAGCTCTAACTTAACAACCATAGCATTGAGTTGGACGAGTGTGTCTTCAGGTGGGAGGTGTGTCATAAGTAGTTATTATGACTATAAAGACTAAAGTACCCAAGTTCGTAAATTTACTTACACCAGTTAGAATGGTTTCAAGGTTATTACAATGACCTCAGGCTCATTCCCCTGAGTTCCAACAAGCTTCCACAAGTGGGATAGATGCAAAATTATGAAATCCAGGCATTCCTACACTCTGTGGATAAAGCACAACATTTCTGGTCTATTGCTGTGCAGGTGCCAGTATGTCAGTGTCATATCTCCACGTGTTGCAGAAAAAAATTGAATGTCGAGAACTGCAGTCCTAAGCAGCACGTTGATCGTGATGTATTACAAGTGCTTTGCAAACTGGACAGGGATACAGAGGTACCTGTAGTTATTTTTGGTAAATACATGTTACAGAGAGAAGACTCAGACAGGACAGGTCTGCCCCATCTGAAGTAGATAAGAGTATCTGGGGCAGTTGTCCTGGGACATGGTACCTGTGGCAACCGGCTCCTCTCATCCATTCTCTGGAGCAGATATTGACTAGATTCCTTGTTGGCCTTTTAGTAGCAAATGCTCCACATACAGAGAAATATACCCAAAGGACCTATGCTCAATTTGCTGCCATTTTAGGGTCCTTTGCACCAATTATTCAAATTTAATGGCAGTAGCAAAGTGTGGAATACAAGAGACATGTCAAAAACTAAGCTGGAAATATTTCATACAAATAAGATTAGTGAAAAATATAACATCTGGCCTGAATAATGGGTCCATTAATCTCTGCATGTAGGCATTTCAGCAGGAAAGAGACAATAAATCTAATAGTTTTATACTATAGAGTCCACCAAGTTTAGTAAAATGCACATATAAGTAAAGCAGGTATTCCTAACTCTTCAATATTTAACATTAAGATAAAAATTCTTCATCTTAATACAGCCAGACAGCTTACATTTGATATGCAAAGTGCATTTAAAATCAGTAGTTACTAAATCAAATCCACTGATTTTTGTAAGTGGGTAGATGATTGATGGACTCATTCAGATCAGTAAAAAAAAATAAAAAAAAATTAATACCATCTCTAGAAGCAGGATCTTGCAATCACAAAATGTGAAAAGCCGCAGCCCCATATAAGCAACCTTCAGAGCCAAATCAACCAACAGCAAAACAAGCAAACTTCAGTCGGTCTATGTGAGCAGGAGCTGCAGACATAGCTACTGCTTACTCTACCTTAGGGAACTTGGCTCCAAGAGGAGTATATACTCAGCTTGAAAAGCTGACCCTGTGGTTTTGGTACACTGCCTCCTGGTGTCACCCCTGTGCCAGGCCATGGATTCTGAGTAATTCAAGCTGAGCTCTGGATGAGGGCATTGTTGCCAACCCCATCTGCTTGAGCAACCTCCCAGATGATGACAGACACATTTTCACTAATCACCCTATTGCCTCCAGGACCAACCACCCGCTCGAATATTCCTCCCTTTGGTCCCAGATCCCAATGTGTGGGCCCACACAGGATGTGAGAGGATGTGTGTGGTAGACCTAAAGTCAGGACACCTTCTAGCCTATGTTCTACCTGAGGAGACCCAGGCACATGAAGAACCAGTTCTCATCAGCCTGTGTCTTCTGCCTTCCAACAGCCGGTCCAGTCTCCCTCTCTACAGCCTGTCCTGGGAATTCAGCAGTCCCATTCACACCCTCTTACCCCTTGCCAGGCCACCTCTTTCCATCTGCGGCCGACTCTACCCTACGTCCTTACTAGACCTGCTGAGGTCGATGACAGTTTTACTAAAAGAAGAAGGAGGACATGTTTTAGCAATAGAATTCATCACATTTGCTGCAGATTGAACGTAAGACAAAAGGGGAAGAGAAAATTTAAGAACGATTCCTAATTTGGGGGATCTGGCACAGTTGGGTAGATGGTGGTGCCATCCTCTACTAAAGGGTAGATGGAAGATTAACAGGTTGGAGAGTGGAAGTAAAAATTTTTAGTAAGCATGTGTTGCTTTTACAGTCCAAACACACACGTTATTTTAAGTGTTAAAAAAATGCTTAAACAACCTAAAATAAACCAAAGACATATAGAGATGTTTTATAACATCTCAGCATATGATTGGACTGATTTCAAAATACAGAGAGAAAGACATTAATATCTGTGAAAGTGAACTTTGTCTAGTGGGCATAACAGACTACCCATGGCCAATGAATAGAGGTGGCTAAGTGGCAGGTGGATGTGCATGTTCAGAGGGGATAAAGCCAGGAGTAGAGGGGCCTATTGATGGTGTGTATGGCCAAGGGATTGGAAACAGAAGAGGGCAGAGTTAGTGAGGTAGAAGGAAAGCCTCAATGAGACCATGGCAGGAGTTAGACACATGCTGACATGGTCCGTGAAATGTGAGGACAGGAAATGGCCACTCTCTCTCTTTTTATTTAAGAGTCTATTTATACCTGAGAGACACAGAGATAGACACAGACACAGAAAGAGTGGCAGAGACATAGGCAGAGGGAGAAGCAGGCCCCCTCTGGGGAGCCATATGCGGGACTTGATCCCAGGACTCTGGGATCATGACCTGAACCAAAGGCAGACGCTCAACCACTGAGCCACCCAGGTGCCTGTGGCTACTGTCTTCACATCAGAGTGCTTTGCCGACTTGGACAAGAGTAGAATTCCTAGACTAGTACAATAGCTTCCTAACCAATCTCCCACTTTCCACACTTGACCTCCCTCCAATCTCTACAGCAACCAAAGCCATCTTTTTAATTAAGTTTTAGGTTCCATCAGTCACTTGCTTGAAACCCTTCACTGGCTCACCCTCTGCACTTAGAACAAAATGCAAACTCCCAGGGCTGGAGCTAGGGCAAGGTGAGTGAGGCACAAAATTGAAGGGGACCCCTCAATATCTCAGTAATCAAGATAAATAATATTTTAATATGGTATTTTTTTAAAATCAAGTTGGCCCGTGGTTGCTGGTTGGTTTTTGTTGTTATTTTTTGTTTATTTCAAGTTTTATTTCAATTCCTGGTGGTTAACATCCACCTGGAATTAGTTTCCAGTTTCCATCCAGTGTAAGATTAGTTTCAGTAGTAGGATTTAGTGATTCGTCACTTACACACAACACCCAGTGCTCATCACAGGTACCCTCCTTCATCCTTGTCACCCACTTAACCCATCCCCTCACCTCTCTCCCTCCAGCAACCCTCAGCATGTTCCCTATAGTTAAGAATCCTTTATAAGGTTTGCCTCTCTTTTTTTTCTTTCCCCTTTGTTCATCTGTTTTGTTTCTTAAATCCCGCATATGACTATTACCCAGCCACAAAAAAAGAAGAATGCAATTTTGCATTTACAACAACGTGGATAGAGCTAGAGTGTATTATGCTAAGTGCAGTAAGTCAGAGAAAGACAAATGCCATCGGATTCCAGCTGCTTGCTTTTCTAAATGGAGTTTTATTGGAACCAGGGCCAGGATTCAGGTAAGGTAAGACAGACTTAAGCAGGGACACCTGGGTGGCTCAGTGGTTGAGTGTCTGCCTTCGGCTCAGGGTATGGTCCCAGGTCCGGGGATCAAGCCCTGCATTGGGCTCCCTGCATGGAGCCTACTTCTCCCTCTGCCTGTGTTTCTGCCTCTCTCTCATGAATAAATAAAATATTTTAAAAAGAAAAGAAAGGCTCAGGCAGATGCAGAGTCAAAGCCTATCTTTAAAATCTTGATCTTTTGTTAGTTGTGGAATTTTTGCATTAATTTTGGTTTTTGAAATATTGCATTTATATCACTTATGTTTCTGAGTTTTGGGGGCCCCCTAAATTTTTGTGCACAAAGTAAATGAGATGTTTTCCTCACCCCTATCCTGGTTCTGCAGACCTCATATCAAGACCTGTACTATCAAAGAATGTGTATTGCTTTTATGGTCGAAACCATAAATATTAGCTTAAATTTTTAAAAAATGTTTAAGCAACTGAAAATAAACCCAAGATATGTGAAGATGTTTTGCCCAGCCATACGGAAAGGCACACAACTTTGTCATCTAAAAAAGGTGAAGATTCAACTTCTTATTTTCCAAATGGATCTGATCTTAGTAAGAGCTCGGCGAGGCACAGGGATTAATAACAGCAGGAGAGCCATTTTTAGATAAAACTGATGATGCTTTCATGGAAACATTCCAGGCAGATTAAAGTTGCATAAGACATAATGCTTTTTGACTGCTTAGATATGTTACGATCATCATTTTTTGTGACTTCTCCAACACAGAGGAGAGGTTTTTTTCTTACCAGGTTATCAACCAGTAACTTTTCATTTGTTCAGGCTGCTTTAAGTTCTTCATTCATCTACTAAACTCCAGTTATTACACTGAAGCATGAAGAATCTTAGAAATCCACTAACAACTATGTTTTTAAGAGTGTGGATGATTTGAGGTTTGATTAATAAATATTTGTAGGCTTTCCAGTTGATGAGAAATATTTTTCTTAGCCTCTCCCCCCTCTTCCCTCATCATAATGCCTTATGTTGTAAAGGTTGATTTGCTTCCTCTGTGAGTAACTGTGGTAAAGTGGATTTAACAGGGCCTAAAAGCTATTGACTCTCAGTGCAGCACTAATATTATAGGAGATACGGATATCTCAGTTTCCCTATTTGAGATTTGAGAATCCAATAATGCAAAACGCTGTCATCATTATAGCTGGAAATTGCTTACCCAGAAATTGCCAATGTGACCCACATGTCCAAACAAGATCATCAGTGAGCAAAACACCTGAGTGTATCCCCCATGCACACACGTCCCTAAAGTACTTGCCTCATTGCTCAGTTGTAATTGCTGTCATCTGACTGGGTGATGGCTGGCATGCCATCCAGCAGGGGATGGCAAGCAGGCTAGCCTGGGCTTGTTCACTTGGTGGCTGGTCAGAATTCCAAAGGAACATCTAGATGCGTGCACATTCCCTTGAGGTCTATGCTGGAAACCGGCACACTGTCACTTCTACCACAATCTGTTGGCCAAAGCAAGTCACCAGACCAGCCCACATCAAGGGGAAGGGAAATAACCTCTACCTCCTGATGGGAAGGGTGGGGGGAGGAGGGAGGGCAGATCACTACAAAGTCACTGATGCAAAATTATCTGGGGGGAGAATAATTTTGCAAACCATTTGTAACCATTTTGCAAACAAACTACTACAATTAATAAAATTGGAAAACCGGGATCCCTGGGTGGCGCAGCGGTTTGGCGCCTGCCTTTGGCCCAGGGCGTGATCCTGGAGACCCGGGATCGAATCCCACATCGGGCTCCCTGCATGGAGCCTGCTTCTCCCTCTGCCTATGTCTCTGCCTCTCTCTCTCTGTGTGACTGTCATGAATAAATAAATAAAATCTTAAATAAAATAAAATTGGAAAACCCACTCGTTTACCTATAGTACGGTGGCTTCACCTTGTGATTTTTTTTTAAGCAAGGTTAGTAAGGGAGAAGCGTGGATGAAGAGCTGTAGGAGAGAATCTTTGTATTGATGAAACCACTTGCAAATGCAAAATGGTGATTGTTGGATGAGAAAATAGAAAAATCAAAGCAGATTCCATTCTCATCTGTCTGGGATGACAGTGATTGCCTTGCCCAGTTCTCCATGGTTTTATGAAGTTGAAATTCTTGGCCAAAGCTTCTGAGAGATTCAGTATTTGTTTAGACAGGAATTCCAACCTAATTGCCATCATCTGAGTTTAGACACCTAATTGTTCTAATGATAGATTCTTATGATTTTTCTATTCTCATATGTTTGTTAAGTGCCAGTAGGGATCCAGGAATTTTATATCTTCATCTTATTTAATTTGGTAATTAAACAGCCCCCTGAGATCTCTGTCATCTACATGTTACAGTGGAGGAACTGAGGTTTACAGCCTTTTAGTAACTAGCTTGAGGCCACAGAACTAGTAAATTGGCAGAGCCTGGGATATTTAAAACACACTATTCTCTAGTATCATTCTATGGCTTTATCCTCTTATGTGTTATCTGTAAAAATAAAAACTGCCAGGTATTTTGCCAGCCAAAGATAGGTTTATTCAGGAATAAAAGAGAGTTGCAATCTGGGACAAACAAGCTGCAGCAAAACAGTAGGCAAGTCTGAGGAACAAAGGAGAAGTACACTTTTTTGAGGAGAAAAAGAGGTAATTTGAGAAGGCTATTATAAACTAAAAAATCCATTGGTGTAAACTGGGACTTCAAAGTATGGTGGCTTTTTATTGGCTAAGCTACTGGGGGACGGGGATGGGGGAGGGAAGGAAAGTGTCTCTTCCTCCAGGTGGAATAGTAGAGTAGTATCCATTTGCAAGGTCAAATCCATTTAAGGTCAAGTTCATCTCTTCCTGTTGGCTCTGCAATTGACTACAAGCGATGGGACATGAGAGCTCCCCCTGCCTACTTCCTGACTCCTTTTTAGTGAGGTTTCCCATTACTAATTTTCTAAATGATTGTACTTAAGATTATAATACAAATGTCAAAATCTAACTCGTTGGGAAATAATTATTCCACGATCAAAAAATAAACAAAAAGAGATTTCTTTAAATATCCTAAGATGTCTAAATGCTTATTTGTGGATCTCTAATGTGGGTACACAGAAAGTATTACAATCATCTGCCTAATGAATATCCACTGGCAGTAAAGATAAATTCAACATACTAAAAGTTGGTTTTCTACAAAACTTCTCAAGAATGTGTTTTTGGATAAAATAATGGTTCATGGGGCGGGGTGGGGGGGGTGGGGGGCGGGTTGGGGAGCAACCTTTTCTAATTCAACTAAGTGCTCTCTGGTGTCCTGAAAGTCTGTGCCCTCCCAGATGTTAACACATGTCCTGATCCTGCCAGTTCCATAGCCTCAAGCCTACAGAGAAGAACACAAGTTTCTGGGCCAGTCTTGGACATGAACCCCAACTTTCTCAAGTACTACTTTCGTGGCCTTAGGCTCTTTACTCAGCCTCACTGGGCTACTTTCTCAGCAGTAAAATGGGATTTGTAATGCTTATGGAGCTATAATGTTAAATGAGATAATGCATTTAAATCAAGGGGTTCAAATGCTGAGTGCTATTGATTTTGTCTCTCACCATGCATTTTTTAACAGAAGCTCACCAAAATAAAGCACAGTAAGCAAATGACCCCACAGGATGAGCTGACTTCACGTGTTTATTGTCCTTTTTCATCATATATCCCATACCTATCCTTCTTCACCGAGTGAATATTCATAAAACAACAAAATGTGATGGGAAATGGCATACAACAGACAAGAGCTCTAGGCCCAGCTCACTGAGTAACTAGCTGTCCTTACCACACCCAATTGCTGCATTTCTTTGAGCTTCACTTCCTTCCAGCTGTGAAACAAAGATGCTAAAGGAGATACTGATAATTCTGCTAATACAGTTAGACAGCCATGTGTGAACCCTTAGCACGGTGCCTGGTACTTTGCTATACCGTTGTTTTATTCCCTTTGGCATTTGCAAGGAAGTGCACAACATCCAGGTATTTGGAGACTCTTTTCCTTTTTCTCACTTGTTTATTTAGGGGTTTTCTGCTTCCCCTTTTGTGTTTCTTCAAGGTCACCTCGAAGTCATAAACCACCCCTAAAGCTGCCAAAGCCTATAGAGGGGCGACATTTGGAACAAACACAAGCTGGACGTGATGGGGTCCGATCCCCAGAGCAGACCTCTGGCACTCTGCCGGCGGCTGCCTACTGACTAGAGTCAGGCCATCTGCAGTAACATTCAGCTCGTCTTCCTAGACTTTGAACTAATTGGGAACTTGTCAGAGTGTGTAATACGCTTCGTGCTGCCTTCTGCTCCAGCGCTCGGCCAGAAGCCCGGTTCAGTGGCACCAGGCTGTCAATTGGATAGAATAGATGAGTCTTTTTGGAATCCCTCCTTTCTGTCAGTTAGCAGGTGATAATTTATGCCCTTTGTAATAATACCCCCCAGCTTCCAAAGGGGGTAAGCATTTTGAAAGCCCTAAATCAACAGTTCTCGACCTTCTTAGTGTTGCACTTTTGAGAATCTGATGGAAGTTATGGATGCTCTTTTTCCTGCCCCTGAAAATTTATGCCTACATAAAATTTTACATTTTTCAGAGATTTCACAGATTCCTCCCCTAAATCCAGACTGTGGGCCCCAAATTCTAGCATCAAGTAGTGTTTGCATTTATGGAGGTCTGGATGGTTAATATTGTTCATCAATAAGCTAATACCAAACAGCAGGCAGGAAATAAGTACTGGTGTCTGGAGCAACATTTTTTTTTAAAGAACCAAATGGGGATCCCTGGGTGGCGCAGCGGTTTGGCGCCTGCCTTTGGCCCGGGGCGCGATCCTGGAGACCTGGGATCGAATCCCACGTCGGGCTCCCTGCATGGAGCCTGCTTCTCCCTCTGCCTGTCTCTGCCTCTCTGTCTCTCTCTGTGTAACTATCATGAATAAATAAATAAAATCTTTAAAAAAAAAAAAAGAACCAAATGATTAGTGACCTGCTCTCAGTGGGATACACAGAGAAAGGAGGAAGTCTTGCAAATAAAATATTTTTAAATTAAGTTTTAATTTTAACTCCTATATAGTTATATTAGTTTCAGGTGTACAGTACAGTACAGTGATTCAGCAATTCCAAACACCACCCACTGCTCACAAGGACAAGTGCCCTCCTAATCCCCTCCACCTGCTCTCTGGTAACCACCAGCTTGTTCTCTGTCATTAAGAATCTATTTCTAGGTGTGTGTGTGTGAGTGTGTGTGTGTGTGTGTGTGTCTTTCTCCCTTTTTTCCTTTGCTGACTTGTTTTGTTTCTTAAATTCCACAAATGAGTGAAATAATATGGTATTTGTCTTTCTCTGACTAGCTTCTAAAATGGATATTTTGTTTTACATATAATTAACTAGATTTGGGGACAAAAGTATAAATACAAACATATTTGATCATATTGTCAAAAAAACCCACATAAGTAATATTAATCTGTCAATTCATCATCACCTGTGACATATAAAATGCACACACACATATAGGACAATGCCCACATCCTCAGAAGACAGCATATGAAATGTGTAGGGGTGAAGATTGTCTTCAGTTTATTTTAAAATGATTCAGAAAAAAATAAACATATATTGATAAAGCAAATATAGAAAATGTTAATTATTGAATCTAAGCAGTGGGAATATGGCTGTTCATTGTATTTTTCTTATAACTTTGGTTTGAACATTTTTATTACAAAAACTTAGAGAATAAATATATTATTTTGAGAAAAAATGTTAACTTAAGCACAGCCTTTCACCTTCAGAGTGGATTTTCTTCAATTAATTGATGAGCATCATTCCCCTCACGTCCAGTATATTTTTCATTGTGGTTTAGAATCTTGTCCAAAGATGTTCAATGTTACTACTATTATAATTTTGTAAATAATAAATGTTCAGTGATGACATTATACTTTATACAGCATTATATGGTTATTATCAGCATTTAAGAAGCTGTCTAGGCAATAAGCTCAATGTACTAGGGCCTGCTACAAAATGAAGTGTGTAGAACTATTTTGAGAAGTTCCTAATGGTTAAACCAAGGCTTCGGAGCCAGCAGTAGTTACAAAGAAAGCTTCTTCTACAGGATATTTCTCATGTTGTTGTCCCCTGATTGGACAACAAATTTTTTAATTCCAGCACTGAAAATAGTGCTGGACATTTGGCCAAGAAGATGGTACTAACCGTAATATCCACACCTCCTGGCTCTATTTGAACTGTAATGCAGTTAGGATTCCCAGAGCATATCTCTTCCATTTCTGTTACTACAAGGCTACATCTGCTTTCAATAGTATACAATTTCCACTATGCTATTGACAGATAACAGATAAGATATGCCCTAGGAGACCACAGCCACTATCTGGAACCAGAAGTTTTGTTTTAAGGTCTGAACCTTCCAACATCATTAGTTCATTACTATTTTACCAGCAAAAATAGAACACTATCTTCACTTAATGGCAGGCCTCAGTTTCATCTCACTTTTTCAATTTATACATTGCTTTTATGTGATTAGAAGGATGCACGATGTTTGAAAATACTCTTTTTTTTTTTCTTTTTTTTTTTTTTTATTGGTGTTCAATTTACTAACATACAGAATAATACCCAGTGCCCGTCACCCATTCACTCCCACCCCCCGCCCTCCTCCCCTTCTACCACCCCTAGTTCGTTTCCCAGAGTTAGCAGTCTTTACGTTCTGTCTCCCTTTCTGATATTTCCCACACATTTCTTCTCCCTTCCCTTATTTTCCCTTTCACTATTATTTATATTCCCCAAATGAATGAGAACATATAATGTTTGTCCTTCTCCGACTGACTTACTTCACTCAGCATAATACCCTCCAGTTCCATCCACGTTGAAGCAAATGGTGGGTATTTGTCATTTCTAATAGCTGAGTAATATTCCATTGTATACATAAACCACATCTTCTTTATCCATTCATCTTTCGTTGGACACCGAGGCTCCTTCCACAGTTTGGCTATAGTGGCCATTGCTGCTAGAAACATCGGGGTGCAGGTGTCCCGGCGTTTCATTGCATTTGTATCTTTGGGGTAAATCCCCAACAGTGCAATTGCTGGGTCGTAGGGCAGGTATATTTTTAACTGTTTGAGGAACCTCCACACAGTTTTCCAGAGTGGCTGCACCAGTTCACATTCCCACCAACAGTGTAAGAGGGTTCCCTTTTCTCCGCATCCTCTCCAACATTTGTTGTTTCCTGCCTTGTTAATTTTCCCCATTCTCACTGGTGTGAGGTGGTATCTCATTGTAGTTTTGATTTGTATTTCCCTGATGGCAAGTGATGCAGAGCATTTTCTCATATGCATGTTGGCCATGTCTATGTCTTCCTCTGTGAGATTTCTGTTCATGTCTTTTGCCCATTTCATGATTGGATTGTTTGTTTCTTTGGTGTTGAGTTTGATAAGTTCTTTATAGATCTTGGAAACTAGCCCTTTATCTGATATGTCATTTGCAAATATCTTCTCCCATTCTGTAGGTTGTCTTTGAGTTTTGTTGACTGTATCCTTTGCTGTGCAAAAGCTTCTTATCTTGATGAAGTCCCAATAGTTCATTTTTGCTTTTGTTTCTTTTGCCTTCGTGGATGTATCTTGCAAGAAGTTACTATGGCCGAGTTCAAAAAGGGTGTTGCCTGTGTTCTTCTCTAGGATTTTGATGGAATCTTGTCTCACATTTAGATCTTTCATCCATTTTGAGTTTATCTTTGTGTATGGTGAAAGAGAGTGGTCTAGTTTCATTCTTCTGCATGTGGATGTCCAATTTTCCCAGCACCATTTATTGAAGAGACTGTCTTTCTTCCAATGGATAGTCTTTCCTCCTTTATCGAATATTAGTTGCCCATAAAGTTCAGGGTCCACTTCTGGATTCTCTATTCTGTTCCACTGATCTATGTGTCTCTTTTTGTGCCAGTACCACACTGTCTTGATGACCACAGCTTTGTAGTACAACCTGAAATCTGGCATTGTGATGCCCCCAGATATGGTTTTCTTTTTTAAAATTCCCCTGGCTATTCGGGGTCTTTTCTGATTCCACACAAATCTTAAAATAATTTGTTCTAACTCTCTGAAGAAAGTCCATGGTATTTTGATAGGGATTGCATTAAACGTGTATATTGCCCTGGGTAACATTGACATTTTCACAATATTAATTCTGCCAATCCATGAGCATGGAATATTTTTCCATCTCTTTGTGTCTTCCTCAATTTCTTTCAGAAGTGTTCTATAGTTTTGAGGGTATAGATCCTTTACATCTTTGGTGAGGTTTATTCCTAGGTATCTTATGCTTTTGGGTGCAATTGTAAATGGGATTGACTCCTTAATTTCTCTTTCTTCAGTCTCATTGTTAGTGTATAGAAATGCCACTGACTTCTGGGCATTGATTTTGTATCCTGCCACGCTACCGAATTGCTGTATGAGTTCTAGCAATCTTGGGGTGGAGACTTTTGGGTTTTCTATGTAGAGTATCATGTCATCGGCGAAGAGGGAGAGTTTGACTTCTTCTTTGCCAATTTGAATGCCTTTAATGTCTTTTTGTTGTCTGATTGCTGAGGCTAGGACTTCCAGTACTATGTTGAATAGCAGTGGTGAGAGTGGACATCCCTGTCTTGTTCCTGATCTTAGGGGAAAGGCTCCCAGTGCTTCCCCATTGAGAATGATATTTGCTGTGGGCTTTTCATAGATGGCTTTTAAGATGTCGAGGAATGTTCCCTCTATCCCTACACTCTGAAGAGTTTTAATCAGGAATGGATGCTGTATTTTGTCAAATGCTTTCTCTGCATCCAATGAGAGGATCATATGGTTCTTGGTTTTTCTCTTGCTGATATGATGAATCACATTGATTGTTTTACGGGTGTTGAACCAGCCTTGTGTCCCAGGGATAAATCCTACTTGGTCATGGTGAATAATTTTCTTAATGTACTGTTGGATCCTATTGGCCAGTATCTTGTTGAGAATTTTTGCATCCATGTTCATCAGGGATATTGGTCTGTAATTCTCCTTTTTGGCGGGGTCTTTGTCTGGCTTTGGAATTAAGGTGATGCTGGCTTCATAGAACGAATTTGGAAGTACTCCATCTCTTTCTATCTTTCCAAACAGCTTTAGGAGAATAGGTATGATTTCTTCTTTAAACGTTTGATAAAATTCTCCTGGGAAGCCATCTGGCCCTGGACTCTTGTGTCTTGGGAGGTTTTTGATGACTGCTTCAATTTCCTCCCTGGTTATTGGCCTGTTCAGGTTTTCTATTTCTTCCTGTTCCAGTTTTGGTAGTTTGTGGCTTTCCAGGAATGCGTCCATTTCTTCTAGATTGCCTAATTTATTGGCGTATAGCTGTTCATAATATGTTTTTAAAATCGTTTGTATTTCCTTGGTGTTGGTAGTGATCTCTCCTTTCTCATTCATGATTTTATTAATTTGAGTCTTCTCTCTCTTCTTTTTAATAAGGCTGGCTAATGGTTTATCTATCTTATTAATTCTTTCAAAGAACCAACTCCTGGTTCTGTTGATCTGTTCCACAGTTCTTCTGGTCTCGATTTCGTTGAGTTCTGCTCGGATCTTTATTAACTCCCTTCTTCTCTTGGGTGTAGGATCTATTTGCTGTTTTTTCTCTAGCTCCTTTATGTGTAAGGTTAGCTTTTGTATTTGAGTTCTTTCCAGTTTTTGAATGGATGCTTGTATTGCGATGTATTTCCCCCTCAGGACTGCTTTTGCTGCATCCCAAAGATTTTGAACGGTTGTATCTTCATTCTCATTAGTTTCCATGAATCTTTTTAATTCTTCCTTAATTTCCTGGTTGACCCTTTTATCTTTTAGCAGGATGGTCCTTAACCTCCATGTGTTTGAGGTCCTTCCAAACTTCTTGTTGTGATTTAGTTCTAATTTCAAGGCATTATGGTCCGAGAATATGCAGGGGACAATCCCAATCTTTTGGTATCGGTTCAGACCCGATTTGTGACCCAATATGTGGTCTATTCTGGAGAAAGTTCCATGTGCGCTTGAGAAGAATGTGTATTCAGTTGAGTTTGGATGTAAAGTTCTGTAGATATCTGTGAAATCCATCTGGTCCAGTGTATCATTTAAAGCTCTCGTTTCTTTGGAGATGTTGTGCTTAGAAGACCTATCGAGTATAGAAAGAGCTAGATTGAAGTCACCAAGTATAAGTGTATTATTATCTAAGTATTTCTTCACTTTGGTTAATAATTGATTTATATATTTGGCAGCTCCCACATTCGGAGCATATATATTGAGGATTGTTAAGTCCTCTTGTTGAATAGATCCTTTAAGTATGATATAGTGTCCCTCTTCATCTCTCACTACAGTCTTTGGGGTAAATTTTAGTTTATCTGATATAAGGATGGCTACCCCTGCTTTCTTTTGAGGACCATTTGAATGGTAAATGGTTCTCCAACCTTTTATTTTCAGGCTGTAGGTGTTCTTCTGTCTAAAATGAGTCTCTTGTAGACAGCAAATAGATGGGTCCTGCTTTTTTATCCAGTCTGAAACCCTGCGCCTTTTGATGGGGTCATTAAGCCCGTTCACATTCAGAGTTACTATTGAGAGATATGAGTTTAGTGTCATCATGATATCTATTCAGTCTTTGTTTTTGTGGACTGTTCCACTGAACTTCTTCTTAAAGGGGAATTTTAAGAGGCCCCCTTAAAATTTCTTGCAGAGCTGGTTTGGAGGTCACATATTCTTTTAGTTGCTGCCTGTCTTGGAAGCTCTTTATCTCTCCTTCCATTTTGAATGAGAGCCTTGCTGGATAAAGTATTCTTGGTTGCATGTTCTTCTCATTTAGGACCCTGAATATATCCTGCCAGCCCTTTCTGGCCTGCCAGGTCTCTGTGGAGAGGTCTGCTGTTACCCTAATACTCCTCCCCATAAAAGTCAGGGATTTCTTGTCTCTTGCTGCTTTAAGGATCTTCTCCTTATCTTTGGAATTTGCAAGCTTCACAATTAAATGTCGAGGTGTTGAACGGTTTTTATTGATTTTAGGGGGGGATCTCTCTATTTCCTGGATCTGAATGCCTGTTTCCTTTCCCAGATTAGGAAAGTTTTCAGCTAGAATTTGTTCAAATACATATTCTGGCCCTCTGTCCCTTTCGGCGCCCTCGGGAACCCCAATTAAACGTAGGTTTTTCTTCCTCAGGCTGTCGTTTATTTCCCTTAATCTATCTTCATGGTCTTTTAATTGTTTGTCTCTTTTTTCCTCAGTTTCCCTCTTTGCTATCAACTTGTCTTCTAGGTCACTCACTCGTTCTTCCACCTCGTTAATCCTCGTCGTTAGGACTTCTAGTTTGGATTGCATCTCATTCAATTGATTTTTAATTTCTGCCTGATTAGCTCTAAATTCTGCAGTCATGAAGTCTCTTGAGTCCTTTATACTTTTTTCTAGAGCCACCAGTAGCTGTATAATAGTGCTTCTGAATTGGCTTTCTGACATTGAATTGTAATCCAGATTTTGTAACTCTGTGGGAGAGAGGACTGTTTCTGATTCTTTCTTTTGAGGTGAGGTTTTCCTTCTAGTCATTTTGCTCAGTGCAGAGTGGCCAAAAGCAAGTTGTATTGGGAAAAAGAGAAAAAGAGAGGAGAGAAAGAAGGAAAGAAAAGAGAAAGAGAAAAAAAAAGGGAAGAAAAAGAAAAAAAAAAACGAAAAAAAAAAAAAGAAGAAGAAAAAGAGAAAGAAAAAGATGGAGAAAAAAAAGGGGGTGGGGGAAGGAAACAAATCAAAAAGCAAAACAAAACAAAAACAAAAACAAAAACAAACAAACAAAAAAAGAACCACCGGGGAGTATCTTCTGATTCTGTGTACTTTAAGTCCCTTGGCTTCTCCTGGAAGTTGTCCGTCTAGCTGGTCTTCTGGGGGAGGGGCCTGTTGTGCTGATTTTCAGGTGTTAGCAGTTGGGGGAGCTGCTGTGCCCCTGCCTGGTGCAGGGCTCGGTGGGGGTTGTTTACCCCGTGAGGCCGCAGGAGGAACAGCCCCAGTGTCGGGGCAGCTCTGGAAACCTGGATTCAGCTCCGGCAGGAACTCCGTCTGCAGGGCCTGGAGGCTCCGGGCCGGGCCGCTGATCTGCTCAGCTGGGGCAGGAGCGTCCTCGCTGTCCTGGGCCCTCCCGGCCTCTGCCTGTCCCGGGGGAGGCGGGATCCTGGGCTGTGTCCCGGCGCCCTGTGCTCCGGAGCCTGCGCTGGTGGATTCGCGCTCCCGGGCCTCGCAGCCACCTCCGCGGAGCCGCCCCCGAGCCCCTCCGAGCTGCTCCTGGAACCGCGCAGCCCCCTCTGCACGGAGCCTCTTCCTCTGCCCGAGCCCCTCCGAGCTGCTCCCGGGGCCGCGCAGCCCCCTCCGCGGAGCCGCCGCCCGAGCCCCTCCGAGCTGCTCCTGGAACCGCGCAGCCCCCTCTGCACGGAGCCTCTTCCTCTGCCCGAGCCCCTCCGAGCTGCTCCCGGGGCCCCGCAGCCCCCTCCGCGGAGCCGCCGCCCGAGCCCCTCCGAGCTGCTCCGGGTCCCGCCGGGTCCCGCGGTGCGCGCTGCAGCCCTTAGGGAGCTCGGCGCACTCTCCTGGGCGCGCAGTTGCTCTGTTAGTGTCCCGGGGAACCCGAGGGCATCCCCGCCCTCCCGGGTCCTGCTCCAACTCCCTGCGAGCCCCTTTCCGCCCGGGAAGGTCGGTGCAGCTCCTGCTCCTCCGGGACGGGGCTCTCCTGTCCTGGGGACACTCGCCCCGGCCTCAGCCCGGCTCCTCGCGGGGCCCCTCCCCCTTGGAGGCCTTTGTTCCTTTATTTCTTTTTCCCCGTCTTCCTACCTTGATAGAAGCGCGAATTCTTCTCACTGTAGCATTCCAGCTGATCTCTCTTTAAATCTCAGGCCGAATTCATAGATTTTCAGGATAATTTGAAGGTTTTCTAGGTAGTTTGGTGGAGACAGGTGATTTGGGGACCCTACTCTTCCGCCATCTTGTTCCTCCCCCTCGTTTGAAAATACTCTTAAAATCATGTACATTTTGTTCAAAGAAAAGCTAATGATTAAAGCTCTAAATTTCCCTAAATAGTTTTATGAGGATTGGATGGCTCCCACTTACTGAATAAATTTCCTTCTATCCTGCGTGGAAGGTGAATTCAGAGGGTGTTTTATCTTTAGAGAATAAATAAATTTAGAGAATGCAAAGAGAGTGGTGTCTTAGACCCAAGTGAGTAAGTACATGAGAAATGTTCAACATCATAAGCCATTAGAGAAATGCACATTAAAATCACAATGAGATATCACTGCACCTATTAGAATAACTAAAATAAATAATGACAATACCAGACACTAGCAAGAATGCAGAAGAGCTGGATCATTCACATATTGCTGGTGGGAATATAAAATGCTATGGCCACTCTAGGAAAATAGTCGGGCACTTTTTTTCTGAAACTAAAAATGGTCTCATGACCCAGAACTTATATTCTTGGGCATAGATCCCACAGACATGAGACTTATTTTATTTATTTTATTTTATTTTATTTTATTTATTCATGAGAGACACACAGGGAGAGGCAGAGACACAGGCAGAGGGAGAAGCAGGCCTCTCACAGGGATCCCAATGTGGGACTCGATCCTGGACCCCGGGATCATGCCCTGAGCCAAAGGCAGACACTTGACCACTGAGCCACCCAGGTGTCCCAAAACTTGTTTTTATGTAGAAATTGGTACATCTGTATTCATAGTTTCATTCACAGTGGTTCCAAACTGGAAACTATCCAAAGGCCCTTAGATAGGAGGATATAAGACATCCATACCATAGAATACTACTCAACAGTACAAAAGAAATAAATTATTGATACATGCAACAGCTTGGATGAACTTCAAGGTAGTTGTATTGGGTGGAAAAAGCCAGTCTTATAAAGGATACATACTGGGATCCCTGGGTGGCGCGGTGGTTTAGCGCCTGCCTTTGGTCCAGGGCGCGATCCTGGAGACCCGGGATCGAATCCCATGTCGGGCTCCCGGTGCATGGAGCCTCTTTCTCCCTCTGCCTAAGTCCCTGCCTCTCTCTCTCTCTCTCTCTCTCTCTCTCCCTGTGACTATCATAAATAAATAAAAATTTTAAAAAAAGGATACATACTGCATGATTCCACTTATGTAACAATCATGAAAAAACTTGGAGAGGTGAATTCCAGGTCAGTAGTAAGGGATGAGGAGAGGGGATGGGTAGAGCTATGAAGGAATAGCACAAGGGAAGCTCGTGGTAAATGGTACAGCTAAGTATCTTAATTCCAGTGGTGTTTACATGAAGCTACACATGTGATTAAATTGTATAGGGTGACACACATGCCATACACAATCACAAGTAAATGCACATATAACTGGTGAAATCTGAATGAACTCTATAGACTGTACCAATGTCAGTTTCTTGGCTGTGATATTGTACTATGGGTAATGTGAGATGTTATCCCGGGTGGAGACTAGGTGTGGGTGCAGAGGATGTCCCTGTACATTTTTCTTTGCAACAATAATTGGTTGTATTTTTCTGTAGTTATCTGTTAATCTATGATTGTTTCAAAGTGAAAAGTTTCTTTTAAGTGCTTCCTATGAGTCCCTACCACCTAGGATTATGAGGAGGATGAGCATATAGCACAATTATCTCAAGCGTGGCTAGTGCTCAGCAAAAGGCAGCAGGGGTTTTGTATGTTAACTCTGATGTCACTACTTAATTGGAAGACTGTCTGAGAAGAGAGATTTAAACTTGAATATAAGTTCCATGAGAACAAGGAATTGGGCTGTTTTGTTCGCTGTTGTATCCTCATACCTAGAATAGTTTAGCACATATAAATAAGGTGCTCATCAAGTATGTGTTGCAGACAGTATGAAAGAGTGATTTTGAAGATACCATGAAGGAAGATGTGTAGCAAATGGAGCAAGAGGGCATAACTTCATCATACCCAGGGTAGGACACAAATAAGAGCTAAAATGGCAATTTGCCAGGACTGCCTTCTGGCTAGGAAAGATAAGTGAGCTGAGATGTTGAGGATAAATTTAAATCTCAATAGGACTCTCACTTCCCTTGATTGCATCAGTCTTAGGGGGACAATTGAGACTGTAACCACTGTCACATCAAGCCAGTTGGGGGGACTCCTAGTTCCCAGGGTGCACAGGTATCTCATGGTCAATGCCCAATGGAGCTGTTCCTTATTACCATGTTTCCACTTATTACATGGTGGCTTTATTCTGTTCATTGCTTCCACCAGGTGAACGAGATCACTACTGCTATACTCCTCTGCCATGAGCAGTACAGGTCCACCCTACATTGGACCACCAACAGGAAGATGGGCTCTCTCCGGTTAAAGGACCCATGCAATTGTGACTGGGTCCATGGTCACAGGGACTAATCCAAAGAATTATTAGCTGATGCCACTCACTATTAGTCAAAATAGTTTCTGCTGACCTTGGCCTAAGCCCCAACACTGGATCCAGGGCCCTCAACCCTTTTCCATCTCAAGATGAGTTTCCTGCCTCTTTGAGCATCTCCTTGCTTGCAAAGCTCTAGATCGACACCTCTTTGTAACTGTCAATCAAAATATCAATGTTCAGGGATCCCTGGGTGGCTCAGCAGTTTAGCGCCTGCCTTCAGCCCAGGGTGTGATCCTGGAGTCCCAGGATCAGGTCCCACATCAGGCTTCCTGCATGGAGCCTGCTTCTCCCTCTGCCTGTGTCTCTGCCTCTCTCTGTGTGTCTCTCATGAATAAATAAATAAAAGCTTAAAAAAAAAGACATCAATGTTCAGTGTTACGAAGACACCCATGTTCAAGAGAATTAGAGTCCTAGCCAAACAAACAAAATGGCAATCTCCAGCAATCAAGAATAAGTGTGAAATGCCAATTTTAAAATAGGAGTTCAAAAAATAAAAAAATAAAAAATAAATAAAATAAAATAAGAGTTCAAAGAAGGAAGGTTTTATATTATTACATTTCCATAGGAATGAAGAAATAGAGGCCTGGTCGGTACATCTCAGAAACCGGAGGAGAATGAGTCAAGAAACAGTGGGTCATTAGCAATATCAAATGATAAGAGAAAAGTGACATAGTTCAGTGTTAGGCTGGAAAAAAAAGCCACTTGCCTCCAGCTTGGTGATATTTGATCATAAAGGCTCATTAAAAAAATAGATCTAATTTCACTTATTTATTTTTAAACATGCATCTAGCACCATTGTGCTAGGTACTGTGGAATAATATAAAATGGGGGGAAAATGGCCTCTGCCCTCAGAGGGTACTCTATAACAAGACAGAGAGAGAAATAAGACAAAAAACGTAAAAGAATGAACAAGGAAGCAAATAGGGAGATTCACCAAGTATGAATGGAATATGGATGTAGCCAAGCAGTGTCCCATCTGCATGACATGAGTGATCTTAATTCCCTCCTGGGCTCTCTTGGGAATAGGAGAGCAGGTCAAGAAATGGGACCAATTCTCAATATCAGTACATTTTCAACAGGAAATGTTGTGTAATTCATGTTTGCACCCTTTGTTGTTTTCCCAAAGTTTAATTACCTTTCATTTGTATCGTTAAATATTTAAATTGGGTTTACGCAATACACATTTGCTTCCTGAGAATTCCAAAACCATGTTCAGCAAATCTGGCATCTCTTATTTGCTGCGCATGTGGAAATTGTGTCACATCCTGTAGGAACCAGGTGCTGGTATGGTGCCAATGAAATTTCTAGGATCACAAGTTAAAATGTGGTGGAGAGGGAACCCTGGGTGGCGCAGCGGTTTAGCACCTGCCTTTGGCCCAGGGCACGATCCTGGAGACCCCGGATGGAATCCCACGTCAGGCTCCCGGGGCATGGAGCCCGCTTCTCCCTCTGCCTATGTCTCTGCCTCTCTCTCTCTCTCTGTATGACTATCATAAATAAATAAAAATTTAAAAAAATTAAAAAAATAAAATTAAAAAATAAAATGTGGTGGAGAAAAAGTATGTTGTATTCATGAGGTTACACTGTATCTAGGAGATCATCAAAGTGAAAAGTTACATATACCAAAATCATGAAGTTATGTTCAAATTATAGTCTTTTGTTCTTCTTGGAGTTCAGAGTTTCACTTTTTCTCTTTTTTGTCTTTAAAAATGTGAAAGTTCTTTTACAAACTTTGTTGCTAATAATATTGCCAAAAAATAATCACACTTCCAATTTTATTACTTTCAAGTTGCACTTTAAATATTTAGTGCCCTTGATGAGATGAGCACTGGGAGTTACACTATATGGTGGCAAATTAAATTTAAATAAAATCTTTTTTAAAAAATAAAATAAGTATTTAGTGCCTTGTTCTATATGTTGGATTTGTAATTCTATAGAATCATGTTCTTTATCTTCTTCATAGTCTTTGCTAGCTTCTCTTCAAACAGAAGGCATGTTTTTGTGTAATTAATAAATTAGTCATAAAGTTGTTCACAAAACTTTGTGAACATAACCTAATTTATGGTTAGACCACAGTTAATTCACTTATGTGTATACCCTTAAATATAACACTTAATTTTAAGTGATCTAACTACTATCCATTACATCTAGTTAATTTTACATAACATATTCTGGGATGTGAGCTCCATGAGGATAGAGATATTTTTCCAGTTCTGGTCACATATGTATACCTAGAATCTGGAAAAATACCTGGCATATAAGTAAGTAAGTGTCCAATAAATATTACCAAATAAGTATTGTTAAAGGATTGAATTTTTTAAATTCAAAACTTCCTATTCAGAGTTTCCCATTGATGATAATATGAGACACTGTATGATTATTTAATTTTTTTGAGATGTTCTTCCCTTGAAACAAAGAAACAGCAGTAGTCCTCCAAGTAACAGAAATAAATTGAAGACTGAGCACACTGTGCCTCCAAATAAACAATATAGACTAGTATCGTGCACCCACAGTGACAAATGGGACCACAAGAGGGCTCCACTTTTCCCACCTACTGCTGAGCTATAAACTCCTCCATACAAGTCAACCTGCTATATGGATAATCTAATTTGCAGAGTTACTTGAAACTATACCATTGTGAAGGTCATAAAAAGTGCCTCCATGACCTTCAAGAGACAGAACCAATGATGAAAATTCATGACAATTGTAGGTGAGTCTAAATAATAATGCTGGGAAAGACAAAGAAAATAACCTCTACTCTTACTGCATTAGCAGGCATCAACTTTTTGTACCAAACACACACAAATAAAATCTCATTTTGCATTCACATCAATCACTTAACAATACCATTTTCTGGCCTCCATTGGAAGTCAGAACTCATTAATAGCTCTTAATGAACATAAATTTTTTATTGCATTTGGAATCTAGTGCCTCCAGCTCCTTTCCACAGGCCACAGCAAGGAAAAACCCCACTTTCTTGTTTCTTCTGTGCTTAAAGCTCTGGAGCCCAGCTGTCTGAATTCATATCCCAACTCTGCCATGAACTGGCTGTGTGGCCTTGAACAAACTAACCAACCTCCATCAGCCTCAAGGTCCCTTATGTATTAAAGGTGGCAGGAGTGGTTATAATACCTCTTTTGAGGGTTCAATGAGATATTTCTATATAAAGCACTTGGCACAAGTTGAACTTTCAATAAATGCTATCCATGATGACTGGAATCTGTTTGATTTGCAGTAAATCCAGCACCAGCATTTGTTGGAGTTTTCTTTAAAATTCACACCCTCCTAGACACTCTTTCCTCCAAAGAAGCAAGACAATCCAGACGTAATATGTGAATGCATTTAGGGTTCTTTACTAGTCAAAGGATATTTGTGTGACTATAGCCAGAACACCACGAGCAGATTGTGTTTATTGGCATATCATAATGGTTCATTAGCATTTGTGAGAATTGCTCTAACAGTACAACAAAGTATATTAACAACATCTGGATTTGGGGGGTGGGGGAGATGAGAGATGACAGTGGTAGTTGGATTGCTAATCCCTAAATTAAGTGAATTAACGCAGAAGCTTAGTATCCTGAGTATAGAAACAGGCTAAGGAAACTCCCACTTATCTCTCTCCATTTATGAAATGAGGATTGCGGTTTTCTGTGTACCAACTTAATAAGTATTATTTTCTTAAAAAGAGAGAGAAGAGGGGCACCTGGATGGTAGTCGGTTAAGCATCCAACTCTTAGTTTCAGCTTGGGTCATGATCTCAGTTGGGGTTGTGGGATCCAGCCCCAGGTGTGGGGCTCTATGCTGAGTGCAGACTCTGCTTAGATTCTCTCTCTCCTCCTTCTCCACACACCACCTACCCCCCCAAAATAAATAAATAAATCTTTTTTAAAAGAGAAGAAATTAGTCTATGTTTACTTACTGATTGACAATAGCACATAAACAAGATAGATGATAGATGGATAAATGAATGGATAGATAGATAGAATAGAGACGTGGGTGGCTCAGTCAGTTAAGCATCCGATTCTTGGTTTCAACTTGGGTCATGATCTCAGTCCTGAGGTGGAGCCCACGAGCTCAGCAGGGAGTCCGCTTAAAGATTCTCTCCCTCCGCCCCTTCCACCACACATAAACACGTGCATGTGTTCTCTCTCTCAAATAAATAAATCTTTTTTTAAGTATATTTAGAAGATAGACGGGTAGACATTCACATTATATATATGATACGCAGAATTTTTTGATAATGATATATGATCTGTAAAGTGTGGAGACACTGATAATATACAACTATGTAGATTTCAGCTGGTTAGTCACTGTGCAATTCTGCATCTTGAAATTATGCTGTCCTCTTTGCCTTACTGGATATTCCCCAAATTGTATTTCCTAACAATTTTAGAGTAGATCACAGCAGATGCCCCATGCCATCTGTTATAAGCAGCTGCCCTCTCCTGGGGTAGGTTTTTTCGAGTTTTGCCTGGGACCTTATTTCACTCTTTGTCCAAATCATGACTTTCAACAGATGTGAGAGGTACTCATACTGGACATGTTCACAGATCCTCCCTGCGCAGCCTGGCTTCCTGGATTCAGAGAACTTCTAATGCAGAATGTTACCCAATGAGAAATGGCTTCAGCAGAAATTGAATTCATAGCTAAGCCTGTAGCCTTTCTGATCCAAATATTTCCCTTTTTCTTCTCACAAGCAACATCCTGAAAAGTGAAAGTATTAAACAGAAAACTTGCGGAGTTCCCAGGCTAAGAAGGGTCCTTTGGGTTCAAGTGTGGGTTTTGCTCTCTCTTTATTTTCCAACCTTCAGAGCTTCCTGATTGAAACCAGAGCCTCTAAGGTATGTGAGATGTGAAGTGCTGACATAGCCAATGCTGAATCCTTCAGACAATGCCAATTCATGGGAGCCAAGTCAAGAAAATGTAACCTGTTTTGTCGTCCCCTCCTCCCTCAGCTGCCGACTAGGATATGCCCAGTAAACCACCCTGAAGTGTCCTACACACATCACCTCTCACCATCCTGAAAACTGGAAGTTTCCTCCTCTCAGAAGCCACTCAGTTCTCTAATCCAGTTTACAACCGTGGACATGCTTTTGTTTTATAATATGTCATCATTCTGGGGCATCTGGGTGGCTCAGTTGGTTAAGCATCTGCCTTTGGCTCAGGTCATGGTTCTGGGGTCCTGGGATTGAGTCCTACATTGGGCTCCCTGCTCAGGGGAGAATCTGTTTCTCTCTCCCCACCCCTGTCCTTCCCCCACCTTGCTCTTGCACTCTCACGCACTCTCTCTCTCACTCTCAAATAAATAAAAGCTTAAAAAATAATAATAATTTGTCATTATTCCTTCTTGTGACTCCTACTTTTTATTATAATGATAATGGAACTAATCCATAGTGCTTACTTTGTACCAAATGTTGGTCTAAGCACTTACATGTATTAATCCAAGTAACCCTTGCAACAAACTCTGAAATTGTTACTGCTAGTATCCCCATTTTACAGATGAGGAAACTAAAGCATAGAGAGATTAAGTAACTTGTCCCTGGTCACATTGCCAATAACTGACAAAAATAGGAAAATGAACCTGAACAGTGTGGTCCATATTCCTAACAACTATATGATGTCACTGCTCATCCTATATTATTTTCTTCTCTTTTAACAATTATTTAAAAGGCAAAAGATTGAGTTGCCTGGGTGCCTCATTTGGCTGGGCATCTGACTCCTGATTTCAGCAGGGATCATGATCTCAGGGTCATGAGATCCAGCCTCGCATCAGGCAAGGAGTCTGCTTGAGAGTCTCTCCTCCCTCTGCCCCTGCTCTCTCTCTCTCTCTCTCTCTCTCAAAGAAATAAATACATCCTTAAACATAAAAAAATTAAAAGGCAAAATATTGTTCCTTAACTGTCACTGGCAATTTCATTTTACTCTGTCCATTTTAGGCAATATCTATTCTTCTGAATTTTTTTTCTAGTATTCCAAATATTTCATGAACATAGGAATTACTCAAACAAACTGTTAAAAGGCTTTGCTTCCAAAATGTGAGCTTCCATTGCCACACTTTTTACTTATTTTCAACACTTTCTTCCCATTGCAATGTGTTTATTTTTTAAACTTCTTCCAATATGTTTCTTTAAACCAGAGTTGCGAAGTGGGTATTCCTGCATCCTGGGCTGCCACCTCCTGTAATTCATTAATCTGAGATTCTTATTTTGCTAATGGGCAGAGAGTGGGATAACTACATAAGCAACCAATAGAAAGGTTACTTGAACTTTAGTACATTCTTAGTACTTCTTTCTTTAGGAATTAATTTAATCCCTCCTCCCTTAATGTTTTGGGGAATCCACTAAGACCAAAAAGGGAGGGAGACAGTGATGATTTTTGCATCTGATTAGTGGTAAGATTTCTTTTCCTTTTAGATTTTTAGGACTGAGGCTTTCACATTTTCCAACCCATAGACTTTGAGGTTTATTAGTCTCTTTCCAAGAGAGATGTTTTGAAAGTTATTGTTTGTTACAGCTAAATGCATTGAAAGAAAAAGGAGACATCATTTCATACTTCCTTGTTAATTTCTTAAACGAAAATCCATCATTCTCCTCCACCCAACCTTTCTAAGTTCCAAGGTGTCATGATAATGTCAGTTAAATATTGGATTAATATTTCTGATGGCTGGCATATATATTTTAGGTCACATTTAGGACAAAATAATGATATAGTACTTCCAGGTCCTTGATACAATAAATTCTGGTGCATTTCACAGATCTAGTGAGAGATTATAGTTGCAGAAGTTTATGGATGTTACTTGACTGTTGTGAATAGTTGCTTATCTCTGATGCCATTCCACTGTCCAGAAAAGCCACCCCTTATTTTACACAGTTGTATTTTGGCTTATGAAATCTTCCCAGTGACTCATTTGATTATGTGATTTACAGGTGGGCAATTACTGGTCAGAATGAAACAAGGACTGTGTGGTCATGATGTAGCTACACTGTGTCATATTTGCCTAATGTTATATGTCTAAAGTGGAAGTGGGGGCCTGTATATGGAGAAGCCAGTGGTTTCTGAGGTCAAAGGAAGAGAGACAATTTGCGGATTTATGAATGGCTTATAGTGTTTAAAATGCTTTCTAAGTGGGCTGTTGTATAATGGGGGTCGGAACACTTTCACTTTCAAATAGATAGCAAAATTCCCATACAGAATTGGGGTTTCTCAATTGCCCAATCACTTGCAGTGATTAGGGAGGAGGCCAGTTTAAGATAAAGGGTTGAATTTCAGAGTATTTTCTTGTAAGTAAAAGGTGTATTCCTTATATCCTGGCCTAATGGATGTCCTGCTTTCATGAATGAAGAGGAAGATCTGTGTTGGTACAACAGAGCCTCAACCTGGGACCTTTGGGGATGCATTTTATGAACTCTTTTACATATTCCTCAAGAATTTCCATGTATGTTCTCAATTGGCTTAACAAATTTTTCCTGTGGCTGGCACAGCCTTTCAACTGACTACCAGGAATTGGGCTTTCAAATTAGCGCTGCCCAAAGATATGATATTTTGGGGGGTTTAAAATCAAAGGCATTTAAACACAAAATGGATAAGAAGAATGCCAACATTAATCCTTAAAGCCCCATTCGTCTTCTTTTGAAGAAGCTATTTTCTGTAGTGTACAGTGGCTTAAAATAAACTTGCCACATGTTCAGTGGCCCTGAAAATAAATTCACAACACTGAGGCCAACCCCAAAACCAAATAGTTAGCTCAATAATTCAGATGTTAGAAATACTACAGGCTTATAAGCTTTGGCTATCCACATCTGAATCTTTTTTTGTTTGTTTGTTATCTTCACCAGTTACTAACAGTGTAATTAAAACCCCTTTAAAATTGAGTTCCTGACCTAATCAGCAGTGAGTCTCTAGGACCACAAAGTGGTCACCTTAATGGGGCCATTAAGGTGAGGCTGGGCCAGGTGAGCATGAGGGATGATCAGATGCGTGTGAACCCCTAAAAATGAGGGGCACATTTCATGTGGCACATTTCTCATCTTTTCTACAACAGAGCTACATAAAAGGAAAAGGGAGGTCTTAATGGCCTCAGTTGCCATTTCTGTATATAATGAAATATACATGTTGTAACCTGATATATATTCATGTCTGCAAGTTACACTTGAAAGGAAACTAATGATGTCAACTTCTGCTGACATTCAACAGTGGGAGATTTTGAAAAGGATTTCAGACCTTGCTCTGCACTCAGTTTTTTCTTTGCAGAATCTATGTGCAAGGCCTTTTCTTTCCATTTATTGTGTCTCAGGATCCATCTTGCTTGCGAGAGAAAAAAGCAAGTCAATGGGGCAGATCTTTTTTCTCCCTTGCAGACCAAAAAACAGGTTTGATTTTTTTTTTCCTTCCTCAAATATTTTCTTTAAATATATATTTTTAAAATCCAAAATCTGGGATGGTTAGGACTTTGTTCTCATAAAGACCACCCTGTTCTCTTACCCTTTTCATCCTGTTCCTTCATGTTCTATAGTGTCGCTGTGGTTATCAATCCCAGCTTATAATTATTTGTCTCCCATTTAGCCACAAGGTGTAAATTTGCTAACTGAAAAGGCGTGCTCTGACAGTTAATCTCCTTGTATGTCCAAAGGCTGGGCTTGCTGTACTGGATAACTTCCCTGGGGGATTGTTCTATAGAATGTGAGGCCATTTGTTGGGCTGTCTGATGTAGAAGAAGAGAAAATGAAAGGACCTGCCAGAGAGAAGAGAGTGGGATCATACAGTGCCTTCAGAGTAAAGAAGGGAAATCAAAGAACAATTTTAGGTCCACTTCAGTCTGCAGGCATGTTCCTGGGAGCTAGAGAATCAGTGATATTTTCTTATTCATGTTTTTAGAGAAGTCTCTGAGAGAGAGCCCCAAGTCAGGGGAATGGCAAATTTAGAATGCCCAGGGATGTGCTCAGAAATTACCACCAGTGCAGGGGCACCTGGGTGGCTCAGTTGGTTAGTATCTGTGTCTTGATTTCTGCTCAGGTCATGATATCAGGGTCATGGGATCGAGCCTGGTGTCGGGCTCTGTGCTGGGTGTGGAGCCTGCTTGGGATTCTCTCTCTCTCTCCCTCTCCCTCTGCGCCCCATCACCTCTCCCTCTCTTAAAAAAAAAAAATACCACCAATGTAGAACACTTCTGTCTAGGCCTGAGAGTTAACAAGCTCTTTAAGGGCCCAACAAAAATGTTTAGAAAAAGTATGTGTTGATATCAACTCTAAAATCTAAACCATGGGGACACCTGGGTGGCTCAGTGGTTGAGCGTCTGCCTTCGGCTCAGGGCATGATCCTGGGATCCCGGAATCAAGTCCTGTGTTGGGCTCCCTGTGGGGAGCCTGCTTCTCCCTCTGCCTATGTCTCTGTCTCTCTCTGTGTCTCATGAATAAATAAAATCTTTTAAAAAGATAAAAATTTAAAAAATAAAATCTAAAAAAGGTAACCATAGAATTATTAAATGTTTAATTGAATGTCTATACATATTTAACATCAACTTCATTAAGTATGAAATTTAGTCTTCTTAAAAGTTACATTATCTGTGAAAACAAATTATGGATTCAGTTTCTCACGTTCCAAGATCTCAAGCATGCCGATCATGATTAAATGAATTGCATGTAGCCAATAATTTGAAATACAAAATTATGAAAGGATTATAAGAATCCTTTCCATTTTTGTACGCAGAAATGTATATTTTAGGTGGGATACTGGAGCATCTTAATGTTCTTATATAAAGACATGTGGTAGGATTGAAAAAGAGAGCCCAAGATTTATGAAGATTCTAAAACAGCTCTGTACCATGTCCTCATCTCTGTACATGATTGGTTATTCCTGAAGACATAGATCACCAAAGATACCAATGGGAAGGACCAGAGGCAACCTGGGAGCAGGGTTCCAGGTTGTTCTTGCTGTATGCAACCATAGTTGAGGTGTGGTGACAAAGGCAGCATAGTCTGAGCATGAGGAAGATCAAAGGCACCTGCACATTGTTAGATCACAGGATGGTGCCCTGCTTCTGCTGAAGGAGTGTTCATACTAGGTTAACAAAGCAAAGCCATCCAGTTGGGTCATGTTGGTAGAACTCCAGTGTCCTTTTGTTGAAGTTGTGTTCTCTCCTAACAGATGACCAGGCCCATGGGTGCCCTTGTATTCAAGTCGACTTTTCTCTACTTGACAGATATTTCCATTTTTAGAATGGAAAACTTGAAGTGGTAGAGGCAGAAAAGGTGTATTATTTGAATTCTGCATGTGATGATCTTAGTCTTTAATTCAGTGACCTAACTTCTCTTCAGGCTTTATTTTATTCACCATATATGGAGAAGTGAATGTTGGCTTCCTCCAAAATAGTTGGAAAATGATACTTCCTTGTAATGTCAACTCTTAACAATAACCACCAATAATTGGTATGATTCTTGCAGAATTTCTTTATATATACTAAAGTATTGTTAATTTATTTTTTCTATAAAATGACATGACCAATAAGGTTTTAATTTTTTTCAGTTGAATAGTATATCTTAGATATTTTTGCATGTCAATACATGTGTACTTACCTCATTTATTTTAATGACCACATGGTATTCCATTGCATGGATGGGCCATAATTGGTTGAACTGCCCTCAATTGCTGAGCATTGGGGATGGCCATTCAACTTTGAGCATTCAGAAGAATGTACCACGTGTCTAAATAAATCATTACATATTGGCTAGTCATCTATATCACTGGCCCCCTGTATTGGTTCCTTCCTGCCCAGAAGGAGAAAGAGCCAAATCTTCCCTTATAGTGATGTTTGTTATTAAATGTAAAACTTACTACATGTTACTTGTTGTTTATTTATTTATGTCTTTTGTTTTTGCCTTTTTCTCTTATGCAGTCATCTACAGCCAGGGACAAGGATGAGCAGGCTCTACCGGTAGGAAGCAGTGGCTCTGTCTGTACCTGTCCGTGTGCCTGTGGAGAGTGTGGGAGGGGGTGGGAGGAGGAGAGTTCATGTGCTCAACAAACCATCCTCCCCCTTGGGATACTTAAATGGCTTAATCTACCAGTATATATGTATATTCAGTCCTGTAATTAGTGTCAACTGTATTCTGATATTCACTGATACTCAAATTATTTATGAGACTAGATTTCAAAAAGTTTGAGTTCTCTCTTTTATTTGTCATAACCCTTTATATGACTTGAAAGAGTGAAATATTTCCAAATTGCATCCCATGGGATGTTGAGCTGATATTTGGGGACAGTGTGGGATCTAAAAATGCTTGATATCTATTTTTTATGTATCTGCATGCACTTAATTTTGGGTTGGAAATTTCTTTTGGTTCCATCAAAAGAAATGCTGCATGAGAGCTGTGTATTTAATATATACATAAGACCCCAAAAAATGCTTTAAGTTGTTCTACAGATAAAATTCTTTGCCAGTGAAGATCTCCCCAGCAAAGTTCTTCCAGTTTCCTAGAATGAGCATAGTAACAGTGATTATGACAAATTATTAACAACAAACACATTTTCCAGTGCCTATCCAATTAACACATCACATTCTGTAATGTGCAACATGGCAAGGGAATGACCTTCAGAGTTTTTGTGTTCAGCCTTCAAACAGTGATTACATTTCAACTCGATCCAAGTCTCTCAACCTTGCCCTAAAATATTTTGAACCTAAATCATCTAAATCAAATATTACAATGCATTAAAAAAAGTTACAGATTTTAAAGACTGATAAAACTAGTAATAAAGATACATATGACCCATCCATCCTCCTGTAGTGCTCAGTGCAAAGACTTAGGATATTCACTGAGAGCCCATCAGATATACCAGACCTGGACTATGGATACAGACCCAGTCTCTTCCTTTAAGAAACTCATGATCTATTTCACCATTGAGACACCAGTAATCTCCTCTGATTCTTCTTCAATCAGAGTTAGGAATATGATTTCTGATAGAATATCAGTTATGATAAAATCACACCAAGAAATCCACGTTTCTCCATGTATCTCACACTGGCATTTTACCCATACTTCAAGTTACCGTGGATTTCACATTTGTTCCCAAATGTCTGGACCATGATTGTTAATAAGTTTTCTACAAAATAGGAGACCTCTGGGCACTGTCCAAATTAACCAAGTTAACCAGATTTCTTTAGCGTTACACTTAGTGGTCTAATGTGTATCTTAAAATGCTAAAGGTGGGTTGATCCAGGATATAGCGCTTGCCAAATATATTCAATTGTGAAGTCTCTTGGGGGACTCTTATTGGGAAGCCCCCTTGTGGATCTTGACTATGATGGAATAAATATTGGAAAACCCTATAATGTAGATAGTTGAGAGAGTTCATGGGAAATTGTATTTTATTTTTAGCTGGCCCCAGAAAAATTTCATGTCAGGATTTTTGGATCAGAAGTTCAATAAGCAATTAATTCCTTCGCATTACCTTACCTCGTTCCCTCTTAAATCTGGCTGTCTGTAAAGCTCAGCTGCTTCTAAAGTCTCTTCCCCTGTGAGAACTAGCACAAAACCAACCAAAGGGAGAGAAAGCAGTTCCTACTCAGGATAAAAATCCATCAAATCCTGAGGGTTTAGGGTGTCTTTTTTTAGATTGCATTTGAAGATGCCATGAAAAGAGTTTGTCAGTAACCTTATCTGTACAAGTTTTTTATTCTCCTCTTACCTGTCAGTTTCACCTCATTGGCCAAAGGGTCATAATAGTAGTTTATGCAAAAGGAGTCCCTCCCTTGGAAGTCAGGAGATTTTTTTCCTTCAAATCTTTCTTGATATAGAGCATAGGGCTTCATGAATTAGAACTGTGGCCCCCAGAGTAGAGATGAGGTTCCCCAGGAGATATGCGAGCTATTCCTTTGGGGAGCAAGGAGAAAAAATTAGCACCTCTATCACTTATTTTCTATATTTTTCTTCATAGTTTCTGTTTTTGCGAATGTTTTATAATAGATATGCTCATATTTTGGTATGTGTGGATATAGAGACAGAGATAGATACATACATGCATACTCAAAAACTTTACAGTTAGGGTGCACATCTAAACATTTTAGAGACCATCTACCAGTTCAGAAAACAAATTTTGAGAGGCACAAACCTGAGATCCACTTCTCTATTCTCCATTTTTTGTCTGTGTGACCCAGACATCTCATTTTACTTCTCTGAGACAGTTTCCAAATCTGTCTAAAGGGAAGAATGACCATATCTAGTTCTGAGGGCTCATTCTGAAGTTGCAATAAACTAGTGGAGGTGAAGCATATAGCACAATGACCATTAAGTAAGCTCCCAAAACAGGGGGGGTGGGTAGCAATTAATTCATTTAGGATGTGAGAAAGCCATTCCTTTGCAGGATTTGAAATGTACTTTGAATATCTTTTGGACCATAGAGTGTCATCATGTGACAGAAATGAGTGACTACCAGACTAAGTGAGATCTTATCTGTAATGCACTTGCCAATAGTTGCCAAGAACTAATAGCATCTTTGTCTGGTTTCTCTGCTCAGGCTAAGCCACGTCTCCAACGAGGTGGAAGTTCTGCCTCCCTCCACAACAGTCTCATGAGGAATAGCATCTTCCAGCTCATGATTCACACCCTTGACCCACTCGCTGAAGGTAAATGTCAGGCATTAGTTTGGGAGCTTGTTTTGGGGGAAAAAGGATGTAAAAAGGCTTCTTTTCAGAAAACATCTTTACGCTTCCATCACACAAGCCTGCCAGTGTCCTCGTGTGGAGCATCTGCCCTGGCCCCTTGGTGTGCTTTATCTGCAACAGCCTCAGTTCACAATTGGAGAGTTTTGTACCAGGAGTAGGATCTGAAGTCTGTGTACAGATTCTGTCTTTTGATGCCGGCAGCATAAAGAGTTTATTATGAGGCCGAGAAGACAAAAAGGGTTCTCTTCCTCCCAGCTGGAGTGACAATTCTCTTTCATCATCCCTCCTAAGTTCCCAAATGAAGTTGTATATGAAGATTAATTTTTAAAATTACATTTTTAAAAAAAGAGAGGGAGAAGAGAACTCTATGACTTTGGGCCATGAATATTTGGGGGAATGATGTTCACCGTAGAACACTGATATTGTCCTGATTCTTTGGCAGCTGGAGGGTGGTATGTGAGCTAAGCATCCAAAGAGCCTTCTCAAAGGTAACTGCTTAGGATCAGTCTCAAAAGGCCTGGTTCACCTCCTAGGGTAAATGAACCATTACAAAGAATCCAGTATTGTGTTCTTCAAGTTATACTCATTCATAATAAAGGCAGATTCATCCTGTTTCTTAACTTGCGTAACTGTCGTAAAAATTTGCTTTTCCAGTAAGTAGGTATCTTATGTGTCAAATAGATGTCAGAGGCTGTTAGCAAGGGGTTCAAATGTAAGCTAGTGTGTTCTCCCTTCATCTCTGGACCTTGTAATTGGGCCTGATATTACATGGGGACTAACAGGGATCATTGGAAGAGCATGGCCTGGGATGAGATTCTCAAATCATATCACATAAGTCAGAGCTCTTACCCAAAACAAAGCTTTGCTGAATAATTTCAAGGGTACAGGTCATCAAGAGATTCAGATGAAGGAAAGAAAATATGGGAACCTCAAGAACAGCTCCCCATATCCTGTCTTCCCTTATTAAATACACCTCCCACCCAGAATGATAGGTGAAGATCATGGGATCACCACTCACTACAAAGCATTTTGATTATGAAACATCCCCATTTTATACTTCGGAGAGTTATATAGTTGATGTGATATTCTCCAGGGAGCCCTGCTTCATAGGTACTGGGTCCTATTTACTAGAGGTAATCTTGAGCCAGGGGCATCCTGAATATCATTACTCTCTTAACCCAGAGGCCCACTAGATGAGGGAATTACACCTGGTCACTAGCCTTCTTTTTATTCCCCTGGGTCTCCCACCACCACCACCACCACCACCACCCCAGAGAAGGGAGCAAAGGGATGGCAGGCCAACTTCCTCCTAGCTGCTAAGCAGTTGTGTGACTTTGGGCAACTTTGAGCCTCTCTAGTACTTGGTTTCTTCATCTAGAGTAAGAGTTACCTTCATCTAACGTTTTACAGTTGATAAAGCATTTTCACACCTGTGAACTTAGGCTTCGTAATTCCTCTTCATAGCCAACATTATTATTCTAATTGTGTAAGATATCATACCACCCAAGTAGATCTCAATTTGGCCCCCTCTCTCTCTGCTAGCTGTTGATTCCAAGCCATCCTCATTGCTTCCTGGCTTCCTGTGGGGCCTTCCTAACTGGTTTCCTAGTGCCTCCTTGCCTCCTCCACTGCATATTTTTCACATGTCACCCCAAATAATCCTCTTAAAAAGTAAATCAAATTATGTCACTCCTACTTATAACCCACAGTGGCTTTCCATATGGCTCTTGGAAAAATTGTGAAATACTTCTCATGGTGTATATGATCTGCCTTTTCCCCCAAACTCAGTTTGACTCACTATGCTTTAGCCACAGAGGCCTTTCCATCTTCAGACAGGTACTCCTTTCCTGCCTTGGAATCTTTCCATGGGTTGTTACCCCCACCCAGAATCCTTTGCTTTCTCCCACTATCTTCCACTGCCCCTCCCCATTCTTTTTTTTTTTAACATTTTATTTATTTATTCATATGAAACACAGAGAGAGAGAGAGGCAGAGACATAGACAGAGGGAGAAGCAAGCTCCCTGAGGGGAGCCCAATGTGGGACTCTATCCCAGGACCCCGGGATCACAGCCTGAGCCAAAGGCAGACACTCAGCTACTGGGCCACCCAGATCCCCCTCCCACCCCATTCTTCAGCAAGCTGTCCACAGAACACTTCCCAGCCACCCAGTATAAGTCAGGGCCCCAATCCTCATCTCTCCGCGCACTCTTCATTTTCCCTATCACTCACATTATAATTTGCGTGATTGTTTGTTTACTGTCTCCTCTACGATGCAGTAAATTCTAGAACAGGAACTCTATTCTATTCACTAGTTTCCCCCTAAATTCTAGCGGAGTGCTGCTGAAACTCAAGAAAGATTAAGTAACGTGGCCAATGTCAGGCTTTTGACCTGATATTCATAGAATTTCAAAGCCCTCTAAAGCCCCATGGCTTGTATCTTGGTTATTTTGAGCCACCATCTTTCCTACCCCATCACCCTAAATAGGACCATATGAGCGAAGAACCATTTTATCTGCCCCAACGTGATTATGAGCAGGCAACTGAGTACATTTATTTTTTGCAAGGCAGTATTATGTAGTAATTAAGAGGACAGACTCCAGAGCCAAACTCTCTGACTGTAGATTTCAGCTCTGCATTTACTAGCTGTGTGACCTTGGACAAGTTATCTAATCTCTCTGTACCTCAGTTTCCTCATCTATAAAATCAGGATATCTATTGCATAGGGCTGTTGTAAGGATTAAAGGAGTGAATATACATAAAGCATTTAGCACACTGCCTAGCAGGTCATAAGTACCACATACAGGTTTAGAATCACTCTGTTTCATTATTTTGAAAATTAATGCATCATGTAATTCTTTTTTTTTTTTAGATTTTATTTATTTATTTATTTGAGGGAGAGAGTGAGTGGGGGGAAAGGCAGAGGGAGAAGGACATGACCTTGAGATCATGACCTGAGAGGAAACCAAGTCTGATGCTTCACCAACTGAACCACCCAAGTGCCCCGATTCTTTTTAATTTAAAATGTCCAAAAGGCTATAATAAATAAGTCTTTCTCCTCCATCAACCTCCCAATTTTCTTCAGTCTCCCAATTCTCCCCAGAGAAAACCACCCAGAAACCAATTCTCGGGGCTCATTCCAGAGATGGTTTATGAATATACAGCTCTATGTGTGCACACCCATGCGTGCGTGTGTATGTGTGTGTGTGTGTCTGTGTGTCTGTGTGTATCCTTGCCCACAGGTCCCAAAAATCTAAATTTCTCTGGTGTTTGTTTGGGAGAGTTCAGTCTCTGATAGGGCTTGTTTTTGTTCATCCTCATTCATAGAGGAGGTTATGCTTTGTTTCTGTGAGATAAGAGAAAGTGAATCTGGGTTTGTCTCGGAGTCGGGCCATCGGTGATTTTCCAAAACACCTGGCCCTTGTGGTGCTGTGTGCAATTAAAGTGTTTGTTCCTGCTATAGCAAGATGCGCCTTTGGAATCCAGCGCCTGCTTTCAAGGTGAAAACTCCCCCTGAAAGACGGGGAGCGCTCTAGTGGCGTGAATCTGAGAGAATGCTGAGAGCCATAATCATTTCTGGACTTGAGTGATTAGAAAATATGGAAAGCACTTCAATGCTTTAAAATTGCTCCATAGCACCCGGCCAAGAAAACAGATTGCTCTGGTATTTTTCCCCAAAAATTCACAATCATTTTCCATTCCAAGAACAGCCAAAAAAATTAACCCACGGCTCTCAGAAATAGTCATCTCTCTTTTAGTTTGCATCTAATCACTTGAATTCGCACGTCCTCGTGCCAAACTGTCACCTTTTAACAATATAGAGCGTGCTGGTTACATCACCAGTTGATGGCTTGAACGCTGCAGTGGCTACCCTATTACACTGAAGGGCAGGTCACTGATGCTCCTGGCGTCCACATGGCATGCAGTGTTCACAGAGGGCAGTTTTCTGCTTCATCTGGAAACATCATCAGTGGCTTACAAAAAGACCTCTGTCCCTTGGTCTCATCTGTTCCGCTCAAGTGTTCCTGTCTTCCACAACCCAGTGATAGAGCCATTGCCTTAACTGGTGGTTGGTTTGGCCCCTGAGCCTGAGTCACCAGATCCATCAGTATCTGTGTTTCCCTTATCTATTGATATGTAACAAAGCATCCAAGAGGCAGGTGGCTTAGAAGCACCACGGTATTATTATTTGCTCCTGATTTCTTGCATCAGGAATTTGAACAGGGATCAGTGGGCTGATTCTTCTATTCCATGTGGTATTGATGGAGCTCATTTGATGTTATCCAGCTATTAGATGGTCTGATTAGAAGGTCCAGAAGGGCCTCACACTCACACCTGGCACCTTTGAAGGCACAACTGGAAGGCTGGGCTCAGCTGGAACTCCCTCTGACTCTTCATGTTGTCTCAGGGCCTTTCCACATGGTTGGATGCAGTGGCTCGGGGCTCCAAGAGCAAATCTCCCAAGAGGCCCAGGTATAAGCTGCAAGGTTTCCAGTGACCTAGCCTGAGAAGTCCCTGAATGTCACTTCTGCATTCTACCAATCAAGCTGTCACAAAGGCCAGCCCAGACTCTGGGACAGGAGGAGGAGACTTTGCCTCTCAGTGGAAGACACCAAAGAACTTGAAGCTACCTTTAATCTAACCCAGTCTGTTTTGGGGGCACATACCAATTGATCATTGATTGGTTCCTGTGTTCATTGGTGTGCTCTGAATAGACCACACTGTTGGGAAGGGACAGAGCCATAGTCAGCCTCCCTTGGATGAAGGTTTAGTCCAAAGCAAGACTGAACAGTGTCTTTCCAGGGCCACAAAATGAACAGAATATTGTTCATGAAAGAAAGGAATCTGCTTATAGCTTACATAAATGGTTGGAATAAGGAATTTGTTTCTTTCATAAGAAAGCCCTAGAAAGCTAGCATTATCAATTTTGGGGGTCACAGGATGGCTGTCTGAATTGATGTTTCTAATAAATTCAGTGTCTCATATTGATTTTAACATTTTCTTTAAACAAGCCATCATATTTACCCAGATATACATCTTTATGAACCTAAAATAAGGATGCTGGGTATAGCACTTTTAGGTTGGATAGCTTCTACTATCAATTTGTCTAAATATTAATACCACGAACTAATATTTGCAGAATTCTTACTATGACCCAGGCCCTATGCTGAGTGCTCTACATAAGCCGTCTCATGTGATCCTTACATTAGCCCTACTCCATCATTCAGAGAAGGACACCAAAGTGTAAAGAGATCATGTCTTGCCTCACCAAGTGATACAGGCAGTAAATGGCAGAGCCACAGTTTGAACCCTATATCTGCCAGACTCTAAACCTGTGTTTATGCTTCTTGATCTCTGCTGCCTTGGGTAATCTCATGTCCAACTCTGTGTTCCCTGTTGTCCTGGTGTAGATCCCAGCCCAAATAACAGGAGCTCTGACCAACCCCTGGACCAGTTATACACTCGGTTTGTAACATGTGAAATTCCCATACATACACCTTTGCAGCAAGGCCCGTCTTAGCCTTGACTCCTCCCATCACAGCCCCACACCGTGAGTTCCAGACATTCTCCTAGGCCCTCCATGCACCTTGACTCCTCCCTCAGCTGCCGCTCAAGTACATGTATTACTGTTGATCTACCTGTCCAGGATGACATGGTACCCCATGGATAACCCTGCAGTTCCAGGAAAGGCCAATGACTGCATGATGGAATGGGGAGACTGATGGGGGAGGAGGCACACAGAATGCCATTAGAGATTGGCTCTATAGCTATGAGGAGGTCAGCCTGTGGTCCAAAAGTCAGTCTGCCTGGGTCCAAATCCTGACTCAACCTCTTGCTCTGAGACCTTCAGAAAGCTTCTCAATCTCATTGGGCCTCAGTTTTCTCACTTTTAAAATGGGGTAATGATAGCACCACCAGCATATGTTTATGATTCACATTGCTCCAGCTTTTAGTGCCTTGGTTTCTTCACCTGTAAAGGGTAATGATAGTTCTGCTATCAAACATGTATGGTGAACATTCAATACAATAGTATCCCCAAATCATTAAATTGGTGCTCACTGAGTGTAGGCAGTGATTTCCCAGTTAAAATTGTGTTCAGTGTCATGAAATAAAATCCAACTGCAGTGGGTTAATTTAAGAGGTTTCTCTAAGACTTGATTTTTTTTTTTTTTGGAAAAGTTTTAGGTTCACAACATAATTGAGAGGAAGGTAAGAGATTTCCCATATACTGCTTACCCCCACACATGAACATCCTCCCTCATTATCAATGCCACTCACAAGTATGATACCTTTGTTACCAGGAATGAACCTACAGTGACATTGTAATCACCCAAAGTCCATATTCACCTTAGGGTCCACTCTTGGTACTGTGTATTCTATGGGTTTAGGCAAATGAGAAATGACATATATCCATCATTATAATATCAAACCGAGTGTTTTCTTGCCCTAAAAATCCTCTGTGCTTTGCCTGCTCATGCTTCTCATATGTGCATGCACACACCCCTGGCAACCACTGGTCTTTTCACTGTCTCCATAGTTTTGCCTTTTCTAGACTGTCACAGAGTTGGAATTGTACAGTAGATAGCCTTTCCAGATTGGCCTTAATATTTTTTTAGGGTTTCCTTTCTCTTATTTAACCAGAAGCCCAATAGGAAGCAGTCCAAGGCTGGTCACATAGCTCCAGTCTGCCGTGAGGAACACAGTGTCCTTCCGTTTCTTCATTCTTCCATCCAGAGCTTGTTTCTCTCATCCTCATCTTCAGAAGAAGACAGCTGTTCCCCTTCAAATCCCCCCACCTATCATATCCTTATTCTGGGAAGAAGACAGTGCAGCTGTCTTTTTTTAATTGGAAGAACCTTAGTGTTCCCAGAAGCAGACTTCCACTTACACCACACAGGTCACAACAGAGCTATGTGACCACCCCAACTTACAAAGGAGCAAAAATGGGGCACTCTGCCTCCCCAAGCATGGAACTCCACGTAGATCCCAGTGAAGGTCAAATACGTTCCCTTCTTCTTCCTGTTCCTAGGAACCTTAATCCTCTCTTCTCGGGTGCCTGATTTACAAAGAAGAGATGTGATGTTCCCTTCTTTCTCCCTTTAAAGGGCTCTCTGTTGGCCCACAGGTCCAACTTTAATCCAGTGACCCCAGATCCTGCTCCGGAAAAGGCATGCCCCAAAACTTGCCATCTAAGAATCCTGGCTCCCCTAAAGTATCAGTAAAATCATGCCCAACCTCTGCTCAAAACCGTCTCACCAATGGTAAATACCCTGGTGCTTACCGAGGCCCTAAGGCCCCCGGAGCCCTGCCTGTCTTCCCTTCTCCCTTCCTTTCTGCCTTTCTCTGCTTTCCTCCCTCCCCCCTTCTCTCTTCCTCTCCCTTCCCACTTCTCTGGCTGCCCACCAGCTTCTTCTCACAAACTCCAAACACACTCTTGCGTCAGGGCTTTTGACATATTCCTTCTTCCCTCAGACATCCAAATACTCCCTGCCCTCCCTTCCTTCAAATCAGCCTTCATATGTCACCTGACCAGAGAGGCCTTATTCAATCAACCTTTGCAAAGTAGCAGGATCAAAATGATGATAATAAATCAGAGTTTCGGATCTTCCTTGACCTGCTTTATTATTTCTCTGTAATGCTCATCACCATGAATGTATTTGTGCATTGTTCACTGCCTGTCTCTCCCTCATATCTCTGACAGGACAGGACATGGGGCAGGCTGTATCTCCAGGGCCCAGCATACATATGGACCCCAATACAGATTTGTTGAATGCATTAGATGAGTGCTTGCCTTTATCATTTTTCTGCTGGAGAGCTCTCTGTCTGTAGCCATGTGGGCTATCTTAGCCCATGCCCGAGCAAAGGCTCTCTTTGGTTGGGACCACCTAAGTCCTCGTCAGTTGAGGGCTGTCCCTCCAATGGTGAATAGTAGTCATTTCTGCCATGGCCACCACTGTATCCCCTGCCTCTTGCATGGCACTGACATGAGGTAGATGCTCAGTCACTATTTGCTGGATGAGTGAATAAATCTCCCTCTGGTTCTGGCAATATTGCTATGGTGGGAAATGTTTGCTCTGTCTGCTGCCTTCTTTTTTCATTTTTGTTAAAGATTTTATTTATTCATGAGAGACACAGAGAGGCAGAGACATAGGCAGAGGGAGAAGCAGGCTTCCCTGGGGAGCCTGATGCAGAACTTGATCCCAGGACCCCGGGATCATGACCTGAGCCGAAGGGAGACACTCAACCACTGAGCCACCCAGGCATCCCTGTCTGTTGCCTTCCTGGTGAGTTGTGTTCACTTCCGCTTTTCTTTCCAAACTCTTGGTTCTCCTTTTTCATTTCCTTTTCCTTCCTTTGAGATAGCTTTGGCTCTTTTTCCCATTGCATTCCAGGGGCCTAATTTTCTATGTTCAAAGAATTACCATCATTCCGAAATTCTAAAAAGTTTATTTGAGTCTTTCATTCGTTTGTCAAAATCAAACACCTCTAAAATAGCTTCTACCACATAATGTTGTGTTAAACTGTGTGTGAGAAGGAAATCGCAAAAGGAGAAGCCCCTCATTCAATCTCTGTGGATTCGGGGATTATCTTCTACAGTTCCAGAAATTGCTCCTTCCTCGTAGAATTTTAAATGTGATTTACATTTTTTCATTGTAAAAACAACTTTATTAATAGCAAAATCTAACAAATAAGTACACCTGGTACCTTAGAAACACACAAGTGGAAATAATACTGGCCTACTGGGCTATAATTGAACTGAAGGATTATTTAACTACAGGGCTTGAGGCGGTTTAGAACAGCAGGGTCCCATGCCTGTATGTAATTCCCTTCGGGCTGTTTGTTGAGACAAAATCTTCAGAATCCCATAATGAAATGTCTGAAAATGACACTGTGCTCATACCTACCTTATTTGCTGTTAGACAGACAGACAGATGTTTCCCACTGTACATTCACTTCACGTTATCAGAGCCAATCTCACTGTTGTGACTTTCCAGCCAACACATTCATGTTACATTTATTCAGATTGGTTGGGGGAGCATCCTGGGAGCCTTTCTGTTGCCTTCCTGAAGGACAGTTTTGCTCCCTCCTTTCCCCCTCCAGTAGCTATTGTGACATCCCAGTGCCATCTGTCCTGTCTTTATCGGTCTGGCTCAGGCGGTGGGAGGTGAACGGGCAGCTTTGGTGACCTGAATTCCAGGACATCTCAATTGTAAAAGCCTCACAAATGAGTAGCAAATATCTCTTTTTCTCACTGTCTCCCCCCACAGGTTTTCAAACTTAAAAAAAAAAAAAATCAGCAGAACCTTTTGCTCAAAAGAATTCCCACAGGGAAGAGTAAAAAAAATGTTTCAAACTGTTAGAACTGTTAAGAGTTCACTCATGTCAAATCCTTTAGCAACATGCCTGATTCAATACCCTTCCTCTAGATCAGCGAAAATCAACATAAAAGCAATGAAGACACCATTTACAAAATGCAACAAAGCCACCGACTACCAAGCGTTAACCCAAAGGAAATATTTAAGAACGTTATAGCGCAAACAATAAGTAATCGGTTCTGAAGAACATAGAAAATCTAAATAAATGTTGATTCATTATAGAGTTTTCAGTTCTCCCCAAATTAAACTCTAAATGCAACTCAACCCTGATTGAAATCCTGAGAAGATATTTCATGGGACTTCATCACTTGGTTTGTAAATTTATAGAGAACAAGCAAAAGAAGAGCACAGACACTTTTCTGAAGATGAACAAAAAGGGGAAAATGCCCATTAGAGATCAAAATGCAGCTCATAGATGCTCTGGTTGAAGTGCTTGGCAGGAAGGAGGAGAGGCTGGACCAGAGGCAGCAGGGGTCTCTCCAGGAATAGCAGTAAGATGTGAGAGCCACTGCCCCCATGGAATCTGTTCATCGCTCTCAGTGAAGCACTCTGGGGAAAGGAGAGGGGCTTCCTGGGGCATTAGAACCACTTATTTGAAGGAACAAAGCCCTCAATCCTGAAGCAGTGAAAGCACACATTTATGGAGGCAACATCACGTTGTAACAAGTGAAGATGAATGAACCAAATTGGACCTCCATGTTGGGGTGCATAGAGTGCCGAGCACAGTGGTGGGCAGAGTTCTCAGGGTGTGAACCTGATGTCTTTTCCTAGAGAAAGTGAGCTTTGAGGGTGGTTCTTGGAGGAGGTGAGGAGCCTGGGCAGGCAGAGAAGAAGGCAGCAGTTTAAAGCGTTGGACCTCAGGGAGACTCAAAGAGAACCAAAACTATTGTCATTGATCCAACCACAATGGGGGCTCTTTGGGGATGAGCAGGCAAACAGGTGGCTCTGTGCTCCCTGAACGAACATTCTAGCAGTCTCTCCTTTCAGGGGGCACTAGGGCAGTGTGTGTGTGTGTGTGTGTGTGTGTGTGTCCATGTGTGTGTTGACCATACCTGTGCATGTGTGATTCAAGTGCAGGAAGGAAAGGGTCTTACAGATGGTGAAGAGCAAACACACAAGAGTAGAAGTTGGAAGTGCCTACTGTGTGCCACACACCTAATAGTCACCTTGGGTGATTCCCTCAATGGTGGCTATGGAAATTGTTGTATGTTTTACCTCTGAGTAAACTGAGGTGCACAATGACATTACTTGCTCATCATCACTTAGCTCCTAAGTTTATCCTCAGAGCCCGGATGCCTTCCATGCTCCCAGGGCTCCCACCTCTAGTCGCACATGTCCATCTCTTATCCACAGAGCCAAACACCTATTTTGTAAAACCATTCCAGTTCCTTAACATACATTGAGTGTTAACGTGAAGCTGACACTAAGATTTAAAACGTTCACTTGCTTGCTGAGTTTTCCTTTTTTTTCTCACCAAACAGTAGAACTTGTTATTTCCCTAGCTTCTATTTTTAAAAACAGCTTCAATATGAGTTTTCATAAATTGTCATTTGATCCCAGAAGCAAGTCATTTTCAGGCCTATTTCATTCAAAATGTGGGGAAGTTTTCCCTGAAAGGCAGTATTGTAACCTTTCTCTTTATCCCAAGTCATAGATCAGTTTAAATTAGCAAGAAAAATGTTTGTATCCAGCCTCGGTTGGTAAGTGAATAGGCAACAGGAGTGGAAATCTTCACTGGAGAAGAATAAAATCCAATCTACTGTCTGTGTTTTTAATAAGATGACAGTAGTTTAAATGCCTGGATAGAGGAAGACAGACTATTAATGCCTCTCACAGAGCAAGCACAGGGACAAGTCAAATAGCTCCTCTCTTTGGGAAATAATAAAGCATTACTCTTGGATTTGAACAGCAAAGATGGTTGAAATTGAATCTCTCTTTGGGTTGAACACATTATAAATAAGTTTCATTTGGGGCATGAAGGGAATGTGAATGACCTTATTGAAGTCAATGATTTTGAGGATGGAAGGGGGTTCTCTCTCTCTCTCTCTTGCTCTCTCTCTCTCAAGTTTGCTTTGAAGTAAAGGCCACAAAGAAATGTGGCCCAAGACCCAATTTTGATGGCACTTGAGTTTATACATAGCACAAAGAAGGGAAAAGACACAGAAGCATCCGTAATCTTGCAGATTCATCTCTGTTCTCTTGAACTTATCACATGCTCAAAAGATGCAGTTAGAAATCCTTCTGAGGGAAGGACTCAGAGTCCCAGGGAGAGCAAGCAGCTATCACAGGCATGAGGGTGTGGAGGACCAAAGGATGGAGGCAACCCCTGAAAATGCACTTTGATTTTACTGACAACTGCCCATTCCAAATGTGTGTTGATACATAAATACCATCTGTGATGTAAGAGCATTCAAAGGTGTTTTCTTCCAAATGAAACACTAAAGACACCTCTGCTTGTTTAATGAATGGCAAGGCCTCTCTTAATAAAGAGCAGGTTGGATGACTTGCATACAGTTAGGAGACAGTATGCTGTGATCGTAGCCAAAACTCTTCCCAGTTTGACTCTTGCATCTGGGTTGTGTGCTGTGTGGTGTGCTCACCTCTGGATGTTGATCATGTTGTAAATGCACATCCTCAAGCTACTGTCAGTCTGTTTCCCTCTGACCCCACGATATCAGATCCCCCAAGCCTGTTCCTCTCTCCTCAGTCACTACAAAGAATTTCCTCACCCCACACCAAACTGTCCTTTATACCTTGTCTAGAGGCTCAAATAAGACTATATGATACACATGCACCCGTGTCACACAGTCACTGACACACATTCACACACATATCAAGAGTCCAGCAAGATTGTCGTTTTTACGAAGCTTTTGGTCTATGTCAGATTGATTTCTTATTTGTGTGTGGATTCATGTATTCATTCATTCATGTACGATACACATTTCTATTGCAAGCTGATGTGAGTGTAGTGTAGTGATGTAGTGATGGAATAACCCATTGGGAAAGATGGTTCTTTACAAGCCCCCACTATAGATAAGTCTCTGGGTGAACAGTAGCCAGTGCTTATACTGGACTGGTTTAAACCTGGAAACCAGTTTAAACAATGTTGCTGCATCTGAGCTTCCCAGTGCATTGCAGTAACCCACATGGCTACTTCTGAGGTGGTGGTTTCCCTCTGACTTCCCAAGGCGGCAGCACTTAATCCCAAAGCAAGTGCAACTTTGCTTCAAAGCTACGGCCTTAGGCCAGAACAACCGTCATTGCCAGGAGTTCAAAATCATAGTGAGTCAGTTTCATTCCAGAAAACTATTTGTGATGAAAATGTTCCTCTGCCATTTCTAAAAAAACCTTACCCAGTTATTCACCTTCCTTTCCATGCATGCACCACGTTTCCATTCATGATGTAATAGGTCATGCAGAGTTTCCTTGCTAGAAAAAAGTTTCAGAACCTTTTCTAGACTTCAGGAGTGTACACCATCTTCTTTATGCTAGTGAGGATCAGCAAAAAGGATCTGACCCTTGGAGTGTAACAGTAGGATCATCCAGTATGCCTGTTGAGATGGGCTTTCTCCCCTGCTAGGTGGGGACTCTTCCCCATGTAGAACTCTTCCCATCAGACTCATGGGAGGAGAAACATTGTGTAGTTGTTAGACCCGTTGTGAAACCAGCCACCTTGGTTCCAACCCCAGATCTGCCACTTACTTGCTGCATGATCCTGGGCACGCTATTTAACTTCTCTCTAGCTCGGCTTCCTTTGTAAAACAGGGAAGATAATAATATCTATCCCTTAAGCCTATTAAGTATACTCACTACAGTGCTATTCACAGGGCATGCAGAACATTGCCTGGCACATCATTAGTTCCATGTAGATGTTTGTCAAATAAATTGCTCTCAGTTGTTTTTTTTTTTCTTGCAATCAACATATTTCCAGGTACTTTTCAGTAAACCAGTATTAAGTTTTTGAATTATCTTTTCTCTATTTTCCCTTAAAAATAAGCCTATTTGTATGTGCCAATTTTTTAGATCCCATCATACCTTTTTGGCAGTCTGGCCTTTCGTGGAGCAAAAGCTATCCTGGAGCTGTATGGCTGTAGTTTATGTATTTACAAAGTTGTACAATAAGAAGGAAATTGGCGTGACATAGTACTTAACTCATTTCCTTCCAGAAAGTCCTGATTTCATCTGGGGTTCATAGCTTTCAGATGTTCAGCAGACTAAAAAAAAAAAAATTCCTCTTCCTAACATATTGATAAAAATCTGGAAGAGCAATTACTGTATTAATTTTTTAGTCCTGCGGAAACATTGCTAGGTCACCATTTCTATCCATGGGGATTAGAAGGTCCTGTCATGCCTTGCCTCCTCCAACATCGTCAGATCTCTGGTCCACTGGCAGGCATTTGCTATTTGATCTAAGGTGTATAATGGACTATTTATGAAACATGTCTTCATCTCCTGCCCTATCTTCACATCTGGATTTTAAACTCACTTGTATAGTTCCACATTATACCATATGGCATTTAATTAGGCGTATTGGTAAATGGATTTACACTTAGATGAAATTTAGATGATTGCATAAATATTCTTTCTACTTTGAATTTGATCCTTTAAGGTCTTCATAACTTGGGGTGATTGTTTCTATTATGGTAGGGATCCAAATAATCAGTAAAGTGACATCCTGCACAATGCTGGAGTGCAAGATACATAATTATAAGGATAGCTTTTCTTTTCATCTCTTTCCACATTAGTGGCATTAATTTCTTGTTGTTTTCTCACTCTTTTTTCCCTCTTTTTCATCCTCTTCTCAAATTATTTTAACTTCTCAGATTTCTCTCTTATCCCTTGCCTTTTATCACCCTTCCTCCTCCCTTCCCCCCACTGAGATGGCTGGAGTTTTTTGTTTTGTTTTGTTTTTTCATTTTGTTGCTTTTTCTCTCCCTCTAGGATGCTTTTCTTGTGCGCTTTTCTATATTGTTTGATGCTCAGTACATCATAGGGTAGAAACTCAGCTGTGCTGACCCGTGGCTGAATATAATTTAGCACTGATTCTCTCTGCCTGGCAAATACCACTGACTCCAGCCAGGCTGCAAGATGGGATCCAGGAGAACATCCAAGTTGTTCTCTAGCCAGCATGCAGTATCCATTCTCTGCACCAGTGGTTTTTTCCACTTCCATTTCCAAGATGTCACCGCCATTTTGTCTTCTGTGTGCTGAGGACTCTACTGATGGTACTTTTGCACATGACGTAAATCCTCTTAAATTTACAGAGGCAGTGAAAGGGATTCCAAGAGTTGAGGCCACATACATCTTCCTCCCTGCAGAGACACTGAAAACAGAATAGTTGAAACTGCAGGGTTAGAACACTAAAATGGAAGGAACCATAGGCATCAGTACCAAAGGCAACTCAGCTGAAGAAGATCAACAGTGCACTATTAAATAGAGATCTAATTCAATTCAACAGCGTTTGAACACCTACAGAGTGCCAGGAACTCTGCTGGGTGCTGAAATTAACAAAATAAATAAGAGGATTCTTTGCCCTGTAGGGCAGAAAGCAAATAGGTTAAGGTACATTTGATGAACACACAACAAAAGTATGTACTTGGAACAGACACACAGGAGGACCTGACTCCCACTAGGGATGGGGGCCGTTCAGGGATGCCGCCTGCAGGAGGGAACCTCAGAACTGGGTTCTGAAGGATTGAATAAACTAGGAGACCTAATAAAAGTCCAACATGAAAAGTGCAGGATTCAGAGCTATCATATTTTGATTTTGTGTTTTGAAAGCATGACGCTGGAAAGTGTGAAAGGTAGGTGAGAGGTGTTGAGAGTAGACAGGAGGAGGTGAGAAAGATTGGGAATTGAGAGTTCAAATAAGACTATGGCAAGAGCCTCAGACTAAGGCAGGGGCAATGGGAATGGAGCAGGAAGGATGGAATTGAGTTTAGGGATGGAACTGATAGAGCTTCCGGACTGGTTGGGATGTGGGTGTTGCTTATGATGTGGAAGCATTAGCACCATCTGGGGCCCCACCCTGTGGATCTTGCTTACATGTAATATAGCCAAGCTCCTATGTCTGTGAAAGAAAGTGGGCCTGTCTAGACATGTACCACCTCAAGTCCTTTTTTTAAAAAGGAGGAGGGGGGACAGGAAAAGGGAATGGAATGTTTTGCCACTTTAAAGACTTAGTAATATATATGTCAGTATCCTGCACCCAAATTTGATAAGACTTAATCAGAAAATTTGTTTTGCTTGATTTCATGAATATAATCTTTCAATTTCCAGAGATGCAAAAATGTGCCCAAGATGTTATAAAATGTCATTAATGAAAACGTTAGCTTTCCTAACCCCTTACCTACACAGGAAAAAAAAAATTATCGAAAACATGTTTTAGAACCTTGCTATCAGAAGAGGTCAGACAGATTTTCTGAAATAAGAAATAAATTCCAAATGTTATACAGATGGTACCTGATACTGTGTGCTCTTTGCTATTCAAACTATAGTTTTTTACTATCTTTGACAATATCATTTTCTCCCTGGAGACTCCGCCTGAAAAAGAAGATACCAGAAAAAGTATTAAATATTCAGCCAAAACTCTGAATTGATGCCCACAGAGACCATTAGAATGACAATCACTGGAATAGGTAACATTTATTGAATACTTAATTTGTGCCAGACACTGTGTTAAGCATTTTATATAAATTAAGTCATTTAATTTTCACATCAACGCTATGAGATAGGAACTTCTATTATAGTCATTTAACATATAAGGATGGTGAAAGTTATAATAGTTACATAATAAGAAGTGATTGATGGAGCCATGTTCAAATCCAGATTTGTTGGACCCCAGAACTCACTCTTTTAACATTGGATGTATCCACTTTGCTATACAGTTGAAGTCCCTTTTGAATGATCCTTTTGAAAGTCAAAACTTAAAGGTGTTTATAATATCTCTTTGCCTGAGCTGGACATTCTTTAAATAATGCCAGCAGCCCCCATGTACTTGATGTCAGATTATACAAAAGAATATGACCTTCATAGACTTCCTTTGGCATGATGTAATTGGCCATTATTTTTGTCATTCTTTTCCTTTCACCTGTTTCTCCTCCAATATAAGCTTGTGAAATGGATGTTAGAACAAGTTTCTAATACTAGGTCAGTTATTGTTACTTACTATGTTAGCCTGGATATTCATTACTCACTGAGCTTTGGCACAATCATAGAATGATGGCTCCCATTGATGGAACACTTCCAATGTCCCAGGCATCGAGTAAAGCCCCTGACAACAACACAATAGGGAGTACTAGAATTAGCCCCATTATAGATAGGTAAACTAAGGAGTATTTTATTACAAAGTCACATATCTAATAAGAATTAAAGTCTGGATTAGAACTCACATCCATTGACTCTAAAACATACTGTACTGCAAGATCGCCATGTTCTGCATCATGGTGAGGTCTCTTGATAACAGATTCATGCTGATTTTGAAAAGAGCAGAAGAATGCTATCCATTTAAAGGAAAACCAATAGATGCCTTAAAGCCATATTAATGCCTACCATGTTTTTTTAATGAATAATATGTGCCAATTACATGTTAAGTACCTCTAGTCCTCACCACAACCCTACAAGACAACTATTACTGTTTCCATTTTATGTAAGTATAGGAATGGAGTATCAGAGAGGTTCGGTAACATGCCCAAAGTCTCATGGCTAGTATGTGGCAGACCCAGTTGTCAAGTCAAGGTCCATAGAGCTCCAAACTCAAAGATATAGTTTTAGGCTGTATCATCACTTGCTTTTCTCCATCCCTTCGGGGAGAAAAACATTCTGACAAAGTATCAGTATTTAAAATTATGTTAAAGTTGTCATTGAGATTTTTAATTACACAATTAAAGGGATACTCATAAAAACCCAGGAAATCTTTTTTTAACCACACTGTTTTGGGTTGATCCTCTTGCATAGGTTTCTCACTGTTTTTCTTTAAAAATCCTTTCCAGAAACCTGCTTGCTCTGTCCTATACTCTCTCTCCTGCCCCCAACCCACCTCAAAAGGAAAGCAACAGAACAGCACATCCAGGTCCCATTTTTCTTGTTTGATCATCCAGAGCATGTAAATTACAGTGAAATATGGCCTGAGTCAGCTCCTCACAGGATGGAAATCAGTAACCATTGATATTGCTAAGCAACACCGCAGAGGAGCAAGGCTGCAAATTAGGTGACAAATTTATAAGAAGTCGGAGTATCTGGGGACTCACTTGGGCATTTCATTATGGACCATCTGGATGATCCACAGTGATGACCACACATTATTGTTCACCGTTCGAGGATGATAATTCCCATGTAATTATGGCACCTCCCTCTGTGGTTCTAACTAGCCTCTCAGAACCTTTCACTATATTTTTCATAATCCAGACAGTTCCTTGCAAGATAATTGGGAACAGTTACACCTAATGGGCAACTTCCATTCTTTCCCAAAATAAGATTTGAAACAAAACATAAATGATGCCACTCCATTGGCTTGTGTGAAGGCAGAGCCAGCTGGGCAAGAACATACATACAGGAGGGAGTTAGTCACAGGATGCTAGCAGCTCCATGGGCCTGACATGGGCTCCACCTTGGTGATCCCAGAGGAGCTGGAGGTGATGAGGTTCAATTTGCCCCTAAGCCAGAGATGAGCAGACTGTGGTACGTACACCAGGTGAACTTTGTTAGCTTCGAGAGAGACAAGGAAGTGAGCCCAAGTCCTTGACTCTCTGGAGAAGACTTGCCTAGCAAGGACCCCTCCCAGTTCCAACGGCCAAGCTGGTTTCATTTGTTCTTTCATTCATCCAACTAATATTTATAAGAATTTGACCAAGCAACCTGATTTTAACCCAAAGATTACAAATTGATGAGCCAAATATGAGCCAGGTGGTGTTTTGTTTTGTCATTGCTGTTTTGTTGTTTTGTTTTGTTTTTTGAGAGAGAGCACCAGCAGAGAGTGGAAGGAATCTCAAGCAGACTCCCCACTGAGCGTAGAGTCTGACATGGGGCTTGGTCTCTAGACCTTGAGATCATGACCAGAACTGATATCAAGAGTCAGGCAGTTAACAGACTCAGCCACCCAGATGACCTTCTAGGTGGTGTTTTTTAATTTGGAATTTGTTGCAACATTTTTTTAAAGACTTTATTTATTCATGAGAGACACAGAGAAAGAGGCAGAGACATAGAGGGAGAAGCAGGCTCCTTGCAGGGAGCATGATGTGGACTCAATCCCAGAACCCTGGGATCATGACCTGAGCCAAAGGCAGATGCTCAACCACTGAGCCACCTAGGTGCCCCCATTGCCAATGTTTAAAAAGCAGGAATTTTCATGTAAAAATCCAGGTATCTGGCTTCCCTTGAATAATCAGCAGATCTTTCAACACTGCACCCACGTTTCCACATGGAGCTGGAGGTGCATGGCCATTGCCCATTTTTAAGCATGCACTGTCCAGGTGTCCATAATCACACCACTCCCTGTCCTTGTCTCCAGCCCACTCTGCTCACATCCCTACCTGGCGCCTGTGGCTCATTCATGCCTTGTCAGAATGCTTCTGTGCTCAGACACAGGCCAGATGCTGGGACCGTTCTGACTCCAGATTTGGCTGGTGATGTAACATCAGTGTTTGCTGGGAGCTGGGGCCTCAGAATGATGTCAGCAGCTGGACGTTAACAAGGAAATATACAGAGTGGGGTGACAGAAACATCAGCAGTAACAAACTAGTGTGGCCAGGTTTGCAGGAAGCAAAGGGTATTTCACAAAGGGGCTAGATTCAACGGGCATGAAAATCAGGTGATAAATTTGTGAGCAGTCTGTTCAGAAATCCTACTTTCAACTCAATAGCTGATGGAAGTCTGTGCCCCAGTTCAACCCTTTATTTTCATTTGCACAGTTCTTGCCTGGCATCCAAAAGCCTAAGTGAGAGGTTTTCATCTCGCAGAAGAAAAAGAAGCACTCATTAGCATAGAAAGGGGAGAGAGAGTCAGATGTGAAGGAACTCCATAGAGCAAAGGCCTCTCTGTTAACACCTTGTGTGTGACATCCATGTGTTGCCATGTGTAAGAGTACAGCTGTCCCTGGGCAAGTGTGTACATATTAGGAACTCTTTGGGAAGCTTAACACATGAACATCAGTGTCCGTCCACCCTCCCACCCCCCACCACGGAATGGTAAGCAGAAACTTCGGCTGTGAGTCAGTACTTTGAAAGCCTCTTTTGAGTGAGAATTTGAAGGTTAAAATATTCCTTTCCTTCTGACTTGAATAGGAAGTGAGGACTCATGGCTGTTTCCTCATTTAACCTCAGTCTCTCCAAGTTTATTTTTAAGTTTAAAAAGTTACTTGCATTAGCATGAATTTGATATAAAAGAATAATGACCAAAAAAAGCCTTTTAATGGGAAGCAATTAATTGTGGTGGCTTGTGCAGCCCGCCCCCCCCCCCCGCTTTTTTTGAGGTGAAATGAAACCAAAGCTTTCAATTGCACTGTATTGGAAACTACCTTTTAACTCAGAACTCGTGCTTATTGTGATGCAAGTTTTTCACAGGAAAAGACAAGAGAAAAAAGGTAAGGCCAGATATACTGCAAGAAACTTAAAAATTATATAGATCCACAAATATAAATGCTACATTTATGTTGGGGAGTGGGATGGGAAATTACAAATACTCAACTGTCATCCCCCCCTCCCATTCACAACATTTCAATAATAAAAATAAATTCACAAGCTTAAAAAAAAAAAAAAAGCCACCTCAGGCTGAAACTGCAAAACATGGCTCTGGAAGTTAGCCAGGGCAGCCTTTACCAAACTGAAAGTTTTTCTTTAGATGGTTTTCCTTGTGTTTAAGAGAAGAAGTCTAGGGGTTTTGTTGACTTGCACATGGCAAGCATTGGTGCCCACCCTCAGAGATGATCAGAGCTTGAATAGGATTCAGCAACCTCTTGCTAGGCCAAGTTGATGTTCATGTTGGACCTTTGGCAGACAGTGAAGAGGGGTACTAGTTACTAAAGATGTCTGTGCCACCCCAGTGCAAAGTGCTTTATATGCTTGTCCTCATCTGATCCTCCAAAAACCCTCCTGAGAATAGGTATTTATTGTTCTCGTCTTTATTTTTTTAAAGATATATTTATTTATTTTAGAGAGAGACAAAGCATGAACAGGAAAAGGGGCAGAGGGAGAGGGAGAGAGAATCCTCAAGCAGACTCCCGACTGAGCGTGGAGGCTGGTGCAGGACTCAATCCCAGAACCCTGAGTACATGACCTGAGCCAAAATCAGGAGTCAGATAGTAGACCAACTGAGCCACCCAGGCACCCTGTTCTTGGCCCCATTTTAACTGAAGAAGAGTTTGAGACTCAGAGAGGATCACCGGGCTCATAAGTAGTAGAGCCACTACTTTGACTTAGCCAGCTTGTCTATCTCACTCAGAAGCATTCTTAACCTTGATAATGATGTCATGGCATCTGTGCCTGCCTTCCTAACTTCAGCTTCTAGGGAAGTTCAACAAACCAAAGCATCCTAAACCTCACTGTCATTTGGGAGCTGTGCATTTATATGTTTTATTTAAGAAATGTGAAGAGAGTGTTGATAAGAGAAAAGCACTGTTCTAGGTTCTCTTGGAAGAGATCTAAGAGGAAGAGGATCTCGGTCTCCAACATGTGGACATCCTACTTGGAGACACTGGCTTGTGTGCAAATATTAGAAGGGAAGGTGCCTAGGTCCCGAGTAGAACACAGGTGGTCAGATGGATGATAGGTCATGTGCTATCCCATAAGTAGTAGAGCCACTGCGGGTAAAGGGGAGCCTGGGGGGCAATCCGGGGTAATCCGTGAGTGGGTGCCAGCCGTGCGCTGACCCCTGCGACCCCCGTTGCCATGTCTCGCAAAATCGAGGAAATCAAGGACTTCTTGCTGACAGCCCAGCGAAGGACGCCAAATCCATCAAGATCAAGAAGAATAAGGATAATGTGAAGTTTAAAGTTCGATGCAGCCGATATCTTTATACTTTGGTCATCACAGACAAATAGAGGGCAGAGAAACTCAAGCAGTCTCTGCCCCCAGGTTTGTCAGTGAAGGAGCTAAAATGAACCTGGCCCACTGATTTGAACTGTATTAAAATTTTTAAAATTCTTTAAAAAAAAAAAAAAGCCATGGTTATGGTCCATGTTTTGACATTCTCCATAGATCTGAGAGGAGAGGACTGAGGAAGAAATTTCTTTTACATGCAGGTCCCAACATAGTAGAATAGCTTTTGTAGTTGAGCAACAAATGGCAATTTAAAACCTCTTTAAGTAGTGTTGAATTTGTTTTAACAAACCTGTATAAAATACCAAATTCTCTAACTGCTCTGCTCCATGTCCCCATGGGTTCTACCTCACTCTTCTTTTTTTTTTTTTTTTTTTTAAATTTTATTTATTTATGATAGTCATCACAGAGAGAGAGAGGCAGAGACATAGGCAGAGGGAGAAGCAGGCTCCATGCAGGGAGCCTGACGTGGGATTCGATCCTGGGTCTCCAGGATCGCGCCCTGGGCCAAAGGCAGGCGCTAAACCGCTGCGCCACCCAGGGATCCCTACCTCACTCTTCTTGATGGAGCTTGTGGTAGTGAAGCTGCCCCTTACTATGGCTTAGTCAGTGTTATTATCTCATCTATCTCACCTTTACCACAACTTTATGGGATTAATATATTTATGCCTCTTACAGCTGAGGACACCGAGGCTTGGAGAGGTCAAGCAATTTGCTCAAAGTCACACAGCTAATAAGTGGCAAATCACAGATTCAAGTCTACACCCTGGTTTCAAAGCCCATGTCCTTAATTTCCATTTGCTACTGAAAATAATCCTTCCATGGGTTGATCTAATTCAGTATCTGCACACACCTTCTGGTGTGTAGCAAAGGCAACTTTACTGAGAGACTACCTTTGTATGAGAATGCCTTAATTTTTAGGTCTTCCACATTCAAACCAATACCAAAAATAAAGAAGCTCCTTGACTTAAAAAAATAAGTAATCATTTTTTTCCTATAGCTAACATTTAAGTAATAAATACTTGTTCTCACTGATTCCCCACCCCCTCTATTTTTCATTCTAATAAAATAAACCCAGCATAGATGCTTCTATTGACTTTCTGGCTTATATATCAGAATTTGAGGCCTGAAAGGTGAGAAGTCACTTTTCTCCTGCTCCTGTCTGGGGAGATTTGCTGAAAAGGGGGTTGAAAATACCAAAGGCCTCAAAAGTGGAGCTGAGAAAGTCGGTGTTGGAAGGAGAAATCTGTACCCATACTGTTCCTTTTTTTTTTTTAAGACTTTATTTATTTATTCATAAGAGATGCACAGAGAGAGGCAGAGACACAGATAGAGGGAGAAGCAGGCTCCCCATAGGGAGCCCAATGCGGGGGGGTGGGGGTGGGGGTTGATTTGGCTCAATCCCAGGACTCCAGGATCACACCCTGAGGCAAAGGCAGACACTCAACAGCTGAGCCACCCAGAGGTCCCAACCCATGCTATTCTTAAGAAAGGAGATCAGGGGCCTCAAAAACTAGCTCTTATTCACAGATTCTTTGATCCTGAAGATAAGACCCTTCCCTTGACTCACCAATCATGAAGTGTGGACAGGAATCAGAAGGTACCTTAAAGCAGGTCGTTATGTTGCAGGACCTGGAAAGAAGTGGATGGAAGAATGACAAAAGGCTCCATCCGTCCTAGAGAGCTGGGAGCATGGATGCCGGTGGCCGCAACTATCCAAATAGTGTGAAAGGAAGTGTGGTCACCATGACAGGCAGCATTCAGATCGGCTTACAGGCTCAACTCCAACACCAAACACTGGGTTCTGGAATTTTTTCTTAGGCTGTGTGGGCTTCTTAAAGAAATGTTGCAGTGAAGAGACACCAGGTGGTACCCAGGATGATATTCACTGGTGATTCATCTCTCTTCCGATCCTCTCTGCCTCTTGCTCAGTTGATATGATAGATATTGCTAGTGGAGATTAAACATCCCTCTCTTGAACTCCCTCACTTCCTCCTATCCCATAGAAATTCCACTTGGATGAGGCTGTGTTGGAATCCTAATCCAATAGTGTAATGGTACCTTGGTTAGTCTCTGTGGGAAGTGTGCTGACTGAAGCCATTTCCCCTAGAAGGTGAGTTTTCATTCATGCCTCTTAGGCCCTCTCAGGCCATGGTGGCTGAGACCACTCTCTGTGAGGCATCCATGGTCTGTAGGATACCAGCCAGGTGCATGATGTGCTCTGGCTGACATATGCATGTCGTGTTCATCCTAGTTGCATGCCACACCCCTCTTCCTGCACCCCCTGAGGCCCTGGTTCAGGAATGAGAGCCACTACCTCTTGGAGATGCAACCCTACCGACTCCAGGATGCTGTCTTGAACATCTGAAAACATGGGAACACTGAGCCTAGCATCTCACCATCCCTTCGCAGTATGCATTAAAGACTATTCTAACAGGGTCGTTTCCTTCCCATTCTTTTCTGCCTTTGCCTCAGTAAGCAACAAATATGATTCTCTTCCCTGGGGAGGATCTTCTTCCCTTGCCTTCCTTCCTCACTGTGCTTTGAGTTGCTATGTCTCCTGTTGTTCTTTGGCTTTTCACTACTTTTATTCCTTCTCTTCCACCATCTTTAGCTTCATTTTTGGTACGTTCTACTCAGTTCTTATCCCTCTGTCCCATTCATCCAAGGGAGCAGCGAAGAAACAATCTGGACCCTGCCATAGCAGCAACAGTGTGTGAGCTTTGTCAGACATGAACAGTTTCAATTTCAACTATGTAAAAATAAAACAACTGAAGAATATGTTTGTATTTATTTATACCTGATTTCACAAGAGATGGGGTAAAAAATAATCACATCTGCCACAAGCAGATGTTTGACAGTTTGTAACTGATACATAGAAAACAGGCAAGTGTATATGGAGAGGTTGCATCTAAAAAGACAGATCCATAAAATTGCAGTGGTTTATCTTTCCTGTATAGAATATGGTTTACACCCAACTTGGCAAACCCAGAGCCACCCACATTCTGTTTCCTGAGCAAATAGTTGTGAATACCAGCTGCTTATGCTACTGCTTTACCTCAGGGGAAGAGTAGAGGTTACAAAAAAATTAGCTGGATGATGTAATTTGTGAACTTACTATAAGGTTTTACGCGCATGCATGTGCATGCGTGCACACACACACGTGCATATATTATGTGTAAAGCCACCATGAACATGCGTTTAATATTTATGAAGGTATTTAGATCATTTAAAAATTCCAAGCTTGTGCAATGTCATATGTATAATAGACTACTGTTCTTAAAATATCTAGAAAAAAAATTATATTCCACTGAAGGCAATCCTCAGAAGTCATTAAAAAGACTTTCTTGTTATTTACACAAAATTCAATTTCTTATTGAAGTACTTGCACGTTTTGTATCTAACAAAATCCAGAGTAGACAGGTTTTTGCAGAAAGATAAGGATGAGGTGATTTTTCTCCTTAAGGCATAATTTTGCATTGGTGCATTAAAACAGCTTCAGTAAAAATTTAGGCAAAATGGAAAAGGGATATATATACACACACATTATATATAATATATATAACATATATAATGCATAATATAAATACAAAATAGAAGAACATTTATTATTATTGTCTTTTAAGCTAGATCCTTCATCTTGCACACAAAACCCATCAATTATTAGTTGATTTGGATGTGGATTTTCACTGGCTTCCCAAGTTAATGAGCCAGGGAGGCATTCTGCAGAACCACAGGAATATCTCTTGAGTCTAATTAATTTCTTGAGGTTTATTGGGAGACTGTTGTTATGACCAGGAAAAAAAAATTTTTTTTAACCTATTCACAATGTTGCTTAAAACAATCTGGAATTTTCAGATGAAGAAGAATAAAAGTTTCTATTTTAGAACTGAAGTAAGAAAAACAGACAGGGTGCATCCCAGCCTCGTCTCCTCCCCAGCCCCAGCTGACTCAGCACCCCCAGCTGATTCAGCACAGCTGTGCTTTCTGCCACTGGGGCCCATGGCCACTGGAGCCTTCAGCGGCCCGTGCACAGGAGGGGCTGCTGGTAGCCTCCCGTGCCCTGCCATCCAAGGAGCAGCGGGCGATGCTCGGCCTGGGAGACATGGTGCCCTGTCACCTGCCTGAGCCAGGTGCCCTCCCTCTTCTTCCCAGAGCACTCTGCACCTTTTGCAGCTCTTCTCAGCAGGCTGTACTCATGGTATTCACTGTTTTCTATCTAAAATATGTGCTAAAAGTGAAAGGGGAGGTTAGAGCCTGGTGTTGCATTTTGGGTTTTCCCAGGTAGCCACCTTAATCTCCGGGAAGTGGTTGTGTCGGGGAGGAGCCATTGAACCGAACCTCTGGGCCCATGATTCTGCGCAAAGGATGCCAGTCTGCAAGCCTCACGGGGCCTGGACATTGTCCTTGTTTGACCCTTTCTCCTGGAGTGTCACCTCTATAAAAATTATAGGGCCAGGCTAGACCCGGTGTGAAGTTCTCTTGCCACATACTCTGTTTCATCAGATGTTAAAATAACTGTGTCCTCTTCTGTAATGCAGGGCACATCCTACCCCCAGTAGAATAATATATTTTAAGTGATTTCTGAAAATGGGCCGTGAAAGCTGTCTGCCACATGGCCCATGTTTGCACATCCCTATATAGTTACGATTGCGGAATTTGACAGTATAACTCTGAATCTGATTAATTAAGAATGTGTAAAAACAAAGTTCTTGCATTACAGCTCGTTCCTTATCTTTGTGTCTTTTACTGTGATGTTGTAGAACTTGGATCATATGGAAAACTAAAATATTATGACACAATGACTGAAGAAGGTAAGAATGATTTTAGAATTGTATGCATTGGCTTTTTTTTTTTTTTTTTCATTTCTGGTGTCTGGTGCTTGCCCATTTTTTTTCATCTTTCTTTCCTCTTTGCATGACTTCAGTGACATTGTGTGATTTATTATTCTTTCCACATTTTCGTCTAGTTTTTGCCATCATGTTTATTTGGGATTGGAGACGTGCAATACCATGGGTAAACATGTTATTCCATTCAGATGATCCAAACCATCTCAGTTGTGTAACATATTCAGAGAAATGGTGTCGGCAACATAAGCGCAAGTACACACTCATGTGCCACCATTGTTTCCCACACGTGCTCACAACAACACATAGAAACACGCCCGATCAACACTCTTCTCTTAATATGCCCTGAATTTCAGAGTGGGTGGATGTTCTGATCTGTGCAAAGAAATGGGTGATATAAAGCAACTCTTGCACCCAAAACCAGATGGAGACCTGTTTCTGATGCACTGGGCTGTGGCCTCATGTTCTAAGCCCCCACAGTCCCTGTGCCCTCATCTAAGAGCATTACTCTGAGAAGCCAGGGCCACAGTTCCAGCCAATGGAACTGAATTCACTGGGGTTCACACTCTGTGGTATTGAGCACATCATTTTAACCATTTCCCCTGTGTCAATGAAGTCTGGCAGAGATTTATTTTTACATGAATTTACTAATGAACTCCAGGCACTACCCCAGAGCACCACCTTGACCCAATGAGAATCACTTCTGTTGAAATTAGTTCACCATGGAAGAGCAATTTGAAGATTTTGCTTTCTTGAGAAGGGAGTTGTCATATTGCCCTGGCCCCCATTTCACCCCACATGTATCTCCACCTCTTGAATAAGAAACAATATTTGTAAGTTATGAAAACATTTGGGGTTTCCACGTGATTTGTACACTGATATTGACAAGTAATCACAAAGTAGCCTCGAAGGAGAATCAGCTAATTTTGTCTTTCAGCATGAGAGAAACTCCCAAATGTGTTGCATATCTTGTTTTCAGCTTCTAGTATTTCTAAGTTGCCTTAGCTTGCCAAAGATCTAGTTGCTTTGCATCCAAGAAGCAGAACATCTGACAGCTCTTGGTAAGAGGAAGCCCCTTCTCTGCCTCCCCCCCACAACGCTGCCTTCTGCACAACACCCAGGCCCTTCTCAGTTGCTCTTGCTGTGCTTTCAGTTAACCACTGTGATGTTTTCTGAAGCAACAGGCCACTATTAGGATCTCAGACTGGGCCGCGTTATGGCCCAAGACCCTCCCAAGAATCTGGGGAAATGAGAACCCCGGAAACAGAAAGCTACCTATGAGAATAAGTGTCCTACCACCGAGAGGATAGAAAGCGCAATCCAGACCTTAAAGGAAGGCTCTGGTCCCAGCTTTTAGTTGTATTCCATGTCTTCAGACCACTTTGATTTTTATTGGTGGTTAGTTTGAGAAGCCAAAGCTTTGGGGGCTTGCTGACTTGATTTTTTAATCACACCCCGGGCATCTTGCTAGCCACCACCTTCGGGTTTGTGGCTCCAGCAGCAGGTGGGTCTCTTAACTTCCACCGGACCTGTCAGGACCCTCACCCTCTCTCTTTACTCCTTCCTGTCCTCTGCCCGTCACCCTTACCTTCCCATCATCGGGGAAGCTGCTGCCTCTCCATAGCTTTCGGTGCCCCATTTCCCCCTCACTCTGCTCTTTTCCTTCCTCTTTCCACATCCATTTGAGCAAAGGTTGCCATCGGAGCACTCTCCTTCTCAGCCTCCCTAAACCAGACGGTTCAAGGTCACACGAAGGTGCACAGCTGCAACTTTCGATCCCATGAGTCCACTTGATAACCACTGCACTTTCTAGGCAGGAAACCAAAGTCAAAATCATGTCTGCAATGAGGATTGTGGCTGGCCCTCAGCAAGACTGTGGGGTTGTGTTCAGGGGCCCCCCCCTGGGTCACCTTTAACATTTCTCATACTTTGCATTACCATCCCTTCTCACAAATCCCTTTGTGTCCGGTTCTTAGCTGAATATTCATCCCTAGTATGGCAATAGCTAATAGTAGCTAAAACAGCATTTTTAAATTGTGTTCTATGATGTACTCGTTTCATACAATGTCATTAGCAATTTTGCAACAACCCAGGAAAAAATGAAAAAAGCAAGTAAGACTGATTTCATAGTTTACTAAGTAGAAGAGCTTCTGAGTTAAGTTAAATAGTTTTCTCTCCCATGTGACTTGTCAGAGGCTTCAATATGCCGCTGTATGCTGCTGCACAGAGGAAATCATAAAGAGGGATGGAGTTCACAGTACTTCCCAGACTTCTTTGATCAGAGAACTCTTTCTTCCCTGGAACCTCTTGTGGGACTGTTTTGGAAATGCTAATTAAGGGTGCTATCCTACCCTTGGATTAGGAACCTCTGAAAGATGGAAAAGGCATTCTAAACACATAGCCACCCCTCTCAGGTACTCATAGAAAGGATACCTTGGGAACAGAGGTCTTCCTCTAGCCACAGCAGATCACACTCTCTGGCACCTGCCTCCATAACAAGCCAGGCCTGGCTGACCCCTAACTCTGGGATTCTATCTAAAAGGCTCAAAGCCAGCTCAGTAACCTAAGACTGGGCAACAGCCATGCATGACTTCTTCAAACTCTCGAAGGCCTTTCCCTTCTCATCAAAAATAATAACTCTGCTCGGTGCCTCTTCCTTCCTACAATTGAAGGAAGTGTAGTACAGATGAAGATGTTCAGGGCAGTAACTGCAGGCTAGCTAGCCTTCAGGAAATAGCCCTCACCATGTTTAACATTTCTTTTCCCAGGTTTAGAGATGTGACTAGCTCTTGAGCAGGGCTTTATGATCATTGCCCATATGACTAGTCATCACTTGTAGCCATTTCCAGGAAATTCTCTGGATGTGACATGAGGTCAGCTACTTTAAATGAGGGCCTGGCTTCCACCCCCCTCCTTCAAGTAGAGCAAATGGAAAGATGGATTATATGTGCCATTCCATATCTTAAGAGGAATTGAGTGATGATTTCCTAAATATAGAGAATTGTCCTGTACATATTCACCTCATTACTTTTAAGCACCTGCTACATGCAAATTACTTTGCTAAGTGTTTTGGGGAAATATGAGATTAAAAGGTGAGCAGTTTGCCCCCACAGAACTTACAGAGAGGGAGAGAAATAAAACACAGTAACTACCGAGCCACCAGAAAGAAAATGGTAAGTACCATAGGTATTCGGGAGAAGATGACAGGCTACACAGGAAAAGGAAGGATGCTTTCAACCAGGAGGAAGATTTAGTGGAGAAAGTGAGCTGGGCCCCAAGGATCAGTAAATATTGGGTACACTGGAGAAGGAGGAGTGGTAAGTTCTGATCTAACAGGCTGAGAAAGGGGTCAAAGAACAGGAGCCCACCAATCTTTACTGGGTGTCTCCTACCTGCCAGGTGCAATGCTCTGGGCTTCATGTATTCTATGTCACTTAATTCTTGCAATGACCACACAAGGTAGATTTTATTGAAGATGAGAAAGCTAAAGCTCAAAGAAGTATTTTACTAGATGAGGAAACTAAAACTCAGAAAAGCAAAGTATTTGGCTCTGGGACTCAAGGGTAGTTAGTGGTGCCTTGGGACCTAAACTCAGGGTTGTGGCATGCCCAAGCCCTGCCCTCTGGGCACCACTGTAGTTTGTTATATAAGGTGGGTATGAAGAAATAGTTCAAATTTAGATCAGTAGAGGGAGTGGGAAGAAATGCTTGATGGGGATCAGCCATGGGAAAGGTTTAAACCACAGACTTAGAATCAGGGAATCATAGAGTGAACAATGAGCCACTGAATGAAACAGGAACCCGTACTTGAATAATCCACCATTAAACAAAAAGGGTATTTTAATAAAACAAAATACTCTCAGACACTGGACAAAACCATGACTTTTTACAAAATGTGTCCTCGACCTCAGAGCCTTTTCTCTCCCTCCCTCTCTCCTCCTCAGGTGCCTCAGAACCTAAACTGGAACAGCTCCCCAGGCCATACCCAACCTCCTCCCTACCCCAAGCTAATCAGAATTGTATTCACTCCTTCATTCATTCCCTATGCATTTACTCAGCAACACTTAGGATGTACCAGGCACTAGATTGGGTGCAGGACTAATTAGAGACAATCCTTCTCCTAAAGAATTCACACTCAAGTGTGTGTGTGGTGGGGGGGGGGGGGGGGCACAGGCCAAGAAATGAGAAGTATGATGGACAGACCCAAGGTGCAGGGGGAGCCCAGCAGAAGGCATCATGTCCAGCCTTGAGAAGTGAGGGCAGGCTTCGCAGAGAGGTGATGTCTCCATTTCCTCATTCCTGCATCCCAAGATAACAGTCTTACCAGTCACCTGATACTAATGTGTTCACTTAATAATAATGGAGCACCTGCTCTGTAAGATGCATTTTGCTAGACTTGATAAATTAGTAAGCCTTACTCCTCCAAAGGATTGTATTTCTTTCTATAACAAGGTGTTTTGAGGGAAGTAAACAAATTACTCTAGAAGTGGTCTTTTGATGACCTCTGATTCCTCTACATGGGTGGTTGTCCTCTTATCTCCTCCTGCAGTAAGACTACACATACTTGGAAGGGCAATTTTCACTTAAAGCTAATAACCCATAGTTTCTTTCTCATCTGCAAATACCCAAATTATATACCATTCTCATTCTGGAATATTCTAAATAAATTGAACCTGACTTCCTTACTAAAATTAGTCTACAGGAAAATGTAGAAAGCTAGTTCAAAAGAAAACAAACGTGTGATAGAACAGATGAATTAATAGGAGAAGAGATCTTTCCACCAATCACAGTATATAGAACTACTAATTTTCACTCTTTGGAGATAAACATTCATAGAGATATATAGATAGATAGGTAGACAGAAACACTGACTCATATCTTGCAAAGAAGCAATGTATGGGGAAAGTTGCCTGCAGCAGACTATCCTAAACTCATTGCCACTTAAGAGTAGCCATTTCCAGGAAAAATAATTTCTCCATCAATTTAAAAAATCTTTGTTCATTTGCATAAGAAAAAAAGATATAAAAGTTGTTGTAATGTCAAGAGCAAAAATTATAATTACCTTTTCCTTAATGAAATTAAGGATGCTGCTTCACGGCAACCAACAGCCCCTTTACCAGGCTGAGAAACTAATCTTACCTGAATCATGGGGTCCTAAATTAGGCATGTGGCTGAGTTTTGAAAGCCCCCATTACCTCAAAAGAACAAAAGCATCTTAAGGTCACATAGTCTAGCAAGTCAGTTGATGTGCTTAACTGCAGTGAAATAGTCCAGTTCTTTTTCAAGGAGAAATTGAATTTTGGAATTCCATTTAACAGTGTTTTCCACTATCCAAGATGTACCCTCTGAAAATGTAGTCCCACCAGAGGTCTTGATGTTATCTATGGCCTTCGCATTTTATTTATTTATTTTTGCCTACATGGATAAGACTGTGTTATATACATTCATATATCAGGCAGGATAGGTTCAGCTACATATAGTAGAAAATTCAAATTAACCATGGTTTAGGTCAGAAGGAAGCTAATTTCTCTCTCAAGTAAAAGAGGTCCAGAGGGAGGCTGTACATAGCAGACATGGAAGCCCTACAATAACCCAATACCCAGTCTCCTTCCATCTTCTGCTCCACAATCCTAACACATGACTTTCAACCTCAAGAGCACCTTGTGGCCCAAGATGGCTGCTCCTAGAGCTCCAGCCATTGTGCCTATATTCCAGGAAGGAGGAAGAGCCAACATGATTTTTCCCAGCTCTTTTGTCTTCTTTTTAAGGAGGCTTCCCTTTAGACCCTCCCATAAAACTACCCAAAACTCAGTTATATGGCTACACCTGGCTTCAGGGAAGCTTGAAGATATAGTTTATTAAACCAGGTGATTTGCTGTCCCCAATAATTTAGGTATTATATCATTAGGAAACAAAAAGGAAATCGATATCAGATAGGCAATATGCAATCTCTCCACAAGAGAGAAATAGCACTTTTGTATAATTGTATGTTGGAGGGGAGGATGGAGAACAGAGCAAGCTGTGGGAAGGATGTTGAGAACTCATGTAAACTTTGAGGTGCCCATGAGACATCCAAATGGGAATGTGGGGGAAATAGAGGAAATGGAGTCTGGATCTTGGGAGAAAGTTCAGGGCTATGGATGCAAATTTGGGAGTCACACAATATCAGTGTTCTTTAAGCCACAGAACTGGATAAGAATACCTAGCTAATCAATAGGGAAGAGGAGGTCAAGGTTGGCCCAAGGGACTCCAAAGTTTAGAGTCTGGGAAGAAGGGGGAGACCCAGCAAAGAAGACTGGGGTGGACAGAGGACCAGGAGAGAATGGCGGCCCAGAAGCCAAGGAACCGTTCCACAGGAATGCAATGAGAAGAGGATAGCACCAATGAACTGACCAGTGAAATCGAAGAATTGTTGTAGTACAAAGATAAGAGTGGTGGACACAAAGCGAGATGCTTCAAGTCAGGACTTTGGAACTGGGACAGTTATTGTTAATGATGAAGTCTAGGGTCTAGCTGCAGGAGTAGGTGAATAAAGTGAGCTGGAGGGGCAAGTGGCCAGAGGTGAGCAGGTTAGGGTGGTGAGGAGCCAAGTGTTGCAAGGCTTACCTATGTAAAGTCACCAAAGCTGGTGACAGAAGCCCTAGTGTAAATAAGTAGTGAACTGCGTTCTCATTTCTTCAGGAATGAGGGAAGGAGGATGAGAAAATCAGTTGCAGTGGTGGTAGTGGAGGTGGCTTGTGCTTCAATGGAGGGAGGAGAAACGATCTAGAAGTAGAGAGGAAGGGGCGGGGGATGTGAGGCATTTGGAAAGACAAGCAGCTGTCCCTTTCAAGGGCCATGAGAGAAAATGGGCCTTCAGGAAACAGCCGAGTTTCAGCTGAAACAGAAAGGCAAAAAGAACATTCAGAGCAGAGGTTAAGGATGTAGAGACAGATCTCCTGATGGCAGAGGTGGGAGACTGAGTCAGGCCAGGCATTTTCAGAGCCACATGGGGAGAGGAGTCTGGATGGTGTTAGATAACCCAGAGGCTCCTGAAATGAAGAAGGACATAGGATGGAAATGGGAACAACCTAACAATGGTTAGAAGTTCTTACCTGGGATTGGCCCCATGGACAATTTACCGTGAGAAAGTAGGGTCTGTCTTTCCAGGAGAGGGGCTCTGGAGAACCGCTTAAGTCCAGCTGGTGGTGAGGGAGGTTGAGCAAGGAGCCTCCCTCAAATGAGAGAGAGAGAGAGAGAGGACTCAGCCCAGCACCAGAAAACCTTTCCTACAGACATGCCAAAGATGGAGTGGCCTGCCTTAAAAGGCGTTCCTTACCTCTGGAGTGAAGCCTCTTTCAGAAGAGTGTTCAGATAAGGGACACCTCAATGCCCCTTCCAGCCCAAGATTCTTTCCTGGTGCCTTTTATTAAATGTGATGGGAGACATTGGTTTAGAGTCTATTTTTAAGATTAAATCTTTTGAAAACTTGAACTTATGTTTTGGTTAAGCTGCCACCAAGACAGTGGGTAGGTAGGTTCCTGGGCCACAGCTTCTGAAATAGAAGGCAGGTATATTATTTGATCCGGCTCATAGATAAACTGTTGATTAATGTGGTTACATACATAGCAAATAGTACATTACATAGTTCCCGAGAAACAGACCTTTAAAAGAACAATGGGCCATCTTCCCTTTTGGGTGCAAATACAAACTTTTAGCACAATAGAAATTGTAACTGCAAATTAATTTTAATTATTCTTTTTATTATAAAAACATCACTTTCACACAGAGGTAAAAAGCAAACACTACACAGGGAAAAAGCGATAAAAGCGAGTCTTCCTTTTACCCCAGGTTCCACTCATTCCTTAGAGGTAACCACTATCATCGGTTTTCTAACATATGCTCTTTTCTTCCACACGCTGTTCTCTATACCTGGCTTTTGTTTATTAGCATGTAGTGGAGATGTTTCCACGTTAGCACAGTCCTCATTCCTTTTAGTAGCTTTGTAATATTCCAATGCTTGGCTCTTCCATGGTAGGTCTGTTCCATCTGTCCCCTGTGGATGAACATTCATGGTACTTCCATTTTTTATTGATTTATCCAGTTATTAGAACACAACATGAGCATCTTCTTTGCCCCTATAGCAGACTCTGCTGAGTAGGGAATATACATACGTATAAAATAAATCCCTAAAAAAAGAAATACCACATCAAAGCATATGCACATTTAAGATTTTGAAAGATATGGCCAAATTGCCCTGCAAAGCAGGAGCACCAGTTTGTGCTCCCACCAACAGTAAAAGAGATCCTCAAACAAATTTAACTAAGTCCTCTGAACATTGATTCGTAACTGACTTCCATACAAAGACTAGTGTGTCTATTATAACTACCTTCAAATTTACTTATTTTTAAAACCTGAATTTTTTCACCCAAGGTGAGTTAAAGCCAGGGTACAGTTATGATCGAAGTCTTTCCTCTCTAAATTACATGACAAGACTATTCCTCCCACACAGAATATCCAATTTCCACCGCAGCATGTGCCCTTCTTACCACAAAACTGTTGACATCCCCAAGAATGTCTGAGAAGTACACTGCAAGTTAACTTTCTGCCTTCCAATTACCAAAGTGAGGAAGTCCCTGTTGTGCACAGACACCATTTCCAATGCCATGTTATGTTTCATTCATTCCAGGTCTATGGTTTAACTCATTCAGTCCAACTTTCCATAACCTGAGGATTTTTCTAGGCACTTGAACAGATGCTCTCTGTAAGGCTGAGCCTTACCCCTACCCCTGCCCAAAACGTACTTGACTCGCCAGTTATTAACCACATTACTTTTCCAGAGATGTATTCTTACATGTATCTCCCTGGGGCTGGATCTTAGGAAGACAGCAGCCTAGTAAGTGTGCATAACCAAACTAACCAGCTAGTAACCGGTATCAGATCTGCCCGAAAGACCAAACCAGCTGTGTGGGTAAATCCACGGTCTTCCTGAAAACCAGGACCCAGGAACTCTAATTAGAATACATCCAGTTTTTCCAACTTCATTGCATCTTATTTCATGATCTAAATTGTCAGCAGTAAAAGCAGAAAGATTGGACCTGGCAAGTAAAGGCAGATTTTGCCACATTGCATATGTAGAAGGTGTTAAGTTGCAGCAGAAGGCAAATTGGGGATGCTGCTTTTTGTCTATTTCTGACATCTCTAGAGCTGAAAATGTTAAGTTGCCTTCATTAGTCAACCTTGAGTACTATTATTATAAGTTAATGATATAATTTCCCACCCCCATGAAGCTTTCTCTCAAAAAAAAAAAAAAAAAGTGGGAATCGGTAATACCAGGAGGCTGGCGTGTTCAATTAAGCATGGTAAGTTTCTCTTTTGATTAAATCTGAAATGAACTGAATCATCTCATTTTAGTCATGGACCACTGAGCCCTCAGGAGCGGTTAGTTAAGAACTCTCAGCATGTGTCAGCACTTCTGTTGCAAACCCATGCTTCCAAATGAGATTTACAGGCACCAGTTTACAATGTAACACTGAGGATTCAAGAAACTAGGAAGTAGGACCTCAAATTAATTGACAGTTCCCAGACACATGAAATCCAGGCGATAGGAGATGATGTACGTACACAATCGAGTGGCTGCTACCGAAGGAATGTCAGCCACATCTAAAGTCTCTCACTTTATATCAAGATAAATAATTGGGTATGATAAATAGGCTCATCATGAGAAAGAACGGTTTAGGTTCAGTTTTTTATATGCAAGTCAGAATAACCATTCATACACATTTATTGAGCACCCACTCGTTGTCAGGTGCTGTGAACAAATCAAAACTTTGCCCAAGTAAATACAATAATGTTATAACGCACTTGCAGAGATGTACCCGAGATATGGGCTTTGAAACCTGACTCTGAAGAGACCATTTGCACCCCTCAGGTGGTCGTGGGGTTGGAGGTTGGCAAGTCTTGAGATCTGAGGCCTGCCCTAGTAACGTGATTCTTTAGTCATTTATCTCTTAGATGTCCACAGGGTGCAAGGGATGGGAGCAAGAGGAAGACATTCAGACTTCCATGTGGCAGCCCCTACCTGGCTCAGAACTCCAAAGCTGAGATCAGAGAAACCCCTTTGAGAATTTTGTGTGTTGAGTGCCATTTGTATCTCTGTCTAGGAGATAGAAATTTTTGGAAAATTAAGTTCCTAAAATTATAAAGCAGGTGACCTAAAATGATAAAGAACATTAGCTCTCCAGCGGTGTCAACCTCAGCTAAGGTCAGGGAATTGGCTCTTTTCCTGAAACACCATATTCTTTCATTGATCCCTGCTGTGAATTTTTTGGTTTGTAAAATTCCAATTTTGCCTGAACCTGATTAGATTATATATTTTTTAAGAGTCTCAAAATAGACAAATATTGACTGCAAACACTATTAGACTTTAGAGGCTTAATCACCGCATTAACCAAGAAGAGTGCCTGGTGAGTTTTCTGTACTGTGCGTCTGGTCCTTGTTTTCTATTCCCAGAAGGAATATAAACTATGAATAGATTTTCATACAGCAAGTACTCTAAGCATGCATGCGTACGCACGCACGCACACACACACACACCCTTTGTTGTTTGTGTTAATGTTGCTATATTCATAAACACTGAGGACCAGCCTAAGAAGTAGGAAGGGGGGAGCAGATGACAAATGACATCCCTATCCTTGAGGGGCTCGCAGCTCACTGGAGAGAGGTCAGTAAAATGCCTCTGAGGGTCTCTAATACGCATGATAGGACAGGTTTGAGTGCTGTGATAGAGAAAAGGGCCAGCGTGCCTTGCCATCCCAGGAAAGGGACTCAGGGGAAGCTTTCTGAAAGATGAGATGCTTTAAAGCATCTAAAGAGTCTTAAAAAGGAGTATGACACGCAGATAACAAGTGTGGAACATTCTAAGCCACGAGAAGCATTACTCAGAAACTGGGAGACCAGCTAATAAGAGGCTGTAACCAACATCCAGGCTGGAAATGTTGGATCTAAGGTATTCAAAGGTAGACTCAGAAGGAGTTGACAACTCAATGTGGGGTGTCAGGAGGATCCCTAAGACGGCTGGAAAACACTGGAAGTGAGGAAATCACCAATAGAAAATGCAAGCAGACAGGCACATTCCCAGGGAGAAGAGGATGTGTGGGAGTGTGGGCCATGTTGAGTTTAACTGTCAGAGGGGCTTCCAAGTGAAATGCTCAGAAGTTCATTGGATAAAAGGATCAGAGCCAGAGAGCTGAATTTGGGAATCACCGATATTTAGGTGGAGATCCACTGGGTTCCTTTGGGAGAATGTGGGGAGGTGGACAGGGAGCAAGGAGGGAGCCTGGGGAACAGTGGCCTAAGGGTCACTCTCAGGAGTCCTGGAAAATCAGATTGGACTTCAGCAATGGGGTGAAGATTATCAGATGCCCTGAGAGACCCAGTCATGTGGAGGCAAAAAGTGGCCGAGGGTGGGTTCAGTGGGGGGATGTTGCCAAAGGCCAGATGCAGAGTGAGGAAGTGAACAAAGGAGCCCTAAAGATTCAGAGGCACCAGCATAGACATTTCCAGAGGCTTGGCTGTGAGAGAAGACACGAGAGGGCAGGGCAGGCAGGAAAGCCAAAGTAAAGGGAAAGGTTCCCAGTGGAGAGATTTAACCAGGATTATATGCTGAGGGGAAAAAAGGAAGGATGGAAGACTCATGATGAGTAGCTAAAGTCCCTGCAGAGGCAAGAAATTGTAATAAAGGACAAAACATCAATCTTTAAGATACCAACTTTTGAAAAGCATTGGAAATTTTCCAAAACATTTATGAAAGCACTCCACATTTCCAATGATAAGGTGACCTGCCAGGGGAGATGATAGAATCAATTCACATGTGGACAGATTCATTCTTTACGGGTGATTCTGAAGGTCATTCATAGGGAAAATTATTTTTTAAAACCTTAATAAGGAAATCTGGCTGCTTCATTTCATTATATGATGGCTACCAGTTGAGATACAATTATGTATATATTCTCATTAATTACAGAAACTAGTCCTATGATGATGTCTATAAAAATACAATTAAATTATGTTGATTACCCTTATTATATGGTTCATTTACAGAATATTTACTAAAGACATTTTACAAGATATTACAATACTGGTTTAATTTCCATTAATATCAATGTAGTCATAATTGGTTTTCCATGATGCTTCACAAAAATTAGAAAAAAATATTTAGAGCTTATAACTCAAGAATAAATATAAGAATAAATAAACTCTATGTTCTTGGTATTTTTGCTTAATGTGAAAATTTCCACCATGTTTTGCTCCTAAGAATAAAAATCAGAGGCACCTGACTGGCTCATTCCGTAGAGCATGTGTCTCTTGATCTTAGGATCATGAGTTCAAGTCCCATTTTGGGCATAGAGCTTACTTAACAACAACAACAAAACAATAAAAATCAATAAAGTAAAAAATTAAAGTCAGGTCAGATCCTATTAGATGAATAAGCTGCCCCATGAGGATAGTTTATAAAATGAAGAGGATTTTATTCATTCACTCTGCTAAGTGAGATCTTGTATCTTAGAACCTTGACCTTCCATACTCTTCTGAGAAGGATTCATCATGAATCTTAAGTCCTTGTTTTTCGTCTCCCTGGCTCCAAGCTGCAACTCTACAGGGCACCAGCTAGATCTGTCTTGGTCACCGAACACCACCTGGTATACAGCACAGGTGTGGTTAATATTTACAGAGTTGAAGATCGTTCTGACATACCCACTTGAAAGCAAAGCTCACACTAAGAGTCAATATAGGGAGAACTTCACTGGAATTCACTGAGTGCACCTGCTGTGCCGCCGAGCACTACTCTCTGATGCTTGCTGAGAGACACAAGATGGCGAGAGAAGGTCCCTTCCCCAGAGAAGTCTAATGTCTGATGGGAAAGTAGGCATGTGGGCAGCAAACTGGAATAAGGGCTGTGATGAGGAGTGATCAGAGTGCCATTCGAGTGATGGATTTCCACTTGGGAAGGAGGGGTATGGCTATCACTAGAGAAATCTTCAGTTTGGGCCTTCAGATAAGCCTTGACAAATAAGAAGCATCTTAATAGAGAAGGAGGAGCCAAAGCCCCGCCTTCCCTTCTCTGCCTCTCCTCTGTGTCACAAAGGCCCCTCTCAGCACCCACCTTGTTGGCCTTGGCAGTATGCAGAAAAAGGGGGACTGATATGCCCCTCTCTTCCACCCCTGGGCCTCATCCATGCCATTTTCTCCTATTTACCTTCAGAAAATTCCTGGGATCCCCCATATAGGCTCTGCCCCCTCTGGGGACATGTAGGGATTTGCTTTGGGTCATTAGCCAACAAGAAGCATACTAAGGAGTGATTGCCTCATCTACTTGCCTGGAAACCCAGAAACCAGGACTTATCAAGCCCTACGGGAAACTCTGGGGGTCACCATAGAGAACAAAACCAACAGAAATCCCTATCCTCATGGAGCTCTGCTGCTAAAAGATAGGAAAAAGATAACCAATAGTAATGATACAGCATCTTAGATGGTGATTAATGTTTTAGAGAAAATAACCTGGGGATAGATAGGAAATGCTGGATAGGAAAAGGCTGCATTTTTAAATAGGCTCCTCAGAGAAGCCTCAATGAGAAGGTGACATTGAGCAAATACTCGAAGGAGCTGAGAGAGTGAAGGCAATGGATCTCTGGGAGAAGAACGTTCCAGGTAGAGGGACCAGCAAATACCGTGGCTCTGAGGTGGGGCCAGCATGGCTCCAGTAGAGTGAGCCTGGAGAGAGGGAAAGGATGAGGCAGGGCGGCCTCAGTGGCTAAACCCCTTTCTTTACAGGTCCTTGTCACAACCTTGGCTTTCACTTTGACCTGGGGAGCCACTGCAGGATTTTGCCCAAAGGAGTGGCATGATCTGATTAATCACTAAGGTTACTGGGATGAGACCAGCCTGGGGAAGAGGTTAAGGTGGAAGGGGACACTAGTTAGTAGACCAGCAGGATTGTTGCTGCTCCTGGGAGAGGAGGAAAGAAAAGCAGTGGTCAGCTTCTGAAATATTTTGAACGCAGAGATTCCAGGCTTGCCACAGGATAGCATGTGGGCTGTGAGGGGAAGAGAGGAGCCCACGCTGACCCCAAGGGCAGCATTAGCTTATGCCACGGCAGTATCCTTGCATGCCTTCTCAGAGCGATGGTGGCCTCCCTGCCTTGAGTCTGCACTTCCAGGAGGAAAAATAAAAAGGCGATGAATAAACAGGAGGAAGGTTCAGCTGCATGTCTGCTTTTGAAGCTACCTGCCAAGTCATAAACTTCAAAGACAGAGACAGGAAAAGCAGAACTATAAACACAAAAATAGATTTAAAACACTATGTTCAAGTTTTCCCCTCCTGTTTCAATTTTTCTTTTCTTCTCCCAAACCGAGGTCTGTTCACTGAGGTGTGTGTGGCTGCTCCCTTTTGCACCTATATATCTCTTTTGTCCCTTCTCTTCTGGGTTGCTGAGGCTCAAAATGTTCTGCAGCAGGCAGGATCTAATCTGGTCACCCCCCCACCCACCCACCCGAAGGGTCCCGTTCTAACACTGGGGGTTACCGGCTTGGTGGGAAAGAGGTGAAGGCATTTCCAGGGACTGTTTTCATTAATTAACAGCAGAACAGAAACAAAAGTCATTTCCTTGGGGTGAGCAGACCTTCTGAAGGTTATTTTGCTGGGCAGCTTGGGGCATCTCTTTTATGTCTGGGTGATGGGGCCAAGGATTTTGATTCCCGATTGTTTTTCGGAATTTGTTCCTATTCACATTAGGTCCTCATGCTTTGATCTTTCATTCCGCTCTGCTCTTCCACCCCCTCAACACACGCTCCCCTGAGGACACTCAGCTGGTATTCTTTTGCAAATTTCAGAACAAGCTAAACTATATTAAAACTGTGTACTAGGTTTTGACGTAGGTGCCTCACGATTTGAGCAGAGTTTGCTATTTCCGAGATCTTAAGTATACAAATATCTGTCGCCGTGTAAAAATACAACACTGTAAGGCTTCGCACCACAACAGAGTATATTTTTTTAAGGTTGCCTTAAAACATGTTAAAAATCGCTCCTTCCCTCGCTCTGAAAAGTACCCAAAAATGTCTTCATTCTCTATCTCCAGGCACAGAGCTGCAGTCGTTTCTGAAATCTGCCCCCCTGTGTCAACCCCGAATGCCAGTGTGGAGTCCATGCCTAAAATAGTTTACGGAAGCAGCCCCTCGCCTGCCAAGGTCTACACCTGGAGGCTGCTAAACGTGACTTCTGTTGTGAATATCAATCTTTTTATTTCCAGCTCTTCGCGGGAAGGATGTCCTGTCACCCCCCCCCCCCCCCCCAGTAATAACCCTTCCTGAGTAACAATGCCTGAGCATTTGCTCTATGTCAGAGGCCGTGTAAACACCTGATGTGTATCAACCCACTGAGCCTTCCCACACCTGTATGAGGAGCGTGTTACGATCCCGTTTTAAAATTCCGAGCCTGAGACACAGAGGTAAAGCCCTCGGGCGTCAGCAAGTGCTTTGGAGCACACGGATCCGCGCGGCAGGATTTCCTCGCCCGGACTCTGTCCTCACAGGTGGTGGGGAAAACTGACCTCTCCATCTTCAGATGGCAAATGTCTCGGTGTTTAGACACAGAACGGCAGCTCTGTTACCTTGACCTTCTCAATTTCAGGAAGATGTAAAGCGATCCTTTTCCTAACCAGTTGCGGAGCTGACTTTGGAGGCGTCGCTGACGCCGGTCCACCGAGGCTTACACCGTGGGGTCAGGAGGCAGCGAATCCTCCAGGCTGGCATGTTCGGATCGAGAGAGAAGAGAAAATGCCAACGATTCTCCGAAGCAGCTCAGGGCCGTGTCACCCTTGTAGTTTTCACTAGTTTTCATTAGTCTGTCTTTTCTTTTTCCTCTTATTGATAGACTGCTTCCAACGCTAGGTGTTGTGATAAGCCCTTCGCACACACTTTTCTCACTTAATTCTTGTGTTTAACTTATGAGCCGATGCCATTGGAATCCCCGTTTGACAGATGGCAAAACTGAAGCTCAGGAATATTCAGGAACTTACCGAATTCGCCCAGTAGTCGGTGAAAGAGGCAGAACTTAAACCCAGATGCACCTGCCCCTAAGTCACGTCCAAAATTTAACCACAATACTGTGTGGTCCTCAACACATACACAGCCTACTTGGTGTTCTCCCCAGCTCATGGTGTCAGGCCGCCCCAGTCCTGAAGGTGACTTGCCTTCCTACCCCAAGGCACAGAGGGTCACTTTGGGAATCACAGGGTCTGTGCTGGCCTCTGCCCCAGGGACCTCATGCCTACGCTCCTCTGGTTAGCCATCCTCCCGTCTTTCCTCAGGAGGTGCCCTGTGGCGATCCCCAGGGTGTCCATTGGGCTGAAAGGAGCATTCCTTGCTTTGTCAGGCTGTGCCCCACCACCCTCGAGGAGCACACCTGAGTGCTGATTCTGAAGGTGCCATTTCAACTGCTGCTTTTCTAGAAATGAATCTTTAAGAGAAAATCCTTTTAGGCTGTGGGGTAGCCATTGTCAGCCCTCAGAATGCAGAATGGTAATCAGGTCATGCTAACTGGGACAAAGATTGAGTTAGAGAAGTCAAAGAAGGGAGTGGAAAGGAGAGGTCCCAGCCCGCCTCCCAGCAGTGCCCTGCTGCCCGTAGGGCTAAACCCCCAGAGAGAGCAGAGAGAGCCAACCCCTCCCACCTTCCAGCAGCTTAGAAAATCTCAAGTGCTGCTGCAGTGGGAAGAGTAGTGACACGCTATCTCGAAAGCCCTCGCTGACCTGTGAAAATGTTTGAGAACCTATGAAATCCCGCATCTAGAATCATTTCCTACCCTGTGCTCCCAGCCTTCCTTTAAAGGATTTGGGGAAGCCAGCCCACCAGGGACAGTGGCCGACACCGTGCTCAAGGAGGTTTCCTGGCAGAGGGAGTGGCAGGCCCCTCCCATGGGTGCCTTCTATTGTCATTTCTCTGTCTGGTATCCATCTGAGCTCTGAAAATACTCCTGTAACCACACACAGTAGGCGATCAGCTGTTTGCTGTCAAGTATTTTCTCTGCCCTGATTCCTGACTTTGGGGCATTCCTTAGACTGGGTTATTTCTGGCTGTCTCCACAGGTTTATTTGTCTCCTCTTCTGAATGCTTTCCTGCTTTATTATCATTTTTATATAATTTTCAAGTGGCAATTATTGATCATCTTCATTTCGCAGAGCTTCAGAAGGTTCTAAGTTCAAAGAGTGACCCTGAGACCACTGAACAGTTTTATGAGTAGAAGCACCATCTTCTCTGTTTCAGAACTTGCTTTTCTGTCTTCTGGACTTTTTAGCAAATAACGTGAGAACCTCTCGGAGGTATCTTCCACCAGAAGTACCCCCTCTTCGGGCTTACGGCTGCAGAGTATGGAGAAGCAGACAAGACTAGGTTTGGCAGCCAGGAGAGTGGCCTGCATCCACACCAGCAACCTCCAGGCAATCACAACCCCCGGCCTACCTCCTCCTTCCTTGATCTTTCTCTTTCTTTTCTGTCCTTTCTTATTCCCTTTCGCTTCCTCCTCCTTCTATCCCCAGGCTTTCTTTTCTTTCTCCCCTTTCTTCCCAGAGTTTCCCTCAGAAATTAAATAAAAACAGCTGAATTCAAAATACCCTTCAGTATAGTGACCCTAATGCTGACCTTCAACCTCCCTCGGGGTTGGACATGCTGCCTGTCACCTCATCCTTCTTTCTCGTTCCTTATGAAGCCCAAGCCACGTACAGACCAACTTTGCTCTGCGTAACATTTCCCTTCCTGTTTCCTTTGAGAACATGTGCTCTGGTGCACGTGCACGGGCAGCACCGAGGCGCTCTAGTCCTAGAGGCTACCTTTGGGGTAGCCAAGTGTCTGGGCTTAGGACTGATGGAGCCTGGAAGCAGAAAGGGTTCCATCCAGCATCACCTTCACCATTGGAATCAGCTGATCCCACTCTAGCTTACAGCTTTTGTCACCCCCACCCCATCACACAAGTCACTACTCTGACCACACCCCATCTGTGAGGAGGGGAGGTTAAGTGGATGCCAACATGCCATGTCCCTTCCTAGGAAAAGAGATTCTCCAAGAGAAACATCTGGGTTTGAGTTTGGTTTGGTTCAGCGTGGGTCAAACTAGAAAAGTAAAATGAGCTCCCTGTTAATACGCTGCTGGGGAATCCAGCCAACACGAATGCCTACTGAGAAAATTGTAGAGGTTGTGGTGTACTGAAGGACTTATCATATCTGAATCTAGGCAACAACCAGTCTATTTAAAATAAGGCTCCTTTGTACCTTGAATGTTCCCGGTGCAGGGGGGCGGAAGGAATCAAGGATTAATAGAGAAAGCAAAACGAGCTATGTTTCACTAATTTCTACATTATTGCATGCTTTTTTTTTTTTCTGTGCTTGTTGCATGCATTTAACCATTAATTATGTCAATAATGGAGAAGAAGTTAAGTGTTTGACTTGTGGTATAGCGGTTTGAAATGGTCATTTTGAGAATTTGCAGGATTTTTCCAGCACCTTTCCTTAAGCGTCTCATCACCGACAGACGTGACCTGCTGTGCTCAGTTGATCATTCTTTGCCCTAAATCCCCAGGTGGAAGCAGTTGCCTCCTTGATGCTTTAATTGCAGCTGACTCAGCTAATTCGGAAAGCTGGGATGCATCCTCCCAGCTCATTTAGAAACTTCAATGTTCATTAAGATGTTTGAAAACTGAAGTCAATTCAGAAGACCCCTGGGCTTGGCTTTCCATTGTCAAAAGACAATTCTGGGGATGGACATTTAATTCCAGAGGAATGGCTGTATCTCCAGAGCAGCTCGGTGTCTTTAGACATGTTTTAGATTTCAGTAGAAGGGGGAGTTTTAGTGATGATTGGTGCCTTCATTTATTTTGTAGGCAGTTGGGAGGGGGGGTGGAGTTTTGAGTCAAACCTTCCATCTGTGGTCTGGCGGCTTGAGATTCTCAACAGAGATTTGGGCTAAAGAATCCACAAAGGTAAGAAAACACCCTTCACGCGGGGCACAGGGCCTTTGGGTTGAGCAGAAAGTTGTGAAAGCCCCAAGCCTGTCGGGCCAGTGCTTCACCATTTCCCATGAGCCTCTCTCTTTATCTTCCTCCTCATTGTGCCTCCTTTCCACTGCTTTCTCTTGCTTCAGGGAGGTTCAGAGAAAAGGCATCTATTCTCCACAAGATCGCCAAGAAGAAATGCCAGGTGGATGAGAACGAGAGGCAGAATGGGGCTGCCAATCACGTGGGTGAGTGCAGAGAAACTTGCATCCCATGCCTTTCCTGGAGCGCATGGAAGGGAGCAGGGAGGCAGGAGGCCGCGTGGGCACCCTTGACTTGGTGTGGACACCCAGCCCTGCTGCTCAGCCTGTTCCTGGGTGTCCAGGAGAACCCACTTCCCCTGGGGGGTTGGGGGAGCACACCTAACTCTAGGGGAACCCCAAGAAAAGTAATACGATTCTGAGGAACCTAAAGTAAAACCAGCTTCTAACCAGATTGTTCCCTCAAAGAGTAGAAAATCACTTTATTTCAGGAATTCCACAGAAGGAGGACACACACACACAAACACACACACACACACATACACACACACACACACACACCTGTCATTTAATGTTTAACAAAAGGTAAGAGTATCCTTTCTGAGATTCTTACCTGGTAACCAGATACTTACACATTATACCTATGACATAGCCTATGCCACACCCACTAAATTACCAGATGGTTCGCTTGGTCACTCCTCAGCTGAGTGACTGGGTCCCTGAGAGACGACGCCACCTCCCCTTTCTCAAGAATTCAGCAATACCAGCCCAAGTCTCTTTCGGCTGATTTTTTTCTGAGCGCCCGTGTGACCAGATCGTGACATTCAGACATCTTATTTTAACATGGAACATGATGTTCCTCTTCTCCTGTCTGCAACTATCATATAATTCACTAATTCTAAATTCAAACTAAATTTAACATAATCTGGATCTCTACTACAAACGATGCTATTGCCCAAGGAACTGTAATGATCTGCAGACAAAATGCAATAGTGTTGCACTCAAAATACATGACACTCCTTAGAAGAGTTTCTGCCTCTCCTATTATCCTGACTTCGGGGTCCAGAAAAATTTTTGGCCAAGAAACAGTCAAGATTCTATTGGATATGAAAAAAAAACTTGAGGGGAATAAGCTGAAATGTTAAATATTATGTTCAAGGGATGTTTCTTCTCATCTGTTCATGTCTATTCTCAGACCTCTTAATTCTGATTTGCGATATGATTGTCCCATGTTGGTTGGGTCAGGTTTGGCCATTGTGGGCTGATCTTAAAGTTGTCTCACTTTAGCCAAAAGACCCCCTAAAACCCAGTTTTAAGATTTCCCAAGGTACTTAGTGTTTAGTGTCTTTTATAACGGGACCAAGTATATTAGGATTAACTGGCAGAGCCACCCACTGCAGGACATCACATACATAACACTGCCACTAATAAAAACAGAAAGATAAAATAAATTGGAGCTTCTATGGCTCTCCAAATTTAAATATTTATGCCTCTATATTTCACAATGAAATGCATGAATAAACATAAACATTTCCCTATGATTTCCAAAATTTGGCCACTTCAAACCCAATAATTTTTATGTAACTCTCAAGATATTTTCCAGTGATAAAAATATGTAGTCCTTCAGAAGTTACTAGAAAAAAACATTCTGATGCTACAAGCTGCCTGATACTGGTCGTATCTGATACTGATGAGCATTATGAACCACACAGCTTCATTGTCTCCTGAAATCCAGAAAATACTCAGCACAGCCAGAAGGCCTAAGAACCTTTATATTTTGCTCCCACTGAAGTCCTGGCAGACCTTGGTGGTGCTGATCACTGATCCTCTGAACCCCCAAATGAATCTTCTCCTGCAAGGCATTTATTGTCATAATTACCAGAATACTTTGTTTCTTGTTTACTTGCTCTATTCCAGCACTGTGCCAAGTGCTATTATATGCATTTTCTTATTTAATTTTTACAGGCAGGCCCTTTGATTGTGTTCTTTGCAGTATTAGTACATCACCCCAGTTTCACAGATGAGGAAGCTAAATCTCAAAGAAGTTATATTACTTGCCAGGGGTCCCACAGCATGTGCAGTAGAGCAGAGTATGAACCCAGGCCGGTCTGTGATGCCCAGTGTCAGAGATCCCAGTGTCAGAGAGTCCCAGTGTTTAGCCATGACCCTGAAGTCATTCCTCAACTCCCAGAGGAAAACTGGAATCTATACTTGCTGACCTGTGGCTTCCTGCTAGGCAGATGTGAGGAATGACAGATGTTTCCTTCTGTTACTTGTTCAGCTTCTCCTTGCCTTGCTTGTAATAGGATGCCCAGGTATAGAATGTGCTGAGTAGCATTCTTCAGGCATTTTGAGAAGACCAGGCTCTTGAGCCTGTCCCCACCAGCTAGACATTAACAGGGCTGTGGACTCAACAAGACTAGAGAATTAGAGCTCTTAGCAGGGGGCCTTAAGGTCAACCAGCTAAACCCCCTCATTTCAGAGATAAGGTTCCTGAAGCTTGGAGAAAGGAGAAGACTTGCCCAAAGTGACAGCCTGATAGTGGCAGAGCAGAACCTACGACCCAAGTTTCCTGGGGCCTCGGCCAATAAATATCCCTTCCAAAATGCTGTATAGAAGAAAAGATCCTACTGTGAAAAAAAAAAAATTCTGAGGGGTGTGGTCCCTGGGTATAAATAGTAGTGTGTAGATTAAGTATGGTTTTGGTGAAAAAACATCTGTGTTCATGTTCTCAAATGGCTAGTTGGTGAATTTGCCTAGTGGAGAGAATGCATGCCATGGGAGCTGAAAGGGGACTCAAGATATCAAGGCACAGTGAGAGACACAGAGAGCCATTAGAGAGAGGAGGAGGACTGAAAATGCTGACAGGTATTGGGGGGAATGGTAGAAATCCTTTGACATTTGGCACAACCCCGCCCCGGGGGCCTTACCATCCCTCCGAAAACACTGTCTTCTTTGGCCCAACATTTTAGGACGTTCCTTCCGATGTGCTCTTACCTGCATTGACTCCCTTTGCTTTCTCTGTGTATGTCTACACTGTACCACAGAAAAAATCGAGCTCCCCAACAGCACCAGCACAGAGGTTGAAATGACAACACCCAGTGATGCTTCAGAACCTGTACAAAATGGAAATCTCTCCCACACCATTGAAGCCGCGGAAGCCCAGGTATGGCTTTTCCTTGCTCTTCTGGGCCGCTGCTCCTATTGCTCCCCTAACACAGCAGCATAGAGGCTCCGTTCTCCTCGGAGGCCCACACTCCCGGCAGGACAGACACCAGGAAAAATCAGTTCTTTGTGTCTGTTGCTCCTCACCAGCAAAGGGCTCCACCTGCATCAAGCTCTTTGTTTATTGAATGAATACACATATTCTCTCACTGTTTCTCAGTGTGGGATCCAGGGCCTCATGCATTTCATTTCCTGGAAATAAAAATGCAGATCCCTGGGCCATACTCCAGACCTGATGAAACAGTGTCCAAGTATCAGCATTTTAAACTCACTTCCAGGGTGATTCTTAATATATGAAAAAGTTCGATGGCCGTCGCAGCCTAATCCTTTCTCTGAGTCTTTAAGATCAAGGCCAAGGATACCTGGGTGGCTCCGTGGTTGAGTGTGTTGAGTGTCTGCTCAAGATGTGATCAAGGTGTGATCCCAGGTCCTGGGATCAAGTCCCACATCGGGCTCCCCAAGGGGAGCCTGCTGCTTCTCCCTCTCCCTCTGCCTATGTCTCTGCCTCAATGTGTGTTGTGTCTCTCATGAATAAATAAATAGAATCTTTAAAAAAAAATAATAAGATCAAGGTTAAGTAACCCGGGAAACTACAGCCATCACACCTCAGTTAACCCCCCCTTGACCTTCCCTGCTTCTGCAATTGAAATTCATCAATACTCTGGCCCTTTCTGCCAGTGAGTGGTGCAACCTACAGGTAGCTGTTTGATCTGGTAGTAAGAACGCTTAACCTTCACCTGTGCTCTGTGCCACAGATTTGGTCCTGGGCACTTCACATATATTACCTTTAAACCTCATAGCTGAAGATATGGGTCATCATTTTCTCCCTTTTACAGTTGAGGAAGCTAAAGCTTGACAAGATAAAGTGCTTAATCAGGATTACCTAGCTGGTAGGTAGTAGAGCTGAGATTGGATCCCAGGACCATCTAAGTAAGTACAGTGCCTATACTATTTCCACCACACCGCACTGCCTCTGGACCACAGCTGCTCACAAAAGGGAGCAGAACCACTCAAAAGCAGGTGATGCTTGCCACATTTCTAGACCTCATCCTCACCAAGTGAATCAGCATTTCTAAGGCAGAGAGCCCCAACTCACATTTTAATCAAACACCCTAGGTCAGTGTTTCTCAAACTCAAGTGCATTTATAAAGCTCCCGGGGATCATGTTAAAATTCAGAATCTGATCTGTTCAGGTCTGGAGTGGGTCCCAGAGTCTGCAAGTCTAGCAAGCCCCCAGATGGTTCTGACGCTGCTGGTCCAAGGACCACACTCTGAATAGCACTGCTGTAAAGTTTGTGACCTACTTCTGTAGACAGAATTTTCCCAATGAGCTAAAAAGTTACACAGTGCCCACAAATAGAAGCCAGACTACAACAAATCTATTCCAGTGCTCTCTTGTCCTTTATACCAGGATACACTCTGCAATGGAGCCTGCCCTTCTTAGGAAAAAAAACATGCCAATTATTGTCCCTTGTCCTTATTCCCTGAAAGAATATGCAAGAAAAGTCTCTTCACTTAAAGGAAAGGGTAAAGATGTTGAGCACCTTTGCATGTACCTGTTGGTCATTTGTATGTCTTTTTTGGAAAAATATCTATTCAAGTCCTTTGCCCATTTTTAATTAGGTTATAATTTTTTTTTTTTTTGCTATTGAGTTGTAGGGGTTCCTTACATATTTTGGATATTAACTCCTTATCAGATATATGGCTTGCAAGTAAGTGTTTTGTCTAATTCCATAGATTGCCTTTCATTTTGTTGATGGCTTGCTTTATTCTGCTTTTCACAGATACATGTATATCAGATGACCACTTACCCCTTGAATAGATATGATTTTTAGTTGTCAATTACACTTCAGTAAAGCTGGAAAAGAAATAACTAAAGGAAATGATAAAGAAATGAAGCTCCTTTGGCTCCGTCTCCTCTGCCTTCCAGGCTCTCGCTTTCTAGGCTCTCGCCTTTCTGCCCCGAGCCCTATGGTCCCTTCGCATTAGCTCAAGGGCAAGCTGGCAGAGCAGCTTATGTCCACGTGGATAAGCAGCATGTGGCAGCAGGAGGCAGTCCCCCAGGACATCTAGCTGCCCTTGGGGATGGTACAGTCGCAGGTGTGCAGAGGGCAACCTCCTCATCGTGCCTCTCCATCTGGCTGGCAGAGGGACATCTGTGCCCCCCACAAGGGGACACCTTGCTGCAGGCGAGTGAGCGAGACCCACCCGGCCCCTCTCTGAGCAGACCTGTGCCCCTGGGTCTCACACAGGGAAGCAGGATAGATTTGAGCACCACCTCAAGGGCAGACAGATCTCCAGAGAGCCACCCAGCTGGCTGCAGGATGGCCTAGTGGGGAATTGCGGGTCCACCCAGTGAGTCACCTAATCTTGCTTTAGTCTCCTCATCAACAGAATATAGATAATGATGGTGCCGGTCTTGTTTGGGTTATTAGGAGAGTTACACAAGAAAATGTATGGAAAGCACTTAGCACAAAGCTAAATGCTGCTATTTATATTATTATGTGCCCACACTTACCATATAAATCCCAGCCAAAGTGTTCCTTCCCTGAAGGAGCTCATTTAGGTAAAATGAAAACACATACATACATATAGAAAATACATACATATATGTAAATAGGGATGGGTATAGGTGGATGCACACATAAACAGATATAATATATATTCATATATATAAAATGTCTGGGGGTATTCAGGATATAATAAACATTTGCAGTAAATAAATAATTATAGCCCAGTGTGACCACAGAGCTCTGTGCAAAGTGTTCTTGGAGCCTGCCCGAGGAAGAAGCTGATACTCACAAGAGAAAGTATAAAAGCTTCATGGAAGAGGTAACATTTGACTGGGTGTTGGTGGGTGAGTAGGTGTTCATTGCTTAGAGAAGATGACAAGTGCAAAGGTGTAACACCTTAAGAGGGAACTTCATGTTTAGTGATGGGTGAGAAGGCCAATGGACCTGGAGACTGAAGTATAGGGTGAGGAGTGAAGAGAGATCCATTAGGAAAAGCAAATGAGTCTGAAACTCTTCAACTGTTCAACCAGAAAAAATTTAAGTGTTCATCTAATAAGTGTCAGGCACCATGCGGGTCACTGGAGACACCCATGCATTCTAGCAGAGCAGAGAAGTTGCATATACAAACCAAGATATAGATGACCACAATGGCCATGAATAAAATACAACATGGTGGCATGGTGGAGGCCTAGTGGAGGGCCCCTGTAGGTTGGGAGATAGGAGGAGGCCTCACCAAGTAAGTGGCATTCAACTGAGACTGAACTCCAGGAGGCAACCGAGGAAACAGCACCCAGGGAGGCAGAAATGAGTTTGGATCATTTGAGGAACAGAAAAATCTGTGTGGCTGGTGGCTGGGAAGCAGAGAGAGGGAGGATGGTGGCCCTGAGGTGGGACAGGAGGGCCAAGCAGGGCTGGCTCACTTCGTACAACATAATAAGGATGCTGACTTCCTTCTAGGGCAGCAACAAGTTGCTGGAGGTTCCCAGATGTGATTTGCACTTCTAAAAAATCCCCAGGGCTTCACTGCCATGTGGAGAGTGAACTTGGGGCAAGAGGGTAGTATACCAATAGCAGGGCAAAGAGGTCATTGGAAGAGTTGAGGCTAAGAGGTGATGTTTACATGAACTAGTGCAGTAGACATGAAGGTGTAGAGAAATACGTAGATAGAGAAGGGCATTGTAGGTACCACTGAACAGTCTGGACTTGACCCTGTGAGGAGTGGGGAGCAGCAGGGGGGTTATGGGAAGCAAAGTCAGTGTCACATTTGGATGAGAAGAGGATAATGCTATCAGGATGGTCAAGAAGGGGCCAGAGTGAGGGAAGACTGGATACAGGGTGGCAAGGTAAGACTCTGTTCATTCAATGATCAACAAACTATAGTCTGAGGTCAAATCTGGCCTGTAACTTGTTTTAATTCAACCTGTGAGACAAGAATGTTTTTACATTTTTAAAGGCTTAAAAAAAAAAAAAAAAGGCAGTAGCAGCATCTGCGACAGAGACCATATGGACCACAAAGCCTAAAATATTTACTATCTGGCCCTTTACAGGAAAAGTTTGCCCACCCCTAGACCATCTGCAGTCGAGAGAGAGAGAGAGAGAGAGAGAGAGAGAGAGAGAGAGAGAGAGAGAAAGAAAGAAAGAAAGAAAGAAAGAAAGAAAGAAAGAAAGAAAGAGAAAGAAAGAACTCTTCATATATTGATACAGAATGATCTTCAATATATGTTCAATGAGAAAGGCATAATGCCAAATTGTACCCAGTCTAGTATATTTGTAGGAGGGGGCAAAGCAGAGATAAATAGCATACGTATTTGCTTGGAATACTACTGAAAAAACTGGTGGTGTTAACTCCTTCCTGAACCAGGGCCTGGGTGATGGGGAACCAGATTCTTTCCAGTATGCAACTTTCTTTAGCTTTTAAATGTTGAACCAGTTAACTGTATTCCCTATTCCAAAAAATGCAACAAGAAAAATAATAATAATGGGTTAAGTTAAAACAGAATCAGTATGCTTTAGTGGTTTAAGATCAGAGACTATGGAGATGGACATGAATCCAAGTCCCAGATCTACCACTTCCCTGTTTATGACATTGGCCAACTTACTTAACCTCTCTGTTGCCCATTTTCCTTCTCTGTGAAGCATGGATAATGATCCTGTTTCATAGCATTGCTGTGAGAATAGAATGCTCTTGGAACAGTTCTTGGCACACAGAAAACACTGCCCGGGTGTTTGCTATTATTAGTGGTGCTTAGTAAAACTTTAAAAATGGTATCAAGTAGCCCAGGTGACAAAGCCTTAGACCAACTTTTGGCTGTGACATGGATGGCAATGGCTGGATCCAAGAGCCATGTCTGAGGTGGCATTGAGAAGATCTGGTCCTAGAGAGAGAACGAGAAAGGAAGGTCTAGGTGATCTTGAGGTTGCCAGTTGAGAACCCTGGGTGATGGGGTGCATTAGGCCCAGGACTTCAGAATCAGAATAAAGATATGAAATTGGAACACTCAGGTTCCCCTCAAAGCACGGCTTCCCAGGAATCATTCAGTGCCTTTATGGTGTTAGTTTATCTCTTTCCCAGTTGTATGTTTATCAAGCTACAAGAAGAATGAGGTGTGCATCCTGACTTACTAATGGAAACTATGAGCCCCATGAACCACGCACACATTGCTGGTATTCTCTGGGGACTTGAGCCTGGTCCCGTGTAATTGCCTTGCTGTTTCAAAATCCCATTTACAAGGGAACTAATTTTACGTTGACACCTCATCTCTGAGAGCTTTCTCCAGGACAGATTTTACACTGGCAATGAAGAACATTTTAAAATAAGCTCTTTCACAGAGGGAGCCCCTTTGCAGGAGGTTTTTTTCTTCATTTGTACGTTCTCTGGAACCAAGAAATAATTTGACTTCTAAACGGCTCAGTGCTAATTACCTCCTCCCAGTGACTGCTGACACAACGCAGTCACTCTAACGCAGAACTGACTTGAGCTGCCGCAGAGAATTCACCAAGCTTCCAAATTTCCACTGCCAGGACTTTATCCAGGTCTGGAAAACAATGGAAAGAAACAAACTGTCCCACCCAGGACCCAGCATTTTCTTACACTTCCGTTCCGCCAATCTAGACAACAACCAGGTGATGGCATTTGGGCGCCTCGTTGCATCCTCCTGTCCGATGCATGACACAGCAGAACCCTTTCAATATACATTCACCGTGACAGGATAGAAGGGGCGATGCCTTGCAAACTTCTCATATTCCAAAATCTGCAAGTCTGACTTTTTTTGTGTGTGTGTGTCCATGTTCATGCATCGTGAGGTGGTTTTTTTAATATGCTGCGGCTTTTATTTCATTTTGCCTCTAAGATTTCTCTCTGTCCTTAGGGAAATCAGAATTGTCTTTGCCTTGGTGAAAAGTTGCACAGGTGCACCAATAGGCAAACAGGTTTATATAAGAAAATCACATTCCCACGGCAAAAAAGATATAGATAGATAAATAGAGAATGTACAAAATGCATGATTATTTTTTCTCTCACTTGCTCTCTGCACACTTAAATATCACCTTACTGTGTTAAGCCCTTCCTTTCTCCTTTTGGGAACTCAGGCCTGATTTATTTCTCCCCAGTCTAGCATTGGCCTTTACCTAAACTCAGCAGAGTTTTTAAGGTCTGCTTTCATAAAGCCTCATAGTGCTGATAAAAATGTTTCAGTATTATGTGACTAAGAATGCGTAGGGAAAGATGATAAAAGCGATTGTGATTTTTAGATTTCTCTAAAAAAAAAAAAAAGATAAAACGCATAAAAATATCTCCTTTCCATTAAATTTGGATCTCTGAGGATAGTGGTGAAAAAAAAAAAGCAAGCATGATTATCAAGGCAGCAGTTTATTACAGGTTGTTCTTATTGTTCTATGATTTTGGAGCTCCTTCGGGAGACTTCATAATAAATTTTGGTAAAAAATGTTAGCTCTGATAGGGATCTCTGAGATTATTGAAGCAGATGGTACCTAGAATCCCCATGGTGTCTTCCTAAAATATTACCCTTCTTTCGCGAACGTTTATGTTCTCAGCCATAGGGAGGTTTAACAAAGGCTTTGTGAGCCTCGAATCTTCTTCTTATTCAAAGAACAAGTATCTTTCCTCAGTGACTAAGGTGTAACAGCCAGTTCACCATTTTGAAAGCTTAAAAATAGCCAAGGATTGCATTTCCCCCATTGATGAGTTCATTCAACCTCTTGGAACATCAGTAAGACAAAATAAGAGGATTCAGGCCCCCCAAGAAATGTAGGCTTTGGGGGAAAGTGGGATGTGTCTGTGTGCCTGAGGACACCAGAGCACAGGGCAGTGCTGGGGGAGATGCCAAGGCCCAATAGTGAAAGGAAAAGAACATTTAAAGATTCTCCATCTAACGGGACTCTTGAAGGTCCAAGCCGTGTTAGAACTCTAATTCCCTCAGAAAAGAAATTCTTTAGTATCAGAGAAAACCCAATACAAACTATTTTTTAAAAAGTAGAAATTATAATGTCTTACCTAACAGACTTTATTGCAAGAGTTCATTTCTGGAAGAGAGAATATTTTTTTTCAATCTATACATCTATTTTTCTAAGGAAAAATTGAGGTCCAGTTTGTGCATCTGATGACCTGGACAATATTTACGAACTGCTTAAGATGTACCCAAAGGCCTTTTGAACACATTGTAAAATGAAATTAAGATCTGACTCGAGTTTCTGACTAAATTTGAATATTGACAAAGAATTATATATTCACTAGGAATCTTACTGTTAGTAACACCATTTGTCATTGTGCTTTCTGAAGGAGTTTGAAGAACGTCTATTAATCATGCACATAAAATACATTAAGGGCTGACTATTAAGAAGGAAAAAAACCTCCCTGGAAAAAAACACTGGCATTAATATTACTATTCCTATGAGAATTTCTAATCCATTTGATAATAAAATGATGAGAATGATTTTTGAATTATTTTTTATGATTCCCCAGTAGCTTTTGAATTGACAAATCTTTCATGATTTGTATTGGCAAGATTTACGAAACCCATGGAAACAATACAAAAAACAATTTACAACAGCCATACAGAAAGATATCCATCTTGTCCGTAGGTTGCATCTCAGAATTATTTGGGCAAAAATGCAAAGTGAAGAAAAGCAATTGCATTCCACCAGACTCTTCAGATGCCATTTTACATTGCAATAAAATGGTCTCTTGGCTTTCAGAGAACTTAGGTTCAGACAGCTCCATCACTCTCACAGCAAGATACTTTGAAATGTTGATTTCAATTCAAAGTCCTATAGAAGCAAATTATGTTTTTTCAGGTTGCCATTGCTGAGTGAAACCTTATTTTGTTTTTAATATCCCAAGTTCTTGGGATCCCTGGGTGGCGCAGCGGTTTGGCGCCTGCCTTTGGCCCAGGGCCCGATCCTGGAGACCCAGGATCGAGTCCCACGTCGGGCTCCCAGGTGCATGGAGCCTGCTTCTCCCTCTGCCTGTGTCTCTGCCTCTCTCTCTCTCTCTCTGTGACTATCATAAATAGATAAAAAAAAAAATTTAAAAAAAAAAATATCCCAAGTTCTTGATGCTTGGTTGTTGTTGTTTTGTTTTTTTTAATTTTTCATCTCTATGTAAAACAAACCATATGATGGTATTATAAAGGGAGTGAATTATTTCCTACCACTAGGTGGGCAGAGATTTATCACTTTTAAAAAACTTGTTTGCTACGTAAATGTTAGCTCTGTTGGTTCAGGATGTCCACACAGAAGGCAGTACAAATGTCTCAGATGGTGCATCCTCCCAAAAAAGAAGATGCTTTTGCCTTACCTCTTTTTGACTTACCTCTTAGAAAAACGTGATAGAAACATAGAAGATTTTTTTAAAACAGTGTGGAGAGAATGAGGTATATTGCTAAATCTATATATATAATGCAAAGACATTGAGAAACTAAGAGAACAAGAGTAAAGAAGTTTTTCAGAGAATGAGGATGGGGAAAGTGATTCAAAGTTAATTAAAGCAATTAAGTGATTTATTTCAAAGCCCAAAGAAACCTATTGAAAACTGAGATGTTTTTTTAAAAGATAAATATTCATATGGTCAGCGTGTGTAAGTCTGCTTGGGCTACCATAATAAAATACCATAGACTGGGTGGCTTAAACCACAGAAATTTATTTTCTCACAGTTCTGGAGGCTCTAAGTCCAAGATTAAAGCTCTGGCCAATTCACTTTCTGGCAAGGGCTCTCTTCCTGGCTTGCAGGTGGCTGCCTTCTCTCTATGTCCTCATATGGCCTGTCCTTGAACACATAAGGTGGGGTTGGGAGCATCCTCTGATGTCTCTTCCTACGAGACATTACTGCTGTCAGATGGGAGACCCACTCCTCTGACCTCATTTAAGTACTTCCTTTGAGATGCCATCTCCAAATACAGCCACACCAGGGGGTTAGGGCTTCAACATATGAATTTTGGAGGAACACAAACATTCTGTCCATTATTAACAGTCAGTAAGGACTCATGTTAGAGTTGAGTAAATAACAGTTTTCCAAATGCAGCGCTCTGGTTTTCCATCATTGGGATCTAAAAGTTTTTCTTCTTTCAGATTCTCCTGTTTTCATTCCTTTTTCAAAGAAAAAAATCTAGCAAATGGCAAATGAGTTTTCCTTAGCCATACAGCCCTTAGTTGACCCATCCCAGAATTCTGAGTTTGCTTTCAAAATGACTCACAACACACCTTACTTGGCAAATCCTGAACTATGGCTCCCGGGGTCCCCAAAATTCATTTTTCCTTGTGTCACTGAGAGATTTTGAGTACAGATTTTTGGGCCTGTGAGGCCAAAATGATCCACAACCCAGCAGTGAATGTTTTTATAGGTCATATTTTTCATATGCCAATTTTAAGCATGATGTCCTATTTCTGTAATAGATATAGTGGTATGTTGACCCCACTAATTGGCCAATCAATTTAGGGGAAAATGGAAGAGAGAACCACTTACCATCCCTCCCTGGGCCAGTTGGTATTTATGGTGGGAGTTTATCATAAATTTCTATTGCTATTTCTACTCCTATTTAAGCCACCTAGTCTATAGCACTTTGTTATGGCAGCCCAAGCAGATTAATACACTCACCATATGGATATTTATCTTTTTAAAATTATCTATCTATCTATCTATCTATCTATCTATTTATTTGGGGGGTGGGAGAGGCACAGAGAGAATCTCAAGCAGACTCTGCACTCAGCACAGAGCCCAAGGCAGGACTCGGTCCCACGACCCAGAGAACACAACCGGAGCCAAAATCAAGAGTCAGAGCTCAACCAACTGAGCCACCCAGGCACCCCTAAATATCTCATTTTTGAATAAATTTCCTTTGTAAAGCACTGGTGTGATTTGAGCTTACAAAATGGAGAGCACTCTATGGAATATTTCTTGGGAGGCACCTTTTACTTGCCAAATAGTTGTTGATTTCGGAGACTTTCACTGTATTAAAATGTGACTGCATTTTTTGGCAACTTTACCTTTGAGAGTTCCAACTCTGCTATTGTTTTTAGCTCTGCACAAAACACAGAATCAAGGTGTCACAATATTATGAGTCTTGCCATCTGCTTGGAAGCTTTGTTTCTGATAGAAAGTCTACTTACAGCCTACCTACTGAAATAAAATAGCATTTTCTCCATAGAGCTGTGGAATTCTCCCTTTCATCCTATTTATAAAGGCCTTCTATTTAGTCATCTTACCTAAAAGGAAAGTAAATTAGATTGTTGACATCACTACAGCCAATGAACACTCAGTAAATGTTGGCTGAATGCATAGATGGAGGAACAAAATTATTACAGTTTCTACTTTTACATCAGATCATTGAATTATAGAATTTTATTGCTAGAAGTATCATAATTCACTTAAGTCAAACTTATTTCTCTTAGATGTCTTTGAAGAAATTACTTTCCTAAACACCCAGTAAATGTTGGTTATTATTGTTATTTTTAATGTGTTTACTATGTGCCAAACACCATTTCAAGTAACTTTCATGAATTATCTCAGTTAATTTTATAACAACAGTAATGTTGTAAAAGAATGTTCTGGAGCAGAAGTGGGTCTTCTTTATTAATTCCTTTTCCAACAACTCCTTCATTAGGTAAGGTACTTTCAAGATTCTTCTCTCTCTAGGAGCCTCCCACACACACACTGTACAGGCACACACACCTTTTCACTGGTTCCCACAGGAAACCTAATTGGAAAAGCAAAACATGCCATCTTTGTCAAAGAGAGTATTTTTAATGCTTCAATAATGAAAGAGGCCAGAGGTAGGAGGAGAAGCAGATAGTCCCTGTTTAAGGCTGATGCTGTTTTGTTGGGCATATTCTTCCCTTGAGGTTCTACTGGCCTTTGAACACTGAATGCTGGAGTCTAGAAATAACCTACCTCCTATTTCAGTTCTTGCTAAAGTTAGCCTCAGGAAAGTTTATTATTGTAAAGGGCTTAATCCATCTTCGATGATGGCCCCTAGATATTCATTTTAGAAGTAGCTAGTGCAAGATTATCCAGAGTTATGGGAATCGGGGGTGACATCAGGCAATGAAATGCACATAAAATCTCAAGCCCTCAATTTGGCCATTGGCGTGCTTGGTTGTCACCCTCCTCCCACGTGAAGCTGGCACTAAACTTCAGTACTTTTTCCTTGGGCAGAGATGCTAAAGAACAAGTCTTCCTTCTTCACCTGCATTTGAAGTCCTGGCCTCCATTGATATCAGCCTCACATTTCATTTTTAAATTTGTACCTGGCACCCTGGAGATCTTCCCCACAGAGTTAGAGGAGGGAAGAAGGTTCTAAGTTTCAAATTAGACTACTTCTCAATGCATCACAGTGGCCCCTCCTAGTCACATACCTCCCAAATCTGCTCTTCATTTCCCCTTCAGAGCTGCCCTGGATGTTATAACAAGAATGCCATAGAATGAATAGCTTAGAAACAACAGAAATGTATTCCTCTCGGTTATGGAGGCTGAGAAGTCCAAGATCAAGTGATAGGTGATGGAATCCACATCCTGGTTCATAAATGGCCATTTTGGTGACTGTGTCCTCACATGGCAGAAGGGGCGAGCTAGCTCTCTGAAGGCTAATCCCAAGAACACTAATCCCAATCACAAGGGCTCTGCCACCATGACCCAGTCATCTCCCAAAGGCCCTACTCCCTAACACCATCACACTGGGGAGTAGGACTTCAACATGAATTTCAGAGGGACACAAGCATGTAGTCTACAGGAGACTCAAAGAAAAGGAAAAGAACATAACTAAAAACTAAGGTGTTTCTGTTCACCTTTTCCTAGAAATGTGAGCCATCCAAACCATCAGAAATTAGTTCTAGGGAACCCTGGGTGGCGCAGCAGTTTAGCGCCTGCCTTTGGCCCAGGGCGCGATCCTGGAGACCCGAGATCGAATCCCACGTCGGGCTCCTGGTGCATGGAGCCTGCTTCTCCCTCTGCCTGTGTCTCTGCCTCTCTATCTCTCTGTGACTATCATAAATAAATAAAAAAATTAAAAAAAAAAGAAATTAGTTCTAGGTTCAAGAAAATTAAGCAAAATTATGTCAATTAAATGCTTTAGCTATGTTTGCTATAGCTAGGATTTTTGGCTTAATAGGTCAAATTTATTACAAATAAAGCTGGTGTATGAGTGGAAAACATTAGAGAAGGTGACAAAACATGAGAGACTCCTAACTCTGGGAAATAAACAAAGGGTAGTGGAAGGGGAGGTGGGGGGGGGAATGGGGTGACTGTGTAACGGGCACTGAGGAGGGCACTTGATGGGATGAGCACTGGGTGTTATATGTTGGCAAATTAAACTTCAATTAAAAAATTAAAATCAAACAAAGCTGGTGTAACTAGGCATAAAGCACATTTTTTTTAGGATACCTATTTTTTAGGAGGGAGGAGGGGAAGCAGTATGAAATGGGGAAAGAATCTTGAGCTGGGAGTGAAATGGGAGGTCACTCGGGCCCAGCCTCACACTATGACCTTTCTTCAGCATACCACTTCATCACAGGGCCCTCATCCATCAAGTGAGAAGGTGCGACCACAATGTACTAGGGCCCTTCAATTCTGAAATTCAGGAGCTCCTTCTCTTGGAGCCTAGAGCTCCTATTCTAAATATCTCAGAAGGCTTTGATTGTAGCTTGTCTTTTGTGATCAGGGCCCATACAGTGAACCAAACGGCAGAACTTCTTGGTCAGGAAGGTAGACAGTCCCACAGTAAAGCATTGCCCCTTCAACACAAGTTCTGTCTCACAACGACATGGATTTTAAGGGCTGCTGGAGCCTAAAATGTAGTGTGGTGTACCCTACAGATCACATGTAGTATATATTCTTTGGCCATTCCACCATTTCCATTGATTTGCCTCAGGTCACACAGCTAGTTAGAGATGAGATTCATGGCCTAAGGGAAGAGGATTAACACACATCAATCCCTGGGTCTCTACCAGGAACTGTGCGTCCTATAGTTGCCTGAGAGTTACCATCCCCAGTCTACAGATGAATGTCTCCCATATGGTCTAGACATTACACATTAGTTCCTTTTTGAAAACTCTGTTGGAGTGTGATATTTTTAATATTCTTGATGCACCCACCCAACCTCACTTCATAGGCTCAAGCAGATGTTTTTATGGATCTGTTTTCCCACTCTCGGCCCCTCTGGGCCCTGTAGGTGATTGATTCTCCTAGCATGCACCACATTCTTTTGGTGAGCTTTATCCCATTTGGCCATTCATGTGAGCACCTATGTGGCTGAACAACAATGGAGATATAAACTCCATATATCTCTCCTTCAGATATAAATTATAGAAACAGCAACAATAGCAAATATGTTAAGGAACATTCTAAGTAGAAGTACAAATCACTTAAAATCTTAGCCTTCAGCCAACTTGACCATGGCTCAATGCTTTAGAGTAAATGAGTTATATTTTTCATGACTATTCAAGTGCTAGCATGTTATTCTACTCAGCATCATGCCACACTGAAGGGGCTCCCCAGTGAGAAGAAACGGCCCTCCCCAGAGCTGAAGAGTGTCGTTCTTTTGTAGGGGATAGACAAGTGAGAACTTCACTTCCAACCCAAATCAAATCCTAACTGAGCTGAGAACTGGGCCGATCCAGTTGATCCTCTGAGATTACTCCTTGTGAACTGAAGATGTTATTAGCAATCAATAAAACTGAACTTGAAGATGGCCTATATTTAGATGACTTCCGGGTTTTCATTTTAATTCTCTGATAGAAGAGATTGCATTAAAATGGGCTCACCTTCACACTGAAATCTTTCACAATGCCCTTCACAGACAATAATAAGAAATTGGCTTGCTTCCAAGAAATATTTCTCTGGCTGTAGAAGTGACCTCTGGACTGGTGAATCCAGCTCCAGCCCCTCCCCTGGAGACCTGATGCCTGTTCTAGGGCAAACCATCCCTACCAGGCACAAGTGGAAATAGTATAAGATGTACATGCAAGGAAGCTAAAAAGATTCTCATGAGGGGCATCTGGGTGCTGTCAGTTAAGCATCTGTCTTCAGGTCAGGGCATGATCTCAAGGTCCTGGGATGGAGCCCCACATCAGGCTCCCTGCTCAGCAGAGAAGTCTACTTCTCCCTCTCCCCTCTCCCTCTGTGATCTCTCTCTTCTCTCTCAAATAAATGTATAAAATCTTTCAATTAATTAATTTAATTAAAAGATTCTCATGATAGTAGGCCACAAGTGGACAAGCTGTAGGTATCCTCCCATTCTCCAGATAAATAAAAAATTAGTTGATTGCTCCAGAGACCTCCCAGTAGGTACCAACTGAACTCTGGAAGTGTTCTCTTCTATCTGTAAGTGTTCTGATGGCCAGATCTCCAAGATCCAACCTTCAGTATTGATAAATGAATCCTAGAAGATGATTGCCCAGTTGTCACTTAGGATAACTCTCTCTCTCTCTCATTCTCTCTCTCTGTCCTCCCCCCCACCACACACACAAAGTTATCCAAGTAATTCCATTCAACCACTGAGGAGTTTCAGTTTTGAGGCTGCCATCCCTTGTTTTACAAAGATTCAAGGCTGCTTGCAAAAATACTTCTGAGGAAAATAGTAACATGAAGAATTTTAAGAAAAGTCAGCACAAGAGGAGAAGGAAAAGGAAAGGGTGGGCCTGGGGTAAGCGACACAGACCCCAGAGCTGTGATGGGTGGGTGGAGTTTACAGATTTGACTCTGAATCCCCCAGGGCAGAGCAAGGGGAAGAAATAGTATCATTTACCTGATTCACAGTATTTCTAAGATTTTTCAAAGTTGCTCAAAAGAAGCATGACTTTTCCCAGTGCTGAGATGTGAAAGATATTTTTCTCCCTTGATTCCTCAGAAAGAGGACATTGGATTAGTGAGGTTCCACTGCGAGCAATCAAAAGCCCAAAGTAACATGGCCTGAGTACAATAGAATTTTAGGTTTCTCTCAAGTCACTATACGTAGCTCAGGACTAGAACAGCTCTTGATGGGTATCAGGAACTCAGATGCTTTCATATTTTTTCTCCACTTCATGGTCCAAGATGACTGTTAAAGTTCTGGCCAAAATGTTCCATTCCAGCCAGCAGGAAGAAGGAAGGAGAGATGAAGGACACACCTCCATCCTTTAAAGATACATCCTTAAGTTGCAGAGGATTTTTCTGATTACTTCTTGTTGGCCAGAACCTCCCATGGCCATGCCTCATTGCAAGAGAGGCTGAAAACAGAGCCTTTCACTTGACGGGATGAGCACTGGGTGTTATTCTATATGTTGGCAAATTGAACACCAATAAAAAATAAATTTATTTAAAAAAAAAAAGAAAACAGAGCCTTTATTCTAGGCCTAGGTGAAAGTGGGCTTTCTGTCACCCATGAAGATGCACACTTTCATCTAGGCCTAGGATAAAGGCTCTCAGGTATTGAGGTTAGGGTTTCAACATAGGAATTAGGGGAGGGCACCATTGAGTACATAACAGGCAGAAGCTCGAAGCTCCTGCCTCATGTCCTGCCAGGACCCATGAGCAGGGAGCCTGATGAGGGGCTCGATCCCAGGACCCTGAGATCAGGGCCTGAGCGGAAGGCAGACACTTAACCAACTGAGCCACCCAGATGCCACTCTGTCCTCTCTTTTAAAACCAAGTTTCCTTGAACCCAGGAGTTAGGACCTAGTGTACTAGTTTGCATGAGAAGACACTCCATGAATACCTGCAGGTGATGGTGGTCACTGCCTAAGACATCACAGCAGGAGCAAAGCCTGGAAGCCAGGACTTCTTATTCTCTAGCACCTACTCTTCCCACCAAGCTGCACTGATCCCTTCATGGTCTGGCACACAGCACACATTATGTGGGAAGGTAAAGTCATGTGTTTTAGTCTCAGATTTTTCCGTATCAGAAACTATAAAACCCTAAAGAGCTGATTGCTGGCCTTGGTTTCACATAAGTCTAGTGCTTCTACCGAGACCCCAGCATGTATCAACTATTTTAAACCCTTCTATCAAAAGTCATTTGAATTTTTTCTGGGGCTTTTTTTTCATTGTTTTGTTTTCTGTGGACACTCCACAGAAGCTTTTGGAGGTTTGGATGGGTTGCTACAAGGTCAAAGCTGAGATGCCACAACTCCAGGAAAAATTGAAAAATCAGTACACTAACCTCAGTGGCCTCTCACCAGGGCTGAGACTAATGAACAACATGCCAGCAGCCCCAGCTTGGGCAAAGGCAAAACTGGCCCCAGACTTCGAATGGTTTTTTTTTTTCCACTTCTCTAACCAGCTTGCAAGCTGTCGCCCATTGAATCAGTGAGATTGCACTTGGCAAGAAGACAATGAAAATTTTCCCCAAAATATGCTGACAGCCTTGCTCCCAGGACACCTCTTGAAACCACCCCCAGGTTCTGGGCTCCTATATTCTGTAGCAGAACTCTTTCCCAAGAGGCTGTGGATTCTGGATGAAGAGCTCTGTTTATATGGCCTGAAAGCCAGGTTCTTCTTCTTGCCCATTTCTGCCCTAGCAACGCCACCTCAAATGCAGCTTTTGGAAGCTGTACAATATAGCTAATTGTTTGCGCTGGACAGTAGTGTGTTTAGAGCTTATGCATCTAAACAGACAATTATTTTCTGCTATTTGCTAGTGGCACTGCCTGCCTGGTGACTTTGGCAGATGGAGAAAGGAGCTAATCCGTAGGTTATAAGCAGAAGGGTTATTGATGAAATGTCACCATCTGTTGGTGTCATTAAAATGATATGAGTCATAAAGAGTTGCTTTTGTTTTTTCTCAGAAAAAGGTTAGCTTAGAGTCTAGAGAGAAGTTGCTAGATTGTGGATGGCAGTTGGATGGGACTAGGGGCTGCGAGTGTCAGTCCTGGAAGGGGGAGGAGCCTTGATGAGCTTATCAGATCAGCTTGATGAGTCTTTCGAGAGGTGCTGGAATCCTCTGCCTGAATAGAACCAGCCATCTGGTATGAGATGAGGTCCTTATTGGGAATGATGCTTCAACTATCCCATGATTCCTCCCTATGTCTGAGTCATCTAATGGGGGAGGGGGAAGTCATTCATTTGGGATAAACAAGAAAGATCATACCTAGGAGGGAGCAGTTAAAGCACACCTGTCTCCTAAAACTCTCATTGGCCTCGTTACAGAGAGATTATTCATGCAGCCAGCTGACATCTTGGGAGGCTGGCAATCTCAATGGGGAATGATATTTTCTATGTCTGCTGTATCTCCTGGGAGGACATGGAGTGATCTCAGAAGAGGAACCCATGACAGTATGCCCAAGCTTGCATCAGACATGGGAGCCCCCAGGATGTAGAAAAGGAAGCAGCGAGTGGAACCATATGAATGATATAGTGAAGGAATCAGCTTCTGGTCTTTTTTTTTTTTTTTTTTTTTTTTTTTTTAGCTTCTGGTCTTACTGAACTTACTGTCTTCCTCCCTGTCAATTTCATTGATTTCTTCTGTAACTTATTTATTATTTATTTTCTTCTGCTTACTTTGGATTTAATTTGCTCTCCTTCTTCTAGTTTCCTAAAGAGGAAACACAGATTGTTATTTAAACTTTCTTCTTTGCCAACATGTCGCATAGCAAAGGGATGGAGAGCATGAGAAGTATACTCAGTGAGGATACGGATGACCAAAAAACTGGTACCGACTTCCTAATTCTGCCTATTTATCTAATCCTCTTGGTTCACTCGTATTTGCTGTTTATAAACTCTTTTACCCACTGCCAAGGAAGGACATATGCCCAAAGAGAAAGAACCTGTTATTACCAACTTTTTTCAGTATGGCTTAAGATTCCTTTTACATATATATATATTTTTAATTTTAACTCATGGAGAGAGAGTGTGGGTGATTGTGTAAACCACTACAAATTCTTTTGGCAGTACTAGGGTTGAAATTATAAATAAACATAACACCACAACGTATCGGCCTTACACCCAGCCTTGCATCTGGTTGAGTCCTTTTCCCCTCTCCAGTTGGCCTAAGCCTGCCCGCCACACATCCCCTGCCCCTCCCAAGGAGAGGGGTGCTGGGGCGGGATGGGGGGGGTCAGTGCTGCTGTTGGAAATAGTGCGCACTGCTGGAAGCAAGAGCCACAAGGGGTGGGCAGGAGCTTCATGAAGCCTATGAGGGTTATTTATATGGTCTCAAAGGGAGGCATCCATGAAAAAGTTCCTGATGATATTTTTAGATCTGATGCTTGATCCTCCTGCAGCACTTTCATTTTTACACAGGCAGGGAAGGGAGTGATTGATGCTGTCTGCAGTGCTGTTTTGAAGGCTTGGAGGGTCCATCTGACAGGCTAATGGTCAGACTGCCTGGCCCGTGGCCACCTCCTGTCTCTTCTAGATCTGGAACTTCAGAAGCTGCTGACTTCAGCAGGTGGCACATAAAACCCTAGCCGCTTGCTGCCAAGTCAGACATTCTGAAGTTTACCCCTGACTCTGAGGTCCTGAGGTCCTGTGCAGTTGACACTCATGGGTTCAGTCTCTTGCTCTACTCCCATACTCTGTTTCTCTGGGAATGGGACACAGGATTGTGGAATAAGCCTTTGACTGGAATGAAAATGGTTTAGAATTTAACAAGATGATTATATAGTTTAAAAGCTCACAACCATACAATAATCCATGCGTTTGACTATTCCAGGGCTAGGGAAGAGAGTTGAGTATTATTACCGAATTGTTTTTATAGTTACTTTTATTTGCCCACTCAAAGTCAATGCTCTAAATATATATAAATTTATTTTTTAAAATAAAAGCATAGATATTTAAGTTTAAATTTTTTTTAATTAAAAAAAATCCTCCCCAAGGATTCCCATAATGAATCCTATAGCTTTATCTTCGAGGAGAAGGGAAGACACAGAGAAGGGGGGCATTGGGGTCTTTTGCTCTGTGGATATGGTTTCTCATAAAAAGTCCATGGATCATAGCTATAGCCCATTCCAGTTGGATGGTCATTTCATTTAAGTGAGAAGCTGAAGAGTGTTCAGGGAGAGAAAAGGAAGCCCCTGAGTTCTCATGGATGTGCAACATATTGTCTATCCCTGGGATTCAGACTCTGATACAAGGGGTTCTCTTACAAACTTAAAAATCATATGATGACGCTGGTGGGATAACCCAAGAAAATTCCTGATGGAGTCCCAAGCCACCCTCCCTGGCTATATGCTCTTGCTCTTGTACATGGTCATCTTTTTCGTTTATTCCTTCATCTCTATTTTTCTACAACAGACCACAGAGACGGGTGAAGATGAGGAGGACCAGCCTCTCAGCCTGGCCTGGCCTTCCAACCCCCGCAAGCAAGTCACATTCCTAATTGTTTTCCCCATAGTGTTTCCTCTCTGGATTACCTTACCCGACGTCCGCAAACCTGTGAGTAATCATTGTTTAATCGACTCCTTGTGAAAAGCTCAGTGTATAATAATATGCACAGGCTGCTTCTCTTTGCCTTGAGAGGCAAAGAGGGGGTAACATATGTACTTGTGTATGCTTATATATGTCTAAAATTTCTCTGGACAGGTACACAATTATAGTGATTGTTCAAGTTATCTGATCTATGTAACAAGCCACCTCAAAACATAGTGCCATGGAAACAATAAACACTCCATTCTGTTTGCAGATCCTGTAGATCAGGAATTCAAATAGGGCACATTGAGGGTTGCGTGTCTCTGCTCCGCAACATCCAGGGCCTCTGCTGGGAAAACTGAATAGCTGTGGGATGGACTCATCTGATGTTTCTAGGGGCAGAGATGATTCAAAGGCTGGGTTCAGCTGCGATGGTCTGTGGGAGAGCCTAAATGTGGCTTCTCCATGTGACTTGGGCTCCCTCACAGCATGGTAGCCTCAAGATAGTCAGATACTGTAGACAAGAGGTCAGGGCTCTAAGAATGAGTGTCCCAGCAGCACAAGGCAGAAGGTCTTTGATGACCTAAACTCAGAAGTCACAGCAAGCCACTTCCACTATATTCTAGGGTCAAAACATTCATAAGTTTGTCCTGATTAAAGGAGAGGAGACAAAAAATTTACCCAGAATATGTCAGTGTCATATAAGGTATGACATCTTTGATGGAAACAGTGTCAAAGAATTGGCAACCATGCTTTAAAGCCACCATTCAATTCAAAAAATAATGTAAAGAAACGTATTCGTGTAGTGTAAATGCCTACTTGTCTGATCTTCTCAATCCTGTATTGCTGTCATTACTACCATCGATATTCCTTTCTACCATTATTATGTAGCAGGTGCATTGACCATAATACCATCTTATGAGCAGCAAAGTACAATCTAAGTATAGATCAAATCAAAAGAACATCTCTCCTAGTGTTGAACTGGGTTCTTGGGCCAGTGCCCCAAAGGGTAAGGGAACTAATGATAGTAAGTAGCTGTACGTTTTGGTATGGCCCTGCACACACATCTCATTCAACAAAGGTGTGCACCTACTGTACATCAGACTCTGCCCTATGTATTTCCAATAAGTCATATTGTGGAATCTCAAGAAACAGCTAGCATAGGAATATGTGTGTACACACCCACATTTTATATATGCATTTCTTATATATAATGTTATATATTATTGGCATAAGTGGAAAGAAACTTACACCCAAAGAAGTTAACTAACTCATCCCTGATCACTTCCTCAGAGATGGAGCAAAGTTTCAGATCCAAGTCCAGGTGACCACACAACTTGGACTCCCGCCCTATTTCATGATACCAGAAAGTGGAAGTCCAAGAATATCATGTCTGAATGCATTTACAATAAGGCACTGTGGTAACATGCAGCAAAATTGAGCATAAATCTTAAGAGCCCCATGGTGATCCCACTCTCAGTACTTTAAGAAGGCAGAAGAAAAATCCTGTCCCCACTGACCTATAAATAATCCAGCTGGTGGAGAGCCATGTCTTGTCAGGTACAGGCCAGAAAAGGGACCCCCTCATGTAAGGACTCCCAACGTTAGAGGTTTCCAAATAGAGGGTGCATGTAACAAGTGTGACTTACTTAAAGCAGTATTTAAGTTTCTTTATTTACAACATAATTGCAGAACATCTGCTCTGTGCAAAGGCCTGGCTTCCTGGAAACCTCCAGTGAATGAGCTGGAATGTGTTGAGTTTCTTCATGGCTCACGTCACACTGACATTTCTGAGATGCGCGTGCTCACATGTGCTCTCTCTCTCACACACACACACACACACACACACTTTCTCTCTCTCTCTCCTTCCATTGTTCTGTTTAGACGAGTGCTTTTGCTCTGCCCCAAGGAGGAAATTCAGAGAGACAAACATGAGTTCCTAAATTCCTGTGCCTAGTTTAGTGTGGCCCCATATAGGAGGCTGATGGCCTGCAAAGGGGGTGTCAGCACACAGCCACTGGAGCAGTCAGGAAAAGTGTGCAGGAATGGGAGGAAGATGCCAGTAACCAAGGCCTGGGCTCTCAGGTTGGGTTGGACTCCTAGAGCAAGGGCTGGAAAAGTGCTGGTTGTCTCTGTGATCTGAGCTCAAAGGACAAGGACGCTGTTAGGGAAGATCAAAGCTCTGAACCAGCGACTCTGGGACAACACACAGGACTCCACCATGGCAGCAGTGAGCTGGATCACGACAGCTGTCCTGGCTTATGCTACAACCCCAAAGGATACAAGGCAAGAAGATGCAGCTGCACATGATGCTCTCCTTTGTAATACCATGGACTGATCATTCACTGTGCACAAACCTTGAGAGCCAGCTTCTGGGCCTGGGTAGCCAAGAGCCATCCCTGGGATGAACTGGATTTTTTTCTCTTTCTTTGCATATACTATGTGCTGTCCCAAGCAAAAATGCAACTCTCAGAGCATTTGGTGGTTTTAAAATTTCCTTAGCATATATTTATTGAATACCTATTATATGCCAAGCATCAAGCCTATACCCGAAAAGACATGTGAAGACACAGAATTCACAATTCCTATCTTTAAGGGGCTCAAAACTTAGTAGAAGAAATAAGGCATGTAACTATAGGGCAAGACTGGCTAGCCATATCAGTGACAGTAGCTAGATTCAAACAAATGTCCTGACTCCATCAGTGTTCTCATTCTACCACACTGACTACAATGTTTTCCCCCCACATAACTCATGAGCTGTGCAACCTTGAGAAAGTCACTTCTCAACTGTGAACCTCACTTTTCCTCCTCTCTGAAATACAGGGAGGGAAGATCTCTAGATTCCCTGCCAGCCATGACATCCTATGATTAAGGAAAGCATAAAGAGATAACCATCAACGCAGCACTGCAAATTTAAGGGGACCGTACATCCCAGTTTGCCCAGGATAATCCCAGTTTAATCTCAAAACATCCTGGTTTGGAATATGAATTATATGGCCATCCTCTGCATATACAAAACGCCAAATGAAAAACCATGCCTGTGGATACAAAAGCCAATAAGTGGCTTCTTGATCATGCTTAGCATGATCAAGAAGAGTTTCATTAGGTTTGGTCTTGTGTCTGTTATCATTTGCTGTGTGACACACCAGCCCAAAACTTAGCAGCTTAAAAAAGTAAGCAATTTTTAAATGCAGAATTCTATGAATTGACCATTTGTTCTGGGCTCAGCTGGACAGTTCTGCTCACTTAGATGGCTGGGGTCTTGTTGGCATAGGATCATGTCAGCTGGAAAAGCTCATCTCTGCACCACATGGTCTCTTACCTTACGTAGGCTAGTCAAAGCTGATTCACGTGACAGCCACGTTCCAAGGGCAGCAAGAATGAAAGCTACAGAGCCTCTTGAGATCCAGTTTGGAATCCCCCCACGCTGTCACTTTTACCATATCCTGTTGGTCAAAGAAAGGCATAAGCCCACCCCAGAGTCAAAGGACGGGAAAATAGACCCCACCTCTTGGTTATAAAGGGTTGTGGCTGTTTTGACAGTCTTCATGCTCTGCCACAAGGGCCTTTTGAAAAAATATCAAGGGAGAGGAAAAAGAGGAGAAAATTATTAATTAATAAACACGTGCTACTCCGGAGGGCCTGGCAACTCTCCGTCTCCCAGTAGTTTTTGAATTACCCGTGGAGATGAACGTTCCAAACCTTGACAGTAATTACGAGGAAAACATGATTTTTTTAGTATCCATCCAGTTTCAGAGTAAACAGTACTCCCACTTGTTTTTATTTCCCCTTTATTTATATGCAAATTATATGACAGTGTTTGTGGGATTGTACACCATTCCAGCTCAGATTAATTCACTTTTATAGTTTTCTTAAAATAATGGCTTCAGTTTAAACGCAAAAGAACGAAAATATAAACCTCAATGAGAAACATGTCTTTGATAAACACTGAAAATAATAAAGGAAATAGAGACCCCAAAAGTTATATTCTCTCCTGATCCAGGATGGAGTTTCTTACAAAACAGGAATACATCAAAACATGACCTTTTGAACTGGGAAGGTACCTAAGAAGTCAGCTCTGTTTTTGCCATTGATACCATTCATTGATTGGTTCACCAAATATTTATTGTGTCTGCTGTGTGCCAAGCATAGGCTTAGCAAAAACGAGTGATTGAGACCCAGAGAGGTTTAGTGACTTGTTCAAGCACACCCAGCAAGTAAGAGGCAAAGTCAAGACTCTCAGCCAGGTCTCTGCAGGCACTTCCATCTCTCTGAATGTCAGTTCCCTCAACTCTTAGAAAACAAAACAAGGATAACATCATCTAATAACAACCACCATTATTATCTCAGTACTTATTATGTGGCACTCTGGTAGACACTTCGTGAACATGAAATCCTCAGAACAACTATATATCGTTATTTCCCCCTATTTTACAGATGAAAAAACTGAGGCTTAGAAGATGAAATTATTTCTCTCAGATCACATCACTGGTAATTGGTGAGCAAGGATTTCAATACTGGTCCTATTAATCCAGAGAACACACTTTTAATATTAAATAGGATTGTTTGGTGGACTGTTGTTAGATATGCATGCCCCAGAACCTTGCACAGAATAGATGCTCAGTGAATATTTAGCCATTTAAATCAGTAAGGATACGGCCAATTTGTGCAATCAGCTAATGTCCAGAAATATTTCTCAAGCCAAGAAAGTATCCCACTGATGTACTAAAAGCTTCTAATGAGAACATTAGCTGTCAATTATACACGTAAACCATTACATTGGGAACAAAATGGCCGCCACATGGACGCAATTTGCTTTTTGCTAATTAGTATGAGGTTCATCCCAGCAGATGTTAGGATGAGCCACCCTTACTAACCAAAAATTGACATGTCAGACCTTGGCTTCAAGGGCTATTTTCTTCCTTCCAATGAGACTGGTAACTAAATAATTGCACAAGTATCACTGGGTAGTGATGTCTGGAATGAGACCATAGAGTCCAAATAAGGGGAGTCATTCAGAAGAAAATGAAAGAAGAAGGAATTACCTGGGCTGTGAGATTGGAAAGGACAAGATAGTTTGACAGTTGGGAAACATTTAACTGAACTGCTGATGCATAAAGGGTTGATACTTCCCAATCAGGGACGATATGGGAGGTTGGGCGAGGCAGATGGCCATACAGCTGGAATGCTAGCCTCTACCTCCCCGATGCTCCTTATATTTTTCTGCCATTCAGAGAACAGGCTGGGATTATGATCATCATTATCATTATGTCTGTAAGCTGGGCATACTTTGAGCATCATTGACCTTGTTTTTTTTTTTTTTAAGAAAAAAAATGGTATAACCTAAATATTAGGAAGGAATACCTGCTGGATAGTCAGACAGAGCTGGGTTTGAATTTCAGGTCTAGTTCAAGATCTGGGTACAGAGTAGGTACCTGGCCTTTACCTGCCCTTCATTTATGATGAAGACCTGGAAACTTACAAATAAAAACTATCTTTAATTTCTTTTCACTGAGTCCCTAGTATAACACTAGGTACATATAGATGCCCATGAATTACTAATTGGCCTCTTGATCAAGAATCATAAGCATCATCAAAAGAGGTTTTCATTAGCATGTTGATGTGAACTTAGTTCCTTTATATCCTTACTCTGATTCCTTAGTTTCTACCTTTTGACTAGGAATGTTCCATGGGTCAGGGATGATATTTTTCAGATGAGAAATATCTCCAAATAATTTGATTCTAACTCATCACACTACATCAATGTGCAGATATGCAAAGGTATAACAAAATAATTACATATTTAATAAATGATCTAACCTGTAAAATGAGCAATCTATGAAATGAAGACTCTCCCAAGATCTCCAGTACATATGCCATACCATAAAGTATGGAGATGGTACTCCATTCCCTCACAGGATGCTCAGAATCAAGCTCACAACCTGATTGCTGCTCCAATCACATGCGTGGCCCCATACAAGAAAGGCCTTTTCCTTCCCTGTCACACAGCCTGGCCATACGAGAAGAAACTCTTACTCACTTAGGATCCTGAAACAGTGACGTGCGACCAGAAGAAAAGAATGGGAACTCCATTCAGCTAAATGCCATGTCTGGAAAAACTTGCACTGTCAATTTTAAGGTTTGGGGAATCTGCTCTCTAAAATCCAGCTAAAGCCTCAGCTCTAAAGGAATTCACTCTCAGAAGTAAATGTCTCAACGTCCACTTTGAAAAATGGATTACTTTTTTTTTTTCCCATAACCCACTAACGTGTTCAGGCCCCCAGTAGGGGCCTGAGTCTTTAGCCAAAATATTTTCCTCCCACTCCCTGGGGTCTGATGTCTCTCTCAATTTAAGCAAGCCCACAGGTCTTGCAGATACTACAGCTAACAAACAGCGCAAAAAAAGTCAGCACTCATTAAGCAAAAGAAATTGTTATTGTGAAATTTAACGGAATGGCATGAGTGATAATAAAAACATATATTGAAAATTCAAAATTAGTAAAGAGAACATAAGCCTGGTCTGGGGTGATAGAGACTGTGTTCATTATTATTATAGATATTCATTATATATATAATATATCTATAATAACATATATATTATATATATAATATTAATATATATATTAATATATTATTATAGATATATATAGAGAGATTCCTCTTAATGAAGCTCTCAAAAGCCATGACAGAAAGTGTTCTGTGTGGCTGCCCAAGGTCTGCTCTTTAGACAATTGAAATAGCTTTCATCCAAGTCAACTCCAGAATTCACTTCCCTGGACAAAATTGGATGGAATTATCAAAGCAAAAAATGAGATTGTTTCTCATACTGGAAAGCTTTGAAATAAAAAGTGTTCGGTTGGCAATAATAGGTGAGAGGGTGAGGGCATTCTGCTACCCGAGTATGTTTTAAAGGACCCCAATTTTGGAGAAAAAAAAAAGCTATCAACAAAAGACCACCACAATCCAGTGTAAGCCTGGATCTCTCTGTAGTGGGGTCAGGTAAAAAACACTGCATTTTGAGTATCTGATTTTGGCTAACATTTGAAAGAAACTAAAAGTGTTCACACTGAGCGCTGAGCAATTTATAGAATTGGTGAATCATTATGCTGTATTGTACACAATATAACATTGTATGTTCATTATAATTGAATTTAAAAAATAAAAATAAAAAGTGTTCAGACTCTAAGTCTGCAATTGCACAAAGGCCAGTGCTCAAAGCAGAAATGGACATAATACAGTCAGGGGTGCGGAACAGGAGAAAAAACCATCCCAAGATCATCTACTCTACCTCCTGTGTGAAGAGCAACACATTGGGCCTCTGTCTATACTCTATAAGGGTGGTTCAAATATGTTCTAGAGTGTGGCTGTCATCAGGAATCTATAGAAACTATGGTGATGACTTCTGTGTGGCTTTTCCCAGTAATTCGTGGTACTATAAGATGAACCTGTTTTGCAACCTATTGATCCTTCTTGTTAAAAGCAATTAATCACATAGTTTTTCTGGCTAATGGACTGATAGGATACATGGGGTGAAGCAATAGAAACTGATTCTGATGAACTTGAGCAGAAGGGAACAGAAGAGGGAGGAAGGCTATGAGGTGGTCAAAAGATTGAGGGCAAGGCTGAGAAACCAGGCCGTGGGAAGGGCAAGGGGCAGGGGGCATCTGAGCAGCCAGCAGCAGAAACAGACATTCTCTTCAAGAGACTTCCATCTCAGGAACTTGCTTGGTGATGATATGGCTCCAACCAACATTCCCAAGAGTGAGTCTTCCTGTTCCAGCTTGACTGGAGTTAGGCAGGGCCTTCTGATTGCTGAGCCTATGAAGATGGAAGGCAATGGAGAAGTAGCGGCAATAGTGGATTTAGCTTTGGTCTGTCAGATCCACCTCACTGGACAGCACTGACACTCTCCCCTCTTTCTGGTTCTCTTTCAGTCATCAAGGAAGTTTTTTCCCATCACGTTCTTTGGCTCCATCACGTGGATCGCTGTATTCTCTTACTTGATGGTCTGGTGGGCACACCAGGTAAGACCTCCATAGGAAGGCCCATTTGCCTGGTTCTTCTCATGGTTGCCAAAGGGCTAATCAATGTGTTTGCTTTTGAAAAGTGTCAGAGGATATTTACCCCAAAGATACAAATGTAATGAAACAATAGGACACCTGCACCCCAATGTTCATAGCAGCATGTCCACAATAGCCAAACTGTGGAAGGAGCCATGATGTCCTTTGACAGATGAATGGATAAAGAAGATATGGTAATATATACAATGGAATATTACTCAGCCATCAGAAAGGATGAATACATACCATTTACATCAACACGGATAGAACTGGAGGGTATTGGAATGCCTGGGTGGCTCAGCAGTTGAGCATCTGCCTTTGGCTTGGGGTGTGATCCCAGGATCCTGGGATCGAGTCCCAAATCGGGCTTCCTGCATGGAGCCTGCTTCTCTCTCTGCCCCTCTTTCTCTCTGTCTCTCATGAATAAATAAATAAAATCTTAAAAAAAAAAAAAAAAGAACTGGAGGGTATTATGCTGAGTGAAATAAGTCAATTGGAGAAAGACAATTATTACATGATTTCACTCGTATGTGGAATATAAGAAATAGTGAAAGGGACTATAAGGGAAAGGAGGGAAACTAAATGGGGAAAAATTAGAAAGGAAGACAAACCATGAGAGACTCCTAACTCTGAAACTAAGAAGGGGTTGCAGAAGGGGAGGTAAGTAAGAGGATGGGGTAACTGGGTGATGGACACTAAGAAGGGCTCATAATGAGATGAGCACTGGGCATTACACTATATGTTGGCAAACTGAATATAAAGAAGATATTTTTTAAAAGGAAAAAAAAGAAAAGTGTCAGAATAGTATTGTGTCCAACAAGACAGGATACATATTCCAGGACTAAAGGATTTAAGCCCACTTCACTTCCCCATGCCTCCTGGTCTCCTCCTATAGTGGGGAGTCAAATCAGCACAACCCTGAACATCCGTGTGGAGGAGGTCCCCTCAACTCTTCTTGCCTTCTGTAGCCTGAATCTAGGCCTACCCAGGTCTAAGAGGAATGGCAAGGTTTTACCTGATTCCATGACACTTACTTCCTCTTGACAGCCGCTCACCTCATGCTCTCACCAGCTTTTCAGATTGGCTCTAGGAAGAGAACTGGAGACAAGAGAGTCTCTTATTTGAACCTCAGTTTGCTATCATGATGATGTATTTTGCTTTTCCCACTTTTAACTCAGTACTAGTCGTAGTGCCCATCACAAAACTAAATTCTCAGGAATTGTTTGCTGTAACACATGGATGAAAGAATGAATTGCCAACATTTCACATTCTCAGAGATAATACTGGTAACTATTACTGATCAAATGGGTACCAGATGCTGGACAATTCATATCGCTTTGTCCTCCTGATCTTGACAGTCACTGTGTTCATAGGCACAAATCCCATGAAGGAGGTACTATTATTATCCACAGTTGGAGGAGTTATGCTTAGAACTAATAATAAAAATCCTCAGGATCATATAGGTTTAAGTAACAGAACTGAGATTATAACCCAGAGCTCTGAAACTCCAGAACCTATGCTTTTATCCTCTATTATAAGCTGCACAAATTTCAAACTTCCCACTTGTATTCTTTGTTTAACATAGTCTGAAAATATATATCATATACATCTGATAAAGCACTTGTATCCAGGATATATTTTTTAAATTCTTAAAATTCAATGATGGAAAGGCAAGGGGCACCAGACTGGCTCAGTTGGTAGAGCATGTGACTCTTTATCTCAGGGTCATAAGTTCAAGCCCCATGTTGGGTGTGGAGCCTGCTCAAAAAACAAACCAAAACAAAACAAAACAAAACAAACCCCACACATAAAACAATAAAAAGGCAAGCATCTACAGGCATCCTAATGTTTAAGATGGACAAAAGATTTGAATAGATATTTTACCAAAGATGTGAAAATAGATAATACACAAGAAAACATGCTCAACATCTTATTCATTAGAGAAATGCAAATCAGCACCACAGTGAGATACCACTTCCCTCTCACTTAGGATGAATATAATAAAAAAGACAATAACAAATGTTGTAGAGGATGTATAGAAATTGGAACCTTTATATATTAGTGGCAAGAATGTTAAATAATGCAGCCTCTTTAGAAAACAGTTTGGCAGTCCACAAAATGTTAAACATAGAGTCACTATATGATCCAGTGATTCCACTACCTGTATACCCAGGAGAAATGAAAACATCCATACAAAAATTTATACACACATGTTCACAGAAGCATTATTCATAATTGCCAAATGATGGAAACCACCCAAATGCCCATCAACTAATGAAACCATATACAAAATGTGGTCTGTCCACACAGTAGAATACTATCCCACAATAAAAAGGAACAAAGTACTAGTACACGCTACATGTGAATGAATGTTTAAAATATGCTAAATGAAAAAGATAGTCAAAAAAGACCCCATGTTATATGACTTTAATTATAGGAAATGTGAAAAATTGGCAAATCTATAGAGACAAAGTACTTAATAGTTGCCTAGGGTTGGGGAGGTTGGAGGGAATGATGAGTGACTGCTAATAGGTATGGGGTTTCTTCCTGGGATAATGAAAAAGCTATAAATTTAAATTATGGTGATGGCTCTACAAGTTTATAAATATACTAAAAATTGAACTATCTACACTTTAAATAGGTTATTTTTATGATATATGAATTATATCTCAATAGAGTTGTTTAAAAATAAACACAAGGGGAGCCTGGGTGGCTCAGTGGGTTAAGCGTCCAACTCTTGATTTTGGCTCCGGTCATGATCTCAAGGTCATAAGATCAAGCCCCACATCAGGCTCTGCACTGGGTGTGGAGCCTGCTTGAGATTCTCTCTCTCCCTCTCCCTCTGCTTCTCCCCTCCTTCTCCCCCCCCCCCGCACAGCTTGCAGTCGTGCTCTCTCTCTAGACAAATAAACACGAGATACTACTTCACAAACACTAGCATGCCTATATTCAAAAAGGCAGATATGTGTTGATGAGGATGTGGAGAAGCAGGACTACAAACATTTATCAAAACTCACAGAACTATATACTTTTTAGAGGGTGAGTTTTACTGGATGTAAAATTATACTTTGCTGTATGTTTGTAAATTACACCTTAAAAAAAAAAAAGAACATATACCATCATTGAAAAAATCCACTGGAAATGTCAGTCTATATACCCAGTATTATTCCTTCAAGATACTGCATATTATTCCTATCCTAGTTATTTTTTAAGGAGTTTATTTGTTTATTCATGAGAGACACGGAGAGAGGCAGAGACATAGGCAGAGGGAGAAGCAGGATCCCTGCAGGGAGCCCAATGTGGACCCAATCCCAGGACCCTGGGATCACGACCTGAGCCAAAGGCAGATGCTCAACCACTGAACCACCCAAGCATCCCTATCCTAGTTGTTTTATGACATTTGACTTCAGATTATTCTTCCTGGATGTTTCCAAAAAATTGTTGACCCTGAAGAAACTCTGCTTGCCCCAAAGTCACAATTTTTCCACATTCACTGAAAGTCATTTGCCACCAATATCATTACAGTAGGTAAGCTGCTCCTCAGCCTCCAGATTTCCATGCTAGAAGGACTATTTGCTATTCATAACATGTAATGGGTTTTTAAAAAATAATTATCTTTATTCTTAAAAAAATAATGGTTATTATTCTTTCCTGTCCTGATAAAGAAAAAAGTGGTGTTTTTTTTTTCTCACTTGTTTTCTGGATATTTCTCTTTAGCCATTCTAGAAAAAAATCATCCTATTGGCTTCCATCTTTTTTGTCCTTTTTAATGATTATCTTAATTCCATACTCTTGCTTCCTTTTCATTTTCTTGTAGAAAAAATGCAAACATAACGCCAAGAACAATAGTAATTACCAAAAGGCCCAGGAATATGAAGTGCATAAAGAGAAACCTTACTTTCTAGTAAAGCATAAGAAGTTTTTCTTTTCTCCTCTAGAAATGCTCTTCTAAGACATCCAGAGATCTGATCAAAATAGCAAATTCTTTTCTAAGCAGTCTAGCTCTAATTCTGTTGCTTATACTTTTGAGCTATAAAGGCCAGAAAGACAACAAATGCACCATTTAGTGTTCAACTATTTTATTATCCACAGTCTTACCAACAATAAATGCTATTTAATACCATTATTTAGCTACTGTTTGGCCAAAATTAAATGCCCTTTACATAAAATGCTTTACGCATATTTTCCCTTAGTTTTTGTTACTTTCTATTGTATTTGCATCATGAAATTAGTAAATGTCTTGGGTTATCAGAACATTAGGTTAAAATCTATCCTGCATCTAATATGAGAAGTTAGTTCCAAGAGTCAAATACGACCTTGTGTCTCATTTTGCCAACATGACATTTTTGCAGTTCCTCCTTAAATCAAGGCAATGACCTGCATCACACAATATTCAGAGCAGCACTGAATTTGGATTCTGAGTGGCCCCATCATCTACTTCAATCAGAAAACAGGAATTCCATCCAAGAAACATCTGATGTCCTTTCTACCCCTAACTTCTCTGATGCTAGCAATTTGATCAGTGCTATCCCATCCATGTACCTGTTATCTTGCCTCTAACTCTCCAGAAGCCAAATTCAATGAAATTTTCTTAAAATGAGCTTATGAAGACTAGTTCTCAATCAGTGAAAATGTTTCTAGGAGCCACATAGATTCATCAGAAGTTTGATGTACAATAAAAAATCTTCATTATTTTCATGATTTCCTGCATTGACTGATAACTGATGCCTATTAAATAACTGATGCCTATTAAACCCACTTCAGTCTCTGCTTCCAGAGCCCAGCGGCTAGTCTGATAAGTTGGAGAGGGAAAGGGGTAGTGTCTGAGTTAGCATAGCTGGTATTTATTGAGTATTTATACCTGACACCGTGTTCTTTGCTCTGTCTGCATCATCATATATAATCATCAGAACAGGGTGGACATTATTATCCCCATTCTACAAATGATTAAAACCAAGGCTCAAGAAAGTTGACTACCATGTACTGTGAGTGGCAGGCTAAGATTGGCACCCAATTCTCCCTTTATCTGAGCCATCACTCTTAGCCACACCATCGTAATACCCCACTTCAGTTTCTCTTTTTTTTTTCTGTCTATAGAGCCATTCAAACTCCAAATACAAGTGTTGTTTTAAAATAGCCACTGCTTTAGAACTCCCTTGAGGAATCATCCTATTTATTGGGGATGACAATCATTCAGTCAGCATCTTCAGTCTTTGAAAATGTTTCATTCCAAATCTAACAAACAAACAAAAAAAAAAATAGGTCATCAAGGAGACTTGGGCACTCCTGTGTTGAGCACTTATTTAATTTTTTCTAAGAGAATCAGTGGAAAACATGCTAGTAAAATCACCTAAGTATATAGATTGACTAATCTATTCAGCAAATAGATATTGAGAGTCTATTAAACACCAGGCGAGGGACGCCTGGGTGGCTCAGTGGTTGGGCATCTGCCTTCAGCTCATGGCATGATCCAGGTCCAGGAATGAAGTCCTGCATCAGGCTCCCTATGGGGAGCCTGCTTCTCCCTCTATCTCTCTGCCTCCCTCTGTATGTCTCTCATGAATAAGCAAAAAAATAAAAATCTTTAAAAAAAAAAAACACACCAGACAATATTCTATATATTAAGGAGACCAAGCAGTGATCAAGCAGTGATTCTGCTTGCATGGACTTCCTTTAGGATGGGGAACAAAGAATCTTTGCTCCATGAGGATAGGATAAACTACTTTAGCTAACCAGGCTCTAGAGCAGACGTGACCATCCAAACAAAAAATAGCTCCCAGCTATGCTTTTAAGTTAGTGGAAACCATGCTATTACTAATAAATCACAAAAGTTATTTAGAAATGAGCTTGTTCTATTCCCTAAAAACTCTTATTCTTACATGCTACTCTGGCCCTTTGAATTTTTTTTCCAAAAATGTTGAGTGTTATTGAGTAGGCTGTTGAAAACCAAATTGGGAGCATCATCTTAAAAGTTTTCAGAACTGCAGTTGACCAACTCCAGGAAATACATAAAGTTTTTAAAAGTCCCAAGAAGATTCTTTAAAAAGTTGCTCAAGAGAATAGAGGAACCTCCATCTGAGGCTAGATAACTGTCCAAAATAGACTTTATCAGTGTTAAAAGGCAATGACTGAAATAAAACATAATAATGGTCCCCCTTTGCTTTTCAGTAACCTTGTACTATTTGCAAAGGGCTTTTCCACAAATGTTCTTTTTTACTCCTCCCAATCACTTGTAAGATAGGTATTATCATTCCCCCTTTAAGGATAAGAAAGCAAGGATCAAAGACATTACATAACTGGTTAACTTAACAATAGGTCAAATTCTTTTTTTTTTTTTAAGATTTTATGTATTTATTCATGAGAGAGAGAGAGAGAGGCAGAGACACAGGCAGAGAGAGAGGCAGGCTCCATGCAGGGAGCCTGATGTGGGACTTGATCCTGGGATTCCAGTATCATGCCCTAGGCCAAAGGCAGGCACTCAACCACTGAGCCACCCAGGCAAACAATAGGTCAAATTCTTAACAAATGCCAGAGCCAGCCTTGGACTTGTGATTTCCTAACTGATGGTTTCTCCGTAACTGCCTTGCTGATTTACAGTCATATATTACCAAACCCCAAAACACCCCAAATCAAGTTTCCTATGGAATGGTAGTCTAGAAGTGTTTAAGTGGGCTACAGACACTAGGAGATGTCTGAGAAAAAATGGGAACACTGGGTGTTAGTCCTTAACCTTCAGTTGTTAATCCAAAGGCAAATGTGCTACAGGATTTAGTACCATTGCCAGGCACTGGCCTCTGGAGCCAATGGCCAGTTGACTTTTAGAACTCCCTTCTGCCTCCTGTCTCAGTCTTACCAGACATCATATAGAGACTGCATTCAAGCCCTCTATAGCTCTTTCCTGAGATTATCTGTTTAATTCTCATGTGAACAGTCCTGATCTTTTGGGTCTGAATATGATTAACGTAGGAACTCCTCTATGGCAGTGATTGTGGCTTACTCTTTATCATCTCACCCCTCCACATACTGCAGATAGGAACTCATTAAAAGGGAGTACCAAGTGGTACATGGTACTTTTGGGTGGTACATTTGGTTAAGCATCTGACTCTTGGTTTTGGCTCAGGTCATGGTCTCAGGGCCCTGATCTCAGGGTCATGAGATCAAGCCCCATGTTGGGCCCCATGCTCAGCAGAGAGTCAGCTTGTGAGTCTCTCTCCCACTCCCTGCCCCTTCTGCTTTTGCATGCTCTCTCTCTCAAATAGATAAATAAATATTTTTTTAAAAAAAGGATTTGCATGGTAATGTTTGTAGGTTTGTTGGTTTTGTGACTACAAACACTCATGTGTGTACCTGTTACTACTTTTAGGTTGGAGAGACAATTGGCATTAGTGAAGAGATTATGGGTCTGACCATCTTGGCTGCTGGGACCTCCATCCCTGATCTTATTACCAGTGTCATAGTGGCCCGGAAGGGACTTGGGGACATGGCTGTGTCCAGCTCTGTTGGAAGCAACATCTTTGACATCACTGTAGGGTGAGTAGAAACAGTCTTGTGAAGGTGCACACACCAGCTCTAATACTGTCTTTGTCTTCTGAGAAGCTGTGAAGACATGACCAGGATCTCTGAGCTCAAAATTAACCAATACCAATAGAAAGTAAACACAGGAAGTACTATTCAATTTCATGAACTCCATTTTTCATTTTCAGAGGACTTAATGAAGAATAAGTTATTCCCAGTTAGGCAGAAACAACATGCCTGCATATGGAGTGGATATTGTAGGAAATACTTTAAGAATTTTGCTTATATAATGGCATTGGCTAGAAGTTAAGAATATTTAGTATTCAGGTATGATGGAGATGCTGTAGACTTTTACTGTATTTTTTCCATATTCTTATTCTAATTAAAGTCCCTACCAGCCTCGGGTGAGATTTTGGATCATAAAACAGATTGGAACAAACATAGGCCCAGCAAAAATATCCCATCTCCTTCCTTGGAAATTGCTGGCAGGTTTGGCATTATCATGTATGTATGCTGGTAAAGATATTCTAGGTTTTTTGAAAGCCAGAAGATAAGATCTATTCTTACAATTGAGCAAACTGGAGTTCTCAATATGAATAATCTCTAAAGTGGATCAGACTGGGGTGGGATGCTATTACTTCTGTCATTTCATTTAACGTGTCAGAAGTAAAAGTAGTCTGCTAAATAACCCTGAATGAGAACCCCTGAGAAAGTAAGACATGAGATGTTATGCTTGTGTTCCCAGAGCTGAGCTCTTGACACTTAAATTTAGAAACTAAGATGGATCTACTTTCTCATTGAACATCTTGAATATTATTCTCTCTTGTACCTTGGTGTTACCTATGTTTCTTCATTCAGTGTCTCCTTTGTGTATTAGATGTACATTTTTATCCATTTAGGCCATACAGTAATCCTATGGCTTAAGTATTTTTTTTAAGATTTTATTTATTTATTCATGAGAGACACACAGAAAGAGGCAGAGATATAAGCAAAGGGAGAAACAGGCTTCGCACAGGAAGCCTGATGTGGGACTCAATCCCAGAACCCTGGGATCATGACCTGAGCCAAAGGCAGACACTCAACCACTGAGCCACCCAGGTGCCCCATGACTAAGTATTATGATCCCCATTTTTCAGATAAGGAAACTGAAGGGCACAGAGTTCACAAAACTAGTAAGAGATGGCTGGGATTTGGACAGAGTCTGTGCTTTCCACGACAACACCCTCCACACAAACCCTGCCCTGAGCTCCCACCATCTTAACCACCTTTGAATTCTAAAGATTCCCTCTCCAGCCATATTTCCTTCCTTCTCAGGCCCCTCTCACTCAAGATTCCTCCCTGCTTGTCTTTCTGGAAAATTCCCCATTTACCCTCCCAAAGTCAAATCCCAGCTTCCCTGATTCCCTTGGGCCTGACTAGGGGTTCTTGCTCCTGTAGACTCTCTACAGATGGTGTTCTTGTCATGGTCATGCTTATCAGTCTGCCCACTAGACTGTAAACTACTCAAGAGCAACAGCTCCCCAAAGCCTAAAACAATGTCTAATGCATGGTGGCACCTTGACAAATGTTTGTAGACTGAATGAATGAATATATGAATGAATGCCTTAAAAGATGCCTGTTTCAAAGGAAGGGTATCTCTAGTAGAAACTGTTTTCTCAGTTGCACTGCTTACACATTTAGAGTAGTTTTCTTGGTCAGTCTCTTGTAAAAAAAGGAAAACAAAATGTGCTATGGTATAAAGAGAGAAAATCCTACAAGTTAGGAAGAATTATAAGACCTCTTTGTCAAAAAAAGACCTCTTTGTCCTGTTTTTTAAAAATAAATATCCTAGGGAATTACAAGATGCTTTTTCGTTCACTGTTCTTAAATTGCATATATAGGAACAGGTTAAATGAAAGTTTAAAGAAAAATAACCCCTAACCCTACCACTCAAAAACAACATTTAATTTTTGTATGTTGTCTTCCAAATACCTTTCGGAGGTCTTTTGTTTTTCCACTTTAAAGCCATTTTTATGTGTGGCTCAAAATAGGCATCTATTAGTAAAGTAGTAAATCAACTATTTTTCTAAGTTCCTTTATAACTCTCATAATTAACATTTTATCACTTCAAAATATTTCATCCCATTGCTTTTCAGTTTAGCCATTATTTTTTATATTTTTCCAATTTTCTGCTATTATGGGGGTTTTGATGAAGACCTTTTTTTTTTAATTTTTATTTATTTATGATAGTCACAGAGAGAAAGAGAGAGGCAGAGACATAGGCAGAGGGAGAAGCAGGCTCCATGCACCAGGAGCCCGATGTGGGATTCGATCCCGGGTCTCCAGGATCGCGCCCTGGGCCAAAGGCAGGCGCCAAACCGCAGCGCCACCCAGGGATCTCCCGATGAAGACCTTAATGCAGAAAACCTCCACTTTTAATTATTTTTTTAGGGTAAATTCCTTCAAGAAATGTTAATGAATTAGAAGCTATAAGCATTTTAATGGCTACTGATGTATATTTTTCAAAAAGGTCTTTCTCAAGAGTTTATGCCAATTGACGAACTTGTTAGAAATATATTGAGTATAAAAGATATTTCATTGTCTCGTTGGCATTCTCTTTTTGTTGATAATATTAATACATACTCAGGTAAAAGATTTTAGACATATAAAGCATAAATAAAAATGAATGATAATCTACCGTCCTGTTTTAGTTCATATATAGTTTACATTATTGAAATTACATTGCTATTTTTACATGTATCCTTCATTTTAACTGTAGAATTATATCATGAGTATTTGCCTATATTATTATAAGCTTATGATTTTTAATGGCTACATAACATTACCTCAACTTCAAAGTTTGCTACTTAACTAGATTTTTATTATTAGAGATTAAGGTATACCCAATTTTTCACTACTCAAAGTAACACTGAAATGATCATTTTTCTGAATAAAGTTACATTTGCAAGTATTATATGTATATATAAATATATATTTTATATATATATATAATATATATATCAATTATTTATTTATTTTAGAGAGAGAGCAAGTGAGTATGAGCAGGGAAGGGGTGGGGTGGGGGGAATTCCCAGCAGACTCCACACACACAGCAGAGCCCAACCTGAGGATCGATCTCATGATCCCGAGATCATAACCCCAGTTGAAATCAAGAGCTGGATGCTTATTCAGCTATGCCACCCAGACACCCCAACATTTCAAATACTTCTATGCTTGATCCCTGAAAAATAGAATTGATAAATCAAAAGGCACCAAAAAAAAAGTAATTTTTCCTACAAAGAGTTTTTCCTTATTTGTAGTGCCATCCAGCACAACTTCATATAGCAAACTTCATATAGCACAACCTCATACCTGTATTGGTTACCAAGCAGTTGCATCAATCACTTCAGTTTGGCACAGGTCAAATACGTAACCAGATGGGGCCTGCATGTGCCAGGTCCTGGATATTCAAAGATGTAGAACTCAGGAGCTCTTCCTTCACATGCTCCCTCTGGCAGAGGAGACCAGCTATGTAAACTCACTACCCCTTTCACCTCATTATTTCTCTCAAGCTATTTGCTTTTCTTTGGAGAGCTTTGTGCTTCAAAAGAGCACCTCTTCTTCCCCACCCCTGAGGTCAGGCCAAAACTGAATCTCCCCTAGCCAAAGGCTAAGACTCTGCAGAAGCCGCATCCAGCTGGGTGGCTGGATCTATGTTTCCCCAGCCAATGTTCCATCATTAGGCTCGATGGGTAGGACTGCATCTCACCCAGCCCCTTGGAGGTGCATGGGCCATGTGAGTCATGTGTTTCCAGCTGCTCAGAGTCCTAACTCACCCCCAGGATGCAGCTAACGGTTAGCTTTTCTGATATCTTCCATTGTTGCCACTCTGGATAGAAAAAAAAAAGATGTTACCAGATTTTTAAAAAGTCAAATACAAAGGGAAGGGACAGGTATAAAAATACATAGTAAAGTTTTTTAAATCACATTACAAATGTAAGACCCTGTCTTCCTCAAATTTTTCAGGAAGCCCAATTGTTAGTCAAAAGATTATCCCATCTTTTCCAAAATAAATCTCAAACAGCTATATGGTACCAGGTATCATTTATCATCTCTGGCCAGTAGATTGTGCATTAAATTATGGCTATTCTCCATCTCCATTCCTAAAAATAATGTTGCCATTTTCACCACTGATTTCTATGCCTTTTCTCCATTTGTCTGCTCCTTCTCCTGCCCTGAACAAATTGTCCAGTTCACCTTTTTAGGGCTGGGTGCCACATTTGAATTCAACTTGGAAAGCACACAATAATTTCAAATCACAATCAGAAATCACCCCACAATGATCATATCAGTCTTTTCAGGAACCAGGGTGGCTCAGTTGGATAAGCGTCTGACTCTTGGTTTCGGCTCAGGTCACGATCTCAGGGTCATTGGATCAAGCCCAGCAGTGGGCTCCATGCTCACTGCGTAGTCTACTTAAGACTCTCTCTCCCTCTCTTTCTCTCTCTCTCAAATAAATAAATGAATGAACTCAAATCACCTGCAGTGGTCCCAGCTTTGATCTTACTCAACCATAGAACAAATTCTCTCTTTTCCCTAATTGAGTCAGGAAATAGATAAAAGTTTTTGAAGTTCACCTGACTTCCTTTTGTGATTTCCTGAGCCGACCACGCATGAGTCATAACAAACTTAACCAGACACCCTCCTCAGATTATAGATTCCAAGAAGCTGATGCTATGCCATATGCCTCCTCCAACATGTCTGACTGCTCCCCCATCTATCCTTCACAGGCTCCCACTGCCCTGGCTCCTATACACCATCATTCACAGATTCCAACCAGTGGCTGTCAGCAGCAATGGCCTCTTCTGTGCCATCGTCCTCCTCTTCATCATGCTGCTCTTCGTCATCCTCTCCATTGCCCTCTGCAAATGGCGGATGAACAAAGTGCTGGGCTTCATCATGTTCGGCCTCTACTTTGTGTTCCTGGTGGTCAGTGTCCTCCTAGAAGACAGAATTCTTGTGTGCCCTGTCTCCATCTAATAGGAAAAGCCATATCTTGAACTAACAGCATGGATGGTCCCTCCCCGCCCTGGGTTCTAGGCTCCTTGGCCTCTCCAAAAGAGGCTGCTGACACACAGCCATGGACATTTCAAAGTGTCCCTCCTTGGCGGATTTGAGGATGGATGGATTTGCACTGGGCCCACTCATTTCACAAGCTGCTGCCAACCTTGCCTACTGAAACAGCTTCATGCAAGAGACCATGCAAGAGCCGTTCATTTGGGGCTTCTCTCCATTCACCACTGACAGGTACTCCTCGCTGGTCGGAGGTACATTCATTGTAATGATGCAAACAATGACAAAGGCTCTCTCTATATATACATACAAAATATACAAATTATAAATAGATGCACATGAACACACCCCTGCCTGTTCCTGTATTATACCTCTCCTTTCATATCTATAGAGTAATACATACCTGTATACAAAAACAAAGAAAAATTTTATATATATATATAAAATCAACACACACACATATATATAAATACAAATGCATCTTTTCAGGGATAGCTCTAGTATATTTATAGCACCTATTTGAAGAGGGGCATCACCTCCAGTCTGAGCTTTAACTCTTAAGTGCAAGAGGTAAACTAATAGAATCATTGCAGTGACCTTCAGCCTACTTTGGACTTATCAGGATCCTGCCTGGTAAGGTGGTTATCTTAGAGAGATATGTTGCAGGAGGGAGGGCTTGGTGGAGAGGGTCTGTAGGGACTCTGAGCTGAGACCTCCAAAACATTCCCACCAGCCAAACAGTGAAGACTATCTGCCCATCCTCACCAGGGCACACTGGCCAAAACCCATGCAGTTACTTGGAACAGACAGAGGTAAAACCCAGACTGTGTGGATATTGCTTTGAGGGCAGGAGAGAGGTGACCAGGGTTTGGGTTTTTTGAAGTTTTTTTTATATATTGCCCCAGCATGCAAGTAGAAAAATATAACTGCACACCAGATTAGTGCTCTTCTAGGACAATGAGACTATATAAACTGAACCTATATTGTCCTAATGCATGTCCCATTATCATCCAAAAAGGTGGGGGGCAAGTCTAACTGTGATTGTCTTTTAGGCATGTTTTGATGCTAAGGGCTGACATATAATCAAAATGCCTGCCAAGGGAGCCTGTGGTATGTAACAAGAAATATCATCCAGTAGAGGGGCTCAGTGGAACTTGCCACCTAATGAGAACATAAGGGCATAGTTCTTTAAAGCACCTTCCAATGTGGTTCATAAAGGGCTTCAGTGTCTAAAGAAATCATTATTCCTCCAATAGAACTAAACTGATTCTGATCAATACTGCTTGGGTTGAGGCAGCTTAGAGATGTTTGGAAAGGCATCTATATACTCAGCGCACCCGGGAAGGCTTCTGATTCCAATGTCTAGTGGTGCCAGGACCAGGATTTGGCTAAAGCCCATGCAAAATCTGTGTCTCTCCTTCCATCGGGACCCCAAAGAGGACTCTTCTGAGTCTACTGAAAAACCTCTTCACACCTGGCCTCCAGCCAGTCTTTCCAAGGTTTTGATCTCCTGATTTTGCTCAGCATTCTTGTGACATTTTCATTTCATTCCTTCTCCCAAATTCTGTTTGACGTCTTGTAGGACTTCCCAGATCTATGTCAATAGAAATTAAAACCATCAGGGGGAACAAAAGGCGAACTAAATTGATGAAAAAATAGTTTCTCCTCTCCCCAAGTCATGCTTTCCTTACAGTCAGTTGAAAAAGTAAATAGAGGATGGCCCACGATCCTGTATCCATCTTCCATCTAAGTCAGCACACACCACATATGGGGGACAATACGGTGTGTGTTCTCATATCCAGTCTATCATGTCCCTAACGCCTGCTGTGATTCTGTTGTGGGCACATACCTCCTAACATAGGGAGACAGGGTGCACAAGTGACAATTAAATAGAGGGGAAGGGAGACCTGACAGCCCCAGCTCGAGCTCAGTGGTCCTTCCACATAACCTCAGCTCACTCCACAAAGCATGGCAGTAGCAGGCAGTGCCCATCACAGCTCTTCACCCACAAGCAGAAGGCACAGGAAATCAAGATGCGGCCACACAGGAGGCGAGCCCTCCAGTCTCTCCAACTCGGCCAAGTCGGGTTTTCAGTTGTGTGAGAAAAGCCCACGTCAAGGGCAGGATGTGTTGAGGCAAGAACACACATCTGTGCTACTTCTTTAGAGCCAAAGAGAATGCAAGTGAATTTCTTGCTGAAACCTCTGGCTGTTTTCCCTGCGCATTACTTAAAGGGGAGCAAACTGGGTTATTGCGTGAATATTATTGGTGGGTCTGCTGTTTGAATAGGTGACTGTCACCCCACTATAGATATATGAAACCAGAAAGGATGAGGGAGGCCCACTGCACCTCTGTTCTTGTTGCAGCACTTGCTTATGCTCCCCTGTCTCATTCTTTCCCCATCACTCCCAGCTCACAGTGAAGACCCATCCAAGCAGCCACAGAGCATTTTACTTGCCTTGGGAGCTCCACTCCATAGGAAGTATTGTGGTTATTAATGAGAAGCTGTACTTGAGGAGACAGGCCGTCAGAGTCCATCCCCACCCCGGGGTGTGCTCCGAGCACGAGGTACAGAGCAGTATTCCCCGGCTGCCTGTTATGCAGTTGCCTTCCCCTGCCACGGCTTGCCCAGTATGTGTCTGGGAGGGGATGTGTTGGGCTAGGGGGAGTCCAGAGAGCAGTGTGTGGAATGCAACAGTGGACCTTGAAAAGCATTCAAATCACTAACATAATTTATAAGAAAGAACTTTCCTGAGCAGCATCATCTCTAACACTTCCCCTGCATGCCCGTGTACATGCATAGATACCTGTAGATCTTTATACCAGATTTCTAGGTACACACACACTTACAGCATCACCCTTGACCCAGTCACCTTCAGGATTCAAAAGCAGGGCACATCAAATTTGTCATAATGAAGGAAAAGAAAAGTCACCCACACTGACAACTGAAGGGACCTCGTAGGTTTTTTTCTGTACATGTGTACATACAGGCCTACACATACGCCCCCACGCCATATACCTTCCCACTCCAAGAGTCGAGCTACAGCCTATGGAAATGGCCAGCCATAGCCCTAATGCTGACATACAAGCAAAGAATACACAGCAGAAAAACTTAGACTGTAGATATTCTCTGCTTTCTTGTAGCAGGGCATATAAAGGAATATCAAAAATTCTAGAACCACCTTCTTATTTCTCAATCTAAAATAAACAAGCCGTGCCCAAGTGGTTCCATGCAGTCACAGCAAACCAAGCAGGTCTTGCTTGCTGTCACCTTGCCTGCTGTCGCTCAAGGCAGCCTCCGCACAAGAGAGCGACCTGGCCCAAACCAAGAATGCCTAAATAGAACCTTCTAAGCTGCATCTGGAAATGCCCGTGCTGGGTCCAGCCACCTTCTGAACCTGACTAGTTCCTGCAGAATTGAAGTTGGAGCTGAGATGCGTCTATGCAGTCCTCCAGGACCTAAGCCGAGCCCAACAGGGGCAGAGCAGGAAGATGCTGTATATGTGCACAGACTAGAGGGCAGGCCTATTCATCAGTTCAGCAGATGTAACCGAATATCCTAGAGACTTGCCCAGAAGATTATCAAAAGAGGCAGGCACGGATTCATATTCAGGGAAAAATGCTTTGTCAGGCTTCTAACAGGTGCCACCTGACAGGGGCCAGTATAATTTATTTTCTAGGAAAGACATGAATCAGGTGGTTTGGAGGCCTTTCAGCAAAACACAGCTGCCTTGCTGATGAGACATTTGATAATATTAATGTACATCCCTTCCTGGGCAAGGAGAAAGTTGGCAAACTCCCCACCAATGCTCACAGCTTTTAAATTCCTCCATAACAGGAAGATGGGAGATGAGCCATAAAGGGAGCCCCCTCCTTTCCTGGCCACCTTAGCAGAAAACTGACCAAGCAAATGGCAAAAGTTAGAGCTGCTGGCCAGAGACAAGGTTGGAGAAGAAGCGACGTCTGTTCGATGCTCTGCTGAGATCGCCGGGTCGGAATAAGGGACAGGAGTCTGATGACCTATCTGAATACAAGCATTTTGCAAAACTTCAATATGCCTTCTTCCCTGCCCCTGCCAACACACACACACAGATGATGAGGATGCCATGCTTCCTCGCACAGGACAGATTGGTACTACAGTAATTAAGTGGCCATATTAGAAGTGGCAGCTCAATTCCAGAAGAAATAAAGGGAAACCGTCCTCAGGGTGATTTCTGGGGAAATCATCTAACTCCTGAAGGCTTGACATAGAAGCTTAATGCTCATTCTTGCTAAGCCAGATCTCACATAACCACGTGGCTTAGTATTTTTAAAAGCCACATCCTCCGCAATATTGTCTTTAAGTAGTAAGGGCTTGGCCATTAAAAGAGAATTAGTGGGGGGGAAAATGAAGCATAAGGAAAAGGAAGAAAAAAAATTTATTCACTTTGAGTCCCAAGAAACCAAGTGTCACATTGATACATATCCCCATGTAGTTTAAAACAATGACAAATTTCAGGCTTTTCCAACCAATTATAAGAACCTGCATAGGGTCCCAGATAAAAATATCTTCCCCTCTCTAGAAGGCTTTGGGAAGGAAAGGTAATGTGCCCCCAGCCCACTACTTCAGCTTAGCTCCTCCCTGTCTCTTGGCATATCTTTGTTCATCTCACAGCTTCATATTCTTTGAACTATGTAGCAAACGAGAAAAGCAATAAAGGACACGCGCACCACTCCATTTCTTATGGTTACAACATCACAACGTTGTTGTTGTTGTTGTTGTTGTTGTTGTTGTTGTTGTTGTTTCACTTCACTGGGAGCTTTGAAACTGCTCAGGTTACGGCCTATGACCGGCCTCTGACCGCCAGGAGAACGTAGGCATCTGTAGAAAGCAGAGGAGCGCTCATGTTCAGGATGGAAAGTAGCACATCTTTCCACCCAGACACCCGCCTCCAAACACTGTCTGCGCTGCCACTTTCCAGGCTTTCCGCACCCCTGGGGGACCAGCCTTGCTCAGAACCACTTGCATTCCACAGTGGTCTTTCATCTGTCTGGCGAAAGTTTCCTTTAAAAACAGCAAGAGAGAGCTAAAAATGATAAGTGGATCCACAAGTCGGCCAGTTCTTTTAGAGACAAAAATGACCTTGTAATTACTGCTGGAGAGAAAACTCTGTTCAAATTAGTTGTAGAAGGGGCACTGCATGGATCCCCAAATTATGCCAGAGCACTTTCACTAGATGATTGATTGCTAGACTGGAAAACCTGAAAGAATTAAAAACAAAAAAAAAAAACAAAAAAACAAAAACAGATGAATACCCAAGTCTGAAAGGGTGCCATAGAATTTGTGTTGAGTTTGCCAAAGGTTTAATTCTGTTGAGACAGGTCGTCCAACCTATCACCCTAATCAAAAGGACAGTTCTTTTGTAGGTGAGGGGTCCTGGCATAGGGGTTCCTGATGGAACCAGGTTTCATCAAGTATTAACAACCAGCAGGTTTACCCTAGCCCAACAAGTTGGTGACTTCACCTGTGTCTTTTTGGGGGATGGAAAAGAACTGGGTCTGGGCACTCTTCACTATGTGCCTCTCACATCATTGGGAGTCCCCACTATGTGACCCTTTATCTGTTTTCATCAAAAGTATCTTTAGAGCTTTATTTCAGAGTCCTTTTTTCCTAACCCTCTTAATTCTTCCAGTTCTTCTCTACTCAGCGTTTTTACCTGCTTTATGTTACTCCTAAATTATAGAACCCTATGACTCATCATGACACAGGTCAGTCTGAACAGGGCTGAATTACAGTCTCAAACCTATTGCTTTGCTCCCTTTTGCTGAACTTCTCTGTTGCTCTTACTTTTACAAAGTCACACTACATTGCTAATTCACATTCATCTTCTGTACCCTATCACTTCTGATCTCTTCTCCGAGACATTTAGCTAAAGCGGGTGCACCTCTCGGCCTGCCCCAGTGCATTTGATTCACCATTTTGCCTACTATGAGCCACTCTCCACTTGGCCTCTTTGAGTCTCCATCTGTTTATTTCTAGGGCCGCTTCCAGTTTTCAAGTCCAGGTTGGACTCAGAGCTTTCTCCCTTTCCAGATTCTGCTTGCTCTTGGCCAGTCTACTGAGCATTTGTCCACCACTTCATTAATGTGAATATTCAAAAACACTGGGCCCCTCCTCCCAAAAATTTCTGTTTCATGTCTTTGGCAGTTTCTCAGGGGGAAAAAATCCCTCCTGATTGCTACTGCAATGTGAACAGAGTTCACATTCATAAAAGAGTAGAGTCACAGAAATACCTTTAGAGTTTAGAGCACCAGTAGGCCTTGGTGCAACAGCACTAACAGGCGTTTATCCAGGGGTGAAAAGTTTGAACACAGGGTGTGGCATAATCATGAGGCCTGGTGAAGTCAAGTTCATGGGCTTCATTTTTACTGTCATAATTCCACGCTCACAAAGAACTCAGAGTGGGGGAGACACCACTGGAGATCATTCAGAAACTCTACTTGCTTTGATATACCAAAAGGAATTCATGCTTTCACTTACATAGGAAATAGGGGAAATGTTGGTCCTCCTCTTATCACCCAGTATTGTAGTGTATTTCCTTCCTTGGGTACTAGGTTGGATAGGAATTGTGTGGCTGTAGATTGGGTCCTGGCCCAGGAAAGTGGGCTACAGTTCAGCAAAAGCACAGGAATTTGGTTCTGCATTCTCACGTATTGGGCTGCATGTTCCTTTATAATGGATCCGTAAGTAACAAAGGCCTTGGGACTGACAGTTCTCTTAAACAGTGAATTACCTGAAAGAGAATGCTAATTTTTAAAATCATGTCACACACACACACACACACACAAAGGAATGAGTTAAGTCTGAATCCCTGAATTAAATAATTTTAAGGATCAAATTACATGCATGCAGTATGGATAGATAATTCCTTGCCATTTAATTAAATGATTCTCCAATTCTTCTCATCAGGATAAAACTGAAGGACAATGGATGCCTTTTGGGTTTTTAATTTTTTAATATTGCACTTTATAGTACTTCATAAGAGACAATTGTCTTAATTAAAGCCATAAAATACCAATAATACATATATTCAGGGCTTCTGAATATAGTCAATCAATAAGCAGTCATGAGTCATTCCTGTTTTGTATTGTTTATTGTAAATTGGAGTTTATCTGTTCTGTTTTTTATTGCATACAATTATTGTTCTAGACAATCCTAACCTGATAAACTTTAAATGTGTACTTTAATAAAACTCTGCAAATGAAAGAAATTATTCATTTCACAAAAGCATTCTTCATCTTCAAAGTAGCTTGTGACATAGTTTCTTGAAACAGCAAGTTCTGATACTATATTGAAAGTCTAAATTATAGATCTACTATTTTTCAGGAATCCATTTGTTATGTAAAGCAAGGTTCACCTATACAGAGAGTGAAATGGATAATTAGGTAAATACATACCTGGGAAACATAAGGTTTGTTTGAGTTTTTATATATATAAATGTGGGATGGGCCTAAGAAGTTCCCTTATAAAAATGGCAAACATAGATATACAATTTGTCAATAATTTCCTGTGCTGAAATATAAACCTTCCTTGGGAGGACACGGCAAATAACAGACATCATAACGCATTTCCTTTCTGCTAAAATACACATGTTCTGACCAGTGTGGTAGACTACTTACCTATACACAGACGTCCCCACAACTAGAAACTTTAATATTTCCATTTATCATAATTTTCTATGTAATTTGAGGGAAAGCTAAAAGAATAACCAAAAAGCACTTAAGAGCCTAGAAATATTCACCACAACTGGACCTCTAAATTCTCAACATGGAGTAAACATGGTTATTAAATTGAACGACCCCACCAATTTGATGCTTAAATGGCCATTTACCCTAAGTCAGAGTGTCTAGGCCCAGAGCCAGTGACGTTCTTGTTGGGGACTGTTTTGTGGTCCGAAGAGTTTCTCCAAAGGGCAGAGACTCTATCCAGAAGAGGGAGCCTCTGTTGACATACAGCCCTGCTGAACTCTGCACATAAAGTCCATATTTGTGCCCTGCACCTATCTCAAGTGTGTCTTCTGCTCGAGTCTGAGAAAGTTCGAGAAGCAAGAGCTTTTATCTCCAAACAATCTGCAGTCTCATGGAGCCATCAAAAATTGGAGTAGCAAAGCTACCTTCCTGGATTAATTAAGTTGCCACTAGCACTAGAGGAAAGATAAATTATACTTTTGTTCTTTGCATATTGGTAAAACAGAGAAAATGTGGTCACCACTGACCCCAACAAAGACTTTTGCCCTAGAACACATAAACTCTTTTTTGGAGAGATTATATTAACAATATCAGAATGCCATTTTTGTAAAGGATCTTTTTAGGGATAGATGTCATCTCGCTCTTCCTTTGTTTGCCTCCATTTTAAAGAAGCATTTTAACCCTTCTCTTTACCCCCAGCAAGACTCCAGCTGATGCACTTCTGAATTATTTTTGTCATTTTCTGTGTGTTTTGTTTATTACGTGCAATTTTCACTGGATGACAGATGTATGGAGATTTCGCGTCAGTTTATTCTCTGTGAATATGTCTGTACATAGACGGAAAGCTATATTTATTTGTACATAGGCTGTTTGCAGTAATGTGTTCTGTCACATGGACTCCACTTGACAAAGGGCGTTTCCTCACTGTGTTCCTGTTATGCTTTCCACACCTTTGTGCTTCTCCTGCTGGTAATCAACTCATAGAATATCACTTTATGTAACTAAGTCTCCTCGGTGTGAAAAATAATAGTAATAAAATTACTGACTCAAAAAACCCCACATTGTTTTGTTTTTTGGAATAATCCTTACCTTCAGCTAATCAGGACCCTCAGGATATCAAGCAATAGATACACAGTCACAGAAGTTTCCTTGCACAGATTCAAAGAGACAAAAAGACAAGCAATACTTACTGTTCATTGTAACTACCACTTACTGAATGCTTCCTAATGTCATTTGAGCTTTTATTTTTGTTTAAGATTTTATGTATTTATTTGACAGAGAGAGCACATGTGCGCAAGAGCAGAGGGTGGGGGGTGCAGAGGCAGAGGTAGAAGTAGGACTCCCCCGCAACAGGGAGCCAGAAGCAGGGCTCAATTCCAGGACCCTGGGATCAGGACCTGAGTCCCTCGTGTGAGCTTTTAAATGTCTGACAGAAGGGACACCTGGGTGGCTCAGCAGTTGAGCGTCTACCTTTGACCCAGGGAGTGATCCTGGGGTCCTGGGATCAAGTCCCGAATCAAGCTCCCTGCATGGAACCCTCTTCTCCCTCTGCCTGTGTCTCTGCCTCTCTCTCTCTCTGTGTCTCTCATGAATAAATTAAAAAAAAAAAAAAAGTCTGACAGAACCTCATACATTGAAAGAACTATACTAATAATAGTATTTCATTAATTAAATACATGGAAATTGTACATTTAAAGGCCTAATGTTCCCTGAGCCTTTAAGTTCAATTGAGAAGTCTTGTTATGAATATTTTATGTAAAAATAAGAATTCATAGTCACTTTTTATTACATTCAATTAACTCATAAGTTTAAAAGATTAAATTCTAAAAAGTTAACCTCACTCATGAATTAAATTCCCTCGGGCACTTTTAAAATTTTACACAGTTAACATATCCAATACCCTAAAGTAACTCCAAAAGACTGATGGAATTACAAACCTAAAAACCAAAATCTTCCTATGCACTTCGGTGATTCTTATTAATCTGTCAAACAAATAAAATATTGTAAACCATTTAATATTTAAATTTTTATACTAAAAAATTAAAATTTTATACCATTTACATTTAAGTACTATTTGCAAACAATAAAAGTCCACAGTACCTTTAAAATTAACGTCACGAGTCTAATATAAATTATACATTTCAAATCTTAATCCGATTATCTGATATGCCAGATATATTTGAAATATCTTAACACAAACGCACGCAAAATATCCCAATGATTATAAAACTTATTCCTAAACCACACCAAAATATGAATGCTATCAATTCTATTTACTTTATGATCGCTGTATTTCAATATCATCTTGCCTACTAATGAGTGGACCTACCATCTCTGGCAGAATGAGATGACAGCCGGAGTCACAATAGCATTATTTATCATTTAGAGAGTGGAGCCCAGAACATGACCTGTGATCCCCACATACAAGATGACTCTACTGGAGCCAAGAGAAATCATGTAGCTCTCAGACTGTGAGTCAAATTCTGTTTCATGTCTGTCCGTAGAGAGCCTCTTTCCTTCTTCACCAAGCCCAAGCCTCTGGGCTGGGGTTTAATTTTGCAATCCAATGAGCCTCATTAACATTACTTTTTTTGGGGGGAGGGGGGGAAAAAAAAAAAACATTACTCTTTTTAACTTGAAATCTTCAAAGTTGTATATCCGCATTTGAACAGGTGAATTTTGGAGGCCCACCTGGGTTATAGCCAGTTTTTCTATACCTCTGGATTGTATTCAAATAATCTCTTTATTGCTTGGTTGGACTCTTCATTCCATTCATAACTTTCTTGTCTGTTCTGAACACAAATCCAAACATTTTATTAACAACTTTTTTTTAAGATTGATTTATTTATTTATTTTTATTTATGATAGACATAGAGAGAGAGAGAGAGAGAGGCAGAGACACAGGCAGAGGGAGAAGCAAGCTCCATGCCGGGAGCCCGACGCAGGACTCGATCCCAGGACCCCAGGATCGTGCCCTGGGCCAAAGGCAGGCACCAAACCACTGAGCCACCCAAGGATCCCTTTATTAACAACTCTGCATATGCACTGATACTAAATGCTCTGTATACATTTCATTTAATCCTCATAACAACTCATTGAGTTGGGTACCATTATTACTCCCATTTTACAAATAGAAATGTGAAGCCCCAAGTTGTTCAGGGACACGCCCAAGGTCACACAGCGTCAGAATATTAAACTAAATCTGAGTCCTTCCACTACCCAAATTTGAGCTCTTGAACATTACTTTTTACCTTCTTCCATGAGCTACATAATTACCCCAAGTCCTAGGACTTAGAATTATGGGCCACACAGGCCACTAGACAGGGTGAAAACACCAAAGTTGATCAAGTATTGGGCCTCCTTTGGCATTCCTAAATTTACACTTCTCCATAAAAAAGTACCAGCACACCAGCTGCAACTCACTGAGTTTGGTGTCTTCACCACAGGATTTCTCAACCTTGGCACCAGGGACATTTGGGGCTAGAAAATTATTTGTTGATGGGTGCTGTCCTACGTATTATAGGATGTGTAGCAGTATACCCTGGCTTTTTATACCCATTAGGTACAAGGTTCAACAAGCAGAAAAAAAGTCTCCAGACATTGGCAAATGTACCCTAGGGATAGAGTAGGGGTGGGGCAAAGTCACCCCTTGAGAACCACTATGGTTCTGTCAAGTAGAATTTCAGTCTACAGTGTCAAGTAGACTTCAGCCAATGGTCGCCTTTTCAGCTCTCTTGTGTTCTCTGTCTCTTTCTGTCACACACACACACACACACACACACACACCTTCTAGCCCCCACCCACAAAAGTGCAGAGGTAAAAATTCAAGCAGGAAAAGTTCATTTGGCCTCAATTTTTAAATGGCCTCCATATGAACAGAAACTACTGAAGCTAAACCTTAGGACTCCTCCTTCAGCCCATTCTACAAGTATCGGCAGTTTACCAAGTATAATCTGTGTCTAAGGGGTCTGCCTCTCTTGAGCGTCTGGGTCTCTCCTTGGGCAAAGCTTGGCCATTCTCTTGAAAGAATTTCTGCAAGCCACAACCATGGAATAGCACATCCCCAAAATCATGCTCTGAGGTGACCTCCATAATGAATATCCATTGGCATTGTCCTGATGACTGGATTTCTCCCCAGAGGGAGATTTCAAGGTCTTTTTTCTCTGTCAGCATAGTGGATGGGCTGCGGGCAAACAATCAACTTTAAGGAAAGCTTAAAATCCATGCTTCCTCTCATCTTCCTTCCTTCCAAAATGAATCCTACTTCTCAGAGACGAGGATTTAGGAACTCTTTATATGCAGTGAAAAGGCCCAAACATTTTAATGCTGCATTCAACACAGTTATGTTTACTGCCCCTGATGGTATTTTTGATCCATGTTTGAGACTGTAAATATTTTCATCACACATTAATGTCAATTTCATCAGTGCTGATTTTAGGCAACTTACATTAGGTTGATTAAAATGTGTGATCAGTTGTCCATGGAGAACAATTTCTAACCATTTTCATTTTATTGAAATTTTCATAGAGACCATGCTTTCTGTATAAATTTTAAAATAGAGGGCAGCAGCTGGGTGGCTCAGTCGGTTAAACACCCAAGTCTTGATTTCAGCTCAGGTCATGCTCTCAGATTCCTGGCATCCACGAGCCCCCGCTCATCGAGGAGTCTGCTTCAGGATTTTCTCTCTCCCTGTGCCCCTCTCCTGGGCTCACTCACTCCTCTTTCTAAAATAAATAAATAAATCTTTAAAAAATATATTAATAAAATAAAACAGGAATTCAACTCATCAACTATGTTTTGTTTTGTAACCATATCAAAAATTTTACCCACCATAGTTGCTATTGGGAATAGCTATTGGGAATGTAATCTTTAACTAGTCAACATGGAATTTCCTGGCCAATACTAGGAAATTTACTGATAGACCCCTTCCACCACCCTTTAGAGGGCAGCCTATCTAAACAATTCATTCCTTGCTAATCAATTATTTTCTTTTAATGCCCTCTGTCTTTAAAAACCTTTCTCTTGTTTAGCTGAGTTAAGCTCCCCTCTACCCGCTAGATGGGATTGTTGCCTGATCCAGGAGTTGTTCAATAAAGCCAATCTGATCCTTAAAATTACTGGATTAGGGAAGCCTGGGTGGCTTAGCAGTTGAGCATCTGCCTTTCACTCAGGGCGTGATCCCAGGGTCCCGGGATCCAGTCCCACCTCGGGCTCTCTCAGGGAGCCTGCTTCTCCCTCTGCTTGTGTCTCTACCTCTCTCTGTGTGTCTCATGAATAAATAAAACCTTTTTTAAAAATTAGAAGAATAAATAAATAAATAAATAAATAAATAAATAAATAAATAAATAAATAATAAATAAAAATAAAAATTAGAAGAATAAAAAATAAATGTACTCAACTGAATGTTGTTTTTTTAACAATCTTCTCCACTATTTGGACTGAACCCAGTTTTTATTAGTACAGTTTTACAGTTTAAATTTCACCAAGAACATTTAAGTTTGCCACCAATTTTCTTATTTGCAACTCAATAATATATTGTACTCTTTGGAGGTTATGTTGCTAAAGAAAAAAAACCATAGTAAACCATAGGTTACGTTGCTAAAAAAAAAAAAAAAAAAAAAAAACCTCTTTGGAGGTTACATTGCTAAAGAAAGAAACCAAACCACTGCATAGAAAAAAAACCATAGTTGCTAAGGAAAAAAACCTGGAATTGCTATATTTTTTCACCTTTTAGGAGGACTAATTTTTAGGTTTGTTCTCAGTAAAGATTTATAGCAGCAAAAACACATGATTTCCTAATGCACAGCAACTCTGCATGGCTTTTTCTGTTGTTGCTGTTTCTGATTGGTTTTTTCTTTTTTTTTTTTTACTACCCCCATGCGTTTATAATACCATTTTTTAAACTTGTTTCTGAATGAAATGTCAGCATAAAGTTGTGTAAGACTAAAATCATGAGAACTCTCTATTTAAACAACAACAAAACCTACTGTGGTATGAATTTGATTAATCTATAAAGTGTTAAAGGAAAATATTTCACATGAGCAATTTTATTAGGTTTTATCAAATTAGATTTGTAAGAATAAAAATAAGTTACAAAAACAAATTGCCTTTGCAACTATTTATGTTAGCAATTGGCCTACAAAACACCCATATAATTATATAATTAATGTTTGTTTTTTCTTTTTTTTTTAAGAATTAAAAAAAAAAAAGGTACTCCCTAGTCACAAATGTGGAGATACTGGGGTCCAAATGCATTGACAATTACTTAACATACAGAAGTCTTTTTTTTTTTTTTTAAGATTTTATTTATTTATTTATTCATGAGAGACACAGAGAGAGGCAGAGACACAGGCAGAGGGAGAAGCAGGCTCCTTGCAGGGAGCCCAATGACTGGATCCCGGGACTCCAGGATCACGCCCTGGGCTGAAGGGAGGCACTCAACCACTGAGCCACCCAGGCATCCCTAAACATACAGAATTCTTGATATAAAGTATGCAGTGATCAGAGTTCAGAACTGTCAAAAAGAGTGACTTTGATCTACCTTTTCCTACCTGTAGGTTACTTAATGACTCTGCATCGGCAGGCAGAGGGAGAGGGAGAAGCAGACTGCCTGTTGAGCAGGGAACCTGATGTGAGGCTCCAGACCAAGACCCTGGGATCATGACCTGAGCCAAAGGCAGATGCTTAACGGACTGAACCACCTAGGCACCCCCACTGTAGGCTTCTGGTGTCTTTCAGCTCCGTCCTTCCCATCCCATGTGACTTTGAACAAGTTCTAGAACCTCACTAAGACTGAGAAGACGTCTTCAATGGGTCCTTTATTGGGATATCTGGACACTTTCTAATCTTACAGATTACAAGAATCCTAATTGTTTGTCCAGGACTCTAATACTACACACATAGAAAGCCCATCTCTTACTGGGATGCCACAGAGCCCAGTCCCCCCACTTACCCTCACTCAGCATTGTGCCCAGGACCTGGGGATCTAGAAGCCTAGCTTGATTAGTAACAACGTACGAAGCAGGTGTCAGACTCATCTAGTACATAAGACATTCTGAGATGCACAAACCCCTCAGGGTCTCCACATCTCTTGGAGGCTTTGGGGATCTATACCTACGAGTGACACACTGAAACACTAACCTCCTGCCTGGTGGATCTTGCCTCTAGGGCCAGCTCACACATTAAACACATTCTATGTATCTCTACAGGGACAGACCTTGAATGCTGCAAACCCAGAGTTGACAAACACTTGGTGAATTATGTCACTAATGCTCCCTCACCCTCAGCAGACATCAACAACCCATCATAGCACCATTTCCTGCTACACTTCCCAGCCAGGCATTCCAGGCAGCCCCTACCCATCAGATCTGCCGGCAGGCAAGGCAAAACCGAATGGTTACATCCTAGCCCAACTAAGAAATGAGGAAAATGAGAGCTAAACAGGCAGTGCTGCTTTCCTGAGGTCACACTAGAAAGCCTCCGAACTGGATACTAAGGTCTGGTTTTTGTTTTGTGCATCGTCTTTGCTGGAGAACCGTGCTAAGAAACCTCTTGTTTAAAAGGCTTAGGTTAGGTCATTAGTTAGGTTATAGCAAGACAGTGAATGATGGCAGCTTCCAATTAGTGAGAACTGTGGAGAAAGAAAAGAAAGGTTTTGCTGCCAGGATTTGATAATAGAATTTCCAGTAAATAATAACACCACCTCAAGGACCAAAAAAAAAAAAAAAACAACAACAACTTATGCCCAAATTTGGTTACAAAACTGTTGGAAGGTATGCATACAGCTCTCCCTGCTGCCAGCCGCTAATGACCCGTGTCCTTGAAATAGAATCAGGTCAGAGAAGGTTGTAAACATTCATGCTTTCCTGTCTGCTCGCAGGAATTTGCTCAAATGTGCAATCAATCCCTGGAATAATTCCATTGGACGTAAGGGAAAAAGAAAAAAAATTTTTCCACATGAAAAGTAACACTAGTCACTCCAGTTGGCCGAGATCAACCATTCCTAGGTCAGGAATGGCATTTAGGAGAGGCTGGGAGATAGAAGGAGGATGGGAGAGACTCTGTCCCCAGGGTCCTCAAGCTCCCCCTCCAGCCAAGACTGTTGCCTAAATTTTGTCTTAGTAGCTTATCTCTCCAGCTCAGTGATTCTCAACCAAGAGGCTGCGCCCCAAGGGCATATCCAAAACACCTGCAGGCATCTTCAAATTCCTCAGTAAAACCAGCCCCCCGGTCCAGTTGCCCCTCCACCCTCGCCAAAGCGTGCTCTTCCAGGTGAGGGCCATAGGGAGCCCTCGCTGAAGGGAGTGCATCCCGTGTTGGGTGGAAAGAAGACTGGGAATCCCGTTAAGCCTAAGCCCTGATCCTATGGAGATGATAACAGCTCTAGGAGGAGTCACGCCTCGGAGTTTCTCCAAATGACCAGGAAGAGTGCCTTATACTTTTTCATGCTCAAGCCTAAAAGGCGCCAGATACAGGCATTAGCACTGGGTGCCCCAGGGGAAGCAGCCCCAGCCCTGTTCTCAAAGATTTCATGGCTGGCAGAGAGCAACACATATGTGACAAATACAAGACTGTACTAGAATAAGCAGCCTCAGAGGGTGGGTAAGAAACCAGATGGCCTGGGTTGAAAACCCTAATTCTGCACTTACTATTTGGGTGACCTACACCTCTCTGCGCCCCGCTTTTCCCATCTGTGACTTCATGAGAGTTATTTTCTGTGGGTTAAATCAGGTACCATTTATTTAGAATACCCCCTAGAGCAGGGCCTACCTCACAGTAAGCAGCATCCCTCTGATAAATAAGTGCTGTAAACAGATGTCTGTGTGTGACTGGAGCCCAGTGGAGGGCCCGATCCACCCCTCTAGGAATTCAGGGAAAGCTGCAGAGAAAAGCCAGCCCTGACCGAGGCTTGGGGGATAGAGTGGTAAGTCTCGCAAGAGGAACATGTACCAAGTGACAGATGAGGGGAAAAAAATGCGGCATTTGGGGGAACAATATTTGATGTGGGCTAGAAGGATCGGTAGGGTCTGCTAGGGGATGGAGGGAAGCAAGATGAACAGATGGGTGGCAGCAGATTGCAGAGAGCCCTGTCCAACTCCTCCAAGCCAGCTGGACTGTCCCAGGCCACCGGAGGCCCTTCACCAGCATGTGATGTGGTCAGACCGAGGTTCAAGAAAGTCCTGCACAGGGACGCCTGGGTGGCGTGGGGGTTGAGTGTCTTCCTTCGGCTAAGGGCGAGATCTTGGGGTCCTGGGATCGAGTCCCACATGGAGCTCCCCTCAGAAAGCCTGCTTCTCCCTCTGCCCCACTGTATCAGACTCTGTATCTCTCATGAATAAATACATAAAATCTTTTGAAAGAAAGAATAAGAAAGCCCGTCCTGCACATACTGAAAAGAAATGAAGTCTCGGATTTGCTTCAAAATGCCCCTTTGGGGTGGGCGATATAGAAGAAACTGCATTGGCTCGGAGTTGATCATTGTTGAGGCTGGGTGATGGAGATGTGGGGGTTCGTTGTATTATTCTGGTTTTATGGGACTGGAATTTTCCATCATAAACAATTATCCGGGGAGGGTGGCTGGGAGAAAGCTCTTAGGCACTCTCCTCTCTGCTGTCACGGGTCATTTGCGCCACAGTGTGAAAGGAGGAAAGTTCTGGTGGGGATGAAGAGGCAGCAGAGGAAGCTGTGGTGGCCCATCCTACACATACTGAAAAGAAAAAAAAGTGAAAGTAAAGTGGAGGAGGGAGAAGGCGGTGAGCCAGGAGGTCAGGCTGCCTGAGACCACTCGGCCTCCACCTGCGTAATTGCGCACCTGACGCAGATTTTGGGGATCAGCTCTAGGCACTCTCAAGGCCTGACCGCTTCTGCTGCAACCCCCAGCTTTGGGGGCTATCCTGAGGCCACTGCTTGTAGACTTTTCCCCACCATGGGGGGTCCAGGCAACTCCAGAACTGCCCTGAGCCCATTTTAGCATCCACGATGATGAGTTTTTTCTGAAGGAAGCTGTTCTGAGATCTTGGATCTTAGGTATGTCAGTCACTTCGTGTGTCCTGGCTCTCACTCCAGGACCTTCATCACGGACGGGAGTTGAGTTACGGTATGAGAGCCCCAAACCCACCTGGACTCCTGGGAGCACCCCAGAGAGCCCTCCAGGTGGTTCCGAGGGAGGTTCAGCCTCTGGGAGCTCCAGGAGGCACTCATGAGATGACAGGTGCTGCCTGTTTCACAGCAAGAAGATAAATGGAAGCCAGTGGTGGGAGCCAGAGCAGGAGTAAGCATGCCCAAGGGGAGGAAGTACTAGAGGAAAACCCTCTTAGGAAAACTGGCTTCTAGCAAAGGAGCAGGCTCAAGCTTTAGGATGATTCTTAAAAAAAGGAAAAATGTTCTTATTCTAAGGCAACATTAAATCCAAAGATTCTGAACTATCCTAGTAGGGAGCTAAGGGGACTCCTTCATGTGTCCTCTTCATATTTCTGCAGCGGAATGGTCTTAAGCAGCCCACAGAGCCCCATCTCCGCCCCTCAGATCTTTGCCTGCCTTTCTCTCCTTTTTTCTTCCTATATTTTCCCCTATATCTGTTGGAGTAGGGGGCGAGGGCAGCTACAATCTTCTGCCACTTTGACATCTGCCATAGTGTAGCAGGAACTGCTCTAAGGACAAGAGGCTGACTCAGGTTTGTCCTGAGCAGCAGCACAGGGTGGGGAGGGGGTGCCGGGCAGGAAAGCCAGAGGGGGGATGTGGGATGAAAGCCTGCTAGGAGGGCAGTGGACACAGGCTTCCCAAGCCCCTACGCATTGCCACACCACCCCAAAAGAGCAGCTGGGGCTCCAGCCAACACTGCTGCTGCTCGCCAGGCATCCTTCCAGGCTATCCCTGCCAGCAGCAGGGGCACTCTGAAAATACCTCTGGGGTAACTGCCAAAAAAATAGGTAAGGTGGGAAGAAGTGGGGGAGGGAATAGAGAGGTTAGCCTGCCTACCACCTCACACGTTTAGAATGCAGCAGGTGGCTCAGTCCTGGTCCTGGGATCAAGCCCCACATCTGGCTCCCTGCTTAGCAGGGAGTCTGCTTCTCCTTCTGCCCCTCCCCTTGCTTGTGCTTGCTCTCTCTAGCTCTCAAATCTTTAAAATGCAACCAGGAAGCTCATGGTACCACTGCCTTCTACAGGCAAAACGGTCGACTGTGAAGTGGCCCCATTGAGAGCGCCCTGAAGATAGGCTATCTCCATGTCCTACCAGGAGGCCTAGAAGTAACAGGAAAGCCCCCTCCCCAGGAGCTCCGAGGGGCTAGCTGCAGCCAGTAGGGTCCTCCCCCCCCCCACCCCCACCCCCACCCCCACCCCCTCCCCCACCCAGAAAGGGCAGAGGCTGAGCTGTCTTAAGGCAAACCTGATGGTCTTTGGGATCTCAATGGTTCTCACCTAAAAGCTATCAGGACTGACCACCTCCCAGCCCAGCCCCGCGGGGGATTTGAAAACCTCTGCAAATGGCTTGGAGTTGTATCGTGACGCTGGAGCACCACCTGGCATTTAATGGGCAAGATCCAGCGATGCTCAATTTCCTGGGAAGTACGGGAAACATCCTTTTGCTCAAAATGCCACAAGCTGTCTCTTTGGAAAAACCCTGCTAAGACCTTGCATTTGCTGGGGGCTTTACCAGGCCACTGTTTTTCAAAACCTGAGGCTTCCTGGACTCCTAGACCTCGTCCACAGAGCCCAGTTAGGCAAACACTACGTCCAAAGGTAAAGGTCACCAGTTTTGGAAATCTCTGGTGATGTACACGCAAAAGCAGGCCCCGAAATCCCATGCTGCTGTTGATTTTGAGATGGTCCTCTGTGATCCAGAATAAGGGTTTCCTAATCTTTAAGCATAAAATCATAATTGTTACCATGGTACAAAGAACACCTACCCCCTCAAGCGTGTGCCTGTGGGCCTTCTCCCCGGAACCCGAGCATACAGGCTACTTGATCTTTGCTGATCAAGGCGGCCTAGCCTCCCTGACTCCATGGCAGCTGCAGGCAGGCAGCAGGTGGGAACTCAAGGGCACATTCTCAACGGCTCTGGAGGTGGGGGCAGCAAACTGTTTGAACCCACCTTCCAGCTGATTCTGATGCACCTTAGATTTGGGCACCCCTGCTCTAGATGCATTCATTTGAAACTTGGGTGTCCTATCAAAGTAACAAAGGTTACTGATTGCACACGCGCGCGCGCACACACACACACACACACACACACCCTTGGTTGCCTGCAACAACTGAGGGCAGGAAGGAGTAAGATCTAAGGAAAACCTTCTGGTTGGAGGGGGGATGTGAGGGTGTGGAAAAGCCAAACTCCTCCCTTCCCCAGATGCTCCCTCAGCCTGCCTGGGCAATACTCTCAGCTCCTGGCCAGACTGCAAAGCTCAGACCAGGCTCCCAGTGATGCAGGTGATCTAGGGGCAAAGGATGAGAGGTTGTTTGGGCAGGAGAACAACAGTGAGCATTTAGCCCCCGTCTCAGAACAACCACCACCTTTAATTCCTCACAACTACCCTCTGGGGCAGGTAGGATTAACAGATGGAGAAAGAGCCCTTTGGGAAATAAAATGACTTGCCCAAGGTCATTCAGCTACTTAGGAGAAATGAGCTTTGGAAGATTCAGCCATGTTCTAAATTCTGTGCTATTGTCAGTATTGTCAAAAAGAATTTTTCCTGATGATGGAAATGTTTTGGGGGATCCCTGGGTGGCTCAGCGGTTTAACTCCTGCCTTTGGCCCAGGGCGTGATCCTGGAGTCCCAGGATCGAGTCCCACATCAAGCTCCCTGCATGGAGCCTGCTTCTCCCTCTGCCTGTGTCTCTGTGTGTCTCTCATGCATAAATAAATAAAATCTTTTTTTTAAAAAAAAAAGGAAATGTCCTTTATGGGTAGCTGCTAGCCACTTCTGGCTATTGAGCAGGTGAAATGTGGATGGTACAACAAGGGAGTACATCCCTTGTCTTAAGTAGGCCACATGTGGTTGGTGGCTAAGCTGTTGCACAGTGAAGATCATCTGGTGTTGCATAAAAATATAAAAATGCTGTAAGAATGGAAGTCTTCACCCAAATAACCCCAAGGAAAAAAAAGTAAACACAAGAATTTTGGTATAACTAACAATCCTATGACTCATTAACCTTCTAATGGAAGTGCTGACAGATTCTTAAGGTGTCTGAGTAAAAGAAATAACGTTAATCCTGACTCAATTATTCAGATTTAAAGAGGCCTACCTTAAAAAAATAAAAAATAAATAAATAAAATAAAAAAATAATAATAAAAAAAAAGAGGCCTACCTTTTTCAATTGTTGGCAGCCGGCAGTAGCCAGGGATGGCAGCTGGGAGATACCCTATGCCACCAACTAATGGCCTGAATGAGGACAGTGAAGGCATATGTAACATCTTAGCATTTAATCTCTTTGCCATTTGACAGATTTTTGGAGACCCCCTGGCTTGTTTCTTACAACCGTCATTTTTCTAAATATTAAGAGGGCCCGGTCAAATGGTTACAACACGGAGGTTGATTCATAGCAATGAACCATAGGCATTATAGCAATCTAGCCATTACTTGGCGCTGGGCGAGGCAATCTTCTAAGCTGGCAGTCTTAAACAAGCCTATGCCCAGAAAAGATTATAGGGCATATCTCCTGGTTAACACAGTTGGCATCTGTCACCTGGCCATTCAGTGGCTGCTTAGATGAGATTCCCAGCCCAAGGGGCCATTCAGTAGATTCCAGAACAGGTGAAGGACTCCCAATTCAGGCACCAATTGAATGAGATTCGTGCCTTCTCTTGTCAGCAAATAGAATCCACTAGACAATTCTGCTCCAAACCTTATTTGCCTTTTGAACTGCCTAAGATTCTGGGCCCTTTTGAAAGTGATAAGCAAATCAACAACAGTGGAGGTAGAGAAAAGCCAAATCCATATACTCTGCAAAAATCAGAGCCTCGGTCAAAACCCTGAGCCAGCAGGAAGGTGGTAAAGTAGTAGGTAATCGAGCAACCAAGAGTGTTGGAAGAAATTCTGAAAGCTGAATGTTAGGACCCAAGCAGTGAAGAGCAACATAAAAGGATTAAAGAATTAATAGCAGAGGAAGGAAGAAAAAAAGCCTGAACAAAACAAGGTTTTCTTTCCAAAACACCGTGGGTCACAAAGCCAATCCATGCTCTTACTGGTGCCTCTGCACACACTGAGCTACCTTTAAAGACCAGACCTGTCCTATGCTTGACGGACACCTGCCAAGGAGTCCACCTCTCTGGGCACACAGTAGACCATTAAAAAAAAATTACCAGTCTGAAGTCTCATTGTGCTCTATGGTGACTTTTCGAAACCACTGCATCTCACTGTCCCGAGCATATAAATCACCCGTATGACTTGTTAACCTATTACTTTGAATTAGTATTTCAGTCGGTCTGGAATGAGACCTGAGATTCTATGTTTCTAACAAGCTCCTAGGGAGGCCAGTGTGCTGGTCTTTGGACTCTACTTTGAATAACAAGCCTTTTTTTTTTTTTTTTTTTTTTTTTTTTTTTTTCTGTTGGTCACAAGCTAGCACAATTGGCTGAGAATCACACCAGGAAAGCCAAGAATGTCAGTCTGATCCCCATCAGTGGGGTCACTGTTGCTGCAAACAGGTCCAGCTGGTCCCCTCGGGTCTTTGTCACATACGCAGGACCAGAGGAGATAGGATGGGAAGGAACTCAAATGGCCCCCTGGAGGCCAGCACTCTGTACCTGGGCTGCTCCGGGAAGCCAACCCTGAGCAACAGCCATGTTGTTCGGGAACCATGACCCTGCTCTTTCCCTCCCCAGCATCCTGTAAGGCCTGCTCCCTGGGATGGCCACTTCAGAAGGACTCTTCCACAAAATCACTCAGAAGCAGGATTGCAAGCAGGCCTCCTCTCCCTGCCTGGCTGATCCAAAGAGGCTGCCCACAGAGCTGTCTTGAGAAACACTCGGAAACCAGGCTTTGACTCTGCTGGAATAACTGTCATAATGGATTAATGATGCCTAATGGGGGGAAAGAGGAGGAAAGTGGAAGCGTAGGCAGCACCGGGCCGACTCTGAGCAGGTGTGAAGGTCTTGCAGGGAGGCTGGCAGGCACGGCCGGGAGATCCAGCATGCCCACCCACGGATCTCCTGACAGTCACCGGTGTGGCACTGCATCCGGCGTCCGGGCCTGGGCTAAGGTATCTGGTCCTGGGTCTCGTGACTCCAATCCCATGCGCTGCTGTCAGAAAGGGACCCTAAGAAAGTGCTTGGCGGGGGGGGAAGATCTGGTCTTCTACCACTAGGCCGGCTGCCTCACCAGAGAACAAGCACTCAAAGTACTCCTAGTAGATGGAGCACTGCAGAGTCCACATTTTGAGAACGCTAACCATTTTTAAAGAATCAGAAGGACCTGGGTGTTAGTCCCTGGGTAAGAGTCTCATTTAGCTGCTTTAGAGCAGCCCCTTTATTTTAGCTTCTTTTGTCCATAGAATGGAGTCTAACTAGGTGGACTCAAATTCTCTTTGTACTCCATGGTACAGATCTACAATCCTGGAGGACATTCAAACAAAAGCACTGTGCCCAGCCACAAATCACAGCTGCAGTCGCTCCCCTTTGTCATAAATTGGATTTTTTTTTTTTTTTTTTGAAAGGCATTTTGGTCTTTGGTTAGTGAGTTACTGCTGTTGTAGATCTCAGGCTCTCCATAAGTTTAGATGAGGAAAATGAGGTTAGTAAAGGGTTAATCCTTTCTGCCTGAGGAGAAGCAAGTTTGACAGCCCTAATTCATTTTTTAAAAGCTTTGTTTCTGGAACTAACGCTTCTCCAAGATAAAATCCGTGAGCCTCCGACTGTGATTCTGACAACCTATGAAAGTTACCTGGGAGAATTACGAGGATACAAGGGTGGAAGGTAGGGTCCTAATAAGAGTTGCCTCCCACCCTACCAGGTGATTCTTAGGCACACAGTTTGAGGACACTCACATGGGGCTTTGTCCCTCCGCTGGAGGGCGGGGCTAGGAAGACGTGTCACATAATGAATACTTGAAATGAATTTGAGGTGCATCTGGTGTTGGCGTCACTGGCACATACTTTCACTGGTGTTTACTTTCTGAAGTCAAAAAGAAGCCCCTCAGTTTAAAAAAAAAAAATCCTCTTTTATAGCCATGGCTCTGGCTTCTTTTCATTGGTTTCACATCATTTTAACAAAACGATTTTCTGTCTCCAGTTAAAGAAATGTATGTATGTATGTATGCCGATAAACCATGTACTTCACCAAAACCTAGAACAATTTGAGTGTTGATTTATGTCCTTACATGCCTGCCTTTAAAATCCATTACCTACTGTGCCCTAGGACCAACCGCTTCATGGTTACCTTATAGATTAAAAAGTAGAAATGTTAGCATTGCAACAGACCTTTGACTCGGTGTTTTAACTGGAATCACTAGATTTCTGTGCTGTAAAATGTAAACATGTTAGAGATCGAGATTGGGGGTGAGAGAGGGGAGACTCTTAAATAGCACTTATATAATACTCTGGTTTCTCTTCAGATCGCATAAATCTTTCGCCTTAAATAGCACTTATTATGACTCCCCCACCCCCACCCCCCCAACCAGACCAAAGGGCACTGAGCTAGACCATTTGCAAAAAGCAGCCATTATTCCCCTGTTTCCAAATCCCTTGGCAATGGCAAGCAAGAGGTATTCACTCCTCCTTGGAATCTGACCTGGCATTTGACTTGATTTAACCAATAGAATGGCTAAAGGGACATCATGTCAGTTCAGAGCCTAATCCTCAAGAGGCCTGGCAGGCTACCACTCGTTTTCTTGGAATTTACCTAGCCATTGCATGAGTAAGTCTAGACCAAGCTGCTGGAAACACGAGCCCCCCCAGCGAAGCACCACTGAGACCAGCAGCCCCCTAGCTGGCCACAGATGCTGAGTAAGCTCGGAAAAATGGGCTGGCTACCCTCAGCACAAAAAAACCTTAAATATGGTTTTTGTTTTAAGCCACTAAGTTTTGGGATGTTGGTCATATAAGCAGAGCTGACCAATACAAGGAGAGGCTGCATCTGAATTTTAGCTTTCTACCTCCAGCAGCCAGCATGGTGTTTGGTGCAATGTGGCATTCAATGAATAAATGTTGAACAAGCAAATAAAGAAATCAGTGTGACTGCACAGTGGTCAGCCCTTAACTTCCTTACTGTTCAGTGTACTGTGGGGTAAAGCAGCATTCTTTCTTGAGCTATAAAAATAGGCACGTTTCAGAACTTTACATTTTGACAGCAGCACAGCCCCTGTCATTAAGAAATAGGTAGGAGATTGGGTACCTCCCTCTCTGAAGTCTGAGGGACATGCCTATAATTCTCTAAAGAACTCAAACCATTAAGTAATTCTTTTTTTTTAAGATTTTATTTATTTATTCATAGAGCTGCAGAGAGCGAGAGAGAGAGAGAGAGAGAGAGAGAGAGAGAGGCAGAGACACAGGCAGAGGGAGAAGCAGGCTCCATGCAGAGAGCCTGACGTGGGACTCGATCCACGGTCCCCAGATCACGCCCTGGGCTGCAGGCGGCGCCAAACTGCTGCGCCACCGGGGCTGCCCAAAGTAATTACTTCTTGAAACTGTATTCACTGGGAGTCTGTTTCTTTAACCTACTTCCAGAACAGCCCTGAAATGGACACGCCCCACATCACAGAAATGAACCCCCTGTTGTTCCCCTCTGGAGGATTATTGGTTACATCTACTCAAGGATATAATCAGGAACTGTGAGATATAGGTAGGAGTATGCTTGCATGTCACCTCCAGATTTTGACCATCCCCAATCTATTTGTAATAAAATCTATATATACCTAATAAAAATTCAGGTCTCCAGCTAGCATCCCTAAAGGTGGCATGTGGATCTCAAGATCCATGAGGATACAATAGGATATTAGCCATAAAGAAAATGCAGAAATCCTACCATTTTCAACAATGTGGGTGGACCTTGAAGGTGCTTTGCTAAATAAATCAAATATTGTATGATCTTTTATATGAGGAATCACAAAAACAAAAGAGATCAGGCTTGTGGCTACCAATGGTGGAGCATGGTAGAAGAGGGAATTAGAGGAAGGTGGTCTAAAGGTCCAAACTTCCAGTTATAAATAAGTGTAAAGTACAATATGACTGTAGCTAACACTGCTGTATGATCTATGGGAATGTTAAGAGTAAATCCTAAGAACCCTCATCACAAGAATTTTTTTCCATATTTTTTCTGTTGTATCTATAAGATCAATGGATGTTAGCTGAATCTACTGTGGTAATTTCACAACAAATCAAGCCATCATGCTGCATGCCTTAAACTTAGGCATGATCTAGGTCAATCCTCCAAATTGGTTTGGGGTGGGGGACTAAGATTCCATGAAGAAACCCAAAAACAATATTCAAAAATGGAGGAAAAAAAACTACCCCATGGTATATTTGCTACTAAATGTTCATAGACTGTTAAACATAACATTCAGTATAACAAAGTCCTGTACTAGAATTGGTCAATGTGACAACAGGCCTATAGTCTGTCATGGGATGATTCAGCTGAACCATTTTGCCACGTCTGTACATGCACTGATTGTAAAATCTTCATTTATACGTTAGGCCTTCCCTTGAATGGAGCCTATCATTTTGTGTGTTCACATTTGTTACTAGGATTATTTTTTCCTTGACTTGTAACAAAAATCATGTCTTTTTTTCCTTCATGAGGTGTTTTTTATTGTTTTTTGTTTGGTTTGGGGCGTTTTGGTTTTGGTTTTATTTTTTAAGACCACTTATCTGGATGACTTTGGAAAAGCTTAACAGATAAGTCAGGACTTCTCAAGCCTTTCCAGGAAGGAATGGGTGTGAAGAGGTCACAAACATGTCACACATGTGCACATGTGCCCAGGCATCCATGGTTTCTAAGTTAGCTTCTAGTCCTAGGAATGGCTGGAAGAACACTTGTAGCCAGAGACCCATCTTGGGAATGTCATGTGCTTTGGGAAAAATTAAGGCTCAAATCTGGCATTTAATCTAGAAATTCCACTCCCAGGGACCTAGTCTACATATATATATGAAGGAAGATATTCAAGGATTTTCATTGCAGTGTTTATAACAAAAACTAGAATCAGGTAACCTAAGTATCCACCACTAAGTTATGTGGTTAAATAAAACAGAACCTTTATTCGGTTGACTGCTATGTAGATACTAAAAGGAATGGAACCTTTCTGGTTGTGCTGCTATGGAAAGTGCTCTTAGCTGCATTATTACGTGAAAAAGTGCAGGATAACGTGCATTAGACCCCTACCTGTATATGCACAAAAAAAATTATATCAGGATGTGTAAACTCCTAATGGTGTTTACATGTGGAGGATGGCACTAGATGATTAGAAAGTTCTCCAATTCCAACAATAAGAGACTCTTCCTCATTTGGGATTTTTCTCCTGTGCATATGCTATCCTCATGATCAAAAATTAAATCCTACCACCAACACCTGACGACTGCAACAGATCGCAAAAGTGAACACCATTCTTTTCTCTTCCCTGTATGCTCACCCCTTTGCCCTAGGACTTTTCAGCTCCTTCACCAAAAACTGGGGTCCACTTTACCTTCCTTTGACCCTGGGCAGACCTCATGACCCACTCTGATAGACGCAGTAGCAGTTCTGTGAGGCCTTGCCTCCATTCACCCTTCCTCTTGGAATCCTGCCAAGGTACCAAGTGAACAAGGCCCAGCCAGCCTCTGAAGGACTAGTGAGCTTGTGTGACTGGTTTTCCCTACTCCCAGCACTCCAGCTGAGAGGCAGACAATTGCTAGAATGGTCAGCTAAATCAATGGTGGTAGTTCAGGCCACTGCTTTTGGGAATGGTTTGTAACAGTAAAAGCTAACTGATATTCCAACAATGTGACCTTACGAAGAATCTGCTTTCTCTTTTGAAAGATGGCAATGACCACACCAACTAAATAAGAGCTGTGTAAAAGCTTAAGTGAGCTAATGCGTTTAAAAAAACACATAAAAAAAACTTCAAATATTCTTTTCTCCATGCTCAGTGAAAGACAATGAATCTTGAAAGTTGAAACAGAAGGAAGGTGTCCCCCTGTGCCTAGCTGGAAAGTTTAACTTCCCACTTATAGAGGCCTGGAGCTGGGAGAGTCAGAACTAGAGGAAGGCTGTGTGTGAGTGTACGTGTGTGTGTGTGTGTGTGTGTGTGTGTGTGTGTGTGTGTGTGTATACGCACAAGATTTGGAACACTGACTAAAGTCTTGATGGTCACCCACTATATAAAGAGCTCTGGCTGGGATGTGCAGGGCGGGGTGGGGGGCGGAGGGGTACCTGGGTGGCTCAGGTCATGATCCCAGGGTCCTAGGCTTCCTACTCAGCAGAGAGCCTGCTTCTCCCTCTCCTCCCCCTCCTCCTGCCTGTGCTCTCTCAGTCTCTGTCAAATAAATGCATAAAATCCTAGAAACTCTGTGGGCCCAGCGACCTGGAAATCTATACCCTGGGGTCCCCTCCTTGATAGTCCCAGAAATGCAGAGACAGCACTGACACCTGTCGAAGCAGGGCCAGTCTGGAGGTCCACTCAGGCAAGGAGAGGGTTGGAAGATCCCTAACAGGAGTCCTTGTTTCAGTGGAGTTCACCACAGCTGTGGTGGCCTGACAATATGCAGCCCCTCACCCACTGTGCTGGATCCCTGTAGCATAAGAACACCAGAGGGGGTTCTGCCTTTGGAGGAGATAGAATGGCCCTCCGGGATAATCCATGCTCCGAAAGTCTCAGAACTCCACAGCTGCCAACCTCCTGGGTTCTGTGCAGTGGCCCCAGATGATCCAGCCTCCAGGCCTGGGACCATTCTGAGCATCCCTGCTCCCTTGGGGGATTCAAAAAGAGCTGTCTGCTGGTAAGGGCCCTGGGGAGCATCTCTATGAGGTCTTGGAATAGTGGAGACCAAGGAAAGAGTCTGCAGGATTCCACCAGAGTGAGGCCTGAGAGACTGTAGAGAGAGTTATCCAGACCCTCTGCAGAGAGTAGACCTTGAGAATAAATCAATCACCCACTGCAGGATACTCGAGGAATCCTGAAACTGGCAGGACACTGGCCAGCTTTCACAGTGGGGATGGCTGCCAAGGAGTGCTGGGCAAACACCTGCTCTTTGGATTCTGTACCAGGAATTCCATCCTATAAGGTAGGCCAGGTGGAAAAGCAGAGGGAAAATGTGGGAAGGGCATTCTAAGCAAAGGGGAGAGTATGGCAAAGGGCACAGAGATACAGCCTGGAAGTGTTACAAATCATCTGGAGTGGCTGGAATTTACCAGCATGTAGGTGATCTCGCTGCCAGTTAATAGGGCATGAGGGGGAGGCCAGATTGTCCTTAAAGAACTTGAGTTTCAGGGACACCTGGGTGGCTCAGTGGTTGAGTGTCTGCCTTGGCTCAGAGCATGATCCCCGGGGTCCCAGGATGGAGTTCCATATCAGGCTCCCTGCAGGAAACCTGCTTCTCTGTGTGTCTCTCAGGAATATTTTTTTTAATTCAATTTCATCTTGTAAGCAGTATCTTATTTTCAAATAAGGGGGGAGGAACCTTGCACAAAGCCTAGCACATAGTAAATGCTCAATCCTTGTTGGGTGAGTTAAAGAACTGAATCTGGGTCCCACTAAACCATAATTTTAGCAGTCCATTAAAATTGGGGAATGCTCATTTAATTTTTAACTATGATAAAAGCAGCTACCATTCCTAAGTACTTATAACAAATACTATCTCACCAGCTCTCAAACTTGGCTGTACACTGAAATACCTAAGGAGACTATTGATGTGGACAGTTCCCACAGCCAGAAATTCTGACTTCCTGTACCTAGGTGCTGCCTGGCATTGAGATTCTTTTTGAAACCCTTCCAGCAATTCTAATGTTCAGCCAAGTTTGAGACCCTACAGCCGTGACTCATTTAATCATGGCAACAACTTCAGGAGGTAGACTGTCATCATCCCTGGTGCAAACAGCCATGTTGGAACATTGGGTGGTCTGTGTTTGTGAAAGAGATTGGGGGCTATCTATGAGTCAAGGGGGAGTTTATCGGCTGTCTGGCTTGCTTAAAGTCTTAGAGCTGTAGGCAGGTTTAACAGAGGAAGAACTAGGCTGTTCTGTCTCCCCAGAGTTAGAGGCCCAAGAGTAGGGAGATGGCCCTACATTCCAAGACCAGAAAGTGAGACCAGAAAAAAGATTAAAAAGGAAGATGGTGGCAATTAGCTGAGGAAGGGTAGAAGAGTGAATGCTGACCAGCTCTTATTCTTCTGCCAGGAAAAGCAGCTGGCTATCCTTTTAACAATTCTTTGTCTTCTCCAGAAAGACAGAACATGTTCTATGTAGAGATGCTTCCGTTAGTAGCTGCAGTGGCTGGTTCCAAAGACAGGGGTAGGGGGTCGAAAAGACCATATCCATGATTTCTTTTTCCCTCAAATTTATTGAGTTAATGTGATTTAAAAAAAAAAACATATTACTAAATCAAATAGCTGGGTCTCTCTCCAGATAGAGACAGCATTAAACAGTATGCCCACTACATAGGATAGCAATGGGGTGGGGATGAAGTGCCTTCGGCTTCAGCATTGCCTAAGGCCTAACTTTAACCAATAATCTTTCTTACAAATTGCACTCAGGTTCATTAGGCCTCTATTGGTTTCAAGTAAAAGAATCCAGTTTGATGTAGTCAGCAAGAATGTATTAAAATGGCACAAAAGTAGCTCACCCACAGGGCCAGCAAAGTAATAAAGGAGAGGACAGTTTGCTGGCATAGCTGGCCAACTCCGGCTCCAGAATCACCTCCAGAACTGGAAGGATTTCAATTGCCCTGACTGATGAAGCCGAATCTCCAAGGATTCAAAGCATCATTCTTTTCTTTTAAAAGCGTTCAGATGAAAAAAAAAAAAAAATAAAAAAAAAAAATAAAAGCGTTCAGATGTTTCTAACATGCAGCTGGGGAGACAATTCTCTGGCTAATGTGAGCATAAGAGCTCAAATTTCTTGAAGACTTGCTGGGCTAAGCCTTAGTCTAGCTGGTACCTCATTTACATTTCACAAATTGATGATGTGGGTATAATTCTCTGCATTTCACAGATGTGGAAGCTGAGGTACATGGAGGATTAAGTGGCCCTGGAAGGTGTCCTGAGACCTGATGTGTGGGAATGGACAAGCAGCTGGGAAGGCATTGTAGGAACAGCATGGCAGGAAGGAAAGAACAGAGTACAGGGGGCCAGTGGAGATCACATGTGCGAGCATATGATCAGGTGCTAAGGAGACGCTGGGGACACTCAAGCTATCTATAGGGATGATCTCACCTCTGAGGAGGGGACACAGCCTCCACATGAGCCCCTGTGTTACAACCATGTGGCAGTTGAAAATGGAGTGAAGAAGAAGTGCTATTTTTAACTAAAGCTGTAAGGGAAGTATTTAGGTCGGTGGAACATCGTCACTAAGACCAGATGGCAAAAGCTGCCATCTTTCCAATAGTGAACAATATTGAGAAACTCTTAAAGTCCACAAAGACTAAAAGACTTTGGACATTAGGGACCATTTACAAAGAGTAATTCTTCACCTCTCATGGCTTTCTGTTCTATTAGCTCTGTCCACTGGAAAGAATTAAAAACCATGACCAATCCATTAGCCAGAACCTAGATTAGGTCTTGGCTGTTTTAGTGAAACACTATATCATTACTTGAAGTTCTATGTGTTTGGGTCCAGGTCTAGTAGGAAATGTACAAAATGACCCTGGAACACATTGTCTTCCTGGTTAACAAGGAAGCTGCCAATTACTAGGGTCATGTCAGAAGATTCAAGAACCAACCTAGCCTCACTGGTTAAAGATGGAACCGTAGGAGTATAAATCATTGCAATAGCTTGAAATCCAACAGATACACTTAACTCCATGAGTTTATAATTACATATATTTGGTCCTTTTTGAAAGATGGTAGGGAACCAATTTTATTATCTTGAATATTGGTAAATAAGAGAATCAACGATATGTGACCTCTGTGTTCTATATGATCTTTATCACTGGTCAACCAAATACATGAGAATATTTATCTCTGCTTCATAAAAGTATTCCAAGTAGTAAATGCAAAAGGAACAATAGAATATTGCATCTTTTAATGTCTAAAACTAAACTTTAGTGTCTATGGATGCACATTTGGATTAAAAAACCAGAAAACTAGAATATTGATGACTTGTCAGGGGAGAAAAGATGGCAATTGTGGTTAGTGTGGGGGACCTACATAGGCTTCTTGGGTGGTGGTAATGTCTGTTTCTTGACTTCATGGTGGTTACACAGGCATTTGCTTGGCATAAATCACTGTCACACATATGTATGGCTTTCGTGAAAAGGCAACCATGAAAAGTATTTTAAATGTCTAAAGTATTTTTAAAGTATTTTTTTAAATATGGCATCTCCATTTCAGTGACTCAGGAAGGCTTCTGGGATGCTTCACCACTACCCCTGCCAACTCTGCCTCCCATTCATTAATTCTCTCTATAAATATTGCAAACTTACTATAGAAGAGACACTATGCCAGGCACTGAAGATTCCATGCAAAAGGCAGACCTATTCCCTGCCCCCTTAAAGCTTCTATCCTAGTTGAGGTAAAAAGTAGACTGACGGATAAAATTACAAATGCTGACGGGCTGCAACAAGGAAATAAGCAATGTGTACAAGCAGAGCTGAATGGGGAATGTGAAGTCTACATAGCTGGGCTGGTGAGGAAAGACCATAAATGAAGCAATGTATAATCTGGGACCTGAAAAATAAGTAGGAGTCTATTGTTAGAGCAAGTGGAAGAATATTCCCGAAGGTGGAGATAAGAAGCCCTTGGACGAGGAGTTGATGGATTGGAATAGCTGACAGAAAATCATTGTGGCTAGAGTTAGTGAGAGGCAAGTGGCACTCCCGAGCATGAAGAGGTGAACAGGGACAGGATTCTGGAGGGTCCCATAGGCCACAGTTAGGGTCTGGGTTTTTTCTCCTAGGAGCGATAAGCAGCTACATTAGGTTTAAAGCTAAGGAGCAGCATGATAGAAACTAAGTTTTAAGACCACACATTTGCTGCTAGGTGGAGAATAGAAGAGATGAGAGGGTGCGGTGGGTCCAGGCCAGAGAGGATGCTTGTGTTGGGGAGCATGGCGGCAGCACAGATGGAGATGAAGAGGTGGTTTCGAGAACTGTTATGGCAGCAGAACCAATGAGGCCTGCTGCTGATGGGTTGATGGACAGCAAAGGGTGTAATCAGGGGAAGGATCGCCCAGGACACAGGAGTCTGTGGCTCAGTGTGTCCTCAACAGCTGACCTTTAAGTCCTGGGACCAGATGGGCTCACCATGAACAAGCATACGGAAGAAAAACCTAAATGAGAATCCAAGGACCTGGAGATCCCTGGGGGCTTAGCGGTTTAGGGCCACCTTCGGCCCAGGGAGTGATCCTGGAGTCCCGAAATCGGGACATCGGGGCTCCCTGCATGGAGCCTGCCTCTCCCTCTGCCTGTGTCTCTGCCTCTCTCTGTGTATCTCTCATGAATAAATAAATCTTTAAAAAAAAAAAAGTGTTCAAGGACTGCGTTACTAAGTACCATGTAGAATAGGGGTTGGCAAACTTCTCCTTAACAGCCACATAGTAATATTCCAGGCTTTGTTGGGCCTAAGCACTAGAATGTGAAAGCCAGCATGCACTGGGTGTAAACAAATGCCAATAGCTGGATTCTAGTAACACCCTATTTATGGGAAGTGATGTTTGAACTTCATATCATTTTCAGGTGTAATGAAATTCTGCCTTTTTTTTTTTTTTTTTTTTTTTTTACCATTTAAAAATGTAAAAACCCATTCTTTGCTCTCTGGTGCCACCACAACAGGCAGAGGGCCGATTTGGACACAAGGCTACCCCTGATCGAGAATTCAGAGAAGAAAAAGTGGAAGCATGTGAGGCTAGAGGAATGGCATATGGGGGTTAGCAGGAGAAGGCCCATCCCAGCTCTCTCTGAAAGGGGAACCCCATCAGATGGATTAAAGTCAATCCCTGATCAATTAAGGTCACCAGCTGGACCAGAAAGCAGCAGAAGCAGCTACAGAAGAACTCTAGTGGTGGCCTGAGAAAGGGTTGTCCCCCTGGTCCTTCCAAAACAAAGGTGAATCAAAGGAGACCTCAAGCCTCCTTGTTCTGATGCTACTGGCTGAGAACTTGAGGCTGAAAACTATTTTCCTGATCAGGGCAATCCTCACCGCACCCTTCATTCTCACCCCAGCTGGTAGGGGAAAGACAGAAGAGAAAACGTATAAAACCATCAATCTGGAGTATTACTGTAGGGACAGGAGACTCATGAAGGAACCACTGATGCGAATGATGATCCTATACAGGCTGTGGTAAGCAGAATCCTGTTTTGGCTTGAATTGTATTCCCCCAACTATGCTTGATGTGCTAACACCCGGTACTTTAGGATGCGATGAGGCCATGCTGGAGCCGGGTGGACCTCTAACCCAATACAACTGGTGTCCTTATAAAAGGGAGAACAATATGTGAAAAGGGGAAGGCAGAGGTTGACCCTCCCACTTCTGAGGATATGCCAAGGATTGCCAGCCAACCCCACACACACAGCCAGAGGAGAGGCACAGAACATATTCTGTCTCCCTGCCCTCTGAAGGAACTACCCCTACCAACAGCTTGATCTCAAACTTCTGATCTTCAGAACCGTGAGTTGGTAAATCCTGTTGAAGCCACCCAGTTTGTGGTACTTGTGAGGAACCCAGTACAGCAGCCAAAATCCCTGCCCCCGAGGACCCAGGCTCTGTATAATCCAAAAGCTGTCCCTCCTGTCACTGTGCTATATGGCAGAAGGGATTTTGCAGGTGTGATTAAGGTCCCTAATCAGTTGGCTTTGAGTTAAACAAAAGGGAAATTATCCTGGGTGGGCCTGACCCAATCAAGTGAGCCCTTAAAAGGCACTGGGCCTTCCTCTAAGAACTTCAAAGTGTGAGAAGATGAGGGCCCACAGAGAGGCCTGGCCAGTGGCAAGCATCCAAGAGAGGCTTCTAGGAACCGAGCGCATACCCAGCCAATAGCCAGCAAGGAAACAGGATCCTCAGTCCTTCAACCACCAGAAATTGAATTCTACCAACAACCTGGATGAACCTGGCAGAGATCTAGGTGAGAAAACTGCTTGGCTAACACCTTGATTTCAGTCCTGGGAGACCGAGTGGAGAAGCCAGGTGCACCATGCCTGGACTTCTGACCTGCAGAGCTGAGAGGTCATAGGCAGGTGGTGGTCTTTTTTTTTTTTTTTTTTTAAGATTTTATTTATTCATGAGACACACACAGAGGCAAAGACCTAGGCAGAGAGAGAAGCAGGCTCCATGCAATCTTTGGACACCGGGATCACACCCTGAGCCAAAGGCAGATGCTCAACCACTGAGCCACTGAGGTGCCCCGGTGGGTGATGTTCCAAAGTGCTGGGCAGATGGCATTTTTGTTAGGCCGAGTGGAACACTGATATATATATATGTATATATAGGCCAAACTCTAAACCATGATAAGTATATTTTAAATGACCTAAATGCAATAGTGTAAGTGGGCTTTTCTTTTTTATTATAATGTTAATTGTAAATGGGGGTGCAGAAGGAGTTTACAGTAGCAGAGCATTTTAGATTTCCAAAGTGTGATAAGGGGGAAAAAGTTTTCAAATATGCTAAAGATAATTCAAATTGTTACCAATTGGTGAAAAGCACTGAGTTGAGAAGAGGCCTCATGTATCTGAAGAAGCATAATGAACCCACCCCCTCACCTTTCAGGTTCCAAATACATGTGTGGCTTAAGAAAGATGATTGAAGAGGAGAAGAATTCTCTTCCTCCCACTCTTACCCACCCAGAGCAATTAGTGACAGGGAACAAAGAATGCCACATGCCTTCTTGGTCTAAGACTTCAGAGAATAGAGCTGGGTAGAGAAGGCAGGTGCCCAGGAAATGTCTGCATCACAGGAGTAAAGTGACAGAAGCTGGGTGGCCCCTGCCAGTGGGCAACATTGACAGACCAGGGGATTTCTAGGCCTAGAACTGAAGTATTTCTTCCTCCTCTCTGTCCATTTAACGCTTCAAGAGAATTGGGAGGCTGACTGACAAAGCATCTAGCCCATGTGTTGGGTACTATTCTATGTACTTACATTGGCATTCCTGTTAATCCTCACGGCCTTCTATATTAAGGCTGTCCAGAGAAACAGAAGCAATCGCATGTGGGGAGGGATGGAATGAGGTGGGGGTGGGTGGAGGGACAGAGGTTTATCATAAGGAATCTGCAGGCGGCAGGCAGCCTGGAGACCCAGGAGAGCCACTGTTCTAGTTCACCAAAAACTGTCTGTAGCATTGGCTCTTCTTGGTTCTAGAACAGAGACCAGGTTCAAAGGCAGTCCTCTGGAGAATTCTTGCTCTAGGGAAGACTGATCTTTGTTCTGTTCGAGTACTCAACTGATGGTATGAGGCCCACACACTATGGGGAGGGTACTGTACTTAAAATTTATAGATTTAAGTGTTATTCATCCAAAACCCTCACAAGAATGCCCAGAATGTTTGAACATCTGGTCCACCTGCAGCCCAGTGATATTGACCTATAAAACAAGCCATCACATCCTCTGAAAGGTAAATATTGCCCTCATTTTGCATGTGAGGGGACTGGGCTTCAGAAGGATTAAGCAACCTCCCCAGTCAAGAAGCTGGTTGGAGGTCAGGCTCTGGTCAAACCCTGGTCCCCATGACTCTGGAAAGTTGGGGGTGGGATGTGTACCATGGAATCTCACCTGGAGGAAAAAGACCCAGTTCTGTCCCACCCACATTAAGTGACCCTCAAACTACTATTCAATCAACTAGCTTGATTTGAGTCCTTAATGTGCAGTGAGCTGTCGGGGAAATGAAAAATCTAATCTTGGAGACAAAAATCCAAAAGCTGCCAAAACGTGAAACCAGTCTCTGTTTCTCTCTGATTCGGGGGTTCAAGATGCTTCCCCTGAGACCCACCAGAAGTGAGTGGTCATGCTGGGAACAGCACCCACGTCTGTCTGTCCACCTCTCCTGCTGCGAGAACCTCTCCCTTCTCAGAGGACCACGGAGAAGATGAGCGTGTGAATTTTCTTTCGTGAAGGTGATTGTCAGCTGACGTCCACCAAGGCCAGGGAGCGGGTATTCAAGTCCTCTTCTTCCAGCAGGATGTGTGATCAACCTTCCCTTAGGACAACCAGACCAGGAATCTAGGAAAGTCATGGCAAGCGCCCCCGGGCCCCCATCCTGCTTCCTCACACATTCCTTGCACATCAGTACCGGGTCTGGCGCCTCTGGTGTGGCTGTCTTAGTTCAACCATTCAGGAAGTGGACTTCCTCCTCCACCTCCTGCCCTTGTGTTGGTCTCCTAGACCTCCTCTGCTGAGGGACCACTGGTGACATCTAGTGGCCAAGGCAGAGGCAGCAACAGAAGAGCCAGGATTCCTGGTGGTCTTTCCTGGAGGTGAGCCTAATCACTACTTAATCCTTGGACAGAGGAAGCACGGGAGGAGTCAGATTTCCCAAGAGGGAGAAGGCCTGCAGGAGAACAGAGAGGTGGCTGACGGCTCAGAGACCTGTGGTTTGCATATTAAAGGGAACATGACCTTGCTTCTTAGGCTGGTCAAGGGGCACCTATGTTAAAAGGCACAGAAAAGCTGGTGGGCTTTTCTTGATTCTGGTCCCTGGAAAAGAGCCAAATGAGGACCTCCAGAGACTGACCCCTTCGCATCCTTCCTCCCTCTTTCTGCATTGTCCACCATGTTTAGTAGCCACTAATGATGCTTTGGTGGCCCCAGCCACATTTTTTTAATATAATCTTTTCTTTAATTTTTATTTATTTATGATAGTCACACAGAGCGAGAGAGAGAGAGAGAGAGAGAGAGAGGCAGAGACACAGGCAGAGGGAGAAGCAGGCTCCATGCACCGGGAGCCCGACGTGGGACTCGATCCCGGGTCTCCAGGATCGCGCCCTGGGCCAAAGGCAGGCGCTAAACCGCTGCGCCACCCAGGGATCCCCCCAGCCACATTTCAAGTGCTCAATAGCCGCATGTGGTTGGTGCCCATATGCCCAATAGTGTAGATTATAGAATATTCCCAACACAAAGTTATAAGGAATAAATCCTGAGCTACAGGCTAGGAATTTGTTCCCTATGTGTCTTCTAAACTCTGTTTTCCCATTGAAGTTTCCATTGAAAAGAAGGGCAGTTCCACTAGATGGAAATGTCCTCTTGTTACACTTCAGTGTGGAAGCACAGACTGACAGAAGCCATTGACACAAATTTGGCTTTGACTGGGTGTTTTCCAGGTGCATGCTACTTCTAGGTCTTTCTCCCAAGAACATGAGCCATGTAGGTGGTTTTTTTTTTGGGGGGGGGGGTCCATTTGTCACTGGAGATAAGGTATTTTCTCCCTTCTTCCTCTTCAAGAGAAATAACTTTCCTTAGGGTGCCTGGGTGGCTCAGTGGATGAGCATCTGCCTTTGGCTCAGGCCATAACCATGGGGTCCTAGGATTGAGTCCAGCATCAGACTCCCCACGGGGAGCCTGCTTCTCCCTCTGCCTATACCACTGCCTCTCTCTGTGTGTCTCTCATAAATAAATAAAATCTTTTAAAAATAACTTTCCTCAAATGCAAGACAAGAAAAGGATACCTGGTAAAAATGTTTAGGTCCTCTGGTTTGGGATAAGGAACGGTTCATTAGGGACACAAGCTAGCCAAATCTCAAGGCCAAAAATGAGTCCTGAATCAGGGACCATTGGCCTAGCCACTGATCTCTATAACCATCCTATCTCCATAGTACCTACCATGGGCCGGGTGATACTCTAAGCTCTGAGAATTCAGCCATGAGTGAATATGCACTTTCCCTGATGGAGCTTACCTGGAGGGGAGTGACCCATAATACAAATAATGGTGCCACATCCATGTAATAGATCCAGTTCAGCCATGTAAGATAATAGCTAGCAACAGCTGCCTTTAAATTCATAACCTACCCCTATTCCTTACCAAGCACTGAGCTCTCTGCTCATCATCAATTAATCAATCCTCCCCAAAAATTGTGTTAGGTCTTCAGTATTGCTATCCTCACCTTCCGTATCCACAAACACTCAGAAGGAAAACCAGTTGCTTAAAGCCACCCTGCCAGGACAAGGATATACCAGCGTTCAAGCCCTGGTCTCCTTCCATATGGAAAGAAAAAAAGTATCTGTTGTCTGAAGACCTGCTTTCCAGGCTCCCTTTTGTTACCCAAGTAGCTGTAAGCCTTTGGGCTAATCACAAAATCTTTCCCAGCTCAGTTATTCCTCTGTAAAATGAAGATATGATACCAGGAAACATCTAAGATCCTTTCCGGTACAAACATTGAGTAATTCTAGAATGCCAGGAAGGTCCTGTAGCTCTGCTGGGTAGAGTCTGTCTGGTTCACTTCTTCTCAGTGGTTAAAGATGGTTGGATACAGTCCGATGTGCCCCATGGTGGGAAAACAGAAGTCGCTATGGAAACGGGAAGAGCACCTATGCATACCTGGGGAGGCTGTGGCCGGGGCGTCAGCAGAGAAAGCTTCCTGGAGGAGGTGTTATGTAAATAGAATCCTGAAGGCCAAGTATAGAAGAAAGTGTTGAAAATGTGGAAAAGGAAGGAAGCTGGCTGGGCAGAGGGCACAGAAATGCCAGAGCCTAGAGGGCAGGGACTCCTGGAGGTGGTGTGCAGCTTGGAAGAAGGAGCCAGGGAGCCTGGAGAGGTGCCCTGTGATGGAGTTCATACACCTGCTCAGAAGTGTTCCCTTTGAGGGTATCAGGCAATCACTGAATTGTGCTACAGATGGGAAGACAGCCAAAAATGCTTCTCAGCATCCACATCAGCAAGGTCACTGTCCACCAGCTTGCGAGGTCACTCCATAAAGAGTGCCCTGAGCATTCACCCTGTGCTGTTGTACACAGACCTCTGTAGTGCTCAAAGCAATTCCACCTCCCAAACTCCCAAAGCTGTTAAGTGGCGAGGCCAGAACTCCCCGAGTTCAAGTCAAAGCTCTGGCCTCTGTTCCATAGCCAACTTGCCAAATCCAGTGGTTGGTTGGCTGATCATCCTGGGGGAAAACTAAAAGCAGGAGAGTTTGTATTGGGGATGATCTTGAAAGGAACTTAGAGAGAGCGGAAGTCTGCAATCGAAACCTACTCTGGGGCTCCTGGGTAGCTCAGTCAGTGAAATCTCTGCCTTTCGACTCAGGTCCTCATTCCAGGGTCCTGGGATTGAGCCCCACATCCCTGCTAAGCAGGGAGCCTACTTTTCCCTCTCCTGTTCCCTCTGCTGGTGCTCTAGCTCTCTCTCAAATAAAATCTTTAAACTCTGCTTTGGTGAACATTTCTCTTCCATTGTCATTCCAGATCATTCGTTAGTTTCAGAACCGATCTGTGGTTCTCTGGATGGCACATCCTGCTGGGCTTACCAGAATTTCCTGCAAGGCTTTTTCATACTTAGCAATCACTGAGACTATGTGCTCCCCACCTTGTCCCAAGGCCTTTCCCCTCCGCATGCTCCCATGTTCCCTCCCCCTCTCCCACCTGTCCAGTGGACACAGGATATCCCACGGGTGTGCTAGGTGGGGATTGCAGAGAACCACTGGCTTAATCATCAGATAGATGCAAGTACCATAGCCATTTCAGGTTGTGATGAGGACTTGATAAAATGGCTAGAAAAGGCCTTGAAAGGGTAGCTGTGCCTGGATGCCTGGCACACACACACGGATATTCACTATTCTTAAGGAAAAGATCAGATCTGACCACCTAAAGCTTTCAAACATTTGTGTGTGAAATAATAGCAGTAACCACTATACTCAAAGGGCTCACTTCCTTGCCCATAGTTTTCTCAATAAGAAAAACACTGAAGCCCCCCATTGACCACTGAGGAAACTGTCAGTCACCAACCTATATCCTCTGAATGTTTGAGGATTACCTCCTCGCATCCTCCTATAACCTGACCAAGTATATGCTGATTAGCCCCAGTGAAGAACGGTGACTACAGCAACGGGCTGGAGAGGTTTGCATTTACGGCGACATTGCTCCTTTCTGCAGTCTGTAGCACAATTCTCAAGTGAAGGACTTATGCCTTGGCCTCCGTTTCTTGATCTGTGGCATGACTCCCTCATCTGCGGCTTAGGTGGGTAGGAAGAGCTGCCCTTTTCCATCCTGCAGCCCCAGCAAAATGAAATTTCACATGTTCCCATTGTTTATGATCATGTTGACCAACTTCTGGAGAATATGTGTGTACCCTAGAACTGCAAAGGGGAAAAGCCTCCCAAGGTCACCTAGTTATGAACTGGTGTGCTTCCCCTACTGAAAGATGAGGCCACAGGCTCCACCTTCAGCATACTTCAAGCCAGAGTCCTTGGGGAACCCAGGTCAATGAGGGCCTTGACATTCCCCTAATCCCCAATGACAGCTCATTCGAGAGAGCCTGAACTAGTGTCCCAGCTCAGAGTCTTAGGGTCACACACTGTTGCTCCTGTGTGTTCCTGGCCTAAACCTGGGGAATCCATCGGTTCTGTTTCTCAAATAATGCTCCTAGAAACCTGGTGGGTCCCCCCTGCCCCCCAAGGCAGTTTGAGGATGGAACCAGAAGGATTTGGATGAGTTACAAGTTCTGTTTACATCTGTTTTATATACTGACTTCCCTGCGCTGCTGAGAACAGATTGAAAACTCCTAGAGCTAGCCGAGTCCCTCTTCATTAGAGAAAATTTAAGTGGAGCCTGAGAAAGAAGACTAAAAATATGACACAGGTCCCCTGGCCCTGATGTTCTTTCTCCCCCATCCTTATTATGGCATTTGGTTGGCTGCTCTGATCACGCCTGTGAAAAAAATCACTTCCCACTCTGCTGCGCTCCTCCAGCTTTCCAGGCACTTGCTAAGGTGTAATGAGGTAAACATTCAGTTTGGCTACATGAGCCAGAAAACCTAAACAATTGCCCAAACAAAAAAAAAGTTTATTTCTGTATCAATGCAGTCCAGAGTTGGTCTGGCAGCTCCACAAAACTTTTAAAAACCCAGGTTCTCATCTCAAGCGTGTGTTACTTTACTCCTGTTTCAAGATGGCACCCAGAGCTCCAGCCACCACATCCACATTCCAGGAAGAATAGAGGAAGGGCAACAAAGAAAAAGAACAAATGGAGATTCAAGTTGCTTTTAAGGGAAATGTACTAGTAAAGGTTCTCCAGAGAAATAGAAAAAAATAGGATGCATAAAGATCTAATAGAGCCTTATCGTGCAATTATGGAAACTAAGACATCCTGTGGTTTGCCATCTGCAAGATGGAGGCCAAGGAAAGCCAACAATTTAATTCTAATCTAAGCCCGAAGCCCTGAGAACCAGGGGAGTCAGTGGTGTAAGTGTCCGTCCAAATCTGAAAGCCAGAAAACTGAGAACACCAATGTCTGAGTGTTCCCTGCTACCCTTTTTTGCTCTGTAATGGTCTTCCATGGATAGGATGATGTCTACCCAATCTGGTAAGAAATCATCTTCACTCACTGATTTAAATGCCCATCTCTTCCAGAAACATCCTCACAGACATACGCAGAAATGTTTTACCAGCCATCTGGTCATCTCTCAATTTTATGTGTCACCTTGACTGGGTTAACTATTGATAGCAGTTTCCTGAAAGCCACCACTATGCCATTTCTACTTCTCTTCAAAGAGCAGTGACTTGGGGAAGGGTGGAGAAATGTAGACTTCTATTCTAGACGGCTACCTCCACTGCTAAAAATGGAAACTTCTATTGCAAAGAAAAACAACTGATCTCTAGGTAGGCAATGAGCAGTCTCTGCCACTCAAAGTTATTTCATTAATCCTCTCAACATGTTTATGAAGTAATTTCTATCATTTTACAGATGGTGAAATCAAGGCTTAGACTTCTTGATAGAGATCTCTCATTCAAAATCCCTGGCCATCATTCTGACTGAAACTCCATAAGAGACATCAGCCAGCACTGCCCAGCCAAGCCATTCCTTAATTCCTGACCCTCAGACACTGAGACAGTAAATGTTAACTCTTGCTTTAAGCCAGTTGCTTTTGGGGTAATTTGTTATGCAATCACTTGTATAGCTTATGGTGTGTGTCTTCCAAGAAGATTTGCATTTTCACAGGGGATTCTTGGGGGCACCTGGCTTAGTAGAGAGCACGTGACTCTTGATCTTGGGGTTGGAAGTTCAAGCCCCAAGTAGAGTGTGCTTTAAATATTACTTTAAAAAAAATCTTTAGAAAAGGAGGGGGGAGGACTCTTAGAGAGGCTGTCCATGTGGCAGGAAAGAAGCCCTGAGCTTGAAGTCCAAAGACCTGGATCTGATCCTGCTTCTACCTCATAAAAACCATACAAGTCTGGAAGGGGTCCTTCCAGGCCCTGGACCTCAGAATCCTCATAAGCAGTTTTAAAGGGAAGGAGATAGGTGTTGGACTATGTGGCCTCACCAATCCCTTCCAGCTTTACTCCTGTCACTGCTGGAGGGCTGAAGCTACGGGAGCGGAGCATGGCACCTCACGCCAGGCCAGCAGCTGCTTTTTCCACAGCTCTTGAGGCTGTAGCCTATGGCCCTTGGAGGAAGAGGAGCCCTAGGCCCTCACCAGGCTCTCCACCTCCTGCATCTAGCCTACTGAGCCCCACTGCCCCATGCCTAGGACCAGGGCTTTAACTGAACTAATGAAAGGTGTGGACATCCAACCTCTGTGAGCGGAAATTTCTAGGTCGAGGGCCTGGAAGGGGCCACAATTCAGCCTCTCTGGAAAAGACTTGAGGCTTAACCATCATGCACGCTGGAAAAGAAAAGCTGAAATTGTCTGGCCTTCTGGCCAGTGTAATATCTCCAAATGGGTGGTTTTCAATGAGAGGCAATTTTGCCCGCCCCCCCGCCCCCATCTCAGTGGTGAGTATTTGATATTTGGAGACATTTTGGGTTGTCACAATTATGGAGGCCCCATGACCTAGAGGTGTCATCTAGGTGGGTGGAGGTCAGGTATGATTCTGCATATCCTAGAATTTACAGGACAAGCCCCCACAAGGAGATTATCCTGCTGGGAATATCCATAGGACCCAGAGTGGGGAACCTCTAAATGAAGGTACTCGAGACAGCCAAGAACAGAAGCTCACAGTATAACGATTTCTCCCCAAAATGTTACTGAGCAAAGTTACTATTCTTTGAGGGTAAGAAATCTGGAACTAGATTAGGGGTTAGGCTACCCAGCTGAGAGCTCTCTCTCACCCAGAGACCTCCACCTCAGCTCTGCACATGTGCTGTTTCCCAGGTGGCTGCTGGCACCTCCTCTGAATTGGGACTGAGATCCTCAAGGAAGGAACCACCCAGAGGTAGATCCTGCATTTGTGAGGCCTTTATATACTTTGGGGGTATCCCTTTTAAAAAGGAACAAGGGGGATCCCTGGGTGGCTCAGCGGTTTGGCGCCTGCCTTTGGCCCAGGGCGCGATCCTGGAATCCCAGGATCGAATCCCGTGTCAGGCTTCTGGCATGGAGCCTGCTTCTCCCTCTTCCTGTGTCTCTGCCTCTCTCTCTCTCTCTCTCTCTCTCTCTCTCTCTCTCATGAATAAATAAATCTTTAAAAAATAAAATAAAATAAAAAAGGAACAAGGTGTTCAGGAGGACCCTCCAGTGGGGAGCCCTGCAGCTTGTCATCAGCTCTGGGATGAATCTGCTCTAGAATCCCAGAGTGTGAGGATTCCCCAGAAATCCCTTGCCCCTTGAGGCACATGTCTGCAGCCAGGAGTCAGCCACTGCAGCTCCACTGAAGACCTCCCAAAGGAGGGGAGCTATAGGCATAGGAGAACCTCCCCCGCTGTGAGGGAGGCAAGGTCCCCGGCAGCCTGGCACCTGCAGGCCGCACCTTGTGCAAGCACCCAGATGTCTCACCGCACACCCTGCCCTGCTGCGCTCCCCCCTTGGTGGCATTTTTCCCAAAATGACCAAGATGCACAATTACCACAGTCTTGCAGGTCCAGGTCCCTCTGATATTTTCAACTCCCAGGCATAGCCCCTCCTAATCAGTCTCAAGGCTTTCCCTGTGCAACACACTCCACCCTCCCTCCATCCCCCAGCCCTACATACATACAACTCCTACTCCTGACAGACCGAATGGGTGCTGTTGACAAAGGTTCCATCTGCTGTCCAACCTGCGGAGATCTTTGACTTGGTGCTGTCCTCATCAGTCTGGCAGATCTCTGTTCGGACACTGCCTTCCAATCCACAAAGACTTCCTTGTCCCAGTGAAGTATTCCCACCACCCCTTGAACTGTTCTTGCTTTATGATTTGATTGATTGATAAGTCGAGGTTTAAATTCAATCGATCTCATAAACACGGATTGCCAAGTCAGCCCTGGGCTTGCCTCTAGCAGTACAGACATGAGGAGGAGTGGGGTGGTGCATAGCCAGCTAGCTTTTCCTACCAGACACCCTGAATGTCCAGGACAGAAGGGATTTTTCTCCCAAGTGAAGCTCCAGGCAAGTTTCCTAAGACCCATTGTTTCCTACTTCCCCCCACAAACTTGCCTTCCTATTGTACCACCACTCCCTCCCTTTCTCAAGGTATTTTTCCACCACTGGTTGTGGGTGGGGCACAGATCCCCCAGCTCAGATGGGGGAACATGGAAGGAACTATAGGAAACTGTGACAGGGACCAGAGAAGAGAAATAAGCCCTGGGTGCACATGTGTGTGTATATGTATAAGTGTACATACGTGCGTATGGTGAGGACCTAGCTACTCTGAGACCCTAGATTCTGGTGTCTTTGGCTAAGTACGTATGCGGGGGATCCCACATTCTTGGAAGGTGCAAGAAGCAGCTTGTGTGAGACAGTGTAGTAGGTTGAATAGCGTCCCCCCAAAACTCGTGTCTACCCAGTGACCCTATTTGGAAATTGGATCTTTACAGATGTGATTAAGATGGGGCCTTACTGGATTACAGTAGGTCCTATATTCAATGAATGTTGTCTTTATTTTTTTTTTAAGACTTTACTTGTTTTGGAGAGCAAGCAGAGGGAGGAGCAGCAGGAGAGAGAGAATCTTAAACAGACTCCACACTGAGCACAGAGCCCAATGCAGGGCTTGATCTCCCAACCCTGAAATCACAACCTGGGTTGAGACCAAGAGTTGGACACTTAACCGACTGAGCCACCCAGGAGCCCCTAATGACTGGTGTCCTCATAAGGGAGGAGATTCAAACAGAGGAGTAGGAAAGAAGCCATGTGACAGCAAATAGAGAATAGAGGCATGCATCTATCCACAGGCCAAGGGATGAGGATTGCTGGCTGCCATGAGAAGCCAGGAGAGAGCCACGGAACCAAATTTACGCTCAAGCCTCCAACCTTGCCAACTCCTTGATTTTTCAGACTTCTGACCTCCTGAACTGAGAGAGCTCCAATCCTATTGTTCTAGGCTACTTAGTTTATGGTAATTTGCTACTGAAACCACAGGAATTTCCAACCCAATCCGAAAGATTGTACAATCTTGTACCCAAGTACATGTATGGTAGACAGGAGAGCAAAAGCTACAATGTTCCATATCCTACTTCTGTCATTCACCAGCTACATGTCCTCATGCTGGTGACCATACCTCTGGGTGTCCATGTTTCCATGTCCCGATACTAGTTCCAGTGCCTTGTGATCAGTTATCTGCAATGGTATAAGGACTTGGCACACATAGAAGGTGCCCAGTGTCTACTAATCACATCCTGCTCACTCTTAACTCTACCCATTCAGCCCAGGGGCCACAGTCCCTCCTTATCTGCTATCAGAGCAAAGATGGGAGAGTCCCCAGGTTTGGGGGTGAGGAAGAGTTTAGCTACTTTCCAGCTCTATGACCTTGGGTTCCATATTCAACTCCACTCTGCCTCAGAACTTAGTTCATCCAGAAAATAAAAATCATTAAAAAACCTTGCTCATACATTGTTAGGGATTCTATTGCCCAAAATTCACATGCTGAAGCCCTAACCCCCAGTAGGATGGTATTTGGAGCTGGGGCTTTTGGGAGGTAATTGGACTTAGGTGCGGTCACGAGGGTGGGTCTTCATGATAAAATTAGTATCCTTAGAAGGACTAGACCCCAGATTAGTCTGTCTCCCCACCATGGGAGGAAGCAGCCCTCTGTAAGCAAGATGCCAGCCAGACGAGGAACCGGATGTGTCGGCACCTGGGTCCTGGACTTCATAGCCTCAGAAGTGGGAGAACTGAGCATCTGCTGTTTAAGCTGCTCTCCTCCAGCAGCCTGCATGGCCGCCTGCGCTAAGACAGCTAATTGTCCACTCATTCAACAAATGGTTACTGAGCTCCTACAGAGCATCGGAACTGCTGTTCTTGTGCCTGATAGATAACTATGAACAAGTTATCTGCTCAAACTAGGAACTACAGACCAAGTCCCTGCCCTCCCGGAGCTACCACTGGTGGGAAAGACAACAAAGGTACAGCTATCACGTCCGTTGCTAGTGCAGATGAACAAAGTTGTGAGATGAGATGAACCCATATAGGTAAAGTATGGGATGCACAAGCATTCACTAAAAGTTCACTATCTTCTCATAATTTCCTCTTCTGACCCCTCTGGTTTGACTCCTGGCACCATTATTCTCCCACCCCACAAACTCGACACTTGGGGACATGTGTGGGTGGGTATGTTAAGTTACATGGCAAAAGGGAATTAAGGTTTCTAATAGTTAACCTTAGATGGGAGCTTCTCCTGGATTCTTGGGTAGGCCCAGTGCCCTCACAGGGCCCTTCTAAGCGGGAGAGGGGAAGCGGAAAAGAACTGGAAAGATGATGGCATGAGAAGGACTTGGCCCAGTGTTGCTGGTGGCACAGATGGAAGAGGGCTGCAAACCACGAACTATAGGCAGTCTCTAAAAGCTGAAAGAAGGCAGGCACCAAAGGTTCCTCCTAGAGCCTCCAGAATGTAGCCCTAAGGAAACTGATTTTTTTTTTTAACTCCGTGAAACCCATTTGAGACTTCTGACCTCCCAAACCGCAAGATATTTGTATTGTTCTAAGCCACTAAGTTGTTGTGGCAATAGGAAACAAATACTGGGGTCATCTTTGGCTACTTCTCGCATGTCCTCTACTCCCACTCCTTAGAAAAGTGACTGGTTCTGCCTTCATCGAGTCTGCTGCCACCCTCCCCTCACCACACAACCAGCACCCACTTTATGCCCTGGTTTCCTGGATCGAGTTTGTGAGTTTTTTCTTTGTGCCAGATTTTGAAAGAAAGGGGTATTCTTAAAGACCTAACCCCTGCCCTATTATGTTACAGTGTGAAAAGCACTGTGATAAAGGGGAAGGAGCTGAAGGAGGGAAGTAATAGGAAAAGCTTCCTGAAAGGAAGTACTCTCCGGAGGCGAGACCTGATATGGGGCATTCTAGCAGAGGGAATCCTTTCTACAAAGGCCCTATGTTTACCAGCCTCCAAGATGGCCCTCCATGACCCTCACTCCTGGGACCTTTTGTGTAGTCCCTTCCCACATTGAACAGGGCACTTACATAACAGGATATTAGAGAAATGACTGTGGTTTCTGAGGCTGGGTCATAAAAGCCATTGTAACTTCCTGTCTGCTCTGTTGAGTCACTCAGTCTAGAAGTCACTTGGCCTATTGTGGAGGAGCCCTATGGAGCCATCTACCCAGCAAGTAGCTGAGGCCTTCAGCCAACCGCCCTGTGAGTGACTTATCAGGGAGGTGAATTCTACTCCTCTAGTCAAGCCTTCAGATGACCATAGCTCCAACTGCTATGTCCTTCATGAGTTGGTAGTCAAGCTGAGGCAGAACCACCTGGCTAAGCTGCTCCCAAACTTGTGACCTACGGGAATAAATATTTGTTTCAAGCCCACTGAGTTTGGGGTGACTCATTACACAGCAATGGGTAACTAACATAGGCCCTAAGGCCAAGTGAAAGACCATGAAGAGCTACACCAAGGTCTTCACTCCAGTGTAGGGTACAAGAGGAGAGCAGTTCAAAACAATACCGGAAAAGAAGACAAGGACCAGATTATGAAGGAGATTCTAAATCATGTAAAGGCCCTCAAATAAAGTTTGCTTTGGAGCAACTGAGTGGCTTAGTTAGCTGAGCATCCACCTCTTGATTCCAGCTCAGGTCAGGATTGAGCCCCAAGTCAGGCCCTGCACTCAGTACAAAGTCTTGGGATTCTCTTTCCCTCTCTCTCTGCCCCTATCCCCATGTTCGATCTCTCTCTCTCTCTTTTTCTCTTTCTCTCTCTCTCTCTCTCATAATTTTAAAGATTAAATTTGCTTTGCTCTTAGAGTGATGGAGAATTTGTGGGCTCTGTGTAGTGAATTGACCTGGTGAGATTTTTCTTCAGAAAAAATGGTTCTGGGGGGCCCCTGGGTGACACAGTTGGTTAAGTGGCCAACTCTTAGCTTTGGCTCATATCATGATCTCAGGGTCTTGAGATCGAGCCCTGCATTGGGCTACATGCTCAGCACAGAGTCTGCTGGAGATTCTTTCCTTCTCCCTCAGCCCCTCTCCCTTTCTTGCTCACTTGTGCACTTGCTCTCTTTCTCTCAAATCTTAAAAAAAAAAAAAAAAAAAGAAAGATGACTGTGGCTCCAGACGGAGGATGGATTGGCAAGAGATGGTAGCTGCTTCACTAGGATGGAGAGAACTGGATGGATTTTAAGACATTGGAAAAGCAGAATCAAGAGGATTCACTTATTGTTAGGTTAGATATGGACAACAGCAGAAAGGCAGGGATTTCCCCAGCAAATGAATAGAAAATGTCATGACTTACTGAGAAAGCGTACAAGGTCCAAGTTTGAGAGCTATAAATGAAGGCAAATGTGAAATGCCTAGTGGATGTCCAGAGATGGCCAAGAAATAATTGGATCTGTCACTATAGGAAACAGACCGTTTGGACTGTGGAACCAGAAGTTTAGAGGATTCCTCTGTGTGTACACACCATCACCCCTGGGAAGTGTGGGGAATGGGGTGCAGCTTCTCACTATGGCCACAAGACAACAACACTTACATCTATGACTGCCTGGTGGTAGGTCATCTTATCAACTGCCACTTATTTGAGCACCTACTCTATGCCCACTGCTACTCCATATTTTGTCTAATCATGTGTACTAACAGGACAGTTTTGAATCTGATAATCCCAACTTGGTGCCCACCTATATGAAAACCTTTTACCTCTTTTGCCATTTAAGAAATCCTTTGTAGTTAAAAGAACTAAGTGTGAGACAGTAATCCATCAAAATCCTAAGGGAGAACACAGGCAGCAACCTCTGTGACCTCAGCCACAGCAACTTCTTGCTAATCACGTCTCCAAAGGCAAGGGAAACCAAAGCAAAAATGAACTATTGGGACTTAATCAAGATAAAAAGTTTTTGAGACGCCTGGGTGGCTCAGTGATTGAGCATCTGTCTTTGGCTCAGGGTGTGATCCCAGGGTTCTGGGATCAAGTCCAACATCGAGCTCCCCACGGGGAGCCTGCTTCTACCTCTGCCTATGTCTCTGCCTCTCTCTGTGTGTGTCTCGTGAATAAATAAATCTTTTCTAAAAAGATAAAAAGCTTTTGTACAGCAAAGGAAACCATAGACAAAACTAAAAGAAAACCTACAGAATGGGAGAAGATACTTGCAAATGCCATATCAAATAAAGGGCTAGTATCTAAAATCTATAAAGAACTTATCAGGCAGTGGCTGCTGGGAAGATGGCAGAGTGGAAGGACCCTGGGCTCACCTCGTGTGGCATGGCCACTTGGAGAATACCCAGATCAGCATAAACAACCCAGAAAGTGACCAAAGGCTGGCAGGACAGATTCTGCAGCTGGATATAGACAAGAAGCCACAGCAAAGCAGATCCACCCCCTCTTGGCAAGATCCCATCAAACAGTGCCACGAGCCTGGCAGTGTGCAAGCAGCCCAGACAAGGCCCAACACCACTCCTGCTCCAAGAAGAGGGGAAGATAACCACACACCAGTCTGACCACAACCCCCAGTCAGGGGACAGCAGAGGGAAAGTGCCCTGCAGTTCGGTGCTGCTTCATCTCTGGCAAACACCTGGTCTGACTCAACTCCAGCCCAAGGCAGCCCTGGACTGGCCCACTAAAACCACAGGCAAGACCCCACCCACAACAGGCAGAGATCCATTGCAGACTGGACTGAAGGCAAACACAGCCCAGCTACAACAGTAGGATACCCCTGTAGCAACACACATAGGAGACGCCCCTGAAGCACCATTTTCTGGTGAAAAGGAAACCTTGCACTGTGGGGCACTTTAGGATCTCTTCTTCATAAAGCCATTACTTCAAGTGTGGGAGACAAAAATGATTTTCCTAACCCATAGAAATAGACTAAACAAGAAGACAGAGGAATATGTCCCAAGTGAAAAAGCAGAACAAAACCCTAGCAAGAGATCTAAACAAAATGAAGATAAGTAATATATCTATTAGTGAATTTAAAGTGATGCTCATAAAGATACTCGTTATAATTGAGAAAGAGTACAGGACTTCCATGAGACCCTCCACAAAGAGATAGGAGACCTGAAAGAATTAGAGATAATGAACTCACTAAATGAAATTAAAAATAGATCACCAGGAATAAATAGCAAAAAAGAGGAAGTAGAAGAATGGGTCAGCAACCTGGAGGACAGAGTAGTGGAAAGTAATCAAGCTGAGCAAATGGGGGGGGGGGGGTGGAGATTACATAAAATGAGAAATAGTCCCAGAGAACTCAGCGACACTGTCAAGCATAATGACAATTGCATGATAAGGTATCCCAGAAGAGAAGAGAGAAAAGGGGGCAGAAGACTTATTTGAAGAAATAATAGCTAAAAAACCTCCTGAATCTGGGGAAGGAAAGAGAAATCCAGATTCAGGAGGTACAGAGAGCCCCCAATAAAACCAACCCAAAGAGGTCTGCACCAAGACACAAAGTAAATAAGATGGCCAGAGGTAGGGACACCTGGGTGGCTCAGTTGGTTAAGTGTCTGCCTTCAGCTCAGGTCGTGATCTCAGGGTCCTGGGATCAAGCCCATGTCAGGCTCCCTGCTCAGTGGAGTCTGTTTCTCCTTCTCTCCCCTACTCATGCTCTCTCTCTGTCTCTCTCAAATACATAAAATCTTTGGGGGGGGGGGTGTCCAAAGTAGTGATAGAGAATTTTAAAAGCAGCAAGAGAAAGATAACCCATATGTGAGGGGGAAACCCCATAAGACTATCAGTGGATTTTTCAGCAGAAACTCTGCAGGCCAGAAAAAAGCAGATAATATGTTCAAAGTGCTAAAAGGGAAAAATCAGCCAAGAATACTCAATCCAGCAAGGTGTTCATTCAGAACCGAAGAAGAGAGAATTTCCCAGAAAGACAATAGTTAAAGTCATGACCAGGAGCAAAACCAGCCATGTCCCTGTCACACACGATGCCATGATGCCATCGGCCGAGGGGTCTCAAATCCACAGTCCAGCCTCCCTCCTGCCTCAGTCAGCCTGCACTACCGGCCACCTGCTCAATCCCAAATCAACATGCCTTCACCTCAGGTTGACGAGGACTCAAACTGATACTCTTCCCCTCAAACTTCAGCCCCTAGGCTCAAGTTTGTGCACAAAAGTGGGCATGATTATAACAGCAGAATGAAGCAACCCAAACAGGGACACTAATTCTGTGGAAGACATAATGGATAAAAGGAGCGTGTACTAGGCTGAGAACATCAACAAGCACATAAAAAAATAGTGCATAAAGCAAGATTCTGGCTACTAAAAGAAACAAACCTGGGAAAAATAAGATGAAATCAAAGATGGAGATAAACCATAAGGGGCTCCCAATCATAGGAAAGAAACTGAGAGTCGCTGGAGGGGAGGGAGGGGAGGGACGGGGTAACTGGGTGATGGGCATTAAGGAGGGCATATGAATGAGGAAATGATCAGCGGGTGAATGAGGGAATGAGCACTGGGTGTTATATGCAATTGATGAATCTCTAAATTCTACCTCTGAAACTAATAACACACTATATGTTAATTGCATTTAATTTAAAATCCTTTGTAGAAAGAGAACTGAATAGAAGAGTTGAAAGTCTTGGGTCTAAATCTTGCCTCTGCCACCTAATGGCTATGATCAAAATACCTTTCTGAGCCTCGGTTTTATCCTATTCAAACCAGGAATAATAGTAATACTGGCCTCACAAAAAAGACATGAGGAGTAAATAAGACAACTTTGTGTGAAAATAACTTATGTGCAGAGTTCTCAAAAAAAGGTTAGCTTCAAGAAAACCGTACTCCTAGGCAATATACCCGTCCTTTCATTGGTCTGAGATTATATGTTAAATGTAGCTCACAGGTCCATCAGTTAAAGCTTAGAAGTCTCCAGCGGACTCCTGGCTAGTCCGATGTTACCACTGTCCCCTGCCTGCCTTCCCAGTGCTGTTGATGGGTCTTGTATGCATGGATTTCAGCAATCGGTGGTTTCTCCCCTCCACACAACACCCTGATTTGTTCAGCACATGGCCCTCTACAGCTAGCACCACGTGTAATACAAAACAGGCGTTTATTTGCCAAGTACTGGTTTAAACTGGATTCAGTCTTAAAGATTTTTTTGGGTTTTACTGGGCAGTTGACTTGTATAAATGGAACTATTAATCCCGAAAGGTAAACTTAACTCCGGCAGATTAAAAAAAAAACTCCCTCCAGATCACAACTCAGTTTTCAGGTGCAGGAAAATATTAATTTTCTGGTATTTGGCAGATTTTTAAAACTCTGAGATCAAACACCTAAGAGGATGAAGAATGAGTTGCTGGGCGAAGTGAGGAGGAGAAAAGGCATAGAGCTGCTTGAGGGGAAAATAAGCAGGAACACATGCCTGGACCCAGAAAGAAACTGTGTAACTTGGAGTTTTGAGATAATTATATGGAGTTCTGGGGTGGTTTGTACTTGGGAAGGGCTTCAAGTGCACCACGGAGAGGAATTCCCAAAAAGGCCACAAGAGGGAGATATTACTCCAGGAGTCCCTCCCTGTCCTTTCCACCCAAGAAGGCCATGGCTTTCTTTGTTCAGACTCCCTTGCCTAGCAAATGTCACCGATGTCACCGTCCATTTTGTCTCCTCATGCCCCTGGTTTTACCTTAAGCCACTTTCTTGTGACTAGCTTTAACACAGAAATTTATTTTATTGCTATTTGTTAAATTTTTAAGATAGTGTTACAGTCTCTGTTCTCAGCGGTAAAAGCAGCTAAACCAAACGTTTTAATAAGAAATATAAAATAAACCAATTTAAAAAACATGAGAGGTTGATCTTTCTTTCCCTTTTTTATGAGTTACTACCCAGAGAGGCTTCCCAGGTAAGTGGGGCATCACCAGGCCTGGAGCCTGTTAGAAACCGAAGTGGCCACTTGAAGCCAAGAAGAAAAAGAAGAAACCCCTAACTTGGGGAGAAAGGCAGCCGGCACTCAGGTCGGGGCAGGAAGGAGGCTGAGCCCCACCCCACAGAGAATGAAGGGCAAAAAACCCCAAATGTTGTACCTCTTAAATTTTATTATGGAAAAATCCAATAATCCAAAAGACGGAATAATAGGACAGACCCAGATACAATCTTATGGAGTATCTGAAACTATAAACCAGGAAAGAGCTTTGAGGAAAATGTAAGCTCCCATATTGTTGAGGACACTTGAAGGGCACATCCCAGGGATCCTGGTCTGGCCCCCTCCAGCCCCTCCTAATGGAAAGTCCACACCTAGAGGAGGGGGGGGACGGGGCAGGAGCACTGGTTTTAGAGGGTGTAGGGAAAGCAGACCTGTGGAGGTAACAGTCTAGTGCCCCATCCTGCAGGAGGAGTTCTTTACTTGGGTGGCTTCTAGGGACACTTGAATTCCCAGAAAGTTACACGTATAGGCACTTCCCTAGAAGACTCCCCACTCCCACCAGACTGTCAAAAGGCTCTCTGGCCATTCCTTATCCCCTCACCCAGGCCAGAAAAAAAGTCTAAAAACCCCACTGTTAATGACACCGATAATACTCATCCAGTTTCTTTTGGTGGTCACGTTGTTCTTTTAAATACGATGATCTATGAAATCTTTAATAATTAAAAAAAATGGTCACAGAGAATTAAGAAAAATGGGTACATAATTTTCCTGCAAAATGAAGTCATTCAGTATGCACTTAGGCACCTTATGCTGGAAGTACTAGGTGTGTTAATGTCACAGCTCCGAGAACAGCTACGCTAATCCAAAGTATGCTTAAAAACGATACCCAATTCATTAACAAATTAATCTGGGAAAATGTGCCTTGTTTGACAACCCATTAAATACATTTTTCATTTTCAACTATTTCAGAAGTCATTTTGGAAATAAAGACAAACATACATATTCACAGAAAATGCCACTTAGGGCTTTAATATCGAATGTAACGGTCCTAGTTCACAAAAATAGCATAAAGTGCAAAAGCTCCATTTCAAAAGGCTCAAAATCACTCCCAAAGCAATGGAGACTAAATGCTACCACAGGCAGTGGGCATACCACCCTTATATGGCACAACTATATAAAGTATAAAACAAGGGATATATCTGAAAATACTATATATGCTCTGATTACACACTGTGATTATAAAATAGTCCACAATCTGGTTTAACATGTAGAGAAAGAAACCATTCAATTAGTCCTTTAGAATAGAGGCCTTTTTGTTTTGTCTGTAGGAGAATAACCACAAAATTCATTGAGAACCCCAATCTGGCCTGTGAATTCTCTTTGGCCAGCTGGAAGGGCAGCACCGAGGCAAAGAGCTGGCAATGAAAGGTTCCCAGCTCATTTGGGGAAAAGGAGCTATGAGAGGGGATCCTGTTGGACAAGCTTCAGCCCTTCCCTTTCCCCCAGGGATGGTTGCATGTCAGCCCCATGGGATGAAGAGCCAAGGAAGACTCCCTCCCGTGCTCAGAGCCTCCGACAGGGCCCTGGCTCACGTAAGCATGATGAACTGATGAGAAGTTTTCACACACCTGAGAAATATGATAAAAATAACAAGTTACTGTATATTTAGAAAGTCTGCGCTTGATGTCCATCAAGCTTAGATTTCCCCCAACAGGACATCTTTCATCCACAATTAATATTTTAGGCACTCATCAGAGGGACAGGCATAGTTTCTCCCAAAATGCAGCCTGTTACCAAATAGATTCAGGTATCTCTTCCCCATCATATGCCTTAAATATAGTCACTGAAGTGCTAATACTATAATCCTAATCATAAAGAGGAGAAAAGATTTTTTCTAAAAGAATCACCACTCAGTGTTTGATTGAAAATAAGAATCACTGACTTAAATGATTGCTTGCTAACTAGGATAGTAATGTTTAATATCCTAGATCCAATTCCTGCTGGTAATCGATCTTGGCAAATTCTAAGGAGAACAAAAATCTGACAGCCATGATGAGTAACTGCCATGACCTAACTCCCAAATGGCAAATCTCCACTTCCCTGTATGATTAGGGGAAAAAACCAAAAAGATTCCTGACTGCACATCAATTAATAAGCTATTCGCTTTTTTTTTTTTTTTTTACATTTGGGGGAAAAAAAAAAACTGTAGAGCCCTATTTTTAACAGCTCACGAATCCAAGAGCAGAGGCCTATCAAAAGGAGAATTCAGTTCATTATTTCTTAGGACCTATTCATGTCAGGCTCAATTTAAAAAGAAGACTCAGCAGTAAGTCAGAATCCAGTGATGAGCTCTCAAGTGTATAGCTAACACGAGTGTATTCCAAAAGCTGCTCCTCATGAAATATACACAACTGGTATTTACATTCCATTCAAGTTACCGTATGAACTGTCCACTCTAAAAGGCATCTATTTACAACTCGAGGCAGGTCGGGGGAGGAATACACCAAAATACCAAAATATTAACAATGATTGTCCTTGGAAAATACAGATTTTTTTTCTCTTCAACTTTCCTATAGTTTTCCAAATTTCTTTCAAGACTGTGTAGTACTATCAAAGCATCATAAGTATAAATATGAATGATGCCATAAGTCTAACTTTAAATAGAACTGTTCAACTTTGGGATCCCTTGGTGGCTCAGCTGTTTAGCGCCTCCCTTCGGCCTGGGGCCTGATCCTGGAGTCCCAGGATCGAGTCCTGCGTCGGGCTCCTGGCATGGAGCCTGCTTCTCCCTCTGCCTGTGTCTCTGCCTCCCTCTCTCTCTCTCTCTCTCTCTCTCTCTCTCTCTGGGTGTGTCTCTCATGAATAAATAAAATCTTAAAAAAAAAAAAACTGTTCAACTCCTACTTTCTTGATTCACCATCTTCATGCTAAGAGCTATAGTGATTTTTGTTCAACAGTAATGCTTTTGTTCTCAAATCTACCCCATTCCATACTTCTTTATCAGTCCTTAACTCATTAAAACCAATCTCTAGAAAGGCCTTCTGGTTTTTTTGGGGAGGGTTGTTTTTTGGGTTTTTGTTTTTTACAGGAAAAACCTCCTTTCTGACATGTTAAGTCCTTTGTCTTGTAGAAGATGGATGGAAACAGCCCTGTGAGTTGGGCCACTTATTTCCAGCAGTCACATTTTATCCGTGTTTCTAAAGGACACTTGGAAACTTCCAGAAGAGCAAGGTCAAAGTGTTGAAGCTGGAGGTGACATTCCCCAGTGACCCACCCTCCCTCCCTGATAGGGAGACCTCCTCCCTTCTTGATTGCTGGAATAATGTTCCCATCACTGAGGAGCCCTAAACAGAAATTAAACCTCATAGAGAATGCAAACACTTCCCACACCCCCTGCCTCTCCTCATCTATGCTTCCACACTAAGACAGCTGGGCTTAAAGTACATCAAAGCTTCCCCCTACTTTGGAGCATTTGTATACTGCAGGAATGGATGAGCCCAGAATCCATGCCTAGTAAGTCCATCTGAAGCGAGGACTGACATTTCCCTTTAAAAAAATTCTAGACTTGAAACCAAAGGACTTAACAGTAGTTCTAAAACTCTAGGTGGTTCCATGAACCACAGAACCACCTAGGTATCAGAGGTGCATTTGAAGGTCCCACAAATACATAAATACTATTTTTCAAAGCACATTTTTAAACCATAATAAACGGGTACGCTCATTCAATACCAAATTTTTTACCACAGAAACCAATTTAACTTGCATTTTCACTGCATGATATTAGGGAAATATATAAGTTCAACCTTAAAATAAATTTAAACAAATAGATCACAACATAGTTCTCAGGTTTGGGTTCCATCAAGATTTCTTACTTTAAATAGGGTTCTGCTACAAATAACTTGAAAACCACAAAAGTAGAATAAAGCCTTTCCTTTTTTAAACTCTCAATTCATTGTTCCTTGTTGGGCTCTTCACCTAGGATCCTGTACAAATTCTGATTACAGCAAGAGTTCCTAGACATGCCAAAGACTGGTACTGTCCAGCTCTCAGATCCCTAGCTACGGACTCCTGTCCTCACCAGGACACGTGTGTCCTGTCTTCCTTTACCATGCAATGTTGCAAAGCAGGAGATGTGGGAGTTCCAGTGAGTATCCCTGAGGTCATGCCTACCCCCTCACGCCTTGCTGACAATTCTGGAATCTTCATTCAGCTCAATGAAGAGGTTAGCCGTAGCCAGTGTCACTTCTGCTGAGGAAAAACTCAAACTTGCCCACTGCAGCAGCAACCTGGGGAGCCAGCGACTAGTCACTGCAGGACTGGAGAAGCAGCTGTCAGATGCTTGAGGAAGCCACCTATTCCCTCAGGAAATAGGGGATGAAAAAGAGGCTAGGTTTTAGAGGATAACTTCCAGCATGGAAGAGCATACAGAAGGCTTCCGATCAGCATAAGCTTCCAGAACTTCAAGTTTGCTCCAGATGTTGAACCAGGATTCATACCCCCAGCTCCCTTGACCAAACAGGAGGCCTTGACCAAAGCTCAGCAGTAAGGGGCAGGGGTCTGTGTGCAGCCAGATCACCCCACACCTGTTCTCCGTGTCTGAGGTGACTGGGCCAGACCGCCAACAATGTCAACGTTTGAAAATTGTGCTCATCTTCGAGAATGGCTCAATGTGAAGTGTAGCTTTTGGCACAGAGGGTCTTTTTGTCCACTTCACCCTCCTCTGAGGTCCCCGGCTCTCAGCAGAGGTAGTAAAGGATTCGCAAGCGCACATAAACTTGGTTACTGTGAGTTCCAGGTGGACGAGTGGCCTCGTGGGTTTCATTGGCTTGGTTTTATTCTAGGGCCATTTCCCCAAATGAAAATCCCTGGCATGTTCCATCGGTCAGTGGGTCTTGCCTGTTGCAGGCTATATCTGTGAGCAGGAGTCTCCTCCGAGAGTACAGGGGGCCACAGAGTCTCAAGTAAACCCCCGCTGGGAAATGAGCCCCACCCCCACTGAGGGACTGCTCTGCCTCTGCCGCAACAGGTCCCTGCATCTGGAAGGGACGCTGAGGAGATCTACCTGGTGCCCCTGAGCCCTCCACTTTCCAATTTCGGGAAAGGGGAAGACACCCTTCCCCCTGCACAGTGGAGTCCTGGTAGGCCACGGCCACACTAGTTAGAGCCCAAGGGAACAGAATACCAAAAAGACAGGCCCTCCCCCTACTCTACAAGCCCCCTGCTGTCTTCACTGGCAAGCCCGATGCAGGAGGGAAAAGCAAGCAGAGAAGCCAGCCTCCCCATCACGTGATCTTGACCGGTGACTTCTTGCTGGCACACAGGAGGGACACGTAGGGGACCCCGATGAAGGCCCATTTCTCGCTGGGCCAGAACTTGATGACGGGGCCCTGCTCGGGGATCTCGGAAGCAGCATCAAAGTAGGCAAAGCATACGCAGCCCAGGTAGGCAGCAAGGCAGATGAGGATGTGCCTGCAGAAGGATACAGGATGTGAGCCCCGAACAGGTAAACAGAGCTGCCGCCCTGGGTGAGCCTGCCCAGCACTCTGGCCCAGCCCACCTCCCCGAGGTAACCACAGGCCAGCGCCTCTTCCCGTCAGGACAGTCTCCCGCATTGCTGGAGACCAACAAATCTGGAACCAATGGGGCCTGCTCTGGAAAGTTCTAAAATATTCCACCTGGTAACAGTCTTTGGCTCAACCCCCAAAGACTGAGGCCCAAGGATTTAAAACAGGTGCTAGGAAGATGGAACTGACATCTGATGAGATCCCACCTTCTTACTGCAATGTTGCATATACATAGTTTCTGCCTTTTACTAGGAATCCTTTTATACCAATTAAACTACTAGTTTTAGTAGGGAAACTTTTTTACTCTACTGTGTCTGTAAAAATTTTAACATGAATCTTTATCAAGCAAGGGACCATCTAGAAGCATGTAATCCTTCTTTCTACCCTAGAGTGGAATTCCATTCCAGATGAATGAAAGACTTAAAATGTTTTTTTAAATATAATCAAAGAAACCACTTTCATAAACTCTGGTGGGGGCAGCCGTTCTGAGAATGAAACAAAGTCCAGGATTCCTATAGGAAAAGACTGACAGGTGTGAGAACAGGAATCTTTAAAACCAAGATGGCACCAAACTCATTCTATTCTGAAAGATAAATGGAAAAGGGGAGGGGGGAATATTTGTACCGTATGACCAAAGAGTTAAAGTCCTTATATTCAAGACTGATGAATCACTGACCTCTACCTCTGAAACCAATAATACATTATATGTTAATTAATTGAATTTAAATTCTATTTTAATTTTTTTTTTTTAATTAAAGTAAAATCCTTATATTCCAGGGCACCTGGGTGGGTTTCCAGCTATTAAGCAGCTGACTCTTGATTTCACCTCAGGTCATGATCTAAGAGGGGGGTGGGATCCAGCCCCACATCAGGCTCTCTACTGAGCATGGAGCCTGCACAGGATTCTCTCTCCCCCTCTGCCCACTCCCTTTACTCATGCACACATTCTCTCTATGTCTCTCAGAAAATAAAAATAAAATCCCTACATTCCAAATAACTCTCAAAAACTAATCATTTCACAGCATGCCCCTTAAAAGAATCGGTAGGGGAGCAGGCAGTGGGTGAGAATGACAGGAGTGAGACTGGCCTCAGGCTGATAAGCACTGAAGCTGGATGTTGCCTCCATGAGGGCTTAATGTAGTATTCCCTATACTCTTGAAAATGATGCAAATGTGCATAATACATACAGCTATTGGACACTAATGACTGGTGACTATGTGCCAGGCACTAGGTGCTAGATATGCTAGATATAAATTTTTTAAAATAGAAAAAACTCCACAGAGAAGGCAAATGAAAAGGTACCTTTCAAAAAAAAAGAAATATACACATTAAAATTACAATGGAAAAGATGCTCAACAATAATTCTAACTTTACAAAGACAGGAAAATATTTTTAATCAGGTTAATAACATTTAAGAGCTAATGCCTTTTACCTATACTTTCATATATATTAGATATTATAGACTCTAACAGAAAGTGTTCATTAATATACTCTCCCTAGATTTGGAGATAGAGATCTATACTTGTACCTGCATTTATAGATACAGATATCTCTATATATAGGTATAGATGTATAAAATTTAACCTAAGGAAATGTTTAGGCATGTGAACAAATAATTATCCATTAATAGTTTGGCTAAATGATTTATAAAGCATCCATACTATGAAATATTAATTGGACACAAAAATATGAAAGGTAATACATATGCATTGGTAAGGAAAGTTGTCCACCATCCTATTAAAAAAAAAAAAAGTTTGGAGCATGTATAGAATGATATATTTATTTTTTAAAAGGTAGAGTTAGAGAAATAGACGTGAAAAATCTGGAAGGTGGGGTTCTTGGGTGGTATATCCATTAAGCAGCCAACTCTTGGTTTTGGTTCAGGTCATGATCTCAGCGTCGTAAGGTCGAGCCCTATCTTGAGATCTGTGTGGAATCTGCTCCAGTTTCTCTCTCCCTCTCCTTTTGTCCCTCCGACACACCCCTCTCTCTTGTGCATGTGTGCTTGGTCTCTCTCAAATAATCTTTTTTAAAAATCTGGAAGGAGGGACACCTGGGTGGTTCAGCTGATGGAGCATGTGACTCTTGATCTTGGGGTTATCAGTTCGAGCTCTGTTAGGTGCAGAGATTACTTAAAAATAATCTTAAAGTCTGGAGGAATAAACTTTAGGTTGTTAACAATTGTTATCACTCTTTGGTGGACAGAATTATGAGAGCCTCTCTATACTACTCTGCTTAAATTTGTTCTTAAAACATCATAACTGAGCTAAAAACATGGTTCAACTGTGGTGTACCTCCTGCTTAATTTCTCAAACTCAGAAACTAAGTTTAGTTAATTACAACTTACTTTTTGAATTTTGCTTAAATTGCTGACATTACCAAGAAACTTGATTAAAAATGTACTTATATAGTACCTTGAATGAAGTCTTTTTTATATACATGTATACATTTATCAAAACTCATTAAAGTACACACTTAAAATCTGCATTTTATGATCTCCATTATAACTCAGCAAATCTATAGTGCATAAATTCACTAGTGTGAGTTGAGGTTGAACCTAAAAAATATCAGGAAAAGGACCCTGAGACTGGAATCTCCAGTTTGTGCTGTTTTATATTGTATTGTCTTTTGGAAAACAGTCCTGGGAGTCCCGGAGCCTTAAACTGAGAGCAGGTTGGGTATCATGCTAAATATATACAAGTTCCCACATTCAAGGCAATTTACACGAGTTTCAGGCATTTCCTGATAGAAGTCAAGCTTCTTCCGAATCTTGGATCTAATATAGCTTTTCCAACTCCTTACCACTAGAATTCTCCCTGGGTGCTTTCAATTTATAAGGGACATCCTAAAGCAGATTTCCCTTGGCCCTTGCTCTCTTTTGCAATCAGAAGTCCTGGAGGACCGAGGAAATCAGGATTCTGGTTTGGAGCTGAAGCAGTTCAGAGGAAGAAACCACTCAACTTCTCAGCTGAGTGTAGGATTCTGCAGGCTGTTTAATAAACTGTTTGCTGTTGTTTTTTGTTTTTTGTTTTTTTTTTTCTTAAACTTAACCACATATCCTGAGCATTCCAATGCATAGATGCTCCAATTCCCATGACTGAACTCCCAGGTGAGCAATCATGAACAATTAATACACCTCTCTGGGCATCTACCTCTACCTGTTAAGTGAAGGGGTGAGACTGTCCCCAAATGACCTGTGTTGCCTTCACCCGGTCACTTGAGCATCTCAGTCCCCACATCACTTCTGTCCCAAGCCTTCCCCACCCCCATCCCACCCCCAGAGATCTAGCTAGAGTTCAGGTTACGGATTCAGCTTTCAAGCTCCTTTCTGCTTTAGTAATGGAACTAGAGGTAAGAGACCGCAGACTTGAACCTCACACAATTAGGTCTTTCTGATCTGGCTAAGCCTGCTCCCCAGAGCCTATTCTGCTTTTGACAATACTTTCCATTGCTTCCAAAAGATCTGACCGTTTCTGTGAGGAGAGAAGAGCGCTCAGGCCGTGCTCCGTCCTCTTGCACACCTGCGTTCCCTACAAGGAAGAGAGTGCCCGCCCATGGGCGGATGAAGACTGCGGTCTGGTCGCTGGCACTTACCACACGCAATGCAGGTAGGGAAAGTGGAAGGAGGACAGCAGCTCACAGAAGGCTCGGTCACTGATCCAGCAGAAGAGCGCGAGGGTCCACCAGAGGCCAGAGAAGAGGCCCAGTTTAAAGACACGCACATTGTCACACCTGCACAGGGACCCAGAAAACAAGTCACCCTCAGTCTGGGCTGCCACCTGCCTTGCTGGCCAATCTTTTCTGGCTCCTCACAACCCCCCCACCCCAGCCTCTCGGCACTGGAGGTCCAACCCCACATCCTGTCACCCCACAAGCTTGTGGACGTGGATGCCATACATACATGTGCAGATGACTCCCAAAGCCGTGTTCTCACCCTGGTCTCTCCCTGACTCCAGACTCCCATAGCCAGCTACCTTCTGGACGTGTCTCCCCCTGTGCAACGCAGACCTACATTTAACATGTCCATAATGAACTCCTAATCTCTCCTCCTGCCCAAGATCTGCTCTCCTCCCAGCCAGCTCAGGCAAAGAGCCTTCCACGCTCTTCAGAAGCTCAAGGCCAGTATCTTAGTCACTGTACTTGTCCACACACGCCACATGCAACCCATCAGCTCTACCTTCACTATATACCCAAAATCTATATACCCTTCCCACCACCTCCACCTGAGTCCAGCCACCATCATTTCCTGCCTGAGTTATGGCAACTGCCTCCTCCTGCCCCTGCTCCTACAGTCCACTCTCAGTGCTCTGCTCAAAGCCTCCCTCTGTCTTCCACTTAACCAGAGGGAAAGCCAACATGTTCTCAGGGGCCACAAGGCCCCACGTGTGCTGGCTTGTTCTCTGCCCTCCACTTGCTCTTCTATTTACACTGCCCCTTGCCACCTCTGCTCATCAACCGCACACCCCCTGCCCCAGGGCTCCTTGCACTCCTCAAATATCCCTGGCATGTTCCCCAGACCTTAGCATTGACTGTTCCTGCCACCTGGAGTGCTCTTCCTCACATATTTATGTGGTTCACTGTCTCCCAAGTCTCTGCTTAATGTCACTCAGTAAGCCCTTTCCTGACCACTGTTGTTAACAATCGCACCTGTCTCCACCCGCTAAGTGACGCTCCCAACCCCACCTCCATTTCCTTTTCTCTCCTCCAATTTTCTCTGTAGGGATTATAACCCCTCTAGCATCCTCCATGTTTTACCTGCTGACAGTTGGTCTTCCCCTGAAACAGCATGGAACACGGAGGGTTCCCCTGATTTGCTGAATAAAAAAGTGAGCTCTCACATACACTGGGACAAAATGCTTTTCAGAAACAAATCCTAAGAGCCCAAAGAAATTTCCATTGTCATTTCCCTCCCTCGTTCTTGAATTGTTCATAAAGGAGGGTGACTTCCATTCCTAGGGAGGCATGCTCAGAGGCAGCTGGTGGCTGAGGGTTCTTCTCAGCTCTCCCTCAGGCTCTCCTTCACTCCACAGACCGCTCCCGGGTCAGCTAAGCTCCCTCTCGGGACCCAGAGTCCAATGTGTAACCTCTGCACCTGAGAAGAAGCCACATCTATTTGTTCATATTTGTTGTATAAATGTCAAAAGCCTGACTGGTTGGTACCTTTCCCAGCCACCTGACAGAAGCATTGGCACAAGCATCAGTGAAAACAGGATGGGAAATAGGTTCAGAAAGGCCAACTCAAAAAACACAAACAGAAATACCCTGTTGTAGGAGAGCTAAATGCATTCCTTGAAACACTTTTCGAGAGAGGCCCAGAACTGGAGACACTAAATTCCTACTTAGCTTTGTTGGGCAGCTCACCCTCGGAGGCTCCTCCTCTCTCTCAGCTCAGCTTTCTCTGCCTCCTCAGGTCTCGGCTTCCAGGGTGCCTTCTCAAATAGACCTTCTCTGACAGCCCCCACCCCTGTTACATTGTCCATACCATGAGTGCCCACCATTTTCCTTCATAACACTCATCACAAGCTGATACAGTTTTCATTTGTGTGATTGTGTGATTGAAGGTCTAGTATCCGACTAGACGGGAAGCTCAAAGAGAATAGGAACTCTACCTGCTTTTCACCAAGTATATGCAGTGCCTGGCCCAGAATAGACATGAAAGCAATGCTTGCTGAATGAATAAATAAAACAAGGAAGTAAAAGAAAATGTTAATTGGATTCCAGTGATCTAAGAAACACATTTTTTTCCTCAGACTTCAAAAAAACAACAACAGCAACCACGTTGATTCAGTACCAAATTCTCTGAATGCATGCTAGGCACTGTGGAAGGCAAAATGAACAGGCCTCTTGCCTTGCTATTGTAAAAGATAAAATGAATGTGGATAAAAATAAGTGTCAACAACTATAGACAATTTGGTACACTCAATTCAATTAAACCTAGAATCTTTTGCTTAAGGAACACACCAGAACATTCCTCAATATGCTGGAGAGGCAGTGCATGTGCCAAGTGGCAAGAGAAGCAGAATGCCGAGTGAGGAGTCATGTGTGGGGAAAGCCCTGCCCAATCAGCATCTCAGGGTGCCCTGGGACTGCCCCTTCCTCTGTTCATAGAGGGAGAGCTCCTGCTACCTGCTGCTGACCAGGCCTATCTATACTTGACTCAATGTGAGATTAAATGAGAAAAGCAGAACAAAAGTGATATATACAATAGGACCCAATTCTAGGATAAAAAAAACCTGAGCTGATAACTGCAGTTCTCCTCTTCTTAACCCTTTGTTGTATTCTCAAAGTTGTCTCCTATACTCAGTAAAAAAGCACCTACTTGAAAATATGTTAGGGATGCCTGGGTGGCTCAGTGGTTGAGTATCTGCCTTTGGCTGAGGTCATGATCCTGGGGTCCTGGGATTGAGTCCCACATCCAGCTCCCCGTGGGGAGCCTGCTTCTCCCTCTATGTCTCTGCCTCTCTGTGTGTCTCACATGATTAAATAAAATCTTAAAAATAAATAAAATAAAATATGTTGAATGTGAGGCACCTAGGTGATTCAGTGGTTGAGCATCTGCCTTTGGCTCAGGTTGTGATCCCAGGGTCCTGGAGATCAAGTCCTGCATCGGGCTTCCCACAGGGAGCCTACTTCTCCTTCTGCCTATGTCTCTGTCTCTCTCTCTCTGTTTCTCTCATGAATAAATAATTTTTTAAAATATTTTATGTTATATGCAGCTGAGCCACTTAGTAATATTCACACAAATTTCATTAAATATCAGGTCATAGCCTGAAATAAAATTTTGTTGTCTCATGGTCTGAGAGAAGAAAGTTCAGAAAAGAAAATGAAAATACGAAAAGAGGGCAGCCTGGGTGGCTCAGCGGTTTAGCCGCCTTCAGCCCAGGGCCTGGTCCTGGAGACCCAGGATTGAGTCCCACGTCAGGCTCCCTGCATGGAGCCTACTTCTCCCTCTGCCTGTGTCTCTGCCTCTCTCTATATATCTCTCTGTGTCTCTCATGAATAAATAAATAAAATCTTAAAAAAAATAAAATAAAATATGAAAAAACTAGAAACAAGCTCTAGCAGCAAGGCTAATGGGAAAGAGAAAGCTTCCCCAGCTCCTTTGAGCAGAGGGAGGCTCAATGAGAAATATTTAGCTGCCACCCACCATTACAGATCACAGATCATAGCTAATGATAGCAGGAAAGGTCCTGGAAGGAAATGCAAAGAAAAACAAAAGCATCCCCTCGTCTGGGAATTTTATCAAAGCAGGCCAACAGCCATCTTCTCTTTCCTTGCTGGGACTTGGCTGGGAACTGGGACATGGCAGTGAACATAGGGGCCTTATCCCTGCCTGTGGAGTCTGCATCAAGAAAAGGGACAGACACTAAACAAAAAACCAGCACAAATAACTTTTTTTAATTACTAAAATATTGGGATGGGTACCAGAAAAGAAGCTTGAGATGCTATGAACAACTGAACAAAACAGGTGAGTTAACGATGAGTCAGAAGCGAGCCAAACAGGAGAGTCCAAAAGTACGTACAACAGGAACAAGGACCTGGGGACAGAAAGAGCTAAGCCCCTTTGGGGGTAGGGAAGATTGGGACAGCTAGAGGATAGAGTGTAAGGGGGAGCTTCATGCAGGACAGGTCAGCAGGTAGGGGTCTGTTAAGATTTTGAACTTCAGCAATGCAATGTCAGCTAAAAAAAAAAAAAAAAAAGAGAGAGAGACTGGGACTATTAGAAGAATGGGCCAGGTTAAGGATATTAAACTTGATGTCAGTTGTCATGTCAACTAATAGAATGACACTGATCAGATGGGGATGTTCAGGGAAGGAAGAGAGGAAACCAGGCTTCTGCCTTGAGCAAATGGGTAGATGGTGCTCCCATTTACTGCAGCTGGAAATATCAAGAGAACCAGGACTGGAAAAGCAGATCAGGAATGTGGATGAATTCGAAACGGCTGTGACAGGTGGAGTCCAAGGTTGGGCAGGTAGCCAGATGTGCCACAGTGGAGGCAGAAGGAAGGACAGAGTCAGACACACACCTGGGAATCATTTGCATGCATTCAGTCATTAGTGCAATGTCAATGAGCTCTTCCAGGCCAAGTGAGAGGTCACCTTAAGGGACCCCTACATGCAAAGGTATGTAGCCAATAAGGAGCTCACCTGAGAGTCTGAAAAGAAGCTGCCGCAGAGCGGAATTCCAGGAGGGTGTGGCATCCTAGGAGGCATAGGGAAGAATGAGGCAAGGATGAGAGGAGTGGATTCTGCAAACAGCTGAGAGAAGAGCGCATAAGACACAGGAGGGCTGAAGAACCATCCCTGGACATATAGCCAAGGGGGGCTTAGGCATGGAAGTGGGGCAGAAGCTAGATTGCACTGGGCTAAAGAAGAAATGAGAGCTAAGGGATGAAGATAACTTTTAAAGATGCTAGGTTGTGATACCTGGCTGCCTCAGTTGGTAGAGTATATGACTCTTGACCTTGGGGTCTTGAGTTTGAGCCTATGTTGGGCACAGAGATCACTTACATATATAATAAGCACTTCTAAGACCTTGGGCTGTGACAGACAAGAGAGAAAGGGTGGTGGTTGGAGACAGACCTGGGCTGAGGCCAGGCTAAGGGCTAGAGAAGATGGGAGAGGCCCCAGTGTTCTTACAGGCCAATGGGAGGGACCATTTAAGGAGGGCTAAGGACCCAGTAGACAATATACAGGAGTAAAGTATGTTTAGGAGAATGGAGGGAATGATCCACAGGCAGAAAGACCCCAGCAGAAAGGATCCAGAAAGGAGGGATACTTCCCCTGATGTTGCCATTTATTAATATAATGACGGAGACCAACAAGCTGGAGTGGTGGCTAGCTTTTCAGGGGCAAAGATTTTTTTAAGTATGAAACAGATGATTTCCTTTGTGATTATGTACAAAGTGAGTTCTCAAGAAACCTAGCTAAGTCCAGGACCTTCTACTCAATTCAGGCCTAATAAGAGCCAGTGCCACTAAACTGTTACAAATCCATTTCAGATCCTTATTGGCAATTTGTGTGTTTTCCGAAGAGCTTCAAAATCGGTTAGTGTTCTGAAACGAGTCTCTTATTTTTCCACTCCTTCAAGGCTACTGAAGGAAGCCAACAAGACAAGACCAATAGCATCCTTCCTTGGCCAGCCAGTATTCTTAAATACTTCTTCAATCACCATTGATCATGCCTGGTATTGCCAGCATTCAAAGCAACCCTCAGAGGCAAAGCAGTGGAAAGAACCATGTATCTCCTCTCAGAACAAAGACTGAGAGAAACCTGTCAATACATCACACAGAGTAACTCTCACACACAAAGTAAGATATACAAGACTTCAGAAGATCGAGCAGTTAAATTCCATGTCCTCAACAATGAGAAAGTCTTGAATTAAAATGCACTTCTAAAGATGGGGCGCCGGGATCCCTGGGTGGCGCAGCGGTTTAGCGCCTGCCTTTGGCCCAGGGCGTGATCCTGGAGACCCGGGATTGAATCCCACGTCGGGCTCCTGGTGCATGGAGCCTGCTTCTCCCTCTGCCTGTGTCTCTGCCTCTCTCTCTCTCTCTCTCTGTTTTATTTATTTTAAATAAATAAAAATTTTTAAAAAAATAAAAAATAAAGATGGGGTGCCTTCTTACAGGGGGGCACCTGAATGGCTCAGTGTTAAGCATCTGCCTTCCACTGGAGTTGTCACCCCAGAGCCCTGAGATCAAGTCCCCCATGGTGCTCCCTGTGGAGCCTGCTTCTCCCTTTGTCTCTGCCTCCCTCTCTCTCTCTCTCATAAATAAAAGTAAAATCTTAAAAAAAATAATAAAGATGGGCACAAAGAAAAAGCATTTTCAGAGTATTCCAACAAGGGCAGTAGTTTGATGTATTTGGGGGTTAAGGAAGCCCTGCACATACAAGGCTAACCTGTCTCTGGATATCAACCCAAACTTGAATAGACAAGTTTCCAAAGGAAAATCCTTATGCAAAAAGCAAAGGCTTACAGGACAGGTGTCAGAGAGCCTAGCACAGTCAATGGTACCATACCTGGAGTCAAAGTTGCCTCGTATATAGACCTCTGTTTCCCCTTCTGCGTGTAAATGCAATAGCCTCACTAGGATTCTTCTCCTTATTCTTGTCATGTAAACAAATCTATTCTTTGCACAGAATTAAGGCTAGGCAGGCTGGTCTAGGCACTCACCAGGTCCTTGAGACGTTCCTGCTGAGCTAGCTTTGGATTGTTGGGATGCATTGCATCCACTAAACAGCTGCTCCCCTCTCCCCTTAATGTTTAGAACCAAGCCATCAAATGTGCTTCTAGTCACCCAGTCAGGAACTAACTTTACATGAAGAGTCAGACTCCTCTTCCACACTTGAGTGTGGTTAAAAACAAAACAAATTAACACCAGAAGCGGGAAGCCTGGGTGGCTCAGTCAGTTAAGCATCAAACTCTTGATTTCAGCTCAGGTCATGATCTCAGGGTCCTGGGATCGAGCCCTGCCTGCCTCAGGCTCTGTGCTCCGCAGGGGGTCTGCTTGAGGTTCTTTCTTTCTCTCTTTCTCTCTCTCCCTCTCCCCCTCCAATCCTCCCCCGCCCCATTCACGTGTGCTTGCTATCTTTCTATCTCAAATCTTCATAAAAACAAAAACAAAACAAAAACCAGAAGCTGGTGTGTTCCCAACACAGGGTCAGCCAAAGGGGCAGGTGGGAAGAACAAAAGTACCCACCTCCTTAGCTCTGCAATGAGCAGCACAGTGCATGGAACCCCCAGGGTCATCAGAGAGATGTTGTTGATGGCAGGCTTGACAAACGCCAGGCATGTTGTAACTGCAGAAAGGACGCAGACCACCGCCTTGAACCTGCCCCTGAATCAATGAAAGCAAACTGAACTGTTAGCAAAGGAGGTCTCGTTTGTTTAGTGAATGCTGGCAAAGGTACAGGTGCCGCAGGCGGAGTATAAGCTGAAAAGAAGTTGTGCCCTAAGTACCAGGAGTCTTAAGCCCACTCACATGCCCAGTTCAGGAACTCCACCTCTAGAAGTTTATCCTTAGGAAATAACCAAAAAATGTGTAAAATATTTAGCCAAGAGAATGGTGAAATGAGAATCCATCTAAGTCCCTGGGGTCTTAAATATGGATAATTGTTTTCGTTAGTGTTACTTTTCTATATTTTTTTTCATATATTGTATGGCAGGGGTTAGCAAGCTTTTTCTGTAAAGGGTAAGACAGCAAATATTTTGGGTTTTTGCAGGTCCCAGGACCTCTGCAGCTACCTAAGTCTGCCTCAGTAGGCAGCAGTAAGTGAGTGGGCGTGGCTGCACACCAATAAAACTTGACTTGCAAAAGCAGGCAGTGGACCCATTTGGCTCATGGGACCTAGCCTTCCGACCCCTGTTCTACAAGGTGAACAACGTGTAGGACTTTTACAAGAAAAACGGGGACGACTGACAAACCACAAAGCTCCCTAGTTTAAAAGAAAAAAACCTATGTGTCTAACACATAAAGCTAAAAGGCTTAAGGAAAAATTCTAAGAGTGTCTATATTTACTGTCAACTCACAGCCCAGCATGCACTGGAACTCTGTTGACATGACAGTCAAGTTTTTGACATGACCAATCTTGGAAAAATCCCACCCTCACATCCCTCAGTGGAGGTGCTTTCTGTAGAAAGAGCCAGAAGTGGCGACGTGATCTGGGACATGGTCCTTCTCTCCCTGGGACTCCCATTTCCTTATCTATGAAACGAAAAGGCTGGACTAGATGATCCCCAAGGCCTCATCCATGGCTGAAATTTAGGAGCACATGATTTTCCTGAAGTTTCTTTTATTCCTCATTAGCACAATTTACTTTGGCCAAAAGCCCTGGAACAGGTCGTAGCTGGGAAACTCATTTGAATGAAATCCCATTATAAAGAAATCAAAGTACACCGAAACCTCCAAAATACAAATTTATCTCTTCGAGAGGAAAACCATTTATCATCAAGGCACAGGAAATCATTGATCGAGCTGCCAACTTTCTGACTGGAAGGAACAGGAATTGTAGCCCTGAACTTCAACCAGAGAAGAAATACGTATGTGGGAAAGAATCCAGGCAGCAAATCCTCAGGAGAGTCGTGTTTTCCTCCTGGCCTTGGCTGGCATCCTTCGCTACTGGATGAAAGGCTGCCTGCTGAGGATGACAGAGGCGGCTCCCCTCCTCCCACCTTGCAAATGGCCCTTAAGGACCCGCCATCACTCTTTCAGGGGGTATGGAGGTTCTTTGACCTGCACCAAGGCTTTTCAGCCTTTTTAGATTGGATAAGCAGAAAAAAAGAAAAAAAAAAAGAGGGTTAGCAAACAAACAAACATTTTTAAATTGCATTACTTCTCTAGACCAATGGTTCGGGAGCTGGAGCCACAGTAATATAAGCACAGGTGTTCCAGCTAACAGATGTGTGTTCACTTTCTGCTCCCCTTGCTTAGTAGCTGTGGGACCTTTTGGCAAATTGCTAAACCCTCCAAGCCTCACATTTCCCCTTTGGAAATGAAGACCCCCTACCCCATGGCGTTCCCTACAAGCATCAGAGCATTTAACATGGTGCCCGGTACCCAGTAACATGGTATGTGCTAATAAAATCCACTATCACTGTCATCATTACCATTGTTTGAGAATAAATGGTAACGTTATTGTGAATAATATCTACTCTCAGGGAAAAGTGACGAGGCTGGTGTTGCAATCTCCCAAAGCTCTATAGGGTACTGCCAAATAGTTCAAAGGCAGCAAGCCTGACGAAACTTGTTTTCTTTAAGGAGAACATAGGCAGACACCTCCCATGTCGGTCCAGAGGGTGTGGAGGAATGTGCTCTAAGAAGAGCCGACAAAACAACCTGTGAACATACAAATCTGCAACCGACAGAAGCCACAGAGCCAGGCTGGCTGACCCCAGAGTCCCCAGAGGTCCTAGGTACAAGAACTGGGAATGTCCAGGAGCGAGGGCTTCTTGACAGGCTGTTGTCTTATCAGCGACGTGGGGCAACCCCTGATGTGATCTCTGGTCCTGTTCTCAACTTTCCAGCCAATTTTGGGCTCAAACTGGAACCAGGTCAGGGAATGCCCATCACTTGGCCTTCCTTGATTCCCCTAAGTCAAAAGAGCCCCAACACCACCAACATAACAAAGCTGCTACTGTTGTTACCTTTAGCCACCCTTTAGAGCAGAGGTTTGCAACCCCATCAGACTCTCCACCCCGTTTATATGGCAAATACTTAGCAATGACACTTTTGTTCTTCCAAAGCGAAATGGATTTTATGGAGGATAAAACCTCCATCATTGTAACCACCGAAAACATATCCATGAACTGCCCAGATGTCCCTTAAGGGATGGAAATGTTCTTGGTTAAGACCCACTCTTTTAAACTATACTTTAGGACTAAAATATAATCTATATAGAATAATCGGCCATGATCGTCACAGGATTACAGCATTTGGTCCTGGAAGGTCCAGGTGTGTCATTTTATTAGTAAGGAACTGACCTGGCCCAGAGAGCCTAAGACTCTGGCCCCCAAGTCTTCCAGCTAGAGCAGGATGGCCAGACCCCAGCCTGCACCCTGGCAATTCAGGATTCAAAACCTGAACTGGATTACAAAATGAGGGCAAAATCCTAAAAGTCACAGTGGGATAAATCTTTAAGAAATGGAAACAATTAGCCTGTAATAGTTCTTTGTTCTTGGGTTTTTTTCTCAAAACAAAAATGTCTAAAAATTCTTAACCATCAACAGCTAAGTGTCTGATGATTCTTAGGATACTCTAGGCAAGAAAAAAGAACAATTTTTTTGACCTGCCAATTATTCCTATTTATATGGTAAACTTTAATAATTTCCCTGCTGTTCTAGACATTCTTCAAAACACCTGCCATATTAACCAGTCATACTAACTGCTAGACTTACTGAGTCCTTACTCTGGACAAGACACTGTACTCTACACTTAATAGGATTTCTCCCCTATATTTCTAACCCCACAAGGTACTCTTAATATCTCCAGTTTACAGATGAGCAAAATGAGGTACCAGAGCTTTAAAAAAAAAAAAACAAAGCCCTATAACCCAAAGCCATGTCCATCTGACACACTTCACCACCAGGCTCTGCTATCCCTTCTCCAGAAGCCTCATATTGGAACTACTTTTAATGTGGTTTTAGAAATATTCCAGCAAACTCTAGATCACAAAAAGAGATGTTAACTGGCAAGCTTGGATGGCTAAGCCACACAATCCCTGGTCTGCAGAAATCCTGGTTTTGATGCGAAGTCTTTGGTCTGGCCTGCCACTTGGGCTCAGAGTTGTACCTGTCCCCATGTCCTGGGCGGTGAGGCCCACAAAAAGGGGTTTGGTTTTCTTGCTCTGTCACTGGCAAGTTGAAGGCAGAATAAAGTTGGAAATCCTTATTTACAGTGCGCCAGTTTCCTATAACACACACCTTTTCCTCATTCACCTCTATGATTCCATTTTCTCCCTCAGTGTGTGTGTGTGTGTGTGTGTGTGTGTGTGTGTGTGTCCAAGATGCTAAGCAGAACTCTCCACGTGCCACTGGTAGTACTGGAAGCTAACTCTGAGCACTCGCCACATTTCTAGTACTCTACTGTATGCTGCAGGATCCTCTCACAAGAGGATTATTTACCTAATTTGACAAATGAGGAAACAGAAAGTGAAAGAGTCAAGACGAGTCACACCATTTGTAAGCAGGGGAGCTAGGATTCTAACCCAGGGAGTCTCCAAGGCTGGGGACACAGACATCTGTGAAGCTCAGGGCTCCAAAGGACTCTCCCCAAGCTGAAGATAGTAGAATCCATCTTCCCAGAGAAATGGTGCTGGTAATACAAAAGTATTGCCACCAAGCTGTCACCTCTCTGTCTCACGGTATGGCTTCATCATTAAAGTTGGTAAGCTTTATAGTCACTACATCCAATGCCTCATTTTCTCTCCTGCTCATAACATTCCCTCATTCCTCCCTTCAAGAAATGAACAAGAAAGGGGCGCCCAGGGGGCTCAGCTGGTTAAGTGTCCAACTCTTGATCTCAGCTCAGGTCTGGATCTTGGGGTCATGAGTTCAAGCCCCGTGTTGGGCTCCATGCTGGGTGTGGAGCCTACTTAAGAAAAGAAAAAAATGAAAAAAGAAAAAGGTTCTCTATGAACACACTAAAAACTGTCACTTGGAATTTCAAGCAGCACCTCCAGACTGTCATGAACAAAATCATCTGCAACTTCTCACTCAAATCCCAGGACTTCAAAGATCAGATCTAAGAGCAAAGAGGTTCCTCAGCTCTCAACTTATCACCCACTAAGCTCGGGGCAGGATGGAGGTAACTGGTGGCCACCTTCTGACACCACAGGAAAGACCAAAGGTAAATGATGTTTCTCAGCCAGAGTTCGAAAGCGCTTGCCTATGACGTCCCCTCATGACCCTGCCTGGCGCTGCCCATCTTTGACCCTCACCCCACCCCATTTCTCCACCTCTGAGGCTTTGTAAGCATCTCTGGTTGTTCTCCTAAAGCCAACGAAGCAAGCACAACAAGACTAGAAACTGAAGACCGCCCAAATCAACCTGCCCCACGGTAAAGCCTACCTCCTCTACTGAGAAGGCCATGGCAAACGGAAACTATATTTCTCCTGAGTCCGAGAATGCCCATCTGGTCACTTCTTGTAAATAGCTGGCTCACTCCTTCTCCGTTTTTGGATAAGTAATCTTGAAGACACTTTATCTGCTTGATGATTCTCCAAGAAAATACTATTTAGGGGCACCTGGGTGGTTCAGTGGTTGAGCGTCTGAACTTTGGCTCAGGGCATGATCTTGGGGTTCTGGGATGGAGTCCCACATCAGGCTACAGGGAGCCTGCTTCTCCCTTTGCTATGTTTCTGTCTTTGTGTATCTCTCATGAATAAATAAATTTTTAAAACTTTTTTAAGATTTTATTTATTTATTCATGAAAGATACAGAGAAAGGCAGAGATGTAGGCAGAGGGAGAAGCAGGCTCCAGGCAGGGAGCCTGATGTGGGACTTGATCCTGAGACTACGGATCACGCCCTGAGCCAGGGGCACGTGCTCAACCGCTGAGCCACCCAGGCGTCCCCCAAAAAAAACTATTTAATTCAAATCCAGCTCTGCACAATGAAGATTGTAAAACTAGTTCATTTGAAGTATGTTTTCTCCCTACCTCGTTGAAAAATACATTTTTAATATTAAAGATTAACATGTGCTCTTTGTTTAAAAAAAAAAAAAAAACTGTACAGGGACGCCTGGGTGGCTCAGCGGTTTGGTGCCTGTCTTCGGCCCAGAGCATGATCCTGAAGACCCGAGATCGAGTCCCATGTCGGGCTCCCTGCATGGAGCCTGCTTCTCTCTCTCTCTCTCTCTCTCTCTCTCTGCCTGTGTCTCTGCCTCTTTCTCTGTATCTCTCATGAATAAATAAATAGAATCTTTAAAAAAAACTGTACAATGGTATAGATTAAAGGGAAAAGCTAAAGTTCTCTCCCTCATTCCCTATTCCATTCCTAATAATAGCCAATGATAGTGGTTGTTTATCTTCCTTCTCTAGGCATCTCTCTGCAAATACCAAAGACACAGGCTCAAAAAGAGATTAATTCATTCTAAAGTTGTAATATCAACATAGTTCTACCATGGGCTTTTTGCAGCCAGCATGTTTTATGGATACTTCTCTACCTCCATCCATAGAGAACAGCCTTTGTCTTTAATAGCTCTAAAATTCCTATTACCAGGAAAACTGTAGGGAATTCTTTTCTTTTCCTAGCATAGCTCTTCCCTGAGTACATACAGCTTGCTTACTTGAATCCATGTTTTTAGACTATTTATCCATATACACACATCTCCATATAAAATAGTGTCCCACAGAGAAATATATGTGGATAATATGTTCTAGGAACATTTCTCATCTTTGAGATTGACTCTCTTCTGTTTCTTCAGATATTAACAAACCTCCTACAGCTCCTCAAAAAAGGCTTTCCCTGACCAAACTCTAAATGAGCACCCCATGTCACCATTACCCTTTTCAGCTTCCTTTTTTTATCCTAGCACTTATCCTAATATTGTACTGTTTGTTTGTTCATTGATTTGTAGCCTTCCCAACTTCAGTATGAGGTCACTGAAGGCAGAAACTCTACCGTTTTGTTTACTGCTTTATCCCAGTGCCTAGAAAAAAAGCATAGTAAGTGTTCAAAAAAAAATATTTACTGGGTGGAAAACCATATAAGCATCACAACAGGTATTAAAATGCATCCCTTGGATGAAAGTCCAGATCTCCAGCTTGGAGGTGTGTATGTGTGTGTGTAGATCTTAGCAGAAGTAAAACCAATACCATTTGACAACCACAAGATCTACAGATACAGGAGCCACTTCCTTAATGGAATTCTATAAACTTATCAAATGGGAGAATTGGATTGGATTCAAGGAAATGTTCTAGCAGAAAATCAAAGGTCTTTGAACTACCATTCAATAATTTCTCCCCCACTGAAAATCTTTCCACTTTTGTTCTTTCCTAAAAGGGAGGCATTTGACTTTTTTGCCCCTAATATCCTATACCTTTTTTCTTTTTTTTAAGATTTTATTTATTTATTCATGAGTGACACAGAGAGAGAGAGAGAGAGAGAGAGAGAGAGAGAGAGAGAGAGAGAGGGGCAGAGACACAGGCAGAGCCCGACATGGGACTCGATCCCAGGATTCCAGGATCACACCCTGGGCTGAAGGCAGCGCTAAACCACTGAGCCACCAGGGCTGCCCCCCTAATATCCTATAAATTCTTCGTCCAAGCATATTAAAATTCCCTCCTCGTTATTATGTCAGGCCATAAACTGATCAGTGAATATTAAACAAGTACATCATAAACTCATCAGGAGGTTAGGCTCCATTGTGTGCTGTTTTCCAGATACATTCATCGATATATTGGGTACTGCACTTAGCAGTAAATACAAAAGTGTTTAGCACAGGCTTACCTGTCATTCCGAAAGACCTTTGGTAGATACCTTCTGGGGAACCACATGGCCAGGGCACACATCAGAACCCAAAGGATTGCAAGTTCATCAAGCATCTGACCCAAGAAACTTAAGGTTGCATGGAAGTAGACGGATCCAATTCCTAGAATCAATTCCAACCAATAAAGAAGGTCACCACAGAAGTACAGACTCGCAAACTCAACACGCTGCTGGAGGACAGCCATTCGACCAACCACTGTCACAATCACCAGATCACACTCTCACTGAAAGAAGCTGAAGGAAGAAACACACACCACCTTGGCATGCAGACTTGAAGCCTAAAAAGAGGATTTCAAGCAGCGCCCCAATGTCAGCACATCAGAACTTTAATAATGCCACAGTTTAATACTCTATCCTCCTCCACCAGGGCTTCATGGGAACAGGCAGTAAGTAAAAGTCAACATTCTCTTACTGTTAAGGATTCCCAATCTGCCTGTGGAAGGAAATGGAAATTATACAAGCATTTCCCAGAACAATGGATGAAGGCTCAAACATCTAGAATTTTCTTTCTTTAATTTTGGACCATTAGGCGAGAGTCTCATCAGAGTTCAATTATTTTGTGTGATGTTTCTTTTTTTCTTTTTCTTTTTCTTTTCTTTCTTTTTTTTTTTTTTTTTTTTTAATGTGTGTGATGTTCTTCAGAAGTCCTCAGAAAATTGTGCTGGCACAGCACCAATGGCTGTTATGTAAATAAAGCCTCAAATGCAATTCAGGGATCATTACAGTAGCCCTTGTTATCAAGCCTATGTTCAAAAGAGTCCTCCTTCTGGCGTTAAGCAAGCAAAATAAAAGTTCGCTAAGACGTCAGGGTGACTTTGGTTTACAAAACATAATGTTCGAATAGGACAGGAAGTGTGCAGAATTCCATTTCCTCCCTTTCAGCCCATGCTCGAAAGTGAATCCACTTACCCACTACAACTAAGAGAGTCCATATTAGGTAGATGCCACTGTTGAAGCATGTTGCATACTGGCGAAACAAGCACATGCAGATGGGCGGTAAAACGAAAAATAAGACGTTGCTGATCTGGGGGGGAGGGGACGTAAAATGAAAAAATGAATATTAAGTAAAAGGGCAAAAAAATAAAGCAGCGTGTTCCAAATATGACTTTTGCAAACTGGGATGAATGTGGGCCACACATCTTGTTTAAGCTCTTACAACTTTTTGTTTTTGTTGTTGTTAACTGCAGATACAGGATAATTTAAGACCTCATTAGTGGCCATTTGGAGGCTTCTTCCGGTCCCTCTGCAGTGTTTTTAGAGTTGTTCCCCAAGATCAATCTATGAAAGCTGCCCAGCCTCCTCTCTGGATCCTAAGAATCTTTCTTTTTTCTGCACAAGACTAACTATGAGGCATTCTGATCTACTCGCACATACATTTTTAAAGGTAAAGCCTTCATTAAGTAATGGTAAAAAACTAAAGTTTAATATGGAGGTGAGGGCTAGACCTCCCAGCTCCCAGTAATTTTCTGCTGGCAAGGCCAGCCTTTTCTCCAAGGCCCACATGAAGGCAGGATGCTTCCTATTTTCCCATGTCTACCCTAATCAGACCTACTTTTAGGTAAAGATCAAACTTTTGAGATTTTAGTGGAGGTTTAAGCCCAGGGGCATTTGGCTTTTCAAAAAAATAAATCTTCCCTAATATGATATACTCAAATTATTGTCATTTTGACACGTAATCACTACTTAAATATCATTAAGGAGATATTTTACATTCTGTTGTTCACATAAAGCTTTGAAATCCAGAGTGAACTTCATACTGACAGCACATCTCCATCTGCCCAGCCATATTGCACATGCTCAACACCCACAGGGGCCTACTGACTACCATACTGGTTGGTGTCACTCTGGAACCTCACCTGTAATTTTTTTTTATTTACTTTTTTTATCTTTTTGTTTTTAGGAAGTCAGAGCCAGCTCCTTTTTTTCTAATTTTTTTTAAATAGAGGGAAAATTTTACATAACCTAAAACGGAACATTTTAAAGTGTACAATTTCATGTCATTAGATGCCATAAGAATATGTAACCATACCTCTGTCTAGTTCTAAAACCTTCTCATCACCCCAAAAAGAAATCCTGTCCCACTGTGCAGGTACTTTCTGCTCCCTCCTCACCTCCTACAGCGCCCCCACCCTGGCAACTGCTAATGTGCTTTCTATGCCTAGGAGTTTACCTACTCTGGGTATTTCATGAAAGTGCATATTCACACGATAGATGACCTTTGTGTCTGGCTTCTTTCACTTAGCACAATGTGTCTGCAGTTCATCCATGTAGTAGCATGTATCAGTATTTTCCTTCTTTTGTGTGACCAACTAATATTCTATCCTCTGGATACCATATGTTTATCCATTTACTCATTAGTGGATCATTGTGAATGGGGCTGCTATGAACATTTCTATACAAACTTTTGAGTGCTTGTTTTCTTCTGGGTATATGCCCAAGCTGGCATTGCTGGGTCTGATGGTAACTCCACGTTTCACTTATTGAGGAACCACCCAGCTGTTTCTCAATGTGGTTGGACCGTGTTACATTCCCACCAGCAATGTACAAGGGTTCTCTAATTTCTCTACCACTCTGTCCACACGTGCTATATTCTGATTGTCTTTGTGGTTAATGAAGGCCATCCTCGAAGGTACAAAGTGGTGGGGACATTCAGCTTGTGAAGTTTCATTTGTAACTGTGACTCATAAATGACAGCAGGTAGAGGAAATGTGAAGAATGTGAAGACTACAGCTACAGAGAAATGAGCAACACCAGTGGGGAAGGGGTGTGAGGATTCCACAAAAAAAGAAAAAAAACTCAGAGGTTGGAGAATGGGGCAGAGGAAGTCCAGAAAGTCAAGGGCCTGGAGTCTTTCAAAAGAGACCCATCCCCTATGTTGAACAGTACAGAGGCGGCCCCAAGGGAACTATGAGGGTGGCAGTCTGAACTGCACTGAATAAGCCAGGGTGGAAAGTCTTTACCAGACCTAGGAAATTGCACCGGGATACAACTGAACAAAATGCACTGGCAAACCTCAGAACCTGAGCTGTACAGGGAAGGATTGGCCCTGTCAGCGGCCTATGTAGGCCTCTTTCATCATCTGGGAGCAGGAAAGGTTAGAAGGGACACCACTTCTAGACAAGAGGGAAGAGAGGGAAGAAGGGAAATAATTTAAGTGAAGAGGGGAGAACCAGATTTTATGTCAGGGGTACGATGGGAACAAGGCTGCTGCCTGGGGTTAAGATCGAAGCCTGAAGTCCCCAGCAGGGCTGCACCATTGTGGAGAAAGGGGTACTTTCTTTCTAGTTGCTAGTTTCTAGTCTGCTCTGCTGGGGATCATTTCTTCCCTGCCACCTGAGAGGCCCAGGAGCTACTTGTGATCCTGGGTGAAAATTCGGATCATCATCTCAGATGCCCCAGCTGGTGTGTGGTCTCCAGTCTCAGAAAAACAGCAACTCCCAGTCACTAAGCAGCAGGTAAAGAGGCATCCGCCTTAGGGTCTGGTCAGCGGTAAGCTGTCTTTCATTATGACTATCACAGCCTTTAACTTTCCAAGGAATCATTTAAATGAGCAATCGGTAGGGGGCACCTGGCTGGCTCAGTGGTTGAGCTTGAGCATCTGTCTTTGGCTCAGGTTGTGATCCCAGGGTCCTGGGATGAGTTCCACATCAGGCTCCTGGCAGGGAGCCTGCTTCTCCCTCTGCCTATCTGCCTCTCTCTCTCCTCTCTGTCTCATGAGTAAATAAATCTTTAAAAAATAAATAAATAAATAAATAAATAAATAAATAAATAAATAAATAAATAAATAATAAATAAGCAATCATTAGGAGTAAAAATGGGAGCATTTAAAGACCATCCCTTGCTTGACAAGGGGCACTGCATGAGCACCCAGAGGGGCTCCCCAGGCTGGCTGAAAGTCAAAGAGGTGGTCACCCAGAGAGCAGGGGCCAGCACTGAGCTATTTCCACCTCCCAGAGCTGATTTTCACCTCTAAGCCCTCACCCCGCCCCCCAGCCACACTCTGACCTCCTTGGCTTAACTCCTCACTGGTTATCTACAAAATCTGACATACCTGTGTTATGCACCTATGATGTGATTTTAAATGTGGCTGTCCTTTTGTTAAGCACAGAAGGAAGGAAAAAGGGAGAAGGAGAAAATGGAACTGTTCCACCATAGGTAACTCAAAACCTGATCTTTCTCCTTTCTTAAACATAAATGTGTTCTCCTGTTTCATTTTGTAATTAAAAAAAAAAAAAAAAGTCCCTTGGGGCGCCTGGGTGGCTCAGTGGCTAAGCGTCTGCCTTCGGCTCAGGTCATGATCCCTGGGTCCTGGGATCGAGTCTTGCATCGGGCTCCCTCCATGGAGCTTGCTTCTCCCCTCTGCCTAGGTCTCTGCCTCTCTCTCTCTCTCTCTCTCCCCATCTCTCTCTCTCTCATGAATAAATAATAAAATCTTTAAAAAAAAAAGTCTCCTTGCCATCCTCCTCCCGAGCAATAACCATTGTCCTCAGATTCACAACCTTCGAGTCATTTCCCTTGCATGTATGTGAATACATATATATATCGCATTGCTCTACTGCCTCTCTCATTCAACAATAGGCTACAAAAACCTTTTCCTCTTAGTTCAGATACATTGACCTCACTTGCTCCAAGTGCTGCGTGTGGCAGCAGTTCATCTAGCCATTCCCCAGGGAAAGGGGCCCCAATGTACCGCCCCTCCTACAATGTCGGGGGATAGAACACATTTTGCTTTTTACACCCTATTTTCATTGCCTAGAGTCCTTGCAATCTCCCTCACAGCCAAGTGCAACCAATTCCTGCCAAGCCGTCCCCCAACTGGCTCTGTCCATCTGTGTTCATCACTTTTTTTTTCAAATTTTTATTTAAATTCCAATTAACATATAGTGCAATGTTGGTTTCTGTGTTGATCATTTTTAAATGTATGTACACACTACTCAGAGGCATGAAGTCGTTCATTACATCTACAGTGAAGTCATGTGACTTCAAACATTTTTTTAATATACCTATTAAGGAGTTTAGAAGCACCATTTGAACATCTCCCAAATAAAACAGAAATCATATTATTGCCTCTTTGTAGCCCTTCTACCAATGATGGCTACCTCTATCGTGTCTTTGAAAGCCCTCCATTTATAAAAAAGGGAAAGACCAAGTCAGAGGGAGACTCTCCCCAAGACAAAAAGAGGAAGGAACTCCTAAAGAAATACAAAAAAGCAAACAAGTCCTAGTTAAAACCCACATTCAGTGGCTCCATCTTGTCTGAGAAATGAAACTTCCCCTTTCAATTGTGTGGGTTACTGAAGGTAAAGCATAGTTCAGCCAAGGGGTATTTTTTAAAGCATATTGCTTTGGAGAACAAGTTTGCCTAGTGTCTGCGGAGCAGATTTTTTTAATTAAAAGGAAACCACAATTTTCAAATGTATTAATTATTTCCTTAGAAAGTTCCTCATTCCATGAATTCCTCTATAACATTGCACCAAAATAATTGCAGGAACAGAGGGCAATCTCCTCCCGTTGCATGGGAGTGTGCACTTTCCCAGGCAGAGGGTAAATGCTGACAAAGCAACAGGCTGTCAGATTTTCTGAACAGGAGATTCATAAACAGCAAAGGGGCATTCCTCTGGCTGGGTAGACTGTGCATCTTAAGTGTATGCAGATGTCTAATCCTCCATTCCATTGCTCTGCTCCTGCCTCTGGAATGATCTACGGTCCTGGTCTGCCTGGACTGAGGAGGGTTCCCCATGGGGCTTTCAGCTTCAAAATCAGGCAAGGCCTGGACAAACCAGGACAAGCTGGTCACCCCACTCAGAAGAATTCTTGCAAAATCCCCCACATTACACCAACCTCATGCAGAATGCTAATAACGCCCTTGCAACTTGTACACATCTCTGGTATGCCACCACCGAGACGCCTGTTTGCAGGTCTGGTCTCTGTGACAGGCACACAGTAGTTGCCCAGTAAATAGATCCAGAGATGAACAAACACAGGAGATAGGCAATTCTGCCCTAAAGGGACATGGGCTTTAGCATATCACGAGAACTACCTTCCCGACCTTGATTGGTGGCAGAGCTAATTTGGGAAGGGTGACAAATGATGAACTGATTTTAAGCACATATTTTGCGTCAAGACTTTTTTCAGCACCAGTTGATTTACTTCTGACCCCCTGAGTCCCTGCCCTGCAACAGAGTGCCCAAAAGCAAAGCCCAGTGGTTAAAAAGTAGATCCTACTTTTCCCTAAAGCAGTGAGTTCTACAGTCTTTCTCTTCAGTGTGACTAGAGCCCAAAAACTTAAAACAGAAAAAGGAACTGAAGTCCATAAAACTTGTATGTAAAAGAAACAGTACAAAATGTGCACAAGCAAAAGGCGGTGAAAGAGCATGACATGTTCTTGGAAGGGAGATTTGGGCTTGGCTGAAGCAAAGGATGATGACAAGACTTGAGGCAACAGAGATTTGCGGGGCCCCAAAACAAGATGCTTTATACATCCAAACACTGTCAGTGGGAATATAAACCAGGGTACTCTCTCTAGTGGGCCATTTAGCAATAATTATCGGTCTTTAAGTAAACACTTTCCTTGATATAGCAATTCCCTGTGGAGGATTAGTACTTGTATAAGTACATCCAGATGCATATATAAGAATATTCATGGCATCACTGCTCAGAAACCAAGCTGAAAGTATAAAACATAAAATGCCTTAAATATCCATAAATAAGAGATTGAATGGGTAAATAAATCACGGTCAATCCATTAAATGGAACACTAATTAGACACTGTAAAGAAGATAACTCTGAGCCAATATAGAACCATCTCTAAGACCTATTAAGAGAAAACACCAAGAGAAGTTTGTGTAGTATAATCTTAATTGCGTTGAATAAAAACTTATTGTATATATACATTATACATATGTATCTCATATGGTCACCCAAATACATGTGTTTTGTACAATGCCTGAAAAAAGGTCTGAAGAGATACACAAGAAAGCATATTTTTCACTTTATAACTTGTGTACTATGAATTTTTTTACCACGATAATGCTATTTGTGAAAAGTAGTAAGCAGGAAATTCACTGAAGTAGATTTGGGAGAGGATTCTAGAAGGGGAGGTTGGAAGGAGAAGCCCACACCACTCAATGTCAATTAGAGACCCCTAAGAGAAGTTTCCCCAATAGGAACCAATGGCCTATCCCAGGCTCCAACTGGGAAAGATGCACCTTGCATCTCCCACAAGAAATCCATTACCGTGGCCACTCAGCCAATGAGAAACAATCACTCTGAACTCTCTTCTCCAGTTCAAAACAGCCCCTCCTGACTTCCTCCTTTTCCATAAGATAACATTCCTCTCCTTTGTGTGTTGGACTTGCCTATGGTTTTGCTATAGCTTGCTTGTTCCAAATAGCAATTCTGTCTCATTCCAAAATAAACCCACTTTTGGTGGTAAAGTAACTTTTATTTCTAAGGTTAACATTTTATAATAAAGACCAATATAACAAAAAAAATGAAAACCTTTTTCATATCAAACATCATGAATATTATCCTGTAGATCAAATGGTCCCAACACAAAAGTTTCTAGTTAAAGAATGACCCAATGATAAACACCCAGGTTGTATAGAATAAAGACGTCACAGAAGGCTGCAGTGGCATTTCCATCTTCAGAAGTATCTTTGTAGAGTCAAATGCACCAAGTTCTAACTCTATTTCTGCCATTTTCTTGGCCTCGGCAAATTGCATCATCTATCCAGACCCTGGTTTCTTCCTTTTATCAAATGGATCTAATAATGAGCACCCACCACTTGGGTGATTGTATAGTACGCAGCAGAGCTTCAACACCTAGCAAACAATTAATGGTAGCCACTAGTAATTGAGGTTGTAGTAATGATCTGCTGCTACCCCCAAGACCCATTAAGAAGGTTTCAGATCCCTCTCCTAGTCCTCTCTTGATTTTATATCTTCAGTTCCTTAAACTTTTCCTCAAAATTAGTAATGATTATTTTCTTCTAAAATGGATAATTAGACCTACTGCCTTCCTATGAGGATTTAATGAGCTGTTTATCACCAATAATAGTTCACTGCTTTCCTCAATACAAGAGAGAAGCATGAGTTCATCTTGTGATAAGCTTCAGAAGATACGTAAGGCATGGAAACAGAAGGAAACGGTTTTTGCTAAACTCTTTGGACCTACACTCAACAAAGTTAGGTGACCAACTACTTGTCTGAGATTTAAAGCTCTCTGTTGGGCTAAAGTATATTTTGTGGTTTTCGGAGTATTCCAAAGAATAAGGCCTGTCAGGCAGACCAGGCAGGCTAATCACCCACAGACACTGCAGCTGAAGACCAACAGTTCATTTCAAGAAAAGACTTTGGCACTCACTCCCTAACAGCTCCAATGGGACTAGATTAAAAGTAAAAACAACATAAACTACACCCACCTCCCCCCACCCCCGCCGCAAACCTCATCCAGCACTCTGGGGCTTTTCAAGGCAGGCACAGAGCAGCTATAGATGAACTTCTGGCCAAGTAATTAGGTCTGAGTAGCTGGCCTCAAACTCCACAGATCATTACCTTGCTGGGTGTGTGAGAACTTGTCCCTGCCCTGTCATTTGTTCTCTAACTCTGGTGAAATCCTTAGTACTCTCCACTTACCGAGGAGAAAATGAGTTACTGCTACTGAAAGTACCCAGCCATGCCCCCACCCCATCCCATGTGCCACCCTTTACCCCTGAGAGAATGCTCTGAATGAAGGAGTTCTGCAGGTGAGTTGTAGCCACCTCCACTATGTCTTTCACAGTATCTATGGACAGCAGAGGACCAGGCTTTCTTGAAGAACTAACCTAGTCATAAATAAGCACAAATAAGAGTGTTGGTGAGGGGGGAAGGAGAGAAGAGTGCAGATTTCTGGATCATGTGAGAAACATGAGTATGACAGTTTCTTTCTCTAGAGTTCAGTTGCATCATCAATGAATGAAAAGCCTGGAACTAGCTCATCTGATATCCCTCCGGACTGACTCATGCCAAGGACACTCTCTCCAGCAAATCTTAGGAGAAAATCCTAAAGAACAACCTCAAATTCACAGTGACTTGTAAACCAGGAGTTCCTGTTTTTTTGTGTGGGGTAGCCGAAGACATGACCATGCAGTCTTCCCTTTGGTCGGAGAATCCTGAGCCTCCGCACAGTGAAAAGAAGAGGCATTTCCTTCCAGCATCAAGGTTTCGCTCCGGTTAATACAACAGCACACAGGACACTGCAGTGGGGAAGTTTCAGCTTCCATAGCAGGGACCGAGGCGAGCCCACCAAGCACGCACAATCACTCCCAAACTTCCCTCTCACTCCTCAGGCTTAATCCCTGGAGAGGGCACAGGCCTGGGGGAGCTGACTTGGGGCTGGACTGAGACTGGGAACTAAACGCAAAGAAATAAGAGCTAGTGGCAATTAACTTGATTCTGGCCAAAAGCAACTCGACCTGTTATTGGTGTATTAGTGGGGCAGGGCCAGTCGGCAGTGGCAATGGGCCCTGCCCCAGACTGCTCTCTCGGGGACTCCCCTGCCCCCGCCCCACCCCCAGCCCGCGCTCCTGGGGCAGGTGTTCAGGGAGAAACCGCGCGATGCGACCCCGAGTGCGTCACGCCACCGAGGTCCTAGGGAGGAAGGGAATCGTCCCGGCGGGCTCGCCAGCCTCGGAGTCACCCACCTGGGGCAGGGGCTGACACGGACCACTGGCTTCGGGACAGGTGGCGGCCAAACAAGACAATGGAGCCATCAGGAGGAAATGGCAAGAGGAGGATGAGCCCAGATGTCGGGATAGGGACAGAAGAGAACAGATGGAGAGCAGGAGGGGGCGCGCCGATGCCCCGGCCCCGGAGAGAGGATGCCCCGGATGCACGCGGACACCCACGTCCAGGTTCAGGCGCAGCCACGACTGGGGGTCCCCTCCCGCCCCTCCCTCCGGCCCGCCTGCCGGCCCCGCGCCCGCGCCCGCGCCCGCACCGTGTTGTAGAACTCGGCGATGGCAGGCACGATGGTGTAGTTGTCCTCGCACCAGTCCACCTCCGAGCTGCCAGCCCGCAGCTGGTCCCACCAGTGCGGGATGCTCATGGCCGCGGTGGGGCATCGGGGCAGCCGCTCCCGCAGCCGCCGAGCGCCCGAGCCACTGCGGGGAGCCGAGCGCCGCGGCCGCCGCTTTATACGCGCCGAGTCAGCCGCCGGATGTGGCGCCTCCCCAGCCGGCCTCCCGGGCCCTCCGCCGGGGGACGGGCCTGCTCGCGGGCCCCGCCCCGGCCCCGCCCCCGGAGGGGACCGCGGCGGCGGCAGGCCACGCCCACCCGGGCCGGGCTGCGGGCTGCGGGCTGCACCGGGGCGGGGGCGGGGGCGGAGGCGGAGGCGTCCCGGACCGCGGGGCGGCAGGTGGCGGGCGCGGCGCCGCGGGGCTGGGGGCCTGCCCACGCCCCCTCCCGCTCAGACTCCCTGGCGCCACCTCCTCCCCGGGAGCACGCTGCCCCTGTGGACTCTCAGGGCGTCTGCTCTGTGGGGGACCCGTACTCACCCTCCAGAGACACAAGCCCCCCCTGCCCCCCGTCCCTCGGAAGCCCATGAGGGTGTGCGTGGCAGGACTCGGTGCCATGGGCTACAGCAGGACGCCCTTGCAGGCTGGAGTGCCGGCTCCACGACCTTCCCCTGCAGCCTCTGCACCCGCCGTTCAGTAGAGCACCTCTGCCAATTTCTAGGACACTCTTGGTCTCCGGGACTCTAGCTTTAGGGCTTTAATCTGATCTGATCTTCAGTTAAACATAGGACGAAACTCTAGCCATAGTAACACTCAGAGGCCGCGGTGTGGCAGATATGACATCTCCAGGACAAAGAGCAAGAGATGATGGCAGATAGATAGATAGATAGATAGATAGATAGATAGATAGATAGATAGATGATAGCATTTATTATACACCAGGCACTGTTTGAGGAGCTTCCGTGCATCACCACTTAGGTAGTGTTCCCAGGGTAATCCTGTGAAGTGGGTTCCTTTGGACAATGCCCCAGTAAAGCAGGGCTAGAAATCAAATTCGGACAGAATGATCTCAGACCTGCTGGTAACTACTTTGCTGCTGTAGTTTCTAAAACCCAATCTGGTCCCCACAAAAGCCAACCATGTGTGTGTCTGTCTCTGTGTATGTGCATGTGGGTAGGGGTGGGGGGTGCTCTGGTCCTCCTTCCTTGAGTGGTTCTAGGATTACCAGGCCAGGACAGTGGCAGTGGCTAAGAAACTTCTGGTCAGCCATCCATGGTGCCTGGCACTTGCATCTGCTTGCTCAAACCTGCATGGTATGCTGAGGCAGCAGCTTGCCAGGGACAGCCCTCTCTAGGCCTGACCGTCTATTGGAACGCTGGCTGGTACTCCAGTGTCCATCTGTAGCAAATACCCACACAGCCATTTGCAGGCTTCCCCAGATCTCCAGAAACTGCAAGCCCCAACTCCTCTTTCATCTCCAGAAAAATTCAGCTTTTTTTCCCCCCCCTCCCCCCCCGCTGGAAACTAAACCACACTCCTTCTTTCATCTGTCCCAGCATCTGTCCTCCTCCTAGACAGCCAATTCCACTGTCCAGGAACCCAGATAACACTGGTACCTTCTCGTAAGGTTGGACCCATTCAGGCCTCCAGGACACCCAGTGTGAGCTGGCCAATTCAATGGGAGGGGGAAAATATTCCTCACAGTCACAGAGGAAATGTAATCAGTTAATTTCTCTGTGCCTCACAGTGCTACACTAATTGTCCAACAACAGTTTTCCCCATCGTACTCCTTCCAGGATTTAAGGTAGAAATATATCTGTATTAACTCTACTAGTATAAAACATACCATTATTTTATATATCAATGATTCTCAAAGTGTGTTCCCCTTTCAGGGGATCCATAAGGTGAAAACTCTTTTCCTGTGAACACTGCAACATGATCTGCCCCTTTTGCTCTCATTCTTAAAAGTCTCTTTAAATTTTGAATACGAGGGGTGGTTGGTTAAGCATCCAACACTTGGTTTTGGCTCTGGTCATGATCTCAGGGTGCTGAGTTTGAGTCCTACGTGGGGCTCTGTGCTGAGCATGGAGACTGCTTGAATCTCCCTCTCCCTTTGCCCCTCCTCCACCACATGCACACATTTCTCTCTCAAAAAAAAAATTTTTTTTAAGATTTTATTCATTTATTCATGAGAGACACAAAGAGAGGCAAAGACCCAGGCAGAGGGAGAAGCAGGCTCCATGCAGGGAGCCTGATGTGGAACTCGATCCCAGGACTCCAGGATCCCCTGGGCCAAAGGCAGTCGCTAAACCGCTGAGCCACTGAGGGATGCCCTCAAAAAAAAATTTTTTTTAGTATGAAAAACATCGCTAGATATTACCACACAAATAAAAGAATTTTAGGATCCTCAATCTTCATTATAAAAGACGTCCTCAAATCAAAAAGGTTGAGAGCTGCCCTTTAAAAAAAAAGATATGCCGAATTAAACTTTGTTGTGTTTTTATCTTTTAGAATTTTTAAATATTCATTGAATGAGAGCTTTTAGACTTACATAGTTATCTCCTATCATTCTTATGTTATGTAAAAGGGAAAATATAAGCACAATAAACTTATTAAGGAATTCCTATAATTTCGGGACCCCTGGATGGCTCAGTGGTTGAGCATCTGCCTTCAGCCCCAGGTGTGATCCCAGGATCTGGGATCGAGTCCCACATCGGGCTCCCCTGCATGGAGCCTGTTTCTCCCTCTGCCTGTGTCTCTGCCTCTCTCAATCTGTGTCTCTCATGAATAAACAAATAAATAAAATCTTAAAAAAAAAAAAAAAGGAATTCCTATAATTTCATCACAGAATCTCTCACCTTTTTCCTAATTGTTTTTCACCTGAGTCATTAGTGTCCTCATGTTATTAATTACCAAGCATTGCTGATACAGCATTTCTTCACCGCACTCTACCACTGAATGCTTCCAAACCTCATGTACATATCTTGATGCTGGCATGTTCTTGCCTGAAGGTTGCAAGGGAAAGTTTTGAGACAATAGGTATCATGCTTCTTTTCCAGACAGTCCTTAGGTGATTTGTTGACAGAAACATGGAGATTACAGTTGCCAATTCATTCCACCAGGATTAACCACTGAGTTTGTGTGCATTCAGGCAATGACAATACATCTTGACCTCCACTTGGCCAACTGTGGGATTGTATAACATATAAAATGCCACCCACTGTAGGATGTATCTGGATTTCAGGATGTTAAAATGTAAAAACATTATGACTTTTAGGGGCACCTGGGTGACTCAGTTAAGAGTCTGCCTTCAGCTCATGTCATGATGCCAGGGTCCTGGGATCGAGTCCTTCATTGGGCTCCCTGCTCAGTAGGGAGTCTGCTTCTCCCTCTCCCTCTGCCTTTCCCCCAAGCTGTGCTCTCTCTCTCTCAAATAAATATTTAAAAAACAACATTGTGACTTTTAGCACCACTAAAATAGAGAATTCACTAGATATAAAACCTCCTCCAAATCCCGCTAGGGAATGATGATGAGGTCCTCCTACTCAGGAACTCTTACTGGCAATGACCATCCTAGTTCAAGATCAAAACCAACCACTTGGGTTCTAATTACAATTGCACAGAGAGACAGTGCTAAGCTAAAGCCATTGGTGGGCAGCACCAGGGACAAAGGTTACATTTCCCCAAAGACATCAGTGATGGTCTTCTTGGGACTGTGTTGAAGTTTTTTTGATATTGTCATCAACTCTCCTCATTGTTGCCATTTTTTTTCAATGAATATAACCTAGTAATTTAACATTAGGACCTATCACTGGATCATTAATTCTGAAATAGATTTATGTTAATAATATGCCTTGACAACTACCATTAGTGATTGAATACAAGACTCTGAAATCAGGTGTAAACAGAGAGCTTGGGGAGAGCAGGATGGGGGAATGTGACAGCAGAGAACAGGGCACTGTTGAGTTCTGGCGATGAGTTTACTTACATTGCTTTTGGTCTAAATATGAATCAGTGATACAGATCCATAGAGCAAGTCTAAGGGAACCAGCCCTTCAGGGAAGTCAGGATGCCTGCATCTTCTCTTTTTACAGAGTTTATAACTATGTTTATATTTGGTCTAAGTAAATATCTGATAATAAATATCCAGTTCAACTGGTTCTACAAGTAGAAGTCATCACGTCACAGTCTTCTTTGGAAAGAATTGCAGGCACCTGCGCCAATAAAGCACGAAGTGCACAATCGAGGATGAAATTTTCTGTATTTTCCTGTCTAGCCAGAGTTTTTCATTATGGTCTTGATTCTCAAAGTGTCATCCCCAGACCAGCAGCATCAGCATCACCTAGGGACTTCGTAGAAATGCAAATTTCTAGGCCCATTCCCCAGATCTATTGAGTCAGAAACTCTGGAAGTAGAGTCCAACAATCTGTGCCTTAACAACACCTCCAGGTGATTCCAACCCACGCTCAAATTTGAGAACCACTATTTAAGCCCAAGTGTGCAAGGGCAAAAATTCATTATGGACTGTATGCTTTGTTTCCCTGAAAAATCAGATCTAAGCCAAGACTAGCCACCACCAGTGAGAGGAGAGAGAAGACCTGAGAAAGACTGCCCTCTTTTCCCCTGGCTCTTCACCGAACTCGGAGCTCAGAGTTTGCTCACCCACTCCAGTTAGGAGGGAAACAAGACAAATGAGCAAGGATTTTTTTTTTTTTTTTAATCTAAGACAAAATCTCCAGGTTCAGAATTGTGAGAGAGGGCTGTAGGAAGCAGGGACTCACCAGGACCACATTATTGCAGCCCCTACAGGAACATGTCCATATTTGCTGCGTTGGGTGCTCTACTAGATTACTGACAGGTCATCAGAGACTACTTCCTGCCATTGTTCCTAGGCCTCTCTCTTTTCTCTAATCTACACTGGAAAGCCACAAACAGTTTGTTAGGACTGGGTGTATCTGTAGTACAAGTCAGTAGATTCTGATTGGAAGTCTGAGGCTTTGCCTGTGCCTGCAGTGCATGGAATTTGTGAATGTGGATTTTTTTTTTTTTTTAGATTTTATTTATTTATTCATGAGAAACACAGAGAGAGAGAGAGAGAGAGAGAGAAAGGCAGAGGCACAGGCAGAGGGAGAAGCAGGCTCCATGCCGGGAGCCCGACATGGGACCCGATCCCAGGTCTCCGGATCATGCCCTGGGCTGAAGGCAGCACTTAAACCGCTGAGCCATCAGGGCTGCCCATAGTGTGGATTTTGACAGCTCCTTCTCGACAGAGAGGGTGTTACTCTGTTAGATAACTACTTTTCAAGAGTATAAGGGTATATGGCATTTTTGAGCACCTGCTTTGTGCTCATAATAAGTGCTGGGTAATATGAATAAATAAGAATAAATAAATAAATATAAATAAAATATTATTCTTGGCCTCCTGGAGCACAGTCTAGTAGAGGCCCACAAACCATCAGATACAATGTGATACTTGCTAACATGGAGATGCACACATTAAACATGAAAGCAAGGAGTGGAGGGCCCACGTCTGCCCTGAGAGCCAAGGTAGGCCCAGCAGAGGAGATAGCCTCAGAACAGAGCTATACAAGATGAATAGGATTTTACCAGGAAAAGCCCTGAGGAGAGGAAATTCCATAGAAGGAACAGCATGTGCAAAAGTACGAAAGTCTGAGAAAGTGTAATAATTCAGGGAACTTCAAACTTATGTTTCAAATGGAAAAGTGGCAGAAAGGGAGGCCGAGCTGGAAGACAAATAGGTGGTATGAGGAGTACACTTGGAGATACCAATAACACTTGGTGAGGTCTTTCTATGATCCAGATGAGGGATGACAGCAGCATGGCCAAAGCATGCATTCATTCATTTACATGTAATTCTTGAGTACTTTCTGATGTGCCTGGACAGTCTTTGAGGTGCCAAGGATGAAGTGGTGGGCAAAATCGATGCTCTGTCTGTCCTCACGGAGCTTGCAGTCTAGACAGAAAGTCAGATGTTGAATATTGCCTACGTCATTCGTTACAAGAGTGCCATGAAAAAGTGCACGTATCACGACAATAGCCAGCAGTAGATCTGACCTTGTCTGAGGGTGTCAGGAAAGGCTTCCCAGAGCAGGTGGGTTCTAAGCCGAGAGAAAGGAAGTTTAAGGCAGGGGAAAGGCCATTGAAATAAGGGATGCAATCCATACAGAAAAGGAGTTGTGATAGACTGTACTATTGATTCCAGATACTTGGACACACTTTCCCGACCCACTGCCATGGGACTTAACCTTGTCATTGGCTGTGAGCAAGAGATTGTGGGTGGAATTGATGTCTTCTGTGACTACCAGAGGCTTTGAAATCAATCCCATTCTGCCATTCTTTGCCTGCTGCCGATGATGCCAGATGGGGGCTGCTGCTTCCACCTCGGCTCCTAGAACGGAGGAGACATGAGAGCAGAGCAGAAGCGCGCTCAACCCAACTTAGAACATCAGCAAAAAAAAAAAAAGCAAAACAAAAAAAAAAAACAAGAAAACAGAACTGTCTTGTCACTGAGATGGGTGTGTGTGACTGTTTCCTACTCCAGCATAACCTAATGAAGGCTGACAAATACAGAAGGAGAACCAAAAGCTTAACTACTAATTAGAGGTAGACATGAAAGAGGAGGGGAAAAAACAGAAGACGGCTTCAAATAGTCTAGCCTGAGCCATCAGAAGAAGATGGCCAGGTGACTAACCCCGGAGGGAAGCTAGGAGGGAAAAATGTGATGGAGGCTCAGACTTGTTGAGTTAAAGCTGCAAGCTGGGGCTCCGAGAAAGATCTATACTCTCAGCAACTGAGGAGGCAAGCTGAAAGACCGAGGGCTGGTCAGGATTGGGCAAAAAGGGTAAGAATAGGAGGAGAAAAGGGAGCCCTAAAAGCCCTGTGGGGAAAGAGCTCACCGGACACTAAGGGACCAGAGAATGGGTTGGGGCCAGGGGAGGGGCCACAGTTCCCGAGGCCCGAGTGACAGGGAGGCGCCCGAGCCGTCCCGCAGGGCGAGGGAGAAGCAGGTGTGTACCTGGTTAAGAAATAAAAAGTGGTGGTGTTGACTCCTGAAGGAGGGAAAAAAGCCAGAACCCAAACCAAAACTCTGGCCCTTACTTCTGATTCACAGGAACTGAGTCACCTGGGGATCTTGTAAAAATGTTACAAATGCCGATTCTGATTTAGTAGGTCTTGAGTAGCGTCCCAGATTCTGCATTTCTCACGAACGCCTAAGTGATGCAGATCCTTGCTGCTGCTTCACATTTTAGTAGCGAGGCTGTGGAGGACAGACGAAATGAGGACATGCAAGTGCAATCAGTAAAATTTAGATTAAAGGAAACTCTTCATGACCGCCCAATGTCTTAAGCAAAAGCTGGAGAAGAAACGTATAGATTTCCTATAGAAACCTAACAATCAGTTGCAATGTGTAGAAAGGTCTAGATCTTAAGAGTGTAAACAAATAATTTCTAGGAAAACGTGGAACAGGAAACACTGGATATTTGCTGATATTGGGAATTATCGTTGGTTGGGAGAGATGTTAATAATGGTATGATTATGTTTGAAAATGTGAGTCTTCAGAAGGCTACTACTTTATTTTTTTATTAAGATTTTATTTCAGAAAGAGAGGGAGCGGGGGAAAGTGAGAGCATGAGCTGGGGGAGGGGTAGAGGAAGAGGGAAAAGCCGACTCCCAGCCCAGCAGGGAGCTCCACCTGGGGCTGGATCCCAGGACCAGGACCCTGGGATGATGACCTAAGCTGAAGGCAGATGCCTAACCAACTGAGGCACCCAGGCGCCCTAGAAGGCTACTACTTTGATTCCATCTTATGACCTTCTAGAAAAGGCAAAATTAAGAAATAGAAAACAGATCTGTGGTTACTTGAGGGAAGTAAAGGGAGTTCACTGCAAGGGGCATGGGGAAGTTTGAGGGGATGATAGAACTGTTCTACATTCTGATTATCATGGTTATATATAATTGAGTTCATAAAACCTCACAACTGTACTTTATAAGGGTAAATTTTACCGCATGTAAACTATACCTTAATAAAGCTGACCATAACCAAAAATAAAAAAGAAAGCATTGTATAGAGATATATACTGAAATAGTTACAGACCAAATAGAGCGTCTCAGACTTGCTTTAAAACAACGGGGGAGGAGGCACCTGGCTGACTCAATTGGGAGAGCATGCGACTCTTCATCTTGCGGTTGTGGGTTTGAGCCCCATGCTGGGTGAAGAAATTACTTAAATAAATCTTTTTTTTTTTTTTTTTTTTTTAATGGGGGAGGAAGTTGGTTTGGGCGTACAGATGGAACAACACTGTCCTTAAATGGATAACTGTTGAAACTGGGTGATAGAGACATTAGTCTCTCTACTTTGCATATGTTTAATTTTTCCACAATAAGTTTTTTAAAAGCTAAAGAAGCAATGGACTTCATTAAATAGGGGCCTCCCCACAAGCACCCATGTAGCCGAGAGCACCAGAAAGGAGATGGGTGAGTGAGGATGAAGGGCTCAGCCTTTCCCAGTGGCTACCATTAGCAATTCTGGTTGGACCTGTGGTTATTACCTGTCCCTTTCATTCCAGAGGGCACAAGATGGCAGGGAGTTACCCTCACCTGAGGAAGCAAATGGCAAATGGCCTGAGAGGAAATCCTCTCAGGCCTGTGCATGAGAAGGCCCTTTCACCAGGGAGCCTTTGGTAAACAAGCAATCAGCAGCCTGGGTGGGGTCCAGGTGATGCTGTGGCCACAGACTCTCTGGAACCAGGAAGCTAGAAAGGTCAGGGACTGGTCAGTGCCATGCCTCCCAGTCCTCCCCAACCCCTGGGTTTGGCTCTCTGATTCCTGAGATATCCCTTGAGGGAGGTGACCCTGGCTTGTCAGACATTCTACCCACTGGAAAGATGCATCACAACAGCCTATAAACTCCATACTTCCTTCACTCTGCCTTGTCTTCAGCCTTTCAGAGAGCAAGAAACACCTTGGCGAAATGCAAGCAGAGCAAGTAAAGATGGAGGAGGTCAGGTGGGGTAAAATGTGAGTACCTGGGTGGCACATTTGGTGAAAAAGTACATGAATCAAGCAGGAGCTTGAGTTATGGGACTTTCCTTTAGTATAGGAGAAACTTGGGCAAATTTCAGCCTAAAAAAAAAAAAAAGGCACCCAGGTAGAAGAACAGATTTAAAATGTAAAGCAAAAATAAAAGGGTGACTCATGAAACTAGATCCTGAAGAAGATGGAAAAAGGTGGAATTGAAAACTTAAGATCTTGCAATTTACCAGGAGCGGAGAAGTGCATGGAGGAGACACATGTTTTATCTGTCCCAGTGTCTCCTCCTTTTCTGGGATTTTCCACCACTTCTTTGATGGGGACAGCCCACCTCCCACCTTCCCCTGCCCCTACACCATTCAGATGGCTGCCATAGGAACACTGTGGTAACACACTGCAACCTAACTCTGTGGCTAGGGTTCATCAGTCCAGCAGTGGGTCTTGATCCAAGTTGGCTGATCAGAATGCATCAGTAGGAATTTAGGATCAGTGGCTGAGCTTCTACCTTCAGCTCAGGGCATGATCCCCGGTCCAGGGATCGAATACTGTATCGGGCTCCCTGTGAGGAGCCGCTTCTCCCTCTATGTCTCTGCCTCTCTCTGTGTGTCTATCATGAATAAATAAATAAATAAATAAATAAATAAATAAATAATCTTAAAAAAAAAAAGAATTGAGCTCTGGGTTAGAGATTTGAACCTGGGCACTATTGATAACCTGTCCTACCAGATGGGTAGACAAGCTGGCGGAACTGGTCATCAGTGCAAAAACATGGTGAAGCCATTCTACAAAGAGTTGTCTAGATAAGTAGTAGTCCAAATGGAAGTCTCTAGCTCCAGCTATGCCCAGGGACGTAGCCACATACAAATGTCCCCAAGACACCCCAGGACCTTTATGGTGAAGTCACTTTTTTTTTCTTAAGCTAGTTTGAGTGGGGTTTCGGTGACTCGAAACCAAGTATCCTAAAGGAATTCTATGCCAAAGAAGGGGCAATGTAGAGACTATATATTAAACACCTGGAAACATGTTGAGGATGAGGGAAGATTGGGGCAGTTCATACTTCTGAGAGAAGTGAGAGAAAAAGTTGTCTAACTACCTGTCCGGGTATGAGGTCAGGGGCCTTAAAGAAGGTGAAAAAGATTGAAACCAGTAAGATCATCCTTTTTCCTAAATTCTCAGATCATTTTAACAATGGAGGCAAAGATCTAGTATATACTGTAGATGGAGAGAGTCACTGCCAGCAAAGTTCCAGACAAGGCACTAAGTAGAACCAAATCTTTTCACCATTCTCATTAGTAATTCAGCCTGAGGAACAAATGATCTGAAAGTCTGAGGACACTTGACTCTCCTCTCAAGTGTGAAAATTGGAAGAAATTTAATCCTAGAAATATTTGACAGTTCCCAAAATGAATGAACACGTTACAATTTTTCACATGAAAACATATTTTAAGGATGAGCATTTTGAAGAAAACTCTGATGGGGTTTGCAGTGACAACCTAAAGAATAATTTGGGCAACAACTCATGGATTTTTGTAGTGGCCCCTTTCCTGCATCAGTCAGGAACAGGAAGTGATTGGATCCATGATTTGCCCAGCTCTCTGGGCTGCTCCCATGGTCAGTGGAATTTCCTACAGGATAATGGGCTCCACCAGATTAAATCCTACTCTCAACTTCCACCCATGGAAGAAACTGCTGGAACCCTACTGCCAATTGTTGCCAGAATGGCCTTCAGAGCTTATCAGGCCCAGAAGGGTCATCCTCCAGCCTCCAGCTAGACACCGCCTTCCTTAGCCTAAGAGGATCAGAACCTGAATTCCATTTGCCTGAGAAGAATGACCAGGAAAGCTCTGCCCTCAGCAATTAATTCCTCTTGAGTTCCTTGAAAAAAGATTTTTACCACAGTGCATAATAAATATTTTAGATAAAGGATCAATATATACTGCATGTAAATAAATAACTAAAGGTACATTTAATGGGATTATTGATATGTTGAGCTTAATTATGCCCTTTCATTTTTTTGTTTTGTTTTGTGTTTACCAGTTTTCTTTTTCCTATCTTGTAGGTTACTTGAACATTTTCTAGGGTTCCATTTGGATCTGTCTGCAGTGTTTTTAAGGGTTATCTCTTTGTGGAGTTGTCTCCATAGTTGCTCTAGGTGTTATACAAGTTAGCAGTCTCCTAGTATCGTTTCTCCTATTTAAGTGAAGTACAGAACTTGCCTCCTTTTACATCTTTTTTTTTTTTAAGATTTTATTTATTTATTCATAAGAGACAGAGAGAGAGAGAGAGAGAGAGAGGCAGAGACACAGGGAGAAGCAGGCTCCATGCAGGGAGCCTGACGTGGTACTGGATCCGGGTCTCCAAGATCACGCCCTGGGCTAAAGGCGGTGCTAAACCGCTGAGCCACCCGGGCTGCCCTTTTTACATTTTCTCTTTTACTCTTTTTTTTTCCCCCATTTATAATATAATCGCATTAAAAATTTTCTCTACATCTATTTAGAAACACACTAAACAGTGCTATACATTTCACTTTAACCATCAAACATTACTTTGAACACTCAAGAGACAGGAAGTCTGCTGTATTCACCCATATTTTTGCTCTGTTCTTTTCCCCTAATGTTGCAAGCTTCATTCTTTTATCATTTACTTTCTGTTTTAAAAATGTCCTTTAGGGGCACCTGGGTGGCTGAGTCAGTTAAGCGTCTGCTTTTGGCTCAGGTTATGATCTTAGGGTCCTGAGGTAAAGCACTACAGCCCCACACCCAGGCTCCCTGCTCAGCAGGAAGACTGCTTTTCCCTCTCCCTCTGCCCCTCAACCTGCTTGTGCTCTCATTCTCTCTCTTTCTCTCTCTCTCATAAATAAATAAATTAATTAATTAATTAATTAATTAAAATATTTAAAAGAATGACTAAAGGGGGGGGGGTGGCTGGGTGGCCAAGTCAGCTAAGAATGACCAAAGAACTTTATTTTTTTTAGAGTGGGTGTGCTGGCAACAATTCTTTAAATTTTCTTTCATCTGAGAATGTCTTTTCCCACCTCATCCAAGAAAGATAGTTTTTCTAAGTATAGAATTCTGTGTTGAGTTCTTTAAGCCCCTTTCCTAGTCCTTAGAGAAATATTACACCACTTCTTTCATAGCCTCCATGGTTTCTGATGAAAAATCCATTGTGTTTCCTAATAAGTAAAATGTTGTGTTTCTCTAGCTGTTTTTTTTTTTCTTTGTCTTTAGTTTTCAGAACCTTAATTATGTTGCATCTTGATGTGAATTTCTTGGATTCCATTTGCAGTTTGCTCAGCTTCCTGAATCTGTAGGTTGATGTTTCTTACTACATTTGGGAACTTTCCGGCCATTAGTTCTTGAAGTATGTTTTCAGTCCTGTTTTCTCTCTCTTCTTCCGGGACTCCAGTGACATGAACATTCGATTCTGGGCTTTTTTGGTGGCTCCCAGTTCCCTTAGGTTCTGCTCATTTTTTTAAATCTAGTTCATCTGTTGTTCACATTAGTAATGTCTATCATACTATGTTCTAGTTTACTTGTTCATTTATCCCATCCACTCTGCTGTCTAGCCCATTCACTGAGTTTTTATTTTGGTTATTGTATTTTTCAGTTCTTTCCCACTTAGTTCTTCTTTAGAGTTTGTATTACTTTGCTAAGACTTTGTTTTCTTGCTAAGTCCTTCTAATTTTTCATTTATTTCAAGCATAGTTTTCTTGGCACATCGAAGTATTTGTATCATGGCTATTTTAAAATTTTCAGGTAGAGGGATCCCTGGGTGGCGCAGCGGTTTAGCGCCTGCCTTTGGCCCAGGGCGCGATCCTGGAGACCCGGGATCGAATCCCACGTCAGGCTCCCGGTGCGTGGAGCCTGCTTCTCCCTCTGCCTGTGTCTCTGCCTCTCTCTCTCTCTCTCTGTGACTATCATAAATGAATAAAAATTTAAAAAATAAATAAATGATTAAAAAAAATAATAAAATAAAATTTTCGGGTAGAGAGGGGTATGTCTGGCTCAGTTGATGGAGCATGCCATTCTTGATCTCAGGGCTGTAAGTTTGAGCCCCACACTGAGTGTAGAGAATTCTTTAAATAAATAAATAAATAAAATCTTTATTAAAAAATTCGTTGTCAGTAATGTTAACCTCTGTGTCATCTCTACTTTTATAATCCACCGCCCCATCACTTTGAGATCTTCCTCATTCTTGGTATGATGATTTTTTTTTTTTTTTAAACCTCAATATTGGAACCCCGGGTGGCTCAGCGGTTTAGCGCAGCCTTCAGCCCAGGGTGTGATCCTGGAGACCCGGAATCGATTCCCACATCAGGCTCCCCGCATGGAGCCTGCTTCTCCTTCTGCCTGTGTCTCTGCCTCTCTCTCTCTCTCTGTCTCTCATGAATAAATAAATAAAATCTTAAAAAAAAAACCTCAATATTTTCGTATTATGTTATACAACTATGGATCTTATTAAACCTTCTGTCTTAGCTGGCTTTCTCTGAAGGGGAAGGGGAGGATCTACCCCTCCAAGTAGAGGGTGCAAGTCCAAGATCTGCATATAGTCTCCACTGGCCTCATTGGCCAGCTGGGCTGAAAGTTCAACTCCCTACTTAGCTTTCTCTGATACCGCCCTGATAGGATTGTTGGAAAACCTCAGAAGAGCCTGATAAGGGTGGAAGTCTAGGTTTCCATTCATCCTTTGCTTGTGTGGTTGAGGTTGGGCTGTAGTCTGTCTGTTTTTCCTGTGGTGGTTGGCTGGAGTAGAATGTGATTATCTGAATGTCTCTGCCTTGCTAGACTACCCCTGTCTCCGTCCTCTGACTAGGGAAAACAAACTTTTGCTGTGGAATTTTTGGTCTACGCCTACTGGCATTTTGAGTTGCTGGCTTCTCCAATTCCAAGCCTGGGATGTATGAGTCAAAAAGAAAATGCGAAGAACTCCTCCATCATACCATTCCTTGGGTCCTGATGTTTCTAGCCAGCCTGCCTTCTCTCCACCTTTCTTTCTTTTCTTTTTTTTTTTTTTTAAGATTTATTTATTTAATCATGAGGGACACAAAGGCAGAGACCCAGGCAGAGGGAGAAGCAGGTTCCCTGCAGGGGCCCGATGTGGGACTCGATTCCAGGACCACAGGATCATGCCCTGAGCCAAAGGCAGAAGCTCAACCACTGAGCCACCCAGGCATCCCATCTCTCCACCTTTCAAATGCTTCTTTTGTATATAGTGTCTAGAGTTCTTGGTTATATTTAGTAGGAGGAATAGGGAATGTAGGCCTACTCCATATTCCTGAAGCCAGAATTCTAGGGGAACAGATTTTTATTGCAAGCTAGTGGTCTCCCCAGATGAGAAGCAGAGAGAGAGTGAGGACAGAAGAGGAGCAAGGATGAGTCCTGGGACCTCCATGTCCAGAGAGGAGAAGAGGAGGAACTAGCAAGGCAGCAAGAAGGTACAGCTAGGGAGGTAAGAGGACAAGCTAAAGCATGTAAAATAGCAATAGTTAACCTCCTTTTATTTTATTTTTAACATTTTATTTATTTGAGAGTAAGAGCAGGAGTGAGGGGAGGGGCAGGGGGAAAGGCAGGGGGACAGAGTGGGGAGAAGAGTGGGCAGAAGCAGAGTCCCTGCTGAGGGGACCTGAGACTTGTTGATGCCAGCACACGGGGATCATGACCTGAGCCAAAGGCAGGCAATTAACAGACAGAGCTACCCAGGTGTCCCTTAGTTAACCACCTTTTAAAGGAGAGTGTAAGTGAACACAAAATCCAGCCTGGAGCGGGTTTGAGAAAGAATTAGGAGCAAAGTGAAAAAAAGAAAGTAACCAAAGACACATATTGTGTGATTTCATTTATAGGAAACATCAGAACTAGCCAAAGTATAGTGACAGAAATAGATTAGTGGCTCCTTAGGGCTGGGGTGATGGGGTAGTTTGGAAAAATAGAGTTGGGAAATTACTACATGGTACGGGGTTTCCCTGGGGTGAGAAAAATACTTCACAATTGGGTTGTGGTGATAGCTGCACAACTCTGGGATATTTTTTTTTAAATATTGCATAACTTAAATGGATGAATTGTATAGTATGTGAATTATATTCCAATAAAGCTGCTAAAAAGGGGGCAAGGGAGAAAAAATGATACACCCTGGGGAAAAAAGCATTGAGTTTTTATGCAGGGCTAATTTCCCTTACATAAACAGTTAATAATCCCACAGAAAAAAAATGGTAAAAGATGGAACAGAAGAATATATAAAAAGATGCTTAATTCATAGTAATAGTGCTATAAATTATAACCACATTAAAATAGGCTACTTCACAATCAGACTGAAAAAACCCCAAAGCATGGTAACACTTGCCAAGACTTTATTTTTTATTTTTTCAGAAGCCATGTTTATTGTGTCTGAGATGATCCATCAGGTGATCCCTGAGCTACAAAGGATAAAAGGAAACCCTCTCATTACAAGCTGACAAAGGTAAAGCAAAAACATTTTTTGCAATGGCATGAACAACACACTCAAATAGATCTGGGTTTTATACATATGACCTAATTCCTAGTCTTCTATGGCTACTTTTATAACTTTATACAGATAATGAATTAGGTAAAAGGCACTATAATATTTGGGGGACTTCAGGAACAGTATCCTTAGTACTCCACCAAATATATTCTGATATCCCAAAGAAGCAAGATTTGCAAGTAGGTGTGCAAAACATAACTAATCTACTACTACACAGTTCTACTCTTGACAGCATTTACCTCTTGGGGGGGGGGGAGTCTTCCAGTCTCCAAAGGATAAAAGCAGAGAGTGAGTAGAGTCAGTACAACATGCAGGCAGAACACTGTCCTGTAAAAGCTATGAAGTTTGCAGCACAAGGAGAAGAATCCTTCTCCTCCACACCACACACAAATGATGAATTATGGCACCTAGCTCTTGCTCCTCTGTCTGGCTATCCCATCATGTTCTGCTCTGTTGGTCAAATACTGAGTGGCTGTGCTTCCCTGAAAAGGAGGAGCATCCTCTTCCATCTCCGAATCCCCTGCACCTAGCCTGGTTGTGACATAAAGTAGGTGCTCAGCGCGTGTTTGGTGAATGAGGTCCTTGCAGACCCTCCCTGTGGCTTGACCATGTGAATCAACCCATTAGACCTCCGCCCCAAGTTCAGACTTCCATTCTCTTCTTGTAATGAGATCAGCATGTGTTCAAATGTTCAGGGAAAGACTCCCCAGCTCAGCACAACTTCAAGACGAGAAAGGAAGGTGTTGCTGGGAATGACACGCACAAAATTAAAGGAACCTGATATTGACGGTGGGATTGATGACGTGGTGTAAGGGATGAGGAGGATTGCTAAGCTCCATTGAGAGTCTGCTGTGCACTGAGAACTGTTTAACTTTTTCCCTCGTTAGTTCATTTATCCCTGACAAGAACTCTAGAAAAAAGGTATTACCACCATTTTACAGATGGGGAAACTAAGACACAGAAAGAGCCAGTAAAATGTTCAAGGTGACATAGTCATGTAGGAATGAAAACACATGGGACCAAAAGATTGCCCCAATAGAGTTATTTGATCTGATTAAACCAACCAAACACACAAAGACCAGGTTTATTCTTCTACTTTTCCTGCCATTCCTGTTCCTTCCTTCCCCACCACCAAATATCGCATAAATATATGCCAGAGCTGATTTGCCACAACTCTGCAAAAACATCCCTTGGTCCCTGACCCGAGGGGTGAGAAATTCATTGTAATTTTGCTCCTGGATATAGTTCCAGAAATAATGCCAAGGAATTTTCCTAATTTCATTTCTTTCGTTTCACTTCCTTTCACAAACATAGTGTGGGCATGTTTAAAGTTAGTTTCTTTCTACAAGTAGAAATTGCCCTTGAAATTTAGTTTGTGTCTAAAACAATCTTTTTTTTTTTTTTCCTGCTTCCTCAACTTGGGCCAAATATGAGACAGCTTACTGAAATGCACAAACTCATTTCCTCCCTTACTCCTTCTCTTCCTTTCTGTATTTATGCCTCCCTTTGGAAAATATTCCTTTTCCCAAACTCACTTGAAAAACTCATTTACCAGTGAGTTAGGGGAAATTTTACTTACTGCTCTTGGGATTACTTTAACTTAACACTATTGGATATAAAAAAGTATTCTATGTGGTCTGGTTTCTCCTGGTCCAGACACTACCTTCAGGCCCTTAAGGGCTGAACTGTGCCCCACCCCCATTCTTAAATTGAAGTCCTAACCTCAGTGCTTCAGAATATGACTAGTTGGAGATAGGGTCTTTAATGAGGTAATTCAGTTAAAACGAGGTCTTTAAGATGGGCCCTAATTTAATGTGACTGGAAAAGAGATCAAGGACACAGACACACATGGAGGAAAGACCATTGATGATACAGAGGTGGCCAGCTACAAGCCAAGAAGTGAGGTCTTGGAAGAAATCAATCCTGCCAACAGCTTGGTTCTCAGACTTCCAGGATTGTAAGTAAATAAATTTCTGCTGTTCAACCACTTATTCCATGGTATTTTGATACGGTAGCCCTCTCAGGTTAATACAGGTCCCCAACTCAAAGCTCACCTCTTTCACTGTGTCACTCAGCCTCCAAACCTGTATGTCCAACAGCCTATTGGATGTTTCCACTTGTGTATCACACAGACACTTCACACTTTGTGTCTAAAGCACAGGTCTCATCACTGTCTGTAGGCCTGCTCTTCTTTCAAAGCTACCCATTCAGCAATGACATCCCTGTGACAAGCCAGAAATCTAGGTGCCATTACTGACTCGGCTGTCCCTCCATTCCCACTTCTATTAGCTACAGAGTTCTGTGCATTCTTACCTCTTGAATCTTTTTGTTTCTTAACTTTTTGTTTGCATTGAAAAAATGTCAAAACCAAATAAAATTTAAAAGACTATAGGGAAAATAAACCATTTTTTAAAAAGACGTATTTATTTCGGAGAGAAAGAGAGCATCCACACAAGCTAGGGAAAGTGCAGCAAGAGAGGGAGAGAGAGAGAATCCAAGCAGATCCACCCCACCCCACCGAGCATGGAGCCTGACTCAGGACTCAATCCCATGACCCTGAGATCAGGACCTAAGCTGAAATCGAGAATCAGATGCTTAACTGACTGAGCTACTCACGTGCCCCCCATTTAATCTTTTTTATATTTGCTTCTACTTCTCCCGTATATACACTCTTCTGTGTATATATATACTATCTATATAATAATACATATTATATATGTACATATAAATTTTTCCTGGGCCATTTAAAAGTAAATTACAAACACCAGGGTATTTCATCTCTGAATACTTCAGCATGTACTTCCTAAGAATAAGGATATTCTGCTACATAGCCTCAATATCACCAACATACCTAAAACTTAACATTAAATACATTCTAATATACAGTCCATATTTAAATTTTACCAGTTGTTCCCAAATATCTTTTTCTTCTCCTTCCTTTTCCCTTCCCCATCCCCCCATTCTCATACACATTCACACACACACAAATATATGAGTGCATACTGATACCTCCACTTCAAACCTAACTCCACAAGATTCTATATTTTTTCTACATTTACATATCTCACAGTGAAAATCCTGATTCCTAAGACATCATTGGATTTATTTGCTGTATATCTTACAATATACTATATACCAAATAGTTTCAGAATTATGAGATTAACACAACTATCAGTAGCAAACTTACTAAATAAAATTTAAGATCTTCTTGCACTTCTTCTGGTCCTTAGAATATATTCCCCACCAGGAATATACAATCAGAATATAGCATTGAAATTTCTTGAAAATTTTAATATGACTATTCAATTCAATATATAGTTAATTTGTTTCTGTTTAGATTGAATTTTGTGATTTTTAAAAATCCTTTTATTTTTAAAAATATTTACAACATTTACATAGAAGTCAAACCTTTATAAAAGGAATACTTAAAGTATTAATGTTACAAGATGGCCAAATAAGACATCCCTTGCTTGTATCTATAGACCCCCCAGTGACAATAACTTGGCATCCAACCAGGGACAAGTGCCTTTGTGGGAGCTTCAAGACCCAGGTATATCATGAAACTCTGATGCAGGCCAAGACCAAGAAGAGCTGTTTTGAGAAGGCAGGCCTGTTCCCAGGCTGCTGGCACACCAATCGTGGTCATAGCCACAGCAGATACAGAAACAGCTCTGTACCTTGACAGCTTGGCTACAGCCCCATTTGGCTTTGGTTCTGTCACTAGCACCACATGCTAAAGGACTTGGGAGGAGTCACACCTATCCATGCAGTGGGTAGCCCATGGACCTCAGTCCTGGCTGCCTACCCTGAAGTAGCCTGTGAACTGGAAGTAAGACACTCTCAGCTAGGATCCAGGAGCCCCTGGAAGTAAGCCTGTCAAACGGCAGATTTTGAAACAGCCTTGGAACTGGACTCGAGCCCATCCCAGCAGCAGTCTGTGAACAGTCCTGCTGGCACAAGGAGCTGACAGGAGATATTCCTGTCTGTGACTTAAAGATCCTGCAAGGACCCTATACTTGGCTCTGGCCCCTCTAGCCATGGTCATAGAGCAATCCAGCCCACCCAGGGATCTAGCAGGAGCCAGGCCAATCCATGCCTCCACAGCCAGGACAGCCTCCACTTTTTTTTTTTTTTTTTAAGATTTTATTTATTTCTGAGAGACACAGGGGTGGGGGCGGGGGGCAGAGACACAGGCAGAGGGAGAAGCAGGCTCCATGCCGGGAGCCTGACGTGGGACTCAATCCCGGGTCCCCAGGGTCATGCCCTGGGCTGAAGGCGGCGTTAAACCACTGAGCCACCTGGGCTGCCCAGCCTCTGGCTTTCATTACTATTCCCTCTACCCTATTGCCACCTGGTAAAGGTAATCAATTTAATTAAGTAATCATTAACAAACACATCTCTATTTTATTATTCACTTTCTTATTAAAAAAAAAAAAAAGGAACTTTTTCACTGAAAGATATCTGGGAAACCAGTCCATGTATTTCCTAGAGATAATCCTCATTCTTTTTTTTACTCAAATATACTATGTTTTCTTAATTCTAAGACTCACATTCCTTTCTATTTCAGCATTTCAACATCAAACTAGTCTAAAATCAGTGCCAAGTGAATTTACCAGCTACAGGGTAGAGAGGTAAACTGTGACAGTTCTGTCTTGGGCAATTCTCTATTCTTTGGCTTCTTAATGCAATTTAAGTACTTGAAAGAACAGTGTCATGAAGCTGAATTTTGCATACTTTGGATTGCTATTCATTGTTGACCATATGCTTAAAAAAATTGTGATGCAGTATTGAAACAAAAAGTTGCCATTTATGCAAAAGATTGCCTGTCACATAGGGACACCTGGGTGGCTCAGTGGTTGAGCGGCTGCCTTTGGCTCAAGCCGTGATCCCGGGGTCCGGGATCGAGTCCCATATCAAGCTCCTTGCGGGAAGCCTGCTTCTGCCTCTTCCTGTGTCTCTGCCTTTCTCGGTGTGTCTCTCATGAATAAATAAAGATTGCCTGTCACACACTAGACAGTGCAATTAAATGTAGTAGACACAGCCAAGCCTCTTGGGAGCAATGACAAATTTCAGGGCAAAGGTTAGTGAGAGCCATTTATATATCAGGAAGTACACAGGCACTAGACATTTATCAGTTAAAAGCTTTCCGTTGACTTGCAAGAGAAGCTTTTATAATTCCAGCTTTAATGAAGAAGAAAAAAAGATCAAATAGAAAATAGAGTTGGAATCCCAGCTATTGTTTCTGTTCCTCAAAAGCTTTCATGTAATTCTAAAACTGACAACACTACATACACAGAGGTGCCTGAGTGGCTCAGTTGGTTGAGCGTCTGCCTTCCTCTCAGGTTGTGATCCCTGGGTCCCAGGATTGAGCCCCCATCTGGTTCCCTGCTCAGCAAGGAGTCTGCTTCTTCCTCTGCTGCTCCTCCTGCTGTGCGCATGTGTGCTCCCTCTCTCTCTCTCTGTCAAATAAACAAAATCTTAAAAAAAAAAAAGGACTACATACACAGGATGCCTGCTTTCAACGCTGCAAGTTGACATTGTACTAGAAAGGCTTGCCAGAGCAATTAGGAATGAATGACTGAATGAATGAATAGCATTCAAACTGAAAAGAAGTAAAACTATCTCTATTTACAGATCACATGATCATATATACAAGAGCTGAAAGGCTCCACAAGAAAACTAACAAATTCAGCTGTGTTAGGAAATAAGATGAACACACAAAAATCAGTTGTGTTTCTATACACCAGCAATGAACAATCTGAATGTGAAGTTAAGAAAACAATCCCAGGGGCATCTGGATGGCTCAGTTGGTTAAGCATCTGCCTTTAGCTTAGGTCATGATCCCAGAGTCCTGGAATTGAGCCCAACATCAGGCTCCTTGCTCAGTGGGGAGCCTGCTTCTTTCCTTCTGCCTGTTGCTCCCCCTCCTTGTGCGCTCTCTCTGTCAAATAAATAAAATCTTAAAAAAAAAAAATCCCAAAGAGTAAAATACCTATGAATAAAATGAATCAAGGAGGTAAAATACTTGCAAGCTGAAAACCACCATACATGTCTGAAATAAATTAAAGAAGACCTAAACAAATAGAAAGACCTTCTGTGTTCATGAATTTGAAGATTCAATGTTGTAAAGATGATAAAATTGATCTATAGATTAAATGAAATCCCTCTCAAAATTTCAAAGGCGGGGCAGCCTGGGTGGCTCAGCGGTTTAGCGCCGCCTTCAGCCCAGGGCCTGATCCTGGAGACCCCGGGTATCAAGTCCCACGTCGGGCTCCTTGCATGGAGCCTGCTTCTGCCTCTGCCTGTGTCTCTGCCTCTCTCTTTCTCATGAATAAATAAATAAAAATTTAAAAAAATTTTCAAAGGGGCATATTTTGCATAAATGGGCATAAAATTCATATGGAATTACAAGGGATCCCAAAGAGGTAAGACAATTTTGAAGAAGAGGAACCAAATCAAGGACTCCCATTTCCTGATTTCTGAAACTTACTACAAAACTGCATATCGAAACAGCATGACACTAGCCTAAGGATAGATGTATAGACCAATGGAATAGAATCAAGAGCCCAGACTCATAAACTCATACATCTACGGCCAATTGATTTTCAACAAGGGTGCCAAGATCATTCAATGAGGAAAAGAATAGTGCCCTTAACAAATGGTGGTGGGACAACTGGATATCTACATGCAAAAGAATAAAGTTGGACTTACTACATCACACCATATTAACAAAATAACTCCAAAAGGATCAATGACCTAAATATAAGAACTCAAGCCACACAGTTCTTGAAAATATAGGGGTAAATTATGACGACTTCGGATTTGGCAGTGGATTTGTCTCAGATATAACACCAAAAGAAAAAAATAGATAAACTGGACTTCATCAAAATTAAAAACTATTGTACATCAAAAGACATTATCAAGAAAGTGGCAAGAGACACCTTCAGAAGAAATTTGCTCATCATACATCTAATGAAGGTGTAATATTCAGAATATGCAAAGGTCTCTTACAACTTTTACAACTCTACGAGACATGCTAATTCAAAATGAGGGAGCAGCCCTTCTGCATTATTGATAAGATTATAAAATGGAGCAACTGTTATGGAAAACAGTACAGAGTTTCTTCAAAAAGTTAAAAATAGAACTTCCATTTGACCCAGCAACCCTGCTTCTGGGTTTGTATCTAAAAGAATTGAAAGCAGGGGCTCAAATAGATATATGCACATCTATGTTCACAGCAGCATTATTTATGCATTGGTGGTTCAGTGGTAGAGTTCTTGCCTACAATAGCAGCATTATTCACAATAGCTAAGGGTGGAAGTAACCCAAATATTCATCAACAGATGAATAAACAAAATGTATGTAGATACAATGGAATAATCTTTAGCTTGACAAAGGAAGGCTTCTACATGCTACAACATGGATGAATTTTGAAGACATTATGTTAAGTGCAATAAGCCAATCACAAAAAGACAAGTACTATATGATTCCATTTCTATGAATTTGACTACTTGAGATGCTTCATATAAACAAAGTAGAATGGTGGTTACCAGGGGTGGTGTAAGGGGGTGGGTGGTAGGAAGGAGGAGTTAATTCCAGTTTTGCAAGATGAAAAGGTTCTGGGGAATCTGTTTCACAACAATATGATATATGGATATATTTTAAAGGTTTATTTATGAGAAAGACAAAGAGCTCATGTGAGCAAGCGGGAGAGGGGCAGAGAGAGCGAGGGAGAGAGAAAATCTTAAACGGGCTCCACAGTCAGCACAAAGTCCAACATATGGGGCTGGATCTCTGGATCCTGAGATCATGACATGAGCAGAAGAATTCAGAGTCAGACACTTAACCAACTGAGCCACCCAGGCCCCCTGTGATTATATTTAACACTACTGAACTGTACACTTAGAAGCTATTAAGATGGTAAATTTTGTGGGTTTTGCCACAGTAAAAAAAAATACATAAGAAAAACCTGAGGAGTAGTCCTGGATTTTACTCTTTGCCTCACATGAACTCACTACTACTACTTCAGTGAAAACCATTAGAGCTAAAGAAAACATAATTGGGCAAAGTGCCTGAATAGTTTCCTATCTCTCCACAGAAGATATATAAGAGTCCAAGAGGTACATGAAAAGATGCTTAACCTCATTAGTTATAAGGGAAATGCAAATCAAAACCACAATGAGGCACCACTTCACACCCTGTAGAATGTGGAAAATAATGAAATAAGTACTGGCTAGGATGTTTAATGGGGACAGAGCTTCCCTTTTAGAGCCAGATAGAGGTGGTGGACGCACAACTTTGTCAATGTACCAAATGCCAATGAATTGTTTACTTAAAAATGACGAATTTTTTTATATTAATTTCACCTCATTACAAAAAAATTTCACAGGTTTTAAATGTCATTTGACCAACATTTTGTACATTAATACCAGATGATCAAACAGATTTAGTAGACTTGCAATTTTGAATGTGAAACAGGCCTAAACTCAAATCTTTGTGATATTGAAGTGGAAGATGGGATGTAATAATCTTGGAAAGTAAAATATTGTTTACCTGAAATGCAGGAATTTTTATTTCTTTAAAAAAATAGAGTAAATAAATAATAATCAATGTTCCTTTCTGCAGGACACGGCTTGAGAGTGCAGGCTTCAGAGTTGGACCTCCTGGGCTCCTATTCTTGTCTTCCCAGGACTATCAAATATGTTGTATCTTTCTCATGGCTTGTGTCCTTTTTTTTTTTTTTAAATTTTATTTATTATTTATGATAGTCACAGAGAGAGAGAGAGAGAGAGGCAGAGACACAGGCAGAGGGAGAAACAGGCTCCATGCACCGTGTGTCCTATTAGGAGCTGCATCACTGTGGACTCAAGATTTACTAAAATACATTCACTTAATCTCCCTCTACTGGCTGGTTCCCTACTACCACACTGTAATAGACTAATAATACCTACCAGAGCTGGGGTTATGATAATTTAACAAATATTTACTGAGCACTTATTTTTATGTGCCACGCACCTTGCTGTGTCCTAAGTGTTCCACAGTGAAGGTCAGACAGCGGCGATGGCCTAACTTGTCTTCTCGTAGAGGGCATAGACCATAAACACTGAGGCCAGAGAGCTAGGCTCTTGTCTCCGAGTCAAAGAACGAATCTCCGGGACAGAGAGTGAGTAAAGCAACAGAAGTGTATCAAGCAAGGAGACAGAGAAACGGTCTCAGGAGTGAGAGGGGTCCCAACAGGGTTGCCAACCTGGGCCCCCACGGACGGTCTTTTATTTAGAGCTGACTAGGGAGTTGTGGCCTTATCATTTGAGTGACGTCTTGGCTTGAGTAAGGACTGGTGGTAACATCTTTAATGGCTTCTCTTTTGGGCCTGGTTGTTTGTTGGTCACAGGTGGCGGTCACATAAAAGACACTTAGGGCAGGGTGGTCTGGTTTGTTTCCTTACCTCTGGGTTGTGGTGGTCGTTAACACCCCAGCCTTTAGGGGGTTTCTGTGAGCCCGATCCGCAGCCCGCCGCCTAGCCCCGTCTGTCCCTTACTCGAGACCATTTATGTATCCTGATTGAGTATGAGAAAGGAGGGCAGTGCTATCCCAGAGATGAGAAGGAGGACACTCTTAGGTAGCCAGGGGGCCAGGAAGAGCTTTTCTTGGGAGGGACATCTCACCGGAACGGACCTGCGTGCTATTAACACGCGGCCACAGGTGAATTTGGGGGAACTTGGAAGGACACGGGATGGGCAAGTGTTTAACTGCGGTGGGAAATGCTGCGTTTCCAGCAAGAGCGACGCAATTTTGCGTTGTAAGAAGATCCCAGAGGCAAGGCAGAGCCGGGAAGGCCATTTTAGGACGCACGGATGGTGGCCTGGACTTAGGGTAACGGGTTAGTGGCCTGCGCAAAAGGGCAGGTGCTGTGCCGGGACAGGAGCACGAGGGGAGGGAGCTCCAGACGAGCCCGGCCTTCAGGGCGTCCTGCTGCCAACAGCCGGGCCAGCGCAGGGCCAGCTTCAGGCGGCGTCTCAGGTGCAGGACAGGCCGACAGAGCTGAACTCCGCTCCCGCCCTTCTTTCCCGGTACCTGCAAAGGCAGACTGTCGGGGACCGAGCCGGCCTCCGCCCTGGCTCAGGGGCGCGCCTGACAGAGCCACCGGCGGGGAAGCCCAACCTTCAGAGAAACACCTGACCGCGACCGCCGGCCCCTCCCGCACCGCCCCACGCCAACTAGCCCCGCCTCCGGAAGTGCCGCCTACCCGCGCTCACTTCCGCTATCCCAGGCTTCCGCTTCTCTCGCGAGAACTAGAAGTGCCTATGAGATGAGGGCTAAGCGGAAGTCGGGTCTCTTTTTCGTGGCGCCTCCGAGGCGGTAGGCCGCTTCAGGATGAAGGTAGGAGTGGTGGAAGCTTTTGAAACGGGCTAGGGGAACGTGGGTCGGGCCCCCCAGAACACTGCCTTGCCGCAGCCCTCCTTCTCCAAAGTCCTAGGTCTAGGTGGGAAAGGGTCTGAGGCGGGAGAAGGCTTGTCGCTTTGGGGTGCAGGGGTCCTCGGGAGAGCGGATGGCGAGCGATTACAGCAGGAGCCGCGCCGGGCGGGGAGCGCCATGGTGGCGTCCTCGGGCCCAGCCCGACAGACGCGGCCCTGCTGCCTCTTCGGCTGCCTGTGGGCCGGACGGGCCGCGGCGGGCCCTTCGCCCCCGGAGGCTTTCCGCGAAGCTCGAGGAGAAATGAGCCCGGTCTTTTAGTGCGCTGCTTGTGCGTTATGAATGTGCACACACGCTTTAGCGGATGAAACCGATACGTCAGGGTTTCTGCTCCTTGTCTGGGGTTTACATAAAAGGCTTTGTGCAGTGGATTTACCTTTGCAAGTGGCTCTGCGGTTTTCTAAAACTCTTTCCCTCCCCTTAATCCTTAGCTGAACATCTCTTTCCCAGCTACTGGCTGCCAGAAACTCATTGAAGTGGATGATGAGCGCAAACTGCGTACCTTTTATGAGAAGCGTATGGCCACAGAAGTTGCTGCCGATGCTCTGGGCGAGGAATGGAAGGTTGGTTCCCGAATGAAACGGTCTCGGCTATTTGATAGCGCTGTTGGCCACGGGTGGAGTAGCGGGCTTCGATCTGGGGTCACTTCCACGTGCCCCTTTAAGGCAGCGCTATTACCCTGCGGCGTTATGGCCCTCAAACGGGAGAAGACCCCTGAAGTTCTGTGGGAAGTGCCAGCAAGGGTGGTTTGTGGGTTGGTTGCTCGATTGTACTTTGGTTTCATGACATAACTTTTCCCTCGCTGGAACGGTTACATCTGGTAAAAGAGGTTAGAAATAGGACTTGACTGAATTTGCTGACTAATCTTGGCATGAAAATCTAGACAAAACTGGGTGAGCTCAGAAAACTGAAATTCATACTGTTTTCCGCACACCCCCAGGATTTAAGGGTCGTGATCCTTTATTTTACAACGTGTGGTTGTGTCCCACAGGGTTACGTGGTGCGAATCAGTGGTGGCAATGACAAACAAGGCTTCCCCATGAAGCAGGGTGTCTTGACCCACGGCCGCGTCCGCCTGCTGCTGAGTAAGGGGCATTCCTGCTACCGACCCAGGAGGACTGGAGAGAGGAAGCGCAAATCTGTTCGGGGTTGCATTGTGGATGCCAATCTCAGTGTTCTCAATTTGGTTATTGTGAAAAAAGGTGAGGTGTACTTGTGTTCTTGAATTTAGTTTTTGTTGACATTGTTTTAAAAGCTGATAATCCAGATGTTTTTCATTTGCATTATCCACAGTTTCTTTACCAGTGCATAAACAGTAATTTAGAGTTTTTGTAAGAAAGTTGTGGAATTAAAAAGGTCTGATCACTTCCTCTTTTAGGGGAGAAGGATATTCCTGGACTCACGGATACTACTGTGCCTCGTCGCCTGGGGCCCAAAAGAGCCAGCAGAATCCGAAAGCTTTTTAATCTGTCGAAAGAAGACGATGTCCGCCAGTATGTTGTTAGAAAGCCCCTAAACAAAGAAGGTACGAGGATTTTGCTTAATTTCATTTGTAGCATCTTGTATGCATGTTAATAAATGTATTTACGGGGAGAGGGTCAAGACAGGCACTTGTTAAATCTGATGCTTGTCTGCAGTATTACAATTTTACTTGAAGTTTTGCCTGTGCTCCTGATGTAGAAGTTTATCTGAAAATAAGTTATCAGAAGTTCATTACTTTTGGGTTAGGAATCGGTAAAATGATAGAAAATTCTGGGACTATGATTGAAAACCCTCAGTCCCACCACTTTTGCTTTCTTTGCATATTAGAGGTTCTGTCTGTTTGCAGAAGTAGTGCTTTCGTTGCCTGAAGTTGCTTTTAACTCCTGGCTCTTTTTAATCTGAGCTGTGGATAGGAATAGTAGGAGTTGTGGCTGTTAGAAGAAATACACTTTATTCAGAATACTAGAAGGTGTTTGGGGTTTTGGAGTTATAATATTTTAAGATGGCATACAGATGCGCAGTTTGTTAGAGGACATAACTCCTCACTGGTGAGGCTCTGTAACGTTATTTCTCTAGTAAAGTGTATGCATATTTACTTAGGTTATGTGGAATAAAGAGGATGTCAGTTCAGGTTGGGTTTTTCTGAATAATGTGAAAAAAATTGGTTGGCACTGGGGATTTAAGCCTGGCATATAGCAACTGCTCATGAGTCACTCCAAATACCTGAACTACCTATGTGCAAGGTAGTAGAAGTGTTGATGGTATAGTATAAAAGGACAAGTAACTCGCATGTGGTTTACACTTTAAAAAGAAATGCCAGATACATGGTGGTTGCCCATTGTCAACTCCCCTGGCAAGATCACCAGTGTAATAGGTGTTCTAGTTAACAGGTGTGTATAGAATGGTTCTTACATCTTTATAATTAAAGGATGGGTTGACTACTTTTTAACAAACCTGAGCAGTTGAGTATTTCGTTTTAGAATATATGCTTGGGCTATGTTTGTTATTCCCACCAGGCATCTATTAAACTCAAAGACTTCTGTCCCAAAGCAGATCTATGATCCATAGAATTTGGGATGTATAGATGACACAGGCTAAATGAAGATACTCTATGAACAATGTGCTGCACGTTCTAACGTTAATGGTTTCATTCCCCAGACTGGCAGGATCTGCCTTGGCAAATACTAGATTTGAGCATAAATAGGATTTCAGAGTGTGGTTAGGATAGTGGTGCAGGTGGAACTTTACTTAGTTTTCATAGACAAGTAATATATACACAGTTCTACAGTTTTAAAATAATGTCCCTGTATCTTACAGTATAAAAATATATCTAATTGTGGAAGAGACTTGAGTCCCCCAAACAGAGTAGCTTAAATTGATGTGTGGTCTTGAAGTTGACATCCAAACTAGTGGTGTAGTTTAACGAGGTGTTTTAGGATTAAATATGCTAATTAGGAAAAGACTGGCACCTAGTAGACAAAGTTAATCTGTTTACTTCAGAAGGACTTACCAGTTTACATTGATAATATTTAGCACATCTTGGCTTTTTCTTAAGGTAGTATTTCAAGTTAAATGGTTCAGATTTTACTTCAAAGGCCTCACACAGGTAAGTTTTCCTAGATATTCCTGTAATATTAAAAACGTAGATGTAGATCCTAATGAACATTGAGAAGTGATTGAATCATCTGAATTTTCAGGTAAGAAACCTAGAACCAAAGCACCCAAGATTCAGCGTCTTGTTACTCCACGTGTCCTCCAACACAAACGTCGGCGTATTGCTTTGAAGAAACAGCGTACTAAGAAAAATAAGGAAGAGGCTGCAGAATATGCTAAACTTTTGGCCAAGAGAATGAAGGTAAATCAAGAAGATTGAGGGAGGGAGAGTCAGGCCTGACTTTGGATTTTTAACCCAGACAAGCTATAACTGTTTGTTTTGTTTTGTTTAGGAGGCCAAAGAAAAACGCCAGGAACAGATTGCCAAGAGACGGAGGCTGTCCTCTCTGAGAGCTTCTACCTCTAAGTCTGAGTCCAGTCAAAAATGAGATTTTCTAAGAGTGACAAAATAAATAAGATCAGACACCAAATCTCTTTGACTTTTCATTGATGACAAAAATTGATAAATGGAGGGTGAGATCATAGTAAAGGGAATATAGTTGACAGCGATCTGATGGTGGATAAAGCAAGCAAGAGATAGTTGTCCTTCAAGGTGAGAGGCTGAAACCATATGATAACACTGGGAGAGATGGGCAGACCAGGGTTTCTTTGAGGATGGGTGAGTGGCTCTGGAAAGGTTTCTCAGCATATAAGGGGGTACCTGTTTTTTTCAGCGAGGCAAGGAACAGTTTGGGGGAAATGAAGGACTAGAACTATTAATCTGTTGTACACTTTATTTTGAGGAATACAGTTTTAAAGATCTATACACAATACATGAAAAGTGCCCTTAAGAAGGTGGACATTTGTCATATAAAAATACCTTGTTAAAAGCATAGTTAATTGATAGCATTTTTAAACAGTTCACAAAGCTTTTAAAACCAGTGCAAATTTTATTAACAAAAGCTTTTCAATTCTAGTGAATTGTTATTCATGCATTTTATGATTTCACACTGTGCCTTTACAAAGCACTTGGATCCATGAAGTATGCAAAGGAAGGAATCTACTTTTTCTAATGAAGCCTGTCTAGTTCATAGTAATTGCAGTTAAAATGAACTTTTACAGACTAGAAGGCTCTTTAAAGGCACGTTAGGTTTTAAGGGCAAAGAACTGGAGTTTACATTTTAACCACAGGAGTAGGATTTTCAAACTGCTTTAACAGGGACTGAAGCTGTGCTTGGCAATTATAATGTGTATGAGTCACTTGGGGATCTGACCAAAAATGCAGATAGTGATTCAGAAGATTTGTGGCCCCAGGTTCTACATTAAGTTCCCAGCTGATAGCAATAATGCCAGCTCACAGACTGGACTAGCTGAGAATTGAGAAGATGATTAGAAAGGAGATCCCCACATGTACTGAAAAGCTATAGACCATGAAAAATCCTAACTTGCAGTTGTTTTATATAAATTAAGGTCAAACTAAAGGCTGAAAAGGAAAGTATTTGTAAATGATTACCAAAATAAAAATAAAATACTGTAGTGACTTAAAGGCAAGTCTGGTGTATAGCCCAGAGTCCTGTACTAACCAACACCTGGTTGATTCTAATGCACAAAATATGAGAATCCACTACCCTACTTGTATTAGGGAGTGCAGTCACTGAAGGGGACAAAACTACTTTTCAAAAGGATGTACCAAGAATGAAGCAACAATTGAATATCCCACAATTATGGGGAGTCTTAGGCTTACTTAGTTTAAACATGCAGGATGCTATAATTAACCTATAAAATGCAGCTAAAATTAGATTATTAAAACCAGTATAAATGCTAAGCATCTGGACTTTCAGAGACTAGAATTTCTCAGGCTTTTAAGTTTCATACGTTGCTATAGTTGCTATAAGTCATTGTAGACATTTGTAAATCTGTGGATAATGACTGCATATCTGGCTTTTTGGTTTTGTTTGCGGTGAACTTTTAGTGGTCCCCTTTCTGTGGTAGGTGCTAGAAAAGGCCTTTATGCACTTTGAACACAAATCAGTCCCTATTTCTAAAGGAGAGCAGCAGGTTAAGTTTCCAATGTATAATGGCTGAGTTCTTTTAGAATGTTATAAAAAGTTACTAGAAAATGTATACTTTGGTACAGAATAGCCAAATCTTAAGTGAGATCTTTATTACACGTCAATAGGAAGTGCTTTGGTAAGTAATTTAGTTCAAGTTAAGTCTACAGAAATGGAAAACAATACTGGAACTCTATAAATAACAAAGGTTAGAATTGTACACATTTCAGAAGCCTTAAAAATGTGACAGACAAGCACAGCAAACTTAAGAATTTTCCATTTTATTCAACCTCAAGTTTATATGCAAGGTAATTCCAAACTTTGTTGCGGCAATACGTGTTGAAAGTACCAAGTGTTAAGTTGCAAAAATATATACTCTGAGACAGTGCAAATGATCCACTTTTAAGGTATTGAGAGTTGTACATAATTTCTGACAAGTTATTTCACTTAGCAATTCCATAATAAATTGAAGCAAAATCTGCATAGGTTAGATTAACCCTGAAATGTTGAAAGACTGGTGTGCTATAAATTTTTAAGAGATTACACCAGGTGGGAGATTTGTGCTTGTTAACTCTACCACCTGGAAATATTTTTATCAACTGATTAGTCATCTGCATGATTACTGTAAAAGCACACATAACCACTGGCTTTTTAAACGATGCAGAGAGTTAAGGCAAACGTTAACTGTTCTTGAGGGCAGTTTTTAATGAAAGGCATGATAAATGTCAGGCATGTGAGGTCATGATTTTCTTGAACCTACTGGCAACAAGCTCAATAAGCTTTAACATTTTAAGACTTAACTGATCCATTCTAAAAAAACAGTATTTACAAATGCACAAATAATAAGCATACAAATCTAAATATTATACAAGAATAAAATTTCTGTGTGCAGTGCAAGTTTATCCCACAGGTTTTTAAAAGTGACCAATTTATGTACCTGAACAATTTCAGGTCCAAAAAATAAACACGAGCATTTTAAGCATGTTCCAATTTTGTAAATTATGAGGCTGACTTAATTTCATTTAAACTATATAATTGGCTCATTTACTCCAATCTTAAAGCTGTTGCAAATTAACATGATACTGGGAAGAGGATGAAAAGTAACTTGGATATTCAAGATACAATCCACTAGGAAAAGAATACATAATTATGATTGGTGAAGATATAAAGGCAAGGCTGTCATCAGATTTTAATTTTGATTAATGACTACAACTGAGTTTAGTAGTAGTCATTTAAGTTGAAGACCCCTTTCAGAAAATTGTATTGCAACACGCAGTCTAAGAATTTTAATAAATATAATATGGCTGTACATACAAATACCTACACAGCCACACATATATACACACATACACAAATAGTTGCTCTTATAATTGAAATTTCATTTGTTTTGGGGTTAGTCAAGTTTACATTAAACCACTATTCCCCAAAACCAATAACTTCAAATATAAACAAAATGCCAAGAATGAATATCGTTTCTCATTATCAAACTACACATACTGAGAAATCCAATAACGATTTTCAAGCAGAGGCAAGTGAAACATTCAGAAGTTGCAAACCTTCAGATATTAACCCTGGAATATTTTTATGGCATTTTTACGTCGCGAGATGATTGAGTATAAGTTACATTTCATTATATATTGTCCCAAGAGTTAACCTCATTTCACTTTCATCAATTGTTAGCATTTGGAACAAACCTGGATGTCTGCCAACTGAATCTATTCCCTCAAGCTTTGTGTGTTTTAAAATCTGGTGAACATCTTATTTAAATGAGAGGTGCTCCAAAACACTTCCTGCACCATTCCACACTGATACTTGGTGGAGCATCAATTTTCTGCAACTTTTCAAGACTCTCTGAAGATAGATTATTGTATGCAACTCCATATTCATTGTCAAAAGCCTCTGAAAGACATTTTCAAAAATGCAGTTGTAATTTGTTAAACAAAAGCTGTAAACTGAAAAATGGTAATCAAGTAATTTCATATATATCTATAAACTGCATATTTGAAAGTAGAAATCTTTTGAAAGGTTAAGTGCATTTACCCATACCAATTACAATTTTATAAATTACTTCAGAAAATGAACCTCCTTTAGTAATCCTTAATTAACCAACTTACCAATATCAATATTCTCTCTTCCAAGAGATACTAATGATAAGAAGAGGATTTCTCGGTATAAACTCCTATAAAACAAATATTTTTAAAGTTAATAGGCACAGCGCATAAAAATACATACATGAAGGTTTTGTAAAATGGTGAACAATAAGTTCTACAGTCTAGTCAACAGTAATGTGTCCATGTCAGTGTCCTAGTTTCGACAACACTACAGTTAAGAGATGTTATCTTTGGGGGAAGTTGGGTGAAAAATATGCTGAACTCTAGGCTACTTTTGCAACTTACTTTGAATTTCTATTTCAAGTTAAAAAGTTATGGATAAAAAATGTTAGGGATGTAAAGTTTCATACCAAAACCTATTTTAAATGGCGTGTTTTAACATTGTTATAATATTTTAAAACCATAAATACAGTTGACCCTTGAACATGGGGTTGAATTTCATGGGTCCAGCCATAGTATTTTTTCCAATACAGGAGAGTACTATAAAGGTGTTTTCTTTAATAGCTTTAAGAATTCATTATATAATACAACATACAAAATGTGTTAACTGTTTATCATATCATTGCTGGGACTTCTGGTCAACAGCTATGAAGTTCTGGGGTAGTCAAAAATTATACATAGATTATCAACTGCACGGAGGGATCATTTAAGGGTCAACTATAATAGGTAACTGTTTTAACTCTACTTTCCAATTAAAATTTGCAAAAGCAGTCACCTCTCATTTGCCACTTGACAAAGTAACAATTTTTAAGTGAGTTAGGAGTCTAAACCCTTGGACACAGTATAAAAGGTGGTATGGTCTCTTTGCTATTTAACCCAACAATAAAGGATGAACTATATTTATTTGGTTTGTGAACATAAAAGTGTTACAAATCAAACCTTAAAAATTAGCTTCTTAGCGGAGTTGTTAAAAATGAAGGAACGCTTAAGAAATGATTTCAGAAATTAACATAGAAAAAAAATTAGAGTAATGCAGATTCTGATAATGCTTCATATGATCTTTGTGTAGAAGCTTCAGAAGCCAAAACATGTCATTTCTAATTTTCCTTCCCTGCCTTAAAACTACAGATGCTTGAAACTACCTGCTCTTTAGACTGTGAAGGTATTTATCTTCAAAGATGCCATAACTAAAGAAACTTGTAAAGGACCTGGAAACTTAGTATTTGGTAGAATTTATTATGTCACCTTTTCTGAAGTTTCCACTGGAAAATTCACTAACATTGAGACTGGGATGAGTACTGATCTAAAGTATGTTAGCAGATAATAGTAAGAGGATTAGGAAACCTCCATATCCTTTGTTATTCAGTCTTTTCATGACTTTTCTAAATGGTTTCTATTCATAAACAGATTTTTGTTTTTTTATATCCCACAAAGAAATAAAATATAAGTTGTGCAGGTATGACAGGGTCTGAACAAGTAGTACATATGTATAACATCACTGTTAACAAATTCATAGGTTTCCAGTGAACACCAATAATGTTCCCAAAGACTCAGTACATTTTAGACATGAATGAATTACCTCCTAAAATTTAACCTATTCCTCCACACAGAACTTTTAGTATGTTTGCTCAAGTATGAGCAGATACATTTGGGCAGCACTTTTGAAACAATCAGGTGTTCTACACTGAGTATTTTTCTTTTATACCTAGAGATATTTTAAAAATAATACTTAAACATGAAATTATTTTGAGTGGCATGAAGCAAAAACTGGATTCTTACCTTTGTCTTTTCATGTCTGGTTTTATTAGCTGTGAAAGTAGATTGATGGGCTTAAGAACATCATTATGTTGAATACTCTGCCTGATGGTTTCCACTAAAGTGCTTGTTGCTTCTTGTTCCTCTGACAGCAGAGACAATTTCTTTTCAGAATCTAGTAAAAACACAGTAAGAATAATTATTAAAAAAAAAATTTCCCCCAGACCTGTAGCATTTTCTAGTCTTTTATTCAACATCACCATCCCTACCCCCATCCCTTAAGGGTAAAATTACTTGTCAATGTGACCAGCTCAAAACTACTTTTCCTACTTTCTTCAGATAGGAAAGGCCTGTCCCTTTGCCTTTTCCCTGAATGTAGGGATTGCTGCTTCAAGTTGGGATGTGATAGCTTATACTCCAGCAGCAATCTTGTGACCTGAACCAACCTCAACCTATGGGAAGGTAAGACCCAACACCAGGGACCTGGGTTGCTGATGACAGAGGAGTTGCCTACCAATATATATTAGGTATATACTGGGATTGAATCATGCTAACATTAAAAATATACAAAATCAGGGTGCCTGGGTGGCTCAGTCAGTTAAGCGTTCAACTTTTGGATTCAGCTCAGGCCATGATCTTCAGGTGAGAACAAGGCCCGAGAGGGGCTCCACCTACACTCAATGTGGAACCTGCTTCAAGGTTTTCCATCTCCCTTTACTCCTCCTTCTGTTCATGCTCTCAAAAATAAATAAATAGATAGGTAGATAGATAGATAGATAGATAGATAGATAATAAATAAATAAATAAAACTAAAAATAAAAAAATCAAAAAAGTGTTCTTGACCCAGAGAAAAGGGAAAACTTTAATACTGCAGGTAACTCCAGCAACCACACAATTTGATTTACACCCATGTTAGTTGAGATGGAATATGTATCCAGTGGCTCCCCCAGTCAGCCACATTTACAGTGTCTGTCATAAAACTAGTTATTGTATTTTTCATACAACACAGCCACTTAATAAAGGCAACTAGTAGAACTTCATTTGTGTTCAAAGAAACAGCAAAGTTCTCTGTTATAAGAGGAAATAATGGCTGCTATGTGTTTTGATTCTAGCTCTTCTACCTGCTACATGATGACCTTTAAATATATTTGATTTTTATGTTATGCTGTGATTTTAGAACCTGAAATATAATCTGCAACTTCATTGTTTCTCCTATAACTCAGTTTTTTGTTTTTTTTTTTTTTTATAACTCAGTTTTTTAATTAACAAAGAACTTTGTTCTTTTTCAAGATTGTCTGAGCTATTTTAGGTCCTTTAAATATCTACGTGAATTTTAGAATTCACGTCAATTTCTGTAAAAAAGACACTTTGATTTTTGGTAGAGATTGTGCTTGATCTGTAGCTCAATTTGGAAATACTGCACTGCCATCTTAATATTAAATCTTCCAATCTATAAACATGGGATTTCTTACATTTAGGTCTTCCTCAGTTTTATGCTGCTTCTGCTTTATTTTTTCCTATTTTATTATTTTTAAAGATTTTATTTCAGAGACAGAGCATGCAAGGAGGGGGAGGAGTAGAAGAAAAGGGAGAGAAATCCTCAAGCAGACTCCCCACTGAGCTCGGAGCCCCATGGGGGACTTGATCCTGGGACCCTGAGATCATGACCTAAGCAGAAGAAATCAAGAGCCGGATGATCAGCCAACTGAGCCATCTAGGACCCCTCTATTTTATCCTTTTTATTTTTTTTTTATTTTTTTATTAATGATAGTCACAGAGAGAGAGAGAGAGAGAGAGAGAGAGAGAGAGAGGCAGAGGGAGAAGCAGGCTCCATGCACCGGGAGCCTGACGTGGGATTCGATCCCGGGTCTCCAGGATCGCGCCCTGGGCCAAAGGCAGGCTCCAAACCGCTGCGCCACCCAGGGATCCCTATTTTATCCTTTTTAATGCTATTATAAATGGAATTCTTGCTTTCATTTTTGAATTATTCATTGAAAATATATGGTAATACTTAATTTCTATGTATTGATCTTATATCCTGCAACTTTGCTGAATTTATTACTTCCATATAATGTGTCTATTCTTCTTAGGATTTTAATCTGTTAGAGCATATAATCTACAAATATAGTTTTGTTTCCTCCTTTCCAATTTGGATATATCTTTTATTTTCTTGCCTAATTGCTCTAGTAAGAACCTCCAGCATAATGTTGAACAAAACAGGAAAAAAGACATCCTTGCCTTGTTCTTGTACTTAAGGATAAAGTATTCAGTCTTTTACCATGAAGTATGTCAGCTGTGGGTTTTCATAGATACTCATAATCAGGCTGAGGAAGTCTGTTTCTATTCCTAGCTTGTTAAGTGTTTTTACAATGGGTGATAGATTTTGTCACATGCTTTAGCTGACTAAGCCTATTAAGTTGATCATGTGGATTCTGTCCTGTATTCTATTGGTATGTTAGATTACATTACTTGATTTTCAAATATTAAACCAACACTGTATGACTAGGATAAACTACACTCACTCATGATAAACAGTCTTTTTTTCTGTATTGATGGATTTAGACTGGTAGTATTTTGTTGAGGATATTCATGTCGATATTCATAAGTGATACAGATTTTTTTCTTATGGTGTCTGGTTTTTTTCTATCTGTATCATACTGGCCTTCTCACCAAATCTCCACTATTTCCAAGAGTGCTCTTGGGCTTGAACTTCTCCACACTGTTCCAAATAAAGTCATTTCCTTTGGGGAAGGTTTTAGAGCTCAATGTTCTGATGGCCTGTTTCTTCCCTTGGGTAAAAATCTCTGAGCCACTGTTCTAGAGCTGGGGCTGGGAACAGTGGCCCTTTTCTTGGAATGACACTTCTGCTTTGTGAACGGGGGGGTTGGGTGGGGGCAGTTGATTCTGGGCTTTTCAGCTTGTCTCTCCTGGCATAATACCTCTATGAGCAAGATGGGCTGAGAACTGAGGCCCCTGTATTCATTGCTTGCTGAAGCTGAGATAGAAATGAATGGGTGCCAGGCGGAGGACGTGAGCATCTATCTCTCCTGGAATTTAGCCTCTGCTTTATAGAGCTGGGAGAATGAGAACTGCTGGCAGTCTGTCTTTCCCAGGGAGATGCTGTAGTTCTTAGCTAAGAGCTGGGGGTAGAAGTGGGGAGTGGGAAAGAACAGAAAATTGTAGCTCAAATGCCACAGAAACTTACTGTTTTTACTGAAATTCAGTATATTTTCTTGAACAAATGTTTTGTTTGTTCTGTATGTACCCTTAGACATTACTTTCTAAAAATTTTTATTTTTGAGGGGTGCCTGGCTGGCTCAGTCAGTTGAGTGTTCTCTTGATTTCGGCTCCGGTCATGATCTCAAGGTCATGAGATTGAACCCCAAACTGGGCTCTGCGATGGGCGTGGAGCCTCTTCCTTAGGATTCTTTATCTTTCCTCTATCCCCCTACACTGTTCATGCTCTCTCTTAAAAAAAAAAAAAACACAAAAAACTGTTGAAGTATATAGTTGACATACATTTTATTATTATTTAAGCATTTTATTATTAATATATGTTATATATTAATAATAATATGAATAATATGAATAGTATTCAGGTGTTCAACACAGTGATTTGGCAATTCTGTATTTCATCACAATAAGTGTATCATCGCCATCTGTCATCATAAAACACTGTTGACTATATTAACTTTGCTGCAGTTCTCATTCTCTGTGACTTTATTATATAACAGGAAGTTTCTATCTCATAATCCCCTTCATCTATTGTGTCCATTCCTCACCTTTCTCCCTATTGGCAACTATCAGTTTGTTCTCTAAATTTACGACTCTCTTTCTAGTTTTTTTTTTTTAGTTTCCACATATAAGTGGAACCGTACAGCATTTGTCTTTCTCTAGCTTATCTCATTTAGCATAATGCCCTCAACATCTATCCATGATACTGCAAATGGCAAGATCTCATTTTTTTAATGTCTGAGTAATATTCCATTATGTAATATTCCACACACATCTTCATTATCAATTCTTATCTGTTGAGGGACACTTGGATTACTTCCATATTTTGGCTACTATGATGCTGCAATTAACACACGGGTGCATATATCTTTCAAATTACTGTTTTCTTTGGGTAGATACCCAGTATTACTGGATCATATGGTATTCTAGACTTAATTTTTTTAAGATTATTTATTTATTTATTTACTTACTTACTTACTTATTTATTTATTTATTTATTTATTTTGGCGGGGGGGGGGCAGACATAGGCAGAGGGAGAAGCTGGCTCCATGTAGGGAGCCTGACGTGAGACTTGATCCCGGGTCTCCAGGATCACACCCTGGGCTGAAGGCGGTGCTAAACTGCTAAACCACTAGGGCTGCCCCCAATTTAATTTTTAAATTTAAAATTTACAAACCGGGATCCCTGGGTGGCGCAGCGGTTTGGCGCCTGCCTTTGGCCCAGGGCACGATCCTGGAGACCCGGGATCGAATACCACGTCGGGCTCCCGGTGCATGGAGCCTGCTTCTCCCTCTGCCTATGTCTCTGCCTCTCTCTCTCTCTGTGTGACTATCATAAATAAATAAAAATTTAAAAATAAATAAATAAAATTTACAAACCTCCATACTGTGTTCCACATTGTCTGCAACAATTTACATTCCTACCAACAGTGCACAAGGGTTTCCTTTTCTTTACATACTCACCAACACTTGTTATCTCTACTTTTTGATACTAGCCATTCTGACAGGTGAAGTTCACTGTGGTTTTGATTTGAATTTCCCTGATAGTTAGTGATGTTGAGCATCTTTTTATGTCTCTTGGCCATGTGAATGTCTTCTTTAGAAATGTCTTTGAAGGTGATCTGCCAATTTTTTAATTGGATGGTTTATCTGTTGAGTTATGGAAAGTTTTTTTTTTTTAAAAAAGATTTTATTATTTGACAGAGAAAGAGAGAGAGAACACAAGCAGGGGGAGGCAACAGAGGCAGAGGGAGAATCAGGCTCTCCACCAAGCAGGCTGCCTTTTCATTTTATTGATGGTTTCCTTTGCTGTGCAAAATCTTTTTACTATGATGTAGTCCCAACAGTTTATTTTTGCTTTGGTTTCCCAGCTTGAGGAAACACATGCATAAATATGTTGCTTATGCCGAAGTCCAAAGAGATTACTGCCTAGGTTTTCTTTTGGAGTTTTAGATTTTAGGTATCACATTTAGGTCTTTAATCCATTTTGAGTTTATTTTTGTATAAGATATAAGAAAATCACCCAGTTTCATGCTTTTGCATGTAGCTATCCAATTTTCCAAACATCATTTATTTAAAAGACTTTTTCTCCATTATGTATCTCTTGCCTCCTTTGTTATAGAGTAATTGGCCATATAGGTGTGGATTTATTTCTGGGCTCTGTATTCTGTTCCATTGATCTATATATCTAGTTTAGGGCCAGTACCATATTGTTTTGATTACTCTAGCTTCCTGTAGTAGATCTTGAAATCTGGGATTGTGAACCTCAAGCTTTGTTCCTCTTTCTCAAGATTACTTTGTCTATTTGGGATTTTTTTTTTAGTTCCATACAAATTTATGATAATTTGTTCTAGTTCTGTGAAAAATGCTATTGGTATTTTTTATACAGATTGCATTGAATCCATATATTGCTTTGGGTAGTATGGGCATTTTAATGATATTAATTCTTCCAATCCATGAACATGGTATATCTTTTCATTTATTTGTGTCATCTTCAATTTCTTTCATCACTGTCCCACAGTTTTCAGAGTACAGGTCTTTTATCTACTTTGTTAAATATATTCCTTGATATTTTTTCCTTTTTGGTACAATTGTAAACAAAATGTTTTCTCAATTTCTCTTCCTATGTTATTAGTGTAGAGAAATGCTATCAATTTCTGGGTATTAATTTTTCTATCTTGCAACTTTACTGAATCTTAAGAGTTTTTTTGTGAAGTCTTTCAGGGTTTTCTATATATAATATCATGTCATCTTCAAATAGGAAAAATTTTACTTTCTCCTTTTGAATTTGGATGTCTTTTAATTCCTTGTCTGACTGCCACAGTTAGGACTTTCAGTAGTACACTGAATAAAAGTGGTAAGGGTAGACATCCTTGTCCCTGATCTTAAAGAAGAGTTTTTAATTTTTTACTACTGAGTATAATGTTAGTGTGGGTTTTCATATATGGCTTCCATTATGTTGAGGTATGTTCCCTCTAAACCCACTTTGTTGAGAGTTTTTATCATGAGTGGATATTCTACTTTGTCAAATGCTTTTTCAGCACCTAATGAGATGATCACATGGTTTTTATCCTTCCTGTTAATCACACTAACTGATTTGCGAATATAAAACCATTCTTGTGTCCCTGAATAAATCCTTCTTGATTGTGGTGAATGATCCTTTTAGTATATTATTGAATTTGGTTTGCTAATATTTCATTGAGGATTTCTCCATTTATGTTCATCAGGGATACCGGCCAACAGTTTTCTTTTTACATAGTGTCTTTATCGGGGTTTGGTATCAGGGTAATGCTGACCTTGTAGAATGAATTTGGAAGTTTTCCTTCTTCCTATATTTTTTGGGTAGCGTAAGAAGACCAGGTGTTAACTCTTAAATGTTTGGTAGAATTCACATGTGAAACCATCTGGTCCTTGATTTTTGCTTGTTGGGAGGTTTTTTTTGATTACCAGTTCAACTACATTACTAGTAATCAGTCTGCTCAGATTTTCTATTTCTTTCTGATTCAATTTTGGAAGATTGGGAATTATCCATTCTAGGAATGGATAATCTAGGAATTATCCATTTCTTCTAGGACCAATTTATTGGCATGTAATTTTTCACAGTGTTATAATCCTCTGTATTTTTGTGTTATTTTTCCTCTTTCACTTCTGATCTTATTTATCTGAGACCACTTTTTTTCTTAATGAGTCTGCCTAAAAGGTTTATCAATTTTATCTTTTCAAAAAAAAAACAGCTCTTGATTTCACTGATTTTTTCTATTTTTTTGTCTCTATTTCTTTCCACTCTAATCTTTATTATTTCCTTCATTTTAACTTTGAGCTTTGTTCTTTTCCTAGTTCCTTTAGATGTTAGAGGTTAGTTTGTGATTTTTGTCATCTTTTGACATAGGCCTGTGGCACTGTAAACTTCCCTCCTAAAACTGCTTTTGCTGCACCCCAAAGATTTTAGACTATTGTGTTTCTATTTCCATTAATCTACATGTATTTTTTAATTTTCTCTGATTTTCTTCATTGACCCATTGTTTGTTTAATAGCATGTTGTTAAGCCTTCACCTGTTTTGTGTTTTTTCCAGTATTTTTCTTGTCACTGATTTCTAATTCCACACTGTTGTGGTCAGGAAAGATGCTTGATAAGATTTCAGTCTTCTTAAATTTATTAAGATTTGTTTTGCAGCCAACATTGATCTATCCTGGACAATGTTCCATATGCACCTGAAAATAATGTGTTTTGAAATGGAATGTTCTACATATATCTCTGTTAAGTATGTTTGGTCTAATGTGCCATTCAAAGCCAGTTTCCTTCTTGATTTTCTCTCTGGATGATCTACCCATTGATGTTTAAGTGGAGTGTTAAAATTCTCTATTATTGTATTTCTGTGAATTTGCCTCAATTTCCTGTGAATATTTGCTTTATATATTTAGGTGCTCCTATATTCAATGCTTAGATATTCGCAACTGTTATATCCTATCTTTGGACCGATCCCATTATCACTATGTAAGGCTCTTCTTTGTCTCTTGCTATACTCCTTGTTTTAAATTCTATTTTTTGTCTGATAAAAGTATTGCTACCCTGGTTGCTTTTGTTTCATTCGCTTTCATTTGGATGGAATATCTTTTTCCATCCCTTCACTTTCATTCTCTATATATCTTTAGATCTAATGTGAATCTCTGGTCAGCAGCATAGAGATGGGTTTCATTCCCCCACCCCCCCATCCATTCCGTCACCCTCTGTCTTTTGATTTGAATATCTAATCCATTTACATTTAGTCATTATTGATAGGCATATACTTATTGCCATTTTGTTGTTTTCTGGTTGTTTTTGCAGTTCTTTTCCTTTCTTCTTCTCTTGCTCTCTTTCCTTGTAGTCTGAGGCTTTCTTTAGTGTTATGCTTGGATTCTTTTCTCTTTATTATTATATTTCGTATCTATACAGGTTTTTGATTTGTGGTTACCATGGGATTCAAATGTAACATTATATGTATATACCATTCTATACTAAGTTGATGGTCACTTAATTGAACACATTTTTAAAGCACAAAATTTTTACTCCCCCTCCATGTTTTATTTATACAATGTTCCTATTTTACTTTGTGTATTCCTTAACTAATTTTTGTAGATATAATCCTGTCATAATTTTCTTCTATTTATGGCCTTTTCCTTTCACGTGAAAAATTCTTAACATTAAGGCTTATTTAGTATGATGAACTCAATTTTAACTTTGCTTTTGGAGAAACTTTCTCTCTCTTTCAATTCTGAATGATAAGCTTGCCAGGGGGAGTAGTCTTTGTTGTAGGTTTTTTTGTTTGACCATTTGACTATGTCATGCTCCTCCATTTTGGCATGCAAAGTTTCTGCTGAGAAATGAGCTGATAGACTTATGGGGTTTCCCTTGTATGTAATGGTTTTATTTTCTCTTGCTGCTTTTAAAATTCTCTAGCTTTCTTTTTGCTGTTTTAACTGTGTGTCTTGGTGTGGCCTGCTTGGGTTCATCTTCTTAGGGGCTTTCTGTGCTTGCTGGACCCGGATATCTATGTCCTTCTCAGAGCAGGGAAAATCTTTTATTTGGGATATATTCCTCTGTCTCTTCATTTTTTCTAACTCTGTGTTTGCTTCTCTATATTATGTAGGTCAGCTGTATCTCCTGGTCTTGAAAAGTAGTGGGCTTGCATAGAAGAGGTCCTGGTACCCTACAACACAATCCCCCACTCACTAGGACTAGGTACTCCGCAAGTTTTCTCTGTATGGGCTGCGTGTGTCCTCTTATTGTGGCTGAGCTGTGAATTTTGTGGACATGCTGGTGAGTGGGGATGGCCCTCAGCCTAGCTGGCTGCAATAAACCACTAGGTATATTGGGCAGGGTTTAAGAGGGCTGGCTGCAGCCATCATGAGCCCACTGGTAGGTGGGGCTGCCACTCAGCCTAGCTGCCTGCAATTTGCCTGTACCACAGCTGTGGGCACACTGATGGGTAAGGCTTGCTTCCTGTGTAGTTATGAGGCCTAACTGCAGACATACTGGTGTGTGGGGGTGTTTAAATCTTTGCCCCTCAGGGTATGAGTCACTTTGGAGGCAAGTGAGGCAAGTAGGTTTATGTGGAATGTCAGAGAGGGGCATGCGGTACTGGCAAGGTACATGGAAACTGTTAATACTGGCTCCCCCAAATGTCTAGCCATCTAGGCTGGGGGAAGGCAAGAAAAACAGTGCCTGCCACCGTTTCTGTTCCCAGAGAAATATGCAGATCCCTGCCCCTTTGGCACATACCTTAAAAGTAGTCAATAAGCCCCTTTCACATATATCCTAGGCACTTTTCAAACTGCTGCTTCTTTGCTGTGTTCTGGTGAATTATTTAGCATGCTGGTTCTTTAAAGGTGGAGACTCAGTTTCCCATTGTCCTCTGGCTCTCCTGGAGTTAAGCACTGCTGATTTTCAAAGCCAGATGTTATGGGGACTTGTCTTCTAAGTCCAGGTCCTCAGGGCCAGGGATACCCAGTGTGGGGTCTAATCCTCCCTTTCCTCCATGTTTGTGATGTCCCTATTTTTGGTTTGCTGTGCTGGGAGTCTGGTTCCCAACTGCCCCTCCGCTTCTTTTTGCTATAGCCTTTTCTCTACAACTAGCTTTGGAAGATCCATTTTGCCAGTCTTTAGGTCATTTTCAGAGTTAGTACAACAGGTGTAGCTGTTGCCTTGGTTTGTCTGTGAGACAAAGTAAACTCAGGACCCTCCAACTCTGCCATCTTCCCTCCTCTTATCTTCTTCTTTAGTAATTTTTTTTTTTTTTTTTTTTTTTTACCAATTATGATTGTTTTGCTGGGAAGTGGCTCTCTGAAGCTCCTCTTTCAGAAATCACTGGAAATTGGTACCATTCTAGAAGTCATTGCCCACTTACTTCTTACGTCTTTTAAAGTCCTTTACTTGCCAATTCTTCATTTAAAGCAGCCAGTCAATCCATTTTTAGGAAACAAGGCCATTCTTGAGAACTCTAAATTTTATTCCCATCACAAATAGAATATTTTGAAACACTTGAGCATTTCAAGAGAGGCAAGAAAATAACTTAAAAAAAAAAAAAAAAAAGCAACTCTAGTTCTATTATTATTATTAAGTAGAGTCCACACCCAATGTGGAGTCCAACAATGGGACTGAATTCATGACCTCAAACGAAGACCTAAGATGAGATCAAGAGTCAGATGCTCAACTGATTAAGCCATCTATCCAGGTGCCCCTAATTCTATTATTTTCTAGCATAAATTTCAAGTTTATTCTGCTCCTGTTAGGTATTTATTTGAAGTCTTTCATTATTACAAATAATTGTACAGTAAGCATCACTGTACAGACAGCTTTGCATACTCTATTTCTATAGAACAGAGCTGTGTGACTGCTGAGTTAAAGGGTATCCACATATTAAATATGGATAATATATGCCATATTCTTCTACAGAACTGTATCATTTTCACTTCTAACAGTGGATCAGAGTGGATATGGATCTTTTCCTCCATATCCTCAAAAAGATTCGATATAATAAAGTCTTTTGCCATCTTGATGTAGCTAAGTTTGTCCTTTCCCTTTTTTAAAAGAAAGGGATATTTCACTAAATAGTAAGATTGAGCATTTTTTCATGTTTGTGTTATAAACTGAATTATGTTCCCCCCAAATTCACATGTTGAAGCTCTAACTCCCTATGTGACTATATCTGAAGATAGGGTCTTTTAAAGGGTAACTAACGTTAAATGAGGTCATAAGGGTGGGGCCCTAATCCAATATAACTAGTGTTCTTATAAGAAGAGAAAAGTACACCAGAGAGATGGAGATTTACACAGGGAGAAGGCCATCTGCAAGCCAAGGAGAGAGGCCATGGGAGAAACCAAACCTGCTGACATCCTGATTTTTGGCTTACAGTGTCCAGACTGTGAGAAACAAATTTCTGTTAAGCCACCCAGTCTGTGGTATTGTTATGGTAGCCCTAGCAAACTAATATAAGCCATGTAATTTTTCTTCCATGAACTGCCTATTATAATCATATGCTCACTTATCTACTGGGTAGTGCTGTTTTATTGACTCAAAGGACTTTGGAATACTGGATGATACCTCTTTAAATGCCCTGTAAAAAACAGTTCTAAATATAAGACTGAAAATGAAGCCATAATCTTTGAGATTAGTATCCATATAATTTACATTATGATCCTATACCAACACATCCATATTGTTCTTCAACTATATAGAATTTATTCTCCCAATACCTAACTAAAATTGGCAACTGACAGAAAAATCACAAAACATTCTTTAACTCCCTGACACAGTCAAATGGATCAGTACAAGAGCAAATCAATTTGATCTAAAATAGACTCTTGAAGAGATACTAAAAATTTAAAAATAAAGCAGAATAGTTTGTTTCTCTCACCTCCTTAATTTTATTTTTTCCCCCAGTAGTCTATTCTTCTTTATTGTTAAGGAGTATTCTGTATGGATAGTACCACAATTTGTTTATTCATTCACTTGTGAAAAGATATGTGGATTGTTTCCAGTTTGAGTCTTTTATGTTTTTAATTCTATTTTACTTACTAAAATTCCTCCATGAGACATACAAAGGTTCTCCTGGTTCCTGATGAAGGTTGATATTATCCCATAATAGCTGAATATACACAAGTTTGCTATCCTGGGACAGAGATGATAGAGGAAGCTAAAAGAGTAAAGTAGAAAGTATTAGTACCCTAAGCAGAATAATTACCAGTGGATCTAGAAAAGCTTGATTATATAAAACAAATGAGTTCTTTCAAAACTCTGGACCTAAAATTCTATGCAAATTTTTAAATTTTTATTTGTATCTGATGATAAATATTCCTGTTTTTGAAGTGCAAGTTTCTCATTCCTACTTCTACAGATTGGAAAGACAAGTTGGTAACTGGCACAGTGGCCACATGAAAGATTAGTCACCATTACAACAAATTTTAAGGTAAAAGACAGTACAATCTTTTCTACTATCTTGTTGTCCAGACTGCTACTTAAAACAAATGAGTCAAAATAGAGTATGATACTTTAAGAAAAGATTCTGTCACGACCCTGGTGTATGTGGGGATGGCTCAGTATTCATGTTCAATATCTCAAACTGAAGGAACTCTAGGAAGCTCACTGCCTCCAATGGGATCAGGCACCCAGCACCAGTACAGTAGGGGCTTCAAAGTCCGATGGCCACACTGTGGTCTTGGCCCCCATCACGTATTAGGTATGCGACCTTATAGAAGTTATTTAACTACTCTAACTTTTAATTATATCATCTTAAAAACAAGGATAAGAGGAGTCCTTTAAAATATGGTGGTTGTGAGAATTTCAACTGGGAGCTATAGTTCAGAATAAAAACTACCTATTCTAGACACCCTTGCAACTAGATATAACCATATAACTAAGTTTAGGCCAAACAGATACACAGATAAATGTTAGGTACAACTCTAGGGAACTATCTAGAGAAAGAAGGCATACTCTTCATACTCTATTTTTATCCTTACTGCTGGCTGGGATGTGGCTGTGATGGTTGGAAATAGAGGAAAGCCATCCTGGACCACATACAGAACTTGGAAACAGAGGTTATGCACAGCTGAACAAAAGCTAGAAGGATCTTTCAGGTCCCTAACATTATACCATTTCAGGACCACCTGCCCAAACTCTTCTGTGAAAGAGAAGCAGCATACCTCCTATTAAGGCACTGTTGTTGTATACTGTTACTTGAAGCTAAACCTCATTCTAACCAACCCCGATGGAGTAGAAGTACTGATGTTGGTACCCTACCTGTACACCTCCATTACAATGTTCAGATGTGAGGATGAGTCCTGGCAAGTTACTAGGAAGGTCCAAACGTCGGAAATACCAAACAAGGTTCCAGAAAATGATTGGATGTTGATTGATGAAAGAGGATGTGTGAATCACTTGGTCACCTTCATTCTCTAGCAAAGATTCAAGTTCTTTACGAAGCACTAGAGGACTCAAGTAGGGCACAGAAACAGGGGGAGGGTTGGGTCTCTTTCCTAAAGGATCCTTTAAAAAATAAAAACACAGAAAGAAGTGAATATTATCTATTCTGTATGTGTATGATTATTCAGTTAGACTATACTTTATCCTTTCAAAATCAGTGAGTTCCACTGGCATACCCTAATGAAAACCTAAGAAAAGAAGGATGCTTGGGTGGCTCAGTAGTTGAGCGTCTACCTTCGGCTCAGGGCATGATCCCAGGGTTCTGGGATCGAGTCCTGCATCGGGCTCCCTGCATGGAGCCTGCTTCTCCCTCTACCTATATTTCTACTTATCTCTGTCTCTCATGAATAAATAAAAATCTTAAAAAAAAAAAAAAGAAAGAAAATTTAAAAAAATGAAATACTTAATAAGTGCCCTTAAGTTAAAGGATTACAAAAGAAAACTAATAATCCATATAATAGACCCTATTTTAAACATATAGAGTTTCTCGATTTTTACAAGAAATACATTTCAGATGTTTTATAATGATTCCCCAGAAAAGCTGACTTTATCTTCTTCCTACAACTCTAAGTTAGGAACTGTGTAGTATACTGAAATTTTTTAAAGTTCTTCATCTGCTTATGAAAAATTATTACTTGTGAATTATGCACTGCTGTAAGAAATACTTACATGAGTACACAGATAGTTATAATCTTCTTACATACCACAACTTCCTGCAGACTGTTTGGGAGACTGACTGTTGAAATGCCATGAAATGGTCGCTGGGAAAAGTCAATATTTTGCAGAGGACCTCCAACACTGTGACTTCGAGTCAAAGATATGTTTCGCTTTGACAAACTATTAGGCGCAGGTGAAAATTTCATAGTTTGGACTTCTCCACTGGCTCTCTTTATTTCATCACTTAAAAAAAATGAAGAAATGCTGTATTTGTGCTATAATACAATCTAAACCTGATCCAGCTAGAATATTTTCTACAATGAGTTTTGAATCTACTGAATGTATCAGAGGAGAATCAGTACCACCTTATAAGATTTACATTTTCTTCAGGCATTTTTGTAAAAAGTAGTCAGAAGAACAGGATGGATGGATGACTCTGGTGAAGGGTGGGAAGAAGACAAAGGGTAGGTAATAGATATTCTTTTTAAAAGACTACCCATTCAGTTGTTTTACTCAAACATTATTTCATCTTTATTAAACAAAATCACCTAGAATTATGCAACTAAGTATTACAGATTCATCGATAAATATTTAACCTCTAAATATTTAATCCATCTAAGGATAGAGACCAGATCTTATGCTTTTATTCTTAGTGCTTAGCATAATGCTCAGCATCCAAATAGTCTCTCAATAAGTGTTTGATTCAATCAGCATCTAAGAAGCAGTATATTTCATAGTAAAGAGAATATGTCTCTGGAAACTGGCAATGACTACACTAAAAGGGAAAAATACTTTGTACTGTTGGGAAGCTTGTTTTGTTAAAGAACACTGTAAAACATTAAACATAGTTTCAAAAATGATTTATCATCACATTAGATACTTAAACAATATAGCATAGTAAAAAGTTGAGATTGAATTTTTAAAATGCCAGAATGAAGAGTTCTTTGTACCCTATGGTACCTTGATTCAACTGCAGAGGTTGTTTCTTCCGTTATGGTCTCGTTTTGCTTTGGGAGATCCATAAAATTGATCAAGTCAGGTTCTGCTGAACTAGACATAGGTTTGTGCTCTGAAGGTTCACTTGCCAATGGAATGCTGCCACTTTGTAAACTGTCACCAGAGGTACTTGGTTTCAGGAAAAAGCTAAATATGGAGCAATATAAAAAGAAGCCTTTAAACACCCTACAATCCTCTAAATTTCATATTTAGAATTACTTTGTGATAAAGCAGTCATGGATGAATTATACAATCCATACAAATGATGCTTCTTTTAAACACACACACACACGCGCGCACACACGCACACCTGCTAGCATTCTCTTTCTCTCTTGTCGTAAACTTTTCAAATGAAAAAGGTCTCAAAGTCATTATAGTTCAATATAAGATCCTTTAAGAAAGCTGTGAAGGAAGATGGAAAGCAAAATATTTCATCAATTTTCTAAGTTAAAAAAAATAGAGCAGCAATGGCATTTTATCATGTGTTAACTTATAACTATGCATACCATCCTCCCCTACATATATATCCATTTGTCTCTAGTCATTTTCTCTCCCCTTTATTCATTATTTTGTTTTCATCTTATTTCTGTCCTTCTCTATCTGGATGGGGAGAGAGTGAGGGTTGGGCCTTGCAAGGGACATTAAGAGAACTCTCTGAGGTAACAGTAATGTTCTGTATCTTGATAAGAGTTTGATTTGCATAAATGTGTGCATTCAATTTTCAAATGGTACATTTTAAATCTATAGATTTTCTTGTATACGTCTTTATCACAAAAGAAACTGTAAACAAATATTGAACTTTATTTAATATGTATGCTGAAGTCTTTGGGGGAGAACTACGTTAATGTCTACATCTTCTTTTAAATAAATATAAGACGGGGATCCCTGGATGGCTCAGTGGTTAGTGCCTGTCTTCCACCTAGGGCGTGGTCCTGGAGTCCTGGGAGCAAGTCCCGCATCAGGCTCCCTGCATGGAGCCTGCTTCTCTCTCTGCCTACATCTCTGCCTCTCTCTGTGTGTGTGTCTCTCATAAATAAATAAATAAAATCTTAAAAAAATAATAAATATAAGATAGACGTAGATAGAGGGATAGACAGTTGATAAAGCAAGTAAAATAAAATAGTAACTGGAGAGATGAATTATTTGGGTGTCACCGTAAGAAAAATATTTAAATTTAGCTGCAAGTTTGAAATTTTCCGTAATGACACAGTGGGGAGGAAAACCAACAATGCTCCTTTATAACCCACTTAGAAAATACAAGGTACTTAACACAATAGCTTATGAAACAATTAACTGAACAAAACAGTATAAGACTATGGTAGATAATTTAAAGCCCTATTAGGACCTAAAGGACAACCTAAAAAAATAGAGATATATATTCAGAGATATATATGCTCAGAGATAAGAAAATAAAACTGAAAAAAGTCCATCTTCCTCAGATTAATCTATACACCTAATGCTGCAATCTCAATGAAGACTCCAAGTGGATTTGGGAGTGGAGGGAGAGAGAGGAGACTAAAGGTGCTCTGAGCAAAATAAATAAATAAAGCTGTTACCTCCCATCATACACAAACACAAAGGTGTACTCTAGCTGGATTACAAATCTAAGCATCAGAAGTAAAATACAAAGCTAACAAAAGAAACATCGGGACAAAATCTTCACGTCCTACAGATGGGAAAGAACTTTTAAAACAAGACCAAAGCACAAATCCTTAAGTGGAAAATTAATGGAAAATGATGTCAAAATGAATGACTTCAAGGAATTAATATCAGGAATATTCAAGACAGACAACAAGAAAAAGAAAGTTAATATAAAAATGGACAAGGTAAAAATATAAACAGGCAATTCATAGAAAATGCTGGAATAACTAATATTAGTGAGTTTACCTCACTAATATTCAGAGAAATTCAAACAAAATCACGATACCACTTTATATTCATTAGAATACAGAGAACAGAAAAATGATAAAACCAAATGCTGGTACAGATATACAGAAATGAGAATTCTTGGGCACTGATAGTGGGAATATTGCTATCTGGAAGCAATCTTCCATTGTTTATTGAAATCATGTATGAAAATGGCTCAAAAACCTCATTCCTAAGACTATTATTCTGAGAGAAACAATTTCATAAGTTTAGAAGGAGATATATTTTATATTGCACTGCATCATGGCAGTGATATTTATAGTAACAGAGAACGGGAAGCAACTGAAGCGTATGATGGATGAGTAAAATGACGTATTAACTTCCTATAGGAGAAAAGGAATAATAAACTGGATGCAGGCATAGCAACTCAGATTTTAAACCGAGTAATAGAAATTATCAGTATTCTACTTATGTAAGTTAAAAATGCATAATTGTGCAAACAGTGTATTTTATGAGGGTATACAGTCAGAGATATCACACACGGTAGAGTCAATGTTTTTGTTAGATAAAGGAATGAGAGTGGAAATGAGTGAGGGTTGGGGGTAGAACTAATAAAAGAAGACCCTTGCACCAAGCAATGATGATAGTGCATCAGGAATTAGAATATGACTTCACTCAGCTCCACACCTGAAGCTAAAAGGAGAAACTAAGGTAAGAAGAAACAGCCATACAATTGGGAGATTTTTTAAAAGCAGCTAAAGGTAGATAATAATATGAAATTTGCTCCATAAAACAAATAGAATATTAAGTATAATTACTGAGGTAAACAGGTACCAAGCCCTTGATGACTTAATGACTAATAAGAGATCATCTAGTCTCTCTTCTATTGCCTAGAATTTGGTCATTTCACCATATAGAGCACTACCATAAAAGGGGCAACAAGTTATAAGAGTTCAAAAAGCCATATCCCTCTCAGCTTTATTTTTTCTTCTAGAAGATAGTTACTGAGAAAGTTTAAAATAATGACAAACACTAAAGTTCTGAATTATCTATAAGGTTTAGCTCCAAGGATTAACTATACAGATAATTGTGTGTTAAATAAAATGGAAAAGCAGTCTTCTATATCGGCAGTATTTTCTACTCCAATACTGAAAGTGAAGGAGAGAAAGGAAGGGGGCAGCTGGCGTGTGCGTGACTGTTCCACTCTCCCCAGGAGTCATGCCTTCTGGAAGGGCACTCACCTTGTAAGGGGGCGTGTACAATACTAACCTTGCAGAGCCTCTCAAGTCTTTAAATTCTATATTGAGAAGAGGCAAGAAGTTGCTTTTACAGAATGGACAGGTTGTATTCAAATTTGAATCATCTGCCGTCCATCCAGCCATAATTTCTTCATCGTAAACTAAAGCTCCACAAGCTCTGCACTGTGAACAACTTGACATCAAAACCTAAGAGTAGAAGAGTGTAGACACTGAGAACTGCCATAGTGAAAAGAAACGTTAACAGGCCATCCTCTTAAGAGACAGAATTTTTATTTGTTGATCAAATTTGGAATTAACAGTTCAGTCACTTTATAGATAAAACTACCAGTTTATTGTCCTGCTTATGTAAGACATGAAGCAAATTCAACAAAATGATTTACTCTTCTGTCTACAAGGGTGTCACAGAATTCTATTAAGTGCCATTCTGAAATAAACATGTTCACAGCCACTTTATCATGTGCAGACTACAGAACCCTTACCTCCATTGCACAATTCTGATAGATGCTAGACATGCTGGTGTTTTGAGAAGAACCATGGTCTGATTTTTCAAAGTCCTGCACCTTTACACTTTTTGGAAATGGAGGTTCACCTAAAGAGAAGTAAATATCATAATACGTTATATGAAAATGTCTTTATTCTTTGGAAATGCATACTAAAGTATTTAGGGGGAGTATTAGGAAGTCTGCGATTTACTTTCAAATGGTTCAGTATAAAAATTTATGTATATATCTATAGTTAACAGTATTTAAATCTAACTGGAGAATATATGATTGTTCATTATATGATCCTTTCAATTATTCAGGACATCAGAAATTTTTTGTAACTGAATGTTGGAAAAAAATTAATAGAACTAAAATTTTAGAAAATAACAGCACTAAAAATATCAGTGACACAGCCCAAGGATTCCCAAACTCTGGTATACATTTGATTTATCCACAGTGCCAGTTAAAAATATACATTCCTAAGGCCCCATTCAGATGCAGTTTCAAAAGTTTTAGCCTCAGGCTTGGATGTTGTATATATTTTTAAATAAATTCTCCATGTGATTCTGACACACACTGAAGTTTGGGAACTAATGATAGAATCCACAAATACAACTAAGGTGATGGTAATACTTAGAGATCATATAAAATAAGTGATAGTATGGTGTGGCTATATTAAAAATCTATCAGCTCATCTCAACAAAGGGGCTTATTGTGTATGTGGGAGGGAGAGGGAGAGGTATGGGCATATAAATTACAGAAGAGGACAATCCCTTCCATACCTGTTGAGTACTGCAGTTTTCCTACATCTCCACTGCTGCTGCTACTGCCAAGGCTTGTGTTGCTCAGGGTAAGTTCATTGGGAACCAACCCTGAGATATTCATGTTCGGTGACACATTCTCCCCCAAAATATGGTCTTCAAGGCCAGCTGGGAAGCTGTAATCTCTGTTAGTTTCCTCCTTTAATTGAAAAGAATAAAACCCTCATACATAAATAATATCTACAATAAGAATATATTCACTCTACCCTTTTCAAAATTAAACTTCTCTATAAACCTTAAATAAATTATCATCCCCATATTTTTCAAAACCATGAACTCTTCTTGATATTATTTGGAATTTCCTTTCCATACTCTAAGATATTGAAGCAAAGACCTATAATACTTTTAGATTTTGTTTCGCTCTTGATATATGTTGGGGTGTCTCTCAATAATCAATATCCTAAAAAACGAAGGAACTCTAGGAAACTCACTGCCTCCAACGGGATCAGGCACCCAGCACCAGTACAGTAAGGGCTTCAAAGTCCAATGGCCACACTGCAGTCTTGGCCCCATCACGTATTAGGTATGTGACCTTATAGAAATTATTTTACTCTAACTTTTAATTATATCATCTTAAAAATAAGGATAAGAGGAGTCCTTTAAAATAAGGTGGTTATGAGAATTTCAGCTGGAGCTATAGTTCAGAATAAAAACTACCTATTCTAGACACCCTTGCAACTAGATATAACCATATAACTAAGTTTAGGCCAAACAGATACACAGATAAATGTTAGGTGCAACTCTAGGAACTATCCCTAGAGAAAGAAAGCATACTTTTCATACTCTATTTTTATCCTTACTGCTGGCTGGGATGTGGCTGTGATGGTTAGAAATGGAGCAGCCATCCTGTTCAAGTCATTTCAAGAAAGAAATAGGAAATGCATAAAGTTTTAAAATATAAAAACCAAAGTTATCAGAAATCTCTAAATAATAACTTATATATATAAAATACTAGAAACACTCCCCTATCAGGTAGACCACACACATAAAACATTCTTACCTCATCATCCGAGTAGCTGTAGGCAGACGCTACAGCTACCCACATCTTACTGGCCACTGTTGCTGCTTGTTTCATACCAGATTTTAGGACATCCATCTTGGGTCCTGAGAGTATATTATCTAGCTTTAGCCCTGACAAAGAATTTACCACAGAACCCAATGAGCCATGTGGTGAAGAGCGCACCAGGGCTGATAAAGAAGTTGAACGTTCTTTATGACTGCGAGAAGGAGTCTGCTGCTTGAAACGCCCAGTAAAAGCTTTAGATCTGGATTCTGCAGGGGAGCTCTTTTCACTTTCAGGATATTCCTCTGCTGCTGGACCAGGCTCTAAAGGTAGGCTTGATCTTCTCTCTAAAGGGTGAGTAAATGCAATGGTAGTGCCAGACTCTCTGCTTCCCTCTCCGTGTAATTCCATACTGGAAGACTTGCTACCCAGGGGACTCTTTAGGTTCATATAGCTTTCAATTTCATCAGCCAGATTACGTGCAATTACTGGAGAGGACACCTTATCTTCAGAGTCTGGAGTTTTTTCTCCCGTACATTCAGTGGCCAAAAGAGACAAAGGATCTAGTCCAGTTTCAACATCCTCCCTCTCAACAGCTTTAACAACACCATATAAACTACTTCTCTTATTTATTACATCTTTGGATCCTACTTTCAAGTCTCTGGGCTGATTACTATTACTATCATTTTGCAGACTGTCACATGCATCCTTTTTCATAGTAGTTTTAGCTACACTGTCATCAACCACAGGTTCTAGGGTCTCTTGACTCTCCTCAAGCATCTCTAATACCGAAGATCTGTGCTCAGAATCCCAAGTGCTTTCAGACATACGAGTCCTAGTGTCAACTAGATGACAACTAACACTGTCAAAGTTATGGGTGCTTGCAACCTGGAGTGGGGAAGTCTTAGGACAGGTCAATGCTGCTGTAAGAATCTTGGCATCTGCTCCCATCATAATAGCCACTTCACTTGAATTCAAATCCAAGCTGCTCTTCTTAAGCAACATTCCTGCTCGACTTTCAGAACTGAAACTACAACTCCGCTCTGGAAAATGCTTTTGTCTTTTATCTCCTCTATCACCATTCTTCTTGAGATTAGTAACTTCACCAAAGACTGCATCTTCAGCTGGATCCTGAGTAGAAAATGGCACATTTGCTGTATTACCTAAAAGGGAAAGTACAATATTAGAAATGAAACTCTACTTTCTGAAATAACTTTTAGAAAAATGTTTTTCTGAGTTTTGAAAAGTAATACATACTCAGCGTAAAAGATTCAGAGTTTAGAAGGTACAAAGAAAGTATACAGAAAAAAGAACCAAAAAACCTCCATTCAGTCCTGCCTCCCAGAGATAACATTGTAATTAATAACCTGTCTTTCACCTTCTGTGCATACACATTTAAAAAAATCATGCAGTATATGCTCTATGCCTGTATTCTTCACCAAAATCTATCACATTTATCAAATATCAAATACATCTTACAGCTAAGAAGTTCTACATTCAATTTAAGAAATATATTTTGTGTTAAATAGCAGATCTAAAAAGACAGAATCTCTTCCCTTTTAGATTTCATATAATTTAACAATATATTTGGCAGAAATCTACTCCACACAAAATAAATTTATAACCATGTAGGAATTCTATATTTTCTAAAATAAAAGCCTTACTGTTCCAAGTAAAATAAAGGAAACTAGAAGGGAGTGCTTAGACCTGGTAAATTCCAAGAAGGCTGATGAAATCTGAATAGGTAAAAACTTTTCAGATATATTCATTCCTTCAACAAACACTTAGATGTCTACTAGCATTTACTATATAAGGTGCTAGGAATATAATGGCAAATAAAACAAACATGATCCCAGACCTCTCACAGAGTTTAGTCTTGTTTGATCAAGTGGAACAAAATTATTCCAGTGGCTGTAGGAACTTCCCCCACTTTTGGGGGAAGCAAGTAGTCGTCTTCTTTTTTTTTTTAAGGGTTTTTATTTGTTTAGTTTTTATTTAAATTCCAGTTAGTTATTATATAGTGTAGTATTCGTTTCAGGAGTAGAATTTAGTGATTCATCACTTACATACAACACTCAGTGTTCATCACAACAAGCAAGTAGTTTTTTTTTTTTTTTAAGATTTTATTTATTTATGAGAGACACAGAGAAAGACACACACACACACACACACACACACACACACACACACAGGCAGAGACACAGGCAGAGGGAGAAGCAGGCTCAATGCAGGGAGCCCGATGTGGGACTTGATCCCGGGTCTCCAGGATCGGGCCCTGGGCCGAAGGCAGCGCCAAATCACTGAGCACCGGGCTGTCTTTTATTCCTTGCTCCCATGCAATTTTTTCCACTCCAAGACCAAAAGCTGTTTCCTATTTGAATCATTATCAGAACTTAAGTCTACTCATTCATACATATTTAGGATTCTCATTTATTTTTTAAAAGGTATAATGACTGAGAAGATTTGAGAGAAAAGTTATCTTTTAATAAAGTCTTCTTTTTATCTACCAATTAAACAGAACAATAAGCACTTAGAGATATTTCACAGCTTTTAGGAGAATTAAATTAGCCTATTTTACAACTCTGAAATTTGTGCCTGCTTTGAAAATTTTTACCAGTATTTGAGAAACAGATCTTAGCAAATTTACTGGTTCTCATGGTATTTCCAGGAATTTAGTGGCACATTTTTTTCAATTAAAAAAAAAAAATTGACCCTCTGATATACTGGCCAAAGCTCCACTACTACCTCTTCCTTTATTGGAATCAGTCTTCCCACATCAAGATATAACATGGAAATAGGATGAGTTAAAGAAGGAAGAAAACATGCTAGTCCCCAGATCTTATCCATGTCAATATTTTTTAAATTTTATTTAAATTCAATTTGACACCATATAGTATAACACCCAGTGCTCATCTCGTTATCTCGCCCTCCTTAATGCCCGTCACTTCTATGCCAATTTTATGAGTAGATTATAAACCTTTGATAAAATTCTGCCCTCCTCCTTTTTCATTTTTAAACCTGCTAGCAACAGATTGGGCAAACAGAACACAGAACATATTATTTTTTCAAAAACCTTTAGCTTCACCTCTTGAATACTACCTGCCCCCCAAAACAAGCAAGCTAAACTTGCTGTCAGTAAACTTTAAAAGGAAAAACTTTTGGAATAAAGAGTATTCCTACATGGATTTAAGAAGGTAAACAAATTGATTTTTTTTTAATATTTTATTTATTTATTCATGAGAGATACAGACAAAGGCAGAGACACAGGTAGAGGAAGGAGTAGGCTCCTGATGCAGGACCCCATCCCAGGGCCCCAGGCTTCATCACCTGAGCCAAAGGCAGATGCTCAACCACTGAGCCACCCAGTTGCCCCGCAAATTAATTTCTATAAGTCACACAATAGATATCGTTAAGACAGTTGACTTTTGAGAAGTGAATTATAGCTGCTACTAAAAAAGGGAAAAAGACACAGGCCAATCTCTTTGTTCTTTGAAATCATACACTTAGATGCAAGCCTTCAGGGCACTTGGAAGGCCTAAAACATAATTAAAAGTAGTAAACTCAAATTCAAGGGAGTCACACACAGAAGAGTTATTCATTACAAATACTGAATCATAAATAAGTGGCTCAAGGTGCCTATAAAAACTGGCCAAACTAAAGACACACTGGTATTTTCTGTAATACAACACAATGACAGGAATCTTTTTCTCCCACTGCCTTTCCATAGCCACACAAAAGCCCCCCTGGAATTCAATGACATCACTACCTCTCTGTTCTTAATGAGTATAGTAGGAGGCCCCCTCTCACTATCTACCATGAGAAAGAGGTACCAAGCTGAGAAGAGGCATACAATAAGAAAGTATTCCCAGTAACAATGAAATACTAAACACCCCTCCTTTTAAACACTAAACATTTTAAACAACTTTAAGTTTGAATCCTATACACAGGTAGGATTCAAACACTTCTGGCTCTTTAGCATGTTCATTACAATTAAGTCATCAATTTAATGTCCTTAAAAACTATTTTAAATATTTAGCAATCAGTACATAAAGACTCACCAGTGCTGCTCCTCCTGCCACTGAGATCAAATATACCAGATGGAACTTTTACAATGCTGCTGCCCCACGCAGGAGGCTCGGTAGGACTCTGTGGCTCTGCACTGGGTTGTGAATGTTTTGCCACCATAGCAGAGATATCACACACCTCTGGGGAACAAAATATTTGGATGTTATTCCTACTTTCACTAAAATTCAACAGAAACCATATATTGATTTTTGTATATTTTGCTTTTCTATATTTTTCTCCAAGTGGGAGTGAATATGTGACTATTTTATACAAGTTTATTGGGTCTGATTTACTTTATGCCATCAATGTTGCCATGAAATAAATGCTTTATTTTAGCAACAATAATCCTAACTTGAGCATTCCTGTGAATAAATTAAAGATTTTGGCCTCCATTTACACTCCCATCACTTTGTAAAGTAGGGGAGAGGCTTGCTTCTGCATAACTCTAGAGCCTAAATTAAGTGACATCATAAAGAAAAGTATACTTCTGTATAAGAGGGTAGGAAGAACATCTTATTACCATAAAGCCAGAAAATTCCTCCACATTTCCATAAAATGATTACTGTAAGTCATATCTACTTCAATGAGAACCATTTAAAAAAACAAAAGACAAAAAACAGGAAACCACAGACACTATTTCTAACCTACCAATGAAAAATACCTTAGAAGGCAGCCCCAGTGGCGCAGCGGTTTGGCGCCACCTGCAGCCTCAGGTGTGATCCTGGAGGCCCGGGATCGAGTCCCTGCATGGAGCCTGCTTCTCCCTCTGCCTGTATCTCTGCCTCTCTCTCTGTGTCTATGAATAAATAAATAAAATCTTAAAAAAAAAAAAAAAGAAAAAGAAAAGAAAAATACCTTAGATATTTGAAGGACTTTTAGTGAAACCGTATTTTAAAATAAAACAAACATTAGAACACAGGTTTGATGACTCAAAGTTTAGTCCTGGTTCTATCACAAAATAGCTATTTATATACCTTTGGCAAATGAATACCTCAATGGATTGTAGTTTCCTACAGAATTGAAGGCTGACCTATAGTCTCTAAAGATCTCTTAAATTCTAAAATTGAGAAACTACTCGTTCTCTCCATTTATAACACAACATAATATCTTATAAGCCCAAAACTTTATTTCTTTCTAGAAATTATCATCAAAATTATAGATTAGTACACGGGCTCCTAGCTGGCTCAGCTGGAAGAGCACACAACTCTTTATCTCGGGGCCATGAGTTCAAGCCCCATGTTGGGTGGAGAGATTATTAAAAATAAACAAACCTAAAAAAATGAATATGGTATTTTTCTTTTTCTTTTTTTTTTTCTTAAGATTTTATTTATTCATGAGACACAGAAAGAGAGAGGCAGACACACAGGCAGAGGGAGAAGCAGGCTCCACGCAGGGAGCCCAACATGGGACTCGATCCTGGGTCTCCAGGATCACACTCCAGGCCAAAGGCAGGCGCTAAACCGCTGAACCACCCAGGCTGCCCGAATATGGTATTTTTCTAAGTAAAGCTAGTAAATACCAGTACTTAACCTTCTGTTTGCACTTTTGTTTTAGTTATCACTTCTCTTGCTGCTCGTTCTTCAGGCACATGAATTTCTGCATCATCCTTTAGAAGTTCATCCTTAGACCCATAGCCTTGGTCAGACTGACCACCTGTTGAAAAAGAATGCAGGCTTATAGGCGAATGCTTTTACTCATTGTCAAGGTATAAAATGTCAAAAGAAAATTCCATTGATTCATACAATTAAGTTTACAGAAAAGGAAGACAAGAAAGCTCACAAAGCACACAGAACATTGTAAACAAATGATAAGAAGCAAAGAAAAGGAACAAAAGCAACATCAAAGACTAAAAAATTTGGAAGCACTGAACCTTAGTTTCCTCATCCATAAATTAATAGATTTGGACAAGATGTTCTGAAAAGTTTCTTTTGGAGTATGTCTTTAGAATGCTACCTTTTGTGTAAGAAAAAAGAGGTAATAAACATATATGTTAACTTTTGCAAAAAGAAATGGAGAAATAATACACCAGAAAGCAATAAAACTGGTTAACTACAAGGTGTGGGGGGAATTAGGATGGAAGAGATAAAGGGAGAGGAAACTTCTCTAAATATGGTTTATTGTATTACTTTATTTTTGGAAATGCATCATTTTCTACATATTCAAAAAAATTAAATCAACAAAACTGGGAGGAGGGTAGTAACTAAAATTGAATGTAAGCAGGAACAAATGAGACCAACTGTATTTCACATGAATAACTATATTGAAAGGATGGGAAATGGGGTGTGGGGGAGAGGACTAATACAAGAAACTTTTCAACACATTATTTTGAGTCTATATCCTAAGCCTGGGGGAGAAGGGGGGAAGAGACAAACCCTGAACTCCTTAGAAAGTTTGTTTCTTCCAGAATAATAAATGTAGCAATTCTGAAATTATTTTATGTATACTGCAAGACTGAGCAAACAAGTAAAAATAATGATGGTTATTGGGAGCCAAAATTCTCACTGTGGAAGAAGAGAGATTTTTTAAAAATGAAATGAGGGAAGGCAAAGAAAAATCTGTGGGGTTGATTTGAAACTGGAAGTATTCCAAGGGGCACCCGGGTGGCTCAGTTGGTTAAGTGTCTGACTCTTGGGTTTCACTAAGGTCATGACCTCAGGTCATGAGACTGAGCCCTGTGTCGGGCTCCGCACTCAGCGGGGAGTCTGAGATTCTGTCTCCCTCTTCCTCTGCCTTTCCCCTCTCCTCTCAAATAAATAAATTTTAAAAATAAAAAAAAAAATGGAGGTATTTCTAAAACTATATACATTTTTTTCATATATATATATTCCAGCTCTGCTGAAAAAGTCTAGAAGCAGTAAGTAGGCACACTAGATCGTGGCATCTAAAATCTATTGCCCTCCCCCCCAAAAATAAGTAAATAAATAAAAATAAAAATAAAAATAAAATAAAATAAAATAAAATAAAATAAAATAAAAAACTAAAATAAAATAAAATAAAATAAATAAAATAAAATAAAATAAAATAAAATAAAATAAAATAAAATAAAATAAAATCTATTGCCCATTGAAAGGAACCTGGGATCCTGAAGAAATGGCTGATTCCAGATCTCAGGCAGGAAAGCTAGAAGAATGAACCAGGAACATTTCATTGTACAACGATGTACAACATTTCAATGTCCATTTATGACATCTTATAAATGTAGGCAGAGAAGAGAGTTGGCAAAATCACTACTTTTAAAAACTTATTGGGGGTGGGGGCAGAAGGAGAGGGAGAATCTCAGACTCCATGCTAAGTGCAGAGCCCAATGCAGGACTTGATCTCACAACCCTGAGATCACAATGTGAGCAGAAGAAATCAGATGCTTAACCAACTGAGCTACCCAGGTACCCCCAAATCACTACTTTATAGTAAGGACCAATTAAGGCAGAATCATCAATGGATGCTAAATTTAAGAGAGAAAGTATGATAAGAAAGAGGGTATTACTGTATAGTCTCAGATCTCCTCACAGATAGCTTATCACCTGCAGGGATGATAATAACTAGGAGAAAACAAATACTAAGACCAGGTGATCAAAATTAGTATCAACAATGAGAGGCAGACAGATAATGCATGCCTCTGGGATGTGACAATCTGAGAAAGACACAATGTCACTTTTGTAGTAGAGCCATGGATGTACAGCCCAATCTAATCACACAGAAACATCAGACAGACTCAAACTAAGGAGGATTCCACAAAATAACTAGACTGAATTCTTCAAAAAGGTCGAGGTCATGAAAGACAAAGAAAGAGTAAGGAACTAGGCTAAAGGAGACTGCAGAGAGGGAGCCAGAGTGCCACAAAGGACATTACAGCAATTGACAAAACTGGAATGCAGACTATAGACTAAAGTAGTGTACAGATATTTTCCTGAATTTAGTTAACTGTACTATGGTTTATCAGAGAAAAATACCACTAAAGTATTAAAAGATAAAAGGTCAAGATGTATGCAACCTGTCACATGATTCAGAAAAAGAATGTGTATATGTGTATACAGAAAGAAAAAGATAAAGCAAATGTGAACTAAAAGTGAGTGAATCTAGGGAGAAGTTATTCAAGTGCTCTCTGTACTATACTTGCAACATTTTCATAAGTTTGAAATAATTTCAGGATAAAATTTTAAATAGGTCTATTTGACCTACAAGTTCTATCATTTCAAACTGAAACGAAGACTGAAGACTAACTGAAACTAAGTTCCTAGAGAATCCTTATAGGGGATGTCAGTGAAACATGAAACAAGCACACACAGTTGTCCCTTGAACACACTGGCCCTCCCACCCCCCACAATTGAAAATCCAGGCATAACTTTTCACTCCCCAAAACTCACTACTAAAGCCTACTGTTGACTGGCAGTTTTACCAATAACAGTCTATTAACACATATTTTCTGTTATATATATATATTATATACTATATTCTTACAGTAAAGGAAGCAGAGAAAAGAAAATGTCATTAAAAAACCAAGTATTGTAATAGAGTTGTATGATGACAGATGGTAGTTACACTTGTGGTGAGCACAGCGTAAGGTAAAGAGAAGTTGAATCACTACTTTGTATACCTGAAACTAATGTAACAACTCATGTAAACCATACTGAAATTTAAACTTTTTTTAAAAGGAGAAAAAAAATCCTAAGAGAAAATACATTTACAGTACTGTATTTATTAAAAAAAAAAAAAAAAAAACTGGCATGGAAGTGGACCCGTGCAGTTCAAACCCATGTTGTTCAAGAGTAAACTGTAGTGCCTTCTACTTTCTACTGCTTGTTACACTGCCACTCAAACTGTAGGTCTGCAATATATTTTTTAAAAAAAAAGAACAAAACTTCTTTACGTACCCCTGGTTAGAATGATTAACTTCTCAGTTTTTTATTGGCCCCACAGAAAGTCTGATAAGGCGTTACGGCACCATGAAATGGACACCAGACTGGGGTCTAAGCAGACAGATTAAACCAAGATATGCGCCCTCACCCTCTGCCAAGCTAAGTGACTCCATATCAGGTACCAAGTGCAAGATTCTACAAGAGAATCTTTCATGAAAGAGGAACTTAAGCACCTAGGTTGGAGTCTCCAAAAGTATCAAATGATGTCACCAGAAACTCTACAAGGACCCATAATCACTGTAAATTCAGCAACAAGGCCTCAGACATTTGAAATGGAACTGAAATGATATGTATGGAAAAAGGATCTGAAGTTTCTTCCCCAACTATTGGAATCTTTATACCAATCACCCAGAATAAAAGGAGATTGTTTTTTCATTAAAGGAGATATGTTTAGAAGAGTAAGGATAGTATTTATTATTATTTTTTAAATTATAATTATTCTGGTGAAATGGTTTCATATCACAATATTTTTTTCCATAAATGAAACCCATTTCTTCATAGAAGTTTCAGGAAAAAATACAGGAAGAAATAAAATAAGGTGACTTTAAAATTAAAGTCACATAATTCCTACTGTTGAAAGAAGGTTAAGTTACAAATAGGATTGTAACCTATAGTTCTATGTTGACTTTCAATGATTTAATGATGCTGCAAACAAACGCCAAAGGAACAATTATAGCAAGGCACAGTGTATTTTCAAATAAGATAACAAATATGATTTGCAAAATGATCGTAAAATGTTAGCTGGATATTTTCAGTGGTACATATATGATTACACTTATCTGAAGGAGAAAAAGCCAAGAAAACTAAAAGTGATTTCCACCTACAACAATAAACACAACAAAAGGTCTCTCCCCCATCCCTTGCCATGTCAGCAAAATTTAACCTAATAAATGGGAAATTACCTGAAGTGGTTAACATTCAAGGGTAGAATTAATGCACACGTGTATCCATAGCTTCACGTCATACAAGTCTGTCTGCACCCCACACCATGACAGCCAAGGACAAATGCAGCACCAAGAAACAGCACAGAGCAAAAAGCAGAGCAACAAAGAGCAGAAAAAAGGAAACTTCAGTCATTGAGACAAGTTCATCAGATGAAGCACAGGAATTAAAGACTTAGGATTTTTTTTTAAAGAAAAGCTTGAGATATTAACAATAACAACAACAAAAAAGAAAACAACACAAGAAGAAGGATGTGCAACACACATATATTTGTTCAATGTGCTACCTGAATTACGCCTTTTTCTAATTTCAGAGGACAGAATGTATGCCCGTAGTTTTGTACGTAAATGTAGCTTCAGAAATTTCTCAGACTTAAAAAGTGTCATTTAAAATAATTACTCTGCAAAGAGAATACTCTATCTCATGGTGTGTGACTTATTTTTTCCCTCTATAATATTCATAACCTCAAATTCTTAATATTTTCCATTTAATGGAAAAAAGATCTGCAAGTTGTATTACTAATATTCAAGTTCCTCAGTTTCTAATCCCCCCAGTTATACTGTATACTTTCACAAATTAATGATGAATAAAAACAAAGGAGCACCATGCTAGAGCCTTCTGCACAGCACTCCAAAGTTAATTTTGCAGTGATCTGCAATCAGAGGTGTAATTTCGTATTTATATATAGTATTTTTAAAGCATTCATTGCACAAACTCAAAGGAGGGTAAAAGCTTTTTAAAAAGGGAAAGACTTAACAAGAGAGTAAGTGAAGGGTTAGTAAAATCCAGATTTTAGTACCTGTGCTAAAGTGATTATCAGTGGAATCAAGTCTGATTAAATCTCTGACGAAGACTGTGTGCTCCCCATTGTTAGCATCATTAGAACTATCCACGCTACCGTGGCTCACCATGTCCCCATCACTTCCACCTGTGGCACTCTGAGGAGCTAAAGATAAGGACAACAGCAGTTCAATAACTCATGCACTGATAATCTCTGAAACTAAACATGAAGGCCCCACAATTCATTTACAGTTGCAGAACACCTTCTAAATTTGTACGGGGGGAAATAATTTCGTACTAATGTAATCTCTGTTTTCACTTGTATATGAAAATATCAACAAGAATTTCATTTATGTTTTCTACTTCATACAATTAAATACTCCTATGCCTACATAAAGCTTATGTTTCAGCAAGAGAGTATCTTTCCAACCACATGTATTACCTGATATTGAGGAGACCTGTGACTTTTGCACGGTCTTTTTAAGCGGCTGCCTAAATTGTGCCAAGCCACGTACCACATTCCGTACCTTCGTCCATAAGAAGATACCACTGCGGGTACTGCTAGGCCACGGGCTCTCCAAAACTACCTAAAGGTAAAACTACAGTTAAAAATAATGCTCATTAGGAATACTTGATCTTTTAAAGAACTACATACATGATATATACATAAATAACTATAGCTCAAAATTTTAAAAGAAGTTTCATGATTAATAAAAGGTACAAAATGTATCAATCTTAATAAGCAGCATGTTGTCCAATGTCAATCCCACTTACCTTATTATAATAACCATAAGTAATAGCATTTGGCTTTATCTTAGCAGTTTTCATTTCAAATAAGACTCTCACTGCTAAAACAGGATGACCCCATAGTCCACAGAGCTGCATGACTACACGATAGCACACCTAACAAAAAATAACATCAAAGCATTAGCAGTTAGCATATTAGTCTACCTATGACTTATAGAAATCTTTTGATTACTCAGTTCTTCTCAAAGTCATCCAGCACTAATTGTCTTTTGTTCTTAATCTCAGTAAATTTTTAAAACCTACTCATTAATGAAAATACCAGCATTATTAACTATTTCACATAAGACCTATGTGCATGTGTGCCACTTATTTCCGCAACTAAGTTTACACAAAGAGAATGACTATTATTCTCCATAATTTGAGAAGGAATTCATTTTTTAAATTTAAAATGATTAAAATAACTCTCTCCCAAATCAAACTCTATATTCTGTGCTAAAGGAATTAAACAACATCTCCAGGATGCCTACCTAACAAAAAAGATTCTGTAAACTCATGCCTTAGAAAAGTATAAGAAGAAACTTTAGGGGTGCCTGAGTGGCTCACAGTTGGTTAAACATCTGTCTTCGGCTCAGGTCATGATCTCAGGGTCCTGGGATCGAGCCCCAAGTTGGGCTCCCTGCTCTAGCGGGGGGATCCTGCTTCTCCCTCTCCTTCTGCCTCTTCCTCTGCTTGTGCTCACTCTCTCAAATAATCTTTTTTTTTTTTTTTTAAAGAAACTTTAAAACACAACAACATTTTTAGCAAAGGCTTTCCTGGGAATGTGTTTACTGAGGAGGGCTAGATCTGATCACAAGAAGACAAGTGAGGTTAGAAGATTACAGCAGAAACCACGGAGAGTGAACCGGTATCTCAAGTGCTCCTGGCAAAGAGGTGAGCCAGGTGACAGGAACAGCAACGGTGCAGCCACAGACTGTCTCTCAGCTTAGTCTGAGAAGAAGGAAGTACACACAGAGAAGACATTCTTGTCGGGACTTGTAAAATGTGTTCTGTTTACAGCAGAGTTGGTTAACAAAAAGGTACCATAAAGCCCAGTTGGTCTCTCAACTAAAGGGCATAGTAAAAAGATTTCAGAAGGGATATTTTAGTCAAGAGAACAGGAGAAATGAAAAAAGACATGAAAAGGCCGATGGTCATAAAGATGAATACTTGGGAGCCAGAGACGGAGAATATAATTTAGAGACAGAAGGCAGTCAGAACCTGAGAGCAACTCTATAAATAACAAGTTAAAGAAGTGTTACGAAATTCCATGAATCAGGAACAACTGAAGGAACTAGGTAAGATGTGTAAAGGGAGGGCAAGAATGTGGCCCACGAGGGTTCTTCAAGTATCTGAAGAGTTGTCATACTGAAAGAGGGAAGAAACAGTTTGTACAATTCCAGAAAAGCCACATGGAGGTGAAAGTGAGCTCAACAACAAAAAAAAAAACATACACTTCCTAATCACAGACCCAATCAAGCAGAGCAAGATCTCATTTGCTATACTTTCTACAGAGGATCAGTGTTAGGTTCAAGTTGTATTGAAGAATCTTAAAATCCTATCAACTTTTAAGACCCTGTGAGCCATAAAGGAGGAACTCACTTTCTATGTCTAATTTGGATTCATCTGAATTTTCTAAAACCATTCTAAGCTATGAACTTATTCTGACGTCTACAAAGTATTCCCCAACCTTCCAGTTTTACCTGTATAAGGGCCAGACACCAAACTAAAGAAATAGTAATAATGCCAGATATAATTTTTCAATTGCAGTATTTTGTTGCCTGCAACATATTTTTTGGATATCTGTGGTAGATAAAAGATGGCCCCCTCACTCTTTGCTCATCCTTCCACTGAGAGGTCCGTGTCCCTCTCCTTGAACTGCTGGAGAAGGGAGAAGGATCGCCGAGACTGTACGACCAATAGAATTTGATGAGACACTGTACTAGTCTCCTGGCTTAAGCCTTCAGAAACTACTAAATTTCCACTTCCTCTCGCTTGAAATAAATGCTCCTTAAGCTCTAAGCTACCATGGGAAAAGCCCAAGTACCACAGAGAGAGGTCCTGAGCCTACGTGGAGGGAGAGGGACCCACCTGAGCCCCCCATTACAATCACCCTTGCCAAGGTACCTGGCTGGCTTTGAGTTAAGCAATTTGGGGCCCACCAGACCAGATCAGCTAGCAACAGATTATAACCAAGTGATTCCAGTTATGCAATGTGGAGAAGAAAAATCACCTAGAATTCTTCCTGGGTTCTGGCAAATAAAGTAAGGGTCAGATTCAATAAAGTTGTTATTTTAAGCCACTAAATTTTGGGGTGGTTTGTTACTCAGCAATGTACCATAATATGATATGAACAGACTGATAAAACAATGTAGGAACAAGTTTGACACAAATATTCTATTTTCTTTAAAAATTCAGTTAAGTAGTGTTAAAAACAAATGCATTATGCATTTTAACTTTTTGTGGCATATGCTACTTCTGGGTCTTTGAAGAGTTTTATTTTCAAATCTAGGTTATTACACCTTTTACAAGCATAACATGTAGAACAAAAAGCTGTCAAATTAAAACAGTAAGCTCATGAATGAGACACTGGGTTCTAATGAAACAGACCTAAAAATCAAGACCACTTACGAGGCAGTCCTGTATGTGTGTCATCTAAGTTTCAAATTACTTTCTTTGTAAAATGCAGCTAATTTATTGCCTCACAGACTTGCTGGGAATACCGAAGAAAAGAATGTACATGAAAATTCCATGAAAACTTTAATATGCTACTCTTTATATAATCAATAAACAGATAAAATGCACAAAATATACCTAGCACATACACATTAAGTATTAAAATAAACATTTCTTTCTTCCAGTTGTGGAGATGTAATGACTTCAGGATACTAAAAATCTGTCAAAATAACCTGTTAGAAGTAGAAATACAACAAAGTAAGCTCCAAGTTTAAGCTATCAGTGTTAATTAGGGAATAGTCTAAGAAATTTTTTTAGCTTGTCATAATTGCTTATGTTAGAAAACGAGAGAATGTAATTCTTTACACCACTGAATTTAAATACCTATAGAGACAATTACTTTTCAAGAAATTTATGATATGCATTATAAACTTTTAACTAAAACAAAATTATCAAGTGCTATGCTTTGAATTTGGAGAACGGTAACGTAATTCATATGGCATACTTTCACAGAGCACACTTTTAAACACTTTAAAAATATTTTACACCTTTCACAGGTTAAAACACATCTTAAGAAACTATTAGAACAATTTTTTTAAAACACTAAAATGCACGAGGTATGAAAAACACTGATTCTGATCAAGTACTTTTAATTTCCAAATAGTTTTATACACATCGGATGAGAGAAAAATGTAATCAAATGAGAATGGATATTTTACTAGTTGTTTTATAATTTCATTTTTATTTTTAAAGCTTTTATAAACTACAGTTAATTCTTAGAGAAAATGAGTTTTAGTGTAGCCACAAGCATTCTCAAATTTTCATATTATACATGCTGTATTCATTTAAGATCTTTTTTATTTTAGAAAAAATATGTAATTACTGTTGAAGCCTATAACGCTCCCTTCTTCAATCCCATTTCTCTTCTATACCTGTGCTCTTTTCCCTCACATACCCATTACTCAGAATTTTTATTTCAACTTCACTTTATTTTTTTGTTTTTTTTTCCATTTTTTTTTCAACTTCACTTTAAATTCTAATCTGATTCTAAAGATCATTTATAGTTATTTTAACACCAAAAGTCATTTTTTTTAAGAGGGAAAACTAGCACAGAAAAAGGCTAAATAAGTGATTCAGTTTCTTCAACGATTAACTGGATAGTATCACTACCTTAACTCTTAGGGTGGCTCTCCAGCTTAAGAGAGATACTGCCTATGAAACCTTAGCATATCAATCACTGAGTGCTTACACTATAAGCCAGGTACTATTCTAGGCATATTCTGTACATTCAGGTTAACCTTATAAAGATGATACCAACTATAATTGTCTATATTAGTGGGGTAATTTTGACCTCCAGGGACCTCTGGCAATGTCTGCAGACATTTCTGAATGCCATGTACACAGGGGACTGTTACTGGCAGCTTGTGCAGAGTCCAGAGATGCTGCTGAACATCCTACAATGTACAGGACAGACCCACAATAAATAACTATGTGGGCCAAAATGTCAATAGTGCCAAAGTTGAGAAATCTGGATCTACATTTTCAGATACATAATCTGAAACACAGGTTATATAACTCACCCCAGGACATAGGGCATAATGGAGAGCCACTTACTAAAAGCCTATTCCCTATTTGCTTCCTAATAAAGTTATATTAAGAATAAAATGAAGTATGGGTGCCTGGGTAATTCAGTCCATCAAGTGTCTGACTCTTGATTTCATTTCAGGTCATGATCTCAGGGTTGTGAGATGGAGCTGGGTGTTGAGCCTGCTTAAGATTTTCTCCCTTTCCCTCTGCCCCTCCCCACTCTCTCCTTCTCTTACAAAAATAAAATAAATAAATAAGATGAAGTCAATACTATTTTCTATTTGTCAAGTGCAAACTATCTGACCTAAGGCAGTCTCTGCTTCATTCCAAAGCAGTTCATTCCAAAAATAAATGAGAAGTATTAGCTCCATGGAACAGAGTAATATTTAACCTTTGCTGCTTAATGAGAATACTTGAGAACACTTTAAAGCAACTGAGACCTAAATTTTCTTTAAAATACAAAAATTAATCTTAGTAATAATAATTCAGTTTGTTATACTTGCCTCATCCAGCGGATCCACATCAGTTTTCCTCATCTTAATAAGTACATCATATGCCTGCTGAAGTGCTCTGACCTTAGGATGAGAAACTCTGACATAGGCTGGGAGACAAATAAACCATAAGCTGTAACAATGACTGAAGAGGCACTTGGCCCATTGTGGTGGATTCGTGTAACATCTCTTCGCCAACTTATGAGCTGTTTTTATCTCCTAGAAAGAGAATAAATAAAACAGTGTGGTATTTGAGACACCTGGCTGGCTTTAGTCGGCAGAACATGCAACTCTTGATCTCTGGTTCATGAGTTCAAGCCTCACACTGGGAGTAGAGATTACTTACAAAAAGAAAATTAAGGGAAAAAAAATTATGGTATTTATTAAAATCCATTAAGGTAGGGAGAAAAGTGAGAAGGAAAAGAGAGAGGGGAATATAATGTAAAATTTGACTCTAAAATCACACATTTCAGTTTTACTTTCATGAGTGGCTTTCCTACCATGTGGTTCCATCAACACTCATCTAATCTACAGAAGCACTTTATACTGCACTGTACCTTTACTGGCAAGCATGCATTTCCTAATAGACTAGAAATCCCTTAAAAGTGGGATCATTCATATTTTTATAATATTATGGCTAATTAGTTGCCCTTCACATAGAAGGCACTCATATGCTTGATGGATAAGAGTTTGAACCATTTAGAGCTTTTAAGTCCTTTGGCATTCTTGAAAAGTGACAGTCTTTCCAACTTTCTCCCTGCTTAACTGCTTAAGATACTTTAGGCTATTTCCTGCCAAGATTTCCATTCTACCCTCCCTCACACAGTCTTTAAACTTTCATGGACTGATTCTTTACATGCCTTTGCAGGCAACATAGTCTGATAAAGATCACAGACTTTCTTACCCAACAGTCTGATAGTCATGTTTCCTACTTCCAATTTTCATTCTATTTAGGTGGAAAAGAGCAGGTATCAAAACCACCTGCTGAGCTTAAATCAAACTAGATAGAGACTCCCATGGGGCACTTGTGTAGCTATTGGTTGAGCACTCAGCTCATGATGTCAGCACTGTGAAATCGAGCCCCATGTCGGGCTCCACGTTCAGCGAGAAGTCTGCTTCCAATTTTCTTTCTCCCTCTCCCTCTGACCCTCCTCACATTGTGCACGCACACACACGTTCTCTCAAATAAATAACTTTTTAAAAGAACACAACAAAACAAAAGTATACTTCTAGAACCTACAGAACCTTCCAGATATGTCGGACCACCATTGTGCACCTTACACTACAGATTTCTCTGCTAGGATGTGTTCTAAATAAAAATGCCCTGGCCCATTACTTTTTCTTATGAGCTCTATTTCCATTAGACTTGAAGATGTATTTGAAAATACAGTCCCTATATTTCTAAGATAGGAAGGTTCTTTTCTCTTCCAGGTAGCCTGGGGGACAGAATTCTTGTGAATATGAGATTTAAGGATTTGGTAACTATATTCACCCATTTTAAAAACTGGCTTGTATGAAGCTGGTAATAGCAATATACACACACTAATTTCCCTTCAGACACAGAGAAATATGTACACATGTTCTGTATGAAATGAAGGAACACTTCAGATAATCTCTAGGATTTGGGAGACTGTACACAAATTGGTAAAACCTGAGCTGCATTCTAAAATGTTCCATGTTTTGCAGACCAAAAAATATCAATATATACATGAAGGATGTTTCATTTTAACTCACATCTAACCTAAGACTAACTCTTTATGCCTAAATCAGATATAGCATTAAAGCAAGATGTCTAGCTTGTCCTAAATTAACTCCCTTTAAAGCTTTTTAAATATAATATTTCACATAAAGTATATTTCATTAACTGCGAGAGAAATAAAAATCAAAATCACCATGAGATACCACTTCACACACACAAGGATGGCTATAATCAAAAAGACAGATAATAACAAGAATTGACAGGGACGTTGGTACAACAGGAATCCTCACACACACTGTTGGCAGGAATTTAAAATGGTACAGCCATTTTGGAAAACAGTCTTCACTGTTCCTCAAAAGGTTAAACATAGAGATACCATATGACATAGCAATTCTACTTCTAGGCATTTACTCAAGAGAAATGAAAACATGCATCCACACAAACACTTGTACACAAATGTTCACAGCAGCACTATGCATAACAGCCAAAAAGCAGGAACCACTTACATGTATATGAATGAATGAATAAAATGTGGTATATATCCATACAATGTAATATTATTCAGCAATAAAACTAAATGAAGTATTGACACATGCTGCAACATGGATGAACTTGAAAACATTATGCTGTATGAAAGGAGCCAGTCACAAAGGGCCACATATTGTTTAATTCCATTTATATGAAATGCCCAGAAGAGGAGAAACCACAGAGACAGAAAATAGATTATTAGCAGTTGCCTGGGCTGTTGGGATGGATGGGAGGGTTACCAGGTAAGGTGCACAGCCTTTCTTTTTGGGGTAACAAAAATGTTCTAAAATTGACTGTGGTGGTGGTTGCACAACCCTGCGAATATACTAAAAGGCACTGAGTATACTTCAATGGGTGAACTGTATGGTATAGGAACTATATCTCAATAAAGTTGTTTTTTAAAAAGTGTATTTGGTTCCGCAGGATTCTCTTCAAGCATAAACATAAGCATTCACAAACTTCAGCCTCAATATTAGAACAGGGTTGAAAGACATCTACTTAACTTCATTAACAACCACAGTGAGTCTGCAATGTTTGCCACGGGTGATAATTCTAAACTATGAGCTGCGTATCACATATACATATTTTACATTTTAAATTAAGTATTAGATAAAGAATATCTGACCTGTTTAGTTCTCTTAGCCATGAGTGCTGGACTGTTTGTAATGCTATTCCCAGTAGGGTGTCTACTAAAACAAAGTTTCAACTCCTGTGGTCTGTCAAAAAGCTTAAGGTCCAGTCTTGGAAAGTATTTGTAACTAAAATAAAAAGCAAAAATAGAACTGCTGGTTTAAAATACATTAACTCTTCATATTATTCCAGAATTTAAGTGAATATTTCTAAATCTTTAGTACCCAATATTATTCCCCCAAATCTGGATATAGAAAAATATTTTTCAAAAATATAAGATGATGTAGTTATAAGATTCACAGACTATCTACATAAAAACTTTGGCCTCCTCCCCACTCTGAATGTTATGTTCAACCAATCCCTGGAAAACAGAAAATCCTGATATTTTACTTCACAAGAGAAATTTGTAACTTTAAACAGTAACCATGTGTCCAATGATAATTTATATTAAAAAGTAACATCTAGTATACTTTGTAATTTTGTTTTTCTTCATAAAAGTACCTTGTATTGGTATTTAAGAGGAAAAAAATCTGAAGATTTTTATTTTAGGGATATACCATAATTTCATCATTCTTTATTGTTGGACATTTTTAGGTTATTTCCGAAGTTTTGCAATTAAATATTCGTGTACTTATATCTTTGTGAAAACTTGTACTTAATGTCTCAGTATGATAATGCCCAACAATACAGTTTGCTATGGTCAATGTTTATTAAGAGAATTAAAATTACCAGAGTCACTATCAAATTATTTCAAGAAAGGTTATACTTACATACCCTCTAACATATACTCTAAAAAGTAGCATAACCTATCTTCAGTCTGATAGATTAAAAATGCTTCTCACCATTTTGGTTTGCATTTCTTTGAATCCTAGCAAAGCTTAATATATTTTCATATTTTCATATTTTTAATTCTTGGGATTTCTTCTTAGAAATTACCTACTTATTGCCGTTGGCCAATTTTCTTCTGTGAGATATACTGCCTTTCCCTATTTGATTTACTTTATACATGGATTCCAGTGTATGGTGATTAAACCAAGGTTAAAAAAAAAAAAAGTTATATAATTAACGTGTGATCAAAATAGCACTGAATAAAGCCTCTAAATTCCAGGTATATATCCTTCATTCTTATGCCACCCAGGTAACATAATTTATTAATTCCATATTTTTGGAAGACAATTATTTTATACTCCCTTTGCCTCAGATATTCCTTTAAGGATGTAGTCTAAGGAAAAAAACTACATGAGGATATAGCTAGCAAAGAAATGAAAAACAAAATCCATAGGAGACTAGTTATACAAATCACAATAAAGGCATGCAATATGGTCATTTAAAATGATATGGCACAAAAATATTTGTTAGCATGGAAAAATGTCCAGACCATTAAAGGTAGACACAGGTTACAAAGAAAATGTACAATATGAACTCATATATTTTTTAATATAGTAAATGCAAATTTATGCACAAAAACAGGAAAGATATACATACAGTTGTTAACAGACATTAAGTATTGGTGCTTAAGTGATGTGCTAGTGTGTGTGTGTGATTTTTTTTTTTTTTGACTTTCTAAGTTTGTTAAACTATATATTATCATAATCATAATACCAACAAGTAACAATCAAGTACATTTTAATTTTTTAAAAGGTTCCCATTTAAATCTTATTTTCCAAGTTTTTATTATTTTTATTTTACTTTAAATTCCAGTGTGGTTAACATACAGTGTTATATTAGTTTTAGGTGTAAAATATAGTGATTCAACAATTCCATACATTACCCAGTGCCCATCACAAGTGCACTCCTTAATCCTCATCACTTATTTTAATAAATAATGATTCCTAGCCCTCTACTTTTAGTTTTCTCTGATATCTTACTAATGCTTAAGAATTTACATTGACAATACCCCCTCCCCCAACAGAGGAGCAACTTCACAAAAGTAAGCTTATTCTTCTCCTAAAATGAAATTTTAAAGGTTAAAATATGATTAAACATTTAGGTGAATAGTGATCAACATTTGGCTTCCCTTCCACAAAGGCTAATTTTTAAATTATAATATCTGGTAACATCTTCATGCAATCAATATTCATCTTCATTAGTTCGCTGAATAAATTTTGAAAATGACTTTCACAAATGACTAATATAAATATCTACTAATAAACACAAAAGATCAAAATAAATTATTAAAGCTACACTCAAACACAGCAATTTTAAAAAAATGCTACCTGTACTTCGGTGACAGATCCTTTCCATCATCAGGAGGCGGCTCTGGTGGCATTATGAATACAGTGTGCTCACTTTTCTGTGTATCATCTAGCTCTATCAATTTGGTATCTTCGGCTGAATCAAAATCAACCTGAAAATAATTATTTCCTCCAATTAATCTGCATACAATCAATATTTAGTTCTGAAATTATAAAACTTAAGATAAAATACCTTTTCTGTTTTCTCTGTGCCTTTATCAGGAAACAACTAGAAAAGAAGAAAAGAATTCTTGGTGAAAACGTTGACTATGAATTTATTACATATGATCTTAAATTCTATTATTAAAAACTATCCTTGGGGATCCCTGGGTGGCTCAGTGGTTTAGCGCCTGCCTTCAGCCCAGGGCATGATCTTGGAGTCTCAGGATCAAGTCCCACATCAGGCTCCCTTCATGGAGCCTACTTCTCCCTCTGCCTGTCTCTCTCTCTCTCTCTCTCATGAATAAATAAATAAAATCTTTTTAAAAAATAAAAATAAAAACTATCCTTTTTTAATACTGGACAGATAAAAAACATTTCACAGTATATTTTGGAGGCCCTGCACTGTCAGGTTAACATATAGTATTTTTCTTATGGCTATCAGGATAGAAACAATTTATTTTAAATAGGTTTTTCATAAATCTTTCTTCACAAGCAAAACTGGCCAGTCACGAGGGGAATCTAGCTTCCCAAATCAAAAACTTTATTGTTATTAAAATATTGCATTAGAAAAATAAAAAATAAAAATAAATAAATAAAATCCTGCATTAGAGAATATTATCTAAGCTTCCCTCTAATTGAACAATGCCAAATTATTAATTTTATAAGTAATAAAAAAGTTGAAGAGTTTTAATCTTATCCCCAGAGTTTTAGGTCACATCAACAGAATGGGGGAAATGTCATTCAAGTCCTCTAAGGAGACTACAAAAATTATGTCATAATAGTCTATCTTTTTTAAATACAATCTCAAATTTTATATACTATGGTTTACATAAACAAATTAGCCCCAAGATCCACTTAGCAAAAATAAAAACTCTATTAAAAGTGAGGGGAAAAAATGTGAGTCATCACTGTGAAGAATCAAACTTCCTTACCATGGGGTAAGTAAAACTTTGATATTTAAAATATTTCCAAATCTGCTTCATTAAAACAAAAAATATGTATTTAGCCAAAGTCCTCTTTGGAAAGGCTTTAAACAAAAGAACAAAATGGCATACTGTATTGACTATCCTGTAAAAATGTATAATGTTTAAAATATGTAATTGAATAAAGAAAAGCTAACAGTTAAAAGGAAAAAAAAAAAAAAAAACTCAAGACTTCCATTACCCATAAAACTAAACTTTCTTAACGAACTACTACATGTTATCTTACTTAGGTAAGTAAAAAATATAAGATTTATGAGTTTCAATGAAATGTTCTTAGCACTCAACAGTTGCAAAACCAAAGTAAGATTCAAGAAAAATTAGCTATATATGGTAGAAACTACATATCACAAAGGAAGATTATTATATTAAGCCTAGAACTGGACACTTGCACACATGCACACCCCATACTGTGTCTCTCAGATCATTGGGGGTAATAATAAAGATGATTATACAGGCAGTCAAACTGTTAAAGTTTTTAACACATACAGGACAAACTTTTACCTTTTCTATGCAGTCATCAAAAAATGCCAATCCAGTATCCTTATCACTTACAAAACTACATTCTTCAATAAAACGAATAAAAATCTGTGTTTTGGATAAATGAGTGTAGAATTTTGTATAGGCACGATCTCGACTTTTTAAAAATCCTGAAGAAAACAAAATTACAATTAAATTCAAAATTTAAAGTGGAACTAGATATCATATAAAATATTACTTTAAACTTGTACATGTCTATATTATATTCTCTTTACGTATATCCACATTTATAGAAGCTTTTGTAACCATTTCTAGTAAGCACTGCTCTTTCTGCCCAATTCAACCATAAAAAACTTAACTTATACCATTAACCTTCTCACTGCAATCTTTATCTTCTATAAGGAACCTCTAGCCCTACAGTTCTCAAGTAGAAATTTCTCTTTTAGACTCTGCATAGTTATGACCAAGAAGGGTCAATGCCCTTCCTCTGCAATGCTACCAGACAATTCCTGTACTGGCTTGTGAAAATTTCTGCTCAGTGATGGTTCATACATCTTGGCTCTTTCACCCTTTCCTCTGCTAACTGTAGTCATCTACTGACTTCAGGGATACTCTCTCCATTCACTGAAGAATAGGACACCCAATTCCAGTTCTTCTCCTCTCCAACTCCTACCATCATCATTCTTCAACATCCATAAGCACAAACCATCCAATGCTTTAACGAGTTCTTAATGCCTTAAATTTCAATGATCTATGGTCTATCTCCTCAATCACCAACTTCTGTACAGTCACACACTCCAGGGAATGTGGCATTTAAAACAATTCTGCCTCCTAAATCTAATTTACATATATATTATATTACTTTCTGCCAACTACCCTTGTCTGATTTGCTCACTTAAGTACTCCTACCAGGCATGGGAGGGCAGGGGGAAGCCTCGCTGAAATCTGCAATCATTCATATCCTTTTACTTTGTACCTAACCCTCCTGTCTTCACTTCTCTCTCCTTATCCAATATTGATTCCATGTTCAAGTCCATCATTTCATTTACTTTCTTGTCAACACCTTCAATTCTTACATCCTTTTATCTTTTTTGGTCAAATTCACCTAGTATAACTTGGCCCTGGAGGAAATGTATTGCCTGGCTGAGCACAAATAAAAGGAGAAAAAAATAATTCCACAACCAAGGTGATCAGAACCACTATACCTTCATCCCTGACTAACAACCCTACAAAATTTCTGGAATCAACCTAATTTCCCCTTACCCATGTTTTCACAACTATTTTCAATTCTTTAATTCTCTCCTATCATGTTCCCTCCCCCATCTCTAAGTGATTACACCTTATGTTGTAGAGAAAACAAAAATCATTAAGAGAATTACCATCATTATCTCACTACAAAACTTTGCCTTTCTGCAGCTAGCAGTTACCCCTTCCGTCTTTGTATGATGGCCATGTCCCTCTTATCTAAGGCCAAGCCCACCACATGAGCCTGGGATTCCAGCCTCCTCAGTGTTCTCGGGCCAATTTTCCCTCTTTATTAGCTATTTATCAGCACATTCAAGTCTTTCTCTCATTTTAAAAAACGTTTCCTTAAAAAATAACCAGATCCCTTTCTGCTGTTTCCCTTACAATAAAGGGCACGACCATCTACCCACTTGGTTGACAAAGACAAAAATTTCAAAGTTACTCTCTTGACCTCTCCCTCTATCTTATATCCCATATTCAACCACCATGCTGTATTCAGTCTACCTTCTAAAAAACATCACTCTTCCATTCATACTACTGTCAACTAAACCAGAGCACTTTCATGATCACTTGGACCAATGTGATAACCAACTAACCAGTAGATCCATACTTTGGATTCCTCCAGTCTCTGCACAGAGGCAAAGAAAAAAAATTTTAACACTGATCTTTTAAAAAAGCACATCTGGGCAGACCCAGTGGCTCAGAAGTTTAGCGCCGCCTTCAGCCCAGGGCCTGACCCTGGAGACCTGGGATTGAGTCCCGCATTGGGCTCCCTGCATGGAGCCTGCTTCTCCCTCTGCCGGTGTCTATGCCTCTCTCTCTCTCTCTCTGACTCTCATGAATAAATAAATAAATAAATAAAATCTTTAAAATAAATAAATAAATATGCAAACCTGATCCTATTACCTACTTAAATATTCTTCTGGCTTCTAATTAATTTTTTTTTCAAGAAGATTTTATTTATTTATTCATGAGACACACACACACAGAGAGAGAGAGAGAGAGAGAGAGAGAGAGAGAGAGAGAGAGGCAGGCAGAGAGAGGCACAGACACAGGCAGAGGGAGAAGCAGGCTCCATGCAGGGAGCCCGATGTGGGACTCAATCCCGGGTTTCCAGGATCATACCCTAGGCCGAAGGCGGCACTAAACCGCTGAGTCACCCGGGCTGCCCTCTAATTACTCTTAAAGACAGAAACCCTCCACTGGTCCTAAAAGATCCTGCATGATTTGGCTCACACCCACCATTTTCAAGCATGGCTTTTGGGCCACTTTTCCCTCCAGCCTTTCTTTCTTTGACGTTTCAGGGCATTCCACAAGCTGTGGTCCTCACTCCATCCCCTTGAAATACTAATTAGTTGAGAAATGCTTAAATAAAATAAAAATGAATTATTCTTTACAAGTAGTAACAAAAAGTCTTTTTTTATTCTCCTAATGGATCCAGGCAATGATCAGCAAAGGCTGCTAAAATAATCAAATGAAAGGCTGATGGTGAAACTAAAATGAATGAATGAGGCTAACAACACTTTAAACACACTGATCAATCTTAGGAGCATTAAAAATGGGACAGCCAGACGTGTGTGGGCTACAATAGGAAGTAGTGAGCACCATGTGTTGTTTTTAGCACTACTTGCCAAGAAAATTTTACCTGAATCTAATCAAACTCTAGAACAGTACAATTTAATTCAGTTACCACTACCCACATGTGACAATTCACTTGAAATGTGACTGGTCCAAACTGAGATATGCTGTAAATATAAAACATATACTGATTTTGAAGCCTTAGTATAGAAAAAAGAATGTAAAATATTTCATTAAAATTTAAAAATTTTAATTACATTTTGAAATACCGCCTTGGATATTTGAAGTTACAAAAACATATTATGAAAATTAGTTTCCCCTATTGCCTACTATTTTTTTAACTATAGCAACTAGAAAAGTTTAAGTCATATGTGTGTCTCATATTACATTTCTGTTAGACAATGCATCTCTTAATCTAACCAAAAGTTTATAGGAAATACAGATGATGGAAGAAATGTTAAACAGCACCATGGGGACAGGATCAGCCAAAAGCACATACCATACAAATCTAGGAGATTCTAAAGGATAATTAGAAGTTTATGGGTAAAATGATGTTCTATTTGGAATTTGGAAAGAAAGCGGGGGAAGGATGGAACAAAAATGGTAAAATGTTGATTGCCACTTACTGCTGAGGTTGGAAGATGCTATATGAAAGTATATTATTCTATTTTCAAATATGTTGGGAAAGTACCCCTAATGAAAAGGTAATCCAAAATCCACAGCCAATTCTTATTCACTTTTCAGGCCCAAGCTTAATTGTTATTTCTTCAGGGAACCCTTCCCTGACCTAGCACTCTGACTATAGCCAATACATTCCTTCACAATACACTTAGTAAAATGTAATTAGTATTTGTGTTACTATGTAATATCTGTAGCCCTCACTATACTAAATACTATTCCTGTTAACAAAAAAATCTTAAGCCTCAGACACTAAATATCTTTCTAAATTCCGTTAGCAATGGCACTCTCCCACTGAGAAAGAATATGAATGAATTAGTGACTCACAATTTAAACTACCCATTTAGGGACACCTGAGTGGCTCAGCAGCTGAGCATCTGCCTTCAGCTCAGGTTGTGATCCTAGGGTGATCGGGTCCTGTACTGGCTTCCCGCGAGGAGCCTGCTTCTCCCTCTGCCTGTGTCTCTGCCTCTCTCTCTGATAAATAAATAAATCTTTAAAAATAAAATAAAATAATAAATAAACTTCCTACTTAAGACTACCCATAACCTGAGCTCTAACCTTATTATCAGCCTTATCTTTCACAACACCACTAAAGCTCTTCACTTTGCTGTTATGGGCTTAACCCTGTAATTCTCTTTTTTTTTTTTTAGATTTTATTTATTTATTTATTTATTTTTTATTATTATTTATTTATGATAGAGAAAGAGAGAGAAAGGCAGAGACACAGGCAGAGGGAGAAACAGGCTCCATGCGCCAGGGAGCCCGACGTGGGACTCGATCCCGGGTCTCCAGGATCGCGCCCTGGGCCAAAGGCAGGCGCTAAACCGCTGCGCCACCCAGGGATCCCGATTTTATTTATTTATTCATGAGAAACACACAGAGAGAGAAGCAGACATAGGCAGAGGGAGAAGCAGGCTACATGCAGGGAGCCAGATGTGGGACTCGATCCCAGAGGGATCACGTCTTGAGCCAAAGGCAGAGGCACAACCGCTGAGCCACCCAGGCATCCCTGAACCCGGTAATTCTGGTATTTCCCCCCTCCCCACCATCAAATTTTTATGAAGTCCTAACCCTCGGTATTTTAAAATGCACTGTATTTGCAGATAGGGTCTTTAAAAAAGTAATTAAGTCAAAATGAGATAATTAGGGTGGGTTCTAGTCCAATGATTAATGAATGTACTTATAAGAAGTAGAAATCTGGGAGCACCCGGGTGTCTCAGCCGGTTAAGCGAACAACTCTTATTTCAGCTCAGGTCATGATCTCAGAGTCATGGGACTGAGCCCCATGATGGGCTCTGTACTCAGCAGGAAGTCTGCTTGAGATTCTGTCTCCTTCTGCCCCTCCCCCCCCACACTCCAACGCTCTCCCTCTCTGTCTCTAATAAATAAATAAATAAATCTTTAAAAAAAAAAAAAAAAAAAAAGAACAAGAAGTGGAAATCTGGATACAGATTCACCCAGAAGGAAAACCATGTGAAAACACAAGGAGAAATTGGCCCATCTTTATAAGACAAGGAGAGAGACCTCAGGGGACACCAATCCCACCAACACAATGATCTTGGACTTCTAGCCTCTAGAATTGTGAGAAAATAAATTTCTGTTGTTTAAGCCACCCAATCTATGCCACTTTGTTATGGTAGCCATGACAAGTTAATACATTTAAGCCACCCAATCTATGCCACTTTGTTATGGTAGCCATGACAAATTAATACACATACCTTAGACATTTGTTCTTGAGGTTTCTTCCATTCTGTTATTACCACTAACAATAATAACTATTATCATGAGTACTGTAATCTTACTAGTTGCTTCACATACATTCAATCTTCACCACTCATTCATGAAGTAGGTATCATCCCCATTTTATTAATGAGAAAACAGAACCTCAGAAAGTCTTAACAAAAAAGAAATTCTATTCAAATTTGACTTTTAATACATATTGGCTTTGTTTTTGTTTTTTAAAGGTTTTATTTATTTGAGAGAAAGAACACAAGCAGGGGGAGAGTAAGGGGGTGGAGGCAGGGCAGAGGGAGAAGCAGACTCCCCACTGAGCAAGAAGCCTGACACTTTGGGGCTCAACCCCAGGACTTTGAGATTATGACCTGAGCCAAAGGCAGACACCTAACCGACTGGGCACCCAGGCACCCCTAATGCATCTTGTTTTTCAGAAAACCTGTCCTGCTCATCTCCATTTATCTAAATTCTATTCATTCATCAAAGTCATACTCTACTTCCATGAAGTCTTCTGAATATTCATTTGGAAGAATGCTCCCTTTTTCCAAATTTGGGAACTTCTCACTGAATTATTAATTGTGTAAAATCTATTTTCTTGAGTACATGTTCTATTTTAAAAAGTATTTTAGATTTATTTTCCACTTACTATCCCATAGAGCTAGATTTTAACACTTATTTACCTCTCTACCTAATAACTAGTCAGACTTGGTAAGTGGTGACTAAATATTTAAGAGATAGGTTATCCTAAAGCAGAGATGATAAAAGACAAAAAGATCATTAGAAGTTTTTTTTTTTTTTTTTTTAAGTACTGGGTAAAAGTACAGAAATATAAAATAATTTTCATATAAATATTATTATATCTATAAGGTTGCTACATGTGAGAGCAACTGAATAACAAAAATCTTTACAATTTCCTAAAATAACAAATACTAAAAAAAAATGAGTTCAGTGTTTTCCCCTGAAACAAAGCTATATTTTTCAAAAATTCTAAAAACTGGTGGCCTTATTCCAAAAACTAATTGTTAGTGAATACTGTAAAGTGAAGAATGTATAAATCAAAGAATTAGCAAAATTGAGGAACCACATAAAAGCAAATCACCAGGTATGTTCTACTAAGATAACTATCTAGTAAATACAAGCAATATCTTTGACTTTTCATAATTAAAGATGTCCATTTTCATTTCTCAGGGGAAAATGGGATATAAAAATTAAAAGAAATTCTTCATAGAGCTAGACTACAAATACACAGATATTCATTATATTTTTTTTTAATTTTTTTTTTTTTTTTTTTTTTTATGATAGTCACAGAGAGAGGGAGAGAAAGAGAGACAGGCAGAGGGAGAAGCAGGCTCCATGCACCGGGAGCCCGATGTGGGATTCGATCCCGGATCTCCAGGATCGCGCCCTGGGCCAAAGGCAGGCGCCAAACCGCTGCGCCACCCAGGAATCCCTCATTATATTTTAATATACATTTCTAAGAACTTACATAGTGAGTATTTTGGGGGGAGCAATACCAAATAGAAAATATTTTCCAAAAAAAAAAGAAAATATTTTTCATTTCAATAAAAAGTATATATATTTTCAATGCCACTCACCCTGTCGGTCAAACAATGAATCAACAGCTGTGGCTTTATTTGAAGGGGCCTCTGTGATTGGTCTGAGATATGTTCTATACCCTTTTAAAATAGATGCCATAAAACGCAAAAATGCCTCCTGAATTTCCATTTCAAGTTGTGTTGTCTTCTTTTGCCAAGAGAAATCTGCTTCAATTGGAGTCATCTCAATTGCTGAACCTTCTTGTGTTTTTCGGTGAACTGACAAATGAAGAGAAAATGGCATTAATATATAATATTATACAAATAATGATTAAACAATTAAGAAAATTGTCAAAATCCATGACTTCCTGAAATTCCTCTCTCCATTAATGTAAAGAGATCATTGGCAGATACTAACAGGGAGATTCAGGCAGACAGGATACAAAGAACGTGCTCAAAAAAAATCACAAACTACATTAACGTCTTAGTACTGAAATATTGTTTTTTTTTTAATGAGAATCATTTTAAATGGAGTGAAATTATATTTAAATTTAAGAATTTATTTTCATACATATTCTTCCATTTAAAATATTCCTTTCTCCTCATATTTACCCGAAGATAGCTGGGGATACAACTTCTTTAAGGTACTAAGCAGATTTTTGCATGGCTTTTTGGGAAGCTGCTTCCAGTTCATGTTCTTCTTTTCATCTGATCTATTAAATAAAAACATAATTAATAAAATCTGCTAAAATCTCTTTTTACTTACCAAAATTCTTACATCAAACTAATAAAGAAAATGGAAAGGGTATATTTGCTCATTACAATTGACATTGTCAGCTGAATAAATGGTTTTCAAGGAAGTTCTCTTTACATTTCAATGAACCTCAGTCAAATTTGGTCACTGCTCTAACACAGATTCTCAAAGCTGGAGCTATGAATTCAACACCGAAGTCTTACTTCAAAAGTTTTAGAGTATTTTAAGTGACCAACTTAACTGATGCTTCAAACTACCTATTAGAAGCAAATCTTAATAAATATCGGAGAGTAATATATTAAGCATATTCTGACTACAATTCAAATAGCATTTAAGAGAAAAAAAGCTTAGAAGTTCAAAAGAATACTTCTAAATAATGCATGATTCAAAATATTTTAATAGAAATTAACATTTAAGACTCTAGGGATGCCTAGGTGGTTCAGTTGGTTGAGCAACTGACTCTTGGTTTTGGCCCAGGTCCTGATCTCAAAGTCCTGAGATCAAGCCCCACATCAGGCTCTGTGCTCAGCATGGAGTCTGCTTGAGATTCTCTTTCCTCCCTCTCTGCCCCTCCTCCTCGTGCTCTCAATCTTCCTCTCTAAAATAAATAAATTGGGGGCGGGGGGAAGCCTCTACAAAGATGAAAGCCTATATATTAACCATGGGCCACAGCTAAAGCTATATACATCATTAAGCCAATATCATTTATGACGTCAATGTAAACATTTTAAATTTTTAGAAAATTTAATCTAAGTTAAAAAAAAGATAATATTTCAGTAATGTAAGAATTATTCACTAATTGATTTTTTTTTTAATTTTTATTTATTTATTCATGAGAGAGAGGCAGAGACACAGACAGAGGGAGAAGCAGGCTCCATGCAGGGAGCCCGATGTGGGACTCGATCCCGGGTCTCCAGGATCACGCCCTGAGCTAAAGGCGGCGCTAAACCGCTAAACCGTTGAGCCACCTGGGCTGCCCCATTAATTGATTTTATAATGTAATTTACCACACAGAAAATAAAAGAGAAACAATGCTCATTTCAATAGCTGTATAAAAGTATAAAATTCAAGACCTATTTAAGAGTTTTTAAAAATCATTATGTAGAAGCAATCAATCAAAACTCTAGAGTGGAGCTAACAAACCTTTTCTATAAAACATCAGACATTAAACATTTTATGTTTTGAGGACCATACGGTCCTCTGTCACAATTTCTCAAGTGTACCCCTATAGCAAGAAAGCAGCCTCACAGAATATGTAAATGAATGAATTTTGTAGTTTTATCTACAAAAATAGGCCATGGGCTAGATGTCAATTCTTGCTTAAAACAATAATCATACTTAATGATGGAGTGCTCAAGGCATTCCCTTTAAAATTAGGAGTAAGACAAGATACCAGTTATGACGACTTCTATTCAACACACTATGCTGGATCCTAGCCAGAGAATTAAGACAAGAATTTAAAAATATATGGATTGTACTTGATGTGATTGTTTACAGCCAGAAAACAGAAGAGAATTTACAGACAAAACAGAAGAATTCAATTAAGTTGCCGTGCAGATCACTACATGAAAACCAGTATCATTTCTATACTGTAGCAACAAATAGAAAATGTAATTTAAAATATCATTTACAGTAGCAATAAAAAACACACAGTACTTAGGAATAACTAAGTCTAACAAAAGATGTTCATGGTCTTTATGAGAAAACTGCAAAGCTTATTGGAAAAAATGTAAAAAGATCTATGAAGTAAACTACTATAAAGATGGGTAAGGAGACTCTATCAAGAAGATGTCATTTGCCTCCCTCCACATTAAACTATAAACCAATAAAATTCTAACCAAAATCACAGCGTAATTTTGCATGGAACTTAATATATTAAAATTTATAAGGAAAAGCAAAAGACCAAATATAGTCAAAACAATTTTAAAGAACAAGGGTAAAGAAAGGGACTTGTCATCTCACAGTACAACTTTTTTTTAAACTTTATTTAGATATAATTCACACATAACTCATCCATCTGAAACATGCAACTTGCTGGTTTTACAGCATATTCACAGGATTGTGTAACAGCCCACAATTTTAGACATTTAGTATAAATAAGATCATATGAGCTCTTTTACCATGATGTTTTCAAGGTTTATTCATGTTTTAGACAACCTAACTTTAAAGCTATTAAGATAGCATTATAGTAGCAAGAGGCTAAAACAGACTAAAGGAACAGAATAAGCATAATATAGATATAAAATTCATTTGCAAATTAATAATAATATTGATTATATAAAATACATATATAAAATATAAAATATGATATGCACAAATATAAAAGCTGATATGCAGTGGTATTGACGATGGAGACCACGGGGAAGAGATGAAATGTTTACCCAACATACAATGCTACGTGAGAATTATTTATTCATGTAAGAAAAATGAAATAGTACTTCTATGCCACATCATACAGTAATACAAGTTCAACTGAATTAAGGCCCTAAATGAGAAAGGCCAAACCTTACAAATTTAAGAATATCCAGAATAGGGGTGCCTGCTGGCTCAGTCAGTAGGGCATGTGACTCTTGATCTCAGGGTTGTGAGTTCAAGCCCCCATGTATGGCGTGGACTTTACTTAAAATAAAAAAAATTTAAAAAAGAAAGAATATCCAGAATAATATTTCATAACCTCAAGGCAGAGAATTTCATATACAAGAACCAAAAACAGCAATCAATAAAAAGAAACTGATAAATTTTATCAATTAAAATAAGCTTCTGTTCATCAAAATATACCATAGATATAATGTAAAGACAAGTCACAGTGGGGGGAAAGCTTTTTGCAAAGCATGTAACAGAACAAGAATTAACCATATTATAAAGAGGACTGATACAAATCAAAAGGAAAAAAAAACAATCTAATAGGAAATGTACCCCAAAAAAGGAAAATCCAATTCAGAGAGGAAAACCAAAGGACAAAAAGAAATTTAAATGCCCCATTTGCTACTAATTAGGGAAATATGAATAAAAGGCACAATGAGACTCCATTACTATCAAATTAACAAAAATTTCAAAGTCTGACCATAACAAGTATTTGGCAAAGAATAGAACAAAGAGAATTCTCATTTGCTGCTAAGGAGGTAAACGTGGAAGAGTAATATGACATTAGCTATGTCTACAACCCAAAATTAGCTCTCCTACTTCAAAAGAATTCCTGCCTGTATACTCAAAGAAATATGCACAATAGTAATCAGAGGAGCCTTGTTCATAATTGCAAAAAAATCTAGGTACAATCTAAATACACAATACTGATAAACCCTAAAAATGAACTAGAGCTACATGTATCAACACAGATGAACCTCATAAAGAATGACCAGTAAAAAATCAAGTCACGGGAAACTATACAAAGATTTAAAATTTTTAAAGCATGCAAAACAAAATATTTAAACTAATACATCTACAATAAAGTTTATAAAACACATGGAAATGATAAACACCAAATTCAAGATAACAGTAAATGAGGAGCAAGATACATTGCAGGGGTTTCAACTTCATCAGGAATATTCTATTTCTTAATTTGAGTCATGGATACATGGGATTTATTTACATTATTCTTTATAGTTCTTGGGATTCTAGAACATTTCATAATTATTTAAGTACAACTGAGGAAAGAGTTAAAAGTTATTTGAGAAAACAAGTCTTCAAAAAAAAAAAGAGAGAACAAGTCTTCTGATCAATAAATATGTTACAGAAGTTACTTAAAACTGGAAAAAAAACTGGAAAAAATTAAGCCTCTCCATAATATTTTATACAGAATAGTAAATAAAGGCAAACATCTGAGTTACGACTTCATAAGTAATCATTTCCAAAAGCACCACAATGTGTACAACCCTGACATAATTGTTTTTCAGGGATAGTAGCTGGAAACAAAATGTGTGCTATGGGAAATATTTAGTGGTTCATTACTTTTAGGCTACAAGTAAGTTAAAGTACACATAGTAAAGAGCTACCAGAGTATACAGTCTCAGAAATAAATGGCAGATCCATTTCAAAAAAAATTTTAAGTGATAGCAAATGTTTTCTTCTTAGGTATTCCTTTGGTTCACTTAGGGATATTTTTCCAACTTATTCTACTGCTGTTACCCTTGAAGTCTCACTCACAATTCTTATTCTATTCATTTTCTGCCAATCTCAAAACAGTAAAGAATAAAGTACTTCAGGACCTGGAGTTTAGTACCAACACTACAGAATTTTCAACAGTTACTGACCTTACCGAGATTTTGTGGGGAGAGAGGGAGGAGGAGGAGATTGGCTCTTGAGCAATGATCCAGAGCTGTTTTTATTAATTGTCATACTCTAGTCTTTGAACTCTCGGTTACACCACTGCTGTACATTTTATCACCTCCAGTAAACACAAAGTATGATTGGTTTTTAATATAAATTTCTCTGTAATAAGGGGCACCTAGGTGGCTCAATCAGTTAAGCATCTGCTTTCAGCTCAGGTCATGATCCCCAGGTCCTGGGATCAAGCCCCACATCAGGCTCCCTGTTCAGTGGGAAGTCTGCTTCTCCTTCTCCCTCTGCCCCTTCCCCTCATCCTCACACCCTGCCCCCACTCGTATTCTCTCTCTCAAATAAAATCTTTTTAAAAACTTTCTCACAATAAAGTAGATCCTTAAAAAATTTAAATCTTGATAACTAAGGAAATGGCATAATATTTAACTTATATTCTAACTAAACTCAAACAGGTAAACTCATTTTTTTCAAAGCTTATGTATGGATTTTGAATTAAACCTAGAAAGCGGGATCCCTGGGTGGCGCAGCGGTTTGGCGCCTGCCTTTGGCCCAGGGCACGATCTTGGAGATCCGGGATCGAATCCCATGTCGGGCTCTCAGTGCATGGAGCCTGCTTCTCCCTCTGCCTATGTCTCTGCCCCTCTCTCTCTCTCTCTCTCTCTCTCTCTGTGACTATCATAAATAAATAAAAATTAAAAAAAAAAAAAAACCTAGAAAGCATATCATCTCTTGAGCTCTGAAAGCAGTATTTAACCTTTTTTTTTCAAATCCATATTCTCTTTTGACAAACATAAATATTTTCTGTCTACTGCCAACATTATTATCAAAATATAAACTAATGTTGAACATGTTCTTTTCCAAACTTTCCAGGATTCTAATAGCTGCCCGCATTGAGAATTATTGTACTAAAGATGAAAACTTATTAATAACAACGTTAAAAACAGCATATTTCTCAATGCTTTCAACGAGCTGTACCTACATATAGGGGAAAATATAAATGGGAGATAAGATAAAAAGAATCAACTTACACATATAACATGTTTGTATCCAAGTCAATGCAAACAACATCTTGTGGTGGGTCATGAAGATCAAAATACCTTGAGTCAACTCCAACTATAAATGGTAAAGGTGCACTAAGGACTGCCGCCAGTGAAAGAGGACAAAGGGGGATATATGGGCACTGCCACTGAAATGGAAAGATCATCTGGGAAAAAAATTTTGAAAAATTAACCAAATTTCAAATGTGCAATGAAACATATGTAATTAACTAATATTATTGAAAGGGACCATTAAAAAGCAGTGAAGTTTCTTTTACCTTGTACTTCATTCAGAAAACTAAATAACTATAAAATATTACTAAGCAGTACTATGAACCAATGTTATTATTAAAATCTTTAAGCATGACAATTATCACAAGCACAATAAAAATGCTAACAGCTCTTTGCATGTTAATTCTTCTACTGCCACATAAAACCCACATCCAAATTTTTTTTTAAAAAGTCAAAGCAGAGAGAGAAAAATCCCCCCCAAAATTATAAAACAAACTCATATCTTTATTTAATTCTTATGCATTTCATCCACCTATTAATTCTCAAAATACCTTTTGACTAAAATCCAAGGACTAAAAAAAATTCAAATCATTCTCTTAGTAATGGTCATAGTCAACTGAAAATTTCATTAAAAGTTTCCTAACTGCTCAAATAAACGCAAAATGATCCAACTTCAATGAAGCCTGGCATCTTAAAAAATACTTGTTAATATAAAACATACCTCAAGAATCCTTATCAGTGTTTTACAAAGCTCTACCTTAATTATATCGTATGTCCTTTTTAAAATAAAAGACAAGTTTTGGTAAGTTAAAAAACAGACTAAAAATTTAATTATCAGTTAATATGCAAATCCTAATCACTGATGACAAAAATTTTTCCTTTACTATAAAAATCCTTGCTATACCTTATCCATCATTACTCACCCTATAGCATTTATTACACCTGCCAGTTATTCCAGATGGTTGTTCGGAATAGGATTTTGTCTTCAATCATTTATTTACTTATCAAATATTTCAACACTTAGTGTGAGTCAACCACTGTTCTAAATGAGGCTGTAACAGTGAATAAAACAAAGATCACTGCCCTCCTGAGGTTTATAGCTTAGCAAAAGAGTCAGGAAACTCTTTCTGTACAAGAAAGATAAGAAATATTTTAGACCTTATGAGCCGTATTGTCTCACAAATATTTCACTTTGTCTCCATGCATGAAAGCAGTCATAGGCAAGTATGTAAATAAATGACCTATGTTCCAGTAAAATTTTACTCTCAAAAACAGATGGCAAGCAAGATTTGACCAGTGGGCCATCCTAGTTTAGCAGAGGCAGAATATAAAAAGAGGACACAATAAAAAAAAAAAAAAAAAAAAAAAATATATATATATATATATATATATATATATATATATATATATATATCCCCTATTAGGAAGTGCTAAGTGCTATGGAAAAAGAAAAAGTAAAGCCCAAGTGCACAGGATTCTAATTAAGAATAGGAAAGAGGGGGATCCCTGGGTGGCGCAGCGGTTTAGCGCCTGCCTTTGGCCCAGGGCACGATCCTGGAGACCCGGGATCGAATCCCACGTCAGGCTCCCGGTGCATGGAGCCTGCTTCTCCCTCTGCCTAGGTCTCTGCCTCTCTCTCTCTCACTGTGTGCCTATCATAAATAAATAAAATTTTTAAAAAATTTTAAAAAAAGAATAGGAAAGAGGAAAGCAGGTTGTATATTATATAGGACAAATAGGGTGGACTTCATTAAGGTGAAAACTGAGCCTAAACCTGAAGGGGAAGAGTGCTTTTGAGGGAAGGAACAGCTAGAGTAAGGTATGGGGCCTGCCTAATATGCTTCAGGAGCAGCTTGTGTGCTGGAGCAGGGTAAGCAAGGGGCAGAGTAGCCAGAATCAGAGGGCAAACAAAAAGAGCCACTCCCATAGGACCTTGCAAGGACTTCACAGATACCTACAGTGAAGATGGAAAACGATCTTCCATTCAACAAAAGTACATTATACCTGCAACTATGTCAAAAAATTTTAAAAACAAAAGAGCAAAATGTGACACCTTTATATTCACCTTTGACTTTTACAGCTTAATCGATAAATAGGGTCATTTTTACAAAAATATTCATTGGTTTCATCAATGTTTGCTGTGGAGCTCCATTAACTCTTGGATATTGTTTGATATTCAAATCATCCTCCTTCTGAATAATTTATCCTGTCAACATTCCTTTCCATTTTCTCTTCTTTATTTATTTTTTTAATTTTTATTTATTTATGATAGTCACACAGAGAGAGAGAGAGAGAGAGAGGCAGAGACACAGGCAGAGAAAGAAGCAGGCTCCATGCACCGGGAGCCCGACGTGAGATTCGATCCTGGGTCTCCAGGATCGTGCCCTGGGCCAAAGGCAGGCGCTAAACCGCTGCGCCACCCAGGGATCCCATTTTCTCTTCTTTAAATGATAAACTGCCAGTCTTCACTTATTAATGGTTTTGCATTCATTGCAAGCAGTACTCCAACATCAGTTACATAAATTTCATGCAATTTTGCATTTTGCATAAGATTTCCAATTACACATTGCAATGTTTCCAACCAATTCTTGCACTGTACTGCTGAAAACAATCAAGAAGACTGGGCCACAAAGATTCTGACATAGGAACATAGATAAACACTCATGTTTTACAGGAAGGACTGGGAATTTTCTAAAACTGTTTATTTCATTAACAAATATTTTCATGTTATAATGGCTTTTGCTTTCATATGCAACTGTGAAGGTTTCAAAAATTAATACACAATGAGGATTTCTGCTCCTCATAGACTATCTCACATTGGTTACTTCAGTTTACAGTCATAGTAGCATTTCTCTGACAAATTAAGATCTTGGAAACATCCCAGTTGTTGATTTAACAGACATTTATTGAGTGCTTACTCAATGCTATTTAGCAGTAATTAAGTGCTGAGGACACAGGAATAATCAAGAGACTAGGTCTTTATTTCCATGTGAATTACATTCTTAAAATGGGGAAGAGAAAACAGGAGAGTCAACTGTTTTAAATTAAACATATAGTGGGAAATAAAGTTGGAGAAATGGAACAACCAAAATTCTGTACTATGATCCATAAAGCCCTACATTATCAGACCTCTAACTGCAATTGGGAAGACATCAAAAAACAGAAGAGAGGGATCCCTGGGTGGCGCAGCGGTTTGGCGCCTGCCTTTGGCCCAGGGCACGATCCTGGAGACCCAGGATCGAATCCCACGTCGGGCTCCCTGCATGGAGCCTGCTTCTCCCTCTGCCTGTGTCTCTGCCTCTCTCTCTCTCTCTCTCTCTCTGTGTGTGTGTGTGTGTGACTATCATGAATAAATAAATAAAATCTTTAAAAAAAAAAAAAAACAGAAGAGAATTTGATTTAATTTTGTTTTACATAATAGCTAAACATTTTTATATTATCCTATTTCACAATCACTTAGGATTTCCTGTTACTGGCTTACAATGATTAAAAGTTAAACTGGGAATAATTAACTGTGTAATTCATTTGCATAATTTTAGGGTAGATGAAATTGGCCAGAGCCTCTTGTTTAATATAATAAACTTCATTCACGAGTTTTGTGTAATCATATAGATTCTCTAAAGTACTCTAATACATGAAAAATCAGAAAGTGGAATTTTCTGTCAAATAGAAATCACCTTTTTTTCTTTTTCTCTTTACTATTTCTCTTTGCCACTCTATTATATTTATGTTAAACGTTTCCTGGTAATTTCTTTTTTTTTTTTTTTCAAGATTTTATTTATTTATTCATGACAGAGATAGAGAGAGAGAGAGAGAGAGAGAGAGAGAGAGAAGCAGGCTCCATGCAGGGAACCTGACGTGGGACTTGATCCTGGGTCTCCAAGATCACACCCCGGGCTGAAGGTGGCACTAAACCGCTGGGCCACTGGGGCTGCCCTCTGGTAATTTCAAAGTTGCTTTCACTGAAGCAAATTTCCCTTTATAGTAAAAATTCTGTCAGTAATCCTGTACTATAAAGAAAATTCTGTACTTACAGCTACAACAGCTTCAGCTACTCCAGTCAACACAGCTGGCCTAAGAGAATGTAGCAGAATCTTACTCTCAAGTAAAACAAACAGCAGCAGTGTGGCACAATTCTCAGGACCCAGATTCATTAACAAGGTGCTAAAGTTGGCTCCACTAGAAGAAAAGAGAAAAAGATTATGAACTATTTCACTAAAACATGTACAAATTTGCTTATTAAATTATTTCTTAAATATTAACAGACTGAGAATCCAGTGGTAATTTCAAGTCCTGATTTAGTTATCACTGAGAAGTAGCAAATTTAATGAGAGAGTATAACAATGATTCAAACTCATCCTTTGGTAACAAAGGGGAGTTTATCAGGGAAGATTTTCCCAAAAAACCACCACTTGAGCTGAGCTAAAACAAATGGAAGTTAGGGAGAAGCCAACAGATGCAGAGGCAATGAGGCAAGAAAAAGCTACCATCGTTTCTACGAAATTGAAATACACTTATTGTGACTAAAGCATAAGGAAGGGGTACAGATTATGTCAAAACAGAAACAATACAATTACATTTGCATTCTCAAAAGGACACCTGCTTGCAATATGGATAAAGAAATGAAGGAAGAAGAAAAGGGATGAATTACAGTTACTAACAAAGTTGTCTAGGTGAAAGATCAGGCTATCCTGGACTAGAGATGTAGATGAACAGACGCTAACAGGTTTGAGATATCTGGGGAGGTTAACATCAGTTCACTTGAATATTTAGCTGAGAAACCAGATAGGAGGGGAGAGAAAAGGAAGAGGGAGTTATTTCCTATATCCACCTTGCAACACTCTTAAATGTTCCATTTTTTAAACGGACAGCCCACCATCCATTCAGCTATCAAAATAGAAACATTAAGACTATCCTATGTAAAAGATGACACTTAATTTTATTATCCTAACCCTTAAAATATTTTAAAGCTTCTGCTCCAAGTGAATGAATATATCATTTTAGATACTATTACTAACCTTAGTGGTAAAGGCGTAGAAACTGGCTGTGATAATATTAATGCATCATGGACTGAAAGCTTTAAAAAAAAAAAGAAAGATGAATTAATCAAGCCAATCTTGAAACCTAAATATTTAGGTCTATATCAAGGATGATACAGAAAATAATACAAAGACTAACACAGTTTTAGAAATGTACTAAGGTATAAAACAATAGCTGTATTTACTCAGAGGTATTGTATTAGCTCTTTCAAATTAAATGGTTAATTCAACTGAATTCTAATTCAGTTAATTATTTAAAATACAGTTATTTTTAAATTATGAAATAATTGTTTTTTAAAAGCTTCAAGTTTATTTACTCTATAGACTGGCAAGCATTTAGCAACTGATTACTATATATTAACACTTGCTGGGATCCCTGGGTGGCGCAGTGGTTTAGCGCCTGCCTTTGGCCCAGGGCACGATCCTGGAGACCCGGGATCGAATCCCACGTCAGGCTCCCGGTGCATGGAGCCTGCTTCTCCCTCTGCCTGTGTCTCTGCCTCTCTCTCTCTCTCTCTGTGACTATCATAAATAAATAAAAATTAAAAAAAAAAAAATACAGTTATTAACACTTGCTGAAGAACATACTGGTTGAACAGAAGTACATTCAAGATTAACAATACTTGACTTAATGCCACCATATCACATTAATGTTGATAACATCTTAGAAAAAAATTTTAAAATAGCTTGCCTCTAGAGATCAGCACTACTCAAAGTACCAGTCTGCAAACTGTTACTAGCCTAGGAAAAGATCATATACAAATGGAGAAAGCCATTCAGAAACCTTTAGGGCAATATGACACTGCTCTCACACCCAAGTACGTGATCAGAGGGCTCGTGTCTTTGGACAGGTACAGATATGTTCATGTCTACACTGATCACATGGTAAGGCACATTTCACAAGCTGTAAACTCGTACAGGCTTGCCACTGATCAGAAATAAAGAAGCTGTTGCTTTAACATAGAAAGTTTGAAGACCACTATCAGAGACTATTTCACCTCTTCCCTCCAACCACAAATCATTTAATATTTAATATTTATTAGTTGCTCAGATTTTAAAATATGCTTAAAACATAATTCTGGGTTATACATTATTAAAACCAGCTATATAAATGCCATACACAGACCAATAATGATAATGTCATGAATCAAAGGTTGTAATTATTCCAATTCTTCACACTCAAAATATAAAATACAAAAAATTCAAGGACTTTATGAACACATACTGCTCCACTTCAAACTCAAAGGGCCATAAATCTACTCTGCAATGACTAGAATGAACATTTGCAGAGCTTCCCTCAAATATATTTGCTTTTGATTACCTGTACAAGGATTCTTGGTCTTTGTGGTGAAGGAAAAGGGATGTTTTGCATGAAGTGTGAAATATGCCTGCAAATAAAATTGAAATATAGATCATAATTACTTTTCTAAAATGCATCATAGATTTTAACAAGTTTTAAATATTATATATATCATTCCAGGTCTGACAAAACCACTTACCTAAAACTTATGCTAAATAAATATACTTAGTGTATAAACAAATATATTCATCCCACTAAACTTCTGAAATGCACACTCTATTTCCTGATTAAAAGTCCATATTAATATACCCTAATGTTGCCAGGAAAATAAGAATAACACATATATAATCTTCATAAAAGAAGCTAATTGGGATCCCTGGGTGGCGCAGCGGTTTGGCACCTGCCTTTGGCCCAGGGCGCGATCCTGAAGACCCAGGATCGAATCCCACGTCAGGCTCCCGGTGCATGGAGCCTGCTTCTCCCTCTGCCTATGTCTCTGCCTCACTCTCTCTCTGTATGACTATCATAAATAAATAAAAATTAAAAAATAAATAAATAAATAAAAATAAATAAAAATAAAAGAAGCTAATTTTTATTGTCTGGTTACCAGTGCCGGTATGGGGAACAACTAACTGCAATACAATAAATTAAAACTATTACTGATTTTAATCCTAATAATTAATCAATATTAATTTAATCAATATAGTTCTTTCACGGGATCCCTGGGTGGCGCAGCGGTTTAGTGCCTGCCTTTGGCCCAGGGCGCGATCCTGGAGACCCAGGATCGAATCCCACGTCGGGCTCCCGGTGCATGGCGCCTGCTTCTCCCTCTGCCTGTCTCTGCCTCTCTCTCTATCTCTGTGTGACTATCATAAATAAACTAAAAAAAAAAAAAAAAAAAAAAAAATATATATATATATATATATAGTTCTTTCACTATAACTTTGGGCAAACCACTTACCTTCTCTATTTCTCTACTTATAAATAATGCTTCTTATGTCTCTCCAAAGCTTTGAGCTCTTAGGAACCACTAACATGCAAATTTTATTCATCTGAGAAAAACATTAATTGCATATACTGATTTAATACCTCAAACTATTCATAGAACATTAATTTTTCAAAAGGCTACTCACTTGTCCCTAACATTAAGCTTTATTTCAAACAATTTTAAGTTCATCTGAAAGCCAAAGTTAAATTTAGACTATGAACTCTTAGTTTGGCATCTCAAGAGTACATCACAAAAGTTAAATAATTCCCCTACTTTTCCACTAATTATTATGCTTTGCTGATATTCTTTCTGTTATAATGTGAAATCTCAGAAATTGTATGAAAAATTTATCTCATGCAAACTATATTTCCATAAAGCTCTGACACCTATTGGTTTGTTAAGAGGATAAATAAGTCATTAACTATAATAAACAAAAGTCAGTGTGCCTCCAGAGTCAGAAAAGATGTGTGTGTGAGAGTGTTTTTAAGTAATCTCAACATCCAACGTAGGGGCTTGAACCCATGATCCTGAGATCAAGAGTTGGATGCTCCACCAACTGAGCCAGTGAGGTGCCCCAAGATGTGGTTTTTAAAAGACAGCAGCTTCTTAAAACAGAGGATCATGGGGGAAGGGAGGAAAAAATAAAACGACAAAATCATACAGGCAGACAAACCATGAGACTCTTAATCATAGGAAACAAACTGAGGGTCGCTGGAGGGGAGGGGGTTGGGGGATGGAGTAATTGCGTGATGGGCATTAAGGAGGGCACATGATGTGATGAGCACTGGGTGTTAAAAAGGACTGATGAATCACTGACCTCTACTTCTCAAACTAATAATACACTAAATGTTAATTAACTGAATTTAAACTTTAAAAGGGGGAGGGGTGCCTGAATTCTCAGTGGATTAAGCGGCTGCCTTCAGGTCAGGTCATGATCCTGGAGTCCTGGCAGCCTTGAGCTCCCTGCTTAGGAAAAAAGTCTACTTGTCCCTCTCCCTCTACCTCTCCCCCCAACCCTGCCCTCGCTGTGTTCTCTCTCTCAAATAAATAAATAAAACCTTAGAAAACAAAAAAGAAAAAAAACCCTCAAAAAAATAAAAGCAGCTCCACATATATTTTTCCTGCTTACAAAAGATTTCCATAACAAAAGGACTTAAAAATAGAGTGGAAAATTAGAATCCCTCGATGCTAAAACCAAAACCTCACTTTTAGCATCAATTAACTTACCCTTATTAATTTCTACCTCAGCTAAGATGCTTTATAGTTAGACCCCGGAATGGCCATGTGTATTATTTAGGTCTACATGTGTCCATAGCTTTTTTTCTCTTGGTTATTAGAGAATGAATAGGAAAAACACATACAGTGCACTATATAGAGTCCCTTCAGTTGAGTTCTCAAAAAAGTTATTCATCCCAACCACCACTCCTCAATTTTAAAATCACTAGTTCAGGTGAAAAAGGGGACAAGTAAAAAGATGACTGTGACCCTTCTTCCCTTTGAACTTTTCTCCTTAAACTTAAGCAAACAATTAAATGTGTACATACAAAACCAGTTTTCCCACCAGACATCTTTCTCATCATTATACCTACTTTTCAATGGGAAGAGGATGTGGTCCAGACACAGAAAGTTTGTAGATAAACATGAGAAATTTTCTGAAAGCTTCAAAAAAAGGCCAGTGTGAGAGTAAACAAATGCATTTGTTTGAATTGATGGATCTGGAGACCACTTTTCTCTCCACAGGGGTCACCAGGCCCAGATGCATAAGCTGTTTCTCTGTCAGAAGTTCCCGAGAGTAAGGTTCATAAAACTGGATGGCAGCTCCATATACCTACAAAGCAACAGAATTCCAGTATAAGATTTGAGTTTGTTTGTACAAGAGAAACACTAGCATAGAGTGAATAAGGTGATTAGAAAAATCTCAAACACTGCTGGTGGGAATATAAAATGGTACAGCTTCTGTGGAAAAGTTTGGTGGCGTCTTTAAAATTTTAAAAAGAATTACTATAGAATCCAGCAATTCTACTAATTAGACCCCAAAGAATTGAAATTAGGGACTCAAACAGATACTTGTACACCAGTGTTCAAAGCAGCATTATTCACAATAGACAAATAGTGGAAACAACCCCAATATCCATCAATAGATGAGTGGACAAACAAAAAACGTGGTATATAATGCCATGGAATGTTATTCATCCTCAAAAAGGAGTGAAATTCTGATAGACACTGCAACATGAATGAACCTTGGAAAACACTATACTAAGTGAAATAAGCCAGACACAAAAGGACAAATATTTATAGGATTCCACTTATATGAGCTACCTAAAATAGGCAAATTTGTAGAAAGTAGAATAGAGATTACCAGGAACCAGGCATAGGGGTGGGGGAAGTTTCTGTCTAAGGTAATGGAAAAGTTCTGGAAACAGATAGTGATACCTTTTAAAAATATTATAACTACTTGGTCACTATATATATAAATATACATACATATGTATACATAATTATATATATATACATACACTTATCACATACAGTGTGTATCACATTAACCTTTGTCTTTACAAATATAACACTTTCTATGATCTCAAGAGATTTTAATATGACAAAAGCATCTCAATGAAACATTATTCTCTATCGATCAAAGTAAATTTAATAACTCTTAAGTGTTTAAAGATCTTAAAATTTTCATTTATATTTATTGCTTTCAATGAGAGAAATATAAATACTTATTAGCTAAAGACTTACCTTAGTTGTAAGCAACCTAATTAATACAGCATTGGCCTTCATTCAGTGCATACTTTGCTTATGTTCCAGACATTATGCTAGATACTTAATCTTCATTATCATTAATACAGTGGTTTTATAACTATGCCCTATAGAATGAGGCCACAGATGTGTTTTGTTTGATCCATAAGAGTCAGCATTGGTTAGTTATACTTTCCAATAAACTATTTTATCAAATTTCCTGAGAGCTTTTAATTTTGAAATTTCTACTACATTCATAGTTTTATTTACTTTTTATTTCCTAATATTGTTTCACCATCTCTTTCTTATTTTGAATTATTATTTATGTCATTACTATTGCTTTATACATGTTTTCAGTTACTGACTATTACAAATAAGACATATACATGTCTTTTGGAAAATATATACAATCTTTTCCCTTGGGATAAGAGTGTAAGTCCTGGGCCACAGAGTTGTTTCTTTCCCCTGCTAATAATGTATAAATTCTTATATACTATGGATTCAAGTCACACACACACACACACACTGCATTATTTCCTCTCATCCTGTGGCCTGCTTTTTTCACCTTAAGGGTATCTTTTTTTTTTTTTTAAAGGATTTTATTAACTTATTTGAGAGAATGAGAGAAAGTGAGAGAGTGTGTGCACGAATAGAGGGTGGGCAGTGGGGGTAGGGGCAGAAGGACAAGTAGACTGGAGGACCTTGAGATCATGACCTGAGCCAAAATCAGATGCTTCTGACTGACCCACCCAGGCACCCCTGGTATCTTTGAATAAACAGATTTTTTTTATTTCAGTGAGGTCCTATTATTCATCTTTTCTTTTATGGTCAGTACTTAAAAAAAAAAATGTTAATTCCAATATAGTTAACATACAGTGTTAATTTCAAGTATATAATACAGTGATTCAGTAATTCCATATACTACTCTTATCAAGAGTTGTTTATCAAGATAAGCATACTCTTAATTCACTTTACCTATTTCACCCATTCTTCTACCCATCTCCCCTCTGGTAACCTATATATATATAATATAGATATTATTTATACTTCTCTCATTGAAAGCAATAAATATAAATGAAAATTTTAAGATCTTTAAACACTTAAGAGTTATTAAATTTACTTTGATCGATAGAATTCCAGTATAAGATTTGAGTTTGTTTGTACAAGAGAAACACTAGCATAGAGTGAATAAGGTTATCCAGGTTTTTCTAGGTTGACAAGTCCCTTGGCATATAATTTTTCATAATATTCCCTTACAATTCTTTGTATTTCTATGATGTCAGGTCTTATTTCTCCTCTTTCATTTCTAATTTTATTTCAGTCCTCTTTTTTTTTTTTTAAATGAATCTAGCTAAAGATTTATCGATTTCAGTGATCTTTTCAAAGTACCAGCATCTAAAAACACACACACACACACACACACACACACACACACACACAAAGTACCAGCTTCTGGTTTCATTGATATATATTACTGTTTGGGGGTTTTTGTTTTTTTTTTTTTTTTTCCATTTCTGTATCACTTATTTCTGCTCTAGTCTGTATTATTTCCTTCTGCTGGTTTGAGTTTTGTTTGTTCTTTTTTGAGCTCCTTTAGGCATATGGTTCGGTTGCTTGAGATTTTTCTTGCCTCTTGAGGTAGGTCTGTATTGCTATTTAAACTTCCCTCTTAGAACCACTTTTGTGGCATCCCAAAGATTCTGGAGCATTATGTTTTAATTTTTATTTGTTTCCGTGTATTTTCTGATTTTTTCTTTGATTACTTGTTTGACCCATTCATGGTTTAGTAGCATATTATTTGACCTCCATGTATTTGTGCTCTTTCCAGGTTTTTTTCTTGTGGTTGATTTCTAGTTTCACTGCATTGTGATCAGAAAAGATGCACGGTGTGACCTCAATCTTTTGGAATTTGTTGAGACTTGTTTTGTGGCCTGATATGTGATCTATTCAGGGTGTTCTTAGGCTGGGTGCATAAATATTTACAATTGTTATATCTTCTTTTTGGATTGTCCCTTTAATAGTGTCCTTCTCTGGAGTGCCTGGGTGGCTCAGTTAAGCATCCTACTCTTAATTTTGGCCCAGGTCATGATCTCAAGGTTGTGAGACCTGGCTCTGCCCTAGGCATGGAACTTGATTAAGATTCTCTCTCTCCTTCTAAAAAAACACACACACACACACACACACACATATGGGGGGGGGGGGAGAGTCCTCCCTTGTCTCATTACAATCTTTGCTTTAAAGTCTGTTTTATCCAACAAAAAAAATTGCTACTTCTGATTTCTTTGACATCCATTTGCATGATAAATGCTTCTCCACTCCTTCATTTTCAATCTGCAGGTGTCTTCAGGCCTGAAATGAGTCTTTTATTGGCAGCATATAAATGGGTCTTGTTTTTTTATCCATTCTGTCACACCTTTTCCTTTCATTGGAGCATTTAGTCCATTTACATTCAAAGTAAATTTTTTTAAAGATTTTATTTATGTATTCAACAGAGAGAGAGAAAGGGCAAGCACAAGCAGGGGAAGCAACAGAGGAGAGGGAGAAGCAGGCTCCCCCATCAAGCAGGAAGCCTGATATGGGGCTCAATCCAAGGACGCTGGGATCATGACCTGAGCCTAAGGCAGCCGCTTATCAACTGAGCCACTCAGGTGCCCTCAAAGTCATTATTTGGATTACATAAATAGGTATGTATTTATTGCCATCTTGTTACTTGTTTTGTGATTATTTTTGTAGTTCCTCTGTTCCTTTCTTCCCTTGCTCTCTTCTTTTATGCTAAATTGGATTCCTTTTCTCTTTATGTTTGCATATCTATTACTGGATTATGATTTGTAGGTACCATTAGGTTTGTATACAACATCTTGTACATATAGCAGTCTCTATTAAGTTGATGGTCACTTAACTTTGAACTCATTCTTTATTGCTCTCCTCCCCATGTTTCAGGACTGTGATGTCATACCTTATATCCTTTTATTTTGAGTCCCTTGATTGATTTTCAGATACGTTTACCATTTTTATGCTTCCTACTTTTCTTACTTGTACTTATGTCCTCTCCTTTCCACTCAATGAGTACCATTTAACATTTCTTGTAGGCGATCCCTGGGTGGCGCAGCGGTTTGGCGCCTGCCTTTGGCCCAGGGCGCGATCCTGGAGACCCGGGATCGAATCCCACATCGGGCTCCCGGTGCATGGAGCCTGCTTCTCCCTCTGCCTATGTCTCTGCCTCTCTCTCTCTCACTGTGTGCTTATCATAAATAAATAAAAATTAAAAAAAAAAAAAAAACATTTCTTGTAGAGTTGGTTCACTGGTCACGAACTCCTTTAACTTGTTTGGGAAACTCTCTGTCTCCTATTCTGAATGATAGCCTGAATGATAGCTAGATAGAGTATTCATGGTTATAGATTTTTCCCATTCAGCACTTTGAATATATCATGCCACAGCCTTCTGGCCTGCAAAGTTTCTACTGAAAAATCTGCTGAGAGCCCATGGGGCTTCCCTTTTATGTAACTGTCTTTTCTCTTGCTGCTTTTAAAATTCTCTCTTTATCACTACTTTTTGCCATTCTTTTTTTAAATTTTTTTAATTTATTTATGATAGTCACACACACAGAGAGAGAGGCAGAAACATAGGCAAAGGGAGAAGAAGCAGGCTCCATGCACCGGGAGCCTGACGTGGGATTCGATCCCGGGTCTCCAGGATCGCGCCCTGGGCCAAAGGCAGGCACCAAACCGCTGCGCCACCCAGGGATCCCCTTTTTGCCATTTTTAATTGTTATGTGTCTTAGTACGGACCTCCATGGAGTGATTGTGTTGGGACTTCTCTGCACTTCCTAGATCTGGATTTCTGTTTCCTCCCCCAGATTTGGGAAGTTTTCAGCTATTATTTCTTCAAATAAATTTTCTGCCCTCTTTTCTCTCTCTTCTTCTGGTATCCCTATAATGAGAATATTATTATGCTTTTGGAGTCACTGAATTCCCCAAGTCTATTCTCATTTTGCATAATTTTTTTCTCTCACTTGCTCAGCTTGATTACTTTTCATTACTCTGTCCTCCGGGTCACTGTTTCACTGTTCCTTCTTCTAATCTGCTATTTATTTTACCTAGTATATTTTAATTTCAATTATTGTGTTCTTTATCTCCGAGGGATTCTTTTTCTTTATAAATAGCCACATTGATGTCCTTCACTCTTTTCTCAAGTCCAATAAGTTTCTTTAGGATCACTATGTCAAATTCTCTATCAGGCATATTACTTATCTGTTTCACCTAGGTCTCTTGCTGTAGTTTTGTCCTATTTTTTCATGTGGGCATATTCCTATTCCCTCATTTTGTCTATTTCTATGAGTTAGGAAAGTCACCTAATCTCTCTCTTGAAAGTAGTGGGTGGACCACAACGTTTTAACAAGGTGCATTCTAGTCCTCTCCCACAGGGAACATGCCTCCACTGCCAAGACCAACCATAGTGATGGCAAAGCGCATGTCAGCAGGGGAGGGGTGGTGGTATACACAGTGCCCATTAGTTTTGTGCTGGTCCTCTTCCACAGGGAGTGTGCAGGTGTTGCCAAGACCAAAGACAGCTGGAGCTCACCTGCAAAGTGCATGCCAGGGGGGTGATCAGTTTTAACAAGGTGTATGCATTCTCCTGGTAGCATGACTAGCCACTGCCACCAAGACCAAGGCCCCAGAAAGTACACTTGGTACTGGCAAGGTTTGTGCAGGTCTTCTGGGATAGGGGATTCAGGACCTGGACCCAAGGCAGGCCTGGCCAGAGGGGCAGGATGCAGTGTCATCAACTTAGATAGTGAATAGTTCCCACAGGTGGCCATATCGTTTATGCTGGGAGGTGGGGGAAGGGAAACAGCAGCTTTGCCATTTGTTCTGGAGAAGTCCTTCAGAAAACCCTACCCCTCCAGATACACTCTGATCGGAGTAAATAATTCTCCCTTCTCTATGCCCCAGGGACTTTTTGAACTGCTGCTTCTGTGCTGTATATCTGTGGAATGTTTGTTGTGCTAGCTCTTTAAGAGTGGAGACTCAGTTTCCTATCACTCACTCTGCTATCCTAGAACCTAGCCCACAGATTTTTAAGTTCCAGGCTTTAAGTCCCACTGGTTCTAAGAACTCATGAAATTCAGCCCCTCTGGTTTTCAAAGCCAGATATTTGGGGATTCACCTTACCCATACAGGGTCTTCAGTGTGAGGGTCTGTTTCTCTCCCCTCTCTGACTTGGTGATGTCCCTCCCTTCTACAGACATTCCAGGCAGGTTCCTTTAGCTCCCAACCACTTCTTCGCCCTTCATATCCTCTTTCATGTGGCTTCTTCTCTACATTTAGTTGTGGAGTTTGTTCTTCCCATCTTCAGGTTGTTTTCTGGGTTTTTTACAGTGATGTGAGTGTTACCTACATGTACCCATGGGACGAGGTAAGTCCTGCATCCTCCTACTCTGCTGTCTTCTGCAAGCAAAGTCTAGCTAGTACTTTCTATACATTGTTAAAATGATCTTTGCTTACTCCCTCCATTTTAGTATATTATTTGTCTTCTGATCCTCACTCTTGTCACTGAAAAATTAGCCAACAACCTAATACTCATCCCTTTAAAAACAAGTATGTCTTTTCCTTCTGGTTGCTTTTTGTCTTTGGAGGTCCATGGTTTCACTATAATATAAACCTTTCTGCTGAAGGTTCAAAGTGTATCTTTAATCTAAAGACTCAATTTTTCATCAACCCTGGAAAAAAACCAACTAATAGCTCTTAAAATGCTGCCACTCCCTTTCTAATCTCTCCTTCTGGAATTCATTAAATATCCACTGGTCCTCCCCTAGGTGGCTCAGTGGTTTGGCGCCTGACTTTAGCCCAGGGCATGGTTCTGGGGTCCCCGGATGGAGTCCCGCATCGGGCTTCCTGCATGGAACCTGCTTCTCCCTCTGCCTGTGTCTCTGCCTCTCTCTGTTTCACATGAATAAATAAACAAAGTCTTAAAAAATATATGTATATATTGATTCTATCCTCTACATTTATAAACTCTTTTTAGATGTTTTTCTGTGCTACATTTGAGGTAACTTATCCCACACTTAATTGATTTTCCTGGCATGTATGTCTTATCTGCTGTTCAAACTATTCAGTGACTCTTTAATTTTGAGGACCATATTTTTCATTTCTAGACGTCTGATTCTCTTCCCATTTGGTCTACTCATTTCATAAAATAAAGTGTTGGGATCCCTGGGTGGCGCAGCGGTTTGGCGCCTGCCTTTGGCCCAGGGCGCGATCCTGGAGACCCGGGATCGAATCCCACATCAGGCTCCCGGTGCATGGAGCCTGCTTCTCCCTCTGCCTGTGTCTCTGCCTCTCTCTCTCTCTCTCTCTGTGACTATCATAAATAAATTAAAAAAAAAAAATTAAAAAAAATAAAATAAAATAAAAATAAAGTGTTCTTCCCTAATGTTTTGAAGTCTTAAATCATTTCAATTATATATTTAATTTATATCTTTCACATCATCATTGTATCAATTCAGTATGTGCAGGGTCTAATTCAGCTTCGTGTTGTATCTTGTTGATTCTTCCTATGGTATCTATGTCTTCTAACTTCTATTATAATCTCATCTTGAGGCTTGGTTTTTTTTTTTGTTATGTTTTGGTTTTTTTTTTTAGGCTTGGGTTTTGAGGGTATCTTTCTAGAAAGACTTTTTATTTGCTTCTTAGAAGCTCCAGAGATATCTGCATCCTGATACTAATTTTCATGGCATCTCACCTTGGGCACTATAGTGTAAATTTAACCTAAAATATATTGTGACCAAATAATCCTAACATTCTTTTTTTTTAATCTTAACATTCAAATAAACTTACATCATGTTAATTATTTTATGGGATAAAAATATGGACAATATAGGTTTAATAAAAGAGGAAAAATATACCTTTTCAGCAGAAGAAGCTGTCAGGACAAAAGTTGAAAAAACTGGAAGTGGGTATTTGGTTTGAGGATCCCAACATTCAATAGTAGCTCCCATGGGAAGGCAGAAGAGAGGTACAGATTCTGAGAGTGGAAATGACTCATAATCTTCTTCTGGATATCTAAAAATTAAACCTTTTGGAGAAAGGAGACAATAATAAATTTTTTTGAATAGTTATGTTCCCATAAATTATATGTGATACACATTATCGGGATATTTTAGTAGCAAATTTCATTAAAATATTTATGTGTGAAATTTCAACATAAATTTTTCTCTTGCCATATCAGAAATTTAAATAAAATAACCAGTTTACCCCTTATTTTTTACTTGTGAATTTACAGTTCATTGTAACATTAAAATGTACTAAGTATACAAGTCAAAACTCTATTCAACAGGGTCACCAATCTTAATATATTTTCTTCTACATACCACAACATCTTATAGAAAGTGGTAAGGAACAAACAGGAAAATTTACCAAGTATTTCAGTAAAAAATTCAGGGGAGGGGTGTTATATAATAATGCTAAGGCAACAGAAATGATCAGAGCCCTTAAACTCACTCTTGAGAGACCAGCAGTATAAAAAGCATTCAGCATGAAAAGCAAATGAGACCAAAATCCTCTGACTGAGTACAGAGTATGTGAGACCAATGATGCAAGAGCAGGGGAGCTTCTGGCAAGTATAACAAAGCCCCTTCAGAGTAAAGTAGCTACAAAGCATCAGTGCATTAGCCTCTGATGTCTCTAATATGCAGACCACCTCTAAGTTAAACTGTTGAAAGTCAGTAGAATTCTGAGTCAAAATTCAATGTGTAAAACTCTATATTCTAAAACATGTCTTTTCTCAAACACCTGAATACTTTCACAAAGCTTGTTTCTATTAGTGTTTCTTTTTTAAAGTGACACTTTCTCCACACATAGACATACATACAACTTAGGAAATTACAATCGTCACATTATAGCAATATTAACAGTATCACATATTAAAATGATACTGAAATTTGTAATTATTAGTTGCTGCCTTTATTTTTATATTACAAATTAAATGGTCTGATTTATTAGTATGAATGTCTTTAAGAAGATAATAAAGATTTTTCAGATATGGATGTGCCTGACTTCCCTGAAGCAAAACTTTATTCCAAAAATTGTGCATGATCAAAAAGTAACTGACACTGCTTCTTTTCACAAGGAAGTATTCCAGTATCTCTTCTATTTACAACTGGAGCATACCTGTATTTTCAGTTTTTATCCCACCATACCAGTGGGATGAAGAGGTCACACTTAAATCTTTACAGCCCTTGACACTTTACTGTGCAGTAAGAATGTGGCGATAGATTTCTCAAACACTTCATGGCAGAAAAGTTTCTCAGGCCCTCCTCTCCTCCATATAGCTGATTCTTTGCAACAAAGGAGAAAGGAAGCAAGTCCACCTTTCATGGCAAGTAACATGAGGTTTCAAATCAGACACACAGAGATAAGAGAAGGAAATATAAGAAGTAAAGATGCAGTTTGACACCTTTCTGATTGCCAAAATAAAAAGGTCAGAGAGAGTAAGCAGTTTTCCATTGAATAGTTAAATCTATTAGTGTATACTAAATGCTTGAATGTTCATTTCACAAATGCTTACCTGGAATGAAAATTTCTATTTAACAACATGTTTCAGGGAGAGGGTGTAATATTAATATATCTTGCAGTATATAATGTATTTAAGAAAATTTATACCTTTACATGCTAAAATTATATAGATCAACCCCCTAAACTACATAAGAGAGCATATATCGTCTCCTCTATAATGTTAGGTGAACACTATGACCACTACACTATAGAAACTAACCAAATATTAATATACAACAATGACTACAGTAATAATTTTTTTAATTTACTCACCAGCTTTATATGCTATTGCATTAGAAGCAGGCACAGACTTCTTATAACACAGAAATACACTGGAACCCCACTGTAAAATATAAATTATGTTTAAAAAAGACCAGAGTGAAAATAAATTGATTTTGTTGAATATCTCCTAAAGATTCTGATTATTCAGTGAAGTCTATTTAAAACATATTTATCAGAGATTACAGGGGCGCCTGGGTGGCTTAGTTGGTTGAGTGCCCAACTCTTGGTTTCAGCTCAGGCATCTCAGGGTCCTGGGATCAAGCCCCATGTTCGGCTGTTAGCTCAGTGGGGAGTCTGCTTGAGATTCTCTTTCCCTCTCCCTCTGCCCTTGCCCCATGTGTGCATATTCTCTCTCTAAAATGAATAAATCTTTAAAAAAAAAAAAGACTCTAGACTATAATATAGCAAAACATGAAGTTCAGAACACTAAGAGGAGTAAAAACACACTGCCACAAAAATTAAACTGATAGGGATCCCTGGATAGCGCAGTGGTTTAGCGCCTGCCTTTGGCCCAGGGCGTGATCCTGGAGACCCGGGATCGAATCCCACGTCGGGCTCCCGGTGCATGGAGCCTGCTTCTCCCTCTGCCTATGTCTCTGCCTCTCCCTCTCTGTGTGTGACTATCATAAATAAATAAAAAATTAAAAAAAATTAAACTGATAAAAAACAGTTTCAAAAGTTTAGAATGCTGTAACCAGACACTTTGAAAGAAACAGCACTAACATGAGTGGCCCCTGGGGCCCAAACTAGATACTACGAAGAGAACTAAGGTACCATGAAGTCATTGCCTCCAGAGGCAAGCTGTCTTGACTAATGGCCATGGGCATAGTAATCAGTCATCTTTGCCTATATCTCATTAAAGCTAATAATACTTCTATCTAAAGATATTTTTCAAAATAAATCTGACCCAATAGTAAACCTTAGTCTCATAAAACTATAAATCAAATGTATATGTTCAATGCTCTTGTTCATTAGAGCCCCTTTAAAAATAAGTATGCAAGAGGTGGGGTGCCTGGCATGCTTGGTAGAGCATGTGACTCTTGATCTTGGTGTTCTGAGTTCAAAACCCCATGTTGGGTGTGACAACCACTTAAAAAAAAAAAACAAGTATGTAAAACTACAATAATTAAAATAAATAAATAAATATAAAGGGAGTTCCCTATCTAGTCTCCCTACAGTTGTCCATGAAGACACCAGTGAAATACAAAAGCTAATAAAAACCTCTATTTTAGTGTAACACAAGCAGTATTAGCAAATACCAAAAAAAAATTTTAAATCCCTGACTTTAAGTACTTATTTTCTCAATGAAATTATTCTAAAAATCATATAGCTAAAAATCTTTAAATTTATTACGAATCATAAAAGTTACAGAGGTAAAAATAATATAAACAACCATGAAAATATAAACAGTAAATTATACACCCAATAATAAACAGGAGTCCAAAAATTATACTTTTTTAGGGAGTGGAGGACAGTACATATAAAACTGAAAATGAAACAACTGTATTCTTACCATTCCACAATTTAAATTTTTGTCAACTTTGCAGAAAGTATGAGGAGGGGTTTCTCCTTTACTGGTTACAATAACACAGATATCAGTTACAGCCAAAGAATTCTGGGGTCGAATTAGAGGAGCCCTTCGATAAGTGATAAAGATTCTTTGTGAAGTAGTTGAACTGTTGTTGACATTGGCACAGCGACCATAGGGTGTGGCTTGGATCACTTCACATCCTGGAATAAGCCTTTCTTTCCCTTCATATAAAACTCTGCAAGGCAGGGAGGGGAGAAATAGATAGGCAGATAAGAAATACATTTCAAGTTAATGCTGGTTTTCCTCTTGAAAACAAACAAATGGGGAGAGGATCCTCTACAGTTTCTCAAAATTTAATTGCAAACCAAAAGTAAGATTATTTCTTTCAGAATTATAGATCTCTTAACTACTATTTTTCAACAGCTGGAATGTAAATTTAAGAAGAGTAGTAAATAAGATCAAACAATTTGATTTTTTTATTGTTTATTACAAAAAACACATGAAATAAGAAAGAGGCTACACCATAAACATCCTCAACTTGATTCCTAGATCAAGTATTCAGATGTTTTAACAAAATTTTCCTTCATAATTCCTGTCAAATTTTCACCTTTAAAAATCTTTTGAATCTCTAAAACATAAAGAAACTAGAGATGAGCTAATAAATAAAAAGACATCCCATGGTCATAAATATGAACACTTAATATTTGGTAAGATGTCAATATTTCCCAAAGAAATCTAAAGAGTCAACACAATTCCCATCAAAATCCCTAGGCGCTATTTTTTTGTAGAAATTGGTAAATGAGCCTAATGTTCACATGGAGATCCAAAGAACTCAATAGAGGCAATTTGGAAAAACTAGAACAAAGTTGGAAGACTCACATTTTTCAAAACTTAATATATTTCAAAACTTAATACAAATCTACTCATCAGCACAATGTATTACTACCACCAGGAAAAACATTCAGGTCAATGAAACGGCACAGGCAGTGCAGAATTAAACCCATACATTTATAGTCAATTAATTTTGACAAGAGTGCCAAGATAATAGGAAAAAAAGTGTCTTTTCAACAAATGGTTCTGGGACAATTGGATATCAAATGCAAAAGAAAAAGAAGTTGAAGAAAAAAAAAAAGAAAAAGAAGCTGGATCCCTTCCTTACACTGAACACCAGAAATGATATCAAACACTTAAATGTATGAGATGAAACTATAAAACTCTTAGAAAAAACAGGAATAAAAACTTGTGACCTTGGGTTTGACAAACGCTTCTTATATATGACACCAAAGCACAAGTGACAAAAGAAAATATTTTAAATTGGATTTCATTAAAATAAAAAACTTATATGCTACAGGTGATACCATCAACGAAGTGAAAAGACAACCCCATGGAATGTGAGAAAATATTTGCAATCATTTATCTAATTAGATAAATATAGTATCCTTTCCAGAATACGTAAAGAACTCTTACAAATCAATATAAAAAGATAAACAACTTAAAAATGGACACAGGGCTGGCAAAGAACATATGGGAATTGTCTATATTATCCTTAAAAACTCTTCAGTAAAACTAAAATTATCTTGGGATGCCTGGATGGCTCAGTGGTTGATGTCTGCCTTTGGCTCAGGATGTGATCCCCGGGTCTGGGAATCAAGTCCCATATCGGCTGCCTGCGAGGAGCCTGCTTCTCCCTCTGCCTAATGTCTCTGCCTCCAATCTGTGTGTGTGTCTCTCATGAATAAAAAAAAAATTTTTTTTAAACCCAAACTAAAATTATCTTAAAATAAGACATCTTCTTTCATTGTTTTTTAAGTGGGCAAAGAGTATAAATAGGCATTTGTCCAAAGAAGATAATGGCCAAAAGCACATGAGAAGAAGCTCAACATACTATCCATTAGGGAACTGCAAATCAAAACTACAATAAGATAGCAATTCACATACAATTGGAGGGCTATAATCAAAAAGACAGATAATCACAAGTGCTAGTAAGGTAAGAGCACAGATAAATTAGAATCTTTATACAAAGCCAGTGAAAATCAACTGCTTTGGGAAACAGTCCAATGGTTCCTCACAGGGTTAAAGAGAGTTTCTATATAATTCAGCAATTCTATTCCTAGGTAAACAAGAGAAATGAAAACATACATCTGCACAAATAGTGGTATGCAAATACACATATAACAGCATTGTTCACAACAGCCAAAAAGTAGAAACGATCAAATGTCTATCAACTAATGAACAGATACATAAAATGTGCCATACCCATATACAGAATACTGTTCAGCAATAAAAAGCAATGAAGTACTAGGTAAGCCTGGCTGGCTCCATCAGAAGAGCATGCAACTCTTGATCTTGGGTTCATGAGTTTGTGTGTAGAGAGTACTTAAATAAATAAATAAACAAACAAAGGCAATGAAGTACTAAAACGTGGTACAACATTGATGAGCATTTTAATCATGTTAAGTGAAAGAAGTGTGACAAAAAAGACCACACATGATCCATTTACATAAAATACCCAGAACAGGCATATCTATAGAGATAAAAAGTAGATTAGTAGTTGCCTAGGGCTAGACAGTGGAAAGGGACATGAGAGAGTGACTGCTGATGAATACAGGGTTTCTTTTTTAGGGGGATGAAAATATTCTAAAATTAGCTGTGGTCACAGCTGCACAAATCTGTGAATCTACTAAAGACGAATGGATGAAATGGATGAATTCTGTGATATCTGAATTATATCTCAATGGAGGGGCACCTGCATGGCTCAGTGGTTGAGCATCTGCCTTCAGCTCAGGTTGTGATCCAGGGTCTAATATCCAGCATTGGGCTCCCAAGGAGCCTGTTCTCCTTCTGCCTGTGTCTCTGCCTCTCTCTCTCTCCCCCCCCCCCTCCCATGCATGTGAACACACTCTCTCACTCTATCAAATAAATAAAAATTAAAAAAAAAGAAAATCAATGAATCTGATAAATGGAGGAAGAAGTAATGAATTTGTGATTTTTTATCTTAATAAGCACATCTGACACATAAGATAATATACTGTACATTTATTTGTTTTTAAAGATTTTTATTTATTTATTTGACAGAGAGAGAATGTGTAAGCAGGGGGAGAGGCAAGAGGGAGAAGCAGAAGCAGGCTCCCCACTGAGCAAGGAAAGATTCACATCCTTTCGATTATGAATATATATTGGGGTTTGGGGAGGAGGATATGAAAAAATGGCCTTTAGAGACTAGCTGACTGTGAACATTGAAGCCTGAAACAGAAGTTAAGTCCCTGGCTTGATGCCTGTCAACTGACATGGATATTACCAAAATTTTACCCTATACCCATCCTTCTATGATATTATTTATCTTCTTAAGAAACTCATAGAGAGAGGGATGCCTCGGTGGCTCAGTGGTTGAGGGTCTGCCTTTGGCTCAGGGCATGATCCTGGAGTTCCGGGATCCAGTCCTACATCGGGCTCCCTGTATGGAGCCTGCTTCTCCCTCTGCTTGTGTCTCTGCCTCTCTGTCTCTGTGTCTCTCATGAATAAGTAAATAAAATCTTAAAAAAAAAAAAAAAAAACCTCATAGAGAAAATGAAAAGAAGTAACATAAAATCACTGCATGTCCTGAATTACTCCTCTGCAACCAATAGTCTGTGTTTATCCTCTTTTTAACCTCCACACCCCTTTTCAAAGGAAAAGCCCCTTCCAATAAAGGCTAATCCAGTCACCTGTGCTATTGACATTATCCCTTCAATCTATTTTATAATTTTATTCTATCAGATATCTCCTTACTCCTATATTTTCACCCTACATTTCCATTGCTTTCTCTCCTTCAAATAAAGATGTTCAAGGTCATCCTCTAGAAGAAAGTTAAAAAACAGCCTGTGACTCTGTATTGCCTTACTTCCCAATTTTTCTTAACCATTGCTTCTGGGGATTTTGTTAAAACACGATTCTGATTCAGGAAATTTGGGGCAGTGCCTAAGATTCTGAATTTCTAAACTGTTCCCAGGCTCTACAGACGATACTGGTTCAAAGACCACATCTTGAATAGCAAGTTCCATAATTATCTTCTCTTTCTCTTAAAGTCAAGCTTTCGAAAAAAAGCCTCTATTAATTCAATTCCAATCATTTCTCAACCCTTTCTAGCCTGGCTCCTGTCCCTAATGATCCTATAAAGCTGTATGGCCACCATCCTAACTGTATTGACTTGAAGGAAAATCAGAGAGCTAAACAGGGTGGCCAATATTAAAGAAGTTAAACGCATGCTGCATACAGGTTAGTAAGATAAGGATAAATCATCCTCTGACTTTGGAAATTTGAACATAATGAGGACCTTAGGACCATTTCACCAGAGCTCTACTGTAAAAGTAGAGGAGGTGATAAGCAAAACAGGTGGTGGTCAAAGGAAGCAGCACACTCCCTGCCTTAATAGCTGAACAACTATTATCAGAAAAACCAGCAACCATAAAAACAACAAAACTTCATGGAACAATCAGGGAAATTTGGATAGATGATGCTATTAAGTAATTGATCATTTCTACAGTGTGGTATTGTCATTACATTAAGAGATTCAACATAGGGCAGCCCGCTCAGCAGTTTAGTGCTGCCGTCAGCTCAGGGCGTGATCCTGGAGACCTAGGATCGAGTCCCACGTCAGGCTCCCTGCATGGAGCCTGCTTCTCCCTCTGCCTGTGTCTCTGCCTGTCTCTCTCTGTGTCTCTCATGAATGAATAAATAAATAAATAAAATCTTTAAAAAAAGAGATTCAACATAAGAAAATCAATGTAATATGCCATATTAATAGAAAGAAAGAAATACCTGTGTGATCTCAATTCACAAAGAAAAGGCACTCAAAAAAAAAAAAATCCAACACACTTTCAGGATAAAAGCTCTCATAAAATCAAAAATAGAAGGGATCTTTCTTAATATGATAAATGACATTTATGAAAAACCCACAGCTAACATCATATTCAATAGTGAAAGCCTGAAAGCTTTGCACCTAAGACCAGGAATGAGCCAAGGATGTCTGTTTTCACTACCGCTATTCAACACGGTACATTAAGTTCTAGACTGAGCAAGGAACCAATACAACAAACTGCAAAGGAAGGAGTAAAACTAACTCTATTTGCAAATGACATGATCCTATATATTTAAGAAACTGCCAAATGGCTGAAAGAAATCTAGTAGAGTTAACAAATGCAGCAAAGTTAAAGGGTATAAGACTAACACATGAAATTAAAATTCAGCTGTGTTTGTATAAAACAGCAATGAACAATCCATAAAGGAAATTAAGAAAACAATCCCATTTCTAATGGAATCCAAAATAATAAAATATGGAGGAATAAAATTAATCAAGGAGGTGAAAGACTTGTACACTAAAAACTACAAAGCATTGATTAAAAAAAATTAAAGACCTAAATAAAGGGAAAAATATCTCATATTCATAAGTTAGAAGACTTAATTGGTATAAAGTCGGTAGTACTCCCTAATTTGACCTATAGATTAAATGCAATCCCCACCAAAATTCCAACTCCATATTTTACGTAAATGGACAAGCTGATCCCAAATACTTCCTAAGATGCTTTCAAATACCTATATGTTTTTACTAACTGATGGTAATTATAATACATGACACATATACTTATTGACGTAATAATTATAGGTATTCTAAAAACACATTTCATTTACAAAAGAGGATCAATGTAGACATTTTTGGAAAAAAGGCTTACAAAGAATGTGCTTCACTGGCTATGGACTAGATACTAAATGCCTCATAAGAACTACATTCATTCTAAACTGTAAATACCTCCTCCTTCCTAGGACTAAAAACCACACAGTACAATTTTAAAAAAAAAACAAAAAAAAACAGGAACGTTCCTTTTTTTAATGAGTTCAAGGCTTCACAAAACCTCATCACATAGCCTACTTATAAGTAGCTCCTTAAAAATATAGTCTTTTATTATAGCTTCTTGTTCTTTTATTTTAATTAATAAGCTTATCTGATAAGTACAAGAGAAATGGAATCACATTTCAGGCTTTAATGCCTTCATTTCAATATTCTTTTGAAAGGAAATGATCTAATGATTCAAGTACAATGCAAAGAAATCCAGTAAGGGTAGATAGAGATATGCAATATCTTACTACACTTCATCCTAAAGTAACAAAGAGTAATAGAACTATAAAGGATTTCAGATTTCTATTCCCATGCACTTTAAATAAATGTTATTTCCTGCACTTCAGCAAAAGAAAATAAGTTGCCATACCCAATGTCAGTAAGGGGTGGTTTATCTCTTGCTCTCTTATAACAGAGGAAAAGTTCTGGGCTTTTCAGACTTCCATAGTTCAAATTTGCTTGGAGAGCTGATGGAGTGGCTTCAACACAAGTGTAACCTTCAGGTACTGTTTCCCCAGCAGATTTGTTAATAACTGCAATGTCTGTAATTGGAGCTTTAGGCCCAGTTGACTTAGTATCTAAACGATTTATTTCTTGATCCAAAAGAGTAGATGTGTCAGTGAGACCTGCCACAACAAAGTAGTCAGTCACTCTTGGCCCTTTGTCTTCTATCATGGCTGCTATTATATTTCCTAGAAGAAGAAGAAAAAAAGACATCAATTAAATAAAACATTTTATCTTGACTAACTAAAATTGAAATACTCCTGAGTTAACAGTGATCAACTAGCACACTTCCCAGCTAGATTTAAAATCATTGTTGTCCTTTTGGAGAATCAACCTATTTTGGTATCATCTTGTCAGCTTTTACCTGCTACAAAGTACAAGTTTACAGCATCAATTCATTTGTAAAGTAAGAATAATCAAACTGTCAGAGGTGGGCTATGGTGCTTTCCTTTCAGCAAAATGCACTTAAATGAACAATATTCAGACGACTTAAAAAATCATTCTCGTTTAGGTTACAAAATTCCTAGAGCTAAGCTTCATATTTAAACAAATGAATTGAGTTCATCATGATTAAGTCAAGGTCTAAGACAAAAATAATAAATAAATGAATGAATGAATGAATGAATGAATGAATGAAATAAACAAATCAAACTAGTCTCTCAATCCAGTTAGGGGTCTGTCCATTCTGGTTAAAAAATTTTATGGGAACACCATGGAAACTAAGTATGTTTAGGAGTATTTATGTATTTCCTATATAAATACCAAATAAAGCATAAAATACTATAACTAAAGACGACAAAATTATATAAAATACATATTAAGAGACTTAGGGGGATCCCTGGGTGGCGCAGCGGTTTGGCGCCTGCCTTTGGCCCAGGGCGCGATCCTGGAGACCCGGGATCGAATCCCACATCGGGCTCCCAGTGCATGGAGCCTGCTTCTCCCTCGGCCTATGTCTCTGCCTCTCTCTCTCTCTCTCTCTCTCTGTGACTATCATAAATAAATAAAAATTGAAAAAAAAAAAAAAAGAGACTTAGGTACTACATGGTAGAAACCCAGTGATTATGAACATTGAGACAGATTTTTATCATCTCTAAACTCAGCACCTCTAAAAATAAAATGAAGCTTCTGAAGTTTTAAATATTTCCATGGATTTTCTATACTTTTTAAAAACAACCTTATTTAAGTATAATTTACATACAATAAAATGTATAGATATAAAGTATAGATTTTCATAAATACATATACATCTGGGAAATCATTACCACAATCAAGATAGTAAACATATCCACTGAAACCCCAATCTGCTTTCTATCATAGTTTTTAGAAATGATATACATGGAATCGTATGTATTTTTTTTTGTCTATTTTTTTCGTAATAATTTAAATTACGAAATTTTATGTATATATAATTATTAGAGATTCATTCATGCTGCTGTTTATAGCAGTAGTTCATTCCTTTTTATATTTTTAAAAAAAATTTTAAGTAATCTCTATACCCAACATGGGGCTCAAGCTCACAACCCTGAGATGAAGAGTCTCATGCTCTACCGACTGAGCCAGCCAGGTGCCCCTCATTCCTTCCTATTGCTAAGTAGTATTCCATTATTGAGTATACCACAATATGCTTACCTATTCACTTTATTAATAGACATATGGGCTATTTTCAGTTAGGAGTTATACAAATAAAGCTCTCATAAACACCCATGTCAAGAGTTAGATGCTTAACTGACTCAGCCATCCAGGCACCCCTTAATTTGCATCTTTCTAATGACTAGAGAAGTTAACCATCTTTTCATGTGCTTATTTGATCCATATTTTTTTTTCAGTTAAATTTGTGTTCAAATCTTTGCCCATTTTCTACTTGGGCTGTTTGTTTACTCATTCTTCAGTTGTTTTATAGGTTTTTTAAGGTTTTATTTATTAGAAGACCTACACATGGTCAACAAGCACATGAAAAAATGCTCCATATCACTTGTTCCGAGCAGTACAAACCAAAACCACAAAGGGATACCACTTTACACCAGTGAGAATGGCTAAAATTAACAAGACAAGAAACAACAAATGTTGGCAAGGATGTGGAGAAAGGGGAACCCTCGTGCACTGTTGGTGGGAATGCAAACTGGTGCAGCTACTTTGAAAAACAGTGTGGAGGTTCCTCAGGAAGATAAAAATAGAGCTACCGTACAATTCAGCAATTGCACTACTGGGTAAAGACACTGATGTAGTGAAACAATGGGACACCTGCACCCCAATGTTCATGGCAGCATGTCCACAATTGCCAAACTGTGGAAGGAGCCAAGATCTCCTTCAACAGATGACTGGATAAAGAAGATGTGGTGTGCGTGCATGTGTGTGTGTGTGTCTGTGTATACATATACATACATATATATGTATATGTATATACACACATTCCATATATAAGTGTATAAATATATATATAAATATTCCATATAAAATAGAATATTACTGGGGATCCCTGGGTGGCTTAGCGATTTAGCGCCTGCCTTCAGCCCAGGGCATGATCCAAGAGTCCCGGGATCAAGTCGTATGTCGGGCTCCCTGCATGAAGCCTGCTTCTCCTTCTGCCTGTGTCTCTGCCTCTCAATGTGTGTCTCTAATGAATAAATAAATAAAATATATTTTTTTTAAAAGTAATATTAGCCATCAGAAAGGATGAATACCTGCCATTTACATCAACATAGATGGAACTGGAGGGTATTATGCTAAGTGAAATAAGTCAATCAGAGAAAGGTAATTGTCATATGGTTTCACTCATATGTGGAATATAAGAAAGACTTGAAAGGGACTATAAGGGAAGGGGGAAAACTGAGTGGGAAAAATTAGAGAGGAAGACAAACCATGAGTGACTCCTAACTCTAGAAAACAAACAAAAAGTTGCAGAAGGGGAGGTGGGCAGGGGATAGGCATTTATGAGGGCATGTGATGAGATTAGCACTGGATGTCATACTATACGTTGGCAAATTGAATAAAAATTTTAAAAATATAAATTTTTTTAAAGATTTTTTTTTATTTTTTATTTTAGAGAGAAAAGGAGAGAGCTTGCATGCTAGCAGAAGAGGGGCAGAGAGGGGGAGGAAAAGGAACAAGCAGACTCTCTGCTAAGCATGGAGCCCCATATGGGGCTCAATCTCACAACCCTGACATGACCTGAGCCAAAACCAAGAATTGAACGTTCAATAGACTGGGTCACCCAGGCGCCTCACTCTGGAGTTTTGAAAGTTCTTTATATATTCTACAGAAAAATCATCTATCAGATATATGCTTTACAAATATTTTCTCCCAATTTATGACTGTTTTTTTTTTAACTCTAATAGTACCTTTTGAAAAGCAGAAGTTTTTCTTTTTGATGAAGTCCAATTTACCAATCTGTTCTTTTATGGGTCATGCTTATGATGTATTTAAGAAATGACTGCCTAATCTAAGGTCACTAAGGTTTGCTCCCATATTTTCCTCTAAAAGTTTTATAATTTCAAATTCTACATTTTGGTCTATGATCAATTCGGAGTTAGTGTTTGTATCTAGTGTGAGGTATGAGTAAAGAACCAGTTTTTACATATAGATATCCAATTTTTCCAGCACCACTGATTGAAAAACCTTACTTTTCTCCACTGTTAGGCCTTTGTACCTTTATTCAAAACCAACTACTCAACGTGTTTTAGATTCACCTCTGGATTCTTTATTCCACTGATCTATCAGTACTAAATAATTTTGATTACTGTAGCTTTATAATAAATCTTAAAATCAGGAATTATTAGTCTTCAATCTGTTCTTTTACAAAATTGTTTTGATTATTCTATTCTAGGTCCTTTGCGTTTCAATAAGCATTTTAGAATCAGCTTATCCATTTCTACCCCCCCCAAAAAAAGCCTACTAATATTTTAATCAGAATTGTGTTGAAACTGTAGGTCAGGGGCACCTGAGTGGATCAGTCAGTTAAGCATCTGCCTTCGGCTCAGGTCATAAATCTGGAGTTCCAGGATCCAGCCCCACATCAGGCTCCCTACTCAGCAGGGAGTCTGCTTCTCCCTCTGACCCTCCCCCATCTCATACTCTCTCCCTCTCAAAAAAATAAATAAATAAAGTCTTAAAAAAATCTAGGTCAATATTGAATCTTCAAAACCACAAACAAGGTTTATCTCTGCATTTATTTAGATTTGTAAAAATTCCTCTCATCAATGTTTTATGGTTTACCAGCATCTTTCATATCTTATCAGATTTTGCTTAAGTACATAATAATGCTATTGTAAAATAACACCATTTCCTTTTTAGCTCAATTTCTAATTATTCTTTGCTACTACACAGAAATATAATTGATTTTATATCTTGATCTTATACAATTTTCATACAGTTGCCTAAAGGTTGTAGATCTGGTTTTGTAGTACCACCAATTTTCTACATTGATAGTAATGTGTCTACAAATAAAGACAATTTTATTTCTTTCCAATATAGATGCTTTTCATATCTTTTTCTTGTCTTACTGTACTGGCTAGAACATCCAATAGAGTGTTCAAAAGAAATGCTGACCAAAGAGGATATACAAATGATCAATAAGCACATAAAAAGCTGCTTAGCATCATTAGAGCAGCATTATTCACAATAACCAAATGATAAAAACAACCCAATATCCATCCAAAAGATGAATGGATAAATAGAATATATCTATACAATAGAATATTATTCAGTCATAAAAAGGAATTGAATTTTGATAAAAGCTGCAACATGGTTGAACTCTGAAAACCTCATGCTAAGTAAAATAAGCCAAAAAGACACAGAAGGACAAATATTACATGGTTCCTATAGGAGGTACACTGAATAAATTCAGAGAGACATATAAAGTAAAGTAGAGGTAACCAAAGGCTGGGAAAGGGGAGAATGAAGAGTTATTGTTTAATGGGTACAGGGTTAAAAAAAAATGGGTACAGAGTTTATGTTGGAGATGATGGAAAAGTTTTAAGCATAGCAGTGGCAATGGTTATACAACACTGACAATGTGGGGCAGCCCCGGTGGCTCAGCGGTTTAGCGCCGCCTTCAGCCCGGTGCGTGATCCTGGAGACCCGGGATTGAGTCCCACGTCGGGCTCCCTGCATGGGGCCTGCTTCTCCCTCTGCCTGCGTCTCTGCCTCTCTCTCATGAATAAATAAAATCTTTAAAAAAAAAAAAAAAAAACACTGACAAATGACAGTGTTGACTTTAATGACATTAAAGTGTACGCTTAAAAATGATTAAAATGATAAATGTTATGTATATTTATCACAATTAAAAAAAAAGAGAGAATGTATCAACAAGCCTCTCTCCATATGAACGTTCTGGGCTTCAGTTATGTTATAGGATAAACTTCCAGATTCAGCTTTCTAGATCAGAGTATATAAACTCATGTATAAATATTATTATATGCTACTTTCTTGCCTTTTGAAAAGAATATGCCAATTTACCATGGCAACAATATTTCTATGGTCCAAAGGGCGTTACAATTGTACTTATGTTTATTGTGTTAGAGTAAAATTGGTGTAGAGAAATTGTTTTAATATACATTTCTTTGATTAAAAAAAAAAAAAAAAAGGAGGGCACCTGGCTGCTGGCTGGCTCAATCAGTAAAGCATGTGACCCTTGATTTTGGGGTTGTGAGTTCAAGCAGACATTATTTTTTTAAAAATCAATATTTTTTTTAAGAGAAATGTTGGGAGTAGACATCTTCCTTTTGCTAATTTTATGGGGAAAACATTCAGTCCTTTATCAGTAAATATGATGTTACTTATAGGTTTTTCATGAATGCTCTTTTATCAAGTTAAAAACGTTCCTTTCTATTCCTGAGACTTTTATCAGGAATAGATGTTGGATTTTATCACACACTTTTTCTGCAGCTACTGACATGAAACATCTATCTTTAACATAGTAAATTACAGTGATTAATTTTCAAGTTATTAATCAATACTGCATTCCTGAAATAAACTCCATTTGGTCATGATATATTATCCCTTCTATTTGCTAAAATTTCATTTGAAATTTTATATATGTTAATGAAAGATACTGGTTTTAGGGTCTGTTTTTTTTTTAAGATTTTATTTATTTATTCATGAGAAACACAGAGAGAGAGGCAGAGACACAAGCCAAGGCAGAAGCAGGCTCCATGCAGGGAACCCAATTAGGGACTTGACCCTGGTATTCTGGGATCACGCCCTGAGCCGAAGGCAGACACTCAACCGCTGAGTCACCCAGGTGTCCCGCCTTCTTATACTTTTAATATCTGTGGAATATGTAGCGACGTCAACTCTCTCATTTCCAATATTAGTAATTTGGGTCTTCTTTTTTCCTGACCAATCTGGCTAGAAATTTATCATTTTACTGATCTTCTCTAAGAGCCAGCTTGGTTTCATTAATTTTCTCTATTTTGTTTTATAATTCACCGATTTCTATTTTGATCTTTATTATTTTCTTCCCTCTGTTTATGCAAAATTTAATTCACTTCTTTTTCTAGCTTCTTAAGGTGGAAACTGAGGTCACTGATTTGAGATCTTTCTTCTTCTTTATTGTAGGTATTTAGTGTTATAAGTCTCCACCTAATGTTTCAGTGGCATCCAAAAACTTATGTATGTTGTGTTTTCTTTTCATTAAGTTCAAAACACTTTTTAATTTCCCTTTCTTAAAGTATTTTCTTTGACCAATGGATCACTTAAAAGTATGTTTTCCAGTTTCCAAATTTTATACTTGGGAATTTCCCAAGAATCTTTGCTCATTAATTTCTAATTTAATTACACTGTGGTCAAGGCAGCCTGGGTGGCTTAGAGGTTTAGCGCCACCTTCGGCCCAGGGTGTGATCCTGGGGACCCAGGATCGAGTTCCACATCAGGCTCCCTGCATGGAGCCTGCTTCTCCCTCTGCCTATGTCTCTGCCTCTCTCTCTCTTTCTCTGTGTTTCTCATGAATAAATATTTTTTAAAAAATTACACTGTGGTCAGAGAATATACTGTGAATGACTTGAATTCTCTTACATTTACTGAGACTAGTTTTATGGCTAAGAGTATGGCCCATCTTGATAAATAAACCATGGGTACTTTAGCACTTTAGCATGTGTATTCTGTTTTTGAACAGAGGCCTCTACAAATGTCAATTGAGTATGCTAACAGTGTTGTTGAAGTGTCTACTATATCTTGGCTGATTTCCTGTCCACTTGTTCTATATCAAGAGAACAATATTAAAATCTCTGACTAGGGGATCCCTGGGTGGCGCAGCGGTTTGGCGCCTGCCTTTGGCCCAGGGCGCGATCCTGGAGACCTGGGATCGAATCCCACATCGGGCTCCTGGTGCATGGAGCCTGCTTCTCCCTCTGCCTGTGTCTCTGCCTCTCTCTCTCTCTGTAACTATCATAAATAAATAAAAAAAAATAAATAAATAAATAAAATAAAATAAATAAATAAATAAATAAAAAATAAAATCTCTGACTAGGGGCAGCCTGGGTGGCTCAGCGGTTTAGCGTTGCCTTCAGCCCAGGGCGTGATCCTGGAGACCCCGGATCGAGTCCCACGTTGGGCTCCATGCATGGAGCCTCCTGTTTCTCCCTCTGCCTCTCTCTTTCTCCCTCTGTCTCTCTCTGTGTCTCTCATGGATAAATAAAATCTTTTTTAAAAAAATCTCTAACTATAATTGCACATTTGTCTACTCCCCCTTTCATCTCTTATCAGTTTTTGGCTCATGTATTTTGAAGCTCCATTGTTAAGGGCATAAACATTTAGAATTGCTATGCCCTTTTGATCAACTGACCCCTCTTTATCACTATGAAATGGCTTTCTCTATCTCTAGTAAAAATTACTCCGCATTAACAAAAGCTTTTGAGAACATTAAAATATTTATAAAAACTAATAGATATAATTAAATTTCATTTTCCAACTATTGCTAAAATAATCTTTCAAAATCAATTTCATTTCACCCTACCGTTAAGAATGGTATACATTTTGGGCAGCCCGGGTGGCTTAGTGGTTTAGTGCCGCCGTCAGCCCAGGGCCTGATCCTGGAGAGCCAGGATCGAGTCCCGTGTCGGGCTCCCTGCATGAACCCTGCTTCTCCCTCTGCCTGTGTCTCTGACTCTCTCTCTCTCTCTCTCTGTCTCTCATGAATAAATAAATAAAATCTTAAAAAAAAAAAAAAAGAATGGTAACATTTTAATAAATGAATGCTGTCAACATCAACAAAATGTCAATAACTTCAATCTATAAAGCTAAATGTAGTTTACACAATTCTCTCACCTGTAACAAAAAGATGTGTTTAAGGCTTCAAAAATACCTTGTGTTCCTTGGTGTTCCAAATCATGCAGAATGAATGGTGAATGTCATTTAAACCACAATGAGAGTGCAGTTTTATCAAAGTTATTTGCTGCATTTAAGCAATTTAAAATAGTGCCTTGGTGAATCCATTTAGAAAGCATTATCAACATGAGCTAAACTAGCTGAGTCATGGAATTACAAAATTGCAAAAGTCATTTCAGACAAAATCAGTTCCTTTTTCAGACCACAAAGCAGTGTAATTCTCTACTATTTCACCTGCCACTGAAAGTTTTGTAAAGAAGGAGGGTTGTAAAGAAAGGCTGCAAACACAAATGCTTAAAGGGGTCAAGCAGAATAAGAGTCGTGGGAACTAGACAACACTGGCCGCCACTACTAGTCAGATCTATCCAATTGTTGCCAAACGGACTTGGCAAAATCAGAATTTCTTTTTTGCCTTCTTTAGAAAGCCAGAAATCAGGATTTTTATGTAAATCTCCAAGTTTTAAAATATCGGCAACTAATTCAGATTTCTTGTAAACACTACCAAGTTCAAACAAAACACATTAAGCTGGGTGTATCCATTCTAAAGGTTAAATTAAAAGTCTACAAAAGAACAGTTTCTAAATTCCATTAAAATTTTTTTTGACCTGGTTAAATACCTACCTCACTATTAATAATATATGAGCCAATAAACCTAATCGTGTACCAAATTAACAATATAATCACCTAAAGGGAAATGAAAAAAAGAACTAATTCAAGTAACTTAAACAATTTAACATAAAGAACTAAAAAAGAAACCCAGACTTTAGACATAGTGGTACAGTTTATAGTGGTATGGTTGCAGCAATTCAAACATTATTCTGTATGTACTCTATAACTAAACAATTGTTGGAAGCCAGAATTCTGTGAGAAGAGAGAGAAATACAGGACAGGTGAGGGCAAGTAAGAATATGTCTATTGAAATGAAATTAGAGGTATCAGTATAAACTCATGATTTTAAAATATATATATATATACTAAATGTAATGTGGTACCCTGAATTGGTATATAGAACAGAAAAAGCACATTAACATAAAACCTAGTAAGATTAAAATAAAATCTGAATTTTAGTTATGAGCAATATAACAATGTTGTCTTAGCTTTGACAAATATACTATGGTAATGCTAACCATAGAGGAATACAAGAATTCTCTGTACTATCTTTCCAACTTTTCAGTAAACCTAAAATAATCCAAAAATTAAAAATTTTAAATATCTCAATATTTATACTAGACAAAAAATGGAAACTGCCCAAATATCCACCAACAGATAAAGGGGTAAATAAAATGTAGTACACATCCATACAATGAACTATCTTCAGCAATAAAAAGGAATTAAGTACTGACACATGCTAAACATGGATAAACCCTAAAAACATTACACTAAATGAAAGCAGTTACAAAACACCACATATAGTATGGTTCCATTTATACAAAATGTCCAAAATAGGCAATCTATAAAAAGAGAAAGTAGATTGGTAGCTGCCTACATCAGGGGAATAGAGAAAAATGGGGAATGACTTTAATGGGTATGCTGTTTCTTTCTGGGGTGATAAAACTGATTGTAGTAATGGTTGAGCAATCTGTGACTACACTAAAAACCAATGCATTTTATATTTTAAATAGATGAATTGTGTGATATGTGAATTATTTATCAATAAAGCTGTTAAAAATGAGTGTCTCCTCCTATCTACTAAAAAGGAAACCCAAAAACAATGTCACCCCACCAGCAACAAACATACTCAGCACCTAAATCTTTGTTTCTTAAAACCATTCCTCACCGAACGATATTAGACCTCCTTGGAGAAATGACCAAATCCAAGGTTGGGCAAGAAAAGCACAAGATAGGGGAGCCTGAGCGTCTCAGTAGGTTAAGTGTCAAACTCTTGATCTTGGCTCAGGTCTTGATCTCCTCAGGTCTTGATCTCACAATTTGAAGTTCAACCCCTGTGTTAGGCTCTGTGCCAAAATAAAAAAACCCACAAGATATACCTTGAATTTACTGAGGAAGAAAGAAGCAGGGACACCTGGGTAGCTCAGAGGTTGAGTGTAAGTAAACCTTCAGCTCAGGGCATGATCCCAGACTTCTGGGAAAGAGTTTTGCATCAGGCTCCCTGCAGGGAGCCTGCTTCTCCCTCTGCCTGTGTCTCTGCCTGTCTCTCATGAATAAATAAATAAAATCTTAAAAAAAAAAAAAAAGAAGAAGAAAGCACTACTCAAAGACTAATGGGGGTCCTATTAAAAGGACACAGGAACTAGCTTGAGGAAGTCTCCCATTGGCCAGACTGGAAATAATTTTAGCATCAAAATGAATGACAATAATGGATTACAATACATTGATTTTTTTTTTTTTAAGACTTGAGTCCACACTAATATTATAAAATAAATGAATAAAGGAGAGGGAAAGAAGGTTCTTCCCAATAGAATATCAACTAATAAACATAGAAGAGATGGTCAAAAACCATTTTGGGGACCCCTGGGTGGCGCAGCGGTTTGGTGCCTGCCTTTGGCCCAGGGCGCGATCCTGGAGACCCGGGATCGAATCCCACGTCGGGCTCCCGGTGCATGGAGCCTGCTTCTCCCTCTGCGTGTGTTTCTGCCCCTCTCTCTCTCTCTCTCTCTCTCTGACTATCATAAATAAATAAAAATTAAAAAATAAAATAAAAATCTTTAAAAAAAAAAAAAAAAACATTTTACAATCATCATAGTATTCAGTTTCAAACAAGAATTACCAGTGGATGCTACAACCACTGGGTAGAAGACTATTGAATATAGGATATTTATACAATTTCAAGGTCTTTTCCCAAACATACTAGTCAGTACAAAAGAATAAAATGTATCAGGGCATCTGGATGGTTCAGTTGGTTGAGCACTGGACTCTTGATTTCAACTCAGGTCATGATCTCAGGGTTGTGGGATCAGCTCAAGTCAGGGTCCAGGGATAGAACCTGCTTATTAAGATTCTATCCCTGCTCCTCCCCACCTACCCTAAAATAAATAAATAAATAAATAAATAAAACGTAACACCAGAGAAAGCTGATGGCCACCACTTTAACCAAATAATCAAAATTAACATCATTAATGATTAATCAAACTGATATTACATGCCTTCTGATGTCATGCACAAAGGATACCACATAAATTATGTAGTATTCCTGATTTTAAAAATGCATAGCCTTAATCTAACCATGAGGGATTAAACAACCTCAAACTCAAAGGGAGCATTCTAGTCAAGGGAAACAAAAGTAAAAATAAATTGAGACTATACCAAAATAAAGTGAGGCTATACCAAAATAAAAAGCTTTTGCACAGCAAAGGAAATCATCAACAAAATGACAAAGCAACCTACTAAACAGGAGAAGATATTTGCAACTGATATAGCCAATACAGGACTAATATCAAAAATACATAAAGAATTTATATAATTCAAAGTGCCTTGGTGGCTCAGTTGGTTAAGTGTCTGCCTTCAGCTCAGGTCATGACCCCAGGGTCCTAGGATGGAGCCCTGCATCAGGCTCCCTGCTCAGCGGGGAATCTCCTCCTCTTTCTCCCTCTGCTGTTCCCCCTTCTTGTGTGCACTCTGACTCTGTCAAAAAAAAATTAAATCTCTTAAAAAACAAACAAAAAAAGAATTTAGGGATGCTTGGGTGGCTCAGTGGTTGAGCATCTGTCTTTGGCTCATTCCGGAGATCAAGTCCCACATCGGGCTCCCCAAGGAGCCGGCTTCTCCCAATACCTGTGTCTCTGCCTCTCTCTCTGTGTCTCTCACTAATAAATAAATATTTTTTTTAAAAAAAGAATGTATATAACTCAACACCAAAAAAGTAAACACTCCAATTTAAAAACGGGCAGAGGACCTGAATAGATATTTCTCCAAAGACATATAGATGACAAGAGACATATGAAAACATCACTAATTATCAGGGAAATTCATATCAAAGGCCCTATGAAATATCACTTCACACCTATCAGAATGGTTAGTGTCAAAAGACAAGAAATTACAAGTACTGGTAAGGATAAAGAGATAAAGGAACTCTTGTATACTCTTAGTAGGAATGTAAATTAGTACAGCTACTATGGAAAACTACATGGAAGTTCTTCAAAAATTAAAATTAGAAATACCACATGATGTATTAATTCCATTACTGAGTATTTACCCACAGAAAAGAGAAACACTAATTCAAAAAGTTATATGCACCCTTATGTTTACTGTAGTATTACTTACAATAGCCAAGTTATGGAAGTAACCCAGTGTCCATCTTGATAGATGAGTGGATAAAGATGTGGGATGGGTATGTGTGTGTATGTGTGTGTATAATGGGATATTACTCAGCCATAAAAAAAGAGAGGCCTTGCCATACAGAAAAACATCAACTGATCTGGAAAATATTATACTAAGTGACGTAAGTCAGACAGAGAAGGACATGTTTCATATGATTTCACTTATATGTAGAATCTAAAATATGAAACAAAACAAACAAAAGCAGAAGAAGGCCCACAAATACAGAGAACAAACTGATGGTTACTACAGAGAAAGACAGGATGGGCAAAAGGGTGAAGGGGAAGGGGAGATACAGCTTCCAGTTATGGAACAAGTAAGTCACAAGGATGACAGGTACACCATAAGTAACATAATTAATAGTACTGAAATAGTGCTGTATGGTGACAAAATGGTAGCTATATTTGTGGTGAGAACAGCATAATGTAGAGAGCTGTGCAGTCACTATTCTGTGCATGTGAAACTAATGTAACACTGTGTGTCAACTATAATTCAATCAAATAAATAAAACTAAAGGGCGGAATTTTTAAAAAGTCAATATAATGAAATGGGGGAAAAAGTTTCAAAGTTCCAAATTAAAAGAGATTAAAATCTGAGCATCAAAACAATGACAACAGAAGAATAACAGGAAAATCTCAAAACACTTAGAAAATAAATACACTACTAAATAATTCAGTGTTCTAGAGGAAATTTAAGGAAATTACAAAATATTTTAAACAAAAAACAAAAGACAACATCAAAATTTGCAGAATGCAGTTAAAGCAGTACTCAGGAGAACATACCATTAAGCATTTATTAGAAAAAAAAAAAAAGCAAGTTCCCAAATTAATAATCCAAACTTCAATTTAAAGAAACTAAAAAGGGATCCCTGGGTGGCTCAGTGGTTTGGTGCCTGCCTTGGGCCCAGGGTGTGATCCTGGAGACCCGGGATCAGGTCCCACATCGGGGTCCTTGCAAAGAGCCTGCTTCTCCGTCTGCCTGTGTCCCAGCCTCTCCCCCGCCCCCCTTCTCTGTCTCTCATGAATAAATGAATAAAATCTTTTAAAAAATAATAATAATAAACTAAAAAAGGAATACCAAAATAAAGTCAAAGAAAACAGAAGGAAGAAATTAAGATAGAAGATAAATAAAAAACGTTATTTGCAGATATGACTATGTAGAAAATCCAACTAAGTACCAAATAAATGACAACTAAATTCAATGTGTAATCCTAGAATGCATCTGGGATCAGAAAAACAAAAAGGTGATATAAATAAACAGTACTGGAGAAATTTCAGTGTAAGCTATAGATTCATTTTGTAACAACGCTGATCTACCTAATGTGACCATTATATTCTGTAAGAGAATTTCTTATTCTAAGGAAATACATGCTGAACTTATTCTCAAATGGTTTAATCAAAAAATAATACTATGCACTGGAGGGGCCAGGCTGGCTCAATCAGTAGAGCATGCAAATCTTGATGTTGGGGTTGTGAGTTCAAGCCAATATTGTGCATAAAGCATACTTTAAAAAATGAAAATATAAATAATACTATGCACAAAAAGAGTGTATTAATGTAATAAAATGTTAATAACTGGTAAATTTAAGTGAAGGGTGTAGAAGGAACTCATTACAATATCTTCAACTTTTCTGAATTTATTATCAAAATAAAAGTGTTTTTTTTGGTGGGTTTTGTTTCATTTTGTTTTGTTTCGTTTTGTTTAAGAAGGAAAGATAAAGGGGGAGAGGGAGAGGGAGAGAAAGAACTTTAAACAGGCTCCATGCCCAGCGCAGAGCCCTATGCAGGGCTTGATCTCAAAACCCTGAGATCAGGACCTGGGCCGAAATCAAGAGTCAGACATGCTTAACTGACTGTGCCACCAAATTAAAAGCTTTTTTAAAAGCAGCTCATGTTCTCCAAGATTTCAACAAAAGTATAGGGGGAAATGGAGGAAAGTGCAAGAGGTAAGAAAACAACAGAGTAGAATAACATTGGTTTAAACTCAGTAAGTAGTCAGAAAGCATAATTGCCAATCTGAATATTCCCAATTTTAACAGAACTCTATAAAACTGGAAAAGTAGAACATAAAACCTGCTAAGTTATTGCATACATACGTATACATACACATATAAAGTTGGAAAAGTAAATAAAACCTGCTAAGTTATTGCATACATATACACATACACATTTATATATATTTAAGTATACAGAGAGAGAGAGAGATGCAAGACAAATATCTAATAAATTCAGTTTTCCCCCATGGACTTTTTTCCTTTGTTTTCCTTAAAAGCTGAATTATTATTCCTAAACTTTATTCACTGAGCATAAAGTGACTGTGGGATAAATTCACACCTCACAGGTTTCTAAAACTCTATCTGGCAACCTCACCAATTCATAAATAGCCCAGAACCAGCCATGAGGATCTACAATAGAGATCACAAAGCAGCAAAACATACATACTTGAGGCATTTCAGTCTCTCATTCACAGTCTATTCAGTATTAGTTTACAAGAAATGTATTAAGTATTTGACTACTAAATACATAGTGAAAACTGGAGCAAATTAAATGGAAGAGAGGTCAACTTTATCAGATTAAACTGTCCAGGCGCCTAGGTGGCATCTGACTCTTGATCTCAGCTCAGGTGTTGATCTCAAGGTCATGAGTTCAAGTCCCATGCTGGGCTCTGCGCTAGGCAGAGAGCCTACTTTAAAAAAAAAAAAAATTAAGCTGTCAAGGAATGAGAGAACTATTTTATAAAACACAAGGTGACCTAAGGATTAGGTTTAGTTAACTAGATCCCTTACTGTAAAGAGTAAAGAGATCCACACATCTTAAATATACCTAATGGGCATCACTGCTTTAAAAATGCTCTATGCGGGATCCCTGGGTGGCGCAGCGGTTTAGCGCCTGCCTTTGGCTCAGGGCGTGATCCTGGAGACCCGGGATCGAATCCCACGTCGGCTCCCGGTGCATGGAGCCTGCTTCTCCCTCTGCCTATGTCTCTGCCTCTCTCTCTCTCTCTCTCTCTCTCTCTCTCTCTGTGACTATCATAAATAAATTAAAAAAAAAATTTTAAAAAAAGAAAAATAAAAAAAAATGCTCTATGGGGGGCTCCCTGGGTGGCACAGTGGTTTGGCGCCTGCCTTTGGCCCGGGGCGCGATCCTGGAGACCTGGGATCGAATCCCACGTCGGGCTCCCTGCAGGGAGCCTGCTTCTCCCTCTGCCTGTGTCTCTGCCTCTCTGTCTCTCTCTGTGTGGCTATCATGAATAAATAAATAAAATCTTAAAAAAAAAAAATGCTCTAAGGGGACACCTGGGTGGCTCAGTGGTTGAGCATCTGTCTTTGGCTCAGGTCATGATCCTAGGGTCCTGGGATGGAGTCCCACATCCAGATCCCTGCAGGGAGCCTGCTTCTCCCTCTGCCTATGTCTCTGCCTCTCTCTGTGGGTCTCATGAACAAATAAAATCTTAAAAAAAAAAAAAAAAAAAGAAAGATAACTTTAAAAAAATAAAAATGCTCTACAGAATAAAATTTAACTCTGTCCTCTACTTATTAGAGAAAGGTTAACTTAGTGAATAATTCTCTTCACATCTTTCTCATACATATATATTTTTAAACATTTTTATTTATTTATGATAGTCACAGAGAGAGAGAGGCAGAGACATAGGCAGAGGGAGAAGCAGGCTCCATGCACCGAGACCCCGACGTGGGATTCAATCTCAGGTCTCCAGGATCGCGCCCTGGGCCAAAGGCAGGCGCCAAACCGCTGCGCCACCCAGGGATCCCTCTCATATATTAATATCCTATATAATCCTCTAAAAATGAAACCTTTGTTTTGTTTCATTAATCAATATTCAAGATAGTATCACCCATAGTTAATTATAATAGCTCTAAATGTTTTCTGACCTGGCAAACTCCCTCTTCATTTTTTTTTTTTAAGACTTTCCAACCTTATTCACCCATACTTATCAAGTTTCAGTGGAGGTAGAGAGGGGTCGGGGTGGGAGTTGAGATTTTTTTTAAAGTTGCTCTAAGACATAGTTTATTTAAGGAGAATGGACATCTTTGCAATATAAAGTTCTCTACTCAGGAGCATGGTATGGCTATTTTATTCAGGTCGTTTTTTTTTTTTTTTTTAAAAAAAAGCTCTTAAGCAAGGTATCATAATCTTTTTCATCTAGGTCTTCTGTGGATTACTCATAAATATTTCATAGTTTTGTAGCTAACAGGAAAGAGCTCTATATTTGCTAATCAATCACTCTGGTTTATTAATAACCTAGGACTGAGCCTTAGACATTGTTCTAAATGTTGGGAGTTAAAGTAATGAAAACACCAAATGCCCTATCTTTATGGAGCTTATAGTTGGGAAATAATCAGTAAACAAGTATAAACTTATAAATAAATAATTTAAGGAAACATAAGTACTATGAGGAAAATAAAGCAAATCAGGGAAAGAAAGAGATACCACAGGAGCTTATTTTCACAGTGCAATCAAGAAAGGCGTACATACATACATGGCCAAGAGTGAAAGAAAAGAGATTAGTCTTAGTAGTCAGAGTGGAAGAGCAAAATGACACAGTAACACTGGGGGAACAAGTGATGTTTTTGGCCATAAATGTAAAGTGAGACCAGCCAGCACTGTTCTGTTTCCTCCAATCACACTCAGCCACTCAGGTTCAAGGAAGTAGAGTTGGCAAAGTAATGAATTAATTAGAACTGAAGTTTGCCTCAATTATAGGGTTGCTTTGTTTTGGGGTTTGTTTTTTTTAATCTATTTTGGGGGCCTGGGCAGCTCAGATCATGACCTGGGAGTCCTGGGATGGAGCCCCGCATTGAGCTCTCTGTTCAGCCAGGAGTCAGCTTCTCCCTCTCCTTCTGACCCCTCTCCTCTCTCACTCGTGTGCCCACTTTCTCCCTCTCTCTCCAATAAACAAAATCTTAGAGAGCGTGCACTCAGGAACAGGGAGAGGAGGAGAGGAAGAGAGAATCCCAAGCATCCTGCAGACTCCAAACTGAGTCTGGAGCCAATGCAAGGCCTTTATTCACTAAATCAATATAACTGGATAAGGAAAGAAATTACTATAGGCAGGGGGATGGCAGACAGTGAAAAAGTGATGTGGCTAATGACCTGGATCTCGATGGAATCTAAAAAATATCAAAATAGGGTACTAGAGTATATAAGCTAGCAAAAGACGAGATGGAAGTCAGATGCTTAAAATACTTTCAGTTACAGATTATGGTCATAAAGTCTAGGGCAATGGTTCCCCACCCTAACTACACAATGGAAACAGCTGGAACACTTTAAAAAATACTTATCAAACCAATTAAATAAGAATTTGAGGGTGGCATATTAGCATATTTTTAAGCTGCTCAATTAACTGTAATTTACAGCCAGAATGGAGAACCAACAGTCTTGGGTGCGATCATGGAAGCAGCTAGCTGAAGCAGGCTGGAAAAGAAATAAGCTATAGATTCCAAAAATCCTAATGAAGTCTTCTTCTATTATTCCCAATATAAATAAAAGCATGAGCTATGTTCAAAGTACTTTACATTGACTCATTTCACACTCCTAACAACCCAATAAGGTAAAACTAGCATTACTCTGTTTTTAATGACAAAGAAGAATGGAAAAGAATAGAAGTGTACTGAATAAAGAGTTCCAGGTTACTGGGGCACCTGGGTGGCTCAATTAGTTGGGCATCTGACTTCAGCTCAAATAATGATCTTGGGGCCCTGGGACTGAGCCCCATATTGGGCTCCCTGCCCTCTCCCTCTCCCTCTGACCTTCCACCTGTTCATGCTCTCTCACTTTCTCAAATAAACAAATCTTTAAATAAATAAGTAAGTAAGTAAGAGTCCTGGCTTGCCTGGGTGGCTCAGTCATTTAAGTGTCCACCTTTGGCTCAGGTCATGATCCTGAGGTCCTGGGTTCAAGCCCCACATCGGGCTCCCTGCTCAGCAAGGACTCTGCCTCTCCCTCTGCTCCTGCTCTCACGCTCCTATGCTCGCTCTCTCTCTCTCTCAAATAAATTAATAAATCTTTAAAAAAAAAAAGAGTCCTAGGTTATACATGACATAGTAGAACATTATTTGAAGATAAACTAGTAAATTATAAAGATTCATTTATAAGCTCTAAGGCAACTACTTAAAAAAAAAAAGAACTTATAGCTAACAAGACAATGAAGACAATGTGGAGATAGAATACTAAAATATATTCAATCCAAAAAAGAACAGATAGGGCACCTGGGTGGCTCAGTGGTTGAGCGTCTACCTTTGGCTCAGGTCGTGGTCCCGGGGTCCCGGGATCGAGTCCCACATCAGGCTCCCTGCAGGAGCCTGCTTCTCCCTCTGCCTGTGTCTCTGCCTCTCTCTATCTCTGTCTCTCATAAATAAATAAATAAATAAACTTAAAAAAAAAAAGAACAACAAAAAAAAAGAACAGATAGATTTTTATTTAAAAATAAATAGCAAGGTAATAGATTCAAACCCAACTTTATCAATAATTTCACTAAATTTGGGCAGCCCAGGTGGCTCAGCGGTTTAGCACCGCCTTCAGCCCAGGGCGTGATCCTAGAGACCTGGGATCGAGTCCCACATCAGGCTCCCTGTATGGAGCCTGCTTCTCCCTCTGTTTGTTTCTCTGCCTCTCTTTCTCTGTGTTTCTCATGATTAAATAAATAAAATCTTTAAAAATAATAATAATAATTTCACTAAATTTAAGCCAAATGAAAACATATGTCCCTATAAAAACTTGTACACAAATATTCATAGTAGCACTACTTAAAATTGCCAAAGGATCCCTGGGTGGCTCAGCGGTTTAGCGCCTGCCTTTGGCCCAGGGTGTGGTCCTGGAGTCCTGGGATCGAGTCCCACATCGGGCTCCCTACATGGAGCCTGCTTCTCCCTCTGCCTGTGTCTCTGCCTCTCTCTTTCTCTCGGTCTCATGAATAAATAAAATTTTAAAAAATAAAGAAATAAATAAAATTGCCAAAACACAGAAACAACCCAAATATCCATCAAGTCAGAATCCATAAGCAAAATGTGGTCTTTCCATGCAAATAGGGTATTATTCAGCCATAAGGAGAATTAAGTTAGGGCAACTGATGCATGCCCTAACATGGATGAACCTCAAAAGCATTAACCTATTAATGATATTACATCAGTAATTATCAGGGAAATGTAAATCAAAACCACAGTGAGATATTACCTTACACCTGTTAGAATGGCAATTAACATAAAGAAACAAGGGTTGGGGATCCCTGGGTGGCGCAGCGGTTTGGCGCCTGCCTTTGGCCCAGGGCGCGATCCTGGAGACCCGGGATCGAATCCCACGTCGGGCTCCCGGTGCAAGGAGCCTGCTTCTCCCTCTGCCTATGTCTCTGCCTCTCTCTCTCTCTCTGTGTGACTATCATAAATAAATAAAAATTAAAAAAAAAAAAAAAAAAGAAACAAGGGTTGGAGAGGATATGGAAAAAATCTCTCATCTACTGTCAGTGGGAATATAAACTGGTACAGTCACTATGGAAAACAGTATGCAGGTTCCTCTAAAAACAGAAATACCATATGATCCAGTTACATTCCACTTCTGGGTATTTATCCAAAGAAAACAAAAACATTAATTCATAAAGATATAATCACTCATATGTTTACTGCAGCATTTTTTACAATAGTCAAGATATGGAAACAACTGAAGTGTCCACTGATGGATGAGTGGACAAAGATGTGTGTGTGCATACATATACACACACTAGAGTATTACTGAGCCATGAAAAGAAGGAAATCTTAATTATTTAATTAATTAATTAAATCTTGCACTTGTGACAACCTGGATGGACCTTAAGTATATTATGTTAAGTGAAGTAAGTCAGACAGAGAAGGGTAGATACTATATGATTTCACTTATATGTGGAATCTAAAAAACAAAACAAAACTCACAGATACAGAGAAAAGATCAGTAGTTATGAGAAGAGAAGGGGATTCAGGGAGGGTGAAATGGGTGAAGAGGGTCAACTGATCTGTAACAGATGATAACTAGTCGATACTTCGTATTGTATACAAAAATCGAATTACTAGGCTATACACCTGAAACTAGTATGTTTTATACCAATTTTGCCTCAATTTAAAAAAAAAAAAGTCACATACTGCATATTTTCATCTATAGGAAATATCCAGAATAGGCAAATCCATAGAAAAAGCAAGCAGACTAGTTGTTGCCAGGAGCTAGAGTGGGGAGGAGAGCTTCCTTTTAGGGTGATGAAAACATTCTGGAACTCCATAATAGTGACAGTTGTGTAACACTGTGAATGTACTAAATGCCACTGAATTGTGCATTTTTATTTTTATTTTTTTTTTAATATTTTTTATTTATTTATTTAGGATAGTCACAGAGAGAGAGAGAGAGAGAGAGAGAGAGAGAGAGGCAGAGACACAGGCAGAGGGAGAAGCAAGCTCCATGCAGGGAGCCTGACGTGGGATTCGATCCCAGGTCTCCAGGATCGCGCCCTGGGTCAAAGGCAGGCACCAAACCGCTGCGCCACCCATGGATCCCTGATTTCCTTTATTTCACAGTAATATTATGAGAACTTGTGCATTTTTAAATTGTCAAAATGGCCCACTTTTTTTTTTACTTTTTTTTTTTACTTGTCATTTTAAATTGAAGAATATAGTTGATACATAGTATTACATTAGTTTCAGGGGCACAACATAGTGATTCCCCAAGTCCATACATTATGCTGCGCTCACCTCAAGTGTACCTATTATCTATCGGTCACCATACAATGCTATTACAATACCACTGACTATATTCCCTATGCTGTGTACCTTTCACCTCGTGACTTATACATTCCATAATTGGTAGCCTGTATCTCTAATTCTCCATCTATTTTGCCTATCCCCACTGAGTTAAAATGGTGAATTTTGTTATGAGAACTGTGCCACAATTTAAAAAAATAATAAAGGAATGACTTATACAACATGAATGAACCGCAAAAACCTTATCCTAAATAAAAGCCGTTGATTACAAAAGATCACATACTATAGGATTTCATTCATACGAAATGTCCAGAATAGGCAAATCTTACAGGGACAGAAAACAGATCAGTGGTTGCCTAGAGCTACAGTGGGGAAGTGGAGAATAAGACAGTGATTGCTAATGGACACAAGGTTTCTTTTTGTGGTGAAAGTGTTCTAAATGAGATTACACTGATGACTGGAAAATTCCATTAATATACTAAGAACCACTGAATTGTACTCTTTAAATGAGTAAATTTTATGATGTATAAGTTAGAGCTCAATAAAACTGATTTTTTTTTTCATTTTAAGTGCACTAAAGACTACTATTAGCGGTGCCTGATGGCTCAGTCGATTAAGTGTCTGCTTTTGGCCTCAGATCGTGATCCCAGAATCCCATGTCAGGCTCCCTATCCAGTGGGCAGTCTACTTCTCCTTCTCCTTCTGCCTCTCATCCTGCCTGTGCTCACTCTCTCTCTTTCAAATAAGTAAATAAAATCTTTTTTTTTTTAAAAGACTCCTATTAAAAGATGGAACTTATTGGACTAGATTAAAAAAAATAACACTCAACTCTAAACTACCTCTTGGAAACATGTTTAAATATTAAGACATAAATATATTAAAAGTTAAAGGATGACTGACCTTTGGCAAAGGAGCAAAGGCAAATGTCAATAAAGTATAGTCTTTCAGCCAATAGTGGTACAAAATTGTATCTCCATATGCAAAAAAAAAAAAAAAAGAATTTAGATTGAGATCTTACACCTTCTACAAAAAGTAACTTAAAATGGATCACAGACCTAAATATAAAATGCTATACTATAAAACTTCCAGGGTGTGTTTCCTCCTCCCTCTGCTCTTCCCTCCTGCTCACACTCACCTGCACACTCCCTCTCTAAAATAAATAAAAATTATTTAGAAATTTTTTTTAATCTATGTTTTAAAAAAGTGCAAGTATGCAAAAACATTCAACATGTAAGAAAGCCTGAGTGGCCATATTTTTTTAAAAGATTTATTTATTTATTTATTTATTTGAGAGAGAAAAAGAGTGTGAGTGGGCGGGGCGGGGGGGAAGAGGGAAAGAGGGAGAGGGAGAAGGAGAGGGAGAGGGAGAGGGAGAGGGAGGGAGGGGGAGAGAGAGAGAGAGAGAGAGAGAGAATATCTCAAGCAGACTGCCCACTGAGCAGGGAGCCCAACTCAGGGCTCAATTTCAGGACGCTTGAGATCATGACCTGAGCTAAATGCAAATGTTTCACTGACTGAGCTACCCCATGCACCCCTAGACTTTTTTAAATTTTTTTTATTGGAGTTCAATTTGCCAACATATAGCAAACACCCAGTGCTCATCCTGCCAAGTCCTCACCTCAGTGCCCATCAATCCAGTCACCCCAACCCCCCACCTCCCTTTCCACTACACCTTGTTCATTTCCCAGAGTAGGTCTCTCATGTTTTGTCACCCTCACTGATATTTTCACTCATTTTCTCTCCTTTCCCTTTATTCCCTTTCACTAATTTTTATATTCCCCAAATGAATGAGACCATATGTTTGTCCTTCGCCAATTGAATTATTTCACTCAGCATAATACCCTCCAGTTCCATCCACGTCAAAGCACATGATGGGTATTTGTCATTTCTAATGGCTAACTAATATTCCATTGTATACATAGACCACATCGTCTTTCATCCATCTTTCGATGGACTCCGAGGCTCCTTCCACAGTTTGGCTATTGTGGACATTGCTGCTAGAAACATTGGGGGGCAGGTGTTCTGGTGTTTCACTGCATCAGTATCTTTGGGGTAAATCCCCAGCAGTGCAATTGCTGGGTCTTAGGGCAGATCAATTTTTAACTCTGAGGAACCTCCACACAGTTTTCCAGAGTGGCTGCACCAGTTCACATTCCCACCAACAGTACAAGAGGGTTCCCCTTTCTCCACATCCTCTCCAAAATTTGTTGTTTCCTGTCTTGTTAATTTGCCCCATTCTCACTGGTGTGAGGTGGTATCTCATTGTGGTTTTGATTTGTATTTCCCTGATGGCCAGTGATGTGGAGCATTTTCTCATGTGCTAGTTGGCCATGTGTATGTCTTCTTTGGTGAAATTTCTGTTCATGCCTTTTGCCCATTTCATGATTGGATTGTTTGTTTCTTTGCTGTTAAGTTTAATCAGTTCTTTATAGATCTTGGATACTAGCCCTTTATCAGATAGGTCATTTGCAAATATCTTCTCCCATTTGGTAGGTTGTCTTTTAGTTTTGTTGACTGTTACTTTTGCTGGGCAGAAGCTTTTTATCTTGATTAAGTCCCAATAATTCATTTTTGCTTTTGTTTCTCTTGCCTTCATGGATGTATCTTGCAAGAAGTTGCTGTGGCCAAATTCAAAAGGGGTGTTGCCTGCATTCTCCTCTAGGATTTTGATAGATTCTCGTCTCACATTTAGATCTTTCATCAATTTTGAGTTTATCTTTGTGCATGGTGTAAGAGAATGGTCTAGTTTCATTATTCTCCATGTGGATGTCCAATTTTCCCAGCACCATTTGTTGAAGAGACTGTCTTTTTTTCCAGTGGATAGTCTTTCCTGCTTTGTCAAATATTAGTTGACCATAGAGTTGAGGGCCCATTTCTGAATATTCTGTTCCATTGATTTATGTGTCTGTTTTTGTGCCAGTACCACACTGTCTTGATGACCACAGCTTTGTAGTACAACCTGAAATCTGGCATTGTGATGCCCCCAGATGTGGTTTTCTTTTTTAATATTCCCCTGGCTATTCAGGGTCTTTTCTGATTCCACACGAATCTTAGGATGATTTGTTCCAACTCTCTGAAGAAAGTCCATGGTATTTTGATAGGGATTGTATTAAATGTATAAATTGCCCTGGGTAGCATGGACATTTTCACAATATTAATTCTTCCAATCCATGATCATGGAATAGTTTTCCATCTCTTTGTGTCTTCCTTAATTTCTTTCAGAAGTGATCTGTAGTTTTTAGGGTATAGATCCTTTACCTCTTTGGTTAGGCTTATTCTTAGGTATCTTATGCTTTTGGGCGCAACTGTAATTGGGATTAACTCCTTAATTTCTCTTTCTTCAGTCTCATTGTTAGTGTATAGAAATGCCACTGATTTCTGGGCATTGATTTTGTATCCTGCCACACTGCCGAATTGCTGTCTGAGTTGTAGCAATCTTGGGGTGGAGTCTTTTGGGTTTTCTATGTACAGTATCATGTCATCTGTGAAGAGGGAGAGTTTGACTTCTCTGCCAATTTGAATGCCTTTTATTTCTTTTTGTTGCCTGACTGCTGAGGCTAGGACTTCTAATACTATGTTGAATAGCAGTGGTGAGCGTGGACATCCCTGTCGTGTTCCTGATCTTAGGGGAAACGCTCCCAGTGTTTCCCCATTGAGAATATTCCCACATATTTACTGTGGGCTTCTCATAGATGGCTTTTAAGATGCTGAGGAATGTTCCCTCTATCTCTACACTCTGAAGAGTTTTGATGAGGAATGGATGCTATATTTTGTCAAATGCTTTCTCTACATCTCTTGAGAGGATCATATGGTTCTTTTTTTCTCGTTGATATGATCTATCACATTTATTGCTTTACAAGTGTTGAACCAGCCTTGCATTCTTGGAATAAATCCCACTTGGTCATGGTGAATAACCTTCTTAATATACTGTTGGATCGGGCAGCCCTGGCGGCACAGCGGTTTAGGGCCGCCTGCAGCCCAGGGCGTGATCCTGGAGACCCTGGATCAAGTCCCATGTCGGGCTCTCTGCAATGGAGCCTGCTTCTCCCTCTGCCTGTGTCTCTGCCTCTCATTCTCTCTCTGTGTTTCTATGAATAAATAAATAAAATCTTTAAAAAAAATGTACTGTTGGATCCTATTGGCTAGTATCTTGTTGAGAATTTTTCATGTGTTCATCAAGGATACTGGTCTATAATTCTCCTTTTTGGTGGGGTCTTTGTCTGGTTTTGGAATTAAGGTGATGCTGGCCTCATAGAACGAGTTTGGAAGTACTCCATTTCTTTCTATCTTTCTGAACAGCTTTAGTAGAATAGGTATGGTTTCTTCTTTAAACGTTTGATAGAACCCCCCTGGGAAGCCATCTGGCCCTGGACTTTTGTGTCTTGGGAGGTTTTTCATGACTGCTTCAATTTCCTCCCTGGTTATCGGCCTGTTCAGGTTTTCTATTTCTTCCTGTTCCAGTTTTGGGAGTTTGTGGTTTTCCAGAAATGTGCCCATTTCTTCTAGATTGCCTAATTTATTAGCATATAGCTGCTCATAATAAGTTTTTTAAATCATTTGTATTTCCTTGGTATTGGTGATGGTCTCTCCTTTCTCATTCATGATTTTATTAATTTGAGTCTTTTCTCTCTTCTTTTTAATAAGGCTGGCTAATGGTTTATCTATCTTATTAATTCTCTCAAAGAACCAACTCCTGGTTTTGTTGATCTGTTCCACAGTTCTTCTGGTCTCTATTTCATTGAGTTCTGCTCGAATCTTTATTAACTGTCTTCTTCTGCTGGGTGAAGGTTTTATTTGCTGCTCCTTCTCCAGCTCCTTTAGCTGCAAGGTTAGCTTTTGTATTTGAGTTCCTTCCAGTTTTTGGATGGATGTGTGTATTGCGATGTATTTCCTCTTCAGGACTGCTTTTGCTGTATCCCAAAGATTTTGAATGGTTGTATCTTTATTCTCATTAGTTTCCATGAATCTTTTTAATTCTTCTCTAATTTCCTGGTTGACCTTTTCATCTTTTAGCAGGATGGTCTTTAACGTCCACGTGTTTGAAATCCTTCCAAACTTCTTCTTGTGGTTTAGTTCTAGTTTCAAAGCACTATGGTCTAAAAATATGCAGGGGACAATCCCAATCTTTTGGTATCAGTTAAGACCTGATTTGTGACCCAGTATGTGGTCTATTCTGGAGAAAGTTCCATGTGCACTTGAGAAGAATGAGAATTTAGTTGCATTTGGATGTAAAGTTCTGTAAATATCTGTGAAATCCATCTGGTCCAGTATATCACTTAATGCTCTTGTTTCTCTGGAGATGTTGTGCTTATAAGACCTATCAATTGTAGAAAGCACTACACTGAAGTCACCAAGTGTATTATTATCTAAGTATGTCTTAACATTGGTTATTAATTGATTGATATACTTGGCAGCTCCCACATTCGGAGCATAAATATTCATGATTGTTAGGTCCTCTTGTTGGATAGATCCTTTAAGTATGATATAGTGTCCCTCTTCATCTCTTATTACAGTCTTTGGGATAAACTTTAATTTATTTGATATGAGGATGGCTACCTCTGCTTTCTTTTGAGGACCCTTTGAATGGTAAATGGTTCTCCAACCTTTTATTTTCAGGCTGTAGGTGTCCTTACATCTAAAATGAGTTTCTTGTAGACAGCAAATAGATGGGTCTTGCTTTTTTATCCAGTCTGAAACCCTGCACCTTTTGATGGGATCATTAAGCCCATTCATGTTCAGAGTTACTACTGAAAGATATGAATTTAGTGTCATCATGATATCTATTCAGTCCCTGTTTTTGTGGATTATTTCTTTGGACTTCTTCTTTTACAGAGTCTCCCTTAATATTTCTTGCAGAGCTGGTTTGGTGGTCACATATTCTTTCAGTTTCTGCCTATCTTGGAAGCTCTTTATCTCTCCTATTCTGAATGAGAGCCTTGCTGGATAGAGTGTTCTTGGCTGCATGTTCTTCTCATTTAGGACCCTGAATATATCCTGCCAGACTTTTCTGGCCTGCCAGGTCTCTGTGGAGAGGTCTGCTGTTAACCTAATACTTCTCCCCATAAAGGTTAGGGGTTCTCTTGTCTCTTGCAGCTTTAAGGATCTTCTCTTTATCTTTGGAATTTGCAAGTTTCACTATTAAATATCGGGGTGTTGAACAGTTTTTATTGATTTTAGGGGGTGATCTATCTCCTGGATCTGAATGTCTGTTTCCCTTCCCAAGTCAGGGAAGTTCTCAGCTATGATTTGTTCAAATACACTTTCTGGTCCTCTGTCCCTTTCGGCGCCCTCTGGAACCCCAATTAAATGTAGATTTTTCCTCCTGAGGCTGTCATTTATTTCCCTTAACCTTTCCTCATGATCTTTTAATTGTTTTTCTCTTTTTTCCTCAGCTTCCTTCCTTGCCATCAACTTGTCTTCTTTGTCACTCAGTTGTTCTTCTACCTTGTTAACCCTCATCGTTAGGAACTCCAGTTTGGATTGCATCTCATTTAATTGATTTTTAATTTCAGTCTGATTAGATCTAAATTCTGCAGACATGAAGTCTCTTGAATCCTTTATGCTTTTTTCTAGAGCCACCAGTAGCTTCATAATTGTGCTTCTGAATTGGCTTTCTGACATTGAATTGTAATCCAAATTCTGTAACTCTGTGGAAGAGTACTGTTTCTGATTCTTTCTTTTGTGGTGAGTTCTATCTAGTCATTTTGCTCAGTGCAGAGTGGCTAAAAACAAGCTGTGCTTGATAGAATACCACAGTGAGAAGCAAACTCTTCTCACTGTAGCATTCCAACTGTTCTCTCTTTAAATCTCAGGCTGAGTTCGTAGGTTTTCAGGATGATTTTAGATTTTATTTTTTAGAACAGTTTTAGATTTAGAGAAAATTTGAAAAGGTAGTACAGAGATTTCTCTATACCTTGGACTCAGTTTCTCCTATTATTAACATCTTACTGACATTTGTTACAATTAATGAACCAATGTTAACACCTTATTATTAACTAAAGTCTACAGTTTGTTCAGATTGACTTAGTTTTTACCTAATGTACTTCTTCTATTCTAGGATCTCTAGACACATCATTACATTGAGTTGCCATGTCTCCTGAGGCTACTTCTAGGTACAAGAGTTTCTTAAATGCTCCTTGTTCTTCATGATCATAACAGTTTAGAGGAGTACCGGTCGGGCATTTTTTAGGATGTTCCTCTACTGGAATTTTTCTGATGTTTTTCTTAAGATTACAGAGGGATTATGAGTTTTCGCGAGGAAGATCAATCATGATGGTAAGATCACGACCTGAGCCAAAACCAAGAATCAATAAAAAAAAAAAAAAAAACAAAACCAAGAATCAGTTGCTTAACTGACTGAGCCACCCAGGCATCCCACAAGGGGTCTTATTAACAACAGGCAAAGAAGAACTTCAAAACAAGGATAAAGAGAAACATTTCATGATAACAATAAAAGAGTTCATTCATCAAGCCTAACAATCCTAAAAGTGTATACACCTAACAAGAGAGCAACAAAGTATATGGAGCACAAACTGACAGATTGGTGTGTTTTTTGGTGGACTTTTTATGGGTTTTTTTTTTTGTATTTTTAAGTTTTTACTTACATTTTAGTTACTTAACATATAGTGAAATATTAGATTCAGGAGTAGAATTTGGTCATTCATTATTACATAACCCAGCACTCATCATAGCAAGTACTCTCCTTAATACCTATTACCTCTCTGCCTACCTCCCCTCAGCAACCTTCAGTTTATTCTCTATAGTTGTCTTTTATGGTTTGCCTCCTTTTCTCTTTTTGGGTTCTTCCCATAATTTGGCTATTGTTGATAGTGCTGGGTGCATGTGCCCCTTCAAATCACTATTTTTGTATCCTTTGCATAAGCACCCAATGGTGCACTCATATTAGAAGAGGAAAGTTTTTAAATTAGTGGTCTAAGGATTCCCCTTAAGAAGGTAGAAAAAGAAAAGCAAATTAAGTCAAGAGTAAGCAGAGGGAAAAAAAATTAAAAGAACAGAAATTAGTAAAATTGAAAATGGACAAGTAATAGCAATAGAAATCAATACCTCTAAATCAAAAAAAAAAAAAAAAAGCAAGAGGTGAAATTACAAAAGAAGGTATATTTTTAGACATTAAAAAAATAACAGGGGTACATCATAAATACTTTCACATCTATAAATTAAACAACATCTTTCCCCTGGCTGGCAGCACGCAGACCGCAGGATGCCTGGAGTTACTGTAAAAGACGTGAACCAGGAGTTCATCAGAGCTCTGGCAGCCTTCCTCAAAAAGTCTGGGAAGCTGAAAGTCCCTGAATGGGTGGACACTGTTAAGCTGGTCAAGCATAAAGAGCTTGCTCCCTACGATGAGAACTGGTTCTACACACGAGCTGCTTCCACAGCACAGCACCTGTACCTCAGGGGTGGCGCTGGGGTCGGCTCCATGACTAAGATCTCTGGGGGATGTCAGAGAAATGGGGTCATGCCCAGCCACTTCAGCAGAGGCTCCAAGAGCATGGCCCACAGGATCCTCCAAGCCCTAGAGGGGCTGAAAATGGTAGAAAAGGACCAAGATGGGGGCCGCAAACTGACACCTCAGGGACAGCAGGATCTGGACAGAATCGCCAGACAGGTGGCAGCTGCCAACAAGAAGCATTAGAACAAATGCTGGGTTAACAAATTGCCTCATTCATAAAAAAAAATAAATAAATAATAAATAATAAAATAAATAAAATAAATTCAACAACATGTGAAATGGATAAAGTTTTTAAAAGACACAAATTACCAAAACTGACAAAAAAAGAAATGGAAAATCTAAATAGCCCTGTATCTAGGATAATCTAAGGATTGCCAGCAACCACCAGAAATAAGAAGAGGAATGGAAGGAATCCTTCCTAGAGCTTTCAAAGGGTGTTGAGTCCCTGTCAACATCTTGATTTCAGACCTTGAGTTTCCAGAACTAAGACAGAAGTAATTTTTGTTGTGTTAAACCACACGGTTTGTGGTAATTTGTGATGACAGTGCTGGGGAAACTACTGTGAATAATATGTAGGAGATAGTGGAGTAAAAAATGTATTTCATGTAATGACTTATCATTGCCTCTTATTGTGGGACTACTAAAAAATTCTAAGTTACATTATATTTCTAGTGAATAGCACTAATCTAGCCAGTGACAATAGGGAAAAAAAAAAACAGCATACTGACTAGAAACGAAGCAAAAATGGCTTTCTCTGCAGATATGATTGTGTATGAAGAAAATCCTAAGGGATCTACATAAAAGTACTAGAAATAAAAAGTGAATTTAGTAAGATAACAAATTACAAAACAATATACAAAAGAATCAAAAAGAATCAATTGTATTTTCTACATTTTATCAAAAAAAATTTTGGGAAAAGAAATTTAAAATACAGTATCATTGACAGTGGAAAGCATCAAAAAACATGAAATACTTAGGGATAAATAGAACAAAATATATATAAGACCTACAAAAGAAAAACTACAAAAATGCTACATAAAAGTACTAAAGAGACCTAAATAAATGAAGAGCTATGCCATGTTAAAGTATCAGAAGACTCAATATTAGTAAGGTGTCAATTCTCCTGAACCAGCTTTTTGTAAAAACTGGTAAGCTTAGTCTATAGTTTATATGAAAATGCTAAAGATCTAAAATATCCAAAGCAATATTGAAAAAAGACAATGTTGAAGGATATACACTACCTGACTGTAAGGTTTGCTATATAGAAATAATAAAGACAATATAGTGTTGGTATAAAAATGTAGACCAATGGAACAGAAAAAGACCAGAAATACAACCAAACTTACAAAAAATAAAAAAGGAGTCAGATCACATATAATCTCCAAACTGGTAAAGGGAATAAACACGAAGGAAAGAGGAGAGGAGAGGAGAGGAGAGGAGAGGAGAGGAGAGGAGAGGAGAGGAGAGGAGAGGAGAGGAGAGGAGAGGGGAGGAGAGGAGAGGACAAAAAAAGAAAGAAAGAAAGAAATCCTGCAGAATAAAATAACTAGGTGGTATGATAGTAACTGATCTCCCTATAGGCAGTGTGATCAGGAAAGCCAGCTCAGAAAAACTAACATATAAATGGAACAGCATAAGCAAGAGCTCTAAGAGAAAGAACCTGAAAGCTGACTGGTGTGACTGGTTGCATACTGGACAAGAAGATCAGGAGAGAGAAAAGGCTTCTGAGACAGAGAATAATGTCTGTATCAAATAATAGTTCTCAATTCTATTTACTTTTTCCCATTCCTACCACTGCTGTTCTTAATTCTCACCTGGATGCCTTCAAGATCTTCTGATGAATCTGCAGCCTCATTCAAGCTGCTTCTCACAACCATCCTTCACAAACAAGCCAAAGATATTTAATAGTCTAAAATCATAACATGGTTTCCTATTCCCCATAATGTATGGTCTTAATTTCTAATTCAATTTATTCAACTTTCATAACATAATCCCTGCTTTCTCCTCCAGCTTAGTCCCTAGTTCCCTCTAGAACTGTGAACCCACACTACACTACTTGCATTTTCATAAAATCCACCATTTTCATTACTTTGTACCTTTTCATATCATTCTTTGAGTTTTAAATCAAGTATCTCATCCTATGTAAATTTACCATCTCTAATCCACATCAAAAATAGTTAGGGACTTCCCTCTGCTCCCATAGAGAAGTTTGCTTTATTTTAGATTGTCATATTGTAGTTGTGATGCATATTCATAAGACTGTTTATCCTGCTAGACTTTAATATTCAGAATGTTATTCATCCTTTTATCCCTAGCCAATAGCACAGTACCTAGTTAGTACATTCTTTTTTCCATAATTAAAAAGAGACTCCTAACACTTATGCTTTTAGGGTCTAAGCATTCCTAAATTAGATATACATAAACTGCATATACACAATAAAAAACTACATTCAAAGAATCCTTTAAAATATTTCAAATACTTTTAAAATTCTATAAAATTACTCTTCTGTAAGTCAAAAGACTGTAAATCTAGATGTAAATATGAGTTCAGGGTGAAATAAGAGAAACATTTATGTCCCACAATATTACTTTAAGAATGGAGAATCACTAGAAAATATTACTATATTTTAAAAGTAAAATTGATAAACAGAAACATGTAGCAAGTAACAGGAAAAATTATGAATTTTTATTTTAATACCTACTTATTTTAATTTTTATTTTAATACCTATTTTAATTTTTATTTTAATATAAATTCAAGACATACAGGCACATCAACCATTTTTCATCTTCTTTTTTTTTTTTAAAGATTTTATTCGGGCAGCCCCGGTGGCGCAGCGTAGTTTAGCGCCGCCTGCAGCCCAGGGCGTGATCCTGGAGCCCTGGGATCGAGTCCCACATCAGGCTCTCTGCATGGAGCCTGCTTCTCCCTCTGCCTGTGTGTGACACACTCTGCCTCTCTCTCTCTGTATCTCAATAAATAAATAAAATCTTTAAAATATATATATATATATATTTTATTCATTTATTCATGAGCGACACAGAGAGAGGCAGAGACACAGGCAGAGGGAGAAGCAGGCTCCATGCAAGGAACCAGACGTGGGACTTCGATCCCAGGAATCCAGGATCACACCCTGAGCCAAAGGCAGGGGCTCAAAACTGAGCCACCCAGGCGTCCCCATGTTTCATCTTTTTAAAATTGTGTTCTCAATTAAATACTATATTATAAAAGCCCTAATAATCCACTGCAAACGAAACAGTTGAAAGAATGCCTACTTATTCAAACGTTTAAAAAGTAATTTGGAAAAACAAAATAAAATAAAAATAAATAATAAATAAAATAAAAATTAATTTGGCTTGGACAGTCATATTAGCAAAATGATTTCATTATCACATTATTTTAAGAGTAATAAAGTGGAATTACTAAAATGTTCAAAGACAAAGAAATAGTTAAATGCACTGTGAAACAGCAAAACTTTGGACTATTACAAAACCATAAAATAATAATAAGCAGCACCAGGGACCTGGGTGGTTCAGCGGTTTAGCGCCACCTTCAGCCCAGGGTGTGATCCTGTAGACGCGGGATCAAGTCCCACGTCAGGCTCCTTGCATGGAGTCTGCTTCTCCTTCTGCCTGTGTGTGTCTCTGTCTCTCTCTCTCATAAATAAAAAAAATCAAAGAAAGAAAGCAAAGAAAAGGAAGACAGACAGACAGACAATTATATGGAGCGCTTAGATGGCTCAGCCGGCTAAGCAGAAGACTCCTGATTTCAGCTCAGGGCATGATCCCAGGCTCCACAGGGACTCTGCATGAGATTTTCTCCCTCTCCCTCAGCCCTCCCCACCATCCTCCCCACCACCCCCCAGCCCCCCCCCCCACAACATGCACACACACTCTCTTTTTAAAATATCCTTTAAAAAAAATTATATGAATATTAACCACAGAATTATATACAAGTATGGATAGGATTAATACATTATACTGATTAATATATTATACAAGTAGAGTAAGAATACAGAAAAATGTAAGGTGAGAATTAAATTTTTTTCCTTTTGAATTTCTTCTAATCATGTTCTTTTAATCTTTTAATTTTAATTTAATCATTTAATTTTAATCATTTAATTTAATCATTTAATTTTAATCATTTTAATTTTAATTTAATCATTCTTTTAATCTTTTAATTTTCTTCTAATCATGTTCTTTTAATCATTCTTTTCCAATAAAGTTTTAAAGTCACACATAGAGCTCTACTACACTTATTATACATATTACACACTGACATAAGTAGAAAAAAATTTTAAGTTTATAAACTACCTAATATCTTCCCAAAAAATACTGTTTTAAATTTCAAATATAAACTTATCTGATTTTGGAATTTCCTACAATCTGACACTAAACCTATACTTTCACACCAGCTGTACTATGTACAAGTTTCCCCAATTTTTAACCTTCACAAAGGAATCTCCTCCAATCCCAACAAGACATCCCATTACTACAAGTCTGTCAAACTGACAATATGAAAGAGGAGATAAAACGCATGCCACCAGCTAAGAGAAGATAAAATTTTAATTCGTGTATTAGGAAAGCTTATTTGCCCTTACTACCTAAGTTCAGCAAGCATATTCTATTGGAAATTGAAATTCTAACCAAAATTCCCTTCTGCAAACCAGAAAGACCAAATGAGACAACCTGCCACTGACTCAGCAGCTTTCCTTTTCTTTACAACCTGTACTTAAGTTGCAAGTAGAAGACTGAAACTAAGTTTCAAACTGAGTAGTAAAGCCAATGCAAAATCAGTTAACTGTCTTGGCAGTAAACTCCAAAGAAAATATAACATGTTTTGGTCCTAACTGGAAGATATATACAGAGCAAAGGTGCCTTTATGTATCTTTATCATGCAAAATCCCTCAGGTATAGCTACAAATTAGCTTTTATCGAAGATACTTAATATGTTTCTTTATAGAGAGCACCTTAACCAAATAACCCTCCAAGTCTGGCACCATGAATTGTCACAGCCTACACATCACTACCATTCCTTATAATTTAAAACATTTGCGTTTTAAGAACAGTGTCCACACACCAGCTCTACTGCCAATTTCTTCAGCTGAAAACTGAAGTTTATTCTACAAAACACTATGTTTACTCTCAACAACAGGATGCACTCATTTACAAATTATACAAGAGTGAATTACCCCGATATACAACTTCAACATTTCTAACATCATTGCTTTCCTATTTTCCAAATTAACAAGTCTAAACAGTAGTGCACTAAGTCTGGTACTACAGCCAAAGTAAAATCAGTAATATAAAAGATTAACTATTTTGCAAAATGGCCACACAAGATACCTATGTAGTGCAAAGTGTGGACTGAGATTGCCGTTAAGACAAAAGAGTCAAACCAAGCCTATAGGAGGTAGATCACCCTCATGAATACAAATCTAGATTCATTTCTGAGTCCCCAGTCTCACAGCAAGAAGTTTACCAGCTTTTTAACACTGATTACAAATAACAGGGCAGAAAATAAAATATAAGGCCTTCATATTGGTTATATCATATAAAATGGCTATATTATAACCATTTCTTTAATTTTTTTTTATTTTTTTATTTATGATAGTCACAGAGAGAGAGAGAGAGAGAGAGAGAGAGGCAGAGACACAAGCAGGCTCCATGCACCGGGAGCCCGACGTGGGATTCGATCCCGGGTCTCCAGGATCGCGCCCTGGGCCAAAGGCAGGCGCCAAACCGCTGCGCCACCCAGGGATCCCTCTTAATGGTTATAACTGAACAAGAGCTGACATTCTTTAATGCTCAAAGCAGTTCTCCGGTAGAGATTGTGCTCTTATGTGTACACATAACATCATAAACGACGCTCTTCATTTCAGACAGCTTAATACACACGCTCACTTCAAATATTCCTTAAAAACTTGGCGCCTTGGCGCTAATATTACTCCCAGTCTTACTAAACCCTTCACCTCCTAAACCGGAAGACCGGAAGGGAAGATCTGCTCCTCCTTGTAAATTGAGGTCTAGGGAAAACGATCTAACACGAGTTTGTACAATTAAGCAGTCTCAGTAAATCAAATTCCCAGATTACAACGTCTGGCAACTCTCTTAGGCAAAAACATACAGGCAGCTAGCCGAGGGTTCGTTCGTTACTGGAGATGACAGGTCACCCCCACATCTGCACGAGGAACTTCGGTAACTGGCCTAAATTTTCCCGTGTTGAGACAAACGCATCAAGGGATGGGACGGGGCGGGGAGGGGGGGGGGTTACCCTTTAAAAACTGGGTCATTCCTTATTTGCTCTGATGCGACGGAAGAGGAAAAGGTCCATGAAGCAGCAAAAGAAAAAAAAAAAAAAAAGGACAGCATCCTCGGTGCAGAAAAGTTACAGCCCCTCACGCAAGTCAGCACTAAGGTCTCATGAGGTGGTTTTACTTGTGTGTAGTCCCTCGGAGTTGAATGGAACCAGCCTCCCGAAAGTCGTGCCCCCGCCAGGAAGCCCTGAGGATCAGGCGCAGGAAGGCAGAGGAGGAAATGCCCTCGATTCACCTGCGACACCTGCGCGGGCCCCCAGGGCTCGGCTCGCGGGCTCGGGACCCAGCGCGGCCGACCGCGGGCCTCCCCCGCACGCGCCCGGCCCGATGCCCGCCCCGCCCGGAGGCCCCCGGCCCGGCAAGTGGCTCCCGGGAGCCCAGGCGGACGATGCGAGGAGGCCCGCCCCGGCGCGGCCTCTCCCGCTCCATCACACCTCGCAGGCTCCGGGGACTCCCCGCCCCCGGAAGCCGCGGACAGACCAGGCCGGGACCGCCGAAGCCGGCCCCTTCCGCCTCCCGCGCGACCCCCGCAGGCGGGCCCCGGCCCCGGCCCCCGGCCCCCGGCCCCGGCCCCGGCCCCCGGCCCGTACCTGCGCGGCGCCCTCCCAGCCCGGAGCGCGGGCCCGACGCAGGCGCGGCGCCGGGCTCGTCCGCGAGAGGCCCTCGCCGCAGACTCACCTGCCGCCCGCTCCACCTTCGGTGCCACCCAGACGCAGCCCCTTCCTGGGGCATGAAAGCGCCGGCTTCGCGGCCTGCGCGCCCGAGGCTGCGCCGCGCGGGGGACTCGCTCCCGCGGCCGCCGCCGCCGCCGCCGCCGCCGCCGCCGCCGCCACGGCCGGGTCTGCGCCTGCGCGGCCTCACGGGCTGGGTCTCGGGGGGCGCCGCAGGCAGCGACTACGGCCGGAGGCGCGAGCCCGCGCGGGCGCCTGTGCGCCCTGGAGTCCCGCGGCGCGGGCGGCGGGTCGCCTAGGAGCTGCCCGCTGCACCGCCGTCCCGACAGCTGACGGCCATGTTTCTGTTCCCTTTTCTTTTTTTTCTCCCCGTCCTTCCGCCCCTTTCCACTGAACAGCACTTTCCTTTTCCCCCTCCCTCTCCCTTTCCTACTGCGGGGGCGGGTGGACAAGGACGTGGGGGAGGGGAGGGCAGGGCAGGGCAGGGGCGGGGCGGCGCCGGGGCCACGCCCCCGGGGCGGGGCGGGGCGGGCCGCGCGGCCTCTGCTCCCCTCCCCTCCCCCACCCCCCGCGGCGACCCCCGCGGGGCGCGAGGTCGCCGCCCGGGCCCTTCGCAGCCCTTCCTGCGCGTCGGCGCGGCGGGTCCCCTGCGGGAGCGGCGCGGGAGGACGGGCCCTGGGCGCCGCTTCGCACCCCTCCTACGGGCGGGCTGACCGTGTGGTGCGGGCTTATTGCCTTGGCCTCGGGCAGGTGGCGGCCGCTCCTCGCGGCTGTATCCAAGGCGGGCCGAGGGAGTCCCTCGGAGTCCGTGACGAGCCTGCCGGCGGGGAGCGACCCCTGGAAGACAACATTCGTTCCCACGATGGGAGCTGGAGTTTCCACGCGTGACCGGGGGGGGGTCCTCCGAGGCTGGAGAGAGACCCGCCGACTGGCGCCTCCCGAACTCCGCGGCTGCGGCGCCCCAAGGCGGTCCTCGGCCGTCCGCGCTGTCGCTGCCTCGGCTGGGATTTCGGGATGGGGACTCCGTGTTTTATCAGCCCTGTCCTGCCTCCTAAGTGTAGGCTCCTTATCTACACAGATGCGTGCAAAGTCCTTCCGCCTTCATGCAAAATTTGCAAAATGTTTTTGACAGCGTTTGGAAGTTACTAGATGAGAAAGAATAACAACCAGTTATTCGGTAAGGAGCAGGTGGTTTGAATTTTTTTTTTTTTTTTTTTTTTTTTTTTTTTTTTTTTTACCTCCTGGCTAAAAATAAAAATAAATGACGGATGATTTCACAGATTCCATGGCAGATCAAAACTAGAGCGGGTAATATTTGTCTATCTCTGATAAGTGTTTATATATATATATATATATATATATATATATATATATATATATATACCTATGGATCATTGTCCTGAGAACTACTCTCTTGATTCAGTCTGCACTTTTTTGCTGGAAAGTGTAAGATTAGACCTCAGTCGTGAACATCCTGTTGTCGATTTACTTCGGAATTTTACTGCATAGACAGTTCGAATTTTGTAGCCAATGGCAGAAACTATTTTCCTAACTACATTAGCCGTCAGAACGGATTCTGTAGAAATGCACAGCAATAAAAACAAGGCTTATTTAGTAATAGTTTGGAGTCCGTTTGAACGCAGTGAAAACCAACCTTTGACAATCTGCACAGAAGGTTTTCAAGGAACTAATACTTGGAAATTAGCTCGAGGATTCTTGTCCTTCCTTTCTCAAGGACTTCTTGTCCTTCCTTTCTCGAGGCCTATTAACCGTTTTAAAAGATTTAATATAGATGAGATATCTTAATGGATAGATTTCATGAACACAGATTGTTTCTTCTTGTTTTTTTTTTTTTTTTGCAACTGCAGAAATGAAAAATGGAAGAAGCCACTATACCTCTTCCATTTGATTGACAGACTTATCTCAATTTGCAATGTAGGATTTAAGAATCTCTTTCATTTTTTTTTCACTATTTTAATTGCCCTATAGATTTCCCATAGGTTTTCATTGCCATTGTCCACCTAAAATTTCATGGAATGAACTAGTATATTTTGGGCCTAATTTTCTTATCTCAGTAGCTCTTCTTAGGTCTGCAAGTCCTTGATCCTGCAACCTTCCCAACTATAATCTTATGCACAGAGTATTGAAATAAGTTCATTTTAATTTTTAACATGTAAATATTTAAGTCTAACTCGTGGGAGAGGAGCTGGAGGGCCCAATAACAACATGATTGTTATAATCCTTATAGTATCACAGTTTCAATTGAGCCTTCCTAAATACAAGAATGCATAGAACAATCACCCAGCCCATTGAAGAAGGGAATACAGACATCTGATTGGGCATGGTCACTGCAGATTTCTGCCAATAAGCAATGCAAAAGAGTTGAATAGAAATGCTGAAAATTTTCTTAAAATAAACATATGATATATTGGGTTGCCATCTTCAGTGCTGAAACATCCCAAATTGTTTTCCTCTTCCTATTTGTTCCCCTGAAAAAGTTCTAAAAATTGGTTTTCACAGGAATATTCAAAGACCTTTATGCTTCTATATTTTTTATCTGTTTCATTCAACTACCTGTTTAATAGAAGCATTATAAATCTAGCAGCTTAATCTGATTATTGTAATTATTTTTGTAATTTTTTTTTAATTTTATTTGTATGTAATTTCTACACCCAATGTGGGGCTCCAACCCCAGCCCCAAGATCAAGAGTCACATGCTCTTCTGTCTGAGCCAGCCAGGAGCCCCTATTTTTGTCATTTCTTAATGTCTGAATTCCATACTAGATTATAAGCCCTTGAGAACAATGTTCACAAGTCATATATGTGTATTCATATGTCATGTTCTCTTTCAGATTTGGAATAACCAACATATGACAGACTTCCAAAAAATATGTGATAAGTGACTGAAATAAATCATGGTTCCCTCACTTTCTTCCACTCTATCATCAGGCGAGTTACTTAATTTACCTCATGTATAAAGTGAGTAAAATTCTATTAGTAAAAAGTGAGATCATTTAGTAATTTACAATAAGCTATAATATCAAACAGACCAGTCCAGTAATCAATATTTAGCACATGTGATAGGCAGCCTTTCATTGTGTCTTATAATGATCCCTACTTCCTGATTTATGCTCTTGTGTAATCTCCTTCCACTGGCTGTGGGGTGGATTTATGGATGAGCTTCTAACACACAGAATACATCAGAAGTGATGAGATGTCTCTAACAAGATGAGACTATTAAAAAAGACCTGTGCCTTCACTCATGGATTCTTTCTCTCTCACCTTCTGGATTGCTTCCTCTGGGGGAAGCCAGCTACCATGTCATCAGGCAGCCGTGTGAACGAGTTCAGAAGTGTATCCTAGCCAAGTTGAGCCTTGAGATGACTGTAGCCACAGCCAAAACCTCTATTTCAGCCTCCTGACAGACCCTGAGCCAGAATTGCCCAACTAAGCTGCTCCTACATTCCTTACTTACAGAACTGTGAGTTAAGAAATGTTTCTTGTTTCCAGCTGCAACATTTGGGGGTTAATTTGTGACATAACAAAAATAATTAATACATTATAGTCATACCTGGATGATAACAAGTGTGCATTCACGGTAGCTAATCCTTGACTAGGGTTTAGCATGCGATTCTTAGCATCCTATCATGCTAAATTTAAGTATAGTGGTTATAATTGCAGTAAAAGAAGGTAAGAAAAGTGGAAAGACTAACTTCTCCTGATCAGTTATTTATAAACTATCTTTGCTCCAAAAGAGTTCACTAAAATGTATTTCATATGATATCTTGGATTTGCTTCAAAATAATGCAAGGAGGGATACAATAGTGAGTAAATATGAGTTTAGGTAAAACAAAATTGGACACAAGATGAAATGGAGTGATTGCTACTGGGGGTTCTTAGAGTTCTCTACTTTTAATAACTTTTTAATTTTTTCATAATAAAAAGGGTAGCTTTAAGATTTCATGGAATCATGAGTTTGTAGTAGAGGGGAAACTTTAGAGATCGTCTATTCTAATTAAGTCATTTGATAGATGGGGACACTAAGGCCCAGCAAAGTTTACTGACTTACCTAGAGTCTTCCCAGGCTCAGCTTTAGTGATTTCATGGTTGAGTATGGAGAAACTACTAATAAGTTCTTAACCCTTTATTTTCTCAGTCAGAATAACTTAACTCTAGATTCCCTAGGATAGCCTCCACAGCATGAAAATCTGAGCCTGATCTCTACTTTCCAGTGTATAAGCCACTTGTCATACACTGGCAAGTTATTTGGTTCCAGCCCCTTACTCATCAATTTTCAAAAACACAGGATTTGAAGGCCTGGTGTTTTATGCCTGCAGGCACTGTGTTATCCTTCTAGAAAAGAGTTTTAAGTAACAATGACATCAACAAACACTAGATCTGCATTATTCATGTATCTAAATGAGCCAGTGTGTCCTACTCTCCACAAGGAGCATTAGCACACTCTCTTTGTGTTCTACTCCAGTATCTTATCTGACTGTGGACTCTGTCCCAGCATTATCAGAATGACCTCATCTAGAGTCTTTTGGAATTACTCAGCATAATCTTTATCCAACTCTCCTTACTAGGCCTGCAGGCCAAACATAGATGGACTCTAGGTGGAGAGGGTTGGCACAAGGCTCCTGATCTTGAGTCAAAATAGAGTAAATGATCCTGAGAACAAATCATAAAGAGTTGGGATTAGCAAAAGGAAGAAACACAGACAGGGGACGCCTGGGTGGCTCAGCAGTTGAGCATCTGTCTTGGGCTCAGGGCGTGATCCTGGGGTCCTGGGATCGAGTCCCGCATCAGGCTCCTTTCAGGGAACCTGCTTCTCCCCCTGCCTATGTCTCTGCCTGTGTGTGTGTGATCAATAAATAAATAAAATCTTTTTAAAAAGAAGAAGAAGAAAAACAGAAAGAAATAATGGGTGGAGAGGTTGATAGGAAGACAGCCTATTCTTACTGTTGCCTGTCATGACTAGAATTCAACTCTTACCTGCTTCTTCCCAACCCCTTTTTCTGGGCTTTAATTCTTTTTTTTCCTCACATCATATCAAATTGTCCTGACCACAGACCAAGAAATACATGTATTGTAGGGGCATTGGGTGGTACAGTTGGTTAAGCATCTGACTCTAGTTTTTGGCTCAGGTTGAGATCTCAGGGTCTTGAAACCAAGCTTTTTCTGGGGCATGGAGTCTGCTTGAGATTCTATCTCCTTCTCCTTCTGTCCCTTCTGCTTATGCGCTCGCTCTGTCTCAGATAAATAAGTAAATCTTTTTTTAAAAAAAGAAATATATGTATTCTGTGTTTCAAAGATCAATTTTTTTAAAAAATTTTATTAAGAAAACAGGGCAGCCTGGGTGGCTCAGTGGTTTAGCACTACCTTCAGCCCAGGGTCTGATCCTGGAGACCTGGGATCGAGTCCCACATCTGGCTTTCTGCATGGAGCCTGCTTTTCCCTCTGCCTGTGTCTCTGCCTCTCTCTCTCTCTCTCTCTCTCTCTCTTTCTGTGTCTCTCATGAATAAATAAATAAAATCTTTTAAAAATTTTTTATTAAGAAAACAAGAACAATAAGATATAAGCATCAATAAAAATAATAGTATAGGGACATCTGAGTGGCTCAGCGGTTGAGCACCTGCCATTGGCCCAGGGCGAGATCCTGGAGTCCCACATCGGGCTCCCTGCATGGAGCCTGCTTCTCCCTCTGCCTATGTCTCTGCCTCTCTCTCTCTGTGTGTCTCTCATGAATAAATAAGTAAAATCTTTTTTTAAAAAAATAGTATAGGGACGCCTGGGTGGCTCAGCGGTTGGGCGCCTGCCTTCGGCTCAGGTCATCATCCCGGGATCCGGTATCAAGTCCCACATTGGGCTCCCTGTAAGGAGCCTGCTTCTCCCTCTGCCTGTGTCTCTGCCTCTCTTTCTGTCTGTATCTCTCATTAATAAATAAATAAATCTTTTAAAATAAATAATTTAAAAAATTTTTAAATTGTATAATGAACTCTTCTGAGTTTATCACTTAGCTTCAACTCATAGTTAATCTTGATTCCATGTATCCCATTCCCCACTCCCCTCTTCTCCCTCAGTATTTTGAAGCAAATAATTGGCATTTCATTTCATCAGCAAATACTTCAGCATGTAGATCTAGAAGATATGGACTTTAAAAAATAAAAAGTACGAGGCCACTGTCACTACTAAAAATTATTTTAGGGCAGCCTGGGTGGCTCAGCGGTTTAGGGCCACCTTCAGCCCAGGGCCTGATCCTGGAGACCCGGGATCGAGTCCCACATCAGGCTCCCTGCATGGAGCCTGCTTCTCCCTCTGCCTGTGTCTCTGCGTCTCTCTCTCTGTGTGTGTGTCTCTCATGAATAAATAAATAAAATCTTTTTTAAAAATAAAAAAATTATTTTAATTAATATTTTGTTCAATATTTTGTTATTTTTGAATGAGAAAAAACCTATGAAATATTGATAAGGTATCCTGTCTCACCCCTTCTACTCCTCATGGATCTATATAACTCCTGCCTGGAGGGTTTGAGTTTGCAATACACCTCTGATTGATAAACCAGAATGATGCTGCTCAGGTTCCTCCATGATTCAGGGGGTATAGGGTGTGGACTCTCTCCAACGAAATTGTCCCCCTTAAAGATATTTCACTATTTAGATCAAAGACCCCATAATATTTAAGAATCAGAGTCTGCCTAAAAGCCTCAAATTAATATTCAATTTCTGACATTTAATATGAGTTCAATAAGCACTGTATTGTTTTAATACCCTGACAAAGAAATAATTGGGATCTGGTGCTAATACCCTTTAGCACCTACTCAAATTTTCCCCTACTTTTATGGTTCCTTTCAGACAGAAAAGGAGAAAATGAACTGAATACTAGAAGGTGTCTCAAAAGGATTAATAGAAACCAGAATAAGGGGGATCCCTAGGTGGCTCAGTGGTTTAGGGCCTGCGTTCAGCCCAGGGCCTGATCCTGGAATCCCAGGATTGGGTCCCACATCTGGCTCCCTGCGTGGAGCCTGCTTCTCCCTCTGCCTGTGTCTCTGCCTCTCTCTCTCTCTCTCTCTGTGTGTGTGTCTCTCATGAATAAATAAAATAAAATCTTTTAAAAAAAGACAATAATTTCAACCCCTTTTTGTTGTTCACTCCCAAATTTACCTCTCTAGCCACAAATTTACTTGGGCTATCGACTCAACCATCAAACTACCCCCATGGTTTATTGTTCATCAAATATTTTATTTATTTATTTGAGAGAGAGAGAGAGCATAAGAGAGAGATCACAAACAGTGGGGAAGGATAGAGGGAGAAGCAGACTCCCCACCAAGCAGGGAGCCTGATGCAGGACCTATGACCAAGCCAAAGGCAGACACTTAACCAACTCAGTCACACAGATGTCCAACCTCTAATGTTTAAATGACATCTAACATTTTACATGTTTAAAACACAACTCTTAATTCCCTCCCTGCATTATATCTGCCCACCCCCCAACAAAACTATTCCTTTTTAAGTTCCCTCATTTTATTATTTGGCGCCATCATCTTCCCTATCTTGCCAAATGATGTCCTCTTCAACCCCCAGATCCAAAGGTGGATCACATGAACTAGGTGTTAGGGAGGATGTCATTTGGCAAGATAGAGAAGAAATGGAGCTGGGGTCAGCATTGGGAGGACTGTCCAGGGCTCTCATAGGCCAATACCTGGGAACCACAAAAGGGCCAATGCCTATAGACTATTAATGACCATTCAGTGCTACACAACAGGCAGTTATGTGAAGTCAAATGTAGTCACCTCAGCTGTGTGTCCACCATTGAGGCCCATGGTCCTTCCATTGGCATCAGCCTGCATATAACTGTGCTCTTGACTATGAGAATGTAAACCTGTATCCTGAAACTTGAATACCTAACCACATTGTGTGTGTAAAGAACCACTCTTTTTTAGTTTTCCAGAATACAGAACAGTGTGACCTTGACACCCAGAAAGCCATTAGCGGTATAGAAGGGAAAACTTGGGAACCCTGGGTGGCACAGCGGTTTAGCGCCTGCCTTTGGCCCAGGGCGCGATCCTGGAGACCCAGGATCGAATCCCACATCGGGCTCCTGGTGCATGGAGCCTGCTTCTCCCTCTGCCTGTGTCTCTGCCTCTCTCTCTCTCTCTCTGTGTGACTATCATAAATAAATAAAAAATTTTAAAAAAATAGAAGGGAAAACTTTGGAGAGACTGGGCAGAGGTGAAACTACCACTTTACAAAAAAAATATGTGTTAGATAAGCTGTATTCAGGCATGGCTTACAGTGCTGTTGGCTATGAGTTCAATGTGAAGAAATCAATGTTATATATTAAATATGGTTTCTTTAAACAGAAACACATAGAACAAGGTTATGTGTAGATTAGTTGATGCAAATTTGAACAAAGGCTCTCAGGAAACTATTTCTGCTAGGAGCAGTGCTTAGTGTTTGAAATTCAATGTTCCCTGCCTATCCTATCTAAAGCAACACTCACACTGGGGCACTGCGGTGGCTCAGTCCATTGAACATCTGCCTTTGCCTCAAGTCATAATCCCACATCATTGGCTTCCTGCTCAGCGAGGAGTCTGCTTCTCCCTCTCTTTCTGCTCCTCCCTCTACCCTTCCCTCTGCTTGTTCTTTCTCTCTCAAATAAATAAAATCTTTAAAAAATAAATAAACACTCAGATTATATCATCTTGCCCTATTTTATTTGTTTTTAAGATTTTATTTGTTTATTCATGAGAGATACAGAGAGAGGGGCAGAGACATAGGCAGAAGGAGAAGTAGGCTCCCTGCAGGGAGCCAGCTGCAAGACTCAATCCCAGGACCCCAGGATCATGACCTGAGGCAAAGGCAGATGCTCAACCACTGAGCCACCCAGGTGTCATCTTGCCCTGTTTTAAATTTTCCCCATCCTTTAGTCACTGACATTCTTTGTCTATTTATGTGTTTACTATCAGTATGTAAGTCTCAGAAGGGCAGGAACTTTATTTTATTCACTACTGTATCCCTGGTACCTAGAACAGTAGTAATAACCTATAAATATTGTTGGTGAATCAATCAAATAATTAAGCAGGCTGTGAGGAGTCTGTTCTTTCCACCACTTTTCAGCCTCCATGTTTCTTTCTTTTTTTTTTTAATTTTTTTTAAAAATTTATTTATGATAGTCACACACAGAGAGAGAGAGAGAGGCAGAGACACAGGCAGAGGGAGAAGCAGGCTCCATGCACTGGGAGCCCGACGTGGGACTCGATCCCGGGTCTCCAGGATCGTGCCCTGGGCCAAAGGCAGGCGCCAAACCGCTGCGCCACCCAGGGATCCCAGCCTCCATGTTTCTGATCATTGTTCCATCTCTGGAATTACTGAAACCCTAGTACAGGTAAACCCCAGCTGGCTCCACCTCTCCAATCCTGCAAATATGCCTGAACATGTCTGAAATGTCTGGGACTCTCATCGATATTTCTTCCCTGTGCAGTCTACATGAGAAAGTTCTTAAAAAAAAAAAAAAAAGAGAGAGAGAAAGTTCTTTGAGTTGGGTCCAGAGCATGAAATATGGTTTTGAATAATTCTCTGCTAGCAATAACCATTAATGGACAATGCCTAAAAGACAACAACAGCAACTTAGAAAATCCTGTCTTAACTGACTCAAATGACATGTTAATTCTCAACCTAATGATTTATTTACTGATGCCTGCTGCCTTCATTAAGAATTATTAGAGCATTTTCTTTTGAGCTTGTCAAAGGGAAAATTATATTTGTGTTTACTTTAGTCACCAAGGTTAATTGCTATTTTAATACTCTTTTGATGTGCTAGTAGCTCCTAATGAGGATCATTAATTAGAAAACTAAAAGGAGAAGTCAGGTTTCTACAGAAAATTTGAATCTATTCCCACTACTCCCCTAAACTCCATTTCTTCCATGACTTACTACTATTCATTTCATCTAGATTTCCACAATTAAATTCAAACTATATTCATTGGGGAAAAAATTGAGCAGTTAAGTCTTTGGGATCTTCACTTACTCCATAAGTTCTTCAATGTCCTGAGCCTCTTTCCTCTGGCATAAAATATTTATCTTGCAGAGTCATTTACAATTAATCATTATCATTTGCAGCAACCATTTATCAAGCACCTACTATAGGCCAGTCACCATACTAGGTGCTTAACCTTCATTGTCTACTACTCTGCCCTAGTGGGGAATTGTCATTATAGTTTCCCATGATATAATGTATGTAAAGCCTCTGTCATAGTGACTGGCACATACTTGGACAGGAGTTGGCATACTTTAGCCCTTGGGCTAAATCTACCCTGATGCCTATTTTTGTAAATTAAGTTTTATGGAACACAGCCATGCCCATTTGTTTAATATTGTCTTTGGGTACTTTGGCACTAAAATGGCAGAATTAAAGAGTTAAGATAGAGATGGTATGGACCACAAAGACAAAAATATTTGCTATCTGATACTTTATTTAAAAAAAAGTTTGCCAACTCTTATACTAGGAGACCAAAAAAGTTAGTTTGATATGCTTTTCCCTCCAAACAGGAGGCCAGAAAAAAAGCACAGACAAGCAGGATTAGAAAATGAGTCACCAAGGACTAGAGTCCTAAGGGATCAAAGATTTTTACCAAAAGAAGGGGAAAGAATAGAGGTGAATCGAGACCCTAATGTGTGTCTTCCAGATACATTGTCTATTGCAAAATGAACAGCCTCCGATATGGAAGGTGGCAAGCAGTGTGCGTAGGGAAGAATATGAATGTAGTTATGAATCCTCAGGGAAGAGTCAGGTGGAGAGTGTTCAATGAATAGGTAAAGGATATAGAAGAGAAATCTGTTCATCATGGAAAATTGCAGGAGGCAGAGTGGGAAGATTTGTAAAGGAAGGGTGAAGCATTGGGGGCTTCAGAATGTCTATAACAAGGGGATTTAGGAGTATCACTGGTTGAAAGAATGTCACTTATACATAACAAGATTGGGTAAAGTGAACTGAAGGAGATCACGAGAGATCTGGAGCCATTCCCTAATGTACCATTAGCACTTTCCACTAGTGGGAGGTCAGGAATGGGAAAAGGGAGCAAAAGTATAAACAGCACAAAAAGTCATGACAAAAAGACATATTTTGAACAGTGACTGAAGATGATGACAGAAATGATAAATATAGTGGAATAATCTGGTTTCACGATTTCGAAAGGTTTCTTATTATACACTTGCTTTACCTTAGGTAGAAGCCCACATCTTGGTAGAATCAGTGACCCAGGGAAGTTGATGATCTGACCTGTAAGTTTTGTAGACCAGAAGTGAACAGGCCTCACAACATCAGTGCTTTAATTGTGGTATTCAGCAATGCTATCAATGAAGTTGTTTCCATTCTTTAAACCTATTAGAATTATGGCAATCAATAGGCCATAACTCAGAAAGGTAATTTGAAGTAATTCAATGATTAAAAAGGAAAAAGAAGAGAGGGGCACCTGGGTGGCTCAGTTGTTTAAGTGTTTGCCTTCAGCTCAGGTCATGATCCTAGGGTCATGGGATCAAGCCCCGTGTCAGACTCCCTGCTTAGCGAGGAGTCTGCTTCTCCCCCTGCCCCTCTCCATTCACCTCTCCTCCCCCTGTTCGTTCTCTCTCTCTCTCTCTCTCAAATAAATAAATAAAATTTAAAAAGAAAAGAAAGTGAAACCGTACTATCAGAAGGTCTTAGTCTTGTTTTTTGATATGCTTTTCCTTCCTTGCTTTCTTTTATCAAGACAGCACCATCTTTTAAAATACTTTTGTAGTTGTGGGAAAGTCATGTAAAAGGACTGTGATTTCTGGAAAGTTAAAAAAACAAACAAACCAAGCAACCACCTCTGGTGTTGTTCCAGGGGAGCTCTGACTCTAATATATACTCTCCTTTCGCCTTAACTAGATTTTTTGTATTGCAAAAATACTATGTATTTTGCAAGTCATGGCATCTCCAGAATTTTTAAACAGAGTACTAACTTGTTTAATATCCATAGAGTCAGTATCTTGGGGTAACTTTTCCAAAAAGTCCATCCCACTCTGAATTTTTAAGCATTTTTTAGTTTACCTGTTTGGATTCAGTTCGATGACAACTTTTTATTTTTTACCTTTGATCCTAATAGTCTTCAGCTCTTTGTTTTTTTGTTTTTTGTTTTTTTTAATACGAAAGTTATTTTAGAGCTGGACTTGTAGAGTGGTTTGCTCAGAAGGCAGCTAAAATCAAAGCACTATTTGCAATGTTGTCCTGGTGTGTGGAAAATACGTCTTTGATCTGATATGTTAGAAAAGCATTTTAGTTTCAGAGAAAGGCCACAATTATTTATATGATTCAGCCAGAAAACATGCTTAAATTATAATTCATAGTAAGTAAAGAAAAGAAAAGGGCCAGTAATTTATCACTCATTCAGTAAGTGTTGATTGAATAGCTACTGGGTGCCTACACTGTTCTAGGCACCAGGGTTAGAGCAAGAATAAAACAGACAAAAATTCTTGCCTTTCGGAAGTTTATATTCTAGTGAGGGCAAACAGACAATAAACAAGATAAATAGGGGGAAAAATGGAATATGGTAAAAGGTGGTAAATATAAGAAAAAAAGTTATGCTGGGAAGGGGAAAGGGTGCTTTAGCCAATGAGCTATTTGCAAGTCTCAGTAGGGTCTCCAGTCAGCTTTGAACACTCTTGATTTCTTCAAAATGCTTTGGAACAGGCAGCACAGGTGGCTCAGCGGTTTAGCACTGCCTTCAGCCCATGGCGTGATCCTGGAGTCCTGGGATTGAGTCCCACGTCAGGCTTCCTGCATGGAGCCTGCTTCTCCCTCTGCCTGTGTCTGTCTGTCTGTCTGTCTGTCTCTCTCTCTCTCTCTTTCTCTCATGAATAAATAAATAAAATAAAATGCTTTGGAGCTTACCAGGCACTTAACTAGAAGCTTGAAGAGGGTTCCAAGAGACAGGAATTGGAACTAGTGATAGCTTACCCAGTTATCTGATTACTTAAGACCTTACACATTATTTCATACCCAGCCTTCCCTATCTTCTACACCTCCACTACACCGTCTCCCCTATTAATTGCTTTTATTTAGCCAATACAAGTGAAAAGAGGGGGGCAAAAAGCATTAAAAATACTTTTGCTTATATTTTGAGTCTGATGCATTTTTTTCAAGCTTTTTAATTAATGAAATATATTGAAACTGTAAATTTTTAAAATTAGCATACAGTGTTATGTTTCAGGTGCACAATATAGTGACTCAGTTCTATGCATTACACAGTGCTCATTATGATAAGTGTACTCTTTAACCCCATTCAGCTATTTCATATTCCCTCCCCACCTTCCCTCTGGTAACCATTAGGTTGTTCTCTATAGTTAAGAGTCAAGGGACACCTGGGTGGCTCAGCGGTTAAGTGTCTGCCTTTGGCTCGGCATGATCCTGGAGTCCCAGGATTGAGTCCTACATCAGGCACCCTGCATGGAACATGCTTCTCCCTCTCCCTCTATCTCTATCTCTATAAAGATAATATATCTCTCTCTATATATAAAGAGTCTAGCTTTTTGTTTCTCTTCTTTTTCTTTGTTCATTTGTTTTGTTTTTTTAAATTCCACATGAGTGAAATCAGAAGGCATTTGCCTTTCTCTGACTTATTTCACTAAGCATTATACTCTCTAGATCCATCCATGTTGTTGCAAATGACAAGGTTTCATTATTTTTTATAGCTGAGTAATATTCTTGTGTGTGTGTGTGTGTGTGTGTGTGTGCGCACGCGTGCATGCGCGCACGTGCCACATCTTTAGCCATTCACTTGGGCTGCTTCTGTAATTTGGCTATTATAAATAATGCTGCAGTAAACATAGGGGTGCATATATCTTTTTGAATTAGTGTTTTCATATCATTTGAGTAAATACCCAGTAGTAGAATCACTGGATCATATGGTAATTCTATTTTTAATTTTTGAGGAACCTCCATACTGTTTTCCATAGTGGTTGCACCAGTTTGCATTCCCACTAACAATATATAAGTGTTCCTTTTCCTCCTCTTGTTCCTAGCACTTGTTGTTTCTTTTGTTGATTTTTAGCCATTCTAACAGGTATAAGGTGATATTTCATCATGGTTTTAATTTGCATTTTGCTGATGATGTGTCTGTTGGACTTTTGTATGGCTTCTTTGGAGAAATATCTATTCATGTCTTCTGTCCTTTAAAAATTGGATTACTTGTTTTCTTGGTGTTGAGTTATATAAGTCTTTATATATTTTGGATACTAACCCTATATCATAGATGTCATTTGCAAATATCTTCTCCCATTCAATAGGTTGTCTTTAATTTTATTGATGGTTTCCTTTGCTGTGCAGAAGCTTTTTATTTTTATATAGTCCTAATAGTTTATCTTTGCTTTTATTTTCCTTGCCTCAGGAAACATATCTAGAAAAATGTTGCTATGGCCAACATCAGAGAAATTAGTGCCTGTGCTATCTTTTAGGATTTTTATGACTTCAGGTCTCACATTTAGGTCTTTAATCCATTTTGAGTTTATTTTTGTCTATGATATAAGGAAGTGGCCCAGGGATGCCTGGGTGGCTCAACAGTTGAGCGTTTGCCTTCAGCTAAGAGCGTGATCCCAGGGTCCCAGGATCGAGTCCCGCATCGGCCTCCCTGCCAGGAGCCTGCTTCTCCTTCTGCCTATGTCTCTGCCTCTCTGTCTCTCATGAATAAATAAATAAAATCTTAAAAAAAAAAAAAAGAAAGTGGTCCAGTTTCATTCTTTTGCATGTAGTTGTCCAAGCCTGATGCATTTTTTTTTTTTAATGTAAGTTCTAAAAAATTAAGGGGCACCTGGGTGGCTCAGTCAGTTAAATGTCTGCCTTCAACTCAAGTCCTAGTCCCAGAGTCCTGGGATCCAGCCCCACATTGGGCTCCCTGTTCAGTGGGAAGTCTGCTTCTGCCTCTCCCTCTGCCTCTCCTCCACTCTTGCTCTCTATCTCTCTCTCACTCGAATAAATAAAATCTTCTAAAAAAAAAAAAAAGGACTATTTCATCATAGTAAAAAAAAAGATTTAAAAATAAAATGAATATAAATGTAAATCCTAATGAGTTCTAGAAATGGAAGCCATGTGAAAAACAAATTCTCATAGCTCTTGTTATTGCAGATAAACTGATGATTAAAGCCACCTTAGAATTTCTTTCCAGGGCAGCCCGGTGGCTCAACGGTTTAGTGCCGTCTTCAGCCCAGGGTGTGATCTTGGAGACCCAGGATCGAGTCCCACGTCGGGCTCCCTGCATGGAGCCTGTTTCTCCCTCTGTCTGTGTCTGTGCCTCTCTCTCTCTCTCTCTCTCTCTGTGTCCTTCATGAATAAATAAATAAAATCTTAAAAAAAATAGAATTTCTTTCCATTTGAAATAGAGTACAGTATCCTGGAAAACACTGAGTCAACAGTTTGGGTTTTAGGTACCAGATATGCCACTGCCTACCTGTATAATCTGAAGAGGTCATATACTTTTCTAGACCTCAGATCTTCATCTGAGAAACTCTAAAATGCTGTGATTCCTCTTTATAATCACTTCAAGTCATTAATTACATAAGCCTAGATGAAATAAAACTTCTCTTTTTTTTTCAGGAAGTAAATATATGTGGCTAAGATTAATAACCAGGTTTTGTGTACAAATGTAGTAGAATATGGATTTTACAACCAATTTACATGACTCTTTGATCCTCATGAATGTTTTTTATTAAGAATATGTATCAAATTCTTTGCATATATTTACATTTTACATAAAAATTTATTTTAAAATATAGAAAAGATTAAAGTAATTTGTATAAGGTAATTTCAACTTTGATTAAAACTTGAACAGCTTTAGAAAACTAGAATATGGGATGCCTGGGTGGCTTAGCAGTTGAGCATCTGCCTTCGGCCCAGGGCGTGATCCTGAAGACCCAGGGTCAAGTCCCACATCAGGCTCCCTGCATGGAGCCTGCTTCTCTCTCTGCCGGTGTCTCTGCCTCTCTCTCTCTGTGTCTCTCATGAATAAATAAATAAAATCTTAAAAAAAAAACCTAGAATATTATAATAAGATAATTTAGGCAACTTTTTTGGAATATACCATTGTGTTGTTTTATTTGTGAATAAAAACTTGATATATAATGATAATTAAAATTGCTGCTAGAAGGTTCAATAAATGCATTATGTATATTGACTCAGTTGAGAGTTAGAAGAACCCCAATGAGGTAGATACTATTACCTCCTCCATTTTATAGATTTAAATACCTTGCTCAAGTCCACAGAAACCTTGAGCCCTAAATTTGAGCCTGGGAGCCTTGGCTCATTATTATTATTGCTCTCTTCAGGAAGAACATTTTCACATGAAGTGACTAAACAGTGACGGGAGATACTGCCAAGAGAAGATTGGGGGAGAGGTTAGTGCATTTTGTGTGAAAGCAGAGATTTTGAGCAGATCTAGTGGCCTTCATTTACCCAAACTTTGTACACCTAGAGCTGCCACTCCTACTTGAATTAAAAATATTGTTTATTATAGGGGTGCCTGGGTGACCCAGTTGGTTAAGCATCTGCCTTTGGCTCAGGTTGTGATCTCAAGGTCCTGGGATGGCCCTGTGTCAGACTCCCTGCTCAGCAAGGAGTCTGCTTCTCCCTCTCCCTCTCCTTCTACCCCCACCCCACTCGTTCTCTCTCTCCAACATTCTCGCTCAAGTAAATAAAAATGAAAAAGAAAGAAAAAAGAGAGATATATCTATTCATTGTTGTAATTTCCATAACAAATGAATATTCATTAATCCTGACAAATGTGTTTTTACACAAAAGAGAATCATCAGTATGTCCTTTTGATCACAGTAAATCATTTATTAAAAGCCTGTTTAAATAGAACATGCAAACTGCTATCAAAAAAACCTAAAACAAACAAAAAAAAACTAAAATTCAACCATATTTAACATAGATTTTTGCCTTTACAACATTATCCAAGAATATTATACATAAAGCATCTTTGATAACACTATTCCAATTTGTTCCATTTGAATTTATGTATCACTCAGTATTTTGACATATAAAGATATTTATCAGGGCACTTTGGTGGCTCAGTAGGTTAAGCATCTGACTCTTGATCTCAGCTCAGCTTCTGATCAGGGTGATGAATTTAAGCCCTGAATTGGCAGGGAGCCTACTTAAAAATAAATAAAAAGATATTTCTCTTTTTTCTTGTAGGTCATTATTAAATCTTTTCTCTTATTAATAGTAGTTTGTGGGGCACCTGGCTAGCCCGGTCAGTGAAGCATAGGACTAAATATAAAACTTTTTCAAAATAAGAGTTCTTCTAAGTGATATTTTGCATGTAATCTTTCTCCCTCAAAAGTATATCATGGACATCTTTCCATGCCACCACACATAGAGCTACTTTACTCTTTCTGACATCTGCCTTGTATATTCTTTTTTTTTTTTTTAAGATTTATTTATTTATTTATTCAGAGAGAGCGAAAGAGAGGCAGAGAGAGAAGCAGGCTCCATGGAGGGAGCCCGACGTGGGACTCAATCCCGGGTCTCCAGGATCACACCCTGGGCTGCAGGCGGCGCTAGCTAAACTGCTGTGCCACCGGGGCTGCCCTGCCTTGTAAATTCTAATACATTAATGAACGTTAATGTATTGAATTTATCACTAATTAAAATATATTCTGGAGTTTTTCAATTTGGGAGATTTTATTATGGAGAAAGTTATAATAAATATATTAAAGTCTAGGGATCCCTGGGTGGCTCAGTGGTTTGGCGCCGCCTTTGGCCCAGGGCGCGATCCTGGAGTCCCGGGATCGAGTCCCGCGTCAGGTTCCCGGCATGGAGCCTGCTCTCCCTCCTCCTGTGTCTCTGCCTCTCTCTCTCTTTATGTCTATCACGAATAAATAAATAAATAAATAAATCTTTAAAAAATATATATATATATATTAAAGTCTGCTATTGCACATATATACAAATGGCTCTTTCAAATCAATAATAAAAATGCAAACAGCACATTTAGATAAGAAATGGCATAAAATATGATATTTAAATGGAAAAATGAATTAAAAAAAGGACAACTCAGATGAAATGCCAATGGCAAACAAATATAAGCAAATATCTGATAAATAAATATTTGCATTTACTAGTAATCGGGGAAAAATAAAACAATGAGATACTGCCTTTCATCCAGCAGATGAGCAAAGAGAAGGGGAAAAAAGGATAAAAAGGGGAAGTGTTCTTGTTGAGGAAAAGGCATTTTTATAAACTAAGAAGTGTTCCTTCCTATGTACTTTCAGCAGGGCAGTTTGACCATGTTTATCTAATCTTACAACTATGTATAGCTTTTTATCCAATGAGGCCGTTTGCAGAAATTTTAACTAAAAAATAAGGTTACCTCTTTTTATTTTTTTAACTAAGCCTACCTCTTAATTAAATTTTAGTTAAGGCCATTAGAGGAATATTTAAACCCTATAGCGAAACATAATTTAAAATAGCAAATATTCGGGCCACCTGGGTTGCTCAGTGGTTGAGCCTTATGTTCAGGGCATGATCCCAGAGTCTCAGGATCAAGTCCCGCATTAGGGCTCCCTGCGGGAAGTCTGCTTCTCCCTCTGCCTATGTCTCTGCCTCTCTCATGAATAAATAAATAAAATATTTAATATAAATAAAATAGCAAATATTCAACAATTGCATGTGGAACATCTATGAGATGGACTGGAGTATATCATAATAAGAATGATGATGCTGTAAAGTATATTTTTCATATGGAAAAGCACAGGCTGAAAAAAACAGTATGCACAGATGATTGCTTTTTAAATTAGTGTGAATATACATATGCATACACATATGTAGGAAAACCCTGCCAGGAAGACTGGTGATGTCATGGAGAATTTATTTCCTTCAATTTGCTTAACTGTATTTCTAATGAATACATATTACAATCATTTAATAAAAGCTATACAATGTTTAAATGAAGAGTTTGCTTTGGTAAAAGTCGAAATGTTAAACTTTCTATGAGAAGTAGATGGTGCAGGAAACAAAAACAAAACAGCTGGATTGCTATTGGTAAGGGAGGTTTGCTCTGTTTTTAAGAGAATAGCAAATGACTCCCTGCAGATTTGAAGTTTACTCTCTCAGTGTAAGGATGTGTCTTTGTGACTATCATCTCTTTATTCTTAAGCCAAGTGGAAAGAGAACAAAGCTGTCAGAAGAACTGATAAAGACCTTTAACTGATCTGGGGAGTAAGGGAAATTAAGAAAACCAAACCTCAATTAAGTGTTAAAGTAATTTTTTGTGTAGCAAGAGAATAGTCTGGACTCCAAGAAGCTGGAGAAAAATCTCATTGAGCTCTTGTTACTGGTGGAATTTTAAGACTAGATTGGCCTGAAATGTGGGGACTGTCCTTGATGGGACCTTCTAAAAGACATATTCAGGTTTAGTTAGAAAGAAGCCTTCCTGGGCAGCCCGGGTAGCTCAGCGGTTTAGCGCCGCCTTCGGCCCAGGGCCTGATTCCTGGAGACCCGGGATCGAGTCCCACGTCGGGCTCCCTGCGAGGAGCCTGCTTCTCCCTCTGCCTGTGTCTCTGCCTCTCTCTCTATGTCTCTCATGAATTAATAAATAAAATCTTTAAAAAAAAAAAAAAAAAAGAAAGAAGCCTTCCTACTCTGGGAATAGAACCAAAATGTGCTATTATATTTATAGCCTGTGTATACGTTTACAATAAAACCTTGCCTGATGCAGGTATCATCTAAACATAGTGTTAAACAATAGCCCTATATGGATTTTTGTATTAGAAGAGGAAAGTAAAAATGTGATTGTCAACCTCTTGGTTAACCATTACTGCTTGTCAAATCCAGTTGTTTGGACAACAAAACATTAGTCAAGTTAACACCAAACATAATTTACAGCTATGGAACCCAAACAAATAAAAAATGACCAGAATCCTGAATTTGAAACCTAAAGCACTTATTCTGGGAACATCAAATCCAGCAAAACTATGATGCACGTGATTAATGAGCAAGGGGCTTTTACAAGATTGGTCTATTATTTTTAGATTTTTAGCGATAGTTTGCTATGGCATACGTATGGTCATTTCTCTGATAAATCAGAGAATATAAATCCGAGAATATAAATCAAACATCACAACGGAGAATTCTGAGGATAATAATTGAAACAAATTCTCAATATAATCATTGAAATAAATGTAAGGTATACTAATTTATTTGCTTACTATTGCTTGCTAAATGAGGTGCCTTGGTGGCTCAGTCTGTTGGGCATCTGCCTTTGGCTCAGGTCATGATCTCAGGGTATCCCGCTCTCTGCTCAGGGAGGAGTCAGCTTCTCCCTCTCCCTCTGACCTGCCCCCCTGGCTCATGTTTTCTCTTGTGCTCTTTCTGTTGCTCTCTCTCAAATAAATAAATAAGATCTTTAAAAAATATATTGTTCGCTAAGTACCTATACTGGCTGATTTAATCTATAGCATACCATATAGTTAGATATCTAGGATGGCTGACGGATATGAACCTTTTGCCTTATGAGTGATGAAGTGACCTTGTCTGCCTCCAAGCTTGCCAGATCCACTCGTGCAGACAACTGTTTACATGTTCAGTCCTCTTTAGAAAAATGTACAGAAGCTTACTATATGACATCAGTCTTCCTGTACTTTCCTTGTATTCTGGATTTTACTGTTGGTCTTTTCTGCCTCAACACTGTGATTTTTGAGTGTGGCTTTAGACTCCAATTTTAGTTTATTTGGCTTCTCATATTTTGGATCCTACCTCTGGCATGTTTTTGCACTTCTGTCCCAACCTGAGCTTGTCTCCCAATTCAAATTCCTGAACTTGACACCCCCAAACTCCACCTACACACCCCTTACACTGAGTTACTGTTTCCCTTACGTCCTAGACACTAAAACCAACAGGGAAATATTAGCTCAGCCAGAGAAGCATCTTTCTTAGTCTCTCAATATGATCTCTTCTTTGGTGGAGGGTCCTCACATAAAAACCAAAATTTGTTAATGCAAAAAAAAACCTTATGCAAGAGTTACCTGTTTGCACAAGATTTTCCCTCAAGGGGACAAGAACCTGCTAGACTAGTTGCCATCGCTCAATTAGAAAAGACATTCATGTGATATACACTTGAAACCTGTCTGTCTTTCATTTAACTCTCATCTCCTCATTCACCTCCCAGACACAGACACACTTGCCTACCCAGCTTTGTCTGGTTTGTGGGTAGTTTATTAGGAGGAACTAAGGTTTCCTGGCACTCTGGTTCTGTCTGGTGTCATTTCACTGTTCCAACCCTTTGGCTCTGCCACCACCCATCAGTCTGGGTAAATTTATATCTGTGAACATGTGAATGCATGAGGCATCAGGCATATGCTTACTTTGCATGAATTTGGCTGAATACTCTTATCTTATTGTGAGTATATGAATTCAATGCCAGTTTGTGTGAATTACACTGAAATTATTAACACCCATCTCATAGCCCTAGAGCTATTTGTGTTACTTAATAACTGAATATCTGAGGAGCATCACTATAATGCTATCTTGTTGTAAATGCAATGTTTTGTTTGATACAATTTTGTTTAATCCCAAATAAATTTCCCACCAGCCTGCCACAACGCCTGAAATTCCACTATTAGGAACTCATATCTTTATGTCTTGAAAGGAACTCAAGACACCTAATGGTGCATTCTTATGTGAGTGTGTCGATGTGTGTACATGCATATTTCAAAATGTTAACATCTATCTGGAGATAGTGGGATTATTATTTTCTTCATATGTTTCCCTATTTTCAAAAAATTCTATAATGAATACATACACTTTTATTATCAGAAAGAATGCTTCAAATTTTTAGACATTCAAGAATGGTAAATCTAAAGCAATTCTCAGCAAGTAATACCTTACTGAATATATATTTCTCAAACTTTTATCTCAATGCCAGATATCTAGAAGCCAGAATCCTTCAGAAATAGGTATAAGATCCCCAAAGGAAGTAAATCCTGATATTGATAATGTTCTTGTTCTTTTTTTTTTCTTTCTTTTTCTTTTTTTTTTTGTTCTTGTTCTTAAGCAGAACACATAGTCACATATTAATTATAACATGTATTCTTTTGTACATGCTAAATATTACTCTATTTTTTTTTAATAAAAAAATCTCGAGGGGAGTCAGGGTGGTTCAGTCAGTTATGCTTACTTATGACTCTTGATTTTGTCTCAAGTCATGGTCTCAGGGACCTGGAATGGAGCCCTGAGTCTGGCTCCACATTCAGCACAGAGTCTAGTCAAGATTTTCTCTCTCCCTCTCCGTTTGCCTCTCCCCCAACTCAAGCACATTCACATGCTCATTCTCTTCCTCTCTTTCACTCTCAAATAAATAAATAAATAAATAAAATCTTTTTAAAAAGAAAAAAGAGGACAGCCCCAGTGGCTCAGTGGTTTAGTGCCGCCTTCAGCCCAGGGTGGGATCCTGGAGACCCCGGATTGAGTCCCACATTGGGCTCCCTGCATGGAGCCTGCTTCTCCCTCTACCTGTCTCTCTCTCTCTCTCATGCATAAATAAATAAAATCTTAAAAAATAAATAAAAAGAAAAAAGAGGGGTGCCTGGGTGACTCAGTGGTTGAACTTCTGCCTATGGCTCAGGGTATGATCCTGGAGTCCTGGGATCAAGTCCCACAGGAGGCTCCCTACGTGGAGCCTGCTTCTCCCTCTGCCTGTCTCTGCCTCTCTCTGTGTGTCTCTCATGAATAAATAAATAAAATCTTTAAAAGATAAAAATAAAAAATAAAAGAAATAGAAAAAGAAAAAAGAAAATCCTGGAAGGGCCAAAGATAAATTTTCCCAGTATTTCCCAGGCCTACATGGCAGGATTCATGCAGAGGAACTGCTTTATAGATAATGTGGCCATGTAAGTAGCATTTCTAAAAATATCTTTAAAAACTAGAATGTGTAAGACATTACACATGACACCTAATATGGGCATTCCCCATATTAGGCTAAATTAGACCCATATTAGGCTAAAATCTACCCCCATTTTATGTATGGCAAAGTTTGTTTATTTAAAAAAAATTTTTGAGATGCCTAGGTGGCTCAGCAGTTGAGCATCTGCCTTTGGCTCCGGGCATGATCCCAGAGTTCCGGGATCGAGTCTGATATCAGGATCCTTGTATGGAGCTTGCTTTTCCCTCTGCCTGTGTCTCTGCCTCTCTCTCTATGTCTCTCATGGATAAATAAATAAAATCTTTTTAAAAATTAAAAAAAATGTTATTCTCTGCCCATCCCTAGTAAAGTTTAAACTATTGAAATTCTACTGAAAATCATTAAGTTATGATGGTAAGTATCAAATGATATCTATTCACGTCATATTCGTGCTCTTTTTTTAGATTTCATTCATTCATTCATCCATTCATTCATTCGAGACACAGAGAGAGAGAGGCAGAGACATAGGCAGAGGGAGAAGCAGGCTCCTCACAGAGCCTGATGTGAGACTGGATCCCCAGACTGGGATCATGCCCTGAGCTGAAGGTAGCTGCTCAACCACTGAGCCATCCAGGTGTCCCTCGTGTCCTTTTCAGCGTCAGGTAAATTTGGTTTGAATTTCACAGGAATCTTTGGATTAAAGAGTAGATTTCTAAAAAAAAAAAAAAAAAGAGTAGATTTCTCCAACAGTAGTTGTCTATTCCATTTTCAGGTATACTCGTAGAGAAGTGACCTCCCATTCACTTATCCATCCATTCCTTTACTCATATTTCCTGAGCAATGCAGTAGTTGTATGCTAAATTTGTGCTAGGGGTATTATGTTGAACAAATCAGACATGTCCCCTGCCCTCATGGAGCTTACAGTCTGGTATATTCCTGGCATGCCACAGTTCCCAATTGTATCTTGTTTTTTTGTTTTGTTTTCAAGATGTAATTCACATACCATGATACTTACCCTTTAAAGTACCAGTTGTATTTTCATTAATTTTTGCAAATATTTGTTGAATGTTGGTTATTTGTAAGGCAATGTGTTAGGTAAGTGAAGTACATATAGACTCAACCTTCTTGGGTCTTACAGGTAAGATTTACTAGATAGTAAAAATATTACAATTCAGCTTCTTTATATCCATTGATTAATTTTTCTCCAGTTTTGTTAAGATAAAATTGGCAGGGATGCCTGGGTTGAGCATCTGCTCAGTGGTTGAGCATCTGCCTTCTGCTCAGGGTGTGATCCCTGGGTCCTGGGATCGAGTCCCACATCAGGCTCCTCGCAGGAAGCCTGCTTCTCCCTCTGCCTGTGTCTTTGCCTCTCTCTCTTCTTTCATGAATAAATAAATAAAATCTTTTTTAAAAAAGAAGATAAAATTGGCATACATTAGTATATAAATTTAAGGTGAACAGCATATATTCAACGTGCATATATTGTGAAATGATTACTGCAATAAATTCAGTTAGCATCTATCATGCATGTCATAGAGATACAGAAAAGAGAAAAGAAAAAAAAGGGGGGGGGTTGTGATGAGAACTCAGGATTGTTTAATCTCGTATCATCTTTACTTATCACATTCAGGATTAACTGGAATTAATCTATGCTTATACTGACTTTTTCCCAGATTGAAGGATAATTTTAATGATTTTTGGCATGAAGGTTTTTATTTATTTTAACTTTTAGCCTTTTCTTTATTAAGATGGATGGAACTCAGATACAATAGTTTGAATGCTTGGGAGTTTTCTCTATCACTAGGTATCACAGCATAGTTGCTATCTTTGTGAAGCTGGTGTTCCAGCTACACCCAAACTTTTAACACATGATCACCAGCAATCTTGTTAAAATGTGGATTCTGATTTAGTAGGTGTGAGTTGGACCCACACCTACATTTCCTTTTTTTTTTTTTTTTTAAGATTTTATTTATTTATTTGAGAAAGAGAGAAAGAGCACACCGGCTTGCACATGAGCAGGGGGAGGGGCAGAGGGAGAGAGAAGGGGAGTAGACTCCTTGCCAAGTGCAGAGCCCAGTGGGGGATTGCTTAATGCCGAGGCTTGATCCCAAGATGCTGAGATCATGATCTGAGCTGAAGTCAGGTACTTAACCAACTGAGTCACCCAGGCACCCCTCTGCATTTCTAATATACTTACTGTACTGCCCATGCTGCTGGTCCATGACCCCCAATTTGAGTACCAAAGAGTTAGGATCTATCTTTCTGTCTTTCTTTCCTTTAAAGATTTTATTTATTCATGAAAGACACAGACAGAGAGAGAGAGGCAGAGACACACAGCAGAGGGAGAAGCAGGCTCCCTATAGGAGCCCAATGTGGGATTTGATCCCAGGACCCAGGGATCACACCTTGAGCCAAATGCAGACACTCAACCACTGAGCCACCCAGGCATTTCTAGGACCATGTTTCTAGAAGAAAACCTGCTGAAGCTCTCCTTCAGATGTTTCTGTGTGAAAGCTGCCATGTTCTTTATTAACACAGCCTCTCTGCTGGCAGCATTTTAGCCAGCACAAATCTCTGCTCTGCCCACCCCCCAGCTCTTCAACTAGTTTCTTTTTCTTAAATCTTCAAGTGTTTGCCTGCTCCCAGCTATCTGATCAGTGACCAGTTTCTCATCTCCGTAGAGGTCCTTGTGTTTGCTTCTCCTTGAGATGCTGCCCTCCTCCTTCCTCCTGAGATAAGCATATCCTTTGTATTTATGGGCCATTAACTACCTTTATCTAAGAGATAAGAAAGATCAATGGAAACCAGATGCTCTTTGTTCAAACTATTTCATTGACTTTGATATAAACCTTTCCCTTACTCTCTGTTTTCATCCAGTTTACTTTGACAGTATTTTAGAAGTTTGGGAAAGCTGAAGGCTTGTTTTGATCTTTGTTCGAATTCCTTAAGCTCTGGGGGCACCTAGGTGGCTCACTCACTTGGGCGTGTGACTCTTGGTCTTGTCTCAGGGTTGTGGGGTAAGTCCCCCCTGTCGAGCTCTGCACTCCATACAAAGTCTGCTTGGGATTCTTTCTCCCTCTCCTTCTGCCCCTCCCCCCCTCATGCTTGCTCTCTCTCTCAAAACAAATAAATAAATCATTTAAATAAACTCCTTAAGCTCTGGGGTGATTGGTAAAAATTTTGGAAGCCAATTGATAATAGCCTTTTTGTTAGCTGCTTTAGTGCTAACTAAACTAAATTTAGTGCTATAATGATAGACTTTGAGAGTAGAAGGGAGCTTTCAAGGGGTTTTAGTTCAACCTCTCATCTGACAGATAGGAAATGGAAGCCCATGGAATTTATGTACTTTGTCAAAAACTGGTGTGCTGAGTCACCATACTGTTTAGACTGTGCTCCATTAGGGGTGCCTGGCTTGCTCAGTAGGTAGAGCATGGGATCCTTGATCTCATGGATGTGAGAGCGAGCCCTGAACCTAGCCCCGTGCTGACCCCACGCCGGGCTCCAGACCCAGCAGAGAATCTGCTTGAGATTCTCTCTCTGCCTCTGCCTTTCCCAGTTTCTCTCTCCCTTTCAAATAAATAATCTTTAAATAAATTAATAATGTTTTTTTAAAGGGCACTTGGGTGGCTTAGTTAAGCAGCTCACTCTTAATTGTGGCTCAGGGCATGATCTCAGAGACATTGAGCCCTGTGTGAGACTCTACACTTAGTGAGGAGTCGGCTTAGGATTCTCTCCCTCTCCCTCTGTGCCTCCCTGCCTTCCTCTCTAAATAAAATAAAACAAAACAAAAATTAAAAAAAATAAACTTTGCTCCATGGAACAGTAAAGAGCTGCTGACTTGGCTGTGCTGAGATATTTTTGTAGGAGTGGATATGGAGGCAAGGGCTTCCTTCTCTCCATATCTCAACCAAAGGAGCTCCATTTACATTTTCATCTGTTCCATATGCTAGACTTCCAATTTACATCTTATTTGAAGAATGAGTTATATATCACAAAAAAATTTTTTTTTAATTTTTTTTTTAATTTTTATTTATTTATGATAGTCACAGAGAGAGAGAGAGAGGCAGAGACACAGGCAGAGGGAGAAGCAGGCTCCATGCACCGGGAGCCCGACGTGGGATTCGATCCCTGGTCTCCAGGATCGTGCCCTGGGCCAAAGGCAGGCGCCAAACCGCTGCGCCACCCAGGGATCCCTATATCACAAAAATTTTTAAACCATTTTATTTCACCTATTCTGCCTGCAGATTAATCTTAATTTCACAACTACCAGTTAAGAGAATCATATTTTTTTATTCTCCCTTTAGTTGTAGAGTCTGAGCCAAAGGTAAAATTTAGCATCTGTGGAAAAGCTAAGGAAGGGAAGTATGACACTTAGAACATTTGAATATAATATTTAAATACTCCTTAATAATGGAATTTTATGTCAGTCACCAACTGATGCTATGAAAATATAAATTTTATACTTAGAAACATAGAACTTGCATTATCCCATTTAATCTCTGTTGTATTTTCATACTTTTCCAACACTTGCATTGGAAGTTATACATAGCTTTTGATTGATTTTCACCTGAATCATGGTAAATGTAACAACTTTATTGATATATAATTGACATACCATATGTAGTGGTTAATTTTATTTTATTTTTTTTATTTTTTATTTTTTTTTGTAGTGGTTAATTTTATGTGTCAACTTGACTGAGCTAAAGGATGCCTAGATAGCTGGCAAACAGTTTCTCTGCATTTGTCTGTGGGAGTGTTTCTGAAAGATATAGCATTTGATTCATAAAATGAGAAAAGAAGATCCTCTCTTACCAGTAGTGGGTGGGCATCATCCAATCCATTGAGTGCCAGGAATAGAACACAAAGAAGAAGGAAAGGTGAATTCCCTTTCTTAGACTGGGAAGGTCAAGACTAGGAATTACACCATCTGCTCCCTTGATTCTCAGGCCTTCAGATTTGAACTGAATTGCACAGCCAGCTCTCCTGGTTAATCAGTTTGTAGATAGCAGATTGTGGAACTTAGTCCTCCTAATCACTAAGCCAATTTTTATAATAAATTTCCTCTTATGAATATCTACATACATATATCCTATTGGTTCTGTTTCTCTGGGGAATTCTAACTAATTCAACCATATAGTTTACCAGTTTAAGGTTATAAATCCATGGCTTGTAATATATTCACAGACTTGTGCAGTTATCATCACTGTCTAATTCTAAAACACCTTCATCACCCCAACAAGAAACTCTGTATTCATCAGCAGTTGCTCCTCATTCCTTTCTCCCCCAATCCCTGGCAACCACTAATAGACATCCTATCTCTCTGAGTTGCCTATTCTGGGTATTTCATATAAGTGAAATCATACAACCTTTTTTGTCTGACTTCTTTAACTTAGCATGCTTTCAGAATTCATTCATGATGTAGCATTTATTGGTGCTTTACTCGTTTCTATGGCTGACTAGTATTCTGTTATGTGAATATACCACATTTTATTTATCTATTCATCCCTGGATGGGTATTGGAGTTGTTTCCAGTTCTTTTGGCTATTGTGAATAACACTGCTATGAACAATGGCATAAAAGCATTGGTTTGAGCACTTGATTTCAATCCTTTTGGGTGTATTCCTGGGGGTAGAATTGCTAGGTCATATGATAATTCTATGTTTTACTTTAGGAGGAACCACCAAACTCTTAACCACAGTAGCCACTCCATTTTACATTATTAGTGACAATGTACAAGAGTTCAAATTTTTCCACATTCTTGCTATTTTAAGAATGCCTTTATCAGATATATGTATGATATGCAAATATTTTCTCCCAATCTGTAGTTTGTCTTTTCACTTTCTTGATGATGTCACTGAAAGCTAAAACAGTTAAACATTTTAGTAATGATCGATGTATCTTTTCTTTGGGGAAGTGGTAGTCCTTGTGCTTTTGGTGTCATTTCTAAAAAACCATAGCCGAATCCAATCCAAAGTCTTGAAAATTTGTACCTCTAGTTTAGCTCATTTATAGTTTTAGTTCTTACATTTAGGTCTATGATTCATTTTAAGTTAATCATTTTATATAATGTGAGATAGGAGTCCAACTTTATTTTTTTGCATGTGACATCCATTTCTCTTAGTACCATTTGCTGAAAGTATTCTCTATTCATCAAATTGCCTCACCTCCTTGTCAAAAATCAATTTACTGTAAATATGAGGGTTTGTTTCTAAACTCTAAATTTTATTCTATTGATCTACACATCTATTTTTATGCCAGTATACCACTCTCCTAATTATTTTTTTTTAATTTTTATTTATTTATGATAGTCACACAGAGAGAGAGAGAGAGGCAGAGACACAGGCAGAGGAAGAAGCAGGCTCCATGCACCGGGAGCCCGACGTGGGATTCGATCCCGGGTCTCCAGGATCGCGCCCTGGGCCAAAGGCAGGCACTAAACCGCTGCGCCACTCAGGGATCCCTCTCCTAATTATTTTTTTTTTAATTTTTTTTTTTTTATTTATGATAGTCACAGAGAGACAGAGAGGCAGAGACATAGGCAGAGGGAGAAGCAGGCTCCATGCACCAGGAGCCCGATGTGGGATTCGATCCCGGGTCTCCAGGATCGCGCCCTGGGCCAAAGGCAGGCGCCAAACTGCTGTACCACCCAGGGATCCCTCTCCTAATTATTATAGCTTTGTATTAAGTTCCAAATCAGGATGTGTGAGTCATCCAACTTTGTTCTTCTTTTTCCAGATTGTTTTGGTTATTCTGCATCCTTTGCATTTCTGTATTATTTTTAGCATCATTTTGCTAATTTCTGCAAAGAAGACAGCTGGGAATTTGATAGGGGCCATGTTGAATGTGTAGATCAATTTGGAGAGTAATGCCATCTTAACAGTATTAAGTCTTCCAATCCACGAACATAGGTTACCTTTCCACTTATTTAGTCTTTTAAACTTTCTTTCAACAGTTTTTGGTTTTCAGAGCACAAGATTTGCATTTGTTTTGTAAATGTATTCTTAAGTATTTATTTTTTGATGCTATTATAAATACAATTGTTTTCTTTTTCCTAATTTCATTTTTGAATTGTCCCTTTCTAGTGTTTAGAAATACAATTGGGTTTTGTTGTTAGTGATCTTATTCTTGATGATTTTATTTCTTAATTCTAACAGGTTTTTCAGAAGATTCCTTAGGATTTTCTTTTTCTTTCTTTCTTTCTTTCTTTCTTTCTTTCTTTCTTTCTTTCTTTCTTTCTTTCTTTTTTTTTTTAGATTTCATTTATGTCCAACCACTGAGCCACCCAGGCATCACTGAGTAAGTTTTTTTTTAAGGCAAAGGCAGAACACTTCAGTGGATGCTGAAGCTAAACTGCCTGGACTCAAATGCTGGCTCTGCTACTTGCTGGCTGGGTTTGATTTGATCAAGTTACTTAACCATGCTGTGTCTCAGTTTTCTCATCTATAAAGTAGATTGTGTTCCAATTACCTATTATTGCATTACAAACCAATCTAAGACTTGAAGACTTAATACTTCATTATTATCTTCTAGAGTTTTGGAGGATAACTGGACTCTGGGTGGTTCTCATTTGGGATCCCTCGTATGGTTGCAGCCATATGTGGACTGGGACTGGAATTATCTGTAGATTTCTTCACTTGTGTACCTCATACCTGGGTTAGGAGGACTTTAATAGCTGGGCCACTTGGATATTTCTCCACTGTCCAACTTGTGTTTCTTCAACTGACATCAGACTTCCCCCAGAATGGGCCATTTAGTAACATAACCTCAGAGGTCCCCAAATATCACTCCTCCTGCATTCTATTAACCAAGCAAGTCACTAAGGTCAGGTCAGCTTCAAGGGATGAGGAATTAGACCTTCTGATGGAAGGCATGCCAAAGAATTTGTAGCTGTTTTTAAAACACCATGGGTATGATAATAGTACTTACTTCGAAGTTGTTGTGAGGGTTAACTGAGCCACTGTTTGTAAGGCATTTATTTTTTTTTTAATTTTTATTTATTTATAATAGTCACACAGAGAGAGAGAGAGAGAGAGAGAGGCAGAGACATAGGCAGAGGGAGAAGCAGGCTCCATGCACCGGGAGCCCGATGTGGGATTTGATCCCGGGTCTCCAGGATCGCGCCCTGGGCCAAAGGCAGGCGCCAAACTGCTGCGCCACCCAGGGATCCCTGTAAGGCATTTAGAACAATACTTGGCACTTAGTAGTGCCATACAGTTTTACCTCTTATTATTATGGACATAAGTATAATTCATAGATATAATATATTTGGGTGAATGCTCAGTATTTTTATGATGGAAACATTCAGTTTTGAAGACTGCTCTGTAGTGTCATTTACCAAGGTTTCGTTGTTGTTTGTTGTTCTTGAATGTTAGTGTCCTTCTGAACCTGCTCCTCTGTGAATGCCTCAAGGTCAGGGACTTTGTCAAAGTTTTTATTTTTTTATTTTTAGAGAGAGAGCACACAAGCAGGAGGTGTGGAGGGGCAGAGGAAAAGAAAATCTTAAGCAGGCTCAATGCCCAGTGCTTGGAGCCCAACTTGGGGCTCAATCTCACAACCCTGAGATCATGACCTGAGCCAAAATCAAGAGTCAGATATTTAATCAACTGAGCCACCCAGTCACTCTTTCAAAGTTTTTCTTTATTTTCCAGTGTCTAGTACAGTGCGTGGCATGTGGTAACTGCTCAGTGATTTTTTTTTTTTTTTTTTTTTAATAAATGGGTGGAAAGAATGAGTGGAATAAGGTGGCATTGCCCGGAACCAATGGGGTTCCCAGAACACAGAATTTCAGTGCTAAAACCAAGAAAATATCAGGCAAGCCAGGACAAATTGGTCACTTTAAGATTAATGAATGAATGCGTTTTCCAAAAAAGACCAAAGTTGAAACATAATGGTGAGGTGAGGTTCCTAGGCCAGCCCACTCAACCTTGGTAAACTCATAAACTCATAAATCAGAGTAATGACCTTTTTTTTTTTTTTTTTTAAGTCTTGTAGTTTTGTTTCTGTCTTTGTTTTTGTTTCTTCTTCTTCTTCTTCTTCTTCTTCTTCTTCTTCTTCTTCTTCTTCTTCTTCTTCTTCTTCTATCTCCTCTTCAAATGAAACCTTACTCAAGCACATTGCATATAAAAGAGGCAAAATAGACACTGATTGATGTGCAAAAGGAAGTACCTGGGGTTTTGGTTTTGGCTTTCCCTTGCCTTCTGTCTCTCCCCTTAGAGGCCCCTAAAAATCCTAGGGCATTACCATGAAAGCCACCAATGTAATAAATCATAGCCCGAGGCCCCTGGAAGTCCCTGAAATTTGACCATTTGACCCTTCTTAATCTGATTTCTGCATTCTGGAACCTCTGTTTGGCATAAGTGGTAGAAGGTGAGTGAGACAGGTAGACAGGTCCAGGGCAATAGGGGGTAGAGGAGGAGATTTCTGGCACAAAAAAGGGCCAGATCTTTACAAGTTCCCCCAGAAATAAAACAGGAGCATTTATGAAAAGGAAGTAGTATCAGCACCAGGAGAGCCCAGGGTCAAGAGGAGTGAAGCAGAAGGGGCCACTGGTTTGTGCTGTCATTTGCAAGTGAAGAACTGATTGACTTTACAAACATTATATCATCCCTGATTATTTTAAGAGAATGAGGTCTTCTGTGTGTTAAGACCCTTGTACATATTAATAATCATTGTCACAGTAAATCCACTTCTAATAATTCCCATGAAAGGCACACTCAGAAATATGTGCAAAGATATATAGAAAAATATTCACTGCAGTTTTTTTTTTTAAGATTTTATTTATTTATTCATGAGACACAGAGAGAGAGAGGCCAAGACATAGGCAGAGGGAGAAGTAGGCTCCCTCTGTGGAGCCTGATATGGAACTTGACCCCAGGACCCCAGGATCACAACCCAAGGCAAAGGCAGATGCTCAGCCACTGAGCCACCCAGGTTCCCTCCCTGCAGTTTTTTATTTTATTTATTTATTTATTTATTTATTTATTTATTTATTTATTTATTTATTTATTTTAATTTATGATAGTCACAGAGAGAGAGAGAGAGAGAGAGAGGCAGAGACACAGGCAGAGGGAGAAGCAGGCTCCATGCACCGGGAGCCTGACGTGGGATTCGATCCCGGGTCTCCAGGATCGCGCCCTGGGCCAAAGGCAGGCGCCAAACCACTGCACCACCCAGGGATCCCCCCTGCAGTTTTTTAGTGGTAGAAGTTTCCAGGAGGACATGACAACTGAGAAGATTGTAAGATGGTGAATAGGAGTTAGGAGGCCTATTGGGAATAGAAAGAGGAGATGCTGTTCCATTGAGGGTGGGGAGGAGTATGCACTAAGGTACAAAGATATAACACATTCCAGTGTATTGGGAAACTATAAGAAATTGGGAATTGGGATCCCTGGATGGCGCAGCGGTTTAGCGCCTGCCTTTGGCCCAGGGCGCGATCCTGGAGACCCGGGATCGAATCCCACGTCGGGCTCCCAGTGCATGGAGCCTGCTTCTCCCTCTACCTATGCCTCTGCCTCTCTCTCTCTCTCTCTCTCTCTCTCTCTCTCTGTGTGGCTATCATAAATAATAAATAAAAATTAAAAAAAAATAAAATTAAAAAAAAAAGAAAAAAAAGAAATTGGGAATTACTGTAGAAAAGAGAGACACTGTGAAGAGAGCAGGGAATGAGGCTGGAAGAGAGGAAGAGGTCAGAGGCAGAACCAAAGTATAATTCCTCTCGTAAAAATCACATTAATTTTACTCTTTGAGTGAAAAACACCGTTCTGCAGGTTGGCATGCATACAGAGATAAGAACTCTAACCCTGTGGGCAGGAAATTCAAACCAAGGGAAGTAGTGAACTATCTTGAGTTTAAATATGATTTGAAACAACAAAATAAAGAAGATTAACTATTATGCTACTTTGATGTACCAAATCATCTTTGTATATAATTCATCAGTAGAAGTTCAAGAATTGGTTATCTTTATAAAAATATGGCTCTCCTCTTTGCAGGGTCATCACAACAGTTCAAGAATTATTTGGGTAATAAGTTTTGTTTCTTTCTTATTTTTTTTTTATGATTTATTTATTCATGAGAGACAGAGAGAGGCAGAGAGATAGGCAGAGGGAGAGGCAGGCTCCCTGCAGGGAGCCGGATGGGGGAGATCCCAGAACTTGGCATCAGGCATCATGCCCTGAGCCAAAGGCAGACATTCAACCACTGAGCCACCCAGGCATCCCATAAGTTTTGTTTCTTATGCAAAAAAAAAAAAAAAAGTTATGATTTTAGCCAAGTGGACTGTAAAACAAAATTCTCTATCTCCTTAGTAGGTTTGTGTCCACTTGCATAATAAAAAATAGCTCCAAGTTTACCGTGATCACATTACCTGTTGTTGCCTCTCACCTGCCTGTTCTTAAATTCCTCTTACAGGTTCCTGTCTATCCACCATTATCTGCATCTTTTTGCTGCTTCTACTGCTAAATAATCATCTCAAAGGAAGCTTTTTGTCCTGCCACTTTCTGCTTCATTGTTCTCCGACCACAAAGACCAAGACCAAAGCAATTTATCACCATCATACCATAGATTGCTTTAATAAACACTGGGTCAATGGGCATACTTGCTCACAGGTGAAAGATTGTCAGACTCAACTGATTGATAAATTGAAACAATTGTTTTAAAATGTCCCTCTGTAGGCTTCAGAGAATGTAACTGGTTCAGAGGAAACAACTCATGGTGGAAGAACAAGTCTCACAACCTAAAATAAGATTATAAAGCTTTAGAGCTGTAGTCTGGTGTGCATTTCAGAAATTATCCTATCCAGCTCCTTATGGATCAAACAGCTGAAGCCTGAGAGGACAACATGGTGACCATGTGACCTTGGGCAATTTATCTATTTTCCCTTTGCCTTATTTTTCTTATCTATTACATTGATCTTTGCAGTATCCACACCTCAGAGGGTTATTGTAAGAATAAAAGAGATAAGGAAGTAAAGAATTTATCACGCTTAGTCTGTTCAATAAATGTCATTCAATAAATGTTTGTTGCTATGACAGTAGATACAACAAAGGAGCAAGGTGTCCTAAATCTGCTATTGCTTTGCAACAAACTCTGAAAGTTCCTCTGTTCACTGTCTGTGAACTGAGGCTAGACTAAGTCTGGTTCGGGTTTTGCTGTGGAGCCTCAGGGCTCCCCTAAAGGACCAGAGGAGGGCACGGGGAGACCAGCACACAGGGCCTGAGCAGCCACTCTCAGCCAAAGCTGTTTATCTTTCCTCTTACTCCTTATATTTTTGTTTGAATAAGAATTCTGCTAAGGGGAGCCTGGGTGGCTCAGTTAAGTGTCTGCCTTAGGCTCAGGTCATGATACGTCCTGGGATCGAGCCCCGGTATCAGACTGCCTGCTCAGCGAGGAGTCTGCTTCTCCCTTTCCCTCTCTCCCTCGTTCATGCTCTCTGTCTCTCTCAAATAAAGAAATAAAATCTTAAGAAAAAGAATTCTGCCAAAAAATAAAAATTAACTGTAACAAGATAATCTTTAAGGTTCTTTCAGCTCAAGTTTCTATGGTTTTGCAACAATCACACTATGTTCCTCTATTATTCCAGTTTCAAAATAAAGACAAGGGTTTTAAAGTTTTAAAGATAAGATCAAGTTATGACTGTAGGAACAAAGCTGGGACAGAACTCTAGGCCTCCTGACAATAAGGAAGAGACACGATAATCTCTTGAGGTTAATGGGAAGGAGGTTGTCAAATGATTAATGCTCAGTAATGGTCATGGCCATTCTCATGTCTTGCTTATGGGGAAACAAATTCTGCATTTTTGCTTTTTATTTTCCTCTTGAATCATTCAAAGAGTATTTTTCTGGACAGGGCTGATGACTATCTACTCTATGATTACATTTATTACCCAATCTTTTCTTGGTAAACTGAAAAGTCAAGTTTGCTGAATTATAGTTTATTGAGAAAGAGGACCTTAAGGAGAGATTTCACCATCGCATCTACTTGTATTTATTTTTTAGAAGGTTATAGAGTAGTTATTGCCATACCACTAAAATATCCAGGTGAGGATTTGTGTATTTCAGATGTAATTCTCTGACATAGCTCTCATTTTCAGTGAACCCACTTCAATATCAAAGCTCTCATCGAAAAAGAGATTGTAGTTATGTCAAAATATTAAATAAAATTTGTTGGCACATAATAAGCTTATGATATAGTTTCTATTGGGTTATTACAAGTAGTCTTATTTATCCCTGCATTTCAGACTTTCCCAGGATAAAAATGTTCAGGTTCACAACTACTATATCAGATTCCAGTATATAAATTCCAAACTATTCTTTCTGCCTTGCCTTTTCAAGTGTCTCTGAACTAATGTTTCCATTGAATTAAATAGCTTAAGGGCATTGACTTTCATCAGATAAGAAATGTAACCCTAAGAAGTATATAGCTTTTCTACTATAGCTTTATTTCAATATTTTTAAGTATCTTTACATCCAATGTGGCGCTTGAACTCACAACCCTGAGATCAAGAGCCACATGCTCCACTGACCAAACCAGCCAGAGGTCCCTCTACTGTATAATTTTAATTCTCACATAGAACACACTTAGTTTGAACTGTGTTGTAAGGCATTGCAGTCAACATAACAGGTCTGAATGGAAACTTAATAACATGGGCACCTGGGTGGCTCATGACTGAGCATGGGCCTTCGGCTCTGGTCATGATCCTGGAATCCTGGGGTCAAGTCCCATAACAGGCTCCCTATAGGGATCCTGCTTCTCCCTCTGCCTATGTCTCTGCCTCTTTCTGTATCTCTCACGAATAAAATCTTTAAAAAAAAATTAAAAATGTAATAAAATGCTTCTGCATTTTCATGAAGATTTTATTAAAGCCTAAATTGCATATCAGTGATTCTTACACATGTATTCCCCCCATAGGTTAGAAAGTACTGTACATACAATGAAAAGAAAATCTTTTACCTAACCATGACCTCTATCTCTCAGTTCCCCCATGTGCAGATTACCACTAGTCCTAGTTTCTTAGGAGAAGAGAGCAGAGGAGGGGCTGAGGGAGAATCTCAAGCAGACTCCTTGTTGAGCATGGAGCCCAAGGTGGGGCTCCACCTCACAACCCTGAAATCATGGCCTGAGCCAAAACCAAGAGTTGGATGCTTAACCAACTGAGCCACCCAGCTGCCCCTTTAATGCATTTTTCTGAGATAATTATGGGCATAAGAAAGCAAAACTTCAACATAACTTATTTGATCTGAAAAAATTCTGTAAGGGACACAGAAGAGGTTTCCTTCTTGATCACAGAAGCATAAGTGAATGTTCAGAGAAGTAAATCATTATAACTGTTCTATAATTATAATTATTAAAGATTGTATTTATTTATTTTAGAGAGCATGGACAGCAGGGGGAGGGGCAGAGGGATAAGAGAGAGAGAATCCCAGGAAGACTCCCACTAAGTGGGGAGCCTGACACAGGGCTTGATCCCTGAGATCATGACCTGAGCTTAAAACCGAGAGTCAGAAGCTTTAACTGACTGAGGCCACCCAGGTGCCCCTGTTCTACAATCATTAAGTTGATCACATAGTTAGGTTTTTATGAAGCACCTCTTACATGTCATGGAGGATAGTCAGAAGAAAGGCAGGCAGGGGCAAGGGGCCTTCATCCTAAGAGGAAACTACTCTTAAAAGGAAAAACCCCCATCCTCTTATCACCCCATATTCTACACCACCCTGGAAGGAGCCCTCCACCCTTTCCCACGTGAACAACTGCCTGATAAGTAGATGAGCACGTGAACAAAAACCTGATTGGGTGGCAGGCGCATGGAGGGTTAACCAGATTAAAACAGCCCGCCAAGGGCAGCCCTGCTGGCGCAGCGGTTTAGCGCCACCTTGAGTCGAGGGCGTGATCCTAGAGACCCGGGATCGAGCCCCGCGTCGGGCTCTCTGCCTGGAGCCTGCTTCTCCCTCTGCCTCTGTCTCTGCCTCTCTCTCTCTCTGATGAATAAGTAAATAAAATCTTAAAAAACAAACAAACAAAAAAAAACCCAGCCCGCCAACAATCTCTTAAAAACCCCGTAGACTTAGAAACTCCAACGGCGGGATCCCTGGGTGGCGCAGCGGATTGGCGCCTGCCTTTGGCCCAGGGCGCGATCCTGGAGACCCGGGATCGAATCCCACATCGGGCTCCCGGTGCATGGAGCCTGCTTCTCCCTCTGCCTCTTTCTCTCTGTGTGACTATCGTAAATAAATTAAAAAAAAAAAAAAACTCCAACGGCAACCCTTTCAGATCCCTTCCTTCTTCAGGAGCTTTAGACTGTCGCGCAGTAAACTTTGCTTTGCTGTCCGCCGTTCCTCGTCTAGTCTATCTCTTCATTCCTCCAAGTGGTGTGACCAAGAACCTCAGTCACTAAAAGAAAAGCAATCCTGAAACACATGGAGGCACTGGGCTGAGGGGCAGAGACAGGATTCCAAGTCCAAATGCGTGATACCTCGGTGCTCTTTCTATCACTTGGAGTGGTTCTTAAATGCTTCAGGTTAAAAGACTGAACAGTTTAAAACTGGGGGAGGCTCTTTTACAATGTAAACGTATTTAATGAGAAATCTTGATTCACAGAGTAGAGTGTAGCCCAACACCATTCTGCGACTGCTGAGGACAGTAGAAAGAAAAGTAGAGGCTGGCTTAAGGCTGGCTTTTATAATGCTAATATTTGCCTGCCTCGGCATCTAGGTTTTTGTTGTAAGGATTTCTGAGGAAACCCCAACTGTTACAAGGAAGTGTTGCTTTGGGTTTAATGTTTATCCTGCTAGTGCACTCCACCCTTAAATGATCTTAGTGACTAATAGGCCTGGCACTGGTTCTAACTTAGCAGCTGTGACGTCTACTCACCACCTTGTTTTCTCTACCTTCTGCTAATTTGCAGTTGCAGACAAATCGAGATTAAAGAACTTTAAATAAAAGAGGGAACAATGCACTTGCTCTTTAATTTCTATATTGGCCTGGAACAGTGGCCTCACCTAAAAGTCATATGGTCAGTGAGTAGGTTGTGTGTTCCCTGACAAGGGCCCTCCCCTGCCACCACAGTGACTCAGAAGGCAGCCGCAGGGGACAGGAAGGCCTGAGATGCATGTGACAAGCCATCGGCCTTCACCCGGGCAGACAAAGCAGGTGGGATGGCTCACGTCTGCCCTCCAGCTTCATGTTGAGTTTTGGAGATTTTTTTTTTCCTCCTCCAATTGCTTTGAATTTTCTCTTTGACCTAATTTCATCTGTGGAAAAATGCTGCCCGGGAGGTTTTGTCTGGGCCTGCCTCACTAAGGAAGACCAGCAATCTGCACACTAAGAATGGAAAACATGTTTCTGTGCTTCAGAGATCACTGACCACACTCTTCCCCAGATGAATCAATTCCTTCCAGCTGGGATCATTTCCATAAGCTGGGATAATGAAGATGTCAATACTCAATTGTCAAACTCGCTGATTCTGGGGACCAGGTGTCACTATTTTGCAAGGTGTGGCCCAAGACCCACCTACAGGTGTCACTATTTTGCAAGGTGTGGCCCAAGACCCACCTACGTTAGAATCACCAAGATTAAGGCATGGTTATCTCTAGAGAAGGACCCGGTCATCTGTGATTTTAACGAGCACCACAACTAGTTTGCATGCACAGAATTCACTCAGCTGAATCCAAGTTCACACGCTCTCACGGATGACGCCAGAGGAGGCAAGGAGGCAGTTTGAAGGAAGAGGAGTGTTGTTAATGTCACCCTGTCCACACCTCTCTATCTGTCCCATCCTCCTCGGAATGCCATTTCTGATAGCGCAGTGTGTCACTCTAGAAGGAAAGAGTGGAAAGAGGAGGAGCTAAGGAAACAGCAAAGTTCTCCCTCCATTGTATTGGTGCTGGTGTAGGAATGTGCTGGGGAAACGACAGGTCACACTCCCCAGGTGGCCGAACAGAAGACAGGCTGGTGGCTGAACAGAAGACAGGCTGAACCAGGCAGCTGATGCAGGACAACTGGTGCTTCCTCAGTGTAGGGCTTACTTTTGGCAAGAAGAGCTCTGAAGTCAACTGTTAGATCCTTTGTAATCCTGGCTTTCTCTAATAAAGCCTCTTAGCCCAGCCAAAAAGAAAAGGAAAAAAAAATTCATAAATGCCTTTAAAATAAGCATTTCTGAAGGACTGGTTTTAGAAAGCAGTGGACCAAAATGCTTAAGAATCATTCATGAAGGGGCACCTAGGTGGCTCAGTCAGTTGAGCATCTGCCTTCAGCTCAGGACGTGATCCCAGAGTCCTGGAATTGAGTCCTTCATTGGGCTCCCTGCAAGGAGCCTACTACTTTTCTCTGTGTGTGTCTCTCCCTCTCTGTGTGTGTTTCTCATGAATAAATAAATATATATATATATATATTTTTAAAGCTAGAACAGCAGTTTTCAAAGTTTTAATCTCTGGGCCTTTGGAGTTTCTGAGATTTTTCAGGGGGTCTGCAAAATCAAAAATATGTTTTTTAATAATATAAAGGTTTTAGCTGCCTATTCCCTGTGTTGACTTTTGCACTCATTGTTCAAAACCAATGATAGGTAAAACCAATGGCCTGGGTAACAGTGGATAGTGGTAAGTCTACTGAGCTAGAAAACATAGGAAGAATGGCCTAAGGGGAAGGGAAGACTTTGATTTTGGATGTATTGATTTTGAAGTGCCTATGGGATATCCAGATGGAGTTGGTATGAAGGCATTTATGGATTTGGATCTCAGCAGAGAATTTTGAACTGGATGTATGTGCAATCAGCTTAATCTAGGCAAGACGAATAGGAATCATGCTGCTTCTTACATACATCCTAATTCTGCCCCATAGGTTAAATCTCCCTGACATTCTTTTCTTGTCCAAGGATACATAGCCAAGGATACACTTTCCCACCTGTGTCACCTTGGGCAAGTTTAAAATCCTGTGTTTCTCAATTTTTCTCACTCTCATGTGAGGATAAAGGGTTATTATTATAGGATTGCTGTGAGGATTAAAAGACTTAATGCATGTTAAATGCAAATAGTGCATGGTACACAGCAAGTACTCAATAAATATTAGCTACATTTTAAATGATGGCACCTGTACTTTTCTTTGTAGTATTTATCACAATTGTTAGCAGACATAATTACCAGGTTAAAAGCTCCATGAGGGGATCCCTGAGTGGCGCAGCGGTTTGGTGCCTGCCTTTGGCCCAGGGCGCGATCCTGGAGACCCGGAATCGAATCCCACGTCGGGCTCCCGGTGCATGGAGCCTGCTTCTCCCTCTGCCTGTGTCTCTGCCTCTCTCCCTCTCTCTGTGACTATCATAAAAAAAAAAAAGCTCCATGAGAGTTTGGATCTCTGCATAGCACTAGCATGTGGTAAATGCTCAATAAATGTTTATTTGATAAATCAATAAATCTATTTTTCAGGGTTGTGGTTGCATCACTGTAAATTCCTTCCCATCTTTAAGCTGCCCTTGATTCAAGTCAGATCAATGGGTTGGAGAAGTAAGTTCACTGTGACTTGTTCTCTGCTTCATACAGTGTTGTTTCCTCCAAAATCCCTCTGATGGTGCACATGCACAAGGGGTCAGTAAGTGCTTAGGGGTTGATTTATTGAATGATATGGATTGACCCTGGTTTCTTGTCCCAACTTTGCCTACTGGCAGATATAAGGCAAAGAGAAAAATTAGGGACGTTACTCTTAGGTTACAGAGGTCACACCTTTACCTGAACTTTTTGTAGTATAGTGTGAGGTCCATTGGAACTTCCCTGTCTTTGTTCCTTACTGGCCGGAAAAACCAGGTAACCTTAGGCAAGGGCCTAATGGCCAGTAACTGACTACTTCATTATCTCAGGGTACTATATAGATAGCATTAAATTCCATACATGCCCCTTATTGTGAATGAACAGGTATTAGTGTAATTGAAAGGATCTCTTTCAGCCACCTGGGTGGCTCAGTGGTTGAGCATTTGCCTTTGGCTCAGGTCGAGATGCCAGGGGAGCTGGCTCCTCCTCTGTCTATGGCTCTGCTTCTCTCTGTCTCTCTCATATGAGATTAATAAATTAAATAGGTAAATATTTTAAGATATATAAAATCTTAAAAAAAAAAGAAAGCATCTGTTTCATCTTGTGTTTTACAAATGGATGGGTAAATATTCACTATTCTTCGTTGTGCAGAAATAATAACTACATCAGAGCACCAATAATTCACTAGCTGCAGAGCTTTGGGTTTGTTCATTCCCTCTGGAAGTAAATTTTCTCATTGATAAAATGAAGAGCTTGGATTCTGGTCTAAAGTTTCTTTCAATTCTAACATCTCATTTCCCTTCTATATCCTTCAGTGTACCAGACCCCTCAAAATTAATTTTTGTTCAGCTTTCACCTCTGTTTACAGGGGAAAAATAAATTTCCGTCTTTCTGTAAATCTGTAGGTAAACTTCTTTTTAATTGTGCTTATGTCACCACAAATGACTTTTCCTTGAAAATAAAATACTGAAAACACAGACTTTTCCCATTTGGCCATTAGATGTCGCTCAGCATCCAGGAAGTACAAGAAACCAGGCGTGGATTGTAAAACCCCTATTTGGTCCCCCAGGACCCAGTCCTTCCCACTATCTTGAGTCTGTGGTTTGCTTACTCATGTAATTCATATTTGTGCATCAGCGCATTGCTGTATGTAACCCCGAAAAGCCCCAGCCTTCCAGAAAACAAGTTTTCCAAATATCCTTTTTTTTTTTTTTTAATTTTATTTATTCATGAGAGGCAGAGACACAGGCAGAGGGAGAAGCAGGTTCCCTGTGGGGAGCCTAATACAGGACTTGATCCCAGGACCCCGGGATCACACCCTGAGCCAAAGGCAGACACTTAACCACTGAGTCATCCAGGTGCCCCTCAAAGGTCTTAATTTTGCCATTTCGGTTAACACTGAGTTGGTAAGCATTTGGCTTCCTGCAAACCAGTATCAAGGTATTCTACGGCAGAACTCATCCTGTCCTTCAAGGCCTAAATCAAAGGTCACCTCCTCTGTGGAGCCTCATCTGGCCCTCCTTCCTAACCCAGAGCACTGCAGGAAAATCTTTGTCCTAGTGCTTTTGTATTGTGTTTGTTTACAAATCTCTGAAGATTCCAAATTTCCTTCACAATATCAATCAATCTGCAGAGGGAATTTTTACTAAGGAGATTGGCAAATATCCACAGTTTTGATATCTTTGTTTTAGGGTAACAGGTATTCTCATACATTCTTAGTGGGAGTGTAGACTGATTTATGCTTTCTGGAAGACAATTCAGCAATATCTGCCAAGATTTTTTAATTGACAGCGTTCTTCTAGACATTTGTCCTAGTGATAGAAAATACTTTCACACATGCAGAAATATTTGTATAAGAACAGATTCACTGCAAAATTGCTTATGGCAGCAAAAAAAATAGAAATGACTTAAATGCCCATTAATAAGGAACTGGTTAAATTGTACATCTTACAGTGAATTACTATGCAACTGTTAAATAAGTATATTTATAGGTATAAAATAAAGCTATCCACAAAATATGTCATTAGAAAATGGCTGGGGGACACCTGGGTGGCTCAGTTGGTTAAGCATCCAGCTCTTGGTTTCAGCTCAGGTCATGATCTCATGGGTCCTGAAATGGAGCTTTGCATGGGGCTCCATGCTGAGTGGGGAGTCTGCTTGAAAGATTCTCTCCTTCTGCCTCTTTCCCACTCACTCTAGGAAGCACGTGCTTTCTCTCTCTCAAAAAAAAAAAAAAAAAAAAACAACAAACCAAACATTTTTTTAAAACAACCCTAGGAAGTAGGCATTTCTTATTATCGCCATATTACAGATAAAAGTAAGGCAGAGAGAAATTAAATAATTTGTCCAAATGCTAGCTAGTGATTAGAGGAGCTGATACTTAAACCCAGGTAGTCTAAATTTCGGGAGACTAGCTCTTAATCATTATACCTTATTTATGTGCAGTAGTGGAGGAAATATAAAGGTGCTCTAGAAAAGCCTGGTAATGCTGGGGGCATCTGGCTGGAGACTTGGGAGCTAAAGATCAAGGATAGAAGAGAGACTTTTCTTCCCATTCTACACCAGTGGTTCTCAGTCTTTGTTGCATATTAGAATCACTGGCAGAGCTTCTAAAACTACTGTTGCCTGGACCCATTTCAGGTGAATTAGATGAGAATCTGGGAGAAAGACCCAAGCACTGGCATTTTAGACAAAGCTTCCCTAGTGATTCAAATGTGAAGTTGGCATTAAAAATCACTTTCTATTATCTTCTTGTATCATTTGAATTAAAAAAAGAAAATTGGGGGGGGGCACCTGAGTAACTCAGTTAAGTATCCTACTCTTTATTTGGGCTCAGGTCATATCTGACCTGGGTGTGAGATGAAGCTCTGTGTGGTGTGGGGCTTTTCACCTCTGTCTCCCTCTGCCCCTCACCATACTCACTTTTTCTAAATGAACAAATAAAATCTTCAAAAAAAGAAAAAATATATATTTTAAGTAGTCTCCATGCCCAAGGAGGGGCTTGAACTCACAACCCTGAGATTGAAAATTACTGGCTTCACTGACTGAGCCAGCCAAGCACCCCTGAATTTTATTTATTTGTTTGTTTGTTTGTTTGTTTATTTATTTATTTATTTATTTATTTTACGTAAACTCTATGCCTAACATGAGACTTAAACTCACAACTCTGAGATCAAGGGTTGCATGCTCTACTGACTGAGTCAGCCAGGGACCCCTGAACTTTTTTTTTTTTTTTTAACAATACTGTTACTTTAAAAAGAATCTCATGAGGTGCCTGGGTGACTCAGTTAAGTGTCTACCTTAACACTTAAGGCAGGATCCTGGGATCAAACCCTGCATCGGGCTCCCAGCTTAGAGGGTAGTCTGCTTCTCCCCCTACTCATACTCTCTCTTTGTCTCTCCCAAATAAATAAAATCTTTTAAAAAATAAAATAAAAAGAATCTCAGGGATCCCTGGGTGGCTCAGCAGTTTAGCGCCTGCCTTTGGCCCAGGGCGTGATCCTGGAGACCCGGGATCGAGTCCCACATCGGGCTCCCTGCATGGAACCTGCTTCTCCCTCCTCCCGTGTCTCTGCCCCCCCCCCCCTCTCTCTCTCTCTATCATAAATAAATAAATCTTAAAAAAAAATCTCATAACTGAGCATTATGTCTTATAATACAGATCTCTGGAGAACATAGGTTCTTCGTTGACATACTTCTTTATTGTGCTAAAAAAAATGATCTCTGATTTTTTTTAAAGATTTTATTTATTTATAAACAAATAATCTCTCATGAGAGACACAGAGCGAAAGAGAGAGAGAGGCAGAGACACAGGCAGAGGGAGAAGCAGGCTCCACACAGGGAACCTGAGGTGGGACTGGATCCCAGGTCTCCAGGATCATAATCTGGGCCGAAGGTGGTGGTAAACCACTGAGCCACCCGAGCTGCCCCAAAATGATCTCTTTGAAATTTGATGTATTAGATAGGCTTATGTAACAAAAACAAAACTTTTAGGTTTTTGCCAAAAATTCTTTATATACATACTTTAATCGTCAAATTACCCATAACCTGATATAATTGAGTTCATTCTATTTCCTTATAAATTAAAAGCCTTCTGATCTCACATGTCCTTAATATAATATAGATTTGTCAGCTATATATGTTTCTTAATAGAATAGGGGCCAACAAAGTTTTAAAATATATTTCATGTTTCTGTTCCTGGCATCTTCATTCCTCTTTCCTTCGCTATATCATTCTGCGCAAAAGCATCTTTGCGGTCTCATGTATTAAAGAGCTAAGGTTGGTTCCATGAGTCAAAAAGAAGTTAGCAATTTACAGATAAAATGCTTTCAGAAATGATTTAAGTTCATCAGTCACAATTGTGTTCTGTTTTATTGGCCTATAACAGCTAAAGGAGGGCTTTCTAGAAAATTCCAATGATGGCTTTATTAGAGCTGAAATAGGACACACTGTGCAACCCAGGGGTAAAAATGTTCATGCCAGGCCAATTATTAGCTGGATCCTAGGCTAATAAACGAAAAGATTTGGGATGAGGAAGAATCACAGTAAGCTTGAGTGCATTTTTGGCAGACTTGAGTTGGGAAGGTAAATGTTGGCCTAAGAAGATAGGTGGCAAATATGGCAGCTGGCAGGTAGGCGATCAAAGGCCCACTTATACCCCAAAACCTGTGGTTAGTCCCCATCACCTTACAGTAGGTGGCTTTTTGATCATTAACTTGGCATCCTCTGAGATATTTATTTATCCTCTTGAGAAAAAAGTCCGGTATTCACCACTTTCCTTCTTCAGAATGCTACCGTTTATACCTGAGCAATGCTTACTTACTTACTTATTTATTTTCCAGGGAGAGAGAGAAGCAGACTCCCTGCCAAACAGGGATCCTGATGCAGGGCTTGATCCTGGGATTCCAGGATCATAACCTAAGCCAAAGGCCGATGCCCAATGAACTGAGCCACCAAGGTGCCCCTTGAGCAGTGGTTTAAAATCATTTCTAATTAGTTACAAATTTTACTATTTGCCCAAGGAAACTGAGGCACAAAGACTTTCCTATGAAGTTAAGTGCTCCAGCCTAACCTACCACTACATTTCAGTACAGAACCTTGAGTGTAATCATGGTCATGGTGAACTCTGATCATCATCAGATGAAGACTGAATTTCAGCACTGCAATTTTTTTTGTGAGTGTGTGTGCATGAACATGTGCAAAGTGGGGTGAGGAGCAGAGAGAGAAGAGCAGAGGACCTTAAAGTAAGCTTCAAGCCCAGTGCAGAGCCTGATCCAGGGCTGGATCTCATGACCCTGAGATCATGACCTCAGCTAAAATCAAGAGTCAGATGCTCAACCAATCAAGCCACCCAGGGGACCTTCAACACTGCAATATTAATTGGCCACAGGTGGATTACTTAATTGTTTTCTCTTTTTTTTTTTATGTTTTTTTTAAGTTCTTTTTTTTTTTTTTTTTTTAACATGCTCAGGGTTCCTAGGTGGCTCAGTTGGTTTAAAAAAAAAAAAAAGGAAGAGTTAAAAAGAGTCTCCTGTTCCACTCCCTACACCAGCTAGATGTATTGTCTCATTTTAAAAAATCTATATAATCTCTACCTGCAACATGGGGCTTGAATTCACAACCCCAAGATCAGAGTCACATGCTTTTCTGAATGAACCAGCCAGGCATCCATCCCTGTTCTCATTTTTTTTTAATTAAAAATAATTTTTTTCCTGTTCTCATTTTTTAAATTAAAAAAGCCCTTCAGTAAAAGGCTCTCATTTGCCTTTCATAGGGCTCTCAGAGAAACCCTGTTACATTCTAAATATTTCTTGCTACCTCAACAATAGTTCTAAAACAATGGTGGACTACAATAAAAATAGAATCATGGAAAAAATACAATGCTAATTTACCACAGAACACTTACAACCAATTTATTTTATATACCACTAGAGCAACTAAACATTTAATAAACATTTATTGAATATCTGCCCTTTTGTTTAATATTCCAACTGATTTTTTTTTTTTTAATTCATGAGAGACCGCAGAGAGAGACAGAGACTTAGGCAGAGGGAGAAGCAGGCTTCCTGCAAGGGGCTGATGCAGGACTTGATCACAGGACCCTGGGATCACAACCTGAGCCAAAGGTGGACACTCAACCACCCAGGTACCCCTCATGTAGACATTTTCATATGTTTTCCTCTAAAAGCATTATGGTTTAAGCTTTTACATTTAGGTTTGTGATCCATTTCAAACTATTTTTTGTGTATGTTGTGAGCTAAGGATTGGGATTCATTTTTCCGCATGACTAGTTAGTTGTTTCAGTGTAATTTACTGAAATTACTTTCTTTTACTCATCATATTGCTTTGATGTCTTTTTGAAAATCAAAAGGGCATATAAGAAAAGGGTGCCTGGATGGCACAGTCAGTTGAGCATCTACTGTTGGATTGGGCTCAGGTCATGATCTTGGGGTTTGGGGACCAAGCCCCACATCCAACTCTGCACCCAGTAGGGAGTCTGCTTAAATTCTCTCTGCCCCTTCTACTCATGCTCTCTCTCTTTCTAAAGTAAATAAATGAGTAGATTTGTTTTAAAGGCCATATAAGAATGGGTGGTTTGCATTTTAAAATTATTTTTGGTTATGAATTTTTCATTTTATTGTGTTGTGATCTGAGGATCTGGTTATATATTTATTTTTTATCTTTGGGCACCTTTTTGGGTAACTACATTGCCAGTTTTATTAAATGGTCCTTGTGTGCTTTAAAAGTATGTTTTTTCTCTAATTGTTGGTTTCAGAGCTCTCTCAATCTTTTGATGGAGTGTTTCGTACTCTTAAAACATTTTTTTGGCTTGAGTTCTCATTTTTAAAAATATTTGTTATAATCTCCTAGCTTGTCATGCTTGTGGGATGGCAAGGACACCAGTGTGTGACTCAATCACAATAAGGGGGAGAGGAGTAGGAGTTGAGGTCAAAGAAGCAATAGGGTCAGATCACTTCTTAAAGGCTTTGGATTTTACTGTGAGTGTGTTGAGCCATCATTAAGGATTGTGAGCAGAGGATTACACTGATGACATGCTGAGAACAGACTAAGATGTGGGGGTGGCATTCCATAAGACACATTACAGAAGGCCAGACAAGTGAAGATGATTTGGCCTAGAGTATATAGAAGAAAAGATGAGAAAGGTTTGAATTCTGGAAATATTTTGAAATGTCAAGAGCCAACATATTTAGTTAATAGTTTAAATGTGAAAAAAAAATAGTTTAAATGTGAGATATGAGGGGTGCCTGGTGGCTCAGTTGATCAAGCATCTGCCTTCGGCTTCAGTCGTGGTCCTGGAGTCCTGGGATTGAGCCCTTTATAGGGCTCCCTGCTCAGTGGGGTATCTGTTTCTCCCTCTGCCTCTACCTGCCACTTCCCCCACTTGTGCTCTCTGTCTGTCAAATAAATAAATAAAATCTTAAAAAAAAAAAAATAAACAGAGACACCTGGGTAGCTCAGTAGTTGAGCATCTGCCTTTGGCTCAGGGCATGATCCCGGGGTCCTGGATCGTGTCCCTCTCTCTCTGTGTCTCTCATGAATAAATAAAATCTTTAAAAATAAGTAAGTAAGTAAGTAAATAAATAAATAAATAAATGTATGTGGAGTGTGAGAGAAAGGGAGGGGAGGATTCAAGGATGATCCTAAGATTTTTGGGGTTTTTTGCTTTAATTTTTTTAAAAGCAAAAATGAATTATTGGGACTTAATCAAGATAAAAATCTTCTGCACAGCAAAAGAAACAGTCAACAAAACTAAAAGACAACCTACAGAATGGGAGAAGATATTTGCAAATGACCTATCAGATAAAAGGCTAGTATCCAAGATCTATAAAGAACTGATTAAACTCAACAGCAAAGAAACAAACAATCCAATCATGAAATGGGCAAAAGACATGAACAGAAATTTCACCAAAGAAGACATACACATGGCCAACAAGCACATGAGAAAATGCTCTGCATCACTTGCCATCAGGGAAATACAAATCAAAACCACAATGAGATACCACCTCACACCAGTGAGAATGGGGAAAATTAACAAAACAGGAAACCACAAATGTTGGAGAGGATGTGGAGAAAGGGGAACCCTCTTGCACTGTTGGTGGGAATGTGAACTGGTGCAGCCACTCTGGAAAACTGTGTGGAGGTCCCTCAAAGAGTTCAAAATAGATCTGCCCTACGACCCAGCAATTGTACTGCTGGGGATTTACCCCAAAGATACAGATGCAGTGAAACAGCAGGGCACCTGCATCCCAATGTTTATAGCAGCAATGATTCTAAGATTTTTGGTCAGAACTATTGCAAGGATGAAGTTACTGATTACAAAGCAGAGTGGAGGTGGGGATAAATGTCTCTATATCTAGATACCTGTAAGCTCCATACAGGCACAGCCAGTATCTTCTTTCTCTGCAAACTCTCAATAGTGCCTTCATTATCAGAACCCAAATAAATATAATAATGCTAACAGCTAATATGTATCTAGTATTTATGTGCCAGGCATGGTATCATTAATGTAAATATAAATTTAATCCTTTAATGTACATTTATATTTGATCATTTAGTCATCACACAAACTTAGGTGATAGGTCCTATTATTATCCTCATTTATACATAGGGTCACTGAGCCCTATAAAAGTTAAATAACTTGTTCAAGTTTGTATAACTAGTAAAAAGGAAAGCTGTTTTTTTTTCTTTTTATAAGTTTTCTCCAGATGTAGCACTTTATTTTTTCTTTAAAAATCATTGTTTTAGGGATCCCTGGGTGGCGCAGTGGTTTAGCGCCTGCCTTTAGCCTAGGGCGCGATCCTGGAGACCTGGGATCGAATCCCACGTCGGGTTCCCAGTTCATGGAGCCTGCTTCTCCCTCTGCCTGTGTCTCTGCCTCTCTCTCTCTCTCTCTCTCTCTCTCTCTCTCTCTCTCTCTCTGTGACTATCATAAATAAAAAAAAAAAAAATCATTGTTTTAGGGCACCCAGGGGGCTCAATTGGGTAAATGTCTGGTTTTAGCTCAAATCAAGATCCCAGGGTCCTGGGATTGAGCCCCCAGTCAGGCTCAGCGGGGAGTTGCTTCTCCCTTTCCCCTTGTTCGTGCTCTCTCTCTCTCTGTAATAAATAAAATCTTTAGAAAAAAAAACTATTGCTTTAATATTTGGACAGATGAGAGAATCACATAGTTTAAATGTGAAATGACAAGTTTCTCTTTCAAACTTTTTTTTTTTTTTTAATTTATGATAGTCACAGAGAGAGAGAGAGAGAGGCAGAGACATAGGCAGAGGGAGAAGCAGGCTCCATGCACCGGGAGCCCGACGTGGGATTCGATCCTGGGTCTCCAGGATCGCGCCCTGGGCCAAAGGCAGGCGCCAAACCGCTGCGCCACCCAGGGATCCCATCTTTCAAACTTTTTCTCAACTTTTCCCCCTCCATGGGTAATCAGTCTTACTAGTTTCTTGAATATTCTTTCAGGAAAATTCTATTTCCTAGACAAGCAGATATAAAACAGAAAATATTTTCCTCCTCTTTGTGTTTTCACAGAGAGTAACATACTTTATATATTGCCTTGTACCTTGTATTTCCACTCAAGAACTTTTCTCCTGGTTATACTATAATTCATTTAATTGGTCCCCCATTGGCAGATACTTAGTATACTGCTAGTCATTTGTTATTATCAACAGTTCTGCAAGAAATTTCCTTGTATATATACTGTTGACAAAGGTGAAAGCTAGTATTAAAACCTACATCTGTTTGACCTCGAAGCTACTTACTTTTCATACTGCACTGCCTCCCCGTATGTTGTTGATTAATTTGAGAGGGCGATTCTTCTTTTTTTAAGATTTTATTTATTTATTTAACAGAGAGAGAGAGCACACAAGCAGGGGGAGCAGGAGGCAGAGGGAGAGGAGAAGCAGAAGCAGGCTGACTGCTTGGGGCTTGATGCAGAGCTTGATCCCAGGACCCTGAGATCATGACCTGACCCAAAGGCAAATGCTTAACCACTGAGCCATGCAGGCTCGAGAGGGTGATTCTTCTTAACTCCTCTCAGTTTAATGAGAATACTTCATGTCTTTACCTCTGTGACTTCTGGCTTCCAGTTCAAGGTGTAATCACTCCTGAACACCTCTTATGTTCATAAAACACCCAGTCTCCCCAGGGGATCTGGGACCCTCATCCATACTCCTATGACCCTGATGACAGAGTCTAGAAAAGGGAAATCATCAATTCAGAGCACTTGAGAAAGATTTTCTTTGTTTATTGTTTTTGTTTTTAAGATTTTATTTATTTATTCATGAGAGACACAGAGAGAGAGAGAGGCTGAGACACAGGCAAGCTCCATGCAGGGAGACTGATGTGGGACTCGATCTGAGGTCTCCAGGATCAGGCCCTGGGCAGAAGGTGACGCTAAAGCACTGAGCCACCCGGGCTGCCCTGCTTATTGGTTTAAAGCAAATGTACTTTGGGAAGTGACCCAGAGGGTGAAAATGTCTAGGGCAAATGGCAAACCTGTTCTAAAGTGTGATAGTGATCTAACTCCTGCAAAGACAGATTGCACACCAGTATCTTGAGCAATTTATCACATCATCCTGACATTCATTTTTCTCTTGCACAACTTTTCATTGTGCATGGGGCTAACTTTAGTCCAGATTTGAGTCATTTCCTGTTAAATTTTACATCTACCTTGTAGTGCTTAGCAATTCTGTGTGGCTCTGAACTTTGGTCTAGTTTGTGTTGTAATGGCATGCACTCCTCCGTGAACTTTCACCTAGATACCTGATTCCCTGAAATTATTAATAGTACTGTATCCGGGCGTACTAATTCTTTTTAATACTGTATATCGATACTTGAGACAACTAAATACTTCATAAATGTTATTAGCACATACACTTAAAGTTTAAAAACTTTTAAAAACTAACTAAAAAAAAAGTTAAAACTACTTCTCCATCTCAGCCATAGAAAGCAGCACTTGCTTCGTTTTTTTTTCTAAGGTTTATTTATTTATTTATTTCAGAGGGAAGAGGGAGAAAAGGGGCAGTGGGAGAGGGAGATTCTCAAGCAGACTCCCTACTAAATGTGGAGACTTACATGGGGCTTGATCTCATGACCCTGAGATCATGACCTGAGCTGAAATCAAGAGTTGGACACTTAACCAACTGAGTCACTCAGGCTCCCCGAGCACTTGCTTATCTTTTTCATTCTGTGGTAAAAGTAATAATATTTACTGAGCCCTACTATATGCTAGGTATTGTTGTAAACCCTTTAGGTAGCACTCACAAGAGGTAGATTCTATTATTATTTTCATTTTGTAAGCATAGAAACTGAAACACACAGAGGTTAAGTATTTGCTTCAGGCTCTACTCAATGGGTATTAGTAGGGAAACTGAGATTTGGAATCCCTGTGGTCTGGTTTTGGAGCCCAAAACATTAACCACTCTACCATGAATTTGTTAGAACTCAAAGCCCTCTATCTACCTTACTGTTACTGCCATTCCTTATCTGTTCTTTGTCTTTCTGCCCTACCTGTCACCAGCTTTACTGTACCATCTTAGCCAAACAGTGGCAAAGCTGAGTTGAGGAATCAATAACCCAACTTAGTTATGTACTGGAAAGTCATGATTCTGTGACTGGGAAATGATTGTATTACCAGTGGCTGGCTCTATACTAGTTGAGAACATTTCAATGAGTGTCACAGTCCTGTACAGAGGCCAAAAAAGCGATAAGGTAAGTCAAACCATGCTGTGGGTTGGGTTTGTATTCTAGGGAGGGTCGAGGAATTATCCATGACCCTCAATGTGAAGCGGGAGTAGACAAGCTTTAGACCAAAGAACACTTGCTTGCCCATCTCTGGCTTCATAGAGATTTCAAACTTCAAGGTTTCCACGAGAGCAGACAAAACTAGCTCCTTCTTCTTTCAAAATAGCTGTCCTTCCTGAAGATTTCTTGAATCCACCAGTGGTCTCTCTGCAATCCAGCTTTCATATTGCTGCCAGAAACCACATAATCTCCTCCAAGGACTCCTCAATATCACTGCAAGAATGAAGTTTAAACTCCTGAGCTCATCCTACCAAGCCTACCTGCCTCTTTGTTTGCCACTCCCTCCAAATACCCTTCATTTCATTCCTTCCACAACTGGAGCGGATCACCTCTGTTCTAGTTCAGCCCCTTTGCATGCTTTTCAAGGATCCCCCAGATCTAGCTTTCTATCCCCATCTCCTACTATCTTCCAGCGTATCAACTTTCCCAGTTGCACCACACTAAGCTTGCCCCGTGCATAGTGTGCATTTTGCGAATATGCTTCCCTTCCCTGTTCCTCACTTGTTCTTAAAGACCCTGCTTCAGCACCACCTTCTTTATGAGAGCTTTCGTACAACTACCCCCCCATCCCTAGTTTGAGTGAGCTGCAGCTAGATTACATTGTATCTTCAATGTCCTGTATTTGATTGTTAACAATCTTTCTCCTCTGATAGGTTGTAGGCTACTTGAGAATGGTGAAAGACATGTTTTCATTTCTGTCTACTGTTGCAAGTTCTCCTAAAGTACCTGGTACATAGATCATGTTCATTGTGATGTAATTTAGAGTATTGTTGGGGTCCAGATCTGATGGCCAAGAAAGAATTCTTGAGACGTCTTTGGTGCAAAAAGGTCGTTTTATTAAAGTATGTGGACAGGACCAGTGGGCAGAAAGAGTTGCATTGGGGTTGTGAGGAATGGCTGATTATATACTTTGGAGTTGGGGGAGGTAAGGACAAAGGGAGGTGTCCAAAAGGACTTTCAGGATACTGGAGACCTGGCTATTACCAAGCTAAGATTGTTTTTCCCTCTTGAAAGGCATTAATATTAAGACAGTTGGGAGTTTCCTGGAGGGAGTTATACTCAACCTATCTCAAGTATTTGTCAATGGGCTGTAGGTATAAGGGGGTTTGATTTTATTTGCATTCCCTTCTGGCTTTGCTTCCCACGTCACTCTGGAGGGAAGGGTGATGTTAGGATGCCAGGAAACTGAGTCAATGGGTTTCTAGAAGTTAAGCTATTGACAAGATTGCTTTTTTCACGTAAATCACTAAGATATTTGTAAATGATGGAGACTCACATCCTGCAGGACTGTGATCTCTATCAGTTAACCACTAGTTGGTTTTTTCCCCCCCTTCCCTTAGATTAAGGGCAACCAGGAGTGCCTGGAGAATGTCATACATATCCCACCAGGGAGTGGGGATGGGGATTTAAGGGGTGTCAGCTTCTGCTTTGCCCTCAGCTTCCCTCTGCGACCTCATCAACTGGAAATTCCCTGAATAATCTATTTCTTTTTTGTTGTTGGTAGTGGTGGTGGTAAGATTTTTTGAATTATGTCAGAGAGAGTTCACGGAAGCAGGTGAGGGAGAGAGAGAATCCCAAGTGGATTTTGAGCTGAGCAGAGCCCATTGTGGGGCTTGAACCCATGACCCTTAAATCATGACCTGAGTCCAAATCAAGAGTCAAACACAACTGACTGAGCCACCTAGGCACCCCATGAATAGTCTATTTTTTTAAAGATTAATTTATTTTGAGAGAGAGAGAGAGCATGCATACACATGAGCACAGGGAGGAAGGGCAGAGGGAGAGGGAGAGAATCACAAGGCCCTCCTTGAATAGCCTGCTTCTTGTAAGTAAAAGAAATGCCAGGCAACATTTGCTAAATCATTTGTTTATGAGGTAGATCAAAGAGGTGATGCTACTCTCTTCATAAATGTAGGGGTATCTTTCAAGTGTGGCTGAAACACTCTAGAATGGCACTGTCAGATAGGATAACCATAGCTACAGGTGGCTATTCAAGTTTAAAATACTTAAAAATAGGGGGAATCCATGGGTGGCTTAGTGGTTTAGCACCTGCCTTTGGCCCAAGGCGTGATCCTGGGGTCCCGGGATTGAGTCCCGTGTCGGGCTTCCTGCATGGAGCCTGCTTCTCCCTCTGCCTGCCTCTCTCTCTCTATCATGAATAATAAATAAATAAATAAATAAATAATAAATAAATAAATAATCTTTAAAAATAAATAAAATGTAAACTTTCTGTTCCTTAGTCACCTTACCCACATTTCAGATGCTCAATAGCCTCATGTGGCTAGTGGCTAGTCTATGGTTAACACGATATAGAATATTTCTATCACAAATTTCTATTAGCACTGATCTAGAAAGATAATTGGTACAGATCAAGGGAGTCCATATAAAGTTTATATACCACTGAAAAATTATTTTTGTGAGCATATTAGGATTAATACTGATATTATAATCTTAGAGAATATTCTTTTCCTTTGGGATATTCAACACTTAGTGACTCAGGGTTACAGTAGAGAAATAAGGAGAAAACAACGAAGCTATTAGTAAAACATATGTGTTAGAAAATTGCTTTGTGGTCAGCCCCATTGGCCCAGTGGTTTGGTGCTGCCTTCAGCCCAGGGTATGATCCTGGGGTCCCGGGATTGAGTCCGACATCGGGCTCCCTGCATGGAGCCTGCTTCTCCCTCTGCCTGTGACTCTGCCTCTCTCCCTCGCTGGTCTCTCATGAATAAATAAATAAAATCTTAAAAAAAAAAAAAAAAGAAAACTGCTTTGAGGAAAATCTCGGCAATCAGAATCCTGCATCTTAAAGGCAACTAACAGTTGCTAAAGGCAGATCTCTGTAGGCCTTTTCCAAGATATATAGAGTTAAAAAAAAAAAAAAAGATATACAAAGTAAACCAAATATCTATTTTTACCTCAGAAATCTGGTCCCATCGGGGGGCATGGGTGGCTCAGTCAGTTAAGTGTCTGCCTTCAGGTCAGATGATTCCAGGGATCTTGGTAGAGCCTCATGTCAGACTGCTCAGCGCAGAGCCTGCTTCTCCCTCTCCTGCCACTTCCCCTGGTTGTACTCTCTCTCTCTCTCTATGTCAAATAAATAACTAAAATAAAATGAAGTCTGGTCCCATCAAAAGGCGGACAATTTTCAGTTCATTGTCTTAACCCTTCAAAAAAGAAAGCTTTCAAACAAGAGGTAAAAAAAAGTCAAAGCAATTTCAGAGGTATGCTGAGATAAATTTTTTTCTTATAAATTGGTAATACAGGCAACTCTGGAGTTCCAGACTTCCAGAGGAACTCTGAGTTCCTCCTGTTTATAACGTATAGTTCCTGAAGGAGAAAAGAAAGTAAGAGTTTGTCTGCAGCCACTGCAAGTGAAGCCCGGGATTGTAAAATGTGTTGACTCATTTGAGTTGTATGGTAATTTTCCTGACATGTATGTCAACTTAAAAAGTAGTTTATGATTTTACCCTCCTTTCTCTTCTTTCTATATTCTCTCTTTCCTGACCTTAGCCATATCATACAACTCCTAACTCCACAGATCTCCTCCTAAGTAATGACTTTTTTTTTCTTTTCTTTTTTTTTTTTTTTAGTAATGACTTTTAAGTCAACCTTCCCACCGGGAATTCTCTCTGCTTGTAGGGACAATGGACAGAACCGAGTTATGGAAACAAGGACAATGTGTGCAGGCTGATGCAGTTGGTCTGCAGATCATACTTTGAGTAGCAAGGTTCTAGATGAGGGGTTGACAGACCTTTTCTGTACATGGCCAAATAGTCTGTTTCAATTACTCGGTTCTGTCTTTGTAGCATAAAGCAACCACAGATAACATATACTCAAATGGCCATAGCTGTGTTCTAGTAGGATTTTATTTTCAAAGACAAGAGGCAGGTGGGATTCTGTTAGAGTTTGCTGATTTCTGTTGATCACTGATTTTCAAGCAAGAAGCTCCTTCAGAATCCACTCAGAGAGACAGGATGTGAGGAAATGAGAGGGAGGATACTCTCTCCCCATTTTCCCTCATCAGAGCAATTTAATTTTAATCCATTTTGTTTATACAGCTAAGCAAGCTCTCATTTGCACGAAGGGTTTCACGGCCAAAAAGTTTGAAAGCCACTTGTCTTTGTGTTTTCTGAGGTTTGTTCTAGGTATGAATCAGCCACCTATCTCAATCTGGTCACTGTCTGCTCAGCTTTGATCCATCTTCTGTTGCAAAGTAGTAGCATAATTGCCTACTTAGGACCATATCACTTCTCAAACTTCAATGATTCCCATGAGCCATTCCCAATCTACCTCCTTAATCTGCCTCTAGTCTAACATACTTTATGGATCAGTCCATGCCCTCCCACCCCACCTTTCTACATAGTGATCCTCAAGTGCTATTTGCTCTGTGGAGTCATCTATAATTTCGCCACTCAGAAATAATCTCTTCTGTGCTTCTGTGTGCTTTGCTCATGGGGCATTTATGTGTCTGGGTCCCAGCTCCCTTGCTGGATTAATGTTCCTGAAGGGCAGGCATCACATTTTATGGGAGGCATAGTTCAGTACCATATGTGTAGCAGCCATTTGAGTTATTTGAATCAAAAGAGGACATGCCCTAGCACAGTGCATCCTATCTGCCCAAGAACTTCTTTATCTGCTGCCCTGTTCTTGCTTCTTCCTCCTCCATGCCTGTGGAGGACCACAGTTATAAGGCACAGGTGTTTCCCATTGTTCTCAGATGATGAGAATAGCTGGTTGATGCTTGAGAGCTGAGAGAACAAGATCCAGGTAAACTAGCAGTGAAAGGGACATGGGAAAGTGATGGGGATGTCCAGGGAAGAAGAAACAAGTCCAGAAGCCTTGGATGACAGGCAAACATAAGGCCTCTGGTCCAGATGGGCAAGGTCTAGGTGAAGGCACTGGCCAGGGCTTTGAGAGACAGAGTCATGCAGGGGAAAGAGAGAAGCAGGACTCAGAGAAGGGCACACATATGCTGAAAATTTACAGCTGTTTAACTTTGAGTGGATTTCCAGCCCTCTGAACTTCATCTGCACATTAAAAATGTTTTAAATATATTTTTAAATGCTCTGAGGGTTAGAAAAATAATGTGTGTGGTACAGAATAGGAGCCCAATAAGTGGCACTGTAGGTTTTGAAGAAGGGGAGTGAAGAGGCAAAGGAAATTTAAAAGAAGAATAAAGAGGAAAATGTATTTCTTAAATGTTATTAATTGCTCTTTATTTTCATTTAAGATTTAGCTGGCAAATTACATTGGCCTCCTTTTGAACTGTAGTTGAAGTGAGAAGGTGGTGGTCTGGCATGAGCATAGGAATCGCCAAGGGACCATTAAAATGCAGATTTTCATTCCTTGGGTCTGGATGGGTCTGAGATAGGATATTTATGATGTAATGCTGCTGGTCCTTGAACCATAGTATGAGTAGCAAGGTAGCCATCCATGTAGGCTGTTGACAAGAAGAAGACGAATGGGCCCTGCTGTCCTCTCTGGTCTGCTTTTCTCACAAAATTCCTGCACTTTAGAAAGAATGAAGTCAGCTAAGAGAGGTTAAAGTCTGTCAGGAAGAGTAGCAGCACCACGTGCTACCAAAGAGTAGGGAAATTGTGAGGAAAAAAAGAACTCATGTTCTCTGGGGCTTATCTGCAGACCACACTCAGATACAAGGGAACTTTAATCTCTTTGGACTTTGCTTGAAATGCTGGACTAGGAAAGGAGAACATGAGAGGCAAGATGGCAGCTGAGGCTTTTGCAATAAACCATTAACACCTTTGTCCCCTAGCAAAGTAGTGTGATGAGTTGGAAAAAGGACTAACACACATCGTCAACAGTGTGACTTTTATTAAACTATATACCATCTGACAGTTTCCTCAGCAATACACTGGAAATGGTAACTATAGCAAATACAGCAAATTATTAATTGTAGAATTTAAGTGGTGGTGTATAGGAGTATAGGTGTTCATTGAACAGTTCTTTCAATGTCCCTATATATTTGAAAATCTTCATAATAAAATCTTGAAAAATTATGCTTCCTACCTCTCAGGGTTCCCATAAGGTAGAAATGAGATAAACACAGTACATGTAGATTTAGAACATTTAGAACACAGTAGATGTAGCTAAATATTGTTAACCTAGTCTGAACAGTGGGTACACTCTGAGGGATTTTCTTCTCAGCAGTTTCAGAAGCTATAAGCATAAATAGGGCAGCCCTGGTGGCTTAGCAGTTTAGCACCGCCTTCAGCCCAGGGTGTGATCCTGGAGACCTGGGATCGAGTCCCACGTCGGGCTCCCTGCATGGAGCCTGCTTCTCCCTTTGCCTGTGTCTCTGTGTCTCTAATAAATAAATAAAATCTTTAAAAAAAAAGTTATAAGCATAAATACACATAAAATATCTCTGAGGGGATACACAAGAAAATAACATAGGTGGCTTCCGGGGGCAAAAAGATGTTTGTAGCTAAAGGATAAGAATGGAAGGGAGATTTCTCACTGAATTCCCTTGTGTAAGTTTTTTATATCACATTGTATCTATGTATTACCTGTTCAAAAATAAATAAAATAAAAAACAAATGTGGAGCTCTCAAAACCTAATGGTCTACCTCTTTGGCTAGTAGTATAAGTGTTAATTTGCAGAACTTGCTGTGCATGGAAGCGAAGAAGTCAATGTCCAGCTTCACGAATGGGGCATTATGGGGCTGGACTGACTTGGACTGACCCATAAGCAATCAGCTGACTGTCGAGGACATTTGGGCTGTGAGCCAAAGGACTACATTTTCTACTCCTGCTTTCCAGATAGGTCTGGGCCCAGGAAATAACCAGGCTGGGTAGCCCAGAAGAATGAAGGCTTCAGGGGTGCCTGTGTGGCTTAGTCAGTTAACCCAGTTAAATCAGTTAACTCTTGATTTCGGTTCAGGTCATGATCCTAGGGTCCAGGGATCAAGCCCTGTGTCAGGCTCTGAGCTCAGCATGGAGTCTGCTTGGGATTCTCTCTCTCCCTCTCCCTGCTCATGTGCTCTATCTCTCCCTCTAAAAATAAATAAATAAAATATTTTTTAAAAAAGAATGAGGGGTTCAGAGGAGCCTGGAGGTAGACCCCACTGCTGCAGACACCTTAAAGGAGACAGGCAGAAATAGGAAGTGAGAACTATACCTCACAATTGGAGCATAATTCTGTGTAAATAATAGTTTACATATTATATACCTTACAGTTCACAAAGTGTTCATAACATCACTTCCTCTGAGTAACACAACTGCCCTGGGAGTATGGGTTTAGACCTGTTTTACTAAAGAGGAAGCTAAGTGTGGTGGCCACGAGATTTGCCTGCGTCAGATATCCTCCCAACCGCAGGAAGTAACTGATGGAGGACCCCGCTGTGTTCTGAAATGCACCAACATGTTTGAGCTAAGGCCATGTTATACATGGGCTGCTCCTGGCCAATGACAGGGTGCAGCCGAGATATGAAGGCAGCCTCATTCTCTGGGGACAGGGGACTTCTCTAGTGGCTTGAGTGCTGCTCAACAACCTTGCTGAACTTCCCTTAGAAAACACTATAAACTAACACTCATTCCCTCACTAACACTTGCTTCCCCCACCCTTTCTTCCCTCTCTTCTTTGGTCCAGGGTGAGCCTACATTACAGTCTGATGGCTCTCTCAGCCTCTCCTGATTCCCTCTTATTTTCTCTTAGAGGCATTTCCTGCAAGTTGGATGCTGTTTTGGCATCAAACAGAAATCTGGGTGATTCTTGGCTATGCTTTTTTTTTTTTTTTTTATCTTGGCTATGCTTCTAATCAATGTACTATATTGTCATTCTTTTCATAAAGTTCATTTCAGCTTAGGTCACTAGATGAGCACATCCTTTTCCAACCAGCTTGCTATTTTAAATTCTTTATTATATCTATATTTACATATATGTGGTTATGTCTGGCATGTTACACAGGCATAGAAATTGAAGTTATTCTATCTTATTAAAAATGCAATTGTGCTTTCTTAAATTATGATCAAACACTATTCTTTTTTTAAAAGTAGGCTCCATACCCAACATGAGGCTTGAACTCACAACCCCAAGATCAAGAGTTGCATGCTTAACTGACTGAGTCAGCTAAGCTTGGCTTTATTAAATTATGTAAATTTACAGGATTCAGTTTCACAAAGCTTTCTGTTTAGTTTACCTACAGACTTTGAGGTTTCTTTTGTTCTTTTTTTTTAAGACTTTGTTTATTTATTTACTTGCTTACTTATTTATTTATTTTGAAGTAAACTACATCCAATGTGGGGGGCGAACTTACGACCCTGAGATCAAGTGTTGCATGGTCTACCGACTGAGCCAGTTAGGCACCCTCTTTTGTTCTTTGTTAATAATTTGCCCTTTACCATCCTGCATATCCCCCTTTTTATTGTCTTTATTAATGTTCTGGGGTTTGTAATTATGCTGGCCAGCCTAGAGATTATAGGAATGTACGCAGGCCAGAAAAACTACCGTTTGCTGGCCACCCTTATGGTTTGGCATAAAATGTCATAGACACACAAACACTAGTCTAAGGAGGAAGCTGTTTAAGTCTGTTGAAATGGTGTCACCAGAAGAATGGGGACATTGTAAGCTGTGAGCATGACACCATTTAACATAGGGTATGGAGGAGGCACAGGAATCAGCAGGCTCTTACTTCTAGGCTCTTCTTGGAATTGGTTGGGAGCAATCTAGTAGGCTGTTGGCATGGGTTCCCAGGATTCCACTGGGAGTTCATTCTGAATTGATAGAATGTTTTGTCAGAACAACTAGGGCTTCCTTTCGAAAGTGTGCTTGGCTGGGAAAGAAAGCAAGAACCTTCAGGGGCCAATGTTCTAGGAGTGGTTGGCCCTGAAATGATGCATGGAAGAAGGGCTACAGTATAAAGATGGTGGAGGGGATTTTAGCAACTTAAATAAGCCAAGTCTTGTGGAAGCAACCCTGAACTGAACACTTTAGGCAGCTGACCTGAGCAGGTAATGCTTACCTCTTGCTCACATCTCCCTAGAGATAGGAAGTATGGCTGGAGGACGGGGGACTGCCAAAGCCAGAAAGGCCAAAGGAAAGTGAGTGCTTGAGCAGTAGAACTTGATTTGGTGAAGAAATAAAGAACGTCTTTAAGGAGCTGTGTATGTAATCAGACAGGTGACAGTAATCAGTACCTTACCTGTGGAAATGCGTGTCCACACACACATACACACAGAGAAGGAGCAATATTACATATTAATATTAGCTTGCTGCTTTATAACTGTCAGGATCCTCAGACATTAACTTTATTTGAGGCTCTTCAAGAGTAGGGGTCATGAATTTTCCATCTGTTACTTTGGTTCCATGGCAGGGCCTTCTTGAATACATGTATTGTTCTTTTGGGTGCCATGGAAAATGTGTTCTTGGTTCCCTGGCAATGTGCACTGTGCTAAATGATTTGCATGGCCAAGAGGACAGAGGTTCCTTACCTCATCTCCAACATCATTCGTCCACACATTGAGAATTCAACCTAACAGTCTAGGGTTTTGTTGTTGTTGTTGTTTTGTTTCTGTTTTGTTTTTAAGTAGGCTCCATGCCCAGTGTGGAGCCCAATACAGGGTTTAAACTTACAACTTGAGATGAAGACCTGAGTTATAATCAAGAGTGGGATGCTTAGCTGACTGAACCACCCAAATGCCCACTTAACAGTCCAGTTTTAACACACTGTCTTTTGACTGAGCATGAGGTCTGTTGTTGCCAACAGTCAATACTAGATTAGACCCCTACAGCCATTTGCCATTTTCTGAGAGGCCTGGAGAATCAACTATAAACAAAAATTGGAGAATGAAGGGTGGGCTATTGGTGGTGGTGGTGGTGGTGGTGGTGGTTGCTGTGGGAAGGACTTGAAGGGAAACTGCTCATTCTGACAGGAGGTGGATAGTGCCTGCAGGCTCAAGACAAGGAGTCACAGGAAAAGGAAGCCAAGGGGGTTTCCACTTTTTCCAAGATTTATATCTGCCTAATTTCCTCTGGACTCGGAAGATTCATAAGAAGCTGTCTTCTCAGGGACCCCCACAGCTGCTTAAAAAATGTATTGGGGATTCTCAAAGATAGGCAGGACTTCAAAAGACATCTGTGTGAGGCTAATGATGGTAATATGTGACCCATGTGTAGGGGTTATGCATGCTGCCTTTTGTGTATTAACCTCATAACCTGCAATAATCTTTCCTATAATCACTTATTAATTTCAGAAATTCTTTTTTCAGTTCTTTTGGGTTTTCTACATGGACTAGTATGTCAACTATGAACAAAGACAGTTTTATTTCTTCCTTTCCAAACTGTGTATCTTTTATTTCCTTTTCTTGTCTTATTGTATTAGCTAGAACTTCCAGTACAATATTAAAAGGGAATAGTGGGAGGGGAAACCCTTCCCTTGTACCTGATCTTTGTGGGAAAGCTTCAAGTGACCCACATTATGAAGCTTTTTGTTTTTAAATTTTCTATTATGCTTTCTGCCTACAAAAGTAGAAATATAGGCTCAATAAACATTTTCAAATGTTTTAAGAAATATGTAATATGAAGAATGGGGGTTTTTCTCAATCCCTAACCAGTTATTTGATATGTGTCTCAGGATAGCATACTTTGTGGGATGCCTGGGTGGCTCATTGATTAAGCATCCAACTCTTGTTTTCAGCTCAGGTCATGATCTCAGGGAAATGAGATCAAGCCCCAAGCTGAGCTCCATGCTGGGTATGGAGCCTGCCTAAAATTCTCTCTTTCTCTCTCTCTCTCTCTCTCTCTCTCTCTCTCTGCACCCCCTCCTTGCTCTCTCTCTCAAAAAAAAAAATGATAAAGCCAATTGTGTATGCCTTAATACATTATATCTCTGACCAAAAATAAATTGCACCACAAACTGAGATTACTTGCTAGTTTGGAGTATAGGTATCAGGCTATATGTTTGTGTATAAAAGAGAGAAAGAGACACAGAATAAATCTGATAAAATTACCCGTATTCCTTTTCTGGGAAATGCTCTTCAGTTCTTGATTTTTATCTTTCATAGGAAACTGTGTTATGAATTAGGTCACCAGATCATTTATTTAACATGAATACATTAAAATTTACTTCAGTTAGAGAATACCCTAACAAGAGTTACCTAAAAATAAATACATACATAGTTATGAGTTATGACCTACATATGTACTCACCTGTTGGAGAGCTGTCAAGAACATAGTAGCCTATGTGTGGCTTCTTCCCCCAGGATTCTTGAAGTTCTTACAAAAACATAAAGGCAAGGAGCCATGTCTTAGATGACTAGCAAAAATATCCTGAAGTAGAGACTTAGGAAGAATTCTTAAGGAAATGATTGGTTGGGACACCTCTCATAGAAGTTAAACTTTGTACCTTTGGGGATGCTCCACCACTGAGTGAATATGATTTGGTTCATAAATTAGACTTGCAATTTTGAGACTTCCTAACTGGCCATCTCTAAGCAGCTATGGGACTTCCTGACTCAGATACACATGTAATGTTCACAGTTGGATTTTCTAGAATGGGTGAGCTGTACTCAGTTACTGGCTTTCCATAATCAGGTTGCTAAGTGCAATTTAGAAATCATCAGTGACTACTGTGGCTAATTATTTAGCTTTTGAGTATTATGTACAATCTAAGAAAAATCTTCACTAAAAAAACATTTTTATTCAGTCACAAGTAATATAGTTCATTTAATTTTTTAAAAAGGTATTATTTATTTGAGAGAGAGAGCACTAGCAGGGGGAGAGGCAGAGGGAGAGGGAGAAGCAGACACTCCATTGAGCAGGGAACCCGACTTGGGGCTTAATTCCAGGACCCCAAGATCATGACCCGAACTGAAGGCAGGTGCTCAACTGACTGAGCCACCCAGGTGCTTCAGTTGATTTAATTAATTTCTTGTAATATAGTCATTTTAGAGACTAGAGATAAACAATATGAAAAAATGAGCTGCAATCCTCCTACCATATGGTAACTATAATTAACATTATGGTATATTTCCTTGTAAAATTTCCATACTTTAATAACCTTTCAATAATTTTTTTTAAAGATTTTATTTATTTATTCATGAGAGACACCCAGAGAGAGGCAGAGACACAGGCAGAGGGAGAAGCAGGCTCCATGCAGGGAGCCCGACGCAGGCCTCGATCCCGGGCCCCCAGGACCATGTCCCAGGCCGAAAGCAGCACCAAACCCCTGAGCCACCCAGGCTGCCCAATAAATAAATATTTTATAGTTATATGAGAAAGTTTTCCTTCCTTCTTTTATTTCAACCTTGGGATAGCTATGTTTCTTTCTGTATTTCTTCTCTTCTCTTCTTTTTTTTTTTTTTTTTACAGAATTGCTATATTATTTATATTTTTCAAAAGCAGTTGACCATAGAGTACCAGATTGGTTCAGCTAGTTAAGCATCTGCCTTTGGCTCAGGTCATGATTCCAGGGTCCTAGGGATTGAGCCCTACATCAGGCTCTCTGCTCGGCACTCCTGCTTGTGCTCATGCACTCTCTCTCTCTATCAAGTAAATAAATAAAATAATAAATTATATATATATATATAATATATATATATAATATATATATATAACTAAAGCTATATATATAGCTTTAGTTTGAATGCAAAAGCAGGTGTAATATTGCTATCCTTTACATTTCAACCTGGGTTGTTTCTGTATTTCCTCCTTGAGTGTTTGTAGGTCTTTTGTTTTCCAAGAGATTTATTAAACTAAACAATCATATTACTCAGACTGGAGTCATGTGGGTAACTGGGTAAACAGTCAACCTGGACACAAACTGTAAAATATTTAATGTTCATGATAAGCTTACTGAAAAAAGCAAGCTACCAAATAATACTGATAATATAAATCTACTTTTATGAAAGTATAATATTAGATAAATACACTTACATAGAACAAATATAGAAATGCTATAATCCAAAATATTACCAGTGGTTATCTCTAGGTGATAGAGTTATGAGTGATTATTATTATTTCATTCATGTTTATATTTAAATTGTTTCTTCAGTAGGCCTATGTTACATTTTTCATATATTATTTTTATAATCAAACAAAATTTTAGGTAGGTAGGATCAAAATTTAGGTAGGATCATAGTCTTTATTGATCAACAGTAAAATGATACTTCAAAAAAGGAAATTGCATTTAATTCCGACATATTCTCTCTCCCAATAACCTTCCTGCTTATCTAAAACATTTGCCAAACTAAGTGCCATGTGGTTTCCTCTCAACTCTGAGAGGGATGATTTTGAGAAGTAGAAAGTTTTTAAGAGCAGAGTGTGAAGAGGAATAAAACACCAGCATGTATTATATGTATGATAGTCAATTTAATTCAGCTGTGTATTACCTAAGTACATATGGATTTAATTATTCGTCTGCATCTTCAAGATTATATTTTTCAACTCCTGAAGCCAGCCTGAAGCCCGTTAATGTGGGAGAGGGGAGAGTGTTTCTGAGTCCATATTTCATTATCATCCTTTTATATCTAATCAGAATCTCAGTAATCGGTATAGATGGTGAAGGGGGTATGGTGGCTAGTTGATCTGCATCTCAGTTTCAGAAAAATGTGCTTCCCTTTCTTCAGGGACAGTAGATAAGAGTCGTTTTAGTTTGCTAAAGCCAAATATGAAATTTTCTGCAGTGTAGAAAACCAATGAAGCTATCATGGATGCCATTCTCACAGCACGACTCTGTCACAAACATTTTGTTTTTTGTTTTTGTTTTTTTTCTATTTTAGTGTTCTAACATTTGAAGATCATCAAAGATAGATTGATTTTGGTTTGTACAGATCTATCAAAATGACATCAGGATTACTTAAAGTCATTGATTTCCTTAACTTTCTCAGTTGTTTGTTGAGTCATTAAGGACAGTTAATATTGACTCTGTCAGAAGCCAGGCTAGCAAAAGAATCTTTGCCAAAGCACATTCCAGAGCTAGGCTATAGAATGACAGTGAATAGAATAGCTAAGTCATTCCTGAAACTTTTGGCTCTGGCATCATTCCCAAATAACATAGCTAAAACAAAAGCAAAAACAAAAGTCACTCCTCTCCCACCCCTACTTCCTTGCTCTTGACTAATAAGAAAACTCAAAAATGGAAGGATAAGGCATCTTCACAAAATGAAACCAGGCCACAAGGACAGGTTTTCACCGGTGTCTGGCCAGAGCTTTTGCCTCCAAGAAAACTGCTGAAGCAGCCCTCCGAGGAGAAGGTGCTTGACTGAAGATCTGCGTTCCAGGCCATTTTCATGCACAAAGAAGCACAAGAGACCCACTGAATTAGATAATCTGCTGGGTTTCTTCCTGGTCTAGAATTCTATGACTGTCATCTGGGCTTTGTGGCCACAAATTAAAATGACCTGATTACAATTTTAATTCCTGAGAAAGGGCAAAAAAGATATAAACATGGCAACCATGGGTCTGGTGTCCTTGGGGAACTGATCAAGCTTGGAGACTGATACATAAGTAGTATATGGGTGTGTGTGTGTGTGTGTGTGTTTATGGCAGACTTTCTTAACTTCTTTTGCATCTACTAAGAACAGTTCCTTTCTGTTCCCCTAAGGAAACAGTCCTCACCCTTTGTTTTTGTTTTTGTTTTCTCTTAACTTATTACCTCATTCTCTCTTGTCCTTTATTTTAACATTCATTCAACAAACATTTACTGGGGGTTTTTAGACATGCATATTTCCTTCAGAGATAGCATAACATAGCTGCAAGAACTTTGGCTTTAAAGGCTGCAGACGGGATTTGAGGCCCAAATCCATCACTTACAGACCAGGAATGCTTAGACAAGTACAAGTGACTTTGAGTCAGAGCACAGAATAGGAATAGCGTATCCTTCCTAACCTCATAAGAAAGTATTTTGTAAATTGTTTAAGAAAAGAAGAAGATTTTTATTAACCTGTAAATGCCCCTAGGGAAGGGGACCTAATAAATTAGTCTAGCATTTTGGTTTGAATTCACCTATAAGGTGCATCTGCCTTTTTCATTAAGAGCACACACTTGCTAGGATTGGAGTCTGTTGGGGAGGATACTGTAGTTGAGAGACTCAAGGAACTTATTAAATGACCTGGGGAAAGGAGGGTTTTTTTTAAGGAGAGAAAAATGTGCTGAAGGAGCCTTGGCACATTTCTCTTTGCCCTCAGTGGGCAAAGTACTTTGTGAGGGGCCCTCAAAAAGTACTTTGCCCACTTCAATTTTCCTGTGATCAAGCCCTGATTGTCACAGACCTGGATACACAGTGGACCGTGACCTCCAGGCAGAGCTGCTTAGGTTACCTAGGACAAAGGCCACTTATTTTGCAAACTCCTATGCTCTAGTAACCCCCAAATCATAAGTCCTCCAAGTTTTAGGCCTTGAGGTTGGGAATTGATTCTCTTTCTAGCATCAGGGTTAGGCAGGAAGCTTGAGTTAAAGTTAATAAATAGAGTTGACTTTTGAACAACACAGGGATGTAGGGTGCTGACCTGTGCAGCTAAAAATCTGTGTATAACTTTGACTCCCCCAAAACTTAACTATTAGTAGCCTGCTGCTGACTAGATGCCTTACCTATAATATAAACAGCCGATTAACACATATTTTGTGTAATATGGACTATATATTGTATTTGTACAATAAAGTAAGCTAGAGAAAAGAAAATATTAAGGAAGTCATAAGAAAAAGAAATATATTTATAGTACTGTATTGCACTTATTGAAAAAGATCTGCATGTAAGCAGAGTGGATGGAGCAGCTCTAATCCTTAATGTTCCAGGGTCAACTGTATTTATTATAAAGGGCAATTTTTTAAAAAAGATTTTATTTGTTTATTCATGAGAGGCACAGAGAGAGAGACAGAGAGAGGCAGAGACACAGGCAGAGGGAGAAGTAGGCTCCCTGCAGGGCAATTCTTTATG